>NC_137285.1:118495000-121296666 GCF_054371585.1 Giraffa tippelskirchi
CAGGTCCTGGGTAGCAGCAGCCATGGAGGACTATGTGCTCCCAGGGGGCTGGGTTTTTCTCCAAACTTGCATCATTTGGGAGCTGGTGGGGCATGAGGAAGAACCTTTGATCTTGGGGTAGGGATGGGACAGAAGGATCCCACTAGCTAGAACCTGGAGGAAGCAGACCAGGAATGCTCCCCAACCAGCGCCACATGCCTTGGCCCCTGCCTGCAGCATAAGGACGGCTTCTATGATGTGTGTACTGTTGGGACATGCAGTTGTAGCTCCAAGGGGACCACCTGCACGTGGGTGTGTGCACTCTGTGAGCTTGTCGGGAGACGGTCTGTTCTCTGGGAGTGAATCACCGTGCCCAGCCCTATGGGCCAGTCGGTTGGGAGTCTACAAAGCTCTAGAACCGGCATCAGCCCCCGGAGCATGTGGGAACACCCAGCCTGGGAGACCCAGCCCAGGACCACTCCAGGACTCCAGACCTCGGTGGACAGGTGATTAGGAAGGTGGGAGAGGGAGAGAGGACCCTAATCACGCAGGATGAGCACTGGGGATTCTGACTGGAACTGAGGTTGGGATTCTGAGGCTGCAGGTCAGGCTGGAGTTTGGTTACTGGAGTGGCTGTGACCCCAGAGGGGACATCGGGGCTCCAAGAGCCCCCATAGTGAGGGTCTCTCAGGGGTGGGAGGTGCAGAAGAAAGCCATTCGGCCATTAGGAGAGACCCATCCTCCAGGTGTGCCTCATTCTAACTGCTGAGGAAGGCTGCAAACTCCCCAGCAATATAGAGGCTCTGTCATCACCAATTTTCAGAACAAGCCAGCTGGCTAGATAAATAAGAGAGTGGATGGAAATATTTGAACAGACAAATTCTCCCAACTGAGCATTGGGTGGTGAGTGTGTGGAGGGCAAGGGCAAGTTCAGAATCTCAGAGTTGAGTTAGAACCCCAAGGCCTTCTTGTCTGACCCATTTCTCCCCCAAAGCAGGAAGCTGGAAGAGAAGATGCAAACACTTGCAGCTTACTAGTTTTTCTTTTATCCCCATCACACAAATCACTATACAAATAACTATATGTAATTAACTAGATGGTTGTGATAAGAGCTATGGAGGAAAAGAAAAGCAGAGAGGGCTCTGCCAGACTGTAACGGAGATCTAACCTAGTCTGCAGGGGAGAGGCCACACTGATGAAGGGAGGGACATTAAATCCCAGACTCACAGTGTGAGCCAGAGGTGGTCCAAATGAAGAACATTTCATGGAGAAGAAAGAGCAAGTCTGAGGGCCCTGTGGCAGGCAGTGGTTCAGGTGGTGACAAAGGCAATGGGTGTTGGTGGGGGCAGTGGTAGATGTCCATGATGGGAGATGCTCTAGGAGAGCCTATTTGTGTAGAGTCAAGGGACAGGCAGAGATGGGGGCTTTCTGCAGAGAGTAATGGGGAGCCATTACAGCTTTGACGGTTGGTTGACAAAATCTGATTTGCATTTTTATAATATGTCCCGGCAGCCTATGGAGTATGGAGGCTGGATTAGTGGGCCTCAGGGTGGATGCAGGTATTCTAACAGGATGCTCTTGGAGTTTTGTTGTTCAGTTGCTCAGTCACGTAGGACTCTTTGCGACTTTATGGACTGCAGCAGGCTAGGCTTTCCTGTCGTTCACTATCTCCCTGAGTTTGCTCAAACTCATGTCCATTGAGTCGGCGATGCCATCCAACCATCTCATCCTCTGTCATTCCCTTCTCCTCCTGCCCTCAATCTTTCCCAGCATCAGGGTCTTTTCCAATGAGTCAGCTCTTCTCATCAGGTAGCCAAAATATTGGAGCTTCAGCTTCAGCATCCATCCTTCCAATTAATATTCAGGGTTGATTTCCCTTAGGATTGACTGATTTGATCTACTTGCTGTCCAAGGGACTCTCAAGAATCTTCTCCAGCACCACAGTTTGAAAGCATCAATTCTTCAGCACTCAGCCTTCTTGACGGTCCAACTCTCACATCCATACATGACTACTGGGAAAACCATAGCTTTGACTATATGGACCTTTGTTGGCAAAGTGATGTCTCTGCTTTTTAATACACTGTCTAGATTTGTCATAGCTTTTCTTCCAAGGGGCAAATGTCTTAATTTCATGGCTGCAGTCACCATCTGAAGTGACTTTAGAGACCAAGAAAATAAAGTCTGTCACTGTTTTCATTGTTTCCCCATCTATTTGTCATGAAGTGATGGGACTGGATGCCAAAATCTTAGTTTTTTGAATGTTGAAATTTCATGCTGCTCTTGGAGTAGCAGCATGGAAAAGGTAATGGTCACTTGGACTAGGACAGTAGTGGTGACTATGTGATTGGAGAGAGTGTTAAATATGACTCCAATTTATTTCTAAATTTTTTAAATTACAAATTACTTATTCATTATAAATAATAAAAAGATTCTAAAAGTATATAATGAAGAAAGGTAATACTTTCCCCTTAACGCTCATCTTCTGCTCTTACCTGCTAAGGCCACCCTGCTGACAGCTGGAACAGGAGCAGCCTTGCACATCTTTCCTTTGTGTTCATCTAAGGGGAGAGAGGTTTTCTTTTAAATGGGATATTACTTGCTACTTACTCTGCAACCTACTTTTCTCCCTTAACAGTACATCACAGATATCCTTTGCAATTCTGTAGCTGTTGGTCTAACTCATATTTTAACAGCTTCATGGTGTTCTACAGCTGGGCTGTACGACAATTTGTTTGATCACTGAGTGACATTGATATGTAGCAGGTGGCTTCCTGCCACCACAAACAATGCTGAAATTATTAGGTTATCCTTAAATACGGGTGATTTTCCTCCATAAGATACTTTCCAGAAGGAGAATTTCTAGGTCAAAAGGCATCTGCATTTCTAATTTTAATCAATAGCACCAGGTTGCTTGCCCCAAATTGTAATAGATTGTGCCAGATTACTTGCTCAGCAACAAATGAGAGCATCATTTTCTCAGATTTTTAGCAGACCTGAACATTTTACTCTTAATTTTTTTCCAATCTGATGAATTAAAGTAATGAAAACTTATTTCATTTTAATTTGCATTTTCCCAGCTGATAATTAGGGTAAGCATTTTATTGGCCATCTAGGTCTTCTCTCACAATGACTAGTTCATACCCTATTTCCATTTCTCTTTTGGGCATTTGTCTTTTCCTTTACAATTTATAGAAACTCTTTGTATATGTGACATATTTTCCCTTTTACTGTTTTATATTTTGCAGATTTCTGGTAAATCATTTGTCTTTTTCTCTGTTTATGGTACCTTCTACCATCAAAGTTTTAAAAATCAACTCTAGTATAATATCTATCTTTTTCTGTTACTCTTACAGGTATATCCCACTAAATTTATTCATAATTTCATTATCCAAATCTATTCTATTTTCCTTTAAATTTTTGTAATATTTTCACTGGTTCATTTTTATGTTAAAATCTCTAACCCATTTGGAATATAATCTTTATGGGGGGTGGGTAGGGATATCATTTTTTTTCTTTCAGATAGATAACCAATTATGACAGTACCATTTTTTTGTAAATTAATTTATTTACTTTAATTGGAGGCTAATTACTTTATAATATTGTAGTGGTTTTTGCCATACATTGACACGAATCAGCCATGAGTGTACATGTGTCCCCTGTCCTGAATCCCCCTTCTACCTCCCTCCCCAGCCCACCCCTCAGGGTCATCTCAGTGCACCAGCCCTGAGCACCCTGTCTCATGCATTGAACCTGGACTGGTGATCTTTTTCACATATGGTAATATACATGTGTCAATGCTATCCCTCAAATCATCCCACCCTCGCCTTCTCCCACAGAGTCCAAAAGTCCGTTCTTTACATCTGTGTCTCTTTTGCTGTCTCGTAATAGGGTCATTGTTACCATCTTTCTAAATTCCATATGTATGTGTTAGTATACTGTATTGGTGTTTTTCTTTCTGACTTACTTCACTCTGTATAATAGGTTCCAGTTTCAGCCACCTCATTAGAACTGATTCAAATGCATTCTTTTTAATAGCTGAGTAATATTCCATTGTGTATATACCATAGCTTTCTTATCCATTCATTTGCCAATGGATATCTAGGTTGCTTCCACATCCTAGCTGTTGTAAACAGTTCTGTGATGAACATTGGGGTACACGTGTCTCTTTCAATTCTGGTTTCCTCCATGTGTATTCCCAGCAGTGGGATTGGTGGGTCGTACGGCAGTTCTGTTTCCAGTTTTTTAAGGAATCTCCACACTGTTCTCCATAGTGGCTGTACTAGTTTGCATTCCCACCAACAGTGAAAGAGGGTTCCCTTTTCTCCACACCCTCTCCAGAATTTATTGTTTGTAGACTTTTTGATAGCAGTCATTCTGACCGGCATGAGATGGTACCTCATTGTGGTTTTGATTTGCATTTCTCTGATAATGAGTGACGTTGAGCATCTTTTCATGTGTTTGTTAGCCATCTGTATGTCTTCTTTGAAGAAATGTCTGTTTAGTTCTTTGGCCCATTTATGACAGCACCATTTTAAAAAATAACTTTATTGAGATATAATTCACATACCATACAATTTACCCATTTAAAGCATAGAATTTAATGTATTTTAATATATTCTTAGATAGATGAATCACCACAGTCAATTTTAGAACCTTTCATTATCTCAAAAAGAAACCTTGTATCTTTTAAGTAGAGGATGAGATGGTTCGATAGCATCATCTACTCAGTGGGCATGAATTTGAGCAAATTCCAGGAGATAGTGAAGGACAGAGGAGCCTGGAGGGCTACAGTCCATGGGGTTGCAAAGAGTCAGACACAACTTAGCAAATAAATAACAACAACAACCTTTTAGGTGCTAGCTTGTTACTCCCCTTGCAACCACTCATCTGTTTTCTATCTCTATAGACTTGCCTATTCTTGACATTTCTATAGATGGAATCATATAATATGTAGACTTTAGTGACTGCCTTTTTTCACACAGCATCACATTCTGAGGCTTATTCACTTTGTGGCATGTATCAGTATTTCATTCCTTTTTATGGCCCAATAATACCCTTTGTCAGTTGATGGCCATTTGTTTTTTCCCCACCTTTTGGCTATTATAAATAACGCTGCTTTCAACATCAGTGTACAAATTTTTGGTGCAGATATGTTTTCAGTTCTCTTGTCCACATACCTAGAAGTAGAATTAATGGGTCATATTGTGATTCTATATTTACCTTTTGAGGAATTACCAGGTTGTTTTCCAAAGTGGCTGCACCATTTCACATTCCCACCAGCAGTTAGGGGTTCCAATTTCTCCACATCTTCACCAACATTTGTTATTATCTGACTTTATGATTTTAGCTTCCTAGTGGATGTGAGTTCAGTTCAGTTCAGTTCAGTTCAGTCACTCAGTCGTGTCCGACTCTTTGCGACCCCATGAATTGCAGCACGCCAGGCCTCTCTGTCCATCACCAACTCCCGGAGTCTACACAAACCCATGTCCATCGAGTCGGTGATAATAACTCAATCATAAAGTCAGATAATAACAGAGTTATTATCTGACTTTATGATTTTAGCTTCCTAGTGGATGTGAAGTGGTATATTATTGTGGTTTGATGTGCATTTCCAATAGTGATGAACATCTTTTCAGGTGGCTTAATGGCTTATTTGTATATCTTCTTCAGAAAACTATCTATTCAGTTCGATCTATTCATTGTTTTGTCTGATGAACTGAAATGAAACTTTATCATATATTAAATTATTTTCTAATTTGGATCTGTGTATTGGCTCTTTGTTCCTCTGATCTATTTACCACTTCCTAGCTTATCCTGTGCTGTTCAGATCATGGTGGCTTTGTAATATCTTTTATTATCTAATAATGCAAGTTCTTGTCAACTAGTCTTTCTTTTCATGTTTTCTTAACTAGACTCAGATGCTTATTTTTCAAATAAAATTCAAATTAATTTTTTTACATTTCCAAAATACTTTTAAATTTGAGATTCTGATAGAAATTGCATTGAAAGTGAAGTGAAGTGAAAGTCACTCAGTTGTGTCCAACTCTTTGCGACCCAATGGACTATACAGTCCATGGAATTCTCCAGACCAGAATACCGGAGTGGATAGCCTTTCCCTTCTCCAGGGGATCTTCCCAACTCAGGGATCGAACCCAGGTCTCCTGCATTGCAGGCAGATTCTTTACCAGCTGAGCCACAAGGGAATTCCAAAAGGCTGACTTGTCAAGAGTGGGAAATGAATTATTTTTATGAGAATAAGTCTTTTCTTTGAAACATGGCTACCTTTCTATATGTTCAGATCTTGTTATATGTCCTTCAATATGATTTCATAACTTTATCCAAAGAACTTTACCTTTGCGATTGTTGTTTTAAAATTATCCCTTAGTATTTTGCTGTTTTGTCACTATTGCAAATGAATTTTTTTGTCATTTACATTTCTAATGTCATTGCATTGAGAAAAAAACTATAGATTTTCCTTTACCTTTTATTTAGCCACCTTTCCAATTATCCAATTCTAGTAACTTCTAAACTAAACTTTGTTGGAATTTCTTGAAATACAATCACATCATTTGTAAACAAACATGTTTGTCATTTAAAAAAAATCAGCTATTTATTCCAATTAGTTTATTTTTGTCTTATTGAATTAATTAAAATCTCCAAAAAATGTTGAATATTAGTGATGGTAATGAGAATCTTGGCAAGAGATGTTCTTGCCAATTTCTGGCAAGAGCTTCTGAATGTCATATATTTGTTATTGAGTTTTGATAGATAGTCTTTATCAAATTGCAATATTTTTCTTCTTTTTTTTGCTTTGCTTGTATTTTATTAGCAATATTTGCTGAAAGTTATGAAATGATTTTTTGCATCCATTACTATAGTCATATTTTGATCCTTTCATTGGTTGATGTACTGGATTTATATTGATAAATTTCTTGATGCAGAATCTGTTTTTGATGATAAACTCTCCTATGTATGGTGTAAATTTTTGATACTTTTCCCATATCTAGTAGCTAATATCTTATTTTAGATCTTGCACTCATTGAAACTGGTCTGTAATTTTTTCTTTCTTTTTTAATTCAATCTTTATAAGTTTGGGGAATTAAGAAGATGCTAGCAAATAAAACAAACCAGTAATATTTCCAAATTATTCTCTTGTCTGGAAATAATTTAGGTAACATTAAAAATCATCTGTTTTTAAAGGTTATATAAAACTCATTTTTGCTATAATCTGTGGCTTGTAATATTTTTATTTTATTCTTAATTATCGTAAAATACACATAACAAAATTCACCATCTCATCCATTTTTAAGTGTACAGGTCATTAAAGGTAAGTACATTTACATTGTTATATAGCCAATCCCCAGAACTTTTTTTATTTTGCAAAACTGAAACTCTATCTCCAGAACTCTTATCTTGCAAAACTGAAACTCTATACCCATTAAACAAAAACTCACTGTTTTCCCCTTCCCTTAGCCTCTGACAGCCACAATTCTACTTTCTGTCTCTAAGAATTTGACTGTTCTAGGTACCTCTTCGGAGACAGAAATGGCAACCCACTCCAGTATTCTTGCCTAGAGAATCCCTTGGAGAGAGGAGCCTGGTGGGCTGCTGTCCATAGGGTAGCATAGAGTCGGACATGACTGAAGTGACTTGGCATGCATGCATGCATTGGAGAAGGAAATGGCAACCCACTCCAGTATTCTTGCCTGGAGAATCCCAGGGACAGAGGAGCCTGGTGGGCTGCCGTCTATGGAGTCGCACAGAGTTGGACATGACTGAAGCGACTTAGCAGCAGCAGCAGCAGCAGCAGGTACCTCTTATGAGTGAAATCATGCAGTACTGGTCTTCCCGTAATGGTCTTTTTTTACTTAGCATAATGTCCTCAAGTTTCATCCAAGTTGTAGCATTAGTCAGAATTTCCTTCCTTTTTAAGGCCAAATAATACTCCATCATATATATATCTATTCATCCACTGATGAATACTTGAGTTGCTTCCCCCTTTGGGCTATTGTGAATAATGATTCTATGACCAGGGGTTTACAAATACCTCTTTAAGACCTTGCTTTCAATTCTTTGGTGTATATTCCCAGGAGAGGAATTGCTGGATCATACAGTATCTTGTGGGCTTCCCAGGTGACTCAGTGGGTAAAGAATATGCCTGCAATGCAACAGATGCAAGCAGACACGAGTTTGTTCCCCAGCTTGGGAAGATGCCCTGGAGGAAGACAAGGCAGTCAATTCTAATATTCTTGCCTGGTGCAGGAAACATCAGTTCACTTCCTGGGTTGGGAAAATTCCCCTGGAGAAGGGATAGGCTACCCACTCCAGTATTCTTGGGCTCCCCTGGTGGCTCAGACAGTAAAGAATCTGCCTGCAATGTCTGGATTCAATCCCTGGGTCGGGAAGATCCCCTGGAGGAGGGCAAGGCAGCCCACTCCAGTATTCTGGCCTGGAGACTCCCCATGTACAGAGGAGCCTGGTGGGGTACAGTCCATAGAATCGCAAAGAGTTGGACATGACTGAAGCAACCGAGCATGCATGCACATGGTATCTTGTAATGTTTTAATAGCAGAGTTTTCATTAAAAACAACAACAACAACAACTTCTGTTTATTGGCCTATTCAAGATTTCAACTTCTATGCTCAATTTTGATAATTTTCTACTTTGCCTGGAAAGTATTTCCTCTAGGTTTTCATATTTGTTTTCATAGGCTTATGTACATTATTGTTATAATTCTTTAACCTTTTCTGTACCTGTGATATGACTCTTTTCTTATATCTAATATGGTATGTTTTTGCTTTCTTGCTTTTCTTAACTAAGGTTGCCTGGAAAAGTTTATCAATTTTGTTGGCTTTTTCAGAGAACCAGGGTTGGGTTTTCTTTTAATTATTTTTCTATTATTTATTTTCTGTTGTGTTAGTTTCTGATTTTTATAACTTTGTCAATTTCATTTATTTTCTTTGGGCTTAGTTTGTTCTCTGTCTAATTTCTTAAATTAAATACTTAGTTAAGATTTTTTTAGTCTTTGTTTCATTGTTAAAAGCACTTACTATGCAACTATTTTTTAAAAATTCTGTTATATCTATAGTAAATATATTTTTAAAAAAACAAACAAAAAACATATATGGCTATATTTTTTCCTCTGAATACAGCTGTGTCTTATAAATTCTGTATGGTATGCTATTCTCTTTTTCATTACTAGGTGGTTTGTAATTTCAGTTTTGACTTTATTTTTGATCCAGTAGTAATTTAAAAGAGTGTTTCTTAGTTGCCAAGCAGTATATACTTCTGGCCTTGAAATTAGTCTTATTTATATTAATATTGCTGTTCCTACTCTTTCTCTGATTGCATTTACTTGGTGTATCTTTGCTCATTGCTTTATTTTCAGTCTTCTTTGTCACCTTGTTTTGAGAATATTTCTTGTAAACAGCATGTGGCTCTATTTTATGCTTTAAATTACTCAGACAATCTGTTTTTTGATAGGGAAATTCAGCCTCTCCGCAGGTAGTGTAATATATCGACATACTTAGCTTTACTTGTTCCACCTTATTCCACATACTTGTTGTTTCTCCCCCCCCTCCACACACACACCTTTGTTGTTGTTGTTGCTTTTGCTAGCTTGGTTGAAATTCTGCTTTACTTCTAGATTTCTGGTATTAAGAATTGAGTGGTTGGTTTACTGAAACAAGATAAAGAAAGATTTGGGAAGAAAATCATGAGCTCAATTTGGCTTTTAAATTTATATATATCCAATTGGAAACATCCAATGGGATGAAACATTCAATGGGAGATGTCAAGGGGGTAAGTAGAAATACCAGAGCAGAACTCAGAGGGAGAATCCTGAGCAAGGGCCACACACACCAACAACCCTAGATGGCACCTCCGGGTGGGGAAGGTGTTCAGAGACGCCTGGGACCTGGTCCTGGGGGATGCCACAGTTAACAGCTGATGAAAGGAGAAAAGTTGGCAATACATGAAGACTAACAGCAATGTCCACAGGGTAGAAGGAAAACTCAGAGAATGTGTCTGTCTGAGGAAGAAACATGTTCAAGACAGAAGGGATTATAGGCTTTAAATTCTGAGAGGTATGGTGAGGCCTGAACATAGTCTTTTAGTGACATAAAAGTCACTGGTGACCTTGGCAAGCCTTGTGGAGGCTAAAGCCAGATAGCTGTGGAGGAGGAGAGAGTGGCTGGTGAGGAAGTGTGACAACAAAGGGAATAGATGGTAAAGGGTCTCAAGGCAGATGTGAGGTCCAAAGAACTCCTTTGTTTACTTGTTTTAGGTGAGACACCAGAGTTTGTCTGCCTGCTGTGGTGAAAGGTCCAGCAGAACCAGGAGGTCAAAGAACCAGGGGAAGAACCAATGGGCCCCTTTGACCAGTGGTAGCTGGTGGACCAGAGCACATGCTGAGAGATAGGGCCCAGCAGGAAGAAGGTCGTGTTCTCTAAGAGGGAAGGTATGCGTGACCAGGTACCTGTTGCAGATGTGGAAAGTGATGGTAGGAGCACAGACCTGGGGCAGGAGGACCTGGGCCTTTCTGTCTGACACATCTCATCTCTTAAGGTAGGAAGTGACATCATCTACTGACACTGCAGTGGAGCAGGGGAATGGATCAGACAGCTGGGGAGACAAGAAGACAAAGAGAGTGTGGGAGAACACGTGTGGCTTCAGGAGACCTTCCGGGCAGTGAGGGGCAGTGGGAGCAAAGCCTTTGGTTGGCCTGATGTTGATGACATTGATGATGCCCTTTGCGTCTCTGGCTGAGCTCCACTGCCCCCCCAGGCAAGGCTGGCTGTGGGGGCTATTCTGGCCCATTCTCGCTCCCACAGCCTCTCCCTTCATGCCAGTCACATAGCTAAAATAGGTTGGAACGTGGAGGCCGTATATATGTCAGGTACCAGATCTCACACATTTATAACAATCAGCTCCAAATTCTGATTCCTCTCTTCTAGGTCCTCCTCTCCAAAAAGGTGTAAGACCTTCTAGGGATGTTTACACATGTAATTCAGGTGCCCTCTGGACACCATCAGATTTTGGGTTCTGGATAAAGCCGTTTTCTCTCTAACATTCCCAGGGTTGGGAGGTAGAGCTGATAGGCTAGGGATACAGATGCCTCCCATATAATTAGGGTTGCTCCCTGATACTCTCGCCATCTTGTCATCCACTGCATGCACGTGCTTCCACCCATGCCACTGAGCTGCTGACGCAGGTGCTTTTGTCCCTCTCTGCAGTTACCCATCATTTCTGGTAACCAGCTGTTTTAGAGGAGGCTTTGATAGTAGAGCTGTAGGACTCTTAGTGACCTGCTTCCTCATCTGCATTACTGCCCTCTTCTCATTGGAACGCTGGGCAGAAGTGGGCCAGGCCCAGCTTTGCACCATACCTGGAACTGTTGCCCTTCCAAACTCTAGGCTTTGCTACTCAGTCTAGACCCCCATGGGGATTTCCTCTCAGGACCCTCATTGTCTCTCCTCCAGCGTGGTCCCCACTGGGGACCTTGATCCTTATAGTACGTCTGTCCATGTCAGAATCTCAGGACAGTGTCCTTCACTAGTGCTTGAGGCCCATATACATTCAGAGATGGGGCTGGGCATCTGTTTCAGTTTCCCTGACCATTCATCATGGTGAAGCTCTAATGTTCTCTTCCACGATGAAAACCATGAGGCTGGTCTTCAAAGAGCTCACCCAGGCCCTCAGTTTAAGTGAGGGTGGGGGCGGTGAAGCTGGGTGCTCAACCCCTTGGGCTGGACTCAAGTGTCAGATCTGGCCAAGCAGATAACCCAATTGCAGGGCCATGCTGGTCCATACAGTGCTTTTCTGCAAATTAGCAAAAAGTACTCTCTTTTGGCAGGTGCAGCCTATGTCAGGCACATGGCTTGGAGCGCAGAGAGAGGGCAGAATTTCAGCCCCCTCTTGCCCTCTTGGCCAGAAGCCCTAGTGCCAGGAATAGCCAGCACCAGTCTAGACAGTGACTGTGTCTAGCAACACAGAGAACTAAACAGCATGGAGATCAAAATATTGGATTCATAGGAAGCATGCCCCTGGGTTCTGGTCCCTTTCCATCTGAGGTTCTGGGCGGAACAAAAAGATGTACCTAAGGTTCTCACCTTCTGAGCCTCCATTTTTGTATCTGAATTCCTCCCCTGCCTCTGCAGCTCCCATTTTCTCCAGTGACCCAGTGTAGACTCTTCATATGGTATCTGTCCTCCCACTCCAAGAGAGAGCTGAAACTGTGCCCTTAGGGACTGACCTTATTCTCCAGGCTTCAGTGGAGTAAGGCAAGTACCACTCAGAAGTCCAGACTTCACACAGAGACACTCACTTAGAGGAACACAGGGGAGATGTTTCCTTAGACGATTTTGAGAGGTGGGCAAGGGCTTCCTAAGCAAAAGGATGCCATGAGAAGAATCACTAGAGTAAGAACCTGCAGGGTGTGTTGAATTACAGCAAAGCAATCCAGAGGGGCAGGAGTGTGAGGCTGTTGTTGGAGGTCAATAGATAGCAATTAAATTGAAGCGAAGGGCAGTGGTGGTTACAAAGGCTTCCCCAGATCTAGTGAAGGGCCTAAAATGATCTGAGAAGCAGTTAGGGCTTGGTCTTGTGGACAAAGGGGAACCACGGAAACTTTTTGAGCAGGAGAGCAGTAGGGTCAGCTCTTGGCACCCGGAAGATGACTCTAGCAGCTTGTGCTGGATGGTGAGGAGGATTTGCCAAACTTGGTCACTGCGTGGCTATGTCCGGTGCTTGTGGAAGATGAGAGCAGCAGACTTGGGAGGTCATTCTGAAGGGCACCTCTGAACAGCCCCCTTTTCTTCACTGAATTGAGTATAATTAATTCACTCATTTCACAAACTTTGCCCCATACGAACTATGTGGGTCAATGTGCGAGGATGGAGGAGGGCAGCAGGAATCAGGATGAACCCTCCCTTCCCCTCCCCTAGCCCTCTCTCCACCCCTCAATCAGAATGTGTTTTGATAAGTGGGGGCTTGGAGACAGCATAAGGGTGACAAACTGTGCCTCCTCCACCAATTAAATTTTTTAAAAAGCTGCTATGGAAGGAGCGAATATTAGTTTCCTGATTTATAAAGCCAAATGGATTAAGCTCATTCATTGCCCGAGGAAACAAAAAGGAAATCTTCAATACCTCTGTGCACATTGAGAACAGGAACAATACTGGTCTTTAGAAAGCAGAAACCTAATTTGGGGGAATCAATTACCCTCTGTGTCCCTGCCTCTGTGGGCTCTCTCACTGGCTCTCTCTCAATAGAGATTTCCTGGGAGGTAAAATGTGGAGAAGTTGGTCAACCATAGGCACACCCTCTGTTTAGCCTTACAAACAGGAGGCAAAGAACTAGGGTTTGTGGAGTGGGAGTGGGGGGTGCGCCTAGGTATCAGACACTTGTGGAAATGGGAGGAGGCAAGCTGCGCTGGGGAGGGCTTTGGGATAAAACCTGGAGAATGAGAGGATGGAAATATAGGGATGTGCAGTGAGAGGGCAGGAGAAGGAGATGATGGGAACCTGGGGTTTATACCTAGGCGGAAGGGGAGCATCGTCCAGTCCGTGATGGGGTGAGGAGGACACTCTCTCAGCCTGGCTCCACAGACCCCAACAGCCTCCTGATTCGTTTCTTCTGTGGTCTGCACTTGCCCTTGTGGCTTTAAGCCTGCAGTGTGCAATGGCCAGAAAATTAGACAAAATGAAAGGGGATGGGGCGCCGGCCACAGTAGCCACGGAGTCACATTCACAGCCACACACAGAAGCACGTGCACAAGCTCACACATTCCTGTGCTGGGTCTCAGACACTGGCCCACCATCCCCAGCCCCAGAGCCACACTCACCCCGATGCACTCACAGTCACACATGGGGAGTCACACTCACAAGGACACGGTCAAAGACTCAAAACGACACCCCACACACTGCCACCCGAAATCGCACACATTCCGCCTCCCCCAAGTCCTAGCTGAAGCTCCCACGGTGTCTCACCACCCCACACAGCCCTCACTCTGGCATGTGGTCACACACACACACACACACACACACACACACACACACACACACACACACACACACAGAGTCCCTCACATGCACACACTCTGGCTGTGCTTTTGTGTTTTGTCAGAATTAATGAGAAAAGTTCCCGTGCCCTGCGGGTAATTAGTGTCCTTGGAGTTAAATAAGCTAATGGCGGGCACCTCTGGCCCAAGCAATTATGTTTGTGTATTGAATAATTGATTCAAAGGGGGGGAAGGGCCGCTAATCAGATCTGAACATAATGAATTGATTTAATTCACAGGGGAATCTGAGGGGCCCTGGGAAACGCAGGCTTCTTCACTCGGCTGAGCGAGCGCGGCCCGCGAGGAGAGAAGAGCGCGCGGCGACGGCGGCGGCGGCGGCGGTGGCTCCGGCGGCTCCGGCGGCTCCGGCCCGGCCCGGGCAGCGGCTGCCGGCTCGGCTCGGCTGTCGAGGCCGGGCGGACTCGCCCCAGCCCCAGCCCCGCCTCAGCCCCGCCCCCAGGTCTGGCCGGCCCGCCCTCCCGCCCGCCGGAGCTCCTCGCCGGTGGGGCTCAGCTCCGGGCGCCGGTCGATCCGCCCCAGTCCGCGGCCGCGCTCGCCGGGCGCGGAGCCCGCGGGGGGCCGGCGGGAGCAACGCAGACGGGCGACGGCGGAGTCCGAGCCGCCCGCCCCTCCGCGTCCTCGGCCCGGGCCGGGCTGGAGCCGCCAGGGACCATGGTGTTGGACCAAGAGGACGGTAGGTGCCCGGGGACCCGCGGGGCGCAGGGCGAGGGCGGCGGCAGCGTCCCCCGCGCCCGGCCCCGGCCGCCTTTGGCCGGCTCCCCGGAAGCCCGGCGGTGGAGGTGCGCGCGGGTGCGTGTCGGAGTGCTGGGCTCAGCCCGAGGCTCCTCAGCCGGATTAGGAAGTCACACGGGTCAGCCAAGCCCGGCAGCCCTGCACGCTCGGGCTGGGAACTTTCTCACTGGCTCTTGCCGCCTCGCGGGCAAAGGAGCGCCTCTCCCATCCGCACCGTGGGCTTCCCCGCAGTGCCCACCGACCCCAGTCTCTCTGCCTCCCCACTGGGTATCTGCATGTTCCCGCTTCTGCGCCGCTGCGGAAAGGCTCCCCCAGGAGGATGCCCAGAGAACCCCGGGGTGAGGGTACCGTCCAACCAGCACCGTCCTGGGGTCCCTCCGGTCCGGAACTTCATAGCTGCGAGATGACTGACATGGTTTCACACCTGGCCGGGCTGGGGAGGACTCTCGCCGATCAGTTCCCCCAGCCCAAAGTGTTGGGAGGTGCACTGCTGGTTAGGGCATGTGGATGGGCTGTATATCCAAGATAGCAGAGGCGGATTCACCTTGAAGGAATGAGCTTTTAAGCTTCAGAGCCCTTCCGTTGTAATTTTGTTTAGTAAATCTCCTATTCTTTTTCTTAAAGACCCTTTACCCACCCACCCCAACCCTAGTTGCATAAGGAAGCTTGACTCTCACAAAATCTAACCACCCCTGGGTCCAGCTCACACCCTTCCCATTGTAACTGCCAGTCTCTCAGGAGAACTCATAGCTCTGCTGGTCCATGGAGCATCCCCAGTTGCTAGGGCAGTTCTCTGGTGCCCGGGAGATGAAGCCTTGAGGCAGTAGGCTGGGAAACTGGGGATTGGGAGGCAGCTGCTGGTCTGCAGGGAGGGGTCTGGGTACCTGGCCTTTCTCTCTGGCCCCGCTAGTCCCTTGTCCCACCCTGCCACCTCCCAATAGGGTGATCAACTGTCCTGGTTTGTCCAGGACCATCCCTGTTTTATCACTGACAGTCCCAGGTCCTGGAAGCCCCTCAGTCCAGAGAACTAGGGCAAACTAGGACATCTGGTCGACAGCCTATATCCACAACCTTCTCTGGGCTGTTGTGCAGGGGTGGGTTGGCCTTTATTGAAGGGGCAGGGAGACTTGTTTTCTGGAGTGCAGATTCTGCATAGGCCAAGTTACAACTGCAGCTTCCTAGAAGGCCTGTCCTGGGCTTCCAGAAACTGAAAGAGGAAAAGTTTGCCAACTGTGTACTTTGCCACTCTAGCTGGTTGCAAATCCCTATGCATGGGCTGCTTTGTGGGAGTAGGGGGCTGGGCATGGTGGGGCACCTGAACTTGGCCAGCAGGCATTCTGATTGTACACAAAGTCTGTAGATTCACTCTGTCCCCTCAACTGTGGTGGCCACTGGGAACGGGCCTTTGTCACTCCAAGTACCCCATTTGAGTGTCACCTGTGAGGCCAGCTTGTAACTCCATCTTGGAGCTGGAAGCGGGCCCTCAGGCCAAGGCACATGTGACAAGCCCCACTGAGGAGTTCTGGAATATCTGGTCTTCTGGGCCCCCGGGGCACCAAGTCTCCAGCTCCCTCCCCCACAACCCCAGTGCAGGAATCCTCCATTGGGACTTTACTGCCAGATGCAATGACAAACTGCTAGGACCTGCCCAAAACTTTGTAAAGCAGCCAGGCTCACCTCCTTTCTGCTCACCGTAACCTAGGGGGCTGAGCAACTGGCCTCCCTCTGCTGTCCCCAGAGGCGTTTCAAGGGCATTTTGGAGCACTCTTGGCAGTATTACAGTGAGAGTACACGCTCATCACCTGTGGAATGTGTCAGGCGCAGATACCCCCCACCCCCAGCCCCAGGGGATACGAGGATTCCATCCCGGTGTTGTGGGCGTGCCCCTGGACCTGAAGGCAGCTTGGGTGGGAGTGAGCTTGGGCACAGGAGTTACCTCCCTGCCCAACAATTAAGCATAAGCTGAGAGGGAGGCTGCTGGAGGAGCCAGGCTCCTGCCTGGGTTTGTCAGCCCAGCAGGCCCTGGGTGGGAGCTCAAAGTCACCCAAAGTGTCCAAGGGTTGCTGGGTAGCTCTGTCCACCAGAAGGCCTCTGTGGAGGCCCTTCTCCAGATGAGTGTGGCAGCTCAGTGCTCATCACTGGGGCTGCAGAGGGAGCTGCCTGTGGGCAAAGGCAGCCAGCCCTTCACACACAGCACCAACTCCCTGCTCATACCCCAGCCTCTTCTACAGTCCATTGTTCTATAACCCGGGCCTGCTCCAGTCCCTGGGTTGGGCTTGCAAGGCCCCTGACTCCCGAAAGAGATGCTGCTAACTGTGTGGCTGCTAATTGGGCATCTTGGGAGCTGGGGAGAGCTGATGTTGGGACAGAGTCCCAAGCACAACACCTGAGAGTGTGAAAGTGGCCTCAGCTAATCAAGTTCGGGTTTGTGGGTCAGGGCCAGACCCTGAGAGTGAGGAGAAGCAGTCCCGGAGGCCAGGAGTAAGGCCACAGCTCTTGTAGAGTGAACACCTCCAGGTAGCACAGAGGTGTCTACAGAAAGAAGCTCCCACTTGCCAGCCTGCCGGGTCCAGTGCTTGCTGCGCTGTCAGGCCCCCAGCTCAGTCTGGGGTGAGGGGCTGGCACTAAATGTGCCGGCGGCAGCAGTGCCAAAGCCTCCCTCAGACCCTCAGGGTACAGTTGAGCTGCAGTGGCAGGGGAGAGATCAAGCTCGCAGTCCTGAGGGATGGTGAGTCTGAGCAAAATGATATATTTAACATCAAATATACTCAAGGACTATTAGGATTAAGTATTCAAGATGAAGGGGAAAGCGAAACTCTCTGAGCTGCGGATGAAGCATCTCATTAGAAGCAGCCTCTCTTCTGTTTTCTCAAAGCTTGACTTTCCTGCCTAGGGTAGAGGAGGGTGGGCTGCAGCACTGTCCCCTCTCCTCTTCCCCCTCCCGTTAAGCACCCCGCATTGGGGCCCCCTAGGGCTTAAAGGGCATGACCTGGCCTTCAAATCTCCTTTGTACCCACTACCAACCCCCCCATTGTCTGGGGTGCCAGAGTTTACAAAGCACATTCATATGCATTGTCTCATCTGATCCCCACAGCAAATTTGGAGATAGCAGAGCCATCTCCCGCTTCACAGACAGGGAAACTGAGGCCCCGGGGAGAGAAAATGACTTGCAAAAGTCCCCAATTGGTAATAGGCAGAGACGGGATGGAGTCATGGTGGCCCTTTGCCCCTCCAAGGACTCCAGCTTCCTTCTCCTTGCCTGGATCTAGTCCTTGGAAGTGACTGCAGGGGACGAGCCTCTGGCACATGTGTCTGGAGAAGAGCTGTTAAGATTTCCATCCCATCCTGGAGCTCTGTACTGTCAAGAAAAAAAAAAAAAAGCCCTTGATATTGAAGAGTGGCCTTCCTGGAGAAGGCAGCCTGGGCACCAGCCCCAGGGTGCCCAGAGAGAAGCAGGGTTCAGAAGGAGAGGAGATGAACACTGTCTCCCTTCCTGCCTCCTGCATTACTAAGCAAGAATCATCAGCTCTGTAATAGTAGGAATCTGTTTTCATTGCAGTATCCCCATTGCCTTAGAATAGAGTTTGGTGCATAATATGTGCTCAATAAATAGTTGTGGAATGAAAATAATAACCTTCAAGGCCATGCTGTGCTTGCTCAGATAGAAGTTGAGACAGGATCTCATTCTCTGTGAAATCAGGATGCTCTTCCGAGGGGCTGCTGGGGTAAGGGTGGTGATGGAAGACTCAACAGTGGGAAAATCTGTGCCCTGCAGAGGGTTAACTTTGCCAAACAATCCAGGAAGCAACCAGGAACCCCGGACAGAGGAAGTAGGAAGGGAGGGTACTGGTCAGAGACAGAGTGCCTCGTGGGAGGGGGCCAAAATCAAGGCTGAGGGGACTGACAGACAGGAGTGGTCTACCAGACAGTGATTGGGAATGAGGACCCTGGGTCCTGAGCAGAGCCACGCGCTGAGTTGAGGCCTAGAGGCCTCCAGGTGGCGCTGCGGAGCCGGGCAGCCGCGCGTCTCCACTCCCCATTAACTCGGGAGGGAGGGGGGCCTCGGGAAATGTGTGCATTTATTCAGTAGCAGGAGTGCAAACCTCATACATTGAGGGAGAAAGGCAGCGGGAGACGGCCGCCGAGATTCCCCCATCTCTTTGAATATAATTTTAGATTGAGATTCAGATTAAATCCGAAGGGAAAACACTTTATGAGGCTGAAAGCTGTGTCGTTGCCAGAGCCAGGGTTATGAGCTATCAAATGCAATTACATTAAGACAGATTATACTGGGCAAATTGAGCCATTTAGAAGGTGAGAATCAAAGAAACGGCTCTGATCCTCTCTTCCCCCTTCTCTCTCCCTCTCCCTTTCCCTCTCCAAATTGCAGTTCGTAGTTCCTTGCAATTCTGAGGCACAAAAGTAGGTGAGACTGCTTTTGTATCTGCGAAGTGCTTCACTCCTGAATGTAATTCTAGCTGAGTGCAATCTAGGTTAAGAGCCGGACAAGCGGGTAATTAGAGTCCGCTCGCTGCCCGAGGACCGGCCGCCCCGCCGAAGCGCGCCCGGAGTCGGCGCCCTTCTCCCGGCCGAGTCGAGCTGCGGCTGGACACGGAGCGCCCGAGATGATGGTGCTGGACAAGGAGGACGGTAGGTGGCGGGCGGGGGTCCCGACGCCCCGCGCCCCTGCGCCCCCGCCGCGGCGCGCGGGAACACACACGCCGGGACACGGGCGCGCACACGCCAGGCTGTGCGGGGCTGGCGGGGCGGGCGGTCCCCAGGGAGCTGGGGACTGGGGTGGGGAGGCAAGGGAGCTCTGGGCTGCGCGCCCCCAGGGCCGGGTCAGGCCGGACCGGACCGCGGGCGATCGAGCTGTGCTCTGGCCGTGTGATGCTCTGCGGGGCCGCGTGGAGGCTCCGGCTGCCCTCCGATCTCGGCGCAGCGGCGGTTCGCGTAGAGCTTTCGTCTTTGCGGCTGCTCCTCTCACCGCAGCCATCACCCCGCGCCGCACGCGTAACCCGAGAGGCGCTGAGCGCCGAGCAAATCAGTGGCTTCGGGAAATCGGACTCCAGAGCTTGCGGCCGGCTGGCGCGCAGAAGGAAGGTGGCCACCGGGTGCCTGGCAGGCCAGGGGGAAAGCCGGCCGGACCCTCGGGGAGACGGCTGCCCGAAAGCTCGGTGAGATAAAGGGACGCCTCCTGTGCTGCCCACTGTCTCCCTGGGGGCTCTTGAGCTCGGAGGCAGGAGTTTGGCCCAGAGGAAGAAAGTGTCCCGCTCCTGGCCAGTAGCACGCGTGCCGGGGCCACCAGGACCCACCCTGATCAAGAGCTTCACTGCGCCTAAGAGGTCAGAACAGAGGGGCCCGTGGTGGCTAGAAGCCACTACCAGCTGGTCTCACATACCCAGAGCCTTCCTGACTGCGAGTGTCCCGCAGTAATTGTCCTGGTATATGCAGGAGAGGTCGGAGAATCCAGCCCCCCTGAGGATAAAACCAGTGGATGTCCTGTGACCCAGGGGTAGCCCTCGGGGTCGGGAGAGTGGCCCTTCCCTGGCCTTGGCCCAGGCCCTCCTGCCCTGGAGGTGAGGGTTATCTGGTGGGTTAGTGTTGTCAGGAGACATGAATGTAATTGTTAGCACCCAGGCCACTACCTGCATTCTCCTACTGGTGAGGCAGAAGAGGGGTTTTCTGTGAGTCAGCGGGAGTCCTCTTAGGGTGACATCAGCTGACCTCTCCCAGTGAGTGTGGAGGTCTGTGGCCTCTGTTCTCCAGGTCGGTGGTGATCCCGACATGGTCACTTGGTGGAAATAGGAAGTTAAGTGACTTAAGGTCACACAGGATGTTCTCTTTGCTGCCACTGTGTGCTGGTGCCCCCAGCCTCCCTTCCCACCCTCCGAGACCTCAGGCAGGAAGGGCCATTTAAAATATCTGGCCCAGGAGGGGCGTGTGGGGGAGCTCTGTGGCTGGTCAGCCCATTTCTGGGCATGTGTGTAGAAAGAGAGGGAGGAGGACTAAATGCTCTGGCCAAAAGAATCCCTTTGCCAGGGTTTGGCTGGGGTGAGACCCCTGCTTGCTGTGTGCTTGTTCTTTCTTTATAGGCCCTGCCCCTGGAGACCCAGGTGGGCCATTAGAGGGCTGGGCTGGTGCAGGTGTGTACCCATTGGAAAGGAGGAGAGGTCTGGAGTGAGGCCAGACAAGGAGGAAGGAGTCCTTGCTTTAGCTCCTTTCTCATCGACTCGCGGTGTTATCTCGGACCAGTCATGCCCATCTCGAGACCTCGCTTTTCCTCTTGGTAAAGTGGGGAGCCAGGGCAGCCAGGTCCTTCCTTGGTGTTTGGAGGTGCTCCCGCCATGGGGAGCATGTAGGAATTGGGGTTTGTCTTCAGCCCAGATTGTTTGGCATTGACTCCCTAGGCCCAAGCCAGAAATCCCGAAGACCCAGGCCCTGTACACAGGTGGCCTCAGGCAGGAAGACTGGCCTCCAGCTGACAAGTTAACACGGCCACCAGCACCTCGGGTCTTGTATTCTGTGCAGGCACCCCAGAATGCCTCGGCTCTGTGTATTAAAGGTTTCTAGATGAGCCCTAAATAGAAATGGTTCTCTGGAGGTCATTTCAGCGAGTCTCCTGCCTACCCCCCTGGTATATGTGTTTCCCTTAGTGTTCCCCAGACCTGTAGAGAAGAGCTGACTCTGCCCTAAGGATCCCCACCCTGTCCAGTCTTAACGATGTGGTGCCCAGTAGTGCTGAGATCACTGAGCTCTGGGACCCCTCACAGCACAAGGAAGAAGACTGGCTTAAGTCCTGAGGAGCCATTTGATTCATGTCCTGCTCAGCCTAGATCTGTCTTTCAAAAGCAGCCTTTTTGCTCATAAATCCACCCTCCATTCCCTGTTGGAGTCTAGCATCTCCTGGTTCCAGGAAACCTTGAAGGTGGTGCCTTCAGCTAGGTGGAGGGAGAAAGGCTCTAGACCCATTCACATCCTCACCACCCCCCCAAACCTACTGCCTAATTCCTTCCTCACACTTAATGCTCTCCCAGCAGGTGGCCGTCTGGGCTGGGTGGCAGCACTGGTCCCCCGGCCCCCGGGGAGTGTGTTCCTCCCGGCTGTGGACTGCACCCTTTGTCTGGCTGCAGCAGGGAACTCGGGCTCCTATTAACCACCCCCAATGCCTTTTCTCCACCTGACAGCATCTTGTGGGAAGAGGCCCAGGCTCCTCTGGTTGAAGTCAGGTCCGCCAGCTGCCGAGGACCAAAGCTCTTGCTCTGCTGGGCTGCAGGGCTTTCATGTTGCACTTCTGAAAGATAATAAAATATCAATCGCTTTGCCGTAGCAACGGGTTTAAGAGACTTTCTGAAGTATTGAATCGTCAGAAAAAAAATTTTTTTTTTTTTTTTGCTTTTAAGCACAGTGCATTATTAATAAAGTAATCCATTAGGTCGAGCAGTGAAGGGCCACCACAGAGAGGAAAGATCTGTTTTGCAAACGGTTAAACTTCGGGTTTCAAGATTAATTGCTTTCATTTGGATGCTTGCTCTTGGCCTAGCCAGCTCCACTTTACTGGAACTCAGGGTCCTGCCTTTCTACATGCCATGGGGCCTGCCTGTCAGCAAAGGGAGCCCAGCTCCAACTTTCCTGGAACCCACCTTTCTCCCCCTGGCACCTGTGCTTGGACTATTACCAGGCAGTGGGCTTTCCGGGGAGGTTTGTGGTCCAAGGGGAGCTATAGCCCTGAACCCTGAACAGTCAGATTAGCTCTCAGGCTGTTGGAGAAATGGCCCTAGAGCAGGGGCAGGCAACAGAGGGTCCAGGCAGCCCCAGAAACAGGGAGAGCCTCAGGTTGTGAAGGAATAGGCAGGAGAGCATGCTGAGGCCATTCCCAAGGGGTGGCCCCACGTGTGTGCTGCAGAAGGGCAGGTCTGGGTGAAAGCTGCCTCTGCATAGGCCCGGCAGGAGGGCCAGAACGACTGCAGGAAACAGCAGGCAGGCAGTGGAACTAAACGACAGACTTAATTCCTAGGGCATTTTTAATAAGTTAAAAACACCTAAGGAGATTGGAGCTGGGCTGAGGAGGACCAGACAGTGCATCTTCAATTGTTAATGACCACTATGATTACTGCCTCCACAGCAGACTTGGTTGATCCAGGGGGGCAGGCTCTCAGCTACGCTTGGCTACTGACCGGCAGGACCTCCTAGAATATCTCGTCATGCTCTGGACCACGGAGTGTCCTAGGAGCCTCTTCCAGCAGAGTGTGGCCAGGACCTCCCTGGCCCTGGAGGAAAGGCAGGGAGGTAGTGGGCCCTGATGCTGTTCCATAGTACAGACCCCAACCCATCAGCAGGAGGTTGGAGCCAAGTGGACACTGCTCTCTGCTGAGGGCTGGTAAAGGCCTTGTGAGACTGGCACGGTGGGGACCAGGCCTGGCACCCACCGTGTGCCTGGAAGAGAAGGGTCTCCATCTGCACCCACCAGTCTGGCCTGGGCTGCAGCCATCTCCTCATGCAGGGGAACGAAGCATCACAAAATCCTAGCAGCATGTACAGCTATGTCCCCTTCCTGCCCAAACTCAGTGAGGCAGGGAGCCTGTAAGCATGGCTTTCCCCAACTCCCTCCCAGAGCCCAGGGTAAAAAGCAGGTGCTTCTGTCTGTTCCCTGCTCTTCCATTCATCTGCCCATGCGGAGAACTTGGGATGCGGGAGGCGGGGTGGGGGGACAGGGAAACAACATAAATTGGTCTGTCGTCCAGAATCCATGTCTCGCTAATGTACCCAGATTAACTCAACTGTAAATTGTCTCCTTGGATGGCAGTGTCTTGCTAAAAGTTTCCCATATGATTCATGATTTGGATTGCTTTTAACGGCTATTGGCTAAGCAAGCCGGTGACTGTACAAGGTGATGCAATTGGCATTAGCGAGGGGAGGCACGGGAGCGTGTAATGCAGTCAATACTGCATTAACTACTGATGCCCAATTACAGGGAGTGGGAGAGAGCCTTTCAGAAGCATTAGGACTGGGGGAAGCTGAGATCACTGGCCGCTGCTCGCCTAAAAGCTTCACCCTTTGCGTGCCGGGGCTCAGCCCTGGCCTGGCCACTCACTTGGCCTCTGTGGCCGTAGGAACTGCCTCTCTCTCTTTCATGTCCCACAACAATGCTTTTAGCACATGGAAGTGTGCATTTTTCTAGAGCCGGGGCCTGCTTCTCATCCCTCCTGAGAATTGATTTCCCACCCGGCCCTAAGTCTCACAGTCAGACGGGGTGGCTGCCCCACCTGCCTCCATTTAAGGAACCACTCAGAAAGCCCCATCTGAGAGTAGGACCTAGAGGAGGTCTATTTTGGTCTCTCCCCCTTGGAACAGATGGATGATTGCCAGCGAGCATTGGCTGGCCGACCCTCTATGATCGGAAGAGACGTGAGGTTTAGCCTCAGCACAGCTGGACTGCTGGCACAGGCAAGGCTGCTGAAGCTGGAGAATGGTCCTGGCTGGGCCTTCTCTGAACAGAAGACAGAGCTGGGTGGCTGATGAAAGTGACCCAAGCCAGCCTGGGGTCCTTAGCCAACGTGGGCCCCCTCCAGAGCTACATCCCACAAAGGGCAGAGCTGTCCCCGTGTAACCAGGAGGCCAAAACTGTTGTTCGGGTCCAATTCCAGGGGCCAGAGGGCCTCCCAGGAACCCCTAATCAGGCACATTAGGAAGTTTGGAAGCAGCTAGGGAGAAAGGTAGAAAAAAGGACCTGATACCCCAGTGTGGCAGGTACTATGGGACTGGCTGCCACATCTGCTATTGTGCTGAGCTATGTAGGTCCAATATGTCCACTGTAGTTCTGTGTTCTGTGCCAACCCAGCGTTGAGGTGGTTTTGCCTTTATACCTTCTCATCTCTACGGTGAGAACAACCACATCTAACTGGCAGGATTGCTATCAGGATTAACTCAGATAATGTCCACGTACGCACATAATAAACCAGGAAGCTTCATGCATTGTGAAGAAACAGTGCTGTCTGCAAAACCACAGGCTGATCTGAAATAGTCCTGTGCCCAGAGCAGTGCTTTGTTTGCTGCCTGGCACTGGGCCCTCCTCCTCCCTTTTCTCTAGTTTATCCATCATGGCCATCCCTCACCACTGTCCAGGAGGCAGGGTGGACTCACTACTCACCACTGTTTAAGTCCTTACAGTCAGGTAGTGCCATGGGAAGAAACCTCCAAAATCACTCTTTGCAAGCCCTTCCATTTATAGTGGCACAGTTGAGACTCAAAGTTGCCCAGAATTACGTAGGGAGTTAGAGCCCAGAGCTTTAGCATCTTTTTGTGTTCCATCCTGGCTTCCATGCCTCTGCCTGTACCCAAAGTGTGACAAAGCTGGATGGTAGAAATCTCTGATAAGGAGGAATGTGAGCTTAACCAAGACCACGTGTCTGGGCATCCTACTCATGGCCCCACTGACAGCCCAGGGCATGTGTTCTCAGAGGTAGGTAAGTCCTCCTGGTAGGTGCTGATGGGCGCTAACCTGACCAGGCCTTCATGGGCTGGAGAAGCCCCAGAGGTACATGTGGCCTGTAGCCCAGGCTGCCTGCCTGCCCTGTCTGGAGCTGAAGGACACTGAGGCACACAGGACATCCTCCCAGCCTCGGCTGAACTTTTTGTGGTGCTGCTGGCCTGAGTTTTCCTGGTAGGTTTGTACTCTAGATAGGGCTACACCGGTGGAGTCAACTTGTGCTGACTTGCAAAAGCTAATTTTGCACATCCCTTCCCAACTCTGAGTTCAGTGACATCACATTGGTAACTTGATACAAGCCATGGTGGAAATAGTAACACCACAGAAATTGGCAAACACTGGAAATCAAGATTTTTTTTCCCCCCTGAGAATCAGTTGTGAGATGTTTATCAGCACACCACTGGATTGCATTCATCTGGGACTCTGGACCTAACTCTTTCATCACCATTCTCCCATCCCATCTACCACCTTTCTTTTGGTACCAGAGGACCCAGCCTTTGCCACCCTGACATTCTACGAGATACCTGCTGCCACACTAGGCTGGGCAGGACTGATATGTCCACTCTGGTTTTGTGTCCCATGCTGACCTGGCATTTCCCTCTCTACCCTTGCTCATTCTGTCCTCCTTGCCTGGTGCATCCTCTACCCTTCGGCTGGCCTTGAGGGGGCCTACAGGCAGCCTAGGCTTCTTATAGACCATTCCAGGTCCTGTTCAGAGTCACATCCACCCAACTAGCTACAAGTTCATCTCTCATTGGTTGGAGGATGTTTATTTTGTGTTCTGGCTAAGGCAGGAGCCTATATTGGCTGCCATAATGGGGGTGGGGGTAAGGGGTGAGGGGAGCTGGCCCAGGTGCAGGGACAGATGCCTCAGAGTACAGGCCCACCAGGTCAGATTGGATCCCCAACTCCACCTCCTACCCCTTCCTAAGTGGGCTTTCTTGAGTGGCCTACTGTCGTCATATACAGCCTGTTAGCAGAAGTCAGAAGACCCGGCTGATTGCTGTGTGACTTCGGACAACTTCCTGGGCCTCGGTTTTCACATGTCTACAGCGGGAGCCACACTTAACTGCCACCTAATGTCCATGTACACACTTGATAATCCTGGAAGCCTAGTGTCCGTGTGAAGTGAGAGTGCACTCTACACAGATGCAGGATGATCTCTTTGGCTTTGGCCTCTTGGTCTTTACACAGCAGCTCTTGTTTCACTGAGCCCTGAATTAAAAGCAAGCATTGTACTGTGCATGTGTATCAGTTAGTTATTGCTGCATAACCAACCACCCCAAAACTCAGAGGCTCAAAACAACAAGCATCTATTTAGCTTTTGAATCTGTGGGTCAGTGATGAAGGTTGGGCTTGGCTAAGAGGTTTTCTGGGCCTTGGCTAGACTCACTCATGCCTGGGGGATGGCTGATCAGCTGGATGCTGGGGATAACAAGACTATGTCCAGCAGACTTCATCATCCAGCAGACTTTTCTGGATTGTTCCCAGGCTGGAGGCAGGTCCAGAATGAATGTGCACAAGGCTTCTTGAGGCCTAGGCTTGGCTCTGGGATATTGTCAGTTTGTATTCTGTTGGCCAAAATAAATCACAAGGCCAGCCCCAGTTCAAGAGATGGGGGGACAGTTCTATCCTTGAAGGAAGGAGGTGAAAAGTCACATTGCAAAGGGTGTGAATATGGGGAGGGGTAGAGACTTAGAGCCACGTGCAGGTTGTGCAACTCACAAGACCAGAGCTTGGCTGTGAACCCAGGCCATCTGCTCTCCTTCTCTGTGCTCTGCCGGCTCCCAGCTCCCCACTGCAGCTGGCAGACTTGAGGATGGGAGAGAAGGATGCTTGTGACCCTGAGTAGGATCAGGAATGGTCTGTAATGGGGCTGCAGGGGGAGCTCATGGGAGAGGGGTGGAGCCAGCGAGAGGATGACTTGGGGTTGGGGGTGTGGGAGGCTTCCTGTTGGGGCCATTGTTGGGGGCCGACATCAGAGCCTGGCCGGTTCCTCCATGGGGAAGCCTGGAGGGGGACTACAGTGAGGTCAGGCTCCACTGCCTTCTCTGGCTTTTCCTCTGTCCTGCAAAGCCACCCATCAGTTGGAAGGGCCGTGAAGTTCTATGGTTCCCAGAGCAGACTGAAACCTGGACATCCATGCAGATGCAGCCAAGCGGGAATCAATTCATTGGTTAGCCCCTTGCCTCAAAACAGGGCAGTAAGTGGGCTGGTGAGAGGCCCGTGTACATTCATAAACCAGCTGATTGAAAAGCAATATTTCAGATAAATACAAGCCAGCGATCTATCAGTGGTTGTAATAAAACCCAGGCTTCAGGCTGTGATTTTATTTTGAAATAATAAGAATTGCTTGATTCTTTTTACTTGAGTTACCATGGTAATTCCAGCGTGGAGCAGTGTTATATTGATTTAGAAAGTGGACAGTAATATTTCTTTTGTGTTATTCTGTTTCTAGGCCTTGATTTCTAATTTCCACTTGGAGATTACTTTTATAAATTTCTTAAGTCCTTCCACTTTTTTTCCTCTCACAGTATAATTTTCCTCTCATATGCCGCTATGTTCTGAGCTTATTGGTTTGCTCTTATTTTAAATTAAACTTGCTGGTTTCAAATATTGAAATGACATCTTTGTCTGTGTCTGTACTTTGGTTTAGCAAAATATTACAGTCTGACGCTTTCTGCTTAATAATTTAAGGGAGGCATTCTGTCGGCCCTCACTGGGTGCTGATAACTTATGACTCAACCAACGCAGACCTTAAACTCCTGACATTTTAATATTGTGTGGCGGGAGCAGCCGCCCCTCTGCTTGGAATCTCAGTGGAGAAAAATCCATGTGGTACCGCAGAAGGGAGTTTCAATAATTCACCTTTGCTGGTTGGCACAGTGACTTGATAGAGAAGGGGAGGGAGGCTGGTTCTTCTTGGGTAAGTGGGAGCAGCCCTGGTCTGGGCTCCGATGGCCCCCACGGGCACTCACTCCATCCAGACTTTGCTGTCACCTGAATCTTTAAAAACTCCAATTCCTGATCCCTTGGTGATAGACTGTCCAGGCAGGATTTGGGGGAGGCTGCCTGTGGACACCATCATGAATGCTGAACTCTCCGTTTCTTAGTTTCCCAAGTGAAACTAGTCTGGGCTTTGAGTCAGACAGACTGAGTTCAAATTCCACTTTGGTCACTAGGTAATTCTAGGTAGTAAACTGAATAGTAATTCTAACTGGTGAAACAGGTATGATCACGACCATCTCTACACAGCTCTTGATGGTCTTAAAGGTGATTGATGCGGTTTCCCTCCCATTCCTAGGATTTGGGGAGGAGCAGGGGAGAAAGTGGATACGAGTGTGCTTTGGAATGTTTACTGTGCTCCAGATGTGCCTGGGTTCAGAGCTCTGGCAGGAGTGTTCTTTGGAGAGGACCCAGGGCAATGATTCCATAAGGAAGTGGGTCAGCCCCACCCACTTTCCTGGGCTGCCCAGCGGAGAGCAGGGAATCTGGTGCGGCAGGCTAAAGGGTGTTTTCTGTCCTCCGACCTCTCCATACTACACAGCAAGAATGGGGCTGCAGAAGGAGGCTCACAACAACAGAGGTTATAGGGCAGAGATCTATACACAGGCCCCCTCTCTCTGGCCTGAGGAAAGGTCTTTCTGTTCTGTGTGTATCCACCAGTGTGGTGGTGTATTAGTTATCTCTCGCCGTGTAACAAATTATTTCACAATTTAGCAACTTAAAAAAGCACCCACTTTTTAATCTCACAGTGTCTGTAGGTCAGGAGTCCAGGTACTTAGCTGGGTCCTCTGCTCAGGGTCTGTCATAACAGTCGAGGCACTGGCTAGGACTGTGGTCTCATCTGAAGATTCATCCGGGGGAATGAGCTTTCAAGCTCACTATGTGGTTGTTGGTTGGATTCAATTCCTTGTGGGCTGCTGGACTGAGGGCCTCCATTCCCCACTGATGGATGGCTAAAGGCTGCCTTCAGTTCCATGCCTCATAGGTTTCTCCACTAGAGCAGCTTGCTTCCTTGAAGCCACCAAGGGAGAATGTCTGCTAGCAAGCAGGAAGTCACAGTCTTTTATATAAAGTAACACATCTAATCACAGGTATGATATTCCATCACTTTTGCTGTATTTTCTTCCTTGGGAGCAAGTCTCTAGGTCCAGCTCACACTCAAGGAAGTGGGGGGGGGGGTTACACAGGGTACAGAGGATCATTGTGTGCATACGTGCTCAGTTGCTTCAGTCGTGTCCAACTCTTTGTGACCCCAGGGACTGTAGCCCATCAAGCTCCTCTGTCTGTGGGATTCTCCAGTCAAAAATACTGGAGTGGGTTGCCATGCCCTCCTCCGGGGATCTTCCTGACCCAGAATCGAACCTGCGTCTCCTGAGACTTCTGCATTGGCAGGTGGATTCTTTACCCACTGAGTTACCTGGGAAGCCAGAGGATCACTGGGACAATCTTAAGAAGCTTCCTATTGCTTGTGAGAGGTCAGCCTCTGGAATAGCATCTCAAGCCCCAGGTGTCCAATGGCTTAGCTGTCCCCAGAGAGAGTGACTCACCTCTATCCCCGGGAGGCCCAGCACCTCTGTTCCCTGCATCACCTCACACCAGGGAAAGACACAGATGCCCCAGCACCTTTCATTTCATCTTCACAGCACCTCCAGGAGGCTGGAGCTCAACACATCCCATTTGGCAGAGGAGAGGGTTATGCCCAGAGAGGGCAGGCTTGCAAAGCACTTGTCTGTTACTCCAGGGCCTCTCTTCTCTTGGAGGAGATGAGGGTCATTCCTTCTTGTGGCAGCCTCCCCACAGCAGTGAGACTGAGGGCCTCAGCCCCTTGCCCACTCTGCCTAGGCCAGGTAGAGCTGGCATCTTTGAGGTGGCTTGGGCAGAGGCCACCTCAGCAGTTTCTCACCTGTGAACAGGGCTGAAGGAGACTCTCCTGTGGGCTGGGGCACAGGATGGAGACCAAAACTCATGCCTCCTCCACCTGGCTCTGCCACAAACTCACAGTATGTCCCTGCGCAGGCCTCTTCCCCCTCTGGGGTTATGTTTTCCCGTTTATGTTTCCAAGGTTGCTGGCTGCTTGATGCCCAGCTATACCAAGCATGGAGACGTGACCACTGGTGGGAAGCAGATGGGGTGAGGCCAAGACCAGTAGAGGGACACCACCCCATTGATGTTGCTGTGTCCTTCTTTTGTCTCCCAGGGTCAGGAGAAGTAGAGATCCCAGATGAAAGCATTTGTGGCCTCCAACCCTCCACACTTGGTCAGGTAGATGATCCCATCCCTGGCTCTTCCCAGGCAGAGCTCAACTAGGAGGCAGAGGGGACTCTTGGAATAGGCCTAAAGCCTGGAGGCCAGTGAGCCTGTCACAACTTCAGATCTGAGAGGACCCTGATCAATTATGTCCTTTTATCAGTGGTTGGGGGTTGGGGGGATTCATGCACCAAGAAGCATCCATTAATAATTCTCTGCTGACGCTGAGATACTCAGCTGATACTTTCTGAGTAGAAAAGTCCAGGGCCCAGCAAAGGCTGCCTGCAACCTGGGATGAGACATCAGGGCTGAACCTCATCTCTTTGCCTGTTGACCGGAGGCAATCTCTTGCAGGCAGCCGTTCTCACGCCAACCAGAGGCTGCTCCCTAGCTTCCAGGCATCCTGGCAGGGCTTAGGGCTCCCAAGGAGCAGAGGACAGTGGGCGGGGCTAACTTGGGCACAGGTCCTGATTGGTACTCAGCCCAAGTACAGAGTATGATGTTTTGACCTGCCTTTTTGCCCCTTAGGATGTTTTCACACTGCTCTTTGATCCTGAGAATGCTTTATCAGATCAGTGCTAAAATATGCCTTTTACACAAGAATAACATCTCATTAGTATTATTGAAAATGTAAAGAAAAAAATAATCCAGGAAAAAGCTTAAATTGATTGAAATAATAAACACAAAGCAAAACTGGCAACAGTTAAGACTGCACCTGGCAAAATATGTTATTGACTAAAAATTGACAGAAGAACCAAATCTTCCTGATAGAATTTAGATCTGCCAAAGTTGGCTCAGAAAATATTTTCTGGTATAAATAATTACTACAAAAAAAAATTCTCAGCAACAATGAAAGTTCTAATTTTAAAGATTTGATTTGAGCCCCAAACTGATCATGAGCCACATAATAACTTAAAAATTTAAGAATAATTTATCCCAATGAGAATAATTCCAATATAATAAAATGGAGGAGAAAGAAATGGTTTAATACTAGTGAATAGAAAATTGATCAAGGCATCAAACTGACTTAATGAAGCTCATTAAGAACTACTTTCTTGATGAAATATCATCAAGATATAATGCTTATTAACATATAGCTGTTAGGGGCTAGCCCCTAGTAGTAGATGTTTAGTAAATATTTGTTGTGTGACCTGTGGATGAATGAGTTAACAGGTAAAGGAAGGCAGGAGAGAAGCAGACAGAATGAAGAATTCCTTTTTTCCAGAGAGAAGGCAGATTTTCTTTTTATTAAGATCATTTGGGCTACCCTGGAATGTTTCCCAAAACCACCAAGCAGTTCTCCAATTCTCAGTGGTCACCTACTGGGTGTCCTACAAATTTAACTCAATTCTGACATCTATCTACCCAGAGGTGACGTCAGATCCCACAGGTCCAGGGCTCATTCCCACAAGACTGCCCTCACATCAGAAGCCAATCGCAAGTCCAGGTGTCACCTGTACTTCAGACCAACATGCTAATAATCAGGGTTCCCCACACCCCCTCCTCAGGTGAGATCATTTCCTAGAATGGCTCAGAAAGCTCAGGAAAGCATTTCCTTACATTTACCAGTTTGCTCTAAGGATATGATAAAGGATACAGATGAGCAGGTAGATGAAGAAGCACATAGGGTGAGGTCTGTAGGGTCCTAAGCATAGCAGCTTCCATCCTGTGGAGTTGGCATGCATCACCCTCCTAATACGTGAACATATTCACCAACCCAGAGCTCATCAAATCTTGTTCAGGACTCTGTATAGAGCTTTATCACTAGCCACCTCCCAGCCTTTCCTGGAGGTCATTGGGTGAGGCAGAAAGTTCTGATCATCTAATCACAAGTTCTTTGTGGTGACGAGCCCCAGCCTGAGGCTATCTAGGGGCCCCATCCTAAGTCACTTCATTAGTATAAACTCAGAGGTACTCAGTGCTGCTGCTGCTGCTGCTAAGTCACTCCAGTCGTGTCTGACTCTGTGCGACCCCATAGACGCAGCCCACCAGGCTCCGCCGTCCCTGGGATTCTCCAGGCAAGAACACTGGAGTGGGTTGCCATTTCCTTCTCCAATGCTTGAAAGTGAAAAGTGAAAGTGAAGTCGCTCAGTCGTGTCCAACTCTTAGGGACTCCTTATGAATAACAAAAGATACTCCTATCACTCAGGAAATTCCAAGGTTTATAGGAGTTCAGTGCCAGGAACCTGAGACAAAGACCAAATGTATTACTGTTATATTTACTCAGTCCGTTCAGTTCAGTCTCTCAGTGTCCGACTCTGCCACCCCATGGACTGCAGCACACCAGGCTTCCCTGTCCATCACCAACTCCCAGAGCCTGCTCAAACTCATGTCCATTGAGTTGGTGATGCCATCCAACCATCTCATTCTCTGTTGTCCCCTTCTCCTGCCTTCAATCTTTCCCAGCAACAGGGACTTCCAATAAATAAGTCTGTTCTTTGCATCAGGTGGCCCAAAGTATTGGAGCTTCAGCTTCAGCATCAGTCCTTCCAATGAATATTCAGGAGTGATTTCCTTTAGGATTGGCTGGTTTGATCTCCTTGCAGTCCAAGGGACTCTCAAGAGTTCTCCAGCACCACAGTTCAAAAGCATCAATTCTTTGGCGCTTTGTCTTTTTTATGTTCCAACTCTCACATGCATACATGACTACTAGAAAAACCATAGCTTTGACTAGATGGACCTTTGTCAGCAAAGTAATGTCTCTGCTTTTTAATATGCTGTCTAGGTTGGTCATAGCTTTTCTTCCAAGGAACAACTGTCTTTTAATTTCATGGCTGCAGTCACCATCTGCAGTGATTTTTCAGCCCAAGAAAATAAAGTCTGTCACTGTTTCCATTGTTTTCCCATCTATTTGCCATGAAGTGATGGGACCAAATGCCATGATCTTTGTTTTTTAAATGTTGAGTTTTAAGCCAGCTTTTTCACTCTCCTCTTTCACTTTCATCAAGAGGCTCTTTAGTTCCTCTTCGCTTTCTGCCTTAAGGGTGGTGTCATCTGCATATCTGAGGTTATTGATATTTCTCCCAGAAATCTTGATTCCAGCTTGTGCTTCATCCAGCCTGGCATTCCCCATGATGTACTCTGTATATAAGTTAAATAAGCAGGGTGGCAATATACAGCCTTGACATACTCCTTTCCCAATTTGGAGGATAATTAGAGGGGATAAAACTAGGGGCAGAAAAAAACCAGCCATGACGTAGGAGTGAAGTGTTCTTTGTTTTGAGTTTTATAGGATGACCACTCCCTACCCTCTCCAGCCTCAGACTGCCCTCTGCTCCTTCTTGTAGTTCCCTTCCTTCCAAGAGTCATTCTGGGCCTGTGGGTGGGTGGGATGGAGATGGGGGACTAGATGGTCAGACTGGAGGCAGTTGAAGTCCTAGAAAGAAATGGTGGAGGGCGTGGCTAGAACGGTGGCCTTGGGAATGTGAGGGCTCCTCTGAAGTCTCCTGGTGGTCAAGATCTTGCCTCGAGCATTTCTACTACCAGTAGCAAGGCTTGAGTTTCCAGAGTTGAGCCCCAGAGAAGGCAGACAGAGTCCTCAGCTGCAAGCCTGTCCTTATCCACTTTTGTCCCGGAGGATCCTGCTGACCCTGCCCAGCTTTGGCCTGAGGCTCCCTGCTCCTACATGTGGTCTCTTCTGTGGCTGCCCCATGATTGGACCAAGCTCCTGGCTTTCCAGGCTTCAAAGGAGTGAGCTGAAGCCCTTGGCCTGAGGCAGCCAAGAGCACACCAGGGCAGGGGAGCAGCAAGTCCAGCCCAACTAGCTACCCACGTCCCAGCTCCCAGAATCTCATGTGATTGGTCTGTAAAGTGTTTCATGGCCTTCACAGCTCTGGGCCTGTTTCCTCTCTCAGACTGACTTCCATGAAAGCTCCTGGACTTCCCTGGTGATCTAGTGCTTAAGAATTTGCCTGCTAATGCAGGGAACACGGGTTCAATCACTGATTCAGGAAGATCCCACATGCTGTAGGACAGCTAAGCCCGTGCTTCGCAACTACTGAGCCTGGGCTCCCTAAAGCCCGTGCTCCGCAACAAGAGAAGCCACCGCAGTGAGAAGCCTGTGCATCACAACTAGAGCGTAGCTCTCCGCTTGCCACAACTAGAGAAAACCCAAGTGCAGCAATGAAGTGCAGCCAAAAATAAAATAAAATTTTAAAAAATTCCTGATTCTGGGAAAGAGCCACGTCTCCCTATCCTCATCCATCTAATACAGTCCACCTCCTGAGAGTATGAGCGTATGACTGGCCTGAGAAGATCAGAACCTGTGTCTGAGGGCACTTCCATGGTGAGGCGAGTGTAAGGCCCTGGCTCTGCAGTGAGCCGTCCCTCAGGGCCCCTGTGCAGCACCGCTCCGCGTACCTGCCCAGGGCCTAGGGAGCCACCCAGCCCATTCCACCCTGGCCACACTCTTCTCCCCATGGCCCACATTCCAGATGCTCTGCCTTCCCTTCCAGGATAAAGGCTTCAGATTCCCTCCCCCAAGAGGAGAGAAACCCCAAGAGCATCAGTCCAGGCCCCAGGTTCAGGGGCGGCTGGGTGCACCCTGCCACAGTGGGCCTGGCTCCCTCTGCTGGCCACATGCTTCATCTTCTTGAGTCACCTTCTCAGATGAGCCACAAGGGGCGCTGCCCTGGCCTGGGCGCTGTACTCTCTCCCTCTAGCAGTTTTCATAGTCGCCTTCCTTCCTGGCCTTTGTGGCCTGGATCTGAGCTTGTCCACCCCGTCTAGGGTAGACTTGCAGGCCCTGGGAGAGGGTAGCACTCTACTGAACCTCGGCTAGGGACCTGGAGGACCTCATTCCGATCCTAGTCATAGTGCCTATGCTGTAACTTTTAGTACCTGATGTAGGACAAGCTCAGGGTCTGGAAAAAGGACCCCCCTCCATGAGTATGCTGTTTGCCTGTGGGACGATGGCCCCAGAGGATGCAGAAATTTCAACAAAGAGAGCTCTAAGGAGACAAAACACAAGTGTTTGAGTGGACACACTCAGAGGGTCAGAGGAGAGTGATACACCAGTATGGTCTGGGTTGCCTGGGGAGCAGGGCTGAAAAGAGGGCACAATCAGATGTCTGGTTGGGAGTACTGAGGAGCGAGCCGGAGTGGGTGGGGAGGGCGATCTGAAGCCCTTCCCTATGGAGTAGCTGTTATGAGACAGGGTGACCACGGCCCAGCCCCTCTGAGGACTGGCTGTTAGACCTCCCAGGACCCTTCTCCTGACCCCAGAACTTACTTTTTATGAACTGTTTTCTCTTGTTCTCAAAGGAATATTTGTTTTGTTGTTTGTTTTGCTTTTCTTTATAACAGCTTTACTGAGAATAATTTGAATGCCACAAAATTAACCTTTTTAAAATGTGCATTTCAGCATATTTAGAGTGATGCAGCCATCACCATTATCTAATTCAAGAACATTTTCATCACCCGAGAAAGAAACTCCATATCCATTAGCAGTCACTCCCCATTCCCCTCCTCTCTGGCAACCACTGATTTACTTTCTGTCTCTATGGATTTGCCTATTCTGGATATTTCATACAAATGGAATCAGACAAGTTGTGGTCTTTGTGGCTGACTTCTTTCCTATCATAATGTTTCCAAGGTTCATCCATGTTGTAGCATGTCTCAATATTTCATTTCTTTTCATTGCCAAATAATATTCCATTATCTATATATACCACATTTTATTTATCCATACATCAGTTGATGGGCATTTGAATTGTTTTTACTTTTTAGCTATTGTGAATTATGCCACCACGAACATTCATATACAAGTTTTTGTGTGGGCATATGTTTTCATTTTTCTTGGGTATATATTTAGGAGTAGAATTGCTGAGTCATGTGGTAACTCTATGTTTAGGGATATTTGTTTTTGACTTTAAATAAATAGTACAAGAATGTTGAGAAGATAAACCATCCTTGGCTGTCTGAGCTTTGGGAAAGGAGGTTGCCTGCAGCCTGGTCCCCTGGGCACCCAAGGTTCAGCAGGACCTTGGGTAAGTCCTTTTCACCTGCTGGCTTCAGTTTTCTGATCAGTGAAGTGGGATTTCTTATGGATCTTTGCTCATTTCAAGAGCTGTTGTTAGTAATTACTACTTAAATAGCGTGTCCAGGATTGCAAAACATTCCTCTTGCTTTAGCTGCTTTGCTCCTTTGGCCCTGCAGTTTGGATATTATTACTCAAGTTCTGCTGATGGGAATGCTGAAGCTCAGAGAGGCTGAAGGACTTGACCAAGTTTACATTTTGGATTAATGGCAGAACCTGAACTTGAACCCAGACTCATCAGAGTCCAGGTCCCTGGCCTGAACTCCCATCTCACCTGTGTCTCTGGGCACAGCAGGGTGTTATGCAAGGGAGATCTCTGTCTGAGCAGCCATCACGTTCTCCTCTCCATCCTGCATGCTGGGAAGTCAGGCCCCAGACGTGGCAAGACATGGGCTCTGAGGCAGAATGGTAGGATTTGTCAAGAGTCCACTTTTTAGCTGTGTGACTTTGGATAAGTTATTCCACCTCTCTGAGCCTCAATTTCCCCATCCACCAAACTGAAGCAGTAATTACTACTCAGAGCACTGGAAGGAGAATGTGGTAAGATGTATAGGAAATGCCAAGCATGATGTGAGGCAGGTGCTAGAACACCTGAGGAGGGCTTGGGGAGGGTGCGGAGTGCCGTGGGACTTTTGAGGAGAAATGGGTGGATTCTGGGCTGTTCAGAGCCCGTGTTGGGGAGGAGACATCCCTTGGGCTGGCCAGGAAGCTGAGAGGAGGTGCACCCTGCCAGCGTTCTCCAGCCTGGGGCTGCCAGAAAGCAGGAGGGGTTTTCAGGGGTCTCACCAAAACCTCCTGTCTCCAGGAGAGCTTGTAGACAGGCCTGATGCACCCTCAGCCCTCACCCCTAGCCTCGCCCATGATGCCTGAGATGGGGGCTTGCATGACTGCCTTAGTTAGCCCGAATGGTAATAAAACACTTTAAATTTATTGTGACATTTGGATTTAATTAAAAAGTACACACTTAGGGAAGTAGAACATAATGGAGAGAGAGGCAGGGTGGCTTTTCCCCTCCTTTCTTCCCCAAACTAATTAGCGTTGTATTTTAAATTGTTTATGTGCCGCTAATCATTGTAATAAATCATTTATACTGAAAAAGACACAGTCGGCTGTGCCCGCCGCGCGGGTTCCGCTCGCCAGGCTCTATCGCGAACAAATTGATCTGGAAGTGAATTTATTAACCACTGGGGAAGAAATCATTAGTGCTTTCTCTAAACATTCCCCAGGTACACTTTATTGCCGCAGTTTATGCTGTAACTAAAAGGAGCATTACCCAGGCCCATGTTGTAATTTCCTCGCAGAGCCGGCAGCCCACTCCCAAGACAGGGGGTGGGAGGGGTTGGGGCATTCCTGCCTTCTTGCCTGCAAGTGGTCTGATGACCTCAGCCCTTCTGCAGGGCTGCTCATTCCAGAAGGGGGCTGCCCTCCTGGTGCCTCTCAGTGGAGGAGTGGTTCACAGTCGCTCGTGTTTATGTCTCTTTCAGTGTGGCTTCCAGTTGAGGGCTTAGCCTCAGGTTTGGAAAACTGAGGGGCAAGGGCTGTGAGTCACTGATGTCAGACAGGCTTGTCATGGACCAGCTTCCCCACCCAGAGATGGAAGGCATCAGTGGTGGGCTGATCGTATGCTTGGAGGAACAAATATGCCTGAGCAGGGACCCAGGCAGACCAGGGGCTGCTGGGAGCCTATTCTACCTGCAAGCATCCCCACGGCCCTCCTCCTGCGGGCCCAGGGGCCTCCTCCTAGGTTTGGCTGGAGCAGTCTGTTCTGCTTGGCTTCCAGCTGAGGCCTGCTGCCCCGTGAGTCCCGTCCCCTTCCAGTGCAGGGCCAGGATGGTGCTCAGCACACCCCACACGGCCTGACGGGTGGCAGGCAGGGTGACTGTCAGCTCCCTGGCTGCAGACCCCATGCCTCAGTGTAGCCTGCGGCCACCCCGGCCTCCCCATCAGTCCAGCTACCCAGTGATGCTTTCTCTCTCTTTGCACTGGGAGGCTTCAGACCACTCTCACTTCCCAGGGCCTGCACGCCCAGGACCTCACAGCAGGCAGGCTTCCTCCTACCAGGTTTCTGGAGGGGAAATTCTCTTCTGAACCAACACCTTCTCCCTGGGAACCCATGGCTGGTCTGAGATACAAATTCCTGCCTGTCTAATTCCACTGCTCGTGTTCTTAGCAGTTTCCACCACGGGGCCCCACGAGCCTCCTCAGCCAGGTTGGGGGTTTGTGGGGATCTGGCTCATGTGGGCCTTGCCTTCAGTTCTTTTCATCCGGATCTGCAAAGGAGGGAGGAGCAGCCCCCCAGGCCTCAACAGGAGGCCCCAGGATGGCACCTCAGGCAGGCACCCCAGGGGTCCACTGGCACCCAAGAGGCTCCTCCCACTCCTGGGGTCTCCCTCCCAGCCTCCTCACCCTCCCCTCCCTCACCCAGCCCGGTGGCTAGCAGATGGGCCCTGGCTGCTCCAAGAAGCAAGCAGGACCCAGCAGCTGGCTAGGCCAAGCCTGCCTGGAGGGTCCCCTCGTGGCGTCTAGAGAACACATTTAAAAGTTTGAATTCAAAATTGATTTTGAAGGGCCCTAATCTCCGATCCCCTGGCGCTCACGGTGTGTCTGCAGCTCCTGCCAGACTCTCGTTTTCTGGTTCAGCGCGTTGGTGCTCGCGTCTCTGATGCTGTGAAATTGAGACTCATCTGAGAGTCCGTGCCCTCCTCCTCCTCTGTGGATATTGCAGGCCCCTTGGGAGCCCTGTTTCATTAGATGGGTGACTCGGGCTTTGCCGGTGCCCAGGGAGCAGCTGAGTTGCCGTCTGGGGAATTCAGCTTCCAGACGTTTCCCCACTAGTACCCACAACTATGCAGCTCTAAGCAGCATCCTGCCAAGTGACTGGGGACTGGCTGCAACAGACCAGGATGGGATGGGGCTTGGGGGAGCTGCAGATAGAGAGAAGCTTGGACCTGGGGATTTTCTGTAGCAAACTTCAGGGGCTTTTTCCTCCTACTGCCCCCCAAAGGTTCAGACTAGGCAGGGAGGGAGGAGTGGTTATATCTTTAAGCTCAAAGGACTCTCAAGAGGGGAGATGTGGGCGTCTGTGCCAGGGCAGGCATGCCCCGGCCACAAGTGCAAAGGGAAAGACTGAACTGCCAAGATTACACAGATACCTGAGCTCCAGGCTTCCACCCCAACACGAGAGTTGGGATGGAGTATTTACTCAAGAGGCCTGCAATGCAGGAGACCCGGGTTCAAGCCCTGGCTTGGGGAAGATCCCCTGGAGAAGGGAGTGGCAACCCATTCCAGTATTCTTGCCTGGAGAATTCCATGGACTGAGGAGCCTGGTGAGCTATAGTCCATGGGGTCACAAAGAGTCAGACACAACTGAGCTACTAATACTTTCACTTTCAGAGGCACTGAGGAGGGGGGCTTCATTCCTCATGGGTCTGCAGGGCTGAAGGACAGGATTGCTGGCCCTTTATCTAAAAGGTAGAGGGTTTATATTGGGTTGGCCAAAAAGTTCATTCGATTTTTCCTTACGATTATACAGAAAAACCCGAAGGAACTTTTTTGGCCAATCCAATATTTGCACAAGAGCAGTCATTTCTCAGCTGGAGCCCTGGGGTGGGCCTATTCAAATTCCAGAGAGTGGCACGCCAGGCACTGCTGCAGTTGCATCTGTGTTTGTTTCTTTGAGCTACATAGCTCCAGGTGTGTGATTCAGGACAGCATCAAGCCTGATGAAGGCACCCATCTCTGGGGAGCCTGCCTATCTGCATAAGCCCACTTGGCCCAGCAGACTCTGGTCAGTAATATCTGCATAAATTCCGTTCAGTCTCTTCATTCATTAACTGAACTGATGGTTAAAAAGTGATCACTGTGGGGTTCAGTGCTGGAGACACAGTGGTGAGTAAGACAGAGCCCCCAGAATAGGTCTTCATGGCACTTACATTCTTATGATAAGAGACCAAACGTTTTTCTTAGGTAAAATCACAAAGAAGTAAAAACAATTACAAATTATGGAGAAAACTCAGAAAGAAATGACCAAGGAGTCATTTAAATAAGGAAATCAAGAGATCAAGGCTGGCCTCTCTAAGGAGATAACATTTAAGCTGAAGCCAAAAGATGAGAAGGAGTCAACCAACCTCATGAAGAAACAAGAAGGGTGTTCTGGCAAGGGAGAAACAGCAGGTGCAAAGGTCCTGAGGCAGGAGGAAGATCTGGACTGTGGCTAAAGCACATTAGGGGTTGGGGGAGCAGAGACCAGACCACACAGGGATATCATGGGTTTGATGAAAAGTGTGGGTGATAGTCCCAGCCCCCTGGAAGTTGAGGAAGGGTTTCAAGCTGAGCAGTGACCTGACCTACCTGGTTTTGAAAGATTTCTCCAGCTGCTATTTGAAGTTGGGTTACAGATACAAACAGAAGATGAAGCTAGTGGGGGTCTTAGCTAGTAGTGTGGTGAAAGATGGTGGTGGCTCTGGAAGTGGAATGAAGTAGGTGAGATGGGATACAGACCAAGCAGGGAAGAGGAATGAGGATGATGGAAGATCTGAGGATGACTCTGAGTTTCTGGCTCGAGCATCAGAATGGATGATGGTGTTAGGACTGAACGGAAGCCTAAGTAAGGGTACAGGTTTGAGGGAGGAGATCTAGAGTCCTATTTTGGATCTGTTGCTTCCTAGATGTGTCTGGGGCTTCCCAAAGGTGAGAAGAGAAGGCCTCCACCATGCTGGAGGGGCACGCACTGCAGATAAGTATGCAGTTAACTTAGGCACCATTCCCCATGACAGCCTCCAAAGAGAACGTGCAGCTTCTGATGTTTCAAAGTGCCCCTAGATTCTGTCTGCAGCTGCTCCCATGTCTCTCGGTACTCCCCTTCAAGTTCTCTACTGGGTTCCCTAAAGCTGTTGCCCGACAGCAGGGTATGCTGTGTCCGGCTTCCCTCAGCAGCAAGGACCCATGAAGTGTTATCTGCCCCCGCAGGAAGATCCCCATGGGCTCAGGCTTCCAGACGCACCATACCTCAGGAGGTTTGCCTCCACCAGAACCCGCTGCAGAAGTGCTAGCTGCTTTTGGACTCCGGCACAGAAAGTGGCTCCCTTGGGGGACCCTGGGGACCAGGGGCCCATCCTGCCCTGATGCATCCCTGCAAGGGGTGTTTCAGAGCTGCCTTCTTTTGGCCAGGCCCAAATCAAGTCCAAGCAGAAGTTCACTTTCCCTGTCGCTTAGTTAAAAATGCTGTGGTGCTGCCTATGGAGAGAGCAGGGAGGGGGTGGGGCACTTCCTGGCCAGCAGCCTGGGTCCAAAGCCCTGCTCGGCCACTCACAGGTCGCCTTGGGCAGGTTTGTGATTTCACTGACCTCGGGGTCGTGAGGAGGATGAGCGTTAATGAGTCTAAAGCATTTGGCTGTAGTGGGCATTCATTGTGGAGTGGTATCACCCACCGTGGCTGCAGATGTTTGGGACAGGACTGGACAGTGCTTTCCTTCAGCTTCTACTGTGGTGGTCTATGGAGACTGGGAGGAACTTGGCACTTTAGAGAAGGCAAGTGTTGCTGGACCCCTTTAAATTTCTTACCTAGACCCCTCTCCAGGCCCCGCTCCCCCAGTCATCTCATTCACACGAAGCTCCTGGCTGTTGACTGAGGCTCCCCCACTCTTGTGGCTCTGGGTCCGGAGCTGCCAGCTGTCTCTCCTCTCACAGCTCAGCCCTCCCCAGTGAAGCTTCTTTGTCTCTCTTAAGGCCACAGTGCACACATCTCAGCCCTGCCTCCACACAGCCTTTCTGCTCCCTTCCCAGTCCCTGAACCATATTTGTCCTTAGATTCCAGTCCACATCCCATTGCTGGCCTGGCCAGAAGCCCTGTGTAGATCCCATAGCAGCCACAGCCTCTGAAGGACCGACAGGTGAGAAGCCTGTGACACACCAGAGCCTGGAGACAGTGCCCGCCCGTCACTCCTCCTGGTCTTAGCCCAGACCCTGCTCTAAGCTTGCCCCCAGAGTCGCACCCTAGACTTCCCCATGTTCAGGCTGCACGGGAGAACCCAGAAGCTGCTCCAGCAAACCTTCTTCACCTGGACTGTTCAGGGAGGCCATGGGGTGTGTGCAGGGGTGAGAACTTGACCCTGGGAATCTGACAGGCTGGGACTCCAATCCTTGCCCTGCCACCTTCCAGCTGTTTGACCTTGGGTAACAGCCTGAACCTCTCTGGGCCTCTGTTGAGTGAGTTAATCATTTAGTGCCTCGGGGTAAAATGAGGATTCACTGAGACAACAGATGTAGTGAACGGTGGGTAAATGGTGGGTTTTATGAAAAGACATATAAAGTTCCAACTGAGTGGCCTCCTTAGGTTTTTGTTGTTGCTGAGGTAGAATGTATATGCAGTAAAAGGCCCAAGTCTCAACTGTTCGGTGAAGTTTTCCATATGTGTGCACCCATTCAAACACCACCAGGATCAATATAAAGGACATTTTCAGGCCTTCAGCAGGCTTCCTCACATCTCCGGACAGGTGATAATACACGCCGTTATTTTGACATTGATCACCGTGGATCGGCTTTCTGTTTGGGAAGTACAAACAAATAGCACGATGCAGTGTGTGCCTGTCTGTCTTGCTTCTTTGATGCCACATTATACTGTCTGATTCATCCATGTTGTTGTGCATATTGGTGATTCATTCTTTGTCATGCTGTGTACTATTCCACTGTATAATCATAGCATAATTTGGTTTCCATTTTACTGTTGATGGAAATCTGTGCAGTCTTCAGTTTGGAGCTATTGAGAACTGCTGAGAACATCCTTGTGCGTCTCTTTTGGTGGACTTCAACTCTCACTCTTTGGGTGCATACCTAGGAAGAGAATTGTTGGGTCGTCAGATGTACATAAGTTTTCTCAGCTGACTTTTTAAAGCTACTTTGTCAAACGTTGTTATAAGCATTTCACGTCCATTATCTACTTTGATACTCAAATAATCCTTTAAAGTAGGCTGTCCTCATTTAGCAGGTGAACATATTGAGCCTGGGCTGGGGAGTGATGGAATCAGTTGAGTCCGTCTCTCTGTGTGGACCGCTGTCAGGGTCTACATGGCCTTCCTCTCCTCCAGAGTCAAAGGGGCCAGTCCCCCCACTGCACTGTCCAGCATCCCAGGAGCCGAGCCCCCACCACGGGGAGTTGGAGGTCACGGGAGCCCCACATCCCTCCCTCATCAAACCCAGTACACAGCTGCCTGCCTGCAAGGGGGTGCGCGCACAGAGGTGGTAATGAGCGTGCTCTAGGTGGCTGTAGCTGCGCGCTTCAACAGTTGTTCTCGTTGGCTTTTGATTCCAAATGAGTAGGAAATGCTATTAGTTCAGGCCTCGCCTGGCGCATGGCAAGGCCCTGGGATAGGAGTGCAGTGAGATGAGAAATTGTGGAGATAAAACTGGTGTGAAATGGAGGCCTTCGCACAAGGCTGGATGTGTCCGTGCAAAATGAAGTTACTTCTGAGAAAACGAGATTTAAAGAGATTCTGCAGAATTAGATTACACTTTCAAATTTCCTTATTAAACGGGATTGATGCTGAGGAGGGGCCGCCGGCTGCCTGTGTTTGGGATCCTACATTGCAGTTCCAGACCCAGGTGTGGACCCCGCTGGGTACAGGCACCTTGCAGGTGGCAGGGACCTAGACCCTACCCTCCGGCAGCTGACGTGGGTATGATGATTGTAGACTGATCACTTCTGGATAATTTCAGCCGCTTCACGTGGGTCCATGTGGACAAAACCTCAGGGCTTATGCTCCTCCATTTCCTGGGGAATGTGGTGTTGAGAACAGAGCACCAGGCTTCTCACTTGTGGGTTTTGTTCAAATCAGAGCTTGATTTTGAGCTACGATCCGTTTTGGATATGTTGTGGGGTTTTTTTAATATAATTTTATTTATTTATGGCTGTGCTGGGTCTTCATTGGTGTGCGAGGGCTTTTTGTAGTTGTGGAGAGTGGGGGCTACTCTTGCGGGCCCTGGAGCATGCAGATTTTAGTAGTTGTGGCACACGGGCTTAGTTGCTCCACTGCATGTAGAATCTTCCTGGTCCAGGGATCGAACCCATGTCCTCTGCATTGGCAGGTGGATTTTTATCCACTGCGCCACCTGGGAAGTCCCAATATGTTGTTTTTTTAAAAGACAGTTAACGATCATAGGACCACTTGAGTGTATGTGTATATATTTACGTGACACCCGTGCGTGCATGTGCTTGGATGTAGGGATATGTCTTTTCATGTGATTTGCTGAGCACCTACTAATGCTCGCGCTGTGCTGGGGCCTGGAATAAAGTTGTTCTGGGGAGAATAAGCAGACGTGGCCCTGCCTCTTATGGACCTAGTTTGCAAGTGTGAGATTACATGTACGTGTGAAAGTATGTGTGCAGCTATGTATGTTTGTAGGTGTGACCTGCATCTGTGTGCCTTCTGTGTCTCCTGATCTCTGTGACGTCTGCCTCCTGGGTCTGCTAGCACCTCTAGGTGAGCAGTGCCCAGCCCGACATCAGACCAGATGAATCCTGAAGACAGGCTGCTGGGCTTCAAATCCCAGCTCTACAGACCTATGACAAGTCATAACCTTTCCAGTGCCTCAGTTTTCCCATTGTTAAAATGGAAATAGTTTTCATCTTCAAGGGCATTTGCTAGTTTCTGTGAGGAGAGGTGCATTTAATGCCAGATGTTATCCTATATGTGCCTGAGGACATCCTAGAAGTACATGCTAGAGTTATTCCCACTGTGTAGATGGGGAGACCAAGAGGCCTTGAGAGATGCAATGACTTATCCAGGATCAAGACCAGGGCTCTGCACAGGAGACCAGACAGGGGCTGATCCATGGAGCCCCCTGCTCCGTCGGCCTGCTAGAGGAGCGGGTGCCCCATACCATCAACAGAGCCTAGGACAAGTTCAGGGGGTCAAAGGTATCAACAGTGGACAGGAATGAGGTCTACATGGTGTGTCAAAAAATAATAAAATGAAAATAATCAGGGTACTGTCTCATAAGGCAGTTGGGAGGCAAGCACTGCCAAGTATTCAATCATAGATATCTCCCTCCAGAATACCCTTAGCCCCCAGGAGAGTCCAGCCCTGGCTCCCTTCCTGCCCCTCGGGTGAGAAAGGGAGGCCTAGCACTGTGCTGGGCAGCTGTGTTATGCTGTGTGAACGCAGTTTTGGAACAGTACTGAGGTGATGGGGCAGTGAGAAATCCCAAGCTCACACCTGCCTGTGTCCCAGGCCTCCCTGCACACCCAGTGGGACCTGCCCTGAGCTGTCACCCCTTGAGCTGCCACAGCCCCCATCTCCCCTGACTGGTCCCTGAAGCTGCCTGTCAGATAGATGTGGCTGATCTCCTCCTGCACATTATTGCAGTGGCCACTAGACAATCCTTTGGGTAAGGCTGGACTCTAGTCAGTGCCTGTTTGACTTTAACCATGGTGGGACGTTCAAATCAAGTGATTCTCCTCAAAATGTGTCCATCACGGGTTGTAGGGCCCTGAGATGGAGCTGTGACTAATGTCATTCTTCCCCACATGCTGAATGGGCTGACACTCATCGGGGCTAACTTTGGACTGCCAGGTTCGGTTAGTCCAGAGCACTTCACATGTATTAGCTCCTGGATTCCTCACCGAAACTCTAGGAGTGCTATTCTCATATTCGTTTTATAACAAAGAAGCACAGAGCAGTTAAGGTCATATAGTCAAAGGTGTCAGATAAAACCAAATTGAAGGAAACTCCGTAATAACTGGCCTGTACTCTTCAAAGATGCTAGTGTCTTGAAACATAAAGAAGGGCTTAGGAATTCTTCCAGATTCAAGTAGACTGAACTTGACGACTGAATGAAATGCATGATCCAGACTTTTATTTTGCCATAAAAGATATTATTGGGGGAACTGATGAAATCTGAATGGGTGGATAATAGTATTAGATCAGTGGTGATTTTCTAGTTTTGATCATTGTACTGGAGTCATGTGACAGACTGTCCTTTCTATTAGGAAATCACACCAAAGTTTTAAGGGGTGCAGGGGCTTCATTACTGAAACCAACTCTCAGCTGAGTCAGGAAAAGAATTATAGGAAGGGAAGGAGAAAAGGAGGTAGCTGCATAGATAAACAGGGAAGGATAAAATAAATATGGTTTTAAAAGTTCACATTTAGAGGTTTGGGTAAAGAGTATATAGGAATTCTTTCTGTTCTTGCAAAATCTGGAAGTTTGAAGTGTTGACAGATAAAAAGTTAAAGAGCAAGAAAACAAGTGTCAGAACAGGGAAGACTTCCCAGGGTGCATGTTAACAATATACAAGCTCCTGTTTGTCAGTCCCAGCCAGTGGCCAGACTCTGGGCTGTGGCTTCCTATGCAAAACCTTATTCTGTCATCACCACAACCTGGTGAAAGGAAACTGGTATGGCCCCATTTCACAGATGACAGTTGGAAAGGTAAAGGGATTTGCACCAGGCCCTCCAGTGACTTGGGACAGTTCCCAGACTGGAAAGTAGGCTTTCTGAGTTCAGGGTCTAGGCTCTTAGCCTCAGCTCCACTGTTGACTCTAACCTCTGGGAAAGAGTGGGGTGGGCAGGACCAGGCATTCTTCTTCCTGGAGCAATGGTGAAAGGAAGGCTCTGGGGCAGAAGCAGACGAGATCCATTTGCAGGATGGAAAGGGGATATTATTCCTGGATTCTGCAGGGAGCAGAACCAGCAGTGCCAGGCAGTAGAGGGGGCCTCAAATACCATGTGGAGTTCCGGGTGGTGGCCACAGTGGCTTCCAGCAGGGGAGCCACAGGGCATAACGTGGAGTGACACGGGGCTGGATAGGGTTGGCATTCTGGGGAGGAGGACTGGCCCTTGAGATCACTAGGAGCAGAGGGAGTGCTCCACAGCTTGGCTCAGCCTGCTCTCCAAACTGGAGGCATGGTGGGCCCAGGAGCCAGTGGCCTTGGCACTTTGGAAAAGTCTGATCTGAGGGGCAGGCTGGCCGGGGGTAGGTGGCAGGAGTTGCTGAAGACTTGGGTGTGGCCTGGCAGACCACTCTGTGGGGTGTGGGAAGAGCTGAATGACCTCTGGCAGTCCCTCCTGGTCACCCGGACTGTCTGGCTTTTCCCCAGATTAAAGAGCTGAGGGTTAGTGTCTGGCAGCCGGATGAGTCAGACTGGGAGCCTGCCTCCTTCCTGCATCGGCCCGCCCAGGGATTCAGCCCGCCCATGGTAGGGGTAGGGTAAGGGTTGGGCTCATCTCCCCTCAGATATCCCCCTGCACACCCCAAGATTTGGGGGAACACTCGAGCTGAGTGAATTAGTTTATTTTGCTGGGTCCCGTGTGTATGTGTGTGTGTGTGTGTGTCTGAGTGTGAGCCTACACGCACTTGCAGGGGCAAACACCATCCATTGTAAAATATCAGTGTTTTCATGGGTGAGTAGTAATTACTGGGTAATGCTTTAAAACCTTTCCTGAAGGAGCGCAAAGCTGTTTTTTTCTAAAGTCAGGAGTACATTAAAAGGATTACCATGTAGATTTGATTTTTAGATAACACTAAAATGGATCCCAAATGGACTTCAGCAAAAGGATGCTATCTCCTTAATGGAAAGTGCATGGCCCGAGGCTCAGCTCCCAGAGCCTGGCAGCGGAGGGAGGGAGGGAAGAGGTGTCTGCAGGGCCGACTGGCAGGCTGGATGGGGGCTGGGGAGGTAGGACGGGGAGGAAGAGCCTGGGAGGAAGAGGGACTGGACCCTATGGGGAGCCTCTCGCTCCATCTGGGGAAAAAGGGACCATAGATGTCTTCCTTAAAGCCCTTTCACCTTGCCAGAGGTGTTTTCAAGTCTCCTGGACCAGCCCAGGGAGAGCAAATAGCATGAGTGTTCCCTAAAGAAGGGAGAGGTGAGTCAGACTTCTCCTTGGACCTCAAACTTTCTAGGCAGAGAAAGCACAAGGTCCTCGGATGCTCTGGGACCTCCTTGGCCAGGCTGACCCTGGTGTTCCATGTTTCAGGGGACATCAGACACTAACAGGAGCCACATGGCTTCTTAACAGTCCTCCAGGGCCCAGAAAGCAGTGTCCAGATAAGCACCCTGCCTGAAGCGGGGTGTCCAGGCCTTACAGAGCACCCACCTTATGCCAGGTTGGGGACCTGGGGCAGCATGTGGGTTCACTCCCTATAACCTCTCTGGGTCCTCTAGGTGCCCTGTCCCAGTGGCGATGGAATTACCAGCTACCATGTGGTCCATAGCCCTGCAGGCTTAGCCTCTCCAGGAGTCAAGCCAGATGGAATATGGAGCAGGACAGACACTCCTAGTGCTGGGATCCCCCTTCATTTGGGGGTATAACTTAGTGGACCAGATACATCCCCTGAGTAAGCCACCCCCAACCCCCCAGCAGTGAAAGCACAAGTGTAGAGCCCCAGGAGGGCCCAGCACGTCTGGGAAGGGAGCCAGGCCTGCTGCCAGCCCAGGGGAACAAGGGGAAAATCAGCCTTAGGGAGGCTGGGTAGAGGCTTCGCCTGGGGTTTTCCAAGCTGGAATTTATATGCATAGCTATGCTGGCTGGCTATCCCTCCACAGGCCCCAGGGACAGTTTTGCCCCCGGGAGCCCCAGACCTTCCCACACCCAGCTCTTTGAATCCCTCTCGTATTTGCTCCCTGTAGGCCAGGCCTTGGAGCCCCTGGGCCCCCCTCAGCTTGCGGGCTTGTCTGCTCCGCAGCCAGCCTCTTGGGGCTCCTCAGAGCTCTGTGACCGAGTTGGCCCCTGTCAGCGGAGACACAGGCAGGCCTGAGGACACAGCCAACCTGAGCCCCATCACTCTCTCAGACCAATTAACCTTTAGAGCTGCATTAAGGAAATTAGGCAGCGGACTTCCCAGCTAACAGATGGGCCCTGCGGGGACTGGAGGATGGAGGAAGGAGCGAGCCCAGCACAGGAAGCCTGCCCTGCCTCCACGCTGCCCTCACCTGTCTTGCTGATACTGGATTCTCTAGGGCCTCCCCCTCTCCCAGAGGAGGCAGCGAGGCCGAGAAGAGCACAGGAGGGAGGCAGGACCCCAGAAGCCAACTTGATGTGGGGCTTACATGAGCCATTTGGCCTGTCTGGGTCTCAGTCTCTCCACCTGTGGAATGAGAGCATTTGCCTGTAAGAACTCCAGGGGCCCCTCTGACCGGACATCTGTGGACTCTGAGACTGAGGTCCTTTGGAAGCTACTTCTCTCCTGAAGCCTGAGGAAGGGTCACCCCTGGAGGAAGGAAGGGAATGGTTGGGGGGAGGGTGGGGGCAGTGAGGGGGAGGGCAGAGAGGAGGGGTGCCCTGGGACTGGAACTGAACCCAGAGCCTGGAGAGTACGCAGGTCCTTTGGAGAAGATGGGCCCAGGAAGAGGAAGCCTTAAGGGGCTTGTTGGAAAACTGAAGGGGCAGGAAGAAGTGGGCTCTTCCCTCCAGAGGTGACCCCTCAGCCCAGCGGTGCCCTGGTCAGGGAAGGAACACCCTCTACCCCCACTACCCCTGTGAGGGGCTCTTAGACAAGTGTCACAGGTAACCCTGCTGTCCTGCCTGTCTCTGAGACTCCCCACACTTCTGTCCAAGCCTGGAATTCACCACACCCAAGCCTCAGGGCTCCGCATGGATGTCCAGGTCCCCTGGGGACATCTGCCCCCACCTCCTTCTCAACCGCCCTTCCCTGTGGCCTCAGGGCTGGGAGCCTAGGAGCCTGTGCCGTGCCAGTATACATGGGTTGCTTGTGAATGCACTTGCTTGCTGCTGGGTGGTCTGCCCCTCCCTGCAGGCAAGGCCATGCTGAGATTCTTGTCCTCTGTACTCACCATTTTCTTGTATGCTGGGAAGCTCATATGGACCCTGGGAGCCAGCCAGAGTTTCCAAGATTCTTACCTTGGTAGGATGAGCAAGGATGCAGAGGCATTGAAGCTCCCCTTCCTCAGGCTAGGGCAGGTAGGAAGCTGGAAACATTCCTGGGGGCTTCCCAGGTGGCCCAGTGGGAATCAGCCTGCCAATTCAGGAGATGCAAGAGATACAGGTTTGATCCCTGGGTCAGGAAGTTACCCTAGAACAGGAAATGGCAACCCACTCCAGTATTCTTGCCTGGAGAATCCCATGGACAGAGGAGCCTGGCAGGCTACAGTCCACAGGGTCACAGAGTTGGACAAGACTTAGTGACTGAGCAGGCACACATACAGAAACATTCATAGGGAGGCCACCAACGAGGCCAGGGCCCGCTGTCTCCCCAACACCAACCAGGAGCTCCAGAGCTCCTGTGCCCCCAGGAGTATCACAGGAGCACCCCACTTTCTTCTCGACACCCCCACAACCACGAGGCTTTAGCCTGATGTGTCTGGTTAAAGTAAAAAGCACACTGCAATGTGAGGACGTCCTGAGGTGGCAAACAGATCTAGGAATCCTAGTGGACCCCAAGCCCATGATGAGTTTCTCAGGGCTGCTGGAAGAGCTGATGAGATGGGGGCTGCCTGAGGAGGCCTCAGGTGTACGGTGGGTCACACAGCACAGGGGACATTGGCTGGATGGAGAGGGGTGACTCAGGGGGGCTGGGCCCTGGGGCTGGTTGCATGCCTGCAGCCGAGCAGACTTGGGGCTCCTGCAGTTTCTGGAGGGACCTTCATGGGCCAGGGGAGGAGGCTGTGCCTTGCAGCTCCAAAGTGTGGGACCCAAGGCCAGGAGAGGTGCTTGCCTTGGAGACGGGGAGGGATCCTGGGAGGGGGCAGCAGAAAGAAGCAAAGGGACATGTCCTGAGCCACAGCGCCCACTGTGTCCATCTGTCTGTCTGTCCGCAGGTGTGCCGATGCTCTCCGTCCAGCCCAAAGGGAAGCAGAAGGGCTGCGCGGGCTGCAACCGCAAGATCAAGGACCGCTACCTGCTGAAGGCACTGGACCAGTACTGGCACGAGGACTGCCTCAAGTGCGCCTGCTGTGACTGCCGCCTGGGCGAGGTGGGCTCCACTCTCTACACCAAGGCCAACCTCATCCTGTGCCGGCGCGACTACCTGAGGTGGGCAGCCTCCCACCCCACCCGCACCCCAGCCCTGCCACCCCGAGAGCCCCCTTTTCCATGGCTGGCACTGCTCTGCCCCGCTCTAGCCCCAACGCCTGGTCTACACACATCCCCGCCCCTGCCCCACCCCTGGGACTCAGTGCCCAGCACTTGTCCAGGGCGGGCATGTCTCTAACCATCAGGCATCCAAGAGGAGCCTCCCAAGGACACCAATATGGTTCTGCCTCTGCCTTTGCCCTTCTGACCCACCCTGTTCCTGGAATCTGGGAAGGCACGCGGTGGAGGAGCTTCCAGAAGCAAGTAGGGGAGTTCCAACTTCCCTGGGCCCCCCGGCCTGCTGGTTTCCTCCTCAATCTCCCCAGGGCCCAGCTCTCCATCCTCCAGGTGGGCCCTGGGATTAGACACCCCCATGCCTGCAGAGTCCGGTAGGTAGCCAGACCCTAGAAGACCCACTGATGTTGGAGCTTAAAGACCTGGGTTTAAACTAGTTCTGAACCTCTTTCCCCAGCCTCAGTTTACTCCTCTGTAGATAGTGAAAATACCAACACTTCCCCACCTTGCATTCCTCAGAGTTCCAACCCACCCATCCCCTACAACCTGGATCCTATTCCCCAGGACTGCCTCCCCCAGTTAACCCTCCCTTAGGCCATCTATGACATCACCAAGGCTGGAAGGAGGCCACCAAGCAGGGGCCTTGGCTGAGACCCAGCATCTGCATTTGGCTCCCATGCAGGCTTCTGGGTGGTGGCCGGGCCTTGCAGGGAAGGAAGGCCTATCGCATTAATTAGTAGGTCGTGGCCAGGGTTTCTTGGGGCTCCCTCTGCTCAGGACTGGGCTTGTTGCAGGGGAGGGTGCGATTATCAGCAGAGACTCCCCTACTTACCCAAAGAGCCTAAGATTTACCTGCCTACACCTTCTGCCTTTGCAGGAGGTTTTGTTTTGTTTTTGTTTTTTTTAAGTGGTGCTGTAAACCAAGATGTGTGACTCAGACTGAGGCTGGAGGAGAGATGCTGAGGCCAAGAGGAGGGGTTAGGCATTGGGGATTCACCCCTCGGCAACCTGGTCTGGAGGTTTAGGACATCACCTGGGTGCTAACCCAACCAGGTTGAGGGAAGATTGCAGACCAGCTGACCTGGCCAGGGCTGGCCACAGTGCAGGAGGGGCTCATCTACAGGGTCAATGCACCCACAAGCACCCTGGGCCCCGCCAGCTATTGGAGCCTGAAGGTATTTTCCTGGGCTCTGGCAGAGGCTCAGGAATGACTCTGAGGCCACCTGGGCCAGTAGGCCAGGGGGTCTGTGGGGCTTCTTTGAGTTGCTCAGTCCCAGAGAATGGCTGTCCAGAACCTGCTCCTCTACAGTGACTTCTCATTGCACTGGTAGCCAGAAAGGCCCCTCTTGGCAGGCAGATGTTGTGGCCCAGCCTTTGTCTGCCTTAATCTGAGCCACCAGGCAGCTCAGGCTGATGAATAATGGAGCTACACTCATCTGCAGGTGCCTGAGCATGAGCTGGACAAATCAGGGATTAGAGGGCCTCCCACCTGCCTCTTGGTCCCTTGCCTCACTTGGGGCTTGCTCTGCAGTGTGCAGAAGGGAAGCGAGGAGGAACCTGGCTGGCGCATACCCCTGGAATGTCCGGTCAAGGGCAGGCCTGCATGGGGAAGGAGTGAGTTCCCTGTCCTTAGAGCTTTGCAATCAGCAGCCAAAAGAAGGGGTGCCTGCCCCCAAAGAGGTGTTGTGCCAGATGTCCTTGAAACTTCCTTTTGGCATCAGTCCTGTTTTAGAAGCATCTTTAAACATCTATGTTTAAAGGATCATCTAGTCCAGCACCCCCATTTTAAAGAAGGGTAAACTGAGGCTCAAGGGAGCTAGGCAAGTCACACCATGAGTCAGTAGCAGAAAAAGACCACCCAATAGGGTTGTTGTCATGATTGAATGACTTGGTCTTGGGAGAGCCCCTAGAACAGTGCCTGGCATATAGCAAATGCTATGCAGGCATTCACTAATGGAGCTGTGGCTGAGAGGTTACAGTTTTCACAATAAGCCTGTGAAGACTGTGTTTCAGTCCCCATTTTACAGTTGAAATAAATGAGGCTCAGAGAAACTCAATGACTTGCCTAAGGACACACAGCCCGTGACTGGCAGACTGTCTCTAAGTTCAGACTTGTGTGAGCCTGGAATCCTTGCTCAGGGCCCAGCCTACTGTTCTGGTAACCCCAGGTACTTGAGGGACCCCATGGGGAGCCCTCATTGTCAGTGAAGCCAGGAAACAGGCAGTATCAACCAACCCTCAAGTCCCCACTGTCTCCTTCCTGGGTGATTGTGTCTGTTTCTCTGAAGCCTGTTCTCTTAGCAGAAGCTGCTGCTGCTGCTGCTAAGTCGCTTCAGTCGTGTCCGACTCTGTGTGACCCCATAGACAGCAGCCCACCAGGCTCCTCTGTCCATGGGATTTTCCAGGCAAGAGTACTGGAGTGGGGTGCCATTGCCTTCTCCCTTAGCAGAAGCTAGACACTGTTATCTGTGCTCCTTCCCTCTGGCCTGGGCCCACCTGCTGAACTACAGGGGTAGGGGGCAGGTGGGACCCCGAGTCGAGGCAACTCCCCTGCCCCCCACAGCCTCCCACAGGCCCCTGAGCCCTCCGCACCCTTCCTTCTGCAGGCTCTTTGGCACCACAGGAAACTGCGCCGCCTGTAGCAAGCTGATTCCAGCCTTCGAGATGGTGATGCGGGCCCGGGACAATGTATATCATCTTGACTGCTTCGCCTGCCAGCTCTGCAACCAGAGGTGAGTGCTGGTCTGCACCAGACCCGACACACTCAGCAGACCCTAGCGGACACCTGCTGCCACAGGCCAGGAGTGCCGCGGAGGCATGCGTGCAAACATGGGTTCTGTGTGCATGTTGTTGTAAGCATGTATGTGCACGTGTGTGTTTTATATATGCCTGAGCCCTCTAGCCAAATGTGTGTGCTCTAATACCGTGTGTGCTCATCTGTGGGGTTCAGGTCTATGCAAACGTAATGGACAGGAACATGCATGAGCTGTGTGTACATTATGTGTTGTGTCCATGCATGTATTTTTAAATGTCCATGTACAAGGCGGGTCTGTGTGTGTTGTGTGTGTGGTGAGTGAGTATGCCTGTGCATGTGTGTTTTAAATGTGTGTACACAACAGCCCTGTGTGTATGTCCTGTGCCCTGTGTGTGTGCTACATGGAGATACCCGCGTGGACGTTCTAATGAGAAGGGGTTCCCAGACCTGACGGGTGATATCCCCCTGGGGAACTGTCCCTCATTCCTGTGATTCTGGTTCCAGCCCAGCCTTCTTTCTGGTCTTTTAGCCCTTACTCTGCGCTGCCGCCCCCCACTCCCCCACCCACCCCCACCGCTCTGTGGGAGACCGTGGGGACCTAAGGAACCAGAACCCTTCAGCCCTGACTAGGGGCCAAGCCCCAGAAGGCAGGCCCTTTGCTCAGGAGCCCCCAAGTCAGGAAAGAGCTCATAGAAATCTTCCCAGAGGTTGAGGTCCAGGGGGACCTGCAGAGAACACTGGTTTGTCTGGGGCTATGCCCAGACCCACTGCCAGGAGGGCTCAGTGAAGTTGCAGCGCCACCTGGTGGTTGAAGCGGGATTGGCTGGGACCGGGCCTGTGACCCTGGGGTCCCACTCAAGGCCTCCGACCACCTGGGGACATCTTTGGGGGAAGGGCTGAATCCTCCAGTGCTTGAGGAGGACTGGGAGGGGCAGGGCCTTCTTTGTAGAGAGAAGGTGGTGGGACAGGGTCACTTCTTCCCGGAAGGATGTTCCAGGAAATCCACAGATTCTGTTTAGAAGAGGAGTGCCCTTCACTGAGCCATCTCCTTAAGGTGGGGGGGGGAACAGAGGGTTGGAAAAGTCAGCCATTTTATCCCTTCTTCCTTCTCCATCTCTGCCTCTCTCCTTCCCTCTCCTCTCTTGGTCTTTTCCTATCTCTTTGTCCATCTCTCTTTCTCCCTCTCTTGGGCATTTCTACACCTTCCCACCAACCCCACCGCTGCCCCCATTCCACGAGAGACCTGGCGGTGGAAGCCTGTGGCCTGGGCTGCGGGACTGGCTGAGGGCTGGGCTGACCTGGGGTGACTGGCCAGGTTTGCTTGGGACTTTCCGGGATCCTCTCTAGGAAGCTCAAGGCACAGACTCCCCAGGACCTCATTGCCCACATGTCCTCCTCCTGGGCTGGGTGGGGTCCTGTCTGGAGCCCCCACCATCCACTGGGACCCCACCATGGCCTCTCTCTCCTGCTTGGATTTTGCAGATTTTGTGTGGGAGACAAATTCTTCCTGAAGAACAACATGATCTTGTGTCAGATGGACTATGAGGAGGGGCAGCTTAATGGCACCTTTGACTCCCACGTGCAGTAACGCCCGGCACCTGGCCTCCAGGCCCGTCTGTCTGTCCATCCACCCGCCTGCCCACCTGCCTGGCCGGCCAGCCGCTCTCCTGCTGATCAGAACTCCTCTGTCCTCGATGGGAGGGATGTCCCTCCCTCCGCCGCCGCCCATCTGTGTGTGACCCCTCCTGGGGCCAGGCTGGGCCTGTACAGTCTGTCTTCTGTATATAAATGGGAACATTTATTTTATGAGAAATGTAATGCGATTTTATTACTGGCGTGGATTAAACTTATGAATGTTTCCGGGGAGGTTACTCTGCATTGATCACATGACTGATACAGACCTGGGGGACCCTCCCCTCGGCTTGGGAGCAAAACAAGGCCCTCCCCTCCGTTCTTGGCAGGAGGGAGGGCCCTGGAGCAGGGCGTGGGACTCTAGTGTGTGCTGTTGTTGGGCAAGGGAGTTCCAGGTGGGCTTTACGGAGAAAAGCTAGAGGGGAAGGGACAACCCCCAGTACCCCCAACTGGAAGTGGGAGCTAGGCTGTCCACCCCCCATCCTCTGGCAACCATATACCCTGGCCCCCAGATGAAAATTTCCCTTTCCTGGGATCCTGTGTTACATCCCCCCCAGACTGCTCAGTCAGGGACCCAGCTCTGATCTACCTCCATGCCGCTGCTGCTGCTGCTAAGTCGCTTCAGTCGTGTCCGACTCTGCGACCCCATAGTCGGCAGCCCACCAGGCTCCGCCGTCCCTGGGATTCTCCAGGCAAGAACACTGGAGTGGATTGCCATTTCCTTCTCTAGTGCATGAAAGGGAAAAGTGAAAGTGAAGTCGCTCAGTCGTGTCCGACTCTTAGCCACCCCATGGACTGTAGCCTACCAGGCTCCTCCGTCCATGGGATTTTCCAGGCAAGAGTACTGGAGTGGGGTGCCATTGCCTTCTCCGATCTACCTCCATGGTAAGACTCCAAATCCCGAGCTCCCTGCCATGGGAGCACAATCCTGAAACTTCTCTTCACCTTCAGGGGGACAGACAGCATTTGCTGTCTCTTCCTTACAGCCTGGGTCTTGGCATTCTGCTCCTCTGGGTGAGAGAGAAAATCCCGTTTCTCTGTAACTCAACTCACGCAGGCTGGCGGTTTTCATTCATTCAGTCGGCAAACTTTAATCCGCTTTGTCTCAGCCCTGTGCTGCAAGTACCAGACACGAAGATGAATCATGGATCGGACACAGTCCATGCCCTTGAGGATGAGGGCGAAAGCCAAGAAAACAAACAGATCACATTGAGGTGAGGACAGATGCCACGGGGAGACCCGGGACAGGCCGGTTCCCTCCAGCAGACACAGGACTGTTTATGATGACTCCAGAGAGTCAGACAGACAAGTCAACACCACACAGACAGATACGTGTGCTGACAAGAAGAAGAGATGGACACACATGTAGGTGGGTGTGTAGGCAGAGATAGGTAGGGACAGCCAGGAAGCTGGCAGGTACTCAGACCAGAAGACAGCCACACAACCAGTGACTGAGTGAGGCTATGGCTATAGCCACAGTGCCAAGCACATGGCCTGGAACTGAAAAGGTATCACTGAGCAGCATTAAGGAGAGTGGCTCCTTGGATCCAAAGCCGGAACAGAGAAGGCTGTATGGATAGGCTTCTCCAACCATCAGGCCACTCACTTCCCCTTCCCCAGGGACTGTTTTTATCCTGGCCACAGACCAGAGCCCAGATGAAGTCAGCCCACAGCTTCAAGCTCTGCCTACTCCTGGACAAGGGACTTGTTGCCTGGATGGAGCGGGGGCTGCACTGTGACTTCACGTCACCTGCTTCTGCCCTGGAGTGACGTGGAAGGACACCTGGGCTCTTGGGGGCACTTGGAGGAGGTTGTGTCTCTAAGATATGATTTTGTGGCCAGTAACCCTGTCCACAGGAAGGTTTCACTACGGCCAAGGATCTTGGGGTAAGAGTTCTCTACTTTGGGGCTCCCACCTTCTGTGAAGGAGCTGCATCCATGTATATGAGAGAGAAGAGAGGCTGCAGCGGGTAATTTTGAGTGAGTCTGGTGAGACCAGCAGCTGTCATCTATATGTGACCTTGTGAGACTGTGAATGGATCTGAGTGCATGAACTGGAAGCTGAAGTCTGTAGTGAGGGATTTTTCTTGCTCAACATGGGCAAGTAAATTATTTCCCTGGACTGCAGCAGAGTCCCCAATGTCAGACCCTCCCTGGGCCCTGAGGTCTAGGATGGCTGTGCCCACCCCCAAGAACCCAACTCCTAACTTCAGAGTTTGCCACAGATAAAGTTGTAATGCAAGTTAATTGCATGGTTATCGAGAGATAACGGAGCCACTCGAATGCAGTTTCTGGGCAATTACAGTTGTTTCCAACAGAGTTACCATATTGCAGCCATGAAATAACGTGTCATTTTGCAGTAATTATGTAATTAACTTGTCTCACACTCTAGGTTGCACAACAATTAATTCATTCACAATGAGATTGTCTCAAAAGTCAGGCAGCTAAGGCTTTGAAAGCCCCCAAGAGCAGAGCCAGCCTTCTAAGATGACCCCAGTCCCACTCTGCCTGATGCAGACCTTGCCAAGGTGCTTCCTCAGCCTAACATGGTGTGGAAAGTTCATGGCTCCACTTACTTCTGTCTCACTGTCCTCATCCAGCAAATGGAGATGATCTGTTTCCTGGGACAGCCACAAGGATGAGATCTACACTGTGAAGTGCTGTGCTTACATGAGCTGGGGTCACCATCCTGAACATCATGAAGTCCTGAGTAGGAGACCCTTTGCCCAGGAAGACCCATAGCAGTTCATAGTTGCCCCCACGAAGAGGCCAAACAAAGCCTTGCCTCTGCAGGTGTCAAACCAATAGATGGGAAGGGGAGCGAGTCAGAGAGGGGTCCAGTCTCTCTGTAGCAGGGCAACCAAGCTAGGGCTGGAATGGCTATTGGGAGCCAGGGATTATGTGCCTGGAGAGGATTTGCAACCCTCCAGGGGAGATGCAGGAAGACCTTGATTTTCTCCACCTCCCTGGTCACTATGTAGGAGAAACTTGGTTAAGTATAGAGCATAAATGGTCCTGACCTGGTTCTCCTTGAGGCTGCCTCCCACCATAGAGGAATGGATTAGAGAAGCCAGGTTGCACTGAACATGAACCAATAGAGGCTATAGTAGCTCAACCCTCAGCCTGGGGCTTGTGGGTGGTGGGGATGAGGAAGGCCTTGCACTGTAGCGATGCTTATCCCCTCTATCCCCAACCAGCCCATGGGACCCCATCTCCCCTCCTGCTTTCCTTAGTGGCTTGGCATCAAAAATACTCTAACAAGAGGCCTGGGGCCCATGGAACATGGCACGTGCGTATGTCCCCACTGCTTGGTCTGAAGCTGGACCAGAGAGTCTGTTTTTGGAAAGAAGTTTGGTTCTAGCCTTGACACTACTACAGGGCCCATCCTGAAATCTCACATGGCCCAGAAACCGTGCCCCACACCATGAGACACATAGGAGCCACGGGTGGAATCCACATGAAATCTCTGCCTGGGAAGTCTAATCTCTGCACAGAGACAGCTGCTCTTTCCCTTAAAACTGTCAGAGATAGTGAAGGGCAGGCTAAATCTGGCACTGAGTGATCCCCAGCATCACCCACCTGGGGATGCTGCCACCAGGTGGGGGTAGGTTCAAGAAAGATGCTTTGTGCTGAGATTGTGTATCACTCTTGGTGAAAACTCCAGTGAGAAAATTCTGTCAGTCTGCAAACCATTATTTCGCTATATGTTGTTGGTGGTTGTTTAGTTACTCAGTCGTGTCCGACTCTGCGACCCCATGGACTGCAGCATGCCAGTCTTCCCTGTCCTTCACTATCTCCTGGAATTTGCTCAAACTCAAGCCATCTCATCCTCTGTTGCCCCCTTCTTCTCCTGCCCTCAGTCTTTCCCAGCATCAGGATCTTTTCCAGTGAGTCGGCTCTTCGCATCAGGTGGCCAAAGTTCGCTATATATTACCTCCCATTCTATAACTGCCTAAAAAATGAAGAGAAGAGATGACGTGAAGGTGAGTTGGTGCAGGAAGACACTTGATCCAGGCTGGTTTATCATGAGAAAATGATCAAATGAACCAAACACACACCCACACACAGAACGAAAATCCAGCAAAAAGTGCCGGTTAATCAGTACCTAGTGAGCAAACCTCGTCTCTGCTCCTGGCCCCTGGGGCAGACTCTCAGGCTACTTTATCCCAGCAAGACTGGGAACCTCCTACTCCCAGATGCAAGGTTTGAGGGGTGTCCAGATTTCTTCAGACTCTTGGTACCTCCAGAGTAGATTGTTCTTGAGCTCCCTTCTATTGGGGCCATTTTTTGTCCCCCACTAAGAGCCCCTCCAGCCAGTGGGTCTACCCCCAGTCTACCAACACCTCTCTGTTCCTGCTACCATGTTGAGCCCCTGAGGACCCAGTAGCCTCCAACACTCACCAAGTCTCCCCTTGGGACTGGATCCAACGCTCACATAATAAGTTTCACAGCAAACTTCTTTCCACCCTGTGCTTTCTCCCTTTCACTGCCTATACCCCTCTTGTTGGATCAGGGGGCCTCCGGTGGTGTGGCTCCTTCTACCTGCGTTACACCCTCACGGCCCTCTCTAGGGTCTCAGGGCTGCACCTAAGGAAAGGGAACGCCATTGCTGCTCCGGCATCCATCAGGGGTGCGGGGCAGAGGTGAGAGGTACTTTACTCTGAAACTGCTGTAGCAGGAAGAAGGAGAGGCTGGACCAGGCCTCAGGTAGGAGGGAACCCTGTAGCTCAGAGAGAGAAGTTAGGTTTAAGAACGTATTTTCAGTGTTGGGGGCAGGGGAAACTTGGATGCAAATATTTTGGACTCTACAAAATGTTTTTTATTCTGGGGCCACATCCTTCTCCTTTCTGAGAACTGATAGAAGCCCTCTGTGCTGCTGGGCTCCTCAAAATACCAATCGCTCCTGCTCTCCAGATGCCCAGGCTGCACAGCTACCCAAGGCTTCCAGTGGATGCTGCTCAGGCACCAATTCTCTGGACTCACATGCTGAGGGCCCAAGACAAGCAGCCCAGTCCCAAGTCCATCCCACCGGTACTGGGCTTTACAGAGACTATACCTTTGGCAGAGAAAGGCTGAGTCCCTAGGGCTGCCTGTAGCTCCCAGTTCGGGGGTCTGCGTACCCACATTCCCCTGCCTTCTCTGCAGGCACAACCAGATCCCAGAGAGAAGCTAAGGCGGGGGCTTCTCCCTCTGCTTGACTTAGACCTGTACCTCCTGGATCTGCTTTGTGAGCGGAATGGAGATTCCTATAGTTGTGGCACATCCATGGTCTGAGATGCTAAGGGACTAAGGCAGTTCCCAGGCCACACCTTTGTTCCACCTGGTCTCCTGCTGCACCTGGGGACATGGGAGCTCGCCCCATAGAGGGTCCTTCCCCCAAAGGACCCAGGCTCCCCTTCTTCCTCCTCCCTCCCCATCTGCCAACACAGATCAGGGATCACTTCCCCAAGATAGAGGGACAGGAAGAGCTGAAGTAGGGAATGAGAGAGAGAGCAGGAAGGGAGGAAAGTTGCAAATGAGGAAAGGGAGGAGGAAGGGGACGTGGGGGAAAGAAACAGATGAAAAGAGATGAGACAGCAGGAGAGAGAATGGGCAAGAGTCTGGGAGGAACCTGCTAACTGCAGGGAAGACTTGGGGTAGGGGCCGCCATGGTGGCAGAGGGCAGTGTGGCATAGTGGTGGCATGTGGCCTGGGAGCCAGTTATGTGGGTTCAGATGCTCCTCCTCTTGGCAGCTTACTGCCTTGGGCAACTTACTTAGCTTACAGATGAGGCATTCCTCATCTTTATAAGGGGCGTGTTGATGGTACCTACTTCTCAGAGCTGCCTTGAGCATTAGCTGAGTCATCACATGGACAACACTTACAACTGCAGCAGGCTCATGGTAAATACCAGAACATGCAGTTCCACCGTTGGAACATTCACTGCATTCAGCCATGTCTAGGTCTGGTTCTGAGGCCTGGAGCCCTCCCGTAGGAGGCTTGGGCTCCCCATGGCAGCCTCTAGCCACACCCCACTGGTTGTTCCTGGGCATCAGTGTGCACTCCCTGGAAAGGGCACTGCACTCTGGGGCTCAGTGGGCTTTCCAAAGCAAAAACATGCCAAACCCAGTTGAGCCATTCTAGAGCTCTATTGTTGTTTGTTGTTGTTTAGTTGTGTCCAACTCTTCGAGGACCCCATGGACTATAGCCCGCCAGCCTCCTCTGTCCATGGGATTTCCCAGGTAAGAATACTGGAGTGGGTTGCCATTTCTTTCTCCAAGGGATCTTCCTGACTCAGGGATTGAACCCACATTTTCTGCATTGCAGGCAGATCCTCTACCACAGAACCACCAGGGAAGCCATAACTCTATTAGGGAGGTGCTATTTTTGTTACCCCCATTGCTATAGGTGCCACTATTATCATTATCCCCATTTTACAGCTGAAGAAACAGGCTCAGAGAGCTGTTCTAGTAAGCAATAGAACCTAGATCTGAATTCAGACCTGGCCTAACCAGATTCCATGCAGGTAATTTCCATATGAGGTGAATAGCTAGAGGCAGCCCCATGCAGTGAAAGGATCTGAGAGTACACAGTAGGTTTTACCTATGACAGAGCCCCTGGACTTCCACCTCCCCAGACTACCCCTGTGTCTCACAACCCATCCTCCAAACGATAACTTATTTCTTGGGTAAGGATGGCCCTTCTGTCCCTTACTGCACATCCTAACTGAGCCTGTCACTGGGCCTGGCCTGTGCTGGGTGCTGGGTTGGAATGGAGCAATTCCAGGTGATGGAGTTAGAGGCAGTGCAAGGTGGAGCAATGGTGAGACTCTAGCAGCTCATCCAACTCCTGGGGCTGGAGGTTTCTCAGTCACCAATCCCAAGGCTGGAGGTTTCTCATTCACCCAATCCCTGGGCTGGAGGTTTCTCAGTGAGACAGTCCTCAATGCATCATCATTCATTCAGTTAGGGAGCCAGCCCATCAGTCAGTCAACAGTCATGAATCAAGTGTCTGCCACATGCCAGGCATGGTTCTGGGTGCAAAGGGATGGAAATGCCAATGGAGAAGGAAGATAGGGTCCTTCTCTGTGTGTCATTTACACCCTAGTGGGGGAGACAAATGATAAACAAATAGATCAATAACAAGCTAAATATAGGGTCAAGTGGCTTGAGGGAGGCTTACTTCAGACAGAGTGGGAAGGAATAGCCTTTTCTTGCCCATTCTTATAGACCATCTTAATCAAAGAGCTCACTTTGGGGAAATTGAGGCCCAGAGAGAAAGCAATGTCTGTAGGCACACTGTAGCCAGACTGGTTTGGAAGCCTGACCTCCTGGGCCTCAGCCTGACTCAGGGATCTGTCTCCTGCATCCTGAGACCTGTATTCCAGGCAAGAATCTTCCTTGGGACACAATGCATGAAGGAGAGAGAGCATCTCTCAGCCCTGACGCCTGCTCGCTGCTTCTCTCCTTTTGTTTTCTAGGTTAATGAGAAATAGTATTCCTTAAAATACCAAGAAACTGGGCTTGGGTTCTTGGCTGCCCTCACCAGTCTCCCTGCACTGTAATACCACTAACTTGGGACACACTGGCTGGATCCACGGCTTCTGGGGATTCTAGTCTGATTGTTCTAAACACTTGGAATTACTGCCCTCCACAGAGGATGCATCAAGAAAGTAGGTTTCTGTGCAGACTCTGCATGACCAGTTTTCCAGGGAAGAAGAGGTGCTTTAAAAGCAGAAATTGGCAGTGCCCAGAGAGCCACAGGACAATGGGGCCTGCATGACCAGTCCTCCTTTACCTCTTCTCCAGACCCTCACCACCCTCAGCTCTGCTGGTCTGTTCTGAGGGTGGAGGTGATCCAGCTTGAGGCTCAGTCTTAGGGCTCCTACTGGACTGACCTGGCCCAGAGAAGGGCCAATGCAGGTGGGTTTCTCTTGACTGTGTGTCACAGAGCTGAGGTTGGGGGCTCCTGCTGCTGCCAACAGTGCACCCCATCAGGCACCCCCTGGAGGAAGGGTGGTTTTTTCTGACCCCTGAGATGCCCCTCCTGCTTCATCCTGGCCTTTAATCCAGGGCTATAGATTTCCAGAATCCCCCTGACAGTAGAGCCCCTTGCTTCTAGATGAGGGACACCAGGCCCCCACCCAGCCCTATTGGCTCACAGTGAAGAAGTGAGGGGAACTTTCATAAAGTAGGGTTGGTGTAGGCACTGGTTCTGTGGGGCTCAGGAAACCCTGGACCCCCTTCTCCGGGGGTGGGGGGGCTGGATGCCCCTCATTCTCAGACCCAGCTGGCCTGGCCTGTCCTTCACCCCCTCTCCTGCACCTGTCTTCTTACTCAGAGCCTATCTGGAAGCTAATCCCTGTGTTCATTAAGTGACCCCTCCTCCTGCCCCTCTGCTTTCATTAGAAACAAGAGAGCTAATTACCAACTGCTCTGAGGCCCCACCACAGGCCATTTTAGAGCTGATGCAGCCCTTAAAATGTGATTTAAAAATCTCATTTCCCTGTAATGAAATGGGCTACCCTTCCCTCCCTGGTAAGGCTAATCACTACTGCTTCCCATCTGAAGAGGGACCTTGCTCCTTGTCCTCTCACCTAGCCTCAGGCTGTGGCTTTTTACAGATGCCTTTCCAGGCTCCTAAGCAGGGAGGCAGTGGGAGCACCATCAGAGGATCCTCTCACTCCAGGCAAATGTCCAAGTGAGTTCAGGAAAGCTGAGCTGGGAGGAGACTGGGCAGGACAAGAGCAAACTGGTAAGGTTGGATGGAGAGAAGGTATTGAGGAGGGATAAAGGGAGAAGCAGGGCTGAATGGTGGTGATCATCTCCTCTGGAGCTTCGAAATTTTCCTGCTTAATCCCAAGGCTTGAACATGCCCTGTAGAAGGGAGAATGGGGTTAGGGCTACAGCGCTCCCTGGAGCTCTCCATGGTTCTGAACTTTTTGAGCATGAGCTCTCTGGTTCTGTCAGCTACCCAGAGTGGAAAAGATGGTGGAAAGCACCTCCAAGTATCAAGATGTAGCTTTTATCTGGAAGATAGGTGCTCGCTGTCTCCAGAAGCAGCTTGAGTCTAAGAAGGGAGACCCCTGTTCAGGCCCCTCTAACTCTGGGAAATGATGGCCAACACTGCCCTTCATAGTGACCCATCTTCTTCTCTGCCTCCTGCCTGGAACCTGCAGGTGTAAAAACCAAACTAAGAAGGGCAATCCTCTTTTTTTGGGAGGGCCACAGTTTGTGGGATTAGTTCCCCAACCAGGGACCTTACCTGCCACCCCACCCCCCCAAAGTGCAGAGTCCACCAGGAAATTCCAAAAGAACAATCTTAATTTTGTCATATTTGTAAGTTTGTTTCATCTCAAAAATGCACTTTTATTTTGCACTTTAGATATTATGTTATTTTAAATAACATAGGGAGATGCCCTAACATTGTTTCTTTAATTTAGGGCCTCTAACTTGGGCTCCCAACTCCATCTGGCTCTGCTTTCCTGCATTCACTGGGGGATTTTCTACATAATCCTAGAGATCCCTCCCCTCCCACAATCTGGGACCCCTTGATTCCCCTCTCAAAGGACATGTGGTGATAGGCTATCACTGAATGCTCTCTTACCAGCCCCAACAGCAATAGATGTCCACCAACGTTCAGCCCATAACCTGTTAAAGTGGGAATATAAGAGGGGGAAAAAAGTAGTATGCTCTGTCCTGTTGGGGACCTCCAGGCCTTCATAGTGCAAGCCCTGGGCCCTCTGTTGATTAAGACCAAAGGGTGCCCTTTATTGGGGAGGACTTTGAGGTATGAGAGACTAGAGGGTTCAACAGGTGGCAGAGTTTAGCACAATGGGGTGATATTTTTAAATACTGCCTCTCCCAAGAGATAATAATACTGACTGCAAGCAGAGAGGCTCACTCTCTTGGCTAAAAATTGGGCATGACATGGCCTAGGTCAGAGTTCTGTATCTGATCACTAGGCACCTCCTATCAAACTACTACATTTGGTGCTTTTGAGGGGCAATTCTTCAAACACCTAAGTGTGTGTGATGTAGGCAGAAAAAAATGAGGTTGTTTTAATTTCTCCATCCATCCCTCCCCAGTTCCATTCCCCCTTCCATCCACTTCTCTATCTAGCCAATGTATGTTGAGCATCTAATATAGGGTAAGACAAGGGAGATACAAAAGAAATGAAGCAAAGTACCTGCCTTCAAAAACTCACAGAAAGGAGGGGAGGCAGGAGCCAGCCAGTGAAAAAGTCATAACTCAGAGTGTCAGTGTCATGATAGAGCTTCAGAAAGAAGAAAGAGAAGGTGACTGACTGAGCCTGGGAGACAAGAGAATTCCTGAGGGAATGACGCTTCAACCATCAAACAAGGGAAGATGATCATGGCAGGCAGTGGGTAAAAGCCCAGAAGTGGGAGAGAATGCGCTTGGGTGGAGGGTGGCCCAGAGCTAGGTATGCCTGCCACACAGAACACAGAGGCCTGAGGGAGAGCAGCCAGGCTACTGGCAGGAGCCCTCACACCAGGCTGAGGAGATGGACCTTTATCCTTGAGGCGACAGGGAAATGTCAGGCCTTTGTAAATGGAATAAGGACATGATCGGATCTGCACTCTTTGAAAGATCATTCTGGAGTGACATAAAGGGTGAATCAGAAGGAGCAGACCCCAGGGCTGGGAACACCTGTGGTTTAAATTGCCCAGGTGAGAAATGAGTTTTGCATGACTTGCTCCTCACGGGCCCCTGCTGGGATTTTTTATGTTTATACCCATTCAAAATACATATACTTGAACTCCCCTGGGGATGCAGAGGTGAGATGCTCTACTTGCCGTACCTGGAAGGCCTTTTCCCTTTTCAGAAAACCCAGCCTCCCAGATCTCCTCCCAAGGACTTTTACCCATGTTCTGCTCCCAGGGCATCTGCAAGCACAGAGAATAAAATGGACAAAGGAACAGTGTTCACATTGCATAAACAATTTTTTGTGAGTTGAGATGGACTGAGGCCAGCTCCTCAGTATCACCCCCTCCATTACCAGGGAAGACATGTGGGGCTCATAGAGAAAGGAATTGAGAATAGTGCCAATATCCCAAATGACTCAAGTGGGAGCATTTTCTGTGAATGGAGGAGCCTGGGAAAGCAGGATCAGAAATGAGTCAAACACTTCCTTAGCACAGTAATTCCAGGTCATAATTATTGGAGAGAAATAAAAATGAGGTTATTAGGAGGGACACGCATTCCTCTGGTGAAAATCAGCTATGTTGCAGTGGCAAATTTCTCTTAGGTAAATCCAGGGAGAAGCCATGTATGTCTGGTTGAGATACTGAAGCAGAACCAGAGCAGCAACATCCTTTTCTCTCTCACAGGAACCAGGGAGCATCTCCCTGGGAAATCCTCTCTGGTGGACATTTGGTTCAACCTCCATTCCACAGATGATCAGTCTAAATCAAAAGGGGCCACCTGACACCAATCATTGGTCCACTCTGAGTAGGTATCAAAGTTGTCCCAAGGAAGATCTGTTTGCCACTGGAAGCATCATATGACCACAAAGGAAACCAGCCTTAGAATGAAGCTGACACCCAGGAAGGTAGAATGAAGGAATGGAAACACCTATGTTCTTGATGACTTCATTAAGTCTACTGGGAGTACATATTGGCTTGGCCAAAAAGTTCATTCAGGTTATTCTGAGCACTGGTATGGCAAACTCAAATGAACTTTTTGACCAACCCAATACTTGGGGTCCCACCCTACTTCTGGTGTCTTTATTCTTTTTGGTTCCTTGTCAGAACAATGAATCTGAACCTTGGAGGACATGTGGTATTGGGGAGAAGAGAGATCCTTGCTAAGAACCTTATTGCTAGCGAGGCTGCATTAACACAGTAGTGTCTATAATGTGGAAGGTGATGAGCTCCCTCTTCTCTCTCCTGGCCAGACCACCTCTGGGCTTTGGACAGCAGCAAGGAGGCCCAGGATGGCAGGAAAAAGGGAGACCTTGCCAGACGAGGAGCATCTGCAGCATTAACTGCTGCCAAGACCTACCTTGGGGCCACAGTGTTCCTGTTTGGGGAGTAGAATGGTCAAAAGTAGGATCTGGAAAAGTGGGGTTTGGTGTCTGATGCTCTTACTTTCATGAGTGACCTTGCCTAGGTAGAATCTTATGTCTGTGCCTCAGAATCCCACTTCCCTCACAGGAATATTAGGAAGACTAAATAAAGTGGTGCATAATAGGTGCCTAGTACTATGTGTGGCAGGCTTCCCAGGGGGCACGGTGGTAAAGAATTGGCCTGCCAATGCAGGAGACACAAGAGACATGGGTTCAATCCCTGGAGAATGAAAGGGCAACCCACTCCAGTATTCTTGCCTGGGAAATCCCATAGGCAGAGGATCCTGGTGGGCTATAGTCCATAGGGTCACAAACGGTTGGACGCAACTGAGTGACTGAGCACACATACATGCGCGCGCGCACACACACACACACACACACACATGGCACATAGTAGTTCCTCAATTAACATTAGATACTATTATTATTATTGTGTTATTAGTTAAATTGTTGTCAAGGGAAGGGGAGACTCTGGGTGGGAGAGATGTTGCAGGGAGGTGCATGCAGACTTCATATAAGAGGACCCTTATTATTAAAGTTTCCCTCCCCTGAAGGTCTTCAAACAGAAGCTGAATGACTCTCCCTCCTCAACTCTAAGGGCCACCTCCAGTTCTTAGTCAGACTTCTGGGTCCCTTCTACAACTTGTGCACCTGGTGGGGATGCCCATGACATCTGTCAGGCTGACCACGGGGACTCTATTCCAGCCCAGAGGAAGGGAAATGGGCAGATGGCATGATCCCAGCCACTGTCTTCAGAGGGGGATGCAAGACCGTCTTCCTGACTCATCTCTTTGCTCAAAAAGCCCTCAGAATTCCTCTTTCTGAACAGAAGCAGCAGGATTAGGGATAGGAACAAGGGCAGGAAGAGGTGGCTTAATAAAAAATCCCAATAAAACTCTGCAGCCCCTGGTGGCCAGGGCCAGGTCCTGGGCACAAGCCTTCCTTAGACCCACCCACCGGGGGCCCCTGACTAATATTCCTGGAGCCTCTGTCTGCCACCAGCTTCATTAATGATGCTGAAGGGGGCTGGGAGGTCCAACGGGCTCCCTGATGCTGCCTGAAAATATTGCTGAGCCTTCCACATGAGCCCCACCCCAGTGCACGTACCCATCTCAGTTGCATACCCTCTGCTGAGGAATGGGTTTGATTTAATCAGCCATTTGCCTGTGGGACCACCCAGGTCAACTTATTATGGGCAGGTGTCAGCTCCAGGGAGTCAGACAGCCCTTGCGTGGAATTCAGAGCAGACTTATTGAAGAACAGCAGAGAGATGCTGGGATGGGGTTCTGTCCCCCTAGAGCAACCAGACCCAGGGAGGTTCGGGTGAGGGAGGGCTGGGCTATGGCAGGTGAGGGCAGGAAACCAGTCAGAGCCCACAAGTGGTGCTGCTCCGCTGGTTAGAGCAGGCCTCCCTCCACTGGGAGTTCTGGGCGGGACAGGCTTGGACCTTGTTCCCTCTCCCTACCCACTAATAGAAAGCACAATGCTTTAAGGAGTTTGGGCTGCAAAAAGCAAAGTCTGGCCAGTTTGAAGACAGCCAGACAAAGGCCTGGTGCGGGACCGCCCGGAGTGCCTCAGCCCTCAGCTGCCTACAAAAGGGAGGAGAGGAGTGCAGAGGCTGCAGTTCAGCTTAAAAAACAAACCTGTGAAACAGAACCCGCTCCCCCCATTTCCCCCTCGCTCCAGCATTAGCAGGAGGGGCTGAAAACATTTGTTCAGAGAGAGAGGAGGGGGCGAAAAACCCTAAGTGCTTCTGCTTCCTTTTTTTTGCCAAATCATGCAGAAGATGCTGGCAGCTGCAAAGATTCAATTATGCACAATGCGAAAAATCATTTACAAAAATAATGGCACTTGAAAAAAAATGGCCTCTCCAGAAATGGCGTGGAACAATAAATCCGTTAATTAGCTAATTAATATTCAATTGGGGTCAGTGGGCTTAATAGAACCTTTCTTGGAGACCCAAGAAATTCTAAACTGCCGTGAGGCGCCTGCCCACTGCCATTATCTCGGACGAGCAGGCCCTTATCGGGCCGCCAGCTGTCCCCGAACAATGCGGGCCCTTATCAGCTGGGGCAGCAGCCCTGGCCGCTCGCTCCGGCTCCCTCCGCCCAGAGGAGCACGCAGCCTCTTGGTAATTGATATATGGCGCAGCTTTGTCTGAAACTGTTTGCTCTGCTGGTATTTAAGGCAGCGCGGGCCCCCTGATTGATTGCCATTGGCCAAGTTTCTGCCGTAGATGACAACCCATCAATGAGGGACCAGCCAATGGCAGTGGCTGACATTTTTGATGCCCCGGCCATCTGGGCCAGGCCAGTGGCTTGACACGTGGCAACATAGCCTACTTGGGTCTGGCTTGAGTTTCCTCAAATGGGAGCCTGAGCCCATTGACAGGTCTTTGCATGGCTGGCCAGCGTCCCCCACCATGTTTTGCTGGGAGGTTGAATCAGGTCTTTGTAACTGTAAGCATGGTCCCTGGACCTGCAGCATCCATCACCCCGGAGCTTGTTAGAAATACAAATTCTTGCTGCCACCTCAGGTCTTGAATCTGAATATCAGAAGAGAAGGCTTGGGAATCTAGGCTTTGATCAAGTTCTCTAGATGTCTCTGATGTTTGTTAAAGTTTGAGAAGCAGTTGACAAGACCAGAGTTCCCACTCCTGGCTGTCTTAGAATTACCTGAGGTGGCAGATAGTTAAATATACAGATTCCCACTGAAGCGTGTGTCCTGAGCAACCTAAGGTACTCTGGGAACACAAGGACTGGCCAGCAAAAAGGCACAGAAACAGGCTGCCATGGTCAAGGCCCTCCAGGGGTAGGGGCGCTGGTTGGAAAGGACTTGTCCAGCATGGAACAAGGCTGCAACAGTGTAGACAAGCTCTGGCTACACAGGGTTTGGGCTCTAGGAACCCACTTGGGAGCCATTAGGTATTCAGAATGCATTCTCTATAGGAATGATGTCCTCATGGGAGAATGTGTCCCCAGACACTTTGAGACCCGTAGTGAGGCTGTCTCAGCACATCTCCTTAGCAGAAGGGGCCATGGGATGGGGAAAAGAAGAGAAGGAAGTAGAGCTAGAGAAGAAAAGGATGGAAAAGAAACTTGTCAGTTCTCTTCTCTGGGCTCACAATATAGAGTTGGGCTTTAGCTGCTCTCCAAGTGGGCAGGTTCCTCCAAGTGCCATCCTGCCCCATCTTCTCTCTTCACCCTACGGGGACATTCTCTATCATCGTACCCTCTCCAATCTGCCTTCGTATGCAGGGCTCAGAGTCCCAGCCTTCTGAGGCCTGCCCTCTCCCCAGCCCAGACACACATGTCCAGAGTCCCAAGTACTCAGGGAGGAACATGGTCATGTCTCTACATATGAAAATGTCTGAGTCATGAGGATAGAAGGGCTTTGGAGGACCTGGACTTGGAGCCCTCCTAGGATGAGGAGGTTGGGAAAATCCCCTGCTCTTATCGCATCCCACCTTCTCTCCAGGGCTGAGTGAGAACTAGCCATGAATTAGCAATAGAAACCAGGAGGCCACAGGGAGGGCCAATCACCAGGCATAACCCAGCTCTGGTTCAATGCCCTGATCCCATGCAGTACAGAAGGGATCTGAGGGTCGAGGAGCTTGGTGGTAGGAATTCACAGCCAGGGCCAGGTGCAAGGAGGACTGAGCATCAGCAGGCAACAGGGCCCCAGCCACAGGGGCTGTGGGCAGGGCTGGTGGGGCAAAGCTGCTCTAAGCAATGAGCAGGGGACCTGGTGGAGCCTCAAGCCTCATGACGTGTTAGGATAAACAGCTCAGCCCGGGGCTGGAGGCTGAGGCCCAGTGAGACCAGAGGGACACCACCTGGGCCTCACTGAGGCCACAGGTGTGGTCAAGTGGCTGATGAAAGGAAGGGAAGCATCGAGCAGCCAATCTGAGCAGTGCCTTCATCTTTCATGCGGCTCAGCAGCAAGGGCTCAACATGTTGTTCCTCCCTGGTCATTTCCAGGGGCCTTTCGACCCCGGGGCCTTCTGGGCCTTGACCTCTGTGTGAGAGGACTAACAGGCATTTCTAGAGCTGCCCCAGGCCTTGGGGGAAGCTCAGACATGTGCTCCGTCTGTGTGGAGGTTACCGGCATGCCCCACTGGAAGGAGCACAGCTGAGATTTGGGTTCCTGACTAAACAATCCTCATCAGTGCCTTCTCTGGGGCTCCTGGTGCATCGAAAGGCAATTGAAGAATCGCAAAGGTAAATACCCATCATCTGTCACTCTGCTAGGTTAAATGACTGCCATTTTGATATTTGTACAAACCCTAATAAGGAAAGTAACTTTCTGTTAAGTAAGCAAACCACTGACTTGAGAACCCATGGATTAACCCAGGCCCTAACCTACTAAGTCAATAGTTGGCTTCTAAAACTGCCCAGTACAACAAAAACAGTGCCTTCCTTCTCCTACACAGGTGCACACACATGACTTTTGCCTTCTCAGTGACTCTTAATCTCTCACTGAGGAAGTTTGCTCCTCTGGGCAGCTTAACTTTGGCCCATCTCATCAGATCTTCAGACTGGAGGCCAAAGGTGGGCTGGGCTCTACACTCCCTTTGGGGAGTGAACACATGATTCCAGGTCAGGGGTGCTGCCTTGCATGAGCTGGTGCAAGAGCAAGACACCTCAATCTTCCTTTCCCAGATCAAATCTGCCCTGGTTTCAAGAGGTCACTGAATGCTGGCCCCCTTTGGAGAGGCCTCCATAGCCAGCTGTTGGTGGGAAAGAATGAGAGACAGTGAGAGACTCAGAGACAGAGGAGAGGGGCAGAGGGAGCTGGTTGGTTTGTGTGAGAGTTGGGGGGAGCACTCATCATTGGTTAAATTATCTGGACTCTCCTTTGGCTGCCCCAGAGACTTGCTGTGTCTATGATGACAGTTGCCAAGGTACAGGTCATAGCAGGCTGGGACCCTGCAGGTTTTCCAAATCTCTATTCTGATCTTGAGTCACTGGCTTCCTTCAAGCCCAAAGTGAGCTCTTTCTTGAGCAGGAAAAGGGCTGAAAAGTGAAAGTGAAAGTCGCTCAGTTGTGTCCAACTCTTTGCCACCCCATGAACTATACAGTCCATGGAATTCTCCAGGCCAGAATACTAGAGTGGGTAGCCTTTCTCTTCTGCAGGGAATCTTCCCAACCAAAGGATCGAACCCAGTTCTCCCACATTACAGGCACATTCTTTACCAGCTGAGCCACCAGGGAAGCCCAAGAATACTGGAGTGGGTAGCCTATCGTTTCTCAACCCAATCTTCCCAACCCAAGAATCAAACCAGGGTCTTCTGCACTGCAGGTGGATTCTTTACCAGCTGGGCTACCAGGGAAGCCCAGGAAAAGGGCTGAACTTACTCCCAATCCCCTTTGCCACTTGTCCTTGAAACACTATACTATTGGGAACCTCAGACCAGCGTTGACCCCAATTTACAGATGAGGAAACTGAGGCTGCCCCAGTACACACTACACACATGGGGTCAGGGCTGGGTTGGGCTGGCACTCTAGGAACTCTCTTTCACCTTTATCCATCTACCTACTGCCCCTCACGGGTCTCCATGGCGGGGGAGTCCAGGCCCCACCAGCAGCTGACAGGAAGTCCCACTCCCCTGAAAACCAGCCAGGGGAGCAGGAGCTCTGAGTGCCCCTGCAGAGTTTGGAGCTCCCTCAACTTCACGACTAATTGCAGAGAGGCGGTGGGCGGGCTCTTGGCAAGCGATTAGCTGTCCCACTGCATGAATAATTTGCATAGAAAATGCTTTATTTTGGCAATCTATTAAAGGGCCCACAGTGCTGTGGCTTATCTCCGTCTCACAGCAAGGAGAAGGCTTGGCTATCTCGTTAAGTTCTGTTGATGCATAACAATTTGAAATGGGCACAAGCTAGTATGACATTTAAAGATGCCTTCACTTAATTATATTACACAAACATGGGGTTGTTTATCCTTGGGAATAAAGTCTTTTTGAAGTCAAAGTTGGCATGTGCATAAAGGAAGGCATTTTAACTGATTTTTTTCAAGAGGGGGCCTCCTCACTTCAAACTTGGGGGGCTGCATTTCCCTAGGGCCTCGTAACACAGAGGGCTCTGTGGCTGAGATGCAGGCTTTGAGATTGGTTCACTCATTCTTCTTCTTCTCTGGGGGTGGCCTACAGTTTGGCACTTAATACAGAATTGTGGAAAGAGAAGCTTATTAGAGCAAGGAGAAGAGATGTGCTGTGTGACCTTGGGCAAGCCCCTCCCCTTCTCTGAGCCTCCAATGTCGCACGTGCAACATGTTGGGGTGGGACTTTCCAGCCCCAGGCAATGACTGGCAAACCGCAGTGCATTTTTGCTTTCTCTCGGCCTCTGCTTGTTGACTCTGTAAATAAAAATACAGCCTCTTTGGTAAAAGTCAAATGAGATTCAGGGTCCACGTCATATTCTAAGGACTAGAAATATGCTGGAGGAGGGAGATGAGGAAAAATAGGAAGGGGCTTGCTGCTGCAGCAGGTGTCGGTATGTTTTTGTTCTGCCAAGCCCGAAAGCCCCAGGAGACTCCAGAGCTAACAGACTTGCCTCACTTCCCTGACAACTAGGAATTGGGCCCTGGCTGCAGGAAATGCAGGGAGAGCCCTAGGACATTGAGAAAATCCCTGAAGTCCTGAGAAGCCTACCTTGCAGAGCTGGGGCTCTGCATCAGAGCAGAGACATGGGAGGAGCCCTGGACATGGGGTTAGGCAGGCTGGTTTCTGGCACTTGTAGGGTCTTTGATGTTCCCAGTGACTGTGCTGCTTTCTCTTGAGTAGGTCACTCAAGAGAAAAAGATGCAGAGAAAGGAGGCCTTTGTCCATGGCCCCGGCTTCCAGGCTCTGTGTTCCTCCTGGATTCAAGCTTTCTGGAAAGCAGACTCTCATCCCACTGTCCACCCGCTTTCTTGCCCCTCCAGGACTGAGGATGGCATTCTTCGCTCACAATGACTTTACTCCTGCTTCTGCTTCTTCTTGGCTTGAAAAAAATACATACTTGTGATTAATGGACATGTTATCTGTGATTAAATGTAGAGACAATTCCCATTCCATTATGATTTCCTGGAAATACAACTCTTAAAATAATTGAGGATATTAATTAGCATTAGCAGTTAACTTTATATTTAACTGTGCACCACTTTGAATAAGACCTAAAGGAATGTCAACTCTGAGGCACAATTAGGTAGCTCCCTGGCTAGTCTTTAGCTGTGGCAGTCGCTGCCTGCTCTAAGGTGATTATCCCCAGTCTTGCATAAAACAAACACACCGAGTGTGTAAACCTTGAGTCAAAACCTTCATAGTGGTGTAGAAAGAGCTTCATCTCCAAGTATCAGCATAGACAAACAGCTGAGGTAAAGGAACTCACTGTTACGCTTGTACCTTCTGGAAAATAAGAAGCAAAGGTACTACTTACTAGCAGTTGTTCTGTACCAAGTCCTGTGCGAAGTGTTTTGTTAGGTTAAAACTGTATGACATTAGTGTTTTTGTGGTTCAAAAGAGCCAGCTGGTGGCAATTTCATACTGTTCAACCTTAGATCTCATTTGATCCTTACTGTGGTTATCACTCTTTACATATTACACGTTAGGTAAACGAGGCACAGAGAAATGAAATAATTTACCCAGATTACGGAGCAAGTCAGTGGGGCCAGGTGCCATCTCTGGATGACCAAGAGCTCTGACTCTGCAGGCATCCAACTCTGATACTTCACCTTTTACCAACATGTTCCCACAAGTAGTTCACATTTCAATTAACAAAAGTGGTCAGAATGAACCTGATGCATATTGTGTGCTCAATACTGCGTATTAAATAAATGGATGAATAAATCCAGGCCTGACTGCAGGGGTGCCTGAGGCTCCAGAATCAGGATGGTGTGCGGGAAAGGGGCTGCTTGGGTCCTGCCGAGCCACTGAGCGCTAGACTGTGATTCCTCACACTCTCTGCTCCCAGTCTGACCCCCAAGACTAGGTTCACTGTGGGAGTTAAATACAGATCAGACATGGCTGGAGGGGTGAAGCTTCCTATCATGGCAGAGCACTAGAACTTAGGTCTTTCTGGAGGAGAGAGTGAGAAGAACCATCATTCCCTGAGACGTGTGCTTCGGCTGAGAGAGGTACCACCTCCCTGGATTTGGATTTGCCCTCCAGATCACCTGCAAAAGACAGTGAAGTGTCCAGAAGACATAGTTGTATGCAACTGAATGGCTTCGAATAACAAGAAATAGACGCACTTAGCATACTATCTAGTTTTTGTTTCCGTGTTAAGTAGTGTTTCAAAAGGGAGTGATTGATTAGCAGATACTGGTGTTGTGCATTGCCCTCCCTTTGGGTCGTCAGCAACATTGTACACAGTGATGATAACAGCAGTCCAGACGAGGCAGCTGGTGAAGAGGGAGGCTTCAGATTCCAGGCTGTTTGCTTGAGGCCCAGATAGATGGCTGCATGGGTGCCAAAGCAGGAACAGCTAATCCCTGGAGGACAGCAGGATGCAGAACCTTGCCTTCTTTGGGCCCCAGACCTCCAGATCTAGGTCACTGTGCCTGTGTATGTGCTAAGTTTCTTCAGTTATGTCCAATTCTTTGCAATACTATGGACTGTAGCCTGCCAGGATCCCTGGGATTTCCCAGGCAAGAATACTGGAGTGGGTTGCCATGCCCTCCTCCAGGGGAATCTTTCTGACCCAGGGATCGAATCTGTGTCTCTTATGTCTCCTGCTTTGGAAGGCGGGTTCTTCACCACTGAGCCACCAGGGAAGCCTCCTAGGTCACTGCTAAGGATATTTTGAAGAAAGAAATTTAGTCTGACTCAATAACTTACTCAGCATCCATGAACTGAAACAAGGGCAGTGGGAAAACAGAGGTCAATGGGGTTAAGTGTGTTGATAAGACAGTGGTAAAAGTGATGGATCACTGGAAAGATCAAGAGATAATAAAACAAGGATATGACTGAAAGACTTCTAGGAAAAGGACTTGAAGAGCTGCCAGGCACAATAAGGACCAAGACAGCAGAAGTAGGGGCAAGGACATGTGAATACCCCAAAATATGAGGTTGTGGTCAGAGACAAATACTAGAGAACAAGGCTGCAATAAGTAAAGCAGTTGGGGTAACAGCAAGGTTAAGAGTGTGCCTATAGAGAAGGAGTGTGTAGGTGAGGGATGGCATGATGGCAGATGAAGGAAGGAGGTGGAGACACCAAGAGGCCAGGGTATTGAGTGGGTCCCCATAGATATTAGAGTTTCTCACCCGACCCCCATGATGGCTAAGCATGTGTTCTCAGGGGCATCAGTTTCAGGGAGCCATTGACAACTATGAGAATTTCATATATATGAACAATAAGAGCAAAGTTGCAGCACTTAGTGAAAAAAAATCTCCTTACTTTTCTTTCCCACCATTGACACCCAGTTAAGCCTATATCTAAAAACACTGGATCTGAATACAAGGTTTAGGAGCAGTTGTATGTGTTTCTGAGCATGGGAGCTCCCTTGGGCTATGCTTAGGTCCCCTTTAGTCACCATTTCTCTGCCTGCAGTGGAACCTCATGGTCAGAGTTGGAATGTGTGGTAGGTTGTAAACATGACTGCACATTCTTCCTCTATTTGCCATTTTGAAATGTGATTTGCAGCACCTCCCACCAAGAGTCTTTTTCCCTAACCCTTGGATCTGAGGTGGTTTTATGACTCGTTGGCCAAAAGAATATGGCAAAAGAGATGTTGTATGAATTCTGAGCCTAGACCAAACCTTGCATGCTTCCACTTGATTTCTTTGAAACTTGAGCAGCCATGTGGACAAGTACCTTACTAACTGATGACAGACATGTAGCCCAGTTGCCACTGTTCCCTCAAATGACAGCCTTCCAATGTCCAGAAGCAGAACTATCAACCATGTGAGTGATGCCGTCCTGGGTTATCCAGCCCATAGCTAAGCCTCTAGCTGAGGGCACATGAAGAAGTTTAGCCTAGATCAATGAAACAAGGTGCAAATCATCACAAACACCCAGCCAACCCAGGAACTCACGAGCAATGACAAGTGGCTGCCATTCTAAATCACTCCTTTGGAGGAGTGTCTGAGTCAGCCTGAGTTGCTATAACAAAAGACCAGAGAATGGATGGCTCAAACTGCAAGTTCATATTTCTCACAGTTCTGGAAGCTGAGTTGTCCAAGATCAAAGTTCTGGCTGACTTGGTTCCTGATGAGATTCTCTTTCTTGTTTGTAGGTGGGTGCCTTTTTGTCGTAACTTCCCACATGAGAGAGAGATCATCTCTTTGTGATTCTTATTATTATGGTACCAATCTCATCATGAGGGCTCCATTCTCATGACCTAATTATCTCTCAAAGGTCTCACCTCCAAATGTTACTACATTGGGCACACTGGGCTTCAACATGTGAATTTGGAAGAGAAACCTTCAGTCCATAGCATGAAGAGTTGGTTTGCTATGCAGCAAAAGCTAGCTGATACAGGGTGGTATGGAGAATAGATAAGAGATGCATTGTCCTAAGTGATAAAAAGATTATGTGCTAATCACAGTATCTGATGGAGCCACTTTTCTTCAGCTGGAGGCTTCTTTCCTCTGGGCTGGTGCAGCCCCATACAAAGCTGTATGGTTTGCTCAAGAGTGCGGATGGAACGTCAGCCCCCGTCTGCCCCTTCAGCCAGGCACTCTTGGGCAGGGCCCCCCTCACCCAGCCATAAGCAGCCTCTTTGCATGCCATCCCAGTGTCTGATATCACCCCCTCTAGGCAGCAAGTATTGTGCTGTGTAATCTCCTGACACAGCCAACTGGACAAGACTGACCAGGAGATGCTTTTGGCCATCTGGATTATAAAATATGGAGAAAATTGCTTTGTAGCAAGAGTAAGAAGGTAAAAAGATATATCCAGAAAGACCTTGCAGTAGAGTGTGGGGTCAGGAGTCCTGAAGGGCCATTGAGGGTTAAGGCAAGTGGAAATTCAGAAAGTACAAGTAAAGCGGAGCTGGAAACTCGGTGGGCATACAGATGGTGTGTGGGAGAGGAGAGGCAGATACACAGGGTTAGTGATGGAGCCTTACAATGAGGAATGTGAAGATCAGCCACGTGGGACCTGACACCTTCCAGGCCAGGCTCCTGACACCTTGCACCACTAGCGTTCTGTCCTTGAGTTGCTGGAAGATAGAGATCCCCTGCTTTTTGGCCTCCCTTATTTGCATGCTCTGTTCCTTGTGCACTAAAGCCCCTGAGTAAGAGAAAAGCTTATCCTCCACCATCTGAGGCCTCAAAGTCAGATGGACTCCACCACTGCTTATCTGTTACCTTCTCTCTGGTCCAGGCTTGGGGGCCAATGCGGGGCTCCAGGGGCAGGACAACAAGAGCCACTGTTTGCTTCTCTGGGCCCATTCTTCAGGGCACGATGGGGGACATACAGATTATGCCTAGGGAAAGGGTTCCTGAGAACAGGCTAAGGGCCCACGACCCACCCATGCTTCAGGACTAGGAGATGGAATGGAGTGGATGGACAGGGAGAAGGAACTTTAATCTGAGGGTTGCAATGCAGCTGCAGCTGCAGAGCTGGTGGTACACAGGGGCAGGCTTCCCCCAAGTGGGGGTGCCATGAAGGCCTTTGGCCAATCCTGACCCCACTCAGGCCCACACTCAGCTAAGCACTGGGCAGGGCAGGGCAGGTGGGGCTGACCCCTGAGAAAGAGAGAAGGGACCTACCATCATCGGGCTCAGCACCCCTGGATAAGCTTCCCCTTAGCAGCTCACCAGGGCAGTTGGTGTCTCTTCAGCAGGATAGAAGACCCCTTAACTGGTTATTCAGCTTTTTGACAAGAGGGACAGTGGTCCTCTTCCTGCCCTCTTGCCTGCAAAATTGCTGGCAGGTGATCCCAGAAACTGTTGCGTTGGTTCCCACACACATAGTGCCATCTGCTGGGAGGACAGAGAAGTGATCCAGGGGCTGCCCTGCGAGTAAGCGCAAGCCAGAAGTCACATCCTAGGAAGGCCCCTCTCTCCTGACAGTCCAGCCAGAAAGTCCCAGCTTCCCTGCCTGCTTCCTCTGGCCTCCCAAACCATCTCTCACACCTGCTCTGGGTACCCACCCCTCTGTCCTGGAGTTCCTCTCTCCCAACTCCTTACTTTATATAGTTGCTGCCTGAGGATGGATTCACACTCAAGCATGGAGTCAGAGGCTCAGAGTAAGAGCTTTGGGGCATGTGGCCCCTCGGGCAGAAGATGATATCTGCCCCCTCTGTCATGCCAAACCAGGCCAGGCAAGGGGCAGGGGCCACAGGGTTCGACCTGTCATAGGTCTGGAGGGAAGCCTACAAGAATGTGCTGCCTCCAGTCAGTCCACAAGCTGCCAGGCCATAGGTCCAGTCCCATTCCAGAGCCAACTGCACCTGAAACTGGGAGGGGTGAAGCAGAGTGTGCCCCCGATTGTGAACTCTGCCAGGAAGCCAGGGGGGTCAGAGCCACACAGTAGAGCAGGGAAGAGAGGGAGGAGACCTCTGAGACTACCCACAACCCCCACTTTATGGATGGGGAAACTGAGGCCCAGAAATAGGGTGCATCACACTAAACTTTTGGATAAGAAGAGCTAGGAAAGCACATTCCTGAAGGATTCAGAGAACATCAAGTCTAACCTTTTCCTTTATGGATGGGAAAGTGAGGCCTGGAGGGGAGCAGAGGAGAGGGTTGCTGACCTACTCCAGGTTGTGACGCTGGTTTGTGTCTGTCCCGGGCTTTTTCTGTGCACCATCCTGCCCCAGTTGGAAGAGGTCAGCTCCTATCATAGGAACTGCTTGAAGACAGGGGGGGCTCTGGGACAGGAGGTGGGAGGCCTCCTAGCCTGCTGGTGAGCAAGAATGCTGAGGCAGCAGCCACCGCCGGCTGCCCTGTCCTGCTGTGAGTTCCTACCAGTTCCCTTGCTGCTCAGAGCAAGGCCAAGGTGGGAGGCTTATTTATTTCTGTGCTTTTATTTATTCATCTTTTATTCATTCCCATCCTGTCAGTGTATATTGTTTACATTATAAATCATATGTATTCTCACACTCCCTCTTAAGGAAAAGGCCCAAGAATACAGATTGTTGAAAAGCTGTGAAAACGGTGGCAGCTGCAGCACTCTGTCTCCATCCCCGTTAGGGGCTCCCTGCAGGGCTGCAGAAAGCCGTCATTATACCAGACTGAGGGCTGAGGCCACCTAGACCTCCGCAAGCACCCACTCAGTGCAGCATGCTCCCAACAGAGAATGCCTGAGAAGGAAGAGGAAAGAGAGCAGATGGCGGTCTGCAGGGAAACCCGAGGATGGCATTGTCCTCACGCCTCCTTCCTGAGCTGGCAGGGCTGGGTTGGGGCACCGGCTGCTTGAAGCCATCTGAAGGAGTGAGCCACATCCAAGGTAGTCTATAGGAAAGCCTCAAGTCACCAGAGACATAGATTGCAAATGCCAAGGCCAAAGGAGAAGAAGCAGATTTGTGAAGACGAGATGGAGCCTAGAACTGGTAACCTGGCAGGGCATGGCATTCAAGCAGAAGCAAGTAGGCACAGAAGCAGCAGACGCGGGAGGGGTCTGCTCGGCTATCACAGTTTGCATTCACGGACTGACTTAAGTGGAGGGAGGACCTAAAGTTCTGGCCAGACTGGGATTTGAAGAACTAGGCTGAGCAGATGTGTCTTGCAGCTGTGAAACTGAGCAAATGGGACATGTATCTCTGAGTAAGAATACATTCAGTATTTTAATTGCATATCAAAACGTTTGAATATGTCTAAAGCTATACTCAGAGGAAGAGTCATAGCCTCAAATACATTTCTAGACAAGATAAGTAACTAAAAGCTAGCACTACAGGCAAACCCCCAAATTGCAGTTGTTAAACACAATAAAGGTTATTTCTTGTTCATGCTACATGCCTGTTTCAGTAACTTAGGGATGCAGGCTTTTTACAGGATCTTTTGCCTTGTTGCTAAGCCATCTAGAATACAAGGCCTACAAGACTGTGATTAAAACATAAGGAAGAGGAGGGAGAAAACATATTGGCACAGTTCAAACAAAACATACATCACTTGTGCTAATAGTCCATTGGCTAGAGCTGCAAATCAAGTGGCTGAAACCAAACTTCAAGAGCTCTGTGATATGCAGGTGAATAGCACATATGTATCCAGTGAGCACTGTCTCAGCCACATGTTTAACAGTAGACAAGAAAAAATTAAAATAAATGACTTAGGTATCCAACTAGACAAACTAGGAAAAAACATCCTAAGAAAAGTTGCAAGAAGAAATTAATAATAAAAGTAGAAATTAATTCATTAAGAACAATTTATTAACTGCCCAATTGACAAAAAGACTAAAATAAAATAGTTAATCAGGTTTAAAAAGAAATACTACACAAAACAGGGAAATAACCACAAATAAATAGAAAATTAAAGTAATTATAATTTTTAAATGTTATAATTACATGCTATTATGTTTTTAAAGTTGTGAAATTACTTCTAGAAACTATTATAAAAATTAACTCAGTTCAGTTCAGTCGCTCAGTCGTGTCCAACTCCTTGTGACCCCATGAACCGCATCATGCCAGGCCTCCCTGTCCATCACCAACTCCCGGAGTCCACCCAAACCCATGTCCATTGTGTCGGTGATGCCATCCAACCATCTCATCCTCTGTCGTCCCCTTCTCCTCCTGCCCTCAATCTTTCTCAGCATCAGGGTCTTTTCAAATGAGTCAGCTCTCTGCATCAGGAGGCCAAAGTATTAGAGTTTCAGCTTCAACATCAGTCCCTCCAATGAATACCTAGGACTGATCACCTTTAGGATGGACTGGTTGGATCTCTTTGCAGTCCAAGGGACTCTCAAGAGTCTTCTCCAACACCACAGTTCAAAAGCATCAATTCTTCAGCACTCAGTTTTCTTTATAGTCCAATTCTCACATCCATACATGACTACTGGAAAAACCATAGCCTTGACTAGATGGACCTTTGTTGGCAAAGTAATGGCTCTGCTTTTTAATATGCTGTCTATGTTGGTCATAACTTTCCTTCCAAGGAGTAAGCATCTTTTAATTTCATGGCTGCAATCACCATCTGCAGTGATTTTGGAACCCAGAAAAATAAAGTCTGCCACTGTTTCCACTGTTTCCCCATCTATTTGCCATGAAGTGATGGGACCAGATGCCATGATCTTAGTTTTCTGAATGTTGAGCTTTAAGCCAACTTTTTCACTCTCCTCTTTCACTTTCATCAAGAGGCTTTTTAGTTCTTCTTCATTTTCTGCCATAAAGGTGGTGTCATCTGCATATCTGAGGTTATTGATATTTCCGCTGGCAATCTTGATTCCAGCTTGTGCTTCTTCCAGCCCAGCGTTTCTCATGATGTACTCTGCATATAAGTTAAATAAGCAGGGTGACGGTATACAGACTTGACGTACTCCTTTTCCTATTTGGAACCAGTCTGTTGTTCCATGTCCAGTTCTAACTGTTGCTTCCTGACCTGCATACAGGTTTCTCAAGAGGCAGGTCAGGTGGTCTGGTATTCCCATCTCTTTCAGAATTTTCTACAGTTTATTGTGATCCACACAGTCCAAGGCTTTGGCATAGTCAATAAAGCAGAAATAGATTTTTTTTGGAACTCTCTTGCTTTTTTGATGATCCAGCAGATGTAATCATAGAAAATATAGAGAAAATTGTCAAAAAAGAGATTCTCCTATATGTATACACATATTTGCATGTACACAAACAGTTTCAGAAGTGAATTTTTCCAACCTCTCAGGAACAAATAATTCTGGAGTTGAACTGTTCCACTGCATAAAAAGAAAAGGAAGCTCCAGGTTATTTGTAACAAAGCTAATAAATTATTGATAGCAAAACAGGACAAGGCACAAAAACAACTATAGATTAATCTCACTTTTGAATAACAAAGCAAAAATCTTAATAAAATATTAGCAAATAGAACTTAGAATATATTACGTGATTATCAAGTGAAATGCATGCCAAAAATGCAAGAGCGATTTTAAATTAGAAAATACAATTTACCATATTAACACATTCAGATACATGTTCTCAAACTAAAAGTTACTATCATTTTTAATGTAGCTTACTGTTTAACAATAGAATAATTTCTATCAAATTAAAAATAAGACCAGAATATACTCTAACACTACTCTTTTTCAACACAGTTGTGCAGTTATTGACTAATATAAACAGATTGCCTATCTCCACTTCACTTAGTGGATCTTCCAGGGTTTTATCTTTTTCCTTCATCTGAAGCATATTCCTCTGCCACCTCATTCTAAGTTGTTATTTGTATTTTTATGCCTGTGGTAGGTCAGTTCTATTTCTCGTCCTTGGAAAACTGGCCCTCTGTAGGAGGCATCCTACGCATCCCAGCAGTGCACTTCCCTCTTATCCCCCAAGCAATATGCTCTTGGGTTCCCCCTAAGAGGGCAATGTGGGTCCTTCTCTCATGCTGGGTTGACTATGTGGGTGGTCTGGTGGGCTTGGTTGACCCCTAGTCTGGTTGGTTGCCAGGCTCTGCCTCCTGTGTATGCGGCTGGCTGCTGTTTAGCAGGGCCTGGCCACAAGGTGGCTGGTTGTGGAAACTTCAGGGATCCTGGGGCTAGTACTGGCTCACTGATAGGCAGAGTCAGGATCCTGAAGACTTTGGGGCTGCTGCCCACTGCTGGCAGGTGAAACCAGGGCCCAGGGCTAGTGCAGGACTACTGGCAGGCAGAGCTGGTTCTTGGAGTCTGGCTACAGACCAGGGATTGTTGTTGTTCAGTTGCTCAGTCGTGTCCGACTTTTTGTGACTCCATGGACTGCAACATGCCAGCCCTCCCTGTCTTTCACCGTCTCCCAGAGTTTGCTCAAACTCATGTCCATCGAGTCAGTGATGCCATCCAACCATCTCATCCTCTGTTGCCCCCTTCTCCTCCTGCTCTCAGTCTTTCCCAGCATCAGGGTCTTTTTCAATGAGCTGGCTCTTTGCATCAGGTGTCCAAAGTATTGGAGCTTCAGCATTAGCATCAATGAATAGCATCAACATTAGCATCAGTATTCATTCAATGAATATTCAAGGTTGATTGCCTTTAGGATTGACTGCTTTGATCTCACTGATGTCTGAGGGACTCTCAAGAGTCTTCTTCAGCACCACAATTCTAATCAGGCCCTGCTGGCCATCAAAGCCATGTGTCCTGGGGGTTCCTCCCCTCCCCCATGCCAGACCCCCAGGCTAGGGAGCATGACATAGGGCTCAGAACTCTTACTTCTACTGGAGAACTTCTGCAATATAATTATTCTCCAGCCTGTGTATTGCCTACCTGGGAGGTATGGGATTTGACCATATTGCAAGTAAACCCCTCCTGCCATCCCACTGTGGTTTCTTCTTTATATTCTTGGGTGCAGAGCATCTTTGGGGGCAGGCTCCAGGCCTTCCATCAGTAGCTGTTCAGCAGTTAGTTGTCTCTCTGGTGTGCTAGTGGGAAAAGTTGAGCCCAAGTTCCCTTAACTCCACCATATTTGGGGGCCAGATTGACCAATACAAATAGCCAAGAGAAATTAATACAAGATAAAATTGGAAAGAATAGGTAAAATTATGGTTATTTTTAAACAATATGAAAAATCCAGACAATTCAATGGAAACAAAAAATGGTAAATGACAATTAGAAAATTGACACATAAAATCAGATTTTTTCCATGTGAAAAACAAGTTAAAGAATAATACTGGGGAGAAGTTCACATTCAAATAACAACAAAGAAATACATTTAAGAGAAAATATTCAGAACTATAAACTTCGCCTAGGAATTAAAAGACTAGAATGAATGATACAACTAGTATACTGGTATTTGGCTGGAAAAATTCAATTTTATAAAGATGATAATCATTAATAAATAAATTGATACATTAATTGTGATACCAATGCTAACAATCAGTTTAGAGAATGATTCTAAAGTTAATCTGGAAAAATATATTTATAAGAATAGGCAGTAAAACTCTGGATAACAAGAGAAAAGAGAATTAATCAGCTCTACCAGAAAATAAAACATACAGCTTTGGTAAATAAAACAGTACACTACTGGCATAATAGATGATCATTGGCCCAGAATGGAGTCCAGAGAGAAGTCAAAACATATATGTACATTTATAATAAAGGTAGCATTTTGAATCAATGATCAAAATATCATGTTATTCAATAAAGTGTGCTCATTCACTAGCTAGTCTTTTCTTGGCAGTGGGTGGGGAAGCAAGATTCCTGTCTTATTCAATCAGCAAAGTAAATTCCAGGTGGATCTAATATAATTGTGGTGCATAGAATCATAAAAGTACCAAGAGGAGACATGGATGGATGCTTTTCAAATTCTTAAAGTGAGGAAAGCTTTCTTAAGCATATAACCCCAAAGCCTTAGATGAAAGTCTAATAAATCAGGCTATTAACAAGGCAAAATCTCTTCTTCAACAAAGTCTGGTTATTTCCAAGTAACATAGTTTGGAGTGGATATTAGCTTTCTTCTCATGCATTGTTTCTTAAAATAGACATGTATTAGTTTTATGAAAACAAAATCCCTATCTTTAAAAAAAGTAAATCATTTAGGTCTTTAATCCATTTTGAGTTATTCTTTGTGTGTGGTGTTAGGAAGCGTTCTAATTTCATTCTTTTACATTAGCTACCCAATTTTCCTAGCACCATTTATTGAAGAGGCTGTCTTTGCCCCATTGTACATTCTTGCCTCCTTTGTCAAAAGTAAGGTACCACAGCTGAATGGGTTTATTTCTGGGCTTTCTATCTTGTGCCATTGGTCTGTATTCTTGTTTTTGTGCCAGTACTATACTACCTTGATGACTACAGTAGTTTAACCTAGAGTAACAGAAATAAAAGCAAAGGTAAACAAGTGGGACTTGATTAAACTTAAAAGCTTTTGCACAGCAGAGGAAATTATAAGCAAGGTGAAAAGACAACCCTCAGAATGGGAGAAAATAATAGCAAATGAAACAACTGACAAAGGATTAATTTCCAAAATATACAAGCAACTCATACAACTCAAAACCAGAAAAACAAACAACCCAATCAAAAAGTGGGGAAAAGACCTAAACAGACATTTCTCCTAAGAAGACATACAGATGGCTAACAAACACATGAAAAGATGCAAACATTTCTCATTATTAGAGAAATGCAAATCAAAGCTACAATGAGATATCACCTCACACTGGTCAGAATGGCCTTCATCAAAAAGTCTACAAACAATAAATGCTGGAGAGGGTGTGGAGAAAAGGGAACGCTCTTGCACTGTTTGGGAATGTAAATTGATACAGCCACTCTGGAAGACAGTATGGAGATTCCTTAAAAAACTAGGAATAAAACCGCCATATGACCCAGCAATCCCACTCCTAGGCATATACCCTGAGGAAACCAAAATTGAAAGAGAAACATTGTTTCCCATTGTTCATTGCAGCACTATTTACGATAGCTAGAACATGGAAGCAACCTAGACGTCCATCAACAAATGAATGGATAAAGAAGTTGTGGTACATATACACAATGGAATATTACTCAGAAATAAAAAGGAACACATTTGAGTCAGTACTAATGAGGTGGATGAACCTAGAACCTGTTATACAGAGTGAAGTGAGTCAGAAAGAGAAAGATAAATACTGTATTCTAATGCATATATACAGAATCTAGAAAAATGTTTACAGGGCAACAATGGAGAAACAGACATAGCGAATAGACTTATAGACATGGGAAAAGGGGAGAAGAGGGTGAGATATATGGAAAGAGTAACATGGAAACTTACATTATCACATATAAAATAGAATGCCAATGGGAATTTGCTGTATGGCCCAGTAAACTCAAACAGGGGCTCTGTATCAATCTAGAGGGGTGAGATGGGGAGGGGATGGGAGGGAGGTTCAAAAGGGAGGGGATATATGTATACCTATGGCTGATTCATGTTGAAGTTTGAGAGAAAACAGCAAAATTCTGTAAAGCAATTATCTTTCAATAAAAAATGAATAAATTTTAAACAATAAAAAGTAAATCAAACAATTAAAACAAATGATCACTTTGAAATGTCAAGAATTAAAAGCAACCATATAAAAAATGAACTCAAAATAGATAATATACATAAACATAAAACTATAAAACATACAGAAGAAAACAAAGGAGAAAATCTGCTTGACCTTGAGTTAGGCAGAGTTCCTGATATAAAATCCAAGGACAACCCAGAAGAGAAAATGTTGATAAGTTGGACCTTATCAAAATTAGAAACTTTTGCTCTGTAAAGGATACTTTTAAAAGAAGAACAATATCAGCTACAGGTTGGCAGAAAATATTTGCAAATCATATACCAGATAAATGGCTTGTATCCAGAATATGAAAAGAATTCTTAAAACTCAACAATAAAAAAGCAATATAATTGTTTAAATGGCAAAAATTTTAGATAGACACTTTACCAAATAATCACATGGAAGGGTGTGCTTTCAATACCACTAGTCATTAGATAAATATAAATTCAAAATTTCATGACACTCTAATATAAACAGATTAGAGTGGATCAAATTAAAAAAGAAAAACCGACAATACCAACTGCTGATGAGGCTGTGGAGCAACTAGAATTTTCATACATTCCTGGTACAAAAGCAAAATAATACAGCCTTCTGGAAAACCTAGTATAGCAGTTTCTCAGAATCCCATTTCTTTGTATTCATCATAGAGAAATGAAAACCATGTTCACACAAAAACTTGTACACAAATGCTTATAGCAACATTTCTGAATCACCAAAAACTGAAAATAACTCAAGTGTCCTTCTATGGGTGGATAGCTAAACTGTGCTATATCCACATAAGAGAATACCACTCAACGACAAAAAGCAATGAGCTATGATTCACACACCAACTTGGATGAATCTCAAATGCATTTTGCTAAGTGAAAGAATTCAGTCTCAAAAGATTACTGCCTGGTTCCATTTATAAGACATTCTGAAAAAGGCAAAAACATAGAAACAGAAAACAAACGAGTAGTTGCCGGGAGAAGGTATAGAGTGAGGGTCTGAAGACAAAGATGCAGCACATGGGAATTCTCTGGAATGCTGGAACTGTATCCTGAGGTGGTGGTTATAAGAATCTACGTTCCCTGGTAGCTCAGGCAGTAAAGAATCCACCTGCAATCTGGGAGACCTGGGTTCGATCCCTGGTTTGGGAAGATTCCCTGGTGAAGGGAATGGCAACCCACTCCAGTATTCTTGCTTGGAGAATCCCATGGACAGAGGAGCTCGGCAGGCTACAGTCCATGAGATCGCAAAGACTCAGATACAGCTGAGTGACTAAACACACACACACACACACACACACACACACACACACACACACCTGTAAAAACTCATAGGAAAAAAGTGAATTTTATATCTGTCAATTTTTAAAAACAAACAAACAAACCCAGTGATTCAGTTTTCCACATTCAAAGCCCTGATGGAAATGGACAGCTGTATCAACCCAGAAAGTGAGGGAGAGTATAAAGATCCATAGAGTGCCAAGACTTTATAAAAACATGAGACTGTATCCTTGTGGTGACAACAGTTTATTCATCCACATAGCTGCAACAGTTTCATAGGAAAGGCGAAAACAAAAGAAGATCACTCAAATAATTACAATTTCAAATAGTATTGAAAGCAAGGGCTATCGAGAATTTCTGCTACTTACCAGTTTTGGCACCCAATTTATTTCTGCTTTTACTTTGATCACGTAGTAGTCAGAACATTCTGATGCTAGAGGAATGTATTGAAAATGACAATATATTTTAAGTTCACCTTGCAACCTCAGGATAATCTTCAATTAACCTGTTTCAGAAGCTTGAAAGTGAACAGTAGAAAACTTTTTTCAACAGAGAATCACCGAAGTTATCTGTTTGCATTCCTTATTGAATAAAGTGTCACAAATGAAGAACTCCAAACTTATCATCTTTTATGAACACATTTATAAGAAATCCAAATATATTTATATCAATGGCAGAAGAATGAAGAATCTTTATCCTCAGGCTATACTTCTTTTGAATGAGTTAACCTGACAGTGCTCATTAACACATCAGAAATTGTCATTGTATTCAAATTTAATATATACTGCATTCAAGTCTGTTCTAGTCTCAAATAGTTAAAAATATATTTAAAAAGAAAATTCAGAACACACATCAAAGGAAGCCCTGCAGCACCTGAATTTCTACAGAACATCATTATAAACCACCCAGCCACAGCACGAGGGCTTCCTAGGTGGCTCAGTGGTAAAGAATCTGCCTGCCAATGCAGGAGACACAGGTTCGATCCCTGGGTCGGGAAGATCCCCTGGAGAAGGAAATGGCAACCCACTCCAGTATTCTTGCCTGGAGAATCCTATGGACAGAGGAGCTTGGCGGGCTACAGTCCATAGGGTTGCAAAGAGTCAGACATGACTGAGCATGCATGCATGCCCCCCACCCCCAACCCCAGCCGCAGTATGATAAACACCATTTAAGTCAAACATGAGAATGTGGATAATCAATCATTCAGTGTAAACCTGTTACCACTTTATTTACTCAGTTGTGGTTTTCAACTGGCATATAATAGGCATATAAACTGATTTCCAGTCAGTTTAGGAGTTTTCCCAAAACACATCTTCATTCATTCATCCAAAGATTACTGAAGTTTACCATGTGCCAGGTACTATTCTAGAAACTGGTTATGCAAAAGCAAGCAAACTCCCTGCCGTCATGCAGCTTGTACTCTAGAGGGGAGGGGCAGGAGACAAATGAAAGTATTTAATAATAAGCTGAAGAATGTGATAAGTTGATGTTATAGGTTGAATGTGCTCAGTGGCTTCAGTCATGTCCGACTCTATGCAATCCTATGGACTGTAGCCCACTGGGCTCCTCTGTCCATGGGATTCTCCAGGCAAGAATACTGGAGTGGGTTGCTGTGCCCTTCTCATAGACTGAATGTGTCCCCCTGAAATTCATATGTTGAAACCTAACCCTCTATGTGCGGAGAAGGCAATGGCACCCCACTCCAGTATTCTTGCCTGGAAAATCCCATGGACGGAAGAGCCTGGTAGGCTGCAGTCCATGGGGTCGCTAAGAGCCAGACACGACTGAGGGACTTCACTTTCACTTTTCCCTTTCATGCCCCAGAGAAGGAAATGGCAACCCACTCCAGTATTCTTGCCCGGAGAATCCCAGGGAAGGGGAGCCTGGTCGGCTGCCGTCTATGGGGTCGCACAGAGTCAGACACGACTGAAGCGACTTAGCAGCAGCAGCAGCAACCCTCTATGTGATGGTATTTAGAGAATACTTTGGGAGGTAATTAAATCATGAGGGTGATGAGCTTCATTAGTGAGATTAGTGCCTTTATAAAAGAGACCCCCAAAGAGCTCCCTTGCCTCTTCCTCCCTGTGAGGACACAGAAAAGACAGATATCCATGAACTAGGAAGCAGGCTCTCACTAGACACCAAATCTGCCAAGGACCTGTTCTCAGAGCTACAATCTCCAGAGCTGTGAGAAATAAAGTTCTGTTGTTTCTAAGTCTTTGGAACTTTCTTACAGCAGCCTGAAAAAACTAAGACATGTGCCATAGAGGAAAATAAAGCAAAACAGGGGCCAAGGAGTGTTTTACTTTAAAAAGATTGGCTAGGGAAAGTCTTACTGATAAAAGTGACATTTGAGCATAGACTTGAAGGAGGTGAGGGGTCAAGTCATGCAGATATCTGGGGCAAGACCATCCCAGCAGGGAACACAGTGCAAGGGCTCAGGGTGACACTGCCCAGGCACACGTGAGTGACAGCAAGGAGGCCAATGTAGCTGGTAGAGACTCTCAGGAGATGTGCTCAGAAAGGTGAGGATATTTATGAACCTGGACTGCTTGGGACCCCTAACCTCATAGCAGGATCCAATCCCTCTCTTTGCCTCTTCTCCTGAGGGATCACCATCTTCCCATGCATTTGGGAGAAACAGAATTTGTCTTAAGTGCATTCTTGACCGGACACACCGTAGCCTGCTTCTCTGCATTCACCTGAGTAGCCTGCAGCCCTCCATTTACATTGCTTCAGGTCACCTTGGCTGTTGTTGTTTAGTCACTAGGTTGTGACCGACTCTTTGCGATCCCATGGACTACAGCCTGCCAGGCTCCTCTGTCCATGAGATTTCTCAGGCAAGAATATTGGAGTGGGTTGTCATTTCCTTTTCCAGGGGATCTTCCAGACCTAGGGATCGAAGCCACATCTCTTGAGTTTCCTGCATTGGCAGGCAGCTTCTTTACCACTGAGCTACCAGGGAAGCCCTTCCTGTCACCTTAGCTGTTGGGATTAGAATTCTCCCCTGATACAATGCTGCTACCTCTGCCCTGGCCTTACAAAATGACAGTCCCTGCTCAAAGTGGGGAACAGCATCAATGACAGAGACATGGTGTGTAATAGACTTTTCTAAAGGCTTGAATAAATCATAAGAGGAATCAGTGGAGGAGGAAAACTAAGATATCACCCTACTAAATCCATGGTCTACCAGGCATCGTCCATCCCAGGAGTTCTTTCCCAGCTAATTCTTTATTAACCCAAGCTCCTCCACAAATCACCAACCTTCAAACATTGTCTTCTCTTACCCAGACCCAAGGCTATCAAATTCCTGTCTCTGGCCCACCAGAAAGAGTCCCAAATTTTACAATATAGCAACCTCTCATTGAAAGAAAACATCACTTGAATTTATTCAGAAAAGCCCCTTGGTCTTCATTGTTTCAACTGAGTTCAAACTACCCTCTGGGCCTTGCCTGTGCCTAACCAAAAGTTTCACAGAAGCATTTTTCCTCTGCCAAGATCAAGTCTTCTGCCATGCCCCAAATAAACATACATCTGCTGGCAACTTTTCTAAAAATGGCAACATTTTACTTCTAGGATGCTTGATACAATTAAAACCTGTTATATGTGATGCAAAACAGAAAAAAGTAGCAGCTATATTACTAAACATTCAGAAAACTAAGATCATGGCATCTGGTCCCATCACTTCATGGCAAATAGATCAGGAAATAGTGGCTGACTTTATTTTTGGGGGCTCCAAAATCACTGCAGATGGTGACTGCAGCCATGAAATTAAAAGATGCTTACTCCTTGGAAGAAAAGTTATGACCAAACTAGACAGCATATTGAAAAGCAGAGACATTACTTTGTCAACAAAGGTCCGTCTAGTCAAGGCTATGGTTTTTCCTGTGGTCATGTATGGATGTGAGAGTTGGACGGTGAAGAAAGCTGAGCACTGAAGAATTGATGCTTTTTGGAGAAGACTCTTGAGAGTCCCATGGACTCTCAAGGAGATCCAATCAGTCCATCTTACTGATGTTGAAGCTGAAGCTCCAATACTTTGGTCACCTGATGTGAAGAGCTGACTCATTTGAAAAGACTCTGATGCTGGGAAAGATTGAAAGCAGGAGGAGAAGGGGACGACAGAGGATGAGATGGTTGGATGGCATCATCGACTCAATGGACATGAGTTTGGGTAAACTCTGGGAGTTGGTGATGGACAGGGAGGTCTGGTGTGCTTCAGTCCATGGGGTCGCAAAGAGTCGGACACGACTGAGCAACTGAACTGAACTGAACTGAACATTACTAAAATGTTTTAATTTCTCTAAGAAGGAAAGAAGAATTTTTAGGTAGAAAGTGTCTTTATATTTGTTTGGATGCACTGCTTGGCATGTAGGATCTTAGCTCGCCAACCAGGGAGCATGGAGTCTTAACCACTGGACTGCCAGGGAAGTTCCCAAAGTGTCTTAATATATAATATTAATATCTTTGTCTTTATAGCAGTGCAATCATAAAACATAGTTACAAATTTTTCTTTGGAGGATGGGGCTTTCAACAGTCCTACTGTGACCATGCAGCCAGTCAGAACTGCCATTACTTGAACCTTAACTGGGCATTCATGCTGAGAAGTTTGTCTAAGCCACTCAGATTTGGTTAACAAAATGACAGCAAAACCAATGTGATCCTTAAAAAATAGAATAATATTTAATTGCTTGTTGTTAGTGATCAATAAGAAGACAGTAAGGCTATAGTTATTGATTACATAAATATCTCCCAGTGAGAGAGAAAGTGGACATCAATCCAATCAAGTTATGAAAAAAGACAAAAGGGAGGGAATGAGCTAGAATTGAACTGACTTCTTTATGACTCCTTTCTAGGCTCTAGGCTGTTGATCCATAGTCATTTCTGGAAGCAGGTTAGACTTTGAATAATAATGATAGGCATTTAATAATAATAGTAGCAATCATGGTAGTAGCATTTAAACTGAAGCAAGTTCTATTCTAAATGTTTTGCATGCAAAGTCACTTGTTGGTTGCAAGAGTCATAATACTTTCAGTTCCAAGAGTTGGAAGTCCAACTCAAGCAAGCTGAACACACACCAAAATATTGGCTGATATGGTGGGAAGGGTTCAGGACAGCTCAAGAAATCAAAGGAGGAGCAGAAGCAAGGAGAGTCCTGAGGTAGAACCAGGCTCAACACCACCAGGTTCATTCTGTATCTACCCCGTTTCTGCTCATTTCCTCTGGTTTCACTCTCCTCCTTCAGACAAGCCTATTCCACACAGTGGAGAATAGTTACCTGGAAACTCCAACCATGCATCTCTCTTAGTTTGGGCTCCCCCAAAGCAGACCCCAAGGCAAGAGTTTGGGTGCACTGCTCTACTGGGGAGATGCCCTCAAGAAGTATCATGAGGGAGTGGGGAAGTGAGACAAAGGAGGAGAGCCCCCACATGGATGCATGGATGAGCAGTTACAGCTGGAGTGGAGCCCAATCCCACTGGGAGCTCTCAGGAGGAATGTGTGGAGAACCCCTCAGACTGTCCACCTGGAGCAAGGAGGCTGAGGTTTGTGTCTACCAGCTCCCTTCCTTCATTGTTTGAGAGTTGCTCTGGGGGTGGGAGCTCTCTAGCAAGCCTAGCTTGCTCCAAGAATGGCCTTATGCAGAGAGACACAGAGATACCCAAATGATGTGTAGGAACTTCATCAGGTAACCTCAAGAGTCACCATATCAAGGGATATGATGGCACACGTGTAACATCCACAACAACTCCTGCCAGTGCCACGGCCCCCAAAGCAGTGTGGAGCTGCTTCTCTTTCAGCTCCAGGTTCAGCAAGCCCTGGAGTAAACCTGATCTAGCTGGCTTAGGCCACATGCCCACGATGGACCAGTCATAGGTTCAGCAGAGGGCTGCTTCCTAGGAAGGTGAGGAGCTTCAAAGGTTGGAATGGGAAAGGTTTCCTTGGTCCTTTCGTCCATCCTCTTCAGTTACCAAAAGCCATTCACTACCCAAGGACCAAGTCGTAAGGAGAAAGTCACTGACAGACACAGAACTGCCTGGTTCTCCAGTTTTCACCAACTTGATCTCCCTGTAGAAAGAAAACAGTCATTATCAAAAAGCCAATTGTCGTTCTGCCTCTTTAGAAAAATTCCTATTAAAGATAAAGCAATTTTTAATTAGATTAAGTATCCAATTACTGTAATTACATTTTTTAAAAATTCACATCATGAAGATGACCCTTTTTAAAAGGGTTACAGGAATAATTAGTGTATTCATATTAACTAAAATGTATTGGATAATATTTATACCCAGAAGACAAAGTACATTACACACATTTCACCTTTGGGGAAAGCCTGCAAATGTTTTGGCAGTGGCATGAATATTTATAGGCAAGAGTGTGCTTTAGCAAGATTATGTGAGGAACCATTTAAATGCTCACCAATTTTTACCCAGGGGTAAAGTATACAGAAAATGTAATGCACAGATTATGGATATGCAAAGTGTGACTTTAGTGGGGGAATTTCTATCAGTTTGCTTAATTAATTGGAGCCAAAGACTATTTCTTCTCATTGAAGGCAGAAAGGCCCAAGGTATCCAACTGTGACCTCTCTCTGCCCTGTGTCACCAGAGGCAGGGGCCAGTGAGGAGCACTGATAGCAAAGCAGTAAGGACATTCTCACCTCGACCCCTCACCACCAGGAAGTCTGGATCTTCATGCCCTTGACCTTTGCCCACACAGTCCCAGTTGGGTAAAGCTTCAGGGTGAAGAATATGGGCCTTCTAGAAGCTTGCTCCCTATACATTTCCCTCCAAAACCGTCTACCCTTTCCTGATTCCAATTTGTTTTCACTGGACTTACTTTGAGCTGTAGCTCCTACTGCTGTTTTTGTCTCACACACAGTTGCCTTCCAGGCTCCATCACATTTGTTAACAGGAGGGAGAAAGAGAAGGGTGGTGACTCTGTTTCATAGGTGAGAAAACTGGGGCTCTGAAGCTTGGAATACCCCCCAGAAGTAGCTGGAAATAACTCCACAGAACTAACCTTGAAAGGGAGCTGCCACTGGCCCCAGACCTGCAGGGCCTCTGCTCTGCCTTTAGGAAGCTACTTAGGGCCTCCACCAACTGCAGGAATATCTGCTTCTGCTACCACCTACAGCCATCAAAAAAAAAAAAAAAAGATAGCCCAGAGACAACTCCAGTGGTCCAGTGGTTAAGAATCTACCTTCCAATGCAGGAGACTCAGGTTCAGTCCCTAGTCAGGAAACTAAAATCAGCCATGGGGCAACGAAGCCCACGTGCAGCAACTACTGAGTGCACGCTCTGGAGCCCTCATGGCACAATGAAAGATGCTGCATGCCACAGCTGAGATCCAAAGCAGCCAAATAAGTAAATATATACATATTTATATTTATACATGCATATACATTTTATACATACATATTTTATACATACATATATACATATATTTATACACATATACACACACACACACATACACACACACACACACACACATATTTTAAAAAGCAGCCCAGGCTGCTGTTGTTGATGTTTCCTCTCATAGATAACTTCCAAACTGAAATCTGGGTTCATCTGACTGGGAAACAGAGTTATGTATCTGCACCCCAACGGCCAGGGAAAATATAGTTTGTTGGATTTGACATTGAGAAAGTGAGGTTCTCAATGTGGATAACATCTGACAAAGAAAGAGTATTCAAAAGGTGTTTATCAAATCTCCTTATCCATGATAGAAATTTCATCCATCTCTCAAGGCCCCGGTCCAATATAGCATCTTGTGTGTGTCCTGTCCCATCTCTTGCCTGCCTCCATTAGCCTTTCCACTCTATGCTTTGGAGTTACATGCCTTGCTCCCTTCTGCTCAGTGTTCTGGATATTTGGGTCTCACTTCCCTGCTCACCACCCTGATTTCTGCTTTTAATAAGGTCTGTGACTCTACAGTGGGGCTGCCATGGTTCCTTATGGGCTCTTTAAAATTGTTTTCAGAGGCCAAGGTACAGCCTTGGCATCTCCCCTGGGACAAAGAAGCCTCAAAAATAGAAGAATTACATTTTCAGAAATAGCCAAAGTCACTGTATTAAAGTTCACCAGAGAAACAGAGCTAATGGTGTACTGCTCAGTACATATTTCACTCTGACTCCATCTCCTATCCTTGACTTCCCAAACTTTCTCCTTACTATGCTTTCTGGATTCAAGATCTGTCATCAGAAAAAAAAAATCAAGTTTGAAAATCACTAACATAAGTCATAGAAGTAAGTCAACAGCTTATTGACAGCAGGCTAAACATTAGGCTATGATCAATGACTATGAATATGACTTAAGGCTGAATGACTTTTTGATGTCCCTCATGGAGGAACAGTTCAGGGTCCCCAGGTGGGCTCAGTTGGAAGCAGTTGCAGTTAAGTGGCTCTAGCTGTAGGGCCTTGAGGGACTCATATCAGGGAGCCTTGCTGGTCATCACAAAGCAGAATGGAAACAGATTCCAAGGAAGAGACAAAGAGCTCCCCTCTTTGGGGGCCTAAGGCTGAGAGAGTCCCTCTTAACCACTTACTGCACATCAGAGGAAGGTAAGTTCTCTTCCCCGGATCTTGTGGCCCATGAGCAGTTTGTTTCTGTTCTGAAATTGGGTGTTAAGAAGGACGAAAGGAGGTAGGTAAATCAGGAGTACTGGGAAGGTAGTTATCACGAAGATAAGAATGCCAGCAACATAGGAGGAGTTGCTAGGGAACAATTTACAAGTTCCTCAGCAGTGAGATTGGAGGTGAAAGAAAAAAGTTTTTTCTGAGTGTAAAACCATAAACAATACAACTAGACCAAGTAGTTACTGATAGTTCTTCCCAGGTGGCTCTAGTGGTAAAGAACCCACCTGCTAATGGAGGAGATTTAAGAGATGTGGGTTCAATCCTTGGGTGGGGAAGATTCCCTGGAGGAGGGCATGATAACCCACATCAGTATTCTTGCCTGGAGAATTCCATGGACAGAGGAGCCTGGGGGGCTACAGTCCAGTGGGTCGCAAAGAGCTGGACACTTCTGAAATGACTTAGCATGCATGCATGCAGTTACTGATAAGAACTGGCATATATTCAGGAAGTTCTGTATAAACATCAATGTATTTTTGTACATAAAGCACTTAGAAGTATGCCTCTGAGTGGTTACTGCAGCTACTGCTTGTTGTTGTTTAGTTGCTAAGTCATGTCCAACTCTTTGTGACCCCATGGACTGTAGCCCACCAGGCCTCTATCTCCATGGGATTTTCCAGACAAGAATACTGGAGTGGTTTGCCACTTCCTTCTCCAGTGGATCGTCCTGACCCAGGGATCGAACCCATGTCTCCTGCATTGCATCCTTTACCACTGAACCACCAGGAGAGCCCACCACCACTGCTACACCTACTCTAAAAACCAACTACAACTCCTTAAAAGAGAAGGTCATCTAACTGCTCATTATACTCTCTATTCCTGTCACTTTCCAGTGTCTTCATTCATTCAAGACTTTAACACCTGAATCATTGTCTTCTTTTCCATCCCACTTTTGTCATAATACTTGGTAACTTCAATAAAATGGTGTAACCCAAGTTTCCATCATGGCTTATTATTTACATGAGCATTCTAGCTGATGTTATCTTCTCCCAGACTTCATTTACAATTGATGGACTGATCATTTCTATTTTTATTTCCAGTCCAAACATCTTTTCTGAGCTTCAGACCCATCTCTCCAACTGGATAGCTACCTCCAGGCTCCTCTGTCCATGGGATTCTCCAGGCAAGGATACTGGAGTGGGTTGCCATGCCCTTCTCCAGAGCATCTTCCTGGTACAGGGATTGGATCCACAAGTCTGCCTGCATTTGCAGGCAGATTGCTTACCACTTGCATCACCTGAGAAGCCCACCTGGACACTTCATGAGCCCTCAAACTCAACTCGTCAAAACTGAACTCATCTTTCTCACAAATCTGATTCTTCTGCTCCCAAAATCTTGTTATATGAAGTCAATGTCTATCCAATCACCCAAGCAAGAATTTGGGGGTAATCTGAGATTCTTCTGTGTCTCTTAGAAGCTATATCCTATCAGTTATCACCTTCCTAAGATGCATCTGCTCTCTGTGAGCCCAGAGCTTCTCTGGTTCTAGAAAGCAAAACTGGTAGTTAAGAGGGCAAGTCCTGGAGTAAGCATGAGTGCTCAGTCATGTCCAATTCTTTGTGACCCCATGGAGTGCAGCCCACTAGGCTTTGTCCGTGGGATTTTCCAGGCAAGAATACTGGAGTGAGTTGCCATTTCTGGGAGTAAGCCTGCCTGGATTCAAATAAAAGCTTCCAATGTATATTGTGCAGTTGTGGCCAAGTTACTTCAGCTTTCTGTTCCTTAGTTTTTCTCATGTGTAAAGTGGGTACATAATAATATTTCTTCATAAAGTTAAGAGAATCTATTGTTATGATATGGAAAATACCTGGACAATAGGAAATGCTCAATAACTTTTAGTACTACTGATGACATCAGTAATGACAATGCCCGAGTGATGCTGGTAGGGACATCCCCCTGGCTACAATAATTGAGGAGTCAGACTTGGAGGATATCAACTGCTTCTTCACAGACTTTCAACCAATCTTTCTTCATTCAATCCCACTCTACATCTTTGCCTTTAAAGGAACTCAGTATTTTCAATTCCTAATATTTATAGGTTCTGAAAGCCAAATTGGTTTGCTTCTTAGAGTCTTTCTGTCTGTAGGCACTCACTTTTTATTCTGTAAACCTGAACTGCTCAATATGGTAGCCTCTAGGCATATGGCTACTAAGTCATTGAAATGTGACTGACTAGTGTTACACATGTGGAAATGATAATATTTGGGACATTTTGGGTTAAATAAATTAATTTCACCTGTTTATTTTCACTTTTTAAATGTGTGGCTACTAGAAAATTTTAAATTATTGGTTGACTGAAAATTTTGTTCAGGTTTTTAATCAAAACAGTGTTTGACCAACCCAAAACATAAGTAATTGGCATTTTATTTCTATTGGATAATGTTTCATCTTATAAAAATTTTGACATTTTTATCTGCTGTCATGTTTTCTCCCATCCTCTTCAGTATTTTAGGTGATACACTTTTTTTCATTTTTGTGAGGTGTCTGCAGAAAGCAAAGATAAATGGGTATGCTCCATCTGCCATGCGTATGTGCACATGGAGTTGTTTCAGCCGTATCCAACTGTTTGTAACCCCACGGACTGTAGGCTCCTCTATCCATGGGATTTTCCAGGCAAGAGTACTGGAGTGGATTGCCATTTCCTATTCCAGGGGATCTTCCTGATCCAGGGACCAAACCCGCATCTTTTATATCTCCTGCATTGGCACAAGCACCATAGTGGAACTCCTGCACCACTAGGAGCACCTGGGAAGCCCTCCATCTGCCATGTTTAACTGGAAATTATATCTAAGCTTCTCATAACCTAGTTCCTGCTTATACTGCCTTACCACTTTATGTCACTAACCCTAAATGAATTACAACCAAATGAATTCTAATAGTGTTCACAGCACATAAGGAAGCTTCAAGCTTTCATGTCTTTGCTTTCTTTGCAACCTTTTCCTGGACTATCCTTCGAACTCCCCTCACCTGTCTGCCTAGTAACTTACTCATTCTTTAAACACTCACTCAAATTTCACCTACTTTCAGAAGCTCTTTACTTATTTCTCCTCCTTTCAGTTGAACTGAGTGATCTAGAGTCCAGAATATTTCCTGCATTTTCTTGTTTCTATGACTATCTACCCTATAGGGAACCTATCTTATACATCAGACTCTGTAGTGCCATTTCTGTGATTGATACAAAGAACCAAAAGAATGTTTGTTAAAGAAATTCGTAAGGACAGCAACAAGAACTGTGGGGACACAGAGGAAGGAGAAGCTGGCTAAAAATGTTTCATGAAGGCAGTACTTTTCAGCTGTTCTTCAAAGAAGTTTTTAGCAGTAGAGATGTGTTAGGAATTTTCCAGGCAGTGTGAGCAGGATAAGCAAAGATTCCTGGAAAGCAAGAAATATGTTAGGGAAATAGCAAATAATCTAGTTTGAATGGTGCATTGGTAAAACCAGATCGGGGCGGGCCTTGAGGTCACAGAAAGCAGTTGGACCTTTCTATGAGGATAAAGGGGAGTTTTTCAAAGATTTGAAGCTATGGAGAGCTTTAAACGCATTACACCTGAGTTTTAGCATTATCACCTTGGGCTGCAGATGGAGAATGGATGTGCAGAGCCTGAGGGGCTGGAAGCTTAACCAGTTAACTGATGGGCAGTTGAGGAGGGGAGTGAGCAGTGTGGTGATGGGGATGAAAGGAAGGGCAAGGCCATCCATAGTTTAGGTGTAGAAAGCCCCTGTGGGCGTGGGTTAGAGGGAGGAGTTTCTAGCTAGTGCGAATAAGAGGGCGCGGGTACAACTCAGCGCACCTGGGGACCGCGCGAGAGGAGCGAGTCAGCCCCACGCGCCGCGCTCGCGTGTCCCTCGCGCGGCGCCGTCCGCGCAGCGCTCGCTGGGGTCGGTGGAGGCCGCGGGCGCTGTGGTTCCGGTTCCGGAGAGAGCCCGCACCTGCTGCGGGGGCGGGCGGTCATGGCGTACTCCACGGTGCAGAGGGTGGCCCTGGCCTCGGGACTCGTCCTGGCTGTGTCGCTGCTGCTGCCCAAGGCCTTCCTGTCCCGCGGAAAGCGGCAGGAGCCGCCGCCGGCGTCCGAAGGTAAGCGCGGGCCGGCTCCCCCACCCCGAGCCGCAGGACGAGCGCGAGCGCCAAGAGCCCTGCTGGGGGGAGGGCGGCTCCGGGGGCGTCTCCGTCCCCGCGGAGTTTGGGAGGTGCCATGCGCCAGGGTTCTCTTGGCCCCAGCGGGCAGCGGCCGGACTGGGTCCCTCCAGGCCTTCCCCCGCAGGAGCGCGCGCAGACGAGCCTGGACACACTCACCGGTTGCTCTCACCTCTTCCCCTCGCTGGCCTAACTCAACTAGTCACCATCTGCCCAAGTGCTTTGAGTCAGGAGGGCTCCCACTTGAATTCCCCTTTTTAGGGTGTCTGTGTGCTTTCTCTCGTGCTTTCGAATGAAATGGTTGGACTGGGTATTGTTAACCTTATTTTGTTGTGTATTTTCAGTTTGGTGTCGAGTGCTCACTGCTTCAGGCTCTTTTTATGCCTTCGTAAATATAACTTGAAGATTTTAATAATCCGAATTTCAGTTACTGATATGAACATGGTTCTGCGTTACCGTTACCTGAACAAATATTTGTTAATCCTTTGTTACTGGTATGATGTATGTGGTGGTTAAAAATCCACCCTGTGGTTTGCATTCTGGGGCTTTTGCATAATGGGTGAGTGTAACAGAGCAGGAATGCCAAAGGCTGGGAGAAGGAACTAGAACAGTTCTCTGTAGATTGTGAAGTTCTGGTAACTTTCTTCTGGAATTTGTCTGTGTAACATCCTTGAGATACGGTTTTACAGTTTTCACGCTTCCGCTAATATTCAACCTGTTGATGTTGGACAGCTCCTTGAACTGAAACTCATTTCCCTCCAATTTGTGCACATTGACTGTAACTCTGCCCTCTTGTACATCATAGATTATAAATGCAAGAAATGCAAAACACCAAGCTCGGAGTGAAGGGCAGATCCAACCCAGAATTCTGTTCATAGACTTTGCTTGATAATCTTTGTTTGTAAAACTATCTCCCTGGGAGAAACTTCTTAAAAAAAAAAAAAAGCAAACTACCTCATTTGTTGGGTTTTCTTTTTTTTTTTTCCATTCTGTCTTATTACAAAACCCCAATGGTTTTACTCACTTTGTCTAATGATGACGAAGAGTAAACTCATGATGACCCTAAACGGTTAAAGATTCGTCTACAATTGTGTCTTACCACGTTAAATTTTCATCATGCTGAATTGTCTTGAATAAGTTCTCTTCAATGCGGGTGGGAGATACTCTTCTAAAGATTGTATAGAGAGACGATCAGAGATGGCTTTTTCTCCTAAGAACTCAAGTAATAATAATCAGTGTTCTTATCTTAGAAACTTTGCAGTTTCTGTTCTCTTCATTCCTGAAGTGTTATTTCCTCAGCTTCCTTCTTATTGCTATTTTCAGCTTAAATGTAATCTCCTCAGAGACTTTCCCTGATGACTAACTAAAGTCACTCTTTACACTCCCATCATTTCCTATTCCATCATGTTTTATTTTCTCAATTGAAGGCGTTATTGTATCATATGACATTTTCTTATATATTTTACTAGGGTTTTTTTGTCTCCACTTTGTGGAGTGTAAGCTTCTGAGGGCAGGCAGTTTGTCTTATTTACCACTATTTCTTTAGCAGTTGGCATATAATGGACAGTCAGTATTTTTAAATGAATAACTCACACTAATAGTGTGAGTTCTCTTTTTGCATTCATTACCGAAGTAGTATAATAATAGGTAAAAGTAAGTTAGTGTTAGTTTTTCGGTTCAGTTCAGTCGCTCATTTGTGTCTGACTCTTTGTGACCCCATGAACCGCATCACACCAGGCCTCCCTGTCCATCACCAACTCCCGGAGTTTACCCAAACCCACGTCCATTGAGTCAGTGATGCCATCCAACCATCTCATCCTCTATCATCCCCTTCTTCTCCTGCCCTCAATCTTTCCCAGCATCAGGGTCTTTTCCAATGAGTCAGCTCTTCACATCAGGTGGCCAAAGTATTGGAGTTTCAGCTTCAACATCAGTGCTTCCAAAGCAAGAGAGTTAGTTTTTCAGTCGTGTCCAATTCTTTGCGACCCCATGGACTGCAGCCTGCAGACAGCCCCTCTGTCCATGAAATTCTCCAGTCAGAAATACTGGAGTAGGTGGCCATTCCCTTCTCCAGGGAATCTTCCCCACCCAGGGATCAAATCCAGGTCTCCTATGTAGCAGGTAGATTCATTACTGTTTGAGCCACCGTAGAAGCGCCCATAATCTATGTAAAAACCTACCTTAACTGATGTATTCCAGTAACTGAAATTTGCTAACTAAAATCCTTGTCTTGGTGCACTGACATTTTAAATACGGTGACTCCTAACCATTATTGGGTTATATACCCCCTGAGAATCTAATGAAAATTATGGATTTTTCCCCCAGGAAAAATGCCCATACTTTCTGTATATACATCGAGAATTTGGGTATCAACTCAGAGAAACCACAGAATCCAGAAAACTCCTGCTCTGAAGAAAGGGATAGCCCTGATTATTTGAAAATTTGTGTCATCCATGTCTTAAAATTCGTGTCATTATAGTTTCCATCTCTGCCCATTGGCATATATGAAATAAGCATTGTCCCTTTTCCACATGACAACCGTTAAGATAGTCTTTAGCAAATATTTATGATGTACCCTTTAACATAGCTTACACACAGTATATAAACACTGTTTAATTCTTAAATAAATAAATAAATAAATAAAGAGCCAAATCCCTGCCTTGAGGAACTCACAGTTTAGTAGAGGGAAAATGACATTAAATAAGTGCAAAAAAGTATCAATTGCAGGTACTCAAATCCTTGCAGGGAAAGGCGGAGACACATGTTAGAGTGGTTAGTTTTATTGGTGGCTCAAGAAAGATGTTATGGAAGAGGAGAGCCTTTTCTTTCTTTTTTTTTTGGTAATAGCTTTCTTCAGATATAATTCACATACCATGCAGTTCATGTATTTAAACTGTGTGACTGCATCAAAAGATACTCAACATTGCTTATTATTAGAGAAATGCAGATCAAAACTACAATGAGGTATTAACTCGCACTCGTCAGAATCAGTTCAGTTCAGTCACTCAGTCGTGTCCGACTCTTTGCAACCCCATGGACTGCAGCACTCCACGCTTCTCTGTCCATCACCAACTCCTGGAGCTTGCTCAACCTCATGTCCATTGAGTCGGTGATGCCATCCAACCATCTCATCCTCTGTCATCCCCTTCTCCTCCTGCCTTCAGTCTTTCCCAGCATCAGGGTCTTTTCCAATGAGTCAGTTCTGGTCAGAATGTCCATCATCAAAAAATCTGCAAACAATAAATGCTGGAGAGGCTGTGGAGAAAAGGGACCCCTCTTGCACTGTTGGTGGGAGTGTAAACTGATACAGTCATTATGGAAAACAGTATAGAGATTCCTTTAAAAACTAGGAATAAAACTACCATATGCACTGACCATACCAAATGCTGATGAGGATGCAAAGCAACTGAAACTCTCATATTGCTGGTAACGATGTAGAATGGTACAACCACGTTGGAAAACAATTTGGTAAATGCATTTTAATACAATTAAACATATAGTTACCACATAAAAAAAAACAACTACCATATTACCCAACAATCCCACTACTGGGTGTATACTCTGATGAAATCATAATTGAAAGAGACGCATGTACCCCAGTGTTCATTGTGGCACTATTTATAATAGCGAGGACATGGAAGCGACCTAGATGTCCATCAACATATGCTTAGGTAAAGAAGCTGTGGTACACATACACAATGGAATATTACTCAGCCATAAAAGGACACACATTTGACTCAGTTCTAATGAGGTGGATGAATCTAGAGCCTATTATACAGAGTGAAGTAAGTCAGAAAGAGAAAAGCAAATATCATATATTAATGCATATATATAGAATCTAGAAGATGGTACTGATGAACCTATTTGCAGGGCAGCATTGGAGACACAGACATAGAGAACAGACTTGTAGTCACAATGGGGGAAGGAGAGGGTGGGACAAATTGAGAGAATAGCATGGAAACATATATACACTACCACCTGTAAAATAGATAGCCAGTGGAAATTTACATATGATGCAGGGAACTCAGCCCTGTGCTCTGTGACAACCTAGAGAGGTGGGATGGGTGGGAGGTGGGAGGAAGGTTCAGGAGGAAGGGGACATATGTATACCTATGACTGATTCATGTTGCTATATGGCAGAAACCAACACAATATTGTAAAGCAATTATCCTCCAATTAAAAATAAATAAATTTTAGAAAAAGCAGTAGCCATTTGCGGCAATATGGATGGACCTAAGAATATTATGCATAGTGAAAAAAGTCAGAGACAGATACTATGTGATATCACTTATATGTGAAATCTAAAAAATAACACAAATGAATGTGTATGCAAAACAGAAACAGAACCACAGATATAGAAAACAAACTTGTGGTTACCAAACAGGAGAGGAAAGAGGGAGGGGTAAATTAAGGGTATGAGATTAACAGATAAAAACTACTATGTATTAAATATAAAATAGATAAGCAACAAGGATATACTATATAGCACAGGGAATTATAGCCATTATCTTGTAAAAAACCTACAATGGAGTATAATCTGCAAAATGTGGAATCATTGTGCTGTACACCTGAAATGAATATAATATTGTAAATCAACTATACATCAGTAAAAAAGTAAGCAAAAAAAAGTGTGGTTTTTAGCATGATCAGAGTTGTGCAACCATCACCACTATCAGTTTTAGAACACTATCAATACCCGCCCCCCCCTAAAACCCACTCTTTAGCCATCACCCATGAACAGTCCCCCAACCCCGAGCTCATTCAGCCTTCAGTTCAGTTGAATCATTCAGTTGTGTCCGACTCTTTGCGATCCCATGAACTGCAGCACACCAGGCTTCCCTGTCCTTCACTCAGAGCAATCTCCCCGAGTTTGCTCAAAGCCGTATCCATCAAGTTGGTGATGATATCCAACCATCTCATCCTCTCTTGTCCCCTCCTCCTCTCGCCTTCAATCTTTCCCAACATCAGGGTCTTTTCTAATGAGTCAGTTCTTCACATCAGGTGGCCAAAGTATTGGAGCTTCCTAGGCAACCATTAATCTACTGTCTATCTTTATAGATTGGCCTGCTATGGGCATTTCATGTAAATGGAATCATACAATATGTGATCTTTTGTGACTGGTTTCTTTCACATACCATGTTTTCAAGTTTCACCCATGTTGTAGCATGTATCAGTGCTTCATTACTTTTTATGGCTAAATAATATTCCATTATGTGGAATATTCCATCTACATTTTGTTCATTTATTAGTTGGGCATTTGAGGTTTTGATGATTATGAGTTATGCTGCTATTAACATCTATGTACACATTTTTGTGTGGATATATGCTTTCATTTCTCTTGAATATATGCATTTGGGAAATGTGAACATTTTAGTGTGGCTGGAACTAAGAGTGGAATTTCACTCATATTATTACTCTATGAGCAGTTTTGAGGAACTGCTAGATTGTTTTCCAAAGTATCTGCATTATTTTACATTCCCACTGTTAATGTGTGCGGGTTCCAATTTCTCCACATATTCTCCAACATTGTTATTGCCAGCCTTTTTATTATAGCCGTCCTAACGGGTGTGAAGTGCTACCTTATTGTGGGTTTTTTGTTTTTTGTATTTCCATGATGACTAACAACTTTAATATATTTTCATGTGTTTATAGGCTGTTTGTGTAACAACTTGGGAGAAATGTCTGTTCAGACTTTTGCCCATTTTTAAATTGGGTTTCTTGTCTTTATTGTTGAATTATAAGAATTCCTTATGTATTTTAGGTACAAGTTCATTATCAGATATGTGATTTGCAAATATTTTCTTCAACTCTTCACTTTCTTGATGGTGTCCTCTTAAGAAAGGTTTTTAATTTTGATGAAGTCTAACTTATTTACATTCTTCTCTTCTGCTTTTGATGTCAGATCTAAAAAAATAATTGCCAGATCCAAGGTCATTAAGATTTATGTCCATGTCTTCAAGTTTTATAGTATTTACTCTTATATTTAATCCTTTGATCCATTTTGAGTTAATTTTTGCTTTTGATATGAGGAAAAGTCCAACTTCATATGGATATACAGTTATCCCAGCATTATTTGTTGAGAAGAATATTCTGTTTACATTGAATTGTTTCAACACCCTTGTTGAAATTCAGTTGACTAAGTGTGAGAGGTTATTTCTGGACTCTCAATTCTGTTCCATTGACAAACATCAAATATAGAATATATACCTGTCCTTATGTCAGTACCACACTGCCTTGATTACTGAAGCTTTGTAGTTAAATTTTGAGATCATGAAGTGTTAAGTCCCCAAACTGTGTTCTTTTATTATCAAGATTGACTTCTAAGTGCTGTGGCTCAGGATTTCCATACACATTTTAAGATTAGTTTGTCAATTTCTGCAAAAAACCAGCTGGGATTTTGATTGTTTGGAATCTGTAAATCATTTTGAAGAGTATTGCCGTCTTAATAACAATAAGTCTTTTAATCTATGAATAGGATTTTTTTTTAATTTATTTAGATCTTTAATTGATTTTGGGCTTCCCTGATAACTCAGTTGGTAAAGAAATCCGTCTGCAACGCAGGAGACCCTGGTTCGATTCCTGGATTGGGAAGATCTGCTGGAGAAGGGATAGGCTACCCATTTCAGTATTCTTGGGCTTCCCTTGTGGCTCAGCTGGTGAAGAAACCGCCTGCAATGTGGGAGACCTGGGTTCAATCCCTGGGTTGGGAAGATCCCCTGGAGAAGGGAAAGGCTACCCACTCCAGTATTCTGACCTAGAGAATTCCATGGACTATATAGTCTATGGGGTCACAAAGAGTCAGACACGACTGAGCGACTTTCAATAGTTTTCAGTGTACAAGTCTTATTTTGTTAAATATATCCCTAAGTATTTTATTCTTTCTGATGTTATTGTAAATTGAATTATTTTATTAATTTTAAGACTATTCATTACTCAGTTTTAGAAACACAGTCTTTGTGTATTAATACTGTATTCTTTAGACTTGCTGAATTGTTTATTGGCTGCAATAAATGATCGTGTTGTCTACAAACAGAGATTGTTTTACTTCTTTCTTTCCAGTCTGCGTGCCTTTTTGTTGCCTAACTGCCTGGACTAGGACCTCTAGTACAGTGTCAAGTAGAAATGGTGAAGAGTGAACATCCTTGATTGGTCCTAATCTTAAGAAAGCTTTCATACCATTAAGGATAGTGCTAGCTATGGATGCATTAATAGAACTAAATAATTTTAAAAAGGGGGTCTGTTGAATATTTTTATTTTGAAGGGATTGAATTGAATTTTTTCAAGTGTTTTTTCTATTAAGTGACCACGGGGGTTTTGTCCTTCATTCTATGGATGTGATACATTACATAATTGATTTTTGGATGTTAAAACCTTGCATTTTTTTTTACTAAATTGAGGAGGTATCTCTAACATGTTTTTATTAGCCAGATTAAGAAGGATATTTCAGGCAGAGGGAACACAGCAAAATCAACACCCAGAGCTTTGAAATAGCTTTAGAGTTGTAAGAGATGAGACTAGGGGCCAAATTGTAAAGATTTTTTTCATGCCATACTTAAGGAGTTTGGATATTATTCTAAAGATAGATGAGGCCATTGTGAGTTTGTTAGTAGAAGAGAAATTTACAATCTGAAAGGACATCTTGGCAACAGTGTAGAGGCTGTATCAGTGAGGGTTTCTTCAGGGAAAATAATGTTGCAGTAGTCCATTTGAGACATCATGAACATCATTAAGCTAGTGTCTTTGGGCTCATCAGTTTAGGATTCTCATGATAAGTAACAGAAAATTCAGCTGAGTTGTCAAGTTGAAAGGAGGATGTGTTGACTAGTGCACATGAAAAGATCTTGTGTTAGAACTGGCCTCCTGTGTGATTCGATCCAGAGATTCACAATCCCATCAGGGCTTCGGTCTGATTTTCTTTGTCCTTTTTACTTCTGGATTCCTTCTCATGTTGGCTCTGTCCTCTGGCTTCTCTCTCAGGGTAGCAATGATAGTTGCAACAGTTCCAGATATCACCTCCTCACATTTAATTGTCCAGAGAAAGAATGTTTCTTTTCTTTTGAATTCTTCTTCACTCCCATCTCATTTTTATCCCCCCACCCCGAGTTCTTTCCCAGTAGTTTCAGCTAACGTATCCACCCATCTTATTGACTTGAGTAAAGTTATTTGCAGTGCTCTGGGCGGAAAGAATATGCTGATCCACTGTGGAATTGACAGTGGTTCCCAGAGGGAAATAGGGATACTGGAGGAAGAAGGAGTAAATGGAGCAGGGGAAGTGTCCACATTGAACAGGAGGGAAAAGAACAATTTTAAGAGACACTTTTAACTAGAAGTAGAATTTGAGACAGAGGGAGGCATCTTGAATTATTCTCAGCTTTATTGGCTTAGGTGACTATATAGATGGTGACACCCTTTACCTTAATAGTAATGAAGCAAAACAGATTAAAGGGGAAATACGAGTTCAGAAATTTGTAGACTAGTATCACATCCCCTTTTTCCATCTTTTTTCCTATGTGACATCCCTAGGTCCCACATCCATTCCTCATGTGACATAGTTACAATATCTAAGTATGGCCCTCTTAGAAGGCAAACAAGAGCAAGTGTAAGGCGGTTAGCTCATGGAAGAGCAGCCTATTGCATTCCCCATCCCTCTTTTTAGGGGCTTCCCTGGTGGCTCAGCAGTTAAGAATCAGGAGACTCGCTTCCTGACCTGGGGATAGATACTGGAGCAGGAGGAAATGGCAGCTTGCTCCAGTATTCTTGCCTGGAGAATCCCACGAGCAGAGGAGCCTGGCAGACTACAGTCCATGGGGTTGCAAAGAGCTGAACTTGACTTAGTGACTAAACGCATATCCCCCTTTTTAAAATTCTTTACTTCTATTAATGCATCCTGGGGATTGCTTTAGATTGTGGGTATTTTACTTGCTGATTTTGCTGTGTATTAGAATTTTAAACTTCTTTTTTTTTTTTAAAAGGAGCTACTCCTATAGGTTTGTCCATTTTGTACATTCACTTGGTGTTTTGGAACCAAATAGAGGAATATAGCCTTCCTTGTTGCATTTTGTCTCAATTTGATCCAGAATTTTAGCCTCCTGACATTTCTTCAGAACATATATGGTTTCATTCATTGTATTTGTTGTTACCGTCTCTCTCAGCTGTATATCATTTTTGATTTTTAAAAAGCCTTTTTTGTTAAAGACATTTTCAAACATAAGAAAAAGTAAATAAAGAGAGTAGTATAATAAGATGAATCCACATCATCCTGCTTCAACAACCATCATCTTGTATCATGGATATCCCCACTTACTTTCCCCCCTATGTAAATAGCAAATCCCACACACTGGGATTTCATTCCATCCTTAAGTATTTTTGTATACACCTCTAAAGCATAAGAAAATAAAAATTATTTTAAAAATGTAGGCGCAATATCATTATCACACCTGAAAGTCAGTAATTCCTTAATGTCATGAAATCAGTATTCAAATTTCTCTCACTGCCTCATAATTTTTTTTTCATGATTTCCCCCTCAATTGTGATTAGCATATCTTCTTGATCATTCACATTATCTAAAGAAAAAAAACTATCAGTCTTTTGAAACTGCTCTTAAGGTCACTCCATTCTGTTCATTGAAACCCATTTGTGTACAGTCATTCAACCAGTTGGTTTGATTGCTTTACTCCATCTCATTCTGTCCAAGATAGGCTTATGGTCTGCATGCTTCCTTTCTTCCCCCTTCATTTTATTCTCAACATAGAATCCATACTAATCCTGTTAAAGCTTAAGTCTCCCTCCACAGAACCCTCCAATGGCTTCCTGACTTACTTAGATGAAAAGAAAAAGTCTGCACATGACCTACAAGGCCTACTTAATCCTCTTCTCTGTTTCCTTCTGTGTTGCCCTCTCTCTCATTTTGCTTTGACTACACTGGCCTCCTTCTCACTGTCGTTTGAACGTTCCAGGTGTGCTCTCACTTCAGGGCCTTTGCACTTGTTTCCTCTGCCTGAAATGCTCTTCCTTAGATAGCTGTGTGCATTTCCTTTATCTTCTTTACGTCTTAACTTAAAAGACATCTCCTGAGCCTTCTCTGGATGCTCTGGCTAAATCTTTACTTTCCTCCAACACATCCTATCCCCTTTGCCTGCTTCATTTTTATTCTTAGTATTTATCATTACCTCGTGTATCATCTCTTTTCTGGTTGAGATAGGAGGCTCCATGACGGTCAGGATTTTTGTTTTGTTCACTGCAGTATCTCCAGCTTTAGATCAGGCCCGCACATAGTAGAAAATCAATTAAAGAATTTAATCAATAAAGAATTAGAGAATTAAGTGAATTAATGAATACTGGCTCCCAAGGATCATGGTTTCCTCTATTAACATTTATAAGCCATTATTGTTTTTTAGTTGCTAAGTCGTGTCTGGTTCTTTTGCAGCCCAATGGACTGTAGCCTGCCTGGTTCATCTGTCCACAGGATTTCCCAGGCAAGAATACTGGAGTGGGTTCCCATTTATTATTATTTATGGCTGCGTAAATTATGGTGCATCCATATGATAGACTGTTTTGATTCCAGTAAGTTATATTAATGAAGTATTTGTGTGTGGAGGGGGGGGGTCAGGTTTGTTTTTCTTTGAAATCAAAGGGGAGAAGATATCGATTTCTCTGGAATCACTAAAGCAGTGGTTCAGTTTAGTTCAGTAGCTCAGTCATGTCTGACTAGTTTGTGACCCCATGGACTGCAGCACGCCAGGCTTCCCTGTCCATCACCAACTGCCAGAGTCCACCCAAACCCATGTCCATTGAGCCGGTGATGCCATCCAACCACCTCATCCTCTGTCGTCCCCTTCTCCTCCTGCCCTCAGTCTTTCCCAGCATCAGGGTCTTTTCAAATGAGTCAGCTCTTCGCATCAGGTGGCCAAAGTATTGGAGTTTCAGCTTCGGCATCAGTCCTTCCAGTGAATATTCAGGACTGATTTCCTTTAGGATGGATTGGTTGAATCTCCTTGCAGTCCAAGGGACCCTCAAGAGTCTTCAACACCACAGTTCAAAGGCATCAATTCTTTGGCGCTCAGCTTTCATTATAGTCCCAACTCTCACATCCATACATGACTACTGGAAAAACCACAGCTTTGACTAGAGGGATCTTTGTTGGCAAAGTAATGTCTCTGATTTTGATATGCTGTCTAGGTTGATCATCGCTTTTCTTCCAAGGAGCAAGCGTCTTTTAATTTCATGTCTGCAGTCACCATCTGCAGTGATTTTGGAGCCTCCCCAAAATAAAGTCTGTCACTGTTTCCACTGTCTCCCCATCTATTTGCCATGAAGTGATGGGACCAGATGCCATGATCTTAGTTTTCTGAATGTTGAGCCTCAAGCGAACTTTTTCACTCTCCTCTTTCACTTTCATCAAGAGGCTCTTTAGTTCTTCACTTTTGCCATAAGGGTGGTGTCATCTGCATATCTGAGGTTATTGATATTTCTCCCAGCAATCTTGATTCCAGCTTGTGCTTCTTCCAGCCCAGCGTTTCTCATGATGTACTCTGCATGTAAGTTAAATAAGCAGGGTGACAATATACAGCCTTGACGGACTCCTTTTCCTATTTGGAACCAGTCTGTTGTTCCATGTCCAGTTCTAACTGTTGCTTCCTGACCTGCATACAGGTTTATCAAGAGGCAGGTCAGGTGGTCTGGTATTCCCATCTCTTTCAGAATTTTCTACAGTTTTTTGTGATCCACACAGTCTGTGAAAAATGTCATGAGTACTTTGATAGGGATAACATTAAATCTGTAGGTTGCTTTGGGTAGTATGGCCATTTTAACAGTATTAATTCTTCCAAGAGCATGGGATATCTTTCTATTTCTTTGAGTCATCTTCAATTTCCTTTATTAATGTTTTATAGTTCTTAGTGTGTAAGTCTTTCACCTTCTTGCTCAGATTTATTCCTAAGTATTTTGGGGAGTGCAATTTTGAAAGTTACTGGGTTTTTTTTAAACATTCCCTTTCTGATATTTCATTGTTAAAAGAAATGCATCTGATTTCTGCATGTTAATCTTATGTCCTGCTACCTTGCTGAGTTTCTCAGTTCTAGTTTTTGTATGGAGTCTTTAGGGTTTTCCATTAGTATATATAATATCATGACAACTGCATATAATGACAATTTTACCTCTTCCCTTCATTCGAATACTTTTTATTTCTTGTCTGATTGCCGTGGCTAGGACTTCCAGTACTGTGTTGAATAGAAGAGATGAAAGTGAGCATCCTTGTCTTGTTCTGGATTTTAGTGGGAAGGCTTTCAGCCTTTCACCGTTGAGCGTTGTATTGGCTGTGGGTTTATCATAAGTAGCTTTCATTATGTTGAGGTATGTTCCCTCTATACCCACTTTGGTAAGAGGTGTTTTTTTTTTTTTTAATCATGAATGGATGTTAAATTTTGTGAAATGCTTTTTCTGTATCTGTTGAGACGATCATGTGGTTTTTGTCTTTTCATATTTATTTGCTGTATCACATTGATTTGTGTATGTTGAACCATCCTTGTGAACTTGGGATGAGTCCCACTTGGTTGTGGTATATGATCTTTTTTATGTGTTGTTGAATTTGGTTTGCTAATATTTTGTTGAACTTTTGCATCTATATTCATCAAAGATATTGGCCTATAATTTTCTTTTTTGGTGATGTCTTTGTCTGGTTTTGGTATAAGGATGATGATAGTGACTTCATAGAATAGAATATCTTTGAGAGTGTTCCTTCCTCTTTAGTTTTTTGGAAGAGTTTGAGAAGGATCAATATAAGTTCTTATTCATATGTTTGGTATTATTTGCCTGTGAAGCCATTTGGTCCCAGACTTTTGTTTTGTACAGAGTTTTTAAAGATTCTATTTTACTTCTAGTGACCAGTCAGCTCAAATTATCTGTTTCTTCTTGATTCAATTTTGGTGAGCTGTTTATTTCCAGAAACTTATTTTTCCTAGGTTGTCAAATTTGTTGGCATATAATTTTTCAAAGTATTCTCTTAAGGATTTTTGTATTTCTTCAGTATTATTTGTTAAGGCTCATTATTTCTTATTTTGTTCTTAGTGAGCCTGGCCAGAGGTTTGTCAGTCATGTTTATACTTTCAAAGAACACACTCTTGGTTTTACTGATTTTTTCTTTTATTTTTTTTTAATCCCTACTTTATTTGTTTCCTCTCTGATCTTTATTTCCTTCCTTTTACTGACTTTAGATTTTGTTAGTTTTTTTTTCTAATTCTCTTTAAGTGAAAGGTTAGGTTGTTTATTTGAGATTGTTTTGCTTCTTGGGGAAGGCATGTATCACTATGAATTTCCTGATTATCACTATGACGTTCCTCTAAGAACTGCTTTTGCTGCATCCCACAGATTTTGTATGGTTGTGTTTTCGTTGTCATTTGTCTCAAGATATTTTTAAATTTCCTCTTTGGTTTCATTATTGGCCCATTGGTTTTTTAGTAGCTTGTTTTTAGTCTCTATGTAATTGTTTATTTTCTCATTTCTCTTTTCTGTAGTTGCTTTCTAGTTTCATGACATTGTGGTCAGAAAAGATGCTTGAGATAATTTCTATACTCTTTTAATTTGTTGAGGCTTGTTTTGTGCCCTAGTATGTGGTCAGTCCTAATGAGTGTTCCATGTGCACTTGGAAAAAATATGTATTCTGGTTTTTTGGATATAATGTTTTGGAAATTTGAACTAAGTCTAACTGCTGTATTGCATAATCTAGAATCTCTGTTGCCTTACTGAATTTTTTGTCTAGAAGATCTATTCATTGATGTGAGTTGTGTTTTAAAACCTCCTACTATTATTGTATTCCTGTTATTTTCTCCCTTTATGTCTGTTAGAATTTGTTTTATGTATTTGGTGCGTATATGTTGACAACTGTAAATTCATCTTTTTGTATCGATCCTTTTATTATTATATAACGTCCTTTATATTCCTCTGTGGCCTTTGTTTTAAAGTCTGTTTTGTCTGATGTGAGTAGTGTAACTCCCACTTTCTTCTCATTTCTGTTTGAATGAAATATCTTTTTGTGTCCCCTCACTTTCATTTTGTCTGTGTCCTTTGCCCTAAAGTGGGTCTCTTATAGGCAGCATATTGTAGCTGTTTTTTTTAATCCAGCCTGCTATGCTGTATCTTTTCATTGGAGCATTTAGTTCATTGACATTTAAGATAATTACTGATAAATATGAATTTATTGCATTTTAACCTGTATTTTCCTGTTGATTTTATATTTATTCTTTTTCTCTTTTTGTTTTTCCTTTTTGTGGTTTGATTTTCTTTTGCATTATACTTAAATTCTCTTTGTTTTTTTGGTTTTTGTGAATGTGTTATATGTTTTTGTAGTTACTTTGTTTTGTTTTTCAAGTATGTTAATTCCATCCTTTATCTGTGTACTTTAGGCTGGTCATATAGGTTCAGACACACTCTAGGAAATGAAAAAAAAAATCTACATTTTCTTACTCTCCTCTCTGATTTTATGATTTTGATATCTTCATGTACATCTTCATGTTCATCCATTTGTTCTTCATTGTGGTTATCATCACTTTCACAGAAATTTTGAATTTTTAAAAATTTGTACACTGGCCTTATTTATTTGTTTATCTATTTTTTTAATTGTAATATTGAGGATTTTTTAATTAAAAAAAATTTTTGACCATACTGCACGGCTTGCAGGACCTTAGTTCCCCAAACAGGAATCAAGCCCAGGTCCCAGGCGTTGGAAGCATGAAGTGCTAACCACTGGACCACCAGGGAGTTCCCCGTGTCCTGGCTTATTTAGGTGATTTGCTTTCCAAATGATGTAAATAAGTGATTTAGGTGATTTTGTCTTTCTTATATGTTTATAACTTCATTTCTATTTAGAGAGGATCTTTCAATATTTTCTTTAGGATAGATGTAGTATTGCTGTGTTCTTTTTATTTTTTGCTTATTCTGAGAAATTCTTTATCTCTCCGATTCTAAATGATAATCTTGCTTGGTAAAGTATCCTAGGTTGCAGATTTTTCCCTTTCAGAACTTTGAATATTTCTTGCCATTCGTTTCTGGCCTGCAACATTTCTGAAGAGAAATCAGCTGATAGCCTTATGGGAGTTCTCTTGTAATTAACTCCTTGTTTTTCTCTTGCTACCTTTAGAATCCTGTTTTTAACTTTTGAAATTTTTATTATTTTCTTCACATCCACTCCAGCGTTTATTGTTTGTAGTTTTATTTTTTTTTAAATCTTTTTATTTTGTATTGGGATATAGCTAGCTAACAATATTGTGATAGTTTCAGGTGAACAGTGAAGGGACTCAGCCATATGTATAGAGGTATCCATTATTCCCCAAACTCCACCTCCATCCAGGCTGCCACATAACACTGATCAGAGTTATATGTGCTGTACAGTAGGTCCTTGTTATCCATTTTAAATATAGCAGTGTGTACATGTCTATCCCAAGCTCCCTATAAACTTTGTATTTTCACTCTAAAAATACCCCTTTTGCTTTTGCTAGCCTTTTGTAAACTTATTTTGAACCTTGGCCTGCTTGTGTGGTTCTTCCAAGTCTTGCTACTCTTTCATTCCGATTTCTTGTGTGTTCTTCTGTTCATCTTCTGTCTGTTCTTTTAGAAGAACTACCAGTGCATGTTTCCCAGGAAAACAGTAGATGTACAGGTAACTCTTCTAAATATCCAAGCAAAAGTGCATTTCAAGAGCTTTCTTCTTAGAGTTTCATGCCATGGAACTACATGGCTTTATTTTTAGGACTTCTTAATTCTGCCTTACTAGAACCTGTGCCACACAACCACTACGTTATTGCCACAAATTCTAAGATGAGATGGTCTCTTTTTCCTATGGTTCTCCTTTCATTTCATCAACCAGTTTCTTCTTTGGCCAGAATAGCCGTTCTCCTACTCATCTTACATACCTGTAGAACATGAAAATGTCAGCATAGTAGGTCAGGGACTTGTCAGTTGTTCCCAGTTAGCTGACTAAGACTTTGCACAGGTGCCAGAGTGTTTGAAGCCTTCCACAATGACAGAGAGCTGCTTCTGTGCTAGAGTTGACCTCAAGAGAGTCCTGCCCTCCATCTCCATTGGCTGGGGCCCATGGTGCTCAACAGTAATGTCAACCTGGCATCTCTCCTGCTGACCCTGCCTGCCTGTTTTCCATTGAGCATCTCACTTTGAATGCCTATAAACAGGGTTTCATACCATCCCCTCCTCAGGAACCCTGTTTCTCTGGAATAGTTCAGACTCCTCTTGTCCCTGTGTTGTCCTCAAGTGAGTCCCACTCACTGACTTTTAATCTCGTGTATACATGTTATGCACATATATAACATTAACATATATGCATAATTGTAAGTGCCTGAAACAAATTATTTTGGCCCTTTACTTATTTGTTCTTCTCCTAAGGAAACATCAGACATCTACTCTGAAAGTGTACACAAAGGAGAGAGGAGACAATTTGAGAGACTGTGAGTGCATGTGAATTAGACATTTTTTCAAATTCAAAAACTCAGAGATGTGTGGGTCTGGAGCACCTTGATCAGTTGCCCTGACTGCTGTTTTCTTTTCTCAAAACTGTGAAGTTGAAAACACTCAGGATAATGAAGTAAACATTTAGCCTTGAGAGTGACTGCGCTGGGTCTTGAGATTCCAGAAAGGGCCAACAGGCCTAGTATAGGTCATTCAGATCAGTTCAACAAAGTGTACAGCATGTGAGACCCAGAGCATGCCCTGTAGGCATAAAGAAAATACTAGACTTTTATTCAAGAAGTTCATAGTTTATCCTCCAGCCAGGGCACCAGGAGTGCACCTGTAGTTGAGTAAATTGGATTTATTACTTGTTCAGCAAAGGAAAATGTATACCATGATGAAGCATGGAGTATCTCAGCGAGAAGGGTGTTAGAAAAGTCTTACAATAGAGCTTGAGGCTTGTGTTAGGTGATTTTGAAGAACTTTCAAGGATGTGGGGCTTTGCTGTGGATTAGGTGCTGTCAGAAAGTGGGGTGAATTCTGTGACTGGGTGTCTTAGTAGAGTTTATGTAAAGAGAGCAGTCTAAAGAAAAGCTATAGCTATAATTAACAAAGTGGCAGCAGTCAGCAGTCACTCATCATCTAGGAATAGGGGCTGTTTGATAGATATATATATATACACATATATATATTTCGTTGGGCAGTGTTCTTTGTGTGTGTTCAGACAGATTACAGAATGTTATTATTTTTGTTGCCTCGATCCATCATGGTCACAGAATGGCCTTGTCTGCTGTTGGTGTCTGAAATTGCCTACGTTTAAGAGAATACCAAGAGCTAACTGTGAGTGCCAGGCCAGCTGGTAGCAACACCAGATCTTTTCCTGTTCTCAGATGTGATTTGTAGGTTTCGATTAGCACTAACTAAAGTTGAGTAGAAATGGTACTTAGTGGGAGTTGTTACCCATTTCTGTTCCAATCCATTCAAGTAGGAGCTATAAGACACAAAATTTCAGTATAACTCTTGAATAAGGCCAGGTGTGATAAGTGTAATTAAAGAAGTTCAGACAGTGTATTCTTAGCAATGGAGATGATAAGAGAAAATGCTTCAGGGACAAGGGCAGCATTTGGCCTGGGCTTAGAATAGGCTGGATTTAGGTGTGTGAAGTTGGAGAGAGAAGCAAAACCATTGGAATAAGCAAAGGCTAAGAGGCGAGAAATCAGAAGGCAGGCTCAAAGCATGGTGAGAAGTCTAGTTTGGCTGAATCAGGGGTATGTAATGGGAAAGAAGTGTGAAGAGGTACTTTTGGGCTAGATTATGGAATTTGGTTGTTTAGGAGTTCAGGCTGTAAGGAGGGAAGATCAGAATTTGTTAAATACCTACTGTGTGTGCTGGGTGCTTTGTATATGTTATCTTATTTAATCTGTAACCCTTGTAACAACTCCAAGAAGTAGGTCTCATGATAGCCATTTTACAGACGATGAAAATGAGCTCTAGAAAGGTTGATTTAACCTCCACTCCTCTGTTGGAGGCACAGTGAGAATCTCTGACTAAAATTGTGGTACTCATTTTACTTCTCCCTGCCTCCTCCCGCATGATGCAGTCTCTAGTCGATAATGGGAACCATTGAAAACTTTTAATCAAAGATATGGCAAGACTAGTTAGCATTACGCTTCAGGAAGATTACTCTGATAACAATCAGTAATAGTTAACATCTATTGAGTATATGGACCAGACCCTGTGCTAAGCAGCTTAGACCCACAAATATCTCCTTTAGTTATATGTAGTATGAATTGGGAATGGAGAGGTTGGTAAGAGATGAAGAAAAAAATCTGATTAAACAGACAGAAAACACTAAGGCAGTAGTCAGCAAAGTAGAGTTAGGTCGGAGGGGAATGTGACAAGATGGGCCCTCTGAGGAGACTGGTGATAAACAGTCAGCTATTGTTGGAGCTGCCACCTTAAGTAATGCTGAATTAAATATGGCCTTGAGAATGTCCTCAGTATTTAGGGAGAAGCTTTCATATCTTAAAGGACTGGCCTTTAAGACCTTTCTTGTATTGTGGTAATCAGAAATATAAACACACCCAGTTCTTTATTGATTTGTTTGCCCTTAGAATGAAATGCTGCAGATGGTTTAATGTTGCTTTCAGAAAGCTCTTCGTTAACAGTGCTAGAGTTTCTGTTTTTGTTTTTAGCAGTGGGGCTGGTTATTAACAAGAGAAAGTAGAGCCTCACTCTGTAAAATCCATTAAGTTTTTAGTCAAGCTTAAATGATTTGCTAAGTGAAATTTTAATAATTAAATAAACCTAAATACGGGGAAAGCTTTCAATAAACAATTGGGATTTAGTCAAGTCCACTTTATAGAATACTTAAGTACATATAGAGATAGGAAACACAGCTGTTTTCTATTTTGGAAGGTCTGCAATCTTAATGTTCAACATCTTTAGTGTTCTGATCTCTCTAGCTGTTTGTTTTAAAGCATTTTTTTTAAAAATCACAAATCCCAGCTTCCTAATTTATTCCTCTCCTCCTCCTTTTCCCCTTTGGCAACCATAAATTTTCCTATGTCTGAGTTTCTGTTTTGTACATAAATTCATTTGTATCTTTTTTTAAGATTTCATATATAACTGATATCATATGATATCTGTCTTTGTCTAGCTTATTTCCCTTAGTGTGATAATCTCTAGGTTTATCCATATTGCTATAAATGGCATTATTTCATTCTTTTTTTATGGCCAAGTAATATTTCATTGTGTATATATTGCCATATATATGAGATTAATATATACACACTACTATATATAAAATAACCAACAAGGACCTACTGTATAGCACAGGGAGCTATACTCAATATTTTGTAATAACCTATAAGGGAAAAATATGAAAGTGTGTGTGTGTGTGTATACACACACACACACACACACACACACACACACACACATAAAACTGATTACCTGTGCTGTATATCTGAAACTAACATGACCTTGTAAACCAACTATACTTTAAAAAGCCACAAATCCTTCTATAATGTAGCTGTAAAGTAATGTTTAATATTTTATAACATTTATAATAGTGGAAAGTTGTGATATAGATATATAAGGAGATGCTATAAAGCAGTTTGAGTGAATGAACTAGAGCTATGTGTATCAATCTGGTTACTTTTCTAGGTCAAAATATTAATCCTCACCCAGAAAGAGCAAAAAACAGAGAGCTGCAGAATCATGAGTACAGTGTGATACTGTAATATAAAGGTTTTTTTTAATTGTTAAAATATACATGACATTTATCATTTCAACCGTTAGGTATACTGTTCAGAGACATTAAGTACATTCACAGTGTTATACAATCACCATCCATTCATCATATAAAGTTTTAAAATATTCAGACAATATTGTATATTATTCATGGATATATACTTGCATAGTGAAGCCTAAAAGCATACATTCTGATAATAAGAACTGAATTCAGAGATGTGGCTACCTCAGCGAGGGTGGGAGGAAGAGACACAAGGGGTTCCGGTTATTTAACATCTGGTGGCAAGTAGTAATACAAGTGCTCATGGATTACCATCTGTAGTTTTTTTGTGTGTACTTGGGGTCTTTTCTTTAAATTGTTTTCTTAAAAAATCATTTCAACCAGATGTCTCCAAGTGTTTGCTTGCCATTGACTTTTTAGGTATCCTGGGCTGTTCACTTCTAAGAAATCTGGTGGTACCAAGATCCAAGAGGTCAGGTTACTCCCTATTGAGAACAGTTAACTTCGTGGAAAAATCTATTCCAGATTCAGCATTCTGAACTTAGCCTGCCATCTCAAGTGTACCCTTTGTTACAGGTGGCAGGGGTTATAGATCCAAAGCCTAACTGACTCTACAAAGAAAAGAAATACAGGAGGAGAGCAGGTTTTGAAAGGTGAAAACGAGTTTCATTTCATAGCTTTGAGTTGATAGACACACCAAAGGACATATACTAATGGGATTCAGAGATAAGAGGTAAGAGCTTGGAGGAAAGGTTAGAACCAGAGCCTGTACATTTTGGAAATTATAATGTATGCTTTGAGAATGAATGAGTTTACCAAAGGAAAAAGAATAAGGAAAGAAGAACAGATGAAACTAAACCTTGTGGAGAGAGGATGAAAGAACAGGTCAAAGAGATGAAAAGAAATAGGTTGATGGACAAGTCAGTGGGCCAAGATCAGGAGAGTGATATGCCACAGATGTCACGGCAAGAAGGTTTGAGAGATTTGTTCAGATTAATCCAGTATTTATTGAATGACTGTGGTGATCGTTTTCTTGTGTAGCAGAGGAATCTTACAAGTGAGAACTGAGTAAAAGCCATTGGACTAGAACCGGAAGCAGCCTGCAGATCTCTTCCCTTCTGTGGCCATCGCTGTAGCTCCAGCGGCCAAAATGAAGTTCAATCCCTTTGTGACTTCTGACCGAAGCAAGAATCGAAAAAGGCATTTCAATGCGCCTTCCCACATTCGCAGGAAAATTATGTCTTCTCCTCTTTCTAAAGAGCTAAGACACAAGTACAACGTTCGATCCATGCCCATCCGAAAGGATGATGAAGTTCAGGTTGTACGAGGGCACTACAAAGGGCAGCAAATTGGCAAAGTAGTCCAGGTTTACAGGAAGAAATACGTCATCTACATTGAACGAGTGCAGCGGGAGAAGGCTAATGGCACAACTGTCCATGTGGGCATTCACCCCAGCAAGGTGGTTATCACCAGACTAAAACTGGACAAAGACCGCAAAAAGATCCTCGAACGTAAAGCCAAATCTCGCCAAGTAGGAAAAGAAAAGGGCAAATACAAGGAAGAAACAATTGAGAAGATGCAGGAATAAAGTCATCTTGTCTACAGCTTTCATTAAAAACTGTTAAAATGAAAAAAAAAAAAAAAGCCATTGGACTTGATAGTTACGGTACGTTACCATGTTGCTGTAACTATACTTTTTGTCTATAATCTCTTTATTTATTTTAATCTCAGTGTCTGGCACAGTGTCTAGCATATTGTTAAGTGTTCAGTAGTAAATATGTAAAATATTACATTGAATATAAGATGCACAGATTTTTCCTAGGGTATAAAACATGTTTTTACCATCTAGCCTATCTCTTCCATTGCTGTCAATTCCCCCTCCTGCCTTTGAAACTAATATTCTCTACTTTTTCAGTGTTTTTTCCTAGGGATCTTAGTTCCCCAGCCAGGGATCAAACCTGTGCCCCTCATAGTGGAAGCAGGGAGTCTTAACCACTGGACCGACAGGGAAGTCCTTTTAGTGCTTCTTTGATTCTAATTGCAATCTCCAATTTGTGCAAGCTAAGTCGCTTCAGTCATGTCCAATTCTGTGTAACACTATGGACTATAGCCCTCCAGCCTCTTCTGTCCATGGGGATTCTCCAGACAAGAATACTGAAATAAGCTGCCATGTCCTCCTCGAGGGGGTCTTCCTGACCCAGGGATCGAATCTACGTCTCTTATGTCTCCTGCATTGGCAGGCAGGTTCTTTACCACTAATGCCCCCTGGAAGGCCCATAATTTCCTTTAAAATCAATTTTATTATGTTTCTCTACTTCTGACAACATCCTTCAGAGTTGCTTTTTAAACCCCTGTGTTACACTTCCTTTTTTCCTCCCATTACTCACCCTTTAACTCACCATAAAGAAGACAAATCTAACAGTCATGGCTGTACAGAGGTGGCATGGGCTTCCTGGAGGCATAGTGAGTTTTCTGTTTGGTATTTGGCAGAGTCAGGACCACCGCTTAAGGGAAGTTGAGGGTATTGAACACAGGTGGTTAGATGGCTCTTTTAAAAAATTTCAGCTTTACTGAGATACAATTCACGTACTATGTTGCACAATCATTGATTTTTAATAATAGTCACAAAGTTGTACAACCATCATCAGAATCAATTATAGAACATTTAAATCATCACCCCTCAAGGAAAAATAAAACCTATACCTGTTAGCAGTCACTTTGTTTTGCTCCCTCTGCACGCTCCTTCCCTCTCTCCACCAAGCAACCATGAATCTACTCTGTCTCTATGGATTTGCCTAATCTGGACATTTCATATTAATGGAATCCTATATGGTCTTGCATGACTGACTTTTTCCTTCACTTAGCATTATGATTTCAAAGTTCATCCATACTGTAGCATGTGTCTGTACTTCTTTCCTTTTATATGGCTGAGTACTATTCCATTGTATGGATATAGTGCATCTATTTATTAATCAGTTGATGCACATTTTACTGTTAGGAATAATGCTGGCTTTAAACATTTGTACATAATTTTTTGTGTAAGCACATTCTCGCAGCATTCTGGCAGCAGCAGCCTGAAGAGGCTGGGTAGAATTGCTGGGTCATAAGGAACCTTTGTTTACCTTTTTGAGGAACTGCCAGACTGTTTTTCAAAGCAGCTGCATTATTTTACATTCCCATCCAGCTGATATGATAGTTCCTTTCTCCACAGCCTCACCAACCCTTTTTATTATCTGTCTTTTTTATTATAACATCCTAGTGGGTATAAAGTTGTATCTGATTGCAGATTTATTTAATTTGCATTTCTTCATCTTATATATTTGTATACTTGACCTTTATGAGATCCAGTGTTTTCTTTCATTTAGTGGATTGTCTTCACTTTTTTTTTTAATGGTGTCCTTTGCAGCACAAAACCATTAAAATTTGGTGAAGTCCACTTTATTTTCCGTTGGTTGCTTGTGCTTTTAGAGGCATATCTAAGGAATTGTTCCCTAATCTAAGGTCACAAAGATTTATGTTTATGTTTTTTTCCTAAGACTTCTATGGTCTTGGCTCTTATATTTAAGTCTCTATTTTGAGTTAATTTTTAGAAAATTAATGTGGTATGAGGCAGTGGGTCCAACTCATTATTTTCTATGGATGTCTTGTCCCCATAGCACTTATTGAAAGACTGGATGGCTTTTAAGTTTCCTTCTGACTTTGAAGTTTCTATGATTCTTTGTATCATGTTGATTTCTGTTGCTGCCATTACTGTCCAAACAGGTGGGCAGTCAAGATTTCATATGCTGGCCATCCTTTTCCCAAGAATACGTTGTGTCTAAAAGCAGGGATAGCTATTAGTCTTTAATCAGTGTGTTCTAGATTTCTCAGTTGCTTTCAAATCTATCCTCCTTTGACTTTTCTGATACTGGTTTGCTTCTGGCCGCCTTTGACCAGCTCAGGATTTTTTTTTCTTCCTCCTTTTGCACATAACTTCACATATCCCTCCACCTTTTTATGGCATGGGGACTGTTCACTCAACTTAATTTTATTTATTAGCTATGTCGTTTAGATAGCTCAGAGTTTCTTCTCACGCTTGCTGCTGCTGCTGCTAAGTCGCTTCAGTCGTGTCCGACTCTGTGCGACCCCATAGACGGCAGCCCACCAGGCTCCCCTGTCCCTGGGATTCTCCAGGCAAGAACACTGGAGTGGGTTTCCATTGCCTTCTCCGAGCCTAACTGCAGTCAAATAAAAATTTCCTCTGGATGTGCCACCAACACCTAGAATTTGACATGTGAAAACAGGTGTTCAGTCTTCCCCTAACCATAAGCCCTCTCAGTTTTCCTCATCATTCTCTCTTGGTATCTTAAACCAACCTTCAAATTTTCTAAACTGCCCTCCTCATTCATTGTTAAATACTGCAGATCATTACAAGGTAAAAGCCCTTGGATCCATCCTTTCCTTTCTATAGGTATAGCTGTCTTCTTGCTGATTTTCTAGACCCTAGTTTCTTTCTGTGTTTGGACTTTACTCAACAGCTAGAATAATCCCCCTCAAACACCTTTCTTGTTAAATCACTTCCCTGATCCTAGACCCACAGTATTAAATTTATGTGACACGAGTTAGCATTTAATCTACCTGCTTTCCTTTGCTTGTCTCTTGTTACTTCCCTAAAAGGATCTGGTGGTTGGCCTTATTTATTTTTTATTTCTTTGTTCTCATCCTTTCCTCATTGCACACGTTCCTCTTCTCCTTGTGTGCTTTTGCTTCTCTTCTCTTCTGAATCTCATTCCCTCCAGTGATTGATCCCATCTGACTCCTTTCCTTTTTTTGGCATTCTTTCAATACTTAGACATTTAGTTTGTCTGGTAATAAGATCCATGCTACTCTGTTCATTTTTTGCTGTTTGTTTTGGGTGTACTACTTTTTAAAAGCCTTGCTTCATGTGGGAACCATTGTTTCTGTTTCATTTATGGCTCTCCTCCTTTCCTACCTACAGTACAGAGTCCAGGACACAATAGCTGTCCAGTACATCTTCTTGGTTGATGGAGCTATAAAAGTTTTGGGGGGAGGGAAATGTGTGATGTTTAGCATCATCATCATTTTTCAATTTTAGAAATGCAAAATAATGCCTTTTGTGCCATTACTTGGTTTAAATTTTTTATATTTTGTTTTATGCCAAGTTTTGAAAATGGTCTTCTCAGTACAGTAAGATGGAATTCAACAACATATTACTACAGATAGTAAATCTACACTAACCACCTGATATATCATATTCACTCAATAAGCTGGCTAGCTTTTTGGATGCTGGCTAAGTATTTGTTCAAAGTGCATGATAGCTTAAAGCTAGTAGTCACCGTTTAAGCTATTAAGATCCTTGACAATTTAGTAGCAAAACAGTCACCAGCACCCAGAATAAACTTCCCAGGTGACTCAGTGGTAAAGACTCTACCTGCCAATGCAGGAGACCTGGGTTTGGTCCCTGGGTTGGGAAGATCCACTGGAGGAGGAAATGGCAAGCCACTCCAGGATTCTTGCCTGGAGAATCCCATGGAGAAGAGGAGCCTGGCAGGCTATAGTCCATAGGGTCTCAAAGAGTTGGACATGACTGAGTGAGTGTGCACATGAGCACAGCACCCAGAGTAAAGGGTAGTGACCTGCTAACTTCCTTCTATTGTCTGAAGCTGTGCTTTTGTTGCTGACCTCCTCTTAAAACGAAGCATTTCTTCTCATAATTTCCATGTCATCTGAAGTCATTAACAGGAGGAGAAAGAGGTTTACTGGGGTGGAGCTTGTCTGAGAGAAGATACAAAGCAGAGGGCAGCTCCTGGCCAGTGGCTAGCTGTCTCACTCTCTGCCTGACCACCCACTGTCTGTCACCTCAGGAGCAGCAAGTTGACTTAAAGATAGTCCTCAGTTCATCACACCTGATTAATGTCATCAGGGCAAGCTTGCTTTCTTATTTCATTATTTTCTTTTTAATCCTTCAGTCTACATGCCTGTTCCTTTCTCCTGTTCATATGCACCCACTCTAATGTGTCTGTTTTATGTTCTTATGCCTACGTATTTGTTTGAAAGACATGTAGTATAACTATGGTGTGTCTTTAGCTTACACGTGGTATTTGCTTATTTATTGTTTAACTCAGTGCTGTGCTTTTAAAAATATGTTCATGCTTCTGTAGGTACATCTAAAGTGTATTTTCTGAAAGCTACATGGAATTCCATGTTTGTATCTACTCCATTTTGATTTTCCATTTTAACAGTTATGGAGACCAAAGTTCCTTCAGGCTCCCTACTACAACATCATCACAGTGAACATTCTTACACAGGTCTGTAAAGCCTATAGTTTGAATTCAGATGTAGACAGCCTTAACTGAGAATTTCTCTGGAACTTATCCATCAGTATGGGATCACTGGATCATAGGATACACCCTTAACATCAGTAAGTACAACCATATCACTTAACAGAATGCCTGCGTCCGTTTACACTCTTACTTGCTTGCTTGCCTCCCACATCTTGCCAGTACCTGCTATTACCCACCATTCTGACTTTTGCTCTTCTGATAGGTATAGTGCTATCTCATTGTTTAAATTAGTATTTTTCTCATTGGTTTTACTTTGATCATCTCTTAATATACTTGCTAACCGTTTGAGCTTCTCTTTCTGTGAGTTCCCTACTCCTATCTGTTGGGCATTTTTCTATTGGGCTTCCTCTGATGTTCATATCAAATTGTAGGAATTTCTTGTCTATTCCAGAGGTTTAATCCCTTTTCAAGTTTAGATACTGCAAAAGCTTTTCCTTGTCTGTCATCTGTCTTAACCCTGTTCATGGTATTCTTTATTGAACAGAAATCCACAATTTTATTGAAATCAAATCCACTAGTTTTTTTTACCATATAGTCTGTATTCTCAGACTATATGAATCAGGAAGTCTTTCTGCTTCTTAGTCTTTTCTGTCAGTGGTTTATCCACAAAAGCTTGTTTACATGGCTTTTGAAGAGATGTCCTTCCTTTCTTTCTCACCTATGACTTGGAGGAGGCTTGACAGTTGGTGTTAATGTTTGGCTGCCCCGATGGAGGAAAACAATGTGAGAAAATTGATGTGCACTCTTTTCTCTAAGCCTTGTTCTTCCACCCACAGAGATGAGCCCCCGTGACCCTGTTTGTACTACATGAAGCCTGTCTGCTCAGCTGCAGCTGATTAGAAAGTGCCACATACCTACCCAAGCTGAGCCCTCAGAATCTTCCTGCAGGGAATTTGGAATTATGACCAATCTCTGCTCACCCCTTGAAAGACATGCAAATTGAAGGGTTTGGGGGTGAACATCTTCATGTTCACAGAGAAGCTAGTAACAAAGTAACAGAGAAAAAACAAAGTAATAGGGAAAAAAGCCTTCTGACCCCATAGAGGGGGAGAATGATTGAGGTACAATGTGAGAGGAGCTGTCTTGAATCCTGATGGCTTTCCAATTTCCAGTTGTGTTCTCTTCTGAGACCAAAATTATGTATATTGCATTTCCTTATTAGTTGGGGGTGGCTAACTGCTCTAACAGATAGACTCCACAGTGTATTATGGCCCTAACACAATAGAAGTTTATTTCTTACTCACATAAACAGGTCTAGATGGTTCTAAGTTGGTGGGATGGCGACAGTGGAAAGCTCTGTGCCACACAGTTATTGAGGAACTTGGGTTGATAGAGGCGCTGCCATTTTCAACACTTGATTCCCAAATGCCTCCCTAGGTGTCAGCATCCAGCCTGAAGAAAGGAAATGGACACAGAATTCAATACATGAGAAGTTGTATAGACCAGGCCTTGAACTGGCACCTGTCATTCACGTTGCTTTGGCTGGGACTCAGTCACACGGCCACATTTAACTGTGTGGGAAGCTGAAAAATGTCATCTACCTGTGGACCAAAAAGGAAGAGAAAATGGGTTTGGTGAACAGCTAGAGATTGCCACATAGTGTTTATTATCTGTGTGATACTCCAGTGATACCTGTATATCCTTATAATCAAGTTCAAGTTTTTTCTTAAACTTGTTTGAGTTGGCTTCTATTATTTGTATCTCAGTATGTGAGGTGTTTCAAAATAGCTGTATTTAAAATAGTAGAAGAAATAAAGACTGATTAATCTATTTTCTCAGGGAAGTTGGGTCGATTTCCACCCATGATGCATCAGCAGCAGACACCCTCGGATGGCCAGACCCCTGGGGCTCGTTTCCAGAGGTCTCACCTCGCAGAAGCCTTTGCAAAGGCCAAGGGATCAGGCGGAGGCGCTGGAGGAGGAAGTGGTGGAAGAGGCCTGATGGGGCAAATTATTCCCATCTATGGTTTTGGAATTTTTTTATATATATTGTACATTCTGTTTAAGGTAAGTGGAATCATCCTGATTGTATTACATCAATGAAAATCTATTATCATCATAATAAAAATCATTGCTGCTTGCTGCTGCTTAAGTCACTTCAGTTGTGTCCGACTCTGTGCGACCCCATAGACAGCAGCCCATCAGGCTCCGCCGTCCCTGGGATTCTCCAGGCAAGAACACTGGAGTGGGTTGCCATTTCCTTCTCCAATGCATGAAAGTGAAAAGTGAAAGTGAAGTCGCTCAGTCATGTCCAACTCCTTGTGACCCCATGGACTGCAGCCTACCAGGCTCCTCCGTCCACGGGATTTTCCAGGCAAGAGTAATGGAGTGGGGTGCCATAAATCATTGTCAGCATTAAAACCCTTTGTATTTCAGGGCCCTTTTTCAAATCTACCATCTCTTTAAATCTTGCCTCTTCTTTAGAAGATACTTAAGATAGCTGTTATCTCAGTTTCATAGATGGGAAAATCTTCACTCAGAACCCAAATAATTTGCCCTAGAATTCACAACTAAAAATGTAGAAGCAGGACTTGAACCTGGATCCTTCTAATTCCTAATCCATTGAGCAATAAAGTTCAAAGCCTACCCTCTTGCTGCCCTACCTGGTTTTTTTCTTGACTGGGCATCTTTTCAAGCTGTAAAGGCATAAAGATGTTCTAAGAAGAACTTAATCATTAGGGTTGGCATTGTGATTTCCAGGTAATCACTGTGAGGCCAAATAGTGACTGTGCCAACACCACTTCTTCATCCTTTTACCAGGAGTGCTGTTTTTAACGTCAGTTATAGTAATTAGCTCAGTCATGTCCGACTCTGTGACTCCATGGACTATAGTCTGCCAGGCTCCTCTGTCCATGGAATTCTCCAGGCCAGAATACTGGAGTGGGTTGCCATTTCCTTCTCCAGGGGATCTTCCTGACCCAGGGATTGAACCCGGGTCTCCTGCACTGTAGGCAGGCCCTTTACCATCTGAGCTACCAGGGAAATCCTAATAGTAGTAATTCTCCTGAAACAGAACTGCCACATCCTGAAACTAAGCCTGATATTTCCTAGTTCTGAGGAGACATGATTTGGGTCCTTTTGAAAGTAGGCTTCTAATTAAGTTCCATGTCTAGGCAGGCCATGGGCCTTAGCAGTGCAAGCAGAGGAAGCAGATTCACTTTGCCCTCCTAACTAGAGTACGAGGTCACTTTTCTCCTGCCCAGGAATTCTACACTACAGGCAGCCCAGGTTGAGTCTTCAATGAGCATGGGCAAAGCACATGACTTGTGGAGAGTGATTTCTTGTGCCTCAATAATTTTTTACTTGGAAACCTTCTGTTGGCTTTTGTTTTTTGAGATGTTTCTCTAATGTTGCTGTTTGATTTGATTTCTCCCAACCTTTTTTTTTTTTCATTTAATATGAGGGGTTCCGTGACTTTGAGGTTCTGAGCTGCTGTTGATGTGCTGTACCTCCTTCACTTCTCAGCTCTCAAGGGGGAAAAGTACTGCAGAGGATCGGAAGTGCTCTACCACCACACCTGGAAACACCCACAGGAAGATTAGTAAGTGCCCTTTCAGTATATTCATAAATTTCATTGAGTCAGACAGCTGTAAAGCAGCCAGAGTGACAATCTGTGGATATGCCTTAAAAGCATTTCTCAAAAGTTGTCCCAGTTTAATCTGATGGCGTTTTTACCTTAGATGGCTTCCCTGGTGGCTCAGATGGTAAAGAATCTGCCTGCAATGGGGGAAACCTGGGTTTGATCCCTGGGTCAGGAAGATCCCCTAGAGGAGGAAATGGCAACCCGCTCCAGTATTCTTGCCTGGAGAATTCCACGGATGGGCTATAGTCCATGGGGTTGCAAAGAGTTGGATATGACTGAGCGACTAACACACTGGGAATTCTCAAAAGTTTCCATGTTGATATTGGGCTTTTAAGGGACAGACAGTTATGAAAAGTACAGAACTATCAGTTCATTTTTTTGTTAACATATATTACGAATTAATATTTTACACTTAGAATGGGTTTCTTCTCATTTCCAGACTTCAGAACATTGGCAGCAAATCTCTTCATTTCACATAGAGGAAAACTGAGGCAGTGAGATCAAGTCAGTTGCCAAAGTCAGTTATTAGATCTAGGGATAGAGTTTAATACTTCTGACTCTTGAAACATGATCATCAAATATTTATGGAACAACTAGCATATTCTATGCTCTCTGGAAAAATGAAATGTATATGGCATGGCTCTTCGCTCTGAGAATTTATAGTCTGAAAATATAACTGGTGAAAAGTTTATTGCCTAGAAAAAAGGGAGTTAGTGAAAGCCTTCTGGGAAATCGTGTCTAGCTGTGGAGGAGGCCTGATAGGGAGCTTGAGTAAGACACAGCCTGAAACGGGACAGCTGTGTGAAAGAAGGCATGAAGAGTAGGTCAGTTAAGCTGTATTGTTGAAGGCCTTGGAGGCCAAACTATCCTGTGAATACTGAAGCCTCATCAGAGGTTTTTTAAAAGAAATATCTCATCAAAATAAAGAAAGGCTGTGCCACTGAAGCATCTGCCCTCAGCCATAGTTGCTGTTTGGATTTATTCTGGATTCACTATGAAAATAGATATCCCAGTGGCTTCTGCATCCTGAAATCTTAAATATTCAGATTTAAGTGACTGCAATCCTTGCTGTATTCTTAATTGCTGCTGCTGCTGCTGCTAAGTCACCTCAGTCGTGTCCGACTCTGTGCAACCCCATAGTTGGCAGCCGAGATAGTGTCTAACCAAAAGTGATGGTAAACACATCATAAAATTTTTAAAAAGTATTTGTGAGCTAAAGAGTAGCAAATTCATAATGTCACATAATGCACTTAAAACAGAAAGAAGTAAATAAAATGAATTCCTAAGAGCAGCTGTCTTATGATGTAGTAGTAGTTGTATCAACTTTTTACACTTTGATTTTGAATCATACAGAAAATAAAAATAACCCAAGCATTTATGTGGCACAGATGTTAATTGGATGCAGAAGAATATGTTATAAAAGTACTAAAAAGCCTTTGAAATGTTACATTTTATAGTGACCCTCTAAATATATCTGTGTAGGGTGACACTCAGATATGAAACAGAATGACTAGATTATCTACATAATGAACAACATTTTATTTTCCTATTGCTTTAAAGTTTATTTCATGTACTGATTGAGTGATTTACTCTTTTGTTTCACTTTTAGGACCTTAACATTAGTTTCAGTAGATGTGCTCCTTTCTGACCTTTTTTGAGAAAACTGCTTCTGGGGGCAGGGTTACACAATTCAGCCACAGATGATTGAAGCAGAAAACCTGGGGCAGGAAGGTGTCAGCCCTGGTTCAAGTCTTCTTCTTTTGAAGAATTAAACTGTTATCTTCCACATGTTTTCAGATCTTAGGTACAGATGAAATAGTGCTCATTTCAAGGCTTTACTACGTTTTCTGAAGACCTTTACCAGATTTGGTACTTCATCCTCAAGTATTATTTGAATTAGAAAGATGATGTTTATTTTCATTTCTTCTTGACTGACTGTGTAGGGCTGTGTTTTTCACTTGTAGGTGTTTCTTTGGCTGGTCCTGCTGTGTTTCTGAGTGTAAGAGAGGATGATTTATTCATCAATTTCTAAACGTGTATCCTTTAGATCTTGGTACCTAGACCTCAGTACCCTTTGTGTCCTGATTGGATTAGCTGCAGAGACTGTCAGTCTCTTCCCTGAGTCTCAGGACCAGCCTGGATTATTGTAGAGTGTCACAGCCAGCTGTGTTTCAGAAAAGAGCTTAAGGAGTTGTATATGATGGTTCTCAGATTGACGCTTATTTTTCAGCCAATTTTGAGCTTGTTCAACTGCAAGAAAAACTGAAGGAAACAGAGGAAGCCATGGAAAAATTAATCAACAGAGTGGGGCCTAATGGTGAGAGGTATGTTTTCACATAACAGGGATCAGACTGTTGCCCATTTGGAGAGTTAATTCAAAATTTTGTTGTTCTTTGATTTCTGGCCCACTTGCTTTCACTTTATATCATTGTTATCATACATTGTTATCATATTAGTCATTTGCATATTATTTTTCATTTAACATTTCCACTTTCACACTTTCAGGTGTCATTTTCAAGAGTATATGTTCTGTGTTGTGCAACGTTATTGTGAGAGTGAGTAAATTTGTGAGTGGATGCCACAAGGTAGAATGATTGGGTTTTAAGGAAGTCATTTTCCTAGCTGTCTAAAAATGGCATTATCGTAAATAAAACTAGATTATTAAATAGTGTGCTTTCTGTTTGAAACAAAATGTGAGGATCACAAGTGTGCTCAGAGTAGGCATTTGTTTTGTGTTGACTGTGCCAGAACAGAACTAGATGTGTAAAGTAGGTGTCAGGAGCCAAACTAGCCCTTTAGGATGCCCCACGACAAAGACACACTCCTCTTGCTACAAGACTGGCTGAGGATCTGAAATAGTGGCTTTGGGGGTTGATGGAAGTGGGCATCAGCTAAGAAAACATGGGTGTAGGAAGGCCAGAGAGGAGAAAGTAGAACGTGAGATTGAGGACAAAGAGGGAGTCGGTTCATGCTTGGCCTTCTGACAAGGATGGAGTAGGAACTGGGGTGAATGGCATGCAGGAGGTCCCATGCACGAGGATGTCTTGGAAGATCCCTCCTGTAGACTCGGGGCTCAGTGTAGAGTCTTCGCCCCAGAAAACTGCTGTGCCTTGGCCCCTTCTCTCTGCCATCCACGGTGCTGCTGGGGCCCCGTGCCCTTTTCCCTGCTTTCTGGCTCCTGCCTTGCCCATCTTTGGCTGGATATGAGAAGAGTAAACATCCTCAAGTTATAGTCCCTTGGTTTGGCTTTTCCCGGCAATGTCTACATTGCTGCTGAAGTGACCTTTTTAAGAGTGATCCCTGCCTATCTGGGCCCAGCACCCTTAACCTTCTTTTGGTCCAGAAAGCAGAGGGACCATCTGACCTTCTCCAGAGCAGTCGAGATAGGTGTACTTATCTATACATGAGTATATCTTTGTGAGTGAGTAATACTATTTGGTGTTATTAACAGTTACTAAGAACCAAGCTCTAAGCTAAATACTATATGTACATTATCTGTTTCAATGTTTCGTATGAGTGTGACTAAACTAGTTTGTACAACTTTGTTTCTGGCCTTTTCTACCCTTTCCCTGTACCACTCAGTCTGGTACCAGACTTTTATAGACTCTTGTGCCTCAGAAAATATCCTACCCTGGCCTGGTCTGTTTGAAGCCCTAGGCAACACCTAAGGGTCAGAAAACTATGGTGAGTATCTGTGGGCAGGGCCTCTCACCTGGGAGACCCAATCACTGGGCCTTGGGGTAAAAAACTACATGAAGGTATTTTCTCACTGTTATTCACTGCTGTTCAGACTCCCTTAGCTCAGATCAAATAATGCTACTATGCATTCCATCTGTCCATTATCCAAGCTAGGGATGCAGTACTGTTACCCCTAATTAGTGTCTATCCTCTTTGTGCTAGCCAGGATTGCATCTCCACATTTCATGTGCAAAAGAAGGGGAGTTGTGTGTCTCCTCCACCACCCTGCCATCACCATTGCATATGGACTTGTGCCATATCACTGCTTCTGGGGCAACAGGCCCTAGCTCAGATTATTTACTCCTTGTCAGATGGTGAAGTGGGGACTCTCTGAGAACACACGGGTTGCACTGCTGCATGGCAACGATTGTATAAAATATTTCCACAGTACCTGTCAGGAACCAGGGATCAGCTCTCCTTTCACTCAAGAGAGCATAGCTTGTGTCTCCCTTTCCCAGATCTCATTTTCCAGTCCACAGGAGGTGACTTTCTCTCTGAAACTCCTTAATATAAAACCTTTTATCCTTATAGGTAGGCCCTGTGGGTCTTACACCTTCAAAATTGCAAGGGCTAGGTAGCTACATGTTTTATATTCTTGTCCTTTTTATACTTAAATCCTTTAACCTTAGTTTCTGTAGCATTTGTTCTTTTACAAGTCTGTGCTTCTAGGGTTATTAGAAGAGCCCAAAATAACCCAGTATTTTTTCTATCAGATCAAGATTTTGTCACATTGCCAGGCTTCTAGGGGTCAAGGAGAGGATTTAAGACAAAGAAGACATGTTCATTTGTAGCCTTCCAAGTCCTTTTATATAATATCACTCCGTAACTGTAAGATTTTGCTTAAAATTCCCAATATATGCCATTTCTAATGCTTTATCTTGGTGCTTATGAAAGAATATGGGAAAAGTTTATAATACTATCCAATAAAACTTTCAGACAGCTTTCACCTGTGAGCAATGTAAGTCTGCACACGTTTTAAAATAATTAGGCCTCCTAGAAGGTTGGTGTTGTGCCATGTTATGTCTGATATTAAGCAAACTCTCTAGTCCTGGGACACAAAGACTAAGGAAAGGATCTAGGAACCAGAATTGAGGTGTCCTTATTTCTGTCCTTGTGATCAGCAGAATTTCCTTCCTGGAGCAGCATGTCCAGCTGTAATTATTTACCTAGAAGCATGGAGTGCCTTAAGAGGAGACATGAGGGTGCAACCTCTGGCAGCAGACACCTTGGCAGGCATGTTGATGTATGTGGGACTACACGTTTCTGGTGGGCGTCATTGGGATATAAACTCTTTGAGGACAGGCTTAGTCTCTTGTTTGTTCACTGTGTTCACATAGTAGGTTCTAAGTAAATACTTGCCATTGAAAGAGTATATAGTCACTTTTGAGGTAAGCATTTATACTTATCATGGTGGAAGAGTAAATCCTACCCATTCCCTGTTGATATCCTTCTCTTCCTTTCCTGATCTTTGTATTCAGAGTTCTACAGGACATGTTGCATAGATAGCTGCTCTTTTCCTCATCAGACAGTAAATGTCCCTTGAGTGAATGAACATCCAAAACAGAGCTAATCATCTACCCACAGATGAGCCTATTCTACCTGTAATGTCCCCACCTCAGCAAACAGCTCCACCAGCTACTTAGTTGCCCAGAACAGAAATTAAATGTCATCTTTGATTCATCTTTTCTTCATTTCTCATATCTCATTAATTACCTGTCCTGTCATTTCTTCCTGGTTAATAAGTGTCTCCTTGCAAAACATTCTAAACTCTACCAAGGCAGGAATTATCCTTCTTATTCCTAGTGCCTAGCACAGGGCAGTAGTAGGCTTTAGAAGAGTAGTAGTTGAAATGGAAGAATGAGTGAGTGAATGGAGAATGCCTTAACTTTTTTTCCTTAAAGAAATTGGTGTCTTTTAATTTTTTTTTTTTTTTTTGATTAATGTTGTGTGGTATATAAGATCTTAGTTCCCTGACCAGGGGTTGAACCTGGGCCCCCTATATTGAGAGTGTGGAGTCTTTGGACTGTCAGGGAAGTCCTGAGAATGCCTTTACTTTTGACATAGGTCAGAACTAACTCATGTGGTTTCTTTTCCTCTAATTTGCCTCCCTTCACTTTCTGCTTTCCAAACCAGTGGATTGCCTCTTTCAACCCTTCAATAGGTCCCTGTTGCTTTTGATTAAGAGTAGAATGTTTTACATGACTTACATGGTCTTGGCTCTGCATACCTCAGTTGCTTTATCTTTCCCCATTACTCTTTCTCCATGTCTGTGATCCAGCCATATTGAGTACTTGCTTATCCTCTGAAGTACCTGTGCATTTTTGCTTCTAGGACTTTGCATATACTTTTTCGCTTCGCTTGGGTGTTGCCCCCAACCCCCTCCCCAAAGACACTTATTTTATTTCTTACTTGTCTTAGAGGTCTCAACTTAGTCATCATTTCCTCTGAGAGCCTTTCCCTGGACCCACAACTTGGTTAGGTGTTCCTCCTATATGCTCCCAGGCCACCTATGTTTACTGGATATTGTAAGCATCATGTTACTTCCTTATCTTCTGTTAACTTTTCTGTCTTCCCTAATGCCTTATAACCTTCTTAAGAACAGGGAATTTTCATTATTCAGACTTGCATTCCTAATGCTGGCACATTTGATAGTGTCTGCACATGTTAAAAGAATGAATGAGGTGGATGTAAAGAAAGTACTTTAAAGCAGACATTTCATCAACAATTAGAATATTTTTGGTACCTATTTTGATTTGCACAACCCTCTGTGGTTGTCAATTGCAAGTATTATTTTCTCTGTAAGGCACTGCATCTCAGAGAGAGAAAAGGTATGCTCTAGGAGTGTGTATTAGTTTTCTGTGACTGCTGTAATGAATTATCCTGACCTTAATGCCTTAAAACAACACACATGGTTATCTTACAGTTCTGTATGTTAGAAGTCCTGCTGCTGCTGCTGCTAAGTCGCTTCAGTCATGTCCGACTCTGTGCGACCCCATAGACGGCAGCCCACCAGGCTCCCCCATCCCTGGGATTCTCCAGGCAAGAACACTGGAGTGGGTTGCCATTTCCTTCTCCAATGCATGAAAGTGAAAAGTGAAAGTGAAGTCACTCAGTCGTGTCTGACGCCTAGCGACCCCATGGACTGCAGCCTACCAGGCTCCTCCATCCATGGGATTTTCCAGGCAAGAGTACTGGAGTGGGTTGCCATTGCCTTCTCCGGTTAGAAGTCCTACATTGGGCTAAAATCAAGGTGTTGGCCAGACTTTTCCCTTCATTCTGGAGGTTTCCTCGCCTTTTTCAGATTTTAGAAGCTGCCCGTATTCCTTGGCTCATGAACTCTTTACTTCACAGCCAGCAACAGTGAGTTGAGACTTTAGCCTCTTCTGCCTCCCCCGTCTACTTTTTAAGGACCTTCATAAATGCATTGTGTCCTCCCAGATAATCCAAAATACAGCCCAAACTGGTAGGAAGATTATGGCATCAACCAAAATAAAGCACAGAAGAATGAAGATAAGGCTTTGCAATATGGGTCATGAGTTCAGCTTTGAGTATGGTTGGAGGAACATCAGAGCATCCGTGTATTGTATATGTACAGCTGAGTCCCTTCACTGTCCACCTGAAATTATCACAACATTGTTAATCGGCTCTACCCCAATACAAAATAATATGTTTGAAAAGAAAAAAAACAACGTAGCAGCAATAGTAAATTGGGGTATTGTGGTCAGAACAAAGGACACAAGTTTGGAAGTGTCCATTTGGCTGGGAGTAAGAGGGGGAAAGATGAGATTACCAAATCCTTGAAGCATGTTATGTCATGTGGCCATTGCCAACAGTCTTCTGCTGGTCTGATTTCTCTTCTCTTTTGAGTGGTGGTGTAAGAAACTGTTTCATTCTGTGTTTAACTCTTGGATTCAGAACTTGATGACTCCTCGGAGTTTTAAAGCATTCAAAAGTCTTGAGTTATCTCCCAACTTGACCTTTTATTTTTCTAATGTCTTGGAATCAGCCATACCCAACCTTACCTAGCTTACCTTTTCATGCAGTTGCTAATGATCCTGGGCCACTAGGACATGGTTTTGAAGGGTGAATTTAAGATTAACTTTAGTATAGTGACAAGGCCTCCAAGTAGAAATGCCTAGGAGGTAACTGGAGTTATGAGACTGGCGTTTGTGTGAGAACTCAAGATTAGAGGTAGAGTCTGAGCATCATGTATGTAGAGGTGATGGTTTAGTCTGTGAATTGGGTCTCCTTCCTGAGGACATGCCTGTAGGAGTGGGTAGACAGGAGCCCTAGGATTGAGCCTTCAGGGAAACCATGTTGTAGGAGGAGGACATCTCAAGGAGAAGATGGACCATAGTACAGAGAAGTCAAGACTAATGAAATGTGATAAAAAGCCTTTTGGACTTAAGAGTAAAGTGGTCACTGGAGAATTCCATAGTGGTCCAGTGGTTAGGACTCCATGCTTCCATTGCAGTGAGTACTGGTTTGATCCCTGGTTGGGGAAATAAGATCCTGCATGCTGTGTGACAAAAGGGGGAAAAAATAAAGTAGTCATTGATTTTCACAAGGTTTGGTAAAATGATGGAGTGGCAGCCAGATTTCAGGGAGGTAGAAGAAAGTGGACAGTGAGGAAGTGGGGACCAGTCAAGCTAACACATTTATTGAGCACCTAAAATGTTCATGGCAGTGTGCCATAGGCACACTATAAGTTCACTATAGTGAACTTATCTCTGACATCCAGGATTATCAAACCAAATTGAGACAATGAGAAATCCATGAAAGTGCTTATTGCAATAAATTCAGAAGATGTAAAGTAGACCGTGATTAATTGCCTAATGCATGATACAGACACTGAGTACACTTAAGGACACTTTAGTTTGGAATTCTCTAAGAAAGCTTCTCTCTTCTGTTTCTGCTTTTCTTAGCCTACCCATATCCCTTTTAATTAAGGGCTCTGATTTTCCATGAATTAGAAAACAAAGTCAAGACTGTTACATTCAGTAAAAATCAGAATGTACTAAGTACAGTCCAGAGAAGTAACCTGTGCAACGTGTTGTGATAATCACATAGGCTCTTTTAGCTAAGGGTGACCCAGCTACCCCAGAAGCCTCCCATAAAATGAATTGTCATAACAATAAGAGTTAGGGGTTATAGAACAGATGAGTAGTTAAGGTGAGTCAGGACTCCTCTGCTGATGAAAAGTATAAAGCAGCTGTTTACATGCATGTAGAACAGACAGGCTTTCCTCAGTTCATAGCTTTGAGACCATTTATTGTAGAAAAAGTGGAGCTCCTGGGGTTTTTATTTTCCTCCCACTGAGAATTGTAAAAATGTTGCACCTCCATTTTCCTCAGTTAACATCTTAATGTTGACAGAAGCAGTTTTTTCTTCCCTGTTAGTCATTCAGGGTAACATGCTGCTGCTGCGTCGCTTCAGTCGTGTCCGACTCTGTACGACCCCATAGACGGCAGCCCACCAGGCTCCCCTGTCCCTGGGATTCTCCAGGCAAGAATACTGGAGTGGGTTGCCATTTCCTTCTCCAATGCATGAAAGTGAAAAGTGAAAGTGAAGTCGCTCAGTCGTGTCCGACTCTTAGCGACCCCATGGACTGCAGCCCACCAGGCTCCTCTGTCCATGGGATCTTCCAGGCAAGAGTACTGGAGTGAGGTGCCATTGCCTTAATGTAGGTTAAATGTGAAAAGAAACATAGGCTTGGGACTAGGAAAAATTGATGACACCTCCATGAGGCTGGTACAGGATATATCATTTCTTTCCTCTTCATGGGTGTTACATTGACTTCGAGTGCGTTGGGGTTTTAAGAGGAGAATAAGTAGCCTCTGTTAAATCCTGCCAGTAGATAAAACTGGTCCCGAAGCAGACAATTCTCAATCTTCTGAGTGGGGCCTTGCCTGCCTGTTGATACGATGCAGTGCTTCCCTCTCAAATAGTCACATATTATCCTTGAGCCTCATCTTACTCATGCAGGCATTTCCCCAGAGCCAACACAGCTGAATGAGGGGGTCACATCCAGGTTTTCTAAACTGTGGAACTTGAGCACTGTACTTCAAGAATTGCACGGAATGCTATTACAAGTTAGGAGACTAGTTTTAGATAGAGTGCTGACATTAACTAACAGTGTGAATAAATATATAATTTCCTCTCCATGGGTCTCAGTTTCCCCAATTCCTCTGGTCTAGATGATTTGTCAGAATGATCCAACTCTCACATTTTAGGATATGTCTTTATTTCTGCACAAGTAGGTTCAGCCTGGCAATTCTAGGGTTGGCCTAGTAGCATATTTTTCCCTCATTGAGGCAAGTGGTCCAGCATATTTTCTTTTGATGACATTACTTCAGAGAAAAGTGGCTTGTAGTAAATGGAGTAATGTAAGTAATGGTGAGGCTGCTTGAGGATAGGGAATCGGGGCAGTGAGGTGCACTGTGAAAGAACCTGAAGGCTGAGACATCTGGGGTCTTGTCCCAGAGTTGACTTTAAATCATTCTGGGACCTCGGACAATCACTTGCTGTGTTCTAGGCCTTAGTTTTCCCATTTATAAAATCAAAACATTGAACTAACATCTCTGGTTCCCATCTGTGCAGTTCCAGAATCAACTCCTAGAGTAATTATCTGTTGCTATTGAACTGCGTATTCTAGAGTCCAGACAGATCATAGTAATGTTTATGTTCACTGCCTAGGAGTATTTACTACTAACTAGCTGGATTGTCTGCTGTTTCTAAGCAGAGCACAGACTGTGACTTCTGACCAAGAAAAACGATTGCTGCATCAGCTCCGAGAAATCACCAGGGTCATGAAAGAAGGAAAATTCATTGATAGATCCACTCCAGAGAAAGAAGCTGAGGAGGCCCCTTATATGGAGGACTGGGAAGGTAAACAGTGTTTTCTTATTTCTTTGTTAACCATCAGCCCAGAAAAGAGATCTTAACAGAATTTTTAAAATCAGCTTTATTACTGAGGTATAAGATATACACAATTCATCAATTTTATGTGTATGGTTGCATAAGTTTTGACAGATATGTAGAGTTGTATAATCATATCACAGTCATGAAATAGTCATGATATTTCCATCATCGCAGAAAGTCCTGGCAACAGCTGAACTGCTTTCTGTCCCTCAAGCTTTACCTTTTCTGTATAAATGGGTCATACTGCACGTGTTCTTTTGTATTCTGGCTTCATTGATTTAGTGTAATGCTTTTGAGCTTGATGTGTTGAGTGTATTAGTAGTTCTTTCTTCTAATTGCAGAGTAGTGTTCTGCTGTCTGAGTGTAGTTTGTTTCTCCATCCACCAGTTTAGGAACTTTTAGGTTGCCAACTTTGAGCTATTATGAATCAAGCTGCTATGAACTTTTGCATACACATTTTTGTTGGAACATATATTTGTATTTATTTTGGTATATCTCTAAGAATGAGATTTTTGGGTTTTATATGTGTATGTTCAACTTTGGAAAGCAGGTTGATTATTCTAACAAATAATTTTACCTCTTCATTTTGTAGTGTATGATAATTGCAGTCACTTCACATCCTTGGTGGAGAAGGAAATGGCAACCCACTCCAGTATTCTTGCCTAGAGAATCCTGTGGACAGAAGAGCCTGGTGGGCTGCTGTCCATAGGGTCGCATAGAGTCGGACACAACTGAAGCGACTTAGCAGCAGCAGCAGCAGCCACTCCTTGGTATCACTTGGCATCATCAGTCTTTTTAATTTTAGCTATTCTAGTGAGTGTGTAGTGGTATCTAGCTTGTGACTGTAGTATGAATTTCCCTAGCAGCTAGTGATGTTGGACATTCTTTCATGTCCTTATTTGTCATCTGTATATCTTTGGTGAAGTGTTTGTTCACATTGTGTGCCACTTTCTTGAGTTGGTTATATTCTTATTGAGTTGCAAGAGTTTCTTCTATATTATGGATATAAGTTGTCAGTTATGAATTTTGCAAATATTTTCTCTTAATTTGTGATTTTCCTTTTAATTTCCTTAGTGGCATCTTTCAAAGACCAGAAGTTTTCTTTTTAATTTTGATGAAGTCCAGTTTATCATTTTCTCTTTTATGATTCACTTTCTTTGTGAGCTTTTAAGAAATCTTTGCCTTACTCAAAGTTACCTAAGTCTTCTGCCTTATTCTAGAATTGTATGGTTTTAGCTCTTACATTTAGGCCTGTGATCTATTTTTAGTTTTTATATATGGTGTGCAGTATCAGGATGAGGTTAATATTTTTCCATATTGATATTCTATTGTTCCAGTTTATTTTGTTATAAGTATCTTGGTGTGTTGGTTGGAAATCAGCCAACCTTTCCCTTTTGGAAAATGGAAAAATCATTTAACCATGTATATGTGGGTGTATTCTGGATTTCCTGTTCTGTTTCATTGATCTTTGTGTCTATACTTATACTAATATCACAATGTCTTTATATTGTCTTGAAATCTGGTAAGGCGAGTTCTTCAACTATATTTTTTTCCAAAATTATTTTTGTAATTCTGGGCCCTTGACATTTTCATATAAATTTAAAATCAGTATGTTCAGTTCAGTCACTCAGTCATGTCCAACTCTTTGCGACCCCATGGACTGCAGCACGCCAGGCCTCCCTGTCCATCTCCAACTCCCGGAGTTTACTCAAACTCATGTCCATTGAGTCAGTGATACCATCCAACCATCTCATCCTCAGTCGTCCCCTTCTTCCCCTGCCTTCAATCTTTCCCAGCATCAGGGTCTTTTCAAATGAGTCAGCTCTTGGCATCAGGTGGCCAAAGTATTGGAGTTTCAGCTTCAACATCAGTCCTTCCAATGAATATTCAGGACTGATTTCCTTTAGGATTGTCTGGTTGGATCTCCTTGCAGTCCAAGGGACTCTCAAGAGTCTTCTCCAACACAATAGTTCAAAAGCATCAATTCTTCGGCGCTCAGCTTTCTTTATAGCCCAACTCTCACATCCATACATGACTACTGGAAAAACCATAGTCTTGACTAGATGGACCTTTGTTGGCAAAGTAATGTCTCTGCTTTTTAATATGCTGTCTAGGTTGGTCATAACTTTTCTCCTAAGGATCAAGCATCTTTTAATATCATGGCTTCAGTCACCATCTGCAGTGATTTTGGAGCCCCCCAAAATAAAGTCTGCCACTGTTTCCACTGTTTCCCCATCTATTTGCCATGAAGTGATGGGACCACATGCCATGATCTTTGTTTTCTGAATGTTGAGCTTTAAGGCAACTTTTTCACTCTCCTCTTCCAGTTTCATCAAGAGGCTCTATGTTACTTTCTACAAAAAAAAGCCTGATGGGATTTTGATTGGCATTGTATTGATTCTTTAGATCAATTTGGAAAAATTGACATCATAACAATATTGAATCTTCCAATTAACATTTTATATCTTTCCATTTATTTAGATCTTTAGTATCTCAGCAATGTTTTATGGTTTTCAGTATTTAGGTGTTGTACATGTTTTGTAAATTTTTCCTTAAAGTTCATATTTTTGATATCATAAGTGATATTTAAAATTTTTTAAATTGTTTATTGCTGTCTGTGTAGAAACACAAATTTATTTTTGTTTTCTGATCTTGTATCCTGTGACTTAAACACACTTACTTCTACTAGCTTCCTTTTTTTTTTCCTTTAGATTTCTTAAGATTAAATTTCTTTAAACTTGCTATGTAGACAGTCTCAAATTATTTGTATAAGACAGTTACACTTCTTTTTAATCTGTAGGTCTTTTCTTTTTCTTGGCTTACTGCACTAGCTAGAACCTCCTTGCACGATATTGAATAGAAGTGGTGAAAGCAAACATCCTTGCTTTCCTGATTTTAGGTAGAAAGTGCTCATACATTCTCCATTAATATGATGTGAGCTCTTGGTTTATCATGGATCTTCTTTTTCAGTTGAGGAAGCTTCCTTCTGGTCTTACTTTGCTGAGAGTTTTTCATCATGTATGGGTATTGAGATTTTATGAATGCTTTTTGTTAATCACATGAACTGATGATATTATTTTTCTGTTTTGGTGACTTAAGTTAGTGAATTATACTGATTTTTTTTGTAAAGAAGAGTTTGTATAGGATTATTTATTTGTTCCTTAAATGTCTGGCAGATTTCTCCAGTGATTCCATCTGGGCCTGGAGTTTTCTTTGTGGCAAGACTTATATGACTGTGAATTTAATTTCTTAACATGAATTGCACTGTATCAGTTTATTTCTTCTTGAGTGAACTTTGATAGTTTGTATCTTTCAATGAGTTTACATATTTTATTCTCATTATCAAATTTATTAATATAAAATTATTTATAATAGTCTCTTATTTATTTAACGTGAAAGATCTATAAGGATGTGTCCTATTCTTCTCCTGATATCGGTAATTGGGCCTTTTTGTAATTTTTTTTTTCCTAATTAGATTGATCAGAGGTTTATCAACACTGTTGAATTTTTCAAGAACTATACTGTGGTTCGGGTTTTTTCTTATTTCCTGTTTCATTGATTTCTATGGCTTACTTAGGGTTTGACATTCTTTTTCTAGTTTCTCAAGGTGGAACCTTAGATCCTTGATCTATTTTTGGCCATTGTTTCATTAGTGAGATAGTTCTGTTGAGCTTCTGTGCTCTCTTGATTCTCCAGTTGCATTTTGTTAGATTTTTTCATGTTGTTCCACAGGTCACATATGGTCTCTTTTTTTTTTTCAGTCTTCTTTATCTACCATGCTTGATTTTTGGATCGTTTCCCTATGTCTTCAGCTTTATTAATCTTTTCTTCCACAGTGTATAATCTGCTCTTAGTCTCATTCAGTGTGTTTTTAATCTCAGATATTGTGTTTTCATCTCTAGGGGTTCTGTTTGGGTTTTTTTATGTCTTTCATCTCTCTCATATATTCATATTTTCTTCTACCTTCTTGAACGTATGAGACATATTTATAACAGCTTTCTTAACAGACTTGACTGCTGATCTTATTTTCTATGTCATTTCTAGATCTCTTTCTAGTGATTGATATTTTCTCCTTGTTACTGGGTCCTCATTTCCTTCTCTTTATGCATGCCTGGTAAATTTTGATTGGATGATGGGTATTGTGAGTTTTACATTGTGGAATGCTAGATTTTGTCTTAGTACTTTAGTGTTGGAAGTTACCAGAAATCAGTTGGATCCTTCAGTGCTTGTTTTTAAGGTTTGTTAGAGTGGGTCCAAAGCAACTTTTATTCTGTGGCTAATTTAGCCCTATTAGTAAAGCAGCATCTTTCTCTGGACTCTGCGTGATGCTTCACAAGGTCTTTCCACTTTGGCTGGTAAGGACATGAACTGTTCCCAGCTATGTGTGAGCTCCAGGAATTTATACGCCTAATGCTTTTAGCATTTCTTTTCCTGGCCCTGGTTAGTTTTATCCCGTATATGCACAGATCTGAGCACAGTTTAAAAACATTAGGAGTTCCCTGTATAGGTCTCTGGCGCTCTCTTTGCAAAGCTCCTTTCCTTCCAGTATTTTTCCCTATATATTCTCACTGCTCCAGTCTCCCTGAACTTTGCCTTCCAAGCTCAATGAGACCACTGGGCCCTGCTTCCCTTTTCTCAGGACCCATGACTACTTTTGTTATATAATGTTTGAAAACTGGCTCCTCGTATCTTTCATTTGATTTTCTAATTGTTTAACAGGGGAATCCTCATGGCTTCATTATTGCCAGAGCAGAAGTAAGAGCGTACATATTAACATCAGAATAACCCTAGGTATATTAAATAGTTAAGGATGAAGGGGAAGAACCTTAAAAACTAGAAAAAAATCGTTGGGAATAGGTATTCGCTCTTAGCAGGAAAAAATTTCTTGAGCATAAAAGCAGTGCAAGATCTGTTCATCATAAAAACAGAAATTAGGGCTAGAGGGGAATTTCTTCAGCTTGATAAAGAGAATCTATGAAACCTACAGTTAATGTTATATTTAATGGTGAACAATGAGTGCTTTCTCCCTAAGATTCGGAACAGGCAAGGTGACTACTTTTATTCAGCATGGTGCTGAAAGTTCTAGGTAGTACAGGAAGAAAAGGAAAGGAAATAAAAGGCCTGCTTGCAGATCACATGATGGTCTGATAGAAAACCCTGAGGAATCTATTTTAAAAGCTAAAACTAACAAATGAGTTCAGCAAGGTAGATAAACATACAGAAATCAATTGTATTTCTGTACACTAGCAATGAACATGCTGGCATCAAAATGAAAACTTTGTGATCATTCAAAAAATGAATGACTTAGGTGTAAATTTCACAAAACATGTACAGGATTTGCATGCTGAAAAACTATACAACACTAATGGAAAAATCAAACATTTATTAATAAATAAATGGGGAGACATACTGTGTTTTTCTCACTTGCATTCATTTCACATGCTAGCAAGGTGATGCTCAAAATCCTTCAAGTTAAGCTTCAACACTACGTGAACCAAGAAATTCCAGAAGTACAAACTGGATTTAGAAAAGGGAGAGAAACCAGAGGTCAAATTGCCAACATCCATTGGATCATAGAAAAAGCAAGAGAATTCCCAGGAAAACACCTACTTCTGCTTCATTGACCACACTAAAGCCTTTGACTGTGTGGATCACAACAAAGTGTGGAAAATTCTTAAAGAGATGGGAATACCAAACCATCTTACCTGTGACTCTTGAGAAACCTGTATGCAGGTCAAGAAACAACAGTTAGAACTGGACATGGAACAACGGATTGGTTCAGAATTGGGAAAGGAGTATGTCAAGGCTGTATATTGTCATCCTGCTTATTTAACTTCTATGCAGAGTACATCATGAAAAATGCCGGGCTGGATGAAGCACAGCTGGAATCAAGATTGCCAGGAGAAGTATCAGTAACCTCAGATATGCAGATAACACCACCCTTATGCCAGAAAGTGAAGAGAAACTAAAGAGCCTCTTGATGAAGGTGGCAGAGGAGAGTGAAAAAGCTGACTTGAAACTCAACATTCAAAAAACTAAGATCATGGCATCCAGTCCTATCACTTTATGGCAAATAGAAGGGGAAACAGTGGAAACAGTGACAGACTTTATCTTCTTAGGGTCTAGAATCTCTGCGGATGGTAACTGCAGGCATGAAATTAAAAGATGCTTGCTCCTTGGAAGAAAAGCTATGACAAACCTAGACAGCATATTAAAAAGCAGAGACATTTCTTTGCTGACAAAAGTCTGTATAGTCAAAGCTATGGTTTTTGCAGTAGTCACTTACAGATGTGAAAGTTGGACCATAAAGAGGGCTGAGCGCTGAAGAATTGATGCCTCTGATCTGGTGTTGGAGAAGATTTTTGTGAGTCCCTTTGGACTGCAGGGCTTCCCTGGTGGATCAGATGGTAAAGCATCTGCCCGCAATGCAGGAGACCCGAGTTCAATCCATGGGCTGGGAAGATCCCCTGGAGAAGGAAATGGCAACCCGCTCCAGTATTCTTGCCTGGAAAATCCCATGACAGAGGAGCTGGTAGGCTACAGTCCATGGGGTCGCAAAGAGTTGGACGCGACTGAGCGGCTTCACTTTCACTTTGGACTGCAAGGAGATCCAACCAGTCCATCCTAAAGGAAATCAGTCCTGAATATTCATTGGAAGGAACTGATGCTGAAGCTGAAACTCCGGTACTTTGGCCACGTGATGCGAAGAGCCAACTCATTGGAAAGACTCTGATGGCTGGGAAAGATTGTAGCAATAAAAAGGAATGGACTACTGATAAATGCAGCAGTTTGGATGAATTTCCAGATTATGTTGAATTAAAAAAAACTAATTGTAAAAGGTTATTATGTAATGTGATTCTATTTATATAACAGTCTTGAAATGGCAAAATTATAGAAATGGAGAACAGACTAGTAGTTGCCAGAGGTTAAGGAGGGAATTAGGGATAGGAGGGAGTAGGTGTGGCCATTAAAGGGCAATATAAGGGATCCTTGTGGTGATAGAAATGTTCCTGTATATTGACTATATCAGTATTAACATGCTGGTTGTGACATTATAGTGTATAGTTTTGTAAGGTGTTATCATTAGAAAAAACTAGATAAAGAGTACATGGGATTTCTGTATTTCTTATAACTACACATGAATCCACAATTAACACAAAATAAAAAAACTAATTTAAAAAAGCAATGCAAGAAATTATAAGGGAGAGGATAGCATAACATAAAACTTTTACTTTCTGTAGATCAGACAAGGTCGAAAAGTTTTCAGAGCCAACACTAAGTTGGAAAAATATTTGTAACAAATATGACTGGTAATCAGCAAAGAAGCTGATATCTTCAATATATAAAAAGTTCTACAACTAATTTAGGAAACACTGATATCCACCTAGCTATGCAGTGCACAAAAGAAAAAAGTTCAACTGGCTACAAAACAGAAGAAAAATTATTTCATTCTCAGTAATAATCAGTGAAATGAAAAATGGAATTACTTCTTTGCTTCCAAATTGTAAATCTTCATTATGTAACCTGTTCCCAAATAAGGTAAAATTATTCTTATTTATTTTCTACCTACTACTTAGATTTTGTTAAAATTATGTAGAGTTTTAGCTCCAAGTGATTTATGTAGCTTTTAAAGATATTAGCCTTTTCTGTTTTAAGTATTTAACAATGTCGTTAAATTTCTAACCACATTATCAATAATTATCTATTTTACATTGATAATTCTTATAGATTTCATTTTTTACCACTTTCTTGTATACAGTATCTTCTTTCTTTAATTTATACTTTTGATTAATTTTTGTATCTGTGAGAATACTTCCTTAAGGCCCTCCCCTAGCTCCTTCAAAATAGAATGGTGTGCTTTCTAAGTATTGGACTTAACCATTTTTCACCTTGATACAAATAATTTTTTGGATGGGTATAAAATTGTATGATCCTGCCGTTTTCCCTTACAAGTCTGAAAACATTGATTCATTTTCTACTTTCAGTTGCTGTTGAAAATGACAACTCTTCAGTTCAGTTCAGTCGCTCAGTCGTGTCCGACTCTTTGCGACCCCATGAATTGCAGCACGCCAGGCCTCCCTGTCCATCACCAACTCCCGGAGTCTGCCCAAACCCATGTCCATCGAGTCGGTTATGCCATCCAACCATCTCATCCTCTGTCGTCCCCTTCTCCTCCGGCCCCCAATCCTACCCAGCATTAGGGTCTTTTCCAATGAGTCAACCCTTCGCATGAGGTGGCCAAAGTATTGGAGTTTCAGCTTCAACATCAGACCTTCCAATGAACACCCAGGATTGGTCTCTTTTAGGATGGATTGATTGGATCTCCTTGCGGTCCAAGGGACTCTCAAGAGTCTTCTCCAACACCACAGTTCAAAAGCATCAATTCTGTGGCGCTCAGCTTTCTTCACCGTCCAACTCTCACATCCATACCTGACCACTGGAAAAACCATAGCCTTGACTAGATGGACTTTTGTTGGCAAAGTAATGTCTCTGCTTTTAAATATGCTATCTAGGTTGGCCATAACCTTCCTTCCAAGGAGTAAGCGTCTTTTAATTTCATGGCTGCAGTCACCATCAGCAGTGATTCTGGAGCCCCAAAAAATCAAGTCTGACACTGTTTCCACTGTTTCCCCATCTATTTCCCATGAAGTGATGGGACCAGATGCCATGATCTTAGTTTTCTGAGCATTGAGCTTTAAGCCAACCTGTTCACTTTCCTCTTTCACCTTCATCAAGAGGCTTTTTAGTTTTTCTTCACTTTCTGCCATAAGGGTGGTGTCATCCACATATCTGAGGTGATTGATATTTCTCCCAGCCATCTTGATTCCAGCTTGTGTTTCTTCCAGCCCAGCGTTTCTCATGATGTACTCTGCATATAAGTTAAATAAGCAGGGTGACAATATACAGCCTTGACGGACTCCTTTTCCTATTTGGAACCAGTCTGTTGTTCCATGTCCAGTTCTAACTGTTGCTTCCTGACCTGCATACAGGTTTCTCAAGAGGGAGGTCAGGTGGTCTGGTAGTCCCATCTCTTTCAGAATTTTCCACAGTTTATTGTGATCCACACAGTCAAAGGCTTTGGCATAGTCAATAAAGCAGAAATAGATGTTTTTCTGGAACTCTCTTGCTTTTTCGATGATCCAGCGGATATTGGCAATTTGATCTCTTGTTCCTCTGCCTTTTCTAAAACCAGCTTGAACATCTGGAAGTTCACGGTTCACATATTGCTGAAGCCTGGCTTGGAGAATTTTGAGCATTACTTTACTAGCATGTGAGGTGAGTGCAATTGTGCGGTAGTTTGAGCATTCTTTGGCATTGCCTTTCTTTGGGATTGGAACGAAAACTGACTTCTTCCAGTCCTGTGGCCACTGCTGAGTTTTCCAAATTTGCTGGCATATCGAGTGCAGCACTTTCACAGCATCACCTTTGAGGATTTGAAATAGCTCAACTGGAATTCCATCCCCTCCACTAGCTTTGTTCGTAGTGATGCTTTCTAAGGCCCACTTGACTTCACGTTCCAAGATGTCTGGCTCTAGGTGAGTGATCACACCATCGTGATTATCTGGGTCGTGAAGATCTTTTTTGTACAGTTCTTCTGTGTCTTCTTGCCACCTCTTCTTAATGTCTTCTGCTTCTGTTAGGTCATGACAACTCTTATCCCAGTCTTATTCTTTTTCTCAATGGGCAACCTGTTTTTGGTTAGATAGTTTCTGTTTTCTGTCTGGAAATTCATATTCTTTTTATACTTAAAAGTTTGAATTTGTACAAGTTCATCAGCATATATCTGAATATGTATTAATGTATGGATTTTTCAAAGTATTTTTACCTAGCATTTATCCATCTGAAGACTTGGGTCTTTTTTTCAACTCAAGAATATTTTCTTATAATTTCTTTGATTATTGCTCCCATTTAACCTACTCTGCCCTCTTGCTGTAGAATTGTAGTAATTCTGAGATTGGATCTTGGATAGGTCTTCTGTGCAGCTTGTCTTTTTTCTCATAATTTCTGTTTCTTTGTCATATTTATCTTTGTCCTAGGAGAATTCTTCACCTTGAACTTCTAATAATATATTACTTTGGTTCTCAGTCATGTCTATTTCAACCTACTCCTTTCTTCCTTATTCAGGTTAATTTTTTTTTTGCAATTAGGATTTTCAGTTTCTGACAACTCTTTCTTATATTCTGTTTGCACCTTTTTTTATATTGAAGCCTGACTGGTTTTATACATACAATAACCAGTTGAATATTACTGGAAATGTCAGTTAAAAGCTGATTGACCTTAACTCCTGTTTCCTGCATTGACTTTTTTAAGGGGCTCTTTACATAGTTTGCTTAGTTTGATTCCCATTTTAAACTGCTGACTTCCTTGTAGGACCAGTGACTTTTTGTTTCTTGCTTATGTTTTTAATGAAGTGCTTGGGCAGTCAGTATGTTGGCTGATATGGGCTACTCAAGTAGTTAAGTGAGTCATTGTTTGATTTTCTTCAGCAGGCTTCCCCATCTTAAACCAAAGCAGATAGTCATGAAATTCCAACATTAAGCTTTGTTCTTGGTGTAGGGAGAAGGCAGAAACATGCCAGAGAACAGACTTCACTCGTAAGCATTCAGTGGCTAGGAGCTAACTAGAAGTGGACTTCCCTAGCCTCTGCCTTTGACCAAAGAGACCGTGAGGACCTTTGGTAGCTAAGCTCCAGTTTACCCAGCATACTGTCCACAGTAAGTTAGGCCTGGGAACTAAGACTGCATTGGCAAGATTCTTGACACACTACTGTAGTGCTGGTGAGGATGTGAGAAGATGGACAGTTTTTTTATATCACTGGTAGGACTAAAAATTTATACCGTTCTTCTGGAAAGTAATTTGGCAGAGTATAAAAAAAGCTTTTAAAATGTCCATCCCGTTTGGTCTAGTTTTCATATTTCTAAAAGTCTATCTTAAAAAAATAGGGAAACGGACATGGATTTATATTCAGCGATCTTAACTAATATGAAACTTATAATGGAAAATTGGAAAGAATCTGAATGTCTTACAGAAGGGGCATGGTAAATCATGTCAGTTATGTAGCTGTATGATGGGATATTTTGCAGCCAACTTTTAAATGCCTAATAATATGGAGAAGTACTCATGATGTTGAAGGAAAAGAATCTGGGTACAATATTTTATGTACAGTATGATCCCTCTTTGTTAAAGAAGAGTAAAATATATGTTATCACTTGCTGTGATAAAAAGGCCAGAGGTAGTACAACACATTGTTATCAGTGATGGGATTGTAAGTGATTTGTGTTCTTTTTTAAAACTTGTCTGGGTTTTTCAGATTTTCTACAATAAGTCTGTGTGACTTTGACTTTTTTTTTCCCCTGATCATAAATGTTGTAAAAATGTGTCTCCACACTCTACATGGCACCAAAAAAGACCCCTACTTTTCAGATTTTGTAGGCAAAAAAAATGGTTTATGTTAGGGTTCCATTTGCCAGTTATCATAATGTGCAAATGGGTTTTGAATTCTCTGGCTTTCACGTTGTACGGTGAGCACGGCTGCTGTTGCCAGCACCGGCATATGAGCTTCAGCTCGGCCCATCTGCTGCTCAGCCTCGGCTTGGCTGACACAGATTTATTTCGTTTCATTCTTTAATTTGGCAACATTTTCTCTTTTCTCATCATCATCGCTGGGATTCATTTTGTTTACCAGTTTGTTGTTTTCTTTTGTTCCCTGTCATGAAGACGAAGAAGCCAGCAATGGGAATTCTGTCTTCTCAAAATGCAGTCCTTGGGGATCTTGGGCATGTCTTGCTAAAGTGCTCTCTATTTCTGACACTTGCAAGCCATTTTAGTTGTTTTGATTAGTAGAAGGCTTTGTGGTGTGGTGTATTTTTCAAAGAGCTCAACATTCCTTTCCTCCTCCCCGCCCCTGGGAAGCTTTGGAAATGGTTCCAGATAGAAATTATAAACATTAGCCTTGAGCTATGCTCTCTCCATCTGGTGTTTGGCACTTTTTTTTTTTTTTTTAACTGAGGATCATGTTGTTTGTTTAATCTTCATTACTGCTGCAGAAGCCTGAGGTGTGAGACTTACACTCTGCCCCAAGCACCCTGCACTTGAGAAGGGATTTTCAACTGAATTGGTTTGTATTTCATAGAGCTGGTGGACAGTCAGCCGGATCGCCAAGAATTTGCTCGAGTGAAACTTGAGAACTGTTAGTCATCTTAGAGATTTCTTGAATGGATTTGTTGGGATAGGATGGCTGCTGCCTGAGAAGCCTCTTTGAGCCTGACACTATTTATTTGGAAGAGACATTCTTTGTAAGACTTTGTGCTACTTTTTTCTCTAGGTTACCCCGAAGAGACTTATCCAATTTATGACCTTTCAGATTGCATCAAGCATAGGCAAGAAACAATCCTGGTGGATTACCCTGACTCAAAAGAGCCCTCTGCTGAAGAAATAGCTGAAAGAATGGGAGTGCTAGAAGAGGAACAATCAGACCGTGTGGGTTGGGCAATGCCTACTGAGCCCAGAGCTCAGGAAGGTAATGCTGTTACCTCATGTGACCCAGAGCCAGAAGCATGTTCCTGCTGGTCTCCTGAAGAAGAGGATCCTGCCGTCTTGGCAGAGAATGCTGGATTTGGTGCAAACAGTTACAGTGAGCAGGAGGAAACCACCAAGGAAGTGTGGCCCTATGACTTGAGAGATGAAGGGTCAGGCATCAGTGCAGATAAAACAGATCCAGGTGGCATGCTGAGGAAGCGGCATCCCCAGGGTGTAGAGTGAGAACAGTCAGTCTAGGACCATTACTGTAGTCCCAAGGTGACCTTTCTCTCCTCTCTGACTTCATCCTTGGCCCTGTGCCCTGTACTTCGTTCTCCATGTTTAAGTATCATAGCCAATCAGGCCACTACCATGGATATCATGTATCCTTCCTGGTGCTTGCACACCTGTCACCTTATAAAACATCATAGAAATTAGTATGAACACAAGACAGCCTCCCTCTTTCTCTTCCTCCTTTGCTCCATCAGAGATTCAATCCACTGAGTAATTTTTGATCTATCATAATTACAGATGGGACCACTCAGGGCAGAGGTCTGACTTTCCGTGTTAGAAGTAGCCGATGGTTTACCTGTGACGAACATCAAGTTACACATGATGAGGACTTAAGGTTGCAAGAGTGAAGATTTCAGAGTCCAAGGTGCCTTATTCTGTGGGCCTTGAGCAGGTTAGTGGTCTGCTGGGTTCAAGAAGAAGAACATTTTGTTTGTGGGGATGGTGGGGCCAGAGCAGGGACTCTTGCCTGAGCTGAAGCCCCTTACAGCGAGGGCCTCCTGAGGTGCCTGTTACAGCGAGGGCCTTTTGCAGAGCCCCAAGGCTGCCTCAAACCTCCAGTTTTCTCCAGCATAGAAGACTCTCACTGACCTGAGAATGAGCCTAGAGGCTGGCTAGTAATAGTAGCAGTAGTGTTAAGTCACTCAGTTGTGTCCAACTCTCTGTGACCCCATGGACTGTTGCCCGCCAGGCTCCTCTGTCCATAGAATTCTCCAGGCAAGAATACTGGAGTGGGTGGCCATTTCCTTCTCCAGGGACAGGCTTGCTGGGAAATGGTTTTTCTCTAATAATGCCTGGATCTCTAGCTTCCTTTATCCTTGTTCTGCTTAACAGAACTGCCAAATGTAGAAGCACCTTCATACCTCTGGTCCTCCGTGGCCAGAGGAAGCTTGAGATAGAGACTTTAGTCCTTGCCCTGTGGAGCCAAGGTTTGAAGCTTCAGGAAAGGCTGCTGAATGGTGGAGGTCCTGCCGTGAGATGCTCACAAGGCCAAGGGGTGGCTGACGGAGAGTAAACCCATGCACTGACAGGCAGTCCTTGCTTAGATGCTGTTTCTGAATGTTGTGCCCTCTGGTAAATTAGTTCTTACAACAAATTAAAACAGAAACGAGGAGGATTGAACTTGTAGACCAAGTGCTGTCCTTGGTCCAAGGGCCTTGGACCCAAGCTATTGGGTCCCTATATTGCAGGGACCCAATATAGCAGTGCCTGGGAGCAGACCATGTGTTCCATATTTGGATATCTGAGTCTATTGAGAAAGTTGGGCAAAGTGGGAGGTAAGTTAGGACAGGGAGGACTGTGACCAAACACAAAGCCTAATTTCTGAGCTGCCATCTGTCATGTGTCTCCTTGAGGTAAGATGTATTCTGTATAATAAGGATGAGTGAATTCAGTTTACAGGTAAGACCTGAGAGTTTCAAGAGAACACATTCCCGAGGACCTCCCAGTCATGAAATGTGGAAGACTTGAAAACTAAGAAATCATGTAAAGGTGGACTTGGCTTTTAGAGTTCCACTATGCCTGGAATGAGTCAGAGGCCAAGAAAATAATTTAATCACTGTTAAAATCACATATAAGCATACACACTGCTGTCACAGGTACAGGATCACATTAAGATGATGTGTCAGCTACAGCTATGCATTTCTTGTTAATGACTACAGAGAAAAGTCAATGAAGACTGAGTCCATAGAAAGCTTATTGTATCTATCCCTGTGTGGAACATTAGATCGCTTGTAAAGAAAGGAGTTTAAAATGTACTGAGAACAATCTAGATGTAATATAATGCTGAAGGTAAAAAATAATGTAGGTGCTCTTTCCTGTTTCGATAAATTATTTGCCATGTTCTTTCTCTTCATCACAGTGAGGGGCTGATTTATGAGGAGAGTTCTGGGACTCTGGTCCAAGTTTCTTTTTTTGCCTTAGGATATGATTCCCTTATTAGAGGTGGATATTTGTTTCCTTCTGCTAATTCTCTCATTTATTCATCTTGCAGACACTGCTCAATTCCTGCCTTTGAAAAAAAACAGTTGACTGTAAGAGCCTTATCCAGTTTATTTTTTAAAATGAACTGTGAACTGTAAAAGGGCTCAAGATGGTGAGTTCTGAGAGAAATGTTAGTCACAGTTCCATCCTTGTCTATTCTAGTTGTAGAATCTGGCCAGCTCCTTAACCCGAGAACTTTGGCTTTCTCATCGCTAAAGCTGGGGAGTCAGAGTCCAGGTCTTCCAGGGGATGAGGATTAAATCCACAGTTACAGAGATAAGTGAAATCATCAGTGCCTATAAAACAGCATTGGTCCTATCTCATAAAGGATAACCACTCAGCAAGCGGTAGCTACTTTATTGTGCAAGCTTTTATGCTATAATTGAGATATGGACCCAAATCCATATGAGCACAAAGGAAGAAAAGGTCACTTTTGCTAAAGTACTTCCAAGAAACTCCACAGAGGAGATGGGTCTTGAGGGACGCTACGAACTTCTCCAGATGTGCAAGGAAGAGAAAGGATACTGTTGGCAGAAAGTGGTGGTAGAGCAGTGGGGTGTGAAAGTGAATGGATGTTCAGGTATTTTGATATTTGAGGCTGGTATGTAAGGTGTCACATAACCAACTCTTTATTTGGAATGTTCATCTCTCGGGGAAATTGGCTTGTAGAAACAGTTCCTGCCCCAAGTACTGAGACCTCATGACGCTTCTTGCTGCCCTGATTCTTGGTGGGCCTACACAACAGGAAAATATTTATATATTTAAAAATTTACTTTTCAGTCATTTCAGATTAGGCAATCCTTTTTGGGTTTTTCAGAATTATGTTATTCTTCAGGGATGAGATTATATTTATATATACAGTCCAGGATGACCAAAACCATAGGCCTGGTTTTTGTCATCTCTTTTCTCCTGGTCTTCATTTCTCCAGAACTAATCTGGGTTGAGAACTTGATCAGTCCCCTGGCACTAGGTCTGCAGTGACTTTTGGGCACCGTGGCAGAGCAGAGTCACACCTCTGGGGTCAGATAGTTGGCCTAGGAAATAAGTGCATCATGTGGGAATATGCTTAGTAACTCAGGTGGGTGATCTGGCCTGGAGATGCCCTTTCCTGGTCAGACCAGGAGCACAAGGAGAGCACCTCCCTAGCTCCAGGACTAGTGCTGTGGGAGTTCGGGAGCCAGGGAGAGAGAGCTGCAGTGAGGCGTGGAGGCCTGTGTGGCCTCCGGAAGAGATGCCTGTGAGCACCCCATGCACCTTCCATGGCCTGGGTCATCCAACGATGTACAGTCCAAACTGGGACACTTTAGGAAAAGGGAGCTTTAATAATAATTACACCAGAATAATAGCTGTCAACCAGGACTCTCCATGGACCCTGTCCAGAGCTGTTGAAGAGATCGTCTTTAACCTGATCACTAAACCACAGAATCCTCTTTCCTTTTTTATCATAGTAGTGTCCTACATATGCTATTTCCCAGAGGCAAAGCCATGGAGAGAGGCCACAGTCCAGGTAGGTTCTTGATCTGGGGTAATAAACCAACACTACTCATTACCACATTAAATTCCCTCAACCAAGGCCATATTCCAGAGGAAAATCTAACACTTCAGCTACCCAGAAATAAGAAAAACAAAGTATTCCAGACTTTGCCTTGATGATTTTCATACAAATCTTCCTAAAATGTACCTAACGTTAGGTTTTTCCTTTCCTATTTTCTTATACAAATTAAATAGGCCAAATTTCTCCTTTTTCTTAGATTACTCCTCAACTTCTGTACCGGTTTCCTCAGTTTTGAATTGGGAAGCTCTCCCCTTGCACAGCTGTTGGGATGAAATGAGATGCTATGTATAGCATCGGTCCAGGATGGAGCCTGTGCTGGGTGCTCAGGCCACTGCCATCAACAGCATAGCACTCACCAAGTTCCTGTGCTGCCGGGCAGTTGGACTTGACACTCCAAGGCTATCCTGACTGCCAGGAATGGCCCAGAGCCCAGGTCCTGCAGTCACTGGGTGACTTCAGTTTTGACCTCCCCACCTAGGACCAGACCTGTAGCTTTCAGCCATAATTGCAGCCTCCCTTGCTCTTGGCTTCAGATCTGCCACAGGCTGAAAATTCCCAAGCGTGTAGTGTTGTCCAAGTTCTGTTTAAACAGGTTGGGCTGCTCTGCATACTAGAGGAACCCAGTGGCTGGGTCTTCATGTTATTTCTACCATTTTAGCTTTCCCCGCCTTTTTTCCAGCTCTACAGCCCTGTGTTTGTTCCTCTGGGCCAGGCCCACTCTTCCGGCTGGCACAGCTGAGCCTGCAAAGGATGCGCTTAGTACCTCCTGTCCTTACCCTTCTTCCAGCCCTTCCCAGCCTCTGCGTGTGGGGTTCTGGCCATCCTTAAACTTGAGGAGCACGCCCAGAGGGAAGACAGTTTCCTCCCACAGGTGATTGTTTCCAAACCAGCTATGATCCCCTTACTACCACCACCATCCTGCCTTCCCCTGAGGCTCTTAGGGCAGAAGGAAGGAATGATGTAGAGAAAAACTTTTAGGTAAGAAACATGTTTTTTCTTTCATGGGGGGAAAAAAGTGCACAGCAGTGTTGAAACAATTCAAGTTTAATTTGTTGATATATGGTCTGTACTTAGACAAACATTAAGTTCTACAACATACATAATGTCAACATGGGAAAATACCAACTTTGCCATTGCACATACCAATAAATAAATACATTTGCTCCAGAATACCAAAGAGTTTATTCAAAAAATCACTTAATAAAAGCACAGTTTTGCAAGTTTGTCTAAAACTCGATAATTTTGAACAAAAATAAAATGTCTGACCACTCCAAAATAGGAAAAGACAGTCTTGTGCAAACAGACATACACATTCTAGGCATTATGCAAACTGGCTAAATGTACGCTCTCATCAAGAGAAGTGCCACCATTCTAAGTCCCCTTTGTCACCAAAGGCAGGACTAAAGAGGCCAGAGTCGGGCTTCCCTTTCTAAGTCACTTTGTTACTCTCTAGGAAACTCTGGATTTCAGCCTAATCTCCAGCTCTGCCTGGACCTTGAGAGGGAAGCAGGGAGGGACTAGAGAACAGAAGAGGAAAGAGGTGTGACATCTTTCTCGGGAAAGAAAAAAGGCACAGTGATGAGCCAGAAAGTGATGAGCAAGGACCAACTTTCATTCACCCCGAATCCTACCGCAAGCTGTGATAGTTGAACCTCCTTTATTCTGTGAGAAAACAGATCTAGAAAAATCACATGGTTTTCTCTAATCACTTGATTACTAAGTGCAGTAGTGCTTTCTGTAAGACCAACTTGCTTCTCAACCTGGTTGGAAAATTCAAAAACCAAACCTGTCCCAAAACTTCTGTTGGACTTTCCCCCCCATATCCTGAGATGAAAGAAAGTTGCAAAACTAGAGGCATGGAAGGACAGATGACCAATAAACTCAAAAACAAGAGCCCATAGTCTGGCCTGTTCTGGGGGCTGCTCCAGTTCTACAGGCCAGGGCCCAGGTCACAGTAGGGTCCCGGCACTGGGCCCTGAATGCCAGTGAGTCAGGCCCCCCTCAGTGCTGGGCACCAGAGCAAGCAGCTTCCTTCAGCTCTCTGGAAACATGTGCTCTGAGTGCCCCCTGGCATCCTGAGGTCACAGGGCTATCTCAGCTGGGGTAAGGAACTGTAGAGAAGGGAAGGCCAGGGACCCCACCCTGGAGATGGAATTTGTGCTTGCGTTAACAGAGCCATGGACACGGCCAGCCCACCCTCCCCCTCACTTGCTGTAAGGAAAGCACAGGCATCTTAGTTTGGAATCATCACTGTGGCTTGTTAAGTTCAGAACTACCTCTGAATGTATGGTAAATTCATTTAGAGGTAAATGCCCCACTACTTCCAGAGGAAAAAAAAAAATCTGCTTCTACAGTTTTGTTCCTTCTTGTCACTGCAGGAGGCGGGCCCCAAAGGTTCTCTTCTAGCCTGTGATGATAACACTCCCTGGCTTCTAACACCTGTCCTCAGCATGGGTCTGGACCTCACATGCTCGTTCTGAATTAGTGTCATGATTTTTAAGGCACATTCAACTAGAATAATTCAAATTCATCCATACACGCATGCAACACACCAATTTCTCCAGGTAATGCAGAGTGGAAACAGAACTAAACTTTTTTGGATAGCATCTTCCCAATCAGAACCTCTGGAGAAGGAGTTGGTACTTTCCTGGGTATGCTTTCTGATCAAAGGGCATGAAATGAACGAACAAAATCCATAGGTGATCATAACTACATCCTCATTCCTTTCCTATTCATCCACAGAAATATGATCATAATAGGAAACCTTAATTGATTGTTCACCAATTGCCCTTTGCCCCAAATACACACAGAGACAAAGAGACAGACACAGAGCACCTTAGAGCCAGAAGGAAAGAAAAGCCAGGACTGGAGAAGAGTTAGGGATGTGAACCTCACTGTTCTGCAGAACTGTGTGGGGGCAGAGATGGGGCGTGGCCCCAGGAGGAGCTGCCTAAGGCCCCAGCTACCTAACTCCCTTGGGGCATGTTTGTTCCATCACCAAGTTCCCTGCCCAACCAAGGACCATCTGGGTAGTGGGTATGAAGAGCAAGGACCTACTGTGGGAGAGACTGAGCCCAAGTGGTCTCCAGGGTCCCAGCAGCTTTAGGAGTCTGGGCCCATGGCTAAGGAAAACCAGCATCACCCACAATGGGGTCTTAAACAAGACCTTGTGAGGCTGGATCTTCAGCAGGTGATGAGTGCTCTTGCCTGTCACTCAGTACCAACAGAGGGTTTTGTCGCCGAGCTACCCTTTGCCACGCCCAGGCTGGAACTCTCAGGCCACACTCCTGACCCTAACGAAACATCCGTCAACCCATCCTCTGTGTACTAGAGGAGTAAGCAGGGGACATGTTTTCCATTGTATGTCTGATGAATTCTCCACTCTGCCACCAGGATCCTCCCTCTCACAAAGATCCAGAATCAACCTTTCTACCTTAAAATCACTGACCCAGAGAAAGAGCTTGACTAGACTTTAGAGGTCATCGAGCTTCTGTCATTCCAAATGTCAGCAGGTCTGTCTCCTCAAAGTCAAGACAGGAAGAGCCAAACTGGAACTGTGGAAAGGAGGACAGCACAACAGTATTTCCCTGGAAGTGGACCTGCTCCAGGACAGAAAGTTGCAGTGCCCTCAAGAAGGTCCCAAGTCAGAGTGGTCTAGATACCAGACCATGTTAACAACCAGAGATGGATGCCCCAGGTGTGGCCAGGTCCCTGCTAGGACAGGAGGCCTCAGTTTAAGCACTCAACACATGAAAACCTAGATTCCCAGGAAATGAGAACATCCTACTTCCACTGAAGTCGAAACAGCTCCACCACGTCACTCAGGGCCTTGCTAACATGTTTGAAGTATGACTTTTAAAAAACCCAACTTCTGTGTACTCTTTCCAAGCACATCCATCTACTCTGAAGTGAGGAACAACTCTCGCTTGCTTCCCACCGATTTCTGATCTCCATCTGGGCCGGCAGCCTCTGTCAGGGTGAATGACACATATGCAAGCGTTCCGAAGTCTTCAGAGTGGATGGTGCCATCCAAGGAGGAGGGTGGCAGAGGGAGAGGCCAGGCCACTCAAAACCACCTGTCACACCTGGATAGAAAACTGAGCAGCAGCCTTGCTAAAGCCTGCCCTCAGAGGGGGAGCCAGACACAGGCCTGTCCTGATCAGATGGGCATGCAAAATCCAGACAGGTTTCAGCAGGGAACTGCCTGGTTTCCCACTGAAATGGTCTCAATTTCACCACCTCTTGACATTTCTAAGTCTGGACTCAGGTGCATGGGCGTGCATACTGCGCCCCAGGAAGGCCAGAGACAGCAGTTTTGGGGGGAGATGGTGGGAACAAGGAAATGAAGGGAGCTGAAATCCAAATTCTACCCTTAACCAGCCAGGTGACCCCAGGCAAGTCCATCTTCTAGGTGATCTCTAAGGGTCCTGCCACCTCTGATCCCTTTTAGTTCTAACATGTCTCCCCCTTCTCACCCTTTCCCATTCCCAGCTCACAACTACCCACACGCCCTCAGTGGCCACAGCCTAGGCTGACTGCAGGGAGCTGAAGCACAGGCAGGAGCCCCAGGCACACCTACCTGGGTGCAGTCTGGGGCTGGCATCCTGGGGTTCAACAGGGCTCCTGGACTGCCCTGGCCCATGTGCCACCTGTATGCTTAGCCTGTATGGATCCTACAGGCCCCACCCGCTAAGACATTTGGCCTTGGGAGCCAGCCTCCTGCCGCCTCTGTGCACACAAAGAAATCCTAGAGAAATCAAATGAGCCCCAACCCCAGGCCGCCAGCCAATTTCCACAGCCACAGACGGGCCCTGCAACCCTGACAGGGTCCTGTCCCTCACCTTTCCACCCCAATTCCTGCCAGGCCCGGTGGAGGCCAGCTGACACTCGAGGACTCTCTGCAGTTGTAAGGGCCAGGCTCGGCTACCCAAGCCTGTGCTATGTAAAGCTGATGTGCCCCAACACTCACACGCTCTTTCACACACACACACACACACACTCACCAAGCCCCGCACTGCTGGGGTCCCATGGTCACCTGACTCCGGGCTGAGTGGACGCTGGGCCACAGCAGCCCTGCCTTGTGCTTCCTCTCCCTCTCCGCCTCCTCCCGCCTCCCCGGTTGAAGAGGCTGCTCTGCTTGGCAAACATGACTGCAGCAGGATACTACCCCAAGAGTAGGGGCACAGGAAGGATTTGCATCGGTCCCCTCATGCCCCCCAGTCCTCTGCCTCAGCAGCAAAGGCAGAGGAGCCAGTTCCCAGATGGCTGAGCCTGGGGGCCCAACGAGAGCCAAAGGTTCACCTGGCAGGAGGCCTATGTACAAAGGGTCAGTGGGGCTGCTCCACAGGCAGGCAGGCAGCTCCACTCCAGGCTGGGCAACCCCAGAGGGCACAAGGCAGCCTCTACTCACAGGCCAGCTTGCTGTCAAAGCTGGACAGGGCAATGGCAAAGGCCTGCAGCGCGCACAATGGGTAGTTGTAATCCATGGTGAACACGTCCTCTGCTACACGGCCAAACTGCATCACGATGTAGTCCGCTGGAGCCAGGCAGAAGTGTGGACAGACAGAAGGGCAGAACAGGGATGCAGAAGGACAGACAGACACCCAAATCATGAGAGGGAAGAGAGAAGGCCAGAAGCAGAGATGCCAAGAGAATCCCAGAGGAGGTAAAACACAGACCAAATGGGAGAAATGGCAGGAGAGAGGGAACAGGTGACAAGATGCAGACACACACCAAGAGACAGAGAAGAAGAGAGGAAGTCCATTCAAAGGGTGCTCCCACTCCTGAGACTCTGCCATGTGCAGAGAATCTAGGGTCAGGGCTCCAGAGGAGGGTCTTCCAGGGCCTCCCAGTCATTAAGGTTAGAAAATCCTTTACTAATCAAATAACCCCTGTCCTTAAACTCTGACCTCTACAGGCAGGGCTGAGTGGGCTGAATCCCGAGCTAAGGGCCCTGGTGTCACGCGGACATCCGCGAGTCAGGGCAGAAACACTCACGGTCATTGCCGTGGATGATCTGGAAGTTCTTCACCGAGGCCTGAGTGACGCGCCCGTGGAAGTTGAGTACGTAGGACTGCGTGTCGTCGTTCCAGACGGGCGTCTTGTTTTGCAGCTCGATGATACTCTCCGTGTTCTTGTTCTGCCAGCGTGCTAGCAGCGTCTCGTGCTCCTGGGAGAGCAGCCTCAGCTGAGCCAGGCCCGGGCCTTGGCCCCATGACTGCCCCAGAGAGTGATCTGCCCCGGTGTGGGGGCCCTTAGATCTCCTTAAGACCCCCAGGGCTTCTTACACTGTCTACACACACACACCCGCTGGAGCTATGCCCTCAGAAGTGCGTGCAGAGGCTGGGAGGAGGGGGAAAGTGGGTGGGGTGGGTGGAGACTCACGTTGCGGGGCCGGATAGAGACTCTCTCATGAACCATGGTCATGCCCGGGACAATCACACTCATCTTCCGCGGCCCCTTAAAACCTAAGACGTTTGTCTCCTGGGAAAGAGAGAGAGAAGCTCGCTCAATACTGGCCATCTGAAGACTCTAGCTACCTGCTGGACAGATTGGAGGAGGGGATAAAGATAAGCTAGTCAATCACCACTCGAATGTACAGTAGGCATCTGTAAACTTACCTTGTCCAAAATCTGCTCCTTAATCTCCACTCTGCCCAAACAAGCTGCTCTTACCATCTTCCTCGCTCCAGTGAACGACATCTCCCATTCCTCCATCTGCTCAAACTACCTGGAGTCATAACTTAACTCCTCCCATTCTCACATACCACTTCTAACCCATCAGCAAATGCTGTCAGCTCTTCCTTCAAGTTATACTAAGAATTCAACCACTTTTCAGCCACCACCATCTCTCAGCAAAAGCACAGGACCAGCCTTTAGCTGGACTCTTCATTTCCTCGGCCCCTGCCCCACCTCCTCGTCATCTGTTCTCCACACAGTGGTGAGCGGTCCTGCTGAGTCAGGTCGTTCTTCTCAGTTCACTCAGAGTAAAAGATGACGGTCTTACCTCGTCCTGCAAGGCTTCATGATATATGGCCCCATCACCCCCTCTTTACCACTGATTCTCCGCTACATTCACTGCCCTCCTTCTGCTCCCCCGACACGCCAGCGTTTTTGCTCACCATGTTCTTCTCAACACCTGCATGGTTGGTGTCACTTCCTTCTGGCCTTTACCCAAGCACTACTTCAGTGAGGCCCTCCTTGCCATCCTTCCTAAAAGAATATTCATAGCCCTCTTCCTGTTTTATCCTTCTTCAGTTCAGTCGCTCAGTCGTGTCTGACTCTTTGTGACCCCATGGACTGCAGCATGCCAGGCCTCCCTGTCCATCACCAACTCCCAGAGTTTACTCAAACTCATGTCCATTGAGTCGGTGATGCCATCCAACCATCTCATCCTCTGTTGTCCCCTTCTCCTCCCGCCTTCAATCTTTCCCAGCATCAGGGGCTTTTCCAATGAGTTGGTTCCTCGCATCAGGTGGCCAAAGTATTGGAGTTTCAAGTTCAGCATCAGTCCTTCCAGTGAATATTCAAGACTGATTTCCGTTAGGATTGACGGAATTCTGTTAGGATTGGATCTCCTTGCAGTCCAAGGGACTCTCATAGTCTTCTCCAACACCACACTTCAAAAGCATCAATTCTTCGGCGTTCAGCTTTCTTTATGGTCCAACTCTCACATCCATACATGACTACTGGAAAAACCATAGCTTTGACTAGACAAATCTTTGTTGGCAAAGTAACGTCTCTGCTTTTTAATATGCTGTCTATCTTGGTCATAACTTTCCTTCCAAGGAGTAAGCGTCTTTTAATTTCATGGCTGCAGTCACCATCTGCAGTGATTTTGGAGCCCACAAAATAAATGCTCTCACTGTTTCCATTGTTTCCCCATCTATCTGCCATGAAGCGATGGGACCAGATGCCATGATCTTAGTTTTCCGAATGTTATATAACTGTTTTATAGCTTACCTCCCACACTCAGGGTCAAGTCCCAGAAGGGTATATCTTTGTTGACTGCTGTCTCTCAGTGCCTCAAATGGCACTTGGGGCTAAGGATCACCTGAAGAGATTCAGACTGCCTCCCCTGAGCTGACCAGCAGGTGGCACCATTGGATCATACGAAACAGCTATGAAGTCCCAAGCTAATGGTACCAGTCCCTCATTTTGAAATAAGATGGAGAAATTCCTTGTGTTTACATCCCAGTTCGGTATCTGTGAGCTGTGTGACACTGGCAAGTGACCCAGCCTCTGATCTTCAGTTTCATCTATATAATAAAGAAGATAGGCTCGAGCTCTTAGGCTGAATATTCAGTGAGATGATTATGCAAAGGGCTTTACAGTCCATTTAAGACCTGAATACTGGAGGGAAGACTGGGGGGTTCCACCAACATGAACCCAGGCCTCCTGCCTCCTCCTCCTCAGGAGGCATCCAGGCTGGGCTGCAGAGAGGCAGGCCTAGTTCCCAGAACTTGCCAGGCAGGTGGTCAGCTGTGTTCTGTCCCAGGCAGGGGCCACTCCACTGCACCTCCTTGTCTGCCCACAAAAGTAGATGCAATAGGGCACAGACAGGTAGCAAGTCCTGAGTGTCATGTCTAGCTTGAAGCCCAGAGACCCAGGGCCCATGACTCACATAGCAGACAGCAGCCAGCTCCTGACGCAAGGTTCCACTTTCCAGAGTAGAGGCTGATGCTTTCTGAGGGTTGACTCCATTGTCGTAAACAGTGAACTTGGTGCCCATGAGGTTGGACCTGAAGGACAGACACAATCAGTGTAGGGTCGTGCATCCTCTGACCCTGGTCAGGGAGTAGCTCAGAGGCTGTCCTAGGGAGGGAAGACTGGAGGGGACCCTCATGACCTTTGTGGGCAGACAGCAGCTCAGAGGCTGTCTTACATGGTGCCTACAAAGCATTCTGGGCTGGGCCAGGAGTGGACCTGGGGGTACACTTCACAGAATCATCTCAGAAGATGCTTCATGGACAGAAGGCCTCGACTTGCTCTGAGTTTAATCAAAGGGGATCTCAGCTGAGTTCAGGGAAATCAGAGTTCCACAGAAAGTCTCCCTGGAGAAACCAGAGTGGCTCCCCGCATGGTAGGTGAGCCACCAGAGGGGCACCTGGCAAGACTGCAGAGGGGACTGAGCACCCCATAGAGGGTGGAGATGATCCACTCTGTCCCGTTCAGCCTGGGAGTTATGGTCCAGCCCCATCTCCAGCTCTAAGCTTGATTTATGCTCCTGAATCTGCCACACTTCTCAGAGGCCTGAGGCCTAGCTCAGAGCCTTCGCCCCACCCCAAGGTTGCTTCCTCTTCCTTCAAGAGCTCACTCCTGCCCCTTGGCGCTGACCATGAGACCAAGGAGGCTCTTACATCATCCCTGACATCCTGGGGTTTGATTTGTCCCCCCTAGTGGGCCTGTGCCCTCTCTGCCTGGGAGCAGCTTAGGGTAGGATGAGTGAGGCTCATCTTCAAATCTGGCTCTAGGCTAGCACAGATCTGAGCCTGCGGTTGACCTGATGGACACAGAGGACCCTGGGAGAGGATACGACACTTGACTTCCTTCAGGGGCAGGAGCTGCCCTCTACAGGGCCTGCCCCGGCCTGCCCCACCCCTGCTGGCCTCCTGAGGGCGTGCTGGTACCGCAGTTTCCCGATGTAGCTGTCCCCTCCTCTAGACAAGTCTGTAGGGTCCACGGAGATGAGGTAATTGGAAGTTTTACTCTTCTTTCTCTTCCTTCCTGCCAGGAGGAACACCTTGGGGAGTAGAGCAAAGTTATGCACGTTCCAGGCCCAGCCTCCAGTCCACACGCAATCCCAGGACCACTCACACACCCTCACTCACACAAGTAATCCCCTCGCTTCAGCTCTTGAACATACACGTGTGCACTCGTATGCACCAACGAGGCACACAGGCTTCTGTCTCTTTGGGGGAACTGGCAGGTCAGTGCTGGAGCTGAGGCTTCCAGTCCCACTCCAGCCCCCAGGACCTCAAGCCCACAGGATAAAACTGCATGTCCAAGCCAACCTCACCTTCTTCCCGTCCTCGCGGTCCAGGTGCAGGAAGTAGGTGGGGTACATGCCCCGGTCCATGCCCTTCTTGTCCCGTGTGATGCGGCACTTGATGGTAATCCCCTGGGGGGCCGGCCTCAGGGCAAACTCTTCGAGATCCTGGACCTCAACATCCACCGATGGCTCGGGGGCTGTGGGGCTGGGGGCCGAGGCTGCCTCCTACCGAGGAGAGAGGAGGAGCCTGAGCCCCAGCAGGGACCCCGAGCTGCTGAAGTTGGTGGTCTAGAATCCAAAGCTGCCCTCATGTGGTGGTGGTGGGAGACAAGGCTTGCACCCTGGGATGTGGGCACAGAGATCCTGGCCCTGGGCCAGCAGCTGGCTTCCTAGCCCTTCCTTCAGCCCAAGCACCCCAGGGTGGGGATGGAGGGAACAGGCAAGCTCTCAGAAGCCATGCTGTCCAACTCCAGCTCCCCCGCCCTCCGGCCTGACTGAAGACTGGGAGGACAGAAGAGCCCCGGGGGAAGAAGCTCTAGACAGGCACCTGGGCCCAGCCCGTGGCCCAGGAAAGCCAACTCTGCATCACTTCACTTCGTTCCCCTCCCACCTGGGCGACACTGCTGTCCGCCTTACTGCTGAGCAGGAGCTCCTCACTCACCCTGGTGGACTTCCTGCTCGTGGCGGAGCTGGGGCGGGTGTTGCTGTTCAGCTGGGAGGAGCTGGAGCTGTTCTCATCCTCATCTTCCTCTTCCTCTTCGAAGCTCATGCTGCTGGAGATGCCTGGGCCGGGCAGAGGAGTGGGAGGGGATGAGCGGTCACACAGGCACACCCAGACAGTCACCCATACACACAACACACATGGACACACACACGCAGAGTGGCACGTACACACGTGCATCCACGCACTCCCACGCACACATTCAGATGCACGCTAGGACACTCTCTTTCAGGTGCAAATGTGAGTTGGGGCTGGTCAATGTCCCCGGGTGCAGCCCCCCTCCCAGCCTCAGCTGTCAGACCCTCCCTGACTGGCAGCCAGGGTGCCCTGTCTCCTGGGTAGCAAGGCCCGAACTGAGCTGGCCCTGCCTGGGAGCCTCCGTCTCTGGCCTCAAGTCTACTGGAGGTCTTGGCTGGCAAAGCCTATAAAATCTCGAGAAAGTCCCAACTCTTCACTCAGCCTGATGCTTGGGACCCACCAATCCTCTCCAAAGAAAGTGAACGTCGCTCAGTCATGTCCGATTCTTTGCGACCCCATGGCTCCTCTGACCATGGGGATTCTCCAGGTAAGAATACTGGAGTGAGTAGCCCTTCCTCTCTCCAAGGGATCTTTCTGACCCAGGAATCGAACCAGGGTCTCCAGCATTGCAGGTGGATTCTTTACCAACTGAGCTACCAGGGCAGCCCATCCTCTCCAAAACCTGCCCCGCCTATGTGCCTCTCCCTACCTTCATCCCAGCCTCAACAGCCCTTCCTCCAGGAAGCTGTCCCTTGTGCAACGTCTCAGAACGTGTGCACTGCGGGCTCTCCCTCCGCCTCCTCCCTGGGGTAGAGCTCACTCTGTGGGCAGCAGGTCTCCTGGGAGGGTCTGCCTTGCCTCTCAGCCTCCTGGCCCTGCTCTCTCTAGCTCAAGAGTGGGGACATTTCATAAGAAAAGAGCTTTCTCAAAGGGACCAAAGGGAAAGGAAATCTGTCCCCACACCTTGGCCTCCCTGCAGGCAGGAGACGGGCATGGGGACCCGGGGCTGGGCTGTGGGCTGGCTGGTTTCTTTAGCCACACTTCTCTCCCTCAACGCAGCCTTCTCAGGGGTCCCTGCCCAAGTTGCTCACTGGTCTCCAAGTGTGCCCCCCTCCAGGGCCTGGGAGACAGACACAGGAGGGCTATGTGGAGAAGGGTGCATCTGAGAACCTGGGGCTGAGCTTTGGGGGGTGTCTCTGGACCCCCACGGGGCTCACCCTTCCTCTGCATCGTGGCACGGATGTCCTGCCCGCCGGGCCGTGTGCCGCCACCTGCGGCCGTCTCCCCCGCGTCCTGGGCCTGGTCCGACTGGCCCACAGTCAGGATCTGCACAGGGCCTTGGGCCTCAGACTTGTCTTCAGCCGGTGCTGCTGGCCCGCCGGAGCCTGCAGGCCATGGACACTCCTGAGTCCCATCCAGGGGTGCGGAGGGGATGGGGCAGCCTGGATCCCCAGGTGTCAAGGAAGAGGGTGAAGGAAGAACGGGGGCACCTCTGAAAACTTTATTTGCAAAACCGATTTTTAAAAAAATGAATGACTGCTGTCAGCCTCTTAATGGTGGGTGAGCTAGGAAGGGGCATGGGTTCCATTTCTTCTGCTGTTCCCCCACATCTGTGGCCGAGGGGGTACTGAAATGCCTTGCGTCCCTAGGCAGCCGGCAGCCAGCTCCAACTACATGGTGAGCAGGACAGGAGGGAGAACGAGGCTGGGTCCGAAACAGCGAGGCCACCGCTCAACTTGGACACGGCCAGCTCTGCACTGTCAGTGCCAGCCTTCTCTCTCCCTTACATGCGCACACAGACTCACACACATCAGTGAAACACACAGGGCCCCTGGAAAAAGACAGGTTGGCATACACTCGCCTTCCCCAAATGGAGGGGCTCCCACCTCCCCCATCAACCTTCCTGCCCAAGTTGCCACAGCTTCAGGACCAGAAACGAGACCTGGCCCACACATCTGGGCTTGGCCTAAAATGCCACGGTCAGCTCCACAGGCCCTCGGACCCAACACACCCCTGTCCAACCATGACCCAGAGGCCTGGAAGCCACTCCCAGGTACAAGGGCTGAGGAGATAGGGTAGCCAGCAGAGACGGGACTCAGAGCATGGCCACTGTAACTGGCCTTGAGCTCCAGGGATCTTTTCTGGAGAGGGAGGAACAGAGGGAACAGACTGGTCTGTGGGCCAAGAGGGTGGAAATGGGACTAGAGAAGTGAGAAAGCCCACAAGATGACTGAGCACTGCCCGAGGGGGAGACAGGCTGCCCGGGAGTCACTGAGGCCCCCAGAGGAAGTGTCCTGATCAGGGTGGAGGTGCTCGGGCGGGCGGGGAGGGGCTTCCTGGGCCACAGCTGAGCTGGACTTCACATCCTGGGGCAGCAGAAGAGTCCTGCCCATGCCCACAGGCCAGCCCGGTCCCACCTGAGCGGGAGGAGGCCTGTGAGCCAGCTGGGGGTTCCTGAGTGCCATTTGGGGCTCTCCCTGAGGCCTCTCACCCAGCCCCTCACCCCCAAATCTGGAGGACAAGACTCCTGCCAGCTCCATGGTGGGGGCCGGGCCTCCCGAAGAGGGGGCAGTGAAGGCAAGCCAACCTTTGTGCTTCCCCTTCTTCTCCTTCCTAGAGGCCCCGCCCTGGCCCCCTGCCGCGGCGGCTGCCTTGGTTCTCTTGGCTGAGGCTGGTGCTGTGGGGTGGGCAGCTCCCAGGGGCACACTGGCAAGCGAGTCGGCCTCTTGAACTGCTCAGGAGAGAGCCCGAGAGAGAGAGAGAGAGAGAGAGACATGCGTACAAGGTGAGACCAGAGCTCCAGCACAGCACTTCCTAACTCCCCCACCAGGGCCCCTGTACCATCATCCCTCCAGGCAGAGGTGCGCAGGGCAGGCCAGGCTGGAAGGAGGTGGCACCCTCCAACCCAACAGGGTGCTAAAGTCAACAGCCTGGTCTGCACCATGACCACCCAAGAAGCAGAGCAGTCAGGGAGGCGGAGGGAGTGTGTCTGCAAGAACAGGGGTCACCGATGACGGTGGGTGAAGACAGAAAAGGCTGCAATGTCCAGAAAAGACCACACTGAGGCCGAGCACCCCAGGGACTGCACTGTTCTCCTGGGACAAGCCCTGCAAAGCAGGAGAAAAATGGATCCCAAGAGCTGCCTGCCAAATGGAAGGTCTCAGAAGGATCACCACTGGGTACCTCCACCCTCTTCAGGCATCAGAAGCCCAATCTGCCAAGGCCCTTGAGTGGTTTCTCACTGCTCTTAAGATGACAACCAACGTCCTCCTGCAAGCCTGGCCCTCCCCTTGCCTAACTGTGCCCTCGTCACCTCCTGGGCATCCCAGGTCCCAGGCAAACCCTGGACTCCCTCTCGCTGTCTCACTGCCTGGACTGCCCTCGCCACACAGCTCCTGCTCCCACTAATTCCCATCATCCTGCTCAGACATCACCTCCTCAGGGAAACCCTGCTCTGGACACTACTCTGCCATCCACTTGCCAAGCTTGGCTGCCTTCCGCAACCCACACTTATGACAGTATGTTTCATCCTCTCTCCCCTCCTAGATCTTAAGGTCCATGAGAGAACGAAACTGCATCGGTTTGTGCTCACCCTGTACCCCCAGCCTCTAACCCAAACAGGCTCTCAATAAATAGTAACATGAATGAACACAACCAGTAGGTCAAAAACTCTCCACTGGGATAAAATGCTGGTTCTGATTTATCTCATCTTCTTCTGGAGTTCCCTAGTTGCTCAGACGGTAAAAAAACCTGCCTACAATGCAGGAGACCTGGCTTCAACCCCTGGGTCAGGAAGGTCCCTTGAAGAAGGGAATGGCTACCCACTCCAGTATTCTTGCTTGGAGAATCCCATGGACAAAGGAGCCTGGCGGGCTATAGTCTATGGGGTCGCAAAGAGTCAGACACGATTATGCAACTAACACTCACTTTTTCACATCTTTCTCTGGGAAGGATCCCTGTGTATTTAACACCAACAGCCAGCAGAGGGCAGAGCAGAGGCAGCGGAGGCTGCAAGGGGCGGGGCTCCTGGAAACCCAAATCCCACATTGGCCAGCCTGGTGAGCAGCCTCCTAGAGCTGGGGAAGCCTGGGCTGGAGAATCTGCCCTCACCCGGCCTGGTCTGGAGTCTGGGCAGGGGACAGCATTCAGCCTGGTCTGGAGTCTGGGCAGGGGTCAGCATTCAGCTGACTGGACCTGGGAACACACCATAGCTGCTCCAACCTTCAAAGCCCTGAGACAGAACTCTCCTCCCTTTACAGGGAAGGAAACAGACCTGAGGAGGGCAGGCGACTAGCTCACAGTGACAAGTGAGCAGGTGACCCGCACGACCAGAAACTTACTTTGGCTATGCACTCTCAGAGGCGCTGCACTCTCAGAGGTCTTTCTGCAGGCCTGGCCCAGCCCAGCACACAGTCGGTGCTCAAGAAATACCTGCCAAAGTGACTGCACAGATGTGACCTGCCAGACTCTCCTCTCAAAGCCTCAAGATGTTGGCTCTGGCACAAACTGGCAGGGCCTGAAGTCCCTGGAACAGGCTCCCCTGCCACAGGCAGACTCAGATGGCCAGGTGCCAGGCTTGGCAGAGCTGGGGCAGTGATACTGGGCTCCAGTGGATGCAGACTGAATTCCACCAAACCGTGAATGGCAGGGGGCTTTCTCTGCAAGACACTGTGGCCACCCTTGGGGCAGCACCCATGGATGAAGAGTGAGGGGAAGGCCTCCAGGTAAGGCTGGGGCTGGGGGCCAGTGCCAGGTGGAGCAGCTGGGCTGCCTCCCAGAGACCATCCCCTCCTCTTAAGGGCCTCTCAGGTGGAGCAGACACATCAGCTGCAGCCCAGGTGCTGAACTGAAGCGCACACGGGGGCATTACTGTGAAGGAGCCCCACAGCGAGGCAACTACCAGTCGTCTGAAATGCCTGGAGGCTGCACATCTGAGTAAGCCCGGAAGGAGGGGAGCACATCACTTCCTTCCAACTGCAAAGCCAGAGGCCTGCAACCATCTTATAGTCACTTTTCGATGGAGGAGCTGCCCTGATCGCTGAGCCAACAGCAGCGGGCAGTGGGGACTGAGCCTGAGTCCTCCTTTCAGGCAGAGACCCACCCTCTGCTCAGCCTGCGGTCCTCAGCAGGAAGGAGGGTCCTGAGCACTGGGGGGAAATCGAGGCATCCCCGCCCCCAGGATGAGCCGCAAAGAGTTCCCTTCCCAGGGGACTCCGCTGAGAACCAGTGTGTACACGGCTGGGAGCTGGAGGCTGCTGGTCACCATGGCTCCGTGCAGGGACCCACGGGCCAGAAGCTGGGCACATTGAGGGTTTGGGGAACCCAGGGAGGGGAGGCGACAGGTGTCTTTCTATCTGTGACAAGAGGCACGGGTAGGCAGGATATGAGATGGAGTCCTCCCGAGAGACAAAAAGCTGTCAGGGAGCAGACTGTTCTGCTCCTGGGAGCTGCCTCCTGCTTTCGGGGAAATGTTTCAGATCAGAAACCCGGGCTTTTGAAGTCCCAGGCCCACAAAGCTGTACCTTCTGGCCCCACACCTGGCGTGGAAGCCCAAAGCTCCAGATCCCAGCCTCTCTCCGCCTGCCCCACCCCTCTGCCCACCTGGGCACCCCCAAAACAGAATGGGCCCCTCGCCTGTCCAGGTCAGCAGGAAGTCCCTGAGGGCCCCCGAGAGCAGTCCCAGGGTGGGGTGTACCTTGGTAGCCGGTGCTGCCGCTGAGGTAGGACTCCACCAGGGGGGCCTGCTCCTCTGACTGCCGGGCCCGCCGGCTCCGGGGCCGCCCATCGGCATTGGCCTGCACCATCAGGGGCTCCTGGCGCTTCTTCTTCTGCTTCTGCTCCAGCAGGGCCCGCTACAGAGGCAGTGGACACACACAGGGGTTGGTTGGCCCTGAGAGGGCCGACCACCTCCCCAAGGGAAGGTGCCCAGATGGGGACTGGTCCGGGGGGTCCTGCTGGCTCCGTGTGGTTCCAGAGGTCACAGTGAGGTCCACAGCCCACTCTGGCCTCATGTCTTTGTGCCCCAAGACTTGGGGTCCAAGGGAAGCAGGCAGGTGTCAGTCCAGGTAGCTTCCCTGGCAGGGTCACAGCACAGTGACCCAAGCTGCCTCCTGGCAGGAGCCCCAGATGCCAGGGTGGTGCTAATGCCAAGCTGGTAAAGGAGAGAGCTCACCACTTCTCTCCTGGGAGGGCCCTCTCTCTCTACCACACAGGATCGCCCAGGAAGGAGGATGGCTCCCCCATCCCCCGCCCTTGGAGACCCAGTCCAGACTCCGGACTGGATGGCGCGTGCTGACCACCCTTCCACCCGGCTCCAGCCTCACTCACCTGCCGGTCAAGCTTCTGCTGCCGCAGGTTGCTGCCCTCATCATCTAAGACACTGCAGGGGGAGAGAGGGGCACTCAGGGTTGGCCCACAAGGACCACCCAGAGCCCTCTCCCAGCACATTTGGGTTCTTTAAGCCCCTCCCATCATGGCTGCTGGGCATGGGACAGGGAAGAAGGGTGAAGCTATATTATGGGAACAGGCTAGAGACATAAAGACATGAGCCGTCTTTCTGCCACTTCAGGGACTTACCTCCTGTTGGGATCCCTGCTGCCCAAGGACTTCCCAGTGTACCCCGCCCTGATAAACTGAGGAGGAAACTTTCCCCTTACTGAGATCCAGGGGCATCAGTCACAAGCCGGGCTGAAGGCGGGGCTTCAAACCCAAGGGCCTGCCCCTCTGGCTCCACCCCTCCATCTTTCCATTCTCCTGGTGGAAGCTGGGTCTTCTGGGGCAGACTCTCACCATCCATTCAAGACCAACTCCTGGCTCTCCAGGTGGTAAAGGGGAGATGCTGACACTGCCCACCCCCCTGGCCCACTTAAAGAGGACCCCTCGTTTTGGCGAGTGAAACTGAAACACCAACCAGTCCCTCAGGGCACAGCGAGGCTGGGTGCAGATGTGTGCAGGGCGGATGCAGCACATCAGTGCACAGCCCAGCAACCAGCTGCTGGGTCCTTCCTTGGCCACCTACACGGTGGGGGTGGCATCAAATCCTTGAGTCCCTAACTGAGGTCGTGGGACCGGCAGCCTCATCTCACACAGACTGGCCCTGCCTCCAAGTAACGCAGACCATGAGGAGGGAGTGCCAACCACTTAAGCTTTCTTTCTAGTCTAGGACACATGTATGAGACCTAGACCCAAGCCTATAAAGCCAAGGTCAGGCCAGCTGCATGGGGGTGGGGCTGGAGCCTGAGGATCTGAGCTATGGGAATCCCCAGGCTGCCCTGGCCCCCTTATTCTGGAGCCTGCCCCTGAACCAGACCTTGTGTGGGTGCCTGCACAGGTATGTCCAAGTATGCTGGGTTTGTGTGTGAGGCTGTAGGAGTATCTCATGTGTGTGCGCACACTGGGAGATGTCTGAATGTGTGTAAGCATGTCCACATGTGTAAGCACATACCTGGATATACATGCATGCAGACACCGTATCAGAGGTGGGTGTCCTGAGTGTAGCTGAGCACAGCCACATGTAAAGAGGTCACATCACCCTGAAGACAAGGTGAGGCGATCCACCTCCTCCTGACAACAGCAGCCCTTTCCAGCTGGAACAATCACTGACCTGAAATGTCCTTTCAGCTCAGCAAACTGCTTGTGCTGCAGAGGCTGACCAGGGGGTGGTGGGGAGTCCACAGATTGCAGATGGCCCACCACCCAGCCCTCTGGCTTCACCACCTCCCTGTGAAGACTACCTATTTTGAACTAGCAGCTGTCCTACCTACTTGACATCTGGGAAGGATTTGCCAGATGCCCATGGGCTGCTCTACGCACAAGAAGAGCCTGATTGTGATCTGGGGCCCTGCATAGAACAGCCTCATTCACCAAACCCTCGGTGGCCAGAGCACAGGAGAACACACTGCTCGGACATGCTTCTAGTCAAGGCCTCCCTGAGGGCAATGCCAGTCCCAGACGACAGGGAATAGCTCTGAAAAATCCCAGCTGGCTGTGACAGTGAGGGTCCCATCACAGGAGGCCACACACAGGTCAGGTGGGGTAGAAGGTGAGCAGGATGCCTGGGAGTCTGGCCAGGTCCAGAGGCAACAGCTCTTCTCCTGTCTCTCCGCCTCCAGCCAATGGCCTGCTGGGGAGTTCAAGGGCCACACATCCTCAAAGGGTCAGTGTGCCAACACCACTGTCCTCGTGGTCCATGGTGCCCAGTCTGGCTCTGTGTGCCACCTGGCCGAGAAGAGCAGTGGGGCCTGAAACCCACCTGTGCCCTGCCCGCCATGCTCTGTGCCTTGGCACGTGCAGGGCAGCCTACATCTCAGGCATGTGCTGGTGGCCTGGCCACCTCTGCAAGGCTGTGCTGCCTCCCCTTCCTGCCAGCAGGAGAGGCTGTTTCCTGGCTCACTGGGATGATGTGAGCCAGTCATCTAGGTCATCCCTGGCCCTGGACTTGGCTGAGCAGGACACAGTCGACTATTTCCATGGTGGTGACACCATTCAAGGAGCTGACACCTAACATGAAATGGCAATATCCTACTGAGAGGTAAGCTCACATCAGCAATGCCACCTCCAAACTGCGTGTCACAGTGGTTGCTCAACTGACAGAAGGTGGTTCCTGCCACCGTGGCCTCCTTGCCCAGTGTCCCCTCCACCCACCAACCTCATCCATGTGGGGAGGACATCTTCCTAGCACAGGCACTGTCCCACTGCCATGGACTTTCCACTCCATTCCATCACTTCCTCTTCCTCTCTCCCCACCTCCATCCCCCAATGGCAGAGAATGACAAAGAGCTGCACCAAGTACGATTACAGGTAGAATGGACTTAATCACCGGCCTTCAGAGAAAGATGGATGAACGCAAGGGTGAGGCTTCTGAAGAGATTCCAGAAACTCAGATACCCCAGAAGTGCCTGGAGAGCCACGCCCCTCCTACCTCCCCACCAGGCACGCTGTGAGTGGAGGATGGGCAGGGGGCAGCAACTGGGGAGAAGGAACATGTGTCCGGTGAGCAAGACCCATCCAGGAGGGCCGACAACAAATCCAGCTAAACGAGGAGGCTCTGAGAGCAGGCAGCAGCCCATGCGGGGCAGCGTGGTGCTTCCCTGAGAGCCACAAAGGCAAAGGGTGGACCACAATCACCTGGCACCGGCCAGCTGGTAGTGGGCGGTGTTTCTGCCCGACAACAATGTATCCGGAGCGCACAACATCTGTCGCTGGTGAATAACAAAGAATCCCCTGCACACAGCTGAACAATGACAACAATGATGGCCGTCTCCAGGGAGAGCAGAACCAGAGCTCCTCTCTCGCCCCCAACAGCAGCCCAGCCAGTCCTTCCCCCCTCACCTCCCCCAGACAGCCCTGCTTCCCACAACAGAACCTCTCCCAGGCACCTTCCTTCCTCACTCCCCGGCCTGCCTCCTCCTGCCTCTGTTCTAGGCAGCACTAAACGATAACCATGAAAGGAGACAGTAATGGCCTTTTAATGACTCGGGCTCCAATTAGGGAATCACTGCCAAGCCCAGGCTGCCAGCTGCAGCCCCGCCAGGAGACTCGGACAGGAGACAGGGCACTGATGGATGGGTCTTCCAGCTGACCCCAGCGGCTCCTTCACGATGGTCACCAGAGAGGCCGGGGGAAGCACTGGCCACTGGCTCGTGAAGGCCAGAGAAACCTGGTCTGCTGTGTCCATCCATCCATCTGCTCTGCCCAAGGCCAATCAAATGACCCCCTCACCTCCCAGGAGATGGCCCCTCCACATCCTCTGGCTTCTTCAAAGCTGCCGGACAGATATCTGAGAGTGAAACATGCATGACAGAAGTGTCAGGGACACTTCTTCCAGGGGCTGGAAAAGCCAGACTTGGCCAACATTGCTAGGAAGCCAGGTCCCCCCTCACGTTAGACCCCACCTCCATTCTCCAGCTAATCCACCAGAGGCCAGGCCAACCTCGGAGCAGACCCAGTCTCCATGCCCACTCTCTGCCCTCTGCTCCCTTTCCTCCCACTCAGTCACAGTGGGGCCTGCCCCTGCTGGACTCTGGCAGTCAGGCAAGTGTGTTGTCAGGGGAGGAAAGACTACCTGCTTGGCTGTGAACTCTGTGCCCAATGCTGGAACCTCCCCACTCCCCAGCACGTCCAGACCTGTGGCTTCTGTTGCCCAGTGGCTGCTTGAAACATTACGGGCAACACGGTGGAGGTGGGAACAGAGGCAGCCCCAGAAACGAGAGGACCACACTGCTCACAAGAGCTCAGCGTCCCAGGATGAGGCATGCCAGCCACTGGCTCCCAAACTTACCAGGTGAGTCCCAATTGCTGGGGGCACTCAACCCTGACTTGATAGTTCAGACCTGCTGGGGAAGCTGCCCCAGAATCAATCACCCACCTCACACTTTTCTTTTTCAAAGTCAACAACACATGTGATTCTAATGCTCAGCCACGCAAATAGAGACCAGGAGTCAGAGCTTGTGATCTCTAAAGGACAAAAAAGGCTGGAAGCATGCAAGCACAGTCTTCTGTTCAGATGCAGGAAAACATTATAGCGTGCAGAACAGGGTGGCCCCAGGTAAGACGGTGGAAGGGGTCAACTGAATATCTAGACAGGATGTCACCATTAGGAGCAAGGCCAAGTATGCTAGTAAGTCAGGGCACATGTCCTCGGGCCTATCAGAAAAGACGGGAGGACAGTACAGCCAGGCCTCCGCATGGAGCTGCAGTGACCAGTGACACTACCACATGGGCAAGAAGAAGCCATGTAAGTGGTGTGCTAGGTCAGTCAGATGGATAAAGGTTTTGGCAACAATCGGTCATGTCATCATCAAAGGAGGTTTCTATTAATAACATCATGCCTCTCTTGGTTAGCAGGTTTTTCGATGACCTGACACAAGGCAGGCCTCTGAGCAGATTTACAGGTGAAACAAAGTAGAAGAGATACTAACTGTTCACTAAGAGAGTGTGAATTCGGAAGATCCTAGAAGCCTAACAGGAAGTGGTCAAACCTTACAGGTGAGTCCCCAAACACCCCGCCTTCCCACACAGGCAGAATGGAGAAGACAGGGCTTGACATCAGCCTGATGAAAGACTCCGCAGTTTTGCTCACAGAGGCCTTGAAGGGAGCGGTCAGTATCAAAGCCATCCCCTGGGGGTGGTGAGGGCTGGAGGGCAGGGGTCCACTGTGAGGAAATAACAGCCTCACTATGCTCAATGCTGGACATCTGGACAGGCCACAGCCAGGACCCTGCCTGCGGCTCCAGGAGTTGGAGGAGGGCAGAGACCAATTTGAGCGCGTCCACAGGCTCCCTGCTCCCTGAATCATGTCAACTCCGTGCTCCTGCTCCCTCCACCCCGGGCAGCAGCAAGACGACTTCCCAAAGACACTCGGGGTGGGAGAAGAGAGAAACTCCCTGTGAACTACAGGCAGAGGCTCTGCTCTTCCCTCCTGCGGCCAGAGGCAAAGCAGCAGGCCAGAGTCCAGGCGCCTCTGAGGCAGAACTGACAGAGTCGGGAGTCTTGCCTAACGAGCAGTCATTCCTCTCCCCAGGAAGTATAGTGAGAAGTGCAGTACCAGGAGGATCTTAATGAGGACCAAAAGGAGGGGAAGGGCTTCCTTGGTGGCTGACACAGTAATGCAATGCAGGAGACCCGGGTTCGATCCCTGGGTCAGGAAGATCCCCTGGAGAAGGGAATGGCTAACCACTCCAGTATTCTTGCCTGCATGGACAAGAGGAGCCCGAGGGGCTACAGTTCATGGGGTTGCAAAGAGTTGGACATGACTGAGCGACTAACACACAGAACAAGAGGAGAGGAAACCCAGAGAGAGGAGTAGGCTCACCCTAAGGGAGAGTTTTCTAATGGTCTCGTCCATCGGAAGTGAGGCTGCTGGCAGGGATGCTGAGGGGAGCGTTCACACAGACGACTGGGCAGTCTGTGAGGGCCCTTCTTGCCTGAGATTCTCCTTCTCTGACCTAGAGTTGTGTTCTGCCAGCAGCACTCAGGAAGCCCCGTTGTGAGGGGAGAGTACTGCAGCCCTCAGGGGTGCTGAGAAGCCGGGTGTGGGGCCAGGAAAGCCAGGAAGTCCTACAGTCTACTTGGGAATGCCACTTTGATTCAAAGCAATGGGCACCGTGTCCATGCAGGGTCATGCCAGGCACATGGTCGCCTCACACCAAACCCCACTCTCCAGGAGTTCACGGCCAGTGAGGAGACACCAGGCAGCAGCCACAGGACCATGTAGACAGAGCACTAAGAACAGGGCTGGTCATCCCTCCCTCCCTCCAATACACCTGCGGGCAGCAGGCTTTCCTGACTCTCACTGCTCCTCCTTCAGCCCATAAAACGTAAAATCATGAACCAGGGACAGGAAATACTCAAGAACACAGGTGAAGGAAGAATGGCAGAAACAGAAATCAGTAGTAGTAATAACATGGGGAAAAAAAAAAACACCGAAAAGTTATGCCAGTTGTTATACTTTATAAACTAAATGGCTCCCTTCTAAGTCAGAATGTGAGGTTAATCCATGATCATTATAAATTGAGTCACAATTACCCTTAAGAAGATTATCACCAGCTGTCACAGCTTCAAAGAAAATGAGCCAGGTCTGGGCAATGCAGGTGCAAACCACCATTGAGGCAGCAGAACCCCCACCAGGAGAGCAAACAAGATATCGACCCACCTCTGGTCCCCAAGCCAGATGATACCTTCCACTTCCGACATGCTGTGACACGAGGGAAACCTCACACCAAAGCACGTGCACACTTGCCCCTCCCCCTCATCTCCAAGTGCACCATCTTCTGCCCCAGTTTCCTCTGTGATCAGGCAGGCATGTGGCTATGACTGTGATCAGCAGCCCCGTTAGTGCAAAAGGCAATTTGCATCTGCTCCTCTGAGCCAGATCTCCTCATTCTGGAAGTCTACACCCAAGTCCAGTGCTTTCCTAGGCTCACAAAGGCTCAGAAAGACCTCAGCAAGGCGGGAGAGACCGACAACTTCTAACTCCAGCCCACCCCCAGCTAGACACCTACCCTCCCTGTCACAGAACAAGAAAGCAGGGTGGCAGAGTGATGGGACGGTGAACAAGGCAGGGCCGCAAGGGGGCCAAGATGTTCCTTGGGGCTGGGCTTCAGGATAGCAGGATTCTGTGCCCCAGATGGAGTGTGTGGGCTCAAGAGAGGAATGGGGGGATGGGGTGGTTGGGCCTGGGCTGGGGCAAGTGCAAAATCCCTCTCTGCAGGATGCCAGTGCCTGGGACTCGTGGGAAGACTGAGCATCTCCAGGAGACAGCCCCACCTCCCTAGTGCCCTCTCCCCCAGAGGCAGGCTTAAGCCTCCCCAGTATGAGGCTGACTTTCTCTAAGACCTGAGCGCTCCCTTCACAAGTTGCTGTGGTTCTTGGCTCCTGGGAGAGGCTTCCTTGAACCATGATCTGGCCTGGTCCCCAGCCTGCGGATCTTAAACACGCCATCACATCCCAGCTCCACCCGCTGCCCGTTTTCTCCCTTCCTCCTAAGTCAGTCTGTGGCCACGACCCTGCCATCAGCACCCCGGGCAGGTACTTCCACAGCACTCACAGCCTCTAATCTCACAGGTACTGCCCAGGCATCTCTGCTGGGTGGTTAGAAGAGGTTAATGATACTCTGTGGGCTGCAGTGTCTTCTAGAAAGTTCTCAGCACCCAAGTGTCAAGAAGGCCAGGATGCTCCAGAAACTACTTGCGCCCCCAGCCGAGATGCCCTGTGCGGGGTGACAACCCTTCTGAGTCGACAGAGCCCCAGTCCCCTGATGGGACTGTCTCCTGGTCTCTATGAGACTGCAGTGTGACTGCATATGTACACAGGAAATCCTGGGTTGATGTGTGTGTATGCACACATGTGTGTGTGTTGGTGGGAGGGGCACCCACAAATTCTAACTTGGGAAGCCCTGAAACCCCCAAAGAAGCTGAGATTAGAGACCACAGCAATTCTCAAGAGAAAACTGTGAAGTCTCAGGCCAGTGACAAGTGCTTGTTTGTAGCAGGATCTGCTTTAACAAGCCTCAGGCTGTTTCAGCTGATTTCCATTTTGGATGCTGTCTGGACAGACTCATCGAAGAGCCCTGTCAGAATTATTTTCTATCAATGACTGGAATCAGGTCTCTTTCAGAGCAGGCTGTGTTACAGGCAGGTCTGGAGTCTTGTGCCTTCCAGCCACAAGCATGTGCACCGGGGCTGGCAAGAACATAGTGGACCTTAGAAGTCCAGCACCCCTTTTACACACATGCCTCTCAGGGGAGGCCTGGAGATAGCCCCGTAGCCCATGGCAACCAAGGAGCCAATGGGTGGCCAAGGATCTGGCGCTGCCATGGCGATGAGCTCTCTTCCAGTGGTAATGGAGAGAATGGAGTAGAGTGGATGGGGAAAGGCCCGCACCTGTGCAAGCCTCACAGACCCCACCTTCCCCTACCCCAACCTCCACACAGGCGTGAACACTCAGCTGTCCTTGGGACAGACCGCAGCATTGGAGAACACAGGGAGGCCATGCTTCCCTGAGTGTGCCCAGGGTTCCTAGGTTCATTCTCTTGTGCACGTGAAGGCAGTTCTCATGTACCGAGTTGGTTTGTATTCAGGTGTTTAACCCAGTTAGCAAGTGGATTTCTGTGCCTTTGATAGATACCAGTGGTACTTGTGTGGGGGTAGTGGGAGGCAGGTATTCCCACAAATACAGGATATGTGTGTGTGTACAGATAGGCAGGAGTGCACCTGTGTGAGCCCGAGAATCTGTGAGTGTGCGTGTGCGCGCAGCAATACATGGTGCATGAATATAGAAGCAGCCTGTGCTTTAGGTTCAGAATGCCTTTCTCCAGGAATTGACGCTCTGAGTGTGTGAACCGACCAGCAGGAGCGTCTTTGGTCCAGTGGACGTCCTATGGGTGCATGTCTGAAGATGTATGTATGTGTGTGTGCACGCGGCTATACTGGCGTGTGACCAGTATGCTGGGCCTAGGAAGGGGCTCAGCTCGGTTAACTCCCTCTCTAGGCAGCCACATGGGGCTGCCAGCCCCAACAAGGCCCATACAGGCCCAGAGAACTGGCCTCTTGCAGCAACCCCGGCCGATAAGTGGGGAGGGCAGAGCAGGCGGGTTTACTGGGGCCCCCAAAGTTGGGGTAGTAAGGCCCAGCGCCTCCAACCCGCGCCCCTAGGGTAGGGCCAGATGGGGAGGGTACAGCTGTTCTGCGCCCCAGCCCTGCATCCGCAACCAGCCTTGCTCCCGGAGTTCGGAGTGGTGGGCATCCCGACCCAGCACCCTCGACCCTGCCCCTAGCCTTCAGCATTGAAGGGTGGTGGGCCAGACCCGCGCCCCGGAGGGAAGTGAATGTGGGGGCTGGCGCCCGCGTACCTGTAGGGAATCCAGTCGGAATGCGGCTTGGAAGTCATGTCTCTCGGGGGCGGGGCGGCAGCTGCGGCTCGGAAGGCCGGGGCCCTTGAGGGCCGGCGCGGGGGCCCTGCTCAGCTCCTGGGCCGCCCAGGGCCGCATCCTCCCGGGCCGGGGCGCTGGGCCCCGCCGAGGCCCGCGCTGCAAGCCAGGGCCCCGGTCGCGGGTTCGGATAACGACTGCTTGCGCGGCGCGATGGGCGAAGCGGCGGAGTGCGCGGGGCCGCCACGGGCGTGCGCGCGCGTGGAGGCGGGAGAAGTCGCCCGCACCGCCCCCCGTCGCCAGAGGGGCTGGGGCCCTTGCCGGTGGCCCGGCCTTGGCGTGGCAGCGGCGGCCCGCCCCCTCCTCCCTCGCTCCGCCCCGCCCCCGGCGGAGACCCCACCCCCAGATCGGCTCCGGCGTCCCAAACGCCCCCACCCCTCACAGAAAGCCCGGGTCCCCTGGCTCCGCGCAAGTGAGAGCGCCTGCGCTCATTTTGGGTGAATAGAGGCGTTACCACTGGGCAGGTCCCCGACCTCCAAGCCTCAGTTTCTCCTTCTGTGAAACGGGGATAATTCTAACACCTACCTACCTACCTGAACTACCTATCTCCGTAAGGGATGGGAAACCTTTGCTTAAACGGGGTGAAGGAGAGGAGAAGTAGGGGGTGGGACCCAGTTGTGTAGGAAAGGAATGATGCCCCGAAAGACCGAAAGAGGTCCAAGGGAACCTTCAGGTGCCGAGCATGGAGGTTGGCCTTTCCCTCTCCTGGCCCTCCTGGCCGCTCCAACCTCCTCCCCGGGGAATCTTCTTTCTTAGGTTTTAGTAAAGGAGATGTCTCTTCCCACTGCGGAGGAGTCCTTCCCTTCTAAGCTATAGCCGTCAAGACAAGGATAACATTCAGTCTAGTGCATCCTTAGCCTTTAAATTTTATATTACTTAATCTCCACAGCAGCCTTGAGAGGCAAGTAGTTGCTGCTGTTTCCCAGAGAATAAAGCCTCGGGAAGGCTAAGATGTCCAAGGACAGAAAGCTCCCAGCGATGGAGCTGAAAAGGACCCAGCGTCTCTGTCTTCCAAAGCCCTTTCTAAGGACCACACTTAAACGGAGGCAAAACTTCTCAACAAAGATAACCTTACAGTCTCTGCGCACTGAAGTGGTCCTGGCTGTGACCAGCACTGAGTTCAAAGCGTGTTGTGGTGAAGGGCAGCCAATCCACAGTAGGGTTGGCTGAAGATGGGGGAGACCCGGGGATCACGGAGGGGGTCTCCGCACTGCAGGTGGGTGTCCTCACGTGCACCCTGGATTCAGCAGCACCAACCCCCAGCCAGGCCAGGGGAGCGTCGTGGCTAATGGCGAGAGCGTGGGAGGGCAGCTCGCTGTACTCCCTTATAGGAGGGCCCTTCCTCCCGCCTTGGGTTCACAACCAGGAGCCCCCACCCCAGGACTCTCCCCACTATAAAAACAGTAACCAGGATCTTGCGAGGGGGGCGTTTGCTGAACATCAGATGCCAGCTATATAATTTGTGTAATCCTCACAACCACCCCAGTGGTAGGTGCTCTTATCATACCCATTTTATAACAGAAGAATCAGGCATGGAGAAGGCAAAAATCTTGCCCGAAGTCACACACCTGGTCAATGGTGAAGCCAGGATTCACACACCAGTGCCCACAGCCCATGTCCTTAGCTTTCTCCTGCCTATCACAGTTCTTGCAGTGCACACACACACACACACACACACACACACACACACACACGCATGCCGCCTCCCTCTTCAGGCTTCTGGCGCACAGGGCAGTCAGATCCATCTCTGTCTAGTGCAGCATCAACGCTTGCCAAAGGCTGTGACCTCTGATTATTTATCAGCCTCTAAGAGCTGTCACTGTCAATGAGAACAGAGAGCAGACAGAAAAAAAAATTCACCCCAGAGTAGGATGCAGGGGGCAGAAGGTAGGGCGGTTTCCTTGTCTGCTGGGACCCTTGGCCTGGGCCTCTGCTTTCACTCCTGTCAGGTTCCTAAGAAGGGCTGCAGAAAGGGGCTGGTCCCTGCCCTGGAGACCAAGGCAGCACAGCAAATCACTACCCAAGGCCTCTATCTGTCAGGACCTGTGGACAGAACACTGCCTAGAAGCAAGAGGTCAATACCAGCCTCCAGACCATCAGCAGCTACCAACCACTTCAGAGATGAGCTGAGAAGACTGCCTCTTCAAGAACTTGAGGCTACTTTCCTCCTTTTTTCCCAAATTATCTGACACCTTAAAGCAATCAGAATCAAGTTGGAAGGTCTCAGGAGCCTGGAGTAATTGAATCTATTAAATAGACACTTTAAGTTCTGTCCTAAGGGAGCATAATCTAGAGGCAGAGTGAGGCGCAGAAAAAAGACAGTTCTCCAGAAAGAGTTCTGTGCACCCATGAGATGTGGGGGAGCCAGAGGGGATATGTGCCATGTATGCATGTATGTGTGTGTGTGCATGTGTGTGTAAGGTGTCCCTGCAATCAGAATGGGCCTGCACAAGAACATTTGTTAGTTGATATGTTGATGTGTGTGCATAAGGAGGATCTAAGCGTGTACTTCTGTGAGTTCTACAGAGATGTGTGAGTTTCACACTCAATTCAGAACTGGTGATGGGTTTTGCTGCTCAGATGACTTCCCTGGTTGACATTTTAAGCGTATGCCCTTGACTTCTACTAAAAAACTACTCCAGAAAGGCATGAGAAGAATATTTTGCTAAACTGTGGTTAAAATACAGGTGTGCTGTACAGTGACCCTTGAAGAAGTACCTAAGCTTTTTAAATTTAGCCCAGGAACAAGGGTGTCTCTACTGAACCAGAGCAGCCCACACGGCCTCCTCACCACCTGTCCCATTCCTCAAAGATGAGGTATTTGCTGTGAATGTAAATTCTCCTCATGGCATGTTAGGCCTTTTCAAACATGGTCATGGTTTGTCAAGGGAGAGAAAGAATACACGGGGACAGAAACAATGTGAAGGAGACCTTCACCAGCTGCCACCCACCTGGAAGGGACCCTAGCGCCAGTTCCCCTCAGTAAGGCTCGTTCATTTAAGGAAGAAGGTGAGCATGTTGGCACCTTGCTACTCCCATGTGGAATCTTAAATTTTCTGTTCCTAATTTAACAGTTTGAGTGTGGGCCACCTTGCGTCAATTTTAGAAGCAAAAGGATATGAAGAATAAATGAACATCCATTCAGACTGGGCACCAAGTCCCAAGGTATCCTCCCTGCCTCACAGTTTGGCACGGTACCCTTGTATTCTGAGGAAGACAGTGCAATCGACCAAACATCAACTCGACCCAACTGGGCTCAAGGGTCCTTGCAGCAATTCAGCAGGTGTCAGGCTCAACCTTGCTCTCAGGGAGCTTTCAGTTTGGCAGGAGAGATAGAAAGCACCAATGTGCCAGTATCACAGTCCAGATGTACAAAGTGCTGGGAGCAGCCAGTGATTCTGAAGGGAGGGACATCAGGTTAGGATAAGCCTTTTGAGAATGAGAAAAGATGACAGTTGAATTGGGCCTTGATGGATGAGGAAGGTTTTTGTGTTTGTCAGCCAGGGAAGTCCCCAGCAGGGTTTTGATAGACAGATGTGGAAGGAATGGGTGAAGTTTAAAAATTCCTGAGAGTCTATGACTGGCTTGGCATGGTTCTGGGCTCTTTTACCAAAGGGCATTCTAGACAGAGAGCATGACATGAGCAAAGGCAGGGATATGAGAGTCTGTGACCAACACATGTGAAAATCTAAGTGCAAATCACCTAATGTGGTAGCGTATAGGTGAGTGGTTTGGTGTGGCAAAACGGCCTAAAAGTTAAGTAGGACCAGATCACATGGTCCTCAGAGCATCTGACTGGCGGGCTTGGATTTTATCCTATAGCCAATGGGAAACCACTAATGGGTTTTAAGCCAAGGGTAATCCAATCACTGTGGACGGTGACTGCAGCCATGAAGTCAGAAGATGACTGCTTCTCTGCAGGAAAGCAATGACAAATCTAGACAGTGTGTTGGAAAGCAGACATCACTCTGCCAACAGAGGTCCACACAGGCAAAGGCTATGGTCTTCCCAGTGGTCATATACAGTTGTGAGAGCTGGACCGCAGAAGGCGGAGCGCCAAAGAATCGATGCCTTCAAACTGTGGTGCTAGAGAAGACTCCTGATAGTCCCATGGACAGCAAGGAGATCAAACCAGTCAATCTTAAGGGAAATCAACCCTGAATACTCACTGGAAGGACTAATGCTGAAGCTGAAGCTCTAGTATTTTGGCCACCTGATGCAAACAGCCGAATCATTGTAAAAGTCCCTGATGCTGGGAAGGATTGAAGGCAGGAAGAGAAGGGGGCATCAGAGGATGAGATGGCTGGATGGTATCACCAATGCAATGGACATGAACTTGGGCAAACTTTGGGAGGTGGTGAGGGACAAGGAAGCCTGGCGTGCTGTAGTCCATAGGGTTGCAAAGAGTTGGACATGACTGGGGGTGCAACTCAACAACAACAACCTGTCCACGTGTACCTTTTAGAAAGAATTGGGAACAAAATGGAGGATAAAGAGAGACAAGCCTAGAGGGACTGAAACCTGATAGATGGTGGATGGGGAAGTCCAGGGTAGAGATAAAAGGCCCTACGCCAGGGACCAGTGCTTTGCAAAACTGTGGGGCAGACATCATGGCAAGACGGCAGCACATGTGTGGGCAGCCAGAGAAGCCCTCTGAAATTCCCATTCAAACTGCAGAATATACAGAGACCACTGCTCCATTATACATGATTAAAGTGAGATAAATAGGCTTACTGATGTCTGTGAAAAAAAGTGTAAGGTAACCACTCATAGAATTAAAAGCAATATGTCTATTTTCCAAATCACTGCAGAAGAGAATAGCAAATAAAAATCTTCAGAACAACAGAAATGATCACAGTCTAGGGACTTCCCTGGTGGTCCAGTGGTTGAGCCTCTGTGCTGCCAAGACAAAGAATGCAGATTCCGTTACTGATTGGGGAACTAGGATCCCACATGCTGCACAGTGTGGCCAAAAAAAGAAAAAAATGATTATAGTCTAAAGGAAACATAAAACTCAGAAAGTATAAAACAAAGTAATAGGAAGAAAACCAAATGTAATGGTGAGGAAGTCAGTGTAAATGAGTGCCTACAAGACTGTCAGACATGACTATCATTTGTGGAGAATGCTCTCTATGCTGGGCACCCTCTGTGTGTTGCAGAAAAGCAAAAGGGTGATGAAATGGAATTATGTAGTTGAGGCTCCGAGACAATAGATATCACATTCCAGGGTGAGGTGGGACACCACCAAATGTGACATGGAAAAGAGGCTGTATCATTAGCTGGCACATCTCTGATACATATAAAATAAAACAGGCTGGGGAAAAAAAAAAATGGTTGTTGGAGGTTCAACAGGAATTTTAGAGAGAGCCCCCAGGGTCCAGTGAGCCCTAAGTAGGAAGGGTGAAGAGTACTATATCCTTCATCTCCAACCTGAAGGGTGGAGCTTGATGGAAACCCCTATGAGAACTTAGTGTCAGACTCTTTGCAATCCCATGGACTGTAGCCCGCCAGGCTCCTCTGTCCATGGGATTCTCCAGGCAAGAACACTGGAGTGGGTTGCCATGCCCTCCTTCAGGGGATCTTCCCAACCCAGGAATTGAACCTGGGTCTCCTGTGTTGCAAGCAGATTCTTTACCATCTGAGCTGCTAGGGAAGCCTAGTATGGGGCCACAGTGCTGGGGCATCTGAGTCACACCTGCCCTGATGGCTGAGAGGGTGCTGCTGTCCCAGGGTCAGCCTGTGCTCTCAGTTTAGTGGGGTGATGGATACAGTGTGGGCCCCAGCACAAGGAACAGGTGTGATTGTCTTAGATCCCAGGCCAGAGGGCCCCCTTGTTAGGGGAGGCCACCGTGGGGGAGGGGATGAGTCCAGCTGCTTTCCTAGGGCCTGAGAACGGGTCCACAGGGTGAACCATAGAGTGGAAGCACCAGCCACATCAAAGGAGCTGTACTTGGGGAGATACCCCAGTGATGGAATGATCGCCAAGAATCCACAAAAACACCCCACGCAGAGAGATAGCCCAGAGAATGTGACACCAGCTCATCAGAATATCATATCAGTCAGGGAGAACTTTCCTCTCCTCTCCTCTCCCAGCTTTGTACCTTCATCTTGGACCCTGGAGAGGGTCAGAACTGCTGAGTGTACCCTCGCCTACAAGCAGCTGGCCTGAAGCAGGCTGAGGTGGACAAGAGAAGCTGATGTTACTCTGGAGTTCTAAGATTTTTTTAATCACAATAGATAGAACATATTAATGGCTGACAGGACAACCTTTGGTTACCTGGAAATGGCCAGAAAAGCCATGGGACTTACCTTCAATTTCATCTAGGTTTTGGGGGGAAAACAGCCTTGAAGAATAAAATTAAAGAGACCATGGGAGACAAAAATAAAGTTGGCTTTATGATTCCATCTCATGAGTCATGCCTATTCAACCCAACAGCTACACATGGCTTCTCTCATCTAATCCTCACAACAACACTATGAGGTAGGTACTATTATTATCCCCATTCTGCAGATGAAGCAACTGGAGGTTACATAACCTGCTCAAAGCGCCACAGATAGTAAGTGAAAGAGTTCAAACTCAGGCAGCACAGAGCTCTACAGCCCACAGCTCAATGGCTATCATTTAGAGAAAACCCAGTGATGAGGGCTTAGCCCTTTGCCTAGAAATTCCTGTCCTAGAAATTCAGCCAAGGAAAACATGAACTGGAGCCGAAGTTTATGTACAGAGATAGTCATCCCAGCTTTATTTCTATGGAGGAAATTGGCAGGAGTTGAGGGGGTGGGGTGGGGTAACAAAATGTGTGTCATTTGGGACTTGGTTAGGTCAATGATTCTACGTTCACAGGATGGATCTCTAAGTATCGTTTAGAAGGAATGTAACTACAGAGGAACAGGTTTATGAGGTAAGATACAATATTGTAGGAAAGTATAATATCCTACAAAGAAGCTCCACACTGGCATATGCACACATAGTCTCAGAAAAAGTTGCCCAGGATAAGAAAGACACAGTCTAGTCCATCAGCAAAGCCACCCTAGGACCACCTTCCAGATGCTGGCTTCCTCTTAACTCTAGCTTTTGGCTCCTTAGATCTCCTTTTGACCCCTCCATAGCACAGACAGCACCCTGCCAGCGTGGTTAGGGAGACAGACAGTAAACAAACACTTGGTACACAACGGGTTTAGTGAATTAATAAATAATATTCTTAAAGCTGTACAACTGAAATATCCCTAATCGTCCAATGTAGTATGATCTGTTACCAAGATGGCACCCAGGTGGCCACTCTCCAGTCCACGTGGGCATTAAAAATGTTTGCAATTTGGGGCCAGGTATTAAATGATTTATCTTGGAGGGGGTGCGGAAGTGTGGGAAGGATGCTTAATACCTGCTCTTGGCCCAGTTTACCAGCTCCGCTTTGAGGATCTGCTGAGCATCTTCTGCTCCGAGGACCCAGATGAGGGTGGGGTGTGGCTGGGGAACCCAGAGCCAAAGCACAGGGTCTCTGCCCACTTCCACACAGAGCATCCAAGGAGCAGGAGCTGAGGTTAGAAATAGGAAAAGGTTCTGAGGAGGTGTGCCCAGGCCCCCGTGCTCAGCCTGCAGGAGGGGTTTGTTTTATCAGTGTTATTGAATTTGCAGATAAGCAACAATGAATTAAGCTGATCAGGAAGAGAGGGAGTGAGTTCTCATTTGTTCATAATGCAAGATTTATCTAGCAGAGCTCTCTCCTTTGTCAAACAGAAAGCCACTGCCTTTATATCCTCCAGCAAAGAACATTTTATTTTGTAACCTTTCAGAAAACCTATGAGTTTGCGGTTTTGACCTGTTTTTTTTCCCCCCTCATCTAAGAAAACCATGGTTATTTAAAATGTGAGATGCATTTTAAACAACCCTACTCTGAATTTGCTAACCCATCTCTCTAGCAAGAGGAATCAGACCCTGAAATGCAATTTAAACTATTTGCAAAGTTTATTACCCCTAACATACCATCTTTTCGCTCCATGGCCCTTCTCTTTTGCTGCTAATGGTTCATAAATATCAAATTCTAATCAGATTCTCAAGCTACCAGGTCACTGAAGAAGCAGTGCCCCTAAGGTAAGAGCTATGGGATTGGAATGAAGCTGTTCTACATTTCTGGCTCAGTTTTCCCATCTCTGAAATGGGGAGAGAAGTCACCAAGACCTATAGAGGCAGCAGGTATAGGAGAAAGAACACCAGACCCAGAATTCCAGTCTTGGCTTTGTTGTTAATATGCCGTGTGACTTTGAGTGAGTATGTTGCCTCTCTGCGCCTCAAGAAATTCAGGGGGTGGGACGTTCTCCAAGGCTACCTTTCAGCGCTACACATTTCTCTGATATTTTAACTCTTTACAGCAGGGCTATTAGGAGACAAAAGAAGGTGATTAGAATTTGTTCAACTCTGAAATAAGCATAAAAGTCTTGCATTTTATAAAAGAAACACACAGCAGTGAAAACACACTAGACTTGAACTGAATTCTTGCCTTCTCTGTGCTGCTAACTCATTGGGTAGCCAAGGACCACTCGCAGGGCTCACCTCAGTTTCCTCATCTGTTATGTGGGGACAATGTACATCTTGCCTACTACATAGGGTGTGTGAGACTGAACACAGAGAAGGAATGTGAACCTGCGATCACTGTGTTCCAAACACCACGGAGATGTGACAACACATAGTAATTAGAGCTTCCACTTATTGAGCCCTGGTGTGGAGCCAGCGCTGTGCTGAGCATTACCTGTATTATCTCATTGATTGCTCACAGCAGCCCTGAGGAGCTATTACACGAAAGGAAGCATAAGCTCTATGGGTGGTCACAACAGCAAGGATTTACTTGCCTTGGCGGAAGCCTGGGCTTTGGGGCCTGGGCCCATCTCAGAGGAGGATGAGAACAGGCAGTCCCAGCGGCTGCTGCCCTGCCTGGGTTCTGCGGGGAGGGGAGAGCCGCTCCACCTCAGCATCTCTGAGCTCTGGGCAGCTCCTTCTAGACTTCCTCAGTGAGGGCTGGTGGGGCTGGGTGGGGCAGAACCCACCTATGCCTTTCTCCAACTCCAGGCTGCTTCTGACCTCTCTGCATCTCTCTCCCTGATTCTCTGTCCTCCTCCCAGGCCACCCTCCTTCACATCTCTGCTGCAGGCACCACCTCCCTGCTGCTGCAGAGCTGGCCCCTTCCACGGCCTTAAGGCTGGCACGGGGCAGGTGGCAGGGAATGAGGGGCCCTGCTCAGCAGGACGAGGCCCTGGATTTTGGCTTGATCTTCTCAGGCCAGCCGGCCCTGTCCAGGCCCTCATACTCATCATTACTTCTGGGATCTCCTTGGAGATGGGAAAGCTGGGTTGGCCCTCAGAATGGGCTTCAGAGGTCTCCTCTCCCAAGCAGGCAGAGTTCGGAGGGATGTTGTGTGTTCCTCTAGCTCACGTCACCCTCCACTCTCCCCCAGTTTCTTGGAACACTTGATCCAAAATCCCACAGGCCTCGCTGCTGGGTCCCACGTCTGCATACTTACACCTTAGCCTGTCTGGTTTTCATGGGTGATGGGTACCCATTTCTCTGGCTCAACCCAATCTATTTTTTACTTTGGCCCATCCCACCTCTTGGCTCTGACACACTGTAGGATCTTCCTGGGGAACCCCACCAGAGCAGGTGACTGGACACTTGCTGATGCTGTTGGCTGACATCTTTGCTCATCCAAAGATACTTTTAGTGTCTTGGATGTTGGGAGACCTGAATCTAAGTCCCTGGCATCCTTTCATGACCATCGACAATCTCTTCCCAGTTTTCCTGGCCTCGATGCACCAATCTATAAGATGAGGGGATTGGATTAGATAATGTCTAAGGCCCCCAATATCACTGGAGTTCCAGTATCCAGGGCCTCATCTGACAGTTTACATGAAAAGGATGCACGTTTCTCACCTCCCACTCTGAATGCCCTGGGAGAGCTGAGTAGGGAACATTCAGAGCAGGTTCACTTCGCTCGCACACCCTTAAGCAAAAGTATAATGAACAGAGACCATCCCTCACCTGGCCACACACCCAGAAGTCACAGGGGAGATGCAGAATGCACCCTGGCAATGGATCTGAATTCCTTCCTTCCCCAGAAAACGAGTAGAGGTGATACACATGTACAAATAACTCAGTAGAAAAGTAAACAGACAAGTCTCACAAAAACTCCAAATGACCACAAGTACATAGGAAAAACTGGCACCATATTTCCTCCCACCACCCTACCACATGAAATCCATCACCAGGTCCTGTGGATATTAACTCCTAAGTATCTCTTCAGTTGGTCCCCTTCATCAATCTTCTCACCATTTCCAATGCCACCACCCTGGTCCATGCTACTTCATCTGAGGTACGTGGGATCACCTGTGCGCTTCAGGTGTCCACTCTGGAGCCAGATCTGTGGCTTCAAACCAGGCTCTGCCACAAACTCCCTGTGTACTTGGAGACTTAATAGTTAATATACAGAAACCACTCAGAACAGCGCCTGGCATGTTGTAAGGAGATGTATGAGTTAGCTGCTGTTACATAATGAGCTGCACCCCCTTTCCCTCTGGCTCTCCTGCAGTTCTGTTCCCACATGGCACTGAGAGTGATCTCTCCATAATGCAAATCTACCATTGCACCTGCTGCGTTAAATCCTTCACTGACTTCCCATGCTCGCAGACCAAAAAAAATTTTTAAGTGTCCACACAACCGATCAAGTTTCCATTCTCCAGCCATACTGGTCTGCTGTCAGACAAGCCAGGCTCACACTCTCCCAACCTCAGCAGAGGCTGTCTCTTAGCTCTAGAACCTACCCCCCACCCTCCCCGCTTCCAGTTCAAGGCCCTATTGCTGACACCTAGGGTGGTGGTTCAGTTGGGATGGAGCCGAACCAACTACCTCAATTTTCAAAAGCTCCTGAAGGCAACGTTGAGGAACGTTCAGTTCAGTTCACTCAGTCTTGTTCGACTCTTTGTGACCCCATGGACTGCAGCACACCAGGCTTCCCTGTCCATCACCAACTCCTGAAGCTTGCTCAAACTCATGTCATAGAGTCTGTGAAGCCATTCAACCATCTCATCCTCTGTCATCCCCTTCTCCTCCTGGCTTCAATCTTTCCCAGAATCAGGGTCTTTTCTAGTGAGTAAGTTCTTTGCATCAGGTGGCCAAAGTACTGGAGCTTCAGCTTTAGCATCAGTCCTTCCAATGAATGTTTGGTGCTGATTTCCTTTAGGATTAACTGGTTTGATCTCCTTGCAGTGCAAGGGACTCTCAAGAGTCTTCTCCAACACTACAGTTCAAAAGCATCAATTTTTCAGCGCTCAGCTTTCTTTCTAGTCCAACTCTCACATCCGTACATGACTACTGGAAAAACCGTAGCTTTGACTAGACAGACCTTTGTTGGCAAAGTAATGTCTCTGCTTTTTTTTTAATGTACTGTCTAGGTTGGTCATAGCTTTTCTTCCAAGGAGCAAGCATCTTTTAATTTCATGGCTGCAGTCACCATCTGCAGTGATTTTGGAGCCCCCCAAAATAAAGTTTGTCACTGTTTTCATTGTTTCCCCATCTATTTGCCATGAAGTGATAGGACCGGATGTCATGATCTTAGTTTTCCGAATGTTGAGTTTTAAGCCAACTTTCTCACTCTTGTCTTTCACTTTCATCAAGAGGCTCTTTAGTTCTTCTTCAGTCATTAGTCTACTATATTAGACTATATATTAGCCTACAACAGTCGTTAGTCTACTATATTAGGAAGTAGAGTCATAATTTACATTGTTGCAAATGGGATCAACCCAGGGATCAAACCTGCAATAATTTACATTATTGCAAACGGCACTCTGTACTGGGTTCTTGAGAAAACTAAAGTGGATCAATGAGAAAATCTCTAGAATCAGAAAGTTCAATAAAGTCACCACATAAAAAGATGAAAAGAAAATAGTCAACATTTCTATTATAAAATAATAATCATTTACAGCTTGAAAGATCTCTCATCTACAATGGAAAGATTATGTGTGAAATGTTTTAAAATAATATTAATGAAACTTATTTGTGATCCATATGAAGAAATTTATGCAATATAATTGAGATTTATAAAAAGAACTTGAATGGAGATTCCTAATATATTCCTACCTGATAAGAAGAGTATTTTAAAGATAGTAATTTTTCCTAAATTAGACTTCACTTAATTCAAAGCAAAAATTGAAGGGAATTTTGAAACTTGATAATGTACATGGATTTCTTAAGATTCCTTTAGGTGATGAGCTGAGGAAAGGAGGGCACAGGCCAAGATGGTCTGTGAACCAGGCTTCTAAGACAAGAAAGGCAAAGTAGTCGCTTTGCCTTGCTGACTAGTGCCAATCAGCAGTGTTCCCAAAAACAGGTCATCAACAAGGATCTCCTGTAGAGCCCAGGGAACTCTTCTGAACACTTTGTAATAATCTACATGGCAAAAGAATCTGAAAAAGAATAGATGTGTGTGTGTGTGTGTGTGTGTGTGTGTGTGTGGTGTGTGTGTGTGTGTGTGTGTGTGTGTGTGTGTGTGTAACTGAATCACTTTGCTATACACCTGAAGTGAATACAGCATTATAAATCAACTATACTCCAACATAAAATGAAATTTTTTTTTTAACAAAGAGGATTCCTAAATTTTGTCTTAGAAAGCAGTTGGGTCAGTGATAAAATTAGCTGTCCATTCTGTACCTCAAGTAAGTGTTTTTAAGGGTAACTGGGCTAATAAGAGGTGTTAGTTTTGAGGCACCAACTTTGAGAGAGTGGGCAGTGAGAGGCAGACTTCTGCACCAGAGCACAAAGACCTAAGGGTGCAGACAGACTGGGCCCCTGCTGAGGAGGTGGGAAGGCTGCAGGGCTGGTGGTGCATGTTCAGAGGATGTGTGGGCTGGGCCTGCTCCCCTGACTTCCCACCCTACACAGGAAGCTGCCAATAGGCTCCCGGTCTCAGGCAAACCCATAGTTGCTGAGTGATCACCAGCACCAGCTACCCCCACCCTGAGGGAGTACACCTATCACTGTGTGGCCATCCTGCCCTGCCTCCCAGGACTGTAGATGAGGGGCAGTGGCAAGGGGAGTTGGTGTTACCACTTCCCTTTTTGCCTATTTCACCCAATCAGTGGGCCTCTTTTTCATTTTCAGAGCCATGAGTTGAGCGCACAATTCAACTGACCTGTGTTGATGCCCAAGATTAGGGCAGCCTGGGATAAACTATTTTCCTGCCCTTGATTCCTCTAGATAACCCAGGTAAAAATTATCTGGAGGAAAAGTAAGTAAGAAAAGCAAAGAAAATTCTGATGATGGCTAATGAGAGGAGGACTAGTCCCACTAGATGTTAAAATATATTATAAAGCAACACCAACTGAAACAGCATGCTGACAGATAGGAATCTCACATGAAATTTCAGTGGACAAAGACAAGCAATCCAGAAATATACCCCATTTTCTACAAGAACTTAAATATTACCCAAAAAGTACTAAATAAGAAAACAGGAATGCAAAATTGTGATGATAACTGTATAAAATGAAGTGTACATGGGGTTATCTGGAAGGGGAGAGGGAAACATTCCACAGCCTTGAGATTTTGGCTGATTTTCAGTGGAAGGAATTGAGGTTACCACAGCAGGCAGTTTATGTAGAGAAAGAGCAAAGAAAAAAAAATCTAACAGTTCAGCAAAGCAGGAAGTATGCTGGGATCTGAATTCTAGTCACAACTTCTTACTGATGAGTGGCCTGGGACTAGGTCTTCCCCTTTCTGGGCCTCAGTCCAACAATCCAAAGATAAAAGACTAACACAGACGACCTCCACTGGCCCTTCCAGCTCAGCCATTCTTCTGGGATTGACAATCTGGGAAATCATCCCCCACTTCTGGTTTCTACAGCAGGACGTGATGAGAAAAAAAGAAAGACATTCAGACCTTTCCTGACCCAAACTGCTGAGTGACACTGGAGGTCGGCTCTGTTCATCTGAGCATTGAGACTCCCTCTGCAGCCAGCCCTGTTAGTCTCTGGCACCCAGAGATGAGTAAGACATGGTGTCAACATATGAGAATCACAGGGCAGTGGAGGACACTGGTGAACACAGACACAACAAGTGATTATCCTGAGCAGAGTGAAGGTCTGGACCAGCGTTGTAGGGGCATAGGGGTAGGCAGTAGAGTCTGGCCGAGGGTCAGGCAGAGCTTTGCGGCAGAGGCTCCACTCAAGGCTGGATAGAGGTTTAATGATAAGGAGTGAGGGAGACACAGGATGCAGGAGAGCACTGGGGTGGGTGGGTGGTGTATGGAATGAATGGGGAGGTTATTCAGGGCCAGGCTGAGGTCTTGAATCTCTTAGCAGCAACAAGAAGTTGGGGAGACACGTGGTCCTGCTTGTAAGGGAGATCACAGGCAGCCCTTGGAGCACCGTCTGGGGTGAGGCAAGAGGGAGGCAGAGATACAGGTGAATGGGCTCTTCAATAGCCCAGAACAGAGGGGCCTGGCCTCTGGCTGAGAAGGGGACCAGGGTGAGTGGCACAGCTGAGGTGAGCCCACTGAGAAAGGGCTTGGGGCAGGGCGCACAACCGGAGGGAAAGCAAAGCGTTTGGAGATAGCTTCTGAGGCCAGGCTGCCTCAAGCTTTTGTGTTTGGAGTATTTTTTGTTTGGGGTTTTTTTTTTTTTTTTTTTTTGGCTAATAATCCTGGCTCTGCCGTTTAGAGTCATGGAACCCTGAACTATTCATGTAACCACTCTGGCCTCAGTCTTCTTATCTGCAAACAATTGCAACTATTTCTTAGGGATTTCGGGAGATTAAGTGATTTAATAAATGAAAGCCTTGGGAATAGTGCCTGACATAGTAAGTGCTCCATGAGAGGTGATGATGACAATGAAGATGATGGAGGAATAGCTGGAGGTGGGGCAGGGATTCCCCACAGTAAACACAGTGGGAGAAGAGGTTTGGGAGGGGGGTTGGATATGTGAGTTCCAATTCAGATATGCTAGGTTTGCATGTCTGTAGGACACACATTTTGGGTAAGTGGAAGAGTGTACACAGAGGATGGGCCAGGAGATGAGTTCAGGGAGTCTTGAGGGAGGAGGCTGAGGGAGAGAGGGCAGAGAGGTTGCCCCAGGGGAAGATGCAGAGAAGAGGCTGACCGAAGAGGGGGATTTTGTGGGGGTGAAAACCATCAGAGTGAAAGCTCCCAGGGCAGGGATTTCCTCTGCTTTGCTCCCCAGTTTATCCCCATTACCTAGGGCAGTGCTGGAACAAAGCAGATCAATATTGCTTTGCTGGGTATATAAATAAAGATAATCGTCCTTATCTACTCCATATATTTTCTTAGGCACAAAGTAATAACAGAAGCTAATGTTTATTAAACATCTACTATGTGTGAGGCACTGTGCTAAAAACTGCATCTACGGAGTCTCATTGAGTTTTTATGGTAGCCCTACACGGGAGGTACTATCAGTGTTCCCATTTTACAGACCAGGAAACAGGTTTCAAAGGTAAAGCAACTTGCCCGAGTTCACACAGCTAGGAAGGAGCAGAGACAGGGTCCAAACCTGGGAATTTGTGACTCCTTGACACTGGCTAACAGGATGGGAAACTGGGAAAGGACAGCCCATCAACAACCCCATTGCACTAACTCCCAAGTGCCCCATAAAGAGTGACAGTTCCTAGATCTTGCTGGAGGAAGGGGGAGGCAGAGGTCCTGCGAAAGATGCAGGACCTAGTTAGTGTAAGACTGGTGGGGTAAGGCCATCGACAAACCAATATCTTATGCAGCCAGATGCTGGGAGGACAGAGAAATCAGATCAGGAAATCAAAATGGAGCTGCTGGAGTGAGAGGTTCAGAATGAAGGGCAGAAACAGAGAGAGGGAGGGGTCCTATCTTTACACGGTGATGGCTCTGTGCATGTGTGTGTGCTGCAGAGAGGTGATGGGCTACACAGGTTGCCCAGAGGATCCTGGCAGGTCCAGACAGGTCCAGGGGTGTCCTGGGGGGAAAGGGACTGAGGGCCATTTGCCAAGTGCAGGGACTGCACACCTGAAAGGGGCGGAGCTTGTTCAGGTGCCTTCACACCCCTTCAGAGTGCTTTTGTAACCACTGCTGTAGTACCCAACCACCACCAGTTATTACTAGTGTAACATACAGGCTAGTTCCTAGACCAAGGACTCCAGGGCCAGGTATCATGTCTGATTCTGCCCCCTGCTGCGTGCCCAGTAAAAGCACAGCATCTGATAAACAAGCACATTTTCCAGAAAGGGATACAAACAGTCACATAGGCTAGACTTGCCCTGGATCTCCAACTTGCAGGTGATGGGCTGGGACTCAGGACACTGGAATCCTCTTGCTCCAGGGTTGTGGTGCCCAGAGCCGGGGGCAGGGGCGTCCTGGAGGAAGTCCGAAGCAGCTTCAGCCTGACTCTCCCCAGATGTCTGGATCCTCTACATGGTCCTCTTGCCTCCAGAGAACAGTCCATCCCCTGGACCCCTTTGCACAGTAATGGACCAGGTCTGGGATCAGGGCTCTAGCACAGGCAGCTGACTCATCCAGAGACTGAACCCAGTTCCCTCAGGACTGCACAGAATTGCCTGCCCCCTGCCCATCCTGACCCCATGCTGGGCCCCTCCTGACTCCCTTCATCGCTATGCTGCCTGCCTCTGGTGATGCTCCTGCAGGGGAAAGGCAGTTCCATGCCGTGCCAGGCAAGACCTCAGCCCAATCCTGATCAGACCTGCTGGCTCTGCCATTCTGGGAATACCCAGTGTGAGAGAGAACTGCTGAGGGTCAGTTCCTCCCCGGGCAGGACCCTGGAGCCCCACAGGTCCCGGGGCCTCAGGGCAGTGTCCACTGTGTCCGCCCTTCTCAGCCAACTCTAGGACGACACGTTAGCCACAGACTAATTAGCCACACCACAAGCTGGAGCGCTAACCACCACGCATATACTCCATTCTCTCTGTAACCCTGGGGTCACAGAAGTGTCAGCAGTCACAGAAACCACACTGTCACATATGAATGGACCTACTATGTGTATGAGTGGTGTGAGTGCTTTCCACGCATCATTGTGATTCCTCATGGAATTCTGGATTCAAGATGTTAATAAACCCATTTTTCAGATGAGGAAACAGAAGCTCAGAAACTTGCCAGAATTTAACCATCCACTGGGCTAAACTCACCATAACCCGCAGGTCAGATTAACCCAGAAGCTGAGGTTCTGTTCCAGCTCTGCTCCTGGGCTTTGCCAGTACACATGCTGGCCCCCTCCCCTCCCCCAACCCCTCTCCCACTCCCTGGGCCCTCCTGCTGAGGGCAGAAGCCCACCTGAGACACACATGGCCCTTGTCTAGAAGCTAAAAGAAGCAAAAGGAGGGAAACTGGCATTTGTTGAGCAACAAATATCTGTGCTGAGCACTTTCATATATTTCTTTCTAATTCAATTCTTTTGAATTCCTCTGTAATTCAACCACCCTATAGTGAATATCCCCATTTTACAGAAGAGGAAGTGGAGACTGGGAGATGGTAAACTAAAGTGACACAGAAACACACAGCAGCAGGATCAGACCAGGTTATCCGAATCTAAATCCACATTTCTGCTGCACCAAACCACTTCTCAGCTCTGTCTAGTTGCCATCTGGGGGTCCTGGAGCCATATCTCCCCTGTCCATGATCACCTGCTCCAGCCCTACCCAAGCCCTGGGTCCATGAGCATCAGGCCAGGAATGAGAGGGAAAGGAGATTTGCTTCCGGCCCAAAGGTCGGAGGACCCAGAGCCCAGGACAGCTCCCAGATGCCCCCCCTCAGCCCCATGTCCATGAGCCAGGCCTCCCCTCAGCAGATCCAAACCCAGGTGCTGGGCTGGAACACTGACCCCTGGCCACTTCTGCCAATTCCCCTCCAAGAGGCTGGCCCCTGTTATCTGTATCACACACTGGCCCTGTATCCTCCCCTCTCCCAGCATCCTGCTTCAACTCAGACAGGCCCTTGGTACAGGAACCCCCAGATGCCCTTGGCTCACAAACTGCCTTGTAATTCCATCCTACCCAGGACACCCTTGAATGTCCATGTGTGACTGTGTTCTCAAATTTTGTCAGTACTTTGACACTGTGACTGCTAGCCTCACACTCTAGTTTCTGCTGCCCACCAGTCAGGTTTGCCTGGATTTATTCTCCTCTCTCACTCCGGCCTGTTCACTCTGAGATCCCAGGGTGTCCTGTGGCCCTGCCCACAACGACCACAGCACTCAGTTGCCATCACCGGGTTTCATGCCCTCAAACCTCACAGTCTCCGTCTTGAGGGCCCCTTACATCACTGGCAAGCCCTCCTGACATTATCTGCAGACCGAAGTGCTAGACTTTGACGTGGGACAAGGTTCCCTAAGACTGCCCCAAACTCGTCAAGCCTGAAGTTCAGCCAAGGCGTGGCAGCCCAGATCTTACAAATGTTCCTGGCCTTACTCAGATGGCCTTGCTGGCCACAGTCAAAGCCCTGGCTTGATAGGTAGTGGACAAACTCCCGGTGTAGCTCCCCAGTGGTGGTTGAGATCAAACAACAGGCAAGTAGACTACAAAGCCCAAACAGAGTTTAACCCCAGGACCACAACCACAAGCACAGCATGGTAATCTAGGCACCCAGAAGGTCAGCTGGTGCAGGCAGCTATGAGTCACTCGCTGCTCAGCCTCAGAGCAAGTGGAACTGTGGTCCAGGTGCTCTACCGCGGGGGGCAGAAAGATGAAGTCTAGAAAACCAACATTTTCCATTTCTCAGCCCTAGTCTAGCTCTTTGACTCAGGACTGATCCCACCATAATCCCTGCTTATCAGGTTCTTAGAGTCCTTCAGAGAATGCCCAGCTCCACTGGTCACTACGGGAATACACATGGGAACAACTTTACAGCACCGCTCCTAACCAATACGGCAAGACAGGAAAAGTCAAAACAAAATAAAACAGACTTGTGGATGCCAACGAGGAGGAAGGGTGGGGGAGGGATGTTTTGGGAATCTGGGATTAGCAAATTCAAACTATCATACATAGAATGGATAAACATCACGGTCCTACTGTATAGCACAGGGAACTATGTTCAATATCTTGCAATAGACCATAATGGAAAAGAATATGAAAAAGAATATATATATATATATATATATACACACACACATATATATATATATACATAAAACTGAATCACCCTGTGGTACAGCAGAAAATAAGACAACATTGTAAATGAACTATACTTCAATAAAATAAATTTTAAAAATAAATAAATAAAAATAAAAAAACAAGCAAACAAAAATCTCCAAACAAATAAAAACAATGAACCCTACTACTGGAGGGCTGTGTAGACTAGCCACACATAATTGGTATCATAGTAAACGGGTTCAATATTTCCAGAGAACTATCTAGTAATATGTGACAAGAACTATAAAATTGTGCACGTCCTTTGATCTAGTGATTCCACTCGGGGATTGCTTCCCAGTAAAATACTAAGAAAGTAATTTGTACAGAGATATTCATAGCAGTGATATTTATAATAGCAAGAAATTGGAAAGGGCCCAAAGGTTCAGCCCTTGGGAAGTGACTCAGCAAACTGGGTCGAGTGAGCAGCTTAGAGGCTCTGCAGCCAGGAGGTGTGGACATGCCTGGGGTCAGGGAAATGAACGTGCAGCCCCGAGCAGGCCAGATGGGAGGCAACCTAGCTCACAGCACCTCAGACTCCAGCTCCACCATGCAAACATTCAGTTAGTTACTTCGTGTTAGTTTCACGTTGATTCAGTGAAGTCAGTAACCTTCATGTTAATCAGGAGAGCTTTTAAAGGTTATTTTTCAAACGACATTAAAAATTCTAAAAAATAAACTCTACTGACAAAATTCCATAATGATCCTTGGGCATGCTCGCCTTCCAAGACAACCTCTCTTGAACCTCTATTCTCCAGTTTCTCTGCTGAAGGAGTCAGGCTCACCCTCGGGACCGGATGGGGCAGGGGAGTCAGGCTCACTCTTGGGACCGGATGGGGGCAGTGTGGGGGCTGGAGTGGACCTGGGTGCCCTGGGCCCTGAGCAGGCTATGAGGAGGACAAGCCTGGGCGTGAGGCCCCAGACACTAAGGTGCAGGAACCCCATTCTTTCAGGCTTCATCCTTCTCTTCCTTAGTCTTTTTCCCTTAAGGGCCCACCATATGCACCATTCTTTCTCCTCTAGGCCTCAGGAAGAGGTTACTGAAGAGGTCTTCCACCCTTCACATTAGATTCTGGGTGACCAGAACGTCTCCAAGAGTCAAAGCATGAGTATCTATTGGAGGCACTGTGGACAGTGGCCGGCCTAGGGTAGGACTGGCCCGGGGTATGAGTCCTCACCCAGCTACAGTGCTCCATCAGAATCACCTGAGGGGCTTTCAAACTAGATTCCTGGGCCCCAACCAATACTCTGTGGGGGTAGGGCCTGAGAACATGTATAAACTCTCCAAAGGCCTGTATGAGGCAAATCACTGTCCTAGTGCCTCTCATGCCTAAGAAAGAAGTCACGGGCCTGTCTTCCTGGGCTCCTGGGTTCCTGTGGCTCTTATCTGGACCAAAGGCCAGCTTGCAGTCAGCAGTCATGGCAGAGACCATAGCCTCCCCACCCCCACATGACTTTCAAGGGAAAGCCCTAGCGCAGTAGCCTAGGACACCTCAGAGGCTCCTCCACAGGCCCCTGAAATGGGAACTAGGCTCCTTAGCTGTCCACAGACTAGTTCCCCACCCCCTGCCTTGGCCCCAGCATTGCATGTCCCTGACATCAGCAGCCCCCCAGCTATCCGAGTTACCCCATAGCAGCTGCAGCTGCTCCTGGTCCGCTCCCACATCCCAGGGTGGGGCAGAGGGGCCTATGGCTCCACCCACCCAGTCCATACTTACGGAATCATTTTATACAGCTGCGTCCTCCTCTCAAACAGTGACCCTCCCCAGGCCCAGGGCCACACCCCGGCCACGGGCGTGGCCTGGGCAGACTCGGTCTCACCGACCCCTGTCTCCATGACTCTCTTCAGCTTCACATTGGTGCTTGAGTCCCCCAGCCTGTTGTCAGAAACACCGAGAGTCGTCACCCCGCCCCCATCCAACCACCCTGCCAAGTGACAACTGCTGAAGTGGCCTCCACGGTCCTGAGGAACCGAGAAAGCAGGGGAGGGGTAAGGAGGGGGTGGGGAGCTCATTCCAGGGGTCCTGGAGCAAGCTTCTGAGCCCTAGATAAGACACTGAGGGGGTGACAGGGAGGAGGCCACTTCTGCTGAGCTCTCCCTCCAAACTGTTCCCAAGGTAGCAAGAGACCTGGGGACCCTGGAGCTCCCCAAAGGCACAGTCTTCAAGCCTGGGATCCTGGGGTCCAGTGTGGCCTGGTTTGGGGCATCTGGGTGCCTTAGGAGGTAGGGGCAGGGGCAGTACCACCTTCCCAGCAGTGGGAGGGTGGTGCATGCTGGGCCATGAGCTTGGGCTAAAGAAGCAAGGGGCAAACAGGCATGAATGCTGGCCCCTCCCAGATGACCATCTCATGGCAGGATCCCAGAGCCAGGGTGTGGGCAAGGGCCTTCCACAGCTCAGGGGCCCTGCCTGGAGACAGGGAAGCCAGGCATGGGCTTTTCAGGGATGTGAGGGCACAGAGATTTGAAGGGTCTGAGTTTTCCCTAGAGGGCACTATAAGGACATTTCTGCTCCCATCTCCAGCCCCCTGCTCATCTCCCTCCTGCACACAGGTCTAGGTCCAGCCTCCCTCCAGTTTGCTGACAGTGTCTAGCTTTGAGCGGCATTGGGGGCAGCTGGGTGAGGTGGGGAAGTCTTAACCAGTGGAGGTCTCCAGCATTCAGTGGGCATCATCATGGAGACCAGACTTTAGGAAGAACCCAAGTGTCTTCCATCCTGTTCAGAGAATCTTTGTTCTGTCTTTATAGCGACAGTGGACAGACAGCATCAAGGGACAGGGAGGCCCTTTGCCGCTTCACAACCAACCTCACACTGTGCTGTCCCCAGAAGCTGTGGGGAAGGGCCGGTGTCACACAGACCCCTATGGGTGGGCGGGGGGGGGTCACTGATGGTCGAGGCTGGTGACCCACCAGCCAGGAGGAGGGAGCAATTGAGGCTGAAATTGCCCACAGCTACGCAGAGTCTTGGGTAAGCACAGGCATGACCACGACTGTGCTACATGGGAAAACGGGCATCAAGGCTCACACAGTATCTGAGTGAGTCTATTTCATTTTCTTATAGTGTTTTATTACCCTTCAGTCTCCATAGTGTCTATGTGGATAAGGCTTCACAGACTTGGGATTCTCTGACCCAGTGGTTCTAGGTGGAAACCAACACAGAAACCACAAAAGCTCTGGAGGCTCTGGGTGAAGCTGGGGAAGGCAGGGACTGGAGTGCCTTAGCCTCAGCCTCTCCCTCCCCCTCCAATGATGCCCTAGAGTTACTTCTGGGTGACCCTGGGGCTTAAAATGTCATGTGAAAACCACTGGTCTGGTCCAATCTTCCCACTTTCAAATAAAGAACCTGAGGCCCAGAGTGGGTAGTGATTTGCCAAAGGTCACACAGCAAGTTGGCAGCAGAGCTAGGACTGGAGCTAGAACTGAGACCCCAAGACTCCTAAGTGCTGTGACCTCCAGCTCTTGTGGAAGGCAGCTGCCTGCCCGTGGTTCTGAACTACTCCAGCCTCCTCCAGCCCCCTCTCTGGCTCTCTTGAATGGAGGGACCAGTGTCTGGGCCACCTCTTCCAGAAATGAGGCCAAGTCAGGCACCTGAGCTCCTGGCCCTTCAGGACTGGATCCAGACACCTGTTCTGAGGCTCTTCTCATTGGGTGTTCTCCCAGGGAACCTCTCCACTCCCACCCTAGCCCCCCACCTACCTTCTGGGGCTCCCAATCTACCTCCTGAAGGTTCCCCTGAGCTCCAAGTGTCTTGGGGTCCCTCCAGAAGCACCCCAGCTCTCCAGGTCCAAAACTGAACTCATCTCACACCAGACCTGCTCCTCCTCCTCTGTTTTCTGGCACCATGAGTGGCCCTGCCATCTACCCATTCACCCCCCAAAACCCAGATGCCACCCTAACTCATTTGTCCTTCAACTAGCCCTGTGAGTTCAACCTTCAAGGCCCTCCTATAGTTCCCTCTCCTCTGTCCCCCATGCTTCTCTCTGGGTTTAGGCCTCATGTGACTCCAGCCTCCTTCCAGAATCCTGATCTCCAGTCCTGCCAGCTCTAAGGGCATCATACTTTTCCAAAGTCAATCTGAGCACATCACCTCTCTGCTAACCAGGATCTTTTGACAGCCCCTCATGCCACAGGACAGAATCCAAACCCCTTGTGAGGCTATGTGAGCTGCCCCCTCTGCCTCCTGCTTCTCCCCACCCACCCTTTCAGGCTGGCCCACCTCCACTTTGCTCCAGCCCCCTCTCTCCTCCTCTGCCCCATCAAGTCTCATTCCAGATTTCCCAGCATGACTTCATCTTTCTCATCCCTCTGCCTCTGCACACACCCTCTTCTCTCCCCAGATCAAGACTTCTCCAAGTGTGGCCTGAGGGTTGCCCACCCCGCCACACCCAAGCACACTGCAGACTCCTGGGCACTGGACTGCCCAGACCTACTGAAAGAGTCTCTGCCTGTTTAACAGAGAGCCCATGGATACTATGCACCTAGTACTGAGAAGCATCTGTACAGGCCAGCTGCTCTTGTCCCGGCTTCCCTCCTTCTCCAGCTGGGTGAGGGGTCTCCTTTCTGCCCCATGCTCTCAAGGGAGTGGCTGGCTGGGACTGCGTGTCTCCTCCTCTGGGCTGTAAGTTCCATGTAGGCAGGGACCATGTCCTCCTCTTCCTTGGGAATGCCCAGCACCTGGCACAGAGAAGGCACTTAGGTAGCTGTTGCTGTGTAAATGGGGCCACCAGGTAAGCCCCAAAGCCCAAGAGCAGGAGGAGGTCATGGCTGAGCTGGTGAGTCTGGAAATCTGAGAAGTGGCTCCCAGTGTCTCTGAGGTTGCATCTGCCCTCTTCCCCTCATCCTGTGTACAATAAGGGAGACATGTGTGAAGGGGGTAGGACCTACTGAGACTCCAACCAGCGATGCTTAATACCCGGGTCTCCAGAAAATGTCTGCATGCCTACATACATAAGTTTATTATAAATTTCCCTGATATAAAGGATGTACAGCACACAATTTACAAATAAAAATTCCATATAGCCAGCTGATTGTCCCCCAAATCAATGCATTCATTGATTTCCACTTTCCTCTTTAGCTGGAGCCAACCTATGACTGCAGTGACAAATGGGTATAGTTCTGATGCGCGTGTTGGTTGACATTTTTGTTTAACAAGTAAGATGAAGGTGTAACAACGAAGACGTGTCAAAACGTCAGCCGTTCACCTGTGATTTGAGTGACTTCTTTGCTGAATTGGTAAACAGGTTTTGAATACTTAAAAAGAAAAATTGTTCAATAGTTAGTGTTTGACAATGAAGCAGCCAAAGACATTTCAAACTTGAAAATCTGATCTGCTCTCGTAAGACTGTTTTCCATCCCTTTCTGAAGTCTAAACCATCAACAAAATAATAAATCAAGTCTTGTAGCATCTGCTGACTTCTGGGGAAGGAATGCTTGGATTCAGAGACGTGACTGAATGTGGAGTCAGGAACAGATGCAAAGCAGTGCCTCACAACAGATCAGCCACAAGAGTGGCTGGACTGAAGATGCAGTCCAACATAGGAAAAAAACTTAACGAAGTGGGGAGTTTTGAGTATTTATCGCCTTTTTTAAAAACATAATTTAATTTTACATTTATATTGTTTTAAGTGTCAATAATAGCTATATTTAGCAGCTGGCTTACAAAATTTTTTCTTTATTGTACAATTGATCCTCATGGGGTATGGGAGCCAGCTCCAGGACCATAACCCTAAGGGACTGAATATGACCGGCCATAACCCACCAGCACAAGGCCACCAGAGGGGCCAGTCTCCCCTCAACCCTCAAGAGTCTGGGTTGTGAGCTGCCAGGGATAGGGTCGTGTTTGTTTCCCTACATGAGCTTCAGCTTCCTCAACTTGGAGAAGGAAGACCACGGCCACCAATGCCTGTCCCTTCTTCATACACACTCCGCATTCTCACGTGCTAGTTCATTTACTCCTCCAACACATACTAACTGGGACACACCATGCACGCAATTTGGATCCACATATAGCCCTCCCCCTCCCAAGCCACATATAATAACATGCCAGCTCTTCCAGCATAGTCAGGCTCACACATGTACAGCTGCCTCCCACACGCCACCTCAGACACTCCACAAACATATTTTGCCTCCAGCTCTATTTCACACACACCCACTATCCATACACCCAACTGTCACACACAATACCCACACACGCATATGTACTTGAAATTCCTTCATGTACTTCATACGTGCATACCCCCCACCAAAGACCTGTCAGCCTCCCACTCGAGGCATTTCACACATCAACGGATACCATACAAGCCCATCACATACCTCCACCGTTCCAGACACACCACACACACCTCCTTCCCCACCGTGCATACACACACACACCATGCACACATGTACACCATCACCTGCCCCATCTCTTTCCATGATCCCTTAGCACAGGCACTCACACTGGCCACCCCACACACAGAGCTCATACTTCAGGCATCCTCATATCACCCCCACATTCCAAGAAAGGAGACTCCTCCCAACCCCTGCCAGAACTCTAAGCCCACCTCCTGGATCAAGGAACATGAGGGTGACCCTGACAGCGAGAGGTGGGAAAGCTGGAGGGAGCCTCCCTAGGGTTACAGCCCCATTCCCGGAGGTCAGGCCTCCCTGGGGCAGAGGGAAGATGAATGGAGACAGGGAAGGGATGGACAAGCGCTGCTCACTCAGCACTTCTAGGTCCTTCAGACCTAGCCTCGGGTGCCAAGGGTGGCCTTAGCAGTTCACCTCCTTCCTCTCTCCCCAGCACCCCAGCCCCCAAAGGAAGACACCCCGCCTGCTTCCAGAAGCTCATCCCATGCCTGCCTGGGGAGAGCCTCCCTAGGGCCTGCGGGCCTTGCTCAGGTGCAGTTAGTTCTGGGCTCAGGCTCTCCTGGGCTGGCGGGGAGGGATCAGAAGGCAGGAGGCTCAGGACCCAGGTGGGCAGGAGCAGGCAGCAAGGTGAGCAGGGAAGTCAGGATTCCCAGCTACAAACTCCATAGATGCTCACAGGACTCACGGGCCTCCCCTTCCTGAGCCTTGCCAGACTGAGTCTGTGAAAGAATCACATGCTGGCCTTGGCTGTCCCAGCCCTGAGCTCCATCTAAGGTCAAGGCCTGTCCACCCTCCTGACCATCACCCTGTGTACTCCTGCACTGTCCTTGCCACCCAGCCCATTATCAACGGAGATGAGTCTTGGGTGAGACGTCAGTCTCTTCTCTCATCATCCCAGGGTCCGTGTGGCCTGGATAGGGACCTCCCTTCGGGCCTTGAGGGAGGAGGAACCAGTGTCCAGCAGATGCCAGCTGGACTCCAGGTCCCATGATGCGCAGATGCCAGCATTTCTGCCTAGAGCGCTTCCAGCTCACTCTAAGAGCAGCCTTGGACACCCCTTCTTACAGCACCACCCAGCGTCAATCTAGAGTACAGCACCAGACCTTAGTAGACAATGGTGAGGTGGGCACCTCTCTCTTTAAAAAGTGTTTCCCTCCCTTTCTCTCTCCCCCTCTCTCTCTCATACACACACACACACACACACACACACACACCCTAGATTGGTCCCATCCTAGTGCAGTCTGTTCTCTCTAGACTCCACATCCTGGTCCTCCCAGAAGATGCAGCCTCTAGGTTTCCATGGCAACAGTAGTTGGCTCCCTGATTACTGAGTTACAACAAGCCCTTCTCTCTGTCTAACTTAGGAGGTTTCCAGGGGATACAGGCTGGGAATCTACTCCTGGGCTCCAGATTCACCTTGTGGCAAGTCCCAGGCAAGTCCCTACCCCTCAGGCCTCAGAGACCCCTGGGCTCAGTGAGGATGAGGCTACACCCTGATCCTTCAGTTCTGACACACTGACTTACATAATTATCTTACGTATCAGAAACATCTAGTTACAAATATAAAACAAGAGATTCTAGCCTATTCATATATCCAGAAAAACTTCACAAGAAATGTCTCATATATACATGAAAACATACTAAAATTATAAAAAAAACACATGAAATCTTACCTATACAAACACTCTTGATTTAAGGAGATGAATCATCTGCTTCTGTCTGGTATTATAATTTTGGTATTCATGTCTACAAATGAATTTATAGGTTTGATGCCATTCTAATCACAAGTGCAGTAGAATTTTTTTTAATTGAACAAATATATCCCAAAATTCACCTGGAAAAAATAAGCCAATTTTCCCAAGCTATCCAAGAAAAATTTATAAAAGAACAAGAATAAGGAGGCACTTGTCATACAAGTTCTCAAACTGTACTAAAACTCTGAAATAACCAAAACAATGGTACTGGCTTGAGAATGACCAAACAGACTAATGCAGTGTGGAAAGAGACCCATGTCTGTAGAGGAAATTGGTTTATGATAAAAATGGCCTTTCAAAAGACTGAAGAAATGTTGCACTATTTGCCAAATGGTTTAGAGATCAACTTGCTATCTGGGGGAAAATAGTGTATCCCTACTTCATATCAGACACAAAAACAAATAACAGATGGATTAAGGTTTATGTAAAAAGGATAACATTGCTACAAGGAAAAAATATTAGACAATACTGTTCTAATCGTGTGTAGAGAGTAGAGGAGCTGCTCTAAGCAAGTTCCTAAATCCAGAAGCCAAACAGATCTTATAAGTTTCAAGCAGTCTTCTATATGGCAAGAGACACTGTAACTGAAGTGAGTGCAAAGTTGGTGGACATCCAAGGTGGTGGCATGTCATCTATTGTCATATATTGCTGAATGGTGCTCTTTCCAGAAGAAATGTCTCACACTGATGTATCAAAGACCATTAAAGACATTCACTCTTTCGAGCCATTAATTTCACTTCTCTGAAGCTATTCTAAGAAAGTAATCTAAATGAGCATGGAAATTTACAATAAGGATGTTCATCATTGAGAATTTAGAAACTATTGAAATAACCAAAATAGGAGAGTGATTAAATAAATTTCAGTAAGTCCATAAAAAAAGCTATTCTAGAGACACTAAAAGTTTTAAGTGTTAAATGATATGGGAAGACATGTTACAAGAAAACTTTAGATGTCAGTTTACACAACTCTGTGAAAAGGATATATGCACACATGAACATATATAATTGCCTTGTGTATAAATTCCATCTGTATATTTTTTAAGATAATGCCCAGGAAGATTTTTTTCCTAACGCATCTAAAGAAAATGTAAATCCATTTTTCAATTAACAAACAATTTCTGCATAGCAGCACAAAACAAAACAAACTTATTTCTAGAATTCGTTCTGCTGTGTCCACAATTTGACTTTTACTTCACTCTGCAAAGCTTCTACTGTTCCCAGGGGAATGACAGTAACTTGTTCTAGGCATTGCCTACCCAAGGTTTCCCTCTCTCAGTATGAATTTAAGTTTCTCCTTTGTCACAATAGCTTTTCTTTGAAGAATATTAGTGTAAAGTTTATAAAATTGCATACCCCACTCCCAAAGATACAAATGCTGTCAGTAAAGCAAGTGAAAATTAAGTGGTTGAGAGAAGCACAGGAAGAGCTAAGAGATGGAACAACAGCAAAACATATATTTTCTTTAAGATCTGAAAGTCAGACAGTGTTTATTTTTAATTGACAGACTTCACTGAAGGGAAAAACAACATAGTACTTTACTCTGATTTTTATTTTTACTCTATCAGATTTTTCTTTTGTTTTATGGTTTGGCCTTACCCCCTGTCTATCATTTTTCTGTTTTTCTTTTTAAATGAACTAAGGATTGCCAGAGGTGAACACAGAGTAAAAGATTAAAAAGAAATACATGAAGGGTGGGAATTCCCTGGTGGTCCAGTGGTTAGGACTTGGTGCTTTCATTGCTATGGGCCCAGATTCAATTCCTGGTCAGGGAATTAAGATCCCAGAAGCCACCAGCTGCAGCCAAAAAAACCAAAAACCATGAAGGAAAAGATGCTCAGCTTCAGTATTCACCAAGGAAATGCAAAGGAAAACCACAATACCACACACTATGCACTCACTGGGATGGCTAAAATAAAAGACAGTTTTGGTGAGGATGTGGCGCAAGTAGAACTCATACTGCTGGCAAAGGTGCATTTGTAGTGCCACTTTGGAAAACTTGGGCAGCATCTGCTAGAGCTGAACGTAAAACAGCAATTCCACTCCTAGGTACATACCTCACAGACACGCAAACACACACGCAGCAAGAGACAGGTACAAGAAGGTTCATAACAGCACTAGTCACAGTTGCCAAACGCTTTCAACTCCCTAAATGCCATCAACATTAAAATGGACATATAAACTGTGCTACAGTCACACAAATACTATACAGAAGCAATAAGTGAACTACTATACATGCTTAACACAAGTGAAGCTCACAAATATAATATCAGCAAAATAAGCCAGACTCAAAGAGGAGATAAGAAATTATCCATTTATTTAAATGTCAATCATAGGCAAAATTATACAGTTCATGGGGTTCTCACGGCAAGAATACAGATGCTGGGAAAGACTGAAGGCAGAAGGAGAAGAGGGCAACAGAGGATGAGATTATTGGATTGCACCACTGATCCAATGGACATGAGTTTGAGAAAACTCCAGGAGATGGTGAGGGACAGGGAGGCCTGGTGTGCTGCAGTCCATGGGGTCACAAGGAGTCAGACATGATTTGATGACTGAACAACAATAGGCAAAATTAATTAGTAATGTTAGAAGTTGGTTTAACTGTATCGGGCTTTCCTGGTGGCTCAGCTCGTAAAGAATCTGCCTGCAATGCGGGAGACCTGGGTTCGATCCCTGGGTTGGGAAGATCCCCTGGAGAAGGGAAAGGCTACCCACTCCAGTATCCTGGCCTGGAGAATTCCATGGACTGTATAGTCCATGGGGTTGCAGAGTCGGACACGACTGAGAGACTTTCACTGTTAACTGCTTTGGAGGGAGAAGTTACCAGAAAGGAGTTCAAAGGGAGTTTCTTGAGTGCTCTTGACGTTTTGTTCCTTGGTCTGGGTTTTGTTAACATAACTGTGCTCAGCTGTGAAAATTCATTATAAGCTGTGTCCCTAATAGTTGTGCATTTTTATGTGTACAAATATACACTTCAAAAAAAAGTTTAAAAAGAGAAATAAATCCAAATGTTAACAGGAGTTTCCTCTAGGGGTTAGGATTATAGGTAATCTTGTGTTTCTTCTTTATATTGTTCTATGTATTCCAAATTTACTACAAGGTTTTATAATATTATTTTACAATATATGTTCATACCACATGATGCCACCATGCTTCTAAACGGTGTTGCAAAGTTGGCCTGGAAAAGAGCCCCCACTTCGTTTCCTAAGGAGTATCCATTTCCTCTTTCCTGAGCCTGGGCCAGTGGTTCCCAAATCAGGTGACATCAGAGTCACCTGCGGAGCTGTTTAAAAATTCAGATTCCTGTACCTCCTCCCTGAGGTTCTGCTTTAGTTGGTCTAGGATGGGTTCCAACATGGCACCCCTCAGGTTCTAAGGGACTAGGACGACGCACCAGTGTCTGAACCTGACGAAGTGTCATTTCTCCCTACTGGACGGGGGCTGGGAGGAACTGCCTGGGGCCCAGGGAGTCCCCTTGGATAGTGCTGTGAAGTGGGAACCAAGCCCTAGGCTTTGGAGTTTCCTGGAAGAGCGAGAGCTGGGAAAGTCCAAGGCAGCCGCTGCTTCAGCCAGGCTGGAGAGGGGAGAACAGCAAAGCCCTTAAGAGCACAGATATGGTGTCAAATAGACAGGGGCTCAAATCTGGCTATGTGATAAGCTCTGTGACCTTGGGCTTGACCTTTCTGAGCCTTAGTTATATCACAGGGATTCTAACACCAATTTCACTGAATTATGAATATTAAATAAAGCAATTTATATAAAACACTTAACACAAAGTCTGGCATGCAGTAAGATCATGATGTTAATAGTGATGATATATACTATATGTGAGCATTACTTAACACTTAATACTTAAAGAATTATTACATTTAATTGAATATTATATTTAATATTATACATATATAATATAGAGAGACATTAAATAACATTGTGTATGGATACTCAAAATTATGGAAAGTCTGATGTTCTGATGATTGTTTTAGGAACTATACCTTTACCTATTGTGGTCCCCTTTTGTAGACACTATATATCAAAATATTCATTCATTCATTCAATCATGGCTAAGGGTACACACCTTTGAAAGCTTGCCTCACTACTTATCTGACAATGTGACTTAGACCAATTGACTTAACCACTCTGTGTCCCAGTTTCTTCACCTCATATTGTGAATGACAACAGTACCTACCTCATAGGGTAGTTGCGACTTTTTATGAGTTAATATATGTAAATGGCTTAGCACTGTGTAAGTCCTCAGGGCTTAGCATACTGTAAGTCCTCAGGAAATTTTGGTTATTATTGTCCAGTCAACGTTTATTGAGTGCTTACTGTGTACATGCACTACAGGCTGAGGACAGAACACTGGGAAAAAAGCAGACACAGCCCCTGCCCTCATCGAGCTTGTAATCAAACAACAGTAAAGTATATAAACCATTTTTAAAATGGATGAGAGAATGGGACCTTTCTTAGCAGAGTTACACAGCATGGTACTAAGACCTCAAGCAGAACATGAAAAAGACTATACCAAAATACTTCATAATCAAACTGTTGAAAGTCAAGGATAAAGAGAAAATCCTAAAAGCAGCCATAAAAATGGATGGGGTGGCAGATACTGCAAACAGGAACAAAGAAAAAAATGGCAGAGGATTTCCTCAATCTGACAAGGAGCATCTTATGAAAAACCAAAACTAACATCATACATAAAAGTAAAAGGCTGAATGCATTCCCAATAGGATCAAAACAAATTTATCCAACACTGTACTGGAGGTTCTAGCCAAGATGAACAGGCAAGAAAATGAAATAAAGGCTCCAGATTAGAAAAGAGGAAGTAAAATCATCTCTATTCATAGATGACATGACTTTGTATAAAGAAAATCTAAGGGGTCTACTAAAAACCATTTGAACTAATAAGCAAGTTCAGCAAGCTTGCAGGATACAAGACCAATATACAAAAATTTGTAACATTTCTATACACTTACAGTGAACAATCCAAAAAATGAAATTAAGAATAATTCAATTTACAAGAGCATCAAAAAATACTTAAGAATGAATTTTTTAAAAACAAGTATACTTTGTTCATTGAAAACCACAAACTTCTTTTAAAGAAATTAAAGAAGACCTAAATAAATTAAAAGATATCCTGTGTTTATGGATCAGAAGATTCAATGTTGTTAAGATGGCTGCTGCTGCTGCTGCTGCGTCGCTTCAGTCATGTCCGACTCTGTGCGACCCATAGACGGAAGCCCACCAGGCTCCGCTGTCCCTGGGATTCTCCAGGCAAGAACACTGGAGTGGGTTGCCATTTCCTTCTCCAATGCATGAAAGTGAAAAGTGAAAGTGAAGTCGCTCAGTCGTGTCTGACTCTTCGCGACCCCATGGACTGCAGCCTACCAGGCTCTTCTGTCCATGGGATTTTCCAGGCAAGAGTACTGGAGTGGGGTGCCATCTCTGTTAAGATGGCAATACTCCTCAAATTGACCTGCAGATTCGACACAATCCCCAATCAAAATACAGCTGGTTTCTTTGCAGAACTTAACAAGCTGGTCTTAAAGTTCATACAGAAATTCAAGGGACCCAGCACACAGCCAAAACAATTTTGAAAAAAGACAAATTTGGAGAGCTCACACTTTCTAATTTCAAAACTTACTATGAAACCACAGTAATCAAGACTGTATAAGGCCAGACTCATAAATCAACACAGTAGAACTGAGAGTCCAGAAATAAACTCACATTTACAGCCAGTTGATTTTTGGCAAGGATGCCAAGACTGCTCAATAGGAGAAAAATTAGTTTTTTTTCAGCAAATGATACTGGAAACAACTAAATATCCAAAATGAGAAAAACCTGGGATCCTTCTACCTCACACTATATACAAAAACTAACTCAAAATTAATGAAAGACCTTAGTGTAAGAACTAAAACTATAAAACTCTCAGAGGAAAACATAAAGCTTTGTGACCTTGGATTAAGCAATTAGATATGACGCCAAAAGCACAAGCAACAACAACAACAAAACAACAGACAAATTAGACTTCATCAAAATTCAAAACTTTTGTGTTGTAAAGGACACCATTAATTAAGTGAAAAGCAATCCAAAGAATGACATAAAATATTTGCAAATCATTATCTGATTAAGGATTTTCATCTAGAATACAAAAAGAACGTTTACAACTCAGTAACAAGACAAATAGTCCATTTAAAAATGAGCAAAGGATTTGAATAGACGTTTTTCCAAGGAAGACACACAAATGGCCTATGGGGACATTATCACTCATTATTAGTCATTAGGGAGAGATAAGTCAAAACCACAACGAGATACCACTTTAGACTCGCTAGGATGATTATTTAGTCAAAACCACAGCTAAAACATGTATTGGCAGGGATGTGGAGAAACTAGATCTCTCATACATACACTGCTGGTGGGAATGTGATTTTCCACTTTGGAAAATAGCCTGGCAGTTGCTCAAAAGGTGGAACATACAGTCTTCCAAAAGTTCTACTACTAGGCATGTACCCAAGAGAAATGAACTATGTCCACAAATATTCACAGAAGCATCATTCATAATAGCTAAAAAGTGGAAAAATGTGAATGTCCATCAACCAATGAATGGATAAACAAATGTGGTAAATCCATGTAATGGAATATCATTTGGCAATGAAAAGAAATGCAGTATTGAGACATGATACAACATGGATGAACCTTGAACACATTGTGATATGTTTGAAAGAAGCCAGTCACAAAAGGCCACTTATGATTCCATTTATATGAAATATCCACAATAGGCAAATCTACAGAGACAGAAAGTAAATCAGTAGTTGTGCAAGGCTAGGGGTGGGTAGAGGAAAGAAGAATCACTACTAACAGGCATGAGTTTTTTTGGGAGATGGGGTAAATGAAAATGTTCTAAAATTGATTGTAGTGTTGGTTGCACAACTTAAAACACATTGAATTGTACACTATAAACAAGTGAGTTATATGATATATAAATTATATCCCCCAAAGTTGTTTTTTAAAGATAATTCACTGTTTAAAGCAAAAATAATAAACTGATAGTTGGGTTTATAAGTAAAAGGAAAATGCATGACAACAACAGCTCAAAAGACAAGAAGGGGGAACTGCAGTACACTGTTGTAAGTTTCTTATGGTATTCATGAAGTACTATAATATTTTAAGGTAGACTATGGCAAGTATAACATGTATATTGTAAACCCTAGAGCAAGCTTTCTCCTTTGAAGGAAAGCTATGACAAACCTAGACAGGATATTAAAAAGCAGAGATATCACTTTGCCGACAAAGGTCAGTTTAATCAAAGTTATACTTTTTCCAGTAGCTGCTTAGGGATGTGAGAGTTGGACCATAAGGAAGGCTGGGCGCTGAAGAACTGATGCTTTCAAATTGTGGTGCTGGAGAAGACTCCTGAGAGTCTCTTGGACAGCAAGGAGATCAAACCAGTCAATCCTAAAGGAGATCAACCCTGAATACTCATTGGAATTCATTGGTGCTGAAGCCGAAACTCCAATACTTTGGCTACCTGATGCAAAGAGCCAACTCACTGGAAAAGCCCCTGATGCTGGGAAAGATTGAAGTCAGGAGGAGAAGGGGGAGAGAGAGGATGAGATGGTTGGGTAGCATCACTGACTCAACGAACGTGAGTGTGAGAAACTCTGGGAAACAGAGAAGGACGGGGATGTCTGGCGTGCTGCAGGACATGGGGTCGCAGAGAGTCAGACACAACTGAGTGACTGAACAACAGAGCAACCACTAAGAAAAACAAACAAAAATGTGTTGCAACTAACAAGCTAAGAATAGAGATAAAATTGAATCATGAGAGACATCCAATCTCAAAGAAAGTAGGAAAAGAAAAAAGAACAAGTGTGACAAATAGAACACTGATAGCAAGATGGCAGATTTAAATTCAACCATATTATGATAACAGTAAATGTAAATGTTCTAAATATTCCAATTAAAAAGTCAAATTTGTCAGATTGGATAAAAATGACACAATGATATAATTCCTAAAAGAAACCCACTTTAAAGTCAGAGAGGTTAAAAGTAAAAGGATGGAAAATGATACACCATGCAAACACTAATCAACAGAAAGCTGGAGTGACTAGATTAACATCAGACCAATGGAACTTCAGAACAAGAAGTACTGCCATAGATAAAGAAGGACATTTCTTACTGATGAAGGCGTTAAGTTCTTGAGAGGACATAGCAATTTTAAATGTTTATGTACCTATAAAGAAAGCTTCAATACACATGAAGCAAAAACTTACAGAACTAAAAAGAAAAAGTAAAATGAAGGAGCAAGGTCTGAGGAGCAGCTCTAGTCATCAGTGAGAGATGAGGCTGAAGCCAGGGTAAACCAAGTTTATGGGAGAAAAGAGACCAGGACAGACTCCTGGATCACATCAGCATTTCCAGGATGAACAGAAGGAGAACATCTCATGAAGAAAACTGAGAAATAATTATCAGGATGGCAGGCGGAAAAGGAGAGTGTGTGGTTATGGAAAGCAAGGAAGAGAGCTTCTAAAGGCAGAGCGCGCTCCGTTCTATCAAATGCAGCTGAAAGGTCAACTAGGCGCTGAAAGACTTCAGAGGGATTTACAGCAAGACCCACTGGAGACACAGGATGAGAAGCTTGGGTGGTGAAATGGGGGCAGAAGCCAGGTTGTAATAGATTAAAGACTCAGCAGCAGGTGGGGAAGTGGAGATAACAAACACAGATTTTGATTTTAATAGGCTTGGCTGAGAGGGCAGGAGAGAGAGGAGGCTATAAAGTCAAAGTACTTCTGTTTCATTTCTTAACTGCGTTACAAATGAAGGAGCCAGGAGAGGAGTGGGGCCAATGAAGATGCAGAGGAGAGAAGAATAAGCAACAGAGGGGGGAACTTGGATGGAGAGGCAAGGTGGAGGGTCTCCAGATCTCTTGTGGAGAGGCTAACTGGAAGAGGAACGTCCATCTCTCAGTGTGATGGGGGCCAGAGGCATGGATAGGCATGGATGCAGGAATGTTGCCCAGAGCAGAGGTTAAAGAAATTTCTTCCCGGGGGTGGGGTGGGGGGCAGGCGGAATGGATCCGGATATATGTATTGCTGAGTCCCTTTGTGTTCATCTGAAATTATCACAACATTGTTAATCAGCTATACCCCAATATGAAGTAAAAAGTTAAAAAAAAAAAAGTCTTCCTGGCAGATTTTCTTTATAAAGAGAGCCTAGGTTGACTGCTAGGAAATGAGAGGGGAAACTGGGGTATAGAGAAGTAGAGGGATTATGTGAGAGCTTAGAAACAGCTGAGGGGGCATTGCAGTGGCCTACGCAGGAGGACTGCTGGGGGCTCAGGTGAGGCTATGGACCATGAATTTGGACTAGTGTCCATTCATGAAGGGATTCCCACCCGTCACCCTTCCTAGTAAGCCAGGACTAAAGAAGGCAGTCAGTTATCATGTTCTAAAGGTGGTGTGGGAGACTAAGGGGCCAGGTGGTGACTGGTAAACAGCTGAAGCAAGGTCACAGGGTCCAGACTGGATAGGAACAAGGGTGGATTCAGGGCCAGGAAAAAAACTAGGAGGCAGAAGCCTGAAGGTCTCTGTGAACTGATACAGGGGAGCAAAGGGAGACAATGCCTAGGAGGTACAGAGAGATTAAGACTTCAGAAGTGGAACAGTTTCACATGATGATAAGATCCCAATAACGGGTGACTGAAGTAAAGGTGACAGTCAATGAGTTGAGGAAAACAAAAAACTCTGAGGCTAGGGTATGGAAGAATGTTCTCAGGCACGTGGAAGCTCCCAGGATGACTGGGAGAACCTACAATAAAAACGCTGTGAAAAGATTCTTTTATTCTGGCTATGTCCTTCCATGGCTGGACCATCAAACTTTATCATCAATTAAGACTATTGCCAACTCGCAGAGATATGTTCCCAGAACTCAGCCTTAACCCTGAGGCTGCCTGGCTCCCTCGTCCATTTACTTGCAACCCCGCGAGCCCATACATGACTGGCTATTGGGAGTAAAATGTCACGCTTGTTGGCTCCATGTTGAATAACACAGCTTTAAAGGGATACTGGCAGAGCCTTTCAACGTGGAAGAGCCAGAGTAGTGGTGGTGGGAGAAGGTCCTGGGTAAAGTAGCCCCCAGAAAGAGTCATCCCAGAAAACTGGTATGGCCAGGAGTCCCTGCCAGCCATGCATCAGCTGTGGCTATATAGCCCACAGTAAGCTCAGGGCCTCCATTCACAGGAGGAAAGGTCATAACCAAAGGACCCCTCACTCCTAGCAGGCCCCTTGACTCCTACATGGTGAGGCTGGCTCCCAGGCCTGCACTGCAGAGAAAGAGCCATGAGCGGGGCGCCTGGGTTCAAGTCCTGACTCTGCCGTCAACCTGCAGTGTGACCTTGCGCTGAGGCCTCCTTTTAAAGGGTGATCTCAGACGTTCTTGTGGCCTTGACAGTGTATGGGTGGTGGGTGCCAGAGGGGGCCTCATCAGCTCACATCGCTCAAAACACACCAGCTGCAGAAGACAAATGAGCGGAAGTCTTCGAGCCTCATTTGCGTCATACAGCAGAGTCCGTCCCCTGGGGTTCAATCCTTACACCCCTCCTCCTCCTCCTCCCCAGAAGCCTCTGAAGTAGGCTCAAGGGATACACCATGTCTCCTCCCCTGCCTCCCATCTTTCTCTCCATGAGATTTTCTTTAGGCTAAAAAGCAAACCTGGTTTGAGGCCATGTGCAGAAAAGGAGAACAGAGGGCCATAGACCCATGGTTCTCCACAGAGCCCCTCTTTGAGGACAGCTCATCAGAGATCTCATCAGAAACCCAGGATCAACATCCCAGAGGGCACAAACCAGAGCCCCAAATGCCCCCCTATGTCTCTGGCCTGATCCCTGGAAGACCAGATGCATTCCACAGGTTCCGGGAACCCTCAGCAGCCACATCGCACCTGGGAAGGGGATCCCACATCCGGCCTCACCTATGAGGCAAGCTCCCTCCTTCACAGGCAGCTGTTCCTGCCTGTTCTCTGGGCCAGGAAATATATCCCAGGGACCCTGCCATCAGTAAGGCACAGCGGAGGCTCTGGTCAGGAGTCCTAGAAAAGACCCATCTCCGGACTATGAAGATAGGCTTTGGGGTTGCCGGCCTAGGGGAGGGAGAGTGTGGGTCTGGGGACGCCTGGCCAAGTGACCCAGGACAGGCTGGGGAGTGGAGCCCAGAACTCTGGGCCCTCTCAGCAGCATCACCAGGCTGGAGTTCGGCCAAAGGACCACAGGAGGGGCCAGGAGGAACACACCAAGGCCGCAACAGCCACAGAGAAGGCACACTTCACTTCGGGGTCACACCTTCCTCCGGACTTCATTTCCCACGCACGTAGCCCAGCATATATGGGGTCCATGGCCGCAGAGCTGCCCTCCCCTGCCCTCACCCTCCCCACACATGCTTCTCTGGGTGGCCTTTCCCCAGCCAGTGCTCCCTCCTCCCCTGCCAGCTCACCGAGCGATCTCCCTTCCTTCCTTCCAGTACTTCCTCCTGGTTGTTCTCCTGAGGACAAAAAGCAGGGGTGACTCCACGGCCTTGTACCTCACCTCGTCATTCCTGCCCCTGGCCTGTCCAGACCGTGTGCTCATCAAGACCTCCTCCAGGGCCTCCTCCAGGGCCTCAGTCCCAGCTGCTTCCGGTGGGAGTAAAGTGGGATCAGCTGGAGGGACGTCTGGCAGGTGCTGGCTCCGTGGGGCCCGGGACAGCAGGCAGGCAGCTCAGAAGGAGGGCGATAATGACCAAAGCCAGGGGAGTGGAGCACGGGGGCGGGGTGGAGGCTGCAGGGGAGGCAGAGCGCAGGAGCAGAGGCCTCACTCCCGTGGTGGAGGATTCCCCTGCAATTTGGGGTAAGCAGAGGTGCAAAGGTCCCCGTTGACCTGTCCAGAGCCTAAGATTTTGGGAGGGAAGCGCCATGGGACCCCATGTGGTGGGGGAAGGGAAGGCCTTGGGACTGCAAAGGGAGGAAGTCATGGCAGGTGCAGTGGACAGAGGGTGGGGGTCCATGGGCTAAAGGAGAGGGTGTTGAGTGCTTACCCATCTCTTTGGTGGCCCCGTTTCAGGGGCCCAGGTTTCCTGTGTTGCTTTGAATGCTGAGATCCCATGGGCCGGGGAGTGCCTCCTGGGAACAAAATCCCTGTCTTGGCAAAAGGGTGCAAACCCAAAGAGAAAGCAAAGAGGTCCTGGTCCCCATGGCAGCCAGAGGGTGGGGTAAGTTTGAGGTCTGGTCCTGTCCAGGCTGCACACAAAGACCTGGAGCCTGTTGCAATGCTTTATCTCAGCAGCTCAGTACTGAAGCTAGCACCAGTCACCTGGGTGTCTTTCTCCATCACCGTGGCAACAGTCAGGCTAACAGCTGCCATCACTGATTCATTAGGACATGGAAACCTTCTATGTTGGTCACAGTCTCCCTCCCAAACCCTTCAGGGCAGCCTGAATCCTCAAGTTCTCAGTAGCCGTACCACTGAGGGACACACAAGTGTTTGTTTCCATGACAACACAGAGACCATGTATCCCTGCATTTGTGGTTACTATGGCAACCCTGGCAGATCCAGGTACGTTAAGGACAAAGGCCTCATCTGGGGGAACCACAGTCAGATACATTCACTGATGTCCTCTCTGTGGTCAGCCCTGGTCTAGGGGTCAGTGGCAGGCCCTGTGCTAGGGGACACACACAGTGTGCCTTTGAGGAACTGATGGGGGATCTAGGTTTCCTAGTCTGTGTCCTCAGCCTCTTGTCCTCTTACTCTGCTTAGTGTACCGAGTGATCTTATCCCCCCACAGGGCTTCAAGCCCCACAGCCCTGCCATAGAGAACATCCATGCCTGCATCATGGGTTCACCTCCTCCTAAGCTCCAGACCCTTCCATCTACTTCCTCTCTGGACACATCCCCCTGGATGTCCTGCAAACCTCACACTGAGGTACATAGCTTGGGACTTCCTGTGACTCTGAGCACTTATTCTATATATTCTATCTCTGTGAGTGACACATCCAGCCCCCCAGGTGCTATCGTCGCTTCCTCTTTTCCCTGTCCACATTTCTCGACCAATGCAGGCAACCGTCAAGCCCTTCTGAGGTTACTGACCCAGGAGCACTCAGCTCCCTACTCCCTCTTGCCTGGACCTCTATCCTCTGTAGGACCTCCTTGTCTGTTGCCCAGATCTCGGCATCAGGATGGTGACTGCTTCTAACTTACTTCTCTCAAATCCATCCTCCAGCTGGCACCAGAGTGAGCATTCTAAATGCAAATCTGATCATGCCTCTTGACCCTGCTTAAACCCTCAGAAGCACCCCGTTCTGCCTCAAGGCAGAATCTAAGCTGATTTCCTCTGTCTGAGTCCTGCCAGCCCCTCTAGCCTCCTCTCCTCCCAGGCTTCTCTCTACCTCCTGCTCATGTCACCTTCAGCTCGACTTGTTCCCTTTCTTATCCATCCTCAGCCACACTCTTGTAAAAATTATACTCAGATTTTCAATGAGAGCTTAGAATAGTAATTAGGAATCGTGGGGCTTCAATTTCAAATTCCTGAGCAGGAAATGATGCCTAGTTGCAAAACCAGGCACTTCTGACCCTAACCTGATGGGACCCCGGAGCCCTTGGCCCCTAGGTCTGCCAAACAGACAGAGAAAGACTTGTGGGGAGACTGTGAGTGGCCTGGGAGGAGAGTGCAAAGATGAGCCCATTCTGTCAACTCTAATGGCCCCCAGAGAATAGAACACAGACTGTCAACTGAGAAGGCACCTCATACTCGGCCCTTTGTGTCACTGATTGCTCAGTGGGAGGAGGGGTCAGAGCTGGGTTCCCCAGCTCTCAGTCTGCTGTTCTCTCCACTTTGACACATGCCTCAAAGCTCCAAAGCCAGTGCAGGAAGGCGGCACAAGTGTAGTGTGCAGACATGCCGCACACAGCAACTTCCAGGTGGTGAGTATACGTGTGTGGCCACCTGGAATCAGAAACCACATCCCTCCACATCTCAGGAACTTCTTTCAGATGTCTTCTGTCCTGATTCGGGCAGAATGGAACTTTGTGGCCAGAGTCAAAGGGCATCTAAACGCTGAGGCTCAAGCCAGCACTTTCTCAAGCACAGCATCCCTGGCGGGTCCCCTTCCTACCCAAGCTCTCAGGTTTATATATTGGTCCATAGGAATGTGGACCAGGAAAAACTTTACCAACTGTAAGTGAAGCCAGCTTTCTGCAAGGAGGCCATTCTCACTTTATGGCTGGCTGTGGGGCCCAGCGGCCCAACCCCCTGGGAGAGGACTGGGGAAGCACAGACAAAAGGAGTCACGGAACCTCGGGGCTGGATAGACTGCATCCCTCAAGGGTCACACCTCCTTGGGCCAGAAGCCCTTTGGAAGCTAAGCTGATCAACATGGGATTATAAAACCTCCATGTATGCTTCCAGCATCAGGGTGCTCATTCTTTCCAGAGCAGTCCCTCCACCTGCAGTCAGCAATTTCTTCTTCCCTTCAAGCCCAGACACACTTCCCTGTGATTCTACTTCTGTCCAACAGGGCCCCACAGAACATCCATCTCAGTACTTGGCCATTTCTGGCCTCTTTTATATACATTAGCTCTTTTACTGGTGAGCACAACCCTCAATGGAGGGCGCTATTATTGATTCCTTCCCAGGAGAGGAAACTGAGGCTCAGAGGAGGAGTGACTTGCCCAGTAAGTGGCAAAGCAGGCATGGGGTGACCAACTGCCAGGCTGGGGGACTGGACAGCATGCAGCTCAGCATGGAGCCTTAGCAGGAACCTGCTGCAGTGGAACAGCACAGCGGGGGGGGGGGGGGGAGTGCTTCCCATGCATTTCATCCAGGACCCTCAGACCTCCCACTGGGACAGCATCAGGACACTGAGTGGTCAAGCCACCTAGGTCTGGACTATGACATGACAATGCCTCAAGTCCAGATACAATTTGGTGTCCTGGCCAGCCCTTCAACATTGATCTTGCTGAAACATTTATTTAATGCTTAGACAAGCTGTGCACAGCTGGAGGGCTGGGCAGTGGGGACAAGTGTCCCTGGGCTCAGAGGCCCTGTTCAGCAAAACAAAAGCCCTTCAGTGAATTTGATCTACCCCCTGCAGAAGGCCGGTTGGCCAGCATCCATGTTTTCCTGTCACAAACAGGTCATCACAGTCTTCCTTTAGCCACATGCCCTTCTTAACCCACTCCTGCCCAGGGAGTAGTTACGCTCTCCAGACACCTCCAGCAATGTTTTAACTTCTTTTGAGACTGATGCATCAGGGACATTGTTAGGCACGCCTGCACTTATCTGTCCCTGCCTGGATGGATTAAAGGAGTGGGGCAAGACCAGCAGTGTTCTGTCCTGTAGGTACCACAGCAGTTACCATGGCAACCTCGAGCCACTCTTGGAGATGCCTGAAGGCTGAAGCAGGGTCCAGAGGGATGGAGTGGAGGCGGGGCACTGGGAAGGATGGCCCGTGGCAGGGGCTCCCAGCCAGAGATAAGCTGAAACCTCCCCTACCTGAAGCAGTGGACAGTGAGAACCAAAGGGAGCAGGGGTGGGGGGCCCAACAGGAAGTGAGGGAGCAGGGCCAGGACTGGGGTGAGCTGAAGGAGGCACTCACCTGGGGTCCAAAATTTAAGAAGGTGCCCCCAAACCCAGTGATCAAGATAAATTATATTTAAATCAAAATGAATGCAAAAATATCCTGGATAAAATACCACAATTGTAAACAAAGACAGGGTCCTATAAAGCTGGAATTAGAGTGAGGCAAGTGAGGCCAAGTCCTGCTATCCACGGTTAGATCCTGTCTTTTTTTTTTTTTTCTGGCTGTGCGGCATGTGGAGTCTTAGTTCTGCAACCAGGTATCGAACCCAGGCCCCATGCAGTGGAAGCTTGGGATCCCAATCACTGGACTGCCAGGGAAGTCACTGGATTCTGTCTTTACTAAAATTTTGATTTTGTTCACTACGGATGTTTTTGCATTCCTTTGGTTTTTAAAAATCATTGAGTTAGGATATTATCTGTGGGCTCACTGCCTCACCCTAGTCTGGGGCCTGGAAGGGAGGAGGGACCCTATTGAAAACATCATCATGTGACAAGTCACCAGGAGACATGGGTTCACTAAACTGCAGGGATTCCTCTCAGCTCTGATAGAGCCAGATTCAGCTTTTACAAGGGTCTGCAGCATGAAGATTGCTCTTGGGGAGCACAGATGCCAGGCACATACATGGGCCCCCTACATTCGGGGGTGACGGTGACTCAGAGGTGGCCCCCATCTCTTGGCCTCTCTCAGGCTGGCTGCTAAGGGGAGAGGAGAGGAAGGGAGTGGAGGGGGCGGGCGGGGAAGAGGCTGGCAGTTTTGCACAGCTGGGAGCAGGAATGGCAGATTAGCTGTAATTGCCTGAAGCTGAGAGGCTGTTGATAAATGTTACTAATAATCAACCTTCAGATCTGACACCAGCTCAGGCTGGGATTACTGTTTTGAATGGAAATCGAACCCAAACCAGTAATTACCCTGGTGAGCGATGCCAGTCTCACTGTGGAGCCTGTTCTAGGCAGGGAAACGGCACCTGCATGTCAGTGTCAGCCCTTTAGTTAGGGTATTCTGCAAGTATCCCTTTCTCAAGAGCACAAGCCTTTGCTGGCCTGGCCTCCACTGATCCTGCGGGACACAGTCAATAGAAATACCCACTCTTCTTCCAAGAAACATCCACCTGATATGCACAGCTTCTAAACAAAATCAGACCTCAGGTCTCACTGGCACTGCTCATCCCCCTTGGGTTGGATCGGGTCCCTGTTGACATCTTCCTGAGCTGTTAGAAGCAGCTGCATGGTGGACGGAGGTCATCCCCAACACCCGATGTAGCCCTCTAAGCCTCTGTCTGGGACCCCTGGGGGGCCACACAGTTGTTCCCTGTTAGACTGAGTGGCTCTTGGAATGGGCTGAGCCAGGGCCGGGAGAGACGGATGAGGCTGCCACAGGCGCTAGACCTCACCCCAGCCCGTCTCACCCTTCATGAGCTCGTTCTTGCTCCCGGTGCCAGGCAAGAGCCAGGAAGCTGGCTCTCCCTGGATACAAGCAGCACTCTCTGGCTCTGGCCCGTGTCTCCTCAGCACCCCTCATCTCATCTAGAGAACCCCTAGAATGTTGGCCACACCCAGCACAGGACAGAGAGAGAAATCAGCTCCCTTCCCAGGGCACACTCGTGCCCAGGTCCTTCTCCCTCCCCTTCCACCCGTCTCCATTCCCCCTCTCTCAAAACCCCCCACTCACCCTGCTTCCCAGCAGGCTAGCTGGATACTAAAGAAGCACCAGACACACCACAGGGGTAAACAGTTATGGCAAGACTCTTGCCATAACTCTTGTTTGCATGTCATCTCCCACCAAACACCTTCTGCGCCTCCGCTGTGCCAGGCTCTGCAGCCCAGAGGAGAAAAAAACAACCGTCCTCAAGGTGCCCTGCTGAGGAGGAGGAGAAGTAGGCAGGAGATATCGGATCATCACAGCTGCAGGTTGTCCCTGATGGCCTCTCCCCACAACCCAAGTAAAACGCCCTGAACTACAACGTCTGGAGGTGTCAATGAGCTGCCTCAGGGGGCAGACAAAGCTGGTCAGGCCTAGTGGGATTCAGAGTATGTGTGACCACAGTCTTTGAGGCCGGAACTGGAAGGTGAACAGAGGGCAAGTGGCAGAACACGCAGGGCCCTCCCCAGAGGGAGCCAGTACCTCAAGGGTGCTGCCTAGTGGCAGGGTAGCAGGACTGCAGCTCTGTCCTCAGACCCTGGCATTTCTCTCTGCTCCTGTCCTTCCCCTGACACAGACCCCTCAACTCAACTGTGCAACGGAGAACCAAGGAAAAAGGCTTAGTTTTGTTTTTGAAGACTCAAGGCTTAGAGAAAAGAGGGCACAGGGGCCCCAGGACTGCCATAGGGTAGCAGGCAGGGGAGGGGCCTTTTCCCTGGAGCTCCCCGACTCCTTCCAGGGCTTACTTGTGCCCCCCTGTAATTACCCGCTCACTCAGTAGTGTCTCCCCACTGCACCGCTGGGACCTCAGTCTGTCACCTGCTCCTGGCCTGGCCCACAGGGAGAGGTGACAGGAAGCCCCCACCCCAGAACTGGCTGCCATGATAGACGTGGGGGTCCCTGAAAAGCTGTGCTACCATCAGCTAACTTGCCTGGTTCCTGGCGCCTAGGAAGGGGTCACTTTCTGCTTGGGGTCAGACAGGGGTGCTGCAGGCACTCAGCCCTCAGCTCTCAGATATCCTATTGACTCTGGAATGCCTGTTGCCCCCCGTCATTTTCCTCTCTTGCCAGAGAAAGAAGTAGTGAGGAGACACGAGGTGAATGGTCCCCAGAGTAAAGTTCCCAGGTGTACAGAGCACTCAGCCAGGGGTGAGCCAGATGTGTGGAGATGCAAGTGTGGGGGGAGAGGAAGAGAGCTGTGGAGGGTGAAGGACAGCCTGCCCTGGGGGACAGCTCAGAGCGGTAAAGCTTTTCTTAAAGGGCCAGATAGTACGCACTTTAGGCTTGCAAGCCGAACTGTGTGGAACTCTGAGGTTGTAGCTGAAAGCAGCCACAGCTAGTATGTAAACAAACAGGCATCCCTGGGCTCCAGCATACTATTTACAAAAACAGGCTGCCAGTCCGCTGGCCATAGTTTGCACAACAGTCAAAACTTGCTGCCCACCAGGAGGCGGTCCACTCTCCACCACCCAGGACTTGGCCCAGGAATAACCTTATCCCCAAGGCTGCCAGCAAGTACAGATGCTCAGTGGACTACCAGTCCACTGCTCCCCTGCTACCCAGGGGGAGACCGGGGTGGTGTCACAAGGGTTAAGGTGCAGGGGCTGGAGTAGAGAAGGTCAGGGTGGTGAGACGCTTGGCCAACCGGGACCCCCAGATCTCAGTCCTGCCCTCTTCTCCCCTCTGCCCAAGCGCTCAACACTCACCTGCAGGGAGAGGCTCTCCGTAGCGGCAGCTACTCGCCCACCTTCCCCAGGGGGATCTCTCTCCCTCCAGCTGATGCCCCTCCAGCCCCTTCCTGAGCAGGAAACCCCCAAAGCCAGGCGGAGGGAGGGGGCTGAACTGGCCCAAGGACACGCAGCCGCGGCAGGACAGATGACACCCCAGGGAGGGCGAGGTGGCCTGAGCGGGGAGGACGGGTAACCCGGCACCGGGCCCCACGGGCCTAGGAGCGGCCAGGCTGGAACCGACCCCAGTTCCGCGAGGGCGGGCCGGGTGGGACGCCACCCGGTCCCCGTCCCGGGACACAGCACCGGAGTCTGCGCCAGCCTCCCTACCCCGGCCCCGGTATCGCCGCAGGCGGCGTCTCGAGAAGTTCGCGAGTAACCGGCTCAGGCAGGGCCCTGGGCGCTCCAGTTACACTAAAAGTGAGACCCAGCAAGATGCTATCGAGGCCACGGGGAGGCAGCGCTGGCTCATCCAACATTGATGCGGCCACGGACTGCCCAGAGCCCCTCGAGGCGTGGAGGACGCAGGGTCCCGGCTCCGACACCTTTGGGATGGGCGGGGGTGGGGTGGGGTGGGGGGTGGGGGTGGGGGTGGGGGTGGGTCCGCCCCCCCCGGGTGGGGGTGGGTCCGCCCCCCCCCCCCCGCCGCCCACCGTCCACCGTCACACCTGCACCTGATCTAAGCGGGCACCTGGGGCGGGGAAGGGGGGGAGGGGAGTGGCTCGGTGGGTCCCGCGGGCGCTTCTACAGCCCACCAGCCTCGCAGAAAGTGCCCAGGCAAGGTGGTGTCAGAGCAGGCTCCTGGCCCAACAATGCTTAGTCTTGGGCCAATACAAAGGGCAATGAAACCGTTTTCCCTCCGCTTCCAATCGTCCCTACTAGAGGCAGGAGCAAAAGATGGTGGGAGGGAGGGGGAAGACAGGGAGGAAGCTGGCCAGTCCCACACGGAATCAGTCCTCTCCAGCACACTACTTCCATTCACATCCAGGGAGAGCCACTCTTGGTGGTGACACATTCTTCCCTGCAAACATGTACAAACTCATCAACAGGCACCATGGTGCACACACTCCCCAGCACAACAGGCACACACCCTAGATATATTCTTACTGGCGCACACACTCAGTTGCACCTGCAGGGAAACACACTCACAGAAGCCTTCTCCCAGTGGAGCCCAACCCATCACTGCATCTGCTCTCTGCCACTTGGTGTTGGAGAGGAGAGGACCCCACTCAGAACCTCCCATCCAGGGCCAACCAGACTAGAGGGAGAGGCCGACAGGAGGGCGGTGCCCTCTCTGTGCCCTGTGCCTTCCTGGCCTGATGGTTGGTCTGCAGTGCCAGAGAGGGCACAGAGGAGGCACAGCCAGGCTGGGATGAAGTCTTTGCTGAGGAGGGGGACCTGGTCAGAAGATCATCCTAGATCCCCATTACCCTGCTGCAGGCCCTCCCTGATTTCAAAGGTTGCCTGACCTGAACTCTGCCCCTCATTCTAACACTGCCTTCCATTTTGGTCTGGCCTGGTTCACCTGCAGAAGCCTGCCTCCATGGCAACAGCATGGGCAGGTTGTCCCCTAAAGCCAGCTGGCTCCCCACAACCGACAGACCCATGCACACACACACATACACACACATGCAGGGTTTCTTTTGTTCTTATTCACATTAGAAGACCAGATCATCTGCCTGAGACCTCAGAGGGGGGCTGACGGGGAACACACACCTGGCTCAGGATGAAGGGCACAGATGGGCATCTCACCCAGGCACATGTTGGACCAGAATCTCCCAGAGGGGACCCAGGCTCAGCTGACATTTATCTATTGACAAGCCACCAATTTTGGCAGGATAAAGGAATTATCCCAGGGGCCCCAGCTTGGCAATTGTGCTCCAAACTGTGGGCACAGCAGGCCCTTCCTTCCTCCTCTGGTCACAGATATGTCTCTGTCTCAGGGTCTTTCTGCTTTTGCTTAAATGCATACAATGATATTAGGGCTTCCCAGGTAGCTCAGCAGTAAAGAATCTGCCTGCTGATGCAGGAGACCCAGGTTTGATCCCTGGGTCAGGAAGATCCCTTGGAGGAGGAAATTGGCAACCCACTCTAGTATTCTTGCTAAGGAAATTTCATGGAGAGAGGAGCCTGGAGGGCTGTAGTCCTTGGGGTTGCAAAGCGACTGAGCACACACTAAATAGAAATAAATCCAGTAACCCTACCTGAGAAACCCCAGTGACTGATGACTTCAAACCTGAGTGGGAGTAAGTCCTAAAGTCCTCAAGACATCCTTGCCCACAGCCATGACTGACTTTTCTTCCCACCCCCTAATCACCCTGAGCCTCAATCATTCCAGCTACATGGGAGACAGACCATCCCATACTCACCGCCCTCCTCCAGAGCTCTCCTCCACTGACCCCTGGACCATCTCTCCCCTTTGACCCACCCAGTCCACCTCTCTAGATCTTGTACAGCTACAAATCATCTTTAAAAAAAAGAAAAAGAAGAAGAAGCTATATGCTAAAAGCTCTGGAACAAAGCAGGTCTTCAATCACCTACCTCTGGTGGCCACTGCAGCCTCCCCTGCCCAGCAACCCCTAAGCTGGTGCTGCCATGGCCAGGGTCACAATCCCAACCCCCACTCTCCTCCTCTCTCCACCCCAGCCTTCCCAATCGCAGAGCACACACTGAGGCCGTAGGCCATGTACTCATAGAACACCAGAACTGTAAGCGTGCTTCAGTACCCAGTCCACCTCCTTCTACTACAGGGGAAAGAGGCTCAGAGAACCAAGGGACTAGCCCAGAAACAGAACGGGAATGAATGGGGTGGACTCAAATCCTGGACTCCTGACTCCCTTAACAGTGCTCTGTGCAACACACCTTCATAAAACCACGTATAGACAGCAGAAGGATCCCATCCTTATTTTGGAATAAGCTGTCTGTGAACTTACAAGCTACAGTGATCAGCCCCCAGGCCTGGTCTGCCCTGCTCCTGCCCAGTCCCTTCTAGCTTCTCTGCTGATTCTGGCCCACCAGCACTGGGGACTGGGATTAACTGACTCATCCTTACAGATCCCTCTGCAGTGGTCTCTCAATGGTGATGGCACCAGTCCAAGTCCTCAAAGAGGGGTCTGTTTCCATGTCCTGATGTACTTATGGATTCTCCACTGAGGCCCAGTGGAGAGGCCTAGCCCCAGTCCTTCTTGGGGAAGCTAAACCTTGTCACCCACACCTCAGGCACTGGCTAAGGTTCTTGATTCGCAAGTCCATCTGTCGGAGTTCCTACAGCTGTGCCCTCTCATCCAGTTGGTCTCAACTGGTGCCCACTGGGTCTTCATTAGCCTCTGTAACCCCTGGACTACCTCCCTCCATGTACTCCTGACCCATCTCTGCCTCCTCCCTTTCCTGCCCACTCTCCTCACAGAGCTTCTCCTGCCTGGGTCACCACACCTGTCCCTGTGCCTAGGAATGGCCCAACTTTCAGATTCCATTGGACAGAAAACTCCTGATATTAGTAGAGAGCCCTGCTACATGCCAGTTCATAATGACAACAGCTAACACTTAAATAGCACTTGCTATGTGCCAGGCACTGTCCCAAGCACTCAGCATTTATTAAGCCTTCCATATATTAATTCATTTAACCTTCACAACAATGCTATGAGATGAGTACTATTATTATGTCCATTTTAAAGATTAGGAAATGGACTCTCACAGCAGTTAAGGAGCTTTTCCAAGGTCCCACAGGTACTGTGCAAGTGATCCGAACACCGTGAGGAAAAAGCCAAAGTGCAGGAACATCTAGACGTGGCTCTGGCTGCCTGCCACCCCCATCCCACCCCCTCCCCACCAAAAGTATGTGGTTTTGCTGACATTAAGTTAGATTCAAGAACCAGGAGAGACTAATTTTTTCCCCTGTGACAGGAGGGCCTAATTTTTGAAAACAGAAGCACATATTTTGTTAGTGTCACGTTCTCTTGGCATGGTAAAGTAAGCCTTAAATACAAAAACGCTATTTTTACAAGAATTTGGCTGCTTTCTCAAGTTGACAGAAACCTACCTGGGCAGAGTATCACCAGTAGCTTCATGCCCTGTGTGGGAACCAAAGAGCAAAATATGCTGTGAAGACCCCAGCCAATGTGGTCCCTTGTCACCAATAATCTCCAGGCCAATTCAGTTAGGAAATCCATTCTATCTAATCCTATAGTGGATATGTGTGTGGTCTATTTTTGCTAATCCAAAGCCCACCTGAAAGGGTACACAGGCATTATCTCATCCAATTTTCACAAGACCCTTCACTATAAGAAAATCATCACCCCACTTTACAGATGGGAAAACTAAGACTAAAGGAGATTAAATATCTACTTGCTACACTTCTAAACTGTTCAACCTTTGTTTCTTTTATTTTCACAAGTGGCAGCATGATTTTTTATAATCAACCAAAACAAGAAGGATTGTCCCTTACTGTGTTCCATTTACACAGCTAGTAAGAGGTGGAGCTGCGACTTGAACCAGGTCTGTCTAATGCCAAAGCTCAAGTTCTGCCCCTTTTGTACCATCTCAGTGAGACAGCCCCTTGGGAGTCACAGCTCTTCCTAAAATGTTTAGTACAGGTCATGTCTTGCTTCCCTTCCCTTGTCTCCTGTTCAAAACTTATAACAAAGCTGCAGTAATCAAAATGGTGAGGTACTGGCATAAGGATAGACATATAGACCAATGGAATAGACTTGAGGGTGCAGAAATAAATCCATATATCTATGGTGAATCGATTTTTAAAAATTTTCAAAATTGAGATATAGTCAATTGATTTTTCACAAGAGTGCTAAGTCCATTCAATGGGGAAAGAACAGTCTCTTCAACAGATGTGCTAGAACAACTGGATTTCCAAAAGAAATGAGGTTGCACTCCCACCTCACATCATATACAAAAAGTAACTCAAAATAAATCCATGACCTACATATAAGCTCTAAAGCCACAAAACACTTAGAAGGAATCAGTGGTAAATCTTCATGACCTTGGATTTGGCAATGGATTTATAAATAAGACACCTAAAGCATAAACAAAAGAAAAAGGGATAAATTTAACTTTTTCCAAGTTAAAATCTGTTGTGCTTCAAAGAACATTACCAAAAAAGTGAACATTTGTACACTGTTAATGGTAATATAAATTGGTACAGCCATTGTGGAAAACAGAAAAGAAATTCCTCAAAAAATTTGAAATAGAACTATCATATGATCTAGCAATCCAACTTTAGAGTATATCCAGAAAAAAATGAAATCTGAATCTCAAAGGGATATGTCCACCCCCATGTTCATTGCAGCATCATTCACAATAGCCAAGATATGGAAACAATCTAAATGTCTGTGGACCAATACATGGCTAACAATGTGAGATTTTGTATCTGTATCTTTATCTATAGCTATAAGGGAATAATATTCAGTCTTTAAAAAGAAAGAAATTCTGCCATTTGGGACAACATGGATAAATCTGGAAGACATTATGCTAACTGAAATAAGCCAGCACAGAAAGAAAAATACTGTATGGTATCATTTATATATTACTCTAACACAATCAAAGCCATTGAAGCAGGGAGAAGAATGGTGATTGGCAGGGACTGGAGGGATGGGGAAAATGAGAGCTGTTAGTTAAAGGGTACAAAGTTTCAGATACGCATGAATAACAAATCCTGAAGCTCCAATGTACGGCATGGGGACTGCATTTATCAACTCTGTTGAATTTTTGAATTTCCTAAAATACTATATCTTAAGTGCTCTCATCTCAAAAAAAAAAAAAAGGGAAAGAAAATGGTAACTGTGAGGTGCAAGGTGATAGGTAATGTTAATTAGCTTGATTGTGGTCATCATTTCACAATATAAATGTATATCAAACATCATGTTGTACACCTTGTGCTGTGCTCTGCTTAGATGCTCAGTCATGTCTGACTCGTTGCAACCCCATGACCTGTAGCCCACTAGGCTCCTCTGTCCATGGGATTCTCCAGGCAAGAATACTGGAATGGGTTACCATGCCCTTCTCCAGGAGATCTTCCTGACCCTGGGATCTAATCTCCTTCTCTCATGTCTCCTGCATTGGCAGGTGGGTTCTTTACCACTAGCGCCACCTGGGAAACCCCCACTCCTAGGTATATATCCAAAAGAACTGAAAATAGGGACTGGAACAAAATGTTGCACACCAATGTTCACAGCAGCATTTTCACAGTAACCAAAATGTGGAAACAGCCCAAGTGTTCATCAACAGATTAGTGGATAAATAAAATGCAGCATATCCATATAATGGAATGTTGTTCCACCAAAAAAGGAATGAAGGGATTTCCCTGGTGGTTCTGTGGCTAAGACTCCACACTCTCAATGTGGGGGGGTCTGGGTTCAATACCCAGTCAGGGAGCTAGATCCCACATGCTGCAACTAAAGATCCTGCATACTGCAACTGAGACCAGGCACAGCCAAATAAATAATTTTTTAAAAAATTTTGTTTAAAAAAAAAGAAATGAAATCTCATGCATGCTAGAACATAGATGAACCTTGAAAATATTATCCTAAGTGAACTTAGCCAGAGACAAAAGAAAAAATATTGTATGATTCCTCTTATATACAATATCTGCTGCTGCTGCTGCTGCTAAGTCGCTTCAGTTGTGTCTGACTCTGTGCGACCCCATAGACGGCAGCCCACCAGGCTCCCCTGTCCCTGGGATTCTCCAGGCAAGAACACTGGAGTAGGTTGCCATTGCCTTCTCCAATTCATGAAAGTGAAAAGTGAAAGTGAAGTCGCTCAGTCGTGTCCGACTCTTAGCGACCCCATGGACTGCAGCCTACCAGGGTCCTCCATCCATGGGATTTTCCAAGCAAGAGTACTGGAGTGGGTTGCCATTGCCTTCTCCAATATACAATATCTATAATAGACAAATTGATAGAGACAGAAAGTAAGTTAGAAGTGCTGGGAGAATAGGGTAATGAGTTATTTGTTAATGAGCACACAGTTTTCGTTTGGGGGTGATGAACAATTTCAGAAATCTATAGTGGTAATGGTTACACAAAATTGTGACTGTAATTGATGCTACTGAATTATACACTTGGGAATCGCCAAAATGGCTAATTTTATGTTACATATATTTTGTGTGTGTGCTCAGTCACTTCAGTGGTGTCCAACTCTGTGCGACCCTATGGACTGTAGCCCTCCAGGCTCCTCTGTCCAAGGGATTCTCCAGGCAAGAACACTGGAGTGGGTTGCCAGGTCCTCCTCTAGGGGCTCTTCTCGACCCAGGGTTCAAAGCCTCATCTCTATGTCTCCTGCACTGGCAAGCAGGTTCTTTACCACTAGTGCCACCTGGGAAGCTGAAATTGATCTACAGTCCTAAATAAAATCCCAGTAGGCTTTTGTTTTGCTTTTGTAGCACTTGAATATATCATTGTAAAATTAACGTGAAATTTTAAAAAAGGACCCAGAATAGCCAAAACCTTGAAAAAGAACATCCTGGTATCTCCAGGGCTTCAATGAGAGACCATCTCCAAATCATCCTTCTCACATGGTTCTGACTCCACACTCTTCAAGAAACCACTGGATTTTATCTGCTGTGTAGCTTGATTCTGGGTTGGGGATGGGCCCCAGGCAGGACCACAAACACTGTAATAACTGGAAAGAAATCTTCACAACTGTGGAGTAATAGATGGGAGTACTGTGGTTTGAAAAAGAAAAAAAAAAAGAACCAAGTTGAAGGTCCTAAACTACCTGATTTCAAGACTCATAAAGCTATAGTAATTAAGACAGTGTGGTATTGGTGTCAATAAAGACAAGATCAGGCTTCCCTGGTGGCTCAGTGGTAAAGAATCACCTGGCAATGCAGGAGACACATGTTTGATCCCTGCTCAGGGAAGGTCCCACATGCTGCCAAGCAGCTAAGTCCATGGACCACAACTATTGAGCCTGTGCTCTAGAACCTGGGAGCTCCAACTACTGAGCTCATGCACTGCAACCATTGAAGCCTGTAGGTCCTACAGTCTGCGCTCCACAACAAGAGAAGCCACCACTATGAGCAGCCCACACACTGCAACGAGAGAGTAGCCCCCGCTTGCCGTAAAGGAAAGCCCACCCATGGTGGATTCATGTCAATGTATGGCAGAAAAAATACAATATTGTAAAGTTAAAAAATAGATAAATAAACTAATTTTAAAAAAATAAAAAAGAAACCATAAAAAAACAATTCTTTGCTCAAACAAAAAAAAAAGTCCATGCAACAAAAAAGACCCAGAACAAAAAAATAAATAACTCACTAAATAAACAAACGATTTGTTTAAAAGACAGACAAGATCAACAGAACAGAGGATACAGAAATGAATATATAGATGCATGATAAAGGAGAAAAAAGTAGTCCTTCCAACAAATGGTGCTGGAACAATTGAATATTCATTTTGAAAAATGAACTTCATACCATATACAAAAGTTAACTCAAAATGGAGCATAGACGCAAAATGTTAAATCCAAAACCAGAAAACTCTTAGGAGAAAACCTTTGTCACCTTGAATGAGGCAATGATTTTTTAGATATGACACCAGAAGCACAATCCATAACAGCAGAAAGTATAAACTGGACTGCATTGAAAGTGAAAACTTCTGCTCTTCAAAATACATAAGAGAATGGAAAAAAAAGCCACAGACTTGGAGAAAATATATGCAAGTCACATATCTGATAAAGGAACATATCCAGAATATGCAAAGAACTCTCAAAATTCAACAATAAGGAAAAACCCAATTTAAAAAATGGGACCCCAAAGGAGATATATAGATGGCAAATAAGCACATGAAAAGATGCTCAGTAAATTAATGCAAATTAAAAATCACAATGAGATACTACTACATACCTACTAGAACGGCTAAAATGAAAGAGACTGACCCTATAAAGTTTGTGAAAGGATGCGAAGGAATTGGGACTCCGCTTGTGGGAATGTAAAATGCTACAACCACTTTGGAAAAGTTGCACAGTTTCTTTAAAAGTTAAATGTACACCTACCGTATGATCCAACCAGTCTGTTTCTAGGTGTGTTTACTGCCAAGAAATAAAAACACATGTCCATACAAAGACTTGTATAGTCACAAAACTTTAGTTGTAATAGCCAAAAAGTGGAAAAACCCAAGTGTTTACCATCAGATAATGGATAAACAAACTATGGCATCTCCATGGAATATTACTCAGCAACAACGACAAAAAATGAACTACAGATCCATGTAAAAGCATGGAAGACTATCAGAATAACTATGTTGCATGAAAGAAACCAGACCAAAAAAGAGTACATACTGAATGATTCCCATTATACAAAATTCTAGGAAATGCAAAGAAATCAGACCAGTAGTTCCCTGAGGATGGGGAGAGTAGGACTTGGTGGGGGAGGGGGAGTTGGAAGTAAGTATTCCCAGGTGGGCTTCCCAGGTGGTGCTAGTGGTAAAGAACATGCTTGTCAATGCAGGAGATGTAAGTGATGCAGGATTGATCCCTGGGTAGGGAAGATCCCCTGGAGGAGGGCATGACAACCCATTCCAGTATTCTTGCCTGGAGAATCCCATGGACAGAGGAGTCTGGTGGACTCTAGTCCATGGGGTTGCAAGGAGTCAAACTTGACTGAAGTGACTGAGCACGGCACATTATAAAGAGGCACAAGGAAACACTGGCCTCTGTGCACTAGGCTCATTCTTACCGCAGGACCTTTTTACTCGCTATTCCTCTTCCATGGAACATTCTTCCCCATTAGCCACATGATTCACTCCCTGGCTCTTTTCAGGTCTCTGCTGAAACATCACCTTATCAAAAAGAGTTGCCCTGACCACACTATATAGTACAGCATACTCACTACCACCCCAACCCCCATGTAGTCAGACTCTGTCCTTATCCTGCTTTATTTTTCTTCTGTACACTAACCAGATCATGTTTCATTTAGCACTGATACAAACATATATATATATATGTATATATATATATAGATAGACATAGACCAAACTGTTATATATATAATTATAATTATTATATATATATAATAGTTTGGTCTATGTTTATCTCCCCCGACTAGACAGTAAGAACTTTGGGACCAAGCACTTTGTTTTGTTCACTGCTCTGTCTCCCATGCCTAAAATATTGTCTGGCATTTAGAAGATGCTCAATAAATACATATTAAATGAATGGACCCACTCAAGAGGCAGGTACAATTGTTATTATCTTTTTTGTAAGTAGAAGTTGTCACTGCTCTAAAGTTACACAACCAACAATTGAGGGAGCTGGGCTTCTAGGTCAGGTCACTTTGGCTACAAAATCCAAGTTCTGAACAATTATACTACATAGTCTCAGAGTCTGTGAGGTCAAACTCACAAATAGATAATCATACAACTGTGCCGTTAAAGTGACTAAATGTGAGAATACAAATCAATTCACTCCTTTTGGAGAAAAATCTGTCAACAATCCCAAAATCTGAAACTGACAACCCCTCTTCTAATCAAGTAATCAATCATGAGAAAAAAAATGTTATCTGGGACTTCCCTGGTGGTCGAGTGGCTAAGACTCCACATTTCCAGTGCAAGGGGTCTGGGTTCAATCCCTGGTCAGGGAACTAGATCCCATATGCCACAACTAAGAGTTTGCACACTGCAACTGAAGATCCCGCATGCCATGAGGATGATCAAACACCCCGCGTACTGCAACTAAGACTGAGAACAGCCAAATAAATAATTGAATGAATATTTTTAAAGATATAAAATAAAAATAAAATTTTAAAAAGTGTTGTCTTAAACAAGGATGTTTATCATGGAGTGGTTTCTAACAGAAAGATGTGGAAACAATGAAAAATCCCCCACAAGGGAGTGACTGAAGTGCAGTAGAAGTGATGCGGAGGCAGGAAGTTACAGAAGATCAAGCTGGATGTGACCGATTTTTCTCAAAGGCAGTATCATTTGGTTAGAGTCTGGGGACATGGAGAAAGGGTCAGGTGAGAGGAGTCTTGAGTACGATGCTTTGGAAAAGCTGTTGTTGGAAATGAGAGTGAAGGCAACCCAGGAGAAATGAAAACATTGAGAGATGATGGAGATAGCCAAGCTGCGATGAAGACCATGAAAGTGAGGACAACCCACACAGCTGTGTAGTTTATGTGATAGGGTTCTGGCGCCACCATAAGAAAGGGGGGTAGCGATCCAGACAGGGCTAGGGTAGTGGTGAGCATGTGTGAGGAAATACCAAGGGATGGGAGTGAGTGATTCAAATGATCTCTCATGTGATCCTGGCTGGGAAGCTAAGAAGAAAGGCCAGGAAAGGGCTGCAGATAATATGCAGAGATGAGGCACTAAAGGACACTATAGTATCATCCTAGAGAATGGGATGATCATGTGTATGATAGCAGAAGTCAAGCAATTCCAGGTATCAACATCTAGGAATGTATCCTGTAAATAACTGAAGAGAAGCCTCTAGAATAGGAAGATCTGGAAATTGGAAGGAGCACTAGTTTAGTCATTGACATGAGCATTGAAAGCTCTAGGGATAATGACTGGAGCCTCAATAGATAACAAGGTAGTTAGCCAAGTGCCAAGTTGTTGAGAACATAGGGAGTTAATGATACTTTGGGCCAGTTATTTTGGATACATTATTTCATTTTATCTTCCTAATAATCAGTTGTAGAAGTAAGGACAGACAGATGAAATGACTAGACTTGGAAAGTTCACGGTCAGTGTCAAAGTCTTGAGGTGTTCATTTGACTATAAGGGTGCTAAATAGAGAATACAGACTTATCAGGGAAGGGTCCGATTTTGAACATCTTCAGTTAGTTGTGAGATGTAGAGATGTAGGGCTAGGCTCAACAAAAAGACTGGGGTTGAGGAATTCCTTGGTGGACCAGAGGTTAAGAATCTGCCTGCCAATGTAGGAAACACAGATTTGATCCCTGGTCTGCGAAGATTCCACATGCTGTGAGGCAATGAAGCCTGTATGCTACAGCTATTAAACCTGCGCTCTAGAGCCCACAACCCACAACTACTGTACACCATAGAATCTGTGCTCTGCAACAAGAGATGCCACTGCAGTGAGAAGCCTATGCACCTCGACTAGTGAGTAATCCCCACTTGCAGCAACTAGAGAAAGCCCTCACACAGCAACGAAAGACCTAGTGCAACAAAGAAATTAATCTTTTAAAAACTCTATTAAAAAGATTGGGGTTGAAGATACGGATTTCTATGTTAAAAGCATTGAGTTGATAACTGAGAATAGAATGGAATGGAACAGAATGGAAAAGGGGAGAAAGAGCTTTGGTGTGTGCTCACATTTAGAAAGTGGGAACCAAGCTGCTGCTGCTGCTGCTAAGTCGCTTCAGTCGTGTCCAACTCTGTGCAACCCCATAGACGGCAGCCCACCAGGCTCCCCCGTCCCTGGGATTCTCCAGGCAAGAACACTGAAGTGGGTTGCCATTTCCTTCTCCAATGCATGAAAGTGAAAAGTGAAAGTGAAGTCACTCAGTCATGTCTGACTCTGAGCAACCCCATGGCCTGCAGCCTACCAGGCTTCTCCGTCCATGAGATTTTCCAGGCAAGAGTACTGGAGTGGGCTGCCATTGCCTTCTCCGGTGGGAACCAAGAGGAGGCAACAATTTTTAAAATGTAGGTAGCATATTGTAACAAATGGCCATGAATTCTTTGCAGCTCCTCCAAGAGGTGAGGCTTATTTCTCTACCCTTTGACTTATTTTGGCCAGTAACAGTGTGGCAAAGTGATGCTGTACAAGTTCTAAACCTAGACCCAAGAGGCCTTACAGCTTCTTTTCTCTCACTGGGAACCCTCTAGTAGTATGTAAGGAAACCTGTGTTAGCCTGCTTGAAGGAGAGAGGCCCCAGAAGGACTAGCCTTCACAGCTGAGGCACCAAACATGTGAGCCAGTGTAGCCAAAAAAAGCTGAGTTTGGTCCAGACCACAAAAACTACCCAACTGCCCAGCCGAAATTGCTGATGCACAAAATCTTGAGCTAATTCAGTTATTATCCTAAGCCATTAGTTTAGGAGTGATTTGTTACACAGCAGTGGATAACTGATACATAAATGGCCTCAGAAGCCAAGGGGAGGGAATTCCCTGGTGGTCCAGTGGTTAGGGCTCAGCACTTCCCCAGTTGTGGGCCCAGGTTCAATTCCTGGTCAGGGAACTAAGATACGGCAAGCTGCATGGACATAGTCAAAAAAAAAAAAGTCCAAAAAAACAAAACCAAACAAACAAAAAAGAAGAAGCAAAGAGGAAAATAGCTTATATGAATAGGTTACACACAGCACAGAGGTCAACTTCAATGAGAATGTGATGGAGAGTACCTTTCTAGGTTCAAAGATGTGGTGGGGACAGAGGCTAGAACAGGATTAGAAAGTGAGGGTTAACTGTTAGCAGTGGTTTTCTCCTAGGAGTTGGGGGTGGGGGGCTATAGAATCACTGAACTTCACTTTAAATATCTATGCACTATCTGCATTTGTTGAGTGTATAATCTTTTAACAGCTTTTTTGAGGATTGCATAACTTTTTTGAATAATTCAATTCTTATGTTTTGAAAACTAAGTAGTAACTAGAAAATGGAAAGGGGTGGTATATATCAGTGGTTTCAGCTGTATCAGAATCATCTGGAAAGCTTTACCCAAGTATTGATTCCAAGGGCCCATACTTGGACATTCAGATTCAGTTCCTTTGGACAAGGGCCAGGGAACCTGTTTTCTTCACACAGTTCCCCAGGTGTCAAGGTTGTCAGAGTGAGAAGAAAAGAGTTCTGAGGACAGAATCCCTGGGAATATCTTAATGTGGGGGGTCTATAAAGGAGAATAATGATTTTCAAACTGAGTTTCTGTGGAAAACCAGGGCTCCCAAGAGACATTTACAATACATGCGTGCTCAGTCACTTCATTCATGTCCAACTCTTTGCGACCAGGAATTGAACCTGCATCTGTCTCCTGCATTGGCAGGAGGGTTCTTTACCACTAGCGCCACCTGGGAAGCCCACAGGAGACATTTACAATATTTATTAATAAAACAGCAACGAAAGTTGCTCAGTCGCATCCGACTCTTTGCGATTCCATGGGGTGTAGCCCAACAGGCTCCTCTGTCCATGGGATTCTCCAGGCAAGAATACTGGAGTGGGTTGCCATTTCCTTCTCTAGGGGATCTTCCTGACCCACAGATCAAACCCGGGTCTCCTATATTGCAGGCAGATTCTTTACCATCTGAGCTACAGGGGATTCCCAGCAATAGGTACCACTTATTACTATGTCCCAGGCAGATTGCTAAGGCCCTTATATTTATTAATCCATCTAGTTCATGATATTTCTCCATTTTACAGATGAAGGAACAAGTTCAGAGAGGAAAAATAATGTGTTTAAGCTTAGCTAGGTGGAGTCAGGATTTGAATTCAGGCTGCGTAATTCTAGAGACTTGCTGCTTTTGTTTGTTTGTTTATGCAGGGGGAAAAAAGTTTAGTTACTATATAGAATTAATTTAATTTAAATATTTCATCCTATATATGTATTAGACCTTTGGTATAATGCTACTATGTACTTCTTTCTTTCTTTCTTTTTTACCCCAAATCAAACAGATAATTTTATTAACTTCTTATACAACAGACAGTAACGTCAACTTTTTTTTAACAGAAATCTCAGGTCATTTGAGAGGCCAAATAGATCCCAGAAAGAAAGATGATAATTAAACAGTTGAATTAATCAACAGGCACTACAACACCACCTAAAACCTACTACTGGGGTGGTAGTGGGTTAAGGAAGATTAAACTACAAATAATCTCATGTTAATGTTACAGATTATATAGCAGGAGTTTGAGCTTGCTTTCCAGAAGACTATGGTACAACAATCACTTGGCACCAACAGATATTTGGCTGGAGAAAGAAGTTCAGGCCAAATGGAAAGGAAAAGGGACAGAAGAGAATCCAAGCGACAGAATCCAAGCAAAGGGTGATGGATCATGCTTTTTCATCCCAAGATGCATTTGCTGCATGTGCTACCATGTATTTCTCTGAGAATATAGACTGTGAGCTTAAGTCAGGGAAGGAAGTAATGTACTTTTATATCCTTATCGCCAGGGCCCTAAGTTTGCACTCAATACACGTTTGTTGATTAAGTGAATGAATGTGTGGTTTGGCATCTGAACACAAGCTGGAAAGTTTTGTTATTTTAAGGTTAATATTTCAATCATTTTAGAGTTCCTCTCCATAGACAGCACTGCTTTTCAAAAGAGCAAGTTCACTGGAATTGTGAGGCAGACTGCAGGCTGATTGCTAGGGCTGTGCAATGAAAGGTGGATGAGGAAATTGCATCAAACTGATCTTTTTCCTTAAAGAAGGCAATGAAAGCCAAGAAAGAGGTGACCCAGGTACACCTATTCTGCGGAGGGAGACAAGACAGATTTGAAGAGGTTTACAGGCTGAACGGAGATGACCAGTAAAGAGGGAAAGATGAAGATGGATGGGGTCAGCAGGAGGTGAGACCCAGGGAGGGAGGTAAGGAGGGGTCCCAGGGGAATTAGCCTGAGGCAGGAGGGCCACCTGTTCCTCTGAATCTTTGAACACAAGAGCTGTCAAAGATGCAGGAAGGTTTTAAGCAGAGGGGAGAGGAGGAAGGCAGGAAGTAAGACTTCAGGGAGATGAGAACAGCCCGGCTAAGGAAGTTTCTCTTCCAGCCCGCGCACCAGAAGGGCCACGGATCAGAGCAATTAACTTCAGCTTTCTGGAGACTGACAAGGGAGGGGTTATGAACTTTAACAAAAGCAACATCAACAATCTATTTACCGTCATCATGACTTCATTTTAAAAAGAGGGGTGACATTTAACACACCAAAACAGGTAGAAAGGACCAAATCTCAGAATAAATCTACTCTGCTTTATGACCGACTCATTCCGTTGCTCTTATTTTTCTCATTTCATCAGAAGGATGGCTGATCCTTTCCTCTCGGACGAGTGCGTGGGGAGCACTGCTCCAAACCGCCCACGCCGGCAGCCGCTTTACATCCCCGCAGTGGGGATACGGAGCCTGGCAACCCGCCGGGCGCGGGTACCTCTCCTGGGGCCCCAACAGCCGGCCTCGGGCTGCCACCTCTATCCGCCCAACAGGCAGCGACTAGCGGGCCCCACGACAGCGACCCAGGTCACTCGGCCCTGGGCTAGCCCTGTCCCCGCCGAGGCCCTGCTGGGCGCAGACCCAGGCGGCGACTGCAGTGCCAAGGGGGGCGCGGCCCGTACTCGAGGGGCGCCCCTTCTCGCCCCACGCGCCGCGGGCCCGCCCCGCCCCGCAGTCCCTCGAAGCTCTTTTGCGCTGTTTCAGCGCGGATCGACACCCGCGGAGCAGCCGGGGTGGGGTGGGGGTGGGGTGGGAGGTGAGTGCCAGCTCGCGGGTCCCAGTGCCGCGGTGCCCTCCTCCGACAGTTCTGCCCCGCAGGTGTGAGGACACTCTCGGTCGGCTCTGGGTTCGGATATCCGAGGCTCTCCGTTCAACCGTCCTGGATACTCAAGGGTCCGAGTGCACCCTGACTGGGGTGGGGGCGGCGGTGGTCTGGGCGATCACACCCGCTCTCACCCGGCGAGGGCCGGCTTCTCCCGCAAAAGTGCGAGCTTAGGATTCAGGGCCGCCCGGAGGGTCCTTGCGATTCCCATCCTCCAGGCTACCGCCCTACCTGTCATAGCTCCAGCGGCTGTAGGACAGGGTCCGGTGGCTGCTGACTCCCTCCATCTCCGCCTCCCCGACTCTGCTTCGGACTACGCTGGCGGCGGTGGCGGCGGCGGCGGCGGCGGCGCGGGGATCAGAGCTCGCCTGCTTGCAGCCAGCCGGGCCAGGGCGCGGGCGGAGGACTGTACCATTCGCCCCCCCCGCTCCGGGGGGTGACCCCCCCCCTCCGGCTCTGCCAATGGCGGGGACGCGCGGGCTGCGGGGACCCTGGCCCGCGGGGGCCTCCTCCCCCGCGCTCCAGTCCCGCGGGGGCGCGGCTGCTGCAGCCAGAACTGCTTATTTATTTATTTCCGATGTGTGCTCTACGTCTCCATAGCAACCGTTCCATCTTTTCCGGAGTCACAAGGGCACCGCTGTTTTCAAACCTTCCCGGGACAGGGACTGCTTAGAGGTTTTCCCTTCTTTTGCGGGCGTAGGAGGCCAGGATGAACACCCGATAAAACAGACCACCCTGGACAGAAGATGTTCCCCCCATCGCCTTTCTTTTGCGTGGGCTCTTTATCCATTCAACCTGTCACGCTCTATTGCCTCCCTTCTCAGGAAAGGGAATACCTATCTCGGAATTTCAAAGATTCCCGCCGTGTCCCCGCTCCCATGCCCTCAGCAGGGAAAACCTTTAACCACCAGAGTGGCCTCTCTTCTAAAACTGTCGAGACTCAGCCTCCTCCCTACCCGAGAGAAAATCCACTTCTTCCTCCCGCTAACCCAGCCAGATTCCCTTGGCATATTGTGGCCCCCTGGGTTCTGAGGACCAAGTTCTGTAAACACTCCCACTTCAAGTCCATCGCTTTCTGTTTATTTTCCTTTATGCTTTCCCTCCATTACCACTCAAAATCCTTTGAAAAAAAAAAAAAAACAGGTATATTGGCTTAACTTCCTCTACACCTGGCTGAGGGTGGCCCAAGGACGAGTGTCTACGGGAGGGGCGCCCCTGGGTGGGGCGGGCTGGGTGCAGAGAGCCGACCGCGCCGTGGTTCTGCCCGCCCCTCCTTCCATTCCCTTCCCCCGCCCCGGGCTCCTGGCTTGGGGATTTACAGGTTTAATCTTCTTGCAGAGGTCATGGAAGCCTAAGAAGGACCTTCCAGTGCCTCAGCTGTGGGGATGCTGCGCTAACAGGCTGAGGCAGGGTCCGGGTGGAGGTGTCAAGGTTCCCTGGAGGTGGAATACGCCGCCGCCCTAGGGCCCAACCTACACTAATCCAAGCATCGGGGTCAACTCCCTTGAAACTAGCCTTGCCTGTTAACCTCCCGGATCACAGGGCTTGCCACTGGCAGCTCACCTGTTGCATCCAGCTCACAAACGTATTTTCATTTGTCCTGAGCAGGTTTTTCTTTTTTTCAGTAACTAAGCAGACAACACAAAAATTGGGAAATTTGATAGACGGGGCTTTTGTTCTGATTTAAACACTAAGAATATCTGGCAACTCTGGGTCTTCCTTCCACATGGTAGGTACAGAACAGAGAAGTGGCTTCTGTCCTTACAGGAGCATGTTTCTTCATCAGGCTCCCAGGCAGCCAGCTTCTCTCACTTACATAACTTGCTGGTCCCTATAGCTTTGAAATTTGCCACACTGTGCAGTTCATCATCTCTGTAACCACTCAGAGCTGCCCCAAAGCATCATTAACCAGGATTTGCCAAGGGCCAGGTGCTCAGCAGAATGCTATATACAGCAAGCAGACACTGTTTCTCCTTTGTGGATTTACAGGCTGACATGCGCGGACAGCCTCCCAAACAGAACTACTGCTTCTGAACCACATCTTGATGGTGAGACTCCTGGCACACCCCTAACCTCAGGAGTGGTGGATTGGGACTCCAGAATCAACCCATTGTGACTCTGTGAAGGTTTATTTCATTGTTTGGGTAGGGGTGATGGGTGAACTTTCCTATCTGGAGAATGTGTGAGTTTGTGGGGGTGTCCCACAGTCTTCCCTGGTGGCTCAGACTGTGAAGAATCTGCCTGCAATACAGGACACCTGAGTTCGATCCCTGGGTCAGGAAGATCCCCCGGAGAAGGAAATGGCAACCCACTCCAGTATTCTTGCCTGGAAAATTCCATGGACAGAGGAGCCTAGTAGGCTACAGTCCATGGGGTTGCAAAGAGTTGGACACGACTGAGAGACTAACTTACATACCACAGACACTGTCACTGCTCCTGACCATTGTGTTATAAGACAAGCTTCCAAAGATGTCTTTTCTCCAAAGGACTGATGGAAGGGCAATAGGACCTCAGAAGGGACTCTCACAATAAGAGAGGACTTGCTCCAGCAGCATCACCCACTCCAGCCCTTGAGACCTGAGTCAGCAGTCACTGACATCAGGCACTGGCTGTCAAGCCCCTGTAACCTGCCTTGGGGAGGCCCTTGGAGGTAGTAATAATAAATACATATTCTATCTCCTCAAGGAACCAGATTGTTGGCACAAGACAAGAGTTCAGTAGCTGTAAGAGCCAATAATAGGTGTACTAGACTCCCAAACCTCCACCTCCCAATCCTGACACCCAAATAATCCTGACACCCAAATAAGTACAGATAAGAAGCCCAAAACCAGTTGTCCTGAACCAGGGCTGAAAGTTGTAGGAAAGCTACATCCCAGACATCCTAGAGGAACCCTGGACTAGGCAGAAGGAAGAGCCTGACAAAGCCCCAGAGAAAGGGCTCTAGACTCATCTATACCATGAGCTGTGTGTCAGCTTTCTGTGGGAGGAAGCTGTGCAGCAGTCTTAAAGCACGGTCACAAAATCTTTGACATTCTTCTCATTGAGAAGAAAATCTGTATTATCTCATTTTGCTTCTGGATGCTTATGTGATTTCTGAGGTTACAGAATAAAAGGCCATTAAGTTCACTGGAGCCCTGAGCCACTATGTAAGAAAGTCTGACTTCCAAGTGGCTGCCATGTTGTCAGGAGGCCTAAGCTATAAGCAAAAGCTCTAAGTCATACGTAGATGCTTCCACTGACAGTCTCAGCTTACCTAGCCTTCAGTTTACAACAACTAAACACCAGACATGAGTGAAGAAGCCTTCAGAAGATTACATCCTCTACCCCTTCAAGTCTGTTTGAGTCTCCCCAGCTGAGGCCTCAGGCATCATGGAGGAGAGACAAGTCATCCTTGCCTTGCCTTCCCCTGACCCACAGAAGTTGTGAGCATTCTGAAATAGTGGCTGTTTTACATCATAGATAGCCAGGCAGGAAGAATTCATCTCAAAGGAGCTGGTGCTTTTTCCTTGAAAGCTGATTAATGAGCCTTTTGCTTATGCGAGGAAGGGTCTCAGCTTATCTGCATGCAAGAGTTACAACAAGGCTACTTATTGCCCTGCTTAGTAAGACATTAAGAATGTAGGTGCTATTGTAGGGTAGTTAAATGATGGGTGGGAGGAATAAGTCTGGAGAGAAAATACAGGAGAAAAGCTTGGGGATGGAGAGGGAGAATGGCAGAAGGCTAGAGTCTAAGAGAGAATGTAGCTGATGAGAAATTCCCGGGCAGGAATGGCCAGGGCACCTGAAGAACAAAGATGTCTCACATGCTACTGTAAGTTGGTTCCTGTTCTGTGGTGCTGTACTGTTATCCCCAAGTCTTCAGTATAAGTCTGGTGTGTATGCAGCATCACCTTGCTGAAATGATGCTTGGACGATGCAGAAGGCAGAACACAGACCACACGTGAGACAAAGTGGAGCAGAAGGACAGCAAGCTGAGCAGCTCGTGGGGGGCTGAGAATGAAGTTCGGAGCGGGGATGCAAAAGCAAAGACCAAGTGAACACACCCCTTCCTGGAAGCCTTCCAGCAAATTACGGAGGGCATGTTAGACTTCCCTAGATAAAAGGAGATAGATAAAAATAGTCTATTTGCATTTTGAAGAAAAGTGTAGCCTTCACAGGCTGAAGGACTTGGGACTATCTATGAAGAAGTGCAGGAAAGTGGTCCTAGAACTGGGATCCTGGCTACCCTCCAGGAAGGTTGGAATCCCTCAGTTGGGAAAGGCCAAATCATCCAACTCATTTCAGGGAGAGCAAAGAGAAATCCAGAAGAGGACCAAGGACCAAGGGTCCACCATGACAAAGTGAGGAACAGGGACCTGGGAGTCTGCATCTCAGAGAACACACCTGGAAGGAAAACTCCTCTGGTGTAACAGGGATGAAAGGCTATGTAAGGCAATGACTCCTGATCCTAAGAGAAGTTGAGTACTCCCCAAAATAAAACTCTGGAAGGAAGTCCTGCTGGCTAGAACCAGGTGCACCCTCCACTGCACCCTGAAGTTTCATCCTCTCCCTTCAATTTCTGTTCCCACTGCTACCCTCATGTCAGCCTAATAGGCAGCGCCCCCCCCCCCCGCCCCTTTAACACTCTGGCCCTGGTGGACACAGTCCCTGGGTTCTTAGATCTAGAACAGGCTGGATCTTTAATGATGTCATTAAATTTAGAGGAAAAAACACAGGAAAATAAGCAGAGCCATCACATGAAATGTGTGAATGCAGAGTCCCTCTGGTCATCTGTAGATATCTGTATTCTGATTCCAAAAGGTAGACTCTCCTACAGGATTTCTTTCCTAGTCATCCTGCCACTTGCATGCCTAAGGTCAAGAGGTGAAAATGTCCATTTGAGAGAGTTGGGCCTCATCTCTGGGTGACTGGTACTTTGAATGACCTTACAGAGGTGATGGACCATCCCCACTCTCACACTCACAGAATAGTGGCTTCACCTTCAGAGGCCCAAATGAACAGTCACATGACAACCTCCCTCATCAACCTCCACCTGTTTCCTCTCCATCCTAAAGGGGCAGAGAGGCAGGAACATCTTCACAAGAGTATCTGCTCAGCCCTACTCTGAGTGCTCAGGACTCTCTGTAAATGAAGAGAGGGGTGGGGATGGGGATCTAAGAAGTCCGTACAAGTTGACAGGTAATTTTTCTTAGCATCCCTGACTCCACTGTCTAAGGCAGGAACAGGCTTCCCAAGTAAGTAACCTCACACTTGATAGCTCTGCTTCTTATTGAATGGGGGCGATACTTGTCATGAGCTTTTCGGAAGCCTGAGCAAGAGAGCAGGCAAGGCTGGCTGTGAAAAGACAGCTGTCAAAGTCAATGTTCAACCTTGAAGCTCCAAAACAAGTAAACAAACCAACAAGAGCAACAACAAAAAATGCTCTTAGAAGTTTTGGTAGAGAGTCCAAGAGCAATTGCAAGAGCTGACTATGCAATGAAAAGGTGTGTTGAGCATCAGGAGTTCAGGGTCTGACATTAAAAAAAGGTATGGGAGAAATATCTGCCTACACACTTTGTTGTTATTGTTCTACTTTTGTTTTTTGTTTTATTCTCACTAGAAAAAGCAGTGACAGGAACTATGTATAACCTCTAGTTTGACTTCAGCTTTATTGGAGGCCAGGTCACCAAATGCCACATCTGACATCCCTGAACTTGTGAATGATCAACAATCATGCGATCGTGGGGGTCCCATCACCTCTAACTTGCATATAACATCCAGAGTATGAAGAAGGCACCTTGTTTGGATGTATTATTAACATCTGAATGTTTGCTTTCAAATATAGACAAACCTTCTAGGCAGAACTTGGAAGAAAAATCACTTCATGTACTTTATAGGTTGAAATTCCACCATGTATATTTATAATTGCATCACTCTGCATCGCAATATTTATGATAACTGTGAGTGCTCTTAAATTAATGTGTCAATTATTGAGAATTTTCAAAAAGTTAAATCTGAAAATAAATGGGAAGTTAATCTGAATATTAATAATGAGTAGCTAGATAACTAGAAAGAACATTGCATTCTTTCTGATTATTTATGGTGATATAAATAATCCAAGGTGGAATAATATGGAGGAAAACAGAAACCCCAGTGAAGTTTGTGGGACTCTTAGTGTGTAAGAAACAGGTACCCTGCTCCCAGCATGCATTGCCAGAGGCGGGAACATCAATAATGGGTGAGTTAAGACGATCTCCCCTGGTCTTAGAATCAGGGGCTCATAGAGTTTCATTTCCTTACTCTGGCACCAGAAAATCCCATGGAAAGTTCTGGGCTTTCTATAAGGGAAATGAAAGGGCTAAAAGGGCTGGAGGACCCAAACAGGCTTAAATGTTTGGCTGACGAGGATTCAGAGTACCTGGATCAGGTGACCAGAGAGGTTACAGGAGGGTGGCAAACAGGAACAAAGTTGACAAGTGTGGCCACAAGAACTAGACAAGTCAGATCTTACAGAGATGATGCTCAGGGATCAGATACTTTCCTTTCCCTAACGTTCAGGACGATAAAGAAACCCCTCTCTCTCAGGAGTGTGGGAAAGAAGGGTGATGGAGAATAACATGGATCTCCAAGACCACTCCCAGTTTTGATGATTTGCAAAGAGAATTCACAGGGTTCATTATACAATTACTCACTGCTATCATTTATTATAGGGAAAGGATACTATGCCAGGGTCCAAAGGACCACCCTTAGGATCGGTGATCCACTAGGACTTGCAGGACTCAGAGAAGCCCTTATCCTCCTGGTTTTATGGTTTATTACAGTGCAAGGCTCCAGATCAAAGTCAGTCCAAGGAAAGGGCATTGAGGGGAAGCAAGAGAAATCACCTGCAAGTGTGTAGGTGACTCCTCGCAGTGGAATCTCATGAGACCATGTGTAATTCTCCCAGCAACAATGTTGCCAACTAGGGAATCTCACCCAGTCCTTGGTGGCCAAGGTTTATGATGGAGGGTAACTCACATCGATGTGCCATGACTGTAAGACTGACCTACCGTGACAATTTCCCTGCCTCTCCAGAGCAGAAAGAGTCTACTACATCAATCATTTTATTAGGATAAAATTACCTGGTCAAACTGGTGAAGTATGGCCCCAAACCTCTAATCAGGCAGAATATTCTGAGGGGCCAAAGTTTATTTCCCAGGGTCCAGGCTAAGGAACAGGCCTGGAAAATGAGACTTTCTTTGGAATGTGTAAGGTTTGAGCAACCTAGGCCTGCTAAGTTAGCCCTTTTCTGTTCAGATACAAAGCAAAATCAGCAGAGGAAAAAAAAAATGCATGGGATGAAACCTGGAGACAACCAGGCATGAGCTTCCCCATGGCTCCTCTCCCAGTGGAGTCCTCTCCCAGTGGAGTCTCCACATAGGACCAGCTAAATGCCCAGCAATAAGTTGTGACAACATCTGCAAAATGTTGTCTAACAGAGAAGCTCACCAAAGACTCAATGCCCAGGGGTTTTATTGGGGACTGATTGTATAGGCACCTTTTGCCACACACGTAACAAACTTTGGAATCCCCAAAGAAAGCATATACTATATTGTTTGTAAACATTAGTGACAGTGAGCCATTCTTATTAGGAAGTGGGGGGAACCCTCCTGAAATCCAAATTCCCAGATGCTAGCCAATCACCAACCTTGCAAGCACACCTTCCTAAAGAGAGGTTTATTGTTGTTTACTCCTTTCTGTGCAGAAGGAGAATTCTGAATTGACTATTCACTGAAGTAGGATTGAGTTACTTCCAGAAGAGCATGAGTTTACCCTGAATTGGAAAGATTAAATTTTCTATCACTGGTAGAAATAGGTATTAGAGATATGTTTGTAAGAGGGAAATAGGAGGAAAGTTATATTTTTGCTTATCTGAGGTTTATTATATTACTGTGACATTTGTTTTCAAGTATATTATTAGAAATTGTGTTTAAAAATATGATAAGAGGACTTCCCTGGCTGCCCAGTGGTTAAGACTCCATGCTCCCAATGCAGGGGGGCATGGGTTTGGTTCCTGGCTGAGAAACTAAGCTCCTGCAAGGCGCATAGCAAGGCCTAACATTTTTTTATAATTAAAAAAATTAAAAAGCTATGATAAGACAGAATTGGATGCTATGAGAATATACATGCAAGAAGGTGGGATTTGGGGATCTAGTCTGATAGAATGCAAAAACCTTTCCTGAGGAAGTAACCTTTGAGCTGAGATCTGAATGATGGGTTTCCCATGTGGCTCTAGTGGTACAGAACCTGCCTGCCAACACAGGAGACGTAAGAACTTTTGTTTGTTGTTTAGTAGCTAAGTTGTCTCTACTTACCAGGGCAGAAAACCCCAGAATCCTAGACCCTTGTAGTGCTGGCGGTATCACCCAACCCTGCTGTTAAAAGTGTGTGTCACATAACCCCTCTCCCTTTGGTAAACACACACTTTAGATTGCAGACCCTCAGAAAGCGCCTTTTGGTCTAAGCCTAGCAACCCTGAGTTTAAATCTTGCCTTTGTTTCCAAGTCTCTCCGAGGCCTTATGCAGTTTCCTCATACCTGGATTGCTATGACAAAATTCTCTTAGAGACAAGACCTCTGCAGCAAATGTTCATAGTACCTTGTGTCTCCACCTCCGGACCTACCTGATTTCAGTGCAGCTGTGGTGGAGAGTTCTATGTTTTACCAGCATCCCATCTAAAGAAACTGCCATGGTGTTTCTGCTTTTTCTGGCTCAGAAATTTCTCTGAAGGAAATGCAGTACATAGACAGGCACAGGTGCTGCCTGGAAGTGTAAGAGTTGTTACTGTTTAGTTGCTCAGTCGTGTCCGACTCTCTGTGACCCATGCACTGTAGCCCGTCAGGCTCCTCTGTCCATGGGATTCTCCAGGCAAGAATACTGGAGTGGGTTGCCATTTCCTTCTCCAGGGGATCTTCCTGACCCAGGGATCGAATCCAGGTCTCCTGAATTGTGGGTGGATTCTTTTACAACTGAGCCACCAGGGAAGCCCGTAAGAGAGTTACCCTAAGACAAACACCCAGTTAGTGGGGGACTGATGGTTGGCCTTTCTACATGGCTCTTCATGTTTTCCTTCTAAGAGTGAGCCCCAGTTACTACAGGGATGACTAGCTCAGTAAGGCACTCTCTTTTGGAGAAAGCGTTCTCCTCTGCTTAACCCTGTCCGATACATAATAGTAGGAACATGGAGAACAAGTGCCGGAGCAGATCTTGAGGGTGCTGGGCTAGGATTGGGTTGGGGAGGTTGGAATACAAGGTTAGACAGGTGAGAATTTACTGACTTAGGAGTACTCCCCCATGATTCAGGGTTGTATGCTCAGGCAAGGGCAGCTGGAGTTGGTCTAATATGTTTGCCCTGATGCTACACTCCCTATAACTTGGATATAGTGATGGTTCTGCAGTGAGTTGGTGCAGACAGCATTGGTGCTTCACTCAGATCCTTTTGGGTCCCTTTTTCCTGTTTCTATGTGTGTCCTGCCCACCTTTCACTTTCACCAACAGCTTTGATGGACTTTTGCTTCTAAACTCCAACACCTGTGCCTCTTCCTCAGGGGACTGCCTTCATACTATGAAGTTACACAAAGAGACATAGGTACCTAGGAATTTACTTCCATGCTGGGTGGCTCTTGCCTAACAGTTAATAGGTGCACAGGTATGAACGTACAGCATCCTTGTCTTGGCCACGTGTATCACTGAGGTGAAACTTGTACTCTGGAGCCTGCTAGTAGCATCAGGGGACTGTAACTTTGGCGGGACTTTGAGATCACACTCTTGCTTTACTTCCTTGTCCTCCTGCACCCACTCCTTTCCTTGTCTCCTGTAGCAACATTTCAGCAGCACGCTGGAGCTGACCAGAACCAAGAGCCAACTGTTAGCATTTCTTCCCAACTTCATGTTCAGAAACATCATGTCTGTAGCTTTAAATTGGCTATGATGGGAGCATTTACCATGGTGGAAGTATTTATGGCAAGTGGCACTAGTGGTAAAGAACTTGCCTGTCAATGTGGGAGACATAAGAGATGCAGGTTTGATCCTTGGGTTGGGAAGATCCTCTGGAGATGGCATGGCAACCCACTCCAGTATTCTTGCCTGGAGAATCCCAAGGACAGAGGAGCCTGGCGGGCTACAGTCCATAGGGTCACAAAGAGTCAGACACAACTGAAACACCTTAGTACACATATATCAAAGTTTTATTTTCATTCCAAAGAGCCAGGTGTTGATCATTTACCATCACATCACTGGGGGCACTTCCTTAATAAATCACTTGTGCTTCCGAGTCTGGTTCTGGAGAACCCAGCCTTAGAAAGGAACTATGTTGGTAGTTTATTGAGTGACAGGGGGTTTGGGAAGTAGGATTTATTATGAGACCAGAGAACGGATTATCTCTTCTAGCTCTAAATGTGAACTAAAGCAAGAAAGGCATCTTCCGCAGGTTCAAGCTGAGGTCCCAGCTGCCCTGAATCTTGAGTTCAGTGACCCAAAGTCCAACAGTGCCAGAGGCCTGTGTTAGATGAGGGTACTGAGTGGAGTCTGTGGAAAGTTCCAGTAGGAGATCTTTCAGGTCTGAGAGCTAAGCCATGCCTTCGGCAACACAGAATTACTCATTTGAAAAAGCAGCTCATGGTGTGCTGTGGGGCCCAGGTATGGCCTGTAAAGACTTGAAAATGGGATATCAAGACTCCATGACCAGAAATGCCCATCGTAGTCTGGGTCAGCAGTCGTTCAGTTGGCCCAGTCATTAGCGGGGTGATTATGTTCACTAGTCTTAAATGGACGATTCATTGTATGATGACAGTGGTACTTTTGGGTCAGGTTTAGAGAGTGCAAGGACACTGCATGGAAAGGAAAGGTGGTTTAGACTCCATGTCATACCCCTATTGCACCAACCTACTCTCTCAGCTCACATTCACACCTGTGGGGGTGTTTCCGACTGCCATAGCTACAGGAGGACAAAAATTTGAGCCCCGGCCTACGGATGGATTGGCTTCATACAATGTGCAAAACAAAAATGAATTGCAGCAATATCACACACCCACTCAGGAGGAGTGCTAAATGTGAATGGTGAGGGAAATCCTCGTGGGCAGTACACTTGGCCATCGGCTTTGCAGGTAGGGAGGCGTGGCCTGAGGGGAGAATACACATGGACTTCTGGGCAGTGGGGAGTAACTCAACTGGGTGGTCAAGGCCTGGATGAAGCAAGACTGGAATACTGGAGAAAGAAGTCTGGGGGAAAGGGGTGTGGATGGACTAACAGGAGTGGCTTCAGACTGGGCTGATTTTTTAATCTCAATGCTCATCAGAAAGTGTCTGTTGCAGAGGAGGGGGCCCTCAACAACCAGGTGCACAGAATGACGTGTCTGGTGGGTATCAGTTTCTATCCTCGACTAAGAGTTGGGGCCCACGAACGGAGTGGGAAGGTGACAGAGATGGAAGCTCGGCATAGGCCCAGAGACAGGGCTTCCTCTCACCGAGGCAGATTTGCGTACTGCTGCTGCTGAATGCTCACTGCAGAGGCTGGATCTTCATTACGCTGTTATTCCTTGAGGAGACTGCCCCAACACCAAGGAAGTTGATTGCATCAGACTCCCTCCACCCTGGAGAGGGCAGCAGGGTATCTTTACTGGAACTGAAAGCTTTTCTGAATATGGACTCATCTTCCCTGCTGTAGTCTTTTCTCCAGTGATTTATAGAATGTCTTACTATCAACCCGGGATCCTATAGAGTGAAATCTCAGTTGAAGGGTGTGTTTTATGGTGAAGGATTGTGACCATGGTTCTGTACAACAAGGGGTCTTACCATATTCTTCATTACCTGGAAGCCAAGGGTGGAAAGTGGGAATGCCCTTTCAAAGACTTCACCTAGGAGCCAGCTTTGGGATGACAACCGTGGATCAGGTCACTGTCCTCCAGGATGTAGTACATGTATTAAGCTATCGGCTGATAAACAGTGCTGCGTCCTTGGTAGTTAGAACACACAGGGCCAAGCAGTCAAGGGGTGAAGTAGAATTGACCCCTTTCATGACCCTGGGGACCTCCTTGCAGGAACTATGTTCCCCCATTTCTGTGGCTGGTTCTGGTCCTTGGGGGGACCTCTTCCACTGGTTAACATGGAAAGTTCATTTTGGGCTCTCCGTGCCAGTGGACCATCAGGTAAAAGAGAATTGCTATATTTGAGGATGTGACCACCCTTGACTGTCCAGAAGAGGTAAGGATAGTCTGTCTGATGGTGCAAAGGAGGGGTCATCTGACACCTGGGTGCTGGAGTGGCTCTTGGTGCTTTCAGGCCTGGTGATGGCAGCGACTAGGCAACCACAGCTAACACCACCTAACGATGGCAAAGCCAAAGGCTCACACCCTCAGGACAAGCAATCAGACCAGCTTTGGTGGCTGAGTTGTGGAGGAGAGATGATAAAGATTAATATTGGCTTAGGAGCAACCACAGCAGGGAAACTACACTTACTATACTTGATTCCACTGACTCTCCTGCTGAAAGTTTTTCTTTTAAACATAGAGCTTGCAGCTGACCATTGCCTTTAAAAGTCCCTGGCGGTCCAGTGGTTAAGACTCCATGCTTCCAATATAGGGGGAGTGGGTTTGACCCCTGGTCAGGGAACTAAGATCCCATGTGCTGTGTAGCACAGCCAAAAGAAAAAAAAAAACTAAAAAAAGTCAACGACAGAGTGGACTGACTTATTGTGGGTCATGAACAGATCTGAGCGATGCAAAGGGTGTATCTTTGCAGACACTTTTGGTTCCCTGTGCCATGGCCCATAATCTCCCTGACTTCAGCACAGCTGTGGTGGACAGCTCTTAGCACAGTGCTCACATCCTGCTTCAAGCTCTCCTAATTAGCTGGAAAAGTACGCTCAGTCCACCTGTGCAAGCAGCCTGCAAGTATGAGGAAGTCAATCTCCTAAGAAATTCTTCAACCAATGGGAGAACTGGTTAAATGTCCGAGCCTTCAAGTCTTTCTGCAGGATAATTCTCAGGGGGTATTTTACACAGTTCCTTAGAGGCTTCTCAGTGAGACGGAAATGACCAGCTTAATACCATAGATTGTATTTCTTCCCCTCCTTGTCTCCATTCACTTCTGTTTCTTGGAGGATATTACTGGTTGACTGTGCCTTTCTCTTCCCCAAAGATGTGTTGAGGTCCTAAGCCCTGGTATCTGCAAATGTGACCTTATTTGGCAATAGAACCTTTGAAGATGTCATCAAATTAAGATGAGGTCAGTAGGGTGAGACCTAATCCAGTATGATCGGTGTCCTTACAAGAGGGATATATGGACACATGCCACAAGGAGAATGCCGTATGACGACAGAGGCAGAGACTGAAGTGCTGCAGCTACAAACCAGGGGACAGCTGGCCTACCAGAAACTGGAAAACATGAGGAAGGAACCTCTTCCAGAGGCTGCAGAGGGAGCATAACCCTATAAATATAAACCCCGTTGACTTCAGACTTCCAGCCTCCAGAACTGCAAGAGTAAGACAGCAAGTTTGTGGTACTTTTTAAATGACAACTCTAGGAATCTAAAACAGATCACCTTCCCCATCAACTACCTTCCCCCCTAAGTCCTTGCCACACATTTTACTATCAGAGAACTCAAACTAAGTAGGTCCCTTCTCCAGCTGCATTTTAGGTCAAAATTTGGGGTTTCTCAGCTACCCCTTACCTTGATCCATCTCTCACACCCCCATCAGCTGAGTAGTCTTACCTGGAACTGTTTGGATGTGATCCTGCCTCGTACCATCTTCTTCCAACCTCCAGAGTTTGGAGAGGGCCCCTCACTCAACTGCCTCAAACTCTAGTAACATACTGACAGGCTGGGCTCTTTCATAGGATGCCCAGGACTACTCATGAGCTTTGGTACCACTCTTTACCCTGGATGGAAAGCCCTAGAAACCTCATTTTGATAGTCGGGGCCTGGACGAGAGTTCCTCCTGAAAAGTGGAAGCTCTAAGATTTTTGTATAGAGGGACTTGTAGATTACAATCTGATGGGAATGAAAGTGGGCCCTAGGAGATTTATGAAGAGAAGCATCTCCAGGAGCTTTGTTCACCTATTTTGTACCAAGCTAGCCTCTCCAAAGCAGAAGCTGCTTTTTCTTTACCAGGCCCTTGGAAAACCTACTCAGAAAACTGAATGTAAACTGGCAACCAAGAGACTTCAATTGGTGCCAGGGCACCCTCTAGTGGCCATCACTCAGAAAGCCTCAGCCATACAGCAGTGTTCCTCACGGGACAAAGTGGTCCATTATCATGGACATAGAGACTGAGGGTTATCATCATGATACAGAAACATCAACACAGGACTAGCAGCCTGAATGAGGCAGAAGATAGACCGAGATGGACCAGACAGACCATCATGGAACAAACAGACCTAATCACAGTCTAGATCAGCACCAAATGCAACTGTTTTCCCTTCTGTGAGACATCATTGGGGAAAAGGAGGACAGAGCAGGATTCTATTAGCCCTCTAAGAGCTTGATTGGATTCCTAGACATTAGTGAGTGTAAAAGCAACCCAGTCCCAGCAGCTGGGCCCTGTTTGAACATTCCTGGCAATGCTGACCATGGCTAGTATGTGGGAGAAATGCTGATTTCATCAGATGTGACTGATGTCACAGCCACAGGCTGTGCCGAGTAAAAGTGCAGTAAGAAAGGGTTCCTTCTTCTTCAAGGAGGCCTAAGCAGGGCTTGCTGGAGCACAGCCTGGCCATTGCTGGAAGTTCTGTGGGTGTTGGAAGGTGAAATGGTTTTTCTGCCTTGAACAGGCTGAGCAGAGCCAAACAAGATGCCATCCCCTGCTGAAGCCTTGCCTCCGACTCCCCACCTGAGGAGGTGGGGTGACTCACTGTATCTATTCAATCCTTCTTGGCCAGAGCAAGAATCCAGTAAGACCCTATGCCTGCTTCCCTCATAGGCCCACCAGTGATTATGGGCCATGTTCTTCACAGGATCCAGAACTTTCTGGTCCTTGCCAGAGACCTCTTTGTAAAGGCCTCCCAGCACTTCCCTGGCCCAGCTTTTCCCAGGTACAAAGCTTTAGTCATTCCCTCTCTAGGGACTCCAGCAGAGCCCAAGGCCTTGCGTATAGCCAAGCAGCCCACAGGCTCAATTGAGGAGGCAGGCTGGAGTTAGGAACAGGGAACCATATGCGTTTTTCCATGTCCCTCCCATGCTCTCCAAAACTTTTTTTTTTTTTTCACAAGGACTCTGGTTTGGGCTGACGGAGGTTTATGGTGATTACGGACCCACGGAGGACAGAGGCTGGGGTCATATGGTCTCTGGTCCTCTCAGCCTCTCACTCCCTCCCTCCACAATGGAGAGAGGACAAGTGGAAGCTGTGGTTTATTCTCACAAAGGTCTCTTCCCCTTGCAGAGGCTGGGCGGTACTGTGTGGACTTCCTGGGTGACAATGTGTGTCACAGAGTAGGGGACACAGATCACCCCAGAGAGGTGTAAAGCCAGATATTCACATCTGCACACAGCTGTTCACCAAGGAATGTTAGCACAAGATTGGAAATAACCCACATGTCCAACGTTAAAAAATTAGTCTGTCCACATTTCATAAAATTTAGTCGAAATTTCAAAAAATTGACTCCTGATTCAAACAACTTGAGATTCTGGGAGGATCTGAGGAAGCAGGTGTCCCCAGAGAGGAGAGGGCAACAGAAACTGTTGTGGCTGTTATGGCAACTCTATTTTTACCTCTAGGTTGCTACATCCTTGGAAACACAACTCCCTATACACAGACCATTATAAAACTGAGTAATATTTTGATTTTTATCCCACTTTCTTCAAAGCATTTCCTCTTTTGTGCCCAGTCAATTCCCAGTGTTTTTCAAGACTGACGCCCCTCTCTTCCAGGCAGATTTAAGCCTGCCCTCTACTGTGTCTTCCCAAGACTTATTCCTATCTTTTATAGCAATTAATCCCTTTTGTCCTTTTTATTTTTGTCTCTCCACCTTAAGACTGAAACTCGGGGCAGGGGGTTGAGAACATGGTCCATCTACTTCTGTACCCCAACTTCTGACACTAGGTCTGGCACACATAAACATCACTAAATACTGATACTTGTAGGATGAGTTAAACAAATGACCTGTCAGGTGTGCTCCCTCCCTCTGGCTCTTCTCCAAAGGATTCCAATGCCCCTGATGAACTTACTATGTCCAGAGAGTCTCGAGGTAATTATCTTACAAGCCATCCATTCATTTATTCATGTCACACATATTTACTGAGAACTGAATCTGTTTGGGTTGTTCTGGTATCTAACAGCCCACAGAATAGACAGTCTTGGCCCTCACAGAGCTTATGTTCTAACAGAGGGTAAACAGACAAGTCCAAAATGGTGAGATAGATGGTAAGTAGGAGACAGTTGTGGGATCATGGCATGGGAGCACTTTCCAAGAGGAGGCAGCATCTAGACTAACCTTGAGCAGCAGTACTAAGCCAGCTAGAGGTGCTGTATTCCAGGCAGAGAGCAGAGCAAAGGGAGTCCAGCCTGTGAGTTTATGGATGAAGCCAAAGAGACAGGCAAGGCCATGCTGAGCCTACAGACTGTGGCAGAAGTGTGACTTCACCCTGGCAGTAGACACCTATGAACTTCATCAGCGGTTTGTCCTGGTTGGATTTATAAGAGCAGTGTGGGTGCTGTAAGAACGGATGGAAGAGGGGGAATAGGGCAGCTGTCTCCCTCTACTCCACACTGACTACACATCAAACACTTCTATGACCAGAAGTGCAGCTGTTTTCCTCACACCAAGCGATGCTGACACCAGATGAGTGTTCTCCAATCTAACTCAATTCTGACATCATCTGCCTGGAGTCAGCACCAGATCCTACGGCTAAAGTCTCAGTCCCACAAGACTGCCTCCCCTCCATATCCCCCTCCCACCTCCATTTCAGATGCCAGTCACAAGTCCAGGTTGACCCCAGAACTTCTTGTCCACTGGCTATAAACTGGAGGTCCCCACAACTGTCTCCTCAGATTCAGTCAACTTGCTGGAGCAGCTCACAGAACTCAGGAAAAGTCTACCCACCATTACTGCTTTGTTACAAGACATTAAAGGATGTGACTCAACAGCAGATGAAGAGGCACAGGGTGAAGTCTGCAGGTGAAGTCTGGAGGGTCTCAAGCACAGGGGTCCCTGTCCCTGTGAAGTTTATGTGCACTGTCTTCCTGGTATGTGTCTTGTTGCTGGACATGTTCCTGTTCACCAATCCAGCTCTCCAAACTTTGGGCTTTCAATGGAGGCCTTATCACATAGGCACAACTGTTTAAATCAGTGATCATTGATTGACTGATCCAAACTTCAGCCCCTCTCCCCTCCCTGAGCTGAACGTTCTAAGCTCCAATCACACGGTTGATTTACCTGGCAACCAGCCCCCATCCTGTGGTGATCCAGCTGCTATACAAACATCATTCCATTAGCAAAAACTCAGGTGCAGTTGAAAGAAGTTGGTTAGGGATAAGACTCTTTATAGGTCTTACTACTTAGGAAATTCCAACGGGTGTAAGAACTGCATGCCAGGAATCTAGGAACGTGGATGAAAAAATTTATTTATTATATCACAGTATCACAGAGGGCAAGAAGGATGGCTGAGTTGTGATGAACTGTTTGAGGCATTATGGTGGGTGGGGGAATTAAGGATTCACCCAAGGTTTCTGGGCTTTAACAACTGTGTACATGGTTGTGTTATCCCGAGGAAGTGCTTTGTTGGGGGAGGAAGAGACAGTCAACTGAATATGAAACGTGCTGAATTTAAGATGCTTCTGAGACATCCAGGTGAGAGATATGGTATTTCTGGAGTCAGGAAACCAGTTCTGAATTTCAGCCAGAGTTGGAGCCTAGGCATCATTAACACTGAGGGAGTAATCAGTCCCAAGCTTCCCTGAGCTTCTCCAGGCAGAGGGCCCAAGATGGAATCCTGGGGAATGGAACTTGGTAGGGGTGGGGTGGGGTATGGGGGTGTCAGAGGAGGAAGGACCAGTTTGTTAAGGGTGTTGGGAGAAAATCAGGGAAGTGTGGTATCACAGAACTCAAGTAACATATGATGTCACCCCCAGACACACTCTGCAGTGTTTTCAGCACAGGCACAACCACATACAAAGAGAATGTGTGAAAACACATTTCATAGAAAAAAACAAACGTGCACATATAAGCAAAGCCTGGGGAAAAAAAATTTGAGCATCCTTGTAGGCACAGAGGAGTGTTCTTGTTTTATAAACAACTCTGTGGCCAGGGTGGGCAACAATGGAGCAATGTTCCGTGACAGCCTTCCTCCAAGCCTTTGCACATACTGTTTTTTGTCTAGAATGCCCTATTTTGCTCTCTTTTCTTTTTCAATCTGCCTCTTTCTCATTCTTCAAGTCCAGCTTAGATTTCATTTCCTAACTGGAAGTCTTCCATGACCTGTAACATCTCATGATTCCCAAATTGATGGTCTCTTTGTTCCCCCTGCAGGTTCTAAGCAGGCACCAGGACCTCTTGCTTATTAGCACACTGGTTAGCACTTGATACGTATTACATGAGCCAACAGGTAACTTGCATTCTTCAGCCTTTCCTCAAAACATCTGGTGTGGCCCCAGTTTACAAAATAAGTCATATTTATTTGCATTTAAGACTTCACTATTTGGTAAACTACCCTGTAACCCTACCTCTGCATCTTCAGCTTCCACCACTCTCAAGTACCCAGGGTTTTCATATATCGCCAGCCCTTCCATCACCTTTATCAGAAACCAGGCAATATCCCAGACTGCCCCCATCTCTCACCATCCAAGTGTCAACCAGACTCCAGGTCCTCCTTGGAGCCTGACTCCTGAACCCAAGTCTCCGTTGCCATCCCCAAGGCCCGGCCTGAACCTGGGCTCTCGTCATCTCTCAACAATCACAGCGACCCTCTGCTTATCTCTCTGCCTTCTGTTTTTCTCCCTTTCCCTCCTTCCTCTATACCAGTACCTGGTAATCTTCCTGAAATCCAAATCTAATTATCCAATGCCTTCCCACAACTTCCAGGATAAAAATCCAACTTCCACAGGTTGAGGGCCCTTATGGTCTGGCTCCTGCATATGACTTCTTAGATTCTAAACAGGTTAAACAATTTTACATGTACTTCCTTTGTCCCAATCACCCTTTCCTGACTTCCTGGTTTAAAAACAAAAAACATCAGCTCAGATATCATGTCTTATGTAGACCCTGACAGACTCTGGTCAGCCCTTACGTTCCCATTATGTTGTATTTTTGCTTTATGAGAGCGATTATTTCACTGGGCCACTAAACTATGAAGCAGACAGTGGCATAAGAAAAAAATCCCGACCTGGATTCAGGCCACACACACGACCAGCTTCCACCAGAGTACTCACTTCCTGGTTCCTGGGTGAGCTCCAGAACTGCCTTTTCCCTTCCACCCAGAGGGAAACTCACATTAGATGGAATTCACTTACAAAAGGTAGTCTATGTTTATTTAGAGTCACAAGCAGTTGACTGACTCGGTGTGACTCAGACCACAAAGACACCATTTCTCTTTCACTCCATTCTGGGTCCCGGGGTTGGCTGGGGCCCAGTGTGGCAGAGGGGCTGCCCGCGGCCCCTTCACAGGTTCACAAGCTTCTCATTGAGGGCAATTTGTGACTGTGTAAGGTTGGCCAGATAGGTAACCATCAACAGGTCCTGGAAGAGAAGGAATCCAGGATGAGTGCGGGGCTGCGTAGAGAGCAAGCAGAAAGTCTGGCCAGCTGTATGATGGACTGAGGGTAAAGCAGTCCTGGGCAAATGAAAGCTGGGAGAGGTTGATCAAGAGGAGGAGGAAGACAAAAAGGAAATGCCTGAGAACACCTTCTCATCTCTGATACACCTGAGCCATGGGAAGCAAAGAAATGGCAGGAGGAGAATCTCTGAGCACCTGTGCTTTCTTCCTCACAGCCTGGACTGCAAGGGGGCCAAAGGCACTGGCCTGCCTCCTCTGTCCTCTCCAGGCCACCTCCCCCACCCCTTCACACATGTACGTGCTGAGGCACAGGCTCCCAGAAGCCCAGGGACGGCACTCACATTGATGTTGCTGTTGAGCATGGTCTCGAAGTCCTCGGGAACTATTTTGGGTACTTGGTTAACCAGACTCATCAAGAAGCGGCCCACGGTATTGTCAGCTGACACCTTTCCAGACTGAGCACCAAAAGAGTCAATGCGGCACAGTTAATTCTTGTCTCTGAGACCGTGGCTTCGCCAGCACAGCCCCTGCCATCTCACAGTGGAGACCCACGCCCTCCTCCTCCTGTCTTCCTCCCGTCCTCACCAGCACGTCCTCTGCATACTGCAACACTGTGCTGAGGGCGTCTTGGATGCGAGCTGAAGCCCCGCCCACTTGCTGCAAGTCACTGGAGAGACCGATCACCCGGTTGGGGCTAAAACAGGTCTTCATGATCAGGTCAACTGTGGGAGCAGGTGGGGAAAAAGAGACAGAGAATTCAGCCATCCCATCAGGAAAGCGAGCTCTAACTACCTCCTTCTGGACTCAGTCAGCTTCCTCAAACTCCCCCTGCTCTGCCCTTACTAGCTTTTCTTCCTTCTGAGAGAGTTCAACCCCTGCACCCAGGATGCTAATCATTGGTTTTGGTCTTACATGAATGGCCACGTAGCCTCTGGGGCTGATGACTTCCCACCTCTAATAACTTCTCAAATAATTCCTCGAGTCCCATACAAACCTCAGATCAGTGGTTGCTCTTAACCCACCCAAGGTCCTCCATCCTTGTTATATAGAAATCCCCTCCCTTGAAAAATGTCCAGGACCTAGCAATGGGGAGGTCACTTACCTCCAATGCGTTCAGTGTCGTAATATGTGTATTTCACTGTCAGAGGGGTGAACATCACTCCCATGGTCCTCCCAGGAACACCCATTAAAGTGCTGGGGAGACAGAAATCAAGGTTAACATATGGCTTTGGGGGGCAATTTTCATGTTTGGTCCCAGCTGGGAAAGCAGTCATATCAAGAGTATGGCTTCCAAGGTTCTGAGATGAGAAGGCTGGACCAGATGAAGCCCAGAGGTCTAAAGAGAACAAGCCACTTTCTTCCTTTAGCTCTTTCCACACACCAAACTCTTGTCCTGAGAGAATGGGACTCAGCATTTGGATGAGGCCTGGACCCTTTACAGAGGATTACTTCACACACTGAAATCTCAGTGAAGAGGACAGGACACTGAATATCCCTGTGGAACTGGGTGCCTAGACATCCTTCCCCACAGAAAGAAGCGACAGGACAGGTCTCTTCTGGGACTGAAAAGCACTCATCAGCACTGAAAAAAAATCTATTCTAGTCCATCAAGATTAGACTGGGTGCAATAATTAATCTCAGTAAAGGTGACTGCCTTTACTTAGTCAACTATACACTTCCGTTGGATCTGCAGGAGTCTGAAATATTTGGAAAGGCTAAGAAATAAGGCAACAGGTAGAGTTTAGTGGTACAATAACTGGCCTGTAAGAACTGACACGCACCACCTTTGTCCCACTGCATAATGGTTAACTGGTCACTTCAGTGTCAGACACAGAAATAGCACAAAGTTAAATGTAGTAAGAGACGCACTAACAAACGGCGTCATTCCAAGGAGAAAAATAGAATCCTTTCAACTCCTACAGCCGCCGCTTTTCTGGCCTGCCATTACAGCCCTTCCCGACATCCCCCGTCACCCAGCATTCCAGCTGCCTGCGAGCTCAATGTGCCAACAGAGCAATGTTACTGTCACTCAAACTGTACTATATCCAGGATTGATAGACATGTTCAAGATAAGGACAGCCATTCTTTAATCTGTACTGCCCTGTGTTCTATGCACAGTTTGAGGGATAACGACAAACTTAAGGGCAATTCAGAAAATCCGTGAACATGGAGAAGAATCCCGGCCAGCACACCATGTGAGGATCGGCAGTAGGAGCTGTGTATGAGTTAGCTTCTAGAAAAGATGACAGGGAAAGCAAGCTTGCTCAAATACCTAAAGGGCTGCCCTTGAAAACTGGCTATGAGCAATGAGCAGAAGTCTGGGCAGACAAGGGTCAACGAGTGGTAACTTCAGGGAGAGTTTCTGAGTAAAACCTCTCCAGTGATAACTGCCGAGAGTGAGGCAGGGGCTTCCTTAGGAGGCAGCAAGGTGCACACTGAAGGATGACATCGGCATGGGGTGGAGGCGGGTGTCACCCAGGCGTAGCATGAACGAAGGAGCCTTCATGCCCTTGCGGCCCAAGCCCCTGGTCACCTGACGTAGGCCTTGATGCTCATGCGGCCATTCTGGAGGCTGGTGTCCACTGTGAGGTGAATGGGGTTGGGGGCTTCTCGGCTGTAGTACTCATGAATCAGCACTGAGTGTTCCGTGATGTCATGGCCTGTAGCGTACCTGGAAAATGGAAGAGTTGTGGACTCATGTCTACATGTGACATCAATACTAAACAGGATGGTGGCATGGGTGTCTCTGGGTACCTGACACCCTTGCAGTAGTTATACCCCCAGGGACAACATAAAAAAAAAAAAAAAAACCACAGATAATTTTATTAAATCAAATAAAACAAGGCTGACTTAAAAGCTCATGAAAAACTCTAAGTCACCAGCGAGGCAAAAATGACTTGCTCAGCAAAAGCTGCAGCTCAAAATGAGTATTCTTGGCCTCACAGGATCAGAACTGCCAGCATAACACACAGAATTCCTAGCTCCTTGAGATACTACACATTTAATACCCTGTCTCCAAAAGAGGAAGTACGATACCTAGTCAGGTGGCAAAAGGTGCTGGCAATCAACCACTGACATGTTCCACCCCATCCCAACTCACCAGCCCAGGATGAGCTCGTTTGGAGAGACTTTCTTGTGCAACTCATACATGTTCTTAGCAAATTCCATGTCAACAGCCACCTAAGAAGAAGGGCAGAAAAGAAGCCACAAGTCCACAGCAAAATGGGTGAACAGGACAAGAGGCCACTCCTACCAAAGAGAAGAGGCCCGGCAAGTATGTCCAAATGGAACAAAGCTCTTTGAACTGCAGTTCTAGTTATGAGCATGATACACTTGGTGTAGGAGGGCCTCACAGAGTCTGGCAAATGAATAGCTATAGACTGTATGGGGCTCTCAGATCCCCACTCACCTCATCTTCTGACTCATTGTGTGGCACTGAAAAGCAATTGGTGACTTCCACTGAGTGCTTGTCAACGGTTCCTGTGAGAGAGAAGAGTCCAAGTGTTATAAAACTTTCGGCTTCCAATTGCCCCAAATGCTTTCAAGAGGTCTCCTCAAAGTCAAGGAACAACAACAAAAATCCAAACTGGACTCACAAGCTCTCAAGTTTCAGCCATGGAACCTGGATTTTCCAGAGAAATGAAACTCTAGAGTTATCTCCAACTCTCTTCTTTAACTATGAGCAAACAGGGTCTATTCTTCCTTCACAGGGTCTCCTTTTACCTCATTTCCTGCTACCTGTCCTACTCCAGATCTTCATTCTTAAGATCTTCGTCTTTTAGCCTCTGGACTTTCTCCTTAATATAATTTCACCAGCAGAGCTGCCTGGAGGATCCTAATCGTGTCTATGTAGACCACTCATGTAGTAGCCCATCCTCAGAGCACACTTTCAGGGAGCTTCCCTGTACCTCCCTGCAGCCATATGGTCCCAGTCATAACCTTAACCCTACCATCATCCAGAAAACTTCTCCCTGTGAACCCTAAACATCATACCACAAACTTTTATTTTTCTAGTTCTGACATTTTTATTCTGGCTACATTGTTTCTTGACCTCACTAAGACTCCTTGATTGCTCCTTTTTTTCCCCTAACCTACTAGCCCCTCCCGCTAGGCTTCAGGTACTTCCCCCTCCACGAGACTACAATGTTGCTCCCTAACCATCAGTGTCTGTTTAATCCCACTTTGCTGTGGTTTCTGCCCTGTTAGCTGAAACTATATCCCCAAACCCAATGGTACTTTTTCTTTTTAATTGAAGTACAGTTGATTTACAATGATTCAAGTGTACAGAAAAGTGATTCCATTATACCTGTATATATACACACATATTCTTTCAGATTCTTTTCCATTAAGTATGGTTCCCTGTGCTATACAGTAATCCTTGTTTATTTTATACATAGTAGTATGCATACATACTCTTTATCTTATTTGATCTCCTGTCAACAGACTTGACTATTTGTTTTATCAACCTTTGAATTCTAAGTACCTAATAGTTTTATGGTACATAAAAGATACTAGTGATTTAATTTAACCAAATGGAATATGTCTCATGAATTGCTTTCTAACTTAAAATTTCTAAGTTCCTAGCAGGAAGAATCTGTGCTTCATTCTTCAGTAAGAATTGCCTCTGTAACATCAAGCATTGTACCACGATTCCATTCTGGAAGAGGAGCTGAAAATCTAGATTACATACAGTTCATGTGGTCGCAAAGAATCGGACAGGACTGAGCGACTAACACTTTCACACTTTGGGAGATTATAAATAGAGTGGAGGTATGGGATGAAGGACAGAGTGAAAACTTTTCCTGGGAACCTGGAAAATGAGTGAACTTAAAGGAAAAAATAAGGGAGGACAGGCAAAGAGAATACAAAGGCTTGGTTTGAGATAGCTATGGCAATGTTTGTAAGATAATGTATCAACTGAAGTTTCCGTAAAATGCTACACTCTCAAAGATAAGAGAGAGAATGTGTGTGTCAGGAGTGTGCCTGATGTGGTGGACGACAGCAACCAACAGCTGCTTCATACCTAGTCTGTGTCAGCACAGTTAGACATCTTCAGCAAGTCCCCGAAGGAAAGAGACTTCGCTAACGTTTGCAGATGTCTGGCTACAACTATTGTCCTCTTCTCAATACACCAACTATCTTCTACAATAGAAACTATTACACGTTCAAGGTTTAAGAAAGAGAAATCATAAATGTGACTGAAGTGGAATAACAAAAGTGCCCCAAATCTGTGACCAAGATGGAGTGAAAATTAATTTGATGGGACCAGAAGTCCCCAGAGAAAAGGATACATTGTCAGAAATCCCTTTTTAGGGCTTCTCGGTTTTACTCTAACATAAAATACCCATTCCTCAAATTTGGAACATGGCAGGGAAAACGTTGTTTCTCCATGTGATCGTTAATACAAAGAATAGATTTGTATTGTATTAATTGTTTGTGTCCAAACGAAGAATCAGAGACTACACTGGGGGAACGGGGGTCTATATTTCACTGGTGACTAGTATTAGAGAGAGAGAGGAAAGGAGGATCAGGCTTAGACGTTTAAGAAAGCAGAATACTGAAATTCAAATGGGTTCCTGCCAAACTGGTTTAGTTGCTGAGAGGGATATCTTTCTACAGATGTCCCCACTCCGTTGCCAACTAGTCAGAAAAAACTTCTCGGTTAACACTCGAAAAACAAAGGCCAGTAGTAGGTATGGGGGAAAAAAGTGGTCACTGGGTTTAGGGAGTCCCAGTAAGGGTGTGAACACGTTTTTCGCCGATTGGGACTAATCATACTTGAAGTGAAACGCTACTGCGAAGATAAAAGGAGGTGGGAAGCAGAAGAGAACGTCACTTTCCCCTGACCACTCACCTAGCAGGGTCCCGATAACTCGGGCAGCGCCCTCGTTGCGTCGCTCGTAGCTGTCCACGATGGAGGCCAAAATGACCGGGTGCAGCCGGACCACGCGGCCGCCGGGGAAGGGGCCTGGGAGAGCAGGGCCAGACAGAGACTGTGCGGGGGTCTGCGCTGGGGCTGGCGCTGAGGCCGGGGTCTGGCCCGGAGCCGCGGTCGTAGCCGCTGCTGCTGTCGGGTCTGAGGATGACGCGGGAGCCGGCGCTGGAGCTGGAACCGGAGCTGGAGCCGGGGCCGAGGCTGAGGCTGGGGCTGGGGCCGAGGCCGGAGATGAGGCCGCAGCGGGGGCTTCGGGTGGGGTGGCGGGAGGCGCGCTCGCCGGTACTGCCGGTGTGGCCATCTTGTCGAGAGAGAAGGAGCCAGGAGCGGAAGAGAGCGAGTTGGAGAACATTAGGAGCACCATAGGCTGAACCCGCACCACGTGAACCAGGTGCTTCTGCTTACTGGCTACTGATGCTGCTTCTCAGAGTTACAATTTCCTGCTCTGAGTTTGTGCTCTTTGATTTTGGTCCGATGCGCACTCAGCGAGACCAAGCTAAGTAGTTCCGAGTAAATTTGGGACCGCCCTGGGAGGAGAGAGACACTGCCAGCAGATGGAGCCAGAGAGCGGTGCAAAGGTCGCAGCGGGCACTTCAATGGGATAATTGGCATCAAGGAAAGGGCTTTGTTCTTGATTGCATCCTAAGGTGTCCATACAGTGTGTGTCATCCATTAAACAATTTGAATATGTGCCAGACATTTTTAGGAGATATCAGAGAGCAAAACAAAGACCATTGTCTTTGAAAAGTTTACGTTCTAGTAGAGAGAGACAAATAAGTACTTTATAGAATGTTAGTGAAGAGGAAAAGTTGAAATTTTACATAACCTCCTGCTCGTTCTGCCTCTGTAACTCAGTTTGCTCCTTGCAGAGTCTGGATCATGTAGGTCACGTAGTCTCAGAAAGTGGGGACTTACAGTACTAGGAACTGGAGCTTACCTCACTCACCCTTGTCCTGCTCTTTGCAGTTGCCCAGACCCTGCAATCCTGCTTAATCATGCCTGTCCGTGTAAAGATCAGCCATTCGTCTCCCCGTTTTGACCGCTGTTTCCGCACGTGTGAAACGCCTTAGTTTAAACCAGCCTGTTGGCAGCTACTGCTGTCCACTATAGTCTGCCTATAAAAACTCTGTAACTCCTTTGTTCGGGGCTCAGAGCTTGGAGTGTTAACTCCTCTGGGCCTGCTGGCTTAACAAACCTGAGCTCTCCAACTCTCCGAGTCTGGTGCTTGCTTTCTCGATCACTGGTTTCTGCAACATTACGTGCGGAAGGAGCTCTGGTCCTCACTCCTTGTGTAACTTTGGGCAATCTACAGGGTTTTTATTTTAACTTCCTGAGCCTCAGTTTCCTTTATTGTGTGAGGGGTATGATAACATCTGCCTCTGAGGAAACTTGTCAATTCCTTTAGTTGGGTCATGTGCCAGCTTCCAGCTGGCAAGGTGGATGGGCGAGGTTGGACTTCTTAGCCCGAACTCTCATGCCCAAGAACTGCTTTCTCCTTGGATCTACCTTTTGTGATTAGAATTCCCACGATCCTGCTCCCCTGTCGGTACTCTGGGTACAAACTTTCTTTCTATTCCCCTTGAGAAATGGAGTATTTCCTGATGTATCACTAAATAAAGGAAGTCACAGCCATCAGCGTTTGCAGCCACCTCTGATGGTGAGCTGATGAGCCAGAGAGAACTTAGGAAGGAAAGAATACCTGCCATTTAGCAGCCTCAGACTATAACCACACCCCACTGTGAACCCTGAGGAAATTCAGGATGTGAAAACAGAATACTGGCCCCAGATAGGTGGGTGCATATCAAAGGGATGACTTCAGTGAGCCTAGACTCTTGCATCTTCCCACACAAATAAAAGTGCTAAATTCCTTGAGATATCTGGTTTTCTTTATTTAACAAAAATCTTTTGACATTCAGACTTACCAGGCCTTTGTTGCAAAACTGTGTAACCTGGCTCCCTTGGAGCAGTTCTATCAGGGTTACTTGAGATGTTGCCTCCTGGGCTTGAAGTCCTAAAAATTCCCAATGAATAAAACATAACTTTTAACTTTTAGGTCGTGAACATTTTTTAAGCTAACACTCCAAACACAGGTGAAGAGCCAACCCCAGGAGGATTGAAGTGATTCTTACATTTGCTGACTTAGATGTTTAGCAGTCCCTGTAGAGCAGTGCCAGTGGACTTGAGGTTGGGTGGGATTTGGAAGCCAGAATTCAAGAGTGAGGGAAGGGTCAGGTTGACTCATGGTATGAGTGCTGGCTACTCTCGCAAAGAAACTGCCTGGGAAGGAAAGGAGACACCTAGAGCAGTAACAGAGGGAACAGCAGGATTGAGATGGGGACAATTTAGGCTGGAAGAGTTTTAAGTGTATTTTAAACCAAGGGTAAGGATCTAGAGGAGAAAGAAAGATTGAATATACAAGTGTGAACAAGGCGAATTGTCTTCAAGGGAGGAAGGAGGACTGGATGGGAAAAGCCTAGTTTAGAGGGATGGTCTTGCATGGCATGAGGGACCTGCTCTAGAGGCTGCCTTGGGCTCTGGCCTGCCTTCTGGGTGCCTGGAGGGGGGGGGGTCTGCCTTAGCTAGGGCTGGTCCCCTGAGATCATCCCATGGGAAGAAGTCCAGAGGCAAGAACCACTCTCCAGTGAAGTGTTGCTGCTCCCAAATAACCATGCAGAACCTTGGGACCTCTTCTCCACGTGTGGATTTGGGTTGGCTGTGGACACGGCACCCTCAGGAACTTTGCCTTTCTATCAAGGGCTTAAGGACCTTTTTCGTTTTGGAGGGACAGAGAAAAGGATGAATCGAGATTCAGAGACATTTGAATGGGGGAGAGAAGGGACGTTGCAGGAACTCCTGTCAAATGCTTTTCTCAAGGAAGTGGAGGCAAGACCATCTGCTGAGAATGGCCAGGCAAGGGTGGAGTTCAGCCTTGGGGGATGGACAGCGTTAGGAAGAGAGACGGACAGTGAACCCTCAGAGGCATTGACCCATTATCTGAGGACCCAGCTTATCCCAGAGATCTCAAGGATCCGGTCAATCTTTGTGATTTTCCTCTGCTCAGGGCAGGAGGAGAGGGATCATCAGTGTGGTCTTTCAGGGATGCTGACTGTCTGGGACAAGGGCATTCATACATCCAGATGCTGACTTTTTAGTGGCTGATTGAGGGATCCAGGCAGGCTGAACCATATAAACAGAAACTCTGGGTCCAAATTTATTAGGAAAGGGCAGAAGGCATGGGGAGAGAGAAAATGGGCTGTCCCCTTACATATGGGAAATGTGTTGTGTGCATAGTGTATGGAGTCTTAGGGCTCTCCAGAGGAACCAACAGGAAACATATATTTAGGATAAGGAGGTGGCTCAGGTGATTAAGGAGACTGACAAGTCCTAAGATCTTTGGTGGATGAGCTGGAGCCAAGGAGAGCCAATGTGTACTTCTAGCTCCAAAGCTGGCAGACTCCAGACCCTAGAAGAGCCCATGTTTCAATTTGAGTCTGAAAGCTGGAAAAGACCAGTGTTCTTGCTCAACAAGGGCTTCTCTGATGGCTCAGCAGGTAAAGAGTCCACCTGCAATGCAGGAGACATAGGAGGAAATGGCAACCCTCTCCAGTATTCTTGCCTGGAAAATCCCATGGACAGAGGAGCCTGGTGGGCTACAGTCCATGGGGTCACAAAGAGTTAGACATGACTGAGCATGAGCGTGGACTTACTCAACATTTAGGCAGGGAGAGGTCACTTAATCTGAGAGAGGGTCAACCTTTTTGTTCTATTCAAGCCTTTGGCGTTACAGAAGGCAATCTGCTTTACTCAGTCTAACAATTTAAATGTTCATTTTATCCAAGAGCACTCACAAACACACCCAGAAAAATTGGAATGGAATATTTGATGGAATATCTGGGGATCCTGTGCCCCAGTAAAACTGACACATAAGATTCTCCATCACACGTGGGTTCCTGGTTGTCCTGAGGAATATGCTTGCCAGTCCTGCCTGACAAGCCCAGGGTCATAGCTGCATGCTCATGTTAAAGACGGACCTATAGCTTGGTGCACCCATCTCCCACCCCAGTAATGACTAGAGTGAAGGAAGCCCCGACTTCAGTGACCACCCATCACTTCATGGCAAATAGAAGGGGAAATAAAAGAAACAGTGACAGACTTTGTTTTCTTGGGCTCCAAAATCACTGTGGACGGTGACTGCAGCCATGAAATTAAAAGTTGCTTGCTCCTTGAAAGAAAAGCTATGACAAGCCGAGACAGTGTATTAAAAAGCAGAGACATCACTTTGCCGACAAAGGTCCCTATAGTCAAAGGTATGGTTTTTCCTGTAGTCATGTACGGATGTGAGAGTTGGACCATAAAGAAGGCTGAGCACCAAAGAATTGATGCTTTTGAATTGTGGTGCTTTAAAAAGACTCTTGAGAGTCCCTTGGACAGCAAGGAGATCAAACCAGTCAATCCGAAAGGAAATCAACCCTGAATATTCATTGGAAGGACTGATGCTGAAGCTGAAGCTCCAGTATTTTGGCCACCTGATGCGAAGAACTGACTCATTGGAAAAGACCCTGATTCTGGGAAAGATTGAAGGCAAGAGGAGAAGTGGCAGACAGAGGATGAGATGGTTGGATGGAAACATTGACTCAACGGACATGAGTTTGAGCAGATTCTGGGAGATGGTGAAGGACAGGGAAGCCTGGTGTGTTGTCCATGGGGCTGCAAAGAGTCAGACAAGACTGAGCAACTGAACAGAAACAGGAACAGCAGAGAACCAGGCTTTCTACAAAGTAACTTCAATCAACTTAACGTATTTCCTATTACTACAGAATTTCTTAATTGGGGAGGTCATGGTAGAATTGAGCCTCTTGAGTGATGAAGTGTTTATTCCCTGTAGAAACTGAGAATGTTGCTCCAAGTTTGTGCAACTGAATTTTCTTAGGTTTATATGGGATATTCTTATGGGCAAATCTGTATAAATTGGGAGTAAGTTCTTTAGAGAAACATTCTCCTAGGTCAAACAATTCAATGCCACATAATATTATAAAATCAATGCATTGAATCACTGAGTTGTGTTTATGGGAGCATTTCTCAACTAAAGAAGTGAAATATATGTTTAAATGAGATGAAAATCAGAGGCAATCATTAGGTTAGAAATTGAAGAGTCTACTTATGTACCTGTCAGTGGGTTTACTATTTACAGTTTTCTCGATGATAATTGGAGATGCCTATCAGTGCTCAGGTAACAATGCCTACTACACCACCTTTCATATTCAAGTATAAGTTTGGGCAATAATTAGAGCTCTAAGTAGTTTGCTTGCACTAAGCATCAGTTCATAGAGGTTTGTAGCTGGAGTGGCAGATGGTCATAAATAAGGCTAGTCAAAGAGAAAGATGAAATCCAGAGAAGGAAGTGATTTGCCCAAGGTCACTTACAGAAAGTTAACATTAGAGTCAGAAGAACATGTCAGTGAATTAGACCAGCATTTCAGTTTATATTAAAAGGAAAAGATGGACCATTCGGGTTTAGGTTTTTGTTTTTTTTTAATTTATATTTGTTTCTAACTTTATCAGCCCCAGGAGTCTGTACATTTTTAATATATTCTAAATTTTCTTATTTTAAAACTAATTTGGTTTTACACACCTGGAGTTTAATATATACTTTTATTTACTAGAAATGGTACTTAAAAAGTTAATTTTTCCTGTAGAGGTTACTAATTTGGGAAATTTTTTGATATCTAAAATATAATTATTAAAGTTGATACAAACATTTGATTTTAATTTATCACTATGGCCAAATTCAGTAAATCATCTTGCCTTTTATTCTCTGCTGTTGTCCTAATGATCTGAGCTCAAGACAACATTACATGTCTTTAGATTGCTTTTCTTTCTGTCCTGGCTTTCTCATGTCTTACAGTGAAATTCTGCTAGTTTTGAAAGCACTCTCCAAAGGCCATTTCTAGTACTAAGATGTCATTGAATAAATGCCTTTGATTTCAGCAAGCCAGCCTTCCTCCTTCCACTTCATGGCCCTTCTACCATGACATCCTGTGCTTATGGTTGTTCACTCTCCTTTTCCATTCAGAAGTAATATTTCCCTCTTTAAATTTCTAGAGTACTTGTCCTGACTCTGGTTTCCCTTAAATGACAGGCTGAGAAAAGGCATTTTATTTTACTGATAGAAGGAGACTCTGAAGGTTTGGGGAGGGAGGATGATATTATTTTGGCAGGGGTATGACGGATGGATCGGAGGAGAAGTTACAAAACCTGGAGAATCCAGTTTGGAAACCATTTAACAATGGGAGGGAGGTTGAAAGGGGAGAAAAAGAGGCAGTGAGCTGGAGCAGTGTCAGTAGGGATGAACTTGCTGAGCCCAGAGGGACTCCAGGTTTTAAAGATCAAAGCGTCCAAAAGTGGGAAGGATGCTAGGGGCAGGGGAGAGTTGGTCTGGATGACTGGAGGGGAGATCAGGGGAGAAGTGAGGTGCTCTGCCCAGAGGGGCTCAGGAAGATTGGGGGGAAGATGGTCAGCTCTGCTTGGGGCTGGCTAGCCCATAGGACTCAGACAGCATGTGTGCCTCCTACATGCTCATCCACCATGATTCCAGTCTTCCTTCAGCTTGTGTTTCATCTGAATGGAGGGGAAGCTTTGCAGGCTGCAGTTTTCAAAGAACAAATCAGAGAAACACTCATGTCAGAACCAGAAGAGATGTCTTGGGTTATTTGTCTGCTCCCAACCACACAGGGGAACCTGAGTGCAGGGAGAAGCAAGGACTCATCTTGGAGGTAGTGACAGAGTCTGGACTAAAGCTCGTTCCTCCAATCCAGTGGTATTTCCAATCCCACAAGAAGCCTCAAACTTCTACTAAAGCCATGGATTAATTCTGGGGCTCTTGTTTTGAATTTGATTTATATTTCCTTTTAGACACTACATTCCTTAATGGCAGAAAACCGATTCCCTGGGTTTTCCTAATTTTAATATTTATTATTCCATCTATTTGGCAAATATTGGTTTATTACCTATTATATCATTTAATATCTATTCCAGGCACTGAGGATACAGTGAATAGCAGAATAAATTTCTTGTGCTCCTGGACCTTATATTCCAGAAGGGGGAGTTAAATAATAAGCATAAAACTCTAATAAATATATGATATTTCAGTTGGTGATGAGTGTTATGGCAAAATGAAACTAGGGTAATGGGAGTCAGTGAATGCTGGGGTAGAGAGCAGTGGGGAAGTGAGAGAGAGAGAGAGATTGGATCAGAATGACAAAAATAGTATCTGTTTTTATATCATTGAAAGTCACTTTAATGGTCACAAGGATAGGCCATGGAGAACTGACCTCTGAAGTTTCTCATTCAGGCAAATTTCAGTATAATTAGTCAGATTTACTCTGACTAGAAACTGGAGTGCTTGAAACAGTTTACTTAGGTTTATCTGAGATAAGTGCATTTAAATTCAACCTCTTTTAAGTGTTTCTGGATTTTTGGGGTATATTATTAATATATTTTATTTTAAACAAAGTTATTATAAATGAATTTTGAACCTTGGCATTTATAGTAAATATTCACCAAAATTTTGTTTTAATTTTGAATTACTAATTATAATTTTTTCCAGATGTTTTTTGCTATTTGCTATTTGTTTATTTGAAATACTTAATTTGAAAGTTCATATACAAACATGAAACTGAAAAGAACAGAGATGCATACATCAGTGTATTATAATAGACAATAGATTCTAAATAATATAATGTCTGTGTACATTTTAAGGAAAAGATAAATTTTCTACCTAGCAAAAAATTACTAGTGAACATCTGCTGTTATTTTGTACTTTTTTTTTTTTTTAATTTTGTACTTTTGAAACAAGATTTCTGAGCCAAAGTGCTTCACTTCTTTATTTGTACTTGGAAGAGTCCCTATTCCAGTATATTAGCCATTCTCAAAATTGCCAACTTCATTTGTCAGAATGAACCCATCATTGTATCGTCTGTCAAGAATATCATACTCGAACTCTCAGCTGTTGGATTTTTACTTTATAAGTTACATACATGGTCCATAAAAAGAATATACACTTCACTACTGAAATGAAAAGGGAAAACGAAAGCTCTGTGGTTGACTTCATCCTCTTGGGCTTTTCTAATTTTCCTCAACTCCAAGGGCAGCTCTTTGAGGTGTTCTTGGTTGATTATCTGGTGACTCTGCTGGGAAATGCCGTCATTATAGTCGTCATCTCCCTGGAACAGAGTTTCCACGTTCCCATGTACTTATTTCTCCTGAACCCGTCTGTGGTGGAAGTGGGTTTCAGTGCCGTCATCGTGCCTGAAATGCTGGTAGTCCTCTCCAACGAAAAAAACTACAATCACTTTTGCAGGGTGTTTTGCACAGATGTATTTCATTATTCTTTTTGGAGGGACTGAATGTTTTCTCCTGGGGGCAATGGCTTATGACCGATTTGTTGCAGTCTGCCATCCTCTGAGCTACCCAGTGATCATGAACAAAAGGGTTTTCTTGAAATTAGTAATGTTCTCATGGGTCTCATGGATCATGGTGGCTACTGCGCAGACCTCATGGGTTTTTAGTTTTCCCTTTTGTGGCCCCAATGAAATTAATCATCTCTTCTGTGAGACTCCCCCAGTGTTAGAGCTTACGTGTGCAAACACCTTTTTGTTTGAGATCTATGCATTCACTGGCACCATTTTGATTATCATGGTTCCTTTTGCGTTGATACTCTTGTCTTACATTCGAATTCTCTTTGCCATCCTGAAGATGTCATCAACCACTGGGAGGCAAAAGGCCTTTTCCACCTGTGCTTCCCATCTCACATCTGTTACCCTCTTCTATGGCACAGCCAATATGACTTACTTACAACCCAAATCTGGCTACTCCCCAGAAACCAAGAAGCTGATGTCCTTGGCTTACACATTGCTCGCACCTCTGCTGAATCCACTGATCTACAGCTTGTGAAATAGTGAGATGAAAAGAGCTTTGATGAAATTATGGAGAAGAAAAGTGGATTTACATACATTCTGTGCTGAGAAGGCATGGGGTATTTGGTTACTGCTCAACGGAACTCTATTTAAATTTAACAAATGACCAAACATTCTGCATTTCTCAACATGAACATATATAATTTGTTTAGTTTTTCAAGTTTGACAATATATTAGGAATTTCTCTCTTTTGATCGCTGTCATTCAGTTTTCATTGATAATATGTTTTGATAACATGTAATACAACAGTTTATCTGTTTCTCTATTATAAGTATCCAAGATATTACTGGATTATTGTTATTAAGATGAATGCTCAATAAACATCTAGTTCCATATGTTCATGGTCTTCCTTGGTGGCTCAGACAGTAATGAGTCTGCCTGCAGTGCAGGAGACCTGGGTTCGATCCCTGGGTCAGGAAGATCCCCTGGAGAAAGGAATGGCAATCCATTCAGTGTTCTTGCCTGGGAAATCCCAGAGACAGAGGAGTCTGTCAGACTACAGTCCATGGGGTCCCAAAGAGTCGGATGTGACTGAGCGACTGACACTTACACTTTCTCTCTCTTTCCACATGTCCATATGTACTGCTATTTTATTTCTATATGACAGATTCCTCAAAGTGAGTCTGATGGATGAAGAGTATATGTGCTTATGAATTTTTATGGTTATGGCAGAATTACTTTTCAAAATAATTGTAATTCTTCAAACTTATCCAAAGGCTCACTCTGCTGCTGTAACAGGGTAGAGCTTCAAGAGACCAAAAAATAGACAAGATTTTACTTTCTGCAGTGAGAATCTTCCATAAATATGTAAATAAAATTTAGCTATTTGGGGGGAACCAAACAGTTCTGCTTAAGGGTCTCACACAGATTATAATTCAAAACAGAATTTCTCTTGATATTTTCCCATATAGTCACCCAATGCTGGGGACCAGACAATTCCATGGGAACTTCCTGAAGTTTCATTTGATACTGTTAGTATCTTTCTTCACTTGTAGACCACAGTTTTTAGAGACTTTTGTTAAATTTCCCTTTATAGTCTCAGATTATAGACACCTTGTTTATCCACATAGGATGGTTCTTTTTTTTTTTATTGTGGGAAACTAAGTGATTTTTGTGCATATTTTCTAAGGTCGTTGGGTCATATTATTAATGGTATGATCTTCCTCAGGATAATTTCTCATCTTGCAGCATTTGGAGCATGTAATGCTTGCTTCCTGCTTTAATATTGCTATCTGTACATAGAGAGGGAAGTGCATTATTGAATCTACATCATAGGAGCTTCTGCTCTCCTTAGTTTCTGCTTCAGTGGTGGTAATAAAGGGATAAAAACTATTTCCATTGTCATTCAGGTGTGAGAAAAATAATTTGTGATTACTAGAGCCTCTGCCAGAAAAGTGGAGCATGAAACTGTAAAATTGGAATTTCACACATACAATAGAGAAATTTCATCATCAAATGGTTATAACCAGTTTGAGCAACATTTGAGTCTTGTATAATCTTTTCAGTAGTGCATTAAACAGGCATTTGGAAGTCCTTTTAATCAAATGCTGTCTCTGAGTGAAGTTTCCTTCTCATGGCCCTTGCTGCTGCTGCTGCTAAGTCGTTTCAGTCGTGTCCGACTCTGTGCGACCCCATGGACTGCAGCCCACCAGGCTCCCTCGTCCCTGGGATTCTCCAGGCAAGAACACTGGAGTGGGTTGCCATTTCCTTCTCCAATGCATGAAAGGGAAAAGTGAAAGTGAAGTCGCTCAGTCGTGTCCGACTCTTCGCGATCCCATGAACTGCAGCCTACCAGGCTCCTCCGTCCAAGGGATCTTCCAGGCAAGAGTACTGGAGTGGGATGCTATTGCCTTCTCATGGCCCTTAGAGGCCAGTTAAGTAAGACCATTTAGGAAAAAAAAAAAGTCTCTGAAGCCTAAACCCAAGCCAAATATACAGCTTTGTTTTGATTTTTGTTCTTTTTTTTTTGGCATACACTTTCATTCATTGGCATTTGCTCATTCATTCATTCAATGAGTTTTTGTTAAGATGAGTTTTAATGAGACTGTGCCTGGGGAAATACAGTTTCTGACCCTGATGAATTTACAGTTTATTGGATGATCACTAACTTTGGAAGATCACAGAAGTCACACTGATCTCTGTCTCCATCCCGGGGGAGGAATAGAAGTTGATCTGGTAAGGTTCAAAGTTTGATCACACATGTGATAATTTCAGAGTTACATTGTTTCTCCATTTGGTACCAACTGTGACAAAATACAGCTAGTTTATAATTCTACTCCAAAAAGTAGTAATTTAGGCAACACCAGCTTCAACCTCATGGCAGCTAGTAAGACAGATTCTTGAAATCATGCTCTCCTGGCCTTGCAGGTGACACCAAAATTTCCAACCATAATCAGTGTGGAGAGGAAAATGTAAATATTAGGATGTCTCTTCTTGCTTAAAATATCTCAATGGGTTTCTGCTGTTTGTAGGAAATAAAATCTTAACATGGCTATGGAGCCCAGCTTGATTTGGTCCCTGCCCATTCTTTCTGTTACTTCATGCTACACTTCTGCCCACTCACACAGTCATCCACTCATCTACCCATTTCTGGTGCAATGTCTGCTTTCAGTTTTATGAAGTCACTATCCCATGCTTTCCTGGAGCTGGTAAAAAATGCCTTCCTCCTCATCTGATATGTTTCTCACTCCATTTTGCTACTGATTAATTCTTATTCTTTCTTTATATTCCCCTTAAAATATGTTCTTCCCTTGAGATGACATCCTTGACTCCCCAAACCACAGCTTCCCTACCCACATTACTCACTTTCCTAATATCCTGTCTTTTCCCTCATAGTCCTTTATTAAATTTTATTTAATGCAGCAAAATGGGGTTTTCTTCTCCTCATGATAACTTGCACGTGGTTGCCAAGACAACAACCAGAAACGTCTACAACATGACACAGGTGAGGAGGAGCAGACAGTCAGCTTAACTGGATTCATGTAAGACAAATGCTTCAAAGAAGTTAATCTTCACAGCATAAAATCTGTTTTTTTTTCACATTTTATTCTAAAGCCAGATCATCCTCATCTTCCTTACCTCTGAAGAGTTCCACTTGCCTTCCTTCCCCAACAGTGGGAAGCAGAGAAAACATGGAGAATGAAGAAAAGTACCTTTACTGGGGTAGCATCTTATGGGTGAGGGTCTAGCAGGTCCCTCCGATGACCGCAGGGTTGTTATGAGGTGTCCCCTGAGATTCTAGCGTGTGACCCACACACATGGCTTAGAGACTTTAGAGGAGCTGCTGCTGAGTCTTTCCTCTTGTGGACTTTGTACCACTTTGAAATATGTAACTTGAAACTGTAGTAAAAGACAGGATTAATATTCTTTTTGCTTCTGAATTTACAGTTGCCTGGCTGATTTTAGATACATTTTGTAGATTCTACTTCTCTCATTTCCATTATAAGGATCTTATTAGTTTGAGTTTTCCTTATATAATTATTAATAGCTGTCTGATCTGTGTATTGTTTGGTTGCTACACTCCATAATACAAGCTTTCTGAGGGTAATGACTATATGAATTTCTTCACCCCTGTGTTCCAATTCCTTCATACAAGGCCTGGGATAGAATAAGTGCTAAATAATACTTTTCTAACTAATAAGAAGATGGCAATCTGAGGTAAGATGTTAGTCTCAAGTCCTGGAGCAGACCTACAGGATGGGACAAACACAAGAGTTAAGCAGGAACTGGTAGTAGAACAGTCCCTGAGAGGAAATCTTAGGAGGGATCTGAGGGGAGTGGGTGGAAGAGATTGTTCAATAAACTGTTTTTCTTTTTAAAATCTATGCCAGAGTTACCTAGAATGCTCTGTTGTAGTCAGCTCTTTCATGATGTGGTCCATGTCAATAAAATTATTTGATCAGGGGACTCACAAGATATTAGGAATCTCTTGACATGTTGGTGTAGCCAGTTATAGGGGATGTTCACTTTTCTCTGACTTCAAATATGATACGTCTGTCACAAGTTTTAGTATCTCAGAGCAAAGATCATTTTAAGTATCTTAGAGAGTATGTGATGTTTCAGTTCAGTTCAGTTCAGTTGCTCAGTCATGTCCAACTCTTTGTGACCCCATGGACTGCAGCACGCCAGGTCTCCCTGTCCATCACCAACTGCCAGAGTTTACTCAAACTCATGTCCATTGAGTCGGTGATGCTATCCAACCATCTCATCCTCTGTCGTCCCCTTCTCCTCCTGCCTTCAATCTTTCAATCTTTCCCAGCACCAGGGTCTTTTCCAGTGAGTCAGTTCTTCACATCCGGTGGCCAACTTACTGGAGTTTCAGCTTCAGCATCAATCCTTCCAATGAACATTCAGAACTGATTTCCTTTAGCATGGACTGGTTGGATCTCCTTGCAGTCCAAGGGACTCTCAAGAGTCTTCTCTAATACCATAGTTCAAAAGCATCAATTCTTTGCCACTCAGCTTTCTTAATAGTCCAACTCTCACATCCATACATTACTACTGGAAAAACCATAGCCTTGACTAGATGGACCTTTTTTGGCAAAGTAATGTCTCTGATGTGACATTATATAATAATATATATTATGTTATATATATATATTATATATATAATATATTATACATATAATATATAATATATATTGTATATTATTATATATTATTTATATAATATATATATTATATATAATTTATAATATATTATATATAATATACATATTATAATATAATATTATATATAATATATTATAATATAATATATTATACATATTATATATAATATAAATAATATAATATATAATATATAATTAAAATATATATTATAATATAATTATAATAAATAATATATAATGATATATTATATTTAATATTATATAATATATATTATATTATATTATATATTATATTATATATTATATATAATATATAATATAATATATATTATATTATATATAATATATTATATTATATATTATATATAATATATTATATAATATATTATATATAATATAATACATATATTATATTATATAATTTATAATATATTATATATTTAATATACATGTTATCTATATAATATATTATATATAATATATAATATATTATATAATATATTATATATTATATATATTATAACATATTGTGATATATAATACACATAATGATTATATAATATATTATATAATATATATTATATATAATTATAATATAATATATAAAATATATAATAATATATATAATATTATATAATATATTATATAGTTTATATATTATATATTATATATAATATAATATATGTCATATTATATAATTTATAATATATTATATAGATAATACACATATGATATATAATATATTATATATATAATATATATTATATTATATATATAATTATAATATGTATTATGATATATTATATATAATTATTATATAATATATAATGTGATATATAATATGTAATATATAATTATAATATAATATATAATATGATATATAATATGTAATATATAAGTATAATATATAAGTATAATATAATTATAATATGTAATATATAATATGTAATATATAATAATATATAGTAATATATTTGTTATATTATTTATATAATATATATAATATATTATATATAATATATTATATATAATATATTATACATATAATATATAATATATAATATATATTGTATATTATTATATATTATATAATATTATATATAATATAATATATAATAATATATAAAAATATTGAATATATAATATTTTTGAGTATAAGGTAATATTATATATTATATAATATATAATATAATATATTAAATAATATAATATTATAATATATTAATTAATATATATATTATATAATATTATTTAATAACATAATATATTATTTAATATATATTATGTATTTTATTACATATATTATTATGAATTATATATTATGTTATTGTATATAATATATTATTATATATGTCATTATGTATATAATTATTAATATATATATTTTATATATATTACATATATTTTAATATATTATATATATATTTTAAAAGTATATATAAATATATATTATATTGATATTTACATATGTAATACATATGTATTACATATATAATATATATTACATATATATTAATATATATTATATATGTTTATATTTATATATAATATAAATTATATGTATTTATATATATAATATATATTATATATAAATATATATGTAAAATAATATATAAATACATATATATAATATATAATACATTATGACTGACCATAGTTATGTCAGGGGCGTATGTAATTTCCTTGGTTCTGTCTCATCACAACAAAATTTGAAGCGATGGACTAGTGTTACAGCTCTGTGTGACAGCTCAGTTTTATTTAGAAAATAAAGGAAAATTCATCCTCGAGGTGTGAGGGCATGCTGACCCAGAAGATGTGAGGAGAAGAGTGAGAGACCCCCCGGCCCTTTGGTTCCTCTTTTTATATGCTTTTTTCTCCTCCTCCTCGGCCTGCCCTATGTAAATTGGGATAGCCAGGAGTGCTGTTGGTTCTGCCTGGGGTCCTCACTCTGGTCCTCCGACCTTCTTTTGTTCTATTTTCATGGGCTTTTCCCTTCCTTATCTTTTAGCCACCGCCATTCTGGCCTCCTTTTTCCTATTCTAACTACCTAACATTCCCCCCTCAAGAGATGGGAGGCCCAATTCTTTGGGAATAGGGGCATCGAGGTCTTTCTGGCTTCTTCCTGCTGAACTGGGACAGCGAGGGGCATTGGGCTTCCCCCTCTTGCTAGTCTCAGGCCTCAGAGTCCTTAAAGCGGTATCCATCTAAGGGTGAGTGATATTTTCTGTGGTCGGCTGTAGTTTTATATACCCTTGTTGAACTGGCACTGCATGTTGTAGCTTGTTGACCTGGGCAGACAATTGATAATACATGGATAATCATAAGCAACATCAATATAGTGATAACAAGGACTGGTAGGGGCATTAGCCAACTCTAAATTTCCATCACCAGGAGGATCCCCCAAAGAGGGATTGTAGTCACCTTGAGAACTCTCCAGCTCGTTCTTTTGAGATCCTATAGGATCTGAATGTTTTTCTTGAGGACTGTGAGACTTTCTTTAGCTTAGCTGGAGGTATTTACCCAGAAACAACACGTCTCATTCAAGATGGCTCAAGTCCCTCCTTGTTGAGGGATCAGAAGATCTATTTCCTGTCTGTTTTGGAGTGCAACCCCTGCCAAGCTGTGTTGGCTCTTTAGAGCTGTCCTGAGAAATCTTACTCCCAGAAACTTAATTTTGGGGGTGTTCATTAGAGTGGCACTCATTTGTAGTTCTGAATAGATATCTGAGATCTCCCAGGGGCTCACAGGTGTATTGAGTGTCCTCTTCTGTCTTCTTCCACAGCTTGACTCGTGAGTAGTGAAACCAGAAGTCATTTCCTGGTACCTTGACTGCTGTGGGGGTAGAAAGTATTACAGGGTAGGGGCTCTTCCATGTGGGCTGGAGTTGAGCCTTTGGGGACCCATCTTTCCAGACTTTAATTAGGACTTGAGTCCCTGGAGCGTATAGTGGTGACTCCTTAGAATCTTTTGGGTCCTGGTTAACATCCCACAAGTGTATATCCTATTGGAATTGCCCAATGGCCATGGTGTAAGACCAGAGGGTCTAAGACTCTGGATCTAGGAAGAGGTCATTGACATAAACAAAAGGTCTCCCATATAGCATCTCATAAGGACTAAGACCAATCTGTTCCTTAGGGGCAATACAGGCGTGGAGGAGAGCTATTGATAAAGCCTCCTTCCATCCCAGGGAGGTCTCCTGGGTTATCTTTTTTATCGCTGATTTTAAGAATTGGTTGGTTCTTTCTACTTTTCCTGAAGACTGAGGCCTCCAGGTGCAATGGAGATAAGTAATGCCCAATGCTTTAGAGATCCCTTAGGTGACTTTAGAAGTAAATGATGTCCCATTGTCACTTTGCAATGACCTGGGCAGACCAAATCTCGGAATAATTTCATGGAACAGTTTTCTTACCACCTCCTCAGCCTTCTCAGTCCAGGTAGGAAAGACTTCAATCCATCCTGTGTATGTATCTATCATGACTAATAGGTATTTATACCCTTGAGAAACTGGCATCTGGATGAAGTCCATCTGCCAATCCTGTTGGACAGGCTGGGCCAGCTGGGGTCCTCAAGCTCCTTGGGGATTGTTTAATTGGCAAGTGGGACAAGAGAAGACCACTTGCCTTATAGTCGTTTGGAGGCCTGTTCCTCTGAAGGATCTTTCTAGTAACCTTTGGAGAGCCTTTTCCCCTAAATGAGTGGTTGTATTTAAGGAGTTAACCAACTTCCATTGGAGGTTCCCAGGCAGAAGAAGGAGTCCCTCCTTTTGGAACCACCCCATATGATCTTCTTGAAAGCCCTCACTTTTAGCTTTAAGAATCTCACCTTCAGTATATGAGGGAGTTTCTGGTGAATTAGTCTATGGAACTTAGGTGGCAACCCCTATTAGGTCATTGTTCTGTAATGCTGCTCTCTTAGCTGCCCGATTGGCTGCTTGGTTCCCTCGTGCCACTTCTGTGCTCCCTTTTTGGTGTCCTTTACAGTGGGAGACTGAAACCTCAGTGGGCAGATGGACTGCCTCAAGAGTCTAAGTATTTGATCACCATATTTGATCGGGGACCCTTGGGTGGTCAAGTGGCCTCTCTTCCCAAATAGCAGCATGTGCATGTGGCACCAGAAATGGATACTTGGAGTCCGTGTAAATGTCTACTCTTTTTCCTTTTCCCAGCGCTAAAGCTCAAGTCAGGGCTATGAGCTCAGCTAGTTGGGCTGAAGTACCTGGTGGCAAAGGTTTAGCCTTTATGGTCTCAAAATTGGAGACTACTGCATATCTGGCTCTTCTTTTTTCATCCAAGACAAAGCTGCTTCCATCAGTGTGCCAGATTTCCTCAGGATTGGTCAGAGGATCTTCTGACAATCCCTTTTGGGGTTTTGTCCAGTGATCCAAGTTTTCTAGGCAAGAGTGAAAGTGGAGAGAGCCCTCGGGGGTAGGCAGGAGGGTGGCTGGGTTAAGAACCTCACAAGGGATATAGTGAGGCCTGGATTTTCCATCAGCACTACTTGATATCTGAGGGTTGTTTGATCAGGCATCCATAAATGGCCTTTTCCTTTTAGAAGTTGTTTCATTTGGTGACTGGTAAAAATAGTTATTCTGCCCCCAAAAGAGAGTTTTAAAGCATCTTCTATCAGAATTGCAATAGCTGCAAGATTTCAAAGGCAGGAAAGATCTCTTCCCAATAAGGGAGGAGGACCCTCAGGAACCACCAGAAACTGGTGGGAAAATATTTGTCCATCCCAGCAACAAAGAAGTGCTCAGGTGAATCTTTTAGTAACTGTTTTTCCTGTAGCACCCCAAATAGTACAGATTTGGGAGGAGAAAGCTCCAGAGTAGGAGATCAGGACAGAGTAGGTACCCCCTGTGTCAACCAAGAAATTCTCAGACCTACCTGCCACATCCAGTTGCACCCTTGGCTCCAGCCCCGTGATGGTTATCTGTGATAGGCGGTCTGGCTGAAGTGGGCCGCTTCAGTCCTGTTGAACCATCGTGAGGTGTCAGGGGACATTCAACTTTAAGGAATCCAATATGCTGTTTTCTTCCTTTGTGTGCTGTTTCTTAAGGGCCCTCTGTTCCTTATCAGTTTCTGGAAAACAGGAACGAGCAGAGCTGCACGCAGTTCTCAGGACTGAGGTCATGAGACAGCACATGCGTGGATTCCCTTCAATGACCTTTTACTTTATGTAAACTATTCAGTCACATCCCTATTACTCAGGATATGGATTGTCTTCTGGCCCTGTGACGATTGTTATTAGCCTAGTTACGATTGTTATGTGCTTAGTTCTGTTTTTGTTCAACTTTATTTTCGCTGCCTAAAGCTTCCTTGTATGGAGATATATAAGCACATGCTGCTACAAATAAAGTACCCTTGTTTCACTCAAGAGTTGGGTCCCCTGAGTCCTTCTTTTCATCGACTCCAGTCTCCAGGTCCCGGTCTATAAAGACCATGACAGTGAGGGAAGGCTTGGGGCTTGACCTTGAGGCTATTGGGTCCCAAGGGCAGAGTGTCACCCAATGTCCCAATTGATGGCATTTGTAGCAAGCCTTTTCAGGAGACTTGTCATGGTTTGGATACTCTTTGGCCCAATGCCCCACCTGTCTATGGATTAGGCATTTGCCTTGTGCCTTGTCCTTCAAAGACGTGTTTGCCATAAGGTTTTCCTGGAGGGCGGCCAGCATCTGGGCATGCCTTGTCTCTTTCCTTTTCTCCCTCTCCTGGGCCTTGGCCTCCCTCTCCTGTTCTCTGTTATAAAAGGTATTGGTGGCTGTCTGGACCATCTCATCTAAAGAGGCATCAGGGTCCTGCTGCTGTAGCTGTTGTAGCTTTATCCTGATGTCTGATGAGCACTGGGACAGGAATTTGTCCTTTAAAAATCACCTGTCCCTCATAAGAATCTAAGCCCAGATTGGTACATTTTTGGAGGGACTCTTTTAGCCTTCCCAGAAAGGCAATGAGGTTATCGTTGGGCTCCTGAGTTATTGCTGAGACCCAAGCATAGCTGATTACTTTTTGCTGGGCTGCTTTCAGTCCTGCCTTCACACAGATCAGAAAATGATCCCTTTCCCAGATATGCTCAGGGTCATTGTAATTCCAACTAGGATCTGAGGAGGGGACTGTAGTTTCCCCTACTGGGTATTTATCACTTGACATGTGAAGCCCCATTGCATACCTTCGGGCTTCCTTTAAGACCCTAGTATGCTCAGGGACAGATAAAATTTGACTAAATATGACCTTGATGTCCTTCCACATTAAGTCAAAGGCCAAGGTAATGTGTTGGAATATATCTATATATTTGCCTGGGTCATCTGTATAGCTTCCCAGGTCTTGTTTGATCTGTCTTAGTTCTAAGAGGGAGAAGGGCTTATGGACCCAGGTTGGTCCAAATTCTCCTCCAGTTTTGACTAAGGGACATACTTGAGTTGGCTTTTGTGGAGGGGGTGCTCCTGGATATGGGGGTACGTTTGGATACAAGGAAGGAGCACCAGGCAACTCAGGGGCTGTGGGATGTGAGCCTTCACGGGGGGGGGGGGGATTCCTTCTTTTGGCTGTCTGTGCCTCACACCATTTGCCTAGCAGGTTCACTTTTAGGGCATACAACAATCCCATACTTAAGACAGAGTTCCTTCATTTCTCTTAGTTGGAAGAAAATTTGGAATAGGGGATCTCTGTCCATTTCCCTTGTCTTTTGCAGAATAATTCTAGCTGCAGGATGGCATTGTAATTTAAACTCCCATCCTCAGGCCAGTGTTACTTGTCCTCTAGAGGATACCGTGGCCATGCAGTGGCACAAAAGAAATTTAAGTGACTTCTCCTTAGAGTTAGAGGATCAAACAGCTTCCAGTTATCAAGGATGCATCTCATGGGTATCTGTCAGGAAGTGGATTGGTTATTTCCCATCTGAACAACAGTTATGACAGGGAGGAAAAGAAAAAACTAATAGGCCTCCTTCAGTTTCGATGGGTGGACTTCCTTAAGGGTGAGTCTTTTTGAAACTTATCCTACCCAGTACTGTTGCACCCTGAGAGACAGGCGTCCCTGGGTCAGGGTGCAGATCCCCAGGCAAGCTGAGGCATGACAGCCTCCTGAAGATCGAATCCCCAGGCAGGGTGAGGCATGTCAACCTCCCGAGAATTGGGTCCCTGGGCAGGTAGAGGCATGTCGACCTCCTGGGACCCCTGGACTGGCGGATCTGTGAGCAGGTTGAGGCATGACAACGTTTTGAGGACCAGATCCCTAGGCAGGTCAAGGCAGGTTGACCTCCTGGGACCCCCAGACTGGAGTTGGGCATCCCCAAGATCTCCAGCGTGACCAGTGCTGGGTAGGATTAAGGGGTTGCAATTTTAACTTATTGCCTGTTTGTTCACTGCAGATGGGAATAGATATCATGATGTAAAGAAATCCAAGCCTGTGCCCTGAGACTGTGCCCTGAACCTGGTGAAGCAGCCATAAGCCTTATCCTCTTACTGCTCTGAGAGAATGTAAGTCACTGATTTTCTCCCCTAGTCCTCCATAAGAGCAGGTTAGGGTGTCTCCAATGGTAAACATTTCATTGTCATAGACCCACTTTAGGTAATAACAGAAGTAATGACAAAGGAGTGGGTTATCTGGCCCTGTTAGGGGCATTAAGAGTATTTTAATAATAAGCAGGGTAGAGCAATGTTGCCCCAAAGGGGGCAGGGTCCTAGTGGTAGGAGTTAGTAATTGGCTTACAACAAATTGATAAGAGGCAACAGGCCAGATATTCCATAAAAGTGGAGTGGAGATTTGATCTGGGCATATGTTTGTAACTTTAGGAGAAGGGTGGTGAGGGTTTGGGCCCAAATAGCCTGCAGGGTTAACTCCCAAAATGTCAAACATTATCCCTGGGAGCCCAATTGCCTTTGAAGGGATGCCAGCAGATGGACTTCTAGCAGGCATTGTGTGTCTGTCTCCCACCCTAGTGGGTTCACTGAGAGATGCTGATGTTGCATATGTAGGAAACATGGAAGATGAAGGCCTGAATATCTAGAGGGATTGGATATTATACAGTATTTCCCTCCCAAGGGCCAGCTGTTTTCTGGTTGTCCCTCCAGGAGATTGTAGAGGCAACATTGTGGGCCTGGATGGTGTTCAGGAAAAGAGCATGAAACAGGAGGGAAGGGGGCAGGGCACAACTTTTGAAAGAATAGCACATGGGCATAACATAAACCGATTAGAATCAATTGGGTCCAAGATGACAAGTCAAATTCAAGTAAACCTCAATCCTCAATCTATAAGTTAAATGAAACACTCAGAGATGGCAGGACAGTTTCAAGTCACTGTCAAAAGATGGAGGAGTGGGTGGTTCCCCAATTGTTGGGATGATCCTCCCACTCTTTAGCATATGAACTCACCCATCTTGCAAAACCTAGCCAGACTGAATTCCATGGCCTAAACCCTTGCCCTCTGCAATGGCCCACACCCTGTGGAGTGTGCTTTTCTCTGAATCCGAACAAATACACTTCTTACCTATTGCTGTGTCTCTCACTGAAGTTTTCCAATAAGACATCGGAGCCTGAACTTCATTAGGTCCTGAAGCCAGGCATCATGGGTTTTAGCTGGGCTCGAGTCCTGGGAGAGAGGAGCTGAAGGATGGGAGGAAAAAGCAATGGGAAAAACATGCCAAGGAATCCCCTTCATAACCTGCCAGAAAATCTGCTAAATACCTGACCTGTGCTCACAGTATTTATTGGCCTGATCCTTGGCACAAAGAAAATTAAGGACAGACGAGCCCCCACTGGCTTGGGTAACAGCTACTGGGGCCCAGCAGATAGTGGAGCCTTTGGGACACATTGAGGAGTAGACCCTGCCAGAGTCCCTCAATTGCACCCACTGCCACTTACCTGTTCGCAGGGGGTTTGAGGAAACAAGAAATGAGAGATTGTAAAGGAATTAAGATTTTGTTAGGCATATGTCCTTCCAGCCATAGGAGGGAGGACCTCCTACCTTAACCAGAGGTCTTCTGGAATCTGAGACTGAGCCACATCAGCTTTCTGCTGAGTTTTTCACTGTCCCAGTTTCCAGCACGCTGGGCTTCTTGTCACTTCCCCTGCACTTGTTTTCCTCATGTTCAGCTTCCACTGCAGGAGCTTTCACCAAGTCAGGCTCATGCTGTGCAGCCATGTTAAATATGAGTCACAGCACCGTAGATGCGGGGGGAGTGTGTAATTTCCTCGGTTCTGTCCTGTCACAAGAAAAATTTGAAGCGATGGACCAAAGTTACAGCTCTCAGACAGACCAATGTTAACAGCTCCATGTTACAGCTCAGTCTTATTTAGAAAACAAAGGAAAATACATCCTTGAGGCATGAGGGCATGCTGACCCAAAAGACGTGAAGAGAAGAGAGAGAGGGACCCCCGGCCCTTTGGCTCCTCTTTTTTATGTTTTTTCTCCTCCCCCTAGGCTTGCCCTATGTAAACTGGGATAGTCAGGAGTCTGTTTGTTCTACCTGAGGTCCTCACTCCGGTCCTTGGACCTTCCTTTGTTCTATTTTTGCAGAATTTTCCCTTCCTTATCTTTTAGCCACTGCCACTCTGGACTCTTTTTCCTATTTGAATTACCTCACAGTTACCATGCTGTACATTATTCACTTTGTAACTGAAAGTTTGTACCCTTTCACCAACATCTCCCCATCTCCCCACAATCACCTCCCCCATCCTGCTCCAGCCAGCCCCTGGCAACCACCATTCTACTCTCTATTTCTATGCGCTAAACTTACAGGAACATGAATGCTCTAACCAAGATGGCCTTCACTGTCCGCCTTAGCCTGAATCAGCTTTAGACAGGTTTTTTTCCTGATCACAATCTCTGACCTTCCTTTTCTCAGAGTGCTTTAGAAAATTTGTAAGCATCTTTCTCTGCCTCCTTTGAAACTATCCCGTCATAAAAATATGGGAAAGTTTACTTTTCTTTGGGGGTAGTGATTTAACAAGCACAGGTAGCTTATGATTCCCCTCATTCTAGGTTTTAAAATCCCTCCAGCTTTTTGTTTCAGCAGAGGTTGAGTCAGTCTCTCATCCCTATTTCAATAGTCTTGAGTAAAGTCTCTTTTACCTATTTAACTTTGTCTAGTATAATTCTTTGCCAGCTTTTTAATACTAATTTCATATATAATGAAAACTGAAAAAGAGTGAAACTTCCAACCCACCAGGGAGCTTACTGTATACCTGTATACGGTTTTACCATTTCATTGTCATCATTAACATAACTGTTATTCCCAGGGGATTCCCTGGTGGCTCAGTGATAAAGAATCCACCTGCCAATGCAGGAGACATAGATTCTATCCCCAGGCTTAGAAGATCCCGTGGAGAAGGAAATGGCAACCTACTCCAGTATTCTTTCTGGAAAATCCCATGGATGAAGAAGCCTGGCAGGTTACAATCCACGGGGCAACGAAAGAGTCAGACACGACTGAGCGCCTGAGTGCACAAACACGCTCACACTGAGGACAAAAGCCCAGAGACAGCCACTCAGTAGCTCTGAGTGAACTGCTCCAAAGAGGTGGGGGAGAAGCCAGCATATGTTTAAATTTTTGGCTAAGAAAGTAGTCAAGCATACATCTTGGTAAAATGTGCTAATCACCTCATCTTGGTAAAAGTTGCTAATCACAAAGAATGGATATATCAAGTAAATGATTTTAGTGCTTTGTGTATGGAAAATGCAAGAATCTGGTGTCACTGAGATTCATCCTGACATACACATCTTAACTGTTAATATCTGGGTCGGGGCGCTCCCTTAATCGAGAGCACAGAATATCTCATCCTGTTCTTTCCATCCAAAATTCCCCTAGGGGGCACTGTTGCTTGCAACAACCATTTGTGTAACTGGATGAGGAATTACACCCTTTGTTCTTTTTGGGCTTGCATCTCATAGGTGCTGACCAGAAAAGTTCAAACTGGCTGATTCAGATTGCATTTCTGGCAAAAGTCAAAAAGTGCGATTAGGGTAGGTAGTACGGGTTTGTTATCATGGGCTTAAGCTCAGCTGACACCATTTTAGGCCTGTGATTTTTCTCTTTAATAATCTGCAAGTCCTACCTGAATAATCTTCCTCAGCTCTTTAAGCTTTCATTAATAGTATCCTTAAGACACCTTTTGATCCTGCCCTTTACTCTCCTCCTAGTGCCAATGTCATCCTCTAGTGTTTCATTATCAGTGCACTGATGGTGTGATATTTGAACTAAGAATGGAAGGATGAGTGCGATCTTATTTGTATATGGCCAATTTTGTGTATGTGAAGCTTATGCAAAGACACTGGTGGGAGGGAGAAGGACCAGTTTGAGAGAGGGAAAGAAGCCATTAATATTTATTCAACAACAGTTGTTGAATGACTTTTATGTACCAGATACACTGCTAGGTGTACAGAACATAAAGATAACAAGATAGTGCAATGAGAGAGACAGCTATTGTAGAGAAACAGAGTTTGCCACCCCAAAATATGTCTCTCTGGCACTTTTTAAATTTCAAGCTGGTTATTTTCTAAGAAACAGCAGACAGGAAAAACGCGGAAAATCTTGTAGGAGTTACCTTTTGTAAGAAACATTTGTAAGGGGAATTTCCATTTGTAAGGTGCCTTCCTGGTTGGATATAGAAGAAGATGAAGAGTATATCTCTTGAAACTCTTATAATGAACCAAGCAAGGATTTGAAACTGCAAAACAGCCCTACCCTATCCTTATTTACTGTGCTTTTCCTGATAACCTCCCATAACTGACTCTCCCCCAACCTCTCAACATCCTCTTTCGTCTTTAGCTGAGGATAGTATTTAGGGCTTCCCAGGTGGTGCTACTGATAAAGAACACAGGAGTTGGTGACGGACAGGGAAGCCTGGCATGCTACAGTTCATGGTGTTGAAAAGAGTTGGATATGATTGAGCGACTGACCTGAACTGAACTGATCAATGCAGGAGTTGTAAGAAATGCAGGTTCAATCACTGGGTCAGGAAGATCCCCTGAAGGAAGGCATGGTAACCCACCCTGGTATTCTTGTCTGGAAAATCCCAAGGAGAGAGGAGCCTGGCAGGCTACAGTCCATAGGATCACAAAGTGTTGGACATGACTGAAGTGGCTTAGCAAGCGAGCTAGCACAGTATTTAAGAGGAGGACTTTGATTATTTTGATGGGTTAATCAGTTCTCCTGGGTCTTTCCCATGTTTATAAGTTATTAATTTTTTTCTGATTTTCTCATGTCAATTTAATTCTTAGACCAGCCAGAAGCATTTGGAAGGGTAGAGAAAAATTCCTTCCTCCTGACTCTATTAAATAAATACAATAAAGATATAATTATGGTTGTATTAGGAGCTTCCCTGGTGGCTCAGACAGTAAAGAATCTGCCTGCAATGCAGGAGACCTGGGTTTGATCCCTGGGTCGGGAAGACTCCCTGGAGAAAGGAATGGCTACCCACTCCTGGAGAATACCATGGATAGAGGAGCCTGGTGGGCTACAGTCCATGGGGATGCAGAGTCGGACACAACTGACTAAACACACATGCAAGTATACATGGTTGTATTAACTGTTACAAAGGAAAAGCACAAGCAAACTAGACATTATAACAGGAAGACCTTAGGTAATCTGGAGGGAGTGGCTGGGGGGAGGAATGACCTAGAGGAGGACAGGGAGAGCCTCCAGAGAAAGTGACATTTAAAGGCTGATAGGAGTTAGCCAGGCTCATCTGCAGAGTGTGGAACCATCCAAAATGTGAAGGGACTTGATGTCATTCCAGGAAAGGGAGAAGACTGGAGACAGAGAGGAAGCAGTGAGATGAAGAGGTAGGCAGAAGCCAGAACATGCAAAGTCTGATAACTACAGTATGAACTCTGAACTTCACCTACTACTGACAGGTGACCAGTGAAATGTAGAGCAAAACAGTGACATGGACATACTTGTACTTCAAAATGTCTTTCTGGCTGCTGAGTAGATAATTCATGGGAAGATTTCAGGACTGGAAATAGGCAAGGAAGAAGCAATTCCTCTAGCCCAGGTGACAGTGATGTGGCTTGGGCTAGGACGATGGCAGTGGGAATGGAGCAGTGTGAAAGATTCTACCCATATTTCAAAAATCAAATTGCAGGACTCGGTAATAGATTGTATATAGGGGTGGGATAGAAGAGAAAGAGGTGTCAAGGATGAACTCATATTTCTGGAGCAAAGTGGGTGGGGCTTCCATTTTTTGAGATGTGGAATGCTGGAAGAGAAGACTTTCTGGGGTGAAATCCAGTTTTGGAGGAGTAAAGTTTGAGATGTCTGTGTGAAATCAAAGTCAAGTAGATAGCTTATAGGGATATACAGGTCAGGCTCAGAGTGGAGATCTGAATTAGGGAAACAGCTATGGAGCACTAGAGAGAGGTCTTCTTAAAATGGAGAAACTGCAGAATGGAGTTGCATGGAAAGAATCCAAAAGAGAAGAAGGGATACTGAACCAGTGTGGCTCAGGTTTTGGGGTGATGTGTTTCTATTTAAGGAAAAGATAGACACAAATTGACAAAGGGAAAACATGGGTAACAGAGAAAGAACTAGAAAGCTGTGAAGTTACAGGAATTCCAGGGACCAAGGAACTCATATTAGGAGGTTAGGGGACAGGGTACCTGGCACAGAGAAGGTGGATCTGGGAAGCAATCTCTAAGCACTAAATGAAGGAAAGTTCCAGAAGAAGTTAGGTTAATTATGCCAAAAAATGGACTAACTTCTCACTGCCTTCTAGTGGCTCAAGCATGTAATTGCTATAATCTCACCCCAGCAGGTTCAGGGAGCAAAGCTTATCCATGGTTCATCCAATCATTCCTGATGAATTCACAGGAAATACTAGAATCAATCACATCACAATGGATTTGGAAGGAGGGTAAAGGCAGTGGCAAGTTTCATGTCCTTAGTAGGTGTAGATGTATCTGTCTTTTTTGTTAGGCTTGGAAGCAGAAGTGCTGAGTTGAATTCTTCCTCCTTCCCCTCCTTCCCCATCTCCTTTCCCAGTATTGCTCTCTCCTTTTGCCACCACCACCACCAGCATTACATCATCACCATAATCATCAACACCTGACACTTTACACACTCATGGATTCCACCTGTTATCTCATTTGAGTATCTCTTTATAAATTAAAAATCACTTATTGGAGAGCCACCATGTGTTAGCTGCTGTACTAGATGTTAAGCACAAAGATCAGGTACAATCACTCATTTCTAGTGACTTATAATTGAATACTGAAGCAGATAAGTTAACTTCTACCACCTTGTGTGGTGAGTGTTACAAATGTGGTTAAGACTTATACTGGGAGACTTCACTGGGTAAGTCCCTTAGGACTAGGAATCAGGGAAGGCTTCCTGGAGGAGGTGATTGTGAGCATCATTTCTAACACTATTGTTAGCTATATGGTAAAAACAGAAAAGAGAACTCTATATTTGGAGAAATACCAGTGTCTGAAAAGCATGATTTATGCATAAGGTCTCAAGCAGAATTGTGTGACAGCTGTGTAGAATACCTGAGGAGTGGCAGGAAATGAAGCCAGACTGCGAATGATTTTATGAACTAATTGAAGGAGTTTGAACTCAAATTTTGAAAGTTTATGGGGTAGTCACTGAAGGATGTTACCTAGAGGAAAAACAGAATGAAATTTACTTTTTAAAAATTTCTAGCATTTATTGGACACTTGTATATGCCTAGCTAAGCTCCCTATATGGATGAGTTCATTTTATTCTTCACAATAGTACCATTTAATAGAGGAGCTGCTGCTGCTGCTGCTAAGTCGCTTCAGTCATGTCCGACTCTGTGTGACCCCATAGACGGCAGTCCACCAGGCTACCCCGGCCCTGGGATTCTCCAGGCAAGAACACTGGAGTGGGTTGCCATTTCCTTCTCCAGCGCATAAAAGGGAAAAGTGAAAGTGAAGTAGCTCAGTTGTGTCTGACTCTTAGCGACCCCATGGACTGTAGCCTACCAGGCTCCTCCGCCCATGGGAGTTTCCAGGCAAGAGTACTGGAGTGGGTTGCCATCGCCTTCTCTGATAGAGGAGCTGGGAGATACTAAATAATTTGTCCAAGTATTCAAAATTATTTGGTGGCTGGACGGGATTAGAACACAGGTTTCTTAGACTTTAGAGTTCATGCTTTTTGCCCCTATGCTTGCTTCACTGTGTCTTGCATGATAGAAACACAGGACCTGGAAATATGCTCAAATCAGGTTTACAGGCCCCAAGTATTTCTCTTGTGGCCATGCACTGAGCTGTTGTTGCCACCGTACATCCCAAGCTGGAGGACCCTCCTGGAGGCAGCCACATCTGATAGAACTATCAACTTGAAATAGATCCTGAGCAGAGATTGTGGGCAGATCAACACCGACTATCCTTGCAGGACAGAAACACCCCCCCCAGATCATCATGTATCCTCATGTAGCTCTTCTGGGATCAAAATGATCCCATCAACATGAATCATTTGAGTGTAAGACACAGTTTCTTTGGGGAACTAAAAAAGGCATTTCTTCTTAGAAAATTCTTGCTCCCCCTTTCTTTGACTTCTTAACTAGGTGTTAAGAGGGGAAAATCAGGCATTCACTGCCTATAAAAATTCTTTAAATCTTTGTTATTACTGTTTCCAAGTATTATGTGTCTTTTTTTCCTAACATTGTGCTTAATCACTCAGTTGTGTCCAACTCTTGAGACCCCATAGACTGTAACCTGCCAGGCTTCTCTGTCCATGGGATTCTCCAGGCAAGAATACTGGAGTGGGTTGCCATTTCCTTCTCCAGGGATCTTCCTGACCCAAGAATTGAACCCATGTCTCCTAACATGGTGGCCTTTGTTAATAAACTTTTTGAACTTAATAATATTTGGCAATTTACATATTAACAAGTCATGTTTCAAAATAAAATGATAGCAAATTTGGCTTTTGGTGTTAGGGCAATTTCTCTGCTTTTCTCATTATCATCCAGAAACAGGGTCATCCTATGTGTCATTTTAAGCATCCGGTCCCATCACTTCACGGCAAATAGATGGGGAAGCAATGGAAACAGTGAAAGACATTATTTTCTTGGACTTAAAATTACTGCAGACGGTGACTGCAGCCATGAAATTAAAAGACACTTGCTCCCTGGAAGAAAAGTTATGACAAATCTAGACAGCATATCAACAAGCAGAGACATTACTTTGCCTACAAAGGTCTGTCTAGTCAAACCTATGGTTTTTCCTGTAGTCATGTATGGATATGAAAGTTGGACCATAAAGAAGGCTGAGCACCGAAGAACTGATGTTTTCAAACTGTGGTGTTGGAGAAGACTCTTGAGAGTCCCTTAGGCAGCAGGGAGATCAAACCAGTCAATCCTAAAGGAAATCAACCCTGAATATTCACTGGAAGGACTGATGCTGTAGCTGAAGTTCCAATACTTTGGCCACCTGATTCGAAGAGTTGACTCATTGGAAAAGACCCTGATGCTGGGAAAGATAGAAGTCCGGAGGAGAAGGGAATGACAGAGGATGAGATGGTTGGATGGCATCACCAACTCAATGGACATGAGTTTGAGCAAGTTCCGGGAGATGGTGAAGGACTGGGAAGACTGGCGAGCTGCAGTCCATGGGGTTGCAAAGAGCTGGACATGACTGAGCGACTGAACTATGACAATGGCATGAGGATGGACCTCCTTATAGGTTAGGATGGCCTAGAGCAGTAAATATCAAGAATAGGGCACAGATACTTTCAATTAATAATTGCAAATTTATTCTTGGTTAGTTGTTTTGCTTTATGTTTCTGATATAAAGATATTCAATGGCCATTTTTTAACTGTGATTTTGTTTAGAGTAGAGGTTCTTAAAGTTGCTTTGGGGACTTTCAAAAGACCCTGAGACCTTTTTAGGAGTCCTGTGAGATCAAAAATTATTTTCATAGTAGCATTAAAATATTATTTATCTCTTTCTCTCAAATTGTAGAGTTTTCCAGAAGCTACATGCTGCAGTTTATCATACATTATATCTCATAACAGATTGAGTACAGAAATCACCTGCAGAATTGAGTGCAGAATTGTATGAGAATTCAGCTGTACTCTATTAAGCCAGGCATTAAAGAAATTTGCAAAAATCTATATATTTTTTGAAAATATAATTGTTTTCTATCAAATATGTTATTTCTGTTAACATGTTGTAGTGGGTTATTATTGTCATTTTAAAACAAATTAGTATTTTAAAATAGTTTTAATTTTCAGTACAGTAAATATCAATTACTATAATTTGTATGTGTACGGAAAAGCTCTTTGAGGTTCTCTATGAATTGTCAAAATGCAAAGGGGTCCTGAGACTGAACAAGTTTGAGAATAGTCATTTAGTGAACTCACTATAGGCTGTTTTCCAATGATTTTAAGAGGAGAATGTATATGCTGACTACGGGGCACCACTCCCCTCTTGCTAAAAGAAAATGAGAGGAAGCAGAAATACATGCGTTTACAGGTCCCTGTGGAGAAGGCAATGGCACCCCACTCCAATACTCTTGCCTGGAAACTCCCATGGACGGAGGAGCCTGGTAGGCTGCAGTCCATGGGGTCGCGAAGAGTCAGACATGACTGAGTGACTTCACTTTCACTTTTCCCTTTCATGCACTGGAGAAGGAAATGACAACCCACTCCAGTGTTCTTGCCTGGAGAATCCTAGGGACGGCGGAGCCTGGTGGACTGCCGTCTATGGGATCGCACAGAGTTGGACACGACTGAAGCGACTTAGCAGCAGCAGCAGCAACAGGTCCCTGATCTCTCCATGTCAAACATGCCTCTCTGTACAGATGATCTGTTTCCTAGGTAACTCAAGTTACTAGCTGCCAGCTGCGGCCCATTAACAACCTCCCTTGGCCCGCTGGATTTCACAGGGCAATGACTACCTGGGAATAATCAGGGAACTTGGTAAAGAAGTTTCTTCAAGCAGGAAATTGGTTCCTCTGGAACTTGTTAGCATTAACTCTACAGTCAAGATCATGAAAACATTTACTGAAATTAGTAAGAGTGTTCAGGTTCTCTGGGGAACACTTACCAAGGGTGAACAGTGTCAGGAGTCAGGGACTAAGAGTTTATTCTTAAAGGTTTAGCTGTCAGAGGCAGCAATAGGTTAAAATGACTCCTGAGTTTCTAATGAAAGCACACTTTGAAGCCCCTCCCTGGGGTTAACTGGTCTAGAGCAGGGGTATGAGCTGTAATTAAAATCTACTTTAAATCCAGTATTCCCCTTCACTGACCCCCTTTAGCCATCACAGACTTTATTAAGGGTTAACACAGGCTGTCAAACTTGGAGAAGTTGGTCCAACTTCAGACAGTCTTAGTCATTTGTGAATTTCTGACAACTTGATCAGTCTTACCTCTGAGTAAAAAGCAATAGGGTTTTTCTCTAGCTAACATTCTGAGGCTTTTAAGACTTGCCTAATATAAGTGCATGAATTTAAGGTAAAAACAAAACACATCTATAAGCAGAACACAGCTTTATTTTCCTTGAAAAAAAAATGCTGAGAACTCAACGGAAGTGAAAGGAATGAGCAAAAGGTAGAGCAAAAGGTCTCCAGCTCAATGACACATCCTGTCACTCCGAGGAGGATTCCCTGCTCAGGGCTGCAGCCTGTGAATCCAGTTCTGCACCAGCTAAGCCCAGCCCCTTAAAGAGTGTGGCAGCTCTGAGACAGAACGGTAGTGCTGTCTGTACTCTTAGCTCTTCCTGTCATTCACATGGTTGATAGATGACTTGAAATGCTAAGCACTTTCAGTAGCACCTAAGGGATTATCAAATTATATTCAAAAGAGCAGCAGACAGGGAGAACATTTCAGCAGGAAAATTTTGCAACATTGAAGAAGAAAAATAAGGTATTAAATAATACTTTGAGTGCCTGCTATGGGCTGGGCACTGTGTGAGTGCTTTGTACTTGTTCAGTTAATATTTTTTAGAGTCTTAGAGCTTGGGCTCAGGTATGACCTTCATTTTACCCGAGGACACCTATTTGTGGGGAGCTTATCCACATCATCCAAAACTAAGCAGCAGGAGTGGTAATACAGCATCTTTCCCTTTAACTCCAAGTCCCAAGTTTTTGGCCATAGCCCACCCTCCTCATGTCCCATTTACTTCTTCATTCAACTGGTGCTTACTGAGGAATCTTTCCATGCCAGACCCTGAAATAGGGAGGCCAAACAAACACTGTTCCTGCTCACATGGAGCTTATGGTAAAAGCAAAAGACAGAAATCAAACAATATACAAATCAGCATATCGTTACAAATCGAGATATATATTTAAAGGAATATATAATGCAAATGAATTATGTGTGTGTATATATATATATATAATATACATGTATACATGAACTTGACCTAGACTGGAGAAATCAAGAAAGACAGCTCCAAGAAAGTGAAATTTACATTAAAATCTAAAGTTTGAGTAAGAATTAACCAGGGAGTTTATGGAAGGTAGATGGTAGAGACTGTATGATAGGCAGAAACAACAGAGATTCTATGGCAGCAAGAAGCAAATTCCAGGCTGCTGCTGCTGCTGCTAAGTCGCTTCAGTCGTGTCCGACTCTGTGCGACCCCATAGACAGCAGCCCATCAGGCTCCGCAGTCCCTGGGATTCTCAAGGCAAGAATACTGGAGTGGGTTGCAATTTCCTTCTCCAGGCTAAGGATCCAGAATTCAGTGTGTGATATATGACTGGAGAGGTAACAGGGATTAGGGATGTAGAATCTTAATGCCATGTTAAGGAAGCTATTAAAAGGTTTTATTGCTATATTTTATCTTGAGGTTTTGTTTTTAAAATTTTTTTGGCTGGTTTTCTTGTGTGAGAAAATATTTCACATACAGAGTATAAAGAAGCATGTAAAGAATATTCATATTAACACTTCCAATTGAAGCACTGTAATTGAATCATGCTTCTAAATAACATGAATTCAATAACAATTGAAATCTCTTCTATACCCCTTTGAAAACTTTTAAGCTCAGGGCAGACTTGAACAGATTTGTGTTTTGAAAAGATCTTTGTGAAGCTGGGGCATAGAGAATGAATTAGAAGGAAATGAGTGTGGATGCAGAGATTCTAATTAGTTGACTATTGACGCTGTGTACATGAGGAGTGTCGTGGCCTGCGCTTGGTGGCAGCTTAAGGGACAGGAAGAGTAGACAGGTGGGGAGGTATTAGGATGCAAATGGCATGACCAAGAGTGATGGCTTGGTAAAGGGGAGTGAAGGGGTGGAAGGGGAGCTGAAGATACCTTCTGAAGTACCCTTTCATGAAATGAAGTAATATTTCTAGGGGGGGGAAATGATCTGTCCTTGATGATTATCTCCAGAATTAAGAAAAAAGGGCTATCAAATCAAAATGGAAACAGAATAAGGTGATTGTTGAAGGCAGTACAGTTAGATTATGCATATTTAAAAATTTTTTCTACGTAATGCTAAAATGTATTCCAAAATTGTTGTAGCAATTTACATTCCAATGTAAATGGGTGAGTTAAGTTTTAAAATTTTTATTTTATATGAAGTATAGTTGATTAATAAAGTTGTGTTAGTTTCAAGTGTACAACAAAGTGATTCAGTTTATATATATATATATATATATATGTATATATGTGTATATATATACATGCACATATATCTGGGCTTCCCAGGTGGTGATAGTGATAAAGAACCTGCTAGCCAATGCAGGAAACATAAGAGACATGGGTTCGATCCCTGGGTTGGGAAGATCCCCTGGAGGAGGGCATGGCAACCTACTCCAGTATTCTTGCCTGGAGAATCCCATGGACAGAGGAGCCTGGCTGGCCACGGTCCATAGGGACACACAGAGTTGGACACGACTGAAGTGACTTAGCACGCAGGCATACATGTATCTATTCTTTTTCAAATTCTTTTCCCATTTATGTTATTACAGAATATTGAGCATAGTTCCCTGTGCTATACAACAGGTCCTTGCTGGTTATCTATAAAGCAGTGTGTACATGTCAATCATGAATTAAATTTTCGAATGTGTTAAATTCTTAAAAACTTTAGCTCATATTTTAGATTGATGTGTAAAAGTAATCAGTATCTCCGTGTACCATTATCCTTCTCCTTCAATGAGATCTGGATTTGGGCTTCTACTACATTCATCACACTTATCATTCAGTAGGACTTTTGAACTTGAAGACTTTGTTCCTTTAGCTGTGTGAAATTTTCTTAAAGGTTATCTTGGACTATTGCCCCTGTTCCACTTTCTTTTTTTGCTCCTCTTGGAATTCCTCTTAAATAGGAGTTGAGTTTCTGGACGTATCTTTCATATGTCAACTTTTCTCTAATGTTTTCCAAACTTTTTTCTGTGTATTGTTTTACTTTTTTCTGGCCAAGCGGCATGTGGGACCCTGGCAACCCACTCCAGTATTCTTGCCTAGAGAATCCCATGGACAGATGGAGCCTGGTGGGCTACAGTCCATGGGGTCACAAAGTGTTGGAAACGACTGAAGTGACTTAGCATGCATGCATGAGAGACCTTAGTTGCCCTACCAAGGATGGAACCATGCACCTGCAGTGGAAGTGCCAAATCCTAACCATGGAGAGAATGACTCAATTTTCTTTTGAAGTCCCTCCAACCCCTTCTTCAACCATTTTCTTTCTCTTAGTCAGCTCATTCTATTTCTTACCTATGAATTCAACTATTTTTTTTCCAGTGATCATAATCTAAAGTATTTCATGTTTAACGGAAGCATCATTTTGTAAAATGTATGATTTACTAATTGAAGTAACTTTAACATAATTTTGTGATTTTTATTAGGCATTCTCTTTTCTATTTGTGAAATTGTTTCTCTTTTTCAGAGTATAGGTTTTCCTTAATGCTTGGTGGTTCTTGATTGTCACCTCTCTTTTGGGTTGAAAATCTCTGTGTACTTATCTATGATATAGTTTCTGATGAGCTTCTTTTTACTGTTTGAAGGAGTAGAACATATTGCCACGTGGAGTATGTCAATGGTTTATAAATTTTTGGATTGTTGGTACAGTGCATCCATCTTGGTTTTTCTAAGCTACTTGGAAAACTGTCATAGATCTCTATCCCCAGTGTTAACACTCTCTGCTCTAGCCTTGAGATTGTAGCCTACTGCTCAGCATAAGCAGAGGAAAAGGGACTGGTCAACGTTGAGATTTCCCCATTAATAATTCTGATAATCGTTATCACTCACTGATCCCAAATTACTTAGAGTTGCACTGAATCACTTTTTAACTCTTCTGCTTATGGTTTTATCTTGGGGTGTTCCCCATTTTTCCCTTTATCATATATAATTAGATAACCCTATCCACAAAAACGATAATTTTAATCATTTGTCTACTCCTTTTTGCATTTCGTTACTCATTGTTTCACCTGGCTCTTGGCCTTGGAATACTGCCTTAACCGGGACTTCAGGAACACAGGTCGCAACCAGTATACCATAAATGAGTTACAGGTATGCTAAGAAGTCCAGAGTTTGATGCCTAGTGCCTACTGGCACAAGTGAAATATTTTACATCATTATGTTACTAACATGTTAATTTAAAATTACATCACATATTCTATGATGTGAAAAAGATTGGAAACTACTACTCTAGAACAATGTGGAAAATAACCCCCTTCTTAAAAAAATTACAAAATAGTAATGGTATTATACTGAAACTAGTGATTTATTTTTATCTCTGCTTATGTATCTTTTCCTCATTCTAATTGTGTTTGTGCTTTCTCCTCTGTCTTTCTACATCTCTTTTCTTTTCTTTTTTCCTTTTCTTTTTTCTAAAATTATCCCTTGGGCAGAGTTGCCCAGGAGGTCCCAAATATTGGTCATTTCAGAGAAGTAGATTTTTCCCTCTTTAACTATACTGCTGCTGCTGCTGCTACGTCGCTTCAGTTGCGTCCGACTCTGTGCGACCCCATAGACGGCAGCCCACCAGACTCCCCCCGTCCCTGGGATTCTCCAGGCAAGAACACTGGAGTGGGTTGCCATTGCCTTCTCCAATGGGGTTGCAGAGTCAGACACAATTGAGCAACTTTCACAATTTCACTTTCACAAGATAATGTAAAGTAATATAGCAGGATATAAAAGAGTACATAAATTTATATGTCACCTAATCTGTGCTTAGAGCTGACAGTCACTTCCTCTGATTAAAACTGAGCTCAGTCACTCACTCAAAAGTGAATTTTATGTGAACCACACAGTCAATATCTTAAATTTGACTATTCCAAACATGTACTACTAATTTTATAAAATTCCTTTCAGCTGATTTTATCTAATGTTGTACCAGAAATGTAAATTTAATTTTATTTATGTTATATACATATTTTAGAAAAAAAATGGAAGGAATGACTCAATATTATTTGCAATGGGTTATTCTGCCCTGATGAGATTACAGGTCATTTATATCATTTGAAGTACTTTCTGATATTTTCAAGTGTTCTCTAATGAGCATGGTTAACTATTATGAGATAACACTTTGAGAAATATAGGAGAGGAATTCAGAGTAACTGAGGGGCTCGGGTGTGGTAAAGCCAAGAAGAAAGAGGAAAGGCATTTCTTTAGCCTCTGTCACTGCACAATCCTCGCTCGTCATTTTTGTCCCACTCAGAGTGAGTTTGGGTCATTTCTCTTCTTTACTCTCTGTTTTGGTTTTCCTTTCTCTCTTCTTTCCTTTTTCTTTGTTTGATTCTTTTTTCTTTTCACTTGCACTGTAATGTTTTCTTTTCATGCCATTCCTCCCACCCTCCTTCATTCCATTCCATTTTCTGGCTGTGAAGAGCCTCAGTGAGTGAGAAAGAAAAGAAAGTGTCCACGCACTAAATCAGTGCCCATGCACTAAATTGCTTGATCTCTTATTCTATAATCTGCGAGATTGGAGTGGCCACACTTACATGGGCATTTTTTGAATGCTTATCATGTGCCAGCTGCTGCTGGAAGTACTTTATACATACTGCCTCATTTATCCTCAGTAAACCTATGAAGTTGGTACTATCACTGACCCTATTTTATGAAATTGAAATAGGAGTTTGCTCAAACTTACGTCCATTGAGTTGGTGATGCCATCCAACCATATCATCCTCTGTTGACCCCTTCTCCTCCTGCCTTCAATCTTTCTTAGCATAAGGGTCTTTTCGAATGAGTCAGCTCTTCACATCAGATGATCAAATTATTGGAGATTTAGCATCAATCCTTCCAATGAATATTCAGGGCTGATTTCCTTTAGGATTAACTGGTTTGATCTCCTTGAAGTCAAAGGGACTCTCAAGAGTCTTCTCCAGCACCACAATTTGAAAACATCAATTCTTGGGCCCTTAGCCTTTTTTATTGTCCATCTCTCAGATCCATGTGTGACTACTGGAAAAACCATAGGTTGGACTGTACATACCTTTGTTGGCAAAGTGATGTCTCTACTTTTTAATATGCTGTCTAGGTTTGTCACAGCTTTCCTTCCAAGGAGCAAGTGTTTTTAAATTTCATGGCTGCAGTCACCATTCACAGTGATTTTAGAGCCTAAGAAAATAAACCCTGTTACTGCTTCCACTTTTTTCCCTTCTATTTGCCATGAAGTGATGGGATAAGATGCCATGATTGTAGTTTTTGGAATGTTGAGTTTTAAGCCAGCATTCTCACTCTCCTCTTTCACCCTCATCAAGAGGCTCTTTAGTTGCTCTACACTTTCTGCCATTTAGAGTGGTATCATCTGCATATCTGAGGCAGTTGATATTTCTCCCAGCAATCTTGATTCCAGCTTGTTATTTAAAGTCCTTACTTTCAATCAGACAGCCTCGTAAATACATTACTTAACTTATAAAGTCGATCAACCTCAAGATTCCCTGATATTTTCTTTAGTTAGTGCCTCCTCCCATTTGCTTTCTAATGAATGTTATCCCATTCCTAGAGGATGTTTATGAAAACACAGCTTTCTCCCATAACACCCAAGGCTCCTCCTCGACACAACACGTAGCACTGATAGCTCCCTTCTTTTGCTCCTATTGTGCCCATACAATCTTCTGTCTTAGCACACAGGACTATAGTCTTCTCTGCTCCCCACCCTGCCATACTCTTTTCATTTATTAGACTGTGAAAGTCTTGTAGCCAGGGGTCATGTCTAATTCAGCCTGTCTAAACAGCACCAAGCCTCAGGCTGAGAAAATGCAAAAGTGAATGTTTAGAGGTAGATGTGTCATCCAAGAGGGGCCATCTTCTGACTTCAGCCTCATCCATGCATAGAAACTCTCTCTTTGTCCCAGAGCTGATCTGATTCATAGATTCTGAGTCACCCTCACAAAGCTCACAAGGGACTTATAGATACATTCCAATGCCACTTTATTCAATTATAATAAGAAAAATTAGAAATCTAAGTTCAAATGATCTAGTAGCACTCCTTTTCTTGATTATCTAGTGAACCTAGAATCAGAGTAGGGGTGTTTGACTGCCGCAAAGGTTAGCAGAAGGTTCTGGTGTCTTGGTGCATCCATTCTCCAAATCAGAAGGACCAGGTATTTGGGTTGAACCCACAGGGCCCCTCTCCCATGGCTGGTTCTCAGATGGCACTGCTATCTGTTGTTTTGCCAACTTTATTGCTTCCTTTGCTGACACATTCTCCTTTTAAATTGTTCTGTGAATATGAAGTATGAAGAATCCTGTGTACTATTCTACAAAAACCAGGACCATAGTGTATAACTGGAAAATGAAATGGACACCAACCAAAATGAGAGAAGCTGAGCATCCAGAGATGACTAAGATGCATTTCCTGTCCTCAAGGAGCTTATAGTCCAGCGACAGCAAAAGATACCTAACAACCATTTTCAACATAGGTGTTGGTTGCGGTGGAGGAAGCCTGTGAAAGAGACGATAGCAATTTCCTTTGAGCATGGCCTAAAATTTTTGTTTTTGTATTACTTATTCTAGGTTTGTAATTTTAGGCTATCACTGCTTTTATAAGTAAAAAAGGTACACAAATAAAATCATCTATGGAAAGCAGAAATAGTATGTGACTGATATAGAGTTTACAAAGGCTGAAAAGCCTAGACTAAGCTATAACCATAATTCTCAGTTTTTTTCAAGGGGGTACATGTGCTGTAAACTTTCCTAATAATATCATTGTAATTTTCTCAATAGCAGGATTAGTATTAAATCCCCAGGGAAAGTTGCATGAACCCATTTTCTCAAGTTATTTAAAACTCAGATTCCACAAACTGCCCCCATTTATACCACAGTATGAACCTGGTGACAAGATATGCAAGTAAGTGACTTCTGGGGGCAAAGCCTCAGATATTTTTGAAAAGTATTTAAAAATGATAATCCACATGTGTTAAATTTGTCTTAAGAAAGTTTAAAAAGTTGGACTTGAGATCATCAAAAGGCATGTGTAGTACATCTAACTGGTTAGTTCAACTTGAGTTTTAAAGCAATATTTAAAAATCAATATTTTTATTATTACATGCTTGAATTCTGCAAAGTTTTTTACGATATTTTAATGGGGAACATTATTTTTTAGAGGTTCTTAATTAAAATGGTTCTTCTTAGTTATTTTTTTGCAGGGGTTTCTGAATTATTTGTTCCTCTTTTACTAATCAAGCAAAGGTTTGTAAGATTTTAGAGGCTGTTCCCTCTTTTTTTTATTCTTATTCCAGAATTTTAGCAATTATTAGGTCCTCATATATCACATCTCAAAAATTGGTTTTCACTACAAAACTGAGAGGTTCAGATAGAATTTGAACTGTCAAAAATATTGAGTCCACTCTAATGATTTTTCAATCATGCCAGTAATCTGAGCCTGTAGTTTAAGAATATAGAGAATATTGAAGTAAAAGGAATTATGGGGCTCAGACATCTACTCTGATGCAAATGGTTTACCAGCATAGCCCCTGGAAAGAGAGCTATCTCTTGCCCTTGGGAGCCTTTAAGTGTGTGTTGTTTGGAAGAGAATATGTAAAGTCATCAGATGCCTACAGATGTGCTTTATTCTGCTCCTTGTTACGTTTTTGAACCTGAGAACACTTTGGACAAAAGCAAGTTAGGCTTCTGGTGCTGATGGCAGACTGAGTGTGAATAGCCTTGCTATGCTAGGGTAACTCTTGTGAACAGTTGACATCCAGGCCAGCTTGTCCTCGACTCTCCTGCTAATCCCAGCTCTGGGCTTCCCGGTGGTGAGAACAGTGGGGAAGCAGTTCAGTCCTGGTGGGCATAGGAACAATAGGTTACAGCCCACTACAGCACCTCTGAGAAGTTTGGCCTCCAAATCCAGCTCCATCACTTAGACACCCAGCATGAACTAGAAGGCTTCTGTGCTATATCCAGTCCCCGCTCCAATAACATCCCAGCCAGGTCACTGTGTTTCTCTCTCTCTCTCTTTTTTTTTTCTTAAAAGGAAAGTGAAAAAAAAAATTGGTGAAGAAAGCTATAGAACTTCTCAGGAGTGCTTCAGATCTTACAGCAGTGCCTGCACCTCTGTAAGTAACAGCAGATGACCCATCTCCTCTCCATGGGTGAATCTGACCTCCACTGTTCACACACTATGTGATCTAGGATATGTCGCTTAGTTTTTCTAGGTTCTGCTTTGCTTTTCTATTTTATGGTTAGTCATAGTAGCATCTGTTATTGTGATGATGATATAAAATATTCCCATGTAAACAAATCATTTTGCATACATCTCCTGCAGTGCCTGAAGGGGAGCAGAGTCCAATGTATGTTAAGTACAGGGACTAAGACCTGTGATAGGGGACTAGCTTTTTTGAGCTGATATTGCAGGATATTCTGAGCAGACTTCTTGGTGTATTCTTTATGTTACCTAAGTCCAATCCAAGATAAAGAAATTAAATATGTTGGTAGTAAGCCCAGACAGGTAAGACAGAGATTTATGAGTTTCTAGGCATCAGCTGAATTCTAACAACTAGAGAAATAAGTACAAGAGGACTTGACTTCTTTCTTTTTCTTGAGACCTGGAAGTAAGGCAAGACTTCTTTGAAAAAGTGGCATTTAAGTTCCTATGCAGAACAAGAGAACTCCTGGGCAGAGGAAAATATGAAGTAACATGTAGCTAGTTGGCAGGGAAAAGGAGTCTCATGATTCCTATTTTAATGCTTCTATTGTGTCACACTGCCTCCATTAGAGTCTTCTTGGAATCACCAGAAAATATTTTGGATAGAGCACTGATATAACTGACTATAACAAGGATCACACGAAATCACATTCATCCATTTAAAAACATCGAATCACTGCTATGTTCAAGGCTCTGTGTTGGGTGTGTAAAGATCCAGCATCTTTTTGCTAAAGCATATTGAAACACCTGGCGTAACAGGCAAATTTGACCTTGGAGTACAGAATGAGGCAGGGCAAAGGCTAATAGAGTTTTGCCAAGAGAACACACTGGTCATAGCAAACACCCTCTTCCAACAACACAAGAGAAGACTCTACACATGGACATCACCAGATGGTCAACACCGGAATCAGATTGATTATATTTTTTGCAGCCAGAGATGGAGAAGCTCTATACACTCAGCAAAAACAAGACCAGGAGCTGAATGTGGCTCAGATCATGAACTTCTTATTGCCAAATTCAGACTTAAATTGAAGAAAGTAGGGAAAACCACTAGTCCATTCAGGTATGACCTAGATCAAATCCCTTATGAGTATACAGTAGAAGTGACAAATAGATTTAACGGACTAGATCTGATAGACAGAGTGCCTGATGAACTATGGACAGAGGTTCGTGACATTGTTCAGGAGACAGGGATCAAGACCATCCCCATGGAAAAGAAATGCAAAAAATGCAAAAAAGCCAAAATGGCTGTCTGAGGAGGCCTTACAGATAGCTGGGAAGAGAAGAGAAGTGAAAAGCAAAGGAGAAAGGGAAAGATATTCCCATCTGAATGCAGAGTTCCAAAGAATAGCAAGGAGAGATAAGAAAGCCTTCCTCAGCGATCAATGCAAAGAAATAGAGGAAAACAACAGATTGGGAAAGACTAGAGATCTCTTCAAGAAAATTAGAGATACCAAGGGAATATTTCATGCAAAGATGGACACAATAAAGGACAGAAATGGTATGGACCTAACAGAAGCAGAAGATATTAAGAAGAGGTGGCAAGAATACACAGAAGAACTGTACAAAAAAGATCTTCACGACCCAGATAATCACGATGGTGTGATCACTCACCTAGAACCAGACATCCTGGAATGTGAAGTCAAGTGGGCCTTAGAAAGCATCACTACGAACAAAGCTAGTGGAGGTGATAGAATTCCAGTTGAGCTATTTCAAATCCCGAAAGATGATGCTGTGAAAGTGCTGCACTCGATATGTCAGCAAATCTGGAAAACTCGGCAGTGGCCACAGGACTGGAAAAGGTCAGTTTTCATCCCAATCCCAAAGAAAGACAAAGCCAAAGAATGCTCAAATTACCGCACAACTGCACTCATCTCACACGCTAGTACGGAGAAGGCAATGGCACCCCACTCCAGTACTCTTGCCTGGAAAATCGCATGGACGGAGGAGCCTGGTAGGCTGCAGTCCATGGGGTCGCTAAGAGTCGGACACGACTGAGCGACTTCACTTTCACTTTTCCCTTTCATGCATTGGAGAAGGAAATGGCAATCCACTCCAGTGTTCTTGCCTGGAGAATCCCAGGGACGGCGGAGCCTGGTGGGCTGCCGTCTACGGGGTCGCACAGAGTTGGACACGACTGAAGCGACTTAGCTTAGCATAGTCAGTTGTAAAATGCATAGATATTTTGTGCATTTTTTGGAGCATTTTCATCAAAAGGAATCAAAAAGGTTTAACTTAAGTCTTTTGGTGAATATAATCAAATTGCCCTCTGGAAATTTTATACCAATTTAAGCTCCCAAAAGCACCCTGTAAGTATGCCTCTTCTCCTACACTATCACCTGCTCATTATTATTCTTTAATATCTTTCTCAATCTGATAGATGAAAAATGATCTGTTTATTGTATTAATTTATATTTCCTTGATTACTAATGAAATTGAACATCTTTCATTTTTAGGCTATTTACATTTTTTATGTGCACTCATTGATTTATCTTATTTGTCTGTATTAATTTTGTCATATATACATTGTGAATATTTTCTCATTTGATGTTTGTGTTTACTGATTATTGTAAAAGAAATTTAAAATTTTTATTTAACTGAAACTGTCATACTTTTTATTCACATTTTCTGACCTTAGTTTTTTTCTTAGAAAAGCTTTTCCTATTCCCAGACCAGCAAATATTCATATATATTTTGTTTAAACATTTTTGTTTCCATTTATTACATTAAAATCAGGTTAATTTGAATTTACTTTGATACAAGATGTATGACGTAAAAGTATGTTCATGGTTTGCATTTGCACTAATCTATTGATAAGTCTATCATTTCCCTAATGGTCTGAAATGCTGATATCATGCACCATATTTATATATATGTGAAGCTACTGAGCATCTTTGAGGTTGGGAGATTCGAAGCAAAGACACAGGGAGGTCCAGGTGCAAAGTAATGATAAGGATGGTAATAGGAATGGAAAGTAAGGTGATTAATACAAGCAATCTTGCATCAATGCACAGATAAATAATGGATAAATCTTGTCTCTTTTTTGAAATGTGAAGATGATAAGGAGAGGTCAAAGTAATTATAGTTTTTTTGAACTCAGGTGACTGAGGGAAAGCCTGCTGTATAAAACTGTGGAAAGCAGAAGTCAGCTGTGAAGTAGATGATCAATTTTATCATTAAGATTTTGTGTTTGTGGTCCCAGCAGAGCATCGATATGAATGCGATGATGGTTGTTGGGAGCCGTTTTGGAACTACTGCCGGGTGACAGAGTCACGGCATCAATCAAGAAGAAACTGCAAAGCGTTTCTCTCCAGGATCGGAACCTTCACTCCTTCCTGTTTCTATGCTTCTGTTGTAGCTAGCTGTGTTTCTTTCTTTCTGTTGGGAGCCGTTCTGGATCTACTGCCGGATGACAAAGTCACGGCACCACTCAAGAAGAAACTGCAAAGCAGTTTCTCTCCAGGATCGGAACCTTCCCTCCTTCCTGTTTCTATGCTTTTGTTGTGGCTAACTCTGTTTCATTCTTTGATGGTTGGAGTTGTAGGGGCTTCCATGATGAGATCATGAGAGTCCAATAAAAAGAAAAATGATCCCTTGCCCCAGAGAAACATTCCAAAAATGATTAAACCTACTGAGGCCCCTGACTGGTGGGCCCCTAACATTCAGCCAGGGAATAAGGCCATGATCATTTGGAAAACAAGCCCTAAGCCTATTGCGACCTGGCCTCATGAGGAAATTGTTATTGATGACTGGAAAACTTGGGTCATGTATCAGGGAAAGTTACAGAAATTAAGCCAATTGCCTTTTCCCCTCAAAATCTAAGCATAAACGGAAAAGATATATATAAATTGTATTGTAAATAGTTTCTAGGTGAACTGCAAAAGACTTCCCCCTGCCAGAAATAGTCTTGTGGTATGTGGGCAGATGGTAAACAAGCCACCACTGACAATGGCTGTACTATGAAAAACTTTGCCCTTAGCCACCGCTATAGTTTTTAGTCACTGAAGCAAGACGCTCTACTCACTGTAGTAGCAGGCTGTACAAAATAAGCAGATGGAATAATATGATTTATAGATTATGTTGTAGTAAAATAAAAATAGGTTTTGGGGTAAACATGTAACCAAAATGTGACAATAGACTAGGAAAAAACTTTTAACATATCTTAGAATCAGGGGATGTTGATCTAAATGGAAAAATATTGTAAGAATCATTACGTAGAAGATCATATGCTATATAAATAGAGACTAAAGCAATAAAGAGTGTGGTCTTTGGGCCATCAAAAAAAACTCTCTGTCTCTTTTCCTTTCGCCAACGCCGTTCATCCCTTGGGGACCCCTGGACCAGCTGGAGTGGAACTCCGGCAATATATATATAATACTATATAATATAACTATAGCATTAATTAATGTATTCATGTTTCAAAGCTATTGTTACATAGTAGATTCTATAACTGTCTCCCTTCTATTTTCTGATTTATTTTAACTTATTCACAACTGCATATAGTTGAATAAAAAGGTCTTTTTGCTTCTGTCCAGGTACTTACTTATGTTTGATTTGAAACTTTTGATTCATTTTTTTGCACATATTTCATGTTGCTTTTGCATTTATCATTGCACTGTTATTTGTTTGGATGGTCCTCCCCCAAGTACTTAATTTGCAAAGCTTCAAACTTAACTTTGTCAACATTCTCTATAACACACTTTAGTTCAGAATGCGACTCATATAGGAGATTGTTTTGAAGCCTGTTGACCCTCGAATGAAACCTGACCAGTAGCCTTCTCAGTGGTGGGGCAAGTACAGATTCAGTCAGTAGTCACCAGTCACCAGCAAAGCAATTAGTAGAGATTTTAGAAATTTTATAAAAAAATGCCAGTTTTGTTAAATTTCAAAAAGTTAGGTAGTTTCAGTCCCCAAAGGGGAAAAAGGGGTATTTCTCTAGTATTTATATTTCTGTTTGAATACGTATATATATTTAAGAATTAATCACATCCCTTGTACTCTGGGGATAAGAGTAATGACATGCCCCCTTTATCTGAGGATGTAGCATAACTTGCAGATTTGTTTGCTGGGGAGGCAGAGATGGTGTCTCACCTATGAGTCCTCTGGAGCTAGTCTTAAATTTTGCAACTCAGTTTCAGTTACAGATATAGGAGATGTGAATCCCTGGACTAATCTTCAGACTTGCCATGGTCTCCAAAATTGTCTATGAGGGAAGGCTGCTCTGCTCCTCAAGGAGTCATTAAAACCATTTACTCTGAGTTGACTAATCCAAACCCAAGTCTGATTTCAGGAAAACAACTTTCACATCAAAAGTAAGTCATTGCTCTAATGAGCTTGAAAATATGTTTGTTTATGACTGTAATACGATGTCAGCCATGGTTTCAATCAGAGTCAGCTGTTAGTAGGACTGAATAACAATGATAAAAAATAAGAGTAGCAGGTAGTAGGTAGTAGTAGCAGTAGTAAATTAATTCTAGTTTTGTGACTAAGGGTGAAAATTCTGGAACCATACTACTCAGGGTTGGAGTCCAAGCTCATCCCCTTACTAATCATATGATCTTAGGCAAATTACTTAACCTTCCTGTGCTTCTGTTTCCTTATCTGTCAAGTGGGGATTATAGCAATGCTTCTCAGTGGGTTGTTGAGAGGCTAAAACTAACTAAAAGTTTCTTGCGTTACTGTTATTGTTTTCATGATGTTAATGGTATCTGATATTTATTGAGTACTTGCCATATGTTGGGCTTCCCTGGTAGCTCAGCTGATAAGGAATCCACCTGCAATGCAGGAGATCCTGGTTTGATTCCTGGGTTGGGAAGATCCCCTGGAGAAGGAGAGGCTACCCACTCCAGTATTCTTGGGCTTTCCTGGTAACTAAGATGGTAAAGGATCCGCCTGCAATGTGGGAGACCTGGGTTCAATCCCTGGGTTGGGAAGATCCCCTGGAGGAGGGCACAGCCACCCACTCCAGTATTCTTGCCTGGAGAATCCCCATGGACTGAGGAGCCTGGCGGGCTACAGTCCACAGGGTCGCAAAGAGTCAGACGTGACTGAGAGACTAAGCACATGCTGAATGTTAGACTCTATTCTAAGCCTTTTACAGATATTATCTCACTTAATCTCTAACAGTTCTACTGTCTTCCTTACATAGAGGAGGAACATGAGTATTTAGAGTTAAGTAACTTGGCCAAGGTTACAAAGCAAGTGAGTGGCTGAGGTGGAATTTGAAACAAGTAATCTGAGCCCAGAGTTTAGATCTTTCTCCTTAACACTATCCTGATGTCATCTACATTATATTATATTCATTTATATTATCATATTTACATATGTAATGGTGTTATTTCAATGAAAGTGTGAAAGTGTTAGTTGCTCAGTTGTAGCCCACAAGGGTCCTTTGTCCATGGAATTCTCCAGGCAAGAATACTAGATAGGGCAGCCATTTCCTTCTCTGGGGGATCGTCTCAACCCAGGGATCAAATCCAAGTCTCCTGCCTTGCAGACTTTTTACCGTCTGAGCCACGTTATTTCAATGAACGCCATCTAAATAAAAACTCTAATCAATTTTGTTGTTCCAGTGAGCAATCCTGCTGCTATTCTCATGCATTTCTAACTTAGAAAAATAATGCTAATAGTGTATGCATATGAACCAGTGACAGTTTTCAATTGTAAGCAACAAAAATAGACTCCCTATATTTTCAGCAGATCAAGAGCCACCAGGAAGACAGTAGCATCCGGTTGAAAGCTCTGCCCCAAACCCCTGCAAGGAATTGAGCGAGTGAGCACCCCTCTGGAGGTGCTGCTCAACATCAGGACCTCGGCGTGTATTGTAAGCGCAACCACTGCTGCATGCGGGACACGAAAGACACCTCCCTGCTGCCCCAGAAACTGGATCTTGCTGCCTCAGCAATACTTCCAGGGTCTTACACTGCATCTTTGATGGATGTATTTATCTCTTATTTTCCAGAAGAAAGAAATGTTCCTTTGATTTACCATATTGGCTGCTAGGAGTAGATTTCAGGAGTCTCCACTTGGACCTTGCAGTGAAATTAGCCTTTTTCCAGGGATTGGAAAGCTAAATGGGGTGGGGGCCTAAATGGGGCAGTTGTTGCCCAGATGTATTTCAGTTATTTATGTATAATAAATCAGGGTGATATTGGGCCCACAATGAGGTGAAAATAGGTCAAAATTCCACTTACAACAAGATTCCTATAAGCACCCTCTCTGACTGGTGAACTGCAATGGAATTCTGGAGCCTGAAACATTAGTGGCTGGGCTGTCTATCCATGATTTTAAGAATGTCATGCTTAATTAGCTACCCCTGAAGATCCCAGATGTTTTGGATACCAAATTATAAATAATTGCCTTATCAACCTTGGAGTGGTGCTCTGAACACATGCATGTGGTTGCTACCAAAACCTCGAAGCAGCAGCAACCATATACATGTGTTCAGAGCACCACACCAATGTTGATAAGGCAATTATTTATAATATGGTATTCAAAATTTGATCTTATTTCCAATTTGATGTCTCCCATCCACATCTCTGGGCTTCCCAGGTGACACTAGTGGTGAAGAATCTGTTGCTAGTGTAGGAGACATAAGAGATGCAGGTTTGATCCCTGGGTCAGGAAGATTCTCTGGAGGAGGGCATGGGAACCCACTCCAGTATTCTCGCCTGGAGAATCCCCATGGACAGAGGAGCCTGGCAAGCTACAGTCCATAAGGTTGCAAAGAGTCAGAGATGACTGAAGTGACTTGACACGAATGCACCCACATCTTTGGGCTGTTTCATTTCTTCTTAAAAATAATTATGCTCCTTCACCAATGAATTTCTCAGTGTCATGGAGTAGAAGATGCTTCTCAACTCTTCTTGGAGGGTGCATACATGGGCAATGGGCTGCATATGATACACCTAGGTCATCTTTCCATATCTTTCCAAACATTTGATTACTTCTGCATATACCAGGCGGAGAAGGCAATGGCACCCCACTCCAGTACTCTTGCCTGGAAAATCCCATGGACGGAGGAGCCTGGTAGGCTGCAGTCCATGGGGTCGAGAAGAGTCGGACATGACTGAGCGACTTCACTTTCACTTTTCCCTTTCATGCATTGGAGAAGGAAATGGCAACCCACTCCAGTGTTCTTGCCTGGAGAATCCCAGGGACGGAGGAGCCTGGTGGGCTGCCGTCTGTGGGGTCGCACAGAGTCGGACACTACTGAAGCGACTTAGCAGCAGCAGCAGCAGCAGCATATACCAGGCAATTTTTCCTGGCTTCCAAATTCACTTTACTCAGGGAATCCTTCAGTTTAGGTTCTAGTTAACCAATAAACAAACAGAACCATGTCCACACACTCTAGCTAAAATATCTAGAATCTCTGGTGGTTGCAATTATAGTGGACCTTTGAAGAACCCAAGTTTGAATTGTGGAAATTCATTTATACACAGATTTTTTCCAATTTTAAATACTACAATACAACATGACGTGGTTGGTTGAATCCAGAACTGCGGAATTGAAGAACGCAACCTTATATAGGGAGGTCAACTATAAATTAAAAACGGATTTTTCTACTGCATGGAAAATCAGTACTCCCAACCCCTGCTTTGCTTAAGGGTCAACTGTACATCATAAATTCAAATACTCTAATGGTATATTCTTCCCTCAGTTTGGTACCTTCATACCATTCCTATACACTAGTATGAAATAAATTGGGAAAATATTAAAACTCTTTGATATGTAAATCTTATATTCTCAGCTTTGACTTAATGTCTCCTGCGTATGTTGGGAGCTTTAAAGAAAAAGAGAAAGAAACAACTAAGGATGAGGCATAAGGAGTTTTTATTTACCTTGAAAGGTAACTTCCTCAGGTGAAGTCACTAAAGTGTCCTCAAACAAGGTAGGAGCAGCCTCACCATACAGACAAAGAGGAGCTTCTTTGTCTGGCAAACTCTCCAGGAGAGTCAGAGGTTCAGGGTAATTTGAGTCATCAAAACCTTCCAGTATATCCTCATTTCTATTATTTTCTGATCAAAGTTTAAATTCCACATTATATATCTACAGAGATGTTGAACACTGTTGTTGTAATATATCAACTGACAGAATCAATGTTTGCTCTAGGAACTACAACTTAGTCATTGATAGCTCTTGGTTTCACTCCATTATTTAGGCAAAGGATTAACAAGTATGAATCTGTAATTCTCCGTGAGGTTTCTAGAATGATTAGAAGAGATGATCCAACACCACTGTAAGTGAATTTCTGAAACTCTTCATTCTGTCTAGGGTATTATATCATCAAAATACTTGCCTTCAGTGGGCACTTTATTTTAGGTGATCACAGATGATATTAACTATTTTAAACCATGTACCATGAGCATCCTGAGTCCCTTCTTTTCATATTAGTTTGATATTCACTGCCTAGCCACAGCCAACCCCTCCCCTCACCACATGCACACACAGCACTTCTTTTTCCCAGAAGGATTTCTATTTTGAATTGAAATTAACATCTCCTACGCTGTATCTTTTTTTCTCCTTGCATGTTCCAATACAGTTAGAATTAGTTTAGAAATGCATCAAAAGTTTTCACTTTGAAAACTCTAATGGACAGACAAAAAGTGTTTGTAGATATTCTTGAGATGACACATATTTACATGAGCAGGTATACCTGAAATTTTCTCTGTCCTGATAGATTTCCAGTGGAATTTTCACAAACATGTAATGTACTCAAGGGATTACATCCCCAAAGACCCTGAATCTCATAAATATAGCCTTGCTTTACAATGAGTTTTTGACATTTGTCCTTATCATTGAGGTACCAACATCTGCAGGTAATAATTTTCCTTTTCTATTGATACAATAATATTTATTTTTCATTTTTGTATTAGAACTTAAGATTTGGGTTACTTCAAGGAAATAATCCTTTCCTAAGTCCACTTATTTCTATGAGCAGTACTTTGTATTATTATATACATCATCTTATTTAACACAAGAATCATGTGAAGTATTTTTTAAAGAATCAAATAAATAATGAAGGGTTGAAGAACTTATATAAACTGCCTAAGATTCCATAGATAATCAGTGGTAAAGCTAGAATCTGATTCCAGGCCTATATGGCTGCAAAGCTCATGGCATATCTTTACAATGCTTTGGTCCATGCCATTACTAACATTCAAAATAGGCTCTGATTTTCCCCATTACCCCTCCTCCACAATTTTGGGAGTAGCTTTCATTACCTTTTTTGTTCATTCAGCTGTTAAACACAACATAATAATTATCCATTATTTTTTCAAATTATCTCCTTTACTTGGTCTTTGAACGTTAACTCCATTCAACTGGAGTTAAGAAAGGTTATTTTCAAGTCTCCTTATTTTCTCTTGAATCAAGAGGTCCTGCTTCCATCTCTCTTTAATTCCTGAAACCTTTTTCCTATGTTTCATGTACTCACAATTATCAACAAAATCTCATGTCTTCAGTATCTCTTTCGAGCATTCTATTCTCTCCAAGGGATGGCAGAGCCTGGTAGGCTGCCGTCTATGGGGTCGCAGAGTCGACACGACTGAAGTGACTTAGCAGCAGCAGCAGCAGCAGCAGCATTCTCTTCATTCTTCTTTTCAATAGATATTAATGCTTTGCTAACCCTAAGGACTTTTTTTTTTTTTTCACTACAGTCTTCTCAAGCGATATATGTTTTTTCTCTTACTCTTAATACCCCTGGGCCTGGTAGAGGATGGCATTCCTTTTCCTTCACTGCCACTTACAGACATTGTTTCTCTTTGGACTACAAACACTTATAGTTGAGTTTACATCATCACTCTATAACTAATCCTCCTTATCCTCCTCCACCTTTTGCAGTCACCTACTAACTAGCATTATGCTTCCTCATCCTTGGAAAGTTTTTGGCTTTGGCTTGCTCTATCTCTCTTAATGGTATTCCTGTCACAATTCCTGATGGACAGGAATTGTGGTTTTGATATCTTCATAGAGAAGATCCTTTGAACACTATGGTCCCTTAGTTTCTTGATTTCCCCTCCAAAGATCTTCTTTTTTTCCCCCACTGTATCCAGTCACTCCATTGTCAGATTTACTAGACAGTGTCATTTGCCAATAACTGCAGCTTTTAATCTCATTTAAGCATCTCAAACTGTAACTATCATCATCTCCTGTCTTTCTAGCTCATTCTCTTTGGTAGAATAATTAAAGCATTTCCCTAGGGGCCTGACTCTTTTTTGTTGGCTTTATCCATCTCATGTACTCATTCATCTTAAATGCTCTGCTTAAATAATGGTGGTTTCACTCTCTACCTTGCATCTACCCTCAAACGTCATATCTATCTCTTTTATTGCTCTCCAAAAAAATCCTAGTTAAATTTGATTTCTTACCTACCAAGGACCCCTAATAGTCCAGTTGAACACAAGAGCACATCAATTTTCTGTATCGGGGTACTGGGTACATATATCATCTGCTTCACAGTGTTGTCATTACCTTGTAGCCATTTATTTATATGAATTACTAGATTTCAAAGTCATCCTTTTACGAGTAAAGATATTACTTATGTATTAATGTAATTGAAAAACTTTTTGAACATATAAATGAACCAAATATACATTATGATATTCTATGTTCTTCTTTAGAAAGTATAGAAAATATTTGTGTTTTATCAATGTGGTAATGAGTTAGAAGGCTCCAGGAATGAAATTTGACTTCAGCTCAGTTGTAAGAAAGACATTTAACCTAAAATTAGTTACCCAATTTCTTTAGATCTCAGTTTCTAACCTTATAAAATGAGAGAGATGGAATGGATGGGGCTGCATTTTGAAGCTTAGCATTCTGTGATGGTGAGAAAGCTCTCATGCTTTTCTTGTTTTTTCATGTTTTTTTTTTTTTTTCTCAAACAAGTTGATAAGGGAAAGAGTTTCCTAGAAACTGACCTAAAGGTGTGATTTTTCACAGACAGGTGCTATTCACGTGGGGCTAGGTACCTGTGGGAAGTAGGAAGCTGGAACCTTTTTGCTAACAGCCATAGCCCCAGGTTATCCAAAGTCTCAGGCACTTGTGGAATCTTCCTGGAGTAATCTGATCAACGTGTCTGGTCCCCTTTACCTGGATTGACTCACTGTCAGGAATCAGATAACTTGATCCTAACATGATACCATCTCCTTTTCCAAAACTCAGTCTCTCCAGGTTGACTTGATCATGGTTTGAGCACCTTGTTCTACATCCTGCCTCTGTCCAAACCTCCTGGATATTTGTTGTGCTTGAAAACTGTGATACCAGTTTAAATTCAGTTGCTCATCCTCTTTCATACAAGAAATGATACCTCACATATTTTGAACAGTTGTTCTTTCCCATGGGTCCTGGCCCATTCCAACATTTCTACTCCCTTTCATCATGTCTTTCGCTTAGAAGATACAGTTATTGGGTCCCTCATACTGTCTGGTGGCCTTGTCTAGGATGTGCTCATGTGAATCTATTCCTCACGGACCACCTAAACCAAATACACAACGCAAATGTGACTTGAATGTGTTAAGTTAAAAAAACAGATTTTTATGAGCATTCCTGGCCTTATATCAATGAACATTTATATTTTCAAGACTTATGCAAGATATCATGTGTGAAAACATTTTCCCCAAATATTTACAGTGAGTGTATATGTTAGTATTTTCTTATATAGCGATTGTAAAACTAAGTATGCAGATTATAGTATTTTCTTCTAATATCGGCTTGTTTTTCTTTCAGTGGGCACCATTCTCAGTATAGATGGGGACTGGAAACTACACAACTGTGACAGAGTTCATTATTTTGGGGTTAGCGGAGGATACTACAGTTTGTGCCATTTTATTTATTGTGTTTTTGGGAATCTATTTGGTTACCTTAATGGGCAATATCAGCATAATCATGGTAATCAGAAGCAGCCCTCAGCTCCACACCCCAATGTATCTTTTCCTCTGCCATTTGGCCTTTGTGGACATCGGGTACTCCTCATCAGTCACACCTGTCATGCTCATGGGCTTCCTCAGGGAAGGAACCTCTATCCGTGTTGCTGGTTGTGTTGCTCAGCTCTGTTCTGTGGTCACATTTGGGACAGCCGAGTGCTTCCTGCTGACTGCCATGGCCTATGACCGCTATGTGGCCATCTGCTTGCCCCTGCTCTACTCCACCCACATGTCCCCCAGAATCTGCATTCTCTTAGTGGGGGCTTCCTATCTAGGTGGGTGTGTGAATGCTTGGACATTTACTGGCTGTTTGTTAAGCCTGTCCTTCTGTGGATCAGATAAAGTCAATCACTTTTTCTGTGATTATTCACCACTTTTGAAACTTTCTTGTTCTCATGATTTTACTTCTGAAATAATTCCAGCCATCTCTTCTGGCTCAATTATCGTAGTCACTGTGTTTATCATTGCTCTCTCTTACATCTACATCCTTTTCTCAATCCTGAAGATGTGTTCCACTGAGGGGTGGCACAAAGCCTTCTCTACCTGCACATCCCACCTCACAGCAGTTACTCTGTTCTATGGGACCATCACATTCATTTATGTGATGCCCAAGTCCAGCTACTCAGCTGAACAAAACAAAGTGGTATCTGTGTTCTACACAGTCATAATCCCCATGTTGAACCCCCTCATCTACAGTCTCAGAAACAAGGAGGTTAAAGAGGCCATGAGAAAATTAATGGCTAGAACACATTGGTAGTCCTAAAGTAATCTGATTTTTAATAATAAACATTGTGTAATGAAGACTTCTCCTGCAGATGAATAAATAATATACTAAGTAAATTTCAGTGTATATTCATAGTATTCGAGACTCACAAATTTCATTATGCTATTCCAAGAAAAAAATTCAGTGTAAAAAAATAAATGTACATTCACCAAGATAGGAACATTAGCAAAAAAAAAAAAAAAGTTTTATTCTTACTTTACCCACCATTTTTTGCCCCTACAAGTACCAATCTTTTCAAATAAATTCTGTGCTCTTTGAATGTAATGTTGGGAATAACTGCTGAAAGCACCTGAAACTCCTTGAGTGTGAAATAAAGAGCAGTGTTGCCATCCATAATCTCGTCATCTGACAGAGATGGTGTCCATGATGTACAGATAATCTAAGGACTGAAATCAGTGATGCTGGTAGTTGTAAAGCTTCTGCTGCTTTGTGATCTGAGCAACAGGATTCTTCCCACAATACCTCTGCAGGTGAGTCTCAGCAAGCTATCTCAGAGGATGTCTGAAAGTTCCATTTAGCTTAGCTCTTCCCTTTCAGGGATCTATTCTCAAAAATATGTTCAAGACTTTCCAGAAGAAAGACTACTGGGGGCTAATTGACATGACCTGGCTCCTTTCTAGGTCAGAAAGTAAGGTTTCTTTTTTTAAGGTTGTTTCAATCTTGTCAAATGTATGCTGCGTACTCCTATAGGGTGTGTTAAACCATTCTTTCCCTCCTAGTCTTGTTGCTTCTTATACTGAAATTCTCAGATTTCTTGCACATAATTTCATTGGAACTTCTGGATTAGCCCATAAAATGCTCTCTTTAAACTAGATGGTTTCCCTTATAGAATTTAAAATTATTTGTATTTTTATAGACCTCTTTGTGTTTCTTCTCCCAGTTGTTTTATTCTATGTGGATATTTTTAAATAAAAAGGGATAATATTTTTAAGAATCTTATTTTTCCTTTAATAAATATAAATACCAGACTAATCTTAATACAAGTTATATCGTGATCTTTTTATTTAGTCATAATCAATATTTCCACTGTCCACTACATTAAGTCCAGAGTGAGATTAGCTTCACGGTAGTGTGAGACATCTCTCCTTTTTGTCCTCCCCTCTTTAAACAACTAATCAGGCATCCATACATCAACAAAGTGCCTCAGTGGGTTTTGTGGGATCCAGAACCACACACCAAGGGATCCTGGAGGAATCTTGACCACCTATGCGTCTAGTAATAGTTGGAAAGACCCCAGTATGGGCCTCAAAACCAGCAGAAGTCAGTGAATTTGCCCCAATTCTTCTTGGCCCCTACCAAGAAAAACCTGGAGAGTGCAGACTTGGGCAGAAACCTATGAATCAGAGAGACTGTAGAAATGTAGCTTTCCAGAGGAAGGATTCCTGCATGCGGCTGGAGAAAAATAATAGTAATGTGAGTGTGGATGCAGTGAAGACCGCAGCTTTGCCATTACTGCTGTTTCCCCAAGGCAACAGTGCCTGGGGCGGAACTCACAAGCAGTGTCCTCTCCTGCATAGGAAAAGGATATCAGTGAGTGAGTGCTTGTCTTCCCTGGCATTTCAAGACACTGCTGGAGAAGTCCATCTAAAAAAATGTCACTGAGGCAATACCTCCATGACTGGGGTGGGAAGAAGATCAGAAAAGTAGCAGATAAGAATGTTAAAGGACAGTAAAGGGAGGCAATTAAGCTGACTGTATTCAGTAATTAAGCAAGAAGTCTACAAGCCTCTGGGAGCAGGTATATCCATACAAGTTCAGGGAAAAATCCCAGATATTATAGGAAATGCAAAACCATCACTGTAAAATTACAAGGCACATGAAGACTGAAGAAAGTATGTCATCACCAAAAGAATAATATTCATCTTCCAGTAACTGAACTCAATGGCACAAAATACAGAAATCTGACAAAGAATTTGAAATACATGTCTTGGGGAAACTCAACAAGCTATTAAAAAACACAGAAAGATAATATATGAAAAAATGAGTCTTAACAAAGAGATAGAAATTATATAAAAAAGAATCCAACAGAAATTCTGGAGCTGAATAATTCAATAAATGAAATGAATAATGCTATAGAGGGCATCAGGCATCTATAGTAGAGTAGACCAAATGGGAGACATAATAAGTGATCTAGCTAGCAGGAACTTTGAAACAATCCATCCAGAGGTGAAAGAAAAAAGCATGACAAAGAACAAAGAAAGATGATGTGATCTTTGAGATGCCATCAAATGTACAAATATTAGAATAATTGCAGTTCCAAAAGGAGAGAAGAAGGAGAAGAGGGGAAAGAAAGTTTACTTTAAAATATAATAGCTAAGAATGTGCCAAACCTGAGGAGAGATGTAGACATCCAAGTTCACGAAGCTAATTGAGCGCCCTATTATCTCAATGCAAAAAGACCTTGTACAAGACAAGGCATATTGTAATTAAAGTGTCAAAAATCAAAGATAAAGAGAATACCAAAAACAACAGGAGAAAAAGACTGTAACCTACAAAGGAACCCTCATTCCAGTATATTTGTCAGCAGAGACCCTACAATCCGGGAAAGAAAGGAATGATATATTCAAAGTGTTGAAAAAATTGCCAGTCAAGAATACTCTATTTACTAAAGTTGTCCTTCAGAAATGGAGAGATAATTTCCCAGACAAACAAAAGCTGAGGGAGTTCCTTACCACTACATCTGCCTTGCAAGAAATGCTGAAAGGAATTCAAGCTAAAATGAGAAAGCATCAGTTAGTGACTTGAAAACACATGAAAATATAAAACAAGCTGGTAAAGGTAAACAATCATATTTAGAAAACTCCAACTATAATATGATAGTGTGTTAACCACTCAACTATAGGATAAAGCAGAGAAGGTAACAGCACCCCACTCCAGTACTCTTGCCTGGAAAAGCCCATGGACAGAGGAGCCTAGTAGGCTACAGTCCATGGGGTCGCTAAGAGTCAGACACGACTGAGAGACTTCACTTCCACTTTTCCCTTTCATGCACTGGAGAAGGAAATGGCAACCCACTCCCGTACTCTTGCCTGGAGAATCCCAGGGACGGCAGAGCCTGGTGGGCTGTCGTCTAGGGGGTCGCACAGAGTCGGACACGACTGAAGCGACTTAGCAGCAGCAGCAGCAGCAGCATAGGATAAAGGTTAAAGGAAAAGATTATTAAAAATAAATCTAACATAATTTGTTAGTGAATACACAATATAAAAATAAGTAAAATGTAACATCAAAAATATAAAAGTCGGGAATAAACGGTGGAATTTATGAATGTAAAAAAAGTTATCAGCTTAAAGTGGATTGTTATATATCGAAGATGTTTTATATAAGCTCCATGATAACCTAAAGAGCAGAACTTAGAGTAGGTTCACAAAAGATAGAGAAAGGGAAAACAGAACATGGAAAAGCGCCATGGAAAAGCACCAGTTTATAAGGATAAGCAGAAACAAAGGAAAAAATAAACAACTGAATTCCAAGAGTGTCCATAAGCAATTAATAAGAGAACATTACCAAGTCCTTACATGTTAATAATTACTCTAAATGTAAATGGGTTGAATTCATCAATGAAAGGCACAGAGTGACTAGATGGATTAAAAAAAAAATAATAGGCAAGTACATGCCACCTGTAAGAGACTCACTACAGATTTAAGGACACACATAGGCTCAAAGTGATGGGATGAAGAAAGATATTCCATGCAATAGGAAACCGAAAGGAAGCAGATGTAGCTCTGCTTCTATCAGACAAAATAGATTTTAAGACAAAAATAATAACAAGATACAAAGAAGGTCACTATATAATGATAACGGGATCAATTCGTGAGAAAATGTAATAATTATAAGTATACATGGAGCACCTAAATATACACTAAGCAAGTGCTAACAGATCTGAAGTGAGAAACAGGCAACAATACAATACTAGTACAAGATCAATACTCCACTTCAGCAATGGATGGATCATTCAGACCGAATATCAGAAAGGAAACATTGGACTTGAACCATATGTTAGGTTAAACAGACATACATAGACTAAGACATATATAGAATATTGGAGAAGGAAATGGCAACCCACCCCAGTATTCTTGCCTGGAGAATCCCATGGACAAAGGAGCCTGGCAGTCTACAGTCCATGGGGTCACAAAAGTTGGATATGGCTTAGCGACTAAATCATCACCATCATCATATATAGAATATACCATTCTATGGTAGCAGAATAACACTCTTCTCAAATGTACACAGAGTATTTTCTAGGATAGATAATTGGGTGGGAATAGTCTTATCTCTCCTAGACCTATCACAGTTCTGAAGAGAGAGACAGGCTCTGGCATTGCAAGCAGATTCTTTACTGCTGAGCCTCGGAGGAAGCCCTGTACCACCTAGTCTGCAATTAATTCTCCCTAGTGTTTTTTTCATTTCAGCTATTGTATTTTCAATTCTCATCAGTTCTTTTTATATTTTCTAGTTCTTTGTTGAAATTCTCACTATGCTCCTCCATTCTTTTCTAAGTTCAGTGATCATTTTAATGACCATTGTTTTGAACTCTTTATTAGGTAAATTACTTATCTCCATTTCATTAGGGTTTTTTTTCTTGGGGTCTTATCTCATTCTTTCCCTTGATATCTCTAATTTTCTTGAAGAGTTCTCTAGTCTTTCCCTTTCTATGTTGGGTGGTTTGAAATACCAGACCTGTCTGCAGGTCTCCTGTGAAATCTGTGTCCATACCAAGAAGCATTTGAATCAGTTCTAATGAGGTGGATGAAACTGGAGCCTATTATACAGAGTGAAGTAAGTCAGAAAGAAAAACACCGATAAAGTATATTAATGCATATATATGGAATTTAGAAAGATCGTAACGATGACCCTATATGCGAGACAGCGAAAGAGACACAGATGTAAAGAACAGACTTTTGGACTCTGTGGGAGAAGGCGAGGGTGGGATAATATGAGAGAAAGCATTGAAACATGTATATTACCATATGTGAAATAGATCTCCAGTCCAGGTTCAATGCATGAGACAGGGTGCTCAGGGTTGGTGCACTGGGATGACTGTGAGGGATGGGATGGGGAGGGAGGTGGGAGGGGGGTTCAGGATGGGGGACACATGTACACTCATGGTTGATTCATGTCAATATATGGCAAAAACCACCACAATATTGTAAAGTAATTAGCCTCCAATTAAAATAAATAAATAAATAAAATTAGATTAAAAAGAAAAAAGGGGGAAAAAAAAAGAAGCAACAGTTAGAACCAGACATGAAACAACAGACTGTTTCAAAATAGGGAAAGGAGTACATCAAGGCTGTATATTGTCATTCTGCTTATGTAACTTCTATGCAGAGTACATCATGAGAAATACCAGGCTGGGATCAAGATTTCCAGGAGAAATATCAATAACATCAGATATGCAGATGACACCACCCTAATGGCAGAAGTGAAGAGGAATTAAAGAGCCTCTTGATGAAGGTGAAAGAGGAGAGTGAAAAAGCTGGCTTAAAACTCAACATTCAAAAAACTAGGATAATGGCATCTGGTCCCATCACTTCATGGCAAATAGATGGGGAGACAATGGAAACAGTGACAGACTTTATTTACTTGGGCTCCAAAATCACTGTGGAAGGTGATTGCAGCCATGGAATTAAATTAAGATGCTTACTCCTTGGTGGGTGGGGGGTCCAGGAAGGGGAACACAGGTAAACCCATGGCTGATTCATGTCAATGTATGGCAAAAACTATTACAATATTGTAAAGTAATTAGCCCCAACTAAAATAAATAAATTTATTAAAAAAAAAAAAAGATGCTTACTCCTTGGAAGAAAAGCTATGACAAACCTAGACAGTGTATTAAAAAGTAGAGACATTACTTTGCTGACAAAGCTATGGTTTTTCCAGTAGTCATGTATGGATCTGAGAGCTGGACAATGAAAAAAGGCTGAGTGCTGAAGAATTGATGCCTTCGAATTGTGGTGCTGGAGAAGACTCTTGAGAGTCCCTTGGACTGCAAGGAGATCAAACTAGTCAGTCCTAAAGGAAATCAACCATGAATATTCATTAGAAGGACCGATGCTGAAGTTGAAGCTCCAAAACTTAGGCCACTGATTCGAAGAGATGACTCATTGGAAAAGACCCTGATGCTGGGGAAGATTGAAGGCAGGAGGAGAAGGAGATTACAGAGGACAAGATGGTTGGATGGCACCACTGGCTCAAAGGACATGAGATTGAGCAAACTCTGGGAGATAGTGAAGGATAGGGAAGGCTGGCATGCTGCAGTCCATGGGGTCGCAAAGAGTCAGGCATGACTGAGCGACTGAACAACAACAACACATCTCATTCTTTCATTTGGAACATATTCCTCATCTTTTCATTTTGTTTGACTTTCTTTGTTTGTCTATGAAATTAGGTAAAACATTACCTATCCTGGTCTTGAAGGCATGTGCTTCTAGGGGAGCATCCCTTTGCAGTCTGTGTGTACTCAGTGGCTTCTGAAATTAGCAAGGACCGTGACTTCTCCTGGCAGCCATCATCTTGGATTAGAGCTGGAGACAGAGGGGCTGAAATCAGAGCCTGGTGTAAACCATGGATTCTCCTGTGGATTGATGGCAGTTGCTGCATTGGTAGCGATATGACTGGAGCCAGAGCGGCTTAAACTGCAGCCTAGAGAAAGCTGCATCTAGTCTTGAGACATGCTGGCAGTCACACACTGGTGGGGGGTTGGCAGAGAGGCTGTAGCTGGATACTGGGGTGGAATGTTCTGGGGCAATCTGGCAGGTTAGCCAGAGCACCAGGAACTTTTCAATCTTCCACCTTTGCACTGAGATGGAGAGCAAGTGAGTCTGTGGGTGTACTTTTCAAGAGCAGATCTCAGTTTTCTACAGCCTTCTGGTAAGCCCCCCTGGTTTTCAAAACCAGGAAATGGGGCTTACCTTCCTGGTGCTCAACCTCAGGGCTGGGATGCCCAATGTGGGGCTGAACCCCTTTCTTTTTAGGGAGAATCCCTGAGCCTGTGATAGTCTCTTCCCCCTCTGGGTTGCCCACTGGGGGTGTGGGTCCCAACTTGAGCATTTCTCTCCTACTAGACTCTGTGTGGTTCTTTGTTTGATCATAGAGTAATTCTTCTAGTCTTGAAGTTGCCCTCAGAGAAAATTGCTCTATTTGTATTTGTAATTTTGATGTGTTTGTGGGAGGAGGTGAGCTTGGTGTCTTCCTAATCTGCTATGTTGATTGCACCTTCTTCTACCATTTTATATTTGAAGTTTTGTTCTTAACCTGATATATTAACCTTAGAACCAGTATTTAGTTATGAGATAATTTATTATATTTCTAATAATTATCACATGGAAGTGCACAACTAGGTAAAAACAAACAAACAAAAAATTCGATTGCTTGAGAATTGACAGAACCCTCAAAGATCAGTTACATTTGTGTGAGGTGCACTGTTCAGTATTCACTTGAGAATGTGATAATGACCCTTGGTACTTTTGAATTCACATTTGAATCTCGAGAATCTTCAGAGATTTATCCTCAAAGGCAAATAATGAGATAGCACAGGTGTTATATTACAACAATGAGTTTGAATTATTATTGCAAGATGAATGAGTTCTCATTCAATGACTCATTGGAAAAGACCCTAAGGCTGAGAAGGATTGGGGGCAGGAGGAGAAGGGGACGACAGAGAATGAGATGGTTGGATGGCATCACCAACTTGATGGACATGGGTTTGGGTAAACTCTGGGAGTTGGTGATGGACAGGGAGGCCTGGTGTGCTGCGATTCATAGAGTCACAAAGACTCGGACACGACTGAGCGACTGAACTGAACTGAACTGAATGAGTTCTCATTTTTAGAGGTAAAATTGTTGGCTTTTGTAGGTTAATCAGTTATACTGACTTAGCACGCATGCACATGCATGCATGCACTGATTTTTCAATACCCACTTGAGAACACTTTACTCTCTGAAGTTGTATCTGTACTTACAAGTCACAGTGGAGAAATTGGGCAGCTGCTATCCAGCAGTAATGTAGCAAATAACCTTGAGTGAAAGTTGCTAAGTCATGTCCGACTCTTGGTGACCCCATGGACTATACAGTCCATGGAATTCTCCAGGCCAGAATACTCGAGTGGGTGGCCATTCCCTTCTCCAGGAGATCTTCCCAACCCAGGAATTGAACCCAGGTCTCCCGTATTGCAGGTGGATTCTTGACCAGATGAACCACCAGGGAGACCAGCAAATAACGTTAGCTGAATTAATCTAAGTTTCAATAGTCTACTTAGTGTATGTGCTGTGCTGTGCTTAGTCGCTCAGTCGTGTTCGATTCTCTGAGACCCCATGTACTGTAGCCCGCCAGGCTCCTCTGTCCACGGGGATTCTCCAGGCAAGAATACTGGGGTTGCCATACCCTGCTCCAGGGGATCTTCCCAGCCCAGAGATCGAACTCAGATCTCCCACATTGCAGGTGTATTCTTTATCACCTGAACCACCAGGGAAGCCCGAGAATACTGGAGTGGGTAGCCTATCCCTTCTCCAGGGGATCTTCCCTACCACAGAATCAAACCAGGGTCTCCTGCTTTGCAGGTAGATTCTTTACCAGCTGAGCTACCGGGGAAGCCCACTTAGTGTATAAATAGGCTTAATTCAAGTGATAATGATTCCTCATTTTTTCACCCATAAGACCAGAAAATTACATAGTCTTTCAATGATATTTAAACTTGGTATTTAACCAATAAGTATTATACGATAAAATTCACTAACTAACTAAGATGCTTTGAGGACTTACTGTTTGTAAATATCTTGGAAAAACTTCCTTTATTTATTGTTCGGAAGACTTAAGCTTAGAGGCAACCAGAGGCTTTAGACAAAATTGGAAATATAAAGCCAAAAAACTTGCAGATGAGTTTCAACCTGGCAACTTGCTGGGTGAAACTGAGTAAACTTCTTATCTAAACTGGAAACTTATTCAGCAGTATATTATGTTGAAACTAATATTATTTGTTCTATTTTACTCCAATGTAACATCATGACATTAGGAAATAATCAGATTTCTTTGAATGTGTGTAGTTTAATTATGTCCTAGATATTAAACATGTAACATTTTGCATAGAGATTATATTGATGTTTCAAACTAATTGAGAGTATTTAATTATAAATGTTAAATAAATATAATACATTTATAATAGCTGATTTCATTTATAACCTTAAGTTTCCTTTCCATTTCTTCTTTGTCCTATTAAGAAAATTGTATTTCTCCTTTTAAAAACGTGATCTTGTATTATTGAGAGAAATTGTAAACTTTGTAATTAACTAGGTATCTCATTTATACTTTACTTTTCTGAAAGTAGGAAAGTAATTTGCTATCCACCCATATCCAAGAGACTTGACTTCATAGTAACTATTCTTTAATTTCATTTATAGCATACTATATAGTTACTGAAGGAATGGACCGGATTCAAACTACCAAGATGAGAGTCACATCTTGATTTTACCACTTGCTGTGCAAACTTAGCTGTTATATTGTCAAAGTCAGTTTCATTATCTATACATGAGATAAAAATACATACTATTATTTTATATAAATTAAAATAGAACTACATAGAAAATTATTAACCCAAGGCCTGCCATTTTGTAAATATTCAATAAATGTTAACTATTATATTATATAAAGAGAAAAAGATACACATTATTTGAAGCAGGTTTTCCAGTGTTACTGCTGAAAACAATGTTTAGCATATAGAATATTCATTATATAAATAAATAAACTTTTCTACTCTAAAATTTATATAAAAATAAAAGAATATATTTTTTTCACTCTAAGGTAAAAAAATTAGTCCAAAACCATCTTGAATAATTTGTTTATTTTGATAATAACTTCTGTGTGTATTAAGAACAAGGAAACCATTCAATAAAAAATTTCTTTAATGTAATGTTTCATCACAGGTTCATTACAATAGGAGCTACCTTATCTCATGGATTCCCTGGGGCAAAGGAACGATACTGCGATGACAGGGTTCATTTTACTGGGCTTAACAAATGATCCAGTCCTTCGAATCATCCTCTTCATGATCATCTTCTGTATCTACCTGGTGACCATATATGGGAATCTCAGCACAATCATTCTTACCAGAATCTCTTCTCAACTCCATCATCCCATGTATTTTTTTTTGAGCCACTTGGCCTTTGCTGACATAGGCTATTCATCTTCTGTTACACCCAATATGCTTGTAAACTTCCTGGTGGAGACAAATACCATCTCCTATCCTGGATGTGCCATCCAGCTTGGTTCCGTTGTTTTCTTTGGGTCATCTGAGTGCTTCCTTTTGGCTGCCATGGCATATGATCGCTTTGTGGCAATCTGCAGCCCACTGCTATACTCCACCAAAATGTCCACACAAATTTATGTTCAGTTACTCACAGTGGCTTATGTAGCTGGTTTTCTCAATGCTTGCTCTTTTACTATTTGCTTCTATTTTTTACTCTTCTGTGGACCAAACCGAGTTAATCATTTTTTCTGTGATTTTGCTCCTTTGGTTGAACTCTCCTGTTCTGACATCAGTATCCCTGCAGCTGTCCCCTCATTTACAGCTGGCTCCATCATTGTGGTCACGGTGACCGTCATAGCTGTATCCTACCTCTACATCCTCATCACCATCCTTAGGATGCACTCCACCGAGGGGCGCCACAAAGCCTTCTCCACCTGCACGTCCCACCTCACAGCAGTCACTCTGTTCTATGGGACCATCACATTCATTTATGTGATGCCCAAGTCCAGCTACTCAACTGACCAGAACAAGGTGGTGTCTGTGTTCTACATGGTGGTGATCCCCATGCTGAACCCCCTCATCTACAGCCTCAGGAACAATGAGATTAAGGGGGCTCTGAAGAGAGAGCTTTGTTAAAAAACTCACTTCCTGCTCTGTGCGTCCATTCTCCTCCTAAGTTCTTTGATCATTCTTAGGATCATTACTCTGAACTCTTTTTTGGGTAAATTGCCTATCTTCACATCACTTCTTCTGCAGTTTTATCTTGTTCTTTCATCTGAAACATATTCCTCTGCTGCCTCACTTTAAGCTGCTATTTATGTTTTTATATCTGTAGTACGTGTGTGTATGCTAAGTTCCTTCAGTCGTGTTCGACTCTATGCAACCCTATGGACTATAGTCTGCCAGGCTTCTCTGTCCATGGGATTTTCCCATGGGACCAGAGTGGGTTGTCATGCCCTCCTCCAGGGGATCTTCCCGACTCAGGGGTCGAACTCATGTCTCTTAGGTCTCCTGCATTGGCAGGCAGGTTCTTTATCACTAGTGCCTCCTGGGAAGCCCATATCTGTGGTTGAACCTTGGAGAACTGGCCCTCTGTAGGAGGCATCCTACACATCCCAGCAGTAAACTCTCCTCTCATTCCCCAAGCTATATGCTCTAGGAATCCCCCTAAGAGGGTTGTGTGGGTCCTTCTGTTGTGGTGGGCTGACTATGCCAGTAGTCTGGTTGGCTGCCAGGTTCAGCCTTGTATGGAGGCTGCTGGCTGCTGTTTAGCAGGGCCTGGTCACGAAGTGGCTGGTTGTGGAACCCAATGGGACGCCAGGGCTAGCAATAGCTCACTGGTGGGTGGATCCAAGGTCCTGAAGACTCTGGGACTGTTGTCCACCTGCTGGGGGGTGAAGCCAGGCCCTGGGTTAGTGCTGGTCTTCTGGCAGCCACACTCCAGGGTCCAGGGGTCCTGGATCTGATTTCAAATCATTGGTAGGGGGATTTGGGAGTCCTGAAGGTTGCATTGGTCTGCTAGTGAGCAGGGCCATGGCCCAGCTTGTCCCAGGTCAGGATCTGGTCTACATTCTTGTGTCTGTCCCCATGGGTGAGGCTAGTCTAGAGGCTTATCAGGACTTTCTTGTGGGAGGGGCTAGTGTCTGCCCACTGGTGAGTGGAGCTGTGTCCTGGGCTGCATCTAGAGGCAGCTGCGGGCTCTTTAGTCTTTAAGCAGCCTGTCTGCAGAAGGCTGGGGCTGTGTCTCCACCCAGCTAGTTGCTTGTACTCAGGTGTCTCAGCATCTGTAGGCTGTTGGGCTAATGAGCTGGAGGAAAATTTCCAAGATGGTGCTTGCCAGCATCAGCCTCTACCAGCACCAGCATCTACATGGTAGACTCTGCTCCCAGGAGTGGCTGCTGCCAGTGTCTTTGTCCCCAGGGCGAGCTGTAGCTGCCCCCACCCCCTCCAGGAGACTCTCCAGGATCTGCAGGTAGGTCTGGTCCAGGCTCTTACAGTTATTGCTCTTGACTGGGGTCCCAGTGCCTGTGGAATTTTGTGGGCACTCTGAGTGGAGTCTCTGTTTCCCTAGCCGTGAGGGGCTCCTGCAATTAAACCCCGTTGACCTTGAAAACCAAATGCTCTGGGGGCTCATGTTTCTGGTGCTGGACCCCTAAGCTGGGGCTCAGAACTCTCGCTCCTGTGGGAGAACCTCTGCAATATAATTATTCTCCAGTTTGTGGGTCGTTGCTCAGCTTGGGGGGTGATGGTGTTTGATTATATTTTGAGTTTGCCCTTGTTACCTGTTTTGGTGCTTTCTTTATATTGATGTATTTAGTTGTAGAAGATCTTCTCTGGTAGGTTCTAGTCTTTTTCACTGATGGTTGTTGTGCAGATAGTTGTGATTTTGGTGTGCTCCTGAGATGGAAGTGAGCTCAGGGTCCTTTTACTTTGCTGTCCTGCTGGTCTCCCTAAGGTCAAAATGACCTTTGAAGTCATCTTCTCCTGTGTGATGAAGACTGTTTTGTTTTCCTCTGTGCTTAGCCTATCTTCACTTACTTACAGTGCAGAGACCTTGTACCTAGCACTTCAGACCACAGTTCCTGCTGTGCCAGCAACTCAGCTTGGGGGTAAAGAGAGAGCTTGCTAGAAATGTGTGTTCTTAATTTGTTCTTTCTTTTAGTATTTGATATAATAATGTACCATAAAATAATAACTAAAGAACAAAGGGTGTCTGTGGTCAAAATATATTGGTCTATGTGTTATTAGCTAATGTGAAGGCTCTTAGTAAATGTCAGGGCTAGATTTTTCCCATATCAGAGAGTAAACTAGAGGCCCTTAAATAAACTGAAATTTAATTCTTAATTAGTAACCCAAACTGGTTAACATGAAAAATAATCCTTTGAAAATTCTTTTAAGTTTTATTCATATCTTTTCAAAAGTTGTATTCTGGTACAAGTCAAGGAAGGCTATTGGACTGTCAAACCTTTAAGACTGGGTCCATTTCAAAAGTAGCTTGTCCTGGAATGAGTACGATAGTTATAGTTATGACTGAGTATATTCTGAGAGGAGACAACCAAGTGGAACCAGACAGTGAAATTATTAGAGACATTCTTTTTGCATGGATATCTGTCGGTGATGGTCTTTTTGGACCCCCCCAAAATCTGTTTTGTGTTCTTAAGTCTGACTCCAGCCTAGTTATAGGAGACTTCATAAAGAACAGAGTAGATACCCCTGACCAAACCTGCTGTGAATTCTGCCAGATCAAAAACAGGTGATTTCTCTGTGGAAATAAGCAGGGTTCCTGAATTCCTAGGGGGTGATAAACAAGCTATTTAAGTGACTTGTTTGTGGTCAAATGCACAGCCTAGTTTTATGTGTCAGTTTTGCTAGGCTACAGTGACCAGTTGTTCAAACATGAGTCTAGATGTTGCTGGGAAGGTAATTTTTAGATATGATTAATATTTAGACTTTGAATAAAGCAGATTACTGTCCAAAATGTGGGTGGCCTTCATCCAGTCATTTGAAAACCTTAGGTGAAAAAACTTAAGTCCTCTTAAAAAGAGGGATTCTGTCTCCAGGCTGCCTCTGGATTCAAGACTGTGACATCAACTTTCTGGAATTTCCAGTTTCCTGCACTGTCCCTTGCATTTTGGAATTGTCAGCTCCCATAAATGTGTGAGCCAGTTCCTTTAAAACAACTAGCACCACGACCATCATCACAGTGACTCTGTTTTCTCTGGATAATCCCAGCTAATAGAACTCTAACCATCGCTCCTTTCCCCTCTCTTATTATCTTACTACTCATTCTCCATATACCAACCATGGCATAAATCTAACAGGTTAATTCCTTTGTTAATATCCCCCAAAGACTTTAAGTAAAGGCAACAATTCTTAACATGTCTTATGAAGTCCTGAATGTGGCCCCTGTTACATTTCTCTCTCTCAACACTTCTCCTGCACTCCCCAGACTCTCAGACTCTATGTATTATTGGTCTTCTTTTAAAAACCATAAATATGTCTACATTCTTTGCCACCATAGGACCCTCTCACGTGCAGTAACTCTACTTGAATGCATTTTCCCCCTCACCTGGGTAACATCTACTTAGGCCACACGTATCCACTTAAATGTTTCTCGTCCTCCTGGAAACCCTCCTCAGGCTTCAGACCAAATTAAATACACCTGTTACCTCTCTGAAGCACCCTGCATATTTTTAAGAATATCCAGGGCACTTGCAGCTACAGATTCAGTATTTGTTTTCTCCAAAATGCTGGACTCCTCATACAGACACCTTTAATGTCTTGCTTTTCCTCTGTGTCTGTTCTTACATGATTTCTGGAACATAGTAAGCATAAATGTATATTTAAAATGTATGAATAAAACATTAATAAATGAATGGATGAATGAAGTTTTTGCTCTAGCATGAACCACTGACTTGGCAGCCTTTGAATCTGTTGAACGTCACCCTGATACAAATTGACTGAATGTTTATGTCAGATCCTGCTATACCTATAATTGGCCTTTACACAAACCCATGCTCACCGCGATCATACCAGTGCCTTGACACTGTTTAACACAGAGTGGCAACTATCATTTCAGCCTGTCTTAGTAAAAGCTATGTAATCACTCTGCTGAGTAGTGTCTCGATTTTGTCTTGGCATGGTTGGAGACACAGAGGAGAGTTAGAACTTGTACAAGACAAATGTTAACATAGCAATAACAAGAATGTTAGCAAAGGAGCTAACAATAGGAGTTTGTTCATTACCTTCCAGTTACAGTTCTTAGTAATTTACAAACAGTGACCCAATTAATCCTCAGAATAACCCCAAAAGGTGTTTTTTAATTCATCCTTTTCTGAAGATGTAACTGAGACACATAAAGTTAAGCAAAAGTTCAGGGTTACAAATATCCTCTTAATACTCTGATTTCTTTTAAGGTACATACTCTCTGTGGTCAGGCAGAATGAGGGGCTCTTTGAAAATACTTTACCACTAGAGGGACTTTCATTTGTGACACATTTCATTCCTTTCTGTTCAAAGTATGCAGACTTCTACATCTGGATATGTCAGGCAAACTTGTATTAGACCAAATTTCTGTCACAAAATCAATAAGCTAGAAAAATATTGTTAAATATTTGAAGGCATAGACTTCTCATTTCATAGAAGATGAAGTTGCTCTATACCCTTTAGGTTCTCCCTCTTATTAAAAACATCCCTAGATAAAATAACAAACAAGCTTAGGAAGATTGTATATAAGATGGAGAAGAAGGCAGACTCGTAGGGACTTTACACTTGAGGAAATCCTATAGGCCTGAGTTCCTGTGCTTTCTTATTGCTTCCATATATCCTGGACAGGATGCTGCACAAGCCTCCAACCCAGAACCACCAAGAGACACAAAAAGACAAAAGAGTTCAAAGATAAGTCTGTTCCTTCTAGCCAAGGAACTGGGGAAAGGGTGACCTAACAGAATAGAAAACCTTTTGGCAATACCTGCCCCACTGCAGACAAGCAAGAGTGGAAAACCATACCTGTCTCCTACCTGCAGGATTCACCAGGGTCAAGTACCCCCCTCCCCAACCTTTGATTCGTCTGCTGGGGTATTGTCATGGGGGTTCCAACAGGGAAATGAACCTCCCCTGGTCATTTGGCAGCAACGAGACAATGAGGGAATGTGAGGGGGTACTAGTTGGTACTCTACTTCCCTATAATGATGACCCCAGCCTTGTAAGTGAGGGCCCAATGGGGATCTGAGTTCTACCACTACCTTCAACAACAGAGTAGTGTGAACCTGCTCTCCACATCCTCCCTTCCCTAGTGGCAGGGGGTCCAGTGAGGAACTGACCTTACTTGGAAGAGAGGAGGTGTGCAAGGCAGTGGGGTGTTACCCTACAATGGGGAAGGAGACAACAGGGCAGTGGGAAAAGCTGAACTTGTCTCTCACTCAACTACAAGGAGGCAGTGGGAGTCAGCACTCCATTTTTTGCCAGAGCTGTGTGCTCAGCAGGAAGCTGAAGTCACACACACACATACACGCACACCCTAGTAGTTGCTGTGATGAGGGACATCCTCCTAAAAAAGATTGAATCTGGCCCAGAGTCTCTTAATATGATATCCTAAATGTCTCTGTTACAATAAAAGTCACTGTCACACCAAGAACTAAAAAAATCACAGTTTGATGAGGAAAGGTAATTTATGCCTACATCAAAATGAAAAGGATGCTGAAATGATCTGACAAGGATTTTTTTTTTTTTTTTTTCTGACAAGGATTTTAAGGCAGCAGTAAACAAAGCTTCAACAAGCAATCATTGAAATTTTATTTCTTTGTTAAAAAAAATTTCAGCAAAGAAATATAAAATATAACCAAGGGAAATTTCTAGATCTGAAAAACATAATCACTGAAGTTAAAAGGAAACAATGGGATTAAGCAGAAGTGTCAGTACTGTATATGCCATCAGCATATCTTCACAGACGGAGTCACTGTCCTTGGCCTCAAATAGACAAAGCCAGAAAATCCATAGTGTATGCACACCACAGTGAGAAGCAAGTTGAGAAGGCCTTATACCTCCCCTTGGCAGAAGGCATCTTCATGACTACGAACCCAATGAAGACGTAGGAAATTATAATTAAAATAAAACTGCCCACCAACACAAAGTCAGAGAGCACAAAAATAGCCATTTCACGAGAGAGTATAGTCACAAGCAAGGCAGACCTTAGGCAAGACGTCGCAAAAGAAGTGCTGGATTGTGTTGGAGTCACAGAAAGACAAGTTGAATACAACGGTGACGATGCACACAGAAACCAGGAACCTAACCACTACCCCATCTGCCAACATCAGTTGAAAGTAGATCTTATTGGTCATGAAGATGGAGTAGTGGAATGGGCTGTGAATAGCAGTGTACCAGTCGTAGGCATGGCAGCCATGAGGAAGCAGTTATTGCCTGGCAGGAAGAACTTCGGTGTGGCACACTCAGGAAGAGAAATGGACTTGCTGTCTGATAGCAAGCCCACCAACATATAGGGGATGATTACCGTAGTGATACAGGTTTCTTTAAAAACTTTTTTTAACTGGAGGGTAATTACTTTACAATATTGTGATGGTTTTTGCCATAAAGCAACATGAACTGGCCATAGGTACACATGCGTCCCCTCCCTCCCCACTCCATCCCTCTAGGTCGTCACAGAGCACTGACTTTGGGCTCCCTGCGTCATACATCAAACTCCCACTGGCTATCTATTTTATACATGGTAATGTGTATATTTCAGTGCTATTCTCTCAAATCATCCCACCCTCTCCTTCCCCTACTGTGTCCAAAAGTCCATCCTTTATGTCTGTGTCTCCTTTGCTGCTCTGCACATAGGATCATCAGTACTATCTTTATAGATTCCATATATATGCTTTAATAGATAATGTCTGCCTTTTGTTCTGACTTTATTCTGTATAATAAGCTCTAGGTTCATCCACCTCATTAGAATTGACTCAAATGCATTATTTTTTATAGCCGAGTAATATTCCATTGTGTATGTGTAAGTGGTACAGGTTTCTGAAAATGAGAGACCACAGAGAAAAAAAATACATGGGGGTTTAAAGGTTGTGATTGAGCTTTATGGCCACCATTATGGATGCATTTGCAGCTAGGATGGTCATATGGGAGAAGAAAGTTATCACAAAGAGGAGATTTTGCATGTCTGAGAAACTGGAAATTCCCCACGGAAGGAATGTGCTCAGCTTGGTATGATCACCCATCCTCCTGGTGCACACAGCAGCTTTCCTCCAAAGGTACAAGGTTATTGAAATGAAAACTCTGAGATGAGTATAAACTATCCTTATATACCAATGTCACCTAGACTTCAATCAAGGTGAGGGACCTGAGCTTCAGTGCACCTCTTTGTGGGAGAGTCTGAGAATGTGATGCTAAATCCAGTTGACTGAGGTCAAGTTCAGGAATTAGAACAGTGAGAATGATTCTAGTGTGGGAATCTGGATAAATGACAGAGTGAGCCCAAATGTCTTCTCGGATTATACTCACAAAAGCATTCTTATCTCTCTTTTCTAAAATGTATCTGCAAGTAAGAGGGAAATATAGTAAAATTATTTTGTTCGCACCCACAGGATTTTGTAATGCTACATTTTGCAAATGCTCTGTCAGATATAATGGTAACCTGGCACTCAGGAGTGCTTCATAAACTATCACTGCTGAACGAATAATTCAATCATTTAAATCACTTAAAATATAACTTTAAAAAAAAATATGGAGATAAGTGAAAATTTTCCAAAAGAACTTTGAGTTTTCCTTCAATGAAATCCTCTCCCATCAGTTTCACCATGCAGTAGCTCTGAAAGTAATGATTGTGACAATGACCTAACCACATAAATGAATTTAACATATTGTAACTTCTATTGGGTTTCCATTCATGGTAATATTTAAAACTTGAGATTTAAAATATCATTAGTTCTTAATATATATCAAATATATATCAGTAACTTTAAGTTCTTAATAATTTCTAATTGAAGGTTTTTTTCCAGATGCCTAATGAAATATTAATGCACTAGCTTGGAGTCAAAATGATTTTGAAGGCAATGTCTCAGAGTGGCATATTCTGATCATAATGTTCTAATCAAATTTTGGCTTTTTAAGCAAAACCTCCAGGACATTTTCTAGCAAAGTGGTTTGCTTTGAAGTGAAGACCTGAATGGAATAGACTCAAATTCCTCAGATCAACTTTGTAAATAATATTTCTATTTCAGTTTTTCATTAAACATTTGCTCTCATAAGAGGTGAAGACAGACATGAAAACACTCTGTAGAATTTTGATTTTAACTTCAGTCATTGTTGAAGGGGAAGGAGAAGAAAAAAAGGGAGGAATTGGTGGTGGAAAATGAAGGAGTGTGCAAGAGAAATAGAGAAACACTAACTGGAAATTATTCTGTAAGACTAACACATTTGAAGAGTTACTTTTTTTTTTTGCACTGTAGCTATGGGCAAAGAATACAAGAGGAGTCAGGACAGGTAACCAGCACCCACTTAATACCCATAATATGTCAAACAATATGCTGAGGCTAGACAGAGCTGCTTCGCATAGTCCTTACAAGTCTGGGAGCTTGGAATGTCTATTTTGATTTTATAAACATAAAGTGAGTTTTAGAGTGGTTAAGTGATTATGGAAGTTGTGAATTTATTCAACACATATTGACTACATGCTTATGATGGGCCAGGCAATTTACACACATGAGACACAAAATGTAACCAAACACATAGGATTTCTATGATGAAAAACTGAATGGCTACTTTCGTTTGTGGAGTCAAGGAAGCCCTCGAGAGCATTAACCGCATGGTTCACAACCAATTCAAAGACCCTAAGATGGGAAACTCATCTACCCAAGCAATCTTTCTAGACCCAAATGGCTTGTCTTTGAGACCCTTCCACTCTCCTCTGAAGGTTTTTGTCTATTTACCTCTAAAGGAAACATTTTTCCTTTATTGCTTTAACTATCACTTACCTTGTGTGACTCTCTAATTCTCACTTCTACCGTATAGGAAGCTTCCATTTCCTTTGACACATTTCCAGGCCAAAATGTCCTTTATGTATTGAATGTAAGATTTTCAGAACAGAATTGGTCATATTTCCCCCACATGTCAGAGTTTCCTCCTGTACTTCCTGATTGAGTTACTTGCAAACATCAGGAGCTACCATCAGACCCCGGTTTTGGTTTTTTTCTGATATTTCTGCACTTAAATTCATTGCCAAAATTCCAGGTGTCCTTTTGCCATCACCTTTCTGTTGTTGCTGTTTGTTTTCACTCTCTCTGCTCTTGTCCTGGAACTATCCAATAGGGTAAATATGATACCTAGGTAGTTTTCCATTAGTCACAAATTTGTTGCATTTTTATCCACTGCATCATGACCAGATATTCAATTTCTAAACAGAGGATATATTAAGGCACTAATGGTATCAAAAATAGTGAATAGATACACACATAAGAGGAAAGCCAAACACCCCAGTATGATATCTGATGCTCATCACAAATGGATCCCTAGATACCACTCCTGGCTGTTTCCACCACATCCCTCTGCGTACCCTACACTCAAACCAGACAGCAATGCCCTCTATTTTCCAAACACATCACGATCCTTCATGCTGCTGTGTCTTTGCACGTGGTGTCCCCTCTGCCTCAGTCTTCCCTCTTCTGTTTTACTTCTATTAGACTTTTACTCATTTTTCAGAAACTAGCTTGAATTACTTTGATATTTCATCCTCTCTTGTTGTCCACATTTCCTAGATTCCAGGAGCCTAACTAAAAAATGTCTCCTGCTTTCTACTCCATCACTCAAGTGGATTTTTGCCACAGCCTCTATTCTTTCCCTCTCCTGGTCCTTCACCTCTTACCAGCTTTTCTATGTTCAATCTGTAATCACTGTACATCACATTTTAGATTTTTAGGTATCTTCTGCTTACCAACTAGGTAATACTAATAACTTCTAAACCTCATTGCATGCTTCAGCTATACTATCTCATATATCCTCATGGCTATCCTAAGAGATAAGTGCTGCTATTATGATGTTTGTAGTAAAGAAACTATGGCCTTAGAGAGTTACTTAATTTACCAGAAGTGATACAGCTGGTGAGTGCACATGTAGTTCATAAACACAGAGAGGCAGTGAGAACCTAGAGAGTCACTTACTTGTGTGGCTAATTGATTTTTAGGCTTGCCTCAGTGCAAATGCCCTCACCTCATCTGCCTCCAACCTCTCCTACATGGGGACCATCCCACTGTTTAAAAAAAAAAAATTGTATATGCTTCATGACTCTTCTACTATGCACATGTTTTCTTATAGTGTTCTTCCTGCCCTTTTCTGACTGCTAAAAGAGCATTCTTGGAAAGACAGTTAAAATGTCACTTCCCTTGAAATTCTCCTCAAACCTTCCTAAGTGTGTTAGTCATTTCTTCTTCTAGATTCTCATCAGTTTATTGTGAAGAGGTTAGGTTTTTGCTCTTTGGGGTTTGTGCATGTATGCTTAGACAGAGCAGAGAGTTATTTTAAAATTTTGTATGCCCCAACTGCATCTAGAGCCTAGTGATAGTAGAATTTTCACTAAGGTTAGTTCAGAGGCTACGGGGCCGGGGCGGGGGTTGGGGGCAGTGTGGGTCAGGGAACAACCATGTTCTCCAGAAAGCCTCCATGCTTATACTTCGGTGCATTTATTAACCCCTCTTCAATACACCACTTGCTCTACTTAGTACTAAAGATAGTTGGTTTCTCTCTAAGTGGTTTTAAGAATACTATCACGTAGCATCATGAACGCATGTATAGATGCTTTCTGCATTCTTGCTGAACTTAATTTATAACCACTTCTCAAAACTCCAGCTATGGTTGTTTAAAATCTAGGAGAAAGAAACTACCATTTCTGAATTCTATACATGATCCCATTTACTGTAGTATGAAATTACAATTGACCTCTATAAGTGGTCATCACCAAGGGGCATAGCAAGAACGGCTAGGGAAGCTTTATGCAAACAGTGCATCTCCACCCATATTCGTTACAAGTTTTTTGCAAGCCTCTCCAAGGGGAAATGTCTGCAGAATGAAGGTTAGGTACCCTGCATAATCTGTATTAATTTTGGTTGAGAACTTTTGACTTTTATCATGCTTTTATTTTCAAATATGCTGATAACATGTTTTTTTCTGTTTAACCAAGTCTTACCCTCTGTATTCACCTGGCTTTTGCCTTGAGTTTACCATTCTATTCTCTTTTCTGTTCTTGAAAGCTTCCCCCATGCAGTTTTCTGGGTTCTATCTCTACCAGGAGGAGGGAATTGAAAATTCCCTGTAATTTTCCAGGGAGTTGTAAACACTGTAAATTTCAACACTGTAAATTTCCAGCTTATCTGTGCTTATAGTTTCTTTAATGTAACAGGCTGTTAATACCAAATGGGTACTTGATTATTAGAAGATATAGAATATTAGAAGATACAGTGTCGCAGAAACCAGTACTCAAGAAACCAAGCACCACATTCGGAGAGTTGGAGAACTCAGGTTTATTACACCGGCGGGCCCAGAGGAGTTAACACTCCAAGCTCTGAGCCCCGAACAAAGGGATTACAGAGTTTTTATAGACAGACTATAGTGGGTAACACTAGTTTTTAATAGGCTGGTTTAAACTAAGGAGTTTCGCGTGCACGCGAACAGCAGTCAAGATGGGAAGGGGATGCTTGACCTTTGCACAGACAGGCATGATCAAGCAAGTTTGCAGGGGCCAGACGATTGCAAAGAGCAGGACAAGGGTGAGTGAGATAAACTCCAGTCCCTAGTATTGCAAGTCCCCACTTTCTGAGACTACGTGACCTATGTGACCTAGACTTTGCAAGGGGCAAGCTGAGTTACAGAGGCAGAAAGAGAAGGAGATTATGCAAAATTTTAACTTTTCTTCTTCAATAGAATAAAAATTAGAAGATATACAATAATTTTAAAGAGCAAAAGCTCTTAAATTCCCACCTTTCACAGCAGGATAATCACCTTCTAGCCCCTTAAAATTATGAGTTTATTAAACTGAAGGAAGAACTGACAGTCTCACAATTCAGGTGTGGCTTTCTGCAGTTCTTGTGATTTCATGTATTCCATAATTCAGGGGGAAGTTTTAAGGCTGCTTTTTTCCTTTGAATGTCTGTGAGTATTCCCTCTGACATTAGAGTCCCTATAACATAAAGGTTGTATTCTCCACTCCTTAAAAAAGATTTTAAAGAGATTCCTCAGGCCATCAGAGACCATTATTTTGAGACTACTGCTTTAGATAAGGAAATGGCAACCCACTCCAGTGTTCTTGCTTGGAGAATCCCAGGGACGGGGGAGCCTGGTGGGCTGTCGTCTATGGGGTCGCACAGAGTCGGACACGACTGAAGCGACTTAGCAGCAGCAGCAGCTTTAGCTACCAGGCATCTTGTGTTCTGTCGATCTGTTATCTCATGTGATATTGTCAAAAATGTTTTTTAAATCCTGACATACCATAGAGAATTTTTTAATGATGTTTGCACTTACGATTCTGAATAACAATTGAAGTGATGGAAACTCAACTTTAAAAAAAGAAAAAATCTTGGGATGTAGATGATTCCCTCAGGGATATTTTGCTTCCTACACAATATTGTTTATATTATAATTCTGAAAGTTTGCCATCTCTCAGGTTTCCTCTTCCCAATACACAGGGCAAGGGAATGGCATGGCATGAGAAGCTATTGCTGGGGGAACATTCAAAAAAAGAGAGTAGAAGAGAATGAACACAGTATGAGCACTTTCTAATGAGGCAGCTCTGCTGGGAAAGACCTTGTTGGAAAAGAAAATCCTCAGTTATGGATTGCCAATTGTGATATCCACAAATTGCTCCTGTTTGCCTTTATCATCCGCTTTGGCTTTCAGAGTCTTCCCTACCACCTTCCGCCTAATGTACTATCAAGTCTTATCTCCAATATCTGCTCTCATAACCTCAAAATTGTGGCAAGCCACTCAATACACCATCTCCTGATTAAATTCTACACCTTGTTCTGAAGTCTGTTCTGTGTGAAAATTCCTTTACCTATCCTGCTTCTCTCCTCCTTACAGTTTTTCTTTGAGATTATTCCTCACCAAATAACTTGCATACAATTGCTGGCAAAGGCTCTGTTTTTGGAGAATTTTGTCCAGGGACAGTTTCAATGCATACATAGAAATGAGGATGGCAGGCCCTTTATTATGCACAGCCAAATTTTAAAAACAATCAAGTATAAGCATTTGGTTCTGATTACTGAGGGAAGAAATGGCAATCCACTCCAGTATTCTTGCCTGGAGAATCCCATGGACAGAGGAGCCTGGTAGGCTACAGTCCACAGAGTCACAAAGAGTCGGACATGACTGAGCGACTTTACTTTCTGATTACTGGCCCAGATTCCTTCTCAGTGAGGAGCTGGTTGAAACCCTTATCTATCATTGCCTGTCATATAGTCATACAGACTGAATATCTGTCTATGAGACTAACTGCGTCTGTCCTTTGTGGTGCTAGGATTTCTGCCTCCAGCTAAATGGCTCTGATTAGTAGAGTTGGTACTTTTTTCTTATGCATCTATTCAGAGGACAGTTATGAATTCTGAGTTAATATAACTGATTTTCTATGGATGTCTGTGATATGATCTGCTGAAGGCAGAGGAGGCTGCATGTTGTGGCTGTTCTATGTCTCTCTATTTAGATCATTAGTCTATCTTTACTGTTATTTTCAGCCACTACTCTTTCAAATGCAATGTAAGTTAGCTACAGGAAGGGTAATAGGAATAACAGCGTCATTTCCTGTTAGAAAATGGAGCTACAGTCATGTAATTCTTCTCAATTATGAGGAAATGTGTACATCAGATTTTTAAGCTAACACTTTTAACCATCTTCCTAGAAATGGAAACAGAGCATTAATCAAGAACCAGTATATATTTTTTAAAACTTTTTTTGTGTGTTGGAGTATAGCCAATTAACAAGCAATGTGATAGTTTCAGGTGAGCAGCTAAGGGACTCAGCCAAACATCCCCATGTATCCATTCTCCCCCAAACTCTCCTCCCATTCAGGTCACCACATAACATATTGAGCACAATTCTATATGCTACCAGTATATTTAATTGAGCAGAAATTAGGAAATAAAGCAAGACTCAATTTATTTTAATAGCTTTCAATAACACTCTCTAAATGTAATGCAATAAAGCTAGAAATCAATAATAAAAGACAACTAGAAATCACTCATATATTTGGAAATGAATTAGCACACCATTAAAGAACCCCTCAATTAAAGAAAAAATCAAATGAAAATTAGAAAACAACTGAATCATACATATAAAACTTATAAAACTTGTACTACAGATATATCAGTTTTTTGGAAGGAAACTTTTAATAGAAATACTAGACAAGAAAAAAATTAAAGTCAGTAACATTTGTGTTAATTTTCATTAGTTGAAAAATAAAACCCAGGATTGTAGGATGAAAAAATGGTAAAACTAATAGCAGATATTAAATGAAAAATCAACACACAGAGACTTCCCTGGTGGTCCAGTGGTTAAGACACCACACTTCCATTGCAAGGGGCATCGGTTCAACCTCTGGTCAGGGAACTAAGATCCAGCATGCCACACAGTGACCAAAACAAACAGACAAAAAACAAAAAAAAAAATAAGAGGAACCCATTTGTAGGTCCTTGAAACAAAACCAACCACACAACAGAGAGGACCAAAAATGCTAAATATTTGATTTTTATGGTGATGTATTGGACTTATTGTGCTATTTTTTTTTAAGAATAGAAAGTCTAAATAACCAATACAAGGGAGGTAAAAATGGATATAAGTACAGATTGGTGGATATTGATAGGATTATGAGTAATTGTGAATCCCAGAGTAATTAGGCAAGAAAAAGAAATATAAGGCATCCAAATCAGAAAGGAAGAAGTGTAACTGTCACTGTTTGCAGATGATATGATATTATATAAAGAAAACCATAAGACTCCACCATAAAAATGTTAAAAACTCGAAATTTTGTGTTGGGATATAACCGATTAACAACGTAGTGATAGTTTCAGGTGAACGGTGAAGGGATTCAGCCTTGTATATATTAATACATGTATCCATTCTGCCCCAAACTCCTCTCCCCTCCAGGCTGCCACAACAGTGAACAGAATTCCATGTGCTATACAGTAGGTCCTTGTTATTTATCTATTTTAGATATAGCAGTGAGTACATGTCCACTCCAAACTCTCTATCCCTTCCCCTAATTCCCCTGGCAACCATAAGTTCATTATCTAAGTCTGTGAGTTTGTTTCTGTTTTGTAAATAAGTTTATTTGTATCATTTCTTTTTAGATTCCACACAAAAGGGATGCCATATGATATTTCCTCTTCACTGTCTTATTTCACTTAATATAACAATCTCTAGGTCCATAAGTGTTGCTGTAAATGGTATTACTTCTTTCATTTTAAAGGTTGAGTAATATTCCATTGTCTATATGTACCACATCTTTATCCATCCTTCTGTCAATGGACATTTAGATTGCTTCTATGTATTGGCTATTGTAAACAGTGCTACAATGAACACTGGGATACACGTATCCTTTAGCAACATGTTTTTCTCTGGATATGTACCCAGGAGTGGGATTGTAGGGTCATAAGGTAGCTCTATTTTTAGTTTTTTAAACTTGCTCAAACTCATGTTCATTGAGTCAGTGATGCCATCCAACCATCTCATCCTCTGTTGTCCCCTTCTCCTCTTGCCTTCAATCTTTGCCAGCATCAGGGTCTTTTCCAATGAGTCAGTTCTTTGCATTATGTGGCCAAATTATTGGAACTCCAGCTTCAGTGTGAGTCCTTCCAACGAATATTCAGGACTGATTTCCTTTAGGATTGACCGGTATGATCTCCTTGCTGTCCAAGGGACTCTCAAGAGTCTTCTCCAATACCACAGTTCAAAAGCCTCAATACTTAGAAGAATTAACTTAGCAATGTATTATAAATAACATCCCATTTGCTTCTTTCTATGTTTCCCAATCCTTACTTGTTTCACCCCATTACACTGAGTCAAGGACTTTTATAATCTGTCCTGCTTTCGATGCTCTAAAAAGTTGTCTCAATATTTACATTGAGTTGAGAGCTCCTGAACTCCAGAAAAAACCCTCTTCACCCTTCCAGTCTCAGGTGATGATGTAAATAAGGGTAGATTATTATGTAAGAAATACATTTACCACAATCTTTGGCAACACTTCTAGTTTAATCAATGGGTATTAATTTTTATACATCTATGTTATGGAACCATGAATGTTGCTAGCATATTAATTGCAATGCTTAGATTTCAAAGATACCATTTTAAATTTCTACAGCTAAGGAAAGCTACATTACGCCAAATGGGAGTATTTGTAACATGTCCTTAAATATCGTTAGAAGAAAGTGTTAGTCTCTCAGTCATGTCCAACTCTTTACAAGTCCATGGACAGTAGGCTGCCAGGCTCCTCTGTCCGTGTGATTCTCCAGGCAAGAATATTGGAGTGGGTTGGATTCCATTCTCCAGAGGATCTCCCCGTCACAGGGATTGAACCCAGGTCTCCTTCATTACAGGCAGATTCTCTACCATCTGAGCTAAATATGGTTAGACTTCCAGTCAAATCATGTAATTGTGGTGTCTAGACCTTAATTTCTATAGATATAAACCCATAAGGTTTCCCATTCTCATCCCTGTTTTTGGAGTCCTTACAATCTAGACTAACTTGGTAGTAGAGTTTGTTCAGAAGACTGATTTAAAAGCACAGGTTTAGGCTTGCTTGTCCTATTCAAATTCTATAGACTAGTAACAGTGCCGAAGAAATGCATGGAATCAGAGGACTTGATTCCAAGTGAATCAGAGACTTGAGTCCATATCTCTCAAGACAAGCTATTGAATATCTCTCAGACTCAGCAGTTTCATCTGTAAAATTGAGGTAAATTGTTAATAATCAGCATCATGAGATTTTGTGAGAATTCAGAGACTGATTGTACAACTTTCTAGCTGCATCATTCTGGGCATCTACTTAACCTCTCTGTGTACCAGATAATTTATTTGTCAAATAGAAATAATAGAACAACGACTACATGGTTTTTATGTGAAATAAGCCAGCTAATATACCATTGTGCTAGAATAGGGCATATTATAAGTAGAAATTATTGTTTGCTAAATAAATTAAAGTCTTAGGCATCTACAGGTGTTAATATGTAATAGTGAAAATAATTGTTATCATTATTACTAATTCCAAGATGTCTACCAGCTGATTATAAGTATATACAACTGAGAATAAGAAATATTATGATTTCAGTTTAAGCACCCAGTAAAGCAGTATTTAGTAGGTTCTAAGTGCGATACTGGTAAACAAAAATTTATAGGTCATCAGAAATGTTAAGAACAAATCCTAAGAATATACTCGGACACTTACCTTTCTCAGGGCCTCCTTTACGTCTCTGTTCCTCAGACTGTAGATGAGGGGGTTCAACATGGGGATGAACACTGTGTAGAACACAGACAGCACTTTGTTCTGGTCAATTGAGTAGCTGGATTTGGGCATCACATAAATGAAGGTAATCGTTCCGTAGTAGAGAGTGACTGCAGTGAGGTGAGAGGCGCAGGTGGAGAAGGCCTTGTGTCTCCCTTCAGTGGAGCGCATCGTCAGGATGGTGTTGAGGATGCAGATGTAAGAGAGAGCTATGACAGACACTGTGACCACAAGGATAGAGCCAGAGGAGATGGAGGGGATAATTTCAATAGTGGAGACTTCTGAGCAGGAAAGTTTCAACAGAGGGGAGAAATCACAGAAAAAGTCATTTATGTGATTTGGTCCACAGAAAGACAGAGTCAATAAACAACTAGTAAATGTCCAAGCATTGGCACACCCACCCAGGTAGGATACCCCAATCAAGAGAACACAGACTCTGGGGGACATGTGTGTGGAGTAGAGTAGGGGCAAGCAGATGGCCACATAGCGGTCATAGGCCATGGCAGCCAGCAGGAAGCACTCAGCTGACCCAAACATGACCACAAAACACAGCTGAGCTTCACAGCCAGCAGCAGTGATGGTCACTCCTTGTTTCAGGAATCCTATAAGCATCATAGGTGTGACGGATGTGGTACACCCACTGTCCACAAAAGCCAAATGACTTAGAAAAAGGTACATGGGGGTGTGAAGCTGGGAACAGGTTCTGATTAGAATAATTATGCTGATATTGCCTACTAAGGTGATAACATAGATTCCTAGAAATATCACAAAAAAGATGACACAAAGTGTAGGATCCTCTGTTAACCCCAAAAGGATGAACTCTGTCACGCTGGTGTGGTTTCCTAACTTCATGTCCTCTGGGAATTGTTCCTGTTGAGGGAAATTTTAAAATTCATTTAAAAAAATGTTTTCATTCTACACATTCTTGGTGTTCTTTGGTTATTCGTTACACTTATTCATAATGATTTCCCCCTCTGCCTAGCTGTAAATATGGTGTTGTACAGGATTCTTTTGTCCCTTTACACAAAAGAAGAATGATTCAACCTCACTCTCTGGGAACTCAGTTATATTCTTTTATTTATCTAATGTTTATTCTAAAACCCCTTTCCAAACTTTATTTGTAGAAAGATCTGTCTTCCAAGATCCAGGTCTATAGTTCCAGTTATCTTGGAAGTCTCCAGTTAGAAATCCCACGAGTACCTCAAACTCAGCCTCCTCCAGACCAAACTCATCCTTTCATTAGACCACTCCTCCTGTCCTGTGTTTGTGGAATCCACAATCCACACAATCGCTCATGTCTGAAACATGGAGGTATTTTGAACAAACAGCTGAGAACCTACTGCTCATTAAAGAATATGTTCCAGCTTTTTGATTGATCTTCCTTAAGTGCACTTAAATCACTCTAGTGCCAGGGGTGTTAATTCTATGAATTCTATGTAAAAAAACATCTGTTTTTGGTTTCTCAATTGCTCTCTACGAGTCTAATGGCACAAACCATCTCCTTTCAGGGTTTAATGACACAAACCATCTCCTTTCAGTACCAAAGCAATGATACTTGAATACATCCAGCACACTTCCACTGCCTTCCCTTTACCAAAATTAACATTCATAGGTCAGCTGCCCATTCCACCTGTGGCATACTTTCCGGAACCCTCACGGCTCTGCTCTCAGCTTCTGAACATACTCTCAGTTGAAGACTGAGCCAAGCACCGAGCAGCATGTGTGCTCTTTGCTTTCTGACTCAAGCAGGGTTAAGTGGGGGCAAATCCTGCACTCACTGTGCACACAGTGTGAGCTTCAGTCTGTGCTGACAGCAGTCATGGAGACTGGAGATGGAAATTTCAGATCCTCCCAGTGGCCAGTTATTTTCGCTGGTACATGACACTTGAATCTCTCTGACTCCCAGTATTTTTTTTTAATTTGTAAAATGGGAACAATTGTCCCCATATAATATCTTTGTTGTGAGATTAAAAGAAATGAAAGCTGCAAAGTATTTAAAGGTGTTTTGTCATACATCAGAGCTAAGAGTTTTTCATTAAGTAAAAATGAAGAGTGGATAGATTTTCAATTAGGTAAAATTTTTATGAGAATATAAGTTTTCTTTGAACACATCAGGAGATTTTTCACAAATCCAAAAGAAGTCAGGAAGTATAGGATCTGATGGTTTCTTAGTTCTGGACCATGTCATTAATAATCATATGCATAATATGACAACTGATTCTTGCCTTTCCCTTCCTCTCCACTGACAGTCTAGGGATCTTTCTAGAGCTCTGTGGCATCCCATTCATGCTTCAGATTCTGACTCTCCCCAATCCTTTCCTTCAGTGATTGGGTCATATTTGTTGATGATTAGGGGTCATAAGGCGAAGAGCCTCATGCAACTTGAATATCAGGTGGTTTCTTCCTGGTTTCCTTTTCATAGCTGCAGTTAAACAAGTTTAGCAGCAGCTTGGCTGCCATAGACCATCCACACTTTTCTGAGATCTTCTAGGAAGTCTGCTTTGCGTGCCTGGAATGACCTTTCTGCAGTATGTATATTATTTTTCCTTAAAAAAAGTTTTTTTAAAACTAGAGGATAGTTGCTTTACAATGTTATGTTGGTTTCTTGCATACAACCTTATGAGTTAGCCATTCATATATATATATGACCCCTCCCTCTTGAACCTTCCTCCCACTTCCTACCCCATCTCACTCCTCTAGGTTATCACAGAGCACCAATCTGAGCTACCTGTGTTCTACAGCAACTTTTCACTAGCTCTCTGTTTTACATATGGTAGTATATATGTTTCAGTGCTATTCTCTCAATTCACCCCACCCTCAATTTCCCTCCTCTATGTCCACACGTCTATTCTCCATGTCTGTGTCTCTATTCCCTGTAGCGTAAACCTTGCTAAGGCCACAGTTTCCTCAGGGGTCACAAAACAAAGTTATTGAGTTTCTTTTATTTTTAATTTCTCATTGAACAAACAAAAATTTAAATTATTTAAATAAAATCCATGATTACTGCACTCACCTTTTAGAGCCAGATTTGCTGTTGCTGAATTTCAAAGAGAATTTTAGAAAGCAGACATTTTCCACTTACTTTTACAGCAGTTGTGCACCGACTACCTGACAATATTAACATGAAATGCTCTCTTCCATTTAAGAACATAGTTGCACACATTCTGTGATGGAGTCTCCTTTTTGTGTGCTGGGAGGAAAAGAAAGGCTCTAATAGAATCCCCTAGGGCTGTTGCTGCTTGCCCCTTTGAGATAAATTCCTCGGACTGTTCTCCAGAAGTGACTCATGGAGCCAGGTATCTCATTAAGGTGGCATAAATGGAAGGTCCAGTTCCTAACAAAAGATATATTTCTGAAGATCCTGATGGAAGCTTTGTCCAGAGACCTGGAGGAAAAACTGTCGAAATAGAAATTTGGTGGGAGATGGGGACCAGAGTCAGTGCCACCAGGGCTCCAATTTCCTCTCTGTAGACAAAACAGTTTCTTTAATTGAGAACATCAGGTAGTGGGGAAAGCCCTGGAGTACTATGAGTCACTTAGCAGAAAGTAAGTGGAAGAAAGCAGAGTCCACTCTTACTCAAAGTATACTAATAGTCCCTGGGAAGGTGCTGGCTGGCAAGCTATTTGTCAGTCCAGGTCCAAATAAGTACAGTGTTTGTGGGGAACCATTTGTACTCTTTATAGCAATTTGAGAAAGTAACTTTAAGTGTGTTGACTCCAATAATTTTTTAAAATGGATTTATTCTGTTGTATTTTAGTTTTTCTTATTTTGTTAGTAGTTCTCATTTTACTATTTTCCTAATAAGTATTGACCCATGGACACTCGGGGAGAAGTGATCCTTTATTTAAATAGTTTAAGAAACACTAGATGTAGCTTTTGTATCCAGGAGACCTGGGGTCAGTTTGAGGTGGATGGATTGAGTGAAAGTTTTTAACCTCTTTGTGACTTAATTTTATGATCTGTAAAATGGGGTTTATAATTCACATTTTATAGGTTATTCATGAGATTTCAAAGGGTTAACATATAATTATCTAGACAAGTTACCTAAAGTTATTGTTGTGTCTCAAATATGTGACAAATGGGACAAAGCTCCTGGATGTGTTACATTTTGCCACTTACTCTATTTTATGCTCAGTCCCAGATACCTCCTCCTTTGAGATTCAAGACATTCCAACTCTGGCACCTCTGGCTCCTAACCCTAATTGATCTCTGTTTGCTCATCCCCTGAAAGTTTAGCACTTGCATGACCATTTTCCTCTCCATCTCTGTCTTTGTCACGAGCAATGGCAACTTCTAATCATTTGAATATCTCAACTGACAGCTTGATCTCAAATTTCTTTTACTTTCTTGATTCCAATAACTTTTATGCATAGTCTCTTCATGAAACCTATCATATTCATATCATAAATTTCACTAATTGTCTTTTTTGTTCCACAACTTAAGTGTAAACATGTGTAATGACCATGTTAAAGCTTAACCAGCCAAAGGCCACCAGATATAAACCTATAGTGCAACAAAATCAAGTTTATTGGGTCAGCACAGCAAGGGAGAACACTCCAAATAATTATCACATGTATCCTGACAATGGAGAGAAGGCACATGCCTTTTGAAAGGATTGGGTTCTTATTGAAGGATACCAAAGAGGGATTAGGTGTCGTGGGCTTCAGTTCTGGACAGGTTGCTGTCAGTGGTGAGATTAAGAGGAGGGACTAATCTGAGGTTGAAAGCTACCATAAAATGATGACAATTTAACATTTGAATGTCTCTTGTATTAGTTTGTGAGAACATTTCAGGTTTGGGTATACTGTTGATAAGAAAACAGTAATTACTGAAAAATTAGATCATTATGACATTGTTAAAATTGCTGCATAAGAGTTGAAGTAACAATGATTTCTACTAATTTTGTTGTTGGATTATTCAATGTCCATCCTTCCAGCCTGCAGAATGACAGGGATGTTTTTCAGTCCCACAAACTGTGTTTCTCTAGAAAATATTTACTTCTCATTATTTACTAAATTTCAGTTCAGTTCAGTTGCTCAGTCGTGTCCAACTTTTTGAGACCCCACGGACTGCAGCAAGCCAGGCTTCCCTGCCCATCACCAACTCCTGGAGCCTGGTCAAACTCATGCCCTTTGAGTTGGTGATGCAATCCAATTAAATTACTAAATTTATTGATATAAATTTTTCATAATATCCATTTTTAACCATCTTAATATGTGGGCAGAATGTGTTTCTATGCCCCTCTTTGCATGTATTATTTGAATAATTAATATTTTACCTTTTCCTTAATTAATACTCCCATGGATTTTTCAATTTTATTAATCTTTTCAATGAATCTTTTCTCTATGGGACATATTTTCTATTTCTTTAATTTATGTTTATTCATATTTTTTTTTTTTGGCCATGTTGTGTGGCTTGTGGATCTTAATTCCCCAACTAGGGATTGAACCCATGATCCCAGCAGTGGAAACATGGGTCTTAACCACTGGGCTGCCAGGGAATTCCATATGTTTTTTTCTTATTTATTTGCTGTTCCTCTTCAAACTTCCTGAGATGGAAGCTTATATTTTTGGCTTCACTCTTTCCTGAGGTTCATTTTCCATCTGTATCTTGAGTATAGACAACATATCCCCTCTCTTATCTGTAATTTGTCAGCAAGTTTGAATGATGTGCTGGCTATTGTGAAGGACATGTTATAGAGTCTGGACTGTGTTATAACTCTCTCAAACATAGTCATTGCATGAAAGCAGCACCTTTACCTGTTTAGTCAGTGGCACATTTTCTAGGTTTTGGCAATTAGGAATAAAGCTTCTCTAAATATCTCTATGTAGGACATTGTGCAGTCGTGTGTTTTCATTTCTCTGACAAAATTTATGATTGTAATTGCTGTGTGTTATGGTTAGTATATGTTTATAAGATACTGCAAAAGTTGTTTTTTCAAAATGACTGTATCATTTTGCATTCCTACCAGGTTTGTATTTAAGTTCTATTTGCTCTGGTCCCTTTCCAGGATTGCTATTGTCAGTTAAAAAAAAAAAAAAAGCTATTCTAATATGTGGGTAGCATGAAGTCTTTCAATTTAATTTGCACATCCCTTTTGACTGATTGTGTTAAGAATCAATTTCAAGTTGTTCTCAGCTCTACTTCTCTGTTGATGGTCAGTTTGTATTCATGTCTTGGCTATTGTAGAGTAATGCTGCAATAAACTTAAGAGTGCAGATGTCTCTTCAAACTCCTCTTTTCATTTCCTTTTTCATATATACCCCAAAGTGGAATTGCTGAATCATACATAGTTCTAATTTTTTCATACCAATGTGCATTTCAGCTAGCAGTGTACAAAGATTTCCTTATCTGCATATCCTTGCCAACACTTGTTGTCTCTATCTTGTTGATAGCCATTCTAAGAGGTGTGAGATAATATCTCATTGTGGTTTTGATTTGCATTACCTTGGTAATTAGCATAGAGCATGTTTCATGTTACCGTTGGTTATTTGGATGTCTTCTTTTCTTTCCTTTAAAGATTTTACTTTTAACTTTATTATTTTTTATTAAAGTATGGTTGATTTATAATGTATTAATTTTATTTATTTATTTATTTTTAAATTAGTTTGTCTATTTTTTTAACTTTACAATATTGTATTTGTTTTGCCATACATTGACATGAATCCACCATGGGTGTACATGTGTTCCCCTTCCAGAACCCCCTCCCACCTCCCTCCCCATCCCATCTCTCTGGGTCATCCCAGTGCATTAGCAATTCCTTATACTGTAATCTCTTCTGTGATATTTAAGATCTCTTAAGCATCCTATCATTTGTTTTTGTTGTGGTCACTGTGGGGTTGATTCAAATTACCAACCCTGTCATAACCCTAAAGGTAAATGTGAGTGGAATATTAGACTTGCAGGAATGTACGCAGATAACATCATATACAATAGGCAGTGAGTGTCCTTACCTCAGATGTTGCTCAGATGTTATCTTCCCAATGAGGTCAACACTGACACTTCCTGCCCTGGAAGGTTAAGCTCCATTCTCTGTCGGCCTTTTCTTTCTCCATACCACTACCCCCTTCAAATAGTCTGAATCACTAACTTGTTGGTTTTATTATTATGCTTATGCTATGAAATAAATACTATGATAGAAAATATATTAGGTGCTTGTAACTTTTATTTCCATTGGCCTGTGACTGTCTCTGGAATACAAGAGTAACTCAATATGCTTTTTGAATGTATGAAAGAACAAGTGAACGAAGGAGGTGATTAATGCCCCATGACTCTGTGAGCAAAAATATAGAATTTGTGCCTAAAACATTAAAAGGGGGACAGGAAAGGTCAACAAATGGAGTTGTCATCAACACATAGAGGTTGATTGAGCATCTCCAGGAAACAGTCACAAATTCAGGGGGAACAATCCAGTTCCTTCCAGCTTCCTGAGAAGGATGTAAGCCTGACCATGAACAAGTCACTCCAAGAGGTTGTTCCACTCAGTCCCTGAGGAGATTTTTGTTGTTCAGTCACAAATTTGTGTCCGATTCTTTGCAACCCCATGGACCGCAGCACACCAAGCAGGACCCTACTAATTCCTAGAGAGAAATCACCGTTGAACCTGACAGAATTCACAAGTCAGTCAGAGACTTCTGTTCTTCCCTGGGGAACCTCTGTGTGGTGACTGGAGCCAGAGACTAGGAACATAGGTCAGAATTTATGGATCCTTAAAGTCCATGCTCAGCATATAAGCTTCCTGCAAGAACATCTCCAGAAACTTTCAGATTCCACTTTGTCATTTCCTCTCAGAATGTTCACTAGCAAATGTATAGTTATCTTCCTTATTACATAATAAACTGCAGTAGAAAATGGACACAGGCTTAAATGTTTGGAGATACAATACTCTTACGGTAGAGTACAATTTTGGAAAAATATATACGAATAACATTTTAAAATGATTTTCAGGAGATGAAATTTTTTATGTGAACCAATCTTTTTCTTAATTGTAAGTTTAATTTTATTAAAGGAAACTTACTATGGGTCTCTGACTTACAATTAGGTATCTGAAAATCCTCCCTACCTTTACTAAAAGGTTGCAACCAGGATAATGATATGGGATGGGTATATTTAAATCACAGACACTTAATTTCCTCTTATTATTATATCTATGGCGTATTATTGTATTAAATCCTATGAAATAACAGACCTCACTAAGAAAGTATTTTTCTGGCAAGCTCTCTTTAGAGCCCCCTTAATCTCATTGTTCCTGAGGCTGTAAATAAGGGGATTCAACATGGGGATCACCACCATGTAGAACACAGACACAACTTTGTTATGGTCAGTTGAGTAGCTGGACTTGGGCATCACATAAATGAATGTGATGGTCCCATAGAACAGAGTGACTGCTGTGAGGTGGGACGTGCAGGTGGAGAAGGCCTTGTGGCGCCCCTCGGTGGAGTGCATCCTAAAGATGGTGATGAGGATGTAGAGGTAGGATACAGCTATGACAGTCACCGTGACCACAATGATAGAGCCAGCTGTAAATGAGGGGACAACTGCAGGGATACTGATGTCAGAACAGGAGAGTTCAACCAAAGGAGCAAAATCACAGAAAAAATGATTGACTCGATTTGGTCCACAGAAGAGTAAAAAATAGAAGGAAATAGTAAAGGAGGAAGCATCGAAAAAACCACCTATGTAAGCCACTATGAGTAACTGGACACAGACTTGTGTGGACATTTTGGTGCAATAAAGCAGTGGGCTGCAGATTGCTATGAAGCGATCATATGCCATGGCAGCCAGAAGAATGCACTCAGTTGACCCGAAGAAAACAGCTGAACCAAGTTGGATGGCACATCCAGGATAGGAGATAGTATTTTTCTCTACCAGGAAGTTTACAAGCATATTGGGTGTAACAGAAGATGAATAGCCCACATCAGCAACAGCCAAGTGGCTCAGGAAAAAATACATAGGATGATGGAGCTGAGATGAGATTCTGATAAGAATGATTGTACTGAGATTCCCACATATGGTCACCAGGTAGATACAGAGGATGATCATGAAGAGGATGATTCGAAGGACTGGATCATTTGTTAAGCCCAGTAAAATGAACCCTGTCATCGCAGTATCGTTCCTCTCCCCCAGGGAATCCATGAGATAAAGTAGCTGCTACCAAAATGAACCTAGATGAAACACTGCATTAAAGAAATTGTAAATTCAGTGGTTCCATTTTCATAAATACATATAGAAGTTATTATAAGCAAATAAATTATATAAGCTAAGCTTGGATTTTTAAACTTTAGATTCTACATTTTATACTTGTGTGTCTTCTATATTTAAAAAATTGTTTTTAGCAAAAACACTAAAAAAAAAAAACCTGCTTCAAATAATGTAGATTCTTTCCCCCTATACTATATACTGAAGAGACTTTAAAGCTAAAGATTTAAAAAATTAAGACTTATGAGAAGAGCAAAAAGGAACGATCAGTATAACAAAGATTAAAATGTAAAAATACATATAGGATTATGTTAAGGGGACTCAATAGCTAATATTTATGAAATGCTTAATAAATGATGGGCACAATAATAAGAGTTTTATATATTAAGTTCTATTTTTAGTTTCCATGAAATAATATTAAGTACTTTTATTTTTAGAAGAAGCAACTGATAATGTTAAGAAACTTACCTAAGTTTATAGAATCAAGTGGTAGAATCAAGATGTGGATCTCAGGTAGTTTGAAGCCAGTACATTCCTTTAGAAACTACACTCTAAATGAAATTAAGCAATACTTAAGATGAAGTCATATCTCTTGGATAAGGATGGATAACAAATTACCTTTCCACGTTCTGACAGCTCATGTATAAACAAGGTGCCTCGTTAGTCACAACATTTACATTTTCTATCAAAACAAGACCATGCTTTTGAAAGGAGAAATACAATAGAAGAAATAGAAATTTCAAATTGAAGTTATGAATGAGGTCTGTGTTGTGCTCAGTCACTCAGTCACGTCCAACTCTTTGCAGTCCCATGGACTGGAGCCCACCAGGCTCCTTTGCCCATGGAGTACTGTGAAACAAAACAGTGTTAGTTTCAACATGATATACAGCTGAATAAAATTACAGCCTGAAAAGTTTACCCAGCTTCATCCAGTGAGTGGCCAGGTTGAAAATCATCTCCAGATTTTCTGGATTCATTTTGTTGACTTTGTCCAAAGTCTCTGGTTGCCTGTCAGTTAAAGTCTACAGAACAATAAACCAAGGAAATCTTTCCACAAGATATTTACAAACAGTAAATCTGCAAAGCATCTCAAAGCTAGTGAATCTATTAGTTTAATGACTGAGTGCCAAGTGTAGATAGTGTCGAAAGACCATGTGAGCTTCTGATCTTACAGGTGGAAAATGATGAATCCTAGTACCTTGAATTATGCTTGTTTGTACTCACTAAATAGACTGTAGAAACTTTGGTTAATTCAGCTAATGTTACTTGCTAGCTGGCTGCTCTATCTCTGCCCGAGTTTGTGAGTACAGATGCAACTTTAGGGTAAAATATTCTCAAATGGTAAATGAAACTCAGTACAACAGATTAATTCACAAAGCAAAGTCTTACCTCTTGAAATAAGAATTTGTTCATTTGTAGCAATAAATTCAGAGTCATTGTTATATAGCAGCCATCCTATCTTTTATTACTGCTTGTCATTGGGGATAAGTCTCTGATGATTCTAGAGATTCAAATGTGAATTCAAAAGCACCAGAGGTCATTATTACATTCTCAAGTGAGTATAAAACAGTTTACTTTAAAGAAAAACAAGTAATCTTTAAGGTTTCTGTCAATTCTGAATTAATTGTTTTTTTCTTTTTATTAAATTTTTGTGCACTTTCACCTGGTAGTTATTGAAAATACAAGTAATGAATTATCTTAAAGCTAAATATTGATTAAAAGTTTACTTTGCTATTTAAGGTCAAGTAATACTAAACATCAAATATTAAGTAGTAACTTTATCCTGGGGCAAGTACACAGGAAGGTCAGTCTTATGAGTAGAGTGTAGGTGAGGCAGACATTGATCCAACAGAGGATGTACAGAGAACAAGAGAACAGCTATCTTGAGTGCCCTGACCATACAAGGAGTGAGGTGGTATCTCATTATGGTTTTACCTTGCACTTTCCTGATGATTAATGAAATTAAGCACCTTTTCATAATGCTGTTGGCTATTTGTAAATCTTCTGTGGAGAAATGCCTATTCATTCCTTTAATGATATTTTAATCAAATTATTTAATTTTCTTTTTCTACTGATTTATGTGCTTAGTTGCTGAGTCATGTCCGACTTTTTGTGACCCCACGGACTATAGCCCGCCAGGTTCCTCTGTCCATGGGGATTCTCCAGGCAAGAATACTGGAGTGGGTTGCCATGCCCTTCTCCAGGGGTTCTTCCCAGTACAGGGATTGAACCCAGGTCTCCCACATTACAGGCAAATTCCTTACCAACTGAGCCACCAGGGAAGTCCACTGATTTATGATTTCCTTATATATTTGGTACATTATCAGATATATGGTTAGCAAGTATTTCTCCCACTCCATAGGTTGCCTTTTCATTTTATTGATTGATAATGTGATACACTACATTAATAGAATGCAGGATAAAAATCGTATCATCTCAATAGATGCAGAAAAAGCATTCAACAAAATTCAATATCCTTTCATGATCTAAAACTCTCAACAAATTATGTATGGAGGCAATGTACCTCAACATAATAAAAGTTTACATATGACAAGCCCACAGCTAAAATCATACTCAGTGAAAAACTGAAAGATTTTCCTCTAATATCAGGAAAAAGCCAAGGATGCCTATACATACCAATCCCATTCAATTTATAATCCTTTAAGTTCTAGCAAGAGAAATTAGACAAAATTTAAATCATAAATTTTAAAAGGCATCCAAATTGAAAAGGAAAAGGTAAAATTGTCTCTGCTTTCAGGTGGCATGACCTTATATGTGGAAAATACTAGCGACTTCACAAAAAAATTGTTAGAATCAATAAGTTAATTTAGTAAAGTTTCAGGATATAAAATCAACATACAAAAAATCAGCTGCCTTCCATGCCTCATAGACACTAGTGGTCTGGTCTTGGCTTGTCCTTCCTTCCACTTGAAAGTGGTCTTTCCCTTTTGCTACCAGCTGTGGAGTACTAGTTACATAGAGACGTCAGATGAGCTTGGCTGAGCTTGGTGGCTGTTTCTGATGACAGTTTTGTCAAGTTTATTGTTCCATTTTGGAGAGAGAACCAATAAATACCACCAAATATGAAAAAAAATCAGTTGCCTTTGTATATACTGGGGAAAAAAAACCAACCTGTGAAGCCTTACAAAACAACAGGGCATACCATATAATTTCATTTGTATGAAATTTTAGAACCTGCAAAACTAAGCCTGGGTGAAAAAAAATCAGAATAATGAATACCTCTATATGGGGGATCTCCAATTAACTGAAGAGGGTTATGGGGAAATTTCCTGGGCTGATGTAGTGTTCTATATGATGAGAGGTGTTTGAGTTACACAGCTTAATGTATTCACCAATATATATCGATTAGATACTTAAGATTAGCATATTTCACTCTATGTAAATTTCTGTAAAATTGGATAAAGCATAACTTGTAAAAACTATTGAACTCTAGTTATTTATATGAGTAAAAAAGTACTTATGAAGAAGTGTACTGATACCTGTAATTTCCTTTGACATGTGTCATAAAGTCAGATGAACTAATAGATGGATAAAGCACAAGAAGATGAAACAAACCAAATATAATAAAATATTAACGTGTTTTCCAAAATAATGATAGCAGTCATTCCAGTTCCAGATGCTCTTCCAGAACTTTGTCACTGTCCCATCAAGAGTTGGAATCTATTTAAATGTCCTAAAACTAGATAATACTGCAAAAATGTCTGCATGAAAAGAATGTAGTGCAAGTGCAATAGAGAATAAAAGGTGGTATGGTGTGCACTTGGCTCTCATGAAATGCTCACCTACAGAATCCATCACCATGCACATGCAGAAAGGCTGAATCCCCATTTAAGATGTTTATTACCAAGTTCAAGCTCGCTATGCTCACTGCACGACAGGCCAATAAATCTGTATGACATGTCAATAAAGAGACAAGGTGTTGAAGCAAGGAATATGACTTTATTTGGAAAGCTGGCTGACCAAGAAGATGGCAGACTAAAGTCTCAAAATAACCATCTTGTTGGGGGGTGGTCTAGATGCCAGGTTCTTCTCAAAACAACCATCTTGTAGGGGGTTTAGATGCCAGAGAGAGAGGAGGAGTTGAGAAAGCAAAGTAAAAAGGCCATTATCTTGCAAATATTCTCCTGGAATGGCCAACCTTGGGGAGGGGATGTATTAACCTCTTTATTTTATAATCTAGTCAAAACTATGATTTTCCAGTAGTCATGTATGGATGTGAGAGTTGGACTATAAAGAAAGCTGAGTGCCAAAGAATTGATGCTTTTGAACTGTGGTGCTGGAGAAGACTCTTGAGAGTCCTTTGGACTGCAAGGAGATCCAACCAGTCAATCCTAAAGGATATCTGTCCTGAATATTCATCGGAAGGACTGATGCTGAAGCTGAAACTCCAATACTTTGGCCACCTGATGCAAAGGATTGACTCATTGGAAAAGACCCTGATGCTGGGAAAGATTGAAGGTGGAAGGAGAAGGGGACAACAGAGGATGAGATGGCTGGATGGCATCACCAACTCGATGGACATGAGTTTGAGCAAGCTCCTGGAGTTGATGATGGACAGGGAAGCCCGGTGTGCTGCAGTCCATGGGGTCACAAAGAGTCGGAGATGACTGAGCGACTGAACAGAACTGAACTGATTCTTATAGCCATTCACAGGTGGGCAGGTTCAGATCATCTCCCTGTGAGCCAAACAAAGGAACTTTTAGTTTAACAATCACACAAAGAGGATCTTGCTGTGATTTATGTCAAAGAGTGTACTGCCTATGTTTTTCTCTAATGCTCAGCCATTAAAAAAAAAAAAAAGAACAAATTTGAGTCAGTTCTAGTGAGGTGGATGAACCTAGAACCTGTTTTACAGAGTGAAGTAAGTCAGAAAGAGAAAAACAAGTATTCCATATTAACACATGTATATGAAATCTAGAAAAATAAAACTGATAAGCCTATTTACTAGGAAGGAATGGAGAGGCAACTATAGAGAACAGTCTTATGGACACAATGGGGGAAGGAGAGAGTGGGACGAATGGAGAAAGTAGAATAAACATATATACACTACATGTGTAAAATAGATAGCTGGTGAGATTTTACTGTGTAACACAGGAAGTCCAGCCAGGTGCTCTATGATGACTTAGAGGAGTGGAGTGGGAGGAGGGGAAAGAGGTTCAAGAGGGAGATAATTATGGCTGATTTGCATTGTTGTATGGAAGAAACCATCACAACATTTTAAAGTAATTTTCCTCCAATTAAAAAATTTTTTAAATTATAATTAAAAAACCAATCAGGTGGAAGAGAAGGGTTCCCTGAAGCAGACCATTATGTATGATTATAGTAATAAAAACAGCAAAAAACAAAGGTTAAAGTCAGTGAAACAGATCCATCATGGAGTCAGAATTGGCTCCTCCCTGCAACACTTTCTTATACAACAGTAGATACTACAAACTCTCTAGGTAGTGCATATACAGATGCTAACAGTAAAATTGTTTCAGAATGACTTTATGTCTTCAAAATTTCATGAAGTGCTGGGAAAATTTTTGAGTGGCACTGCAGTAAATGGAGATTTCAATTACAATGGATTTTCCTCTTCAGCAAGGCCTTCTATAGATTTACTTCATGAGAATGCTGTCATCAGAATCATTCTATGTGTTCTTTTTCTTTTCCATCTTTCTTCTGACTGATTCCCTAGGCAATATCCTGTATGATTGGCCCTTTCCCTAGCCTTGTATATAGGATAGAATACCTGTGGGACTTGGTGTTAAGTAGGACTTTTTAAAATATATATAATCATCCACATTCCAAAATATATTTCAAGAAGTTGAATTTCAACTACTTGATTTTTTTTCAAACAAATAAGAACAAACTTTATTGAATAATCAAGATGCTACCTCAAAATAAAAACAATGTTTTGTGAATGTCACAATGAGTTCTGGGTCCTCAGAGAACAATCTTCCTGATATTTAATGGAAAGGAAGAAACTCCCAAGTAATGTCAAGGGGCAATGGTCTCAGGTGACCATAGAATTCTTATTGGAGTGTGTGTGAAACTTAGCTCCAGCCATGAGGAATAGAGAAGACTCCACAGTACTATTATAAGACACTCTGTAATTTCAGGCGTAGAGTTAATGCATCACAGACATTCAAAGGGCAAAGTGATCTAAAAATTTACCCCTAAATGACGTTAGAAAAAAAAACTGTAATTAAAAAAAATACATTTAAATCGGTTCTACTGAGATGAATGAAACTGGAGCCCATTATACGGAGTGAAGTAAGCCAGAAAGAAAAACAACAATACAGTATACTAATGCATATATATGGAATTTGAAGGATGGTAACGATAACCCTCTATGCGAGACAGAATAAGAGACACAGATGCATAGAACAGTCTTATGGACTCTGAGGGAGAAGGTGAGGGTGGGACGTTCTGGGAGAATAGCATTGAAACATGTATATTATCATATGTGAAACAGAACACCATTCCATGTTCGATGCATGAGACAAGGGCTCAGGGCCGGGGCAATGGGATGACCCAGAGGGATGGGATGGGGAGGGAGGTGGGTGGGGGGTCCAGGAAGGGGAACACATGTAAACTCATGGCTGATTCATGTCAATGTATGGCAAAAACTATTACAATATTGTAAAGTAATTAGCCCCCAACTAAAATAAATAAATTTATTAAAAAAAAAAAAAAAAACTGTAGACAGATGTGAAGGAGCTGTGACTTCCTCATACAACTTAATGTTTTCTTCTTTTTAACAGATTGACAGTGATTCCTCTTTGGCATTAAGGTAGGATTTTATTTTATGTCTTTATTTTCCATAAACATTGTGCTCTATCCACTAATAATAAACAAGTAGATGTATGTGTTAATAGAAGATACTGAAAATACTAAGAGTTAAAATGGACTGGAGATAAATACTGTTGTTTTGCTATTCCACATGGACAATAGCAATGAGAGAAGGTTAGAAAGCTGAAAACTGAGAACAGTTTGCAAACTTCAGACCAAAGTGAAGTATGCAGAGAAAGACTGACTTCACACAGCTAACTCAGAAGAAGAGTAGGTACCACATTACAAGGCCGTGTGAGAACAGGTCAGTATTGCCGAGCACCCGCATGTGATGTTTTAGTAAATGAACTAGCAGGAACTGGATACTTATCATCTGATAGGTCTATATGCACAACATTTTCACTGAGCAAGGAGGTATATTTAAAGCCATTTACAGAGGAAAGAAGTGCTCATTGGGGATTCTGAACTATGCACTTTTGTAAGTAATAGAAGCAGAGGTTGGATTTGATCACAGGCCTTTCTAACTCTCCTCTATCAACTATCCCTTTTCAAAAATACACTCCTGTATAATTCTAGATCTAATCTCAAGGCTAATTAAGTGATTTCATTCTATCAATACAGTTAAACAAGAAAGAATAAAGAAAAACATGTATAAAATCCCTATGTCATTTCCATTATTTAATTGTAAATTTTACTGTAAACCATTGGCAATTGAATTTTTTGTGTTTGCCTCCCCCATCTCCATTTTTCCTTTGGCTACTCAGTGTGGCCATTTGGTTTCATAATTAAGTAGCTGTGATTTATGTAACGCAACAAGCATTCCTTTTGTGGGTCTAATATATAGGCTCATTGAAAGAAGTAAGGAAATAAATTTTCTTCTATCTACAAAAGCCATTTATAACTAGAAAAAGCATAAGCATCATGAAACTTGAATTGTGTAAATTTTGTTAAATTTTCTATCAAAATTCACATCTATTACTCAATAAAGCATACTCCTTGATCTTCTCATTTAAAATATCAGTATTTTTCCTGAAAATTATAGAAAAACTGACTCAAAATTGACTTTCATTTTAACTGGGTTGGAATAAAGTTAAATGCATTTTTCTAAAGACTTGTTGGTAAATATTTCCTGTTTCTCCAGCTTTAAACACTACCCTATGAACAGAAATTAAGTGGAACTGCCAGAAAATTCCTCTAGTTCAGCCCGGAAGGGAACGAGGAGTGACATAGGGGTTCCAGAAGCCCCCAGGCTGGCCTTGGTTTTGATGTACATCTTGGGAGGTATATTGGTTTACAGGGTCCACTGTCCAGGATTTTGATATGGTGATGAAACAAGAGAGTCTGAAAGGTGACTTAAGAAAGAACCTTAAAATTTCTGCAAGTCTCACTGCCATCTCAAAGAAATTAGACTTAACTAAATCCACTAGATCTCTCTGCAAGGATGGGTAATGGACAAACTGGTAAATTGGTTTTTCAGGTAAATAAATTAGTTATGTCCCTTTTAGTCTATAGAAGTGGTCTAGCCCAAGGAGGATGAATTTATCACAAAATGCTGGGCCAGAAAAGAACTCCCTCAAATTCTGTCCCTTGGAGAGTGACCAGAAGTAATGGGAATATTGTCATATTGACATGTTTTCAATCACTGGCTCCCTTGAGTGTTATGAGAAAAGTGGGTTTAATGAGTATAAATGAGAAATGGAAGTAACAGAGTCACAGTGGGAGTTTATCAAACTCTAGACATGCCAATTTTTTTTCTAGTTTTTTTTTTCCCCTTCTTGGAAAGATCTAATAGAAACTTGGGATGATGTGAAAGAGGTCATATAACTTTCAAGAAGGCTCCCTTGGTGATTCTGATATGCTCCGTACTACAGAAGCATGCATGTGTGTGTGCTAAGTTCCTTTAGTTGTGTCAGACTCTTTGAGATCTCATGGACTGTAGCCCACCAGGCTCCTCTGTCCATGGGATTCTCCAGGCAAGAAAACTGGAGTGGGTTGCCATGCCCTCCCCCAGAGAATGTTCCCAACCCAGGAATCGAACCTGCTACACTATGTCTCCTGCATTGGCAGGTGGGTTCTTTACCACTAATGCCACCAGGAGCAGTTATGGCAACTGTGTCTTATTTGATGCCACAGAAAATGAAATATATTGTCCAGGTCTGAAAGCAATAATCCTTTTTGCTCTGTTCCAAGCAAACCATTCCTAGAATTTAGAGGGATTGGGGAGGATGGGGCCAGGGAGAAATATGAAATACACTTTATTCATTAAACAGGCATGTATTAAATAGTTTCGTATGTACTTTTTTTCTTTGCTGAGTCTTGAATTTATTTAAACTAAATTCATTTCTAGTTCCCTATTATTTTGCTTGTCTTTTTAAAAATTAAACTAGTTTATTTACAATATTGAGTTAGTTCCAGCTGTACAGCTTCAGATTCTTTTCCATTATAGGTTACTACAAGATATTGAATATAATTCTCTGTGCTATACAGTGAGTCTTTATCTATTTTTATATATAATAGTGTGTACCTGTTAATCCCCAACTCCAAATTTATTCCTCCCTCTTTGGTTGCCATAAGTTTATTTTCTGTGTGTGTATCTGTGAGTCTATTTCTTTTTTGTAAATAGTTCATTTGTATTTTAAAAAAATTCTACCTGTAAGTGATATCATATGATATTTGTCTCTATTTTGGGGAGAGACATGCTTTATTTATTAATTTATGGCTGCACTGGGTCTTTGTTGCTGTATGCAGGATTTCTCTAGTTGTGGAGAGTGGAGCTACTCTCTAGTTGTGGTTTCTCAATGCGGTGGCTTCTCTTGTAGAGCACAGGGCTCAGTAGTTGCGACTTGCTTGCTCCAGAGTGCATGGGCTTTAGTAGCTGTGGCACAGGGGCTCCTTAGTTGTGGTTCACAGGCCCTAGAATGTGCAGGCTTCAGGAGTTGTGGTACATGGACTCAGTAGTTGCAGTGCGCAGGCTCTAGAGCCCAGTCTCAGTAGTTGTGGCACATGGGCTTAGTTGCTCAGACGCATGTGGAATCTTCCCTGACCAGGGATCAGACCCGTGCTTCCTGCATTGGCAGGCGATTCTTATTCATGGTATCACCAAGGAAGTCCTTTGTTTTTCTCTTTCTGACTTACTTCACTTGGCACATAATATTCTGTAGGTCCATCCATGTTGATGTGAATGACGTTATTTCATTCTTTTTTATGACTGAATAGTATTCCATTTGTGTGTGTGTGTGTGTGTGTGTGTGTGTGTGTGTGTGTGTGTGTATCTCACATCTTCTTTATCCATTCATCTGTTGATGGACGTTCAGGTTGCTTCCATATCTTGGCTATTGTAAATGGTGCTGCTATGAACACTGGTGTGCATGTGGCTTTTCAAATTAGTATTTTTGGGTTTTTTGGATATATTCCTAGGAGTAGAGTTGTTGGGTCATATGGCAGTTCTATTTTTAGTTTTTTGAGAAACTTCTATACTGTTTTCCACACCATATAGTTGCACCAATTTACATTTAGGGAGTTGACATTTAAACTGGGTTTGAAACAAAGACTGTGGTTTACGAAGTGCAGAGGAAGAGCATTGCAAATAGAGAAACAATGTGTACATGTGTACACAGTCGGAGAGCCACCAAGGGGCACTCCATGCTTGGGGGACAATGGGATGCTTTTCACGTAGAGGAATTTAGTGGCAGAAGATGAGATGGACAGGTAAACCTTGAATGCCATGCTAGGGCACTTGCAGGAACACTTTTTAACCTACCAGTTCAGAAGATCTACACCTGAATAACTCTGTCTGGGTATAAATGTCAGCTCCTCCTTTAGCAAATTTTATCACCTTCACAATTAAGTAACTCTCTAGACTATAGTTTCCTTATCTCAAGCATGGACACAATACTACTGTTTATCCTGTAAGGTATTTAGGAGGTTATGTGAAAGAGGTGTTCTGGGTACATTAGAAAGTGTTGGTCACTCAATCACGTCTGACTCTTTGTGACCGCATGGACTGTAGCCTGCCTGGAATTCTCCAGGCATACTGGGGTGTGTGTGTGTGTTAGTCGCTCACTTGCTCTTTGTGACCCCATGGGCTGTAGCCCACCAGTCTCCTCTGTCTGTGGAATTCTCCAGGCAGGAATACTGGAGTGGGTTGCCATTCCCTTCTCCAGGGGATCTTACAGACCCAGGGACTGAACCCAGGTTTCCTGCATTTCAGGCAGATTCTTTACCATCTGAGCCACAAGGGAAGCCCCTCTGGATACATTGGATATCTAGATATTTTTAAGCATGTCAAACTACTCTCAACATGGGATTCTTACAGTAGCTGTTTCCTGCATGTATCATGTTTTACCCCTAGATCTTATATGAGACATGCTTACCACATTCTAATCGCAAAATGTCAGTCCCATAGAAAGGGCTTTCCTGACTCCACAGTCCAATGTAGCCACCCAGTCCCTCACTTTTATATCACTTTCCTTTTATTCTCTTCATGGCATTTTCTCTATCTGAGATAGGAAAGGTCATATGTGTCTTATCTTATATTTCCCATGCAGAGAATTGACTAATATGTTGTATACAGTAACTAAATATATTTGGAATCAGTGCATTGACTTTAGATAGTCAATTAAGCAACCCATATCTTGGTTTCAATTTTTGTAACATCAGGATTGAAATACTACCACACATAACTGTTGGGAGAAATCTAGTGAGAAAAACACAAAGAATTTTTTCCAGTGTATTTGAAATTATGAGTAAACACTGGTTACCTACATCACCGCCTTGTATATTTTTGCCAATAATTCAGTACTTAACACACAAACTTTCCAGATAATGGTATATTTTCTCTTTTCTTCAAGCTTTGTGGATCCTGCAAAAATACTCTCCCGTGTGTCTCTACCAGCCTGTCTCCAATCTACAACTCCACACCAATGTCTTCTCACTGTTTTTCTTTCATTCCCTAACAACAGTGCCTGAAACCAAGCTCCGTATTATTTGGAACACCTGTATGTTACTTTCATGCTGTCATCTCAAACAGAGAGTAGATATTTTAACAACAGATGAAGACTACCTGAGATCATTGAATTCTTATGAGTTATGCTGCAAAGAAGCCCTGTCCACCAGGATATCAGTTAGCTTTATCCTGGAAGTTTTCCTGAAAGCTCAAGAATTGATCAGAGCATCATGAACCAGATGAGCCATCCAGGATGAGAATAGTCTCCATAACTATTTTGCTTCCGTGATCTGCCTGAATGACAGACAATTATTGAACAACTCTAGTTCAGCTTATAGTTATGTATAGAAAATTAGTATACATTTTAACCTGGCATAGGTTTGAAAGCCCATTCATTCTTAAGTCCATTCACTGGCATAATTGTCAGCCAAGCAGCCACTGCCTCTTGGGGAGCACCTCTAAGGACAGAATTATTTTCCAAGAATGTTTGGAAGCTATTCAAAAATTTTTCCTTACTTCTCTAATATTGATTCAGTCAACATTGTTAAGTACTTCTCTATGCCAAGCTATGATTAGACCACACACAAAACATTTTACATCCTTTACTCCTCATACTCTTGTCGGTGAGCAAATAAACATTTTCCATATTTCTCTCATTCATGAAGATTCTTATTGTAGAAGCTGGAAAGGGGTGATAAATTAGGGAGCTCATAAAATATATATTTGGGCCTACTCTATGGAATTTATATATATTCTCCTATGAGAATCTTTTTCTTCATCACTCTGAGTCCTGACGTAGAATTAAGCCAACTACATTTAACTTCCATTTCTCAGGCTTTTTTGTTAAGAGTTGTCTTGTCAGTGTCTATGATTAAAGGCATCAGTACTTCAGTACTTTCAGCAGTCTTATCAGAGTCTTAACCCCAAGAACCTCTGTACCTTTGGAGGAGGGTTGCTACATACACCAAGAGAATGGGCAATCATACTACAGTGAGCACATTCCTTCTGTGGGGATTTTCCAGTCTCTCAGACCTGCAGGGTTTCCTTTTTGTGATGATTTTCTTCTCCCATGTGACCATCCTAGCTGCAAACACATCCGTAATGGTGGCCGTCAAGCTCAGTCGCAACCTTCACACTCCCATGTACTTTTTCCTCTGTGGCCTCTCCTTTTCAGAAACCTGTACCACTGTGGTAATCATCCCTCGCGTGTTGGTGGACTTCCTATCAGACAGTAAGTCCATTTCTATTCCTGAGTGTGCCACACAGATGTTTTTCTTCTTTGGCTTAGGAACCAACAACTGCTTCATCTTGGCCGCCATGTCCTATGACCGTTACACTGCTATTCACAACCCACTGCGCTACTCCATCCTCATGACCCATAAGATCTGCTTTCAGCTGATGATGGCTTCTTGCATTACTGGGGTTGTGGTGTCACTGTGCCTTGTCCTCACAGTATTCAACTTGTCTTTCTGTGACTCGAGCATCATCCAGCATTTTTTTTGTGACATTACACCTGTAGTCTCCCTTGCCTGTGATTACACCGTTTTTCAGAAAGTGGTTCTTCTTGCCTTCACTGCCTTTGTGTTGGTGGGCAGCTTTACTTTAATTATGATTTCCTATGTCTTCATTGGGTCCGTAGTTATGAAGATGCCTTCAGCCAAGGGGAGGTATAAGGCCTTCTCAACTTGCTCCTCCCACCTCACTGTGGTGTGCATACACTATGGATTTGCTGGCTTTGTCTATTTGAGGTCCAAGAACAGTGACTCATTCCGTGAAGATATGCTTATGGCTGTGACATATACAGTGCTGACACCTCTGCTTAATCCCATTGTTTACAGTCTAAAAAACAAAGAAATGCAAACAGCCCTAAAGAAAGTACTAGGCAATATATGTAGGTTTTCCCCTTAGATAGTAAATAAAAGGGCCCTGAACACTTCTAAAATTTTTATAGCACAAGCATTGATAAATAAAAGTAGAGAAAGTGAAGTTATTTTTGTTCAGTCGATAAGTTGTGTCTAATTCTTTGTGACTCCATGGACTGTGGCACACCAGGCTCCTCTGTCCTCACTGTCTCCCAGAGTTGGTTCAAATTCATGTCTATTGAGTCAGTGATGCTATCTAACCCTCTCATCCTCTGCCGCCCTCTTCTCCTTTTGCCTTCAGTTGGAGTACTTCCAATACAAATCATCACTTTGTTATACAAAGCAATTAAAATGTGTTCTAATGACTAATATGCTCTGGTCTTACTCCTTTTCTGCTGTAAAATTAGATGTAGTTTTAAAATATTTTTAAACAAAACATTAAAAATTTTTATTACATACATATGTATACATACATATACACACATATATATGCATGTGTGTGCGTATGTGCTTAGTCATTCAGTTGGTCTGACTCGTTACAACACCATGGACTGTAGCCCACCAGGCTCCTCTGTCCATGGGATTCTCCAGGCAAGAATAATGGAGTGGATAGTCATTCCATTCTCCAAGGGATCTTCCTGGCCCAGGTGCCAAACCCAGATCTTCTGCAATGCATGTGGAGTCTTTATCATCTGACTCATCATGGAAGCCCAGGTAAATGCATACACACAAGCAAATATGTATGTAGTAAGTGTATCAAAATGTTTTAGAATATTGTATTTTCTTTTTTTATTCAGGTATAGATGATTTGGGAATACTATATTTTCATAATTTTAGTTTCCTTTGGAGAAGGAAGAAAATTATATTAAAAAGGATAAGAGAGAATGAAAGAGGGAGAGAGAGCAAGAGAGAGAAAGAGAAGAAAGAGAAAGATCAGTAATTTACATAATCAAAAAGGGAGAAAGCACAAACACACAAATTTAGTGTTGAAAGGAGTGAAAGACCACAATACAGAGAAATTTTAAAACATTTTAATATCCCACAAGGGAGAGGCTACATGTATATGTAGGCTGATTCATTACCTGTACACTAGAAACTAACACAACCTTGTAAAACAACTATACTCCAATAAAAATAAAAAATCTGGAGTATAGTTGCTTCACAATGTTCTGTTAGTTTCTACTGTATAGCAAAGTAAAACAGCTATACATATACAAATATCTCCCTTTTTTTGGATTTCTTTCCCATTTAGGTCACCACAGAGCACTGAGTAGAGTAGGTTCTCACTAGTTACCTGTTTTCTATGTATCTGTGGTATATATATGTCAGTCCCAATCTCCCAATTCACCCCATCGCCTTTTCCCCCTTGGTATCCATACGTTTGTTCTCTCTGTCTGTCTCTCTATTTCTGTTTTGTAGATAAGACTGCCTATACTAATTTTTTTTTTTCAGATTCTACATATATGTGTTAATGTACGATATTTGTTTTCTTTTTCTGACTTACTTCAACTCTGTACGACAGTCTCTAGGTCTATCCATGTCCTTACCAATGACCCAATTTTGTTCCTCTTTATAACTACTATTCTGTTGTGTATATATGCCACATCTCTATTTATTCCTCTGCTGTTGGATATTCAGGTTGCTTCCATGTCCTGGCTACTGTAAATCGTGCTGTAATGAACATTGGGATACATGTGTCCATTTGAATTATGGTTTTCTCTGGGTGTATGCCCAGAGAAAATTAATTTTAAAAAACTTTTTTAAAAAAGTAAAGAAAGAAAGAAAATATTTGTTTAACTTTATTCAAAGAAATAAGGAAACTAGGTGGGAACAGATGTATTTCTGAAAAAATAAAGTGATGAAAGTTACTTCAAAACTAATATGCACTTTTAGCACGTCAAATTCGAGCAATAATACAGATACCTGTCAAAGAGCTATTCTTTTCAACCCCAACAAAAGAGTATGCTAGATGATTTCATAATGGACTTCCACAAGTCCTCAAAAAGCAAATAATTGAAATTCTGAGTTAGAGCATAGACAAAGATAAATACCTTTGAATTTATACAAACCACAGAGGTGGATGGTGTTGTAAATAACTGAATCTGAGGCCACTTGAAATAAGGGAGAGGCTGTAGGGAGGGCTGGGCATCTGAGGCCACGTTGTCTAATAGCACATCCATATGGTGAGTGACATTCCCAATGTTGTAGCTTGACTGAGGGACTGAGATGGGAGAAAGAATCAAGGGACTGGTGGCAAAGTCCTTAATAAATAAGAAGAAACTGAGTGGTTAGTAAAGGACTCTGAGGAAAAAATGGTATATTTTTTTCATTGCTGGATAGTATTGGTGTCAATAAGTGAAACATTATGTCATGAAGATTGCCTGTAAATGATTTAGCAATGTGGTGAGGGGCTAGGAGAATATCAACATTGTGCGCAGGTGTCTGTAGAATTGGGAAGTGAGCAACTTCTCTTCAGTAGAGCTGAGAAGTCCCCTCCTTGGATAGCTAGGTTTGGTTTAGATGGAGAGGTAGATCATGTGCTTTGTGAGAAGTTGATAGGTGGAATAGAAAGAAGATTTCAGAATCAAAGTTAAACTTATAGGAGAAAGCTTAGCAAGGAAAGAGAATTTTGAAGAGACAAAACAGGGAGTTGTATATGAGTGAGTACTGGTGAAAAGAGCTCCCAAATGGTTTGCAATTGGGATTCACATCACAGTTTCATTGATTGTAGGTAGTGTCAGAGACTATTGGGTCTGTGGTTCTTTGCTCAACATTGAATTAAAGTTTGGCTAGAGGTTCTCTAACCAGCCATTTCACAAACTTCATCACTGCATTTTCACAAATCTCCCTGTTAGTGTGAAAAATCTCTAACTCCTCATATAATTATCTGAAGTTTTTATTTCTTTTTTTTTTATATAAATTTATTTATTTTAGTTGGGGGCTAATTACTTTACAATATTGTAATAGTTTTTGCCATACATTGACATGAATCAGCCATGGGTTTACATGTGTTCCCCTTCCTGGACCCCCCACCCACCTCCCTCCCCATCCCATCCCTCTGGGTCATCCCATTGCCCCGGCCCTGAGCCCTTGTCTCATGCATCGAACATGGAATGGTGTTCTGTTTCACATATGATAATATACATGTTTCAATGCTATTCTCCCAGAACGTCCCACCCTCACCTTCTCCCTCAGAGTCCATAAAATTGTTCTATGCATCTGTGTCTCTTATTCTGTCTCGCATATAGGGTTATCGTTACCATCTTTCAAATTCCATATATATGCATTAGTATACTGTATTGGTGTTTTTCTTTCTGGCTTACTTCAGTCTGTATAATGGGCTCCAGTTTCATTCATCTCAGTAGAACCGATTCAAATGTATTTTTTTTAATGGCTGAGTAATATTCCATTGTGTATATGTTTTATTTCATTAATTATTGTAAGTCCCCAAGTTTTGACCAAATTGAATTTATCCCTGGAGTGCAAATTTGGTTTAACATATGAAAAATCAATGTAATATATCACAGAAACAGAATGAAAGCTAAAACTGCATGATCAGGTCAATAGATATGATATATACACACAATGAAATGTTATTCAGTCATTAAAAAAATAAGGAAATGTTGCCATTTGTGACAACATGGATGTATCTGGAGACAATGGAAGTTAAATTCATTGTAGTAGAGAATAGAATGGTAGTTACCAGGGTTGGGGAGGTGAGGGAACGGGAAGATGTTGGTCAAAGGGTATAAAGTTACAGTCATGTAGGATGAATAAACTCTAGAGATTGAACGTATAGTATTATAACTATAGTTCATAACACTGTATTTTATGCTGGAAATTTTCTAAGAGTCAATTTAAGTTACTCCTATCACACCTAAAAAAGATAAGGAGATGTGAGGAGATGAATATGTTCAATTCAGTTCAGTCACTCAGTTGTGTCCAACTCTTTGCGACCCCATGGATCACAGCGTGCCAGGCTTCCCTGTCCATCACCAACTCCCAGAGCTTACTCAAACTCATGTCCATCAAGTCGTTGGCTTGGTTGTATTTATCAATTCACTATGTATATGTATGTCAAAACATCAGGCTGAACACTTTAAACACATAAAATTTTTATTTTAAAAGTCTTAAAATTGCTTTGGAGGTTAAAAAGAACATGGCAACTAGCACTTTATATCATACCACTTGAATGGAAACCATTGTGTTTTTAAGAAACATTTCTTTGATTGCTGTGAAAAATACATACTCAACTTTTATTTCCTCAGTTCATAAGCTAGTGCTAGGAATAAAGGAGACATTAAATAAATAATTCATAGATTAGAATTAATGTTTAACCAACAGATACTTGTTGAATGCTTGCTCTGTACCAGACACTGTACTTTGAGTTAAGGATAATTAGTTCAACCTCCCACATTACTACTTTTACCCACCCACCAAAGTTTCTGCAACTGCATTTCCAACTCTCAATGACCAGTTAACTCCTTTTTTCCTTCATGTCTCAGTTTAAATATCATTTCCCCAGTAAAGCTTTCCTTGAGCTTCACAAATAAATGCATTTGCCAAATGATATTATGTGAAGTAGAGACAGAGCAAAAAGATACAACCTGGGGCTTTTGGTAGTGAGGTAGGGTATACATAGAACTTGGAGGTCAACGATACCTAAGACTTGTGAGGCCAAGACACTGGGGAGGGAAAAGAAAAACAAAAACTATAGAGCAGTGAGCCTGAAATTCTATGTATAATTTCTCATCATGGAATTTGACTACTTCCAAGCTGCACATGGGTTGGTGAGATATCAAGCACCAAGCAGAAATCAGCTTATGAGAACTTGAAGATCTTAGCAGAGATTTGGGCATTTTGCAGCATTGGTTTGATAGAGTTTGGTAGATAGGCTGTTTAAGGTAGAGGGGACCCATAGCACCGTATACTTTTGAGAGTCCTGAAATACTACACCTTAGGAGTAATTGCTACATCCTAGGAACAAGGTCAAACCAGAAATAGATCATCCTCAGCAAAGCACAACACCCAACCTACACTGGAAACACCACCACTTTCTGTTAGGATGTACCTTTATTTTTTTTTCTCTTTGTTTTTTTTTTTTTTAATATGTTTATTTATTTTAATTGGAGGCTAATTACTTTACAACATTGTAGTGGTTTTTGCCATACATTGACATGAATCCGCCACGGGTGTACATGTGTTCCCCATCCTGAACCCCCCTCCCACCTCCCTCCCCATCACATCCCTCTGGGTCATCCCAGTGCACCAGCCCCAAGCATCCTGTCTCATTCACTGAACCTGGACTGGTGATTCATTTCACATATAATAATATACATGTTTCAGTGCCATTCTCCCATATCATCCCACCCTTGTCCTCTCCCACAGAGTCCAAAAGACTGTTCTATACATCTGTGTCTCTTGCTGTCTCGCATATAGGGTTATCGTTACCATCTTTCTAAACTTCATATATATGCGTTAGTATACTTTATTGGTGTTTTTCTTTCTGGCTTACTTCACTCTGTATAAAAGGCTCCGGAATTATACTGTACTTGGAGACATCAGTTCCTTTTTTATTTGAATGACCCTTTTGGGCACTATATTTTCATTTCCTCAAAGGGATCAAGCTAGTGCTTTATTTTCCTGCCAGAATAAAATTGAATACATTATGGAAGAAGATTAGCTCATCTAGAACCTCTAAAATGTTTCTTTTTTTAAAGAACTTATCTATTTTTAATTGAAGGATAATTTCTTTACAATATTGTGTTGGTTTCTGCAAAACATCAGCATGAATCAGCCATAGGTATACCTATGTTCTCTCCCTTTTGAACCTACCCCCCATCTCCCTCCCCATCCTAACCCTCTAGGTTATTACAGAGCTCCAGTTTGAGTTCTCTGAGACATACAGCAAATTCCCATTGGCTATCTATTTTTACGTACGGTTATGTATACATTTACATGTTACTCTCACCATACATCCCACCCTCTTCTTCCTCCCTCCTCTGCTATGTCCATGAATCAGTTCTCTTGTCTGTGAGTCCATTGTTGCCCTGTAAGTAGGTTCATCAGTACCATCTTTCTAGACAAATCATAGAGGATCTTGCTGTGATTTATGTCATAGAGTGTTCTGCCTATGTTTTCCTCTAAGAGTTGCATAATTTCTGGTCTTAAATTTAGATCTTTAATCCATTTAGAGTTTATCTTTGTGTATGGTGTTAAGTAGAAATGGAGTTCTTCTTAGAAGAACTGGAGTTCCTTAGAAGAAATGAAGTAGTCATCATAGTCAACAAAAGAGTCTGAAATGCAGTACTTGGATGCAATCTCAAAAATGACAGAATGATTTCTGATCATTACCAAGGCAAACAATTCAACATCACGATAATCCAAGTCTATGCTCCAATCAATAATGCTGAAGTAGCTGAAGTTGAACGGTTCTATGAAGACCAACAAGACCTACTAGAACTAACACCCAAAAAAGATGTCCTTTTCATTATAGGGGGCTGGAATGCAAAAGTAGGAAGTAAAGAAACACCTGGAGTAACAGGCAAATTTGGCCTTGGAGTACACAATGAAGTAGGGCAAAGGCTAATAGGGTTTTGCCAAGAGAACTCACTGGTCATAGCAAACACCCTCTTCCAACAACACAAGAGAAGACTCTACACATGGACATCACCAGATGGTCAATACCAAAATCAGATTGATTATATTCTTTGAGCTGAAGATGGAGAAGCTCAATACAGTCAGCAAAAACAAGACTGCGAGCTAACTGTGACTCAGATCATGAACTCCTTATTGCCAAATTCAGATTTAAATTGAAGAAAGTGGGGAAAACCACTAGACCATTCAGGTATGACCTAAATCAAATCCCTTACGGTTATACAGTGGAAGTGACAAGTAGATTTAAGGGACTATATCTGATAAACAGAGTGCCTGATGAACTACGGATGGAGGTTCATGACATTGTACAGGAGACAGGGATCAAGACCATCCCCAAGAAAAAGAAATGCAAAAAACCAAAATGGCTGTCTGAGGAGGCCTTACAAATAGCTGTGAAAAGAAGAGAAGCAAAACGCAAAGGAGAAAAGGAAAGATACACCTATTTGAATGCAGAGTTCCAAAGACTAGCAAGGAGAGATAAGAAAGCCTTCCTCAGTGATCAGTGCAAAGAAATAGAGGAAAACAGTAGAATAGGAAAGACTAGACATCTCTTCAAAAAAATTAGAGATACCAAGGGAACATTTCATGCAAAGATTGGCTCAATAAAGGGCAGAAATGGTATGGACCGAACAGAAGCAGAAGATAAAGAAGAGGTGGCAAGAATACACAGAAGAACTATAGAAAAAAGATCTTCATAACCCATATAATCACAATGGTGTGATTACTCACCTACAGCCAGACATCCTGGAATACGAAGTCAAGTGGGCCTTAGGAAGCCTCACTATAAACAAAGCTAGTGGAGGTGATGGAATTCCAGTTGCTATTTCAAATCCTGAAAGATGACGCTGTGAAAGTGCTGCACTCACTATGCCAGCAAATTTGGAAAACTCAGTAGTGGCCACAAGGATCATCGAAAAAGCAAGAGTTCTAGAAAAACATCTATTTCTGCTTTATTGACTATGCCAAAGCCTTTGACTGTGTGGATCACAACAAACTGTGGAAAATTCTTCAATTGATGGGAATACCAGACTACCTTATCTGCCTCCTGAGAAATCTGTGTGCAGGTCAGGAAGCAACAATTAGAACTGGACATGGAACAACAGATTGGTTCCAAATCAGGAAAGGAGTATGTCAAGGCTCTATATTGTCACCCTGCTTATTTAACTTATATGCAGAGTACATCATGAGAAACACTGGGCTGGAGGAAGCACAAGCTGGAGTCAAGATTGCCAGGAGAAATATCAATAACCTCAGTTATGCAGATGACACTACCCTTATGTAAGAAAGTGAAGAACTAAAGAGAATCTTGATGAAAGTGCAAGAGGAGAGTGAAAAAGTTGGCTTAAAACTCAACATTCAGAAAACTAACATCATGGCATTTGGTCCTATCACTTCATGGCAAATAGATGGGGAAACAGTGGAAACAGAGATTTTATTTTTTTTTTGGCTCCAAATCACTGCAGATGGTGACTGCAGCCATGAAATTGAAAGACGCCTGCTCCTTGGAAGATAAGTTATGACCAACATAGACAGCATATTAAAAAGCAAAGACATTATTTTGCCAACAAAGGTCTGTCTAGTCAAGACTATGGTTTTTCCAGTAGTCATGTATGGATATGAGAGTTGGACTATAAAGAAAGCTGAGCACTGAAGAATTGATGCTTTTGAACTGTGGTGTTGGAGAAGACTCTTGAGAGTCCCTTGGACTGCAAGGAGATCCAACCGGTCCATCATAAAGGAAATCAGTCCTGAATATTCATTGGAAGGACTGATGTTGAAGCTGAAACTCCAATACTTTGGCCACCTGATGTGAAGAACTGACTCATTGGAAAAGACCGTGATGCTGGGAAAGATTGAAGGCGGGAGGAGAAGAGGACAACAGAGGATGAGATGGTTGGATGGCATCACCGACTCGATGGACATGAGTTCGAGTAAACTCTGGGAGTTGGTGATGGACAGGGAAGCATGGTGTGCTGCAGTCCATGGGGTCACAAAGAGTTGGACACGACTGAACAACTAAACTGAACTGACCTAGAATTCTACCTGAAATAGAAATCTTTCTCAAAAATGAGGGTTCAATAAGGATCATTTTATGATTAAAAAAAATCTGTTAAAATTCATCACCAGCAAACTTGTCTTAAAAGAGAAAATAATGGTTTTTTTAAAAGCAGTAGTAAAACTAATGTAAGGTTTAAAGAAAGGAGTGAAGGACACCAAAAAGAATAAATATATAGGAATCTAGAGGAGGTACCCTAGGTGAAGGAATAGCTTTGAGAAATAATTAAGAAACTACATGGGTAGGTAGATGATGATACTGTCTTACCACTTCTATGGCCTCAGCTTAAAACAGAAAAAAGAAAGAATACCCTCTTGTAGAACCTAAAATAGAAACTTTATTGAAGTATAATTTACATATGCACAATTTAGGTATATAGGTTGATGACTTTTGGCAAACGTATACACTTTTGAAACCACCAACTCAGTCACAATATACAGTGATTTCCTCATCCCTAAGGAAGTATCTCTTGCCCCTTTGCTTCCAGTCTTCTCTAACACTCCACTACAGATAAGTGTGTTATGGAATCTGGGAAATGTCAGTAATTTCATAAGTTCTAATCCACTTCAGATGAACATCTTCCTGAAATTTATATAGGCTAAGTGTCTTTAAATATCAGAACACTTCAGGATCTTTTACAGTTTCTCCAAGTTCAAATCCTGCCTTTTATTAATATGTAACAATCTACAACCCACAGTAAGTAGGAAACTTCCCCCAAAAAATCATGCAAAGGATTTTTTTATTGTTTCCACAGGGGTGTCCTTGATCCTTAGTTTTGGGCACACTGTTTAGGAAAGACACTTTTTACCATTCCTGATATACTTTCCCCCACTTTTGGAGAGACATCACTAGCATAACGCTCCTGACATCTAAGCCTTTGCTACTTCTTCCTCTAGGAGTAAATTAGCTGATGGTAAGTTTTGAAAAGAAAACTAGATATGCAATTGTATTCATTTGTGAGGGCAGTGGTACCAAAATACCATAAATGAGCTATCTTAAGCAACAAAATTAAGATTTAATTCTTAACAGAATTAAGCCTCATTGGAAAAGATCAGGATGCTGGGAAAGATTGAAGGCAGGAGAAGGGGACAACAGAGGATGAGATGGTTGGATGGCATCACCAGCTCGATGGACATGAGTTTGAGCAAGCTCCAGGAGTTGGTGATGGACAGGGAGACCTGGCGCTGCAGTCCATGGGGTCGCAAAGAGTCGGACATGACTGAGCAACTGAACTGACTAAGCAACAGAAACATATTGTCTCACAGTTCTGGAAGCCAGAAGTCCAAGATGATTGAGTCAGCAGAGTTGGTTCCTTCCAAGCACTGGGGGATCTGCTCTTCACTTCATGCTTAGCTTCTGGTGGTTTGCTGGCAATCTCTGAAGTTTCTTAGCTTGTAGAAGCATACCCATATTTCTGCCTTTATCTCCACATGATGTTCTTTCTGTCTGTTGTCCGTGTCCAAATTGTTCTTTTTAAAAGAAGGATATCAATCATATTGGATTAGAAGCCCAGCCTGCTCCAATATGACTTAATCTTAATTACATCTGAAAGAATCCTGTTCCCAGTCAAGGTTAAATTCTGAGGTACTGGTGGCTAGAATTCAACATATGAATTTTGGAGGGACACAGTTCAACCCATAACCTTCTCAGCCCTCCTCCTTCACCCTTTCTCTTGCGACTGAGCCTGGCTTCAGTGTCCTTGGCTGCTCTTGGTCATCCATAAGCCAATGGTTAAAGGCCTAAACTCACTGGGGAGATCTGTTTCCATTACTGCCAGTAACAGAGAAGGAAAGAGGGTCAAATTCTGGGATTCAGGACACAAAAATATATGTGTTCACACATATGTACCCCATTCTCTAATATAACTCTTTCATTCATACAGGTAATATTTTGCTCTCCCATATATCTTCTCTTTTTGTCATTTCCTTAGCTGATTTAGAATTTAGGAGAAGATGAGTATCAATGTATATCCTCTCCAATAAAGACTGTAGCAGTACTACACCTCACTCCCTACGTCTGGATGACTGCAGTGTTTGAATTCCCTTAGAGTGGAAAAATCTCTGCATGGATTTACCATAATCTATCAGGGAGTGTTTAAGGGTCTACCCAAAGAGACTTAGATAGGAAGAGGTCAATGTGTGATGCGTAGAAGGAAAGGAATGGAGGGGGAGCTGACCATTTTGATGGGTGTGCAGTGAGGATCACTCCAAATTTGTTGGAGTACTAAACCTCAGAAAGATTTGTCATTTACTGAGGAAGGAACAGAGGAGAAGAAACAGTTTTGGGAAGAAGTCAGTGAGGGAACACTGAGTTTGAGAGTCTTGGAGAATAGGCCAGTGAAGAAGTTCATTGATCCTCCAAGGAAGATTGTATTTGGAGATAGGGATACTGTCACACAGAATTTGTCTGACATTATCGATATGATATAAATAAAATATATTATCTAAAATATTAATCATAAGTCATCGTGAAAGGAGTATAGGAGGAAGGGAATTGGTTCAGAGGCAGCTGCCATAACCAAACTAGAACATAAGCACCTTTGAAAAGGGCAATGGAAGTAGTGACAGTGGACAACTCCTTAAGTAACGGTACAAAATAGGTGGCATATATTCTTTGCCTAAACCATGATTTCATATCTCTTATCTATCAACTGTTGTTAAAAGAAAGTCCCAACAACCCAGTCTCTCACTCCAAAGAAATATCAGTGTCCAAAATCTTACTCTAGTAGCCATCTGCTAAGACGGGCTGTGAGAGGAATCAGCTGAAATTTACAGTTTCTTCTGTGCTACCTGGGTTGGACTTCTTAATTGTCAAACAGAGGATTCATGATCTTTGCTCTGGCTCAAGTAAAGTAAAAATAAACAAAAGCTTTTCTGAGACACTAACACCAATGTTTCCAAAAGTTGAATTATTCCTTTACCAAGGCAAGACAGCGCTTTTAAGGGTGTACCCTGAACTGCTGACTTGCCAACATTATTGTCTATTACATGTTGTTGATGAGAAGTTTCTTTCCCAAATGTTATTTTACAAGATGGTATACAATTAAATTTGATCTTTGAGGCCTCTCTCCATTTAAATAGGATTCTATAATTGGCAAGTGGGATTTTAAATAGAAATTATTTTTCAAAGGTGTTCTCAACTTGAAGAATCCATATTTATAGTTTTAACCAAAAAGACACCCATTTTAGTGATACACTTAACTTTATACATGGAAACATTGGTCTTTTATATTTACAGAAGCTTCTCACTATAAAAGCAATAAAGTTAGTGACGTATGTATGTGTATGTATGTTAGTCACTCAGTCATGATAAATATCAATGAAAATATCCAGCAAAAATATCCCCCAAATGAATAGTTTGTTATCTATAGATTTATATCTGATTTAATTCAGAAAAACCAGTGTATTCTAGCCACTAGTTTTCTCATAGCCTCTTTCACCTCCTTATTCCTCAGACTGTAGATGAGTGGGTTCAACATGGGGACCACCACCGTGTAGATTACAGATGCCACTTTGACCTGATCAGCTGAATAGTTCGATTTGGGCATCACATAAACAAATAAAACCGTCCCATAAAACAAAGTGACTGCAGTGAGGTGGGAGGTGCAGGTCAAGAACGCCTTCTTCCTCCCCTCAGTGGAGCGCATCTTCAGGATTGAGTGGAGGATGTAGCTGTAGGACATAGTTATGGTAAACAGTGTGCTTATGAGGACTGATGCTGAGGAGATGGCTGGAGATACCTCAGCAATATAAACATGGCCACAAGAAAGCTTCAAGAGTGGGAAGAGGTCACAGAAAAAATGATTGATTTGATTTGGTCCACAGAAGGAGAGATTCATCAGACAGCTGGTAAATGATGAAGCATTCATGCAACCACCCAAGTAGGAGGCCCCCAGCAGGAGGAAGCAGACCACTGGTGACATCTGGGTGGAGTAGAGCAGGGGAGCACAAATGGCCACGTAGCGATCATAGGCCATGGTGGCCAGCAGAAAGCACTCTGTAGTCCCAAAGGCAACATCAGAGGCAAGCTGGACTATACAACCAAGGATTGGGATGGCAGTTCTCGCTTTTAAGAAACTCATCAGCATGACTGGTGTAACTGATGTGGAATACCCAATGTCCACAAAGGCCAAATGACTAAGGAAAAGGTACATAGGCGTGTGAAGCTGTGGGCTACTTCGGATTAAGATGATTATGCTGATGTTTCCCACCATGGTAACTACGTAAACTCCTAGAAAAATCACAAAGAAGATGGCACATAGTGTCACATTATCCGTTAATCCCAAAATAATGAACTCTGTCACTGTTGTACGGTTTGCAGCCTCCATCTATTCATTTAACAGCGCCTATTGAAATCAGAACCAGAGGAGATTAAATTGACTGGAATGACCCCACATTTTATATGCACACCTAAGCATAACCTAAATATAATCTTATACATATTTCAAATGGTAAATTTGCCTTATTTACAGAACACTTTGTGCACATAAGCTTTCTTTGCAGTTTCCATGAAAATATTAAAATTGAAGCCTCAGTTACCTTAGGAGTCAGCTGTTTTATTCCTATGTGTAGACCATGGAATAAGTCTTACTTGTGTGCAAGGGGTATATGCAAAGGAATGTTTATAGCTATATTGATTGCAATAACATGAGCTGTAAATAACGTGAATGTTCATAGAAAGAGCAGCTCTTGATATTGCAGCCCCATCCCAAATATACCTCTGGTCAGTAATTTCTGTCTTAGTAAATGCTGTCTCCGTTTATCCAACTGATCAGGCCAAAAAATATGATGTTAAATTTGACATCTCTTTCTTCCTTGATCTTTTTCCTGGAATAAAAAAAAATATTTGATAGCAAGGGCTAAAAGGTGTCCATGTTCAAGATGAAAAATGGAAGTAGAACTTTTACTGTTGTGAGCAAAACCTCCTAGATGTTTTGCAAAATCTTCCAGGACTTAACTTCTATACCATACCTTTTTATACTTATGGGATTGTATGAAGCAATACAAAGAGTCTATATATTTTTATGGGCAAGGATTAAATGCAAGAAAACTGAAAGATTTGGAAACTTGGGTTAATTATGTTTTGGTTTCTTCAGTTCTATGAAGCAACTACAGAGAAATAAGAAGCAGGGGCATATGAGGAGGATGAGAGGAAAGGGTAGTTAGGGAGATAGAGAGAAAGTAAAGAAAGCTAGGAAACTGGACTGAAAGATTAGAACTTCAGAATATTGCTCCCTTACTTCAAAATGGATCACACAGATCAAGGGCAGGTGAGAATATTAATTACCTTCAGTCATTTCCATGACTCTTCTAATTTAATGATCAACATATTCTTATTAATAATTTGTTTTTTAAAGAACCTCTATCTTAAGGATTAAGAAAACATATAAGCTATGATAAACCTAGACAGTGTATTAAAAAGCAGAGACATAAATTTGCTGACAAAGGTCCATATAGTCAAAGCTATGGTTTTTCCAGTAGTCATCTATGGATGTGAGAGTTGGACCATAAAGAAGGCTGAGAGCCAAAGAACTGATACTTTTGAACTGTGGTGCTGGAGAAGACTGAGATTCCCTTGGACTGAAAGGAGATCAAAGCAGTCAATCCTAAAGGAAATCAACCCTGAATATTCATTGGAAGGACTGATGCTGAAGCTCCAGCTTCAATATTTTGCCCACCTGTTGTAAAGAGCTGACTCATTGGAAAAGACCATGATGCTGGGAAAGATTGAAGGCAGGAGGAGAAGGGGGTGACAGAGGATGAGATGGTTGGATGGCATCACCAACTTAACGGACATGAGTTTGAACAAATTCTGGGAGATAGTGAAGGAGAGGGAAACCTGGCGTGCTCTGGTCCATAGGGTAGCAAAGAGTCAGACGACTTAACAACTGAACAAAAACAAGAAAATGTATATACATACAATGAGCAACCACACACATTTTACTCAGTGCCTGTGAATCATGACAATGGCATGCTATAGTATGAGTAGTACTAAGATTACGTACAAGTGAAGGATTGATTGCTCATTTGCATCTGACTCTTTGCAACTCCATGAACTGTAGCCCGCCAGGCTTCTCTGTCCATGGAATTCTCTAGACAAGAATACTGCAGTGGGTAGCCATTCCCTTTTCCTGGGGATCTTCCCAATCCAGGAGTCAAATCTGGGTCTCCCACATTGCAGGCAGATTCTTGACTGTCTGAACCACCAGGGAAGGATTATGTAAATAAATGATCAAGTTCTGGCCATTTAACTAGACAAAGACCCAAACCTGAAATGAATTGTGTATGTTTAAAGAAAATAGATGTATGAAAGACACAAAAGTTTTGAAAGTTAGATATGCGTGCCAATGTGGAAGGCAAAGTGACATGCAGAATACCATGGACTTTGGAGCCATGCAGACCTAGGGTTAGTTCCTAGCTCTGCCTCTATCTATTAAATCATAGGCAAGTTATAAGAAATGTTTGCTCTTCTGTTTCCTTACCTGTGAAAATGAGAAAATAATATATACATCATGAGATTCTTGGGTTAGACCACATGACATTGGTGATTACTCCTAGCACTGTTTATACAACAAATAAATGTTCAATTACTAATAATTGACCTGAAATAAATAACTTGTAATTTCTGATACATAGAAGAGAATCAAATATTTCTGCATTCTTAAAAAAGAACAAGTATGCACTAGTGATATATCCACTGCAACACTAGCGATAGTCCCCAAGAATTTGTTGCTGTACAGCAAGGCATATTTAAATAAGATTGGTGTCATTTGGGATAAGGCCCAAATCACCTATGTCACCTGTAATTATTAATTAATTACTTCACTTGTTTTGGAAATCTACTTTGAGAATCCATTGGGATAGGGAAATTATAGGTATACATCTACTGGGACAGAAAAATAATGTGTAAACATAATTATGTAAAAATGTATGAATAAAATATTTTCTCAATACCTTGAGGTTCCATTTATTTTTTGGTTAAATGGAAAAAAATGAAAATTTTGATTTCATTTAATTGAAAAACATAACATTTTACTATCCTTGAAGTTGATTATTAGATCAACATGACTAATACGGTTGTGACAATTTGTGGTTCTGAAATGTGGCTATATTCAGTGGTCTAGATTTTCGTATCACCTGTATTTAGAGATAATTTGGGTTTGTTAGTACAGTTTAGTTTACAAACATACATCTAATGGAATTGGAGTATTGTTATCAACATAAAAAGTGACACACATTTTTAAAAGTCATATAAGTTTTCCATATGTATTATAGGTTTACTAGGGCACTTGAGATACACACCAGGCTTGTTGGCAGTAGACATTGCTGCTGCTGCTAAGTCACTTCAGTCATGTCCGATTCTGTGCAACCCCACAGATGGCAGCCCACCAGGCTCCTCTGTCCCTGGGATTCTCCAGGCAAGAATACTGGAGTGGGTTGCCATTTCCTTCTCCTGGCAGTAGACATTGCTCACATGCAAAGTCTTCTCTCTCCCCAATGACCTACCAACACATGTGCTTTCTAATAGGACGATGAAGTTCACACTAACATTTTTCTTATCATTCTGTCACATTTTCTTATCACAGCTGCCACACTGACCAGCAGGTTGTCCAGGATACAGGGCCACAGTTGATTCTGGCTGTGTTCTTAGATCATGGCCATATAGCTGAACATTCTCGAGCTTGAAGATCAGGTTCCTTTGACTGTGGGCTTGAATATAAGCCTGATAATCCACATAAGGAGGCTCTAACAGCTCGAACACCTCTACTCCAACAAGTTAGGAAGTGGACCTGCTGCAAGGTTCCATCTGTCTTAATTAGGCATTAAGAAAGCCCAACTGTGGCTGATAGGAGATACAAAAACCTTTCAGATAACATCTGGAAGAATTAAATTCCCTTCACCCCTGCCCTCCTCCTAATATTTTGTTCACATCACTTGATTAATATTCATTATAGTTGAAGATCTTACTCTGTCCCTAAAGTGACAATGCAATGTCTATGGCTAATTATTTTTGTATCCCTCTTTAACGATGCAGTGTTGGGAATATTGTTGTTCAGTCACTCAGTTGTGTCCTACTCTTTGCAACCCCATGGACTGCAGCACACCAGGTTTCCATGTCCTTCACCATCTCCTGGAGTTTGCTCAAACTCATGTCCATTGAGTTGGTGATGTCATCCAACCATCTCATCCTCTGTCGTCCCCTCCTCCTTCTGCCTTCAATCTTTCCCAGCATCAGAGTGTTTTCTAATGAGTCAGCTGTTCACACCAGGTGGCCAAAGTATTGGAGCTTCAGCTTCAGCATAAGCCCTTTCAATGAATATTCAGGGTTGATTTGCTTTAGGATTTACTGGTTTGATTTCCTTGCTGTCCAACTGAATCTCAAGAGTCTTCACCAACACCAGAGTTCAAAGGCACCAATTCCTTGGCATTCAGCCTTTTTTATTGTCTAGCTCTCACATCTGTATATGACTACTGGAAAAACCATATCTTTGATGATATGGACCTTTGTTGGCAAAGTAATGTCTCTCTTTTTTTAATGTGCTGTCTAGGTTGGTCATAGCTTTTCTTCCAAGGAGCATCTTTTAATTTCATGGCTACAGTCATCATCTGCAGTGATTTTGGAGCCCAAGAAAATAAAGTCTGTGACGGTTTCCATTGTTTCACCATCTATTTGCCATGAAGTGAAGGAACCGGATGCCATGATCTTAGTTTTTTGAATGTTGAGTTTTAAGCCAGTTTTTTTTCACTCTCCTCTTTCACCTTCATCAAGAGACTCTTTAATTCCACTTTCCTTTCTGCCATAAGGGTAGTGTCATCTGCATATCTGAGGTTATTGATATTTCTCCCAGCAATCTTGATTCCAGCTAGTGATTCATCCAGCCTGGCATTTGGCATGATGTACTCTGCATATAAGTTAAATAAGCAGGGTTACAATCTACAGCCTTGACATACTTCTTTCCCAATTTTGAATCAGTCTGTTGTTTCATGTCTGGTTCTAACTGTTGCCTCTCAACCTAGATTTTTCAGGAGGCAGGTAAGGTGGTCTGGTAGTCCCATCTCTTGAAGAATTTTCCACAGTTTTCTGTGATCTACACAGTCAAAGGCTTTCGCATAGTCAATGAAACAGAAGTAGATGTTTTTCTGGAATTCTCTAGCTTTTTCGATGATCCAGTGGATGTTGGCAATTTGATCTCTGGTTTCTCTGCCTTTTCTAAATCCAGCTTGAACATCTGGAAGTTCTCAGTTCACATACTCTTGAAGCCTAGCTTGAAGGATTTTGAGCATTACTTTGCTAGGAAGTGAAATGAGTGCAATTGTTCAGTAGTTTGAACATTCTTTGGCATTGAACTTCTTTGGGATTGGAATGAAAACTGATCTCTTCCAGCCCTGTGGCCACTCTTGAGTTTTCCAAATTTGCTGGCATATTGAGTGTAGCACTTTCACAGCATCATCTTTTAGGATTTGAAATAGCTCAAACAGAATTTCATCACCTCCACTAGCATTGTTCATAGTGATGCCTCCTAAGGCCCACTTCACTTTGAATTCCAGGATGGTGAGTGATCTCACCCTCATGGTTATCTGGGTCATGAAGATATTTTTTGTATAGTTCTTCCATGTATTCTTGCCACCTCTTCTTAATATTTTCTGCTTCTGTTAGGTCCATACCGTTTCTGTGCTTTATTGTGCCCATCTTTTCATGAAATATTCCCTTGATATCTCTAATTTTCTTGAAGAGATCTCTATTCTCTCCCATTCTATTGTTTTCCTCTATTTCTTTGCATTGTTCACTTAAGAAGGCTTTCTTAACTCTCCTTGCTATTCTCTGGAATCTGCATTCAGATGGCTATATCTTTCCTTTTTCCCTTTGCCTTCTCTTCTTTTTTCAGCTATTTTTAAGTCCTCCTCAGACAACCATTTTCCCTTTCTTTTTCTTGGGAATGGTTTTGATCACCACTTCCTGTACAATGTTATGAACCTCTGTTCATAGGTCTTTAGGCACTCTGTCTATCAGATCTAATCCCTTAAATCTATTTGTCACTTTCACTGTATAATCATAAGGGATTTGATTTAGGTCATACCTGAATGGTCTAGTGGTTTTCCCTACATTCTTCAATTTAAGTCTGAATTTGGCAATAAGGAGTTCATGATCTGAGCTACAGTCAGCTCCTGGTCTTGTTTTTGCTGACTGTATAGAGCTTCTCCATCTTTGCTGCAAAGAATATATTCAACCTGATTTCAGTATTGACCATCTGGTGATGTCCATGTGTAGAGTTATCTCTTGTATTGTTGGAAGAGGGTGTTTGCTATGACCAGTGTGTTCTCCTGGCAAACTCCACTGGGCTTTGTCCTGCTTCATTTTTTACTCCAAGGCCAAACTTACCTGTTACTCCAGGTATCTCTTGACTTCCTACTTTTGCATTCTAGTCCCCTATAATGAAAAGGAAATCTTTTTTGGGTGTTAGTCTAGAAGGTCTTGTAGGTCTTCATAGAATCGTTCAACTTCAGCTTCTTCAGCATTGATGATTGGGCCATAGACTTGGATCACTGTGATATTGAATGGTTTGCCTAGGAAACAGAGATCATTCTGTTGTTTTTGAGATCGCACCCAAATACTGCATTTCAGACTCTTGTTGTCTGTGAGGGCTACTCCATTCCTGTCCAGTTTAGTTCACTGATTCCTAAAATGTCAGTGTTCAGTCTTGCCATCTCCTGTTTGACCACTTCCAATTTACCTTGATTCATGGACCTAACAATCCAGGTTCCTAGGCATTATTGTTTTTTACAGCATCAGACTTTACTTTTACCACCAGACCCATTCACAACTGGGCATATTTCTGCTTTGTCTCAGCTTCTTCATTCCTTCTGCAGCTATTTCTCTCCTCTTTTCCTGTAGCATATTGGACACCTACCGACCTGGAAACATAATCTTTCAGTGTCATTTCTTTTTGTCCTTTCATACTGTTCAGCAGCATGCTGAAGTGGTTTGCCATTCCTTTCTCCAGTGGAGCACATTTTGTCAGAACTCACCATCATGACCTGTCCATTTTGGGTGGCCCTACATGGCATGACTCATAGTTTCACTGAGTTAGGCGAGGTTGTGGTCCATGTGATCAGTTTGGTTAGTTTTCTGTGATTGTGGTTTTCATTTTGTCTGCCCTCTGATGGATTAGAATAAGAGGCTTGTGCAAGCTTCCTGATGGGAGGAACTGGCTGTGGGGAAAACTGGGTCTCGTTCTGGTGCACAGGCCATGCTCAGTAAGTCTTTAATCCAATTTTCTGCTGATGGGTGGGGCTGTGTTCCCTCCCTGTAGATTGGCCTGAGGCCAAACTGTGGTAGGGGCAATGGTGGTAACGGTGACCTACTCCAAAAGGACTTATGCCAGCAGGCTGGGCCTCCCAAGACTGGTGGAGTCAGTGCCCCTGGCCCTGCAGCAGGCCTCTGTTGACTCATGCCTCCGCCATAGACTCCCAAGCGCACACAGGCAAGTCCGGCTCAGTCTCTTATGGGGTCACTGCTCCTTTCTCCTGGGTCCTGGTGCACACAATGTTTTGTTTGTGTCCTGCAGGAGTCTGTGTTTCCCCAGTCCAGTGGAAGTTCTGTAATCAAATCCTGCTGACCATCAAAGTCAAATTCCCTGGCTATGCTCAGTCCCTTTACCAGATCCCCAGATTGGGAAGTCTGTTGTGAACTTTAGCAGCAGTGTGAGAACTTCTTTGGTATGATTGTTCTTCAGTTTGTGAGTCGCCCATTCAGCAACTCTATAGTAGAACTGATGGCTACCTCCTTCAAAAGACATGCTACACACTACACCTCCCAGGACTGCTATTGCTGAAGCCTCTTTCTCTGCAGCAGGCTGCTGCTCACTCATGCCTCTGTAGGAGACCCTCAAACACTCAAAAGCAGGTCTGGCTCAGTCTCTTTGGGGGTCACTGCTCCTTTCCTTTGGTCCTGGTGTGCACATGGTTTTGTTTGTGCCCTCCAACCATCTCTGGTGGGTCTGAGGTTTGATTTTAAACCCCCCTCCTACCATCTTACTGCAGCTTCTTCTTTGCCCTTGGTCATGGGGTATCTTTTTTTGGTGGGTTTCAACATTCTCCTGTCAATAGTTGTTCAGCAGCTCATTGCAATTTTGGAGTTCTCGCAGGAGAAGATGAGTATACATCCTTCTACTCCACCATCTTGGATTTGATTTGGGAATATAGATGGAAGTAAATAGATATTTATTAATTTAGTGTTCAACAATTTTTTAAAAAGTCTTTCTGTGTGTCATACACTGTGCTGTGACTTAAATATAGATAATCCTACATCTCTATCTTTAGCCAACTACAAACCATTTTATAATTGTATCCATCACTCAACCCCTTCCAGTGAAAGACTAACTTCTAGTCACCTTAGATCTCAGGTTTAAATATATTTATTTCACTACTGAAACCTCCCCTGATACCTTAGACTAAGTCATATTCTCCTGGCAGGCAATTTCATAGAATTCTGAAATATGTTTTGCACTTGCACACTTTTTATTGTTTAGATACTGGAGTGAATAATTGCATAATGTCTTTTTTACCTACTGTCCTACAACTTCCACGAGAAACGAGTCCTATCTACCTTTATCAACACTTTATTTTTAGAATATTGCACAGTACCTGGTACCTAGCAGTACTAAATGAATGAATGAATGAATGAGTGAATAAATCCATTTTTAATGCTTATTTTATAGTGATAAGAACAGTTAGCATGAGACTTATTCTCTTAATAGGTTTTAAAGTATACAGTATAATATTGTTGTACAGGTACAATATTTTATAGTGGATCTCTACAACTTACTTATGTTGCTTAACTGAAAATTTATGTCTATTGATTTATGTCTCCTCATTTCATTTGAACCTCAGCCTCCGAGAACCATCATTCCATTGTTGTAGCTTCTCCTGTAAACTTGACTCTTTTAGATACCTTATAAATTAGAATCATGCAGTCCTGTCCTATGACTGGCTTATTTCACTTAGCATAATGTTCTCCAGGTTCATCTATGTTATTACATACTACAGAATGTCTTTCTTTTTAAGACAACAATATTCCATTATTATTCCATGTCTATTATTATTCCATGTCTACCAAAATTTCTTTATCTATTTCTCTGTTGATGGATATTTACATTGCTTCCATATTTTTGGCTGCTGTTAATAGTGCCACAGTGAACATGAGAGTGCTAATATCTCTTTGAGATACTGATTTCAGTTTTGTTTTAGGTAAATATCTAGAGGTGGGATTAGTAGATTATATGGTAGTTCTATTTGTAATTATCTGAGGGACCTTCCCACTGTTTACCATACCAACTGCATCATTTTTCATTTCCCACAAAATTGTACAAGATTTTCCTCCTTCTCCATATCCTTGCTGGTACTTGTTGTCTTGGTTTTGTTTTACTTTGTAACAGCTGCTATCCTGATACTTGTGAGGTGATATCTCATTCTGGTTTTGATTTGTATTTACTTAATGATTAGCGACGTTCAGCACCTTTTCATATACCTGGTAGCTACCTCTATGTATTCTTTGGAGAAGTCTATTCAAGTCTTTAGCCCATTTTAAAATTGAGTTATTAGTGTTTATGCTGTTCAGTTCAGTTCAGTCGCTCAGTCGTGTCCGACTCTTTGCGACCCCATGAATCACAGCATGCAAGGCCTCCCTGTCCATCACCAACTCTCGGGGTTTACCCAAACCCATGTCCATCGAGTCAGTGATGCCATCCAACCATCTCATCCTCTGTCGTCCCCTGTATGCTGTAGAGTTGTATTAATTCCTTACATATTTTGCAAATCAACTCCTTATCAGATGTATAGTTTGCAAATATTTTCTCCTATTCTATAATTGTCTTTCCACTCTGTTATTTCCATGCTGTGCAGAAGCTTTATAGTTTGATGCAGTCTCATGTGTCCATTTTTATTTTATTGCCTGTGCTTTCTGTTTGGTATTAAAGAAATCACTGCCAAAGCTAATGACATGAATCTTTTTTCCCCTGTGTTTTCTTCTAGGGGTTTTATTCTTACAGTCTTAGGTCTTACATTTAAGTCTTTAATCCATTTTGAGTTGATTCTTTTGTATAGACCAATACAATTGTCAATTGTCTGACACTGTATGTGTGTGTATATATATATATACACACACACAAACACTGTAGTATATATATTACATTTTCTTTATCCATTTATATGTTGATGGACACTTAGGTTATTTCTATGTCTTGGAAATGGTGAATAATGCTGCAGTAAACATGGGAATGCATGTATCTCCTTTGAGGTGTTTTCATTTCCTTCAGATATATATCCAGAAGTGATATTGTTGAATCATATGATAGTTCTGTTTTAACTTTCTATTTATTCTTGATTCAGTCTTAATAGTTGTTTGCTTCTAGGATTTATGTATATTTCTAGGTTATCCAATTTGTTCACACACATTTATATAATCCCTTATGATACTTTTTTATTTCTGAGGCATCCATTTAATGTTTCTTCTTTCACTTGTGATTTTATTTATTGAGCCCTCTCTTTCTCTTAGTCTAGCTACAGATTTGTCTATTTATTTTTTTAATTCAGTTCTTAACTTTACAGAATTTTAAAATTATTTTTCTATTCTCTTTTTGATTTGTTTCAGTTGTGATCTTTACTATTTCCTTCCTTCTGCTAATGCTGGGTTTTTTCTTCTTTTTCTAGTCCCTTGAGATATACAGTTCAGTTCTTCATTTTAAATTTTTCTTCCTTTTAAATGTAGACATTTATCACCATAAACTTCCCTTTGGTACTACATTAGCTGTATATCATAAGTTTTGTTAGTTGCATTTCCCTTTTCATTTATCTCAAGATATTTATATATTTTCTTTTGATATTCTCTGACTCAGTGCTTGTTCAAGAGTGTGTTATTTAGCTTCCATGTATTTATGAGTTTTTTCCTTTTCTTGATGTCATTGATTTCAAGTTTCATTCCATTGTGGTTGGAAAAGATAATTATATATAACTAGTATAACTTCAATTTTCTTAATTTTGTTAAAAACTATTTCGTGATCTCTTATGTGGTCAGTCCTGAAGTGTGTATGCTTGAGAAAAATGTGTTTCCTTCTGCCGTTGGGTGAAAAGTCCTGAGTATGTCTGTTAGGCTCATTTGGTCTGTTTGGTTGGTTGGTTTAGTTGCTAAGTCATGTCTGATTCTTTGGACCCCATGGACTGTAGCCTGCCAGACTCCTCTATCCATGGGATTTCTCGGGCAAGAATACTGGAGTGGGTTGCCATTTCCTTCTCCAGGGGATCTTCCTGACCCAGGAATGAACCCGGGTCTCCTGTATTGCAAGAGGTCTCCTGAGTTGTAGGTAGATTCTTTACCGACTGAGCCACCAAGGAAGCCCCTCTTTGGTCTATAATATTGTTCAAATCTGTTATTTCTTTACTGATTTTCTGTCCAGGTGTTCTATCCATTATTGAACCTGGAGTATTTAAAAATACTATGATTGTATTGTCAATTTATCCTTTCAGGATTATCAATACTTGTTTCATTTAGATGTTTTGATATTGAGTGCATAAAAAGTGAAAGAGTTAGTTGCTTAGTCATGTCTGGCTTTTTGTGGTCCCATGGACTGCAGCCTACCAGGCTCCTCCATCCATGGGATTTTCCAGGCCAGAGTACTGGAGTGGGTTGCCATTGCCTTCTCCATGCTACTTAGACCCAAATAATCCTTAGCATCTCCCTCTCTGGGGAAAAAACTGAAACAGATTCCCATTTGAAGTAAGTTAGAGTGGAACAGATAAAAGTGCCTAATTTTTCTATTGTGAAACCTCAGAAAATGACCCTATTTATTGTCCAGTAGATTTCTTCTTCTCACCTTTGATACTGCCTCCAAAGCTCTATCACTCTAGAACTTTTTCAGCAGTTTTTTCCTTAACTTTGCTCCAATTCAGTTTCATCTGCTTTTTATCTTTCTAGGAATACTAATAATTTGGACCCATTAAATATCTTTTTCTGGTTTTCTAGAATTGCTCTTAGTTCACTTATTTCATACTCATTTCTTATCATGAATTTGGATCAGGAACAAGAAGTTACAGTATGTTCTCAGGCTGTCACTTTAATCCAATCCATAGGTGGCAGTCATGGGCTCTGTCTTTATAGATGTTTTGTTTAATCCCTGTTGGACACTTGACCCTGAAGACAAGTGAAAAAGGGAGATTGTGAGACAAATTGTAAAATAATTAAGGGCAAACAGAGAATGCAACAAGAGCAATCAAATACAATGAGGCTGTTATTTCAAAACATCCAATCTAAAAAGGAAGAAATGATTTGGAAATAAGAGATGTTAATGGAGAGAAACTGTAAAAAGGAAGGCGTGCTTCCCTCTCTTCACACTGTAAGTTTTAAAATACAAATAAGAGGATTCCAGGGAGGAGAGAGGTTTAATTATGTCCAGGAATTTCAGGAATATTGGGGAAAGGAAGAGTGGGAAGGGTGTTCCCAGAAGTAATAGACATAGGGGATGTATAGCAGAGAAACAAACTTGGGCGAAAGTGAGGAAGTCAGAAGTATGACAAGAAAAGGGGAAATGGCATATGGATTTGCCCAAGGCAAGGCTGCAAAGCAAAATTTAACACACTGGAAAGATGAAGGTAGAGGAAAGGAAGCTGGACAGAGATTGTGTTTGCAAGTAGAAGAGACAAAACTAGCTCCAAAATTCAAGATGAAAACTTTATGTGTTATGCTTCTAACTCAGAAAGCTTTCTCCTAGATACCACTGTTTATGAACATGAAATTTTGGTGCAACAATAGAGGAAGAGGACTAAAAAATATGGAGGTTAGTGAGAAAGCCAGAGAAAGAGTAGTTTAGAACAACAAATAAAAATTCTCACAAGCATAAAATGAGAAAGGAGGTTGTATTGTTTTTCCATAGAAGTCTGGTTAAAGAGAGTAATTGTGCAAATGCATCTTGCTTTTGTGCAAATTTGAAGACAATTGATTAATGAAAGCCAAAAAAGAAAGAAAAGAGAGAGAAAGAAATAAAAGGGAGTGAGGGAGGGAGGAAGGAAGGAAAGCAGAAAGGAGATTGAATCCTTCTGGTCTGCCAGAGAAAAACAGAAAAGGTACATAAGGAAACTTTCAAGGGCTTAGTTGACATAATAGTCTGATTGCACTATGAGGACCAGAAATCAAAAGACATGAATTGAAATCAACACTCCAGCATTCAACTAATTGTGTGACCTTGGGAAAGTCTATTTGAATCTTATATTCCATATTTGTAAAATATGGATAAAACCAGATTGGGATTTTCTTGAATATCTAGTGGGATAATATGCTACAGGGATTATTTAGATTGTACTATGTTACATTACTTCACAATGATACTAGAAATATTAGTTAATCATCTTTAAAGGATGCCAGAAAATGACTCATTATTCTTCAAAATGATTGATAAAGAAAAATAAACAAGTATTTGTCTTAACTTTCCTATATCATATATACTGTGAGGTACTTAGAAAGTTGATGAAAGAAAAATCTTTATAAATAGTTCTAGCTGATAAACACAGAAGAAAAAATAAAATTAGATCATCATATTTTATAACCATTAATTAAGCAGTGGATCTAGACAATGATTGCCTGGTGTAACAGGCAAATTTGGCCTTGGAGTACAGAATGAAGCAGGGCAACGGCTAATAGAGTTTTGCCAAGAGAACGCACTGGTCATAGCAAACACCCTCTTCCAACAACACAAGAGAAGACTCTACACGTGGACATCACCAGATGGTCAACACCGAAATCAGATTGATTATATTCTTTGCAGCCAAAGATGGAGAAGCTCTATACAGTCAGCAAAAACAAGACCAGGAGCAGACTGTGGCTCAGATCATGAACTGCTTATTGCCAAATTCAGACTTAAATTGAAGAAAGTAGGGAAAACCACTAGTCCATTCAGGTATGACCTAGATCAAATCCCTTATGAGTATACAGTAGAAGTGACAAATAGATTTAAGGGACTAGATCTGATAGAGTGCCTGATGAACTATGGACAGAGGTTCGTGACATTGTACAGGAGACAGGGATCAAGAAAATCCCTATGGAAAAGAAATGCAAAAAAGCAAAATGGCTGTCTGAGGAGGCCTTACAGATAGCTGGGAAGAGAAGAGAAGCAAAAAGCAAAGGAGAAAAGGAAAGATATTCCCATCTGAATGCAGAGTTCTAAAGAATAGCAAGGAGAGATAAGAAAGCCTTCCTCAGTGATCAATGCAAAGAAATAGAGGAAAACAACAGATTGGGAAAGACTAGAGATCTCTTCAAGAAAATTAGAGATACCAAAGGAACATTTCATGCAAAGATAGGCTCAATAAAAGACAGAAATGGTATGGACCTAACAGAAGCAGAAGATATTAAGAAGAGGTGGCAAGAATACACAGAAGAACTGTACAAAAAAGATCTTCATGACCTAGATAATCATGATAGTGTGATAACTCACCTAGAGCCAGACATCCTGGAATGTGAAGTCAAGTGGGCCTTAGAAAGCATCACTACGAACAAAGCTAGCGGAGGTGATGGAATTCCAGTTGAGCTATTTCAAATCCCGAAAGATGATGCTATGAAAGTGCTGCACTCAATATGCCAGCAAATTTGGAAAACTCAGCAGTGGCCACAGGACTGGAAAATGTCAGTTTTCATTCCAATCCCAAAGAAAGGCAATGCCAAAGAATGCTCAAACTACCGCACAATTGCATTCATCTCACAAGCTAGTAAAGTAATGCTCAAAATTCTCCAAGCCAGGCTTCAGCAATATGTGAACCGTGAACTTCCAGATGTTCAAGCTGGTTTTAGAAAAGGCAGAGGAACCAGGGATCAAATTGCCAATATCCACTGGATCATCGAAATAGCAGAAGAGTTCCAGAAAAACATCTATTTCTGCTTTATTGACTATGCCAAAGTCTTTGACTGTGTGGATCACAATAAACTGTGGAAAATTCTGAAAGAGATGGGAATACCAGACCATCTGACCTGTCTCTTGAGAAACCTGTATGCAGGTCAGGAAGCAACAGTTAGAACTGGACATGGAACAACAGACTGGTTCCAAATAGGAAAAGGAGTACATCGAGGCTGTATATTGTCACCCTGCTTATTTAACTTATATGCAGAGTACATCATGAGAAATGCTGGGCTGGAAGAAACACAAGCTGGAATCAAGATTGCTGGGAGAATTATCAGTAACCTCAGATATGCAGATGACACCACCCTTATGGCAGAAAGTGAAGAAGAACTAAAGAGCCTCTTGATGAAAGTGAAAGAGGAGAGTGAAAAAGTTGGCTTAAAGCTCAACATTCAGAAAACTAAGATCATGGCATCTGGTCCCATCACTTCATGGGAAATAGATGGGGAAACAGTGGAAACAGTGCCAGACTTTATTTTTTTGGGCTCGAAAATCACTGCTGATGGTGATTGCAGCCATGAAATTAAAAGACACTTACTCCTTGGAAGGAAGGTTATGACCAACCTAGATAGCATATTTAAAAGCAGAGACATTACTTTGCCAACAAAAGTCCATCTAGTCAAGGCTATGGTTTTTCTAGTGGTCATGTATGGATGTGAGAGTTGGACGGTGAAGAAAGCTGAGCACCACAGAATTGATGCTTTTGAACTGTGGTGTTGGAGAAGACTCTTGAGAGTCCCTTGGACTGCAAGGAGATCCAGTCAATCCTTCCTAAAGGAGATCAGTCCTGGGTGTTCATTGGAAGCACTGATGTTGAAGCTGAAACTCCAATACTTTGGCCACCTCATGTGAAGAGTTGACTCATTGGAAAAGTCCCTAATGCTGGGTAAGATTGGAGGCAGGAGGAGAAGGGGACGACAGAGGATGAGATGGTTGGGTGGCATCACTGATTCGATGGACATGGGTTTGGGTAGACTCCGGGAGTTGGTGATGGACAGAGAGGCCTGGCGTGCTGCAATTCATGGGGTCGCAAAGAGTCAGAAACGACTGAGCAACTGAACTGAACTAGACAATGATTATCAAGTGTTATTTAAAATCATTAAATGAAAAATTACGAGGAACTTTATACTGAATGAGTCTGAAGCTACTTACTAATTTTAAAATCATAGAAAGGACAACCAGACATTATGTGCCTCATGATATGATGCAATAGGAAGTATACAACCTTACTATAAAATTTCTTGCCAAAAACATCTAACCTCAATCTGATTAAGACTCTATCCGGATGTGCCTATCAGTTCACAGGTCACACCGAGGTCATAGGAACACATTTGAGGAAATAGCTATGCAATCAGTGAAACACATAGTGTAGAAAATTCTGAAGGACCGCTGCTGCTGCTGGTGCTGCTAAGTCGCTTCAGTCGTGTTCGACTCTTAGCGACCCCATGGACTGCAGCCTACCAGGCTCCTCTGTCCATGGGATTTTCCAGGCAAGAGTACTGGAGTGGGGTGCCATTGCCTTCTCCATCTAAAGGACTAAGTAGCCTTTGGTTCTAGAGGACTAAATAGCCTTTTCTTCAACAAAAATAATTGCATGAACAAGAGAAAAGGAAGTTATAGCTTTAAAAGATGTGATATACAACAACTAAATGAAATGAGAAGAGCCTTTTTAGATTTTAACAACACAGTTGTAAAAAAAAATTGTAAGACAATTGGGGAAATTCAAACACCAAATTTTTTTTAAAAATTGACTTATTTATTTATGGCTGCACTGGGTCTTCATTGCTGAAAGCACAGGCTTTCTCTAGTTGCAGCGAGTGGGGACTGAATCATGGTGCCTGGTCTTCTCATTGCATTGGCTTCTCTTGTTTCGGAGCATGGGCTCAGCAGTTGTTGCACATGGGCTTAGTTGCTCCACAACATTTGGGATCTTCCCAGACCAGGGATCAAACCCGTGTCCCCTGCACTGACAGTGGATTCTTAACCACTGGACCACAGGGACGTCCCTCAAACACCAGATACTTGATATTAAGGAATTATCAGTTTGGGAGTTAGTAATGCTATTGGTTTCCCAGGGTCTCAGTGGTAAAGCATCTGCTCACCAATGCAGGAGATGTGAGTTTAATCCCTGGGTTGGAAAGATCTCCTGGAGAAGGAAATTGCAACTCACTTCAGTATCCTTGCCTGGAAAATTCCATGGACTGAGGAGCCTGGTGGACTACAGTCCATGGGGTCACAAAGAATTGGACACAACTGAGCAACTAAACCACCACTACCAATGCTATTGAGGTCATGTTTTTATGAGTCCTTATAAGATGTATACTGAATTGTTTGTAGATGAAATAAAATAATTCCTGGGATTTGTTTCAAATTAAGATTGTAGATAGAAAATGCTTAAGACACACCAAAATGCTACTAGCACTCATCAGTGAATTTGGTAAAGCAGCACAATACAAAATTAATATATAGAAATCTGTTGCAGTTCTATATGTAACCATGAACTATTAGAGAAATTAAGAAAATAATCCCATTGACCATTGCATCAAAAAGAATAAAATAACTTGGAATAAATCTCTGTGGAGTTTAAAGACCTATACTTTGAAAATGATAGTACACTGACAAAAAAACTGAAAACAATACAAACATATGGAAGATATACCTTGTTCATATGTTAGAAGAATTAATATTTTAAAATGATCATACTGACCAAAGTAATATATAGATTGAATTTAATCCCTATAAAAATGCCAGTGGCATTTTTCACAGAACTAGAACAAATAATTCTAAAATTTGTATGGCAACAAAAAGACCCCAAGCAGAAAAAACAATCTTGAGAAAGAAGAACAGAGGTGGAGATACAAATGCTCCTTGATTTCAAACTGTACCACAAGTCTACAGTCATCAAAACAGTGTAATATTGGCACAAAAACAGACACATAGATTGATAGAGCAGAATAAATAGTTCAGAAACAAACTCACTCACTTAGGGTCATTTAATCTACAACAAAGGAGGCAAGACAATAAAATGAGGAAGAGATAGTCTCTTCAATAAATGATGCTGGAGAAACTGGATAGCTGCATACAAGAGAATTAAAACGTTCTCTCATACTATATACAAAAATGGACTCAAATGGACTAAAGAACTAAATGAAGACTGAAAACCATAAAGTTGACAGAAGAAAACTTAGGCAGAACACTCTGTCATAAATTATAGCAATATTTTTTTGGATCTATCTTCTAAGGCAAAGGAAACAAAAGCAAAATTAAACAAAGGAGACCTAAGTAAACTGAAAAGCTTTTGCACAGCAAAGGAAAGCATCAACAAAATTAAAAGACAACCTACTGAATGGTGGAAAATACACGACTGATAGGGGTTAATGTCCAAAATACGTAAGCAGCTGATACAGCTCAACATAAAAAAAAAAAAAAAACCTAACTAAAAAATGAGCAGAAGATCTGGATAGACATTTTTTCAAATGTAGACAGATTGCCTACAGGGACATGAAAAGATGTGCAAGTTTGCTACTCATTGGAGAGATGGAAATCAAGACCTCACATCTGTCAGAATGGATATAGCCAAAAAGACCACACTTAGCAAATTGTGGCAAAGATGTGGAGAAAGGAAGCCTTTGTATACTGTTAGAGGGAATGTAAATTGGTGCAGCCAATTTACAGTGGAAACAGTTTGGAGGTTTCTTTAAAAACTAAAAATAGAACTACTCTATGATCCAGCAATTCCACTCGTGGTTATATATCCAAAGAAAATGAAAATACTAACCACAAAGTTACATGAATCCCAGTGTTCACAGCGGCAGTGTTTACAACAGTCAAGATATGAAAGCAATCTAAGTGTCCATCAATAGGTGAATGGATAAAGAAGAATTGGTATATATATATATATATACACACACACACACACACACATATATATATACACACACCATGAAATATTACTCAGCTATAAAAAAAAGTAAATTTTGCCATTTGCAACAATATGAATGGACTTAGAGGATATTACGCTTAGTGAAATAAGCCAGACAGAGAAACACAAATACTGTGTGTTATGACTTATATGTGGAATCTAAAAAATAAAACAAATGAATATAACAAAACAGAAACAGACTCACAGATATGAAGAATAAACTAGTGGTTACTAGTGGGGAAAGGGAAAATAGAAGGGGCATGATAAGGAATTTAGGGGTACAGCTACTATGTATAAAATAAACTAGAAGGATATATTGTGCAGCACAAGTAATATAACCCATATTTTATAGTAACTCTAAGTGGAGTATAATCTATAAAAATGTTGAATCACTATGTTGTACATCTGAAACTAATACAGTATAGTGAGTCAACTATACTTCAAATATATATATAAGATTATAGAGTTGTAAAAGATATAAAATGGGCCAAATGTAAGTTACTGTTGAAGAAGAGTGATAGGTACATGGAGGTTTATTACACTATTCTCTCTTCTTTTAAAGAGATTTTAAGTTTACTACCATAAAAAGTTAAAAGGATAAACAACCAAGTAGAAATATGAGCAAGGATACAAAACTACAATAATTGGAAAAATAAATACTAATTACCATTAAATACATCTGAAATATTTGATGTCATCAATAATTAGGCAAACTAAAAATTAACAGTTGTGACTTATGGTACAGGTTATATTTTTGCACATAATGAGAAAGTTGATACATCAGCTCCATAATGTCTTAGGTACCTAGACTTCTATATTTCCACTCAGCTATCCTTACCTTGCTTTGGGGCCACAGAATGATTGCTCCAGCTTTGACCATTTTGTTTATTTTTCAGGAAGGAGGAAGGGGAAGAGTCCAGAGCCAAAAGATTTATGTCAGCTGAGTCCATCTAAACTTTTTTAGAGTATCCCTTGAACCCTAAATCAACAAAAAGAACTCAGTAACGAGGCCTGTTCGTATACAGAGGAAGCTGGAAAATGTCATTAGTTTTGTGTTTAAATTAGGCACTTTGAAGAAACCAACAAAATCAGGGTTCTGTTACCAAAAAAGGGGGTGAATATACATTGTGTATACAACCAGAAAACTTCACTCTATAATTTCAGATTACTCATTACTATTGTTACTTTATGCTTGGTTATATTTATATATATATCTTACCACTTGTTTTTTCTTTATTCATCATGGCCTCTTACATCCCTCTCCTTCTTTCTGGACTTTCTTCATTTATTGGCTCTCCTATCAATGATTGCCGATATTAAATCCTTTTAAGCGTTTTTTTTCCCTGGAAATTATCTTTATTTTACTCTTATTCTTAAACGATCACTTAGTTGGGCATAAAATTCTAGGTTAATAGTCATTTTCCTCAGCTCTTTGAAAACATTATTTTCTTACTGTTTGTGGATAAAGCCTCAACTGATGTTCGAACGTCCTTCTTTTCGTGAGGAAGTCTTGACTCCTCCCTAAATTTGCAGTTTTCACAAATTTTAGGTTTTAAAAAGTCTTTGTTTGCATGTGTATTAGTTGTCTGTAATGTTTTTATAGACTTATTTTGTAGATGGGTATACGTTGCCGCATGAAAGAGACTTCTAGTTTGATGTTGCTGTTTTGGGCAGGTAGTTTGTAAGAGTTGATAGAAAAATTTTCATATTGTTATGTGGTCATGTAGGGCATTGGCCAGTCCACAAGTGCTTCTTACACACTGACTGCATCCTAAAAACTCAGCCAAGGAAAAGGAAGACAGATATAATCAGAGCCACCTCCCTGTGCCGCATCATCTACCAGGTGTAGAAACCAAGGTAATTTAATTCTGCCTTCCACAAATACAAAAAATGGTGAACGAATGCAGTTCACAAATACCTCAATGGATAGTATCCTAATTCCTGAGTGTGCTACCAAATTATCTTTCCTCTAACACATGGCTATAACCATCCATTTACATTTGGAAAACAAGAGAAAGACAGATGTTTCAGGATATTCTGATAGGTTATTTGCAAGTATGTAGGAGAGTCTACAAATGAGGACAACTTTGATGGTAACCTGTCCCAAGAAGCAAGTACTGTTTGCAAATGGAAGCCTTAAGTCACCAACCTCTTGGCTTGCCAGACAAACTCTGGGGGAAGCAGTGAATTGATGTGGGTGTAAAGGGACATGTACTATTGCTTGATCAAGACTGTGCTTCTGTGGTTGACTCCCCACATCTTGCAAAGATCTTTGCAAGAAACCACATTCAGAAACATCATTTGGACATGGTTGAATGCCTCAGGTCTTTGTTAATGAGTAAACTTCTTTTAAGCTGGTATATTTCTGCTCTCACAAGGCTTTCTATTTTGGTTCTCTTCAGTCTCTCTAAAATTTCAGGGAAAAAAATCTGAGTTTCAAAATGCGTATAAGCAAGAAGAAGCTCATTTTACTATTTGGAATAATCTTTTTGGAACAGAGTAAATCTACAGCTCTCTCTCTCCCCAAAGGTAAGTTCTAGGAAGTCTATTACTATCTTTGAAGAAATAATCTTTGCTGGCAGTAGGTATCACAGTTTCACTTCATATTCCTTTGGGAGAACAGGAGAAGCAAGTATATTCTGGAGATCTAATTAAGTTTCATGTAATTAATTTGGACTTCTCTCCTGCAATCATCGTATTAAACTGAATAGAACATCTATGGAATACAACTTGGGTAAGTTGCACTGATCTGGAAAAAACTGGAATTATTCATTTATTTGAACACATTCCACAATCCCATCTCCTTTAATGGAACAAATTTGAGAAATCAGCATAAATTTGGAAGCATTTGTAATCTTTTGAAAAGTTATACTGCTTTTTACTGTAGTTTGGTCTTCCCTTTTGGCTCAGTTGGTAAAAAATCCACCTGCAATGTGGGAGACCTGGATTTGATCCCTGGGTTGGGAAGATCCCCTGAAGAAGGGAGAGGATACCCACTCTAGTATTCTGGCCTGGAGAATTACATGGGCTGTATAGTCCATGGGGTCGCAAAAGCCAGACACGACTGAGTGCCTTTCACTTACTGTAGTTTACTGTATACAGTATACTGCTATAAATAGTAGATGTAAAGCATGTTTACTACAGTATATTTGTATATAAATGATGTTTTTTTCTTCAAGTAACATAAGCTGAGAACAGTTCTTGGCAATCTTCTTCATAGATTTGTAACTCAAGAATCATCGTATTTTCTATCTTTGCTTCAATAAGTTCAGGAAATACTAAATTTTGTGTATACAAAGGTATTTATGATTCAGTTAACTGAAACAGCTAGAAAATAAGCTTTTGATTCAGTGTTATGCCTGCTCTGGATTCAAAATCAAAAGACAGTGTTACCTCCATGCTTTGTCATTAATTAACTGTGCATCTCTTTGATTCTTCATTTTCCTGTCTGTAATGTGGGGATAATAGGGCTTGATTTACAGGCAGAGAATGGAAATTAAATGAGAAGCTATTTGAAAAAGTTTTGTATATTTTAACATATTGATCTAAATAGCTATGCTTTCAAGGATATTTTCTCAAGAAAAATCATTTGTCCATCCTTCCAACTTTTCTAAGTGTCTACTGTGTGCTAGGAATGTGCTAAACCTTGGAAATGTAGAGATGAATAAAACAGATTTTTTTCCTCTCAAATAGTAAACGAGGGATACAGGCAAAGAATTTTCTATCCCGCTATTTCATGGTGAAAGCTATAAAAAGGGAGAGGAAAAGGTTTTACACAGGAGAGACACTTCATACAGTTTGAGGAAATCAAGGAAGACGTCTCAACTGAAGTAATCTCCAAGCTGAAGAATAGGGATTAGGGGATTCAACTAGGTAAAGAAGTGGGGCAATTTTGAGGCAGGGCATTCTAGGCCTTCCTAGAGAACATGTAGGAAAGAATGACCTGCAGTAGGGGCAGAAGCTGGATCTTCCCTGATTACCAAGCAGAGTGATGAGTACATGGAGGTTCATTTATACTGTTCTCTCTACTTTTGTAGAGATTTTAAGTTTTCCATCACAAAAGGGTAAAAGCATTAACAGCCAAGTAGAAATATGAGCAAAGGATACAAAACTTCAATACATGGAAAAATAAACACTAGTTACTAGTAAATACATTTGAAAAATTTGATGTCACTGATAATTAGGCAAACTAAAAATTAGCAATGCATTTTAAGCATCTTAATCTAGCCCATCTCTTAGCTGAGGAGTCCAAAATAAAGCAAAAAAAAAAGCGGAGCAAACATTGAGAGTAACTAAGTAAATGCAGCTTTTTCAAGGATAAAATTTTTTTCCATAAAAAGGAAAGAGTTCTTTCTCCCATTACCTGGCAACCCTTCTACCCTAACACCATTCTGGTATGTGAATTAGGACACTGTCTCCTTTCTAGTCCACTGTTATTAAACAATCTGTTATTTTCCATTCTTAGAATTAAATCTAATATTTGACTGTGCCAGGCACCACTGACCATGATCACAGACTTCATCTCCTGGGTCAAGCAGAGGAAAAGATGCTAACACAAATACAATCAAAGGCAAACTACAGGGGCTGCTCCAATAGCTCAGTGGTAAAGAATCTGCCTGCCAATATAGGAGACATGGATTTGATCCCTGATCCAGGAAGATCCCACATGCCACAGAGCAACTAAGCCCATGCACCACAACTACTGAAACCTACATGCCCGAGAGCCCATGCTCCACAGCAAGAGAAGCCACTGCAATGAGAAGTCTGTGCACTGCAACCAGAGATAGCGTGCCCCTGGTTGTCACAGCTAGAGAAAAGCCCACACAGCAACAAAGACCCAGCACAGCCAAAGAAATACGTAAATAAATTTAAAAAATTATTTTAAAAAAAGTTTAAGGCAAACAATAGTATCACCCATTCAACCAATTAATTGAGCAACTTCTGTGCAGCAGTCTAGTGGCTTTGAAAGAATAACCACAATGGAATGTGATAAATGGCACAGAAGCACAGAGCACTCTGTGGAGCCGCAAAGGGGCCAGATGGCTCAGAATCAAAAGGGGCCTCTGTTCGTGCTAAGGCACGATGCTAAGGCACGATTCCTCTGAGGCCCTAAATCTTCATATCAGAAAAGTAGATCTTCACGATATGCAGGTTCTATGTGAAAAAGCTGAACAATTGCTTATATTGCAAATCACGGTAAATCCCACAATTAATTTAAAGCCATTTTGTACCATTTCTACATGCTCTATGTCTTACAGTATTTCTTTCTCGGCAGAGTTCCCTGTAGACCTCGGAACTAAGAGCTATCGAATCTCTAAGTATTTGTCTTTCCCCTCCCCAGTTCCCACTTGTGGGCAGAGTCCAGTGAAGTCACAGCCTTTGAATTACCTGAACGTTTTCAGTCGCATCGTTGGGGGAAGGCAAGTGACAAAGGGTTCCTACCCTTGGCAGGTGAGTCTCAGGAAACCTTCTCTGGTGGGATTATGAGCTGCCTCAAGATTGGATCCCTCAGAATCCCATGCTGCTGATCAGTATGCTCTACTCTGCTTAGTTCATCATCAGAGATCTCATGAGCGTGTACAAGGATCCAAGACCCTCCTGATGTTCATTAGCTGACTTCTAGAAAAGGTGGATTCAGAACAGTTACAAGCACTATAGGCTCACTCCAAAATTTAGAAATGCCATCCCAAACTTTCAGTCCCTAAGACAAAAATCCCACTTCAAATTTATAATTTAAAAAATAATTTTCTGATTCAATAAACATATTTAAAATATACCTATCTTGTTATAGTTAAAGGTGATGAGGGAAGTCAAAGGTGTCATATCCATGGGTCTACTTTATGTTTGGGATGTAAGGTTCATACCTATATCATAGGGCCCTTCAGGGAACAATCAAGAGTTTATAATATATAGTTAGTCCCCTTAGTGTACAGTTAGTATCCTAAGAATTCTGTGTCAATATAATTTCCTGGTCCTTCTGTGCATATAGAAACGAGTTTGTGTTTCTGCCCCTAGACTATGGTTTTCTCATTTACTGTCTTTGAAAGTCTCCCAATTTTCTTTACCCTGGCACCCATGCTATATTCTTGTCTCTTCATTTTGTAAGTAGACTGATAGTTTTTATTTTCACTTCTCTTGAGTCAGTCATACTAACTTTTATATCAGTGGATATTTAGCAACTATTGGTTGATTGAATTTTTGTTCAGTGGGTTGATGGAATGGCTGAATCATTGTTATTTGATTAACTGATGAATTAATTATTTGGTTGAAGAGTTTGTTATCAGTTTCTTACTTGGTCAATTAGTTGGCCAGTCAATTCAGAAGCTGACATTTAAATCATAGTCAGGGATGACTCACTGACTTTTACTTACTTGTGCTTTTTTCTGTTATTAGCCCTTTCTCTGTATTATTTTTTTAATTGCTCATAGAAAAATTTTTGATCAAAAAGGAGACAATTCTAAAAAATTGCTTTTTTTCTAATTCCAACAATGGAAGTAAAAGTATTTATTGTATCCTCTAAGTCATGTTGGAGTCAAGCCAAGTATCATGAGCAGGATAAGACAAGAAGAAAATATACTGTAAAGATAGATTTAAAAATAAGATTGAAGAAGTTGTAAAGGTCAAATAGTTAAAGAATGTTAAGAAAGCAGTAAATCCAAACTATTTCTCTAGGATGCCTAGAGGAATTAGAACAGGCTTTGGAAGACTCCCTTAGCCCTCATCTTGTCTTTATCCCAAACTTTTTCATCTGGTCTATGCTGTATCTTATGGGTTTTTTTTTTTTTCTCTCTCTTCAGTCACAGATATCATTCATATTGTTAGAGTAACAGACTGGCTCAGCATTATCATATAAATAAATACCCACAATTTTTGCTACCAACTTACTAAAGCCTCAAGTTAACTACCTCTCTTGTGGACCAGGGGTGGGAATATTCTGAGTCCAGCTTGCTCTTCTTTCTGAACTATAGTGTGATTGGTCTACCACTCCACAGTTCATGATTTCTGATATTTATGAGTAAGATATCTGGGTCTCTTTTTCAGAATATGCACAGTCTCCAGGTTTAGGGGGATCCCAGGGCATTAACTTGCTCCCATTTAAGGTCTTTGCAACTCAGGTGTCTCTGAAACGAAGGCAGAAGCATGTCTGTGGTGGGACCATCATCTCCCCACAGTGGGTGATCACGGCTGCTCACTGCGTTGCAAACAGGTAAGGAAAGTCCAGCCAATTGATAAAGGTCAGATTACCTTTCTTCTTCCTGGGAATCAGCAGCAATAACTCTACTAAAATATGGGATGGTGCAATGTATGCTTTAGGGGAGTACATGTTGGTTGCATAATATAAATAGTGTTCAAAGACATTGTCAAGGGCACTAAACTTGATAGAAAACATGCATTCCTTATAGGAGTGAATACTTCAATATTTAAAATGATTGGATTAATAAAGAATAATATCCAAGTAGGAAAAAAAGGATCACAAAGATAGATTGTGAAAGTTCTCCCTTAGTTTCCTTAAATTCCAATGAAAAAATCATCCAGCTCATTATGCATCTTAATAAATGAATAAAAGAAAACAAAAGAAGGCCAATAAAACATGAAGAAGGCTTCTGTGTCTTCCTTCCTATTGATCCTGGCTCTCTGAACTTTAACAATTTCCATCTTTTATCCATTTTCTTGTGTGCTCCAAATGTTCTATTGTTGCCAATGTTCTTGATAATCGTAAAGCAGCAGTCAAGATCACGTCCCCCTATTTTCCCTCTTTCGTTTCATGTCTGCAAACATCTCCAGGATATTTCCTTAAAGCTGTACACTAATAGCTATCAAAGATACAAAGATGACTCAGACGTGAATCCTGCCCTCCGAGAGTGGATAGTTTAAAGAAGAGTCAACTGATAATTTCACTGCAGTGTGGCATGTGGTTAGGCTAGAGAGACGCTTTGCATTGGGTTTGGTAGCTAGTATAGCCAAGAGCCAGGGAAGTATACCAAGAGAAAATGATGCCTTTTCCAATGTTGTATTAAATCATCTCATTTGGATCCCCAGAGATCCCCTTTTAGATCCCTAAGGTCTTAATCAACCTCAATGCATGCTTTCAAGTTCCTTTCAGATAACTTTGCAGCAGGTAGAAGTAGTATAGGTCTGCAGTCTTTCCTATGTCATGTTAGATCTCTAAAATACAAACACGAAGGAAGTAGGGGAAGATCCCCACCTCCCATTGCTATAATCAGTCCCAAAGCTCTGAGTGTGCATACTCTCTGGGATATCAGAGTTATGATGCTATTATGTCTTTCATGGTATGCATTATGTATTAGATCTCTGATATTAAAGCAGACTACTTGATGGAGAATCACCAAATACTCCCAAAGGATATCAGCGATATTGAGACCAAGTCAACCATCTGCGTAGCTTTAGATCCCTGAGTTACAGTGCATACACAAACCCTTGGACACTTAACAAATAACACTGCAAAGTATGCAGTTTATCTTATTATTAGTTCCACATGAGGCCACTTTCACTAGTCCCCCACTCACACTGGGAACCTCAACATTTGGAATCATTCTTACTTTCTCTGTTCAGCAGCTGCATACGTGCATTCTCCATCCATCTCATTTTGAAGAGGTCAGTTTGTCAACCATTACAACTGTACTCAGCTTCAATGAAATCTATCCCTTTTACTCTTTCCTCCTCATAGAAATACTGTATCAACTTTCAACGTTACTGCTGGTGAATATGACTTGAGATATGTGGAGCCGGCAGAGCAGACCCTCACCATTGAAACCATCATCATACACCCACACTTCTCTACCAAGAAACCAATGGATTATGATATCGCTCTTTTGAAGATGGCTGGAGCTTTCCATTTTGGTAAACATTTGAAACTTTCTCTGAATTGTCCACCCCATGTTCTCCAGAACTTCTGTTCCATAGCACAGTTCCTAAAGTATAAGTTATGTAGCATGTGCCCAACATTTCTGGATCACGGACTTGGAGACTGAAATTCGAGGTGGGGTTCCCCTACCTGAAACTCATTTTGCTTGTGATTTTAAAGATACAATTAAGTGGAGTCAGGAAAGGGTCTTTCTTTGTTTGACAGGAGACCCCTGGAGGTGTCAGAGACATCACAAGGTCTTTGGGGAGCCCATTGGTGAGTGGCTTGTGGTGTCTCTCCTCCGTGAATGAAACGAGCCCTGCCTTGCTCTTTTTCTTCAGGTCAGTTTGTGGGGCCCGTGTGTCTTCCAGAGCCAGGGGAACGATTTAAGCCTGGATTTATTTGTACAACTGCAGGCTGGGGCCGCTTGAATGAAAGTAAGAACTTCCATGCTCTGCTCCTAATCTGATATCAGAACTTGCTGGTAGGTAATCAGAAAATAGAATTTTTAATCTATTTGTAAAAGACAGTGTGTAAACATTTTTGAAAATAGAGAATGTCACATTGTACTTAAAAATTCAAATCTTTCCAAAAGACACAAGCCTGAATGGGGCATCTTCAGTGCAGGGAGGTGAAAGAGCACCTTGCTGGGGTTCTCATGTCCATGTTTTCTAGATGGCATCTCTCCGCAAGTCTTGCAGGAAGTGAACCTGCCCATTTTGACCCAGGATGAGTGTATTACAGCTCTGTTGACCCTAGAGAAACCCATCAGTGGGAGGACCTTTCTCTGCACAGGCTTCCCAGATGGAGGAAGAGATGCATGTCAGGTAGGTGGGAGTGGTCAGGTTAACAGGTCCCAGACAGAGTTTCCCTCAGCTTTGTCATCAGATGAGAGGCTGAAATAAGGCTATAGGAAAGACTAGACTCTGGGAAGAAGGATCAGGAGTGAGAAGGGAGGTCAAGTCAAAGGGACAGTTTCTTTTGCTGTTCACCTGAAATTATCACAGCATTTTTAATCAGCGACCTGGGTTTGATCCCTGGGTTGGGAAGATTCCCTGGAGAAGGGAAAGGCTACCCACTCCAGTATTCTGGCCTGGAGAATTCCATAGACTGTATAGCCCATGGGGTCCAAAGAATCAGACACAACTGAGTGACTTTTACTTTCATATCTCAATACAAGATAAAAAGTTCAAAAAAACAGAAAAAGCCTCAGGCTCCAGAAAGATTATAAATCTGTTTAAAATATCAAAAGTATTCATAATTATTAGTGACATCATAATGATATTTCCAATGTGTGCTGCTGCTTGTGCTGCTGCTTCTTCTGCTGCTGCTGGTAAGTCGTTTCAGTCGTGTCCGACTCTGTGTGACCCCAACAACGGCAGCCCACCAGGCTCCCCCGTCCCTGGGGTTCTCCAGGCAAGAACACTGGAGTGGGTTGCTATTTGCTTCTCCAGTGCATAAAAGTGAAAAGTGAAAGTGAAGCCGCTCAGTCGTGTCTGACTCTTTGCGACCCCATGGACTGCAGCCCACCAGGCTCCTCCATCCATGGGATATTCCAGGCAAGAGTACTAGAGTGGGGTGCCACTGCCTTCTCCTTCCAATGTGTATATGTTATCAAATACCTAGTTTCTAAACTTTTTGATGACTGTCAGTGATATCTCTTGGTTATTTATCACCAATAAATAACTGATTTGAAAAGACAAAAAAAATTAAAGGGACAGTTTAAACAACCTGTTTTTAGCCAGGACTGTGATTTCAGAGGAGGTCTTGTTCTCTTTCCAAAAGACCAAATATTGAAGATGATGCCGACAATGAACTCAGAGTTCTCCAACCTGAAGGATAGGCAGCTTCTTCCTACTTAGAGATTTCCAGTTTGTGTATAAAGGGAGCTTTTCTTTCTCTCCATCCCTCCTGCTGACCAAGAACTAAGGTCAATATAACTACTGGACAGAACTTCTCTGAGTCTGTAGGATGAGGCAGGAGAAGGAAACAATCTGATGTCTGATAAAAGCCCCAGATGGGGAAGAAGGAGGTGGATTTGGTGGACTCCAGTGGTATTTCAAGAGTGAATGTGAATTGTACTTGCCTGTTCTCTCAGGCCCTTGAGTCCAAAGTATTAGAAGCAGAGAAATTCACTGATCCTTGTCTAGCATTTTTGTGAGACACAGCCACTGACAATGATGGTAACAGAGATCTTTTCTCCCTACAGGGAGACTCAGGAGGTTCCCTCATGTGCCGGAATAAGAAAGGGACTTGGACTCTGGCTGGTGTGACTTCCTGGGGTTTGGGCTGTGGTAGAGGCTGGAAAAACAATCTGCAGAAAGATGATCAAGGATCCCCTGGGATCTTCACAGATCTTACTAAAGTGCTTCCTTGGATCCACAAACACATCCGAATTGGTAATCAAGCCAAATCATAAGGTCAAGAAGCTAGGGAAAAAGAGAACATCAGCAGAGTCTAGGCAAGGCAAGACCATTGAGCAGACAGACTCTGCTTTCGTTCTTCGTGTCTCACATAGGCATTGTGGTATTTACTGAGTCTAAAAAAGGAACAAACTATGATTTGCACAGCATACTACTATTCAATGAAACATGAATACATCCATCCTAGACTTTGTCAAATTTGCATTTAATTGAAACTGTCTCAGCTGGTGATATGTTTCCACCACTTACTTCTCACTCACTGTGCTAGAAAGATTCAGCAAGCTTTAGCATGGGTCAGTGGTTATCAACCAGGGGGATTTGCCCCTTCAGGTGACAATGACTGGAGACATTTTTGGTTGTCACAACAGGAGAGAGAGGTACCACTGGCATCTAATGGGTAGGGGGCCGTGGATGCTGCTAAGCATCCTACAATGCACAGGACAGCACCCCCACTCCCACCCAGCAAAGAAGGATTCAGCCCCAAATGTTAATAATGCTGTGGCTGAGAAGGCCTGACACAGAGCCAGGTATTGTAAATCTGAAAAGGCCAAAGTCTGTATATATCCTTCTACTAGACTGACCAATGTGTTAATTGAAACTTCATTTTTTGCCTCCAAATCCAACTTAACTGGTGGCTTCCAACCTCAATAGGACTTCTACTTCTCCCCAAAGGGATTAATTCAAACTAGTTCAGGAAAAACTTGTGATGGTGTTCAAGTATATGGAACACTGGCAGGTATTTGAGTCCTCAGTTTAAGTTGTAGCTATCTCAGCAACTCTTTTGTGGGTACATTATTTCCATCTCCAGTCTCTCTTTTCATGGAAAATTAGAAGGGTAGCCCTAATGACTTCTTGCTTTGTGTAATCCCCAAGCCAATGAACACACTTAATAAAGAGAGTGAATCATTTTCTTAAAACACAAAGACCCCTCTGCTGCTTTGTCAATTTATTCCTTCTGTTCTTTCCACAGATTATATTTTCATTAGTTGCAAACTGACTTAAAAACCTCTGCACTTTTGGGCCAGGGAGATGCTAACTTCTTGAAATATTGTTCAAGATGCCACAAATCTTGAATCCCATCTTTCTTTTTCTTTCCCAGGGAAGCAGAGAAAGAGCTCCAGAGGTGGGTATTTTTCATCGCCTGCTTTTCTGGGAGCATGAATTAATCTCTACTATTTCTGAATATTGGTTCCCTTTGTAATCAAAAGTCTTCCTCTGCAAGAGTTCTCCATACTCACTATGTATAAAAACGTCACTTGGAGCACTCAATCATTCATCCCCAGCCAGTGAGGGCACACCCTCACCAGCAGGAGCCCCACATTCCCTCCCAGTTCACTTCTTGTCAATCCAGAGCTCCAGTTCAATTCAACAAACAGTTGTCAAATTCTCAATTAGGATCTCAGGCATGAGGGAGGAGGTGAGGTGGTACAGATGTGGTCAGGTTTTTGAGCTCAGCTTGTTCAGAAAGCACAGGGAACCCACCCCAGGGTTACATTGCAAGTCTGCAGTGAATTCCGTCTGTGATTTTGGGCAAGCTCCTTTCCACCTCTGAAGCTGAGTCTCCTTATCCAAAAAGGAGACAGTTTGGACCAGATGGTCTCAAAGGCGTCTTTAGCTCAGCAGTTCTGTGAGTCTGTGGAACTAACTCCAAAGAGCAAAGTGGGCAAAGAGTACCCTGAGAGCTCAGTGGAGAGAATGGCTGCTTCTAGCTGAAAAAAAAAAAAAAAAAAGACAAAAAGACAAGGGAGGCTTTGGAGTACAGACATCTTTTAACCTGAACCTTAGAGAATAAAGGATGAATAGAATTTTGTCAGGTGGGGATGGGATACAGGTAAAGAAAAATACTCCAGCTCAAGGAATCATTCTTATCAGAAGATGGATACTAAAAGATGAAGATAGGAAAATTTAGGGTGTAATAGAGACCCAGTAAGTCAAAGCAGCTGAAGTGGCTGCTATGTGAGGGGTTTTATGAGAAAGAAGATTAAACATATAACTTGAGACCAAATTATGGAAACTTTGAACACCAGTCAAAAGTGGTACTTCATTGAGTAATAGGAGTTGACTAACTAGATAAACAGATTAGAGCTATATTGAAGTGCGGTAAGAACTGTACATAGGGAATAAACTGGAGGAGAAATAATGCATAGTGGAATTATGAGATTATGCATTAGTTCAAGAGATAAGAAAATAAGGCTTGATTTAGGGCAATGGCCAGAGAATGAAAAGGAGGGCATAAAAACAGGATGAACTAGGATTGGATAGTCACTAAAGTTAAGGGTGGTGAGAAAAAAGGAGTGGAGGGTGACAGCAAATCTCTGAGCATGAAAAGCTAAGAATAGAACACAAAATGTATTCAAATCAGAAGTGGAAGCAGTTTTGCAGACCCAAAGGAATTCTATTTGTAGCATGTTAAGTTTAAGGGGAAGAGACCTAGGAGATGGTTGAAAAATCAGAAGTTTAGGTAGAGATAATAATTAAAACTGAGTGTGAACGAAATAGGTCAGAAGGCTCATGTAGAGAGAAATGAAAATTCAGAACAGAACCTAGGAAATACCTGCATCTGTAGAGTGGATTTATGGGGTCAGAGAAAGAAGAGTAAAGGAGAAGAAATCAGAGAATCTCAAAGTTAAGCAAGATCTACAAGGAACAAAAGAAGAATAAAGAATCACAGAAGCCAAGACAGGAAAGATTTCATAGAGAAAGGAAGGGTGCATGAAGAAGAGTCAAGAGGTCCCAGTGTCTGCGTATATTCTGGAGGGAGAGGGCTGCTGTGGCTAGCCGTCACTGTTAGTCCTAATTCTCATGGCTTTTCCTCCCAGCCACGTGCAGTGAGCAGGATCGTGTGTTCAGAGCATCTGAGGGGGAGCTGCACTTCCCAGAAAGCCCCTTCCTATATTATGAGAGCAAGCAGTGAGTAGCCCCCGCTGCCACCCCTGCCCCAACTCCCACTTCCAGTTTTTTTCTTTAACTTGTTTTATATTGGAATATAGCCAATTACTAATGTTGTGATCATTTCAGGTGGACAGCAAAGGGACTCAGCCATACGTATACATGTATCCATTCTCCCCCAAACTCCCTTCTCATCTAGGCTGCCACATAACATTGAGCAGAGTTCCCTGTGCTTATACAGTAAGATCTTGTTGGTTATTCATTTTAAACATAGCAGTGTGTACATGTCCATCCCAAACTCCCCAACTATCCCTCTCCTCTATTCTCCCCCTACCACCCAGCAACCATAAGTTTGTTCTCTGTGAATCTGTTTTGTAAATAAGTTCATTTGTATCATTTCTTTTTAGATTCCACATATAAGGGATGTCATATAATAGTCTACTTCTCTGACTTCACTCAGTATGACAATCTCTGGGTCCATCCATGTTGCTGCAAATGGCATTATTTTATTCTTTTCAATGGCTGAATAATATTCCATCATAAATATGTACCATATCTTCTTTATCCATTCCTTTGTCCTACCTCCAGTTTAACTCTGCCCCACTCACTGGACTGTGACAACCACTTTCTATCTGAAAATAACACCCTCTCAATGTGTCTACCTGCAGACAGTGTGCCTGGACCCTGTTGGTACCAGAGGGAATGCACGTGCTCCTCAGTTTCTCCCACTTTGATGCAGAGTCTTGTGACCATAATTACCTGTCGATATATTCTTTAGAAGACACACTTATTGGTGAGTGGATTTTCACATTGTCAAATGGACAGTAATGCTAGGAAGACTTAACGGGGCCTGGTTATAATATGTCTGGCCCCAAGGCATCTATAAACAGCACACTTCCTGTCTCCACTGTTGAGACTTAGAGTTCATGGTGGAGAAGAATGAAATCTGAGCCTGTGTGAGGGCTGGAAGGGCACAGTGCATTTTACTTACTGCCTTTGCTTCCCGTGAAACCAGGCTTTCTAGACTCATTTGCCGGACCTGGAGCCCATCGGGAGTAAAATGCAGATCTACAGCTGTGGCTCTCAGGGCCTCTCAGGCAGAATGCTGCTCTCCTGAGCATGAAAATAACCTTTACCTGCCTCATCCAGCTCAGAAGGAAGACAGCAACAGATAACCACAAGTAGGAGACAAAAGTTACTTATGTAAGAAACAGAAATGGAGGCACACATCTCCATCACTGGAGATGATATGGCCCATCCCCACTTTCCCCCAGGAGACCTTTAACAATGTCTCAGGAGCAATTTTTGGCTGTCACAACTACAGGGAATGTTGCAAAACAATTCTGCAGCCAGGGATGCTGCAAAACATCCTACAATGTGCAGAACAGCCTTAACACACAGAACGTTCCAGTTCAGAACATCAGTAGTGCCAAGGTTGAGAAGCCCTGATTCAGACAAGCCTGCACTATCATGAATGTTCAGGTCCCTGTAAGTCTTTTAATGGGTGCTGTTTTCTAGGCTCTGAACAAAGACTCTTCTTTCTTATGTTGCAGCAAAATTCTGTGGAGAGAGACTGGCTTCATCAGTTCTTGTTGGCTCCAACGCTATAAGGCTGAGCTTCATCTCTGATGACACAGATTATGCTGTTGGGTTCAATCTCACCTATAAAGCTCTTAAACCCAACTACCTTCCTGGTAAAAACCGTTTGCTCTTATCACACACTATGCTGACCTTTTGCAGAAGTTGAGGCCCCATAAGAATTAGATGATGGGTAGGGAGACCACCCAAGGCCCACTGAGCTCCACAGCAAAGAAGAGCCCAAGGTCAGTGAGACACGGGGTACAGGGGCTCCTCAAGCAGTCTTGCAAATGCATGCTTGTTGCCCACCCACGTGAGCCAAGAGAGCTTGATGACTTCTCCAGAACCAGTGCACAGTCCTCCTCCTTCTTGATGGCTCTGCCTGAAGAGTCAGTTCAGGCATCTCTCGTGGGGGACAAAAGGGTGAGAACAAAGAGGTCCCCTCAGTCCATGGTGATGCCACTGCTTGGACCTTCTCCCTTGTATTGCAGATTCTGGCTGCGACTCTTTAACGATCCTGTTTGAAGAAGGCCTCATACAGAGTCTTCACTATCCTGAAGACTACAGTGACATGGCCAGCTGCAACTGGGTCTTTCAAGCCCCCAAACATTACCTAGTTAAGGTACCCTTACTTGGCTGTGGATCTCCACAGAATCGCTCACATGGACACCATGAGGGCAGAGGTTTTTATCTGATGCATTTGCTGCTGTATCCCTTGTACCTAGAACCTAGCACCTGGCACACAAATCTCTTGATAAATACTTGATATCAGACCGGCATATTCTGTCCTGCAGCTACCCGCACTTGCCACTAGATGGCAACTGTGCGCTTTCAGTTCAGTTCAGTGGCTCAGTCGTGTCCGACTCTTTGCGACCCCATAAACTGCAGCACAGCTGTTTCCCTGTCCATCACCAACTCCTAGAGCTGACTCAAACTCATGTCCAGACAGTCGGTGATGCCATCCAGCCATCTCATCCTCTGTCACCCCCTTCTCTTCCTGACTTCAATCTTTTCCATCATCAGGGTCTTTTCAAATGAGTCAGTTCTTCACATCATGTGACCCAAGTATTGGAAGTTTCAGCTTCAGCATCAGTCCTTTCAAAGAACATTCAGGACTGATTTCTGTTAGGATTGACTAGTTGGATCTCCTTGCAGTCCAAGGGACTCTCAAGAGTCTTCTCCAACACCACAGTTCAAAAACATCAATTCTTCGGTGCTCAACTTTCTTTATAGTCCAACTCTCACATCCATACATGACTACTGGAAAAACCATAGCTTTGACTAGACGGACCTTTATTGGCAAAGTAATGTCTTCCCTTTTTAATATGCTATCTAGCTTTTCTTCCAAGGAGCAAGCATCTTTCAATTTCATGGTTGCAGTCACCATCTGCAGTGATTTTGGAGCCCCCCAAAATAGTTTCACACTGTTTCCATTGTTTCCCCATCTATTTCCCATGAAGTGATGGGACCGGATGCCATGATCTTAGTTTTCTGAATGTTGAGTTTTAAGCCAGCTTTTTCACTCTTTCATTTTCATTAAGAGACTCTTTAGTTCTTCACTTTCTGCCATAAGCATGGTGTCATCTGCGTATCTGAGGTTACTGATATTTCTTGTGACAATCTTGATTCCAGCTTGTGCTTCATCCAGCCCAGCATTTCACATGATGTACTTTGCAAAAAAGTTAAATAAGCCAGGTGACAATATACAGCCTTGACGTACTCCTTTCCCGATTTGGAACCAGTCTGGTGTTCCATGTCCAGTTCTAACTGTTGCTTCTTGACCTGCATACAGATTTCTCAGGAGGCAGGTCAAGTGGTCTGGTATTGCAATCTCTTCAAGAAATTTCCAGTTTGTTGTGATGCACACAGTCAAAGGCTTTGGCATAGTCAATAAAGCAGAAATAGATGTTTTTCTGGAACTCTCTTGCTTTTTTGATGAGCCAACAGATGTTGGCAATTTGATCTCTGGTTCTTCTGCCTTTTCTAAATCCAGCTTGAACATATAGAAGTTCATGGTTCATGTACTGTTGAAGCCTGGCTTGGAGAATTTTGAGCTTTCTTTGCTAGCATGTGAGATGAGTGCAACTGTGTAGTAGTTTGAGCATTCTTTGGCATTGCCTTTCTTTGGGATTGGAATGAAAACTGACATTTTCCAGTCCTGTGGCCACTGCTGAGTTTTCCAAATTTGCTGACATATTGAGTGCAGCACTTTCAGAGCATCATCTTTTAGGATTTGACATAGCTCAAATGGAATTCCATCACCTCCACTAGCTTTGTTCATAGTGATGCTTTCTAAGGCCCACTTGACTTCACATTCCAGGATGTCTGGCTCTAGGTGAGTGATCACACCATCGTGATTATCTGGGTCATAAAGATCATTTTTGTATAGTTCTTCTGTGTCTTCTTGCCACCTCTTCTTAATATCTTCTGCTTCTGTTAGGTCCATAGTGTTTCTGTCCTTTATTGAGTCCATCTTTGCATGAAATGTTCCCCTGGTATCTCTAATTTTCTTGAAGAGATCTCTAGTCTTTGCTATTCTATTGTTTTCCTCTATTTCTTTGCACTGATCACTGAGGAAGGCTTTCTTATCTCCTTGCTATTCTTTGGAACTCTGCATTCAAATGGGTATATTTTCCCTTTTTCCTTCTCTTCTTTGCACAGCTATTTGTAAGACCTCCTCAGACAGCCATTTTGCTTTTTTGCATTTCTTTTCCATGGGGATGGTCTTGCTCCCTGTCTCCTGTACAATGTCACAAACTTCCATACACAGTTCTTCAGGCACTCTATCAGATCTAATCCTTTGAATCTATTTGTCACTTCCACTGTATAATCATAAGGGATTTGATTTAGGTCATACCTGAATGGTCTAGTGGTTTTCCCCACTTTCTTCAATTTAAGTCTGAATTTTGCAATAAGGAGCTCATGATCTGAGCCACAGTCAGCTCCTGGTCTTGTTTTTGCTGACTGTATAGAGCATCTCCATCTTTGGCTGCAAAAAATATAATCAATCTGATTTCGGTGTTGACCATCTGGTGATGTCCACGTGTAGAGTCTTCTCTTGTGTTGTTGGAAGAGGGTGTTTGCTATGACCGGTGTGTTCTCTTGGCAAAACCCTGTTAGCCTTTGCCCTGCTTCATTCTGTACTCCAAGGCCAAATTTGCCTGTTACTCCAGGTATCTCTTGACTTTCTACTTTTGCATTCCAGCCCCCTATAATGAAAAGGACATCTTTTTTGGGTGTTAGTTCTATAAGGTCTTGTCGGTCTTCATAGCACCGTTCAATTTCAGCTTCTTCAGCATTGCTGGTTGGGGCATAGACTTGGATTACTGGATATTGAATGGTTTGCCTTGGAAACAAACAGAGATCATTCATTCATTTTTGAGATCAGAGGCAACTGTGTTCTTTACTTTTTGCCATTTTGTACAACTGTGCGCTTTACTTTTTGTCGTTTTTGAGTTGCAGAGGCAACTGTGCACTTTACTTTTTGTTTAGAAGCTGCCTTTACCTTTGTACCAGGTTAACTTGTTCCATCAATGTCTAGTCCTTTCAAGAAGTAACCATTTCTTCCTTATTAAACTGTTACCGAAACACATTGTGGGGTGTATGTGTAGTGCAAAATGTAGTGCAAAAATGTAGTGCAGAACAGGTTCAGGGACTAGCATAATGTGTAGGAGGAGGGGTGATAGAAGGCGAGGCTGAGATCAAAGTATGGAGGGCTTTAAATGTCAGGATACAGAATATATTCAGCCTTCGACTGCAGCGTTTTGGCCATCTGTTTGTATGCTTGTTCACTTAATACTAGTATGCTGTCTGCAGACATGCATTCAGGTAGATGGTACTGCAGTCAGGGTAAGGTTGGAATTAAGCATTTATTTAGAACATTTTCTCTTTAATTATTGAAAGCAAGAAAGTATATGAAGGAGACAAAGTAGATTATAAAACAATGGGGAAGGAGCAAGGGTGAACAAGACCTCAAAGTTCTCGTATACGTGAGGCTAAAAGAAAGAGATCTGACCTAGAAGAAGAGCCAAATTGGTGCAGCGTTAAGACAGTCCAGAGAAGAGAGCTTTTAAAACAAAAACCAAAACAAACAAAAAGGTATGGCCAATAGCTTGAATTTCCCCCACAAAGTTAGAATTTAAAGAGAAGGAGGACTCCTCCCTTCTTTAACTCGCCTTCCTCTCCCTCCACCACCTCTTCTCTTGATAGATCTTGATCTCCTTCCCTCTTTTCTCTCTCCCTGCCACAGACAAACCATCGTATAGCTCTGAAACCTGTTCTTTTCAGATGTGTTTTTAAATGTTAACAAAGTGAAAAGACAGAACTTTTTTAAAAAATAAGGAGGACTGAGCACCTGTTATCCAGTCCCCACTTCAACCCCTCACAAAGAAGGTAGAATAATTGAGATGGGCAATTGAAAGGAGGTGGAGGTGGTAGCATCTGAAAGGTCAAGTGAAGTCAGATGTCAGTAGTAGAACGAGATCACACAGGTTTTACATGTGAGAAGACATAGAGTAAGTAAGGCAAATGTAGCTGTTGTCTTCCTAAAATTTCCTGAAACCCAAGCAGAGTCAGGCAGACAGTTCAGGAAGAAGTGGAATTAAGGGAAGCTATGTAGTGACAGGGCTTCCCTCATAGCTCAGTTGGTAAAGAATCTGCCTACAATGCAGGAGACCCGGGTTTGATCCCTAGGTTGGGAAGATCCCCTGGAGGAGGGCCTGGCAACCCACTCCAGTATTCTTGCCTGGAGAATCCCATGGACAGAGGAGCCTGGCAGCCTAGAGTCAATGGAGTCGCAAGAGTCAGACACGACTTAGTGACTAAAGCACCACCACCATATAGTGACAGAGGAGGAAATATTAAGTATGAGCATACTTCCAAAAAGAGAAGAAGACAAAATTCAGTTGAAAGTCTAAACATGCAAGAGCTAGCAGTGATTCAAAAACACCTGTGCAACCAAGTACACTGAGTGCTGTGCATCAGTGAAAAGATGCACTCACATCCGGCCAGCGGCAGCATCACCCTGCAGGACCCATTTGAGACCGTCGTTTGTAAGTTGGTATGACAGGTCATGACTATGTGCATATCATTTGACTCAAAGAGAAAAGAGTCTATTTTTATTATTCATCATAAGTTTTATTGCTCTGCATGTTCACCAACTCTGAACGTTTTAAATTCTAAATTTTAAATATTATTGATATTAAACAAAGTAGGTTTGTTGTTATTGTTCAGTCTCTAAGTCATGTCCAACTTTTTGCAGCCCCATGGACTGCAGCACAGCAGTCTTCCCTGTCCTTCACCATCTCCCGGAGTTTGCTCAGACTCGTGTTCATAGAGTCAGTGATGCTATGTAACTGTCTCAGCCTCTGCAACCCCCTCACTTTTAGAAATATTTTGAATTTCCTTTAAGTTATTTATTATAGGGATTATAGATCCCCTGTGTGGGAAACTTCTGGTTTAAAAAAGATTTATGTAATTTTCCTCCTTTTTTAAAACCCCTTTCCATAAGACAGAATGGTCAGAGTAACTGAAAGTATGTTTCCAGAAAGAATTTCAGGAAGGATTTAAGAAATATTTGAATGAATCCTATTTCTGACATGTCTCCTTGACCCCATGTCTTGTTACCATGAATCATCATTTGGCTCCACTTTTGTCCCAGACATACAGGCCTCTGTGTCTTTTGCTGAATGTTTAGGATCCATTGAATCCCCATCACCTGCGTGTATAAAATCTAGACTGCTACTTCATCATTTCTCTCTCCCACTGCTCCTCTCTTTAAACTCAATTAGTTAGGGATATCAGATTGCTTGAACATTGTTCTTTGAAGTTTCTTTGCTCCTCTAAAGAGGCAGCTGGGGAGTTCAAATATTTGCGTGTTTTCCCACCCGTATATTTGGCCCATAATCGAGTACTTACATGTTTTGAGAGGTTTGGGAGCCTGTGGTTTAGCATCTTTTCCTAAGTAATATAACTCATTCACGAATGCCCCGTTACCTTTCTCATCTTGCTCCAGAGCAAGCTGAGCAATTGAAATTCTGCTTGATCAAAATCAGTTAATGTATTCATATTGTTAACTCTGAATGTAACGTGGAGCTTTCTCAGCTTTCATTTCAGGACCTAAAAATAGAAGAAAATGGAGACTGCACTTCCGACTATGTGAGCGTGCACAGGGATGTAGAAAGAAAGAAAGAAATAGGTTTGTGCAGGGGCTCTGTATCAATCTAGAGGCGTGGGATGGGGAGGGAGATGGGAGGGAGGTTCAAAAGGGAGGATATATATGCATACCTATGGCTGATTCATGTTGAGGTTCAACATAAAACAACAAAATTCTGTAAAGCAATTATCCTTCAATTAAAAAATAAATTTTAAAAAACAAAGAAATAGGTTTGTGTTCCCTGGGAGCCTCGGCTTCCCTAGTTTGCATCTGGATCTGGTCCTTCTTGGGAATCCTTTTAGGGAATAAAAGGGATGTGGCTCCGTGTTCCTTTCCCCGCATCATCTCCATCCCTCCCTGTGCTCTCATCACCTCTCCTCCTTCTCCCCAGTTGTGGAGGGAGGCATGGGGTGAGAGCGGGGAGAGCTTCGGGGAAAATTAAAGAACCATTTGATTAGAAAGTGTGGAAGGCCCACATAGACTAGGGGTCAGAGGGGAAAGTGCCATTGAAATAAGCCCTGTGGCTGGAATTAGTTCTCTTAGTGGCCTTCCCCATGGAAGTGTTTGGGAGATAAACAGAATTGAAATGTTAGCAGGGTTAAATGTGTAGTACAAAGAAGCAGTCTGCCATTTCCACTTTGAAAATGAATTGTGACATCCACTGGAAAAGTTTATTTCTTAACAGTTACCTGAAGGATAATTTTTTTTCTTCTATCCACTGCCACGTCTATTTGCTGGGCCCTTGACCCTGTGGTGCCTGGGCTGGGCCTGAACCAGCTCGTCTGTGTGGCTTTGTTGTCCCCACCCCCCTGGTGAGCATCACCAGGGTAATGTCCATCAGCTTCCAGTCCAATGAAAACGCGACCTTCAGAGGCTTCCAGGCTACAGTTTCCTTCATTCATGAAACAGGTAAGAGAACTGACGTACCAACTCCGAGGATCATCCTCCTGATGTAAACAGGGCAACCTTTAGAGCTCAGCGTTGGTACAGTCAACTCTTTATTCACTGAATCTGTGAACCCTGAACCACTGCTCCTGGGGTAATGCAGAGGAGTTAGGTTCCTATCAGCCTCTGGTTTTATTTATATTTCTGTTTCAGGTCACCTTATTTAATGTAAATTGTTGATTCATTAACACTGAACTCACTCACAGCCAATACCACTGTAACCTGTGCCTGAAGAGAGTTTATCTATCACATGTATTTTCTCTGTAAGGCACAACCCAGCCTTTTTGCACTTAGGGACACTAGGTGGCATTGAAGCACTGTGTTTAGGGCGATTTCAACCAGAAAAAAGCACAAAAATGCAGAGACGTGGACTAGAGACTATCAGAGTGAAGTAAGTCAGAAAGAGAAAAACAAATATCATATATTAATGCATATAAGTGGAATCTAGAGACTGGTACCGATGATTTTATTTGCAAAGCAGAAATAGCAACATAGATGGAGAAAACACATGTATGAATACCAAGAGGGATGGGGTGGCATGAATTGGGAGATCGGGATTGACATGTATACACTACGTATAAAATAGATAACTAATTGAGAACCTACTGTATAGCACAGGGAACTCTACTCAATGCTCTGCGATGACCTAAATGGAAAGGAAATCCAAAAAAGAAGAAATATATATGTGTTCAGTTCAGTCGCTCAGTCGTGTCTGACTCTTTGTGACCCCATGAACTGCAGCACACAAGGCTACCCTGTCCACTACCAACTCTCGGAGTTTACTCAAACTCATGTCCATTGAGTCGGTGATGCCATCCAGCCATCTTATCCTCTCGTCCCCTTCTCCTCCCTCCTCCTATCTTTCCCAGCATCAGGGTCTTTTCAAATAAGTCAGTTCTTCACATCAGGTGGCCAAAGTATTGGAGTTTCAGCTTCAACATCAGTCCTTCCAATGAATATTCAGGACTGATCTCCTTTAGGAGGGACTGGTTGGATCTCCTTGCAGTCCAAGGGACTCTCAAGAGTCTTCTCCAACACCACAGTTCAAAAGCATCAATTCTTCCGTGCTGAGCTTTCTTTATAGTCCAACTCTCACATATATGTGTATGTGTATGTACTATAGATAGATATAGATAGCTGATTCATTTTGCTGTACAGCAGAAACTAGTACAACATTGTGAAGCAACTATAATGCAATAAAAATTCATTTAAAAATAAGTAAAACATTTTTTAAAAGTAAATAATTAAGGTGATAAAAACACCAGCATGCCTGAAAATGAAAAAATAAAAGTACAAAAATACAAAAAGCAAGACAAAACAGAAAGTGGTGCTAGCAGACCAATGAAAGGACACTTGTTTAGAGTGTGAGAGCTGAAACAAGACAACAGAGTGTGGCCAAGACCTCAGCCAGGACACAAGCTTCAAGTAACTCAAACTTTTCACATGTCCAAGAATGACTGTGAAAGTACCAGGAGGATTGGTTTTGAATTAACAAATAAATGTTAGCAAGTAGGTGAATTTGAAAATTCGGAATCCACAAAGAATGAACATCGACTGTATGTCTGAATGTTGGCCTGTCCTTACTAGATGTGTGATCTCAGTGTCCTCTCAGATTCATCCTCCTCAGTCTTATTATGCGAGAATAATAAACGCATGGTAAGAATGTAGTAAGGATTAAATCAGATGAGATATGGTTGGCCAGAAGCCAACCTCATGTGACTCATGAGGGAGGCTCAGAGAGATGAAGTATTGTCACCAACCCCTGGTCCCTAGACACCAGAAGATTCAGCTTCCTTCCAAGCTCTCTCATCCATGAGCGTTCTTTCCAAATCCTGGAAAGCTAGTTATTGGCTTCTCAAGTTGTTCATTCTTTTTAAGTGATAAATAGCTGCTTATAGCAAACCCAGGTTATAGTTAAAATACTCCACTTTCCAGTTCAAATACCCAAAGAATCCAACTGACGGGATGCCCCAGAATTCTCACAATAATAATTTTCTGATAAATTCTAAACACTGACCTTGTTTGCATGATCTGAGCAATTGTATTATGCTTATACCCAGATTTTAACATCTCTGGATTAGAGAATGAATCCGTGTTTCAGGAGACATGGAATGTACCACCTGAAGAATCCAGTGATTCTGGTTAGCTGTTTTGGAGAACATGACCATGAGAAGCACACACAGTGTATTAGCCCAGGGTTCAACCAAGAACCCCCAGAAGATAATATTGGAGTTCTAATGTCCAGTACCTAAGGACACGTTTTGTGACCTTATTTGGAGATAGTGTTAAATACACTACAGAGGCAATCAAGTTAAAATGATATCATTAGTATGGGCCCTAATCCAATATGACTGATGTCCTTATAAAAGGGGACATTTGGAGAGAGAGATACGCGCATATGGAGAACGCCATGTGGACATGAAGGCAGAGACTGGAGTGATGCATCTTTTATGAACCAAAGGATGCTGAAGATGGCCAGCAAAACACCAGAAGCTAGAGGAGAGGCCTGGAGCAGGTTGTCCATCATTATCATCTTCATCCTCAGAAGGACTCAACCCTCCCAACACCTTCATCTCAGACCTGTAGGCTCAAGAACTGTGATGCAATAAATTTTTGTCTAAGTCACCCTGTCTGTGATATTTTATTATGGTAGATCTAGCAAGCTAATTCACCAGGAACTGGCTTACAGGATTTGGGGGCTGACTAAGAAAGTCTGTCTATAAGGCAGGTTGTCAGAAAGGGAAGATCACAGGACTCTGGAATTTCATGGATGTGGGCTGAGGCCATTCTCCACAAGCTGAGTTTCTTCTCTCTTCTGGGGAGGCTTCTGTGTTACGGCCTTTCCAACTAATGATGTCAGGCCCACTCAGACAAGCCAAGACAGTCTTCCTTACCTAAAGTCAACTGATTAGGGACTTTAATTACATCTGCAAAATCCCTTCATAGCAACATCTAGACTAATGTTTTACTGAATAACTGGAGGCTGTAGCCTGGCCAAGTTGCCGCATCAAAAAAGCCATCACATAGAGCTGGATGGGATGTGGTCATTGTCCCTTTGCTCAAAGCAGCACTGAAGTACTTTCAGTCATAGAATCAAATTCTCAATTCAAGTGACTCATTCAGTAGGGTTGGGTAAATAGTTCGCCAGCTCTGATCTGACTTACAAGATCCATCCGCTGGAAACAAAGTGAATGAACTGCTACGTCTGCATGCAGGTAAGCATTGAGGAGCTGTTCTTTCTTTTTTCCTTGTTTCCTCTGTAACATCACTGGCACCCACGTGTGACATCAGGTCCCTGTGGGAAACGTGATGAGGGGGCAGTAGAGGCTGAGGGTAAGGGAACTTTCAGATTGCCATTTTGATATTTTGTCAAAAGAAAAATCACCTTATTTTTAACTAAATTTTTTTTTAAATTTTATAAATGATCTGACACATGGAGCACAGAAAAACAAAGTGTGGTGGGTGAGTATTCCTTTTAACGAGGAGGGATAGAAGCTGTTTGAATTTTCTGGATTTTGATTTTGGGGGGTTTTTTGTTTTTTTTGGCTTCTTGGACGGCATGAGTCATAGAAACCCCAGGTGGAACCTCTTTGGGGTGTGTCTGCAGTGGTTCCTGCTCTTGGCCACCAGGGGAGATATACTCAACAAAGTCTCCTCTCAGCCTGAACTACACAGGGTATCTGCCAAGGAGTCTCATTACTACTCTTGGCTAGATTTTATTCATCATTTTATTCCCAGCACCTATCACAGTGCCCAGGACACAGGAAATGCCAAATAAATATTTGATTAATAAAATTAAATAATCCACAAATAGCTCCTGATAAAAAGCCCAGTAAGAGAGGCTTTCCTGGTTCCCTCTCATTGAACTCACACCTACTTTTGGAGGTTTCTTCCCTTATACAAATACACATAAAAACTTACGAAGGATAAGATAAAGAGTTTACATGTGTCCTGTTTTAAATAGCACACCTCTATTGGATTGCATAAGTTGTCCAATAAGCTATTTTGTCTTTCACTTTTATTTTGAAATTTTTCAAATCTACAGAACAGATGGAAGAATAATACAATGAACTCCTGTATATATTCCTCAACAGTTGACATTCTGTCACACTGTCTTGATACTGATTTGGTGTCCTCTCTGGATAAATCTCTGTACCAGAGCCCAGGGCGTGGGGGAGATAGGTACAGAGAACTACATAGGTACTAACCTAGATATCTTAAAGGGATTTATATCCTAATAATGAAAGTTACATGTACAGAGACAGAGTATGTGTGTGCTCATTCATATCTGACTCTTTGCAACCCCATGGACTGTAGTCCACCAGGCTCCTCTGTCCATGGAATTTTCCAGCAAGCACACTGGAGTGGGTTGCCATTTCCTATGTCAGGGAATAGAGTAGACTTAGGTAAAACTAAAAGCATTCAAAACTAATAGATGGTGTTAGATGTCAGGATAGCAGTTATGCTTCGGAGGCATAGTGACTGGACTGGACTCCTCAAGTGTCTTTAGAGATTCTAATAGTCTAAATCTTGATCTGGACTCCAGCTGTACTTCTTAGAAATTCATTTAAAGTGTTTTATTACTTGAGTATTCTGTGTGGATGTTACTTTAATAAAGTTGACAACAAATGGGGAAATGTGCACCAAAAACCACAATACAAGAAAATCCTGAATACCAGAAAATACAAGAAATGAATTCTGAGATGATTAGGACACTGCTGTTTGACTGGGGCTGTTTGATGAAGATAAATAGGATGTCAACTTTATTCCATACACTGTAGGGAACCCTTGGATGGTTGTAATCAGGGGAGTGATGTAATCAAAACAAGCACTGTTTGATGGTTAATTTGGGAGTGAGAGGAGGACAGGGAAAGATTAACCCCAGGGAGAGTAGGTCAGGTGAGCAGTGTTGAAGATCCAAGCCCAAAGACAAAAGGTGGATTCAAGATATATTGTGAATATAGGATCTAAAGGGTTTGAAGACTTGATAAGTGGGACCAAAAAAAAAAAAAGTCAAGAGTAAGCTTGATATTTTACTCTTGGGTAAAACAACATTTCTAGTTATATATAAGTTATATGTGTGTGTGTGTGTGTGTGTGTGTGTGTGTGTGTGTATATATGTAATTTCTAGAATTCAATAAGCATTTCTCATTATTTCCAGGTATTATTAGGGTTCCCAGTCCAAGGGAGATGCTCAGACCTGGACTTGATGGTGAGGAGGTTTCATGGGTAGCTAAGTTGTGTTTTGTTGGCCCCCTTCCAGGTGGGCTTTGCAGAGCCACTCTCTCTCCCCTTCCCAGGTCCCTTCCCAGCCAGACTGTGGGAGGCAGGAGGCCATGGTCAGTTCTTGGCCATAGCAGGTCAGTGTGCAGATTGCCACCAAGCATTGCTGGGAAGACCAGGTAGTCACCCTTGCTCGTTGCTTCACCAATACATAAGAACCCCTGGGGAACGGAGCATGGTGGAAGCTCATGGTTTAACTTGATTGATCATTAATTTTTCAGCTACCATCTCGGACATCCACTAGGGTCTGCTGCTGCTTCCCCATTCACCACCATCACAGGCAATCTGCTTCCCTGTCAGAACTTGAGTTCCCGAGTGCTTGGGAAATTTCGGCCCCTTCACACTATTTCACACTAAAATATGCTTCTAGTTAGTATATTTTAATTAAACAGGAGGCTTGTTGTTGGACAGAGATATATTTTATTATATCTTTCTTCCTAAGATCTTTAAATCAGAAATGAATATTGAATTTTGTGAAATATTTTTAGCATCTATTATAATGACTAAGTGATTCTCTCCTTTGACTTATTAGTATATTAAATCTATGTTAATAGATTTCCTAAGGGCTTCCCTGGTGGCTCAGATGGTAAAGAGCTGGTCTGCAAAGCAGGAGACTTGGGTTTGATCCTTGGATCAGGAACTTCTCCTGGAGAAGGAAATGGCAACCCACTCCAGTATTCTTGCCTGGAGAATCCCATGGACGGAGGAGCCTGGCAGATTTAACATTCCTACAATTCTGAATCACACTTGGACATGATACATTCATCTTTCAATGTACTGCTGGGCTCTGTTACTAATGTTTCATTCAGATTTTTGCATCAACATTCATAATTGAAATTGACTTACAGTGGAGGTTCTTAAAATGTGGTCTGGAGACTGATGGGGCTGTCCAAGATCTTTTTAGAGGGTCTGCAAGGTCAAAATGCTTTTCATAGTAATTGCTGTTCAGTTGCTAAGTTGTGTCCAACTCTTTGCCACCCTATGAACTGCAGCATGCCAGGCTTCCCTGTAATTCACTGTCTCCTGGAGTTTGCTCAAACTTATATCCACTGAGTCGGTAATGCCATCCAACCATCTCATCCTCTGTCACCCTCTTCTCCTGCCCTCAATCTTTCCCAGAATTCCCTGGTGGCTCAGATGGTAAATAATCTGCCTGCAATGCAGGAAACCCGTGTTCAATCCCTGGGTTGGGAAGATCCCCTGGAGAAGGGAATGGCTACCCACTCCAGTATTTTCGCCTGGAGAATTCCATGGACAAAGGAGCCTGGCAGGCTACAGTCAGTGGCTTCACAGAGAGTCAGACATGACTAAGGGACTAACACTTTCATAGTAATACTAAGACATATCATCCTCTTTCACTCCCATTCTCTCAGGAATGTGTCATAGAGTTGACCAGTGAAAATTCGATACATGAAGCAGGGCATCCAAAGCCAATGCTCTGGGATAACCCAGAGGGATAGGGTGGAGAGGGGGGTGGAAGTGGGGTTCAGAAGGGGGGACACAGGTATACCCGTGGCTGACGCATGTTGGTGTATGGCAAAAACCATCACAATATTGGAAAGTAATTATCCTCCAATTAAAATAATTAATAATAAAAAAATCACAGATATGGCCTCATTAAGAAAATATGCGGTTAGGGGACTTCCCTGGTGATTCAATGGCTCACAAATTTGTGTGTCAGCCTTGCACAGGAGCCATGCTAATCTTCTCTGTATTGTTCCAATTTTAGTATATGTGCTGCCAAAGTGAGCACCATGTCTGTGATTTCTCTTCTCACTTTCTAGTTACCTGGGTGGTGAAAGCAAGCATCCATGATTTGGCCAATGGCTCCCCTCAGGTAAGAGGCCTGAAGCCTCCCTTCTCTCCAGCCAGCCTGGCCACCAGCATCACTGTGACTGCCGCAGCCCCACAGATCATGGGCCTCCCACAGCATTGATCAGAGGTTGGTCATTCATAGATGTTTCTGGCACAGAGTACAGGATTTGGACTGAGTCTTCCTTCTTTTTATAAAGAGAGAAACAGGATTTAAGAGCCCATTCCAAGCTTGTCAATAGCGTCTAGCTTCACAGTCGAGGCCCTCTTCCTCTCCTGGGAATCCTCCACTGCCCACGGGCCAGCTTTCCCTTGTTTCCTGCCCCTTAAGACTGTAGACCAAGCCACAGTCATTTAGGAATCCCTCCCTGATGCCCTTGTCTGCCTGGAGCCATGTGGGCACTTACAAGGGGCAGTCTGGCACCATCCCACGTGGTGAACAGGTACCCTCACTTCATGCTGCTTCCTTTTCAGGGGGAATTCAAACACCCAAGCTCCATGAGCCTCCCTCCTTCCATGGGTTTATGTAACACTCCTTTTGTCTTATTAAAAAAGGTCTGTCACATAACTCGCAAGCCACCCTGCCTCCTGCAGCACCCCTGTGGACTACGACTTGGCACCACCACAGCTGGTAGACTTGCTTCACTTGAATCACCACCTTCTTCTAGTCCGAGTGCCTGAGAGAGGCGATGGGCAGCTGCTTCCAGGGTGGGGCATGGCTACAGGATGGGGGCCCTCATCCAGGTCTGCGATCGGCCTCACACGAGTGTCCCAGGAACCTTCCATCCCCACAGCCCTTCACGGACTCCTGACTTGCACACCTGCTCTCAGCGTTTCTCACACTGCCCCTGACGTGTGAACAGGTGAGGACCCTTACCCTGTGTTCACGAAAAGGAGCTGAGGCGTATAAAGTTGAAGTGACAGAGTCAGACAGCTGCAGAGACAGAGCCTGCACTAGGCTCAGCTCAGGCCCAGGCATCCTTGCACGGCCCCGCTTTGGGACTGACTCCGCACTGCCCTGGTGCTGTGCCACCCTTCCCACCCCACAACTGACCCCTTGTTCATTCATTATTTTCCTTGGTCATGGGCAAGTCTTCACTGAGCGCCATCTTTTTGCCGGACTCTCAGTTAGGCTCTGGGGATGCAAAAGCACATAAAACAACCCGTGATTTCTAGCATAGGGTTTACGAAGGGTGCGCAACTGTCCTCAGTACAAGGTGATAAACGCTGTGACATATGTGAGAACTGTGTTCAGAGGGAACAAAGAGAAGGGAGTGACTTCCTAGAACTATCAGGGAAGGCTTAACTAAGGATTAGACACTTATACTGGGTCTTAAAAGAATCAGAAGATATTTAGGGAAACAGAAGGGAAGGCTTTCCATTCAGAGGGACTGGCATGAACAAAGGGTCAGAAAGGCTGCACAGAGGGATAGTCAGGGCAAAGGGGGCAGTCCTATGAATCTAGCGCTTTGACAGGGGGAATTGAGTGGAGATTACCTTAAATTACAGCCTGAGTTCTGGTTGTAAAGAGTCTTATGTTGGTGCTAAAGATGTTAGACTCTATCTTGTAGTCAAGAGATGGAAACTATTGCCCTTCTAGCACAGGGGGGTGGAAAGACCTGTACTAAAGAAAAACTACTCTGACAGTAGAGAAGATGCATAGACGTAAGAGCCCAAATAAAATATGCTGAGGACTACAAGGGTGACAAAAAGGAAAAAATAGTTTCAAAAAACATTGTGTCCACAGATTCAATAAGATTTGATGACCAGTAATGCTTAAAATGGAGGAAAGAAAAAGTCACACACATACTCAAATAACTTCCAGGTACCTGACTCAAGTGATTGTGTAGATAAAAGCTAACCATAATAGTTGTTTACCACTAGTGCCACCCAGGAAGCTCAAACCATAATAATAGTTGGCATTGATTCCTTACTCTGGGCCAAACCCTTTATGTGCATATAATCCTCTCAGTAAACCTGAGAAATTGGTACTATTCTTAACCCTAATTTTACAGATGAAGAGACCGAAGCTCAGTGATCAATTTCTTTGCTCCAGTAAGTGGCCTAATAGGGATTCCAAGCCAGGACTGTCTGAAATCAGAACTTGGTGCTCCTAACCACTGTACTATACTGCCTCTGCATGTACTCTTGGCCCAAAAAAGAAATATCATAGCAGAAGCAGATGTGGGGAGGGTGTGAGGGGTACAGATGAATTAAGTTTGTATCGGGTAACTTTAAAGATACTTGTGGGATGTCCAGCTACAGATGTCTAGGGATTAGGAAAACAGCCAGGGGTGATGTGATTTGAGAGGTAGCAGATACGGGTGAGGGTGAGGGTTGCAGCCTTGGAAAAGGCTATTTTCAGAGGGAAAAGGAGCAAAGGGAGAGAGGGGAAGCTGAGGAAAGGCTGAAGGAGTGAGCTGAAGGAGTGAGCAGAAGGGAGAAGCAGGACAGAGCATGGAAGCTGGGGAGAGAGCTTAGGTTTCAAGAAGGTCAATAATGTAAAATGCTGGACAAAACCTAGTCCTGTAAGAATGGGGAAAGAGGTCTTTTGATTTGGCCATTGGCAGCTTGTGGGTAATCTCAGTAAGTCAAGATTCCATGGTCTGATGGCTCAAGAAGGAGAATAAACAGGAGCTGACAAAGAAGCCACAAGAGAGATAGACTTCCCTTTCTGAAGAATGGTCTCCAAGTACAGTGGCTAGTCTCTGGGCTACTGATGCTCCTGGCTTCAGGATTCATGGATGTAGACTAGCATACTAGCATGATCCTAATAGCCACTTATTTCTCAGCCTTACTCTTTGAAGGGACTGTATTAAAATCATGTAGTAGGTCCTCTCTCTTGTTCTTACAGCGATCACTTCTTATAAATGTTTTGGGTAATATAATTTTCTTTGACAGCTTGCCAAGAAACATCACACACCTTTTAATTCACACAGTAGAATCCTCTTTCCCTTTGTCTTTACAAATAAAATGCCCAAATATCCCCTAAAAATGTACTCTGCCATTTTTTTTCTAGACATAAATTGTTCTTAGCAAAGAGATTTCTTGCCTTCAAGGTGGAGAGAAGTCCAAGTTACTGCAGCTTAGCATCGTCATCCTTGCCTCTGAAGCCTGCCAGGCGTTTGTGTGTCCCTCTCTCCATGGATGCTGTGGACAGCGCTGTAGCTGGCTTCCCTTCTCGGGGAGGCAAGGATTCCTGCTGGTACGCTCTCCACCCACCATCTCTCTCCTCTCTCACAATGCTCATGGGGGGACTGGGGAGCTGGCAGCCTGTGGGAAAGATTCTGGTTGTCACCTAGTGGCTTGGTAAGGGGGCCTCTGGTGGAGCTGCTGGAACTCTGGGAGGTTAGAATCTTCAGGATGCTCAGGGAACCTCTGTAGACAGTTTTAAGGATCTTCTTTTGAGAATGGAATAGTGCTTTATAAAAGCATTTATTTAGGATTTTCAGAAACATCCCACTCCAGATAGGAAATAAGGAAAAGGATCTTCCTTTTATATTCTCAGGGTTTCAGTTTTCTTTCTCCTTGCTTCCAGAATCAGATCACTACTGATTGCAGCACAGAGTAGGGCAGGCAAATCTATGGCTTCAAAAGATCTATTTCATCCTATTTGGAGAGGTAGACTATAGTCAATAAATCATGCATTTATTGGAATAATTCTCACCAGACTTATTATTAACATATGTAAAATTTGTATGTTAATAATTGCGGTTTCCCAGGTGGTGCAGTGGTAAAATAATCCACCTTCCAATGCAGGAGATGCAAGAGATGCAGGTTCTATCCCTGGGTCAGTTTACTGGAGCTGGGAGCAGGGAGGGAGGGATGGGGAGTTATTGTTTAAAAATTATATAGTTTCAGTTTTGCAAGATGAAAAAAAGTTATGGAGAAGGATGGTGATGTTGGTTGCACAATAATAATGTATTTAATACCACTGAACTGTACACTTGAAATGGTTAGGATGGTAACTTTTATGTTATGTGTATTTTACTACATTTTTTTAATTGGAAAAAAAGAATGGAAGACACCATGAATGTCTCAAAATTGACCCCTTAAAATGATTAAGTTTGTGTCATCTCCTCAGACTTTTTATACCTGAATCATTCTCTCTCAATATAAACTCTTTCTCGGGAATCTCTTCAGCCCTAAGCAAATAGATGTCTGCTAATTCCATCCCACCCCTGTTCAAACATCCCTGGAAGAGTCTGCAACCACTTGGACTCAAGCTGAAACCCATTCCTACATAAAAAAATTAACTATGTCCTATAGATACTCCATACACCATAATTATTGGGATTAATTTCTATGTTACACACAAGATTCTGGGCACAAGATCAAAAAGTAAGAAGAAAGAAGCAAGAAAAAAGCTCTTAATGCCTGTTGAAGCTTGATTTAAGAGCCAATGAAAGAAATGTTTCTGTTTCAGGGAGGGTGTCTGGCTCCTCAAACGAAGTCCTGGAGGTGCCCAACGAGTCCAGGTCCTCAGCCCTGTCAGACCAGAAACTCAACTGTGTCAAGGTTTTCTTGGTGAGGAGGCTCTCGGAAACGAGTTCCAGGATCAACAGAAGGATATATAAACACAAAGGTGGGTGTTAATGCAGGGCTGGGGCAGTTCACTTCTAATGAATAGAATATGTGATATGAGATATGCACATCCACTCTTCCCAACTTCTGCTGCCAAGCTTTTTTGAAGGACAACAGAGACCAGGCATCACCCTCAGGGGCAGCCCCGTCACCCTTCCAGTAAGCAGAACGCTCTGATGCCAAGCAGGGTAGCAAACACCAGAGTTGAGCCCTGCTCTCTGACTTCCCTTCGCTCAGGCCTCATGACTACCTGTCTCATGTTAACAGTCTGTCTTCAGGATAGACTGTATAACCATAGACACAGAGTGATGCTACGCACAGTATACTGCACCCTACACAATGTGATCAGATTCGGGTATTCCCTAATATCCACAATCATCTATTTATAAACAGTGTCCTGGATTGTAATGAGACTAGCCCAGTGCCTGCATATAGTAGACACTCAATGATGGTTAATAAAGTGCCACCTGTTACAGAAAGCTAGTCTCGCTCATTATGCGTCAATTCAGGTCATCCTTGGGAGTTCTAGGGCCACATGAGTTTGCCGCTGTAGACAACCAACACACATAGTAGGCATTCTAGTTTTCTCAGAATAATATTTGCTTTGGACAATATACATTAACAAAAGTGGAATAAGGAAGATTTGAACTACTGTTACACGACTGTATTGTTCTCAGGTGTTTGCATCCTGAAAACCCATTCCAACAAGACTATGGTTCCAAATTGTTTTGAATGAAATCAAATTGACTTGAAATAAGATTATGAACATGACAATGTATTTGAAATAATAAGTTTACTCAAAAATAAGTATTTCGAACCACTGCTGTTTATCAATAATTTTAATACACTCTGGAGTATTTCATATATCTTTTCATATCTTGAAAAAGTTTTGGTCTTTTTTTCCTAACTTAAGGGGTGGGGAGGCTGACTTGCTTTTATGCCACTAATTCCTGCCCAGCTCATAATATAAATGTCCAGAATAAGAACTCTAAAATAATGTATTGCAAGGGGATAGTAGGGATTTTCTTTTTGATAGGATATGGGTGCTCTTTAGGCTCTTCTTAGATTTCTCTCTTCATTTAATCAATCAGCATTTGGTAAGTGGCTCTATCTGCACCACGTATCTAGTCACAAGGGATACTTCAGTGAGCAAAAGGGACAAAAATCTAGTGGAGATGGGGAGGCAGACAATAAAGAAATAAAAAAATATATATAGCAATTGGTAATAAATGATAGAGTGAAATAAATCAGGGACGAGCGATAGTGAATGCCAAATAGAAGGATGTTTGCAATTTAAAAAAATCTATGGTCCAGGGAAAACTGATAAGGAGACATCTGAGAAAAGACCTGAAGGTGGTGAGGTGAAGGCTAGGCAGATATCTGGAGACTAAAGCACTCCAGCCACAGAGAATGGCCAGTGCTAAAGACCTGAGGTGGGAGCATGTCTGAGACATACAGAAACCCACCAGAAGGTCAGTATGCCAGGAGAGGCATGAACACAGGGAGATCAGAGAAGTTAGGCAGGAAAGCAGCTTGTGTGGGACCTTATGGGCTAGTGAAAAGACATTGGGTTTTACTCCAAGTGAAAAGACATCAAGTGGAGAAGCAGGGCCTCAACCCATTTAAACAAGTTCACTCTTGCTCCTATGTTGAAACTAGACTGCTGGGAGAAGGCATGGGACAAAGCAAGGAGATCAGTTGGGAGACTATAGCAATAACCAGAGTAAAAAAACTGACATCTGAGTGGAAGCGGTGGACATGGTGAAAAGTAGATAGACATTGAACTAAGAGCCAACACGACTTCCAGAGAGATTGAATTAAGGTATGAAAGGAGAAGTAAAAAATGACCCCAGTGGTTTTGGCCTGAGCAACTGGCAGTACAATGCTGCCATTTCCTGAAATGAGATGTTTTGAACAATGTACACTAACCAACATGGCAAAGAAAGGATCTGAACTATTTACATATTACTATATTGATCTTGGATGTTCTCCTCCTGAGATAACTTCCTTAGATGCTTATAAGGCACAGGATTCTGGGGGAGGATTGTGACTTTGTATCTGATCACGTTAAGTCTGAATTGCCTATTGCCATTCAAGAGGAGATATCAAGTGGACAGTTGAATATATGAACATGGAATTCAGGGGGAAAGGTCCAGCCTGCATATGTAGAATAAGCATATTGTTGATATTTAAACTGTCATAGGACAAGATCGCCAAGGAAGCTGAGATTTGAGTTCTGGAGCACTTCAATGTTTACAGGGGGTAGAAACGAGAAGGAATTGTTGGAGAACTGATCATTAGGTTTTGCACCATTGGCATATTGAAATCTCAACAATGGTGGCGAGAGTGAAAGCTTTTTTGGAGTAGACTCAAGAGAGAATTGGATAGACAGAATTGAAGATAACATGTACAGGTAACTCCTTCAAGAAATTTTATTGTAACTGGAAACTCAAAATGGAATAGCATCTCAATGTAGGTATGGAAGTCAAGAGATTTATGACTTTTTAAAAATTTGATTTATTTTTGGCTATGTTGGGTCTTCATTGATGGCTATGAGTTTTCTCTAGTTTCAGAGAGTGGGAGCTACTCTTTGTTGGGGTGCACAGGGTTCTCGTTGTGTGGTTTCTCTTGTTGCTGAACATGGGCTCTAGGCATGGGCTTCAGCAATTGCAGCATGCGAACACAGTATTTGTAGCTTGAGGGCTCTAGAGGTGTGTCCTGTGCATTGGCAGGTGGATTCTCAACCACTGGATCACCAATTTTTTTAACATGAGAAAAATTACAGACAACATGTACTGTGCCAGGAATTGTCAAGCAGAGAGCAGGAACTGATACTGAAAGGAAAAGATGGAAGAGTTGCTGGGGCAATGTTCCTTAACAGATCAGAGGGGAAGAGAACTTAGATGGGAACATGGCAGGTGAAACACAGTAACAGGAGGGAAGGCAGAGAAAAAAGATGCCTTTCTACATTTCTATACCATCTGAGTTCTCTTTCACATGGAAGAAATTTACACTTGCTCTTAATCAAATTACAGGCTCTGAAAGACTGAAATCTCAGTACAAATGACCCAATTACAACCCTTTCTCCAAAAGCATCATTTGACGTTTCTGGGCTTCAGTTTGGCAGCTGAAAAATGGAAGGTTTCTTGAAATTTGAAGTCAGGAATTGAGTTTAAGTTTGTATGGCTCATGAACAAAATGCTTTTTATGCATTGACTGTATCAAAGGTTGCCATGGTATAGGGGAAAGACCTGCATTCAGGAACATGGCCCTGTGTCTTAGCTTTGTGACATTGCACAAGACATGGAATCTCTTGGAGGTTCTTTTTTCCAAACTAAAGTGGTCGTAAAAGGATCACAATAATTTCAGAGGGATATCTTCCACTTTGGGAAATGCTTTGTAAACCCTACAGTTCCATGAGAAAGAATGTTTTATCATGATCTCAGAATGGAAGCTTTAGCCTGGTTTGTTCCATCTTCACTTGTCATTGCTTTCAAAAACAGAAAAAACAAAACAAAACAGAAATTGCTGATTGTATTCAACTAGGACACAGGAATGGTCTCTTTCATATCTTTCTTTGGGACGTTTTCCCCTTCTCCCTTGCTGGAGACCAGCCTTTCTCCTAATATGGGTCTGAGGCTCCCAGCCCAGGCAGGCAGCCACACCTGTCTGTGCAGGTGGAATTCCACCCCTGGAAGCTGTGTTTGCTGTCCTAGTTACTCCCTGTTGTCTCCACAGCCCAAGCTGTGAACTCACAATTACACACTACCTTCTGGAGGCTCTACCTCAGCCCTGCCACAACAGATGCTGTTTGGGAAGAGCTGAAGCAACTGCTATAAACATTGGGGGGAACTTGACTAGCATCATTGGTGAAGCTCTGCCCACAAAGCTGCTCAGGGAGGATTCTTCTGGGTGTGGGAGGGACAACTAGAAAAGGACTACTCAAGCTAGTCTCCTTTTTTGAAATGTTTTTATTTTCTCTCTCTCTCTATATATATATTTTAACTGAAGTATAGTTGATATACAATGTTGTGCTAATCTCTGCTGTACAGCAAAGTGATTCAGTTTTACATATACGCATACATTCTTTTCCATTATGGTTTATCATAGGATATTGAATATAGTTTTCTGTGCTATATGGTAAGACCTTGTTGTTTATCCATTTTACGTATAAAAGCTTACATCTGCTAACCCCAACCTCCCACTCCATCCTACCCCCAATCCCCTCCCCCTTGGCAACCACATGTCTGTTCTCTATGTCCATGACTGTTTCTATTTCATGACACTGTCTCAAGCTATTCTTTTGATTCCTCCCAAAGATACTGTTTTTGGCAAATTCTGGTCACTCCCAGGGTCTCAAGACTTTTGTCTTTATTAAGTCTTATCCTGTCAGGCCTGTGTCAGCACCAAATTGCCAGGAGCTTGCCAAGTTTTTCATGCCACATTTCTGTTCTACAAGTCCAGGTTGAAACATTCCAGAAAGCCAAGCATTACCATTGTTTAATGTCCATTTGCAGTGCTCAGTGTTGGATTCTGATCAGGTAGCATAAGTATTGTTGCTGTTTAGTTGTTCAGTCATGTCCAACTCTTTGGCGACTCCATGGACTATAGCCCACCAGACTCCTCTGTCCATGGGATTTCCCAGGCAAGAATACTGGAGTGGGTTGCCATTTCCTTTGCCAGGCAATCTTCCCCACCCAGTGATCACACCCAGGCCTCCTGCTTGGCAGGTGGATTCTTTACCACAGCTCCACCAGGGAAGCCCAGCATCAATATACTTTAGTTTAAAATCCTTCAAGAGGAAAACCAAGGAAACTCCAATTCAAGTAGTATTCTGCCTATGTCATGGTTGATTGCTTGAGTTCTCCATCTGTGTTCACTTATAAAGTTCACCCTAGTCAACTAAATTTGCCTGCCAAGGTCCTTTGTTCAGGATGACATTTTTGGACAATGCACAGAGGACAGGAGAGAGCCAGGATGAAGAAGAAGTGGTGGAGTGGGTGAGCTGCTCATGTGGCCTGGCAGAGACAACAAGTTGAAGTTGTGGCCAGGCAGCAGGAGGCTGCTAAGATAAAAAGAAAGATACCCATAATTAGAGCAAGGAGAACATCAAGATCAGAGGGGAGTGCCACCTCTTGCCTTCTCTTATCCAAATTACAGGAAATACATTTTTAAGTAAATCTAAGTATAAATGAACAAGTCCTAAGCGACTTGTTGACAAAGGTCCATATAGTCAAGGCTACGGTCTTTCCGGTACTCATGTACAAATAGGAGAGCTGCGCAATAAAGAAGGCAGAGCGCTGAAGAATTGATGCTTTTGAACTGTGGTGCTAGAGAAGACTCTTGAGAGTGCTCGGAAAGCAAGGAGATCAAACCAGTTAATCTTAAAAGAAATCAACTCTGAACGCTCTTTGGAAGGACTGAAGCTGAAGCTCCAATACTTTGGCCAGCTGACTCATTGGAAAAGACCCTAATGCTGGGAAAGATTGAAGACAGAAGGAGAAGAGGGGGGCAGAGGATGAGATGGTTGGATGGCATCACTGATTCAGTGGATATTAACTTGGGCAAACTCTGGGAGATGGTGAGTGACCGGGAAGCCTGGCATGCTGCAGTACGTGAAGTCGCAAAGAGTTGAACACGACTTGGCAACTGAATAACAAGAGACAAAACCAATAGTTCATTCAGTGTGTTAGTTTCCCATTGCTATTGTAACAAATTACCACAAATCTACTGGCTTTAAGCAGCACAAGTTTATCCTCTTACAGTTCTTTTTTTTTTTTAATATTCATTTGGCTGCATTGGGTCTTACTTGCAGCACACAGGATCTTCATTGAGGCCTGAGGGCTCAGTAGTTGCAGTGTGTGGGCTCAATCATTGTGGCATGTGGGCTCTTGAGCACATGACCTCTCTAGCTGCAGTGCTCAGGTTTAGTTGCCCCATGGCATGTGGGATCGTAGCAGTGTCCCCTGTGTTGAAAGGCAGATTCTTAACCACTCTGCCACCAGTGAAGTCCCTCCCTTACAGTTCTAGAAGCCAGAGTTATAAAATCAGTTTCACTGGGCTAAAGTCAAGATATCAGTAGAGATGCTTCCTTCAAAGAACTCAAGGGGAAAATTCTTTCCCTTTTCATCTTCTAGTGGTGCCTGTGTTCTTTGGTTTCTGGCCCATTCCTCCATCTTCAAACTATGTCACTCCAATTGCTGCTTCTGGCATCACATCACCTTCTTATCTGTCCCTTCCTGTGTCCTTCTATTTAAAATATATATATATATATATATATATATATTTGGCTGCGCTGGTCTTATCTGTGGCATACGAGATCTTTTAGTTGTGACATGCAGGACCCTGGTTGCAGGATGTGGGACCTAATTCCCTGACCAGGGATCAAACCAAGACCTGCATTGGAAGCATGGAGTCTTAGCCACTGAACCACCAGGAAATTCCCTCCTGTGTCCTTCTTATAAAGAATATCATGATTGTGTGGGCCCATGAGACAGTCCAGGATAGTCTTAACCCAAAATCTTTAACTTCACTGCAGCTATAAGGTGGATCAGGCAGGATTGGGATGCGGTACATTTGGGTGACTCTTACTGAGCCTACCACAATTTAAGCTTAAAATGGCCAGAGTCGCTCATTTGTTCGAAGGAAAAAATAGAAATAAATCATTTTCAAAGTTAAAAGCTAATGAACAGCCCACAACAAGCTGGTGATTTAAGAAGCACATACTCCAAACATCAACTTAGTCAGAGCACCGGTTTACCCCAGGGAATTCTTAGCAATGAGAGAGGCTCAGTACTGTTATATAGGCTCAAATAGTGACAACAGATGTTCATTCTTTCTTTTTTTTTCTGCAAACACTTGCTGAAGGGCTTCTCTTTGCTGGGCTCTCTTACCAAGCTGGGGATGTGGGGAGTGAGATATGTGCTCATGGCCTATTTCAGGAAATGAGTAGAAGATGAACCAAAATCTGGCCACACACGAGCATCTGAGGGACATGTATAAAGTGTGTAGAAGAACTGAGGAGACACAGGAATCATCACCCTCTTGAAATTACTGGGAGCCCAGATAAATGCCTGCCTTTGTGGCTCAGACAGTAAAGAATTTCCCTGCAATGCAGGAGACCAGGGTTTGATCCCTGGGTCTGGAAGATCCCCTGGAGAAGGGAATAGCTACAAACTTGAGTATTCTTGCCTGGAGAGGAGCTTGGTGGGCTATAGTCCATAGGGCTGCAAAGAGTCGGACATGACTGAGTGACTAACACTTTCACTTTCATCCTGCCCCAAGATTAAGGAAAGCAAGATGTGCCATCTGCCCCTCTAGTCACACAGAGAGACCATGCTATGCAGGGAACATGAGACGAGAGAATAGAGGGTAAAAGCAAAATACTAAGAAAGCCATAGAACAAAGTGAGGCATATTTAGATTCCAAAGTCAATAAAGACTTTTAATTGAACCAAAGGGAAAAAATGAAGTTCATTTATTCATTCATGCAACAAATCCTAGACACTGTTCTAGCCCTAGGAGTTAAAGCAGACAAAGTAAATCCTGTCCTCATGGAGCTTATATCCTGGCAGGAAGAGAAAGACAGTAGGCTAGTAGGTAAGATATGTAGTTTATCATCTGGTAATACATCTTACAGAGACAAATTAAGCAAGCAAGGCATACAGAGTACTTTCAGAAAGGATTGGTTCTTTCTTCAGTATTTCTGGAGCATCTACCATGCATTGTATTTATAAGTATATACTCTGTGTCAGGCAGTGTGCTAAATGCTATGGGGCAGAGATGAATGCATTCACTCCTTTGTTAAATATTTATTAAATGTTATCTATGTGACAGTCACTGTGCTAAGCCCTGGGGACACAAAATCTCTGCCATAGTGGGATTTCCAGACTAATGTGAGAGTCAGATATTTAACAGTTAAATACTCAGAAATAGCAGCTACAAACCAAAGTCAACAGCTATGAATAGAATGTAATATGTACATCTCCTTAAATTGGGGCATTGGAATAGGCATCTCTAAGGAAGTAATATTTGAACTGAGACCCAAATAAGAGTAAAAGATATAAACAGTTGTTATAAACTATTCAAATTAGAGAACTATGACATTGTCACAGGAGATGGGCAACTAGATCAATGTAAGAGAACAGGGAGGCCAGAACCGGACTCATAAATATGTAACAACTGATATATGATGGCAGTGGCATTGCAGGTTAGTGATCAGGTGTGAGCAATACAATAAATGTTACCAAGATGATGCATAATCCATATAGAAAAAATTAAACTGGATCCCTACTTCACATCGTACACAGAAATCAATTCTGGGTGACTGAAAAACTTAAAAGGAAAAAACTTTAAGTCTTGCCAAAGAAAATATAGAATATCTTGACCTTGGGTAGGAATAGATAGGTCACAAAAAGCACTAACCATAAAGGGAAAAAGATTGAAGATTGATACATTGACCACATTACGATTACAAACTTCTATCCAAAGATGGAGGGAGAAAGAAAAACCACTATGGAAGAAAAGAAGAAAGAGTAGTTGCCGACCAGGAGAAAACATTTGTAACTGATATAATTGGCAAAGAAGCAATCTCTAAAATATATATGACTCCTAAAAATCAGCGAGGAAAAGACAACTCAATACAAAGATGGGCAAAAGTTATGACTTTTTTAAGCAGGCATTTTTTCTCAAAGAAAGAAACTCCATGAGAAAAAAAAACTTTAAGATGCTCAACCTCCTTAGTAATTAGGTAACGAAATTAGTTCATAAGCCATCATTTTACAATTAATAGATTGCCAAAAATTAAAGTGTCTGACAATGATAGGCTGGCACCCGCAGGTGTTGGGGTGGGCGGCTTCCATTATGCATGTGCCTGTGGTGGTGTGTGGGGCTGGGAGTGGAGTCCATTTCTTGGCTTCTCTGTCTTACTCAGACCCCAGAGGCAGGGATTTACCCTTGCCACTGGCAATGGGAGAATTGATGGGGGTGGGGACCACCAAGGTTCTGAAATTTGCTGTGAAGTCCCCCCAAAGCTATCTATGCCTGCCATTCTCCACCGTCTTTGGGCTTGTGTTGGGTACCTATCATCTCTCCCAGCAGAGAATGAATGAATGCTTTGTCCTCTTTAACTCAATAACCGCCCGCCCCCTCCAAACACCTGGTCAAGGACTAGGCTCAGAGTAGGAGCTCATTATGGATGTCTGCTGTATATATATTTCTGTGCTCTCTGAATTGGAGTGGATTCCCATTTCTTTGATCAGCAGAGCCTTCCTCCACCATTGCCACAAGTGTAAACAAGCAAGTAGAGGAAGTTCTCCACCAGAGCTGCTCAGAGTGTGGGCCGAGAGGACCAGGATGCAGAAAGAGCGACGTAATAAACAAGGGATGTTAAACTAGGAGCGAGGCGGCCCCCAGCTCCCAGCGGGGCCTCAGTTCCGCCCTGGAAGCCCCTGGATTGGGGTCCTGGGGACAGGGCTGGAGCAGAGCCGGAATCCCGCGCGAGAAAGAAGCTTCGGAACCCCGGCTCAGGGTGGGGGCGACGGAGGGGCCCACCGCCCGTCCCGGGTGCCCGTTTCCCGGCCTAGCTCCGGTCCCCGGAGTCCTCCCCGCCTCCCAGACAGCGCCCCTTGGACATGTTCGGCGGCTGGTTCCGGGTGGGTTCCCAGCAGCGGGGGACCTGGCAGGAAGAGGCCAGAGAAGACAGGGCGGAAGCCGGGCAGAGTCCACCGGACCCCGCAGGCCTTGACGGCCCCGGGGCGGTGTCATCCCGCCGGCCTAGGAGGGGCCGACACTGGGCGGAGCGGAGCCGGAGAAGGCCCAGTGCGGGGCGGGGATCCCCAGCGTGAGAAGAGGGCCGGGAGGACCTTTCCCAAATCCACCCGCCGGCGGGCGTCTCGCTGGAGGGGTGGTGGGTGGGGGGCGGATGTGGGAGCCCCGCGGAGTCCCTGGCAGGTGAGTGCCAAGGCCTCACTGGTCTGCCTCGAAGGGTGTGGGTGTATCCTGGGTGCTAAGGTAATGGAGTATCCCAAATCAGCTGTTACCGAATTCAGTTGGGGCCCTCGCTTGGTGGCAGGGAGAGTGCCTTTTCCACTCGAGTTTGAGTAGGTGAGTATAAGGCACAAGCTTGATTCAGTGGCCAAGAATGGAGAAGAGGGAACTAAGTTCACAGATCAACTCCTTGCCCACCTGGCAGTATGTATTTAAAGAGTAACAACGATAAAATGCATTAGTCTATGGGGAAGGGGCAGGGGTTTTTATGAGGGAGTGGGGTGCTACCCACTTTTTATCCATTTTTGGTCCTTAATGTCTGGTCCTGGCTACCAGTTGCTGTGCTGTGCTTAGTCGCTCAGTCATGTCCAACTCTTTGCGACCCCATGGACTATAGTCCTCTGTCCGTTGGGATTCTCCAGGCAAGAATACTGGAGTGGGTTGCCATGCCCTCCTCCAGGGGAACTTCCCAACCCAGGGATCAAACCCAGTCTCCCACATTGCAGGCAGATTCTTTACTCTCTGAGCCACCAGGGAAGCCCAGGAATACTGGAGTGGGTAGCCTATCCGTTCTGCAGGGGGTCTTCCCGACCCAGGAATCAAACAGTGGTCTCCTGCACTGCAGGTGGATTCTTTACCAGCTGAGCTACCAGGGGAGCCCAGCTACTAATAGCTGTGTCATTTAATATGCTCATATAGTAAAATGAGGACTCAGGGTCTGTTGGAGGTCAGATTCATTGCCATTGTGGTCTCAACTGGTTCCATCTGGTTTTTTTTTCCCTTTTATGTGTGCATATAACCTCCTTTATCTCTGAACCCTTCAACTGAAAGATTTGTCCTGCTAAGGGTGGGTGGGGTGGGAGTTGGCAGGTTGTGAGCAAGGACACTCTTGCTAACTTAGATGGGGGTTGGAGGGTTGTGAGCAAGGACACTGTTGCCAAAGGTGGGAGTTGGTGGATTCTGAGCAAAGACCTGGAGCAGCTCTGGCACCAGAGGTACTCACCCCACGCTTACATCTGTCTTAGCCGGACCTGGAAGGAGGGAGTAGGGGAGGGGAGCCCTATACCTCTTAGATGTCAACAGCTAATCCCCCTTCTTTAGCTCTGTCCCTGAGGATTGATGCCTTCATTCCAAATTGTGTATTAGAAGCACCCCCTCCACCTCAAGGGAGAGACTTCCAGGGCTTGCACCCTTGACTGTAGCCAAAATAGAGACAGATGGGCTTGAAAGGTCCGGTGACATTAGCACTCCTGTGCCATCTGGCTGGGAGTTTAAAACCTGATCTACAGCTGGCCCCTCCCCACACGCCAGGTCCGCCAGAGGCTCAGCCTGCCTTCCATTCTGGTACCTTTACTTCTGCCTAGTTTCTTTCAGGCACAGTCCAGCTTCACACATGCCTTTGGTGTGGAGAGGGTTCCGCCGTGCCTGAGGGCTGTCCTGCCCAGGGCAGGCAGCACCTGAGGGGCCTACTCACATTGTGTCCGGTAGGACCCGTCCCTGCTCTTGGCTGTCACTGTTATTGGGATCACTGTGCTCCTGTTTGCCCTGAAGAGCAAGAATGTGATGAAGAGTCGTCACATCACCTTACAGAACTCTGATACCAAGTACCCGCTGCCTTTGATTGAGAAAGAGGTGATGGGGCAGCCCTCCCCCTCTGCTGTCAGGGGTGGGGGTGGGGTGATGTGAGAGGAAGACAAGGTGCTGGGGCATGTGGTGGCTGGGGAGGCCAGGGCAGAGCATACACGTCAGCATACACGTCTGTGTATGTGTGTGGAGAGCTCCTTTCCCAGGCACCTGAGCTGCCCAGCAAGACTTCCAGAAAGCTGAAAGAGCCTGTCTCTACTTTATCAGCAAATCAGCCACAACACTCGGAGGTTTCGCTTTGGACTGCCCTCCCTGGACCATGTCTTAGGGCTTCCTGTAGGTGAGTGGGGTTTTGTCACCACCAGGACCTGGGTGTTGCAGGCACTCTGCTCCTATCAGAAACTCGGCTGAGGTGCAGAGGTTACCCTGCTACCTTTCTTCAGCCACATAAGCTCAGAGAGGTGGGGCGATGGGCTCGGGGACATCCATTCCCTTTCTCATTGTTCCATTTGGGCTGACACAAAACTGATACTGTAATGAGCACTGAAAAGAAGTGACTCTAGAGTCAGAATGGCTAAGATCCCATTGTCAGCTCCTTGCTGGGCAACTGTAGGCAAGTCCCTCACCTCTCTGAGCCTCTGTCTATAAAATGGGGTTTCCCAGGCCTGTTTGCTACTGGTGGTATTGTGAGAAGTGATGGATGGATATGAAATTCAAACTGTAAAGTGCTGTGTACTTGGGAGGGATGGGAAGAATTGATGTTCCCCTACTGTAAGGAGAAAGGCTCTGAATGTTTGGAGAGGCAGAAGGAAATTAGTGTCCCCCCCACCCCACTACATGGATTCTCAGCAGGGGCTTCAGACTCATGCACACAAAGAGTACCCATTGTGGGGACGAGCCTGAACAGTCCTAGAGTTCTGAGTTAATGCCGTTTCTAATCTGTACCACCAGGCTTCCCAGGGGGCACAGCGGTAAAGAAGCCACTGCCAACACAGGAGATGCAGGTTTGATTCCTGAGTCAGGAAGGTCCCTTGGAGTAGGAAATGGCAACCCACTCCAGCATTCTTGTCTGGAAAATGTCATGGACAGAGGAGCTTGGTGGGCTACAGTCCATAGGGTCACACAGAGTCAGACATGACCGAGCAACTGAGTCTGACATGACATGACAGCAACACCAGTCTGTACCACCACCAGACGGCTGAGCCAGTCTTAGTCTCTGCTAGGCCCAGAGCCTGAACCTTTGTACAAACTGCTAGTGCTGTTTGCCTTCCTGGTGGAGCTCCTCATCCATAGCGTTCTTGTCCTGTGTGCAGGGGACAGAACCTTGATGTCACCTCTTCAAGTGATGAAATGACCCACCAGGCAGCCAGCCTGGCCCTTGAGCCTCCTTGCTGCTCCCTCTCTTCTTCTTCACCCCTAAGAGCTGAGTGTCAGCTTGCTTTCCAGCCCTCTGCCTGACCTCTGAGGCCACTGCTATTGGCAAGAAAACTAAAGAATGAAAACCTTTGACAAGTAGAATTTCTTAGAAACTCTAAGAAATGACCCATTCTCCTCGGTCCTGGTGTGGGTAGTGCACAGTTAGTGGAAAAAGTAGTTTCGAGGCTTCTGGGAGAGTCAGCTATGAAGACTCAGGCAGTGCTCACGCTTCCCAGCTCTGCTGAAATGAAGCTGGCTAGAGATGGGGGCTTGGGACCAGTTGTGTGGACCCATTTCCTCTGAGGTTGCTGCCACGCCAGGCCCAGGTTGTCTGCATCTGAAAGAGCCTTTCTGAGGTTTCCAGCATCAAATGAGTTCTCAGCAGGAAGCTGCGGCTGGTGTTTATTCCTGGGTATCCCTGGTGTGCAACCAGGCCATGGCCAGAGACATTGAGCCTGTCCTTTTTTAAATTTTATTGAAGTAAAATTGATTTACAATGTTCTGTTAATTTCAAAGTGTTACGGTTCTATATCTTCTTCTTCTTCACATTCTTTCCCATGATGGTTTATCACAGGATATTAAATATAGTGTGCTGTGCTATACAGGAAGCTGCTGCTGCTAAGTCGCATCAGTTGCGTCTGACTCTGTGCGACCCCACAGACGGCAGCCCACCAGGCTCCTCTGTCCCTGGGATTCTCCAGGCAAGAATACTGGAGTGGGTTGCCATTTCCTTATCCATCCTAAGCCTGTTCTTTCTTAGCCCATAGTCAGGCTTCAGGGCCCTCCAAGACGTTGGTTTATGCCCCCTCCATCCTTTTCCTCCTTCCCTTCTCCTCCTCTTCCCTGGATCTCTGCTTCTGTCTGCATATGCTCTCCTTCTGTCCTGTGCACACACAGCTTCTCCTCCCTCAGATACTCTGGCACAGAACTTCCTCTTGTCTTTGCCTCATGCCATCTCTTGATTGCAGCTTTTGCCCTCACCACTAATTGCCTTAGTCACTTAAGTCTCCCAGGTTGGATCCAACAGAAACCTGAGTGGCCCAGCTCATCATGTGATGCTGGATCCATAGGACTCTGGCCACCGTGGTCCGTTCATGTCTACCCTGGAGAGGCAGAATTACATGGTTCAAAGCTTCACTCTGCCCTTCAGCAGAGCCACAGGCCAGGGAGACACAGTGCTTCTGCTGGAACTCATGGTCTATGGATATCTAAATCCTGAGGCTCCACATACCTGTGAGCCCAGGTCTGCTCCATGCTAGGCAGCAGGATACAGATGAGGGGGCTGTGATTCATTCATAGACCCCAGTGATACATCCAGTTTAGGAAGAAATGACTTTATGAAGGCAGCATGTTTTGCTTTAAAAAGGAAACACCTTTGTATAATTTTTAATACTCAGCCTCCAACTTTAGTTAGCTCTTCCCGCTCCACAGAGTACTTGGACACAGTAAGCGCACGACGACAGTAGGTTTCTGGTAAGTGAAACTCACAACTACACTATGACAGAGTCAGGGCAGGTGTATGGGGCGAAGTGACTCGTTCAGGGTTGCATATGTGGTGATAAGGGCAGGCCTAGGATCCAGGCATCCTGGACTTGGACTCCTTCCCTTCTTGGTCCTCCTCCCATGCACCCTGCCACACTATGCACCCCCCCCACCCCCCCCTCAAAGCTCAATCCTTTAGAGCAGGAGTCCCCAGCCATGATCCAGTACTGGTCCATGGCCTGTTAGGACCCAGGCTGCACAGCGGGAGGTGAGTGGTAGACCAGCGAGTGGAGCTTTGTCTGTATTTACAGCTGTATTTACAGCTGCTCCCCATCGCTCACATTGTTGCCTGAGCTCCGCCTCCTGTCAGATCAGCAGCAGCATTAGATTCCCATAGGAGCCACTCTCCTGCCCCAGTCTGTGGAAAATTTCTCTTCCACAAAACCGATCCCAGGTGCCAAAAAGGTTGGGGACCGCTGCTTTAGAGAAATCCTTGGTCCTGTTTAGGCTGGCCCCTGCTCAGTCTTAACATCTGGTATCTTTTCTGTAGGTAACTATGTTCATCTCTTGGCCAAAATTGATGGTGTTCTGGTGGTCAGGGCTTACACACCTGTGTCTAGTGATGATGACCTAGGCTTTGTGGACTTAATCATCAAGGTAAAGGATGCCTGCCGCGTCCAGCTGCCTCACTGTCACAAGCCTGTTCAGGGTAGTGGGTGGAGAAGGGGTGCATGCCCTGGACAGGGCTTCCTGGCAGTGTCATTTAACAGTGAAGCTGTTGACCTAGTGAAGTCTTCAGGGCTTGCTGAGACGAACCATGAGCATGGTGGATTTGCTCCTCAGTGTCTGGTAGCAAATATATTCTTGAGATGTATGTGGCTGCAGTCTCGGGTCTGAAGGTGTGAAAACCATGCTGCTTTATTTTTCAGATCTACTTCAAAAATGTACATCCTAATCACCCGGAAGGGGGGAAGATGACTCAGTACTTGGAGAACATGAAAATTGGGGACACCATCCTTTTTCAAGGGCCATCTGGGAGCCTGTTCTATCATGGATCAGGTACTGGGAGCTTCACACTAGGCCTCCAGCTGGGAGGAATACCCCCACTGTTGCATCATTCTAGAAAATTCCTAAGATTTGAGTCACATGGACTTGTCCTTGAAGTATTCATACATTCATTCACATGCCCACTTTATGAAATCATAAGGTTCATGAAGGTAAGGGGGTGATTTGGTGTTTCCTCATCACTGTATCTCCAGCACAATGCCTGGAGCACTTGGCTATTGCTGAAAAATGGATAAAGGGTGGATGGATGGAAGGAATGCACACTCTTCCATTTGCTCACACACTCATCACTTACTCATTCACTAGCATGGGTGAGAGTGCTCTGTGAGGCTCCATGTTAACTTCAGCGTGCCTTCCTCCTTCCTCAGGAGAAAAGGTACAGTTATTCCCCAAGAATGCCCCAGTTCTATTCCTGCTTTGGGCCCTGGTGGACCAGGGCTGGCTGAGGAGGCCACCCTGCCTTGCTCCTCTAGTTTAAAATAGTGCAGCCACTCCCTTAGGTGGACTTGCTTCCTGGGAGGCCCAAGATGATGTTTGTGCAAGTCAAAAGTTGTAGGCATCAGACGTACCCTCTTGTGTTTTCAGGGAAGTTTGTATTCAAACCATACAAAACAAGTGAGCCTGAAACTAAACTGGTGCATCGCCTGGGAATGATTGCTGGGGGCACAGGTAAGAGGCTACTGGAGGCTTCATCCACAGGGTGAACCCTGAGACCTTTCTCACTTTGGAGTCATGGTTCTGGAAGAGGTGATGTAAGAGATTCTCCCCCTGGCTGTTTGAAATAGCGATGCAAAGTCAATGACAGTTCTTGACTCTGACCCTTGATGCCCTGCTCCCCTTAACCAACATGGTGGCTACACCAAGAGCCCCTGGAGCTTCTAAGGTGAATTTGGGGGGGCAGGCTGGGCCAGCCCACACATGGGCTCCCAAGGGCTCCTGGATCCTATTCAAGCCTGATGCTTCCTATCTCTTGAAAATGAATGCCTGAAAGGAGAACAATCATGTAATGTGAACTACCATGTGCCAGGCACCATAACGGGCATTTCTTAAAAAAAAAACATCACATTTACTTGTCATTGGTTCTGTTTTACAAACGAGGACACTAAAAAGCTCAGACAGTGAGGGAGCTGAACGTAAAATGCAGTCTGGTTTCAAAGCTGATGCTACCATGTGAAAATGAGAAGAGATTTTGATGGACTATAGTGTTAGAAGAGAAAACTAAGATGAAGGGTATTTCCACACTTTTTGAGTTCTGGGCACAGAAGTGAGAAAAGTAATCGAGATCAAGGAAACCTGTGAAGCTGCTGCAGACCAGGGACTGTGAGCATCAGAGGGGGAGGGGAAGCCAGCCTGCCCGCTAACTGTGTTCCAGGGATCACGCCCATGCTGCAGCTCATCCGCTGCATCAGCAGGAAGCCCAGTGACAAGACCGTGATGTCCCTCATCTTCGCCAACCAGGTCAGTTCTGAGTCAGCCCTGAACAGGGAAAGAATGTTCTGCTGTTTGTGGCCCCTCCCTGCTCACCGAGCTCACGCTACCCTGTGCCTGCGGCTGTGGAAGGGCTTACTGGGCTCAAGCAGGGCCGCTGGCAGCCAGAGAAACTGAGTCTAGGCCTGTTTTTCCATTTTTTTTGTTTGTTTTTTAAACTCTTCTCCCCAACCAACCATAAGCACTAAGCTTTCCTTCTTTAATACTTAGTTCTGTGCTTTTCCCCAATATAAAATCATAGATGCCTTTAGTGGAAATTTCAGGAAATACAGAAGCATATAAATAATTTACTTCATTTTTTTTGTCTTTGTCCTATATGTGCTGTATAGTCACAATTATAGTTTTTCATTTTTTTCCACTCAACATTACCACACAGGCATTTTTTTCTCATTAATTAATACTCTTTGTAAATATTTTCATCAGTCTATATCAAGTTGTACCATCATTTACTAAATCTCCTTCTCCAGGCTATTCTCAGTTTTCACGGTTATAAACGATACAGTGATGAATAACTGTGCCTAGGCTTGATCACAGTTAGATTATTTTCTTAAACAGAATCCTAGACGTGAAATTGTTAGGACAAGGATTGTGACGAGTTATAGGGTCCAGGATTCGTGTGCAGCAAATCTCTGAGCCTGCAACAGATCTTTTGGCTTTGCTCACTTTCCCCAGTGGAGGCTACAGCCTCTGTCTTCCTCTGCTAGCTGTAGATTACCTTTAGTGTCACATATCACTGCCTTAGCCCCTCGCGTTCCCTGCAGGAAATCCTGGGTCATTCGAGTTTGCCTTGCCTGGCACTCAGGGTGGGTGCAGGAGCTGGGCCTGGATGCCCAGTGCTCAGACACAGCCTTCCAGGTGGAAGGCAGTCACCCACCGCTTCCCTCCACCAGAGGGGGTGTCTGTTCTGCCGGAGCCTCAGCAGAACTTGTTGCCCCAGAGTCTGCAGGCAGCACTCAAGCTAGAACTGGATGAATGGCGCAGGAATGTGCGGACCCACGTGCTCAGTGCGGGGAACAAGTAGGATGCCCTGGAAGGGAATGGCTCACGCTGCTTTTTTTTTTTTTTCCTAGACAGAGGAGGATATCTTGATGAGAAGCGAGCTTGAAGAAGTTGCCAGAACTCATCCAACGCAGTTCAACCTGTGGTACACACTGGACAGGCCTCCTGTTGGTAGGGTCCCCTTTCGTCCCCACCATGGACCCAGCCAAGAACCAGTCCCTGGTTGGTTGATTGGTTGTGAGCTTGGTGGCTGAGGCCTTGGGCTATGTCCCTACTGGGAAATGCAGGAATTTGATGGAGAGACAATTTGGGCTGACTTGTTTGTAAGAGCAGGAGAGGGTAGGTGTCCAACATCTCAGCGGCACTCCACACACTGCCCTGTGACCTCAGAGGGATCCCTGGGTCACGTTGAACACCCACTCCACACAGCATCCCACAGAGTCATCACTCACTGCATCCAGTATGGCCACTTACCCCTTCACCTGGCACCGTTCACCTCACCTATAGGACAGCAGTCCTCACAAGTTGAACCGCAGACAGCGGCCGCAGCCCCAGCCAGCACCCAGCCACCGCAGTGCACACCGCACCCCACAGAGCCCTCACCCTGCTGGCAGGCTGCCTCTCCCACACAGCGGTGTTATGCCTGCCTTGTCATAGAGCTCACTGGCCAGCAGAGGGCGCCACCCAACTGAGCCAGCCCCCAAACACCACAGCGCCCTCTGCCGGGCACAGTTCCTGCTCTCTGCCTGGCTTCACACTACACGTGGGTGCTGTGCTGTTCACCCTCATCAGTGCTTACAGCCGGCAGACACCAGCCAGGGACTCAGAATCCCAGCAGTGAGCCTGGGATCTGGGGTAAATACTTAAGAGGGCTGCCTGGACCCACCCATATCCTCTACTCTCCGGTTTCTGCAGAAAACAGTAGCACAGATGTCTGAGCTTTGGCCAACAAAGCTCCCAGGCTTAAGGGAGGGAGGGTAGGAGGCCTGGGGTCAAGGATGCAAACTGGCTCCTCCAACAGCTTTTTTATGCTTCACCTCAGACTGGAAGTACAGCACAGGCTTCATTACCAAGGACATGATCAAGGAGCACCTCCCTGCCCCTGGGAGGTCCACGCTCATCCTGGTGTGTGGCCCACCACCCCTGATCCAGACGGCTGCGCACCCTAACCTGAAGAAACTGGGTTATACCAAGGACATGATTTTCACCTACTAAAGCCTCTCTTGCTCTTTCCAAATTTGCCTGGTCCTGTTCATGGTTCACAGCGAGCTCAGCTTCATCACGTTAAACTGAGAAGTATCCAAAGACCCTTGTCGTGTACCCTCGGGTACGCTGGCACTCCTCTCTTTTGGTGTGGGCCTAAGACAACTCTTCTAGAGGCTGGAGATGAGGGGGCTTCTGGGGTCTCCTTGCCTGGTAAGATTGGAAGGAACTCCCTTTCAGTGTCTTTCCCATAGTTTAGTGAGATAAACTTCAGTGCAAGGCAGATAGCCCGTGAGTGTGGGTCTGAGAGTGACCCGCTAGACAGGTAGAAGGCCTTGGCTTGCTCCACATGTGAACTGGCATCTTGTGTCCTTGGGAGGTTAGAACTGTCAAAAATGCTGGGGCAGAACTCCAGGAGAATCCAAGTGGGGTCACGTCCACATCTGATCATCTCTCTTGACCCCCTTCTTTCTAGAGTGTGGTTTTTAGAGTCAGACCTATTAGAGTGCTCAGGCACCCTCCACGTGCACTCTTCCCTCTTTTGTAGGAAACCCTGGAAATGCGAATGGTGTTAAAAATACACATCAGGCCAGTTGTCAAGGTGGGCTCCAGGAATCCTCGATTCCTTGTACTTGGCACAACAAATGGAGGTAAGAGGTGCGTCTAAATGCCAAGTCCTATTCTAGAGTGGTGGGTGGGTTAGGGGTGGTTACTACAAATACCTGTATATTAACTTTGTATCCTACAACTTTACTGAATTCATTGATGACCTCCAGTAACTTTCTGGTCCTGCCTTTAGTACTTTCTATAGTCATCTGCAACAGTGACAGTTTCTTTTTCAATTTGGATTCATTTCCTTTTTCTTTGATTGCTGCAGCTGGGACTTCCAAAACAGTTGGATAAAAGAGGTGAGAATGGGTATCTTTGTTTTGTTCCTGATCTTAGAGGGAATGCTGTCAGCTTTTCACTGTTGAGTATGCTAGCTGTACCTAGCCATGAAAAGCTATGCATAGCCTTTATTATGTTGATGTATATTCCTTCAATGGCCACTTGCTGGAGAATTTTTATCAAATGGATGTTCAATTTTATCAAAAGCTTTTTGCACATCTATTGAGATGATCCTGTGGTTTTTATTCTTCAGTTTGTGAATGTGGTGTATCACACTGATTGATTTGTAGATATTGAAAAAAATCTCTGCAGCCCTTGGATAGTTTCCACTTCATCATGGTGTACAATCGTTTTAATGGATTGTTGTAGGTTTGCTAGTATTTTGCTGAGGACTTTGGCATCTATGCTCATCAGTGATAATTGTTTTAAATTTTCTTTTTTGTGATAATTTTGTCTGATTTTCGTTATTAGGATAATGGTTGCCTCATAGGATGAGTTTCATATGTGTTCCTTTCTCTCCAATTTTTTGGAATAGTTTCAGGAGGGTAAGTGTTCTCTCTTATCTAATGTTTGATAGAGTTCATGTGTGAAGCCATCTGGTCCTTGACTTTTGTTTGTTGGAGGAGATTTAAAATTACTGATTCAAATTTCAGTACTGGTAATTGGTCTGTCCATATTTTCTTTCTTCCTGGTTCAGTCTTGAGAGATCGTACCTAACTTTGTTCATTCCTTCCAGATTGTCCATTTTGTTGGCACATAGTTGCTTGAAGTAGCCACTTGTAATCCTTCGCATTTCTGTGGTGTCTGTTGTAACCTTCATTTCTGATTTTACTGATTTAGGCGTCTCCCTTTTTTTTTCTTGATGAGTCTTGGTAAAGATTTAGCAATTTTTGTGTTATCTTTTCAAAGAACCAGCTTTTAGTTTCATTGATATTTTCTATTTTTTTGTAGTCTCTCTTTATTTCTGCTCTGATCCTTATGATTTCTTTCCTTCGGCTAACTTTGTGTTTTGTTCATTCTTCTTTAGTTGCTTTAGGTGTAAGGTTAGGTTGTTTGAGAACTTTTCTTGTTTCCTGAGGTAAGCTGGTATCACTATAAACTTCCCGCTTAAAACTGCTTTTGTTGCATCTCTTAGGTTTTAGAACATTGTGTTTTCATATTTGTCTCTAGGTATTTATTTCCTTTTGATTTCTTCAGCGATCCATTGGGTGGTTGTCTCTTTTAACAGTCTTGAAGTCTACTTGGTCTATAAGTATTGCTACTCCAGCTTTCTTTTGATTTCCATTTGCATGGAATGTCTTTTCCCCTCCCCTCGCTTTCAGTCTGTAAGCGTCCCTAGATTTGTAGGCAGCAAATACATGGATCTTCTCTTTGTGTCCATTCAGCCAGTCTGTGTCTTTTCTTTAGACCATTTACACTTAAAGTAATCAGTATATATTTTCTTACTGCCATTGTGTTGTTTTGGATTTGTTTTTAAATGTCTTTTTTTCCCCTTTTGTTCCCTTGTGACTTGATGACTATCTTAAGTGTTAATGTTTGGAGCCCTTTGTGTGTATTTCTATTATAGATTTTTGGTTTGTAGTTACCTTTAAGTTTTTGTATAGCAGTCTGTAGGTATATATGATTAAGTTGCTGATCTCTTTCAAATACCCTGCATTTGTACTTTCCCCACCCTCACAATTACTCTTTTTGATATTTTATATCTAGTTGTTTGGTATATCCCTTAACTGCTTATTGTGGATAGAGATGATTTTACCACTTTTGTTTTTTATCATCCCTACTAGCTTTGCGGGAGGCTGATTTTGTACCTTTACTGTATGTTTGCCTTTACTGGTGAGTTTTTCACTTCATAATTTTCTTATTTACACTGGCAGCCTTTTCTTTTTCCGCTAGAGACATTTAACATTTGTTGTAAAGCTAGTTTGGTGATGAATTCTTTTAGTTTTTGACTTCTCCTTCAAATCTGAATGACAGCCTTGGTGGGTAGAGTATTCTTGGTTGTGTTTTTACCTTTCACACTTTAAATATATCATGCCACTCCCTTCTGACCTGCAGCGTTTCTGCTGAAAAATTAGCTGATAGTTTTATGGGAGTTCTCTTTAATGTTATTTGCTGCTTTTAGTATTCTCTTTTTAGCTTTAATTTTTGTCACTTTGATTACAATGTGTCTTGGTATATTTCTCTTTGGAGCTCTCTGCATTTCCTGGACTTGGGCGACCATTTCTTTTCCCAGGTTAGGGAGGTTTTCAGCTATTATCTCTTCAAATATTTTCTCAAGCCCTTTCTCTCGTCTCTTTTTGGGACCCCAGTAATGCAAATATTAGTGTGCTTGATGTTGTCCCAGAGTTCTCTCAAACTCACCTCATTTCTTTTCATTCTTTTCTCTTTTCTTTTCAGCAGTGGTGGTTTCCTGTGCTGTCTCATCTTGTCTGAGTTGCTATTTCTAACTGGTAGGTTAGTTACATTTCTTGGCCGTGGAGAAGTGGCCTTGTGTAGGAAGCATCCTAGCAGTGTATTCCTCTCCTTACCCAAGCTATATGTTCGAGGGTTCTCCCTCAGAGGGCAGCATGGGTCTTTATGTTGTGGTCCATTGGGCTTGGTTGGCCCCCTGGTCTGGTTGGGTGTGGTAACCCAACGAGGCCGCAAGGCTAGTGCTGGCTCACTGGTGGGCAGAATCAAGGTCACAATCAAGGTCACAAAGTCTCCGGGGCTGTTGCCCACCCACTGACAGGTGAAGCGAGTTCCTGGGGTTAGTGCCAGACTACTGGCAGGCAGAGCTAGTTCCTGGAGTCTGACTGTAGGGCCAAGGACTCTAGAGCTTGCGATCATTGGTTCCTAACGCAGCTGGGCATGGGACCTGCGGTGTCCTGGAAGGTTGTGTTGGCCTATTAGTGTTCAGGGCCCACCTGGTCCCACAGTACAGTCTGGCCTGCATTGGGGAATTGTAGTTTTCTTGCTTTACGAGCCAGGTCTTAGCCCTCTGGTGAGTTGGGCTATGCTAAGGGGTGAACCCAGAGGCAGTTGTGGGTTCTTTAGATAGCCTGTCTGCTGATGGGTGAGGCCGGGTCCCCACTCAGTTGTTTGCCTGAGGTGGCCCAGTACTGTTGCCTGTAGGCCACTGGGCAGGGTGTGGTCCTTGAGCTACTAAGCCGTCAGCTGCCACCATCAACCATGTTCAAGCTCCCGATGCTCCGGGTATGGCTGCCACTAGCGTCTCTGTCCCCAGGGTGAGCCACACTCACCCCTTCCTCTGCAGGAGACTCTCCAAGACCAACAGGTAGTCTGGCCCTGGCTCTTAACAAATTACTTCTTTTGCCCTGTGTCCCGGTGTACATGGAGTTTTGTATGTGCCTTTAAGAATGGAGTCTCTATTTGCCCCCAGGCTTGTGGGGCTTCTGCAGTTAAGCCCCACCAGCTTCAGAAACAACTGCTCTGGAGAGCTCATCTGACCAGTGCTGGAGCCCTGGGCTTGGCAGCCTGATGTGAGGCTCAGAGCTCTTGCTCTTGTGAGACAATCTAATATTCCCTAGTCTGTGGGTCACCCACCCTGGGGAGGTGGTATGGGATTTGATTGTATTGCAAAAGTCCACCCTTCCTACCTGTTTCGTCGTGGTTCCTTCTTTATGTTGTTAACTGTAGAAGATCTCTTATGCTAGGCTACCGTCTTTTTTTGATGATGGTTGTTCTGCAGATATAGTTGTGATTTTGGTGTGCTCATGAAAGCAGGTGAGTTCTGGGTCTTGTTACTCTGCCATCTTGGCTGCTCTCCCCGCTGCTGAGACAAATCCCATGCGGATTTTGTTCTCCAAGTTACAGATGTGGAAATTTAGACATGAAGCTGTTGTCCCTAGGTCATTCAGCCAGCAGGTGGCAGAGCTGGGCTTCAAACTTGAGTTTAACCCCAAGTTGTTCGCTTTTTGCAAAAACTGGCATAGTAGCAGCATTGTTTGAACTTGGTGTCACTGGATTTCTTACGCAAGTGTATATGTGGGTAGCGGGGCAGAGTGAAGGGATACAGGAGAGAGAGAGAGGAAGACAGCTGGAGAGAGCTATGAAGTACAGTGGTGCAGTCCCCACAGGGTGGCTTAACAGGTCAGTCTCTCAGAGAGCTAGTGAGGCCTGGGGAGATGGTGGCAGCTTAGCCTTCATCCATCCCCCTGTTGAGCTCATCCTCAGTGAGGTCCCTATTCAGAGACAGTGCTGGGCACTGCGCAATGAGTAAGGTAGGTCCTCCCTTCAGATATTTCTTTTAAACACAAATCATACCATGCCCGTGCCCTGCTTTAAACCTCTCACTGCTCTTAGTAGTCCCTCCAAGGTCAATTCCAGGAGGCTGCCTTACCAAGCCTTTCCTGATCTGGGCTCCAGCTGACCTCACCAGATCCTTCCTTCCTTGGGCCTCCCTCTTTGACCCAATTCTCTGGCCCAGTGGTCCTCAACTAGAGGGGAGCTATTGGCATCTAGAGGGAGAGACCAAGGATGCAGCTAAACACCCTCGAGCACACGGGATGGCCCCAGCACAGTGACTTACCAGCCCTGAATGACAGCAGTACAGGGGTCAAGAAGCTCTGCTCTTGTCATACCAACTTCAGGTACTTCCTTGGACGTGCTGGGATGGTTCAGGTCCATCTGCCTGGAGTGCCTTTCCCCTCTGGCATACTTGGCCCTGACTCATCTTTCAAAATTCAAGAATCATCTCTTCCTTGGAGCCTTTTCAGTCCCCCTCCCCAGCCCTCCGTTAAAAATGACAATTTGCTCTTTGGGGCTGTCGACACTTCTATTGGAGCATCTGTAACGTTCAGCACATGCTCTTGTCTAACACAGACCTGTACTCCCACACTGGACCATCCATACACACAGGCAAAGACCTTGACATTCATCCCTGTATCCCCAGTGGTCCTTGGCCCAGAATGGAAGGTATTTAACCTGCACATATGAGGGAATGAGAAGATGGGGAAGGGTCTTACTCTTGTCTGTACAGGAACCTGTCCATAGCGGGTGCTCAGTGGGTTTGTGTTGAGCATGGGCATAGAAGGGGAGAAAGGTGACGCAATACTTCAAGGAGAGCCAGGAAGTACTCAGGTCAGACAGCACCGTGGATGGAGACCTCCAACCCTCAGTGAAAGCTTCCTGAAAGAGGCTGGGGCTGATCTGAACCTCAGCAGACAGGATTCAGCCTTGTGACAGGGAGCAGGAGAAAAATACATTCTGGTGAGGGAAAGGTAGGAGCAAAGGCTAGAGCATGGGTTCACGAATGCTGAAGATTCAGAGGGGTCTTAGGTGCTAAGGCTTTTGAATGCTAACCCGTGGTGGTTGTGGAACTGAGTTCTTAGCCAGATGAAAACAGTGCTTTGGGAGGGTACTTGCAGGGATGGTGCAGAGACCACCCGGAGGGGACCAAGTGGGAGGACCCCCCCCCCCACCAGGAAGTTAGAGAGATGAGCTGCCAGAGGGAGGAGTTAGGGCCATTGCTCAGGGGAGGACTGGCTGGGAGGGCAACTGTGTGGCCACTGAGCAGGCGCCTCTCCCTGAGGTAGGACATACCTGAGATGTCTTGCAGTGGAAAGGGCCTTCCACTCGAGGGAGCTGTTTGATCAGATAACTTGCCTCTGAGGCTGATGAAGGAAAGGCCGCAGAGATGTCTGCTCAGAGGCTGGGAGGCCCTGCAGGCCTGAGAACCTGAGACCCCACTGCAGAAAATGGCAGCCTTGTCAAGGAAGTCCATTACTCCTTCCCTGCTGTCACTCCAGCCAGATTCCTGGGAACGGAAATGCACTACAAGCTTCCATATGGAAGCAGCCCGGGAGGGGGCTTCAGTCAGCTCAGAACATTCAGAATCTTTTTTTTTCCAGCAAAGCTTTTGTGACTCACAACCCTTCCCCTTTGGTTTAAGAGCCCCCGGCTGTCACTAGAAATGGCGTGAGTCATTGAGTGTGTGCAGGCATCTCATTTGCCCTCCCTGCAAAAGCGCTCTACAGTCCACGTATAAAAGTACAAAAGGTACAAAAGCTGTGGTGGAGAGCACAGCACAGTTGAAAGCCTGTAGGCCACCTTGTGGACATCTGTTCCACAGCCTCACATTGTCCTGTCAGCACCCACGTCAGGGATGCCCTGGGGCCCAGTCTGGGCTCTGTGGGTGGCCGTGGGCCAGCTTCCCATCAAAGCGGACTCGGGACCCACACACGTGCCTCTCTGGGCTGCCAGCCATGAAGAGAGTCATCTCCAGTCCTCAGATCTGGGAGTGGCCAGGCGGGAGTCGGTCAGCAGCTGGTCCTGGCTCAGCATCGTCTGAAAGGACATGGCCGAACACCCCGCTCAACAGTGTTCAACAGGTCAAGGCTGCCCTGCGGCTGCTCCTTGGGGAGCAGCAGGGTCCTGGGTTGGCCCTGACACCAGCGCCCTGTAAGTTCATGGTGTCCCAGGGACGCCAACACTATCAACAGTAGATTCCTCCTACCTTTAAAGGTGCCAGTTCACAGCCACCAAAGGTCTATCAGAAGTGAGAAGGGTAAGGCTGGGTGGGTTCATTTCAGTGTGCGAGCCAAGGAAAAAATTGACAAAAGTGATCCTGTTTGGACTCAGGGGAACCCCCACACCCCCAGCCTTGTCTTGCCTTGGGTTCAGCCTTTATAATCTGCTCAAACAACCAGCAAAAACCTCAGTGAGGTGGATGCTGTGGCAGTCCAGAACTGTCAGGCCCTGGGAGGTACCGGGCCTCACCAATGTGATTCTGTTCTCTGACTGGCCTTTTTCTGCCAGCTCCGGTCTGCCTACTGGCCTGGCAAGGAGGACGTTATCAGCCCTGCTTGACAGACAGTGACTTGCCCAAGGTCGCAGACAGGGACCGTCAGTCTCCCTCCAGAGTGGCTCCTCTCCCCTGGATCTGAGCTGCTTCACATGGTACAGTTTGTCCCAACTGGACATTCCAGGATGGACTCATGCCTGTGATGTCCGTAAAGTCAGAGGTGTGGCAGGAGAGGACAGAGCCCTGTCCATCAGGCCAGGGGTGAGGCCTGGGCTTTGGGCTGATGAGGCAGGTGACCCAGACTGCTGAGTATCTTGGTCTCCTCACCAGCCCCAGGCCTGGACAGAGGGCCTGAGACCTAGGACACTTTAGCTGGTTTTGGCTCAAGACTGGCAGCAGGCCAGTGGAGAAGGCCTCTGGGCCTCTGTCTGCCTCAGGACTGGCTCACCTCCGGCATCAGCCCCCAGTCCCGTCTGCTCTCCCCCAGCAGGGGCGCTGGTGCTACAGGCTCTGGATTAGGCAGGGGGGCTAAGCCAGCCCCACACCAAACTCCCGGGGCCTCCCCAGCATGGGTCCTACTATGGAGAGAGGGTCACAGTCCTACCGTGAGGCGGTGAATGTCTTGGGAGAGGAGCCCTATCTGCGTCACGGTGCCTTCCGAAGGTGCCATCTGTAAAACGGGCAGTGGCCTGGTCAGCGCTCGTGGACTGAGCTCGGGATTCGCAGACGTGGCTTGCAAGTCCTATCCTGCCTGGGCCTGCCCCCTGGGAGAGTGGGCAAGGAGTGGGCCAGGCCCTAGGGAGCGACACGTGGGTGAAGCACGCACTGCTCGCGCCTGGGGAAAGGCAGAGCTTCCACTGACCCACACCATCACATACACTCCTGCGTCCCCACTTCAGTGCCAGCTCTGAGGGGATACAGGAACAGGGCAGAGATGGGCCTGTTCAGGGTAGCCCTTCAGCACAAGTGCAGCATTCCAGCTATTTCCAGGAGCAGGGAGAGGGGGGATGAAGGCCTTTCTGATGCTGAACACACTGACAGTTTCTGGCACCAGCAGGACCTCAGACGCTGATGCCCCAGTGTAGGCATAGTCAGGTATCCTCACTCCCAGGAACCTCCCTCCCCGCCTGCTCAGGGAATGCCGGTCCGCTCCTCCTCCCCTAAACCTTTGTGGACTTTGTAGATTTGCCCTTTGAGGGCATTGCATATAACCCATCATTTTACAGGTGGGAAAACTGGGCCCCATCAAGAGATACAGGACTTGCTTGAGGCCGCACAGAGAGTTAGTGACATCGCAGTCCCATGCAGGGTTTGAAAGCAGGCACATGCAGAGAGTCTCCCACCAGGACACGATAAGAAAGGAACAAGGGGTAACGCCTGCCCTGACTACAGCGCTAAACCTCCATGCCCAGCTATCAGCCCCAGGGAGCACCTCTTGTCAGTGGTCCCAGCCCTGGGATCAAACAGCAGCTGTGCTAGTAACTTGCAAGCCCGTGCCCACATTCCTTGCTAACTGGACTTCAAAGGAGGCCGGGAGGCCATGGCCTGAGGCTGCTGGTACTTTGCATCGCCTACATCTGGGACAGAACCAGAGTGTCCAAACTGGGCTCGTGAGGCCCTGCTGCGGCCACCAGTTATGATGCTGCTGCCGGGTTTCTGCAGACAAGGCCCAGGGGACCCAGTGGAGCCAAAAGCTGCACTGGGCCCAACTGGGATTTCATGAGCAGGAGCCCAGACTGGCAGGTGCATCCCTTCCCTGTCCTTGGCCAGACCAGGCCCGGCTGGAAGACCCACATTCAGTCAGTCAGCCTCTAAATCAGGAGGACAGGTCTGTTCCAGCTCCACCAATACAGAGCAACCCCTACACAGGCCCAGGGAGGGCAGTCACAGCGGAGCCCGCACAACACATGCAAGAACAGAGGCCTGCCAGCAAGGCAGGCTGGTTTCCCCTGGCCAGGACCGAAACCAGCTTCAGGGTCTGCACGACAGCAGAATCTGAGAGGCAAAATGCCTCTGGGCTTCCCACTGGGTGGTGCACCCTGAAGTGAGGCCAGAGGCTCCTCCAAAGGCTGGGGGGTGCCTCCTTGCCCCATCCCCCTCTCCCGGGACACCCGCAAATCACAGCCCGGCTCAGCAGTGTGGGCTCTCGAGCAGCACTGCAGCTCTCAATGTGCCCACTTCACTCCCCTGGACGTGGTTAGAGATATGCTGTGCTGCTCGCTTTCTACATAAATATGGTTTTTATTACCGAAAGCAGAGACCACCTCTGAATGAAGTCATGACAGTTCCACTGTCCCTGTAGCCAAAACTCTGGCCACAGGCCCAAGGCTCTTGGGACTGCCCTCCACGGGGGAGCAGCTGAGGGGCCTGAGAGCTGAGCCCCTCAGGATTGTATGCGGTCTCGGGACCTGTGTCCAAGCTCAGGCGTGGCCGCCAGTGCTATAGGTGGACATTCAGACTTACCGAAAATGTACAAGCATCCTAAAGTGTCCTTCCTCCTGAGTCCCCAAGTCTGGCCCCTTAGCAAAGATGCAGCTGCATACCTGGCCACCCGCAGGGTTCGGAGAAAGACGCCCAGGGGTGCACAATGGCTGGAATGTTCTCTGAGAGTCATGCGCATACGCGGGGGTGAGGTGAGTTACATGGTGACACACACGGAGTTACTGTGAGCTCTCAGGATGCACAGACAGTACAGGTGACAAAGGCATCAGCTAATTGGTCCCACCTGGTCCAACCCGTCCAGTTCAGGGGCATCAAGTGTGCTGAGGCCCCGGGTGCCACTGTAAGCCCTGTGACCATCACCGACACTGTTGCTGGGCTCCATTGGGCAAATGTAGTCCGTCGATTCATCAAACTTCTTTTTTCTTATGTTTCCAAAATGTGAAAATCCCAGCTTCCTCGGCTAAAACACAGCAGATGCAAGATGATGAGAAAGAAGTGACTGAGCTGGTATGCAGCTACCCTGACAATACATTTTAGAGTAGGCCTGTGAGGGAAGGAATAAGGCAAACTGCTTCTAGAAAAACTCTTCACAAAATAGCACTCCTGGAAGCAACTGGCCTGCTGGGGAGAGGCCAACAGATCAATCGTCCTGAGCAAGCAGAGCTGCTCCTCCAAGGCTCCGTGCCCAAAACTCTTGCCCCGTGATGTTGACGTTCCCTGGGAGGACTCGGGACTCCCTGAAGATGCTGCAGTCTGTACAGAGGCCAAGCTCACAGGACTTGGCATCACATGGGGAGTATTCCCCGCCCTCTCACAGCACCTAGGGCAGCCACACAGATAGCCCTTCCTGCCTGCTCCAGCACCGGAGCTGTGCTGAGTTGGCAGGACAGCTCAGGCAGGGGGCATGTGTGAGATTCAGAGCCCCACTGAGTGGTGCTGGTGCTTAGATGACCTCAGGACCTCTGATAGCTGTGTGCTGGCCACCTCCAGGGCTGGCTGCCCACAGGGCCACTCATTGAGTTGGTAAGACAGCTCTAACTGGCACAGGGCACCCACACTCGGGAACTTGTCTGCTTTGCAAAACGAGTCAAGGTAGCATCAGAAAAGAGGACCAGATGCTGCCTGCACATCATTTCTGTGTAAAGAAACCTAACCTGCACACCCTTGGACTCAAGATTGGCCGGGAACTGGCCTAACAAAGAGTAATATAAGATCAAACCAAAGGTAGAAGCCAAAGCAGACATCATGAGAGCCTCCTCATCCAGGCAGCCCACTTGGGTTTGGCACCAGGTCCTGGCTTATCTGCTGCCCAAGTTAAGGGCCAGAAGGCAGGTCCCTGTGGCCACCTCAGAAAGGACCTGGCAACTCACCCGGAGTTTGGCTGTGGTGGTCAGTGGTGTGTAAGCAGGTGAGGTCATTTTCTCTCGCTTCTCCTGCTCAGCCTCAGGGCCGATCAAGGCATTGAATTTGGTAGTCAGGTGACGTCTGAGGAGCGTCTTTTGTGGTGGGATGTTGAGAAGCATGGCCAGGGTGTCCCCTGTGAAGCGTGGCTCTAGGATCTAAGAAGAAACCAGACCAATCAGCCAGTGATGACCACCAGTGGTTCCAGGTGATGAGACTGAGAAACAGGCCCTCATCGACCCGGGTGCCTCCAGGGCACTTGTCCTGTGTCCCCACCCACCTTGCTTCCTGGCATGGGGCCTGACTCTGAGACTGACCAGTGGAGAGCTCTGCCCTCCTAGCCAAGGCTGTCTCCCTTCTCATCCCTCCTCATCCAGGGTCCACTCTAGATGATGTCCAAGCCACCCCCCTTCCTCATTTCTCTGCTAACTTTGCCTCTTGATAGTTCTGAGTGCTGAGACGGATTGTCCCATGACAAGCAGGAGGTGACATCTAGGTGCTCCCTCCCTCCCAAGCCCTTTGTTCCTCTAGGAGCAGGTGGAGCTGCCTGGTTAATGGGCAGTTTTCATGCAGACCCCTTGTCCTGGACTCCTCTGGGCCTGTAGCTGGGAAAGTCTTTCCAGAGCCCATCTTATTTCCATAAAGCCTATTAAGTCTCAGCCACAAGGGATCAAATTCTACTTTGAGATTTCAATTTATGCAAGGAGTTCAGATGAAGTATCTACCTTCTTACTGGGATGCATGTCTAGCCCTTAGACGTCAGTTCCTGAATACCCCAGGAGCACCGAGGCAAGTGGACTAGCCCAAAGGAACCACTCACAATGAGCCCTCCATGGACACCACTCCCACGAAGGTTGGGCGCATATTCCGCCAGATCCACGGACCGCAACCACTCCATCACCCTGTGGTTGGACCACTGCACAACTTCTGACGGAGAGAGGTTACTCTGTGAGAGGGGAGAAGGAGAGTGGAGAAGTTAGGCCTCCAGGTCCTACCAGGCTCCTCTGTGGAGCCAGCCCCTGTGAGTCAGTCAGCCCTAGATGCCTCACCCAGGCCAACCCTCATGCCTACTGACCCAGGCCTCCATGCCAGATGCCTGAGAGCCTGCCTAGTTTCCAAGAAATTAAGCTCTCACTCAATGTGCAGGATCTTCTACTCGGAGATGTCTAATTCCAGAATCCTGTTACTCCCTGACTCTCTGGTTACTTCGAGACTAACACATGAATGCATGGAGTTATTCATTCAGTGATTCAGAAGCACTTTAAAAGAGGACTGCCAGTTATGAGCTGAGTATGTTACAGAACAAAGATCTCACTGGCATGGCCAAATGTTTTAGAATATACATTAAGATACTTATACCTAAGGGCCCTCAAGTGGCATCTGGGTCTTCAAAATGCCCAGCACTGTGCCTGACATATAGAAGGCATTCAAAACATGCTTTGTTGAACAGGGAGAAAAGAGGGGATGGAGAGTACAGATAGGAGTTTTCAATCCCCTGGGAAGCTGAGTGGTACTCTTAAAGCAGGGTTAGACTTAGTTCCCAGAACACAAGAGGCAGGGTATTACTGACAATCTTGTAGAAGAACTCTGAAGTTCACGGAAGATAATCAGGGAATTCCCCATGATGTGGGTTGCTGTGTTTACCTCTACTAATTTCTTCTCTAGCAAAACATGCTCATGGGTTCCCTGTGAATCTGGAGCTGGAGGTCAGTTAATGTTCTGCCTACCCAGAGGTTCTGAAATACCTGGTTTCCTCATAGGCTCTTTTCCATTCCTCTGCATACTTTGACACCATCTTTCCATTTTGTCTCACTCCTCTCCCCTCTCTCTCCTTTGCTCCACCTTCCTCATCCCCTTTAATCACTATAATGTCTTTAAAAAACTTGCTGCCACTGCCCTCCGGCCCATAGAATGTATCTCCCCCAGGGAGATGGACATTGGAAGTATAGTGGCTGCGATGGGACACAGAGTTCAGGCCACAGGCATGTTGGGGCACATGAAGCCCTAGCAAAGGGAAGAATCCACAGCACCGTGGTCCCAAACACAGCCACTTAGTGACGAAAATGTCCTGGTTTTCTAACACCCTATCTTACAGGTGTCCTGCCTCAGCGCCACCTGGACAGGTAGCGCCCTGCCCTTACCTCATCAGCTGGCCGCCGGTGCAGGCAGTGAGGGTTGAACTTGTTGACATGCAGCACGTGAATGGCACATTTGATGCTGAGATGATGTAGTTGGCTGGTGACTTTTAGGAAGAGTAGATCATTCTGGAAGAGCAAAGTTTTGGTGCATGAACCAGAGCTTCTGAAGTAACAAACACACCATGAGGATCCCTTCCAGACCATACAATACAACATGGACACGGCAACAGTTCTCCTTGGCACAGTAGTTCGTACTTTGCTATTTGGGGGCGTCTTATGTGACAGATGACACTGTTTTAAGACCTTAAGGATATGCCAGAGGTGGTGGAATCAAATGTCAAATAACCTCCATGGGGACGCCTGCGTTGAGCTGGGTGCTCATAGGGACAACTGAAACACTGGAGGAAGGGTCCTCACCACCGTCAAGTACTGCAGCATTCGTCCATCGACTCTGGATTCATGAAACTGGTCTTTGTACTGGGGTAAGCCAATATCATCAAGCCAACCTACAGAAATGGGGAAGTGAGACTTGTGAAAATGGGAGACTGTGGATGCAAAAAAAAACATAGCAAGCAGCAGCAAATTATCATTCAAGTTCCAGCTGTGTTTCCCCTAAAGTTTAGTAATCTGTCTGCCTATCCCAAGGAGACAACTGCCTTTGAGGCACACGTTCCCAGGGAGCTGCCAGAAACATACACACATCTGCCTGTCCTTACGTGTTACCCAAATGTGGTCCAGCAGTGCAGACTTCTCCTCCTGCTTGGTGTTGATGGCTTTTACTGCTAAAACCAGCTTTTTCCTGTGAAGAGGGTGCTTAATTCCCAGCTCCTGAAAGTGAAAGATGGAGACAGATGTGAAATCTCAGCAGGCAGCCCAGCTCTCAGAGGCTCCTGTGTCTGGGTGGAGATTCTCCACTGGGTGGAGCATAACAGCGGACCTCTGCCCACCGCCCTGGGATCAACCTGCAGTGACAGAATCTTGGCCTCCTTTGCCCATCTTCCTACGTGTGGGCATGTTGTCGGGGTGGTGGGTGGGAAGGCATGGGGGGGAATTCATCTTCCCATGCACTGGTTTGGGGAGAAGTAGGAGCCTCCTCACCCAGGGCTCAGCCCGTACCTTTTCCATGTCCTGAGGGGTAGCTGTCAGTAAAGTGTGGCCAGAAGTCACCCATTGCCTCGCAAAGATTACATACTGAGCCAGGCCGAAGTCCTCCAGCCACGTGCACACACGCTCTGTGCTCCACTGGGCAAAGGGGGCATTGGCGTCACTGGAAGCAGGAAATGACCCTGTTAGCATGAGAGCCTGGGCTCCATCTGAACATAATAGTGCCTCATGAAAAGGGACTAGGTTTAAACAAACCACCCCCGTAATGGGATCCAATTGAACCGCAACATACTCATTCAAGATAGACTCTTGAGTTTCCTGGGATAACATCTGGTGGGAACCTCAGATCTGCAGCTGCTGAGAGCTTGGGGCAGTTACACACGCCTCAGGAAGCTGTGTTCAAGAGCTTTGCTGATGGCGCAGTGGTAAAGAATCTGCCTGCCGATGCAGGGGACACAGGAGATGTGAGTTTGATCTCTATGTTGGGAAGATCCCCTGGGATAGGAAGTGACAACCCATTCCAGTATTCTTACCTGGAAAATCCCATGGACAGAGGAGCCTGGAGGGCTACAGTCCATGATGTTGCAAAGAGTCAGACATGACTGAGGGACTTAACACACACATACACAGGAAGCTGTGCTCACATGAACATGCAGTCCACGTACATACTCACTTGAACCAAAGCCAAGAGTCACAGCTCCATTAGGATTTAGAGTCACACCTGAATCATGTTTTACACAGTGTTTAATATCATTTTTACGAAAATGCTTAGAAAACTAGAGAAAGACTATCAGTACTCAAACATTAAAAGAAAAATAAAAAAACTCCAATTATCAATAGTTAAAATCTTATTTACTAACGAAATACTAGGGGCATCACATTAAAGTCAATAAAAAGACTATTTTTTATCACACTAGTAACAGTGGTCAGAGTTGCAGTGAGTATAAGAAGAGATCAAATAAAAAGCAAAAATATAGCTATTAGGTAGAAATAAAGCTGCTCTTTTCAGAATGACATGATTGTCCACCTAGAAAACCCAAGAGAACTCGGTAAGGTGGCTAATTATAAAATACACATACTCCTAATATTTACATGACATACATAATTTTCTGTATACCAATGTACAGACACTAATATTTTTGTTAAAATAATTTTAAATCCCACTGATAGCAACCAAAATTATAAAATATCTAAGAGCTGCCTTTACGAGAACTGAGTGGGTCCTTGTGTGGGGGGATGGGGGAGGTGGTGACTATGACACGCAACTGAGCAATCTCAAAAGGACATGAATAAATGAAGAGCTAGATCATGTTGCTAGACAGGAAGCCTGGGGTTTACAAAGCCATCCATTCTTAAAGACATCAATTTTTCATTTAAAGTCTGAATATAATGGCATACTCAAATCCCAGTTGAGTTGTAGGGGGTGGGGGTGGGGGGGGTGTTGACAAAGCAACTGTATATCCATTTTTTTTTAAATAAAGGAGGATTCACAGAATATAGAAGACTGGCTATTCCAAAAGATTGCTTCTAAGAAAGTACTTCTAAAATGCTGGTTAAAAAAAATTTTTTTTTAATGCCTGCATGAGGCATTTAAAAGTTCCTTGAGAGTGAATTTCTTAAAGAGTCAGGAAGACCAGAAAGCACCATTTTACAACAAGTGCAGGAGATGATGTGTACCTTAGAGCAAGTGCTGGTCGCTCAGCCTGGAGCCTAGGTTTTTAATGAATCACAAATAAGTGCAGATCTAGGTTTTTTGAGACCTGGAACTTATAAAATTTGGGGCAGGACCTCTTTAAGAATTGAATGCAGATGGAATATGTGAATACACAACTTGAATACAAAATTAGGAACAAAATGCATATTGAGAATTAAAAAAAAAATCACAAAAGTTACAAATCTAACTAAAACGGAAAAATATCATGGAATCCAGAAAAATAATGTTTCTATTAATTCCAAATACACTTTTATGGTGCTTTACCTTCATATTTGATATTTCTGCTTGCTTCATATGTCAACAACTCAGTAACATAGCTGTCCCTCTGATTCTGCTAGGGGATTGATTCCAGGACCCTATAGACACCAAAATCCAGGGATGCTCAAACCCTTTAGGTGAAATGGCATAGTTCACTCAGCCCTCTGTATTTGTGAGTTCTGCATCCATGGATTCAACCAGCAGAAATCTGATCTGTGGTTATTTGAATCTGTGGGTGGGGAAGGGCTGTATTTTCTGTGAGAAGCTTAATTTCACCTTCCTTCTAGCCCAATGGACCAATATTTGTTATTTTGATAGTTTTTTTAAAAAACTTTCAGCTTCACAATTTAAAAATGGTATTGTTAAATACAATTTTAGAATCATTAAATTTAGGAAAACTATCAAGTGTCCTTTAGATACAAGCTATAAAATTCCACAGCATTCAAGCTTTCTAGTGTTTATCTTAAATATTTTTTGAATTGACGTTTATTTAATGTCCCTGTGGCTGTTGCATATTAGGCAACATCATCTTGGTCAAAGTTAGTATATCACGTAAAATCATCAAGAAATTTTCATCTTTTGCCAATGTGTTCATATGATTCACTTTATTGAACAACAATCAAGGAACCTATTAACTATTTTGAGTACATCATCCAAAATGTGGGGCTGGATAAAGCACAAGCTGGAACCAAGATTGCTGGGAGAAATATCAACAACTTCAGATAGGCAGGTGATACCACACTAATCGCAGAAAGCGAGGAGAAACTAAAGAGCCTCTTGATGAAAATGAAAGAGGAAAGTGAAAAAGCTGGCTTCAAACTCAACACCAAAAACCACAAATCATGGCATCTGGTCCCATCACTTCATGGCAAACAGATGGGGAAACAATGGAAACAGTGACAGACTTTATTTTCTTGGTCTCCAAAATCACTGCCGACAATGACTGCAGCCATGAAATTAAAAGACACTTGCTCCTTGGAAGAAAAGCCGACAAACCTAGACAGCGTATTAGAAAGCAGAGACATCACTTTGCCGACAAAGGTCCATCTAGTCAAAACTATGGTTTTTCTAGTAGTCATGTACGGATGTGAGAGTTAGACCATAAAGAAGGCTGAGTGCCAAAGAATGGATTCTTTCAAACTGTGGTGCTGGAGAAGACTCTTGAGAGTTCCTTAGACAGCAGGGAAATCAAAGCAGTCAATCCTAAAGGAAATCAACCCTGAATATTTCATTGGAAGGACTTATGCTGATGGTGAAGCTCCAATACTTGGGCCACCTGATGCGAAGAGCTGACTCACTGGAAAAGACCCTGATGCTGAGAAAGATTGAAGGCAAGAGAAGGGGGTGACAGAGGATGAAATGGTTGGATGGTGTCACTGACTCAATGGACATGAGTTTGAGCAAACTCAGGGAGACAGTGAAGGACAGGGAAGCCTGGTGAACTGCAGTTCATGGGGTCGCAAAGAGACATGGCTTAGCAACTGAACAACAACAAAACTCACTATTTTTGTTTGGAATTTATCTGTTGCTCTTGGTGAAATATTGCATTTGGTTTGATCTGGGATTTTTTGTGCATATATTTTTCTTAATATCAGAATAGTTTCTTTTAATTTCAGTGCTCACTTTATCACTTTTATTTCACATTCTGTTAGCTTTTAATTTTAGTTTCTAAGTTTCTGGGAATTGGGAAGAAACAAATGTTCTACATATCAGATTTTAGTTCTGAGGTGAAATAAGTGTTTTTGAGACTGTAATTTGAATGCCTCTGTCCTGTAGACCTTTTCAAAACATCCTAGAGCTCTGACATGCTCCTCTACCCTTAATCACCTTCCCATTTCTCGCTTGGTGAATGGTCTCTGCTCTCCTAAGCCTGTGGTATTCCCATAGCAGCAAACCCAACCTTCTCACCTCCTGGGGTTCTGTCAGTGCCAGGGTCTCCCATACTCTTGTCTGGAGCTGAACATGGTATTAAGTGATTTAGAGATGACAGAGAAAGTACCTTTCAAATAGAGCCAAACCACTTGTTTTACTGACATGTGCCAAAACATCTTTCCAAATTGCAGTTAAAATGATGTAAGTGCAACTTATCAAACAGGCCATTCCCATAGTAGACGGAGAACACGGGGTGCCCTTGTCATTGTATGTATTTCATTAGTCCTTTTCTGAAAAGGGAGGACTTCTGTTTTGAATAAGCACCAAGAGAACCAAATCTCCTGTTTAGGATTTTGCCAATCTGATGATTGGAAAGACTTTCCACAGACTAGCTTCCGGTTTTGTATATTTCAAATGTTCTTTCTTTTCCCACTACCCCATACTTCTGAAACCAAATGCCAGGGGACAAGTTCGTTTTGGAACAAGATCTCTGACTTTGAGTCTCTGTGTCACAGTGCTGGGCACACTGGAAGCCATTTTTATAGTAGGACAACTAATTAATGAAACCTTAGTAAACTAAACATGAAGTGACTGCAAACCACATAAACATAATTCCACCAAACCCGAACTAAATGGATTCCCAACTCAACTTCCCCTAAGTCAGATCCCAAGAATGCCCATGGCTATTCCAGTGTCATCTGATGTTAGTCTAAGTGTAGACCAAGGGAAAGTTGGAGTAAAGAGTCAGCAGTCTCAAAACTGTTTGTGTTTGAAATGTCTTACTTATGAAAAAAATTTCAAAACACATGGCTTTGTCGGTACATTGGGTGGACCCTCTCTGGACTGTGGCAGGGGCCCAGACAAGTAAATGACCTTGGGACAAAGGCAGTGAAATGGGGTCTGAAGCAGGGAAGCACTCTGATCAGAGACTCCTCATAAGCTAGAGTCACTAAGGCAATACACTCTGTAGATGAACTCAAAAAACCCCTCCAGAGACGGGGGCCAGACATGTGGCTTTAAAGTCTGGCTGACTTAAACATTTACACTCTATTTTTTCTTGAGGAAAAAGAACTCTGTCACTGCACACCAAAATAAATCTCCAAATAGATGACTTTTGAAGTTTTTAAAAATGACTTTTAAAAAATTCATTGTTTAAAACCAGTTTAAAAAAAATAATCATTGAAAAATTTTAAAACAAAATAATGAAAGATATCACAAAGGAAAAGTTGGTAACTTATTGTACACAAACCTAAAAATTTCATATATCAAAGTAAAGTCGGCAACAAACCTGAAAAATGATCTATCACAATTTTTAGATGTGGATTAATATCTTACTATACTGTATAGAGAACAAATAGAAATTAAAGAACTAATTAAAATATATTCATAACTAAATAAAAATGGGCAGAAATGCTCACAATTCACAAAAGAAATAAACATGTAAACAAAATTAACAATGTAATTTGGGAAGGCCTATAAAACTAGAAGTTTAAACAAAGAAAAGCTGCGAATAGTTAATGCTGACAAGGTTGTAGGTGCAACAAGCACTCACTGTACAGCGGTGCTGTGTGTGTGTGAGTCACTCAGTCATGTCTGACTCTGTGAGCCCGTGGGCTGCAGCCAGTCAGGCTCCTCTGTCCATTGGAATGTAAATCAGCAGAACAGGAAAATGTTTAAACATGGATTCTTCTATAACCTGAGAGTTCCTATGAAATGTCATTATCAAATATTATATTAGCAAACAACTGTTCCACTGGAAAAAAAAAAGAAAGGATTGGGGCTGGAGACTTTCAGTAACAATGAACTTTTCCTATAGGAATATTGGTGACAATATTTTTTAAAGGCTATACCTAAATATCTATAAGCTATAAATACCAGAGAGTATTAGCACATAATTATATCACATTTCTGTTAAAGAGTAATAAAGGCCTTTCTTTCCCACCAGCAAGCTCATTTTTGTTACCACAAGCACAGCTGTGATAAACATACAGTCTCATCAGGCCTTCATTCCCATTCTCCTTGTCATCCATTGTTACTGTTAACAAAGCACAAAGACATCCAAACAAAGCAACTCTGTGGTTGGAACTGCAGTTCTGCCTTTGGCAGAGAAAGTTCCCCACACTGGCCACCCCACACCAAAGTGACTTGGCAGATGGTAAATGGGCCCCTTAACCACGCAGTCCTGCTCTAAGGAAAAACGCCTAAGGGTCTTAGAGAAGTTCTTACACCCAACCAATGATCCCCTCTTGAAGAATAAATCCACAGGAAAGCCAGAAGTGGAACAAAATTTCATCATTCAAGCTTATGATGGCTTTATTTTTTCATCCCAGAACCATTAATGTCTAAGGTCAGAAGACTGCCAAGTAGATTAGAACACCCATGGAATAAATGGAAAAACTTCCTGTGGCTCATTTTCTAATGGCTCTGAAGTGGTCTCTGCCTTCTCAGACCATATCCTTAGATTCTCTAACCTCTAAAAACTAACGTTTGCTGAGCATTTACATTTCTGACTAGGAAGGTAAACACGGATCCACGACCCTTGCAGAGCAGGACCAGGAGGGCTATGCATCCTCGCGTTTTCTCTGCAAGACATCTGGAGGATGGGTCTGGGGACACTCACCAAAGGTCCTGAGAGTGTACATGGGAGAGCCTGGCAAGGCCTGGGAACCCGAGGGGGCTGGGTGGGGAAGCAGGGTACGTCCACACTCGCTCCCTTCCACAGGGGTGCAGGTCTGTGAACAGCATGCTATACCAGGGAAACATCACTCTCCCTTCACTAAGGTCTCGACTCTTGTAACTAGAATTAGTATGCACGTTGTGCACATCTTAGTCATTACGTACACTTAGCACTGGTGTCTGGCAATCTCAAGGGGATGAAAATTAAGAGGGTTAAACCTTAAATTTTGGAATTCCCTGATGGTACAGAGGATGAGAATCCACCTGCCAATGCTGGGAACACAGGTTGGAGCCCTAGTCTGGGAAGATCCCACAGGCCATGGAGCAACTGTGCTCACGCACCACAACTACTGAAGCCTGTGTACCCTAAAGCCCACACGTCGCAACTACTGAAGCCCGTGTACCTAGAGCCTGTACTCAGCAAACAAGAGGAGCCACCACGAGAAGCCTGAGCACTGCAATGAAGAGTAGTTCCTCACTCACTGCAACTAGAGAAAGCCCGCGCATAGCAATGAAGACCCAGCACAGCCAAAAACAAAAAAAATCCTTACTTTTAACTGTTTGGCTAAATTTAAAATGTCACAGTCTAATCTTGAGAAAGGCCCCCCGGAGCCTGTTCATGACTGAGAAACTCAGACTTTAGTAGGAGATAGTCCGCTGGAGATGATATATTGTGGGGATCATCTGATGGGAGCAGAGGTTATGGAAAAGGGTTTCCCTAAGACACAGGACTAAAGGTTTACCTGGGCAGGTCGGAAGGGAGAGGCTCTTCTCTGAGCAGGGAGATTTGGGGAAAGTTGGGGGATAAAGCTAGTGGCGAGAGGGTGTCCACCAGGGCGATCTCTGGAAAAGTTTCTTTTTTTTTTTTAATGCTTTTTTTAATTAGGATGTGATGGGAACAGCCATGAAAAAACTTCCCATTCTGATCCTTTTATAAGCCCTTCCAAGCTGCCCCTGCAGGCAGGTTTGGTACTGTGTATCATGAGGGATCAGGGCAGATCTGCCTGCTGCCCCCGCACCCTTTTGCAGGACTGTGTGAAAGGAGGGGGTGTCCCAGAGGCAGGCCATGCTCTCTTTCCACCAGTCTCCCAGGGGAAGGGGACCCTTGAATGTGGCCAGCTGATGCCAGGGTTAAATGTGTAGAAGTTCATGTGAGCCTCATAAGAACTTTCACAAGCACTTGTCAGAGCGCTGCCTCCCACCCCACACCCTGGCTGTAGGCAGCCCCTGCCTTTGCCTCAGTGCACCTAGAAATAAGCATGAGCAATGTCCACACCTGTCAAAGGGATAGGCCAAGAAGCTCTGGGCTAGGGGCTCCTGCCTTCCATCTCTGGAGGCTCTGGGCCCACTCCATCCTTGGCAGGATTTTACTTGGTTCTTTGCAGATGGACTGGAGGGAGCCTTACCTTTTCTGAGCCTTGGGGTCTCTGGTCCTGGACAGTCTTGGCCCTGCAGTTGCCCGGAGCCCACCTCGTCGAAACTCGGCCACCCCTGGGGCATCAGTGTTGAAGTTTCCTGACTGAGTCCTTCGGATCCTATGTGGACAGGAATCCATGGAGACCATCAGAGGGCAGGCTGGAAGCCCGAGGTCAGTGCACTCCCCCTACACAGGGCCTCACAAGCCACACCCAGGGCTCTGGATGGCCCTGCTTCCCAGTGCCAGCATCAAGACCCAGCCTCACCTCTAACCCTGCCTCTGGGATGGGGCCTCTCTCCCTTTGGACCCTGGGGGGTCAAAGTGTGGGTTGCTGCCTGGGAGGAGGCCCCAGTTTTTGCCTTATTTTGCAGACTGGGTCAGCAAGGCCAGCAAAGACTCAGCGCTCTATCTTCAAAGATCGCTTAAGACACAGACTGAGCCCTGAGGAGGAAGAAATCGGTCTCATGCATGCGTCTCTCCAAAGCACATGAGGCATAAGCTGCAGAGGATGTTCTCAGGGTCTGTGGGATGGACTGATGCCTAAAATGAATGACATGTAAGGCAACTGGCTATACTTAAGGGGTGCCTTTCATAGTTCTCCTTCTCTGGGCCTTAAAAAATAATTCAAAGTCTTCTCTCTATGTGTAACCACTCTGTGCTTACTGCTGTTCCAACATCTAATTAAACAGGGGGGTTATGGAGACACTTTGCTCAGCCAAGAATATTAATTCTAAACAATGTAATTAATGATCATCACCACCAACTTACTTTCCCCAGAACTTCTTGATGCCTCTGGGGCTCCGTTTACCATCTGGTGTCAGGGGAGACTGGGGGCTGGACTCGGTGCCCGATGACACGGATGAGTCATTGGCCACGGCAGTGTCATCCCAGCCACTTTCTGTGTCTCCTGAGATTGAAAGAATGAAATGACATGACAAGAAGGAACCTGACCTCTGCAAACCTTCTCCCCGAGCCTGGGCCATTCCCTCGGTGGGAGTCGGGAATAGTCTGCCCAGCCCTGCTTTCAGGGCAGAACTTTACAGCAAGATCTCGAAGACCAGTAGGGGCTCAGGCACACTCCAGGTTTTCTGTCTGGGGAGTTAGTGAGCTTAAGGCTTCAAATCTGGGTGAGAAAATGTCTTCAAATGGGGTCCCAGAACTTGCAGGATAACTCCAGCAAGGAGCTTCCTCTCTCTCCCCCCAGGGAGACATGGGAGTGCAGGCAGCAAGGGGACCTGGCTGAATATTTGGGAAAGGGAGGGTATCCCGGGAGGCAAGCAAGGGCATCTCACTCTCCACCTCACCTGGAAGGGTACAGTACCTAATACGGGGGCACTGACACTCCGGCCACGGTCTCCAGCCAACCAAGAAGCAGAGAAGCCACATGAAGAAGCAAGAGAGGCCAAAGTCCAGCCCAACAGAGTTACAGGGAAGCAAAGAAATAAACAAGAGTCATCGAGCAAGAGGGAAAAACTCAAACAGAAAGAAAAATAATCCCACAAGGAAGGATGGGGGTGAAGGGTGACTGAGCCTGACCTGCAGGGTCACTGCAGTGAGAGGGGACCAAACGCTCCTGGTGCCACTTCCTGGCAGGTAAGGCATCCACACACATGGAGGGAGGGGGCAGCTGTGGGGGCCGAATATGCCAGGCTGCCCACTGCTCTTGTGCACATGCCAGACAGAGCTCACTCAGATCAGACTACAATGATCCGAAGCTGCAGGAAAGTCCACAGTCTGAGTGTCGCTAGGACACATTCATTCAAAGGCTTATCTGGAGTTTCTGCAGCCAAAGGCAGTACTGGACAAGGGCAGCAGCCTGTACATTGGCTGGCTCAGCCAGGGATGAGGGCCCAGGGGTGGGGAAAGCTCTGTCAGGACCAGAATGCTCCCTTCTAGCCACCCCCGCCCCCACCCCAATCTGCTGCTGCAGAAATAGAGCCTATTGTGCAAAGACCTCCATCAGATCCTAAGCACCAAAAGGCTACTGCTGGACTGGCATCCTTGCCCACTGACCACTGACTCCACTTCTCTAAGGAAATGCTCTTCCTTGGAAGAGCACATATCATCACCCAACTGGTAAGAGGGAGGCTGCAGAGAGGAAGGTAGAGACAGGAAAGAGATCAGGAGGACAGAGGAGGAATGGGGAGGGCCAGGGAAGGTGGAGTGTGGTGTCTAGCAGGGAGGGAAAGAGGAAAAATAGGAAGGTCAGGAAGGAGTTGAGAGAGGAGGAACAGAGGAGAAGAGAAAATGGGGGTAGAATAATTACAGGTGGAAAGAAGGCTCTGGGGTGCTTCTGGAAGGGAACAGTGAGCCCAGAAAGACAGGCATCGTCTCTGGACATGGGACCACCCTGCGGTACGACTTGTCCCATCCGCCCACCCCCACTGCTCTCCAGTTATGGGCTGTGGTGGGCAGGGTGCAGGGACCTTGTGCAACAATGGAAGTGCCAAGGCCGAGGCACCAGCCTGGCGTCTGGACACTCACTCAGCCTCAGCGGGCTGCTCCCTGCGGGATCCAGTGGGGAGGCGGTGGGTGGAGACTTGGCAGCCTCTCCATTGGGCGTGGCTCCTGGAAGCTTCCCAGGTAACGTGGGGTACTTGTGCTCCGCCAGGAAAGGGCCATCCTAAGGGAAGGAGAGGGAGCAAGATGTTGAATTAGCTGTCACTCTCCACCTCAAACCCAGTTAGGAAATCTCTGGATGCAGGAACAACTCCCTGTTCTCCAAGAACCATTTGTAAATTGAGGCCAACTTGAAGACCCCTCAAAGGTCATTTAGTCTTGGCCAGGCAATAGGACCAGAGCTCCGAGAAAGAAAGAAACTTGCCCAAAGCTGCACAGCGAGATGGGGACAGAGTCAAGCTCGCATCGAGGGCTGACGGAAGCCATGTCTGGACAGGAGGCGAAGCCTTTGCCGTCTGGCCTTGTGCTCAGAGGTTAAGGAATCAACAGCCGAGAATTACCCTTCAAAGCTCTCTGAGCATACAAACCAGAATTCCAATAAATGTTACACCTATTGCTTTACCTTAGTAGATAATATTATCTATTGATCGTATTTATATATTACAATAATAGTTATTTTGAAAGATAGCAGGTTAAGGTGAAGCGAGAAGGTAAGCACACAATCAGGGGAGGTGTCAACAGAAAGCGGGTCAGAGGGCCACCTGCCAGCACGAAGTTCCCTGGGAACTTGGGATCATAGTCTGCATGAGGTTCAGCCCCAGGGCAGTGGGCCCTGTGCTCAGACTCTGGCCATGGAAAGGGTCCCAAAAAGAAAAGTTGATTTAGAGATGAAGAAGAATTGCACTTATTTGGTCAAGAAGGATTTAATGGGCCCTAAACTCAGTTGAGCTATTTGAAATCCTGAAAGATGATGCTGTGAAAGTGCTGCACTCAATATGCCAGCAAATTTGGAAAACTCAGCAGTGGCCACAGGACTGGAAAAGATCAGTTTTCATTCCAATCCCAAACAAAGGCAATGCCAAAGAATGCTCAAACTACCGCACAATTGCACTCATCTCACACGCTAGTAAATGCTCAAAATTCTCCAAGCCAGGCTTCAACAGTATGTGAACTGTGAACTTCCAGATGTTCAAGCTGGTTTTAGAAAAGGCAGAGGAACCAGAGATCAAATTGTCAACATCCGATGGATCATCGAAAAAGCAAGAGAGTTCCAGAAAAACATCTATTTCTGCTTTATTGACTATGCCAAAGCCTTTGACTGTGTGGATCACAATAAACTGTGGAAAATTCTGAAAGAGATGGGAATACCAGATCATCTGACCTGTCTCTTGAGAAACCTGTATGCAGGTCAGGAAGCAACAGTTAGAACTGGACATGGAACAACAGACTGGTTCCAAATAGGAAAAGGAGTACATCAAGGCTGTATATTGTCACCCTGCTTATTTAACTTATATGCAGAGTACATCATGAGAAACGCTGGGCTGGAAGAAACACAAGCTGGAATCAAGATTGCCGGGAGAAATATCAATAACCTCAGATATGCAGATGACACCACCCTTATGGCAGAAAGCAAAGAACTAAAGAGCCTCTTGATGAAAGTGAGAGAGGAGAGTGAAAAAGTTGGCTTAAAGCTCAATGTTCAGAAAACTAAGATCATGGCATCTGGTCCCATCACTTCATGGGAAATAGATTGGGAAACAGTGGCAACAGTGTCAGACTTTATTTTGGGGGGCTCCAAAAATCACTGCTGATGGTGATTGCAGCCATGAAATTAAAAGATGCTTACTCCTTGGAAGGAAGGTTATGACCAACCTAGATAGCATATTTAAAAGCAGAGACATTACTTTTCCAACAAAGGTCCGTCTAGTCAAGGCTATGGTTTTTCCAGTAGTCATGTATGGATGTGAGAGTTGGATGGTGAAGAAAGCTGAGCGCCACAGAATTGATGCTTTTGAACTGTGGTGTTGGAGAAGACTCTTGAGAGTCCCCTGGACTGCAAGGAGATCCAACCAGTCCATCCTAGAGGAGATCAGTCCTGGGTGTTCATTGGAAGAACTGATGTTGAAGCTGAAACTCCAATACTTTGGCCACCTCATGCGAAGAGTTGACTCATTGGAAAAGACCCTAATGCTGGGAAGGATTGGGGGAAGGAGAAGGGGACAACAGAGGATGAGAAGGCAGGGTGGCATCACCAACTCGATGGACATGAGTTTGGGTGGACTCCGGGAGGTGGTGATGGACAGGGAGGCCTGGCATGCTGTGATTCATGGGGTTGCAAAGAGTCGGACACGACTGAGCGACTGAACTGGAACCCACAAACCTGAGGGAAACACAGTAGTAAATTCATCTGAGTGAAATTTAAGAGAAATTAAAGCAATGTTACCAAGGGAATCAACTGTGGATAATTTGATTGGACGCAGAAGTAGAAAAGAAGAAAGATGAAACCAATTTCAAAACGAACAAGTCAGAAGAGTAGTGGGAGACTTCGGTGACTGCGACATCTTTCATTTAGTTAAAAGCCAAGTGCCCAGTAAATTTCTGAATTCAGTTTCCTTATAAAGGCATGCCTTAGAAATTGTTTGAAATTCAATTTAGTCATTGAAACCTGAATACTAATCCTATATAAATCAGCTCAGAAAGGAGAGAGATGTGAATAGTGGGCTAAATTTTCAAGGGATTCTGAAGGAACTGGCTGGTAGTGGAGAAATAACTGGAACTTGAAGAGATGGAGACCACACAGTGTTTAAGTTCATGATGAGCCATGAGGGACAGATTGGACCTGTTAAGACTTATGTTAAACAGCAACAGTTTCCAAATACCAGCCCAAACACGGGCTGGTTCATAATCACCTGGGACACTTGTAAATATAAAAAGCCAGGTCCCACCGCACCCACGAATCAGCCCCTCTGGGAGTGCACCCTGGGAGTCTGTGTTTTTAACACGCATCTCAGATTACTCTCGGAGAAGGCAATGGCACCCCACTCCAGTACTCTTGCCTGGAAAATCCCATGGATGGAGGAGCCCGGTAGGCTGCAGTCCATGGGGTCGCGAAGAGTCGGACACAACTGAGCAACTTCACTTTCACTTTTCACTTTAGTGCATTGGAGAAGGAAATGGCAACCCACTCCAGTATTCTTGCCTGGAGAATCCCAGGGATGGGGGAGCCTGGTGGGCTGCCGTCTATGGGGTCGCACAGAGTCGGACACGACTGAAGCGACTTAGCAGCAGACTACTCTGACGTACAGTCAGACCCGGGAACCACTGACCATGGGGAAGGCGGCATTCACAAATTCCCGAGAACTGAAGGTTATGACTCCAAGTTCCACATTATACAGGAGATACAGGAGTGTGGAAGGGTTCAGAAAGAGACATCCTGTCGTATCATCATACACATTCCTCTAAGACAGGGCAGAGACAGCCAAGGCTATACCCATGTGGGCTGCCCTAGGAGCTCGCTGAGGAACTGAGACTTACAGAGGGCAGAACCTTGTGTAAGATGGCTTCAAAGGCAGCTCAGACACGTGACAAAGACAGTAAAAGAAGCAAGGGCACTGTAAAGGGCTCTCAGCTGTGCTCAGCCAAGAAGAGACGCTGGGAAGGAAGTACTCGTTGCTGGAGAAGGCGATGCAACATCAGGACACAACACAGGGGGAACAGAAATGCCCAAAGCCAGTCCTGCATTGCAGTCTCTGAGAAGAATGACCCTGGTTAGGGGGATGGAAATCCCAGGCAAGGAGCAGCAGGATGGCTGATGACCCCGCTGCCCTGAAAGAGCACAGAGGCAGCGCATCTGAGCAGGAGAGCCTAGGCTGGGAGTCAGACCAACTTGGGCCAAGTTCTTTCTCTTTAGTTCCTCAGAACCTCAATTTTATTGTTTCTAAACAAAGACTAACAATTCCTGCCCCTGGCCTAGCAGACGAGGACACAGAGGCACAGAGAATATCACACACCCGAGGTCTACAGTGACAGCAGTAATGACAAGATCAGTCGTTGGAGCGAGGAAGACAGGGGCAGAACCCATCTACATCAGGCGCTAGTGCGGTCCTGGCATGACACAGAGGACTCACTGCTCGCTCCAAGGATGTGGAATAGAACCTTTAAGGGTCTGTGAGCTGTGCACAGGGGAAGGTGATAACTGAGAGAGGGCCTGAAGGACTCCAATTCCAGAGCTGTCAGGAGCAGGGGAGGCTGACTCATTGCATGGACCCCACAGGGAGAGCCTATCAGTGGAGGCACATTCTAGGGAAGTCCAGACATGCATCTAACGGGGCTGGAGAGGAATACGGAGGGTGTCTTACAACGTCACGAGCTCCTAGTCAGAAAGCAAAGGCCAGACACCCATGTGCGGGGACACTGCAGAAGGATCCATGCCCCTGTGCTGAGTGTGCCCCTGGGTGTTTTAACCATGGCTTATCACTACAGAAAGGATGAGAGCTGTCTCAGTCCTCTGCTTGTGTGCTGAGATCGTAACATCTCCCTCCAGAGATCAGAACAACTCTGCCTTAAAGATGGATTTCTCAGAGTCTATAAGATGGGGGAGATAAGAAGAAGTCCTATTGCACAGATAAGGGAGATGAAAGCACAGGATCCAGCTGAGGGCATGGAAGAAGAAAGCGGGAGAGGAAGTTTCATCTTTCCTTTCACCCCTTACAGGTAACATATTTTAAGGTTACTAAAGCTGTAACTTGCTAAATGAAAAGACTAGCAAACAGCGCAGCCTCATACAGACAACAGGGACATGCGGTTCATGTATAATACCTTGGGTTCTACCACTGGGGAGGGCTGGTTCCCAGCGACACACTATGGGATGGCAAGGAGGATTTCAGTTATGTGGAGAGAAAGAGACCTGCGTTAGTCATGGCAGCAACTCAGGGCCACCTGCTGGCCTGAATCTGCAAGGTTCACCCCTCCCTCCCTCCCCATTTTATGTCAGATCAACACAATCTGTGGAGGGAACACAGGTCACTGTCCAACTGCATGGACAGACATCCCAGGCAGCTGCCGCAGTCTGACCGGAGGGAGCCTGAGGCACGTGATGGAACAAGGCCACTGCGGGCTCTGGCCTTCCTGGTTTTCCACTGTATCACCAGGGAGCCTGGCCCGCTGCTGGACCCCAAGGGATCTATGCAGTAAGGCCACTGGGATGCTCTGCAGGGCAGCACCCCTGTGTGTCCAACCACCTCGCTGCCCGAGAATCTGTGACCCTCCTCTCCAGCACAGGGGCACCCACGTGGTCAAGGGCTACCCCCATATAAGGAGCCACAAAACCCGCCTCATGTCTTTATTTAGACTCTTTAAGAAGCTTCCTCTCCAATCTTCTACTGTATTCCATAACCCACTCCCAAGGTCATCTCCTTTATCCACATTATATCCTCATTCAAAACCTCTGCAATACTCCAAATGCCCTGGAGAAACAGGGCCAGGATTTAAGAACTCTGGCTCCATCTGACTCCCGCCTCTGACCTTACCTCCTCCTGCTCCCCAAACCATTTCCCCAAATCTGCCCATGCCCACCTCAACATCTTTTCTCATCAACTCCAGGCACCGTGTTCTGACTCACCCTGACTCTAGGATGCCTTGGGCCATAGCTGACCGGTTTTCTCAAAATGTTCATGTAATTCCTGCCTCCCCAGCAACTTGATAAAAGCCTCTATGAGCTAAGGACAGCGCCTGGTCTGTGTGTCCCAGAACTGTGCTGATCTCAAAGAAATAACTCAGGCATCTTTATGGATAGACTGATGGACTGACCTTGTCCACAGATTCACTTCTCAAGTCTTCGAGACTACAGGAGAGTTTTTTATGAGTCCTGGAAAAACACAAAAGAAAATAAAAAAGGAAATAGTTACTGGAGAAGGAGGAACGCAGTATCATTTGTGCAGAGGACATTTCAACGTTTAACTGGTATTCTATCTTGGGCTCAGAGTCAAGGTCAGGAAAAAACTCAACACCCTCTCATCATAACCGTTACATGTAAGATGAGACTGGCCCACTCTGGGGATGGCCTGGTCTGACCATGTGTTGGTAATGCATGAGAGCATCACTGAAATCCAAATCAAAAGTTCTTGACAGTCCTCAAAAAACAAGAATACACAATTCAGTGGCATCAATGGGCACGGGCTGTTGTGTGGTCCTAAGAGAAGGCCAATGTCTGTGGAGTCAAAAGAGAGGAAAAGTGGCCAATACTGCCCTGTCTGTGAGTGTGAGAGTGACCCAGGGAGGGAGGCGGCACCACCTGGGAGTGGAGATGAGCACGTCAGCCACAGCTCCAAAGCATCACCTGCTAGGATCCTCTGTCCCTCTGCTCCAACTCTGTGAGCCCTGAGCAGTCTGCTCAGAGGAATCGACTTTCTCAGGCACTATTTTGCAGAGAAGGGAACCAATTGGATAGAGAAGCAGCAACACCACCCATGGTCACAAGGGTTACCTGTGGCAAGTCTCTTTGGCAGTGATATTTCTCAGTTCATATGAATAAATCAGCATCTGTTGGTACATTAGTCTCTTATGAGTCTAGTCAGTGTGAGTCACTCAATGTTGACTTCATTCTGAATGAACTCATCAACCAAATTTCTTATTCTGCAAAACTAAGAATTGGCCAGTCGCCATCCTTAACATGACTGCTTTCCTCTGAGGCTAAAAGCTCAGGAAAAATGGCTTTATGGAAAATGAGGGGTTCTGAGTGTCTAGGCTCCAGAGATTCGGAACCCTTCTAGGAAAACTCCCATCAGTTGGCTGAAAGACAGCCTGCCCTTGGCAGTGGAGCTCCAGATCCCAGTTCCTTGGAAACGTGTTCTAAAGAGCTGACATCGGTAACTAGAAGTAGGTTCATTTTCGAGGGTATCAGTCAGGAGGCAGTTGGTGACCACATAGGCCAGCCCACAATAAGCCCATTGCTACATGAAGCTTCCTCAAAGCAACTGAACCAACCTCCCTGTGAGGAGAAAAGGCCCTCCCTGGAGAGAGAGTGGATTATTGTGACAGGGCTGGGCTCCCTCTGAGAGCGGGAAGGACGTTCCAGGGGGGCTGGTGGGGATGACAGGCACACGGCGCGGGGTGCTCTCTGCTCTGAGGTGCAGCCTCCTCCTCCCTGGGGCCCCAAGCCCTGGCCAGGTCTCCTCTCAGTGACAAGAACCCAGACCTTCAGCCTGTGGGGCCGGAAGCCCTTCTGCAGCCAGGGGAGGTGGGCGTGGCTCATGATCGTGCCACCATTTTGGCCACGTTGTGGCCACTGCTGGGGCCTGGAGTGCTGCCCTGACTATGCGAGGGCAGGTGGGCCCAGGACTTGGTGGCTGTCATCACTGCCTCGTCTGGAGCCCCGAGAGGGGCCTGAGGGCACAGCAGCTCCATGGAAACGCTTGGGCCTCCTACCTGGTTTCCAGTGATTTCTGCGGTAGTGGGGGCGGCCCCGCCGTGGGAGAGCTGCCTCTTGGAGACACCTGCATGGGAACCAGAAGAGTCACTGGAAAGAACAGTTACTGCCTAGAGACCAGTCACATTCCTTTCCCCTTGTATGGACAATTCCTCCTGGGGAGGTACATCTCCCGCCCTGGGTATAGCCACAGGGACCACAACAATACTGGTGCCTAGCTTTTTTAAGATGTCAACAAGGAAGATATATTGAAAGCAGTGGCCAACTTGCCTTTCCTTCTAGGGCCCAAGCTCACATCCTTGCAGTAGAGTCCTGACATCTGAATCCCTGTGCCCTGCCCTTTTTGAGCTTGGTTTGGAGCTTTTCCCTTCATTCAGTGAGGCACTGTGCACCCTTTCAAAAGCATTCCTTGGTGTAACTCAGCCAGAGTGGATTTCTGCTGGCAATGAGCAGCACTGTAATTCATACAGTCAATCAACAAACAGGAGCAGCATCTACTGCCTGACAGGCCATCAGGGAGGTAGTAAGTTAATTAGGATGAAAGATCAATGCAACACGTCCTATAATATATTAATAGTATGGGAACGGAAGGGACTCTTCTCACTGGTGGGAAGGTCAGGGAAGCTTCAGAGGGGAGAAACTTAAGCTGAATCTTGAGATGAGAATGGGCTTAGCAAGGAGGTCAGAAAAGCAAGGGTATCACAGGCGGAATGAACGCAAGCTAATGGTGGTAGAGAAGGACGCAATTTAATGTCTTCACTGACTCTAAGGGCTGTCTTTCTTTAGAGCCCAGTATCTTTTAGGTCTTCGTAGAAAGAACCCTGGTATTATAGTACATAGTGTTGTTAAAAGCCTGGGCTTTTGGGTTCAAGTCCAAGTTCTGCTACCTACTTGCTGTGTGACCTAGAGCAGAATACTTACCCTCTCTGAGCCCCAGCTGCAGCACAATAAAAGAAGAATCCCAAGGTGGGTGTCATGAGGCATAAATGAGGTGAGTTAACTACAGTCCTAATCACAGAGGTGACTCAGAGGTACTGGATATCAGTTACTGCCATTATTGTCAGCAATGTGGGGTGCTTGCTCTGACTACCTAAATGGGCCACCAGGTGACACATTTGCCCCTCCCTTAATCAAAAGGGTTGAGCTGGACTAAGACCCTCCTCAGTGTGACTGTTCTGGAGTTTTAAGAACCTTTTAAATTCTGGGCTGAAGTCCTTCCTCCATCTGAGATCTGTAACTACAAGTTTATTTGCCCAGTGTTTCTAGATTAAGTCCAGAGACAGCCATAGAATTGGACCAAACTTTAAACAAGAGAAAAGGAAATCTGTATGCTGGCTACAAGGAAGAGAGGTTGTCTGTGAAATAGGAATGTATCACTTCAAAAGTTCATTATCCCTCCAAATGTGCAAGATGCATTCATTCATTAAACAAGTATCTGTTGAATCCTACTGGGTTATCAGGCGTCACTGCAGATCCTGGAGAGACAGTGGTAAATAAAAATACCCCTTTGGTCTATGCTCATATTCCAGAGAGTAAAGGCAAAAATAAACAAGGAAACCAATTGAAAAAGAAAAGTTGGGGCTTCTCTGGTTGCTCAGTGGTAAAGAATCCGCCTGCCAATGCAGGAAGCATGGGTTCTATCCCTGGTCTAGGAAGACTGCACATGCCACAGAGCAACGAAGCCCGTGCACCCCAACTGCTGAGCCTGTGCTCTAGAGCCCGGGAGCAGCAACTACTGAAGTCCATGCGCTCCAGAGCCTGTGCTCCGCGACAAGAGAAGCCCACACACCACAACTAGAGAGTAGCCCACACTTGCTACAACTAGAGAAAAGCCCTCATGGCAACGAAGACCCAGCACGGCCAAAAGCAAAGTTTAGAAAAGAGAAAAGAAAATTCCTATCCTCAGAAGTCTAGTATCCACTATGCTGTTCTCCCCAACAGGAACACAGGCCTGTGCCCTGGCTCCTCCCACCCTTAGTGTCTCCCCAAAGCCTCTGGGGCGACTCCACTGATTTTATTTTTTTACCTGTCAAGATTTATACCTGGCAGGTTCCCGATTAGAGCCTTCGCCAGGTTCAGGGCAAGCTCCTGGGGCCTGCCAAGACCCTGCATCATTAACGGAAACACAGTACCTCTGATTTAAACAGGTCTTCGGGGCCTTTATTTGTAGTGTTCCAGTTCCTGAAACCTCCCTCCAGTTCTTCCTCATTGATTGAGAGAGTTCTTTCTGAAGGCCCTGGAAGCATTAATGCAGATCATTACCACCACATGGCTTGTTTAGAAACCTATAATTGTACCACAAAATTCTAACGTCTCTCCTTCATTAAGAGGGACAAAGAAAAACATTAAGGGACATTAAAAGTGTGATTCAGAATATTCATTGGAGCATCTGAGCAAGGGCTTCCAGGAGGCTGTTTCAAGGTCAAAGCTCATGCTGGGGAACCAAAAGAAGTCCCCACCTCCCAATTATTCCCCTCCAACCTTCTCAATCCTTGGCCACAGGCACTCAGGCCACGACCTGATCCATGATCCAAAAGGATTAGAGGAAATTAGCCTGTGACATGTGTGCAGGGCTGGTGGGGGCCCTTGGGTGACAACTGGTCAGCCACAACCCAAACTAGGGGTTGGCTTTTCCCCAAGACGTAGCACCAGCTCAGCCTGAATGATAGATTCCTGAGCACTCTCATAGCAGCCCTCTCCTGTGAAACAGCTGCTTCCTTGGGACCTGTAATGGGAGCCCGGGTCAACTGCGTGACCAACAAGGCAGGCAATTGGGTATATGCCCCAGGGTGCCCACACAACACGGATGCTGCCTGAGTGTTGCATTCAGTCTGGGCAGCAAGTATGAAACACAAACAACTCTCCTTGCCCTGTGACTTCCTATGGGAACCCAAGTACCCAGAAACTCAAAGAAGGCCCCCCAAGTGTCCTGGCAACTGCTAGGGATGCTTTTAGATTCTCCAGGAGGTGGACAGGCTCTAACTCCCAGTGAAGGTACTAAATTGCCTTCGGATCCAGGTTTGACTGCACTCACTGCCTCTAAGAAGTATGCTAGGGAGATGCATAGATCTCCTGAGGGTGGGGTTCTCAATGGTTCAAGCTGAAGGCTTTCTTTTCTTGATGATCTGGGTAGTTTAGTCCCTGGAAGTCCTGAACTGTCTGTCATTTGACAAAATTTCTGGAAATCAAGAGCTGCCAATTTCCCACCATCCAGGGCAGTCTAACCAGCTCCACCTTCCCAGAGAGCATTTTTCCAAATGAAAATGAAAACTCTTCTGGCAGGACTGCCCGGCATTTAACACAGTAGAGATGGAATATCTCGGGGAGAAGATGGTGAGCTCCCCGCTGCTCTTACCTTGGGTTGCCATCACGATCTCATTCACCCTTCGGTACTGGTTTAACAGCCCAGTAAGCTCCTCTATCCGACGGTCCTGTCACAGGGCAAGACAGATTTCCATGTAAACAACAACACTGGCACCTGAGGTGATTTCATTTGGAGCCCCAGCTATGTTCTGGGCACACAGAAATGACAAGCTATGTGGCACCTCTAGAACATTTCAAAGGGAAACAGAGTGTCCAGGCCCTGGGTTCTCACTGGTCTGCCTCCTCGGCCGCCGTAAGCACTCCTGCTCTCCCTGAAGGCTATGAGTCCAATCTCTACTTATAAAACAATCCCTGTTTGCCATAGCCTTCGAACAGCTCAAACATTTCCTGAAGCAGGAAACTGTCTCCCTACCCTCCTGATGTAGCCACTGAATCTGCCTCCTGGTCCGAGTATTGTCCTCTAGTTGTTGTTTGGTCGCTCAGTCATGTCTGACTCTTTGCGACCCAGTGGACTGTAGCCCCACCAGGCTCCTGTCCGTGGGATTTCCCAGCCAAGAACACTGGAGCCGGTTGCCGTTTCCTTCTCCAGCATATCTTTCCAACTCAGGGACTGAACACATGTCTCCTGCTTGGCAGGTGGATTCTTTACCACTGAGCCACATGGGAAGCCCACTGTCCTCGGGAACTACATGCAAAAAGAAAAATACTAAAATAAAGCTGTCGTATTTATCTCAATACCTTAGGAGTCTGAGATTCCTTACATAGCAGAGGAAATTCCCAGAGGGGAATCAGTTCTTCCCCAGCAAAGACTGGGGACTTGAGAGGACACACAAATTTCAGAGTTAGATAACCTTGGGTATGACCTTGGCTCTGCTATCTGCTGTTACCTGACCTTGAACACTACTCAAGCACTTTAAGTCTCGGTTTCCTGGTCTGTAAAATGCAGGGCTGTGATCCTTAGAGCTGACCTTTGTGCCAGATAGGTACTTTGTAGTATGGAGGTGGCTATGTTATGATTGTGCAGGGGTTCAGTGTGAAGAACAAAGAAGGCTGATGGGTCTATCGCCAGTTTTATGAAGGGTCTATCACCAGATCATGAACATGGGGGATTGGTGGATGGTTCTCAAGTTTTGCTAGGAGTCTGAGCAATAGCTATGACATAGGCAGTAACCTCAGTGTATTTTTTTCCCTAAACCAGCCTGAACAGACATGGCTTTATTCTGCCTTTTGGAGATTCCATTTAGGCAAAACTCCCAGGCATCAAAGTCAAAAGCAGGTGACTGAGCCGAGTCTCCAGGAAGCAGAGGCGGATCTCCTGACACTTCCCTGAGTCAGTGCCCTGATGGGCACCACCCTGCCTGAAGTATCAGAGACCAGTAGGGACCAAAGAGAACCAGGAAAGTCAGCAGGGAAAGGACAGGGCCGCTCAGTGGCCATCTTACCTTATCTTCATTGGCAACAAGCAAAGTTTCCATCCCCATTTTCAGACGCTGAATTTCTTGGTCTAAAAGAATTTAAGTGTAGGAAGAATTATTTATATAAAATGCAGACAACTAGTTCTACCTGCTAAGATGCTACAACTTTCTGTGCGAATAAATTACACATCACTCCTTACTTCTTCAAAGAGCCCATGATGGTGTCTGGCACACAGTCTCATTAAATATTTGTTGGAGAACTGAACAAATTAACCTGGTATTTTGTCTTCTCTTTATAGACAGTTTATTGGGGGGGGGACAAAACATCATTTACTCAAGGGTGTCGTAGGAGAACCCCCAAATTTTTACAACTGATATCCCAGAAGAAAATTGACATTTATCCTTTATAACTTGAGTAGGCATGTACTTGGGCTGCTAACTAGTTTCAGAGAGAATCAAGAATCACACAGTTCCATGGATTATACCAGAGGAGAATTTAAAATGAGAAGAAAGAGTCTCCAGCCAAATGGAGAGAGGAAAAGAATGATTATGTAAAAAGAGCCAGGTACTTGGCTCAATTAGGAATGGCATAGTCAGAATTGACTAACAATGTTTAGTTGGATCTATAACTATATTGAAACAAACTCTACAGTCAAGGAAAACAATGTTAGTTCATCACAAACCTACAGAATTTCCCTATGGGCGCACGGGTGTTTGTCAGTCTGTGGTAGATGACAGTTGGCCTTCTCCCACTCTGGACCCAACAGAGACTCTCTGGAATTCTTCACAAACTAGTCTGGAGAGCCAGGTCAAAGAACAAAGCCTAAAGGGGCTGGGAGTCATTCTGCCAAATATGTGGAGGTCTAGGAATTAGCACATAGTTTTTCCAAAACAAAGCCCCATACCTATCACAAACTGGGTTCTACATAGAATAGGTATGTCTATGCAAGTGAAGTACAGGAGACAAGGGGACAAAGGTACAAATGGGCACGCCATCTCCTTCAGCATGCTTGCTATAGCCAACAAGAGCAGGAAGAATGGATTTAAGGACTTTGTGTAAATAGACGTAGGGATTCATTTTTCAGAGGAAGGTATAGACTGCTGCTTGGTGTCTTAGGCTCTTGGTGGGTTTGTGGAGTGGAGGGTGGTAAGCTCCAGATGAAGACTGCAAATCTTGATGCTTTGGGCAGGGCCTAATCGGAACAAGGCCCTAAAGATCAGCTCTGGGAGGTACCCAAGGCAGGGCCTGGAAAGTGTGATCTGTGGAGAGGCATAGGGTGCAGGGGGAAGCCTGCCTGACCTGAAATCATGGCCTGGGGAGTTCTCTATCCAAATTTAGCATCATAGACAGTCTAGAGTGTCTTAGTGGTCTGCACCCTCCACATTAGACCATGGGAAATAGATGACACACTCAATGGCTGGTAGAGACACTGAGAAAGGCTGGTGGAGGGATGAGCATATGTGTCACTGTTTCCTTCTCAAGCCTAAGCCACTGTTTCAGGACTGCATGGCTCCCCACCCCAGCCAGGGATCCAAGCTAAGTGGTGCTGAGGCCCAGAGGAGAGTCAGTAGTGGAGCCAGTTCACAGGGCCACATGACCTCCTCCAGCAACACTCTGCAGGGCAAGAGAAGCTGGAAGGTGTGTGATCATTTTGTATGCAAAGCAAATAGCTGCAAATATCAAATACACATTAATAAGAACATTTGAGGATTTAGCCTCTATTTTTAATCAGCAAGACTTGAACTCTTTAGGGACCATTCACTATCCTTTCATTTATTCAAAAAATATTCCTTGGCGGCTATGGACTGAATGCTGTGTGAGGCTCTGCGGATATGCTCTCAGGTACGACAGACACAGTCCCTGCCACCAAGGGAGGATGACAGTCTATTCAAAGGGACTTTGCAAAACACAACACTGGTTATAATAAATGCTATGAAAGAAACAACAGGAATACTGAGTCTGAGAAAAGTAGGGGCACCTAGTTGAGGTAGGATGGCCAGGATAGGTCTTTCCGAGAGGTAACACTTAAGCTGAGATCCAAAGGACAAGAAATGACGGATGTGTTTCGTCACTCAAGCCCTTGAGTGTGTATCAGGCGGGGATCCATTCCATGACCAAATGAATTGCGAAAGCCCCTTGTGTGGTGATGACACAAAGACAAGTCCTTTCACTGAAGGGGAAGAGGCGGAGGCACAGAGAGCTCCAGTGCTGACGGTGCATCTGAGGAAAGCCTCCAGGGGTGAGGCCTCGAACAGGGAAGAGTTCATGGCCGCGGCTCCACAGGAGAGCTGGGCTTTACAGGCCCGTGTGTGCACACACAAACACATACACATGTACGTGCATACCGCGTGCCTCCTCACACAGCTGTTCACATACCCAGAGACTGACAAGCCCACTTATAAGAGAGAACCCAGGCCGAGGGGCGACTGCACTGTCACGGCCTAGCCAGTTACCTTTTTCTGCGTGGTCACTGTGCAGAGCTGCTGACCTGGAGAGCTGGCTGTGCAGACGCTCAATTTCTGCATCCTTCAGGGCCACCTGCTCTTGCAGCTGGGCTACCTCAGCCTGGAAGATAAAAAGACATCTGACCAGCTCAGAGTGACCACCAGACCATGACAAGGCACTTCCAGTCAAGACCAGGGCCCACGGGTCCTAGGACCCATTAGGAAGTTAACAGGTCGGAGCAAAGTTGCCAGAGGCCAGCAGTAAGAGGTGTTCACCGCCCTCCCCACAGGGTGGCGCTCTGGGGAATGAACGTGCTTTTTCCTGGCCATTCTGGACACTGGCCCTCCCCTCACCTCTCCACCCTGCTCTGACCATCCTAGCTGCTCTTTCTCCTGCTTCCTCCTCCCTTACTGGACTGGACTCTTCCCCTCCCCTGCCTTCTGTAGTCCACACACCATTGAGGCCTGAGGAGGTATGAATGTGAGCAATCGGAGGGCTGCCCCTGGTCCAAAGATGAATACTCTCTTTCTGGACATGGTCTTCTTCCTCCTAAGATACTCCTGCGACAGCATATATGTACACCACTGTAACAAGCATGTGCATCTTTCATTTTTCCACCCCATACAGGAAATACAGTGGAAAGCAAATCACCACGAGTAGATAATGAGTTAGCCAAGAGTTCCCTCCCTCAAACTCTCCCACCCTGAATGCACAGCCAATGCCTCAGCCCAACCTCAGGCACCGATGCTCCTTTCCTCAAATGTAATTACCTACAAGCACTCAGGTGTGCTGAGTGGACATACTTGTGTAAATCAAGCATGTGAGTACAACACAGGTGCGGACACACATTCATACAGGCAGCTGCACCGGCCAGTACCCCAAGTCTCTACTGAGTATAGCAGATTAAATTTCACACATAACAGGAGATGAGGTTGTTCCTGGGGCTGCCCAGGTGGCTCAGTGGGTAAAGAATCCGCCTGCAATGCAGGAGATGCAGGTAGACATGGGTTCAATCCCCAGGTCAGGGAGATCCCCCTGGAGGAGGACATGGCAACCCATTCCAGTAATCTTGCCTGGAGAATCCCATGGACAGAGGAGCCTAGCAGTTTGAAGTCCATGGGGTCACATGACTGAGCATGCAGGCACAAATGAGGTTGTCCCTGCCTTTCATACTCATGAGAAAATCAGAACTGGGTGGGTCCCATCCTAAGAGGTACACTGGCTTTGGGGTCAAACAAACTTGGATTCTCTCATTTCCTAGTTGGGTAAGTGGTTTAGCTTTTCTGAGTCTTGGTTCATCTACAAAGCCAGGAGAATAGCTTTTAGCTCGCGGACTGTAGTGAGGAGTAAATATGATAATGGTTACAAACAACTTAGCCTCATGCTCGGTAGACAGTAAGTCCTCAGTCAGTACTACTTCTATTGCTGTTCTCATCCTATTCCTTCCCTTATGGATAGCTAGTTAGTTCTCTGAGCATCAAGCCAGACTAAGAAAAGGGGTGAGAACTGACTCCCAGCCAGACAACAGCACACACAGCAACAGCTTCTACTCTGAGCACCCCTTCCCCATGGTAGCCCAGTGGTGTCCCACCTTAATTCTGCAAGGTTATGGGATGGACTTGTCGTTTCATGAGGTCATCTCTGAACGACTCAAGTAACCAAATGAGCACTGGCCTGTTGGTGGCTCTTGCACCAAACATTCCTGTGTTCAGTTTCAGGACTCATGGACTGAGTGTCCACTTTCCATTGACTCCGTGCTCACTGCCTTCTTACATCAACCCTCACTCAATCCTCACGGGAAACCAAGGGATGAAGAACTATCCCTGTACATCACTGGGGAGAAAGCAGGAGCAGGGAAGGATTCGACTGAGGACAGGTAGATGAGGGCTGCTCTTACAGGGCTAGGGCACCCAGAGCCTACCTCCAAGGGTCTGGAAAAACCTTCCTTAATGTCCCCTAATTGGGACCGTGTAAAAACAAAGAGGTGGCAAGGAATGGGTTTCCTTACCTAAGTCCCTTCAGAGTACTGTCCCTTTGCTTGGCTTCCACCCACAGAGTATGGAGAGCCGAGGCCAGATGTGCCAAACGGTTTGTGGAGACTTGCAGTCAGGGGGCAGCTTCTCACAGCTAACTCAGGGCCTTGGAGCCCATGGGCTTATAATTAATGGTGACAGTGGCTTCAGAAAACATTACCATTGTGTGCATGGGTGCTCAGCCGCTCCAGTAGTGTCCGACTCTGTGAGACCCTATGGACTGCAGCCCGAAAGGCTCCTCTGTCCATGGGATTCTCCAGGCAAGAATACTGGAGTGGGTTGCCATGCCCTCCTCCAGGGGATCTTCCTGACCCAGGGATTGAACCTGTATCTCTTACATCTCTTGCATTGGCAGGTGGGTTTTTTTTATCACAAGCGCCACCTGGGAAACCCCTTAGCCCTGGGACTCGATCCAGATGCCTCTCATTCCTATAGTGAAAAATGAAAGTATTAGCTCAGTCATGTCTAACTCTTTGTGACCCCATGGACTGTAGCCTTTGAGGTTCCTCTGTCCATGGAGTTCTCCAGGAAGAATACTGGAGTGAGTAGCCATTCTCTCCCTTCTCCAGGGGATCTTCCTGAACCAGGGATTGAACCTAGGGTCTCCTGAATTGCAGGCAGATTCTTCACTGTCTCATTTCTATAAGGGCCAGACTAATCTTAGAAGATAGTCTCTCAACTTTTCTTGTACCTTCTACACCCATTTCTCCCCTTCTTTGCAGATAAGGTGAAAGCTAGTTTCTGCTAGGAATCCGCATGCCTGATTCTTGTCTGCAGGCCCCACAGTGGACATCAGTGATGTCCAGGGGCCTATCTATCAAGGCAGAGCCCAGGCTCTTCTCTCTGAGGCCTGCATCTGGGTGAGGTCATTTATTTACAGCTCTATAGACCAACTGGCTGCGTGCCCCTTCCTGTACGCCAATTTTCACAGAATAGGCCAGAAATGACAGGTGCTCTCTAATGCTTAGGGAGGTGTCTGTTCCAAAGCTGGGAAGTCTACAACAGTGCAGAGGCCCTGCATCTGACCATCAGAAAAAATATGGTATTTCCATGGCCACTGAGACTGGAGCTGTGTGGCAAGAGGTTTGGGACAAAGTCATGCAGACCGGCGCCAAGAAGAGACGGGGGGCTCCATCTCCCTTAATTAAACCCAGGGACCAGGCCCTATAGCCACTGCACTGCTACATTTATGGACCGAGAAGCTTTGCACAGAAAACTAAAGACCTTTAACAAACAAGACAGGTTTCAATTGCAGGGAGTTAGGATGACAGAATGACACAGACCCAGATCAAAACCTCACCTTGGCCACTCTGAGCCTCAGTTTCCTCAGCAGAAAAATGAAGATAATAAATCAACAGACCTCGCTGGATTACTTTATGGCCCAAATGAGAAAACATGTGCAAAGGGCTTGACACATCCTGGCACAAAGAGGGGTTCCAGACCTGGTGGTTATTAAATCACCCATAGTATCTCAAAGGTGTATGTGGCAAGGCAGAGCGCTTTGGTGATTTAAGAGCTACTTGGTTTTATAATAGAAGGCGGGGTGTATAACTTCAAAGGTTTCACCAAGACAGGACTTGCTTGAGTGGATCATGGTGATGGGAGGTTCTGAGATGTTAGAGAAACGCTGCTTCTAGAACTGGGGACTAGGACGCACAGAGCATACAAGGGACACTTGGATAAAGACAGAGCAGCGAGTGAACCAGCAGATTGCCCAGCGCTGCTGCCCAGCTATAAGATCTAGGGAAACTTACCTAACTCCTCTGTGCCTAAGTTTCCTCATCAATAAAGTAGTTAAGAAAATTATTTACACTTACATATACATCAACATCATATTCAGTTTTTTTTTTTAAGTATGTGAACAGTATGTGAATAAATTATCAACACCAAAAAGTAACAGAGAGACCCCCCTCCTCCAAAACAAGACAAATGCCTGGAAGGAAATATTAATAGTGCTTAACTCCTGGGTGGTATACGAGTGATTTTTACTTCTTTAAATTTTTGTGATTTAAAACTTATCTCTAGTGATTATTGTTTTTATAATCATTTAAAGTTATAGAAAAATAAAACAAAGTATCAACTAGATGTTGAAAAAAAAAATTCTAAGATGAAAATGGGCTTCCCTGATAGCTCAGTTGGTAAAGAATCCTCCTGCAGTGCAGGAGAGCTGGGTTTGATCCCTGGGTTGGGAAAATCTGCTGAAGAAGGGATAGGTTACCCACTCCAGTATTCTTGGACTTCCCTTGTGGCTCAGCTGGTGAAGAATCCGCCTGCAGTGCAGGAGACCTTGGTTCGATCCCTGGGTTGGGAAAATCCCCTGGAGAAGGGAAAGGCTACCCACTCCAGTATAGCCCACGCGGTCTCAAAGAGTCAGACACGACTGAGCGACTTTCACTGAACAGTAAGATGAAAATGCCTGTGGGACTACCCGGTGACACCTGTGGGTGGCGCTGCAGACCTCTTGGTGGAAAGGCATGCGTGTGTTCACCCTAGGTAGCCCAGGCCAGTTTCTCAGGCAGGAAAGCTGCTTCAGGGTTTTAAGGCTTCCTTCCCTCAACCCCAGATCGTCCTTCCTCTGCCCCCAAGGAAGTCTAACTCTGTATTTTAATGTGAAATTTCCTATTGCTTAAGTGCAAGCTAATTCAAAGTTTTAAAATACAGTGTTCTGGCCAAGATAATAAATGTGTGGGCTGAATCCATTTCAACTAGTAGAGAAAATGAAGGAAGAAACAAAAGAGGGAAGGATAACACTTATTTTACAAAAATAATATAGCACTGGTATCCTTTAAACAGCAAGCTCCTCAGTTCAATAGAAATATGGTTTGGTTTAAAAAAAAAAAGACAAGTACATATTCTTAGGAATTGCTAAAAATAAAGCATGCCTCTTTTTAGAAACTGATTACTAGAGGGATTGCTAAATTTAAAATAATGCAGCCAAGATATGTTGGCATTCATCTGCCCTAAAACTCATCACTCATAGTGCCTCAGCCTGGGGGTTGCTGTGGGACACAGAGACTTTGTGACTTCAGCAACTCATAACCTCGGGGGCTTTCTCCAGGGGAAGAGCCCTCCTGGATTAGATCCATCTGCTTACACAATTTGCACACTGTTGCCTGTGCATACGGTGGGGTCAGTTCACATTTCTCAAGCTAAGGCTACTGCACACCCCAGGCTTGGACACAGACCCTCCCCACTGGGCTCAAAGCCTCTCCATAAACAGCAGGACTGCCTCTTACCTTGGTGGCCTTCAGTTTCCATTCATACTGATTCCGTTCATTTTCCAACTCTTCTACCTTGATTTTGAGGTGCCGGAGCTCCTGCAGTAACTCCTAGACGAGTGAGGAAGACAGAATTCTGATGGTTAAAGAGCAGGGTGTTGCCAGGATCTACAACCCTGCGTAAGCACATGCATAGAGGACGACGGCAAGGCAGGAGCCACCACATCAGGCTCCGCGCTGTGGCTGGCTCCGATCTGTAAAGATGGCCGGTCCTCGTTTCAGGAAGGGCTGTGTGCCCGTTACAAAACAAAGGCCTGGAGTTTCAGACATAAGGGAGAGAAAACTTTTTCTTTTAGAACCTGTTCCCCCCCACCTTTCTAACATCTGCATTCCCTGTAGGGGGTGCCCAAACCATGCACACATGTGTAAAGGACAGGAGAGGTAGGGTTTGGGAGCAAGAAAAACAGAGGTGCAAAAAACAAACAAACAAAAAACGAGGCAGCTTCTTACAGACAAAGGGACAGGAAGCGGGCTAAGTGGGAGCATCTCTCTGCCGGGCGAGTCAAGGAACCTAAAGGAGGGTCAGGGAGGAAGTGACAAGCCAGGAGGATAGAAATCAAACACTGCAAGGACAAATGCTAAAGTGTGAAATGTAAAGGCTGGCCTGGGTGTTCTAGTTCAGAGGAGGGAGTTGGCTTGAAGAGAGGAGGAAGAGGGGAGGCGTCTAGGGAGAGGGCAGACAGGAAGCATGAAGGCAGACAGCCTGTTGGGCTGGAGCAGAGGATGGGCAGCTTTTAGTGGGAAATGAAGCCAGGAGATAAGGTGGTGCCTTACTGTAAAGGCTGTTGGATGAGAATATAAAGAATTCTGAAGCCATTCTTTAAGATCGTATTAAAGGAAGCCACTGAAGGTTGCTGAGTGGGAAGGTGACATTTAAACAACTTGCTGATGGGGGAGCTGGAAATCAGGCCTGTTATCTTCTGATCCCAGGACCCCTGCTTTCTATAGTACCCCTTCAGTAAAGACACCACTGAGCACCCTTGTCCCAAACCTAGGGTCCTTTAACAGACAAATGGTCCTGCTGACTGGTTTCGTTCAGAAAAATTAACATAAAATGATTACCTCCATAGACTTTCTGAACTCCACATTCATGTAACTTTCCACTTAACATCTCCACATGGATGGCATCTGGGCCTCTTCCAACTGTGATGGCCCAAGTGGAACTCTCAGTTCCCCCTTTTAGATATCCCTGTCTCACTAAATGGCATCTCCATCTTGTGTCAGAAACCCAGGATCCCTCCTTGACATCTCTTTGGTCTTCCCCCACATACGTAATCTACAGAGCCTTGTAAATTCTACCTTCAAGGAAATTGGCTGAGTCTCTTGTTTATCTCCAACTCTACCGTGGCTACTCTGATCCAGCAGTCAGTGCTGACAGCCTGGACAGTCTCTCTGCTGGCTGGTCCTCTGTCGTCTTGCCCTTCTTGAATCCACTGGCCCCATGGCATCCAGGGGAACAATACGATTGAAGCACAAATCTGATCCTGGCCTTCCCTGCTCTTCAAAGGTCATGAACTTTAACCCATGACCAACACAGCCTGGCCTGACTCTGCACCCTGCCTGCCTCTTGTATTACTATCTCTCCCCAGTTATACTCTAGCCACACCCGTACTTTTTAGTTCCATCTGACTTGGGTCCTCATACCTGCAGCTCCCTCAGTCTGGAGCTGTCTGCCAGGTTAATCCCTGCCCATCCTTCAGGCTGCCTTGAGCAAAGCTATCCCAATCTCCACACTTCCTCAGATCTCCCTTCTATACTCTTGTGGTATCTGTATCGTCTTTTACATCATCTGCAATTAAACATTTACCAGTGTGACTGCTAATGGCTAGTTCTCCTCCTATATTGTGAACTCCATGAGCTTTGCTAACCTCTGGCACCTAGTCAAGTATGCATTATTTCTTGATGAATGAACACATGCAACTCAAGCCATCTTTTAACTGGCCTGGAGCTCTTCGCATTCTGAGACAATCCACCGGAAAGTGACATCGCTTCCACTTGAACTTTGTAGGGATATTTACTAAGATTTTTTTTTATAACTGAGGTGAACATTTTTTGTTGCCCTTAAAAAAAAAAAAAAAAAAAGTCTTCCAAGCTAAGATTATTGCCTCCTTGATCTGCAACATTAGACTTTAAGGCCTGTTGTGACTTGTAACAGATCCAAGATCATTTTCTGAGTCTAGCTGTGCTTGAGGGGGACGCCAGGCCTGCTGATGGCAGAACCCAAAGTGTACAGGTTACTGCTGAGGAGCGGCCATTGTGGGGACACCGAGCAGGACCATCTCCAGGCTTGGTGACCTCTTGGGCCCAGTCTCTTTCTCCTCAGCTATTTGTTGCCCATCATGAGATATAAACACTGCTGCCCCCTCACATTTCTCTCACAAGTCTTTCTGGGGTGACCTGCTCTCCATGGGGCCAGCACCTCATCAGAGCTCCCCTTTCCAAATCTGCACCTTATCTTGACTCTCATTTTGTTCCCACCAAGCCCTGCCCCCTCACGCCCAAGTTAGAGTAGAGATTTTCAACACGTCCCATAGTTGAATATATCACGGCAACTTCCTACAGGCATGGCTATCGTGACCTTGACCTTCCCGGTCCTCTTCAGTAGGCCCCCTACTGAAGGCACAGGCTCGTGGCTGTGCAGCTGCCATCACAAAACACTGGTGACACCACTGTGAGGGGTCAAGTCCAGAATCCCAGTCAGATACACTCCACAGGCCCAGAGGTGGTGAGATCCCTCAAATGTGATCATGTGGGAGAATTTCCCCCAGAAACTGAGATGACGACAGTTGTCAAATATATGGAAACTTGTGTTCTATTTTCTCACTGGGGATAAATCCCTTTAAATATAAACTTGAAAGGATTCTTTCATGATGCTATTTTTTTCTTAAATTAAAAAAAAAAGAAATCACATGAAACGAAACTTCATTTAATCTCCCAGCCCAGGGGGAAGAGCTGGTGTCTGAGTCAGACCTGGGAAGGGAACTCTTGAAGCTTCCTTTTACACCAATGCCCCATCATTTGGGCACCTGACACACCTCACTCCCGGCCCCGAGGGAGATGAGTGCAGTCACCTGTCAGAGGACTGGCCTCTCCTGCTCAGACCCTGCTGGGGAAGGGTCACAGAGCTCAGCTCACGTCCCCCGAAGGGGAGTCCCAAGTTCTGCCCAGAGGTGACTGCAGATCCATGTTAAGATAGCGCACACAGTTCTGGTTAGGAGATAACCCCGGTCCCTCCGCCATGAGACGCCCCACACACACATGCTCCCATATACTTAAGTGTGGTGCCTACAGGTGACCCCTCCCCGTGGGCACAGTCCTGGCCGCAGGGCTGGGGCCGGGCTGCACCGTCGCCGGCCGCCACCTCCTCGGGGTAGTCCCTACTGAGAGAGAGGCGCTCTTGCATCTGCCTGTGGATGTCCAGCTGCAGCCTACACATCTGCTCCTGCAGCTCACTGATCACATTCAGAACCGACTGTAGGGAGGAAGAGAGAGGAGAAAAAAGCACTCAGGGTCAGTCTGCACTCACACACGGAACTCCCTGGGAAAGCAGAACAGAAGGATGGAAGTGTGCAGCAGGGCACCCGGGGGTCACTGTCCACGACCACCTGCTCTCTTCACAGGAACCAGAAGATGTGTTTTCCCTCACCTGCCCCATCCGCAGGCCTGTCTTGCAATTTGAACAACCCCCCGGCAGTGCCTTCGTGCCATACTGGGGGCCATCATTACATGTCCGCGTCCAAGGTGCAGAGTCCAGCAACAGCAGAGATGGGCATACGTATGGACACATCCCTTCTACACACACCAACTCCCTCCCCAAACATACCAACACCTAGTATCAGGGACATACAGCACACAACATGTTCACAGGTCCCCAATCCTAAGCACTCCCTCACACCCAACACCTCACCTGACTCCTCTGAAGCCTCAAGAACATTTTGGCCTTTTATGTCAACTTTGGAAAAATACTGCAACTTTTAGAATTCATACCTACTTAGTTCTGAATCTCTTGGACTAGCAGCTCCACTGGGCTTTCCTTTATCTACTCCACAGACATTTAGTGGCATTCTGCAGGGACCCACGGCCACAGTAAGCAGTGGCACTCACGGGTGAGTGAGGAGAAACACAAATAAAAATCACAAATGGTTGTAAGTGCTATGCCAGGAAGACGGCGGGGCTTTCAGAGAGTGGTGAAGGACTAATTCTGCCTCAGTCAGGTCAGAGATGGGACGAGTCTCATGATGTCATGAATCTTATGATGTCAAGTATGCACATTATAGACCCCTCACCTGGGTGGGGGTAAAGGAGATGAGTCAGGGACTGGGAAATATGGTGGATGACGGTACTGCTCACATCAACAAGATACCCAAGAGGCTGGGGAAGATTGTGGGCAGGGTAAAGGAGATGGCTGACAATAGATCTAAACAGAGCCTAGGGTGGTCAGGGTGGCAGCCAATTACAGTGTTTAGCCCCTCTCTGCACACCTTTACTGACATTCTAAGCACTGTGCTGAGGGGTCTGCCCCTTGGTACCTGCCCAGGCATGCAAGGTTTTCCATCCCCAGGAGAAACTGTATTTTCTTTACCCAACCTTGTTGGGTCCAGGTGGCAGCTTGGGGCTGAGAGGACACTGGGCTAGGGCCCTATGCCAGCCACTCCACTTGAACTCGGGGAGCTGCACTGCAGGCATGGCTGTTGTAAGTGGGCCCCTGGCCTCCCAGCCACTCTGCCCTGGAGCCAGCTCACCTAAATCAGCCTGGAGATGGCCCCACACTGTCTTCACCCAGAATCAGCGTCAGAAGGTGGGCCGCCCTGGCTCAGCTGACTATGGTAAACACCTCACATGGTGCCTGGCACACAGGGGCCTTCGATAAATGGGAGTTCACTTTCCCCCAATGCTTTTCCTTTTGCCACCAAGTACTTGACCCCTAAGGAATGAAGGAGAGGAACTGGGAGAGCAATCAAAAACATCTCAAGGTCACGGGACATAGTGAAGGCCCACGTGACATTGATCACTGACAACAAAAGCCCAGGCATGCTTCCCATACTGGCCACTCTTCCAGAACCTTTAGTCTCTCCTAGTCACTGGCCCCGCCTGTCTTCAGACCTGTTCTTCTCTCTCTTATGTAAGTTTCAAGAACTTTGCTGCCGTCACTCTTCTCTTGTTCCCTTCATTGGTATCTCTCTCAAGTAAGGGGTCTAGGCCCACCGACTCTGATTTTCATCACCTCATCCGCACCCCCAGTCTCCAGGCAAATGAGCTGGAGCTCTGTCTCCACCACACAAGGGGTCAGTGCCCACCTCCTGGTCAGATAGACCCATACACGTGTTCTCTGTCCTCAAGCTGTGTGGCTCTCTCTTTTTACTCCTTACCTTCAGCAGTTCTGAACTACTTAGGTTCTTCTGGCCTCTCTTTTACTCTTTTCTGCCAACTTATCCATCACTCCAGCCTGTGTGGGTCTTCATGAATCCTAATGTCAACTGATCCATTTAGCTTTTCTTTGGCTTCCTGTCATCACAACTTCAAGGCCTTCTATTTCAGCATCCAAATTATGGACTAAAAATGCTCACCAGGCAGGAGGACTAAGGGCAGATGACATGACTCTCTACAAAAAAATCTTCCTAGTAGGAATCTTAAGGCACTATTCATTATCATTTGGGTACCAATAAAATGCTTGCTCCTTAAAAGTTATGGCCAACCTAGACAGCATATTAAAAAGCAGAGACATTACTTTGCCAGCAAAGGTCCATCTAGTCAAAGCTATGGTTTCTCCAGTAGTCATGTATGGATGTGAGAGTTGGACTGTAAAGAAAGCTGAGCACTGAAGAATCGATGCTTTTGAACTGTGGTGTTGGAGAAGACTCTTGAGAGTCCCTTGGACAGCAAGGAGATCCAACCAGTCCATCCTAAAGGAAATAAGTACTGAATATTCATTGGAAGGACTGATGCTGAAGCTGAAGCTCCAATGCTTTGGCCACCTGATGTGAAGAACTGACTCATTTGAAAAGACCTCGATGCTGGGAAAGATTGCAAGTGGGAGAAGAGGACGACAGAGAATGAGATGGTTGGATGGCATCACCGACTCAATGGACATGAGTTTGAGTAAACTCTGGGAGTTGGTGATGGACAGGGAGGCCTGGCACGCTGCAGTCCATGGGGTAGCAAAGAGTCGGACACGACTGAGCAACTGAACTGAACTGATGCCTATTTTGGCATTCATCCTAAATTCCTCTATCTTATCCACAAGACTATCCCAAGCAGTGTTTCCACATGTGATGCCTCACTAAAGTGGGGGTTTTCCAGGCCTAATGCTGCAAGATGCACTCCTGGTCAAACCAGTGAGGCCCATCAGACATGACTCACTCTTAACAGACACAGACCCCCTACTTTGTCTTCTAGCTTCTCACAAACCATCACAGGGTTGACTTCAAACTCAACAGACTGAATTTTGTAGAACCCTTCTTTCTTTGCCATTTTGAAAAAAAGAGGAGGAGGAGAAAATGGTTACTTCTAGTTTTTCAACAACTCACTGATTTCTCCGATTCCTTAAAATTCACTCACAGCAAGCACCTGTGCACCTGTGCAAAGCATCAGGGGAACCAAGCCCATTCTTTGACTTTCTCACTGAACATGTAACTTTAAAGGGAAATCTTCCTATTGCCCTCGGCACTGTCCCTTTGAGTGGGATTTGCCCTTCCCTATAACTGTTCATACAGGTGCACTTTTATTTGTCCTTTCGACCTTTTGTACAAGCCCCTTTGAAAACTAGTTTCTCTCAAGGTATCTCTAAGCTTCTCCTTTTCATTGGTATTATTTGTGAGGTTCCACAGTCAGAAATAATTATATTTCTAAGTAGTTCAATATTTTTGAGTCATCTCTTCTTTGTCTGAACTTTCAAAGGTAAGATTTACCAAAGTCTACAGTGTATGTCAGTCTGTGGTGAGTTTCCCCTCCTCCACTGTCATGAATTCTCAAAATAACAGTGGCCACTCGCTCCCAAGACACTCTTCATTTCTACTTCGTAAACTAGTCTCTAGCTTTGCTTTAGCGTTAGAGCCAGAGTGGGAGTTTCCTTGGTTTATCTACATTCAGGGCAGAAACTAAAAACAAGAGGGGTGGGGAAGAAACAAAAACAAAAAGCAGCCTTTCAATACTTAGGTGTTTAGCTGGAGGAATCTTTGGAAAGTAAAGGTGTGAGTCGCTCAGTCGTGTCCAACTCTTTGAAACCCTATGGACTGTAGCCCGCCAGGCTCCTCTGTTCATGAGATTTCCCAAGCAAGAATGCTGGAGTGGGTTGCCATTCTTTTCTCCAGGGAATCTTCCCAACCTAGAGACAGAATGTGGTTGTCCTGCCTTGCAGGCAGATTCTTTACTGTCTAAGCCACTAGGGAAGCCTGGAGGAGTCTTTTAGGAACTCTCCAAATTGTCACTCCCTCCCATTCCTGTCCCTTGTCTGCCTCCATCGGTCTGGGGATCTGTATTAGCAGTGCATCTACTTTCCTCCTCTGCTTCCTGTAACCACGTGGTGCACCCCAGCAACTACGGAACACTCTCCTCTAAACCTCCTATCCATTTGGCAGTGGTGATCTCCAGTATGTCCATCCTCAGGCCTGGCACTTCAATGTACTTTAAAATCCTTTATTTTCAGAGCTAGCCCATTTTCCTCTCTCAACAGGTCTGTCTCTCCCCCATATGGCGGAGCCTTTTGTAGCAGTGTTTCCATTCTCGGGCCTCATGTCATGAAGTCCAAGTGACATTTATGAGGTTCTAATCACTACTCTGTAATCTTAGCTCATTTTGTTTATTACTCCTGCTTTGCTAACCATCAAGTTTCTTTTTTTTTTTTAATGGTACTTTTCTGTGTGAAACTACTGGGCAGTTCCCCAATTGGTCTTTCTCATCCTATCCTACCTGTTAAACTTGTTCAGTTTTACTTAGTTGTTTTCCTCCCTCTTCCTTCATGCTCAGTTTAGTACCATCCTGGCACTCTGACACATCAGGGTGGGAATACCACCTCCACATCTGTCAGGTCAAATGCATGTACCCTTTGACCCTTCAGTTTCACTTCAATATCTTCACACATTTACAAATTTATTCACAACAGCATTACTTATAAGAGCTAACATTTGGAAACAAATGTCCACCCAAAAAGAGAGAAATGGCTAAATCAATGAGGGTAGAGAGTGAAATAATAAACATAAAGATGAATGAGGAAAAAAAAACTTTTAATGTGCTTGATATGAAACAAACTCTGATTGCTCATTAAAAAAGAGAAAGATCTAGAGTAATGTGTATCTGTGTAAAAATGAGGAAAATAATTTATCCACCTAAATTTGCTTATCCATACATAGGATAACTCTGAAGGACACAAAAGAGACAACACTGGTGCCTGACTGCTGGCCGGGGAACAGGCATGGAAGAAGAGATTTTGCTGCTATACCTTTCTGAACTTTTAATTTCTGAATTGTTAGAGTATATTTTCTATACAAATAAAAATGAGTAAACAAAATAAAATATGTAAAATAAAAACAAGAATAGTAAAACTCTAAGTCAGGCTAGCGCCTCTCAGAGCAAACACAATCATCCCAGCCTTTGCACTGCACTCCAAGTCCATCATTCCGATTGCCCCATTTCAGAAATCAGAATCCTTCCTTTCCAAGGTCCCACCCATAGGAAGAAAGTAAGCATGACAACAGCATCTGTGCTATAAGATATTCCATTTTCTGCCAGGAAATCCTAGAGACTGTTTCTGGCTCTCTTTGTGATACTCCTGATCCATCGGGCTGACTCCATTTCCCAGCATGTCCCGGGTCCCTGGTCCCCTTTTGGAAGGCTGCTCTGGTACTACACGCAGAAGGGGATGCAGCTGCAGGCCTCCCTGCATACTCAATGCTGGAGTCAGATGCCCTTCTCCAAGGAACATCTTTCCAAGGGCCATGACTTTGATAGGTGTGCCACCCAGAGGTTTTGTCTCTGGATCGCTTTCTTTCATGTCCCATCCTTCTAATTGTAGTATGACTTTTAGCATTGGTCACTTTTCCTACTTTTCAGTCATAAACCTAACAGGCTCAAACATGGGCCCTCTAAAATGACCCAAAACCACTGCAAAAGGCTCAGAAGAAAAGATACAGTAAACAGGAAACCCAGTATTCACCCACGTCTCATAAGGGTCACCAGTGACTCCTGAGTGAGCCTGGCCGTCAGGATTGTCTGTGTTCAACAGGAAACCTACACCTCAAAGTCCTCGGGTTTATATATGGATATTTGTAATCATTTCTATAACTAACTATAGGTCAGCAGGATACTGGCTTAGGATAAATCCTGAGCTACACAGAGAAAGTTTGTTCAGATCTGAATACCTCAAAAGAAAAAAAAAAGTCTTGCCTCTTTCAAACTACAAGCAATCAGGCCTTAGGCTAAGTACATTCACTAGAAAAACAGCAGCAGCATAGGATGAGAAGCAACATTCCGTTTAATCATGTTACTACACCCTCAGTGACCTGAGCTGGCCAAACATCTCACACAAAATAAACACCTTCATGCACAGGACAATAGTGCAGCTTAAGCAGCCCTCTGCATGGCTCTGAGCCTCAGACACTCCAGATAGTTACAGACAGTAGTGTTGGGTCTGAACATACCAGCAAAGATTCTGTTCAATTATGAGAATGAGAAAGTTGTTTCAGGTCAGGGGTCTGTTCACTGAATATCACAAGTTTCAACAGCCTGAAAAATTCCTCCACGTGGAAACCTAATGCTTGTACTAGCAGCTGGGAAGGGCTGTTATCTGGTAGGACTGAGGCCAGGGGCTTAGGGCTTATGGTGCCCCATATATTAACAGCCTAATGGAAAACAAAAACTAAAACTCAGACTGAAAAATAATTCTTCAGAAAAGAAAAAATAAAGCAAACAGTAAAATGACTGCATTAGTGGTACCGGCCCAGAAGTGGGGGCTCCCCTTCCTTCTCCAGAAAGGAGCTGAGCTGATCCAGCTCAGTGCTAACCCAGCATTCTGCTGCCATGAACTGACTCTAAGGCTCATGCATACAGACCCATATACGTGGGCCCACACCCACTACAGTGACTGGTTCAGAAGAAAGCACTTGAGCCAAACTAGCCCAAAGAGATGCAATTCTGGGGAACCTTTGGAAGAGAATCTCTCTCTCTCTGCACAGGCCGCTAGGCTAGTAGGATCTAAGGCTACCTTTGGCCACCTTCGTCACACATGGGAGAGCCGTCCTGAGAATAAGGCTGGTGCATGCATGCTCATTCGTGTCCAACTCTTTGCGACACCGTGGACTGTAGCCCATCAGGCTCCTCTGTCCACAGAATTTTCCAGGCAAGAATACTGGAGCAGGTTGCCATTTCCTTCTCCAGGGGATCTTCCCAACCCAGGGATCTAACCTGCATCTCTTATGCCTCATGCATTGGCAGGTGGATTCTTTACCACTGAGCCATCTGGGAAGCCAAGAACAAGGCTGAAACAGAACCAAATGAGACACTAAACCTGATTTCTAACGACATGGTGAAGCCAGCTGGATCTAATGTGATCAGCTTTTAAAACCCTAGACTGTTCCAGTTGTGTGACCTAATAGTCCTCCCTCTCTTTCCTTTCTTTCCCTTCCTTCTTTCTGTGGTTTTGAGTTGTCTCTATGATTTTAAGTCTTCCGCCCCCAAGCCTGAATGTATATCCACATGCGATCACATGTCTTGAAATATTGGTAAAAGAACTGTAAATCTGGAGAAAATCCGGTTGCTTCTCTCTGAACATTTAAGAAGTATAGTCTATTCAATTGACACTTCACACAGATAAGCTTTCAGTCTGTGTGAACTTTGCAGTAGGTCAATAATGTAGTTAGGTCTACATTTCCATTTCTAACATGCTCAACAACACAATCAGTGAGTAACTAATAAAAGCTTGCTATCCAGCACTATGCTAAGGACTATACATACACATGATCTCCTTCCTTCCTCAGAACTACTGAGCAAATAGTAAGTATTACTAATCTCCATTTTACAGAAGAAGAAACAGAGGTTTGGGGGGGTTCAATTACTTTTCTAAGATCACAGAGCTACTGAGTAGCTGAGCTTGGATTACAGTCAAGAGATCTGACTCAAGAGCATGAACTCTTAATCACTGGAAGATAGTGTCCTCAGCTTAATGGAGATAAACTGTCTTTTGGCAACTATACTTCTTACTAATGAGCATGTTCTCAAAAGCAACGCAAGGAATATGCCCCACATATTAGCAGTGTCTCCATCGCCAGTGTTTACCCAGTAAACACAAATGTGCCAGGTTTCAGGGGACGATGATGTTGGTGCTTAATTGAAAGGAACAATATCCATCTTTAGATTTTAGATATGCCTGAATGGAAGCAAGGATGCCAGATCATATGATAGAGACTTAACTTTTGTTATTTTTTTTTCTGATTTCATAACACAGTTACCCATTTTACAGATAAAGAAATGGAAGCTCAGAGAGATTAAGTAGTTAACTTGCTGAAATTCAAAGAGGTATTAATCAGTTAGGTCAGTTAATTGAGCCAAGTCATTTCTAAACCTAAAGGCTACTCTTCTTGTCACATCTCACAATGCCACATCTCAGAATGCACAGTATACAAATAGAGAGGCTTGTGGGTAGAGACACATAGAAGGTGGTTATATTATGTTAAAGCAGACTGTTCTCAGCTCTGAGCCTAAACTTTATTCAAAACATTTATCCCAAAATAAAGAAAAGTATCTGGCATGCTTCAGTCAATGGCATATGAAGCCTGAGAAAATAAAACCAAAACAAATCACAGGAAAACATTCTCTAAGAGAAAGCCTGTGTACGAGGCTCACCCACAGGAGCCATCAGGAGAAAAGAAACACAAAATCTAGGGGTTGCAACTGGGTCACTGAAATGCATATTAAAGAATGTCTCCAGACTCCATGAACAATGACAGTGGCCATCCTAGCACATGGTCATCTCTCACAGAAGACCTCTCGTGTCCCTCTGAGTCTTGTCTGATCCTTTCCATCCTTGCCAGCAGCCTGAGAGAGGATAAAGCCTTAGAGCCAAAACGGGGTGGTTTGGGCACTGCTGAAATCTGCAGCCACAGCAAAACCCGATAACTTGGTATTAACAGATCACTGAATCTCTGATGCACAGATGTTTCTGGCACTCAGTGGCTGTCAGGCTTGGGGTTGACCAGATAGCCTGAGGCCACATTAGGATACCTTCCTCTGATCTGAGCTTAGGACAGTGTGGGTTCTCCCCAGAATGTGGTTTATCGCACTCACCTCTGCTTTTTTCTGCTTCTCCTCCTGCTCTTTCTGTTCCTTCTCCATGCCCACCAGTTTGAGCTTCAGCTCAGACACTTCAGTCATCAGATTGAGCTTCTGGGTCTCAAGAGATGTACGACTTAGTAGCTCCTGCAGGCAAAAACAGATCTCAAAATCATAAACTTCCATGGCAATAGGAACAACTGTAACTCCATTCATAACACATAAGGCAGTCTCTACATCATACATTGAAACCGTTACATGTGAGCCACACTTCTATCTGGGACAGGCCTGGGTTGATGCTGGGTCACTCAGGGATTGCACAGTCCCTGATGCTACCCTCTGTGCTCTGAGAGCCAATGTGAGCTAGATTTCTCAAAAAAAAATACATTTGTCCATAGAAACCACTATTCATTATTTCCAGGTTAGAGAAAAATAGGTGGGTCGGCTCAGAGAACAAAATTTCTCCATGTCTACTTTTAAAGCAAAGGCAGCAGATTCTCTGCCCCCAAATAAACAAACAAATAAAAAACAAGCTAATGTTAATAATATATGTTTCAAAACCAAAGTCTCCATATCATCTCCTGGGCTTAGTTCAATATTCAGCCCAGTCTTCCACACATCTCACCGTAAGACCTCACTGCAATGAACCTAGAAGGGAGCTAGGACATAAAGCAGATATTCAGTGATTATTTCCTGAATGGTTATAGTAGAATCTTCTGTGATATGTATCTTTCCTAGTAGTCCTGCCAAGCCTAAAATAGCAGCAGACAACCACCTGCCATTAATGCATGCACTTAATAAGCATAAATAAGGTGAAAAACAAAGGTGATAGGCGAAACACCTGCTCAGCACTACTAGGAATTATGAAGGATCTCAAAAGCGAGGCGGATTTCCCATAGTCCAGGGGTAACATTTCTCCATGGGCAAAAAGGCAGTGTTCCATGAAATCCCAAATCCTGCCACCCGACAGACACTGGACACACAAGTCCTGGCAAGGAGACTATGATATGGCCCTCAGAGGCCCTAGGAAGGTAACCACTGAAGTGAGCAGATGGAAAGGACATCCTGCCATGGTCTGAACTTTCTGTGTCATCTTAAGCAACCCAAGAAGAATGGTGATATCAACAATCTGACCCCTACAGCCACAATTTCATGTGTTCTGAACCATCATCAACTCATAAAACCAAACCACACGAGACACAGATTTTAACTTGGACAAGATGATTTCCTAGGCCAAAGGCCGTCAGTGTCGCTGAAAGCCAGGCTATAAACTGTCCATTTGCTAATCTGAGGGAGTAAGTATCTAGAACCCAAAGAATTTGGCAAAATGAGCTTTGCACTGGGCTGAGGAGCCCAGCTCTTCCTGAGCCAGCCAGATGTGAAGCTGGCTTATGGAGCAAAGGTGGGGCTGCTTGGTCATGAGGAGTTAGCCAGATAAGGGAGCCCAGTGTTGAGAGCAGGGGTGGGTGGACACAGATTCACTGAGTACCTCCCTCTGTGCTCAACACTGCTGGGTGCTTTATATACATTGTCTCAATAAACCCCTACCCAGGGACTCGGCAGTCAACATTATCATCCCTATTTCAAGATGAAGAAACAGGCCTAAGATTTACTGGTCCTTTCATCTACTTGAGGCAGTTTGCAAATAGACAATTCAAGTTAAAAAATAAATTGTAAAAATTAAAGCAGGTAAGGAAAGATGAAGCCAGAGTGATTTTTGGCATAAAACTCAGACCCTAAATTTCTATTCTTTATTGATGATCAATCTATCTATATTGATGCTTTTGAACTGTGGTGTTGGAGAAACTCTTTAGAGTCCCTTGGAATGCAAGGAGATCCAACCAGCCCATCCTAAAGGAAATCAGTCCTGAATATTCATTAGAAGGACTGATGCTGTAGCTGAAACTCCAATACTTTAGCCACCTGATGCGAAGAGCTGACTCATTGGAAAAGACCCTGATGATGGGAAAGATTGAAAGTGGAAGGAGAAGGGGACGACAGAGTCGGACACGACTGAGCGACTGAACTGAACTGAAAGTTCTATTCACAGCTAGAGATTGAGTACAATGTGTGTGAATATCCTAGCCAGGAGTGCAAAAGGAAAAAGGGATGATTATAGAACTCCAGGTCCATAGGATAATAACAATTGCTTTGGAGTGCTAAGAACTGAGAAAATTTTCTTCCATCATTTGATGGAAGAGACTTCAATCATTTGTTCAACTTTCAGATAGATGCCAAGGCCTAGAGATAGGAGAGTTAAAAACACAGTGCTTGAGTGTGGAGTGCTTAAGTCTTTTAAGATGGTATTTATGCAGTCGTCTATTGACTAGCGGTCAAGATATAAGACAATATCTTATCTTGACCTAGATATTGACCCAATATACAATATCTTGACCCAATCCTACCAAGACAGGTAGGATTCAAAAAAGCTTCAGAAGGCCTCTCTCTTGAAGATAAGAATCTACTCTGCTTCCTTTATTGCCAAAACCCCTCTGGCTGTTTTAACCGCCAGATTGTAACTGGTCATACCAATGTTAAAGTTGACAAACATAATGTTCAAATTGGTTGCATTAAAGTTCCAGTAGCATTCCAATTGGTAATGCCAGGTTCTGATCGGTCATACTAACCTTCCAAGTGGACATTTCAGTTAGACACACCAAAGCCTTAATTAGAAACCTGGGGTGGCTTAATTTCACGTAGTCTACTGTTAGTAAAGTAGCTTGCATCTATCAGCATGTGCTCCTCCCTTTCATATCATCACCCCAGTCTTTGTCATTAATATTGAGAAGTATCATCCTAGTCCCTGAACTCAAAATCAGCCTTCGCCAGCCTTATCCCAACCCAGCTCCACTTCCTCACCGCCAGGCCCAGCACGGCCTCCGGCCATTGTTATGTACTAAGACCTCTATCCTAGTTGTGTGTGTGCTTAGTCACTCAGTCCTGTTCAACTCTGCAACCTCATGGACTGTAGCCCGCCAGGCTCCTCTGTCCATGGGATTCTCCAAGCAAGAATATTGGAGTGGGTATCCATTCCTTTCTCCTGGTGATCTTCCCAACCCAGGGAACTGAACCTGGGTCTCCTGCATTGCAGGCAGATTCTTTACCATCTAAGCTACTACCTGACCCTCATCTTGATCCAGAATGAATGTGTTCTGCTTCTAAAATCTTCAACTCTGAAATTCTCTCCTCTAGCCACAATCCTCTGACCTTTCAACTAGCGCTTTTACTTACTCAAAACATCTTTAATTTCGACTTTTGCGGCTACTAGTTACTTAATAACTCCCTATTTTCCTAGTTTATCAACTTCCTTTATGCAGTATTTGCCTCCATATCCACCGTATACCTTAAGGCTTATCATTTCCATTGTACCATTTCTGCACCAGAAAATTCTCCCTCCAACTCATTCTTGCCCCTAGGTCTGAAGTGTGTTTGCTTCACCAGTGCCCAGTCCGTGCCAAACCTCAAAGACTTTTGCCTATGTTTCCACTCCCCACGGCCTGAGAACTGCTAGTAAAAGTCACTTAATGATGCCAATTTGTTTCCACACAAATTTACTCTATCTAATTACAGCTGATCTTCCAACACTGCCTGGCAAAACTTGTATTCATCTCTGGCTGGTTTCTTTCAGAGATTGTTCCAAATCTTTTCCATTCTCTTTGAGCTCTAAACCCCACCCTCTTCTCCTCAAATAACCTCTCCTCATATTTACTGAAAAGATTTTTAAAGATCATCTGATCAGTCATTGAACTTACGTCCTTCTGTTTCATAGTTTCCTGGAATCATCCCTCATTTCTCTCTCTTGAATCATGTCCCAGAGAAAGCAAGCCCACACCTCCTTTCCAAGGCTAGTGTGACATGACTGAATGCAACCGTCAGAACCTCTGTGAGGTTCTACCATCTTAAGAACTGTTTCCGAGGTTGACAGAAAACAACAACAAAATTCCGTAAAGCAATTATCCTTCAATTAAAAAATAAATTAATTAAAAAAAAAAGAAAAGAATGCCTCCTGAGCCCAGTAGGTTTCCAGGTTGCATATTAAAAGCATATGTTAAAAGACACACCAATTCCAGAGTTTTCTTCTGAATTGCCCCACCTGACCCACCTTCCTGTGGCGGAACAGTCCTCCATGCCATCCTCACCCAGCTTGAACGAAGACTCAGGTTACTCCCTGGTTAATCAGTAGCGTTGGGCTTTGTTCTGAGTCCTAGTCCTGTTTCTCCCTCTAGCTGGTAGAGCAGAGTGAAGCCTGCTCACAGGGACCTGGGCCCTCCCTCACCTCTGTACTGCCTTAGAGGAAGTTCCCACCAAGTCTGGGCTACTCTAGGGTAGGGCCATTAATCATCCGATCTGACAGGCATTTAATCTCTCCCTCACCATCAGCTTCCATCCCTCAGGCTATAAACATGATCAAATTTCTGACATTTGAAAGAAACTTCCCTCTTGACCTCCTTCCCCTCCAGCGACCACCATCAGCTCCCTAGTGCTTGGACTAGGCAGGCATATTCTGTGTGAGGTGTGAGTGGCCCTCCCTCTTTCCACTCCCTTCTTCCCCTCACAGCCAAGCCCTGAACAGAATAACCTACTCTTGCTGCCTCTTCCTCATCTTCCTGTTACTTCTCAAGAAAACGTCTGCACACCTGCAACTCGGCTTCTCCCTTCAGCAGGCAGAATACAGAAACAGTCCTGGCTCTGGGGACCAACGCGCGCACTTTCACTTCCCAGCTCTCAACTCACTGACTCACCCTGAATCCTCTCATCAGTGTCAGCCCATCCTCCCTTTCCATTTCCCTGACCTTTCCTTTTTTCTTTTTCCTCTCATTTGCTAGCTTGTTTTATCCTGGTTACCCTTTGAGAATAACATTCTTGGATCCTGAGCGCCCATACCCAAGACTGGAGTGATTTCTGGATCCAGCCTATTTGTCTAGAAGGTCTGGCACCTACTCAGACCCACAGGGCAGGATGCTGCTGGGATCTATCCCAATCACACAGCTACTATAATGGGTGGGGGTGGGGCAGTATGGGCAGGCAGGGGGCTGGAGATGAGGCACAAAGGTTTCATAACGTCTGCTCTCCTGATTGTTTCAAGGCTGCCTGTATAAATGAGAGAAGGCAGGGGATAAACAGAGGGTGGTATGAGACGAGGGTGGTTTGTGTTTCTTACTATGAAGGGCCGTGAAACTGGATAATGAAACTTTAGGAAGAAAACCAATGAACAAAATTATCACCCACCCCCCTCATTTCACCAGGACCAGTAATCTCTTCCAGAAGGGCAAATACATCTCCTTTCTTGGAGATGAAAAAAAAACTTCCCTCTCAGAGCAAACTGTCACTTCCTTTTTCCAAAGCTCAGAGTCTGAGTGGGGCTGATAAAAAGAGCTTGCCTTTCAACTAGGCTCTCCTTAAAGGGCCACATCTTGAAGCAATTACCTCCATCTTTAAGTGTGGAACCTGACCCAGGGAGTTACTGACCAATGATGGAGGGCTGTAGCCAGACTGGCAACCTGAAACCAGAATGAGAGTGCGGCCATGGAAAGACTTGAAAGGAAAAATGTGTCCCTTTGCCCTTTGAGGTAAGAGGCCAAAGCCTTGCCGGGAAGTCTCTTTCAGGGAGAAGGGCTCGTACTCAAGCTGGATTTGACTCAGTCCCCACTAACTAATCATCTCTCTGAACCTCAGTCCCTTTACTTTATCTGTAAAAAGGTGTAAAGCACCTACTTCAGGTTGTGGTCTGGAGATTCAACAGCAAATGAGATAAACCTGAGGAAAGCAGTTATCTGCCTCATGAATCTCCCACGGGGAATTTTAGGGAATAACTGGCAAATCCCTGTTTTCTTCACTCATGACTCAAGTGCCCCGTCCCCCTGGACAGATTTGTGTTCCCACAGGAGCATGTGCATAGCTCTGCTTAATGTCCTTTCTGAGGCAGGAATACTTTCCTCAAGGTGCTCTTTAGGAATTTACAAATTGGGTGCTGACGACGCTTTGCTGTGTTCACACATCTGGGCACACTGGTCCCTCACTTGACCCAGGGGCTGGAGCTGGCCTGGGTCCTGCACTCCCCTGGCCATTGTGATGGTCCAGTTTTTACAAAACTGGAAGAACTGTACTACAGCTCTAAGAGGTGGGCAGAACAGAGTCCACACTGTCATCCGCATTCCCTATAAATAAGAACATAGGTTCACTGACTTATCCAGATCAATCTCAAGTGTTAAATCTGCAGCAAGTCATGTCTGCAGACTCCAAATCCCCTCCATTTGTCATTCTCCACCCTTCACCTTCCCTGGTGGCTCAGAGGGTAGAGAATCTGCCTGCAGTGCAGGAGACCTGGGTTCAATCCCTGGGTTAAATTTAATTCAAATTAGTTGCATGGCAACCCACTCCAGTATTCTTGCCTGGAAAATCCCCATGGACATGGGAGCCTGGCGGGCTACAGTCCGTGGGGTTGCAAAGAGTCAGACGTGACTGAGTGACTAAGCATAGCACACACCTCACCTAAAAGGCAGCCAACACAGATGAGGTTACCTGATGCCTGGAGCTCCAGGTCAGGTAGGAGGCCTGATATAGAGCCAGGGGTCCTTCCCAGTTTCCCCAAAGCTGGACCGTGTCTTCCAAGGAGCTCTGCAGCCTTTCCTCCTCTCACTTCGGATTCCTTATCCTTTCTTCTTCTTGGCACTAAACGTGGCTTCTGTTCTTGACACTGATTACATCAGTCTGTTGGCCAGTCTCTGGAAAGTACTCCCTTTGGCTGCCAGCTCTGTATGAAAGCTCTTCTCCACTGAATGCACTGGCTTCTTCCCTGAAATCATCACCCTCTGGAGAAGAGTCAGCAATCAGAGGCAGAGGAACCTCCCAGAGAACCCATGGAGGCCACTCTAGAAAAAGCCACCAGGGACTTCATGACCTGCTTAAGGAACCAAGGGGAAAATCTGAGCCCTGTGGGCTCCATACTCAGACCAGTGAAAATAGACTCAGGCTGTGGCCCTTTGAAGACCCACTTGTACATTTCCTGAGAAATGTCTCTTCCTAATGGGGAAGGTTCCCTGGAGAATCTAGACATGCTCAGTGAGTCAGAGACCATACCAGAGTAGGTGTTATCACAGGCAGTCCCAAGGGGTACTTATGGATGTTCTGTTCCCACTCTATGTTCTGCAACAGAATACAGATAAGAAGTATTGTGCCCTCAAATGTATCCATAATCGATGTGTATCTCACGTGGCCCTGTCTCTGTGCTGATTCTGTTTGGTCCTGGTTCACTTGTCTATCCCCATAGGTCTTCATGCTCTCCCTTTCTGAAGACCAGATGGGTAAGTGTGTAGAAGAAAACAGATGAGAGCTAAGAGATCAGTAGTCATGTATAGATGTGAGAGTTGGACCATAAAGGAGGTTGAGTGCTGAAGAATTGATACTTTCAATTTGTGGTGCTGGAGAGAGTCTCTGGACAGCAAGGAGATCAAACTAGTCAATCCTAAGGGAAATCAACCCTGAATATTCACTGGAAGGACTGATGCTGAAGCTGAAGCTCCAATACTTTGGCCACCTAATGGGAAGAGCCGACTCATCGGAAAAGACCCTGATGCTGGGAAAGATTGAGGGCAGGAGAAGATGGCAGGGCAGAAGAAGAGGGCAGGGATGACAGAGGATGAGATGGTTGGATGGCATCAGTGACTCAATGGACTTGAGTTTGAGCAAATTCTGGGAGATAATGAAGGACAGGGAAGCCTGGCATGATGCAGTTCATGGGGTCATAAGTAACTGGACACAACTTAGTGACTGAACAACAACAACAAAGAGCTCAGTACTTAGGAGAGGGAGCAGGCCAAACCAGGCTGAGCGGTCCTTGGCTCACAAGTCGGATGTGAAATTAACTTCTTCCCTCTTGAGTTCCTGGAGGGAGGCTGACACTGGTCAGGAGAATAGTTGTGGGGAGAGATAGCACAGTGGGGTTTAGAGCTCATGGATGCACAGGGTTTGGGTTACGTGGTTGAGTATGGGTTTCCTTAAGTCTACCCTGCCTCAACAGTGGTCTTCCAGCTGGCCCAAGGGGCCAAGTCTGGAATCAAGGTTGCAGGTCAGAGGTCCATGGGCCAAGTTTAGCCTGATGGTAAATATTGTGTGGTTCAAACTTTTTTTTTTCCCATTTAAATTGGTTGCTAATTTTTTTAACACATTATTGGGGATTTTTATAGACACTAATACCTGTTGCAGCTGATTGGTTATATTAGTGAGTATTGAAACACTCCAGTCAATAACATTCAGGTAACAAAAGACATATTAATATGTCTCTGGTCAGTAAGATGTTAAAATAGAAAGATCAATCTTTAAATCCTTATATGTGAATTCCCAGCTTCTTGTGAAAACTGGAATATCTAGCAACACTGGGCATCCACGGGTGGTCAGCTGCCACTCCAGACAGGACGTGTTCAAAGGACAGGGCTGCTAGGAACACATTCCCAAGGGAAGCAGTGTCCATGTGCAGTCAGCAGGCCCCATGCTCCTTCAGAGCTCCTGGGCCTTTAGCAGGAGGCCAGGTTGGCTCAGGCAAGAATGGTCTCGAGGGCTGGCAGAAAGAGGCAACTGTTCGCGTCCATTTTCTGCCTCAAGGACATGAGTCATGCCTGCTTCAACCATGAGCCCGGGGGCCCAGGATATCACAGTCAGATCAGGCAAGTCTCTGCCTGTCCCCAGTTAAGAGGACTCTTATGTACGCACTCCAAGCTATAAATGGCATTACATCAGCACTGTGGTGCAAGAATTAAGTATCTTTTCAAACAGCATCAAGTAGATTTCAGAGAAGCGTTAGCATGTGCAGAACATTCAATGTGGGACTTAGAGCTGGCAGCCCAACCATCTCCAGTTCGGGCACCACCAAGCCCAGCAAACACATCAGTGGGAGCGATGCCTCAGAGGCCCCACAAGAACTGAACTCAGAATCCTCCAGGAGAGGAGTGCAATAGCACACTGCTTTCATTTACCCTTGAAGGGCTGAGAGAACATGGTCAAAGTTATGGGTGTAAAAATAACTTGGTTAAGTTCAAGAAGATCTTTCAACCCCAGAGGGAGCAAATAAGAGCTACTACCCTCTAAAATCTACCAAGCCAAGACATCCACCTATGGTACACGCAAACCACATGACTGCTACCTCACCCACAGCACAAAAGAAAGAAGATTTAGAATATAAACATGATGAAAGGGGTAGTTGAGCTGACGACTTTTTTTTAAAGTCTAAAATCCGAACTTCTCTGGTGGTCCAGTGGATAAGAATCTGTCTGCTAATGCAGGGGACAAGGGTTCGATTCCTGGTCTGGGAAGATTCCACATGCCACAGGGCAACTAAGCCCATGCACCACAACTACTGAGTCTGAGAGCTGAAACTACTGAGTCCGTACCCTAGAGCCTGTGCTGCGCAGCGAAAGAAACCACCACAATGAGAAGACTGAGCACCACAACTAGTGAGTAGCCTCTGCTCGCTGCAACCAGAGAAAGCCCTTGTGCACCAATGAAGACCCAGCACAGCCAAAAATAATAAAACAATAATTTTTTTTAAAAAGTCTAAAATCCAGCCTATGGGATAATGCTTAGGAGGACAAGGCAACCTCCCTGAGGTGGGGCTGGGTGCCAACATCAAACTCCTTGGTACAGAGACTCACCAAGGAAGCAGAAACACTGTCATGAGAGGGGCGTCGGGGGGCCCTGGAAGAGCAGAAGGGCGGTGATCAGAGAGCTCAGGTACCACAATGGACCATTTTCTGACCTCCGATTATGTGGTTGGTTACTCACCAGGCACGACTTTCCTGAAACATTAACCTTCTGCCATTTTCCTGACACGTTCCCTTCCACATGCAAGTTTTCCTGATCCATGTCTGTCTAGGTTGTTGTTTTTTTTTTTTTTTACAGCATTCCATCATCTTCCTCCCTGGTCCCCGTCCCAGTCCCAGAACTGCACCTTCTGCCTTCTTGAAAATATAATCTAGTAGGTTGTCCTATGCACTTCCGTGAAAATGCTTTTCTGCTATTTGAGATTTTTCCACCAGGCAATTTTTTTTTTCTGAGTCTTCAAAAGGAAGATTCAACTTTTAAAAATAAAAAGAACTAGTGTCATTCAGATTTCCAGGGAATATGATGAGCAAGAGAAATGGCACACAATTTAAACAGAAAATCAAATGAAGCCAAGAACATGGTAACGTATTAATCGGCAATGAAAGGATAAACTAAAAACAGTTTCAGAGCTGTTGGAACTAGTTTCTACAGAGACATTTGCATAAAAATACTGATTTTTTTTTTAAGTTCCTCAAATGCACTCAAAGCTAAGAAATACCTGGGAAGTAAGACACTTATCCTGAGACCAGAGGTTATATTCAAAGCCTGTGTTCATTACCATTCTGTAGAGAAATAATTTGAATTTTATGCTGACCAGGAAAAAAAAAAAAGTTAAAACTTGGGGGAAAAGATTATAAGCAGTCTTCTAATTGAACCTACTCATTTTAAAAGAAGGACTTTCATTCTTTAAATAATTAGTGAGCACATTTTATGTGCCAGGTACTATACCAAGAGCTACAAAGTATACACACATAAACTTCAGTAATGGTTTATTTTTCAAAATAACTGAAATGCAAAAATTGATGCAAGTTAAGTAAACCTATTAACTAGATATATCACATTACTAGAGTTCACAAAATACAATTTCTAATTAGCTTCTCAACAGATTCTGAAAACACTTGACCGAAATTCAACACCTCTTCCTAAAAATTGCTGCTCATTACTTACAATGGGGTCAGATTGTTCAGGAAGTCAATTAACTATCATATTTTTACAAAAAAAAATATTTAAGTGATAGTAAAGACAACAACACAACAACATTTAAAAATGGGAAAAACACAATCCCTCTATGATGTTAAGCATAGAAAATCTGAGGACTAAAGCATATCTCTGGTGCAAATATGTTTTGTATATCATATGTACACACAGCAAAAAGGACCAACAAGAAACAAGAAGACATTTAAGAGATGTTTTTGAATGGTAAAAGAGCAGCTAATTTTTTTCATTTTGATATAAACTATATTAAAATATTATTTATGTAATACGTGATCAATTTTATCAAAGAAAGGCACACAGAGCAAGTAGGGAAAGAGTGAGGGTGGGAAAGAGGCACAAAATAAGCTAACTGACTTTCAAAAACCCCCGATGCCACTTATAGGACAAAAGCGGTAGCAGAGCCATGCCAGAACCGTGGGCTACTTGGTCATGAGGAGTTAGCTAACGTGTGTCCCATGTGATTGGCATGATACAGTGAGGGGGAATTGCCAGCGGAGAGCTCCTCACTGAACCAGGCCTGGAGAAAGTGCCTTGGGAATCTGTGGAACCAGCCCGACAGGTTATTCCTCTCAGGCCTGCCCTTCCCCGCCCTCCCCCTCTGGTTTCACCTGCTGTGTAAACACCGCAAGCTGGGCGTCCAACCGTCCCTGCAGGCAGGACTGGAAAGGCAGCAGGGAGCTCTTTAACCTGGACCCAGAAAGGGGCTCACCCACGTGAGCGGCTGCAGGACCCAAGGCCCTGGGCCTCACCCGCCCGTACCTGTTGAAGCATCTCTTCGGCAGCATTGAGTTTCACCTGGTGCCCTTCCAGACACACTTCCAGGTCCCGAATCTTCTCTCCCTGGGCTTCCACTTGGTCTGTGAGGACACTCACCTGTCCCAAGAGATAAAGCACAGGTGGAGGATCAGGACTGGCTCCCCACACACCGCTGCCTCTGGATGTGAGAAGAATGGCTATTCTTTTTGGCGGGTGGCAGGTGGTGGAAATATCCTAGATGAAGGAAACCCAGGTTATTTTCTTACCTGGCCAGGAGTCTCAGCCACCACCCTGAAAAGGTCGGTCACATTTCCGGCTCTTGACAGACTCAGGGGGAAAACACCCAGCGGCCACAAGAGTGGCCTCCGGGCTGGACTCTGGCTCCCTATGCCTCCACAGGGCTCCCTCGGCTGGCTTGCCAGGGCTTCTGCCACCTCACGTGGAAGCACAATCCAAACTTCTGTACAGACGAGCCAATGACCTTCCCCCTCTCATCAGGGTGTGAGGACCGCTCACCTATCAGGCAAGGGTTCTGAAGCAATTAAGGAATGTGGGACGTAAAGGGCATGTATTAGCACTGACAACACTTGGCTGCAGAGAGGTTTTTGCGCTTCACAGGCCAAAACATGACTCTAAGTCATAAATATATACAAGCCACACTGCATAGACAGTGGCAGGAAAACAACTGTCTTTCTGAAGAACAGTGAGACTGTCTATTGGAATTGTTAGTTCATAAAAGTCCATTTACAATAAGTCATTTAAACTGTACCCGAGGATTTTCATGGCCTTCTCTATCAGCAAACAGCCTCAGGACTCTTTTCCTTGTTTGTTATTAAAAGGTGACTCAGAGCAGAAAGAGGAAGAAAGCACATGAAAAATCTCTGCCAAAATAAAGAAATCAAGAACTGGTAAACTGAGACCCTCAACAGCTTTCTTGTTTTTAACCAATGGTTGACTCATCACTGAGACTTCCCTGGTGGCTCAGAGGTTAAAGCGTCTGCCTCCAATGCAGGAGACCTGGGTTTGATCCCCGGGTCGGGAAGATCCCCTGGAGAAGGAAATGGCAAACCACTCCAGTATTCTTGCCTGGAGAATCCCATGGACAGAGGAGCCTGGCAGGCTACAGTCCACGGGGTCGCAAAGAGTCGGACATGACTGAGCGACTTCCCTTTGACTCATCACTATTTACATATACATGATGGTAAATTATTTCTCAGTCTGTAAAGGAAAGATAGCTGGAGCACGAGCCTTAGTGTGAATTCCTTTATGAGTATTTAAACAAATGTTATGAATTATAAGGCTCCCTTGTACAGAGGAACTAATCTGAATAAATATGGCTGCTTTAAGCCTTTCATTTTTATGTTCCTAAGTGATTAATGAATTATTGAAACATATTCCTGGAGCTGCTGCATGGCATTTCAATTATAATCCCAAAATGGGCACCTTATCCTTGCTGCCTAACATGATCAGCAGTCCGGGCCTTTCCAACTACTTACTCTACTTTCAAAAGAGTAGCATTCCAGGGGTGGCCTTTGCTCCTTGGGTCCCAGAGTTTCTGTTTGGGAAGGATATGCTGTGATTAATCTTACTGTGAAGACTGACACCCAGAGAGTCTGTACCCAACTGTGGGGCAATGCACTGGGGTACCCAGAAGAATGATGCATGGTCTCTGGCCCCCTATAGCTTACAGCCCAGCTACTCATATGACTCAAGATACACAGGGCTACGAATACTCTGAACATGAATACTCAGTCTAAGTTATGAATGAAGAGGTAGAAAATTGGGATGAAATATGTAAAGATTCTAAATGTGACCTTTATTCAAGAAAAATATTTTTTGAGCCCCTACTACATGCTAGGAATAATTTTAGAAACCGAGGGGATATAAAAGTAGAAGAAGGAAAAAAAAAGATGATAATCCTTGCATTCAGAAGTTACATTCTAATGAAGATATATTAGTAAAAGATTTTGGTTTTATTTGCTTTTAATTCTGGAAGCAACGTATTTTGCCCTGTCTGATTCCCCTTGTTCTTCTGCAGGTAAACCCAGGAGAACATTCTGGACCAAGGGCTCCAATGAGTTGGGTCTGGCTGAGCTGCTTTGTGAATTAACCAAGGCTCTCCCATGCTGGGGGTCATGTCTGTTCCATGGAGCCTCTAGAGACAGTGGTGAGCACGTAAGAGCAAGGCTGACAGCCAGCTCCTGGAGGAATAGAAACCACTACAATGGCCAGAAGGAACCTGACGCCCTACAGTCCATGGGGTGACAAAGAGATGGACACAACTCAGGGACTGAACAACAACGATCCACTTCTGACTTTTCTTGTAAGCAGCTTCCTGACTATGCTAGAATTATTTTAATAAGGATTATTCAAGAATTTTGGATTTTAAAACTATCAAAGAGAGTACTTCTGTATTAAACTGTCGTCCTCTAAATTGTTGTGGTTGTTTAGTTGCTAAGTCATGTCTGACTCTTTTGTAACCCCATGAACTGTAGCCCACCAGGCTCCTTCTGGCCATGGGATTTCTCAGGCAAGAATACTGAATTGGACTACCATTTCCTTCTCCAGGTCCTCTAAACAGGAGTGTCTTATTTCAGCCATGAAGGTTCCTGGTTCAATAGCTTGCAATTCATACCGTTTGTAGCAAAATTGGACACTTTCATTAGTCATGTCATTAGGATGGAGGTTAAAATTACACACCCCTCAAAACATCTGCACTCTACCGCTCTATATAAGCTGGCTCCTGCTACCTCTCTGAAGGCAGTTCCCAGGCTTCTTCATGGTCACCAGCTCCAGCCACACAGGCCCTTCCTGTTCTTCCCACACACCAAGATCACTCCCACCTCAGGGTATGAGCTGGATGGACCACCTCCTCTGCCTGGAATGTGCTTCTCCCAGGCTCCATGGGGCTCCCTCCCCAGCTCCTTAGGTCTCCTCCTATCAGGGAGGTCTTCCCTGACTACACAGTCCTTATCCTGCTTTATTTTCTTCCACAGTATTTATCATCACCAGAAACATTTTGTGAATTGGTTTATTGAACATACGCACACACACACACATGCATAGAAGCTTGAGAACAAGGACTTGGTCTATATTCTTCACAGCTACCTCCCCAGCACCTAAAACCAGTGTCTACTGAGTTGTGGGCATGCAAATATTTTTTAATAAATCAATGAAGTGAAGAAAAAAAATCCTAGGATGCAAAATTGTGTAGTTGTATATTTGGCCTGAGCTTAATTTTTTTTAAATAGGGGCAGGACAGGAGAAATAAAAAGATTGGAAGAAAGGGCCAACGTGTTAAATTCTTTTTGACGTCCCAAAGTTTCTAAAATAATCATATATTCTATCAATACTTCCATTCATAAAATAAAGTGAAATGAATAAAGAAATAAGGTAAAATAGAAGGGAAAAGGCCAAACATACTGTGGCCTCTAAACACACTAGTGCTAACTATAGCGCTCTAAGCTAAGGCCCATAGTCTAGGGAGGGGCCCAGAATCCCACACCTGCCTCCTCCCTTCTGTCCAGAATCCCACACCTGCCTCCTCCCTTTTGTTCCACTGTCAGTCTTAACCACCACCCTCCAAGTTTTTTTAGGAGCTGGAATTAGGATATTAGTCTTATTATTCTCCAAATCACCAGTCCCAGTGTCTGATGCGTGAACAGCACTCAGCTTTTCAGAATGCGAAGCAAGTTTTCAGACCTGAAACTATCTTTGACTCTGTTTCTGAAAAGTTTTGGAGTTCCTTTCTTTAAAGTAAAGAATCCGCCGGCAATGTGGGTGACCTGGGTTCTATCCCAGGGTTGGGAAGATTCCTTGGAGAAGAGAAAGGCTACCCACTCCAGCATTCTGGCCTAGAGAATTCCATGGACTATAGTCCATAGGGTCGCAAAGAGTCGGACATGACTGAGCGACTTTCACTTTTCTTCAAAGTAAGAGAGTCATCAAAGGCTTATTAACCCATGTTAACAGCTCCAGGGGGTTTGGCCTCAAAGTGGTCAGTTTGGATCCAACTCCAGATGAATTGAGGCTGATCCTGTGAGCATCCATCCTGGGGCTTTTAAAGAGGCTTTGTTTTACTAGTGACATGAGGACACATCTTATCTCCTTTGCAAGACTCCTGGAGGACAGGGCCCCATTTAATCAGCCTGGTCACAGAGCTTCCAGTGCATAGAGGCAAGTACTCTTATAGTCTGTGATAAATAAATGAATCCATTCACAGCCTCCCAAACCCAAGGTCAGAGTTAAACTGTGCCCCCAGTTACTTTCTGCTTTGTTTCAGGAAAAGTCTTTTGAGAAACATACACTCTGGGAACAGGAGATACCCCACAGAGAAAATCCTTAGTACTTCCCTCCCACTTAAAGCAGCTACAGAGTTGGAGGTAACAGAACAAAGTGATTCCCACCAGAAAGGACTCACCTGTAATATGAGGGATTCCTTATCTCCTTCTAGACGTGCTAAGCGTTCCTGGTATGTTTCATTACTGGCAGCACTGTGGTGATTTACCTGGGACTAAAGGGAAAAGGAAAAAACACACACACTTAAAAGACTGGCAAAACATCTTACCAACTTCCAAATGATGTATGCAGCTGGTGAGGACAGTTTCACTGATTATCTACGCAAAACAACCCACCTCAACAGGAAACCACAAGATGTCGAAACCACTTCAAGGAGGACCAGACCAGATGCCAGAGATAGGTGTGCCATGAAAGTTGGCAAAACCACCCCCTGGATGACCTCACCTTTGGCTAGAGAGGCTCTCATGGAACTCCAGACCTGGCGGTGCTTGACTGGGCATGTTGGGTCTGGTTTGGTTGGAGGCACAGCCTACCAGCTGCACCAACAGCAATAAGGGTCCACCTCTTTGAGGAGACCAGGGAGCTGATAGCATCCACCAAGGAACCATGTGGGAACAACTCCGGCACAGACCTCGTCTCCTGACTCTCCTGCCGGGGTTCTCCAAAGCCGAGGCACACCTTACAGTGTGGAGGCCCATCCTGAACATTGCAGAGAGCACGAAAGATGAGGGATGTCAACCGCAAGGCTCTTCATCTACTCCCATGTTCCCTTCCAGGAGCGGACAATCCCACCCCTCAAGAAGGGCTGTGACAGCCAGGGCACACGGGGTTGCTGCAGTGCTAGAGCTGAGAGAGGTAAGCCAAGATGAAACATTTTGAGACGAACCCAAAGGACAGCCAGAGGAGTCTCCAGGGCCAAGCAGAAGGAAAACACAGGAAATACAAAGAAGCCAGAAGCCACAGAAATCAGAGGTGAGGGACGTTTGATACAGCAGAGGAGAGGCAAATCTTATAAAATGTCTTGAGCTAGAGACAGGAGCTGCAGTCACCTTCTGGGTGTGTCTGTCCGGGTTGTAGGCAGGGAGGAGAGAGGTAGCTGCTAATGGAACTGAACTAGACCAGCATCTCCCACACACCCTTCCTCCACAATGAATTTAAGGCCCAAATCAGAACCACATTCCAACCTTCAGAATGAGCTTTCCAATCCTCTTTCATTAAGAAAAGACATCACCTTCCTTCCCTTGTCCTGCCCCTTCCCCAGTGCACTGCCTAGGTGAGGGCAGGTGGTGGCACCAGGCCTGGCTCTAAAAAAGAAACAGGGACCAAGGATTCTTTATTCAAGCCTTGGAGTGTCACTTGTAAGAGAAGTACCAGCTGTTTGTTGAAGGTGCAGTGGGAGGGCAAGCCCAGGGGCCATTTCCCAGGGCGCCTATGCCAGACACAGCCCAGACCGAAAGGGCGCCCCTGCCATTCCACTGCCTCTTCCTCCAGCCCCTCTCCAGTCTGCGTCTTGTTCATTGTTATGGATGCTCTTTCATATCATAAACAAAGGGCCTTGACAATCACCAAAGGCTTCTCTGTGTTGACGGCAGTTTTTTATTATTGCATTAATCAATATTTCAGTCATCACATGGTCAAACACTGACTAGTATTCAAAGATATAATTATAACCAACATTTTCTCAGACCCTAACGAGAGAGGAAGATAGTTCTTAACAGCAGGTCAATTGCTTCTCTGTCCAAGAACCCACATGATGGCGATTTTCAGAGGAGAGAGAAAATGGAAAGGACCCAGGCATCCAAGTGAAGCTATGCATGTTCAAACCCAGCGCCAAAGTCAGCACGTGCACAGGGCCACCCAGCACTGGCAGCTGTCACTTGTCCCACAGGAGGTGAAGGGAAGGCTCCTTCCACAAGACTCCAGTAAACTACCTCACCACACAGGCCTCTGTCAGATGGAGTGGTGTGTTCATGCAGTAAAAGATCTACCCACACAATCACCCAGAGAAGCAGCTAGTTGACCAAAAAAAAAAAAGTCAGGAAGTTGACATCATTAAGTTCAGTTAATACACAAACTGCATGCCAGAGAGTCATAGAAGTAGATTTTAAAAAAAGATCTGAATCTAGTCTAGCAGCCAATGGAAAAAGGGAAGCACAACTGAGTTAAAAGATGCACAGATTAGTATGATAAATTCCAGGTGACTCTAGGAGAAGCACAACTCTTCCTAAGGAAGGGAGAAATTTCCCTTCTTTTCACAGAAAGACTCTGTGTAGTGGGATAAACAACATTCATGGTGATAGCCTCACAGTAAACAGAGCCAAGCAGATCTCACTGCTCTCCTACGATGCTCTCAAATAGGTCAAAGGTTAGTCAATTCATGGGCCAGAGATCAAAGCAATTCCATGGAAACTAATACAATGTGGTCCAAGCACTGTGCTCTAGACACAAAGCAGGCAGTAAGGCAGAGATCACCACGCACCAGGCACTGTTGAGACCACTTTACATATACTAATTCATTTAATCCTTCCCACAACTCTGCTAAAAGGGTCCCATTTTTATTCTAATTTTACACTGAAAGAAACTGCGGCACAAAGTATATGGACATGGCACAAATAGATTATTTGTCTAAGTTACTACATATTAAATTAGTAAGCTCTCTGTTATGGCTTACGGAGAAGACAATGGCACCCCACTCCAGTACTCTTGCCTGGAAACGCCCATGGACGGAGGAGCCTGGTAGGCTGTAGTCCATGGGGTCGCGAAGAGTCAGACACGACTGAGCGACTTCACTTTCACTTTTCACTTTCATGCATTGGGGAAGGAAATGGCAACCCACTCTAGTGTTCTTGCCTGGAGAATCCCAGGGATGGGGGAGCCTGGTGGGCTGCCGTCTATGGGGTCGCACAGAGTCGGGCACGACTGACGCGACTTAGAAGCAGCAGCTGTTATGGCTTAATTGAGGAGATCAGTATAAATTTTGTTTCATACAGTGGGATTGTATGAAAGTTCACTTAAAGTATAATACTTAAAAATGCTCTATGAACCTAAATATTCATGAATAGAAGAGTGGATTTAAAAAAAAAACAACTACGGTTCACCCATATTATGTACAACTTGTAGCATCTTAACATATGAGGCAAGTATTTATGATCCATCCGACAAATAAAAGACACACTGGATAGCGAAAGCAGCAAGAGTCAAAGAATCATACAGTGTGATACTAGAAAAAATACTATCCAGGGACCTCCCGGGGGCTCCAGTGACTGAAACTCTGTGCTCCCAATGCAGGGGGCCCAGGTTCGATCTCAGGGCAGGGAATTAGATCCCACATGCTGCAACTAAGACCAGGCGCAGCCAAATAAAATAAACATTAAAAAAAATACTATCCAGTTCCATAAGTATTGATATATGTATGAAAATAAATCAAGTGTCTGGAAGGTTACAGAACAACCCTTAACAGTGCTCTCTTCTGGGGAAATTTCTAGGCTATGAGTAGTTGGGACCGGGAGGTTTGGTCAAGATTGGTTTTTACTTTAACCATAATATTTGAGCTTTTTACAAAAATATATTTACTCGAGTAATTAAAATAAATTTCAAAGTCTAGAAGCACTGTTTGAGAAACTAGAGTAGTAGTTCTAGGAGCTTTTTTCCTCCCCTAGCAGACTTGAATGACTTCCCAGGTGGCACAGTGGTAAAGAACCCACCTGCCAATGCAGGAGACCTAAGAACCACCGGTTCAATCCCTGGGTCAGGAAGATCCCCTGAAGGAGGATATGGCAACCCACTCCAGTATTCTTGCCTGGAGAATCCCATGGACAGAGGAGCCTGGTGGGCTGTAGTCCATAGGGTCTCAGAGTTGGACTCGACTGAAGTGACTGAGCACACACGCACAGCAGACTTGAGGGGCATGTCCTCTGTGGGCAGGTCTGCCTGTGCAACTGCTGCTCGTGGCAGCAAGGTCCCTCCCTCAACCCAAGTCACCATTCTAGAGGAACAGGACATCTTCCTCTCATACAGCGTGCAAAAGTCACTGCTCTTTTCAAGCAAGTTTTTAAAAGGTATTAAACAGCAGCAGCAGCAAACAGCAGTGAGACAATGTCCCAGACAGAAATCTGCTGTATTATCATCCTTTGCTTTTGGTGAAGTTTAGGGTCCTGTGCTTTCTCTCCTACATAAGGTTGACAGCTCTCAGGAAAACTGCACACAAGCCTTAACCAGGCACAGACCAGGATAAAATACCACTTCTACTTGAAGAACCTGGAAAGCATCTGAGAACAGGGCCAAGAAGATTACTTTAGAATCACCTTGTTGAATGCCAACATTCATCAGCCAAAGGTGTGGATTTGAGCTTTAGTGAATAAATGCATTCTGTCTTCCAATAATTGAGCAGTAAGTTGAGTCACTTGTTGGCATCATTCTTGGATTATAAAATGTCAGTATCATCAGGGCATTAAAAAGCCAGATGGTTATAAAAATTATTGAAAAACAATTAAAAAGACAGAGTTGGGACACAACTCTGTTTTGCCCCACTTTAAGAAGAGCTTGCTTTGTCAGAGGGTACACCTGCTTCCTTAATTCTAACAGTGGCATTACAGTAGAAGGTTTGGATCAATACTGAGATCATCAACTGGATCCCTGAGTGATTCTAAGGTTTGGGAGTCTCTGAAAAGTCTGGTCCATATTCTCTATTAGGTAAATCTGTGGTGGAGCAGTTGCCCAGCTCTCCATGCATGAAGTCAGAGAGAGAGAACCATGTCAACATTTCACTGAGAAGGAGAAAGTCCCACTGAATTCTGAAGGAATCTAATAGAAAATGCTAAGTTTCTATTCCTCCCCACCTGGGACAGCAAGTGATCTCAAGAGAGTTCTGTACAGCTCTACTCTATTAAGGATGCTCATCCCATTGATGAATATAATTTTTTTAAAAAAGAGATAACTCATTGTTAGCCCCTAGGCTGGATCTATACAATGAAATTCTGATGTACTAAGGTGTAATACACATATATTTGATCAAATTTTCTCCTCTTCTCTTTTGATGGTTATTTCTACAAATGTGACATAGGGGAAAACTGAATCTTCTTATCCAAACTTTCCATGATCAGAGCTATTCTTAAAACTACAATTCATGAGAGTTACCTGATATAATATTTTGTGGGACCAAGAGATATTGTGAAGGCAAGGGATCTGTGTACACTATGGAAGTGCAGTGGCAACTACAGACTGCCACTGCCATGTCCTCTTGCATCTCTTACTGAAGGATGCCACAGTGAAGTATATACTCTCTCTTATATCACAGAAATGAATCAGCATCGGGTGTTTTTGTGTGTATATTGTCAATAACACAGAAACATTAGCCGACTATTGAAGCCAAGCCACCTTTGCTTCTATCAAAGCTTTGCTATCAAGAAGCTGGGCAAAGTCTTGGATAAAGGAATCCATCCTGTAAAACCAAGATCACTTCAAGGGAAATATAAAACACAACTCAGAAATACCACATCAAGGTCTTCCCCAGATGCTCAAAATCACTAACAGAGAAATGCAAATCAAAATTACAATGAGGACTTCCCCAGTGGTCCAGTGGTTAAGAATCTTCCTGCCAATGTAAGGGACATGGATTCGATTCCTGATCTGGGAAGATCCCACATGCCACGGGGCAACTAAGCTCGTGTGCCACAACTACCGAGTCCCCATACCCTCCACAAGCGAAGCTGCTGCAATAAGTCCACACACTGCAACTAGAGAATAGCCCTTGCTCACCATAACTAGAGAAAACCTGGGCACAGCAACAAAGACCCAGCATAGACTTAAATAAATAAATAAAATTTAAAAAGAAAAAAACAATGAGGTACCACCTTATGCTGGTCAGAATGACCATCATCAAAAAGTCTACAAATAATAAATGCTGGAGAGGGTGTGGAGAAAAAGAAATCCGCCAATACTGCTGATAGGAGTGTAAATTGCTGCAGCCACTACGAAAAACAGTATGGAGGTTCCTTAAAATATTAAAAATGGAGTTACCACATGATCCAGAAATCCCACTCCTGGGCATTTATCTGGAGAAAAGATATATGTACACCTAGCCAAGACATAGAAATGACCTAAATGTCCATCAATAGATGAACAGATAAGAAGATGTGACATATTCTTATAATGGAGTCTTACTCAGCCATAAAAAGATTGAAATAATGCAATTTGCAGCAACATGGAAGGACATAGAGATTATCATATTAAGTTAAGCAAGTCAAAGACAAATATCATATAATATCACTTACTTGTGGATCTAAAATATACAAACGAACTTATTTACAAAACATAAACAGACTCACTTTGGCCACCTGATGTGAAGAGCCAACTCACTGGAAAAGACCCTGATGCTGGGAAAAGATTGAGGGCAGGAGAAAGGGGCGACAGAGGATGAGATGGTTGGATGGCATCATTGACTCAGTGAATATAAGTTTGCGCAAGCTCTGGGAGACAGTGAAGGACAGAGAAGCCTGGCATGGCTGCAGTTCATGGGGTCGAAAAGAGTTGGACACGACTGAGCAACTGAACAACAACAAACAGACTCACAGACATAGAAACAAACTTATGGTTACCAAAGGGGGGGGAGGGGTAAATTAGGAATTGGGGATTAACATACACACACTAATGTACATAAAACCAATAAACAGCAAGATCCTACTGTATAGCACAGGGAACTATATTCAAAATCTTGTAATAACCTATGAAAGAATATGAAAAAGAATATCTATATAACTGAATCACTTTGCTGTATAACAGAAACACATTATAAAATCAACTATACTTCAATTAAAAAAAAAAAAGTATTTCCCAGGCCTTGAGAGAATGGTATTGCTGAGTCCTCAGGAACAGAGACAATACAGCATCTTGACTCCTACAGGCTGTGGCTCTCCTTCCAAAAGACCCAACATGCTACTGATGCTGGGACTGGGCAGGCCTAATGAACAGCTCCAGCAGTCAACAGCCTATAATGGGGTTCTGCTCTAAGCCATCTCTAGATGGAAGAGAGAGGCTTCATGATGAGGAAGCAGGCATGCAGGGTGATCTATGGTTAGGGGTCATGGAGTTGAGCATGCTAGCTAATCAGCCTCAGTCATTAGGAGAGAAGTGGGAGGGTGGAGAGAGGACTGTATGGGCCCAGGGAGCATAGGACTGACAACCAAGATTCCAGCATGAACAGAGTCTCTATAGAAAGGTCATTTGCGGCTACACAAAGCTTAATCTGAGTCCTGCCCTCTACCTCTTCCATGGGTCAGTGAATAAAGGGTTTACCCTTGGTTAAGTTCCTCACGCACCAAGAGCTGGATGCTAGCAGACTTGAGAAATAACATAGGTTTTCCATATCTTGGGGGTATTGCATTTTTACTAGGGATGAGTTATCAGAGGATATTTAAGATGCCCCCCCTCAACCCTCATCATTAATTGTATGAAACAAAAACAAAACCCTCAGTTTCCCTCTTCCTTTCTTGCTGAGAGAAAGCAACAGGCTGGGATCATTACCTTCGCTGTAACTACTGGGCACAAGTGAGGGCTGCCATCTTCTTGGAGATTTTCTCACCCCTCCCAGCCTCTGATGCGAAGCTTGGATGGTTGAATCCTTCCTCTGAATTTTTAAACTGAGGAACAGAAAATGGCAGCAGTTGTGCTAGAAGGTTCTGAGGTTGTCAGTGGCCATGTCTTCTGAGGTTGTCAGTGGAGGAAGTTGGTTTGCGACAGGAGTCAGCTATGAAGCCAGCATTCATGGAAACACAAATGAAAGCCAAGAAAGAGATTGGTGGCATTCTCACCCTGGTTCTTGCTGTCCAAAGACAATGATATAACCCTCCCCTTCCTGTTGGTCCCCTGTTGGCCTGTAGTGGCTCAAACCAAGTTTTAGTTACATGCAACCAAAATCCTGGTAAAGCATTTGTCTCAAATGGTGATCAGTCCAGTAAGTGAAATTTACTCCTGTGGAAACACACTTACTAGAAAGCATTCCTGCTACTTGGATATAGTACTGAATTACAAGGGGATTCTGCCTACTGTTTCCTGAATTGCTTGAACTGGCAATTGTTAAGGAAGAATTGTCAGTTGAGAGCCAACTATAGTTAAAACCAGGATTATCGTCAAGGGCTAACAGGGATCTGCTTTGTAGCACAGGGTGTGTCTGTGTGGGATGCATGGGGATGAAAGAGGCACCCATTCTCCTTCGTGTGTGAAACAGATGACTTTACGTCCACTACCTGTTTGCCTCCATTCTTACTTTCCCAGTAGAGCAAGAAGGTTAAGAAGGGAATAATATAAGATGCATTAGGCCCATGGGCATCAACTAGATGTGTGTGGAGGAGAGATGAAATAAAGAAAAACAGGTTAAAGCACAACAAAAATAAACAGGAAGCTAAAATAGGGCTAAGAGACGTAAGTGTGGATGGGAAATGAATAAATGAAGGGCAATAAGAACACAAAAACAGGGGCGCTTCCTTGGCGGTCCAGTGGTTAAGCATCAGCCTTCCAATGCAGGGGACGTGGGTTCGATCCCTGGTCGGGAAACTAAGATCCCACGTGCTGCAGAGCAACTACTAAGCCTGCACACTGCAGAACCCATGTACCGAAACTAGAAAAGCCCACGCACCACCACAAAGACCCAACACAGCCAAAAAAAAAAAAAGAACATAAAATACCTAACAACATGTTTAAGAAGTTATGTTGAAAGAATAATATGCCCTATATAGCTGTACAAATGCCAGGTCTGAAAGCTGCAGCTTCCCTGCTCCCACCCTTTGCTCATCTGGACTTCAAGGCAGGGGGCTCCCTGGGGAGATTGTTGGGAGGGGGCTTCCATATTCATGTACAGAATTCCTACAGCCTCCTCCTCCAAAAGGCAGGACCTCCTGTGCAGAATGACAGCTGGGAATAATCAGGAGGCGGGGCTGCACTAACCATGCACAAGCTCAGGTAGGTCACCTCATCTCAAGCTTAAATAGAGGAAGTCATACCTCACAGAGGGACACAGAGGGTCAGTTAGGTTATTAAACACAAAGATGTGTGGGAATAAATGTGCATAGTGCTCTTTAGAGCAAGATGCTCTAATGCTTCCTCTGTGTAATATAAACAGTTTTTGAATGATCGCGGAAACATGGAACTCATTTAAATGGCTTTGTTTAAGCTAAAAGACCAAAATATAGTTAGACACAGCTCATCCCTTGCACTGTCGGCTTTAACTAACTCACTCTTTTTGCACAAGAGAACAAAAAAAAGGCAACATTTCCCATAGACATCTATGAAGTATCTAAAGATCTGAACAAACAACCCAAGGGAACAATAACCCAAATGCTTTGGGGCTGGAAAGAAACAAAGTGCCTAAGGAACAACATAGAACCCACTGTAAGCTAAGAGCTCTGGAATCATGCCTGCGGTGCCAACAGCTGAGAACCTGTGCCAACACTGAGAACCTGTTCTTTCCATTGTCCCTGAAAACATGCCCACGTTCAGAGTCATATCTACATGGCCACAGTCTTTCTTTCCTATGAGCATCCTACTACCACACTAAGTCCTCGGTGCTACATACATGCTTATGATCACCACAAAGAGAATTTCAATAGCTAATAATGACCGATCATAAATACTAAATTTTTTTTTCTGTTCCAACCTGAAACTCAGGCCAATTAGTTAAACATGAGTTTTCCAGCTGAACCCCCACCCAAGCCCCTGGCAGCCTCCTCACAGTCATCACCCTGACTCTAGTGGCCCGTCAGATTCCCTGATGCTTGCTCACTCTTGGCCTGGTCCCTCCATTGTACTGAGTAGCTTGGCCAAGCGATGGCCATATTAGGTCTCTACAGAGTTCTGGAGCGGGTGAGTGCCACAGATGCAGGCCATGAGGAATCCCCAGGAGTCTGACTCTTTCACAGGCTGGCTGGCCTCTGCTGGGAGGGTGTGCCTTCCTCCTGTGCTCTGGTACCTTCTCAGGGGTGTTGAGTGGGGGCAGTTCTGCAGCATTCCTTTGGGGCATGTCCTAGGGGACTTCCTATCAGTATGGCACCTCACTGAATATGAGGAAAGAGCTGGTTCCAGAACAGTCAAGTGGGGTGGAGGAGAGGTCACATGGGGGTGTCATTTGGTATGTGGGCATGGAGTGTGGGGAAAGCCTGAAGCAGTCAGCTCCCCAGTGAGACAGCTCCAGTTCTGTTTCCAGGCTGCCTAGTCAAGGGGATCATATCAAATCCAGAAAACCCATCTCAAGGGAGCCATGGCTGCCAGACCTAGGGAGATGTCAAAGTCACTAAGGCTATGCTTCAAGCTTAGGGCCACCACTCACATATCAAGCTTTTTAGAAACTTGGAAAATGTAGACCTTAAAAAATAAGGGTGAGGGGGCTTCCCTTGTCCAGTGGATAATAATCTGCCTTGCAATGCATGGGACATTGGTTCACTCCTTGGTCTGGGAAGATCCCACATGCCACGGGGCAACTAAGCCCACATGCCACAACTACTGAAGCCTGGGCACCCTAGAGCCTGTGCTCTGCAACAAGAGAAGCCACCGCAATGAGAAGCTCGCATACCACAACTGGAGAGTAGCTCTTGCTCACCTCAACTAGAGAAAGCTCATGCGTGCAGCAACAAAGACCCAGTGCTGCCAAAAATAAATAAATTAAAAAAAATTATAAAATTATACATTAAAAAGGGGGAAACCAAAAAATTTAAAAATGAAAAGTAGATCATAAAAGCTACAATTCCTATTACATGGTTCAGGTATAACAGGCAAGGAAACCAAGTGGAATGAGTGCAGGCAGGTACTTGTAAAAAGGAAAACCTCTCCTCAATATTTTGGTTAAGGAGTTTAAGGGCCTTCTGGCAGTTATTATAAAACCACTTTTTCTAGATAAGGAACAGCTAAGCCAATCCACTATCTTTGGCACAGAGCTTCTTAGAAATGCAGTGTGAACAGAGCACAATCAAATCCTTAGCTACCAGGAGTCCAACAAGAGAGATCTTATCCTGACTTTGACCTCCTTATGCCCTTGGTTGCAATTTTGTAAGAGATGACTGGGGGTTGCTGGTGGGGTCGTCACTATCAAATATTTCACCATTAGGGAAGAGCAAAGCAAAATTCACTAATAGCAAATTAAATACGGGGTTCAACCAATGTTTATGCAATCATGTTTCATTCACTTACCTATTCAGTGACTCAAATATCCTGAACACCTATGAGGTGCCACGCTCTGTGCTAGGCAGTCCCTGCCTTGAGAAAGCTCTGTAGCTGTACAGTTAGATGTGATAAGCCAGCAGCAGTGGCACAGAGGATGGACAAATTGATAACACCTTCAAGGGAGTGGAGAGGCTTTATAGTGGCATCCTCACTTGAAAGACTGTCTTGAAAACAATGAAGGAATTCCCTCAGGAGAAGAGAGGACAGCACCTTTGAAGAGAGTCTTCCTGATACAGCTAGGCTATCCGTGAAGCCATGACAATCGCCACACTTCAGCTACTCTGATGTCCCAGAACTAACACAAAAAACAAAGGATGTCTTGAAGACTATCTGAAGCTTTCCAACCAAGGAGCTGGTGTGATGTACAAGAAGGCTTGTAACTGATCATCCTGGAAAGTAGGATGAGAAGAGAGAGGAATGCATTTGATTAACCAAGATCTTGTTCCAAAATAATAGCCTTGCATGAGGTTAGTCTCTGCTCAGTTCTCTTGATCACGTGGCTGGATGCATAAGGAACCTACAACACTTGACTGTAGAAGTGGAATTTTAAGTGTGTTGGTATCTTGCAAAGGGATTATATTAAAGCCAGGAGCAGAGTAAAAACAGGAGCCTCTTTGAGTAGTGCTCTTTCCTCATCTTGCTAACTCCAAACCTAACTCATGATTATTTAAAAACACCTGTCAGAGATGGGCAGCATCAGGTGTCAGGGTTGGGGATAGCAGGGGCACTGTGACTGTTTTAATGATTCACTTGGAATCATTAGAAGCAAACTGCCTGATGCTTCTTGGCTCTTCAGATAGAAGGTTCAGACAATCCAAGAATCAAACAGGCATGAAAGATCCACAGGTGGAAAATATGGGAGTGGGTAAAGGCCAAAGTAAGGGGCTGGTCCTTTGGTCACAAGAATTTTATTAGCCCTACAAGATGCCCAAATGGGAATGAATTCTGGGGGAAATGAATGAGAAATGTTGCTTGGGAACTAGAGGCGATAAGAACAGTACAGAAAGACTTTGAAAGCTGTCTTAGGGACAAAGCCAGTGTGAAGTGGGTTTGGGGGTAAGTAACCAGGAAGGAGTACAGATGGTGAGATTTTAGCCTGCTTTCGACTTCAAGATTCCCGATGGTGAAAGGAACGTAAGTTCTAAAAGGCAGCATAGAGAGAGAACGTAGTCAGAGAGAGTTTTGTTTTTCTCTAAGAATTACAGAGGCATTTTCTGCCAAGGACAAGGGACAAGTAGGCAGGGCAGAGTAAATAAAGAGAAGAAACACTCAGAGAACAAGAGGATGCGGAATGGCTTTGGGTCAGGAGGACAGGACACTGGGATGGCCTTGGCAGAGAAGGGACTCTTGCCCCATGAAATCAAAGGAAGCCAAAAAATAATGGTTGTAAACACTGTTACATTTTGTGGTGAAGGGGAGGGAAGATGAGACATTCATCTATATGTGGCAAATTTCTTAGTAGGTGGTGACATCAAGTGAGAGGGGGTCAAGGTTGGGGACCGATGGAAAAGTATGAAAGAGCTGATCCAGGGGTGAGGTGGACGGAGAATGCAGGGAGGAAGCAAGTGCCACCCCCACCCCACCCCCAAGTGCTGTTGTCAGCTCACAGAACTACCAGTGCTGCACTGCTCTGGAGAAGCTGCAAGCTGCTCAGCAAATGATCATGGTATGGTGCCACTTTGTTAAACCCTACTGGGAAAGAGGCATGAGGGCCTCTTCAAACAGCTGGTACTCAGGAGTCACAGGTGCTGGTGGTCAGAAATAGCAGAATTTGAGCTCCTAAATTACATAGGGGAGTATGATGGGTGGGTACGCATTGGCTAAAAATGGGATGTACCCTTGGGAAACTGGGGACAGCTAGAACAGGGGACACGCCTTTCCCTGGAGGAAGGCAAGGCAACCCACTTCAGTAGTCTTGCCTGGAGAATCCCCATGGACACAGGAGCCTGGAGGGCTATAGTCCATGGGGTCACAAAGAGCTGGACACGACTGAGGGACTAAGCACAGCACAGAACCACCTTTGGGTAGCCATTCCCTCTGTCACCCTCCTTCTGGTCTGAAAATACCTCTCTGTCCAGAATCAAGGCTGGGCACATGACTCTGGAATAACCAGAAGCTGTCAGTTGTGGTCAAGGTGATCATCATTGTAACACCTATGAAGCATTTTCTAAGCGCTTTACAGAGATTGAATCACATCCATATTTTACAAACAAGAGAGCTGAATATCAAGGAGATTAATCAATCATCCAAGGTCACACAGAGCTGAGATATGATATGAACCCAAGGAGTTGGATGCAGGGATCTGTGCTCTCAGCCAGTAGGAGCAGCTGTCACAGAAGCCGCTGCCTACTTCACCTTCATTGCAGTCTGACTTGAGAGCAAGACAAGTCAAAGTCTGGGGCCAGGATGTCTTCCCAGCTCTTCTGGCCCAAGTGGCCAGGCTACTGGATCAACCATTTGAGCACCAGATGATACAGAATAAAGTCTTACATTAACAGTCTGACCTCATTCCACATTCTACTACAGAACCCAAGCCAGTAGCATGGAGGAGTCATGGTGATTCCATTTTTGACATTTTTTTTTGGGGGGGGGGAGGGGTGGTGGACAGGGTTGTGACTTTAGTTTGGAATTCGGTTTCAACAGAGTTCTAGAAACCAGCAGCAGTGTGAAGATGCTGACAAGTGCTGGGGTTTCTGTTCCTGGGAAAAAGCTCCTGCTCAGGGGGTAGTGGGTGAACCCCACAGACCCTGCTTGTAGCTATTTTATGAGGCTCTTTCAGGACTATGTGGGTTAGAGCCACTGATCTCAAAGGAGGGCAGGTGTGAACGGTTTGTGAGTCAGTCAGGAACCAGACAGCTGAACAGTAGAGGCCCTCTGGATGCTCGTGGCAGATTACCTTATCCCAGGGCTCTGCCTGTTGGGGAAGGAGCTGGAGGACCAGCCCTGGTCAGCCTTCTCTCAGTAGCCATAGCCAAGCTGGCCAGAGCAGTAGCCACTGGGGCCTCTGGCTACTCACGGTGGGCCAGGTCCCAGCTGCATCCCATAGGGCTTTGGGTTGAGACTTTGACCAAGAATGTGGAAAGGGGCCCTAAATGGAAGGAATGATGGCCTAAGATGCACTCTGAGGAGAGAGGCGAACATCTCATCTGTTCAAGATCTCCCTTCCTGGTTATGGCCAGTAGCAGTTAACTTATATTGAATGTTCCCTCGTGCATGGTACTCTGCTAAGCATTTGACATGCATTATCTTACTTGATCCTCATAAAACCTGTATGTGGCAGGCACTTTTATCTTCCTTATTTTATAGATGGAGAAATCTAAGATTTGAGGTGATCTGCCTAAAATCACACAGCAAAGCCAAGAGCTCAACCTAGGCTTTACTTCAAATTGCATGTTCTTAACTAAAACAATATGCAGTATCCCATCCCCTAAAGGCCACAAGACAATGTCTCTTTTCTCACAAATGTTTTCCTCTACCTCAGTGCATTCTTGGCCATAAACATCTCCCTCACAGCTTCCAAATTCAAAGACTGTCTTGCTCCGAGGCATTACCCTGTTGGACTGGTGCAAGAGCAAGTGTTCCTACGCTCCTACCAGGTCACACCTCATCCAGGTACCTATTCTGCTATAACCACCCCTTCTGCATGGGAACATGAAAGAGAGAGCACGTTTCCACCTTCAAAAACCTAGGCTAAGGACTTCCCTGATGGCGCAGTGAATAGGAATCCACCGGCCAATGCAGGGTACACAGGTTCAATGCCTGGTCTTGGAAGATTCCACGTGCCACAAAGCAACTAAGCTGCGTGCCACACTACTGATGCCTGCACGCCTAGAGCCTGTGCTCCATGAGAGAAGCCACCGCAATGAGAAGCCCGAGAACCACAAGAAGAGTAGCCCCCACTCACTGCAACTAGAGAAAGCCCACACAACAACAACAACAACAAAGCAATGAAGACCCAGTGCAGCCAAATAGAAAAAAAAAAAACAAACCTGGGCTAAGAGAAACCTGCTCTCTAAGCCACCCAGGCTTAAGAAAGCCTGTGAGAAGCGGTGGGTGAGCCAGGCAAATGAAAAGTACTAGAGACTCGGGCTGGAGTCCACTAGGTGCAGTACAGGGATGAGGTCAGCAAAGGACAGAGAAGGCAGGGAGTATACGGAGCTCATGAGAGTAGATATAAAAGATGAAACTGAAAGGTAAGTTGAGGCCGGGTTAAAAAAGTGTCTTAAAGCCCACCAGGCAGAAAACTCTGAGCTTTCTCATTCAGACTAAGGGCAAGTCCTGGGCTTATGATCAGGGTCACAGGATGAAAGGGAATTTTTTTTTTAAAAGGGGATTTTAAAAAGAAAACTCTGACAATAGTGTTTCAGATAGAAAATAGGAAAGATACCAATTATACTGCCTATGACATATCTAACACTTTGTGCTTTTTTTTTTAAATGCTCCTTAAAACTAGAAGAAAAATATGCTTTGCTATGAGTCACCCATGGGGGGTCTGAAGTCTCCTCACCTAGCGCTTCCCTTCCCTTCCACGGGAGCCAGAGCTGCCAGCCTGGGCCTCAGGACAGGAAGGGCCTTCTTACATTGCCTCACATGCAAGATTCATTTCTCTGAAGACAGAACTTCTGCACAAGGTACAACATCTATCCCAGCAGCTGGGACATGGCGCGATCCCAAGCACATCATAGCTGGAAGACCTCCTGGATAAAGAACCTCAGTTGGATACAGGACAATAAAGATGAAGTGATGCAAGGGCACCTCTTGCTTATCTCCTCCAAAACCTCTTCAGTGAGGTTTTTACAATTCTTAAGACAATGATGTGAACCTTTGCCAAAATGTCTGGTCACCTCAGCACACTCTTTGGTGGCTGCAATGACCCCATCCCAAAGCTGGACAGGGGCTGAGCACAAACAAGATTCCTGCTGGGTTCTAAACCCATAATTTCCTACATACTTGGTCGAAGAAATGAGGGTAGAGAACTGGACTGGGAGACAGAGAACAAGGTTGAAGATCAGGCTGCACCACTAATAGCCATGAGGTTCTTAGCCTCTCGGGCTTTTTTAAATGAGGGGTTTGTACTAGTTGATCCCAACAAACCCTTGAGCTAATTTGGTTCATTTGCCTCGCTTTTGCAGCACAGCTTACCATACACCACATCACAGCTAGAGTAATTTTCTCAAAATACAAATTAGATCCCTCAACGTATCTCATGCCACTTCCAAGCAGCAAGTCTCCCATTATACAAACCATGTCCCCCACAACCCTGCCCACCGTCCTTGTCCTGTGTGCTCCGGGACCCGCCCACGTCTCCCCTCCATCACTGAGTTCAGATATGTGTTCTTCACCCCATTTTTCACCAGACTCACTCCTACTTCTCCTTCACTTTTCAGTGAAGTGTTACTTCCACAGAGTGTCCTGACCGCTCCTTCTCAATCAGTAACAGTCCTTTGGGATGGCCACTTAACAGTTCCTCTTCTTGGCTGTATCTATCAACTTGTAAATTTCAGGCTTATTTCCTGGGGACTGTTTAACTGCCATTTCCCAAGCACTGTATGGAAGATCCACAAGAGCAGAGACTGGTTCTACTTTTTTGCTCACGATTGGACACCCAGCACCCAGAACTGGGTAAGTACTTGCTGAGTGAGAGGTGCAGAGGATGCCCACAGGAGCCAGCAGGCCCAGTGTTGGGGTGAGGGGGTCGGGGACCTTCCAAGCCGGGCACTTCGTGTCCCTCCTGGTCTTCTACAATGTCTGATCTCTTATCTGTCAGCTGCTCTTGCCCTTCCTGCTTCTGGAAACATCCAGCCTCCATGTGAAAATAAATGGATACCCATCTCTGCCAGTTCAGTTGTTTAGTCGCTAAGTCGTGCCCGACAGTTTTGCCGCCCTATGGACTATAGCCCACACCAGGCTCCTGTGTCCATGTGGTCTCCAGTCAAGGATACTGGAGTGGGCTGCCATTGCCAGTTCAGAGACGGTGATAAAAAAAAGCAAGAGCATGGTTTCTGTGAACGTGGATGCGACTCCAGCCCCTAACATTCGCCCACTGCCGCTCACCCCACACACTCATGCTCACTCCCTAAAAAGTCAACAGGAGCAACTTGAAACCCAAACCCTCGGCCGCTGGAAAACATGTAGAACTCCCCAGGGCCTCCCCCGGAAACGTGGCAGCTCCTTCGGCTGACAGCTGACTAATCTCCACGCTGGATAACTTCCGAGCCGGGGAGAAGCCCGATAACTTGTGAACCCTGTGTGGTTGAAAGGCAGCGGCTTCCTCTCCGAGTCCTCACACTAAAAAGCGGTGGATGCCTTTTTCTGGTCATGGTGTTTGGGCCCTCCAATTGTTCAAGTGCCAGAGTCAAAAATAAGGAACTTTCCTCACTTCATTGTTGCCTTTCTGCACAGAGACTCATTCACTAGAATGTCAGAGGAGAAACAAAGACAGCTGACTGTTTTCTCCCCTCGTTTCTATAATTAGATTCTCATGGAGAACTTGGCCCCAACAGGGCTTCGCTGGACAAACACCTCCCCCCTCAATACACACACACACACACACACACACACACACACACACAGTCTTTCTCTCCTCACTCATCTCGACGGAGACCCACACAAAGCAGTCAGTCACTTACCCTCTTCAGCCACGCGAAATGCTTGTAAACATCAATGTCCCCATCCATGCTGGGCACCCATGTCAGCAGTTAGATTCCTTGGTTGAAAAAGCCCTCTTTCTGGCCAGATACCAAATTCTCTCCTCTTTCTTGCCTCTGCCCCCTCCCCCTCAGGAACGTCAAGCTGTGTTCAGATTTCCCCACGTCCCTGGCCTGCGTCCCTCAGCCTTGCCCTGAGAGGTTTCAGAGACACAGCAGCTCAGACCAGACCGTGCTGCTCCCGTGTCCGCCCCCACAGACGCACACAGGCACCAGCTCTGGGACGCGGAGCCTGCAGAGCGAGGGAACCTAGCAAAAGGTGGGGGAGAAAGACAGACTTGGACAAGAGTCGTAAACACACACACACACACACACACACACACACACACGGGAACATTCTTTTTGGTGATAATACCAGAGGCTGCCAGAGGGAAACAGTCCTGAAGAAAATTCCTCGTCTGGCTTCCCCCTTCTGGAGTGGCTGGAACTCATTAGGGAGAGACCCCGGTTTCCTGTCTCTGCTCCATTCTGCATTTACCCACAGGCTCCCAGCTGCTCTTGGTTTATCTGGGACTGGGGAGAGGACTAAAAATAAGTGCAGCTCTTGGAGGACTGCTGGTTCCCACACACAGCCTGACCCCCACCCAGCAGCCCACGCCTACCCCTTCTCTTCCAGGCTGGCGTCGGGCTGCGCCCTCAGGGAAGCTGATCCTTTCCAAAAAAGAAAAGATTCAGAACCAGCTCCAGTTCAGCTTCTTGGCCCGGCTGGGGGTTTGCCATCCTGGGCGCTGGCGGCACCATCCAGTATTGCTGCCTTAGAGACCTCTGCTGCCAGCCATCGCTCCAGGGCTCCCTGGGGCCGCATTCTGCACGGGGACAGGTGGGAAGGAGCGAGTCCCAGGCCTGCCTCGCTGGTGGCCCCCACCCCAGATGTGTGTCCGTGAGGTCTAGGGAGCGCTCCAGGTAGGAGTCCTGGGAAGGCAGTAGCCTGAAGAAACGAGGAGCTGGGCCTGCCTTCCTACTGACAGGTCCCATGCTGGCTTTCCAGGGTGGTCTCCCCAGCAGCCCCCACATGCTGCCCCCCTCCTCTTCACATTCCCACCTCCTTTGAGAGCTCTCTTAAAAACAGCTTTTCTCCCTTGCCCAGCCCGCAACGTGTGGCCGTTGGCTCTGACTGGTTATGAAAGCGGTCTTTGATGTGGGTGCAAGGGGAACTGTGGTTACACGCAAGGGCTCTGAGCTCCGCTGCCCTAAATAACTTGCAGACACGCATCTTGTGACTGCGTGTGCCTTCCCTGCACACCTTGGGGGTCAGCAGGGGGTTTCCTGGAGCTCCCAGCCTGAAGAGAAGGCATGCTGCTTATCATGGTATCTTCGCTGTCCACAGCCCAGAAGCAGGGCCTGAGGACAAACCAGAAAACACACACAGTATCCAGCAGGCTGGCCCTGTCCACAGACAACACAGAGGCGGCAGGAGAAGGGCTCTGGCCAGCTGCTGGCACGAGGGGGAGGAGTAGATTCCTGGAGACACACCCAGATCAGAGGCCAGAAAGGAAAAGCAGGCTCAGCTGCCCATGCCCTGAGCTCTCGAGCCTTCTTCTGGCCTCTGGCCCAGTTCCAGAGTGCAGCGAGGGCCCTATTCACCGAGGTCCCCTGCCCTGGACTAGGGCAGGATGTGCTAGTCAAGATCCCTAAGGTTGCAGGGGTAGCTAGAGCTTTTTATTTTTTTTTCTGTCTAAAAACCTGGCAAAGTGTTCATTTTGGTCAACACACATTTGCCCAGCATCCAAAGCAACTGAAACCAACTTCCTAACCTGGGCAAATGAAGTATTTACATGTGGCACGTAATAAAGGTATTTCTGGGGTGCTGGGGAGGAAGAAGCAAAGTCAGTTTGAGGGTCTGTATGGGGAAAGGCCTGTACACCCTTGGAGAAAGACTGATATCCTTTGGAAGGTTCCAGTGTGAGAGGAGAAAAGAGGGGGCTGGGCAGCAAGGTAGCTGCCTCCCACTGCCCGTGGGGGGCTGGCTCCCTGGTACCCATGCCTCTCCCCACATCACTGCCTGCCCTGCGGTACTCAACCACACCTGTTCCCATTTCAGACAGGAGGACATGTGTATGAGCTCTGATTCACAGCTTTAGTTTCTACACCTAGCACAATTCTTAGCACACGGTAACAACTTCAATGATCTTTGAATGAAAGAATGAGGCTCAAATAGTGAAACTGGCAAGATAAGTCTGAAACTACTTGGAGGGAATGAGTTTCCCAGAGGTAAAGATGCTTGACTCAGAGAGGAGAGAGAGATAGGGTCAACTTCATCTATTAGCTAAACTCATGTGTGATGAATTGGAAGTTGGTGGGGGGAGGGGAGGGGGAGGGGAGGGGGAGAGGAGGGGAGGGGGAGGGGAGGGAGGAGTGGGAGGGGACAGGGAGAAGGGGAGGGAAGGGGGGAGGAGGGAATGGGAGGAGAGGAGAGGGACAGGAGGTGGGAGGGGAAGAGAGAGGAGAGGAGGGCGGAAAGGAAGAGGGAGGAAATCCAGACAAATTGCAGCTAAATTCTTGACATATTTTTATGGTACCCTCAAGTAGCAATTCTTACCTCAGTTCTTTTTTTTTTCCTTTGAAACCCTAAATTTTATATTGTAGTCAACTCAATGCACAAATAGCACTCTAAAGGCCTAGGATCAAACCCACAGCTGCACCCCCTCACTCAGAAGGCCACCCAGCCAGGGGCTCCTCACAGCGAGGCTTTGGGGGATCGGACAGGCCCTTGACTACGTCCGTAAAATGTATACAAAGCACTCTGAGTATGTATAAATCACTATTTCTCTGAAATAGTTTTCATCAGATCATCAAAATGATCCATGACTCCCAAAAGATTGAAAGCCTGGGTTTTATCCCATCTAAGTAGTTATTTGGAAAGGATTAGGCTGCCCTTATTAAGCAGGGTTGGGATGGTCCCACTTCTACTCCACTGCCCTGTGAGGTAGAGCCTCAGGGACTCCCTGGATCCATCACTAAAGAGAGAAGTCTTCAGGAGCCACACAGGATACACCAATAAGATTCATTATAGTGACCTACAGCCCTCAGAGCCTTCCCAAAAGCAACTCAAGATCAGCGAGACTCAACTCATTACTGTCTGGAACATGAGGCAGCCAGTGAGGGCAAAGAGCAGGCATCTGATCATTTGCGGGAGTAAAAACACACCTAAGAGGCCAGAGTCGTCAGTGAACTTGTCCCAGGGTCCAGTGGGGAGGCCTCAGGAGAGCTGCTTATCTGGCTGGAATCCCATGTATGCGGGAATGACTGTGGATGGAGTTCTGAGATTTGCTCCTCCTGCTGGTGGTCAGGAATCAGGCACAACTATGGACCGAGAAGGGTCACGAGCTAGTCAGCTGACCTCTCGCCTGCATCCTGAGCTCCAGCTCAGGGCTGAGCCTTGGCCTCTGGACCATGGTGATAGGTGCCAGGACACCCTGATACGTCAGATACAGGCTTATGTCCTTCACCAGGCACGCTGCACCGTAAGCCTACCTCTGGGGAGAAGAAGGGATGGCCTGAGGACACCGGTCCTCTGGGCTGTAAGGTCCTGCTTGTGCAACAGCATCCTGGCCCCACAGCCCAGGTGCCCACAGTGAAGATCCATCTCCAAAACGGGTAACAGAAGGGGTGGCACACTCTGCCTGTAGAGGGCCAGATGGCAAACATAATTTCAGGCTTTGCGGGCCATATGGTTTGTTACAGTCGAGTCTCTCATTTACAGCACAAAAGCAGCCACAGCTAACGTGGAAGCCAGTGAGGGTGGCTGTGTTCCAGTGACATTTTTTTGTGTGTGTGTGTGAACAGTAAGATTTAAATTTTACATCATTTTCACATCACAAATTAGTCTTCTTGTGATTTCTCATCAATCACTGGAAATCATAAAAAATCATGCTTGGCTTTCAGGAAATAACAGATAGGCAGCAGGCCAAATACAGACCCTAGATTGCGGACCCTCGGGTGAGGATGATGTATCTCTCTCTATAATCAATCTCCAGGGACAGAGGCACTCTTGTAAAAATGCAGATTCAGGCCCAGCAGGTTGGGAATCGGGCCTGAGACTGGGCATTGCTAACAGTCTCCCCAGTGATGCTCATCCTGCCAGTCTTAACGACCGTATTTGAGGAGTAATAGGAAACTATTTTCAGAAGTTCCTTGGAGCACAGGCTACTGAGCAGTTTGCCTGGCAGTATGACTCCTCCTGAGCCTTCCTACCTGCCTGAAAGGGCAGGACACCCAGCGCTGTGGTTCTGGCATGCCCTGTTTGCAGGCGGAGGGTGGGCGGGTGTCTACATGCTCAGACCTCAGGTCATGCTAACCCGGCAACATCGCCCACCATCTCCCCTGGGCCCGGAGCAGGAAATTGAGTGGGGAAGGATTTATTTGCTCTTCCACCAGTGTTTGCACATTCTTGCTCATTTATAAACATTGGTTCTTAGGGACTGAACCAGTCTCAAGTCAGGTCTGAAAGAATCCAGATCTCCAGAATTTTAGTAAGGTACAATTACTAGAGGGCAAACAAAAAAAAAAATCCCCAAAGTGAGGAAAATTAAAACTGCTAAGTTTGCAATGGCCAAAGGCCCCCAGTTTGGGGTGTTATGCCAGGAAAAAAAAAAATACTTTCAAAATCCCCAAGGTACAGGAAACCTCTCTAGGACAAGGCCTGAAAAACCCAGGTCAGGAAATGGGAAATAGAGAGCCATCCTAACTAACAGTGTGCCAGTAAAAGGCACTGGGATTAAAGGTGTCTGGAGAGAGCTTCTTAGCTTTGATAATGGAAGGTCAGGTCTGTGCTCCCGGGACCAGCAGTCACCCCTCTGGTCTCCTCCCCCCAGGAGAAGTGGTGCAGCACAAGCAGTAAAGGCATCCCAGGCCTACCATTTGTCCACTGGATTCCAAGGAAAATAATTCTTTTTGCCAGCTGACTCAGGTACACTGTCCAGCAGCTTCATTAATGAGAGGAGCTTATGTCCTCTTTCAACGTGGCTGGCGGGGGGGCGGGGGGTGAGGGGAAGCAGGCAGCTATTTTCTCACATAAAGCAGGTTCCTTGAGCTTTAGACTTTCCAGCATTTGTCCCTGACTCCCACCTAGTGGCTTTTTCCAGTACTGCACAGAGACAAAGGCCCTCCTCCAACCAGCACACCAGCCCAGCGTGAGTCCATTGGGAGAGAGAAGCACAGGAGAGAAAGTACCTACAAGTCTAAGCTCTCAAGTTCACACCTATAGAGGGACACACACTGGAAACTGACTCACAAAGCCTTCATTTTTTTTTAAATGAAAAATAATCACCAAATTTCCCCTTTTCTAACATCCAGAATGCCAACATTTTCCTATAAAACTCCTGCCTGTAACTTTTCAAAATGAACATGTTTGCCACACAAATACCCCATCCATCTCTTACTCCAGGCCCTGGGTGGAGGACAGAGATACAGAGAATTGCAGGGCACGAGAAACTCAAGCTGATGGCTTATAATTCAGAAAACAGCTTCTCCCCACCTTTTTTTTTTTTCCCTAAACTCCTCTGGCTTTTCAATATGGTGAACAGATTTGCTCCTCTGGCCAGAATGAAAGATTGCAGGCCAACTCTGGCAGGAACGCAGGGGCTTTGTTTGAGGAGCCGCCATCTGTGACAAGGTGGCTGAGTGGGTGAGGGGCGGGGGGTGGCCGTGAGCCCTCCTGGGCCTGGTCTATTTCCTTGTGTGGAGAGACTGGTTAAGAAGGTAACTGAGGGCACATGAATATCTGATATATAGACTGACAGAAGTGAGACCCAAGATGGGGTTCACTTCCCTGGACCAGCCGGGCAGGCTCAGAGGAGGCTCCCCGGTCAGAGCATCCCATTTCACCACTCCAGAGATGATGGCCTTGGCTGAGCCCTGAACATGGAGCAGCTATACCAAGAGAGGTTCCCTAACCTGTCTCTACTTTGCAAACTTAAAGGTCCAGACTGAGGAACTTCTCTGGTGGTCCAGGGGCTAAAACTCCACACTCCCAATGCAGGGGGCCCAGGGTTCAATCCCTGGTCGGGGAACTAGATCCTGCATGCCGAAACTAAGACCCAGCACAGCTAAATAAATAAATATATTTTTAACAAAAGTCCACACTGAGGAAGGCAGGGACTGATGGCTACCAGAGGGCTGCTCTAAAGCCCTTAAACTGCACGACTGGAATGCGTGGCCAGATCCTACAGAGGGATTGTCAAACCAGCTGTCATTTCCAGTAGGGAAACTGAGTCCCAGAGGAGGGAAACGAGGTTCACCCACGTCCACACGCGGGTGGCACAGAGCTGGCCTTTTGGCTCATCCCTCCCTCCCACACTGCCTCACCTGGTCCGTTCCCTACCACCTGCCTGAACACGCAGGGCAGGACACCTGCAGCCTGGCCAAGGAGAGCCTGGGTTCCCCAGGGAGGCCAGGCCTGCTCCGTGAACCCTGCTTCCAAAAAGCAGCACAGAATACAGTCCCTCTGGAGGGTCTCTGCCAAGCTCTCCCCTTACCCGCCCTCCCCTCTGCTGCTTCTGGGTTTACTTGTCTTTCCTCAGACTTTAGCCCCTGAAACCTCAGGTCTTCACCAAAAATCCCATAGACCCACATCTGAAGTGATTAAACAATGGGACAGTCTGGTGCCTTGTGGATGAAGAATGTGTGTACCCGGCTATTAGAGAAGCCCCCAGAGATGCTCCATCTGGAGACTCTGCTGGCTCTGGTATCGCTTGGGCATCTCCTAGGAACCAGGCTCACTAGGTCTAATCACCCCTCCCTTTCTCACTCAGTTCAGTCGCTCAATCATGTCTGCCTCTTTGCAACCCCATGGACTGCAGCACACAGGCTTCTCTGTCCATCACCAACTCCCAGAGTTTGCTCAAACTCATGGACATTAGGTTGGTGATGCCATCCAACCATTTCATCCTCTGTCGTCCCCTTCTCCTCCTGCCTTCAATCTTTCATAGCATCAGGGTCTTACTGGTTGGCTTCTCACTAGTTGGCTGTTTCCAGCCCCTTACAGGCTCCACTCTCCCTAAGAGTTTCACCCCCAGGTCACCACAAGCTTAGCTGTAGGGAGGGGAAAGAGGCGGCCCCTTTTTGGAACTCGGCTGCATTCCCATGACAGCAGAGATGCTGCAGCCTTCTGGCATGGGCCTCAGCTTCATCTCCTGCAAGTCCTGACCCTGAGCTTGGCCTGGTCTGCCAGCCATGAAAGAGGGGCTCAATCTTATACTGTCAAAGCGTGGCCTCATTGATGCTGCTCTGCAGGCCAGGTTCCATGAAGCCTGCTTGCCTTGGACTTCAGGAACCTTTCCTGTACAAAAGCCCCGTCCAAAGCTCCCTGGTGTGCCACCAACTTTGAGGATAAGCCCAGAGTTCAGACACAGATACTGAAACTGTGCCCCACAGCGTTTATAGAAGCTAGTAATAGAAATTCTTGAATTTGTCTTATAGAACAACAGATAAGGGAATAACTTGTTAAAACTCTTTTGCTTATAAACTGCCCTTGTTGATTAAGCTCACTTGGTTTTTTCTTTCTTTCCATTTTCCTCCCCTTAATAGCATATCTTTCCAGCTTCACGCAGCCCAGCTGTTTTCCAATTACTTGGAGTCATTACCTGACCAGCATGAGCTGGGCAGGGGCTGGTTGGCACCACCCTAAAGCTGAGTCTGTGCAGATGTCTGAATGAATGGCCTTTTGACGTCAGAGGATTGGAAAACTCCACCCTCAGATGATGCTAAGGGTCTCCGTCTCCAGTATGCGGAAATAAGAACCCAAACACACCTGCGCAGAACACGGATTTCCTCACAGTCACCTCTCCCCTAAGACCACCCTGCTTATCCCATAAATACTCCAACTCCCTCACCTTCAGTGAGGTAGACCTGAGACATATTCTTATGTCTTCTCACTTGGCTACCTTGAGAATAAACTCTTTCTTGGCTGTAAACTAGGTCCTTCAGTGCTTGACTTGCTGTGTGTCAGACAAACAGATCTGGTTGGGTAACAGTACTGTTCCTTTCCCTGGTGGCTCAGTGGTCAAGAATCCGCCTTCCAGTGCAGGAGATGCAAGAGACACAGGTTCAGTCCCTGAGTCAGGAAGATCCTCTGGAGGAGGAAATGGCAACCCACTCCAGTGTTCTTGCCTGGAGAATTCCATGGACAGAGGAATCCATGTGGTCACAAAAAGTCAGACCCTACTGAGCATGCACTGCTCCTACAACAAGGGAATCCAGGCCCTTTGTTCCTTTTATCACTGAAGCCCCAGAGGGTGTCTCCAGCATAGAGAGCCCCCATACACACCCTTCCAGACCTAAAGCCTACTCTTCCTCATTCTATTGGCTGCCCAGAAAGGGAGGATCCTATTTAGGCCTCAAAGCTCTGGAAATATGCTCACAATCCAGTACCCCTGAATCCTGGGCAGTTCTGTTCCACTTGTATCTTTACCACAAGTCTGGCCTGTTTCTAACTATTTCCAGGCCAAGGATCCTTGCTGCTGATGGCCACTCTGTGTCCACCCCTGCCAGCACCCAGCAGAGGAGGAACCAGCCCCACTGTAAAGAAACACAGCTGCCCAAACAGTCTTTCTGACCACAGTGCACTAGGACCAGAGCTCCCTCACCACTTAAAATGTAAGGGCAGGGGCCCAGGACTAGTCTGCTGTTTGCTGTAACCACCAACCACTCCCCTACATCCGCCATGGCCCCTTCAGCAGCCCCTGTTTCTGTGCACTACAGTCGCCATCATCTGAGCCTGAGGACCCCCGTTGCAGCTACTGATGAACAGAAGACAGAGATTCCTACCACATGATCCTCTCCCTTCTCACCACAGCTAATTATTGGCCCTTGGGTGGACACTTGACCCAAAGGCAGCTAGTCCATAGCTGAGTGTAAGTGAAAATGTCTTTAATTTCTATTTCTTTTGCATTTAACATTTCTTCCAAAAACTCTGAATTAGGTCAATGAGATTCTCTCCTTTGGGGGTTAACACACATACACAGAAAACATGAACTTGTCAATCAACAAGAAGACTAACATCAAAGCTAAAGGATGTGTGGCAGTCACCGTGAGCCCTCTTCCTAAGGGCGACTCATTTCCCCCACTTCTTGGTTTCTCCCTGACAGAGGCTCCCCTCCACTGTGATGAGAGTGCCAGCCTCTCTTGCAGCTAGAATATGCACATGCGAACAAATCCTGACCACTGGGACCATATAGGAAGCTGCTGGGAGGTTTCAGAGAGAGATTTTCCTCCCCAGTTTATAAGAAGAGGACATGTTCTACCTCTGGACACAACTGTATCTGTGTGAAGGGAGGCTGCCCAGAGCTTCAAGTAGCCTTCTTGCCCTACTTCTTAGGGCAGCAGTACCCCAACCTTTTTAGCAGCAGGGACCAATTTCATGGAAGACAATTTTTACACGGGTGGGGGTGGGGTGAATGGTTTCAGAATGATTCAAGCTCATTACCTTTATGTGCCCCTTATTTCTAACCTAATGCCGCTGCTGATCTGACAGGAAGTACTGGTCTGCAGCCTGGAGGTTGGGGACCCCTGTGTTAGGGGACATGCCTGAGGGAAAACCAACCCCTGAGGATGGGGATGGAGAAAGATAAGAAAAGTCCGTGTCTTTGAGGTCATCCCAGAGCTACTGATTTAACTCTGGGACCACCCATCCCCTGGACATATATTAGTTACATATAACTAATACATGTATTATTATTTATATGTTAGTTACATATATATTAGTTATATGTTAGTAACATAATATATAACGTTAGTGACATATAAATCTCCTTACTGTTTGTATTTTATTGAGAAAGAATCCCCACTGACAGATGTCATGAGGCAGCGCTAGGTCATGCTAGGCCAGATTATAACAACTGAGGTTTATGATGAAGGGGAACAGTGCAAACATCCAAGGGATGCACAGATACCATGAATGAGAAGTGTGAAGGCACAAGCCTGGCTTCAAGCTATCTTATTAGTTCCAATTCTGAGTCACGTGTGTTTTTTTGTGGTTTTTTTGGGGGGGCAGGTAATAATTCACGTGAGTCTCTGTGGTTTAAGGCAGTGCTTTATAAACTTTAAAGTGAATATGAATCACCTGGAAATGGTTCAGTGGATTGGGGAGGGGAGAGGCAAGGTCTAACGTTTCTTTAAGACAAGTATCAGGGGATGCCAAAGCTGCTGGTCCACAGACTACAATTTGAACAGCAATACCTTCTAATTAAAAGTACCAATCCAGACTTCCCTGGTGGTCCAGTGGTTAAGAATCTGCCCACCAATGCAGGGGACAAGGGTTGATCCCTGGTCTGGGAAGATTCCGTATGCCACGGGGCAACTAAGCCCGTGAGCCACAACTACCGAGCCCAGGCTCCACAAAAAGAGAAGCCACCGCAATGAGAAGACAGCGCATGGCAACTAGAGAGTAGCCCCCCTCACGACAACTAGAAAAAGCCTACACACAGCAACAAAGACCCAGTGCAGCCAAAAATAAATAAATAAAAATTTTAAATAAATAAATAAAAGTACTAACCTAAGGCAATCTAAAATTAATCTAAAGAGGAGCTGTGGGTTTGTTCACCGCCTTGAATTCTATTTCCATACAGATAATACCTGCTACGGACTGTGTGTGCACCAGATTGTAAAATGACTTTAAATTTGGGAAAACGAAAATACACACAGGTGGTCTCTGTCCAGAATCAAAACCTTAACAACCAGCCCTGGTATCTTGGAATGTTTACGTGAACTTTTGACTCCCCCCGCCTGCCCCACCCCCATCAAAGTACACCACTCATAGGTTGCTGATGGCCGTAATTACTCCAAAAGATTTATGAATCCAACAACTTTTAGAAACATCTATCCCAAGGCAAGCATTTCCCCAACTGTTGTAAACAGCCACCAAAACAGATCTGCAAATCTGAAAGCAAGCTGTTTTCTGGGATGGATCTTGCAGAACCGAACACCACCACGACTGCTTTTAGATCCAAAACAGTTTTTAAGAATCTCTTTTGGTAAATTTTAAAAGTTAGATCCTTATTTCATACCACACACTAAAAAGACTGCAGATGAATACAAATCAAACTATAAACCTACTGGAGAGAGTATACAGGTAAATATTATTTGATCTGCGGTCAGGTGGGGACTCTCTAGAAAGAAAAGAAGCTCAAACAGGAAAGATTGATAAAATTACAATTCTTTTATATAATTAAAAAAAAAAAAACAAAAAAAAAACCCCACCAAAAACAACATTTAAAAACAAAAGTGAGGAAAAGGAACACCACAAAGCAAAGAGCTGGTAAACAGTCATTAAATATAAGAAAAGCACTAAAACCCAAATAGGGTCAGGGAGACAAGAATACAGAATGCTACCAGACCAGACTACAGCAGCCGCAGCCAAGAGACTCAAAATAATCGCTGGGTTGTGTATGTGAAGAAAATATTAGAACTATTTTCTTAACCGGTCTTTTAAAAAGGATCTTCTATCTGGGACTGTTTTATAATTTACATATATTAGGACAATTCTCCATATATGAATATGTGTATTTGGAGAATGAATTTTTTTTTTCATATTGGGGTACGAGATCAAAAGTTTGGAAACCATACAGAAGAATAAATATTAATAAGCTTATTTAAAAATTCAGCCTTTCTACTAAACAAAGAAATGGAAAGATAAAATGAAACTTTTTCCTATGAAATTAGCTGTTTTTTCAATCTTAGTGCTTGTTGTTGATCAGGATGTACCTCAAGCCCTGCCAATGAAAATATAAATGGGTAAAATCTTTCTGAAAAGCAGTTTGGAAAAAATGTGTCACAAGGCTTAAAGATATTAATACCTTTGATCAGAGTTTGCCAGACTTAGCAAACTGCATGAAACACACTTATTAAAAATTATTTATCTAAAATTCCAACTTAATGGAACATTCTGCATTTTATCTGTTAAGCCTGCTTTAACTATTATTCTACTTTCACGAATCCATCTGAAGAAAATATTTAGATAAATATTTCTAGACAAAGACAGTCTCTGCAGCAACGCCACGTTATTAGTGAAAGATTAAAAAATACCTCAATTCAATATTAGAGGAATGGCTACATAAATTCAGGCACATCTGTACAAGGTAAATATACATAGTCACTGCAAATTATGTATTGATAGTCTGATTTGATTTCCTTGAGGCTTCATAAAATTTTCTGTAAACACTGCAGCCTGAGTCGGTACTAGCAGGATTACAAGGAGGGATAGATGCCCATGCCAGGCGTAAAGTGAGCTAGAGAGTCGCAGCTGCATGGAGAGGTGAGCAGAAGATGGTCAGACATGACAGGGCAGAAGCCAGGACCAGCATCATAAAGCAAACACAGTAACAGCCAGAGAGTGCCTCTCTAGGGAGGCAAAGGGGATCCTTCTGCTGGGGAAAAAGAGGACTAACCTACCTAAGCCATTCCCTGGCAACTTCCAACCTAGTTAAAAGAGCATGTGGAAGGCTTCCTCAGTAGTCCAGTGCACGGGTTTGATCCCTGGTCTGGGAAAATCCCATGTGCCGCAGGGCAACTAAGCCCATGAGCCACAACTACTGAGCCCTCACTCTAGAACCTTTGAGACAAAACTATGGATCCCACACGCTCTGGAGCCCGTGCTCCACAAGAGAAGCCACTGTAATGAGAAGCCCACACACACAACTAGAGAAAGCCCGCACGCAGCAATGGACCCAACACAGCCAAAAATAAAGAAGCAAATAAATAAATAAAAAGAGCCTGTGGAGAAGCAGGCGGGGACTTCTATCATCAGTCTGAGAGGACCACCAAGAACCACCTTCATGTGGGGGAGGGATGAGAAGCTGGTCTGCAAACCAAAACTGTAACAGGCCCACCCAAGACCCACCCAGGAGCCTTCACCTCCCTCTGTGGGCAATCTCGGTTGCTGCTATAACAAATTACCACAAACTCAGTGACTTGCAATGACAGAAATTCATTATCTTACAGTTGTGGAGGTCAGAAGTCTGAAATGGTTCTTACTGGGCTAAAATTAAGCTGTGGGTAAGACTGCTTTCCTTTCTGGAGGAGAGGCCAGTTTTCCAGTTCCTGGTGGCTGCCTGTGTTCCCTGGTTCTTGGCCCTTCCACCTTCAAAGCCAGCAGTGGTCGGCGGCTGGGGGGGTGAGTCCTTCGCCCATCCCATCACTCCAACACTGACTCTTCTGCCTCTCCTTCCTCTTACAAGGACGCCAGTGATTACACTGGGCCCACCTGGATAACTCAGACCACTCTTCCCACTTTAAATTCAGCTGATTAGCAACCTTAATTCCACCTGATTCCTTCCCTTCCACCATGTATGGAAACTTATTCACAGGTTCTGGCAATCAGGATGTAAGCATCTTCAGAGGATCATCATTCTCCCTACCACACTGGCATGGGCATGTTACAGAACCCTAAGCTGACAGCCTATGTAATGAAAACATTGAACAACACATATCATGAACATGATAAAGAGTTCATCAGTGTTCAGAGGAAGGCATGCGGATGTGACTATCGACAAACTCCTGAAGGGGAGGAGCTAGGACACCTCGGATAAAACTGATGGCATTCCACGGGCTCCATGACTGTGCTCCCCCACCCAGGCCATGGGCCTACTCACCGAGCTCTCCTTGAACCAATCCTTTATGTAGGCAGCTGTGGGGCCCGGGATCTGGCTCAGGAGGGCTGCCCTCTCCTGAGAATGTTCCAGCATCTCCAAGGCCAGCCTCAAGTCCTCGACGAGATGGAGCACCGGGAAGGGGTTCATGTAGGCGGCTGGGGAGACCGGTCCGGGCTCACAGGTACCATCGCTAACATCTGCCCCTGTTTTAGTTCCTGAAACAAGAGAAAGGTGGGAACCTGGATGAGAATGGTAGATGCCATGGGCAAGGAACTGGTAGAGAGCAAAGTTAGTGAAAGGGGAGGGGAGAGGGACGGATCAGAAGCCTCGATGACCACTTCTGCCTCAGCAGAATCACTCACAAAGTGAACTTTGCAGAAATCCTCTTTCATCCTGGGTTGGGCATGAGAGAGGAGATGACTGTGCCCGTTGTGACTGGCTGGGGGAAGCTCATGTGCTCAGACAACAGGGAGAGCACAGCCAGACCTCACCTGCAATCAAGTGCTTGTGTGCTGAAACAGTGAGATGACAGGCCCCAGCTGTGAGAGGAATAAACCTGTCTTCTTTGAAGTTAATGTGGTAAACTGTATGCACAGAGAGCTGCACATTCTTGTGTGCGCATTCCACCCCCCTCACCCCAAGGTGGATCCTCACCCTGGGCTGGCCTAGTGACTTACTCTGATCAACAGGATGCAGAGGAAGTGATGCTGTGTGGGATCTGGTGAGGAGGAGTCAATCAAAATCTTTCTAGGTCTTCCCAGTTGGGCGATTCTATATCCTCTGGTACACTCACACCTTTGACTTGTATTTATCACTGTGTGTATCCATATTTCATCTCCCGTCATGGACTATGAAGTCTCTGAGGGCAGAGCCTCTGTCATCATTGGCTGAAACAGTTATCATGCCCCCTGCCCAGTAGACTGAGGGGGAACTGGCTGAATGTCTGTACCTATGCTTGGATGAATAGCTAAGAGGAAAAATGCCTGGATTTCCACAGAGATCTGGGATACTGGTCAGCTTTTTCTAAATTGGTATGTCCCAAGTAGGACTGTGTTTGCCTTTCTAAACCCCACCATTAAAAGAGAAGAAGAAGGGAAAAAAGTCTTCTTTGCATAGATGGTGATATATTTTCTAAACCAAAACTGGGGCAACAGAGTCTAACAAAGGATTTCTGTGCTTCTTTCATCAGTTAAGAAACATTTTAGAAAATATGGTTCATGGTGGAATTTCCAGGGCATTTGGATTGTTTATAAAGCCAACAGAATAAAATATTTGAAATCAGGACTCTTGCTGGAAAATGTGGGCTGTAGGGCCACCACATCCACGGTTACACTGCAGGCCTGTCGTCTAATTCCAGGTTCCTCTACTCTTTTCAAAGCCAACTTCCTACTTGCCATGGCAGTCTTTGGAAAGAGAAATCCACACAGAAGGAAACAATTACTTTTAGATTGCTGGTTTGCTTTCTGAAAGTGCAGGTTAGAGGGAATTGTGGATCACAATCCACAAACAAGTCCATGGCTCTGGGGAGCTAGGAGACGGCCCCGTTACCCCCACTCTGATGTGTGCTCAGCACTTTCTGGCTTGTACAAATCCAATTAAAAGTTGCCTAGGAAAGGTCACAGTCAAAAACTTCAGGAAAGAAAATGGACAGAAGTAGGGCAAGACCCCCAATCTCCAAACAAATGCTAAGTCATGCCTCTCCATCCTGAACACACTCCAACACACACACATTTACAAATGTAGGATAAGTCAGGCCAGAAGTATGTGGGAAGACTGAGATTTTCATTCACTTTCTATCAGTGAGGCCTTGGACAAGTCCCTCCCATTCCGTGGGCCCCTCCCTGCCCCCAAAGCCTTGGGATTTTTTCTTACTATTCACATATTGTATGTGTGTGTAAAGGTGTATGAGTGCATGTGTATCTGTGTCCATCTTTGCATGTAATGTGTACATACATAAAAGACTTTAATTTCTATTTCTTTACAATTTACATCAAAACACAGGCTCAGAAAATAGTCCAAAATGGTGAAACTCCTTAGTCCTAGCACTAGCAAAAGTAACAGTTACCCAGAAGACTCAGTTCCACACGCCACACAGATTCTCTACAGCCAACTGACTGCTATGGAAAAACTACAATCACAGAGGGAAACACACAAAAACAGGACTATCAGATGCAACAAATAAGAAAATGCATACCCTCATACCTGGGTTTAACAAAACAATACAGAAGTGACAATAACAGAAGGCAAGGTGTTGAGCCCTAAAATGCCTCTCAGAAAACAGTAGCTCACCTCCCGTTCAAGCCCTAACAGAGATTCTCTTTGGGGGCAATCTCTCAATTACTTTATCTTGAACAATAAAGCATTCTTTGGAGAAGATAGATTAATACAAAGGGCTTCAGTTTTATATACACATTGAAATCCTCTACAGACGCCAGAGTCCCACCTCCAGGGTTCCAGTTTGATTGGTCTGAGGCTGATCTGGGATAACAAAAAAGCTCCCCAGGTGATTCCAGTGTACAGCTTAAGTGGAAACCACTGGCTAGCAAATCAAATTAATCAATTCCAAGTGTTGATGTTTAGAGAGGACACCCCTGATAATTTTTATCTGAAGCACGTTAAAACCCAAATTTAATACAGATTCAATAATTGTTAGGGGGGAGATGAAACAACCTAAAATGCAAGTATAGGATTTTATTGAAAGCCTTTCAGTGGTCATGTTCAAAAGCACCTAAGTATGTGTAGCAGTTATTAGGATTATTCAGAAATGTTTTGGATCTCCTCTACTTAAGCTCATACTGGGACAACACTTCTGCGCCTTGAAGCCACTCACAGCCACATGACTTCCTCTGACCAATAAACATGAAAACTGACATTGTCACTTCTAAAAGAAGGTCTTTAGGAACCAGAACACAATTCCTTTTATCTCTTTCACTTGCTCTGGCCTCTGGCAATGGTGGGAACTGAATCTACCCATGTTACAAAGAGATGATGACATAGACCAAGCCCTAAGCAGACCCGGGGCAGTGGGGGAACTTGTGGTATAAGCTGTTTCAAGGCAACTGATATTGTGGGACTGTTTGTTACTGCAGCATGACGACTTAGCCTGTCTTCATTTACATGATATATGTTACACAATTCAGAAATACATACATTCAAGGTAAACTTTTTAAAAATGATCTTTATCATACAAATGGGGTTCTTCGACATGAGATGAAATAACTGATGAGAGCCTTGTATGTGAATTTTCAAAGTGCTGTGTTTACAACAACTTAAAAGTAAAAATATGGACTCTAAAACTCTGCACATCAAAAGAGTGATGCATGTCGGTAGCTCCAGCACTACCTGGGAGTGTGGTGCAAATGCAGACTCTCAGGCCCACCTCTATATTTTATCGACATCCCCAAATGCTCTTTAACTGCTCTGGGATGTTACACTTTTATTCAGAAACTAGCTCTTATAATGACAGAAATAGTATGTTCGGATAAAGGTAAAATGCTTGAATAAAAGTATTATTTAAAATGTCCCGGTGAGACAAAAAATTCATAATTTTTTACAATTAAATGCCTGTAAGTACACATGTGACTAAATCAATATTATGAGTACTTGCCTATTTGGGAATATATTTTGGATATATGTTTTACATAAATGAAGGTAAAAAAGGAAGATGTAGAAACTTTAATGAAAAGACATGAAAGTATGAGAAAAGAACAGGAAAATTTGAAAAAGAACCAACTGGAAACCAAAACACGAAGAATACAGTTACTCAGGTTAGAAAATTAAGTGCATAGGTTAAACAACAGATAAGAGAATTACTGGAGTGGAAGGGAGAAGGAGCTATTGAAGCAGAGGCAACAGTGAAAGAAAAAATGGTTACGGATTTGTCACCAATAAAATCTTCATTAGGGGTTCCCTGGTGGCTCGGTGGTAGTGAAGATGCCTGCGAAAGCAGGAGACACAGGCTCCATCCCTCATCCAAAAAGACCCCACGTGCTGCAGAGCAACTAAGCCACAAAAATTGAGCCTGTGCTCTAGAGCCTGGGAGCCACAACTACTGAGCCCACATGCTGCACTTATTGAAGGGCCCCAGAGCCTGTGCTCTGCAACAAGAGAAGCCACCACAGCGAGAAGCCCGTGCAACATAACTAGAGAAAAGCCTTCGCAGCAAGACAGACCCAGAACAGCCAAAAAAAAAAAAAAAAAAAAAAATTTTCAGTCTTCTCAGTTTAAAGACACACATTGAGTCCCCAAAGGGATACATTAAAACAAATCCTAGCAACAACACAGTGAAACTGAAGAACAAAGATAAAAGAAATTTAAAAGCAACCAGAGATAAAAGATATTCTACAATTAGACTGTCAAAGACTTCTCATCAGCAATAAGTCCCAATGACCACAAAATAATATCTTCAGGTAGCTACCAACCTATAATCTGTACAAGATAAACTACCACTCAAGATTTAAGAATAAAATAAGGACATTTTTCACATAAATGACGTATGCAATTTATTACTGGCAAAGTATTTCTGAAGTGATTTTAAAAGATCTACTTCATGAAGCAGAAAAAATGCACCAACCAAAAAGGAGGGGGATAAAAGAATCAACTATGTCCGAGAAGTTGTTTAAATTGTTCATTAAACAAAATAAATACTGTCAGTTTAAAAAACACACATGGCAGGGGAGAGGGGCAGCTCCCAAGAGTGGTTGAACCCAGGGTCTGTTTCCCCAGGGCCAGCTGCAGCCGCCCCGTCTCTCTTCCAAGACAAGCAGAAGAAAGACCATGTGAGAACACAGTGAGAGGAAAATAGTCCACAAGCAGTTAGAGAGATCTCACCAGAAATCAACCCTGTGGGCACCTCGATCTCAGATTTTTCAGCCTCCAGAACTATTTTCCATTTCTTCTTGCTGCTCTTCAGTGGTACACAAGTATGACAAAACGCACAAGACAGGAGAATTTATAGACAGCTGTTACTCAGGCGGAGCCTTTGAAAGAGGAGCTGCAGCTTCACCCTCAGATCTGCAGCCCCTTGGGCACCATCAGACGCCTCCACTGAAGACCCAGAATGGAGACCACTGGACTGCATGGCCTGTACATTCTCTAACAACTACTCAGACTTAAGGGCTTTATTCCAACATTTTTCTTTGAGAGCTAAGACTAGTTTATGAAATATGGGAAAACAAAAAAAACTTGGATTTTGAGACCCAATGGATCTAGTATTTTTTCCTGATTATGCTTTCCAGTTAATCTTTCTATGCCTCAATTTCCTGTCTGTAAAAAAGAGATGGCAACACTGTTTATCTTTCACAATTTTCATAAAGATTAGGTAAAATAATGCATTATGATATCTGATAAAAAATAAATGTTCAATGAATAGTAATAAATAGCATAATACTCAGGGGACTATAAATAAAGATGATACCAGAAGGCAAAACTATGGAAGACAGGGCAGTGATGGGAATTAAAGCATTCTAAGACTCATGTACTACTGAAGAGGAAGACAGAATTATTATTCTATAAAGATATTTGTATTTCACCTCTGTGGTAAAGATTCATGCTAAAAATGTAAGGGTGAGCTTTAAAAATACAGAAATAGATGTTTGATTTCCTAACAGAGATACAAAAACAACTTGAGCAATACAACAGAGGCCAGCAAGGCAAAACCAAAAACAAGTTAAAAAAAAAGGTAAAAAGAAACAAAAACATAAAATGAAGAAACAAGCACATACCTATCTATATACTCCCCTTCAAGGGTCACGGTCTTGTCCTGGCAAACGGGCTTGGGTAACTGAATGAAGCGATGAGCACGCTTGCAGCCACCCAAGACAGATGGGTCACAGCGAAGAGTTCTGACAAACATGGTCCACTGGAGGAGGGAACAGCAACCCACCCCACTATTCTTGCCTAGAGAATCCCAAGGACAGTATGAAAAGGCAAAAAGATATAACACCAGGAGATGAATCCCCTAGATTGGTAGGTGTCCAGTATATCCCCTGGTGGCTCAGGTGGTAAAGAATCCACCTGCAATGCAGGAGACCCAGGTTCAACACTTGAGTCAGAAAGATTGCCTGGAGAAGGGAATGGCTACCCACTCCAGTTTTCTTGCCTGGAGAATTCCACGGACAGAGGAGCCTGGTGAGCTCCAGTCCATGGGGTTGCAAAGAGTTAACACTGGGGAAGACTGGAGGGCAATTACTAATAGCCCCAGAAAGAATGAAACCACTGGGCCACGGTGGAAACGATGCTCAGCTGTGGATATGTCTAGAGGTGAAAGTAGAGTACAATGTTGAAAGTAAAGTAACGTTGTAAAGAACAATATTGCTTAGGAACCTGAAAAGTCAGGTCCGTGAATCAAGGTAAATTGGATGTGCTCAAGCAGGAGATGGTCAACATCTTAGGAATCAGTGAACTAAAATGGACAGGAATGGGTGAATTTAATTGAAATGACCATTATATCTACTACTGTGGACAAGAATCCCTGAGAAGAAATGGAAGAGCTCTCACAGTCAACAAAAGAGTCTGAAATTCAGTACTTGGATGCAATCTCAAAAACAACAGAATGATCTTGGTTCGTTTCCAAGGCAAACCATCCAACATCACAGTAATCCAAGTCTATGCCCCAACCACTGATGCCCAAGAAGCTGAAATTGACTGGTTCTATGAAGACCTACAAGTCCTTCTAGAAGTAATATCAAAAAAAAAAAAAGATGACTATTTCATCATAGAGGATTGCAATGCAAAAGTAGGAAGTCAAGAGATACCTGGGATAACAGGAAAGTTTGGCCTTGGAGTACAAAATAAAGCAGGGCAAAGGCTAACAGAGTTTTGTCAACAGAATACACTGGTCATAGCAAACACCCTCTTCTAACAACACAAGAGATGACTCTACACTTGCATATCACCAAATCAGTTCAATTCAGTTCAGTTGCTCAGTCATGTCTGACTCTTTGTGGCCACCTAGACTGCAGCACGCCAGGCTTCCCTGTCTATCACCAGCTCATGGAGCTTGCTCAAACTCATGTCCATCGAGTCGGTGATGCCATCCAATCATCTCATCCTCTGTCATTCCCTTCTCCTCCTGCCCTCATATCTTTCCCAGCATCAGGGTCTTTTCCAAGGAGTCAGTTCTTCACATCAGGTGGCCAAAGTATTGGAGCTTCAGCTTCAACATCAGTCCTTCCAATGAACACCCAGGACTGATCTCCTTTAGGATGGAGTGGTTGGATCTCCTTGCAGTCCAAGGTACTCTCAAGTCTTCCCCAACACCACCAGTTCAAAAGCATCAGATCTTCAGCACTCAGCTTTCTTTATGGTCCAACCCTAACATCCATACATGACTACTTGAAAAACCATAGCTTTGACTAGATGAACCTTTGTTGGCAAAGTCATGTCTCTGCTTTTTAATATGCTGTCTCAGTAAGTCATAGCTTTTCTTCCAAGGAGCAAGTGTCTTTTAATTTCATGGCTGCAGTCACCATCTGCAGTGATTTTGGAGCCCCCCAAAATAAAGTCTGTTACTGTTTGCATTGTTTCCCCATCTATTTGCCATGAAGTGATGGGACCGGATACCATGATCGTATCACCAAATGGTCAATACCAAAATCAGATTGATTATATTATTTGCAACCAAAGATGGAGAAGCTCATCTTTTGCTGATATAGTCAGCAAAAACAAGACTTGGAACTGATTGGCTCAGAACATGAGCTCCTTATTGAAAAATTCAGGTTAATTGAACAAAATAGGGAAATCCACTAGGCCATTCAGGTACGACCTAAATCAAATTCATTATCATTATACAGTGGAAGTAACAAATAGATTCAAGGGATTAGATCTGGTAGACAGAGTACCTGAAGAACTATGGATGGCGGTTTATAACACTGTACAGGAGGCAGTAACCAAAACCATCCCAAAGAAAAAGAAATTCAAGATGGCAAATTGGTTGTCTGAGAAGGCTTTAGAAACACCCGAGGAAAGAAGATAAGGGAAAGAAAAAGGGTCTTAATGACCCTGATTACCATAATGGTGTGGTCACTCACCTAGAGCTGGACATCCTGAAGTGTAAAGTGGGCCTTAGGAAATATTACTATGAACAAAGCTAGTGAAGGTGACAGAATTCCAGCTCAAATATTTAAAATCCTAAAAGATGATGTTGTGAAACTGCTGTTCTCAATATGCCAGCAAATCTGGAAAACTCAGCAATGGTCACAGGATTGGAAACGGTCAGTTTTCATTCCAATCCCAAAGAAAGGCAATGCCAAAGAATGTTCAAACTACTGCACAGTTGCACTCATCTCACACACTAGCAAAGTAATGCTCGAAATTCTCCAAGCCAGGCTTCAACAGTATGTGAATCGTTAACTTCCAAATGTTCAAGTTGGATTTAGAAAAGGCAGAGAAACAAGAGATCAAATTGCCAACATCCACTGGATCATCGAAAAAGCAAGAGAGCTCCAAAAAAAATCTACTTTTGCTTTATTGACTACACCACGGCCTTTGACTGTGTGGATCACAACAAACTGTGGAAAATTCTGAAAGAGATGAGAATACCAGACCACGCGACCTGCTTCCTGAGAAACCTGTATGCAGGTCAGGAAGCAACAGTTAGAACTAGACATGGATCAACAGACTGGTTCCAAATAGGAAAAGGAGTACGTCAAGGCTGTATATTGTCACTCTGCTTATTTAACTTATATGCAGAGTACATCATGTGAAATGCCAGGCTGGATGAAGCACAAGCTGGAATCAAGATTGATGGGAGAAATATCAATAACCTCAGATATGCAGATGATACCACCCTTATGGCAGAAAGCAAAGAAGACCTAAGGGGCCTCTTGATGAAAATGAAAGAGGACAGTGAAAAAGTTGGCTTAAAACTTAACATTCAGAAAACTAGGATCATGGCATCCAGTCCCATCACTTCATGGTAAATAGATGGGGAAACAATGCAAACAGTGACCGACTTTATTTTTGGGGGCTCCAAAATCACTGCAGATGGTGACTGCAGCCATGAAATTAAAAGACACTTGCTCCTTGGAAGAAAAGCTATGACCAACCTAGACAGCATATTAAAAAGCAGAGACATTACTTTGCCAACAAAGGTTCATCTAGTCAAGGGTATGGTTTTCCAGTAGCCATGTATGGATGTGAGAGTTGGACTTAAGGCTGAGTGCCAAAGAATTGGTGCTTTTGAACTGGTGGTGTTGGGGAAGACTCTTGAGAGTCCCTTGGACTGCAAGGAGGTCCAACCAGTCAATCCTAAAGGAAATCAGTCCTGAATACTCCTTGGAAGGATCGATGCTTTAGCTCCAATACTTTGGCCACCTGATGTGAAGAGCTGACTCATTGGAAAAGACCCTGATGTTGGGAAAGATTGAAGGCAGGAGGAGAAGGGGACAACAGAGGATGAGATGGTTGGATGGCATCACCAATGCAATGGATATGAGTTTGAGTAGGCTCCGGGATTTGGTGATGGACAGGGAAGCCTGGCATGCTGCAGTCCATTGGGTCGCAAAGAGTTGGACATGACTGAGCGACTGAACTGAACTGACTTAACAATATTATGATGGTTTCTGTCATACCATCACATTCATGTCATTTGTGTCATCAGCATGAATTGGCCATAGGTATACATATATCCCCTTCCTCTCAAACGTACTTCCCACCTCCCTCCCCATCCTACCCCTCTAGGTTATCACAAAGCACCAGCTTTGGGTTCCCTGCATCTTACAATAAACTCCCACTGGCTATCTGTTTTACATATGGTTATGTATATGTTTCAATGCTATTCTCTCACATCACGAAAATTCTTAAAGAGATGGGAGTACCAGACCACTTTCATGTCTCCTGAGAAACCTGTATGCGAGTCAAGAAGCAACCATTAGAAATGGATATGGAAGGACAGACTGGTTCAAAATTGGGAAAGAGTATGATAAGGCTTTATATTGTCACCCTGCTTATTTAACTTATATGCAGAGTACATCATGTGAAATGCTGGGCTGGATAAATCACCAGCTGGAATCAAGATTGCCAGGAGAAATATCAACAACCTCAAATATGCAGATGATGAAACTCTAATGACAGAAAATGAACAGGAACTGAAGAGCCTCTTGATGATGGTGAAAGAGGAGAGTGAAAAAGCTAGTTTGAAACTCAACATTAAAAAAAAAAAAACTAAAATCATGGCATCCAGTCCCATCACTTCACAGCAAATAGAAGGGGGAAAAGTGGAAGCAGTGATAGACTTTATTTTCTTGGGCTCCAAAATCACTGCAGACAGTGATTGCAGTGATGGAATTAAAAGATGCTTGCTCCTTGGAAGGAAAGCTATGACAAACCTAGACAGTGTGTTCGGAAGCAGAGACTTTGCCGATAAAGGTCCATCTAGTCAAAGCTATGGAGAAGGCACTGGCGACCCACTCCAGTACTCTTGCCTGGAAAATCCCATGGATGGAGGAGCCTGGTAGGCTGCAGTACATGGGGTTGCTAAGAGTCGGACATGACTGAGCGACTTCACTTTCACTTTTCACTTTCATGCATTGGAGAAGGAAATGGCAACCCACTCCAGTGTTCTTGGCTGGAGAATCCCAGGGACGGAGGAGCCTGGTGGGCTGCCATCTATGGGGTCACACAGAGTCAGACACGACTGACGCGACTTAGCAGCAGCAGCAGCAGTCAAAGCTATGTTTTATTTAGTAGCCATGTACAGATGTGAGATTTGGTCCATAAAGAAGGCTTAGTGCTGAAGAATTGATGCTTTTGAATTGTGGTGCTGGAGAAGACTCTTTAGAGTCCCATGGACAGCAAGGACATAGAACCTGTCAATCCCAAAGGAAATTAACCCTTTATATTTAATTCATTTTATTTAATATTTTTATATTTTATATTATTTTTATATTTTATTTATATTATATTATATTTAATATACATTATATAATATTTTATATTATTTTATTTTATATTATTTTAATATTTTTATTATTTTAATATTTTAATATTATTTTAATATTTAATTAATGAATATTTAATTCATTGGAAGTACTGGTGCTAAAGCTGAAGCTCCAATACTTTGGCCACCTGATGCAAAAACTGACTCACTAGAAAAGACTCTGATGCTAGGAAGGTTTAAAGGCAAAAGGAGAATGGAGTGGCAGAGGACGAGACAGTTAGATAGCATCACCAACTTAATGGACATAAATTTGAGCAAACTCCAGGAGACATTGGAGGACAGAGGAACCAGGCATGCTGCAATCCATGAAGTCCCAAAGAGTCAGACACAACTTAAGACTGAACAACCACAAACCTATATACTAGTAACTATTATAATTATTAATGCACTAAACTAACCTATTTAAATGCAAAAATATAAGTAATAGGAAAAGAAATCCAGTTGATATTAAGAAAGACATACAAAAATTATGACACTGAATGAGTGAAATTTGAAGTATTCAAAAGATAAAACTAAGGACTTTATGCATTGATGTAGGTACTTTTGATCAAAAAAATATTAAGACTAATCACACATACACACAATCACTGGATAAAATGATTAAAAAAACCATTTGAACAAACCTATAAAAAGTGGAACCATAATTTGATATTTTTCCACAGCAAAAATACCAGGCCACATGCTTTTACAAGTTAGCTCTAGCCAATGTTCATGAAGTGAATAATTCTCATCTAACTCTTGCGTTCAGTATAGAAAAAGAGGGACTGTTTCAAACTATTTCAATAAGGATAGCTGCCAGTACAACTTACAGACCAGACTGTGAATGGTGACCCCTGTAACTGAATAATTTAGCAGCTCTGAGTATTACGAAGACAAATTACAAGCCTTCTCACTAATGAACTTACATATCAAATCCTAAACACAAATTTACAGACTAAATCTCACAGTGTATAAAAACGACGCTCTCCCTTGGATCTCCCACATTGCAGGCAGATTTTTTACTGTCTGAGCCACTAGGGAAGCCCTACATATCAAATCCTAAATACAAATTTACAAACCAAATCCCACACTGTATAAAAAAGACCCTCTCCCTTGGGAAATTACAGGTCAAGCAGACCCAAAAATAAAAACTTTAGTGGTGATATAGCAAAATACATAGCAAAAGACATATAAAGAACTATGTGCTAAACACTAGAGACGGTACATTGTGTTCAAGCACATATAAAGCCTTTTTTCAAAAATGACCATAGATTAGGCCATACAGAAAATCTTAACAAAAATAAAGAATTGCTATTATGGGTACTATTCCAGTCTCCATATTTCTGTGGGAGGAGAGAACGGTTTCCACATATCTCCCCTCGCTCAGTTTTTCCTCAACAGAGGAATACCCCTTCTGAAGACAGAACTGAAAGATGGAATTCTCGCTAGAGATGCCTGTCCCCATATGAAGGCATTATCTTCCAAGGAAGCTTTCTGAGGCCAGCTCCGCCCCCCAGCAAGATGGAAGTCTATAAGTTTGGGATTCAAGTTCAATTCAAGGATGTGTGTAGGATGAGTGGATTCAAGATCCTGATTGTGGCTTCAGGTCAAGTTAAAGTTCCTAGTCAGTTAAACTAATGATAAAGCTGATACTTTGATCTCTTTCTATCTGACTCCTTTGTCTGTTCCTTAAGCAGAACCAAAGTAAGCAGGGGAATAAATGGATGCCATTCTTTTTAAATTTTTTATTTAAGTATAGTTGATTTACAACACTGTAAGGGATGTTAGTTATTACCTTTGTGGTAGAATAATGACCCTCCCAAAGATGTCCAATCCTGTCCCCTGGCAACTATGGATGTGTTTGTTACCTAATATAGCAGAAGGGACTCTACAGATGTGACTAAGAATCACGAGATGGAGATATTATCCTGGATTTTTAATCACATGAGCTCTTAAATCAGAAAAGGGAGGCAGAAGAATGCTCAGAGAGATGTGACATGGGGACTCGCCCTGCCACTGCTGACTTTGAAGATGGAGGAAGGGGTTGTGAACCAAGGAAGGTGACGGTACTACAGCTGCAATAGGTCAGGCTGTGACAGACTAGCTGTACTCAGAAAAATCCCAAAGGACACCCTAAAATTAAAAAACACAAACACACATACTTTTTAAAGAAATTGAACTGAAGGAAATTTTCAGAGCTCAGTAGCTCAAGAGAAAAAGAGCATTTGAGCTGATATTGCTGTAGGTCAATTCCGTCACACATCTGGGCTTGAATGGGCCATTTGAGGACAGGAGACGAAGTTTAGGGGCAGAGCAAAGGGAGAGGTCACATGGGAGACCTTTGCATAAAGCCAGGAAGCAAAGGGCAATACCCTCAGCCTATCACTAGTAAAAATCACCCACTGAACTTGGCCTTGATGCTGGAATATGAACACACATAAACAATTCTATGTTTTCAAACACTAAAAGAAGGGTAAGAGAAGTGAAGAAAGAGGGGGTGCAGAAAGAGAAGTGCAGAAATCAAAAAATAAAATAGTTGATAAACAAATGAGACCTAGTCAACATAAGCTTTCACACAGCAGAGGAAACCATCAACGAAAAGACAACCTAAGGAATAGGAGAATATATTTGCAAATGATACTGCTGACAACAGATTAATTTCCAAAATATACCAACAGCTCATACAACTCAATAACAAAAAAGCAACAACTCATTCCAAAAAGGGTAAAAGACCTAGCCTTTTATCCATAAGATATACAGATGGCCAACAGGCACATGAAAAGATGCTCAATATCACCACTAATTATTAGAGAAAGGCAAATCAAAACTACTTGAGATACCATCTCACAACTGTCAGAACGGCCATCATCCAAAGTCAACAAATATATATTCTGAAGAGGGTATGGAGAAAAAAGAATTCTGCTATGCTGTTGGTAGGAATGTAAATTGGTGGGGCCCTTATGGAGAACAGAATGGAGAAACTAAAAATAGAGTTACCACATGATCCAGCAATCCCACTATTGGGCATATATCTGGAAAGGATGAAAACTGTAACTTGAAAAGATACAGGCACTCCAGCACTATCTGCAATAGCTAAGACATGGAAGCAACCTAAGTGTGCATAAACAGATGAAAGAATGGATAAAGAAGATTTTCTATACACACACACACAGAATGGAATATTACTCAGCCATAGAAAAGAATGAAATAATGCCATTTACAGCAACATTGATGGACTTAGAGATTATCATACTAAGTGAAGTAAGTCAGAAGGAGAAAGACAAAAACCATATGATATCACTTAAATTGTGGAACATAAAATAATGATACAAATAAACTTATTTACAAAACAGAAACAGACAACGTTCTAGTCAAAGCAACAAAGCAAGAATCAATAAATTCCAAAAAGGACCAGAAACCACTTTAACCACTACAATTAAGTTAGCAGTCAATTGTAAATACATAATATTATATATTATTGATTTGTTAAGTTGAACAGATAGATTCAAGTAAGTAGAACAGAAAATGATAAAGAATATATATTTAAAGAAGTTAAATATGTACATATATAAAGCATAAATACATAATGTCTATATATATATATATAAGGATGGTTAGTTGTATGTGTTGATTTGCCTAGGTCACAATACTCAGATATTTAGTCAAATATTATTCTAGATGTTTCTGTGAAGATATATTTTTCAATAAGATTAACATTTAAATCAGTAGACTTTGACAAAGCAGACTGTCCTCCATAACATGGGTGGGCCTCACCCAATTAGTGGAAGATCTTAATAGGAAAAAAAAAATAACTGACTTCTCTGGAAGAAGTGGAGATTTGCCAGCAGATGGTCTTTGGATTTGAACTGCAAAACTGGATCTTCCCTGGCCCTCCAGGCTGCTGGCTTACCCTGAAGATTTTGAACTTGCCAACTTCCACATTCATGTGAGCCAATTCCTTAAAATAAATGTCTCTTTCTCTGTCTCTCTCCACACACACACACACACACACACACACACACACACACACACACCCCTATTGGTTCTGTTTCTCTGAAGAACGTGGGCTAATACATACACACATTTATCTATTTATAGAATAAATAATATTTACACCTACTATGGGGATTGATCCACAAAAATAATTCTTTGAAAACAGACATTAAAAAATAGTCTCTGGCAAGAATGATCAAAAAATAAAGGGCAGGCAAACAAATAAGCAATACCAGAAATAAAAACAGATATAACAAGTGTAGCAGACCTTAAAAAGATAAAATACAATAGACAACCATATGCTAACAAAATGGAAAATGTTGGTAAAATACGCAAATATCTAGAAAAATACAGCATGCCAGAACTCAATAGAGAAAAAATTAAAACCTGACTATCCCTAACCATTAAGAAAAGACATGAGGAAATACAAGGTCCAGATGGTTTTGCAGGTCAGTTCCTATAATTTAAACTATAAGCAAGTATTTAATGAACAAATGATAATTCCAAATTTACTCACACACTTTCAGAGAATAGAAAATGAGGCTGGAGAGGTAGGCTTTGCCAGCAAGGGTAAAAAACAGAATGTAGCTGTTCAACAGGGCTCCCAGCCCCACTGTGAGCCATCTCAACTTCTTTACACAAAGGGCAGCCTTTGACATCTCAGCCCACTGCTGCTAAGTCACTTCAGTCGTGTCCGACTCTGTGCGACCCCACAGACGGCAGCCCACCAGGCTTCTTTGCCCCTGGGATTCTCCAGGCAAGAACACTGGAGTGGGTTGCCATTTCCTTCTCCGATGCATGAAAGTGAAAAGTGAAAGTGAAGTCTCTCAGTCGTGTCCGACTCTTCACGATCCCATGGACTGCAGCCTACCAGGCTCCTTCATCCATGGAATTCTCCAGGCAAGAGTACTGGAGTGGGGTGCCATTGCCTTCTCCTCTCAGCCCACTAGACACCTCCAAAATTCTGCCCTGACTCTCCTTGGGTCAGTGTCAGAGCAGAGGACTCTCAACCTGAGTCCTGACTGGGAAACAGGTGACTTTGTTACTGATGACCACTCCATATTGATTGGCCTTGGAGAGGCTGGAGATAAGGCCAACTAATTGTTCAGAGTGTGGATGCATCATCAGTCTTGAATGCCACAGCTAAAATCATTCATGGGCCAACATGAATAATTCCAGTCTTGATCAGAACTTTCTCTGCCCTCACAAATCTTGAAAACAAACAAACAAAAAAAACCAAAAAATGGACACTAATCAGAGTTGGCAGAGGGATTTCGCTGGTCCAGTGGTTAAGACTTCTTCCAGTGCAAGGGGTACAGTTTCCAGTCCTGCCTGGGGAGCTGAGACCTCACATGCCTTGAGGCCAAAAACCCAAACAAAAACAATATTGTAACAAATTCAATAATACTTTAAAAAGAAAAAGGTCCACATCAAAAAAAATCTTTAAAAAAGAAAAAAAGAGTTTGGAAGAAAGGCCCAGACAGAGCAACCTCTTTGTTCAACTGTCATTATCAGATTCCTTTTAACTGTTCTCCATCAATGGGTATAGCTTGTAGATAACCCCATGAGTAACCTCCTGCACAGTGAAGAGAAATAAGTGGCCCTCTGTGTCCTGACCAGGGGTTCTCTGGTCACACACACACACACACATGCAGCCTCCTGGAGCAGCCGCTGACCACAGATGAAGTCCTACACAAAATTAGTGTATGTGGTCATTGCTCAGGGTCATCCACAGGGATGCAATTAAGCAGCACAGTGTTTAATTTCAATCATCAACAGTGTAATTCAATTATGGTGTTATTTGTAGGCTGAATCACAGGGACTAATCAAGAGGAAGACCAGATCAAAGGTTAACATCTTACTGGAACTTATAATACTGGTCTTTTGTATTAGAAACAACTCATTTGGACAAAGGTTCTGGGTTTTCTAAGTCACCTTGTCCTAACTTTCTGTTATAAAATTCTCGGGTCCTAATTAAATACAATCATACCCGGGATACACCCATTCAGATTTCAAGAATTCAGCTTTACAAGGAGTTTCACTTCATGTTTCTGCTTCATTTCCTACTTCTGCTTAGAAGGCATTTCTTTTGTCTCATGCCTCCAGAGCAGACGAATGCCTGGCGATGATGAGGGTCACCATGCTTGCCTCTGCAAGGGCGTATTTGGCACTTGTGTATCAGGATGTCCTCTGAGTTTTCCTGGCCTGGTTGCTTCTGTGAGTGATCATCTCTTGCATCATCTGTACTGTTTACATTGATCAGAAGAAGAGGGCACTCTTTTTTTTTGCATTAAAGGCTTAATTATATACACATTGATATCACATGCCCTAAGTACACTCTTCTGAAAACTCTTTTGGAAAGAGTTTTGGAAAGTGAAGAGTAGCCTGTCATACTGTAGAATAATTAATAAGGGAAAGTTCTGGTTATACAGTGTTATAATCATTAATAATCATTACTGAAAGAAATTGTGTCCATTTGAGTAGGAATCCATTTGTTTCTACATAAATGCTTGCTATTTAGGGCACACAGGAAGCCCATAAAAACTTCTTCACTAAGATAAGCATAACTGTGTTTTCATAAAGTGAGAGGATACAGTGGTTTGAGTCCTTTACCAGCTGGAAGTAGCACTTGACACCCTTCGACTTCAAATTAGCAACAGAATAGAAATAAAGAAAGGACAACATAAATGTTCACACAAAGACATAACCTCTACAGAATCTATGGTTCATGATGTTGGTACCACAGTCTTCAACTTCCTTCTAGCTCTACGCTCAAGGAAACGAGCTCTTACTTGGAAGCTGAATGTAGAAGGGAAGAGAGCAAAGCCACTGTGACCAACAGACTGGGGACAAGGACAGGACTGGACCCTCCTCCCAGTGAACTCCCTAGATGGCCCTGCAGAACCCCAGGGGCTCTGCTGCACATCACATCACCATGAGATCAACCCAGGAGTGAAAGGAGCCAGGAAGACATTTGGATCTCAGATATCCTGGACTCAAATCCTAGTTCTGTCATTTACCAGCACTATAGCTCGGGTGGCAAAAATAATGTCAATAGTAATAGCAACAAAACCAAGGTAACTTAGACCCAGTGAGCACTTACTAGGTAACAGGTACTATTCTAAGTGCCTTCTTTACCTTAATTTAATCCTCCCAATAACATGAGATGGCACTGTTATTACCACTGTCTATACACTATGAAGAAACTGAGGCTCAGGGGATCAAGCAATTTGCCCAAAAACTCCACAGCCAGTAATAAGTGGCTGAGCTGGGATTCGAACTCCAACAGTCTAACTGCAGTTTACATTAATAACCACAAAAATCCCTAAGATCTTTGGCCCAGTCAACTTGAAAATAAGGATGGCTTTAATAATCTTGAGGAAAAGTATCCCACACAAAAGCATTCACTAATTATTATTCTTTTCTTCGCAAATGGCATAGAACATATGCCCTCCAGACACTCACTAATAACCTCAGTGTTGAATTATCTGCCAAATAGATCCTGTCAAATGTCTGGGTGAGCCAATTACTGCTTAAGAGATGGCTCACAGTACATGATAACCACGGAGTCTTCAAAAAAAAAAAAAAAGTGATATATTATTCCACAAGAATGAGCCAAAGACACAAGAAAGAAAATAATCAATGAAGTCCAGCATGCAGACAGACAAGGGATAGGTACAGAAACCAGTAACTGCTGCCTAATAAATGAAAAGGGGAGCTTATTCACAAAAGTAAATCAAATACACATGGGACCCAAACATCTATTAAACACGTATTCTGTGTTGCACTGGAGATGCAGCAGCAAAGCCTCTGCTGTCACAGAGCTTACATTCTGGTGCAGGAGGCAGATAATGAACAGATGAATATGAACCTAATGGGTCAGATGGTAGTAAGTGCTATAAAGAAATAAAAACAGGATGCGAGGCTGGGGGGAGGGGATGTAGGGATGCTACATGAGAGACTGTCCGGAAAGGCCTCTGCATGGTGACATTTCAGCAGAGATCTGACCTCAGTGTACTTGGACAACACTCCAGCAGAGGGACAGCCTATGCTAAAGCGAGACAAGCCAGATGGAAGGTGTAGGAAGTGCAGCCACACAGGCAGCCAAAGGCCAAACTGCATACAGCATTGCTGCTTATAATGGAGACTTCAGATGTTTATCCTGAAATGCGAAGCCATTGAAGAGCTGTGGGGAGAGTGGTGTGATCTGATTCCTCCGCTGCTCTGTGGAAGACGTCTACAAGGGGGCAAGAGCAGAGCAGAACCCGCTCAGAGACTCTGCATTAATCTTGTAGACCCCAGGCAAGCTTAAGAGGCATGCATAAGCCTTAGCTAGACAATGAAAACCACAGCACACAGATGGGTGAAATAAGGACCTGAATACATGAGAACTCAATTTGTCAAGAGCTGACATTTTATACTGCTTACTACATGGCAGGCTCTGTGTTAAGCCCTTACAAGTGTAAGCACAGCAACCTTCTTAGGTGGGTTCTATTATTATACCCGTTTTAAATATGAGGAAGCTGAAGCACATATCATGCAGGTAACTTGATGCACAGCTAGGATTTGAAACAAGCAGTCTGGCTACAGGTGTTCCTCCAACCAAAGAACTCCTTGGAATGTTTTAGACCATCTCCCAGCAAAACTCTTGCATCTGTTCCAGAGACGCCCAGGGAGCCCTTCCAGGAGGAGTCTGCCAGGGCGGAGGCCTAAGGAAACAGGAGAAGGGGGAAGCATGCAATGCTGAAAGGAAACAGGATGGGAGTCTCTGGATCTGCTCCAGGAACCATACCCACTGTAGGTCCCCGACCAAGCCAAGGCCCCAAGTATTCAGACCCATAGTCCTCACTCACAGAGGGGACTGTGCCAGATGCTTTGTCATTTCAGGGGTGTCTGCATGGGGAACTTCAGAGGCAGGAGGAGGAAGTGACCCCACACAGGCTGCCTTCTTTAGGAGGTGTCCCCCTCACCTGTCCCAGCTGTCTAAGCACCCCGCCTGCTCCAGGGGCTCTCACAGTCTCCTTCTTGCCCCTGGGCTGGGGGCTCGGCTGTACTGTGATGAGCTGGTCTGAGAGCCTGACTCTGATCTCGATGCACAGGAGGCCCTGGAAACTTCCAGGGGAGACTCTCTGAAAAGACTGCCAGGAAACCCATACTGTTGATCATCTCCTCTCAATAGGGCTTTCCGGGACCCTAACCTGGAGCAGGACATCCCAATCTCCGGAGTCTCTGAAAACCCGGATGGTGGTCGGCCTCCTGAGGACCCTTTCTGTTGACTGAGAAATTAACAGCCTGACAGATGACAGCTGGAACACCTGACAGTGCACCACCACATGCAGAAGTTTCAAGACACGGAACACCTACGTCCTCTGCCCCAGGCGCAAACACCCAGAGCCCTCAGTGCCTCGGGTGTCTCTGCAGGATGGAAGGACATGCACCGGGCAATGTCAGGCGCCCTGTGCACACCCTGGGCTCTAGTCACACTCAGCCCAGACATGCCTCTTGCAGCCACAGCTCCACACAACGAGGAGCAAAGTCCCAAAGAAATGCCCAGTCGGCAAATAAGGTCACTGACTTGTATCAGGTAAGGACAGAAAGAAGGCCTGGGGCCTGCAGGGAAAAATTTCCAATGACAGCTTGTTCCAATCAGTACGGGCTTCAGTTGTCCCCCATCAAGGAGTTAATCAGCCCAAACTGCCCACCGCAGTCCTTTCCAATTAAACAGTTTTGCTGGATCTTTTCAAGAGAAGGTTCCTAACTGGCTCATACAAACATGAAGCCAAACAGTTGCAACAATATGGCATAAAGAACATTCTTCAGGTGATTAAGTGAATCAATACAAAACCACTTCCTGACAGACATACTGGAGACCAGCCAGGGAAGGGAAATGACACCGGTGTTAGAGGGCAAAGTCCGCAAGACTGCAAGTTTCAGCTCGACTGAAACCACGCTGTACTCTGAACACTTCACAATAAAATCAGTGCCACTGCACCTGTTGCAGCCAGAATCCAAAGTGGGACAGTTATTCACGTGCTAATATATGGTGCAGCCGTAGTCTTAGCAGAGACCTAGACCCTTACCAGCTATCAAAGAATCTGAGTCTGTACTGTTAAAAAAGAGCACACAACACAGTCAAATAAAAGAAATCCAACAGGGGCCTTGTCTCAGTGCCCAAAAGAGAAGTCCAATGAGAGGAAAACGGTTTCCCGGTGTGGAGGTCGCCAGGACCCCTGAGCATACCTGCGATGATTCCGTCCATCTGCTCCAGGGCAGCTTCTAGCACGTGACTGGCGTCAGAAGCCATGAGTCCTTTTCTCTCCTTCGTCTCCTCCTACTGAAGATTCAAACACAGCACAAAGGAAAAATTAGAGTATTTCATGTTACATACCCAAGACCACTGAGCCCTCTCATTCCACCATGGTAACCGCACTCTCATAGGAATCTGAGTAGCCCACAGTGGGTTTCTGCCACCTCCTGGCACGGGTACTCCATGGATCTTTAGCAGGTGATCCCACTTGCTTCTGTCATGAAAAGCCACTGGGGCTCTCCAGGGTCACCTGCGGCAGGGAGGCGACAATTGCCGCTGCCACCATCATCACAGTCCCGGCTCCAGAAGCTGCAGCCACCCTGGGGAAGACTCGAGGCTCCCCTAGGGCTGCAGAAGGCACACAGCTAGCTAGGACTCCATCGGGACGTGCCCTGCAGCCCTGGGTAACAGCAGGCATTTGCGGTCTTATACCCGCATCTGTCCCACTCCTGCGGTGCTCTCCTAGGGCAGGTGTGATCCAGGCTGAGAGGCCTCAGCTGCCACTTTCACTTCTCATGTGGGCCAGTGGGCCCCATCAAGGAAGGTTTCAGGCACGCTATTGCGGGGAGAGCACAGTCTCTTACCATGTTAGTCATTCCTACTCCACCCAGGACCATTCAAGGCACAGAATCCCATCTTCTTGGCGTGGAAGAATTTCTCCAAAAATACACTATCTAGCCACTCCTCTGATGCTGAGCCTCCCTTCTAATGAGAGAGGTGGCAATTGGTTCCATCTCCAGACAATTCTGCCTCTCAGCAAGGTCTTTAAGCTTAACTGTCTTCCTGCAGCCTCATCTCATTTTTCTCGCTTCCCACACCCTACCTGGGTGTCAGGCAGAGACTTACAAGAGCAGTTGTAATCCTGAGACTTAATTAGCATCTGTAAACTGGAGGCAGGTGCTATTGTTTGTCTGCTCATTCGGCAGAGCCCACATGTGTGCCCAATGGGCATAAGTGCTGCGGAGAAGAGAGGCAGGGCTCCTATATCCAAGGGTGGGTAGCGCAGGTCAGGCAACAGGAGATCTGTTGCTCCTTTCCCCCATAGAGTTACATCTTCAGAGTGAAGAGAGGAATGTGAGCAACCACAGGAAAGTGGTTTGGAGAGGGTGTAGATAAAGATGTCAAGACCACAAAGAACCAAGCTGGATGGCACCAGGCAGGAACAGTTAAATACCCTGGGTTCAAAGCTGGCTCTGCCATTTCCTGTGTGATCTCTGAACCTCAGTGTCCTCTTCTGTAAAGTGGGGAGGATGACAGTACCAAACTCATAGGGCTGATGTCACAGTTAAATGAGTAATTAACTTTTCATTAAAAATGCAGGCCTTGCATGTAGTAAGGGCTCAATAAACATTAGCCATTTTTAAATGATGTATTTGTGCCAGGATAGCTCACAGGATGAGGGAACTTTAAAGTGGGTCAGGTTTAGGGAGGGGGAACCTAGGTATGTCCAAGAAGCTGGCCCTGTCGGGGAGGTAGGCACAGCAAAGCAAGGTAAGCAAGTTGGAGGGGGAGGGTGAGGGCTCTGAGTCACAAGGGCAAAGGCCAAGAAAGGGTCAGAAATGCAAGAACCAGGGTGCATTCAGCTCAGGGGAGTGAGAACGAGGGCTCGTGGAGGGGTGGGAGCTTCCCTGGCACCTTGGGGCCATGGCAGGAGCCAGGTAGGCTGCATCAAGGAGCAGCCAGGTGGCTCAGAGCACACGCAGGTGTAGGTCTCAGGGTCTGAGTGGAAACGAGGCTGAGGGGTGGGGGTTGGAGAAGAGGCAGCAGGAAAAGGGGAGGAAAGAAGAGGGCCGGTTTCAGCACATTCACCTGCTTAGCCATACAGACAGTACAAGTGTGAAATCCATCCTACCCTCCAAGGCCTCCCCAGCTGCTCCCAGGAAGAAATCCAAAGTCCATACCGTGACCTGCAGAAGCAGCTTGGCAGGATCTGGACAGGACAACCCCACAAGGCCCGCCCCCTTGACCTTCCTGCTTTGGCAGTCTCAGGCCCTGTCCACTCCCCCAGCACTCTGAGCCCCTCTGCCTCCCCTGAAACTGTGCACCTACCATTCCTCTGCCCCGAGATCACCTTCCCGGGTCTCTGCACAGCTGATCCGTCCTCATCCTTCAGGCCTCAGTTCTGAAGTCTCTCCTCCAAGATGCCTTCCTTGCATATCTGCATCTAAAGCAGCCCCTTGGTAGCACAGTGGTTCCAAAGTATCTCATCCATCTATGTTTCCTTGCTGATTGGCCTTGCAAACCCTCTGCCTGGAAGCTGGCGATCCTGTCTGCCTTGCTCGCCCTTGTGTGCTCAGCAGAGTGACTGGCCCAAGGAAACTTAAGAGTAAATAGTTGTGAATAAATGATGGATCCATATGGTCAACACTGCCTAAACCCTGCTGTTCTGGACACTGGAGGCGGAGGGGACACTGATTAATCAGACCTCAACCCTATTCCCTCAGACCATGCAGTGTAGTGGAGAAGACAGAATTAGGAATAATTAGGACACAATGTGAGGTATGCTGATAGAGGCTGGTATGCAGTTTCCCTGGGCTGTAAGGGCTGAGGAGGAACTTTCTCAGCACATATGGGTGATTCCAGGCAGAGGGGGGCAGTGTGTGAAAGGGAAGGAAGCGTGTAAAGACAAGATGTAGGTGGCAAACGTCAAAACGGTTGGCGAGATTATACAGGAGCACCCAACTGCTCACTATGAGTCAAAGCCCTCCACGGGATTTACGTAAGCGTGACTAGGGCAATTCAACAAGAGGAGCTTGGGAATCACACCCACAGCATGAGGGATCTGGATGTGCGCTTGGCAGCTCAAGTGGCCTCAGATATAAACTTGATAGAGAGTTTTTAAGAGAAAGACCTTGTATTTCAGCAGACTGGCTTCATTGGGGGTCTTAGTCCTGGGGTGCAAAGTGAGAGGTCAGTTAGAAAGTGCCAAGCCCAGACGGCCCGGTTAGGACACCTGCAACAGAAGGACCATAAAAACCCACGGGCCCTCTACCCAAGGATGAGTTTGTACTTGGCAGATGGCAAGTTGGGTGGATCCGTGGGAGTTGGCAAGAAGTGAAACATGAGTCAAAGGTGTATCATCTTTACAGTCCAGAACCTGGGCCAGTAAGACTGGGAGCGCTCAGGAGCCAGAACCTGCTTTGGGTGACTGATGAACTCAGTCCTGGGTCTGAGGTAATGGCAGGATGCAGGGAGAACAGACTCTGCCAGCCCCTGTGAGGAGTCAGTGGTGTGGGGTGCTAGGGGAACCGCTGAAGGGCCAAACACACCACAGGAGTGATGCCTCCAGGCCCATCTGTGAACACGGACACTCTGAACAGGGAAGCCATGATTCCATTTGCCAACCATTCTCATTCTGGCAGCCTCAGCCATTTTCTCCCCTCATCAGTTTGGAGCTCCCCATCAGCAATGCACCCTGGGACAGTAACTGCTCTCATGGAATTGGGGGTCTCGGAAGCAAACGTGTCATCCAGCTGAACTCAGTGTGTCTGTTCATCCCCACAGTGACACAGCACCTCCCCAGGAACCTGGATTCATCGGGGATGTAGGGGTTAAGTGCATAGAGCACCAGCAGCTACTGGTGAGCAGGACCCTGCAGAGAAGCAAGGTGAAGAGGGTGTACCGGGAAGAGGCAGTAAACCCAGGGCTAGGAAGAAGAGCAAGATCCAGGGCAACACCAAAGGGGCACGTAACGCAGGACAGCCCCCAAGCAGGTGGTGGGGAGGGGAAGTGAAATCGTGTTCTCCACCCATGAGAGCAGGCTGCGACAGCCACTCAGGCTAGACGGCAGAGGAACTGAAGGTGTGCCCTGGGGACTCAAAGGCACCCCCACAAGCCCAAGAAAGAGAGGTGCAGGCAGAGGAGGACACAGTGCTCTTAACACTGTCTACTGTCTAGTGACAGTAGCTAAATCAGCCAATAGCAGTTTTCTTTCTCTCTGGACACTTGGACTATTAACAGAGCCCTGCATTTGACCCTGACGAGCAGGCAGTCTTCTCACACCAAGAAATTGGTTCACACAGAGCTACAGAGATAAGGTAAGGAATGTTGTTTAAGAAAAGGTGTGGTCCATCGCTCATGCATCCTTCTCTTCTCCCACAGGCCTCTCTAGACGCTGTCATTCTCCTACCTGTCATGGTGCCCGATGTTGGGCTCCCCTCAACAGACCCTCCTCTCTGCTACCAGCCAGGGAGACAACAACCCTGCAGCTGTGAGTCCAGCTGTGATAGGTGTCAGAGTCAAGTGATCTGCACCACACAAAGGCCTGTTTGGCACTTTGAACTTGAATAATGGGCAGGGTTAGGTGACGTTTAGAAAGTGAGCCACAATTAGCCACCCAACACCTGGTGGCCTCCAAGGCAGTTACTTAGATACGGTATTAACTACCTTTGTGTTCAGCAAAGGAGGATCAGAAGTAGGCAGGAACAGCTGACTAAGGTAAGTCTTGAGCAAGTAAATCTTAACTTGTCTCCATCCAGGCTGAAATGCAAGCTGCTGTTCCATTTAGTAAACCACTTTTCTCTCAGTAAAGGTGGTTAGAGATGCCAAGTGTTTTGGGCAGGCTCAGAGTGTCCCGGATGGAGGAATCAGGAATAGGTTTGGAGTCCTGGCCCCTCCAGGGTCTGCTGACTCCTCACAGCTGCAGCCAGACAAGCTCCAGCATCCCTGTACAAAGCAAGACCTGGGGAGGAACCCTCAGCAAAGAATCCACCACTACTGAACTCAGATTCAACTCAGACCTTTCCAGCCTTCAGTGGCCAACAGGTGGTAAAGAAGTATCACCACATCACCACAAACCAGAGACTTTCCCCACAATTTACTGGTCATCCATAAACCACAGTGGCTGGCTCTTCAAATGGTCATTTAAAGGAATACCTGTTTTTATTCCTAAGCAGAGGAGACGGCTTCTTAAAAGTATATGGGAAACTTTTATCTTTGGGATAACAGAGCAAGAAGCCATTTTTAGCATTAAAAAATAATGATAACAATAAAGATGGAGGATGATGTACAAAGACAATTGATGGCAGTGCCTACACTCTCTATCACATCCCATATCAACCAAGATTAACGTCCTTTTTAAAGGACAAATAAGAAAGAACGTAGGGTTTATAGCCTGACAGTCTTGAGTTAAAACCTGGGCTCTGCTGCATGATGACTGTGGGCCTTTAGACAGATTACTTAACCTCTCTGAGCCTCAACTGTCTCATCTATAAAATCAACATAAAACCGACACCATTGTTATGGGTGAAAGTAAACAAGAGACAGAGCTCAGAAAAATACAGGAGATTGAAGTCAAACATCTAATTTAGCTACCCACTGAAACAATAGTAGAGGAATTCATTTTGAAAGACATAAACCCACAAGGACATGGAGAATGTGATAAGAATCACAAAGGAGATGCCAGGGCAACAGCTATGCAGCAAGCAGGAAAGGGCAGTTGGTCCATACGGGAGGGCTTCCAAAAGCTCTGAGAGATTTCTTCAGTAATAAATTAACGGAATATCTAATGCGTCTAAACAGCTTAAGAAATTTATAAAGTTGAAGAATTTAATTCCATGATAAGAAAATGCAAACCAAGCAATGACAAAAGAACTCCGAGAAAACCAAAAAGTAAAAATAATCTTAGTCCTTGCAACAAAACACCGCATACATGCGATTTAACAGAAATGGCACTGACAGGATGTGGGGATGGAAAAGTGCTTGTGAGTGATGGGAACAAAATCGGAGAGACAGCTGATTCATCTTCCAGGGTGGGAATTCAGAAGTCACTAGATAATGACAACTGAAAAAAAAATAAAGTAGCAGAACAAGCATTTTTTCTAGTAACATGGATAAAAATACTAAGAGTCTGAAGTGGCTCCACCTGAGGAAGAGCAATAGGGGTGTGTAGATGGGGAGATGGCCACTTTAACAAATCGTATACGATTATTTGAGCCTTCACATCGTGCATATATATAGTAGTGATTAAAAAAAACAATCAGAAGGATTAAAAGAGAGAATGTGTGTGGTGTGCCTGGCACCGAGTTGAGATTTGATTACTGGGTGCTCATTTCTCCTTGTAGCTACCATATATCAGGCAAGTGTCTGTAGCTGCCTGCTAAGAGTTTATCCAACATTCTCTTAATTCCCACGTGCCACTTAGGAATTAGTCTCCCCTTTTACAGACAGATAATGCAAAGTGCCTGAGGATTCGCCCTGTTCTTCCTCCCTTCCTTCCACTTTTCCTCTGAGGCAGGAACCCACCTAGTGGAGGGCTTTGAGCATAGAGGGGTCTAACCTACCTTTTAAAAGGATTATTTTGGCTGCTGCTTAAACTGGGGTTGGGGGGTGAAGGGGTGGGGAGGGGTGCAGCAGTGAACACAAGAAAACCAGGCAAGAGATAAAGGTAGCTTGGACCAGAATGCTTGTGGTATATGTTCTGATCCTTAATATATGTTGAGGGCGAAGCTTGTAAGCTCTACTGATAGGCTGGGCGTGGGCAGGAGAGCGTGAAAACCCAGGCTTTTGCTCTGAGCTTCTGAGAGAGTGGGGAGAACTGCAGGAGCCAACAATGCTGGAGGGGGTGGGGTGGGAAGGGTGTGAAATTAGGAGGTTGGTTTTGGAAATATTCAGTTTAAGATGCCCAGGGACACCTAGAGAGAGATGCTGAGTACAGTAGCCATTTGGAAATTCAAGATATTTGGAGAAATCTGGACTGGAGATATTCTGGGAACCGTTTGCATAAAGGCAGTATTTAAACAACCGCAGGAAGTAACTTAAAAAGTAGTGTAAGACCGAAAAAAAAAAGAGGCTCCAGGACTCTTTGAAACACTCCAAGTGTGCAGTCAGAGAGGAGAACCAATGAACAGGATGGAGGAGGAACAGGCAGGAGAACTGGGATGGGGGTACACTATAAACCACATGAAAAGTTCGAGGCGGAGGACAAAACCAGGGGTGCCAAGTGCTGCTGAGTCAGCCCAGAGGCCATCTTCTCTCCAGAGACTTGCTGGGGGTGATCTCACCTGCTCCACAACGTCACCTGCCTCGGCATTACCTCACCTTGGACAGCAAGAGCCTGACTGACTGCCCTGCCTCCAGACAGCCTCTTCACTCACTCTGCACTGAAGGCTCACTGACTCAACGCTCCTCAAACCTCGGTATTTGTTAGAGGCACCTGGAGAGTTAATGGCGCAAGAGGCCCAGGCTCGTGTAAGAAGAGGGCCAGGTGATCTTGAGACTGACCAAAGTTGACAGAATGCAAACATAGCTCCCAACTGGGCACTTAACTGCTTGTGGAGAGATTCAGGGGCCCACCACCAGCCAGGGTAGAATTATGCTTCTTGCCAAGTTGATTCAACCTACTCAGATGCAACTCTACGTGTCCATCATACACCATGGCAAACCTCAGCCCCATGCCAACCAATGTCTTACCATCAGCAGGCAGATTCTAAGCATTAACTTACTGAATCCAGCAGCTTTCTAGGTTTTATGCCCTTGCCGGCTAACTTTCCATCTTCTCTTTGAGCCAACTCTTCCAGAAAACCTTGTGTACAGTCAGGTCACTTGAGATGGCTGTTCTCTTGCTCTCTGTATAGCCTCTGCCCAACCAGTGCCTGCTTCACCCTTATCTTAAGTACATGACTGACCTGCCTATGTACTTGCCCCAGGCCCCAGGTAATGATAGCTTATCAAAGGGATGGTGAGGGGCGTGTCCCTCTAGTGGTTTCCCGGTAACTAATGAGCCCACCTGACATCAATTCCCCCTGTAATTAGTAATCTCTCTTTCTCCTGGGAGCAAAGACTGCCACCATGTCCTGCCTGCTGTCTGCTGTACAGGGTAGGGTGTCACTCCAGGATCTTGCTTCAGACATGTAAGCTACTCCATTTAACTATTCATGTCTGTATCTCTATTGTTGACTCTGGGCTCTTTCTTTAGGTCTTGAAGCTGGGCAAGCACAGGCCTTACAGGCTTACAAAATGCACCACGCTTAACCTGCTCACCTAAATGTGATCCTCCCATCTTTGATCTTGCAGGAAAAGGCTGAGGGCAGCTGTGCGCAGCCATCTCCCCGCAAGGCTTCCATGTGCCTGGGCCCCTGAGAGCATCCCCCTCCTGGCCTGGGAAATCCCATGGACAGCTGAGCCTGGCGGACTATAGTCCATGGGGTTGCAAAGAGCGGGACACGACTTAGCAACTGAACAACAAACATAAAACAGCGGGAAACTAAAGCCTGGGAGGTTGTGGGGGCTTGGAGGAGTGGCAGCAGGTGGCCCATCCCTTTCCCCCACACCTGATAACCACCTCCCCGCTTCTTGGCCTCACACTCAGCAGGCCCCAATACATAGGGTCTTCCCCAAACCGCCTCAGTGATGCCACCACAGTCTCCAAGCCAGAAACCTGGGAGTCATCCCTGCCTTCCCGCCCCTCACCCACATCCAGTTGGTTATCATGTCCAGTAAAGTCTCCTTCCTCACCCACTCTCTGATCTGTCCTCTCATCCTCACCTGTCTGATTTCTGGCCACATTGTCTCCCATCAGAATGGCTGCAATGGCTTCCTGGTTGGTTTTCTTGCCTGTAGCTACACCCCCACGCCCTGCTCATCCTCCACATTGGGTCTTCCACAAATCTAACCATAGCACCTCAGCTCTTGTACAACAATTCACCTGCTTCCTGTCACCCAGGAAACCACCCACAGAGGAAGTTAAGAACCCAGGAGATAGTCAAGAATATGTGCTCTGTAGCCAGGCTTCCGTTTGAGCCCTCTTTTTTCCCATCACGGGCCAGACCTTGGACAAGTTCCTAACACGCTGAGCTTATTTCCCTATTATAAAATGTAGGTGGGAACATACATATGGTAGGACTGTGGACATTCCATGAGACAATGCATGTGGAAGTACTTTGCATGTAACTGGGTGAGAGTTTACAACCACAGAAGTTAAAATTCCTTAGATACAACAGCCAAACTAGTTTTACCCCCACTGCTTTTACTCTAAGGCTTGCTCAGGATGCAATGTTTTTGGCCAAGCCCCCTATCCCACCTGCTCCATTCCCTCTCCTCTTTCAAGGCCCAATTCCAGCATCATTGATTCCAGGATCCTCTCCTTCCCCCAGATAGAAGTGACTGCCCAGGCTTGGTCCCCCTCTCCATGCTCATGCCAGACTTCCTCACAGAACTCTCTAGAGCACTAGCCATGTGGGGTCCTTTGTCTGACCAGTAGCTCCTAGTGGGCAGAGCCGTGTCTCTGAGTCCAGAGTGGGGCCCAGCACCTGGCCCATAGCAGCCAGTCAGCTACACTTGTTGGATGGATGAAGAGAACCACACATCTATCTGAGGAAGGCAGCTGGAGGCTGACCAGGAGCAAAATTCCTTTCTGTCTGTGTATCAGTGAAACAAGTTGTCTCCTTCCAAAATTCAGCTGGACAGGGACAGGATAGACATTCCCATTCCAGAAGGGAAAAAATGGAAGAAATAAAGGTCACTAGTCTTGACTGGAAGCTGAGAGGCTCCAGGGATGGCAGGCAAGTCTGCACATGGGACCCTGAGGCCAGCTGAGGTCCTGTCCAGCCTTGAGGTCTTTGTCCCCAAGGGGACGAGCCTGATGGTGCAGAAAAGCATCACACCTGGCTGTAGGGCCATGTCAGGGCCCACAGACACCCACGCAGTATCAGGACCCAAGGACAAGGCCATGGCCATTAGTTTTCCACCAGGACAGAGGAGCCAGACACAGAGAGACATCCTGTCAGGACACTCCAGGGGAGTTAGAGCAGGGCAGAGGGACCAGGATACTGAGAAAGAATTGGCAACTGCCTTTCTGAGTCCAATAAAAGCGAAGAGGTGGAGCCTTGATTTCTTTCATCAGTGAATAGAAGCTTAAACAGCCTAAGAAAAACTGCACAGGAGAAAATAAAAGAATGCCACTTAAGGTGAACAAGCACGTTTAACTTGTCCCCGTCTAATCATGGTATCAGTCACTCTAATAACAAGCATTTGTTTAAAGCTTTTGGCTTCAGAAACATTTTTCACACACAAGGCTTCTCATTCCCACCTAAACAGATCAGACTTTTCAAATTAGTGAGACAGTTAAGCTGAGCCCAGTGGGTGCCAAGATCCAACAGACTCACCAAAGGGTCCTAAACCTAGGTGCAGGCTGGTGGTGCCAGCTGGCAACAATGGACGGATGCAATATTTCTTGCCTAGTGTCTTTTTCCCGCTGTACCAGGTTAGTGAGTTATGTGCACTGGGCATTCCCAGCCACTCCCTGTTGGGCGAGTTCCAAAAGATCCCTAAGAATATCTGTGCGGGAGCCCGGCTCTGCTGAACCCACAGGAAGGAGTCCTTTTGCTTTCTGGCCCTTCCATTTAAAGCCCTGCCCAGCTCCTGTCACACGTCACTGCTCCTCCAGCAGCCTCCTTTGGCACGTCTGAACCCAGATGCTTCCACTTAGCATTTACCCAAAAAGCACTCACCCTTCTCACCAAACCACAGCCCTTTAAATAGGGCTGCATGATCCCAAACAGCTCTTCCACCAATGTGTCATAGGGGACTCAGTCCCAAAGCTGAACATTATTCTCTGAAGAAAGGAATGAGCAGCACCGGGTACTGAACCTCACCTCCAGACACCAGAGTCTGACTCCCCTCGGCTTAGCTGTTCCCCAGACGCAGGACTGGCATGCTTCTCTCCTTGGAATGGCAGGCTTCTTCAGAGAAACACCACCCCAAAGACAGGAGCATGAGACACCACAAGCCCCGCCCACAAGGAGGAGCAAGGGGCCTGGTTGGGAAACTGGTGTGAGATGGTGAGAGGTTGTCAGGCTCACACCCAGACAGCACAGCGGACCGTCCAGGCCAAGGGACGGGGAGAGCCGACATTGAGTTTCCTTCAGTGCTTCTGCTTTACCTGCCTGGCTGTTCTCACTTTGCATTTTCTGCTCTTGACATTGTGCCCCCTGCTGCTGCTAAGTCATGTCAGTCAGTCGTGTCCGACTCTGTGCGACCCCATAGACGGCAGCCCGCCAGGCTTCGCTGTCCCTGGGATTCTCCAGGCAAGAACACTGGAGTGGGTTGCCATTTCCTTCTCCAGTGCATGAAAGTGAAAAGTGAAAGTGAAGTTGCTCAGTCGTGTCCAACTCTTAGCGACCCCATGGACTGCAGCCTACCAGGCTCCTCCATCCATGGGATTCTCCAGGCAAGAGGACTGGAGTGGGGGTGCCATTGCCTTCTCCGATTCTGCCCCCAAGCTGGTCTTTTTCCCCAATTCAAGGATTTATTAGTGTGGTAAAGAGGCCACAACAATCTCAGGGATCAAGGCCATGGGCCTTAAAGTGGGCCTGCCAACGAATGGCTTGGGTAGATCTCAAAGGACAAAGGATACAGGTGTTCCATCAAGGAGAGGGATTGGGAGACCAGGTGATGAGGCAGGAATCTGAGCTTTTGGGAGGAGTGGGATGAGGAGCTGGACAGTGTCCAGCGGGCAGAGCATCACCAAGCCCCCCATCAGTTTGCTCCTCAACACTGTGCTTAAGACAAGTACATCCGTATCCTCACTACAGCCACCCAGAGAAGTCAGGATGGGAGGTTCTTCTCCTTCCTTCCAAGAGTCTCAGGAAGAGTCTGTCTGAGGGTGTCCCCTTCAAGGCTTGGATGTGAAGGACCAGCCCAAACAACAAACAGCTCCCCCATGGGAGATGTAATTGAGACCCCATTGCTGGCTGGCCACCGTCCATCAAACGATGGCAGTTCCCACCACGCTCGTGCAGTCTCCATCTAGCTGTAAAAGCCACCTGTCTGGAAACTCACAGAGGGTTTCCTTCCTCCCTCTTACAGAGGCAGCAGCCCCTGTAAACAGACTTTGTCATCATTATCTCATTTAATCTTCTTGGTAATATAGTATCCTGTGAGGGATGTAGTGCAGTTAGCTCCGCGAACAAAAGAAGCACCTGAGACATAAAGATATTAAAATAGTGCCCAGGTCACATGGCTGAAGTTTACCCACAAGGTCCTGTTCGTCACCTAAGTCCGCACCTGCTCTCCCGGCCACGCTGCCCTATCCTGCTGATTTGCTCAATGCAGTAAAGAGCTGGAAGCTGGCAAAGTTGGTTTCCATGTCCAAACCAAAAGAGCTCAAACCACCTACAGACACAAGACTAATCACTGCTCTGCGATTCTTCATGGGGACTCTGCCCGTTGCCCTCCTCCAACTCTGTTACAAGACAATATCTTATCTGAGAAAAGACACACAGAACAGAAAACAGTTCTCATAAAAATGTACGACCCCCCCCCAAAATCAATATATTATTTCTTTTGGATTATTTATTTAACAAATACTCTTCCCCTCCCCCCCTTTCATCAGTGAAACACTGTGGTAGATGCTATGAGAGGAAAAAAAAAATGAATTTAAGACTATGTGATTTATCTCCCCCAGACCACAAATCTTTCATCTCTCATCCATGTCAATTAGACCATGAAGGCTTCGTGTAGAATTTGGCCTCTATCTGGGATCTGTGAGCCAAAGCTAACAAATTTTGTCTTTTGCCAACTTAGACTTCAGAAATTCATAAATTAATGGTCTAATTTTAAAGCAGCATGGTATGCTTTTGTGAGAAGAAAAACATCATTTCCCTGAAATTCCCATCCTCTCTAAAATTAAGTTCAGATGGCAATTAACTGTGAAATGTCAATTCTCCGATGTCACTAGCTCAACAAGCAAGTTTGTATTAGTTTCAAACACAAGTGGAAATGCAAAAATCAGCCATTTCCTGAGCATCTTATGGACAATGAGGTTCACCTTGTCATTCATTCATTCAAGCTGATCAACATCCAGGGGGAAGCTCCTGGGTGCCTGGCACCATGGAGACCCTGGGGATTTCCAGGGAGAAAGACAGACAGACAGACAGACAGACACACACAAAGCAACAACACAGCAGGAGGTGTGCTCCTGGGAGAGGGAAGTTCAGCAGGCTCAGAGGAGGGCAGCAGCAGGAGGAAGGAAGGACTAGTGCAGTGTGGGAAATCCTAGAAGGCTTCATGGAGGAAGTGAGATTTCTCCAGGTGGACTGCAGGTGTTGGTGCAAATACATTGAAAGACTAAAGAGCATACCCTCAAGGTATGGGGAGGGGTGGGTATACATAGAGCTCCATGTGGCCAGAGAACAACTGGGAAAGAGTGGCTGCAAATGAGCCCAGGACTAGCCTGTGAAGGGCCTCTCACAGGATCTCACCCTTAGAACTTGGCCTTTATCCATCAGACATGGGGAACCACTGACAGGAGCTACCTAGAAGCTGCCTGTTCTTCTCCAGCAATAATGCAGAAGCAAGCAAGGAAAGGAGTACACCAAGACTGTATATTGCAATCCTGCTTATTTAACTCATATGCAAAGTACATCATGCAAAATGCCAGGCTGGATGAAGCACAAGCTGGAATCAAGATTGCTGGGAGAAATATCAATAACCTCAGATATGCAGATGACACCACCCTTAAGGCAGAAAGTGAAGAGGAACTAAAGAGCCTCTTGATGAAAGTGGAAGAAGAGAGTGAAAAAGCTGGCTTAAAACTCAACATTCAAAAAACGAAGATCATGGCATCTGGTCCCATCATTTCATGGCAAATAGATGGGGAAACAATGGAAATAGTGACAGACTTTATTTTCTTGGGCTCCAAAATCACTGTAGATGGTGACTGCAGCCATGAAATTCAAAGATACTTGCTCCTTGGGAGAAAAGCTATGACAAACCTAGAGAGTATATTAAAAAGCAGAGACATCACTTTGCTGACAAAGGTGCATAGAGTCAAAGCTATGGTTTTTCCAGTAGTCATGTACGGCTGTGAGAGTTGGACCATAAAAAGGACTTAGCACAGAAGAATTGATGCTTTCGAATTATGGTGCTGGAAAAGACTCTTGAAAGTCCCTTGGACAGCAACGAGATCATCAAAGCAGTCAATCCTAAAGGAAATCAACCCTGAATATTCACTGGAAGGACTGGTGCTGAAGATGAAGCTCCAATACTCTGGCCACCTGATGTGAAGGGCCAACTCATTGGAAAAGACCCTAATGCTGGGAAAGATTGAGGGCAGGAGGAGAAGCGGATGAGAGAGGATGAGATGGTTGGATGGCATCACCGACTTAATGGATATGAACTTGAGCAAGCTCCGGGAGATAGTGAAGGACAGGGAAGTCTGGCGTGCTTCAGTCCACGGGGTCTCAAAGAGTCGGACACGACTGAGTGACTGAACAACAACAAAAGCAAGGACCTGGGGGAAGGATCCTTCTCAGAGAAGCAGCTCTCAGGGCTCAATGGAAGCCTCCTTCCAGAGTAAACCAGGCTATGGCAGCCTGTTCCCTCCCCTTCCCCACCTCAGGAATCCTCTAACACTCTCCCCAGTTTCTCTGACTCACCTTCCCCTTTCGCCACACCCTCATTCTGGACAGTGAGGATGGAGGCCTCTTACTCCGGCCCATTTGCAGTCAGCATACAGGACCATCCCCTAAATCTCTGCCTACCTCTCTCCTCCCACACCCCCAGCTGCACCAAACCTGTTCCCCAGTTCACTCTGCCTCCCAGACGTGAAGGGGGTGGGGTGGGGGGAGTCAGGACAAGTCGTGATCAGAAAGGCAGAGAGAGCTGGAGACCAGGTGTCTCCCCTTCCTCCTGCTCTCCGACATGAAACCACGCATATAGCTCCTTCAGACACTCTTGCGCCCGATCTTTAACCTCGAACTTCCTTCCTCTCAGACTCCTCTTGAGCAAATGGCCATGCATCTTTAGAAACGGGATCCCTCAATTCCCTTTCCACCTCAAACCTCCCCTGCACCCCCTCTGACCCCCTAATCTGTCACCCCTGAGGCTCAACCTCTTAATTATTCCATCTCTGGGCTGAATCCTCATCTCTACCCCGCTTCTGCTCTTTCCTCCTAAACCCTACAGACATCAAAGCCTCTGCCACCCTAAAATACTTCCTTGGGCCCCACATCCCACAGCTACCATTTCATGCTCCTTCTCTGCTTCGCTGCCAAAGGGCTCACCTCCCACTCCCTCCTTGATGAGATTTCCACTTTCGCGCCTGATGGGCTCTCTCATCCGTGAGCTTTTTCAGTTCTGATTTCCCTGAGGGGCAGCACGTGCAGGGTGAGGTTAAAGCACAAGCTGGAGAACCAGACTGCCTGGGTTAGAATACCCACTCCCGACCCTCATGGCTATGCACAAGTCCTAGGGTAGGACACCCACTCTCTGGGCCTCCGCTCCCTCATATAGAAGATGAGAATAATAAAAAGACTTCCTCAAAGGTGGTTGTGAAAGTTAAATGAGACCAGTGATCAGTCAGCATCAGCTGGGATTGCCTTCCTTGGCAAACCCCAGGGACTCTCCCCCTCTAGCATTTGGGAACAAATGTTCTCGGGGTCCTTCCTTCACTGAATGTCCTACACTTCAACTATTCTCACTGCCCAGGGAGAGGGGCGGGGTGGGAGGGCTGCTGATTCTTGTTTCCTTCTATGGTTTCCCCCTGGACAGACCATATTCCATCTCTGTGGTTATAACTCATATAACACTAGAATGTTCCTATAAGCTCCAGACCTAAATACCCAAATACTCATCAGCTTTCGGGCTACATCTTAGCAGCCCCTGAGATTCAGCTTGATCAGAATGCTCAGCATGGTCCTGCCCCCGCTTGAGAGCTCTGAGCCTCCTGGAACTGCATACCCTGAACTTCTTGGGTTCTCCCCTCTGCCTCCCGCGCTTTCAAACAGAGGCCACGTCCCTGGGGCTCGCTCTCTGAAGGGTGCACTTCTCCGTCTCAACCTTCCCACTCTAGCTGGCCCAGCTGGGGTTCAGGTATTTAGAACTAGACACTGGAGGGCCTCCTCTCACCTGAGCAGTATCTGGCCTCTCCCACGGCAGTCCAAGCTCAGGAGTCTGGCATCCAAGCCTGATCCCAAATTCTCCTAGACATAGGACAGTAATAATAATGGCTGCCATTTGTTGAGCATTCACCCTGCTTTGAGTTAAGCAAGTATATGTTACTTCCTATCTCAAAAGTCAGAGGAGAAGGCAATGGCACCCCACTCCAGTATTCTTGCCTGGAAAATCCCATGGACGGAGGAGCCTGGTAGGCTACAGTCCATGGAGTAGCTAAGAGTCGGACACGACTGAGCGACTTCACTTTCACTTTTCGCTTTCATGCACTGGAGAGGGAAATGGCAACCCACTCCAGTATTCTTGCCTAGAGAATCCCAGGGATGGCGGAGCCTGGTGGGCTGTCGTCTATGGGGTCGCACAGAGTCGGACACGACTGAAGCGACTTAGCAGCAGCAGCAGCAGCAGCAGCAGCAGCAACAGTCAGAACTGTTACTATCCAAATTTTATAGACAAGGAAACTGAAGCTTGGAGACACTAAACGCCATGGTCGAATCACACAACCAGGGAGCAGATGACACGGGATGTGAACCCAGGCAGTCTGATCCTAAGGTCATTCTTTTTTTTTTTGGCCGTGGCATGTGGCATGCAGGATCTTAGTTCCCCAACCAGGGATTGAACCCGTGCCCCCTGCACTGGAAGCACAGAGTCCTATCCACTGGACTGCCAGAGAGTCCCCTCCAAGGTCATGTTCTTAATCATTCTGCAGCACTTCCTCTCCACGCCTGGTTGCTTCCAGCTACATCTTTCTGAATTCCTGATACTCCAGCCACAGGAGAGCACTCTCATTTTGCCAGGCCCCTTCATGTTGTCCTCTCAAGCTAAAGGTCCTTTCTCCAGCCTGTCCAACAGAACTAATTTTTTAAGGTCCAGATGATTCTCCTTCCTCTAAGACAGCATTCCCACCACTACCTGTGCAAGAGAACTTCTGCTGAGACCCAGAGCACATGCTCGCACCTTCATGCAGTGTCCATCTAGTGTGGCCATGGGGGCAGCCAGGGGGAGGACTGTGCCAGTCTATCTCTCCTGGTCCTTTTCACTGAGGGCAACTGAGTGTCTGGTTGGTGGGAATGCAAGAGGGAACTGAGCCGTGCAGCCCAGCCTTATCCTTCCCTCTGTTTCCAGGGCCGCCTCGCCAGAGGGAAGTGGTCCAGGAAGATCCCACATGCTGGGCAGCAACTAAACCCGTGTGCCACAGATACTGAAACCCGCGTGCCCTAGAGCCTGCACTTCGCTGTGACAAGTAGCTCCCACACACTGCCTCCACACAGCAACAAAGCCACAGCACAGCCAAAAATTAACAAATAAACAAACTTACATTAAAAAAAAAAAAGATACACTGAGAGTGCTATTAGTCACATTCTCTAAACACCTTTATTAGCCCTATAACTGATATCTTGGTCTCCACTTGTCTGACTCTTGGTCTTATTTTTCAATTAATGCCAAACTCAGAGGGCATTTAAGTGGTACACTTACCACACACACCTCCACCCTGACAACCAGTGTCACTTTCAGTGAAGGATGAAGCAACAGTGCCCACAGAAGGACTGGTCAGGGTTGGTCTGTGGCACAGATACACCATCTCTGGGGGTACAAGCAGTGATCACTACAAAGCAGCCCCATGGCAGCCTGGGGTGACATGCCACCATCCACAGGGTGCCCTCTCTCTGGGAGCCTGGCTCCCCAGCCACCTGCAGATGACCTGGTAATTCACTTTCCCAGCTGTGGTCATGCCAGGAAGGCGGTCTGGGAATACAGGCATTCGTAGTAGCCACTGGATGACATCGGCCAAAGCAAATAAGTCTGTTGGTGTCTGGTTTATAGCCCAGCCCTGTCAGTCTGGTCAGCATGAATCAGACCCCAGGCCACAAGTAGCCTCCGATGAATGGAAGATGAGGGTGTCTGACCCAGCACACTGACCTCCCACACCGTCCTCATCTCTGTCCTCTCCCCGGTCCACACCCACCTGACCCCGTGGCAGACAGAACTCTACCCCACTGACAGAAGCCTCTGGTGGTGGTGGGGGTGGGTGGTGTTTGCTTAGCCCCAGAACACACAGTTCAAAGACAGCTACCCTCTCAGTTCCTCTCATGGCAGAGAAAATGGACACACACACACACGTGCACACAAATTTAGGCCCCAGAAAGACAAATGGACATCAAGTCATTTCAGATTCAGAGACATGCTGCAACACAGCCAGCTTGAATACTTTCAAAAGCTTTATCTCAAAGATCACCCCATTAAAAAACAGAACCAGTGAGAAGTTAGTGTTGAAGCTGGGTTTTGGGTAAGCAGATTCATTAAACTATTCCTTCCACTTGTATGTACGTTTGAGGCTTTTTTAAAAATAACACAAGTTTGCTTGTTTCTTTAATCCACCACTTAGGGATCTGAACTTTTCCACAGAGTGACACCAGATTCTACCTTCCCTTGCTGGGGACTAACAGAACTGAGATATGAACCTAAGTTTCTGACAATGCAGATGATGCTCCTTCTGTAGGGCCGTTCAGCCTCCCTGAAAGTCCTCACATCTGAGCAAACTCTCACCCACCACCGTCCAGACCCTCACTGTCTCTCGTCTGGATTTCCAAAGCTGCTTTCCCTCAACTTCCTGCTTCTAGTTCACCCTTCTTCAACCCATCTTTCCCAGAGAAGGCAGGGAAAGTTTCCCGAAGCTCCTGACATTCCTCCTCTGCTCTCAGACCCTCATGGCTCTCCACTGTCTCAGAACAAAGCTTCATGCTGTAGCTCTGCCATCAAAGTTCTCGGAAAAGACCCACCTCCCCAGCTGCACTTCTCATCACGCTCTCCATCACTTGCTGTTGTTTAGTCACTCAATTGTGTCCGAATCTTTTGTGACCCCATGGACTGTGGTCCATCCAACCAGCTCCTCTGTCCATGGGATTTTCCTGGCAAGAATATTGGAGTGGGTTGCCATTTCCTTCACCAGGGGATCTTCCCAGACCCAGGGATCAAACCTGCATCTCCTGCATTGGCAGGAGGATTCTTTACCACTGAGCCACCTCTCAGTCACTTTCTACTCCCTCAATACAGAGAGGTTTTTCTTTTTCTCTATTTCCTCTGTTTGGGACGCTTTTCTCCATCTGTACTTTCAAAACTCACCCATTCTAAGTCTTTATACAAATGCACCAATCTGAAGAAGCCTTTCTTGACACCCCTCCCCCAGGGCCCCAAGGTGCTAACTGCCTCCACTCTGCTCCTGACACACTGGCACTCCCCTTTATCATCTCCCTTCCAGCTCTATTTATATGATTTCTCAATATATCTGGCTCCCCTTCCAAATTAAGATGCTTGAGAGCAAGGAGGATGTGCTATTATTCACTTGTCTTCTCTCAGAGAACCACAACCAGTATCCACTTCCTTACTTTCACCACACCTGAAGCCCCTCCTTTGTGGTCTGATACTCAGAGGCAAAAGCAGCTCTGCCATAAGAGGAACCTGGCCACGGTTGGTGTTGGCATGAGCTAACTGATGAATGCAATTATAGTCACAAAGCACCAATGGGAGAAGAAGATGTAACTTCCCTTAATGGATGATAAAACCAGGCATTTCTCTTGATTCTATTATTTGAGAGTGCTAAGCAACAAGGAAATAAACAGATCTGAACTGGCAAGTTTTCTCTATCATCTAGCGTTTCGAGGCCTCATGCGTAACTTTCGCCTTCAGCCAGCTACCTCCTACGAGCCTCCCAAGCTGCCTGGGGAGGAGCACAGGCCCCAGAATTTTGGCAGGCTCCTGGTAAATACTAATTGAATTAATCAACATTTATTCTGTATTTTGAACCTTCATTTCAACATGTGTTAAAGAGTTTAGTTTTGAAACAATGCAATAGCTTTCCTTTTGTATATAAAAAAGTTTAAACCAGTAGGAGACAACCAAAGATCTCCTTAAAGACAGGACATGTGCACCAGCAACAGCCTGGCCCTGGCTTCGGTCAGCGGAGAAGGGGGCTCCCTCTGTGGGCCCAGCTAGAGGGTGTTAGCAGAGGGTTAGCAGCTCTGTCTTCCCCGGAGGTCTGAGGGTACATGGAAATTGGGTGAGGACACCACGCAGAACCCACTGCTGCCAGAGAGCATATAGGGAATAGTTTGGCCTGGCCTGTTCTGGGCTGAGCCTTTGGATGAAGCCAATCACACTTCCTCTACTAGCTGGGCCGAGTCTACCTGCCTCTTCTGGTCCCTTGGCAGGACTGGCGGTGATGCCTCCCCAACCCTCATCATGACACCTGGCCTTGTTCACTGAGAATATGGGAAACACCCTGTTATGGGCTGGATTGTGTCCCCCTCTCCCAAACTCAGATGTTCAAGCCCTAACCCCTAGGATCTCAGAATGTGACTGTATTTAGAAATAAGACCTCTAAAGGGGTAATTAAGTTAAAATGACATGATTAGGGTGAGCCTTATGACTGGTGTCCTTATAAGGACACAGACGGGTACGGAGGGAAGACCTCGTGAAGACACGTGGAGGAGATGACCATTCATAAGCCAAAGAGTGGGGCCTCCGAAGAGACCAATCTTGCTGACTCCTTGATCTTGGACTCCCAGCTTCCAGAATCATGAGAAGAAAAAGTTCTCTTGCTTAATCCACCTAGTCTGTGGTTATTTTGTTACGGCAGCCCTAATAAACTGACACACGCCCCCATCTGATCTGGGAAGCACACTGGGCAAACCTAGGGGAAGAAGGCAGTCTCCTCTCCAGAGTCATGGGTTTCTGTTCTCATCCACTGGTTTTCTCTTCCCTCTCAGTCTAAGAGAGATGGCTTTGCATCTCCAGACCTTAAACAATATCCAGAGAAGCACAGTTTCTAGCAGTGCTTTCTCTCTTTTCTTTGTAAGTCAGCTCTGAGTCAAGTCATGCCTGGGGATGAAGACCATTCAGTGAGACCACTGGTATGTTGTAGGTAGGAAACCCAAAGACCTCACAGCTTGACCAGCTGTCAAGCTGCATTCAAGGAGCCACGAGCCCTGAGCCCAGCCCTCTTCTCTTCAAGGCAATTCAACAATCCAGCGTTTGATGGGTGAAGGGAGGGGCAAAGCCAGTCCCCTAACCTCAGCTCACCAGTCACAAGACACTTGCCACTCAGATCATTTCCCTCCCTTAAGGGCACTTAGGCCAGAGTGGCTCAGGGACTTTCCTAAGAAAAGCGATCCAGGAATCCCCCATCTGCACACACACTCACAGGCCAGCCGGCTGGGGACTGCCCTGCACGAGGTGTCACCTCCCTGGGCATCCATGAGGTCTGGCTCCCGGAAGTCTGTCAGTCTGATGGCAGGGGAGTGGGAGCACCTATAACAGCTCCGGGGGGCCTCTCTTCCATCTTTCTGAACCGCTCTTTTCCATCAAGCAGGGCCATTACTTCCCCATGGGAGACACCCGAAAAGTTCCTCGGTCTCAAAGTGGAAGGCATGGAAGCCTGTGTGTTGCAAAGTGGCCACAGAAGGGGAAGGCAGTCCTGACACCAGAGGCCCACTGCCCAGCCCAATACGGGCTCCAGGTCTTTGCTGCACAATGCGACAGGGTCCAGGCTTTGGAGTCAGACCGACCTGGGTTTAAATCCTGGCTCTACTACTTAGAGCTGGGCTAGTTTCTGACCTTGGGTTCACAGGTTAACCTCTAGGTTACTGTGTACTGGAGGTATTACCAGGTATCTCACACAGGGCTGGTCAGAGGGTTAGGAAGCAGCACAGAGTCAACCACCTGGCTCAGAGCCTGGCTCCTCTTGGAGACCGTGTCCCCACTGCACTGTTCCAGTTAGCCAAGACTCCTTAGCAGGGCCTAAATGTTGGGATCAAGAAAAAATATATATGCAACATTGACTCCCTTTAAGAAACTGCCAAATCTCCTGAGGCCAGCATGCAATTAATTAGGGGGACCCTGGGGTACAACATAGGGCACATGCTCTGGGCTTTCTAGGTCTCTCTAGCAGGGCCTTCAGAAGGTAAGGTTCCTGTTGATGACATGCTCACTCTTATGGCACCTTGGTGCCTTCCTCAGCCATTCTGCCAGTCCCACCTGGCACTCAGCTTAGGGAGGGGGGAGAGGCAGAGTTTATGATGTTCAAGAGCCCTCTGGAGGCATGCATCTGTCAAAGTCACAGCTGGGGAGATGGACTTGGGGGATCCCAAACATGGAGGCTGAATTCCAAGGGTTGAGAAGAGGAAGGATCAAATCCTGACCATATCCACGGAGCCGGAGGTCCCCAGCCCCAGGTACTGATGTCGGGCGAGCCCTTAGTAACTCAGAAGTGGCCTTGCAAGGAGACAGCCAACTTGTACTAGTGTCCCAGAGAGGCCCACTATTGCTCCCAGTGGACATCGCACTCTCATAGACACCTAGAGTCAAACAGGCAACACTCCCAAGTCACAAGGAATGGTTTTCATACACGTGTGTGACAGGAATGCAATGAGACGCACGCTTCACGTGGCCTGTAGAATCCTCCTGTGAATCCCATTCCTCACTTGATTAACCAGGCTTATTTGAAATTCTCTTTCAAGAGTTCCTTGGTGGCCTAGCGGTTAGGATTCCAGGCTTTCACTGCTGGGACCCAGGTTCAATCCCTGGTCTGAGAACTGAGACCCTGCAAGCTGCACAGTATGGCCAAAAAATTAAAGAGTAAACTTTTCTTTGAAATGTAAGTAATTATGACACCTGAGGCCTGGATTTGTAACCCTGGAGCAGCCCCTACCAGTTTCCCAAGTGCTCAGGACGAGCAGACAGGACATGAAGGTAGAGCGCTGTCCCCCCTTTAGTGCCCTGTTAACACGAGATCCCAAGACACTGCAGCCCACATACACCCTCCTTAGCACATCAGCTTTCTTAGGCAGTCTTCTCTGGCTTCCTCCCCAGGCTGAGGGAAACCTTCTGATTAGAAGCCTGAAGGACCCCAGGATTGCCCTGAGGACAAAAGCTGGGTGTGGCTGCCAGGGCTGGGTCTGGGTTCTCAGCTCCAGGAGGGAGGCCGAACTGGACAGGAGCGGCCCTGTGTAAGCCTGATTGATCAGCAGTGAGGATAGCTGACTCCACAGAACACAGGATAAGAGCGAGCTCCCAACTTCAGCAGGCAGCCACCACCAGCACCCACCTGCTCAGACCCTGAACATGACACTATGGGAACAGTGCGAACAATGCTCTCCTTTCACGCAGGTACCCCAGTGCCCACTCCACACCCCTGCACAGGCAGGCTCCCAGCAAACGCTTCCAGAATAGTCGGCCTCTCCTCTCCACCTCCACACCTCCACCTAGGCTACCACCCAGGTTTCTCTCTCACCCTCACCCCACTCTTCCAACCCACCATCTTGCTTAACATCCCTTGACAGCTGACACCATAGGGGTCCTAACAGGTGGGGTATAAGGAACTTGTTACTAATGATAAGGCAGCTAAAGTCAAGAATCTTTTTGTATAAACTAGAAAAGATTCTGGCTTATCTTGGATTATATTTTGAGTGGGAGAGAAAATAGAGGAATTCAGCCAGAAAATCAGCAAGTGCCAATGGTGCTCAGGAAACATCAGTTTCTGTGACACCATGTACAACTGTGCAACCTCCTGCTATTTTAGAGATTTAATTTATAAATGTGTGTGTGCATGCAAGCATGTGCATATATTATGTTGGGGCCAGTATACATCACTGCAACCTGGCCCTGTCTGCCAAGTGCTTCTCACAGGCTAATGCCGTCTGACCACCTTCCTGCCTCAACATGAAGAGCTGATCTTCCTGATAAACTTAAGGCTCTGAATAATCTGAACTCTCAGTGTGGTGGCACAATACAGTGGAAAGATCACGGGTTTGAGGATCAGGTAGATTGGGCATCAGTCTTATTTCAGCCACTTGTCAGCCAGGGAACCGTGGGAAAGGCACTTATCCTGAGTCAGTGTCCTCCTCAGCTAGAGTCCTGACAGGCTCCTATGAGATGTAAGTGAGCATACCTGATGCACGCTGCACGCTTAGTAAATGACAGTCTCCAGTCCCCGGATCCCTCACTAACCTCCCTCACCCCTCCAGCACTGGCCAAACCAAACCACTGGCTGTTTTACACACACCCCTTAACTCACCATCCATGTCTATCTTTGTACATCACCTTTCCCTCCACTAGAAACGCCCTCCTTTACCTCCATAGAAAGGGGTGTCTCTGGTTCAACCTTCCTTCAAGACACGCCTCAAATGCCCTCCCCTTGGCAAGCCAGGTGCCTCAATCTCTCTTTTCTCTTGAGCATCCATTGTGCTTTCTCTGCCGTTATTACTGTCTACTTTGAGTGGGGGGTACATTCCTTAAATTCCATCCAGGCAGGGGACATGTTCTTACTCATCATGTGTTCCCACTATAACAGTTCTCCACATTGAAGATGATTTTAAAAAAAATCATAAAAATGACTGAAATAATAAATGAGGTCACAAGTCTATTGACTCTAGGTACTTAGGAATTATGTTCCATCTCTGCAGCTAAAAGAGTTTTCCTAGATCCAGTGGGACAATGCTCATTTAGGGGCTTCCTTGGCTTCCTACCGGCCTTACCAGGCTCCCCTCCCTGCCACCCTGGCTGGGACTGTGTGCCTGTCAGGCATCCACGTTGCTTAACCACAGCACTCTCCATTGTCCCACCGCATGTCCCACCCAAAACCTCAACCTACTTGAAGAAGGCCCTGCTGCCCACAGCCCTTCCCTGCCTCCTCTCGGGGCTGGGAGCTGGCTCTGTGGCCCAGGCTGCAGACAGCTGGTCAGAATTCCCAGTGTTGTGCCCACCGCCCTCCTGGACCTCCTCTCCCTTCTACACCCACCATTACCTCTAGGATGCTATGAGCTCAGTGTCTTAGACCATGTGGCCCTGGTCCTCCAGGTACCAGGACTCTGTGTTCTCACAACCTTCAAGGAAGGGCCCATGAGTCTGTAAGAGCCTTTGGGCCCAAGTCAGGTGGTCAGGCCAAGGCAGGCATCAGCAGGGAATACACACAGTGCAATCACATTGGGATCATGGCCTCAAAAGTTCAGCCCACAAAGGCATGTCCTCAGAGACTTTCCAGTCTCCCAACTGCTGCACTGGGTGAGACTTCAGTCTATGACCTTCAGCCTATGGAGAAGCTTCTTCACAGCTTCACGGCCACCCTTCCCCAGCTTTCCACCCTGGTTCCCCACCACCTACATTGGCTGCAAGTCACTGCTTCTCTGCTCAGAAGACAGCATTCATCCCTCCAGATCCTATAGCACTTTTAGTAAGACCTCCAAACTTTCAGCAAAGTCTGCCTCCTGTTATTTTACAAATTCTTCTCTAGTCAATACTGGCTGGACAATACCCTCTACAGGTAGATTCCAATATATGCTCTAAAACAGTCACCTGGCCCTAGAGAGAAGCCTGAGTTATTTGGAATTTCTTACATCATATCAAACTGAAACCTGCCTCTTCTGTAATCCTCTCTACCGTCACCACCTTGACTCCTCAGTCCTGCCCTCTGAGCAACATAGCAGATGGCAGCTGAAATTCACAGTCACAGTCCTAGGACCTTACAGGGCTTACAAGACAGGGATTCCAGCTTTGATGCAGTAAGGGGCTCTCCTCTACCTGCTCCCAAAGTGTGGTGCCCAGGGTACCACCTCCAGGTGTGGCCTGCCCTGGCCACTTCAGGGAAAAATAGGACGACCCCCTCCCCAGCAATGTCTAAAGCCAGGACTTCTATTAATGCAGCCAAGCCAAGCCAAGTTCTGTGGGCTTTTCCACGAGGCTGGGTAGAAAATGCACTAATTGATTTTGGGAGCCTAAGGGCAGGACTTTGCCTTTACTTCGCCACTTCCCATCGAGCTCGTTTGGGCTCTGAGCTCTCTCTGTTTGTTGTCCTTGTCCTGCACGTTGGTGACTGGCCATCAGCAATCACCCTGCCATGGACTCTTGCCTCCTGGACCTCCTGCTCACCTCCACTGTAGGGGTCACACCTGGAGGCCCAGACGATACTACTTGCCCCCTGAAATTTCATAATAAACCCTCTGGGTGATGGAACCCACTCCTCTTGACAAAGTCTATTTGCCAGGCTTCCTGAGCCGAGGAGGATAATAATGCCACTTAGTACTTATGATGAGCCAAACACTGTAGCCAACACTTAATCCACATCATCATCTCACAACATCCAAATGAAACTGACCTATTATTGTTCCCATATGACAGGTGAGGAATTTCAAGCTCAGAGAGGGAGAGACTGGCTCAAAGGAACAACAGCAGGTCTGAGAAGAGCCAGGATTTAAATGAAGGACTGTCTGAGCTAGCAGAGCCCTCAGAGACAAGGGAGGCCAAGTCCCCAGGGTGGCAGTCACCCGCCACCCGCCATACCCTTGTCAGGGGGGTGGGTGAGGAGTCAGTTTCCTTGTCTCCAGCAGCAGGGCAACGCCTCTGTCAGAGGCTTTGTGCAGCTCCAGTGAGCCACGCAGTGAAAACCTAGCCGGCCGTGCAGGGCAGTGGTGCCTGCTGTTACCGGGAGAGCCGCATTGCATCGAAGAACCAGATGTCTTGGCTGGTTGCGGTAAGAGATTATGTAATAAACCTTTCTCATGACAAGCAGCCGAGGTCAGGTGTCAGAGCCAAGAACTACTCCTTTGCTTTGGTAAAATGTTGAATTAAAAGAATCCTCCTTTCTCATCTGAATTTGAGTTCTAACTTCTCCCCGCTCCCGCCCTACACTAACTCTCACTCCCCTGTCCCCTCTCCCAGTTATTTACTGAATTTGGAGTTTGACACCATACATCCCAGGATGCCTGAGACAGTCCGGTCATCCCAGGATCCCATCCAGCTCAGCATCTGCCTCCTCCTTTCGCTCTCAGAAGAGTCCCAGTTTGGACAATAAGCTGAATATTCTGGAAACTTAAAACGCACACACTTTCCTTCCCTGGCACCTGTTCCCCTCACATAAATGGGAATAACACTGCCCGCCTCAGGAGAGTAGACCTTTGTAAAACCCACCAAAGCCAGAAGTTCCTCTCTGCCTTCCCTCTGGAGGCAGCTTTCTGAGGCCAGTCTACATACAGCTCTGTTTCATCCAGGAAGCAGTTCAGTGTCAAGCTAGCTGTTCATGCAAAAACCTCTGATTTGGGGAAACACAGCCTGTTGCGGGAAGGAAACAGTTGCCCTGAAGAGAGGAGTTGTCATGTGTGCATGCAAGGAACAAAAGTAACCTGTTTTTGGTCTTCCAAACCTGAGCTGTGGCTCTGCCCTTCTCTCCTCCCTTAGTCCCTACAGCAGATCTCCTGGCTCCTACACAACTCTGTCTCCCTCTCTCTCACATACACACACATACTGTCAACCCAAGGAGTTCCTTCTGCTGGGCTCTCTGGATCTTTCTATCAGGAGCACATTGGAGATGTTTGCTCAGAAGACCTCCCAGGACACCCCACTGCAGTCGTAAGAGTGGTCCTCCTGGTCAGAGTGCTCCCTGCCCAGCCACAGCTGAGTGGGCCATCCCAACCATGCTCACAGGCACTGTGGATTTATGTCTTTAGCTGGGGGTCTGGGCGGGGGTTCTGACTATGCCCACCAAAAATGCCCAGTGACCAGCAGGCACTGGTGTCCCTAAGCCAGCAGAGCAATCCTGGGATTTGGGTCACTTCCTTGCCTACACCTGTCCTCATCCTGGGAGGAAACAAGAGGTGCTCAAGAGCACAGCCCTGAGAGGTGAGGGAGTGGCTGTGATAGGACCAGTTCCCCATAGCCTCATCTGGGTTGACAACCTCTTACTGGAGGTTTGTTAGTAGGCCTGCCACCCACTTGACTCTGAATAAGCTGTTTCAGAGACAGGGACAATTTAAATATCCAGTCTGCAATCTAGGGCTGTCACTGATACTTTAGCATGGGTGAGCAGGCCCATGCACACACTTTGGTCTCAGTAAAACACACACACACTCAAAACAAGATGAAACAGAAACTTGTCAGACCCAGCTACATAATTCAAAAGAACTAAGAGGCTTGCAAGTTTGACTCAAAGTTGCTGTTGCTGCTGCTGCTAAGTCGCTCCAGTCGTGTCCGATTCTGTGCGACCCCATAGACGGCAGCCCACCAGGCTCGTCTCCAGGATTCTCCAGGCAAGAACACTGGAGTGGGTTGCCATTTCCTTCTCCAATGCATGAAAATGAAAAGTGAAAGTGAAGTTGCTCAGTCGTGTCCGACTTTTCACGACCCCATGGACTGCAGCCTACCAGGTTCCTCTGTCCATGGGATTTTCCAGGCAAGAGTACTGGAGTGGGGTGCCATTGCCTTCTCCATTGACTCAAAGTTGAATCCCAGCATTTCTTGTGTCTTTGTTTTTATTGGCAATTATCATATGCCAGGCAATCATCTAAAGGCTTCACACATGTTAACCCAGCTCTGTCTTAGCAAACCAAGGTAACCACTGTGTCACGGCAAAGGTAGGACTCATCCTGGAAGGCTAGGGAGCCTGGCCAGGTAGAGAGGTGTGGAAGGGAAAGATAAGAAGGGGAGGAAATCCAACCTCAGGGCCACTGAGTCTCTTGGCAGCAGTGCAGATTCTAGACAAGGCCTTCCCTCCTTATCGGACAGCTGTGTCCCTCACTCAACCACCTAAATCCCTGACACTGGCCCCACACACAGGTCTTTGCCTAGAAAAGGTTCTCAAAGTTGACTGCCTTCCCCAGATGGGCGTCCCCGCCATCCTCACTCCAATACTACACAGGCAACTTCTCATAACTGGTTGGATGTGTCCCTAAAACTTGTGGGCAATAAGGAGGGGGCAGGGTGGGGGATATTTGGGCCCTTGGAATATATCTTCCATGGAACTGACGGATTGATGCTTGCATTCTCAGAAAAACCATTTAATACCCATGTACTTGCACTAAGCACTAACAAGTATAAGAGTGCTGATACCATAAAGCACTCCCTACTTCCCATCACCACATAACAGAAAGATCTCATGAGCCTTCACACCCCCAGCGGCTTTGGCTGCTATAGACACTTCCCTCTGAGTCTTTGACCTTTAAGTCTCCAGCCTTAGCTGTTCTGCAGGCTGAATTTGCCCCAAACCTGGTCTTTCTCATTTTTCATTGCCTAATGGAGTCTCCATCTGGACTTTCCGATAGTGCTCATCTGTTCAAACCCATAGGACAGAACCCAGGGCCAGAGGCCCAGAAGGCCTGATTTCTGCCACCAGCAGCTGGGTGACCCTGGGTAGGTTTCTTTGGATGTCATCATCCTCATGGGTAAAATATAGGGAGCATGCAAGAAACTACCCAAGGCTCCCTCCTGACTCCAAAGGGAGTCAATCACCCTCATCTCCCTTCCCCCTTCCAAGGAGCTCCTCCATGCTCTCATGCTGCTAACAATTGCTTCATTCTTCTCCCAGCAAACTAGCACAAAATGTCAGTGTCCAGTTTGACTCTTTTCTTTCTCCCTCAAATCCAATCAGTCACCAAATCCTGCAGGATTTCTTGGCAAGCTCATTCACCTCTGTTCCCTCCTCTCCACCCATTGACTTGATTTAGGTCCTAATCTACCACAAAGGGTTATTCCAACAGCACATTTTCATAAACCCCTCCCTGTCTCTCCAACCTGCCCTTCTCAGCCTGGAATCCTCCTGAAAGCACAGCCTTCACCTAGTCTCAAGGTCATCGACATTACATTTAAATTCTTTAACTTCAGCTTTCAAGACCTTCCAGGATCTCCCCAGCCTGAGACTCCAGCCTCACTTCTCCTAGAGTCCCCTCCCCATCCCACTCTGTGACTCCAGCCCTGCAGGCTACTTATCATGCTTGTCCTAGTCTTTCAGAGTCTGCTCTTGTTCCTCGCCTTATCTCCAGCACAAAACCATCTGCCTTTTTCCCCCTTTACTGAAGTCAACACTGCAACACCAGCCAGCTCAAGGCCCTTGTCTGCCACAAACTCTTCCTCAACATCTGCTGAGGGTTGGGTGGAACATGAGGGCTGATGCAGCCCCAGGGCAGCTCAGAGTTTGGAGAGGGCGTGGACAGAGACATGCAAATGATGTGCATTAAGTACCATTGCAGAGATCTGTATATGACAAAAATGACTTGGGGGTTGAGGAGGGAGAGGTGTTTCAAGACTTTGATCTGCCTCCTGAAGGATTAGCAAAGAGTTCATGCATCTTGCAGAGCAGAGACAAAAGGACTTCCCAGGAAGAGAAAATAGTGTATGTAAAGGCAGAGAGGCACAAAATATAGAAATTGTTAAGCTACTCAGTTTGGAGAACAGTGGAGATGCAGCTGGTGAGTCAAATTATTGCCAGCCTCTGTGGAACTCTGAATGCCAAACAAGGATGGTATACTTTATCCTTTTCAGAGGCAAGCCTATCCCATCTTGTCTAGACCTTCCATCTACAAATGTGTTACAGAAGCCAAGATTACTACACAACATGGAACATGATGACTAAAAGCACTGTGCACAGTGAAAACTGGGTTCTCGTGTGCGTAAATGTGTTTGTGACTGAGAGAGGAAATCAAAGAATTACCAGGAAGCACCATAGTAAGGATTACCTAGGAGCACTAAATAGAAATCATACATTTCCCAAAGATAAAGCTGAGAGTGAGCAGCGCCCTGGAACTCTCAAAGCCTTGAGGAGATCTAGGTCTAAAGGTAAACAGATGCTCTAAGATGGCATCTCCTAGCTGAGTATTCACTGCATGAGAGATAAGAATGGCCCTCATGAAGATCTGCAAGACTTGGCTTTCAGAATCTATAAAGGATACAGCCCACCCTTCTGGGACCAGCAGTGGCTTCTGCAAAAACTGAGACACATAGTGTTGAAACCAAAGAATGATGCTAGGAAAACAAGTGGAACTGCTCTGAGGAAGGAGGAAGCAGGAAAAATAGTGACTCAGGAAAATACAAAGCTGCCAAGAGTTTCAGCCTAGTTGTGCCCACACCAAGTGATGACAATGTGACATTTTTTTTTTTTTTTCCTGAGTGATACTTCTTGAATGAGGGTGCTCAGTCTGGGAACTTAATAAACCTTTAAGTTTATTGTTTCAACGTTTAACTGCCTCAACGGGGCTGTTCATATTAGCTATTCCTTCCCATGTTTTGCAAAAGGGGATCCACCAGAAGATTTCAAGCAGAAGTGTCATGAACAAATCTATGTATCAGGAAGGAAATGTTTTTGATAGCCAAGTGAAAAACAGCTTCCAAATATTACCGCAAATGTGACAGTCTAAAGGCTATGCCATTCATTGTCCAAAGTGCAATTCTTTCAGGACTGTTCCTCCCTCCTCACTTCGCCATCTGGCCCCTTAGCCCATAGATTCTGTCTCTCTCATCTCTCCTACCTGTATCCTCTCTGGGCTCCAGCACAGGCCCTAGTCACTTCTATCTTAATTGATCTTCCACTGGGCTTCTCCAACCCCAGGGTCTCTTACCCAGCAGTTTCCACTTGGCCTTCATCATAATCACAGAGGAATTCGGTAAAAAACATACCAGACCTACTTAATCTGAGTAATTTAAAAGCTCCCTAGGCGATTCTGAGGCTCAGCCAGGTTTGCAAACTACTGTTTTTTTTCAATCCTTGCTATGATAAGTGAAGGGGCTGCACTGCTGAGAACTTCCGAGAAATGCAGAACTCAGGTTCCACCCCGACCTGGGAATCAGAATTTGCATTTGAACAAGATCTCCAGGTGACTCTTAAGCTTGTTAAAGGTTGAAAAGCACTGCTACCAAGTGTTGCCAGATCATTCATTCCACAAATATTTACTGGATTTTCTCCCTGGGCTAGAGGTTTGGGAGGCTGAAAGGGTCAAGGGCCAAGGTCCCAGACTTTAAATTCAGAGAACCATCAATCAATCTCCTGCTTAAAAGCCATTATTGAGGCTCATGCTTTCAAAGCCCAGACTTCTCCACCTGGCCTTCATGGCCCGCTGGGAACAGGTTTCTTCCTCATCACCAGCTTTATTGTCTCTCACTTGCCACTGGAGCCAAACTGGGCCACTTGCCACTTCTCAGGCTATGAAGTGCTTGCTTGCCTACACAGTTCTCACAGGGCAGGTCACACTCTACCTACCTCTGCCTAGAGAAATCTTTCGAGGTCCAACATGCACGTGACACCCTCTTCCTGAAATTATCCCAGGTTTTACGCAGTCAGATGAAAGGCAAATTCCCAAAATGCTTTGCTCTTGCCTCCTTCATAGTATTTATTTCATTCTACTTGTCAGGCACCTGTAGCACATAGCTACCCCAGTAAAGAGACTATGATGCTGTTTATCTCTGCAGCAGCAATACACTAGTAACTGGCACATCACTGAATCTCAAATAATACTAACAATAATGTATTAAGTAAAAATTATGAATGAATGTAGTAAAAGCTCACCAGTCCCCCTCATCTCCCACTTCAAAGTCATCTAAATATGAATTTAAGCAGATTATATATAGACTACCTAAGCCTCAAGCCAAAAAGAAATAACCTCTATCAAGTATTTTTTCATGTAGTACAAATAATAATCAAAGACTGAACACGCAGAAGATGAATTTTGTGTACAGCCAACTGCCTTTGTTGGGCATTAAACTTCATAGAATGCAACACAAAATTTGAAAACATTGCAGATTTGTATTACAATTGATTAAGGAACTGGGAGAAAGAGATATGAGACAGGAAGTGAACGAAAATATGCAAAGGGAGACATATCTATACTAAACATCCAGCTGCTCTAAAAGTAAAAATACTCTGGATTTGTTTTTTAAGAGGACTGAATGAATGCGGGCTAGAGTGCCTGTTTTGGTCTTATGCAAACTTTGGAAGTCTTGGTCTTTAAATATACAATCTTATTTTCATCTGAGGAACAACTGCAGGTCTGGAGTCAGGATGTCATGAAGGAGAGGAGCCCTCTTTCAAACAGAACCATCCCCGTCTTGCCGTCTACTGGGACGCAGTGGCTTGAGGTTTGGAAAAGCATGTTGCATTTTTCCAATTACAGTACAGAGTTGATTTCGGCTAAGGCGCTGTAGCTGGACGCACGCTCTGTGGAACACCGATTTGCTTCGGCAAAACGGACCGTAAGCTTCCCGACCACCTTGGGCTCTCTCTCTAGACTACGCCGCTGCTCCAACCGACTGAGCAGAGCTCTGACACACTCACTACACACAACTGGGATGACTGGCCACCTTGCGCATCTCCAGGGCAATCCCGGCACCTGTAGGGGCGCGGACAGTCCGCAGACTCCGGACAGGACTGGCAGGAGACGCGGAGCAAATCCCCACGAGTTATATTCTCCTCCAAATCTGGCCAGAGAAGGGGAGGAGGGTCCCCGCCCCCGCGTCTGGGACACACTAGGGGATCTCGGTTCCTAAGGCAATTCCCCTGAGGGGGCTCCCAGTTCAGCCTGCGCAGCGGGCCCCGGGGGCGTGGGGAGAACCCACTGACCTGGGTGCAGGGCTCCTCTCCGGACAGCTCAGGTGTGCGGGCCTTTCACTTGTCCCCCCCACCTCCGAACATGAGAGCCGAAAAACAAGCAGCAGGCCACTGACCCACCGGCCAACTAACCGACCAACCAGCGGACCGACCGGCAGCGGCCGAGTCCGGAGCCCACGTGACGGGGGCGGGGACCCACGGGAGACTCTGGAGGCTCGTCCCGGAGCGCCCGTTCCCAGACCGCCCCACCTTCCCCCGGGACCGCCCCTCTGCCACGCCGCCTCCCTCTAGGCTCCGTGGCAGCCCGCAGGGACCCAACCGCCAAGAGTCCTAGTTCCTTAGAGACCTGACCCGTCAACCCCGCCCCTTCGAACCTGCTTAGCCCTCGCCGGTCCAGCCCCAGCCCCGCCCCAGCTCTGGCACCGCCTCCTAGGCCGACTTTATCGTCCCCTAAGCCCCGCCTCTCTCTGGCGGCCACGCCCCATCTGAGCCACGCCCCCGCTCTTGTCACCTCCCTCTCCAGCACCCTTCCGGCCCCGGGTGACGCCTGGTGGTCCTCAGCTCCCTGTTCCCTGGGCTTCTCTAGCCCTTGAGCACCGTTTCTTGGCCATAGGGAATAAAAGCGAAAAGCAGAAAGGGAACTTGTGTCGAGAATTGCAAAAAGAGATGTCATAGAGAGAATGTTTTAGAGGCAGTCCCAGCGCAGCAACCGTTGGGTGTGCGGACTTCTGAGCCCAGGCGATCTAGTTCAAATTGAGGTTGGCCTGAAGGCAATCTCATTTCTTCTCTCTGACCGCCCCCAGTTCGGAAGACTGAGTCACCCTAGGATCTGGCCGCTTTCGAACCCCGCGACCTGGAGTGGAGGTCCCTCTAGCGGTCAGCGCCAATCAAAGGCGCAGGCACCCGTTCTTGTGAACAGCTGGCGATAAGCAGTCCTGTCCTGTGCCCAGCATTTAGGCGGGGGCTCCACAGGAGCACAAGAAAAGCTTTGCTGAGCGCAGGAATGGATTGTAGAATCAGGGCAGGACTGGGCCTTTGGGGACCTAGTCCAAGGCCTTCCCCCGGTGTAGGGCGTGAATCCCCTTTGGTGGTACTGCTAGATTGTTGCCCTGTCTGGGCCCACAAGACTTGGTTGCTCGGTTCAGCGGATTAAAATCCCTGTGGGCCTCAGATGGCATCGACACCAAGGACTCTGGCATAGTCCCCAGCTCTGGCAGGAGTCACTACCTCCCTAACCTCAGTTTTTATCTACATTTCTACAGGCTGGATTGTTGTTGATCAACTCCACATCTTTTTTTATATTATCCTGATGGTCTGAAATTACCAGTGTGCACAGAAGACTTGTACATGCAAACAAAACTTAAGCCACCCTGGCAAACATGAGACTCTGGTCACTGCAGGAACCTGGCCAGAGGCAGGCCAAGGGCAAAGCCAGCAGAGGAAGGCTGGGGCCCGCAAGAGTTGTGTTACAACACGACACTCTTCAGTTATCTTTCACTTCCTTAAAATAGCAGCTCAGAGGCCTTTATAGAGGAGGCTGCCATGGTTCACAGGAGTTCATGGGTGTTTCCAAATCCCACATGCTATTGCCCTAGTGGACCCGCAGTCGTCAGAAAATGCTAGTCTGTTCTTTAGAACTATACAATTACTTTTTAAAAATCATCTTTAAAAATGGTGTAAGTCACAGACATTGAAAATAAATTCTGGTTACCAAAAGGGAAAGGGGGGTGATGGATAAATTAGGAGTTTGGGATTAGCAGATACACACTAATACATATATATATATAAGATAAACAAGGATTTACTGTATAGCACAGGGGACTATACTCAATATTTGTAGTAACCTATAATAAAAAGAAGGTGAAAAAGAATATATATGTATAATGCATCACTTTGCTGTACACCTGAAACTAATACAACATTGTATATCAACTATACTTCAATTTTTAAAAAATGATGTAAATCATTGACTTTCCAGCTTATTCACACTTTGGAACCATTTTAAGGGAGGGAACTTAAAAATTACAGCACTGTCTGGTCCCACCTCCTTAGGCTCTGATTGAATGGTCTGGGGGTATGGCTTGGCATCAGGATTTTTAAAAGCTCCTGAGGTGATTCTTAGGTGCAGTCAAGTTTAAGAACCACTGGTCTAGGTCTTAGGAGCTTCAATCCTCAGTAAAATCCAACAAGAGACTAGAACCTTAAAGTTCATCTGAAAGAAGCCCAAGAAGTGTCCACAGATCTACACGTTTACCCCTGGCTCCCAAGAAACAAAGTGCCCCGTTAACGGGGGCTTCCAGGAGAAAATGTCTTAACCTAAAAAGGTGATTCTAGCTGCAGAAATTTAACGCATGAGAGTGGGTTGTTAGTGGCAGGTGTGCCCTGCATAACTGTCAAAGCAAAGCATATCACAGATGAATGGTAGACAGCGCATCACAGGCAGCCTCTTTGCGCCTCCAAAGGAACCGTGTATGCAGGATTTAAGTGTAATCCCACTCTGATTAATTCCCCTGCTACCCTCGTCTGTGAGGCATATTCCTTTTCCCTGTGAAATAGGTAATGTTATTTTACCCATGGGGCAGCAAATGGCCCCCAAACCATGGAATGGGTAATATCACCACATTTATTTATTCATACCTGCCTCATTCCACAATGGATTTGAGCTCTCTGTATCACTCTGTCAGAACTGTGGGTAACTGTGCTATGTCCATGGGGTTAGCAATTCCATTCTGCCAAACAGCTACTCAAATGCTATGCAAAAGAAATACGCAAAAGAAAAAGAAAAAAACAACTACCCCTCTCTTCACTGCCTATGGTTCCAGCCTGGTCTTGGCAGAGTTGGAAAACAGCTGCAAACACACAGAGCAAACCCTCTCATGTGACCAACCTGGGAAGACAGAGGCCCCAGCACATGACACAGACTGGCACCACAGCCTGCACTTGTGACCCGAACCAGCCTGCAGTGAACAAATGTGTGGGAAAGAGTTTGAAGAAGCCCCTCCAGACGGGCCCAGGTGGTCTCTGTCCCCTGTGCCACGTGGCACGCCTGCTGTGGCAGGGAGTCCCTTGCCTGCTGTCTGGCATCCATCCAGATTCCAGAATACTTACTGAAGGCCTCAGTGGGCTGGGGATTGTTCACAGTAAATCCAGGCACAGGCAGCACTCCCTGAGACTTTTATGCTGAGGGCATGTAGGCAAATAGAACCTGATGAGGTTTATTTGCTTAGTGTCACTTTTATTATGTTTCAGGCAAGAAGAAAGAAGCAGGGGAAGGTAAGGCAAGATAAGTCTACAGGGGGGTCCTCACCCTTAAGCTGGTTTTCTGGAGGAAGTAGCTTTTCAAAGGCCTATAGGAGGGTCTTGTGCAGGCATGAAACTAGCTAAAGGGGCAGGACATTATTTTTAGGCTGAAATGATTAACAAATTGCTTAGAAAAGGTTGGGTGAACAAATATATATATTTGATGCTTCCTTGGACAATGACAAGATTATGGGCTTTGCGGTATTTTCTAGCTCTTTCCTTTTGTAGCTTTGGTACTTTGAATGGCTCACCAAAACCCTCTGTCTATAAAGACTTGTCCTGTCTATCTCGTAAGGGTGAGATGAGTTCTAACACGGGTGCAGACACTTTATAACTGGAAAGTGGTATTCAAATGGTAATATTTTCACTTTCTTATTACGACTACCTTGCTTGGTATAGGGACAGTACCAGGGGAAATCAAAATTAAACATCAACAAGAAATATTACTTTACACTATTGATACTATGTATAGAATAGATAACTAAAGAGAACATACTGTATAGCACAGGGAATTCTACTTAATGCACTGTGGTGACCTGAATGGGAAGGAAGTCCAAAAGGAAGGAGATACGTGTGTATGCAGGGCTGATTCATTTTGCTGTACAGTAGAAACTAACATAACATTGAAAGCAACTACACTCCAATAAAAATTAATCCAAGAAAACAGTACTTTAGTTGGGCAGTGAATAACAGGAGAATATCAACAGGCAACTGTAAAAGAGGAAAGAACTTGGGCAAAGGCCAGAGGGGAGAAAAGCCAGGAGTATGAGGGTGTGGCCTACATCTCTAATGGCTGGGAAGGTGAGGGTAGGGAGAGTTATCAAAGCACATGCTAAAATGCTTTACTAAAAAGAAAAGGTTGGAAGTAAGCTGAATCAGGACGTGGAAGGCCTTGAGCACCAGGGCGTTGGGATGGATAATGGAAGTTGCTGAAAATTCCTGAATGACAGACCGTCATCTAAGCTCTTAGAGGATACTGAAGGCAGTACCATCCAGAAAAGGATGTGTGTGCATCCCCACATCCCCTCATCTCCCTGTGTGCCATTAGTGGGATGCTATTAATATATTAAAACTATAGGATATTACAGAGGGGCCCTGGCCCCTCATCCTGGAACACAGCATCCCTGGCCATCTCCCTCCCTGCTGTAATGCATCACTGGGGAGGCTGCTTTCTCCTGGTCTGGAGTTTGTAAAGGATCTGATTTCCATCATTCCAGGCATAGAGCTGCTTGTCTCTGGGGTTGTAATGGATCATGGAGTGACTTCTCGGCCGCCTGGGGAAGAACAAGTTGGGCAGAGTCTCTTCAGTGATGGTGCCAAGAGGATCGTAGACACAGGTGATGCGATGTGGGCCACGGCCTCCAAAACTGTAGACCACGTAGAGGACCCCACACAAGAGGAATGAGGCTTCAGCGTCCTGGCTTCTGCATGGAGTGTCCCATGAATGTTCTACTCCCAGCGTGTCAGGCTCAATTTTTGTGAGAACCAAATGGCCGTGGATGCTTGGCCCGGAGTGGATGGCCCAGAGCCCATGCTCATCCACAGCCAGGTCAATGTAAGTCGAAGGGGAGTGCTGATAGGCCAGGGCTCTTCCTGCTCCTCCAAAGAGAAGCATCCGGTCTTCTACAATCCTCTTCTGCAGGTTATATTTGATGATCTCATTGGGAGTCCCTTGGCTGTGAAAAAATAGGAAACCTTTGTAGATCGCTTGGCCTGTTCCCTGCCAGGAATGTGTTAGCATCAGCTTCCGGGGGGCTGGCTTGGTGCTATCTTCCATGAAGGCCCGTATATTGGCAAATTCCCAGACAGTGTTGTTTCTGGACCCAATGAAGACATAAACCTTTGGAGAGTCACTGACAGCATCTTTCATCCAAGAGCCATCTGTGTCCATCGTCTTCTTCACTATTTTCAGAGACTTTATGCCCATCAGCATATTGTCACAGCCTGGCCACAAAGGAGAAAAAGTAGAGGTTACTTTATGAACATATGAGATGTCTGCTTTTCTCACAGATTTTTTTTTTCCTTCAGTGTCTAATATTAAATTATCACACAGAGATCAGTCAATGATTGTAGGATTCAATGAATCAAAGATTTTAAAGAATAACTGACTCTGTGAAGGGACCTGCTGTCCAGTTATAAGAGTATTCATTAGTCAAGTTAATCAAATCAAGATATAAACAACTATTTGCTGTGTCCTAGGCCCTGTTCACTCTCCAGAGCACTTCAAGGTGACACACTGAGAATGGAACCACCTAATCCGATTGTGTTTGCCGAGATTTTACTAGGGTTCTGCTGTAAACTTAGCTTATAGTACTGTCTTAGAACAGGTCTAAGTACTAAGGATAGTAATTATAGTATCAACCCTACAACTTGAGAAGATGACCTTCCAGGAAGGATTCTGGTTCTTAACCCTACTAGAACACTGTTGTTGTTGTTGTTGAGTTGCTCAGTTGTGTCTGAATCTTTGAGACCCCGTGGACTGCAGCATGCCAGACTTCCCTGTCCTTCACTATCTCACTAAATTTGAGTTTGCTCAAATTCATATCCATTGACTCATTACTCATTTACTCATGATGAATGCATGCATGCCTTTAGTCAGCCGACTTTGGATACCAACAAAAAGCAAGATACTAAGCTAGGTGTTATGAGCTGGGGGTACAATGGACTGGGGTACAATGATAAATTACATACAGTTCTTGCTTAATAGGTGCATGACTCTAGATATAAAGCTTAAAATGAATTTTTTTTTTCAAAAAAGAGGACAGAGAAGAGACATATCATTTGATACAGGGGAGAACCTGCCTTTGAGTTAGTCCTTGAAAGACACCTTGGAGGACATTCTGAGAGGGGTGGGAGAAACTGTCCCAATAGTTAACAAAACTGCATTTGGGAAAGTCCTTCAAACTTGGTGAAGTAGTATAGAGTTTCATCCAGTATAAGCTAAATCCTTTGTGTATAAAACTAGATGCATAAAACAAACTAGTTGAAACCTGTTCTGTGCCTGGAACCTTGAGGGTGGAGCTAAGGAATATGGATGAATTCTCCAGGAAAGTAGGGAGCTACTGAAGCTTTTGAATAATAATGAAACATGGCCAAGCTGTTCTACAAGACTAATTAAGCTGGTAGTCACATGTACAATAGAGACATAGGAAAGAGACTAAAATCAGGGAAACCAAGCAGAAGGTATTTCTATAATCCAAACAGATGAAAGGGTCTAAACTAGGTGGAGGAAGATGAAGTAAAAAGAAGGGGCCTACATTTCTCTAGCTCCTCACTGCCACTCAGACTATTACTCTCTCAAAAAACCCTTCCTTCTTTGATCCTAGATTAATTCAAAGATCTGCCTCTGCCCTTGAGAGCTGTGTGTTGGTGGAGAAAATCTCACATTGGTGCCTATTGATGTCATTACACTAAGGGGTCTCCAGAGTCAACTGAGCCCTAAATACTATACTGCTCTCCATGCTCAGCCCATCTTCCACACGGCAGCTATCTTAAAGCCCTCCCTTTGCCCCACAACTAGCCCATCAATCCTTCATAATGCCTTCGCAAACATAAATACTATTAGACATGAACTTTCTCGACTTCCTGCTCCTCACTTACAGACTTTTTCTTCAACTCCTAACCTGGCTACCCTCCCACACATCTTCGAAGCGGCCATGCCATTCCTCCTGTGAAGACTAATTAGTTCACCTGCACTCCTGTCTCATCCTTTCCTGCCTTCTAGATTTCCTCCATGAATCATTCCCCTTTCTAGCTCAGATTTCTCCTTCACTACTAGTTCTTTAGCTTGTAAATATCAATTCTCTCACAATTAGACACCCTTTTCAACTTATTTCACTCTACCATTTTATAGAACTAGATTCTCCTATAGTTTGTACTCTCTGCACCCATTTCTTCACCTCCCATTCTTTCACTTCACCATAACTTCACAAAAATGACCCTTTATAACTTGGCCAGGGACTTCCTAACTGAAAACTTAACCTTTTTATGTCCGTATCTTAGCTGATCTTTCTGTAGAATGGCAATATTGATTAGTTCCTCCTTCTTGAAGATTTTTTTCTCCCTTGATCTTTTAACAATATGTATATATTTACTTATTTCTAATATATTTTTTGGCTGTGCTGGATCTTTGTTGCTGTGCGGGCTTTTCTCTAGAGGCAGCAAGTCGAGGCTACGCTCTCGTTGCAGTGTGTGAGCTCTAGGGTACACGGGCTTCAGTAGTTGTGGCACATTAGCTCAGCAGTTCTGGCTCTTGGGCTCTAGAGCACAGGCTCAATAGCTGTGGTGAACAGGCCTAGTTGCTTCCCGGCATCTGGGATCTTCCTGGATCAGGGATCGAACCCCTGCTTCCTGCATAGCAGGCAGATTTTTTTTTTTTACCACTGAACCACCAGAGAAGCCCTCCCTTGAGCTCTGTGTCACCACAGAGACAAATGTGTGTGTTCATCAAGTGCCATTTCATTTTCCTCTTCTCCAGTCACACGTTCGCAGCCTCCTTTGTACATAAGCTGTACCCATTGATCTATGTCCTGTCCAGTGGGATGTGGACAGAAGTGGTGTAAGCCCTTTCCACCTGGCCCTTACACATGCTATCTTCAAGAAGACCTTAGGGTCTTGGAATTCTCATGGTGAACAAGTTAGAGAGAGACGTGGGTCAAGATTAGATGAATGCCACTCGTCATTTTAGGAAAAGTGGGTCATCGGTTCCAGTCATGAGCTTGTTGCTGGGACTGCCCTGTTTAGAAAGTCTGTTATGAAGTAAGCAGTGTCACAGAGGCAGGGTGTGGTGGCCTGACTAAAAGCATGAGAAACCCTGTACGTCTCCCTCAAATCCTGCCGAGGTCTATATCGTAGGTAGGAGAGGAAAGTCTTAAGAAAAGAACAGGAAGTCTCTGGGTCTCCCTCACTGACTGCTAATAGGGTGAGGTGGTGGAATGACTGCTGAATATATAACAGTCTCTTGAGGAGAACTGAACATTCCAAGGGCCTCCGCAAATCCTTCCAAAAGCTTCAATATAAGAAACTAGGTGTGCCAGTGGGTTGTTATTTTGTTCTTAATAAATACATAGGTTCTCCAGCAGGCCAACTGGAGGCCAAATGGAGTCAGAGGAAAAGAAATATGGTGAAAGGAGAGAGAGTGGACACAAGGAAGAAAGATGTATGGCCAGAGAAGTCCCAGAGGTGGAGGTGAGTAAGCATTTAGCAAATTGCATGTACTGCCAGTTATTTGGGAATCAGTCATGAATGACAAGAAAAAAAAAATCCAGAAAGATGGGAGGACAAAGAAAAGCAAGGTGTTCTACAATCAAGAGAAGAAAGAGTTTCAGGGAGAAGTAGCAATCAAGAAATCAACGTTTACTGAGAAGTTGGTTAGGATGAAGACCGAGAATTGACTCAGATTTTGCAACATGGAGGTTGTTGGTGACTTTGAGAAAAGCTGATCCAGTGGAGTAGGCAGGGGAATTTAGACCAGTGGAGACCTGGAGCTGATCTGAGTAGCTTAGCGCATAATTGGAGGTGAGGAACCCTACCACAGTTCTTTAATCAATTCATCACCCACAATGAAGCCAGTGTTTGCTGAATGAACGAGTTTTCCAACTAACCAATCAATTGCACATGAACCCATATTATTTGCCTTCCCACCTGCTCTCTCTACTTCTGCAGTGAATCTTGTTCCTTTCACCAACTCAAGAACTTAGCACCTGAAATTACCTCTGTTCTCCTGCCCAACAGTCTCTTCCTCCCCCTCTGTAAACAACCAGGTTATAAGATCATCCTAGAAGCTTCCCAGTGTGACCCCATTTCTCTGCTCCACTTTATAATAAAACTCCTTAAAAGAGGAGGTTCCTCACCTCCAATTATGCCCTAAGCTACTCAGATCAGCTCCAGGTCTCCACAGGTCTAAATTCCACTGCCTGCTCCACTGGATCAGCTTTTCTCAAGGTCACCAACAACTTTCATGTTGCAAAATCTAACGGTCAATTCTCAGTCTTCATCGTGATCAACTTCTCAGTTAACTTTGATCACTTGATTGCTACTTCTCCCTGAAACTCTTTCTTCTCTTCATTGTAGAACACCTCTGCTTTTCTTTGTCCTCCTATCTTTCTGGATTTTTTTTCTCTTGGCATTCATGACTGGTCCCTTATCATCATCTACCTTTAAGTGTTTTGTCCTCAGACCTTTTCTTTTCTCTATTTACAATAACTTTCCAAGTAACTTCATTCTTTCCCATGGCTCTGAATAGCACTGTAAATTCTGAATAATGAATAAATAAAAATTTCTATCTGGAATGACATCTTATCTAGATGTCTATTTAGCCCTAAACTGTTTCATCCAACAGCCTACTCCATGTTCCTATTTGGCTACCTTCAAACTTCCTTTGTACAAAGCAGAACTCTTGCTTTTATTCCCCAAACTCTCTTCCTCTCCCCATTTCAAGCAAAAATCATCAATCAAATTACCTGCCCAGAAGTCATCTTTGATTCCTTTCTTTCCATCTCTCCACACTGGCAAGTGCTGGTAGTAAACCTAACTTTAAATTATGATGTTATACTTAAATTAAAATGCTCAATATATTTCTATATCCTCCTCTTTCCACCCCCTCCTTTCCCCCTGCACTCTATGAATCTTCACCTTTTGCCTGGACCACTACCACTAATTTGTCTCTCTGAGTTTACTTTTGCTTATCTACAGAATGTTCTCCACAAAGCAGTAGGAGTGATCTGTATAAAAACATAAATTATGTGACTGACTTGCTAAATGCTTTTCCCTACCACTCTTGGAATAAAATCCTAACTTGGCTTAAAACATCTATCTGATTTGGCTTCTCCCTGTCTCTGGGACTTGATCCTCCACTCCCTCCCTACACTCCCACCTTGCCTCTCTGTACCTTGCCTCACTGTGTGGACATTACATTGGCTTTCCTGCTATTCTGGGAGCTGTCAAGTTTGTTTCCACCTCAGGACTCTTGCACTTGAAATTCTTTCTGCTGGGAGTGTTCTTTACTTTGATCCTCCACAGTCTGATCCTACTCATCCTTCAAATATCAGTTTCAATTTCATCTCCTTAAGAGGCTTCCTGTGACTACTGTATCTAAATTTAAAGTGATCTACTGTAGTATCTCTCTTATTTCCTTGAGATCATTTATTGAGTTTTGTAATTATGTTATCTATTTTATTTACTACTGTGCTGTCCTTCTCCTCCACTAGACTATAAGATCCACAAAACAAGGCCTTTGTGTTCATGTTTACTATTGTACTCCACTGCCTGAGAGCTCTGTGGGTTCAATAAACATCTACTGAATTAGTAAGGAAGGTAGGTTCATTCAAGCAGATGTTTTTCTAGGGTTTAAATAGGGCTGCACACCCAGAGTTCTGACTGCAGATCTGTCTTAAGTAATAATAATTTGTAAAGCACTTTAGGGTTTTTATAATACTTTCAAATGCATTATTTTACTTAAAAATGTGACACAATATTGTCACCAAGGCAGTATATGGCAGGGGTGTGGTTGGGGAGAGCCACGTCCTAGAGAGTCAGTCCTTCCAATAGTCATGCCATCTGTGGCTGCTCCCAGAGGACTTGCATGGCTCACATCATGGCCAGGACCAAACTTTGGGGTAATCTATTGAAACTGAATAGAACCCTGTGGAGCTCCTGGGCTCAAAAGCATTTCTGTGTCCCCTTTTTCTAGGGAATAGACTCCAGCCTCCATGACCTTCCCTGAGTTCCAAAGAGCAAAGGCAACAGTTGCTAAACAGGGAAGAGGGAGGCAAGTCAAGAAACAATCTTGCAGCCTTGGGGCAGGGTCTTGGTTGACTTCAAGAGATACATATAATAGTATCTTTGAGCTCTCCTGAAGAACTAAAATCCCCAACAAATGGAAGCTGCTGAGTTCATTTCAGTTCAGTCACTCAGTCCTGTCCGACTCTTTGCGACCCCATGGTCTGCAGCATGCCAGGCCTCCCTGTCCATCACCAACTCCCGGAGTTTACTCAAACTCATCTACATTGAGTTGGTGATGCCATCCAACCATCTTGTCCTCTGTCATCCCCTTCTCCTCCCACCTTCAATCTTTCCCAGCATCAGGGTCTTTTCCAATGAGTCAGCTCTTTGCCTCAGGTGGCCAAAGTATTGGAGTTTCAGCTTCAACATCAGTCCTTCCAATGAATATTCAGGACTGATCTCCTTTAGGATGGACTGGTTGGATCTCCTTGCAGTCCAAGGGACTCTCAAGAGTCTTCTCCAACACCACAGTTCAAAAGCATCAATTCTTCAGCACTCAGCTTTCTTTATAGTCCAACTCTCACATCCATACATGACCACTGGAAAAACCATAGCCTTGACTAGACAGACCTTTGTTGGCAAAGTAATATCTCTGCTTTTTAACATGCGGTCTAGGTTGATCAGGTTGGAAGATGTTAGCATTCTTCATTCAAGAGAAGGTCACAGTTTGACAACCTTGAGAAGCTCATCAAGAGACCACCTGAGGCTGTATTAAAGGAGGGCAGGCCCTGCACACACCTTGATTCTTATCAGCTACCGCCCTAGAACCACCAAATCCTCCCAGGTTAGGACTACAGTTTTTTAGGGCACCAGTCAGTTGTGTCCCCTTTGCCTGGCAAACCAATAAAGCTATTCTTTTCTACTTCACCCAAAACTCTGTCTCTGAGATTTAATTCTACACTGGTACACAGAGGCTGACTTTTCAGCATCATTATGGAAGTCTCTCAGCCAACAGTTTCCACCATGTCCCATTACTGACCTGCTTTACCAGACTAGGGGATTGTTTCCCTATGGCCTCTGGGTCAGCTTCATCCTGGTTGGCCTGGGTTATAGAGATCAAATCCCTAGGAAAGGTAGAGAAGCCTGGGACAGCTGGGAAGCTTAGAATAAGTTTCAAATATCTCAACATGGCACTCAAGGTCCTTTGTCTGCATTGCAGGAGCAGCTAACAGAAGGATCCCCTTCCATGCTGAACTTTGAGGGCTATGAGCTGTGGTGTGGAAGAGAGAGGGGTGGGCTGCCTTGCTTACCAGGACCTATCTCTGCCAAGGCTCAGTATACCTTTTCTCAGTTTCACCAGCTGAATCTGTCTCATGTGAATGCTCTACTCTTCCCACAAGCTCTGTGATGACAGATGATGAACGAACAAGGATTTAGGACTATACGTGATCACAGATACCTTTAATGGGAAAGGGGTGGTCCCATGGGCCATGAGAGAAGCTCAGAAACTGTTCCCTATTGAGGAACAAGTCCAAAAGCTTGAAAAATTAATAAATTCCTACAAATACATGTAATATGCTTGGTACTGTGATTAGGTGCTTCTTTGCTTATCTAGATCTTATAGTTCATGTAAGTGGTAGATATTTTATCTCTATCTTCCAACTAAAAAAAACAAAGGTTTGAATAAGTAACCTGATAGATCACCCAATTAAGGGAGCCTCTGAGCTCAATCTGAGCTGGAAGGCAGGGCCAGCTAGGACACTCCTAGCCAGGACACCCCCCGCCAGCCCAAGGGACATGGTAGATGGGCGTGTGCACATGGTGGGAAGGGGTGGAGAATGGGTGAGCCTGGGTATGCCTAGAGAGGGCGAGATGAGGGCAATGGACTCCTTGGGGTGTATTAGCAGGGTGATAAGATATCTGCCCTGACTAGGAAGCTCCAAGCCTGCCCATTCCTCTTGGAGGAAAGTCAGCAGACTTCCAGCCAGCTATGAGGGACTGTGGCTAAGAACAAGGCACAATCCATGTCTCATCAGTGATAAAATATTCATTTAAAATATAGCAGAAATGGGACTTTCCTGGTGGTCCACTGGTTAAGCTCCACACTCTCGATGCAGGGGGCCAGGGTTCGATCCCTGATCAGGGAACTAGATCCCACATGCCATAGCTAAACCTGTCTGCCACAACTAAGACCTGGCACAGCCAAATAAATATTTTTTTAAATAATATAATATAGCAATAATTAATACAAACATTCTTCTTCCTCTTTCTACTCCTCTTTTCTAATATAGAATCCTTGAAGAAATAGCAAAACAAGAGAGTGCTAGATGGTTTTAATCATGGAAACACAGTTCTGGGGAAGAAAGCACAGAATTTTCCTCTGTGTGCTTCCTTCAGCTTTCTCCTGTCCCTTGTAGCTGGAACCTGGGCCCGGGAGTCAGAGATCTCAGTGGTCTGGACTCCATTTGGTTCTCTATGTGACTCCCTAAAAGCGGCTTGGTCAATCTACCTTTAGCTTTTCCACCTGTAAAATGAGAGGTTTAGCCTGAATGTTGTACAGTTTATTCAGGTGAATATTATATAATTTTTTTTTTATAAAATCCTCTTCTTTTGGAATTTGGGAAGAATATACTTCCAATGTTTGAGTAGCAGGGGAAGTTAAAACTCCTTGCTGTGCCTCTCTTAGAAGAGATGATTAACAGAAGTAAAAGGTTGAGGAAGGATAGGAAATAAATTGAAAACCTTTGAGTCCAGCCAAGATGCAAATTATTTAACAGAGATACTGACATTTTGCAAACCAGAGAATGAGAATCTGTGGTTTACCCCTCAGGCAGAGTTGTAGACAAGCAATTAGGGTAGAATTTGGCCCAAGGCCTCAGAGTGAATTCATTTATAAATATCACTTATTTGAATGTTCTTAATATTTTTCCCCTTATTTAATAGTAATACTCTCCAGACTTGGTGAGACTTTTCCCTCCGTAAGGGAGTGACTCAATCAGAGTTATATTTTAAAAACAGTGATGTGGGACTTTCTGGTGTTCCAGGAGCTAAGACTTGCTACTCCTAATGCAGGGGGCCGGGGTTTGATCCCTGGTCAGGGAACTAGATTCCACATGCTATAACTAAAGATGACACATGCCACAGCAAAGACCTGGCACAGCCAAATAAATATTTAAAAATAAAAAATAAAAACTGTGCTGGTTATTAGTAGAGAATTAACTGGGGGTAGAGGTGGAGGAGAGGGGATACAGGGAGACAGGTGGAGAGTCTATAAGCATAATCCAGGTGAGAAAAATCTAAATAGTGATGGGAGTGAAAAAATGGGCACAGATTCAAGAAATAGAAAAAGAGAGGTCAGGTAACTGATTAGTTTGTGGGAACTGAGTGATAAGCCAGACTCCAGGTTGTGAGACAGAAGGGAAGGGGACAGGGCACAACCTTTAAAAGAATGACATTGAGGATATGACAAAAACTGATTAGAACTGACCAGGCCCAAGATGGCATAAGATTTGACTTCCACTAGGCCTTGACCCTCATTATACACTCATTGTAATACATCAGCAAGCTAAATGGCACACCCACCTGTGCCATGACAGTGCTGAGGTCAACCAATAAAAGGTAAAATTTTGACTTCTTGGGACTTCCCTGGTGGTCCAGTGGTTAAGAATTTGCCTGCCAATATCTGGGAAGATTCCACATACTGCAGAACCTGCTCTCTAAAGCCCACGAATCACAATTACTGATCCTATGTGCTGCAACTACTGAAGCCCACGTGCTTAGAGCCTGAGGTTTGCAACAAGAGAAGCCACTGCAATGAGAAACCCATGTACCACAATGAAGAGAGGTCCCCACTCACCACAACTAGAGAAAGCCCTCACACAGCAAGCAAGACCTAGTGCAACCAAAAATAAATAAATCTGGACTCCTTCAACCACCTGAATTGTATTATTGTTAATAAACATTTGTTAGTACCTAGAAAGTGACAGTTACATGAGGATGTCAAAAATGACAGCTCTCAGATGAGTAGTCAATTATAAAACTTCAAGTTGTTTAGTGTGTCCTGGAAATTAGTGGCAGTTATGCTTTTTCCTATATATATATATATATAAAACTTAAAATTTTTATTTTGTATTGGGGTATAGCTGATTAACAATGTTAATGATGTGATAGTTTTGGTAAGCAGTGAAGGGACTCACCCATACATATACATTTATTCATTCCCCTTGAAGCTCCCCTACCATCCAGGCAGCCACATAACACTAAGTAGAGTTCCCCGTGCTCTACAGTGGGTCCTTGTTGGTTATCCATTTTAAATATAGCAGTGTGTACATGTTCATCCCAAACTCCCTAACTATCCCTTCCCCGCATCCATTCCCCCAGCAACCGTACGTTCATTCTCTGTGAGTCTGTTTCCCACAGAATACATTTCTGATATGTCAGCATAGCATCCAGGGTCCCTCATCTGACCTCTTTTGTCACTTCCCCACCACACTCGACTAATTAGTCATCACCAAGCTTGCCCTGGCCTCTCACAAGTTTGAGACTTTGCCTCTACTTTTCCTTAGCTCATCTTCGCTAACTTGGGATGCATCGTCTTGTCCTTTTAAACAATATCTGTGACTCTTGCAGAGCAGCTACTTGCTGTTTCTTGTGTGTCCAAAGCATTCTGTGCAGTCCTCTTCCAGGGCAATTCTGGGGCTGAATTGGAATTGTCTCCTCACTGTTTCCTTGCAAGCATTTTAGGCAGAAGCTATGCTTTATTTGTCTTTTTATCCACAGGGCCTGGGACATGGTACATATCTCACTCACTATTGAAATTCTTATTGCTTACTGTCCAAACTCAGGAATCAGTTAGATTCAGATAATGTAGTATTAGTCAGGTGCTACCCCAATGCATGCTAGGCCAACTTAGAAATCAAGTAGATTCAGATAACAAGAGGTACATGTGGACAATAGCAAGTGCTATTTCACTGTCTAGAAAGCCTGACTAGATGGAAGGCAGGAGGGCAGGAGGACCAGCTTATATGGAATGGTACTCAGTGAGCCACGGGAAGATCTGGCTCTGCAGAAGGGCTGTGAATCCAGGGTGAGTGCTTAAACAGAGCCTGGCGTACAATACATGCTCTATGTATTTTGATGAGTTTCACAGAACTCTTTAGCAAAACCACATGCTAAGTCCCTTCAGCCATGTCTTACTGTTTGCGACCTTGTGGACTATAGCCCATCGGGCTCCTCTGTCCATGGGATTTTTCAGGCAAGAATACTGCAGTGGGTTGCCATTTCTTCATCTAGGAAATCTTCCTGTCCCAAGGATTGAACCTGTCTGTGTCTCTTATGTCTCCTGCATTGGCAGGCAGGTTCTTTACCTCTAGCGCCACCTGGGAAGCCTAGCAAAACCACATTAAAGGTTTATCTAGGTTCCCAACTCTAAAAGTATTTCATGACACCCAGTACAGAGCCCTGCCAGCTTCCCTTTATTGGTGATTAGCCATCGAGTCTGAGAAAGAAAACAGAGGGTGCATGGCTGTTGGTTTGTATGGCTCTGTGCTGCTCGACAGCATGGAGTGTGAGGAAGCTGGGAAGACCTGTGAGCAGGAGTGAGTTCACAGCTTCCACTGTGAGTCTCTACAGCTGGAGTTCAACACAGCCAACCTCCTTCACATGTGTCCTTTCAGAAGAGGCCAGCTTTCCATAACCTCCTTACCTTAGCTGGTTTTCTTCTGTAGTATTTAACTTCTGACATATTGTAAATTTTCATGCTAACATATTTATTGTTTGACTCCCCTCATAGAATATTAACTCTATGAGGGCAGGGCTTTTTGTCTAATATGCTATGTTCACTGCTAGATATCCTGTCCTAGATTAGCATCTGGCACATACTACAATTTCTCTATTTTAACTGTGAATATGTTAAATATCAAGAGATGTTAACATATATCAGCAAAAACTCTCTAGGGTCCTGAATAATTTTTTTTTAAATGTAATGAGTTTCTGAGATAAAAGTTTGAAAACTGTTGTCCTAGAGGATCCAGGCTGGTTAACACTCATGCACAAGTGAAGCATGGAACTGGGCAGTCCTCCAGGGAATTTCTGATCAAGCAGCCTCTGTTTTGCATTAGTTATCTAACTGTTGCAACATCTTAAGCATTTCAAGTTTATAATTATGAACTTTTTGCTTTTATTTTAATTTTTATTTAAAGACTAAGCTGGGTTTTGGTTTCTGCATAGTGGGTTATTTTTTTTTTTCCTTTAATATTCTTACTTAAACTGAAAAGGATGAAAATGTTCTCAATGTCGAGGTGTGATACTGCCATTCTCCCATTTATCTAGCTAGAAAACAGAATCATTTTGACATTTTGCCATGAATTCTTCCTATGCAATCAGTCCATACTGACGCTGTTCTATCCTTTCTCAAAGTGTGCTGTTGTAGCACTTGCTTACCTCATCCTAAACTTTGCAGCAGCCCTCTGACAGGTTCTTCAGTCTCCCCTCAGTCACATTAATGCTCCATCCATTGCCTTCATAGAGACATTTGCATACTTAAAAACTCATCTTGATGACTGCCTCTTTCCAATAGCAGCAAGACCAAAAGTCTCATACAGATGTTATTAGAAGTTCTGCTGGAAGGATGGGCTCCAGAGCCAGACGTGAACTTGCTTTGGCCAAAAAAACTTGATGAAAGCAACCAGCTCTTGGTATGCTTGTGCTCTCTCCCTTAGACATCTTCCTCAACCATGAAAACAAGCCCAGGTTTGCCTCCAAAAGATGAGATGTCACGTGGAGAAGAACCAAGCCACTGTAGCTGAGGCCGTCCTTAGCTGGTCATCCACTGGGGAACATGCCACTAACTGTGGATGTACTAGGGAGTCTGCTGAGAACAGCTGAGACTGGCCCAGGCTAACAGAACTGCCCAGCTGCCCTGTGGACTCCTGGGAAATAATCAATGATTGTTTTAATCCACTAAATTTCAAAGTGGTTTGTCATATAGCACTGTTGTGGCAGATACCTGGTGCAGGGGTCAGGGTATGGGAACTGTGGGCAGATAGGGAAACTGAGATGAATCTAGGGGGTGGTGCTTACTCTTCAACATAGCAGGAAACTGAGTCACAGTTTCATCATCTGAATAGAAGTCATAGTAGTATCTACCTAGCTGAGTTGTCATGGGTATTGGACAACATACCAGACAAAAGAGGCTTAATGGAATCCCTGGTAAATAGTTGCTTCCACTTTCCAATAAACTGCTCCTCAATGTCAGAAAATACTGACCCATACTCTGTGCCAGGTACTGTGTTAGACTTGAGGAAAGAGCATGAACAGTGTAGAGACGCATGGAGTATACTTTAGTATACTACATGAAAGTAAGCTTTCAGAATAGCAGGTTCAACAAAGCATAGAGAATCAGGTAGATGGGGCTAGACAGTACTGGGACAAGACTAAGCTGAAAATGTTCAAAGCTGCTGTGTTCAAAACTTATGGTTACCAAAGGGGGAAGGGAGGGAGAGATAAATTAGGAATTTGGGATTAATAGATATGACAGTAATATATGTATTAAATAAAAAACAAGGATTTACTCTACAGCACAGGGAATTATATTCTATATCTTATAATAACCTATAATGAAAAAGAATATAGACATATAACCAAAGTTTTATATGTATAAAATTGAATCACTTTGCTGTACACCTGAAACACTGTGAATCACCTATACTTCAATAAAAAAAAAATAATTTTTTAAAAAAACTAAAAAAAAGGTGCTGTGTTCAACTGTTGGCTTGTTATCTACTTTTATAAAACAGTAAATATAACAGATACAGTATATACTATGTCCATAGTTTTTATTTAATCAGCAGATATTACTTTCAGAGAGAATAACAAAACAAATTATTTGAAGAAAGTTAGATCAGGGTCGGTTGTAAAGGACTTAATGTTATTTTATGGGGTTTGCTTTACCCTGTAGGTTGTAGTTGCCTTGAAAGATGATAAAGCAATGATAACCCTGGTAGCAATGCAAGATGAAAACATGGAACAGGAAGATCAGTTAGGAGTCTTGTGCAATAATCAGGACTAGAGATGATGAGAGAGCAGGGTAGAGGGAAAGAATAAAGTTGAGAGATATTCAGAAGGAAGAATCTATTGGATATGGTGACTTATCAGATGAGGCCCAAAGGAATGCACCTGAGATTTCCACCACAGGAGTGTGTGCTGGGCCTCCTCTGTTAACTGAGCAAACAGGGGGAAAGCAAAGGAATTTCATTGTTTAAAAATAAGTGAAGAAAAGGCAGGGAATTAAAAACCAAGGGTTAGAGGGAGAGGGGAATTGACCCTTATTGGCCAGGATTTGAAAGAATGATTTAAAACAATTTGTTTATGAGTAGGAATCATCAAATAAAGACCAAGAGGTGTGACATGGTGTTCATGCATGTCCCACAATAATAAGGCCCCTGGGTGCAGGCATTTAGTTTCAGAGCAGAGAGCTTCTACCTGAGGACCTCTGTGACAGCCCTGGAGATGGCCTGCCTGGCCCCAGTCTCTCCCTCTTATGAGCACCCAAACTCCCCTACTACCAGTCCATTCTGAACACTGGGGCCAGAATGATCTTCCAAAAACACCTACCTGAGCCAGGACACTCCCATGCTTACATAGGAGTAAGCAAAACAGCACAGTGGGAATGGTTAGTATATGTAGGAGTCAGCTTGTCTTGGTTTGAATCCTCCTCTGGGATTAGCTCCTCACAGTTCACACATGATTTATTCACGCAGTGCCCTGATTTCCATATGTATAAAATGGGGACTAATTCTAATACTTATCACATAGGTTTATTGTGAGAATTACCTGATGTAATCCAATAAGAACCCTTTAAATACTTAAAGATTACAAGGTACATCACAAGCACTCAATAACTATTAACTACTGTTATTCATCATATTTTCATCCTCCACAGCTAGAAGGTGAAGAGGCTCAGCACAAAGGAGTTTAGCTTTTGTCTGTTTCTTTCATCTCCTCTCTACCACTTCCCTCTACACCAGACGTCTGCAGAACCCTAAGCCCGATTAGGCCTTTGCACCTCCATATGCTGGTCATTTGCTTGAAGTGCCCTCTATTCTTTTCTCCATTTAATCAGTTCTTTTCCAACATTAAAACTCAGCTTGAGACTTCTCTGATGGTCCAGTGGTTAAGAATCTGCCTTGCAATGCAGGGGATGCAAGTTCAATCCCTGGTCAAGGAATTAAGATCCCACATGCCACAGAGCAACCAAGCCCTCGCCCTGCGACTGCTGTGTCCACACACTAATGCCTGCCCCTGTGCTTCTGTGACACCCTCCATCAGAGCAGCCATCACTCCATCTGTTATTCTGGGTTTAGATGGTTTCCCCATTTGGCTCCTCTTGAGGACAAGAATGTTATCCTAGTCAAAGTTCCATCTCAAATGCCTGGCATAATGCCAACGTATTTCTGGAATTCAGTTAGACTTCTGTTGAGTGAATGAATAAATGAATGAGTCATAGAGAGAATGAATAGGGAGGTTCACTCCAACTGGATCCAAAAGCCATCAGATAAAACAACTTAAGGGGGGATTCCCTGGTGGTCTAGTGGCTAAGACTCTATGCTTCCAATGTGAGATCAAACCCAGGTTCGACCCCTAGTCAGGGAACTAAGATCCCATGTGCTGCAACCAAGAGTTTGCATGCCGAAACTAAGTAAACCTGCATGTCCCAACGAAGACTGAAGATGCCGTGTGCTGCAACTAAGACCCGGCACAGCCAAATAAATAATAAATAACTATTTAAAAAAAAAACAATTTTGGGACCTTCTATTAATACCTATGTGATGGTCCTAGTGGTATCCTCATAGATCGCAGGCCTTCCATTTGGATACACAAGAAGTACATTGGCCTTTTTGAATGCAGCACAGCGACCTATGGTACTCTCCAGTAGGCAGCATAGAATAAGCTGGACCTACACTTTTGGTATTGCTGCCCTGTGAATGCAGCTTCTGTGTGTGTGTATGTGTGTGCAAATACACATAAACACAAACACAAGTACTCTCATACTCTGTTATGCTTACACCTGTGTATACTCCTTTGTGGGAAATATTCTTCTCTGTTACAATTTAAGAGCTATACATCTCTTAACGTTTTGTTCCACTCATCACAAACTAATGGACCTTGGGAGTTGGCTTACAAATATGTTTTATTTGGCTTCCAGTGGGATTTTTGCTTGTTTGTTTTATTTTGTTTGATTTTTAACGGTTTTGAATGTGAGGCACTCAAATTTATACTACCTGAGTGGATCCCAGAGGCATGTGAATTTGCAGCAATACACTTTCTTCTCTGAAACATGTTCTAACAAAAGATACAAGTTATTTACTTCAGTAGGGAGAGGGTTGCTGGAGGTTATTTGCAAGCATCCTTGCAAATAAAGGAGCTGGACTAAAACAGGAAATAAAATAATGCTATAATGACTTGTTTTGATTGCCTTGAGAATTTTTCTTTACAAGCTGTTTACAAGTTAAAAAGAGGTTAATACTATTCTGATTCACACAAGAATGCAGCTTGTGGAATCTGCCAAAGACTGTTAGTTAGATAAATTCTTAATCTGGGCATCTGAGCCAGTGGTGCTTTGCCATAAGTTGCCAAGTGCAATGCAAAATTTCTTTTTTTACTTATAGCAATTATAGTACCAAAGACTCGGAGTGACTTTAAACTATAAGTTAAATTGTATTCAGGTAACTTTCACTCACTGCATTCTAAATTGTGTGTTAGAAAAAGAGAGAGAGGGAAAAAAAAGAAGAAAGAAAAAGAGGAGAGTCTATATGGGTTCGAGTTAAGATTCTAAGAATTTTACCTTAGCCCCAAACATCACTGGAATTGTGGGCCTCACATGAACATCATTTGAGGATTACTTCTAAATAAAGGCTAAAGACTGGAGGACACCTCTAGAAAAAAATGGCTTAATTACAAAGCAACTCTACCTTATTTATTATCCCTAGCATCCCATTTAGACTAATGGTTGAAATTTCTTAGGAAATCTCCTAAAACAAAATGTTGAACTTTCCAAGAAAGTTATAATATCCTATCTTTCTAAGTTTTTCAAAGACACTCTCTGAGACTGCACGTATGTATGAATAAAACTCTTAATATGACCTCTAGTGACCCTCCCTAGCCCATAATCCCATATTTGGCTACACAAGGGTTCTGACTTGAGTCTTAAGAATTCCAGTGGAAGTTCCAGAGTTGGCACAGTTCCAGCGGCCAAGGTTAGAAGACAGGAAGATGTGGGAAGAAGGTGGGTAGAGGAAACAGTACCAGCTGGGATGCACAGAATTCTAAGGTTCATGCCCTACAAACTTCCTTCCCTTGAGTGAGGGCAGCACCTGTGGATAGGACAGTTCTGCTAGGTTACATTACAAGACAAAACTAAGGAAATTCTGTAGATGTAATTAAGGTCCCAGGGACTTCCCTGGTGGTGCTGTGGTTAAGAATCCGCCTTTCATTGCAGAGGATGTGGATTTCATTCCTGGTCAGACAACTAAAATCCCACGTGTCTGAGGGCAACCATGCCTGCACACTGCAACTAGAGAACCTGTGTGCCACAAACTGCAGAGCCCAGGCACTGTAACTACTGAGCCCACATGCTCTAGAGCCCATGTTCCGCATCAGAAGCCTATGCGCTGCAACTGGAGAAAAAGCCCAAGTGCCACAATGAAGACTCAGTGCAGCAAAAAAAATATTAAAGGTCCCACATCAGTTGACTTTGAGTTAATCAAAAGGAAGATGATTATAGGTGGGCTTGACCTAAGTCAGATGAAAAACAGGGACTGAGCACTTCCCAAAGAGAAGCACTCTCCTCTCAGCCTTGAAGGAGCAACAACCACATTCTGGGCTGCCTGTGGAGAGGCATGGCTTCTCGAAGCTGAGGACCTCCATCCTACAACCACAGGAAGGTAAAGTCTGTCAACAGCAATGAGCTTGGAAGAGGGCCCCAAGACCAAGGTGAGAATGTAGCCCAGCTAACACCTTGACTGTACCCACGAGAGACTGTTGAGCGAAATGTCCAGATAAGCTGTACCTGGACTCCTGAATCCACAGAAACTCTAAGATAGTAAATTTATACTATTTTAGACTGCTAAAGCTGTGGTAATTTGTTACACAGTATTAGCATAACTAACATAAGCAAAGCTACTAAGAGAAACGGCCCAAGCAATGGGGGAGGGGACAATATGTAAAACACAAACAGTGCATGGAAGGGGAATACCCTGGCATCCCAAAGTCCATCCCTGGGCACAGAACCTCTGCAAACAATAGGTCAGAGCACTAACCACACAGCTGTGACTGTTTACATCTTTCCCTAAACCAAGCTCTGAGGGGCGCCATTATCAGCGTCTCTTCCATAGACAATTTTTACAGACTTCTCAGCAAGTCCTGACCCTGGATCTATGAGTACAGGAATGAAGACATCAGATATGTTCACAGTCTGGTTGAAGTGTCAAATACACACAGATGTGTGTAGTGAGTGTTAGTGCTGCCTCAGAAGACTGAATGAGGTGCTCTGGGAGCACTAGGGGCCAACCCGTCTGGTGGGGGCCCCAGAAATGTTCATGGAGAATCCACAGCAATTTTGAGTCATAAAGGGTGGGCAGAAATTATTATATATGTTAGAGTGGCTTCCCCACCAGGGCTTCCCTGGGGCCTCAGACAGTAAAGAATCTGCCAGCACTGCAGGAGACCCAGGTTCGATCCCTGAGTCGAGGAAATTCCCTGGAGAAGGGAATGGTTACCCTATATATATATGCACAAAAATTGCTACTGCATGTGGGTGAATTATGGGGAAAGAAGAAGGACGTCAGCTCGGGCCACTTTGTGATGGGCCTTTCCCATCTAAAATGCTGAAATTTGAGTGGATTTTTTTGTTGCTGTTGATAATTGATGACAAACAACAAAAACAGCCTACACCAAGGAGTGAGAGCATCTGTGTGTGTTGTGGGAAGATGTACGCGACAGCAGACGGCAGCAGGAGGCAAGACCAGAGCAAGAGAAGTGGTGAGAAAGCCAGCGCAGGATACAGGTGTGTTTCTGCTTGCTCCTTTGTCCCTGCTATGAGCACAGGGCCCACCCAAGAGTCGGGGGCAAAAAGTGCGTATTGAATCATAAACCGACAGATCACCAAAAGAGGGCTCCCGAGGCAACAGGCATGGAAGCAGCAATTCCTAAAAAGTTGAAAGAGTTTTCACTCACCATGGAGCTGGGAGAGGGAATATTTTAGGCATCTAGGATGTGAGGGATGAGACAGAGGATAAGGGTTGTAAAAAAGTCCAGACTCAGGACCTCTGTTGAGCTCTAGCTGGAGTAGAAAGGGGCCACCTCAAGGCCTGAGGGGTTTAGAGTGTCTCAGGGATCCAATCCAGCACCACGGTTCAGGCTTGGGGTCCTCCCTGACCCTCGGCATGAAAGTTCAGGCACATTCTAGCTCAGGCTACATTAACAGCCAATCCTCCCTCCTGGTCAGCTTTTTAGGGAGTTGCTCATTTTCCACTGGCTCATCCTTACCCTTTTGCCTAATCCCTCCACCCATGTTTACTCTCAGCTGTTCCTTCTCAGGGTATTCCCAGATGGTGCTAGTGGTAAAGAACCGTCTGCCAATGCAGGAGGTTTAAGAGATGCAGGTTTCATCCCTGAGCTGGGGAGATCCCCTGGAGGAGGAAATGGCAACCCACTCCAGTATTCTTGCCTGGAGAATCTCATGGACAGAGGAGCCTGGAGGGGTAGAGTCCACAGAGTCACAAAGAGGTGGAGATGACTGAAGTGACTCAGCATGCACACACGCTTCCTCTCAGAAGGAGGAGGTTCATCTCAAGACAAGGCTGAAAAGGACCACTCACTTGACCAGTTTGACCAAGTGCTTCTTATTATAGATAAGGCACTCTCCTCTCTGTCTTCTGACTCACAGATAAGATGTTCTTTTTTCTATCAAAACCTAATAACTCCTCTGCCCATGTTAACAATCCCTCTGTCCATTCATTCATTTGTTCACTTAGTTACTCACTGACAAATATTTATTGAACATAGACATTATTCTAGGCACTGGGACTCAGCACTGAACACGAAATGCAGGATCCAGGCTCTTATATGAGATGGGGAGGCATAAAATGAACAGCAAGCAAATAAATGAACTAGAAGACCTCAGAGTAAAAAGTGCTCCAGGAAAAAAACCCAAAAAACAGTGAAGTAGTAAGCGCTCCAAAATGTCTCCTGGGTTTCCTATCTCAACATATTTCAGACCAACCACCCAATGGCCTAAGCCCCAAACCTAGGAAGCAACTTGGACTTACCCTTCTCACTTATTTTTCACATTCAATTATCAGTTACAAAGCCATGCGTATGCCGACTTACAATGACTCTCAAATCCATCTGTCCTTCTCCACCTCACTGACACTTCATGCAGAGACTATCACTTGTTGTCCATTTACTGCAGCATTTCCCTGATTAGTGTCCTCTCTCTATTTTGCCCTGTTCCTGCCTCTCATGGCTCTGCTTAAAATTGCTCAATAGTGGAGGGAGGCCTAAGAGGGAGGGGATATATATACATACACACACATATGTATATATACACATACATATAGGACAGAAATGGTATGGACCTAATGGAAGCAGAAGATATTAAGAAGAGGTGGCAAGAATACACAGAAGAACTATACAAAAAGGATCTTCAAGACCCAGATAATCATGATGGTATGACCACTCACCTAGAGCCAGACATCCTGGAATGCAAAGTCAAGTGGGCCTTAGGAAGCATCACTATAAACAAAGCTAGTGGAGGTGATGGAATTCCAGTTGAGCTATTTCAAATCCTAAAAGATGATGCTATGAAAGTGCTGCACTCAATATGCAAGCAAATTTGGAAAACTCAGCAGTGGCCACAGGACTGGAAAAGGTCAGTTTTCGTTCCAATCTCAAAGAAAGACAATGCCAAAGAATGCTCCAACTACCACACAATTGCACTCATCTCACATGCTAGTAAAGTAACGCTCAAAATTCTCCAAGCCAGGCTTCAACAGTATGTGAACTGTAAACTTCCAGATGTTCAAGCTGGTTTTAGAAAAAGCAGAGGAACCAGAGATCAAATTGCCAACATTTGCTGGATCATCGAAAAAGCAAGTGAGTTCCAGAAAAACATCTACTTTTGCTTTATTGACTATGCCAAAGCCTTTGACTGTGTGGATCACAATAAACTGTGGAAAATTCTGAAAGAGATGGGAATACCAGACCATCTGACTTGTCTCTTGAGAACTCTGTGTGCAGGTCAGGAATCAACAGTTAGAACTGGACGTGGAACAAAAGGAGTATGTCAAGGCTGTATATTGTCACCCTGCTTATTTAACTTATATTCAGAGCACATCATGAGAAATGCTAGGCTGTAGGAAGCACAAGCTGGAATCAAGATTGCTGGAAGAAATATCAATAACCTCAGATATGCAGATGACACCACTCTTATGGCAGAAAGTGAAGAAGAACTAAAGAGCCTCTTGATGAAAGTAAAAGAGCAGAGTGAAAAAGTTGGCTTAAAGCTCAACATTCAGAAAACTAAGATCATGGCATCTGGTCCCATCACTTCATGGCAAATAGATGGGGAAACAGTGGAAACAGTGACAGACTTTATTTTTGGGGGCTCCAAAATCACTGCAGTTGGTGACTGCAGCCATGAAATTAAAAGATGCTTACTCCTTGGAAGAAAAGTTATGACCAATCTAGTCAGCATAATAAAAAGCAGAGACATTACTTTGCCAACAAAGGTTCGTCTAGTCAAGGCTATGGTTTTTCCAGTAGTCAGTATGGATGTGAGTATGTCAGTAGCCAGTATGGATGTAAGAGTTGGACTATAAAGAAAGCTGAGTGCTGAAGAATTGATGCTTTTGAACTGTGGTGTTGGAGAAGACTCTTGAGAGTCCCTTGGACTGCAAGGAGATCCAACCAGTCCATCCTAAAGGAGATCAGTCCTGGGTGTTCATTGGAAGGACTGATGTTGAAGCTGAAACCCCAATACTTTGGCCACCTGATGCGAAGAACTGACTCATTTGAAAAGACCCTGATGCTGGGAAACATTGAAGGCAGGAGGAGAAGGAGATGATAGAGGATGAGATGGTTAGATGGCATCACTGACTCAATGGACATGAGTTTGAGTAGACGCCGGGAGTTGGTGATGGACGGGGAGGCCTGGCGTGCTGCAGCAGTCCATGGGGTCACAAAGAGTTGGACATGACTGAGCGACTGAACTGAACTGAACATATAGCTGATTCTCTCATGTTGTACAACAGAAACTAAGACAATGTTGAAAAGCAGTTGTACTCCAATAATAAAATTAAAAAAAAGAAAAAGAAAAGAAAATCTTAAACACCCCTCAAAAATTGTTCAATGGTTTGCAATAGTTTCTTTAGTCAAGTTCAACCCTCTGAACTTAGCAAGCAAGGTCTTTCACTATCTGGATGCTACTGGACCCTTCAGCCTTGCTCCCCAGCACTTTCCTGCCCCACACAGCTTCCACTCAGCCATCCCTGCAGATCTATGTATGGAAGTGCTACTTGCTTTTGATCTGCTGCCACTCTCACTTGACTTGGCTTCTGCTCATCCTTCTCTAACTACTATGTTCAAAACTCAGATCAGAAGTCACCTCATTTTGGAAGACCTTTCTTATAAATGACTGAAGGTGCTTTTACAAGGATTACATGGAAAAGATACATGAAACACTTGGCCTAAAGATAGCATTCAGCTGCTTATATCTTGTTTATCTGATGGAATTTTCTCATATTTTGGGCAGGCATAGTTAGCACATAAAGTTTTCCTATTTTCAATGAAACCATCTCAGAATACAGCCTCTGAGGCAGGGACTTGTCTTCCTCATTGTTTTTAATGAGATGGACTCATGCACAGGAAATTTTCCTTCTCATTTATGTTTTTGTTGCTTGATACTTGTTATTATCATTTGAGCTCCTAATCCTTATTCTTAATGGCCTAGAAGTGATTCTAATGGATCCCAAGATTGGAGACAAATCCCTTGAATATATCACCATCCCAACACCACAAACAATAATAATTCACAGTAGTCCTTGGCCCTGAGGATTGGCTGTTGCCATTTCCAATTTTATCTTGCTTCTTGGCACGCTCTCCCTACTCCCAGTGCACTGAGAGAATCCACCCACCTGCCACTCTCCATGGAAGGGTGGGACCACACACCTCTACCAAACCAAGCCCTTCCTGGGTTGACTTCTGACACCATCACCCTGATCTTCTATGGAGGTTTTAGGAACTCTCTGGAAAAGGGAAAGCTGCTTTCTGAGAATACATTTTCCTTTGGATACCTGTCCCTTGATAAGATTTCTCTCCTAGCACGTGCCCACAAGAACACACATCCAGTTCTTACTTGGTCAGTCTCCCTACCTGTGTGAGGTCTGTGTTCTGAAAGTGCCCAGAGGGGTGGTAAAGATGCAGTTCTCTTACTTGCATTTAGTAGCGTCCGGATCCTTTCCTCTTCCTCAGCTTCTTGGATGAGCTTTTCTGCCAGCATCTTGTCCTCTGACTCTTCACACATGTCAGCTTCCCGCAGGTACTCCAGGTAGTCGATCTCCCGCTGGGCACGCTCCACTCTCAGTGCCAGGTTGTGTACCGCACTCTTGTACTCACTCGTGTAGGTCTGACATCGTCCCAGCATAACGGATATGTTTTTCGAGAACTCTTGGAAATCTTGAATGTATGCTCTTGTTGCTTGGGTACATTTCTCCAGTCCTTGCTTCAGTCAGAAAATAAATTCTCAAATTATTTCCAGTTATTTAAATTGCCCAAGTAATGTCAATATCTCTCATTCATAGAAATAGGCTTTTAAAATACAAACAGCTAAGAGGGGGTGAAATTGAAAAAAATCACCAATAATTCCTTAACTCAAAGGACTATTGACACTTTAATGTACAAATCTTTAGGTTTTCCTATGCATTTAGTCATACACATATAAACATTTTAATGTGATTTTGCTACATGTGTGTTTTATAACATTTTTAATTTGCTGACATATTGTGAACAAATTTCAGTACCAATTAATATATATTTATACCATAATTTTAATAACACAATTCCATTGAATTGATATCCCATTATCTATTCCATTAGAGTCTTTCTAATGAACATTGGGCTTCCCTGGTGGCTCAGATGGTAAAGAATCTGCCTGTAATGTGGGAGACCCAGGTTTGATCCCTGCATTGGGAAGATTCCCTAGAGAAGGAATGGCAACCCACTCCAGTATTCTTGCCTGGAGAATCCCATGGATAGAGGGGCCTGGTGAGCTAGAGTCCATGGGGTCACAAAGAGTCAGACATGACTGGGCGACTGACATACACATAAACATAATGGACATTTATGTAGTTTTCAATGATCCGCCACTCAAACAATGGTGAAGAAAATCTTTGTCTTTACATGTTTGTACTTCTCAGATTATTTTCTTAGGATACATTTCCAGATATAAGCTCCACCTCTAGCACCTGCACAGCACTTGGCACATAGTCACACTTTAATATGAACTTACTGAATAAAAGAATAAGTTAAGGGGTCTTCCCTGGTGGTCCAGTGGTTAGGAGTCTGCCTGCACTTGCAGGGACACAGGTTCAATCCTTGGTCCAGGAAGATTCCACATGCCATGGAGCAACTACGCCTGTGTGCCACAACTACTGAGCCCACGTGGAGCAAGTACTGAGGCCGCTCACCTTGAGCCCGTGCTCCCCAAGGGAAGCCACCACAAGGAGAAGCCCGTGCGTGGCAACGGAAAGTAGTCCCCACTAGCTCCAGCTAGAGAAAAGCCGTGCAAAGCAACAAAGGTCCAGAGCAGCCAAAAATAAATAATTTAAAAAATATATTTTTAGAAAAGGAATAAGTGAATGAAGAATGGAAATGGGATGGGTTTCTGGGTCAGGATGTATACTTAAAGACCATTTGGTGGTTTACCAAAATGCTCTCCACAAAAGCTGTAAAAATACATACTTCAAACAGCAGGATATAAGACGGTTCACTGAAGAATGAAAGAGAGAGAGGTTGAGAGAGAGAAAGGTGTAGGGAGAGACGGTGTGTGAGAGGGAGGGAGAGCCAGACAGAGATAAACAGAGAGGATGAGAGGCGAAGAGAGAGAGGAGAGAGAAATTGTCTAAAATCTATCCTCTTTTATTCTTACCCCACCCCCACCCCACACAAACCCCTGGATGTGGGATCGCATCACTTTGCACGTGTTTGCCTTGGCCCGCAGTGGAGCCACCTGTGACTTGGCGTCCTACTAAGGTCACTACAGTCAGGGTGGGAAGACCTACATAAATCATACCCTGTTCTTTTCAGTCCACCTTCATAGCTATGAAAGTATCCATCTGTACTCAATACCCTTGTCTGCAGGCAGACTCAAGTCTTGTGGAAAGCTTGCAGGGATGAGACTGGCACTGAACCCCAAGGCAGGTCTGTGGTAAATGAAGAGGGACCACAGTTGAGTATAATTCTAGCAAACGTAAGGAAGTGAGACTGGGAAGGTCTCTGAGGAGAGAACCAGCGAGGCAGCAGCAAGAGGCCATTGGCCTGGGAACATTCCATCTGTAGCCCCTAGGCCTCGGTTCACTGAACCTCAGAAACCCAGTGCAGCCTGCTCTGAGGAAGTGTTCTACCCTGACTGTAACCAAATAGTTTGGACTTAAAGAGTTTTCAGGAAAATATAGAAAATAAATATCAGAGATAAGCGTGTCTTTCAGAGAAGGGAAATAATTTATCAAAATTTAACTTGTACAAAAGCAAGGCGGGACATATGAAATAGCTGATGTCAATGCCAGGGTGTGTCAAAGGTTAGGACAGAGGGTTACAATTGCCCCAGGGAGTCTGTCCCTGCTGCAAAAATGTTGGGTTTTGCAAATTTTAATGAAGTGGCAGCTACAACACTTGGGAAAAAGGCCCTGAAACTTCCTCTCTGTTTAATACTGCTGAAACCTGCTCATTTCTAAAACCAAATCCAGTTTAGCAAAAGAAGCACGAGCTTCCCAGTAAGCCAATATCATGACTATTTACAGTGATCTAAAGTCTCACCATTAAAAGATACAAAGAAAACTAAAATGTGCTATCCTCCTGATATAGTAAAACATGAAGAAAACATGACCAAAATGTTTAATTTTCCTATTTTAAAAACTGAGCAATTGAATAATAATATTTTAGACATTTACTACCATGCTAGGCAATGTTCTGAGTAGGAATTAATTTATTAAATCTTCTGAATATTAGTAAGAGGTAAATTCTATTAATGGTCCATTTTACAGATGAGAAAAACTGCCAGATCAGACAACAGAGGAAAGCCCTGCTCAAGAAACCACTAGACAATGAAAAATATTCAGTGTACCCTTAGCAATCTTATCATTCACTATCTGGAAAAACACATCCCAGTAGGTAGGGAAGTGTGGGTAAGATAAAGTGACTTCTGGGAGGCAGGTTCCCTGGGTCAGGGGCATGGATGCCACCTACCTCCAAGACTTGAAAGCGCTGATAGATATAGTGTACCATGGCCGGGTCCTGGGCGCATTGTGGTGGGGGCAGGAAGGCCATGAAGACCAGAGCCCTGAAAATACAAACTCGCCTAAGAGCCTGCATCATCCTGCAAACCACCTAGGGCGGGAATCTCTTCTGCTGCTGCTTCTCGAAGACTCAAGGGTCCAGGTGGTGGTCTCCTGCTTTCTAGCCGCTGCTGAGAAAATCTCCAAAAACAGCCGGACAGCAAAGTCTGCTGGTTACTCCCTCTGATGCGTGATCTCACTTTGCAAGCTGGTGATCAAGTCCAGCTGTTGGCAAGTCCGTCCCCGGAGGCCTTGCAGGCCAACTCGGGGTAGAGAGCTCCCTGGGTCCAGCATCTGCTGCCATCACCTTTGACACAAGGGGACCCTCTGCAGATAGTGGCTGCCCCCTCTTCAGGCATGAGTGAGTATGCATGGGGTGGGGAGGGGGGCAGGGAGGATTTCTCCCCTCTCCCCCACTCTTTCCTTTTTACTTTTGCTTTCCTCCTCCCTAGAGAACTCTGCAGTCCAATCACAGCCCTGACCCCATACACACCACCCCCAACTTCTCAGAGCTGGACTCTCATTTTAGCTTCTGGCCAAAATTCCCGAGATCCTTTTCCCAGAAGTCCTGTTGGGAGACCCCACCCCGCCTCCAGACTCTCTTCGCATTCCTGCAGCTCTTAAAGGCACAGCAAGGAAAAAAAGGAAAGCTCTCTTATACCTCTGTCTTTGAGCAGGCAGGGCACAGGCCCCATTGCCCCTTGGGGAAGAGAGCTGCAATGGGCCACAGGCCTAGCCACCCAGGTAGATAGCTGAGGAATCTGAAATTCAAGCTCAGAAGCGTTTCATTAAGAACCAAACAATTACTGATACAGGGACACTTTCAGAGCCAAACCATCAGGAATGGAACTCCTTAGTGAGGAGGTCGGAGAAGGCAATGGCAACCCACTCCAGTACTCTTGCCTGGAAAATCCCATGGACGGAGGAGCCTGGTAGGCTGCAGTCCATGGGGTCACACAGAGTCAGACACGACTGAGGCCACTTAGCAGCAGCAGCAGCAGCAGCAGCAGTGAGGAGGTCCTTGAGTTTTTTCACTCTCCAGTAGCAGAATTCCCTTCACTGGAAGCAACAGGCCAGCCATACAAAGGACTCAACTCACATCCTTAGTACAAAGTGGTAAAATCTTGCGTTTTTTTGCCTTTTCTGTTCAGGCCTACTTATTTTAACCTCTCCTTCTGTGGTTGGGTCCAGGATACTCATGTTTCTTTCTCAATCACCAACCAAAGTGGAGAATGTTGGGGCATCTGTGAGAAGTGAAAAGAACTGTGGCCAGGAGTCAGAAGACCTGGGTTTGTATTTGATCCCTGCAAGAGACACTAAAAGAATTTTCCAGCGTGGCCCCTGCATGTCCTTGTTCCCATTAGTTGTTCCTCTACCTCTCTTTCAAGTGACTTTAGCCCCTAACTGTCCCTCCTCACCCTCTTGGTATCATCGCAGACAACGGTTCCTCATCCTTAAGGACAATCCCTATTTCTAAGAACTATCTTTGATGACATTCAGGCCCCTATGTCTATGGATGTAAGTGTACTAAGTCATGTCATATAAGGGATGTGAGTACTGTGGGATTTTGGTGTCTTTGGGATGCAGGATGGGGAACGGGCTGGTCCTAGAACAAATTCTCTGTGGACATCAAGGGGCAGAGAAATTCTCTGAAATAGGTGAAGTTCTGCTGACCCTTCCTCTTAAATTCTCATTAAAAACACTGCCCTGCTCAGCCTCCTTCCCCAAGTAAGAAGGCTCTTTTGGAAACCTCTCATGCCTGCCTTTTTAAAATAAAGTCTTATACCAACAGTGCTCTGGTTGATTTTCTTGATGAATGCCTCAATTTCTAACTGTGAGATAGTGAACTAAGATGGATAAGATCCAGTGGAGGTGAAACACAATTTTTAGGAGGCGGCATTTTCTTGGGGTACACTTTTTCTTGGTTTTCTATAGCATGCTTACATTATTTTTACAATGAAATATACCTTCAATACTAGGGGCTTTCCAGATGGCACAGTGGTAAAGAATCTGCCTGCCGATACAGGAAATGCAAGAGATGTGGGTTTGATCCCTGGTTGGGAGGGTCCCCTGGAATAGGAAATGGCAGCTCACTCCAGTAATTTTGCCTGGGAAATTCTATGGACAGAGGAGCCTGATGGGCTACAGTCCATGGGGCCATAAAGAGTTAGACAAGACTGAGCACAGATGAGCACACATACATTCAATACTAACGGCACGTAGCGGATTATTGGAGACTCAGTGAGAACGAAGCAGGAGGCCTTATTGTACTATGTGTGTGTCCCTGGGCTGCTTCCAAGGCTGCCCTTGTCCACATGCCTCTGAAAGGGGCTCCAAAGAGCTTGGCCTCAGAGGCCCTCAGTTCAGTCGTGCCAGACACTCCCTCTCTGCCCCACACGCTCTCTCCTCATTCACCTGCTTCGTAGAGACACACCTGGCCTCTGACCTCTAACTGCCCACACCTGGTCTTGCTTGGTGAGCTTTACTCTCGTGATTCCCAAGGCAGTAAAGTATGCAGCTGGAACCCCTAACCCATTAGGATTGATGAGCCATGAGGCAGAACCAGAGTGGAAACCCTCATGTTCTTGTGACCAGAAATCTCACAAAGGAAAATTAAACTCACTTTGGAGATAGTCACAGCTTTGACTGATATACAGTGGCCAGCTGTGGCCTTTCTTATTCAGAGCAGACCTTAACTCCATGGAAAGAAAAAGATGGCCTGGTGCCCTCAGCCCGCTGTTGGGATAAAATTATTCACTTGGCTCCTCGGCCTCCCTGACATTTAATCTCTGGCCTTGACTACTGCAATAAGCTCCTTAGGGAGGACAGTGACCAAGCACAGTGACTCCCTTTTCTTCTTTGCAACTGAAGATCCCCTGGAGAAGGAAATGGCAACCCACTCCAGTATCCTTGCCTGGAAAATCCCAAGGACAGAGGAGCCTGGTGGGCTGCAGTCCATGGCGTCACAAACAGTTAGGCACGACTGAGCTACTAACACTTGTGATCCTTCTGCTCTCCTGCCCTGGTATCCTGAGAGAGGAAACTTAAACCCTTGTCAACCACCACTATGTCCCCAGTGTGGCTAGATCTGAGTCACTAGTCCTTGATCTGTAAGCCCAGCCCTGAGTTGCTATTTTTCCTTATGTGACAAGTCAGAACTGGACACATTGCTGCCCAGCCTAACCAGCCCACTGAGGCTGATCTCACTCAGTTTCCCAGTCCTCTTGGAATTCTTTGCCATCTTCATCACTGGTGGTCCTTTTGCTTCGTGCCTCCATATTAACTGCCCCTACTGATTTCTAGAGCCTTCTCTACTCCCTGCACTCTCCACTTTACTGAGAGGTGCTGGCTGACCTTGGGAAAGTCTGTATGGAGGAGACCTTGAATTCTTGAGGAGGCAGAGGCCAACTCAGCAGAACCCCATCTGGATACTAGAATTCATCATTTGGCTCTGAACAGGAAGTCTCTCTTCTCTTTCCCCCCAGGTTTTCCCCTTTATCTTTTATTCACCACTCCTGTTCCCCCACCCCCAATAGCTCGTTGCCTTAACACCATTCTCGAACCTTCCAACCTTTTACAACTAACTGCATTGTTTCCTGCTTGAGTGATTGGAGCGGTCTCTAATTACCTATGCCTCTTTAGATAAAACATTGGCTGCTTTTATGCCAAAAGGAAAGTGCTCGAAAATGTGACCTCAGCCAACCCCTTGTGAGGAGGAAGAAATTTTTCCTCTATCCTTCTAGGTTCTTCTGGCTGGTTCTAAGAATTAAATTGACATGAGACAGATTAACGGGAGAAAATCAAATAAAAATTTTAAAATATATGTACATATGTGTATATGGGAGAAAAACCCAGGAAAACAGAGTAACTCACCAAAATGACTGAGGCTCTTACCTTAAATACCATCCTCAGCTAAAGACAAAATTGGTTGGGTTGTGATTTGGGACTTCAAAGAGGAGGAAGGCAATTTACATAGAGATGAACAAGCAAGTGTTTGGTAAACAAATGTTTGCTGGGCTTTGTAGAGACACTGGGCCACAGAGAGGGATTTTAACAGATTTTTCTAGATTGCTTCCTGTCTACACACCTAGTTCATACTTCCTTATCTATGGCCATAGCTCCCTTCCTGAAAGAGGTCCTCTATCTACATGCTTTTAGGCAATTAGGGCAAGTCAAATGATCTTTCAATATCACAGTAATCCAAGTCTATGTCCCAACCATAATGTGAAGAAGCTGAAGTTAAACGGTTCTATGAAGACCTACAAGACCTTCTAGAACTAACACCCAAAAAAGATGTCATTTTGATTACAAGGGATTGAATGCAAAAGTAGGAAGTCAAGAAATACCTGGGGTAACAGGCAAATTTGCCCTTGGAGTACAGAATGAAGCAGGGCAAAGACTAACAGGGTTTTGCCAAGAGAACACACTGGTCATAGCAAACACCCACTTCCAGCAACACAAGAGAAGATTCTACACATGGACATCACTAGATGGTCAACACCAAAATCAGATTGATTATATTCTTTGCAGCCAAAGATGGAGAACTCTATACAGTCACCAAAGACAAGAAAGGGAGCTGACTGTGGCTCGGATCATGAACTTCTTCCTGCAAAATTCAGACTTAAATTGAAGAAAGTAGGAAAAACCACTAGACCATTCAGGTATGTGAGTGAGTGAAGTCGCTCAGTCGTGTCCGACTTTTTGTGACCCCATGAACTGTAGCTCACCAGGCTCCTCCATCCATGGAATTTTCTAGGCAAGAGTACTGGAGTGGGTTGCCATTTCCTTCTCCAGGAGATCTTCCTGACCCAGGGATCGAACCTGGGTCTCCCACATCGCGGGCAGATGCTTTACCGTCTGAGCCACCAGGGAATCCCTCAAATCCCTTATGATATACAGTGGAAGTGACAAATAGATTCAAGGGATTAGATCTGATAGACAGAGTGCCTGAAGAACTATGGACGGAGGTTTGTGACATTGTACAGGAGGCAGGGATCAACACCATCCCCCAAAAAAAGAAATGCAAAAAGGCAAAATGGTTGTCTGAGGAGGCCTTACAAATAACTGTGAAAAGAGAAGGGAAACACAAAGGAGAAAAGGAAAGATATACTCATTTGAATGCAGAGTTTCAAAGAATAGCAAGGAGAGATAAGAAAGGCTTCCTCAGGGATCAATGCAAAGAAATAGAGGAAAACATTGGAATGGGAAAGACTAGAGATCTCTTCAAGAAAATTGGAGATACCAAGGGAACATTTCATGCAAAGATGTACACAATAAAGGACAGAAATGGTATGGACCTAACAGAAGCAGAAGATATTAAGAAGAGGTGGCAAGAATACACAGAAGAACTATACAAAAAGATCTTCAAGACCCAGATAATCACAATGGTGTGATCCCTCACCTAGAGCCAGACATCCTAAAATGTGAAGACAAGTGGGTGTTAGGAAGCATCACACAAACAAAGCTAGTGGAGGTGATGGAATTCCAGTTGAGCTATTTCAAATCCTAAAAGATGATGCTATGACAGTGCTGCACTCAATATGCCAGCAAATTTGGAAAACTCAGCAGTGGCCACAGGATTGGAAAATGTCAGTTTTTATTCCAATCCCAAAGAAAGACAATGCCAAAGAATGCTCAAACTACTGCACAATGCACTCTTCTCACACGCTAGTAAAGTAATGCTCAAAATTCTCCAAGCCAGGCATCAACAGTACGTGAACCATGAACTTCCAGATGTTCAAGCTGGTTTTAGAAAAGGCAGAGGAACCAGAGATCAAATTGCCAACATCCGTTGGATCACGGAAAAAGCAAGCGAGTTCCAGAAAACTGTCTACTTCTGCTTTATTGACTATGCCAAAGCCTTTGACTGTGTGGATCACAACAAACTGAAAAATTCTGAAAGAGATGGGAATACCAGACCACCTGACCTGCCTCTTGAGAAATCTGTATGCAGGTCAGGAAGCAACAGTTAGAACTGGACATGGAACAACAGACTGCTTCCAAATAGGAAAAGGAGTACGTCAAGGCTGTATATTGTCACCCTGCTTATTTAACTTATATGCAGAGTACATCATGAGAAACCCTGGGCTGGATGAAGCACAAGCTGGAATCAAGATTGCTGGAAGAAATATCAACAACCTCAGATATACAGATGTCATCACCCTTATGGCAGAAAGTGAAGAACTAAGGAGCCTCTTGATGAAAGTAAAAGGAGAGTGAAAAAGTTGTCTTAAAACTCAACATTCAGGAAACTAAGATCATGGCATCTGGTCCCATCACTTCATGGCAAATAGATGGGGAAACAGTGGAAACTGTGACTGACTTTATTTTTTTGGGCTCCAAAATCACTGCAGATGGTGACTGAAGCCATGAAATTAAAAGACGTTTGCTCCTTAGAAGAAAAGTTATGAGCAGCCTAGACAGTGTATTAAAAAGCAGAGATATTACTTTTTTTTTTTTTTTTTTTGCCAGTAAACAACTTAGTCTTTTATTTGCCCAAGGCCAGCTGTTGCAGGCACTGAGGCCCCAAAACTTCCAGAAAGGATGGGGGGGGGAGCCATCCTGCCTTCCAGGTGCTGCCTGCCCCATCCTGCTTCCTGCAGGAGATGGGAGAGTAGATAAAGGGTACCCCTGTGCTGTCAAGTATCTCCTCAATTTTGTGTGTCAGTCGCTCAGTTGTGTCCTACTCTGCAACCCCATGGACTGTAGCCCACCTGGCTCCTCTGTCCAAGGGATTCTCCAGGCAAGAGTACCGGAGTGGGTTGCCATTTCCTTCTCCATAAAAAAGCATATTACTTTACCAACAAAGGTCTGTCTAGTCAAAGTTATGGTTTTTCCAGTAGTCATGTGTGGATGTGAGACTTGGACTACAAAGAAAGCTGAGCGCCGAAGAATTGATGCTTCTGAACTGCGGTGTTGGAGAAGACTCTTGAGAGTCCCTCGGACTGCAAAGAGATCCAACCAGTCCATCCTAAAGGAAATCAGTCCAGAATATTCATTAGAAGGACTGATGCTAAAGCTGAAACTCCAATACTTTGGCCACCTGATGTGAAGAACTGCCTCATTTGAAAAGACCCTGATGCTGGGAAAGATTGAGGGCAGGAGAAGAAGGGGATGACAGAGGATGAGATGGTTAGATGGCATCACTGACTCAATGGACATGAGTCTGGGTAAACTCTGGGAGTTGGTGATGGACAGGGAGGCCTGGCGTGCTGCAGTCCATGGGGTCACAAAGAGTCGGACACGACTGAGTGACTGAACTGAGACTGAACTGGTCTTTCTGAGTCTTTTGGGACCTTAAAAACAATCAACTTAAGTGGAACTCCACTGGTGGTCCAGTGGTCAATACTCCACACTTCTACTGCCAGGGGCGTGGGTTCCATCCCTAGTCAAGGAACTAAGTTTGGGCAGCACAGCCTGAAAATCAAAACAATCAGCCTATATTAATCCTCATGCCAAAGATACACTATTTGGGGCAGCAAATTCTGCTCCTTTATACCCTCTTACTTTAGTTCTTATCATTCCCCACATTCATCCTCTACAAGAGCCGCATCTAATTTCCCTCACATTCTCTATGAAATTTAAGACTTCAAGTTTTCCTACCACCTCCTCACCCCCACCCCAGGCAGAATAACCTCCTCATTTCTCTGTTTCCAGGGGCATGTTGAAGTCTGAATCTTGGCAGTTTGAGGAAGGTTCATTTGGTCATGGGTGCTCTGATGGGAAGGTGTGGGCTGGCTGCCCCAGGGGTGGCAGGGAGGAAGGAGGAGGAGAAGAAACACAGGCGTGTCATGGGCTGAACTGTGTCCCCCTGCAACATTCAGATGTTAAAGTCCTAGCTGATTAGTGCCTGAGAATGTGACTGCACGTGGAGACAGAGCCTCTAAAAGGGTAATGAGGTTCCCCGAGGTCACTAGGGTGGACCCTAATCTAATCTCACAGTGTCCTAATAAAAAGAGGAAATTTGAACCCAAAAAGAGACACAAAGGGAAACACCCTGTGAAGACACAGTAAGAAGGAGGCCACCGGCAAGCCAGGAAGAGACTCCTTGGAGGAAACCAAACCTCTTGACATTTTGAACTTGAACCTCTGGTCCTGGAACTGTGAGAAGTAATTTCCTGTTTTATAAGCTCCCCAGTTTGTGGTACTTTGTTATGGCAGGCCCAGCAAATTAATATGAGCATGCGCTGAGTTGCAGAGGAAGCAATATGAGGGCAGAATGGAGAGAGATTGCAGTGGGGGTCTGTAGGATGCTCTCAATAAGTAAATTGATAAGGGAATTTCTTGGGTGACACACTCATGATTTCCAAGTACAGGCCTGAGTCTTGAGCTCCAAACCCCATTTTCACCTGCCAACTGGACATCTACACTTGTATAGAGAATAGACATCTCATACTTGGGCTGTTTCTATTTATCTTTTCTACCCAAACATAAACTTCTCTCCATATGCTCTCTCTCAGCAAATAGCATCATCTTCTACCTACTAATATATATGGAAATATAAGTATTATTCTAGATTCTTTCTCACTATCTTTTGTCAGTCAATTAATTGGTTATTAAGACCTATTGATTCTACCACTTACATATTTGATATCTATATTTGATCTTCTATTTTATCTTTATCTGCTGTTTCCTTACTTAGGGCTTATTTCCCACTTTTTATTCACTTATTTAAAAATATTTTAGAGTTTCCAATGTGTTCCAAGTATTGGATTACACACTAAGGATATGATGACATGACAGATACATTCCTTGCCTTACAGAGGATGTAGCCAAGTAGGGAAGACAATCACATGGATGCATAACTGTAATGCATTACAATTATTTTAATTATGCAGTAATAGAAGGTAGTATTGAATGCCATGTCAGCACAGAGTTGGCACATCCTGAGCTCCAAGAATCAGGGAAGACTTCCCAAAGGAGGTGATGTCTTAGCTGAAACTTGAAGGATGAATAGGAATTAGCCCTATGAAGTGGATAGCAGGAAGGAGACAAGTGCAAGGCTCTAGGCAGAAGCAATGGCAAATGCAAAGACACATGAATGACAACTTAAGAGACTTGAGGAACTGATACGAGTTCTGTGTGACCTTTTAACGACTAAGTGATGGGGCTGGGAGAGTACTGTAGGTCAGGCTTCCCAGGAAACAGACTCTGAGAGCAATCTGCATGTGTCAGGGAGGAAGAAACTTCCCTCTAGGTTATTCTGATTGTCCTAAGAATTAAATTGACATGTGACAGATTCAGTTCAGTTCAATCAGTCAGTCCGACCCTTTGTGACCCCATGGACTGCAGCACGCCAGGCCTCTCTGTCCATCACCAACTCCTGGAGTTTACTCAAACTCATGTCCATTGAGTCGGTGATGCCATCCAACCATATCATCTTCTGTCGTCCCCTTCTCCTCCTGCCTTCAATCTTTCCCAGCATCAGGGTCTTTTCAAATGAGTCAGTTCTCAAAGGTGACAGATTAACAGGAGAAAAATCAAACAAAAGTTTAATAACATGTATACATGGGAGAGACCCAGGAAAACAAAGGAACTCACCAAAATGGCCAAAATCCTCACCTTAAATATCATTTCAGTAAAAGGCAAAAGAGGATGTTGGGGATAATGATTTTAAAACCGTGCACCTCAGACTGAGACTTGAACCCTATAGCTGAAACTCGGCCAAAATCCAGAATGGGACTCCAACCTATGTTTTTTAACTGAGATCATACACCTGATCTCAGGACTTAATGAAGCTCAGGTTCTTGATGTCCAATCATAGAAAGAATTCAGTGGGAGACAAAGTGATAGGTAAGGAGTGGATTTACTTAGAGAGAAACACACTCCACAGAGTGTGGGCCATCTCAGAAGGCAAGTGGCCCTGAAATATGGGGTGGTTAGTTTTTATGGTCCAGTACTCTTGCCTGGAAAATCCCATGGATGGAGGAGCCTTGTAGGCTACAGTCCATGGGGTTGCTAAGAGTCGGACATGACTGAGCGACTTCACTTTCACTTTCCCCTTTCATGCACTGGAGAAGGAAATGGCAACCCACTCCGGTATTCTTGCCTGGAGAATCCCAGGGATGGCGGAGCCTGATGGGCTGTCGTCTATGGAGTCGCACAGAGTCGGACACAACTGAAGCGACTTAGCAGCAGCAGCAGTTTTTATGGGTTGGATAATTTCATAGGCTAATGAGTAGGAGGATTATTCCAACTATATTGGGGAAGGAGTGGAGATTTCCAGGAACTGGTCCACCACCCAAATTTTGACCTTTTATGGTTGGCCTCAGAACTGTCACAGCACCTGTGGGCGTGTCATTTAGCATAAGCTAATGTATTACAATGAGCGTATGAGGTTCAAAGTCCACTGGAAGTCAAATCTGTCATTTCGGACCTAGCTGATTCTAACCAGTTTTTGTCATGTCCTATGGCTATGTGAGAGTTGGACTATAAAGAAGGTTGAATGCCAAAGAATTGATGTTTTTGAACCGTAGTGTTGCAGAAGACTCCTGAGAGTCCCTTGGTCAGCAAGGAGATCAAACCAGTCAATCCTAAAGGAATCAATCCTGAATATCCATTGGAAGGATTGATGCTGAAGCTCTAATACTTTGGCCACCTGATGTGAAGAACTGAGTCATTGGAAAAGACCCTGATGCTGGACAAGATTGAAGGCAGGAGGAGAAGGGGACAACAGAGGATGAGATGGTTGGACATGAGTTTGAGCAAGCTCTGGGAGTTGGGAGGGCTTCTCTGATGGCTCAGTGGGTTAAGAATCTGCCCGCAATGCAGGAGACACAGGAGAAAAGGGTTCGATCCCTGGGTCAGGAAGATCCCCTGGAGAAGGAAATGGCAACCCACTCCAGTATTCTGGCCTGAAAAATCCCACAGACAGAAGAGCCTGGTGGGCTACAGTCCAGGGGTCACACAGAGTCAGACATGACTGAGCAACTAGCACACATCTGGGAGTTGGTGATGGACAGGGAAGCCTGGCATGCTGCAGGCTATGGAGTCGCAAACAGTCGGACAGGACTGAGCGACTGAACAACTACATGGCTATGCCGTTCTTTTAAAGGTTGTGCCCTGCCCCTTTCCCTCCTGTTTGAGTTTGGGACTTCAGAGGGGAGGAAGGCAATTCACACGAAGATGAAATAGCAAATGTTTGGTAAACAAACGTTTGCTGAGACATGTAGAAACAGAGGGACACAGAGAGAAATTTTAACAAACAGACTTTGCTAGGTTCCTCCCTGTCTATCACACCTAGTCCGTACTTTGTTTTCTATAGTGATGGCTTCCTGCCTGAAAGGGAAGAGGTCCTCTTTGAGATAGTTAGGGGCAAGGTCAAAGGTTCTTCTTGACTCTTGGGCCTTGATTGTTTTCAACTTGAAATAACCCAAATGCCAAAGAGCTTTTAGGGTGGCAAATTTTGCTCCCCTACAAATGCAAGACATTTCTGGGGCTGTATTCTCCAGAACAATACCTGTGGGAGGATGAAGGGAGCATGAGTGGGCAAAGAGAGAAGTTAAACTGCAATGCAGTTGCAACACAGGCCCCAACCAATCCCACAAGGAGTTCTGGCCCTAGACAGGTCCTTCAGATGTGTCCTGAATGGAGGCCAGGGGACAATGCCTTGGCAGCCCCACACTGAGCTGGTGTGGCTGTTCCTGGGAAGGGAGCATATACCACTGCAAGTGCAGCAGCTTCCTCTGGCTGAGGACAAGGCCTGGAGAAGGACTCAGCTGTGAGCTGTTAGTGGCAACACTCACACAACTCAGAGAATGAGTGTCCTTATCCTGAAGGGTAGGTTTGGGCAACATGCCACAGCACCCAGTTCAGTAGGATAAGCAGAGACTTTGCCATGTTTGTAAGACATACACACCAGATATTTTAGATGCTCTGGGAAGAATGAGAACAATTAGAGTTTCAAGGAAGTGGCTTACACAAATAGATCTGTGTTTCAGAGAGACCTCTCTGGAGGCTAGGTGAAAGCAACAAGACTGAATTCAAGGTAGGAGATGAGGAGGCTGTAGTGGCTCATGGAGAGATCATGAGGGCCAGAATAAAAGTAGGGTCAGTGCAGTGAGAGACAAATGGATGTTGTGGTATTGTGACTGATGATAAGAAATACATATACTCGGTCTTCTACCACTGTTCCTGGTTCAGAGATCCTAAAATCCTTGGATGTTTTTTCTTTTTTCTTTTTTGATGAGAGCCATGAAAGTGTCTTTTGTTATGTTATGAGGTGGCTTTGCAAATCATCTAAGAATGGGGGCTGGTTGTCGGTGGAGCCAATGTTGTGATTAAAGTATTGAAACTTTCGTTTCTGTCCCCTTACCAGGGAGAGGGAAGAGGGGCTGGAAGTTGACGTTAGTCACCAATGGCACCAACTCAATGGACCTGAGTCCGAGCAAGCTCTGGGAGATGGTGAAGGCAGGGAAGCCTAGAGTGCTGCAGTCCATGGGGTCACGAAGAGTCACATACACTGAGCCACTGAACAACAACAACCAATGGCCAATGATTTAATCAACCATGCCTCCGTAATGAGGCCTCCAGAAAAACCTAAAAGGAGAAAGAATTCAGAGAGCTTCCCGGTCAGTGAACACGTGGAGATTCAGGGGAGGCTGATCCTAGAGAGCATGGTAGTGCCATGTGCTTTCCCCACACCTTGCACTCTGCATCTCTTCCATCTGACTGCTCCTGAGTTACATCCTTTTATAAAACACAAGTAATCTAGTAAAATGTTCCCTGAGTTCTGTGAGCTGCTCCAGAAAATTAAGCAAACTCAAGAAAGGGATTGTGGGAACAACTGATTGATAATAGCCAGACGGTCAGAAGCACAGGTGACGTGACAACCTGGACTTGTGACTGGCATCTGAAGTGGGGACAGTCCTGTGGGACTAAGACCTGAACCTGTGGGAGTTGATCCTATCTCCAGGTACATGGTATCAGAATTGACTTGAATTGTAGGATACTCAGCTGATATTGGAGAATTGGTGGTATGGAGGAGATAACATGTGTTGTAAAGAACATCAAAGAACTGTAGAAGTCTTTGAGAAATATTTAGAATACAGAATCAACAGAACTTGGTTCCTGACCAAATGAGGGGTAAGGAGAGGGAGGAGTCAGGCTGATGGCCAGATTCTGCATTGTTTTCAACAGCCTCCATTCAGACCCCTCTAGTCTAACAATCAGACAGCAGACAGGGTGATGGAGACAGTCTGCAAACCTCATTATGTAATTCTGCTGTTTTGAAGCCCTGGCTGTCTGCCTATTCCTCCCTAATAAATTCCTCAGGCTCAGGGAAGGCTTTGCAAGTAAGTTACCCCTGAATGAAGATCTATAGCTGAAGTAGAAAGTAGGCCAAGGAGTGGGGGTGAGTGAGGTACCCTTCTGGTGAAGAGGTAGTGCAGACAGCCCTTTAAGAGTAGCTCTGGCCAGCAAGACACCTCTCAGGCTTGAGCATGTCTCTTTGGGACCTGATTTCTGCTACTCTGCTTATGTTTGCCATAGCTCTCTCACTCAGCCCTTAGAACTTTGTGCAGACATACGACTCTGCTTAGACTAACTCCTCAAACAAAGAAAGGCACCTTTCCTCTTGAGCTAGGCTCATAACTGCCTCCAGAACTGGTCCCTTATCTAAACTATGCTCACTCCCATCTGGCAGCCAGGACAGACCACCTAGCAGGCTCTCTGAAAGACACTTGGAAATTCACACAGATGATGTACAGATGTAAGCTCCATTACAGACACTCACTTCATGGACTTTAGCACTGACTTAAAATCTTATTTTATTTTGAAGGGCTCAGGGCCTTCCACCCCCCAGAAAGTTGGACAGATGTGAGCCCATTTCACTGTGGTTCAACACAGCCCACAAGCCTACAAAGACTGAGTCCTAGGACGCGTCAGTTTTACAAGCCATGCAGTGCTAAGGACACAAAGCCTCCTTTCTCTATCCTTGCTGGGGAATGAGATATTCTTCATAAACCAATCTTCAGAAAGCACAAATTTTCTCTTTCCTTGGAAAATGTAAAAATATTTTTAACCTTAAATATTTTCATGGAAATCTTCCCAATTATCTTTCAAATATTTACAGCTATTCATTCTTTTCTTTAAAAGCCAATTATTATTTTATTAATGACATAAGATGACATTATGAAGATTAGCTATCATACTGTGTACAGGGATCTCTCAGAGATTAAGGTATGTCGAGGCATTTGCTTTGGTACTTACTGGGTAAGGACAACTGGGATTTTTAGTTCTGCTGCTGCTGCTGCTTAGTCATTTCAGTCATGTCCGACTCTGCGACCCCATAGATGGCAGCCCACCAGGCTCCCCCGTCCCTGGGATTCTCTAGGCAAGAACACTGGAGTGGGTTGCCATTTCCTTCTCCAATGCATGAAAGAGAAAAGTGAAAGGGAAGTCGCTCAGTCGTGTCCGACTCTTCGCGACCCCATGGACTGCAGCCTACCAGGCTCCTCTGTCCATGGGATTCTCCAGGCAAGAGTACTGGAGTGGGCTGCCATTGCCTTCTCCGTTTTAGTTCTAGGATCTGCTTTTTATATTTTCTCTGACTTTTTCCCTTTCCTTCTCTGACTCACCTAATCCTTTTAGAAAAAACTGGCTCATTATCATGCTGGTACCCTCAAATAGTTTGGCCACCTGATGTAAAGAGCCAATTCATTGGAAAAGACCCTGAGGCTGGGAAAGATTGAAGGCAAAAGGAGAAGAGGATGGCGGAGGATAAGATGGTTAGATAGCGTCACCAACTCAATGAACATGAATTTGAGCAAACTCCTGGAGATAGTGGAGGACAGAGGAGCCTGGCAGTCCTTGGGGTCTCAAAGAGTCAGACACAACTTAGCGACTGAACACAACCTCCAAGGCATGTGAAATAGTCTGGGATTATTTAAAGTCAGGCTTCAGAAAATATTTGAGGCTACCTCCTAATTGTACTACTCAGCTGCTCTGCATCTCCTGATCTCCTGGGCACATGATCTGTTTCAATAACTCCTTTTGGCTCTGCCTTGTAATAGAATCTAGAACTGGGTTGGGGCTCATTATTCTGATTTCAATCTTGGTACCTTTCTAGACCTTGGTGTCTAGTATCTTTACTCCAGGTTCATGCCTTAGTAGTGAGTAAGGGGGACCCCACTCAGTGACCCCAATAGAGTCCTTTGGGACCTGCTCATATAGGCTAACTTTGGAATTTTACTCTGTTCTGTCTTCCGAGTGCTGCCCCAATACCATCTGCACTGCTCACCAATCTCCACCACAAGCTGCCCCAAGGAAACTGCCAGTTTTGACAGGCAGAGAAGGTCAGGAAGGACTTTTCAGGGTCTGAAGTTTGTTTTGTTTCCTCTTAGGCTAAGTGGCAACCCATTCCAGTATTCTACCCTGGAAAATTCCAGGACAGAGGAGTCTGGCAAGCTATAGTCCATGGGGTCACAAAGAGTTGGACATGACTGAGCGACTATCACTCACTCACTGGGCTGTAAAGGATTCCCTGAATAGGGAACATAAAATCCCAGAGGGTCTTCTACATTTCAAGGAGGAAACTGTCTTCCTTTCCACCTCTGCTCCACCCCTAGAGAGACAGCAAAAGATAAATCTGAATCCTCCAGCCTCCATGATTGGAGGACGCTGGTCAAACCTTGAAAATGCAGACCACTTGGGATGGAGGAGGGGGACTGAATGAAGAAGGGGGACCTGAAATACAGACATTTTTGACAAAATGTTTTTTGTCAAAAAAACATCAGGGTTAGTACCTTTTGGTATGTAAGAAAACCAGAGCTAGAATCCTTAGGAGGCTGGTTTTAGTGCCAAAAAAGAATGGTGTGTGCGTGTGTGGGTGCTCAGTCGTGTCCTACTCTTTGTGACTCTGTGGACCGTAGCCCTCAAGACTCCTTTGTCCATGGAATTTTCCAGGCAAGAATACTGGAGTGGGTTGCCATTTCCTCCTCCAGGAAAAAGAATGTTAAGCATAGTTTATAATAAGCATGCCAAGGGATGGCTGCATGAAGCCAATCCCTTTTATTGAAGCCAATGTGCTATGAAAATAAGAGGACATGACCCTGCCCTCAAGGAGCTTATAATTTACTAGCACTCACACATACCCACACCTACCAACCCACCCACCCACTTAGCAATATAAGAGAATCCAGTTGTGAAGATGGGGGTTGGTGGCTCAGTCTTTCAGTTGTGTCTGACTCTTTGCAGCCCCACAGACTGTAGCCTGCCAGGCTCCTCTGCCCATGGAATTTTCCAAGCAAGAATACTGGAGGGGGTTGCCATTTCCTACTCCAGGGGATCTACCCGACCAAGGGATTGAACCCGCATCTCCTGTGGCTCCTGCACTGCAGGCAGATTCTTTACTGCTAGGCCACCAGGTAAGCCTGATAATGTGGGTTTCAGTTCAGTCACTTAGTTGTGTACGACTCTTTGTGACCCTCCGTGGGGTTGCTGCAGCACACCAGGCTTCCCTGTCCATCACCAACTCCTGGAGCTCACTCAAACTCATGTCTGTTGAGTCAATGATGCCATCCAACCATCTCATCCTCTGTCGTCCCCTTCTCCTCCTGCCTTCAATCTTTCCCAGCATCAGGGTTTTTTCCAATGAGTCAGTTCTTCACATCAGGTGGCCAAAGTATTGGAGTTTCAGCTTCAACATCAGCCCTTGCAATGAACATTCAGGACTGATTTCCTTTAGGATGGACTGGTAGGATCTCCTTGCAGTTCAAGGGACTCTCAAGAGTCTTCTCCTTGTATGTAAATATGATGTGCTTAGTTGACTTGAAACAGCCTCTTCCTTTTCTAAGTTCTGTGATTTTCCATGTATTAATTTTCATGTTAATTTGCTTTTCTCCTCTTTTCAAATCTTTGGATTATGTGAAAAGGAAGGAGGTGGAAATGAAGCCATAGGGAGTGGCTACAGAAACTAACTGCCATTTCAAGATGTAATAAAAAAGGAACAGACATATTGCAGAAGGGACTTAAATCAGACATTAGGAAGAGTGTTCTGAGAATTAAGGGGTAAGAGATTATTGAAGCAAGTTGACATTTTTCTAGTGCATAATGAGATATTTGGAGGATCATTTCAAACTCTTTAGAGATTTGTGTGAAGAAATGGGAAGTTGGGGAAGAATCCCCAAGAAGGTAACAAACAAGACAGTCATATGTAAATGCTTGTGGTATGTCTAAACACCTATGGTACCCTCTCTCCCACACACCCTTTGCTGTGTCACCAACCTCTTCATTTATCATTAACTTCACAGTTTGACAGGAGTGAGAAGAAGTTCCCAAGATGCTCCCTTGACCTCACTCACCTTTTCCTACCCTCCCCCCTCCTCTCTCCTGGCCTGAGTCCACTCAGCACAGACTTCTCAGTTCTGGGCTTTTTCCCCCATCTCCCATGCTTTACTAGCAATGTCTTCTGGCCAGAACCGTCTCCAGTGGCTGGCAGTGTTGCTGTTCTCTGCCTGTCGCCGGAGCTGGCCCTGTCTCCCCACAGGCCCCAGGGTGGACACAGTCAGCCCGGCATCACTTGGTAGACAGTCACAGCCTCACTCCGCTCTTCGAAATAAACACCATGTGTACCAGAGTCCCTGGAACTCTCAAAACCTCTCATAGTGATCACTCTGGTTTGGCTTTGGAAACCCACCTGGCAGTTGCCTATGAACTGAGTCTCCCCGGAGGACAGTGTCGGGTCCTAACTGGCACCAGTCAAATGCTGTACGAGGCAGGTGTGGCTGGTCAGGCTCAGGCGGCCTATTTGGAGTCTCTGTTCCTACAGCACCTGGTAACTTCATTTCAGTCAAAAGTGTCTGAAGTCTTGCCGATGTCTGCTTAGCTTGGGGATGTTTGGGAATGGAGGGCGGAGAGCTGGGGGGAGGGAACTCATTAACGGGCTCCAGGATGGAATGAGATGAGTGATTTCAGGTGGTGTGAGAGAAGTGGCTGCAGCTGGAGATGTGCTGGCCGGGAGATGACGTCCCCAGCTCAGGCTCCTTCCCCAGTGGTCCCTGGGGCCAGGTTCTCAGCACACGGGGTTGGGGTGAGGGAACCTGAGTCTCATCCAGGCTCTGGGTCTCCCCCACAACAGGACCTACTTTTGGTCTCTCCCTCTCTGCTGAGCAGGTTCCCAAGTAAGTGAGGCCTCTGGGGTCCTGTGAACACTTAACCCCCTGGGAACAGAGCCCCAGGAATTAAAGCCAAGGGTTTGCCTGATGTCCCCAGAGAGCACCGACTTGGGTGGTACCAGTTCAGGGTTCCAAGACCAAACACTGAATGAAATATTCAACACAAATATTTGTTTGAGCCTTTCTCCACTAGAGGGCAGAGGTTTTTCTGACTATGGCTAGGGTCCTAGTCCTTTTTCTATTTAGATTTCAATGGGAATTTACCGAAAAAAAAAAAAAATTGAGTGGGCATCTATAAAAAGTGCCCACAAACCCTCTCACTTTTCTCCCTCTTCCCTCAGTAAACTGATATTCTCAACCAGACTGACTAAACAGATAGAATGCATGGAGTAGTTTTGTTTTCAAAATCATCCCCACAGTCTGCAGAGCATTTTGCCCTAGAAATCCACATCTCAAGCTAGTGCTCATGTGGGCCTGGTGGATGGGCAGTGCTGGCTTGTGTGAGCTACGCAGTTTGGAGAAGGAAGGTACGTGCTCCAGACACCTCTAACTTGATGTTATCAGGAGCACAGGGCTGAGCTTTGCAGGGAGTTATGGACAAATCCACGGAGCTTCCTGGGATCAAGATTTCTATTACAGCCGGAGGCGAGGAATTACAGGCTGTTGCTGAAGACGAAGGTCCAGGAAGGAGCCTCAGCATCTTCCCTCTTTCCTGCCCTGCCTCTGAACCAAATGCAGACTGTCTTTCCCCTTTCTTCATCTCACACGGCTACATCTAGAAGCCCTTCTTGCAGGGAGCTCTCTTTGCAGCTGCCCTCTTCCCTCCTTCCAGCTAAGAAGCAGAACAAGGATGAACTCTTGGGGGTGGACTGAGAGAATCTGTACTGGTATTTAATTCAGAATGGAATTTCCTCTGCTTTGAGGGTTTCAGTTCTGGTTTTATGATGCACAGGAGACATCACTGATCATTAAAAGATTCTTCAGGAAATTCTCAAAATCAAACTCCTTTCATTTGTTAAAAATACAAACCCACAGAAAAAGGAGCTCAAATAATGGAAGAGGTGGACAGAGAGCTGATGTTCTCTGAGAGTCATAGAAAACCATCCTCCAGAGGGTATGCACTTGGGTGTCTGGGCAATAGGAGTCTCAGACTGCTTGGGCCCCACCCCAGCCACACGGGTTTCCCAGTGACAGGCACAGTAGTTCCTCACTCAGGGACATACTGACCCAAGAGCTGGAAGGAGTACAGAACAAACAGGCCAGCCTTCATGTGCGAAGCAGCTGGGAGCAATTGGCATGGCCCCAGCTTCAGAGACAGGAGCAGAGTTCTGGGGCCCAGCCCAGCCTGTGGCCCTCTGCTGTGTCCTGCTACACCTTATCTTTGTTCAGCCTTCCTCAGGCTAGTAATCCAGTTAAAACCCTGCATGTGAGTGGCAACCTTTCATCAGAAATGGCAGCTCCGACAAACCCTCCACCTGATGCTGCAGTTTTTGACTTGATCCTTTCTTGAAACTACATACCATGGCCCTGGAGAGGCGGGGTCACCCCTAGTGACTTCTTTCCTGGCTACAGACCAGGTTATGGATGTAGAATCTTGCATAAAATGAGAGCAGAGAGCTGCATGCCTGAGGATCATAGGGAGAACCAGAGGGCTCCTTGCTACCAAGAGATGCACGAGCTCTGGTCTCTTGGCTCTGCACGGGGACCTGCTCTTCTAAGTCATTCCCGCCAGCCTAGGAGAGACATGAAGCCCGGCACCAGTCTCTTCTGAGCTGCACCTGTGCAATGATTGCATTTCTGCCTGTGCGTGTCTGTGTACAGGAGCCTGGAGATACTAAGCACCATGAGGTAAAGATGAGTGAGGGGCTGGGGCAGGGAGGAAGTTCAAGGCAGAGGTTTCTGTGGCCCTGTTTCTGTTGTGAGCTTGAGTCCTTTGGGGACTGCCTCTTCCAGGAAGACCTCTGAAGCCCAGAAGAGTGGGAGCCAAGTACAGCCACAGGCGCACTGCTGTTCTCCCTCGGCTGTGTCTGTGGTCTGTTTGCACCAGAACCTACACGGGTCTAGGCAGGGCCCCCTGAAGGCTGGGAGGGCAGCAGGAAGATGAGGCCTGGAGGTTACAGAGATGGGTCAGTGGCAGAGCAGATGCTCAGCTCCACCGTGGGCAGGGCTGTGTCTAACCAGCACTCAACTGGTCTGAGTTCCTTCTGCGTCTTCTAGGACCAGCTGTTCTCTGCCAGCTTGTCTACCAGAACGAGGGGCATGTTTTATGATTAGGACCCAAAGCAGTGAGATCATGCACTACAATAGCTTCAAGTGGTGGGTAAAAGTTTAATTTTCCTTCCCAGTCCTTAACTCCTGCATAATTACAGCTTCAAAACTGAAATCTGCCTTCTCCAAACTAGTGATTTTACCTTGTTCTCTGGAGTCAGAAAAGGTCATAAGTTCTCCCCTCATTTACATAAATGCCTTTCCCCACAAGGACTTGCCCTCTGCACTTAGAAGCATGAGAAGACTTGAAGACAGCACTGGGGTCTCCTGAGTCTGCCCTCCTTTCCCAAGCCAGGAAAGGCCCCTCTGAGGGATTGTGGGTCCCCCTGAGGCTTCACGCATAGGAACAGTCCTTTAAGAAGGCGCCTGCCAACAACTTTTAACCTGGACTGGGAACACTGACGTAAGGGAGCCATTCAACCAAATGTCAGTATTTGGTCTACCAGACAGAATAAGTGTTTGAATAATTTACCAAACTTTTCTGGTTTTATGGGACTCTTTCAAGTCACAGACATAGCCCCCTTGGGTTTCCTTTGAGTCCACTGCTTATGTTCTTTGAAATTCCATCTTTATGTCCCCTAAAAATTCAAGATCAGTAAACTTAAAACATACAAAAAATAAAGAATATGGCATTTGGGGTGGCTCTAGAGTTTCCCCCCAATCTCCTGCACGCACACATAGTGGTTGTCCTTGTTCTTATTCTGTTTGGTGACACAGGTTCATTCTCCTTTCCTTTGAATTGTTGGGGGTAAAAAAGAGAATCACCTTTCAGAGTGGGGAGAGTCAAAACCAAGTGGTAGTTGCCGCTAGAATGGCATTATCTTGACCCAGAAGCCCCTGGGTTTGTGGAAGCTGCTAAGGGGACTGCTAGTGGAGTGGAGGTGGGGGTCATTGGGCTGGGGAGTTGTCACTGAGAAAGGGCCAGCAGGTGTTAACAGCACTGGTTAGGGCCAGGATCAAGCAGGCTGCTTCCTGGGGATTTCAAGTGTGGAAAATACCTGAAGGCAAAGTTTAAAATGTCCTCTTGTTAATGTGACTCAAATAAATGCAATTATTTCAAAACCTATTAGTGCTGTTCAAGATAGTGTGACACTTCACTTTGCAGAGAACAAAATAAAATCAATATATATTTTTGAAAAATATTTACTTTGGTTGAAACGCTTTCAACCCCAGGAGTTCTAATTTGGAAAATAGCATTTAGTGTTTCTCTTTCATTTTGCACAGTAGCTGAGACACCTTATTTTCTCCAGAGGACTTACTTAGCCCAGGACCGCCTGGGTCTTATTCTCAAAGAAACATTTCTGTATTCACTCTTTCTATACAGAAAACAAAATTTTAAAATACTGACCATAATGTTGGGACATAATGTGGCTTGTCTAAGAAAGTTTGAGTCTTTTTGGATCCAAGAAGCCGAATGAGCCCTCTGCAAAGTTCCCATCTGAGTTTGTAGACACACAGGCAGGGAGAGCACATTTGTTTGCCTCTAAGAAAGGTATGGTTTATGGCAATGTTTTTCTTTATTTCTGATCTTGCTTGTAGTTTACTAGCGCACTTTGAAGGTAAAGATCACTTGAAAACTCTACTTTAGACTTAATATTTAATTAGTTCCGAAATTTCTTGAGGAAAAATTAGTATTTAAAAAAATCATTACTTGTTTGAGATGAAGGTAAAACTTGTTTCTGGAAGATTTATTCACCAGTTTATATAGTCCATATGTTCATCTCTGAGGCCCTGAATACAAGTATCTTCAGGTATTTGAAGAAATGATTTTATTATTATCTGAAAGCTTTGAGTTTAGTGAATTAGAAAATTGTCTTTATTTGAAAATTCAAATCTAGATACTGTTGACATGCAAAAAGAATTCTATCTAAACTGTGAAAAAGTCAGTGTCTTGGAGATGATGTTTCCTTGACAGGAAAAACCATCAATATTACTATGTCAAATGCTGGTTTGGAAATAGCTTTAATGCAATGGATAACTGTTGAAATAACTACAATAACTTTAATATCGAGCCAAGATGATACTTTGCGTGTGTGTGTACTACTTTTACCATTTGGAATCAAAATTTGAATTTTCAAAAATATTTAAAAAATGGATAAAAAATGATACTATGCATTGTAAACTATAAGATGTATTATCATAAATAATCTTCATATTGATAAATATACTTTAAAAAAAATTGTCTGGCAATGCTTATCCATTTCACAGAGAAGTCTATCTTATGATGGAGTTTGGAGAGGCGGCATCAGTCAGTTAAGGGGACAGCCTCTGTGGCCCAGGTCCCTCTGGCCTCTTCTCTTGTCTACCAGGAGGAGGTACGAGAATTCATCAGCTGGCCTGTGGATGAGATGGGGGACCCTGATGCCATTGAGACTTGGCCAAAGTATGGGACTTCAGGGCTGGCTCTTGATCCTCTGAGGCATTCTTCAATTTTGATCATTATTCTTTCCCGTGCCCAGAGCTCCTGGACACAGCAAGAAGACATGAGGGAGTGAGGGGACAGAAGTGATCATACTGCTGGTTTAATTTTGCAGCCTATAAGTCCAGGGAACCTAAGCAGCAGATGACAAGTCAGCCTCTTGAGTGGAAGAAGTGGGCTCTGCCATTGTCCCTGGAGAGCCTTGATCTGTTCTATGGGAGACTTTGTACCTGACATCATCAACAGTGGAGGCAGCTACATGGCACTGATACAGCTTCCTTTGCCTCACATTAGGCTTAGTGGAGAGGACCATGGCTCATCTTCTGCAGATTCTAGTGTAACAGCAACCCTCTTTTTTCCCCCTATTTTCCTAAGAGTTCTCTACAGGTCTTCCCTGGGATATTTCCTCAACTGCTGGGGCAATTTTTCTGATTACTGTCTTTCCTAGGCTTTACTATTTCACTTTTTCCATGCAGGTCAGCCTATTTGATATGTAGTTGAACAGAAGATAGACTAGCTTGTGCTACAATGGAAGGGCTCCCCTCTTCTGTGCCTCTTTCTTTGGAAAGGGCATCTCAGAGACACCAGGATTCTCTGAACACGGCCCATGACTACTCTCTGGCTGGGAAGATAAGGTGTGCCAAGCAGTACCTCTGTGGTGGGCATCACTGGATCTGCAGCTAAGAAAGTGCCAAAGGTGGTTGTTAAAAGACAGTGAGGGGTTATGGCCCCTCTTGGGCCCTAAGAATTGAAGGGGGAAGAGAATCGGAAGGCCCTGTCAGTGAGAAAACTCAAGCCTCAGAGAGGGCTCACTGGGCACTCAGTCTCTCGTGCTCCATGTCACCAACCAGCTCAGGAATCTAGTGTGTGAGAGATATTCTTCACAGGGATCTAGAATGGGACAGTAAAGCAAGTGTCCATCCTCTCTGGCTTGAGTGTGGGTGGCCATTTTAGGGCCCTCCCAGGCTGGACACTTTCATAGCCCTCAGTGACCATCAGTGAAATGGTGGCCATGGGCAGCTAAATGGCCTGCAGAATTCTCAGGATCCCACATACAAGTTGCAGATATTGTTTTTGGCCATATGCACATCCACAGTAACATCCTTTTCTCAGTTCATTAAACCACTTTCTGTAACTTTGCAAGTGCTAACAAAGTGGCTGAGTTAGGAGGAGCCCAGGGTGGAGGGAAGAGCAGTGGACTGACCCTGATTATTCCATACAGCAGGACTGCTGCTAGAGGGAGGGGCAGACTGGAGAAGGCACCATGGCAACAGTAGCCATGTGAGGACCTCATGCCAGGGGACAACTGGCAGAGCTATGCTTAGACTAGATTTGATAAATTCCCTCTTTCCTAACTTCAGTAATTCTTTCTGAAGTCTTAAGAAAAGGAGCAAACAACCTCTGCTCATATACTTTGCATTTTCATTTCTAAGTATGTTCCCAAGCAGGGGAATGTCTTGTTTGCACTTTTACTTTGGCAGTAAAGATGAGGGGGGAAAAAGTATTCCACTCAAGCTCTTGAACAATCACTAGAATTACAATTTTCCTCCAGGCTTTCTTATGACATCATAAACTGTTTCAGTCACAACTATTCACTTTTCTTCAGCTTATGCTTTTTTGAAGTATTCATGGATAGCCCTTCCCCTTCTCCTCTGCCCCTTATTACACCCCCTTCATGCATGTTAAGTAATGCATGTGTTTTTAAAGTGACAGCAATCCAGGAATCCTTGCCCCTCCACTCCTATCCCACTATCTCCAAAGTGGCCCTGATGAGCCACAGTTTCTGGTATTTCCTTCTTTGGTAATTTCTTTCCATTGAATCTAGGCTGGCCCTATGACTCGCTCTTGACCAACAGTCTGTGGTGGAAATGACCCTGTGTTACCTCTGAGGTTACTTAGAAGAGCCTTGCAGCATCTACTGGGATCTCTTGCCACATAGGCTCTGGGAGAAGCCAGCTGCTCTGTAACAACTCTGATTGCCTCGAGACCTCCATGTTGTGAGGAAGCACAAGCTAACCATGTGGAGAGACTATGTGCAGAGAGATGCCCAATCGGCCTTCAGCTGTTCTTGCTGTCCCAATGGAGGAGTCGTACATGGGTGCAGAGTCCACTATGGATATTCTGCCCAGTCTGGCATTCAGATGATACCAGTTTCAGCTGCCATCTGATAGCAACCCCGAGACTCCAAGAGTGAGCAATCACCTAAACTCTGACAATCCACAGAATCATGAAAGATAATGGCTTGCCATTTAAACCACTAAGCTTTGAAGTGCTTTGCTATGCAGCAATAGATACTTGGAACACCCACCATTGTAGGACAGGATGGCCATGAAGATAACAAGACATTTTCCATATCTATCTTTTGTCAGTCTCATTGACGTAAGTATGAGAGTATGCTTTTCTTCTCTTCATATGAAATGTAGTTCTACCAATGGCCATGAGGACTAAATCATTCCGTTTAGAGTCATGACTGTTGGAGCATTTTGAAAATATCCACACTGTAGAAATATTCCTTTCCCTCCTCTCCATTATTTCTCCTCTCGTCATGCACCAGTGTACTTCCTGGATATCACATTGCCTGTGAAATGTGCCCAGTTCACTGGCTGTGATGATGCTTTTGCAGCAACAGGCATCCAAGGCAGGTCTCCTTGAAGACAAAGGCAGCAAGAGGAATGGGCTGAGAATCAGGGCCGGGTGGCAGAGGGAGACACTTGGTTTCTCCTCATCTCTTGGAACCAGCTTTTCTGAAGGTCTGTTTCAAAGATCTAACCAGGGTGTATCCCTTTCCACTGATGTTACGGTATTTTTTTTTTTTTCAAGATGATACTTTAATTTCCTTTTCTATCCTGAAAAAGACAATGGAGACTCCCCTCCCCACCAAGTTCAATGAAACAAGGTTGGAATTTTTCAAAAGGAACATTTACTAGGAAACTAAAGGGAAACCAAACAGAATACAAGAGAACAGAGGCAGAGTTGCAGATGGGCTCAGGGAGTTCAAATTTATAACCAGCCTCTGGCCACAGCTGGACTGCTAGGCAAAGCTTTCAAGATACAAGCCACTTGCCTGCTGGCCCCTATTAAAGTCACCTTCTATTTCATACCAGCAAGCCAGTAGCATACTCGTAAGTACCACAGGGCTGCTAGTGCTCGAGGCAGGAAGATCTTGAGAGCAGGGGAACAATAGGGTCAGCTACCCCAGGATCTCCTACTAAGGCTCCCCATTCCAAGGACAAGTCAAAGCTTATCGGGATGGCTGCCTGATATCTACTGGAGCCAGTCTGGTTTCTCTGGGACCACCTTTCTGGGCTCATCTACCAGGATCTAGAGATAATATTTCTGCTGACGATCTTGCTGGCACTAGTCCTTCATGCTTTGGTTCTAAACACTGGTATGATGGAAGATGTCTGAATGTGGAAGAATAGGCAGAGGGGAACATTGGGCAAAGAAATTGAATTCTTCTCATGTCAACAGACACAGGAAGAACCCTGGGTTCCCTGTTGATCTTCAAGGTTGAAAGCCAATCAGAGATGGAAATGGAATACACAGGCTGGGGAACATGTGAAGCTGGAACATAGTAACACTGCCTCATACAACCAAAGGTCTCCATCCTTTTAAAATTTGACATCAAGGTAGTTTCTTGTACCAGGCAGCCATGGCTACAAGAACTTTCTGAAGACCTGCCTAGTTTGTGCTTCCACCCAGTTAATCCTGTATGTAAATGTTAATTCAAATGAAGATAACGAGTTTCCCAGGAAGGTAAACTACAGTCCAACTATAGATTCTGCTGCAAAGAGACTGTATGAAAGGGAAATGCTGTCTTGGAGAAATGGTGCAAATGTATGGGCGGGGCACCCACCTTGGGGAAGAGAGGATCACTAGGTAACACCCCCCACCCCCAGGGCATGCTGAGACCTTTGGTTTCATTTGTATAGAAGCAGAAGCAAGGAGGATGTGGAACACAGCTGGCAGTGGGTTGGCTGATGTGGTCACAAAGGAAGCTGAGTAATGGATGTGATACCCGGGGAGAGCCCTTGACCTTCACTCTTGTAGGTACTTCCATTCCCCAAGTGCTGTGAATATGATATGTGTCTGGAAATGAAAGGAAACCTATCTGTGGCTGCCTAAGGCTATGCCTCTGGGCTGGCATATGGAAATACCCAGAAGGCACTCAGGCCAAGAAGGCCCCAAAAGCTGTGCCTTCAATCAGGGACCAGCTGTGTCATCTCTTCACGAACTCAGCTCACTCAATGGTACATCTGTTTCTGAGGCTCTTCCCTCGGAAGACAAATGTACCTGGGAAAGGGTATTCCAGATGCCTATGCCATTGAGATGCATGCCTCTCTAACAGGGATGGCAATGAACTTTCATTCTACTTGCCAATACCAGTTGAAAGAAAGTGGCTGCTGGCTATTCTGAAAACAGTGCTGGGGATTCTGACTCTGGGTTTAGAAGAGAGGGCCACAATCAACCGGTACTCACTGCCACAGACATGGGAGTAGGCAGTGAATTTTCTGTGAACTAGACCGCTCTGCACTCGATTTTTTCCAGGGTAATGGCCTGCTTCTCCTATTACTCTCCTGGGGCTATTCCTTGCAAAGCTGGAGTACTTCTTGGGTGAAATTATTTTCTGGAGATAGTTATTAGCTCAGTAGTAGTCCAGTGTGAATTAGATCTGCTGCCTACTTAGCACCTGGATAGATTTTAAGATATTCTGTCATTCCAGGGCCTTCAAGCAAATAATACCATGTCAGAGTGACACTGCCAGGGCAGCTGCTGTGAACCCACCACCAAGGGCCTTGTGTTAATCACTACGAGTCCTGGCACTCTAGGCGCTCTGAGTACTCTCACTGTGCCAGGTGGTGTCTTCCACAGTCCAGTCTTGATTCTTGGCCAGAAGAGATGTGCTTCCCCTACAGCACACCACCTTAGGCCGTCTGAAGATGGCTGGACCATTCACGTTCAGCAAACCCAGCCGGAAAGAGGGCCAGTTATTGCTGTGTTTACAGCTGAGCATTTGGTCACTAGAGTGATCTGGATGTTGCTGGATGGGAAAAGTTACTGAAGATCTCTGTAAGATGGTTGTTCTATTGTGTTCTTGATATAAGTGGTCCTCTTACCCACAGTCATCGTTTCTGTAGGAAAAAGAAACAAAAAGAATGCTTTGGTTTTCATTCATATAAATATATTTTATTTCAGTTTTCTCTTTTTAATTGAAGTACAGTTGATTTACAATGTTGTCTTCATTTTTGCTAAACAGCAAAGCCGTTTACACATTCTTTTTAAAGTATTCTTTTCTGTTATGGTTTTTCACAGGATACTGAATATAGTTCTCTGTGCTATACAGTAGGGCTTTGTTGTTTATCCATCCTATATAGAAAAGTTAACATCTGCTAACCTCAACCTCCCACTCCATCCCTCTCCCAACCCCACCAGCCTGTCCTCCATGTCTTGGCAACCACCAGTCTGTTTTCTATGTCCATGATTCCGTTTCATAGATTGATTCATCTGTGTCATATTTTAGATTCCACATATAAGTGACATCACATTTGTCTTTCTGACTTACTTAATATGATAACCTCTAGTCATTATCCATGTTGCTGCAAATGACATTACTGCATTCTTTTTTTTAAATCTGAGTAGTATTCCATTGCATATATGTGCCGTGTCTTCTTTTTTTACTTAATTTTTTAAAATTTTGTTTTTGGGTATAGCCAGTTAACAATGCTTTAAGTTTCAGGTGAATAGCAAAGGGACTTATCCATATATATAAATGTATCCAATGCTTCCCCAAACTGTCCTCCCATCCAGGCTGCCATGTAACACTGAGCAGAGCTCCACGTGCTGTACAGTAGTTCCTGGCTGGTTATCCATTTTAAATACAGTAGTGTGTACATACCCATCCCAAACCCCCTAACTATCCCTCCCCTGCCCCCCAGCAACCGTAAGTTCATTTTCTAAGTCTGTGAGTCTCTTTATGTTTTGTAACCAAGTTCATTTGTATTAATTATTTTTAGATTCCACACATAAGGGAAGTCACATGATATATCTGTCCTTCTCTGTCTGACTTACTTCACTCAGTATGACAATCTCCAGGTCCAGCATTATTTTATTCTTTTTTTATGGTCAAGTAATATTCCACCGTATATTTGTACCACATCTTCTTTACCCATTCATCTGTTGATGGACATTTAGGCTGCTTCCATGTCTTGGCTATTGTGAATAGTGCTACTATGAACACAGGAGTGCATATATCTATTTGAATTAGAGATTTTTCTGGATAAATGCCCAGGAGTGGGATTGCTGGATCATATGTTAATTCTTTTTTTAGGTTTCTTGAGGAGACTCCATATGGTTTTACACCAACTTACACTCCCACCAACAGTGTAGGAGGATTCCTTTCTCTCCACATCCTCTCCGGCATCTGTTATTCGTAGACTTTGTAATGATAGCCCTTCTGACTGTTAGGAGGTGGTACCTCATTGTAATTTTGATTTGCATTTCTTAATAATTAGCAATGTTAAGCATCTTTTCATGTGCCTATTGGCCATCTGTATGTCTTCTTTGGAGAAATGTCTATTTAGTTCTTCTGTCCACTTTTCGATTGGGTTGTTTGTTTTTTTGTTGTTGAGTTGTGTAAGCTGTATATTTGGAAATTAAGCCTTTGTTGGTCACATTGTTTGCAGATATTTTCTCCCATTCTATACACTGTTTTTTCTTTTTTTTTGTCTATGGTTTCCTTTGCTGTGCAAAAGCTTGTGATTTTGATTAGGTCACATCTGTTTATTTTTGTTTTTATTTCTACTGCCTTGGGTGACTGATCTAAGAAAACTTTTGTATGATTTCTGTCAGAGAATTTTTTTTTTTTAATAAATTTATTTATTTTAGTTGGGGGCTAATTACTTTACAATATTGTAGTGGTTTTTGCCGTACACTGACATGAATCAGCCATGGGTTCACATGTGTTCCCCATCCTGAACCCCCCTCCCACCTCCCTCCCCATCCCATCCCTCTGGGTCATCCCATTGCCCCAGCCCTGAGCATTTGTCTCATGCATTGAACCTGGAATGGTGTTCTGCTTCACATATGATAATATACATGTTTCAATGCTATTGTCCCAGAACGTCCCACCCTCACCTTCTCCCTCAGAGTCCATAAGACTGTTCTATGCATCCGTGTCTCTTATTCTGTCTCGCATATAGCGTTATCGTTACCATCTTTCAAATTCCATATATATGCATTAGTATACTGTATTGGTGTTTTTCTTTCTGTCTTACTTCACTCTGTATAATGGGCTCCAGTTTCATCCATCTCAATAGAACCGATTCAAATGTATTTTTTTTTAATGGCTGAGTAATATTCCATTGTGTATATGTACCACAGCTTCCTTATCCATTCGTCTGCTGATGGACATCTAGGTTGCTTCCATGTCCTGGCTATTGTAAACAGTGCTGCGATGAACATTGGGGTACACGCGTCTCTTTCAATTCTGGTTTCCTTGGTGTGTATGCCCAGCAGTGGGATTTCTGGGTCATATGGCAGTTCTATTTCCAGTTTTTTAAGGAATCTCCACACTGTTCTCCATAGTGGCTGTACTAGTTTGCATTCCCACCAACAGTGTAAGAGGGTTCCCTTTTCTCCACACCCTCTCCAGCATTTATTGCTTGTAGACTTTTGGATAGAGAATGTTTTGTGTATGATCTCTTCTAGGCATTTTATGGTGTCAGGTCTTATGTTCAAGTCTTTAAGCCATTTTGAATTCAGACAATATTGCAAAGCCACAGTAATCAAAACAGCATGGTACTGGCACGAAAACAGACATATGGGTAAACGGAATAGAATAGAGAGCCCAGAAATATTAATAAACCCACACACCTATGCTCAGTTAATCTTTGACAAAGGAGGCAAGAATATACAATGTGAAAAAACCACTCTTTTTAGCACGTGATGTTCGGAAAGTTGAAAGCACGTAAATCAGTGAAGTTAGAATACACCCTCTCACCATACACAAAAATATTTCCTTTATTTATTTTTTTAATTGAAGTATAGTTTATTTACAATGTTTAAATATACAGCAAAATGATTCAGTTATACATATTTATATATGTTCTTTTTCAGATTTTTTTTTCCATTATAGGTTATTATAATTGAATATAGTTCCCTGTGCTAATAGTAGGTCCTTGTTTATATATGATAGCGTGTATCTGTTAATTCCAAATTCCAAGTTTATCCCTCTCCCCTTTCCCTTTGGTAACCATGTTTGTCTTCTATGTCTGTCATCCATATATTTTTAATGTGTATCAGACAAGTGCCAGGCACTGTGACAGATTCTGGTGATAGAGATACCACGAGGAAGACACATATCCTGCTTTGAAAGAGCTCACAGCGGGAGATATTATTACAACATGAGAAGGTGAACAACAGAGATATGCGTAAAATGTGTAGGAGCAAAGAGGAGAGAAGAGCTAAATTTGAGAGGACTGAGGTCTATAGAGAGGACCATAAAGATGTCTTGAGCTGGGCCATTTTGGCTGAAGAGGAGGCCATTGGGAGTGAAAGAGGAAAGGCCACTGTGGGCAGAGGAAAGAACCTGTGCAGAGGCAGGAAATGGCACTGAAGGAACTATCAGAAAGTGGTGTGAGGAGTGGAGCAGGAGAAATTCAGAAGACTGGGGAGGAGAGGGTCTGCATGGTGTGACATACCTTCCCTGTTCTCAAGCTGTGAGGATGGGCTCTTTCACTGGAGTCCCACACTTAAAGAGTAGAAGGAACTCTTGTGATTCACACTCAGCCCAGCATTCAACTTAATTTAAACTCAGGGCATCTTCCAATACAGACTAAGAGTATTAATGCTGCAGTCACAGAGAGAAAGAAAAGTGCAGTTACTTCCATGGACACAGCAATAACAAAAATCAAACATGTAAACCATAGGAGAGCTGTAAACATTCTCAAACTGGAATGTCTGGACTGCATTTCAAAGATCAAATGTTCATGTGTGAGGCTATCAGAGAAGGTAACACAAGCCAGAGGGTACCCGGTAGAGGGAAAACAAGTCTGTCTGTGACCTTTGGCTCTGAAGTGTGTGCATGGGTGTGGGGATACCCATATCCCTGGGAAAGGATATTATTTTCTGGATAAGGAGGAAAATGTGAATGGATATTTCTCCTATATTGTGATTCAAATACAACAAAAGTTCCCAGATACTCTGGAGCACCCTCCAATTGACTCTACTTCCCAGCCCACCATCCACATTAGGTGCTGGTTCCCAAAACCCCTTTGCCAGCTGTGAGACTCATACCTGCAGGCCAGCTTGCCAGTCCCTGAATCCTTTCTTATCAGGAAGGCAAGCCATCAACAGGCTCAGCCCCACCAATGGATGCCATGTGGTCCGGAATTAGTGTGCTGCTATTAGCCAGGGCGGCCACATGCCTTCAGTTTTTGATTAACTATAGTGATGTAAACTTTACAAACCCTTAAAAGAACCATCTGAAGCTCTTTACTGAAGGATACAGGGATGTAGAGAGATTAATTTGCCCAAAGTCATATTATCAGAGTTGGAATTTGATCCCAAGACTTCTAACTACAGCTTAAGCTTCACAGTATTTACAATACCCAAGACATGGAAGGAACATAAATGTCCATCAACAGATGAATGGATAAAGAAGATGTGATATACACATAGGAATACAACTTGACCACAAAAAAGAATGAAATAATGCCATTTTCAGGAACATAGATGGACTCAGAGATTATCATACTAAGTGAATGTTCGGAAAGATAAATATAAGATATCACTTATATGTAGAATCCAAAATATGACACAAATGAATTGATCTACAAAACAGAAACAGACTCACAGACATAGAAACAAAGCAAAGAGGGCTGGGGAGGGACAAATTAGGAGTTTGGGATTAGCAGATACAAACTACTACATAAAACAGACAAGAATAGGTCCTACTATATAGCACAGGGAACTACATTCAATAGCCAACAATAAACCATAAGGGAAAAGAATATGAAGAATATATATATATATATATATATATAAAAAACTGAATCACTTTGCTGTACACCAAAAATCTAACACAACATAGTAAATCAACTACACAAATTTAAAATCTTTTTAAATGAAATTAAATAAAAAGTGGAAGCTTTAGCAATTACATCATTTCTAAGTGCACTGTAGAAGTTCAATCTATATATCTGAGCTTCTGTCTTGGTTTTCTAGACACTCTAAATCTAGCCAGATGAGGTAACTTTAAGAAACCCTAGTCCAAGCTAGTAGCATGCAGCAGGTGTTGTATTACACTTACAGCTTCCTACCTTCTTATTCCATTTCTCTGGATTCCCCTGGCCAGTGGCCTGCATATGTATCTCACTTGTCCCTTCAGCTCTCTATCCTATCCTTCCCTGTTATGACCTTAGTTTCATCTCTTCATCTGCAGAGTCCCTTCAGACTGCTTTGGGTAGAGATCTTCCAAAACATCCTGCCTTATGGACTACTTCTGCATCTAGTTTGTTACCTAAGGCCTGCATAGAGGGCTAGGCTATGACCTCAGCCCATTTTTTTACCAGTCCCCATACCCAGGAATACCACCAGCAGAGGCTATGCTGCCAATGGCCAAATCACAGCACAGCTCCAAACTGACCTCTTTAGCTGGGCTTTGGTCATTTGGTGAATTTTGTTATGTGAAGCAAGCTCAGCCCCTGGGAATACCATGGAGGGCCCCACTGGTCTACCCCTTCTTCAGCTGGGTGAGTTTTCTGGGTCCCGATCCTGCCTGATCTCAGCATCCTTGTTTTCCTACTCTGAACAGTGCCACTAAGTCCCCAGAGTGCTTTTGGTCTGCCAGACCACAAGATGAAGGGATAAAGAAGTTTCAACACATTTGGTGGAGGTGTGTGGTCACTTCTACCAGGAATCTTAGCATTTTTTTCAAAAAGAGAACAAAAGAAAAATAGACAAATATATGAAATAATCATTACAGTTGAATCTTTTTAACACAATCTGCTCAGAAACTGACTCATTAAATATAAAATTTTGAGTATGCCATGGGTGGATTGTGCTGTGGCTCAGTCCCTTTTGTCTGTCCTGTGGAAGACTTGAAAAACTCAACCAATGTCAAACAAAAAAACCCCAAAAAGCAAATATACTTTTCTAAACACTTATAACCTAATAAGTGGTTACTTAGCCAAGATTTCTAATAAATGAGGTATGAGCAAAGATTTTTCTATAGTTAGAAGAGCACTGACCCAGCAGGAGTGGTGGTGGGATGGGGTGGTGGAGACTGTGGCATCAAGACCAGAGACAGCAGTGGTGGTTCAAACACTGGTGGCCGTGAGGCTGTGTGGCTGGTTTCAGTGCTGCTGTCAGGATCAGGGGACAGAAGAAAAGCAGCGTCCTTGTTATCAGGCAGTACCAGGGCTTTAGAAGATATTAGGAACTTCAGTAGCATCAACAGGAAGTGGTGGTTACAGTCTTATCTGAACAGAGGGGATTTTAAGCAAATTCAATTGTTCTGAGACATATGGATTTGATTTGAATGAAATTGAATTGAAACCAAAGATGAGAACTGTCCCGATGAAAACTGTAATGTGAAGTGACATTTCGATCACAAAAATGACAGCTGATGTGAGTCAGGCCATTGAGACTGACCCCAAATTAAGAACATGAAAAGACTGAGTGGATCATTAGATAATATCTGCCTGTGAATTGGAAAATGGGTTTTGATTACAGGAAGTATCTAAGGGCTTTCAAATAGGAAGCCTGTTGAAAATTGAAGTGACTCATTATATGATTCAATCTTATTGTACTTAAGACTGTTAAACTTGTATTTTAAATTTTTATTTAAAAAGCATCAAAATCTTGGGATTTCACTATTTATTACTTAACACAGCTCTGCAAATATATGAAGAAACACCATCCCCTGCCCATTTAAAATCTGAGTCTTCCCTTCTCAATTTCCCCAAGGAGGGCTATCTTCACTTTCCTTTGCCTCTTGAAGAATTAGCATGTCAAAGAAAGTGTGAAGGTAACTGCATTTCCAGCCAGGTGTGTGCGTGTTAGTTTCTCAGTCGTGTCCGACTCTTTGCAACTCCATGGACTGGAGCCTGCCAGGCTCCTTTGTCCATGGAATTCTCCAGGCAAGAATATTGGAGTGGGTTGCCATTTCCTTCTCCAGGGGATTTTCCCAACCCAGGGAATGACCCCGGCCAGGTGACTGGGGCAAAAGACAGAAAACGGAAGGGTCCATTTGGGTAATAATCACTATTTATTGAGCACTTAAACGCCCTGCTTTACCCTAAGAGCTTTGCAAACCTTATGTCATTCAGTACTTGCCTTGACCCTCTGTGATAGATGTTAAACTGCTTTTTTTTACAAAGGTAACTGAGTCTGAGAAAAGCCAAACAACAAAAGCTGTAAATGGCAGAGCCAGGATCTGCCATCATATGGATCCAAATGTGTGCTCTTAGGTACTCTGCATGGGACAGCAAATTATGACACCTTGAATGCCAACTCCATTATGGTGCCTTTCTAAAAAAGGATTCTCTGTTCAGGAATTCTGAACAGTCCAGAGTTCATAGGAAAGTTTTACGATCCACTGTCAAGTCAGCCTTGAAGGGAAGGTGGTGAATGGTGACGTGTGTGACATGCAGGTTGTTATTAAGAGGGATTCATCAGAAACAAGAAGCAAGGGCTATGAGTGTGGTGCTGTTCAAAAGATAAGAAGACCGTTGTCATGGCTTTTCAGATGAAGGGGCAAGTTAGGGAACTGCTGCAAGGAAAACCTTATTCCAGTTGATGAGGAGGACTTTGGGGGTTGGTTTCTCCAAGTTTACATTCAGTACATTTATTCTTAATTTGTCCCACAAGCATTTACTGAGCACCAGGCACTAGAAACATGATGGCCAACACACACCCTTCTCTTGAAGAGCTCACAACTGTCAGTAGATGACTAGAGAACCAAGGCTGATGAGAAAGAAAAGGGAAAGTAAATGAAGTCTCATCAAGAAGCTCATTTGTAACTGCTAAGTGGTACACACCTGTGTATGTGTGCATGCATGTGTGTGCAGTCATGTGTAGCTCCATCTACTCAAATCAGAGAAGGAAGAAAAAAGTTGTGATAAAAAAATTGGGTGAGGGTTAAAGTTGAAAGGGTCTTAGGATATATGTGACACACTAGATTGAGCAATAAAATTCCACTTTAAAAGTCTGAGGATGAGGACTTCCCTGATGGTCCAGTGGTTAAGAATCTACCTTTCAATGCAGGCTTCCCTGTGGCTCAAACAGTAAAGAATCTGCCTGCAATGCCAGAGGTCCAGGTTTGATTCCTAGGTTGGGAAGATCCCCTGGAGAAGGGAATGGAAACCCATTCTAGTATTCTTGCCTAGAGAATCCCATGAACATCAATCCTTGGTTGGGGAACTAAGATCCCACATGCCTTGGGGCAACTAAGCCTGTGCACTGTAACTACTGAGCCCATGTGCTGCAGCTACTGCTATAATTACTGAAGCCTGAGAGCCTTGAGCCTGTGCTCTGCAACAAGAGAAGCCACCACAATGAGAAGCTTGTGCACGCTAACAAAGACCCAGCACAGCAATAAATAAATAAATAAAGTCTAAGGAAGTCTCTTACTGACAATGCAGCTAGGAGAAACCAATCATAAGAACATACTGCTCTTGTTAATGAACAGCTGTGGTGAAACCTCCCTGGGAGGCAACCGTGCCCATCCCAGGTCCTCGAACAGGTATCCTATCTTTGTAATTTGGAACTCAGGTCTCAGGTAATCTCAGTCACTATAGAGGACTTGAAGAGATAATTCTATTCCTGTTATTTGGAAAAGTAACTTTGTAATGCCAGAAAGGTATAACAAACAAGAATTACAAATGATGAATCAATGATGTTTTTGTGTAAGTTATATTTATTTGAGTATAATAGCACAATTTTGCTTTGTTTATGCTTTTAAGGTCAATGGTTAATGAAATGGTATAGTAGAAATTTACCAGATTTATGATTTTAGTGCACATATTTAGGAGAACTTAACTTGCTAAATTTATAGTCAATAATATTCAAATGTTTAGGAAAATCCAATATACTAAATTTATGAATTTGATTTTTCAAAGATTTTATTTATTTAATATTGACTTTGCTGCTTCTTTGTTGCTGCACAGGCTCTTCTCTAGTTGCCCCAAGTGAGAGCCCTTTCTAGATGTGGTAGACTCAGCCGTTGCCACTTCCAGGCTCTAGGGCAGTGGCTCAATAGCTGTGGCACATGCGCTTAGTTGCTAAGCGGCATTTGGGATCTTCCTGGATCAGGGACTGAACTCACGTCTCCTGTATTGGCAGGTTGATGTTTTACCACTGAGCTGCCAGGGAAGTCCTGAGTTTGATTTTTAAGATGCTGAAATGCTCAAAGTAATTTAAGCTAAATGTATAAGATTTTATTTATTAGCATTATAAGAGTTAATATTCCTTGAGAACAATTTTGTTTAACACCTACTGTGTTAGATATTTGAAATGTTTGACATAATCAACTTGTGACCTTAGTTTGAAATGTTTAAGGGAAAATAGTCAATAATTGTTTAAACAGTACTTAAATATTAGAAGAGTAGTTTTTTTTTTTTGCTAGATTTATAAAGTATTTTTCCCTCTAATTTGAAATATATAAGAGAATTTGATTAAGTGTGAAATTGGCTTTAGAACTCTAGGGAAATTTAATCTGTCAAATTAATGAGCTAATTGAGAATTAAGCAAAGAACAAGCAAAACTGAGCATTTTAGTTTCATAACTAAATGATTAGATTTATAACCATTATAATAGTTAACACTATGTAGGATTTAGTATGTACTGTTCTAAGCATATTACATATACTAATCCATTTAACTCCTCACCAGTTCTCTGAGGTGGGTCCTATTATTATTCTCATTTTATAGATGAGGAACTGAGGTACACAGATGTTGAATAAGTGCTTTACCAAGTGCTTCCAACTAAACTGTTTCAGCTCAGTTCAGTTGCTCAGTGTGTCCGACTCTTGCAACCCCACGGACTGCAGCATGCCAGGCTTCCCTGTCATTCACCAACTCATGGAGCTTGCTCAAACTCATGTCCATCGAGCTGCAGATGTGGTCAGAGCAGGTAATCAGGGTCAGATGAGGTCATGAGGGTGGGGCCCTCATGATGGGATTAGTGCCCTTATCAGATGAGTCACCAGAGAGCTCTCTCTCCTGCTCTCTCCCTGTTTCTGTCCATCCACCATGTGAGGACACAGTGAGAAGGCTGTCATCTGCAATCTAGAAAAAGAGCTTTCACCAGAATGCAGTCATGCTGATCTCTAATTTCTAGCCTCCAGATCTGTGAGAAAATAAGCTTCTGTTGTTTTAGCCACCCGGTCTGTGGTATTTTGTTATGGCAGTCTGAGTTAAGACACCAACTACATTAGTTTCCTTGATTGCTCTTCTTTCCCCTACCTTGAAGTGTTGGAATGTCCCAATTTTTAGTCCTTGGGCCTCTTCTCTTCTCCATTTACATCTGGACCTACTTTTGGAATTCTAGATTTCTGTATCTAACTGCCACTTGATATCTCCTAGTAGATGCATCTAGTAGATGTAGTTAAGTAGTTAAGTCCAACTTAAGTTGTAGTTAAGTAGTTAAGTCAAATGTAGTTAAGTCCAACTCCGGAGTGCCCTACACAGGCACTCCACCTGCAGCCTTCCTCAGCTCACTTGTGGCAACTCCATCCCTTCACTTTTGTGACCTCCATCCCTTCACTTCTGTCACACCCTACATCAGGAAATCCTATTAGGTCACCTTCCAAAGTCTATCCGGAATGTAACCACTTCTCAACTCTACCATTGCTTCTACACTGGCCCAAGCCTCTACTGTTTCCATCTAGATTATAGTGGCAGACTCCTAAAGGTTCTCCCCACTTTCACTCTTGCCCCGATATAGTCTTTTCCAAACACAGAACCAGAGGGAATGATTGTAAGCCCAGATCACATCACATCTCTCTTCAAAATGCTGCAATGGCTTTTCCATTCACCTCCGAGTGGGAATCAAAGTTCTTATGAAGATCACTAGGTTCTGTGCACCTGGGCCCCACCCACCCTGTGTACTTTTCTGATCTCATTTCTATTACTTTCCCTCTCAGCCCCATTACTCTCCCACACTGCTTACCTCACTCCTTGTACAGGCTTCCTAAAGGCCTCAGTGTTGGCTGTTCCTCAGCCTGTACTTCTACATGGCTTGCTCCCTAATCTCTCTCAAGTGTTTGCTCAAATGTTTCAATGCTCCTCGAGGCCTACCATTACCTACATTAAAATTAACCTCCTTTTAAAAAACAAAACCAACTAACCAAACAACAACAACAAGTCACCACTGGGACTTCCCTGGTGATCCAGTGGTTAAGACTCTGAGCTCTCAATGCAGGGGGCTCAGGTTCAATTCCTGGTCAGGGAACTAGATACTGTGTGCTGCAACTAAATCCCAGTGCAGCCAAATTAAAAAAAAAATTTAACTTTTTAAAAATTAAAAAAAAACTAAAAAATAAAATCACTACCACATTTCTGATTCTCCTTGCTTTCTTATATTTTTCATAGTACTTATTACCTTCAATACAATGTTCATTTACAATGTTTCTTTTTTGTTCCTCTTATTAAAATATAAGCTTTGCAAAGACAAAAGTTTTTGTCTATTTCTTTCTCACAGATGTATACTCTGAGTAGTATGGCACTAAATTAATATTCACTGATGAAGGCAATGGCACCCCACTCCAGTAATCTTGCCTGGAAAATCTCATGGACAGAGGAGCCTGGTAGGCTGCAGTCCATGGGGTCGCTAAGAGTCGGACACGACTGAGTGACTTCACTTTCACTTTCATGCATTGGAGACGGAAATGGCAACCCACTCCAGTGTTCTTGCCTGGAGAATCCCAGGGATGGGGGAGCCTGGTGGGCTGCCGTCTATGGTGTCGCACAGAGTTAGACATGACTGAAGTGACTTAGCAGCAGCAGCAGATGAATAAGTAAATGACTGAGTCCCCCACTTCCCTCTCAAAGTGACTGTTTTAAAGGCAACTGGACTGATCGTTACTTGGACAGAATGCCACGATATAACAAATGATGCAAGAATGCAAGGAGAATCTTGAAAGATTGTTGAGACAAGCAGCCAGCATGGTGAGAACAAGCGTGAAGGAATTCTGAGCTTCCTGGAGGAAAGAGTCATGGATCTTCCATTGTGCTTTTAAACTAAGGTGATTCTTTTGCAGAGATCTTTATGAGAACTGTCTGTACTTTCGTTTTGCCACAAATATCACCTGAGACGATGACTGAGAACTTGACTGCACTGAATAACTCTTATTGCTGTCGTCTTTCACTTGGAGAACTGGGTGCTGGAAGGAAGGTAGAGCTCATTTAGTCCTCAAAAGAAAGGAGCTTCTTCAGCTTTCAGAGCTAGCACTAGGTTACTTGTATACATTAATAGAACCATATGCCTGTATGTTTGAAAATATGACATCCCGAGTCTTTCTAACAAATCAGCAATCATTTTCCAAGTTGTAAGACAGAAGAAATGGGAATTCTATCCAACAAGAAACTATTCAACACTGACTTTGTGCCAGGCATTTTGCCAGGTACTGGTTACATAATGATGAATAACAGTCTCTATCCTCAGGGAGCAATTGGATGTGCTGCAGGTGACTTGTACACAGATAACATCAAGTGTCATCAAATGTTAAGTAAGGGGTGAACACAGGGGACTGGGAGAACTCAGACCAGAGACATTTAACTCATAGTGGGAGGATGTTCAGAATGCTTCCTGAAGAAAATGACAAGTGATCAGATGCTTAAGAGATAAGCTGGATCCAGCCAGGGAAAAAGGGGTGGAAAGGACAGCATACACACAAAAAGAAGTGAAAGCAGGAGCAGGGGCCATAGGGAGAATAAAAAAGCATGATGTGGACCACTGATAATTGGGCCCAGCCTCAACATAACAGAAGGAGGAGATGGGGAGGAGTCACAGAGGACCTTGAATGTCAAGATAAAGAACTTGATCTTGTTCAGGACAAAGTGGAGTAACTGAAGGATTTTAAGTATGAGAGGAACATGTCAGATTTGTGTTTGAGGCTTTGTGTGAATTAAGACACAGGAATCCCTCCAGACACACCCACCACTTGTCAGTGGAGAGAGAGAGGTGACCTCACCTTCCTAGCTCTCCTCAGCCCAGCTCCCTGGTGAAGGTACCGCCTACAGGGCAGTCTGCACAGCCCTGGGGAAGAAGCTCCTGTGGGGACTTAGTTATCAAAGGTAGAGCCCAGATCCTATGTTAGCCTGAGAAGCTGGGGTCAGGGGAGGCAGTATTGTTCTGCACAATGATGCAAAGTGTGCTCCTTCCAGGCAGCTTCCTATTGGCAGGGACAGTATTAGGTGGATGCTTCTTTCTCAGGTTATAGAACTTTCAGTTTCCCATGAGCTGTTTTGTCTCTGCAGTCACTCCCCAACCCTTAGGAAAGCTTCATTCAACACTCTAGCCCGGCCCTAGCTGTGTTTTTGGGGAACTGAGGCGGCCCTATGTCCACACTTGGGGAAAGCAAGGCAAAGAGAAGCTGGCGGCTGGAAGCAGCATTTCTAAGACCTCCAAAGACAGGCAGCAGAGAAACCCAGGCACAGCTGGGAGGAGAAAGGGTGAGCACAGTGAGATGCATGAGACACACAGACAAGCATTGTTCAGGGGTTGGTTGAGCCAAGATAGTGAGAGGAAGTCAACTTAGGGCAGGCAGAAAGGGCAGAGGCTCAGATCACACAGAATCTGAGGACCTTGGTCTTTCATCAAGGGGATGGAAATACAGTGATAAGGGAGAAAAGTGACCGGGAGTGTAGCAAGGCCAAGGAAACGGTGACTGGTGCTGCATGAAGTGGGGATTGGTGTTACCTGTGGGAATGCTGCGCTCACCTGGCTTTGTTAGGAGTTCCTGACCTGTCAGACAAGGAGCAAGCAGAGGGGACCGGATGAGGAGGGTGAACTCAGCTCCTCTCCCTGGGGCTCCTGACGAGGGTGGGATACCAGACTGCCGGGGCAGCCCCTGACTCCCTGGGACTCTGCATCCCACCCACAGCCGCCTCTTCTCCGCTCTTCCAGGTCTTTGCTCTGCTGTCCACTTCTCATTCCGGGTCTCTGTTAAGTGTCATCTCCCCAACCTCCCAACATAAAGCCAGCTCCCAGCCATTTCTATCACGTTTCTGTTCTGTTTCCATCCTCCAACTCATCGAGATTCATTTTCTGTTTATTTTTCTGGAATCTGTCTCCTCCACCAGAACGCAAGCTCAATGGTGCCAGGCATTTTGCCTGTTGCTTGAACACTGGTTCCCCCGAGTGTGGACGAGCAGGCGGCATGCGGCAGGTGCTCAGTGAACACGGATTGAATAAATGCTGAGTGCAGACATCAGGACAGCTGAAAACTATGGTGGGGACTGACGGTAGATACACCAAAGGCCAGCCCCCGGCAGTTAGAGGAACATAGCCTGGAGCGTCTTCCCAGCTCACCCAGCCACCACTACCCCCATCACCTCCCCCACACAGCACCGGGACCTGAAAGTCACGCTTGTAAGACAGATCTCTCTTCATCCCCTTCCCACCCAACCCCACTGTCAGCTATTTGGACCAAGACTGGGCACCCAAGTCAAGATGGGCAATGAGAGATCCTTCAATGGGAAAATGTAAAAGAGTAGGAAAGAGAAAAGACAGACAGAGGGATGTGAATGAGTGGGGTGGTGGTGGTGGGAGACGAATGTAGTAGATGATGAAAGGAGAGAGCAGAGTCAAAGCAAAAAATAAATAAACATCTGATTTCCCTAAAGTTTCCAGTTTCAGCCCCAGTCCTTCCTGGAACATAGATACATTCCCACCCTCGGATTCCAAGAAACTTCCCTTAACTCTTACACAAAGTCCCAAGCTAGCTCCATTTGGTTTCTATTATCTAAATAGAACTTCAACTAAAGGAGGAGGTTCTAGGCATCCATGTCCTGCCATACCCCCACGTGCCCAAAGCCCACGTAGCTCCCCACAGCCTGAGCCAGAACCTCCCATGGCAGAGGGTGAAACCACACCCTGCTCTGGGGGGCGCTGAGAGTTACTCTTGCGGTCTCTGCAGCTGGGCAGTGCTTGTCACCTGCAGTCCTAGTGCCACCTGTGTCCTAACTGTTCTCACTTCATGGTTCCCGTCCTGTGCTAGGACTTCTGTGTGCCTGACTCTGTGGAGGTCCCACCACCCTGCCTGCCCCTGCCAGCCTGGCAACCTGTCCCTGGCACAAGTCCCGCACCAGTGTCCTGTCTGCTACCCCTCGTGCGCCGCTCTCTGAGCCTTCCATCCCTGTCACCCACTCTCACTTCTCTCCTCCTCTCCTCGGGTGGCTCAGGTCCCCTCGACCCCCCACTCCCAAGCTGGGGAGTGTTGGGTGAGGAGATGCGAGGTGATGGGAGCAGTGCCGCTCTCCTGTCTCTCAGTCTGTCTGCCAGCCTCTCCGTCCCTCCAGAGGTTCACGCAGTGTCCTCAGGACTCATGAGCACTTTCCCCACCACTCAACTCTGCTTTCCTTTGATTGGCTCCACTCTGGGCTAGGTTCAACTACTGTGATGGCAAGACTGCCGCTGACTACTCCACACTGGCATCCTTACAGCTGGGTCCAGGGGAAAGATGTGACTCCTCCTCACAGTTCCAGCCAAACTCCTGGCCCTTAACTAGGTCACGGGGCTGCCCTGAACCAGCTCCTGATTTGCTGGGTGGACACAGTCCAGGGACACATGGAGCACGGAGTGGAGGGTGAGGCCAGGTCTACCCAAACCACATGGACACAGGAAGTGGGTAGGTCCTCAAGAAACACAGGGCTCTTCTGCCAGAAGAAGAGAAGAAACACTGCATATGAAAAACCCTAAATTTTCACTTCAGAGCTTTTCCTATTAACACAAATAGGGACAATCATCTTCCAATCTGAGGGAATCGAATCTTTGTAGCTACAAAGTTTAGCCTTATTAGAATATAACACTAAAAAACACATTTGTGGGGAAAAAACCCACAGAAGATAACGTGACTTCTAAAATGAAAAAGAGTATTCTATTAGCTTTTGGGTTTTTTTTAAAGGGGGATTTCAGTTAATCAGTTTTACTACATACTGTTCACTGCACATCAGACTGGTTTTGAAAATTATGGTAATATTGAAGATGATTTAGGTGGGGGGACAGGGGTGGGGATGGGTTCAATCCCTGGGTTGGGAAGAACCCCTGGAGGAGGACATGGCAACCCACTCCAGTGTTCTTATCTGGAGAATCCCATGGACAGAGGAGCCTGGTGGGCTACGGTCCATGGGGTCACGGAGAGTCAGACATGACTGAGTGACTAAGCACAGCGCAGCACAGCACAGGGGTGGAGAGAAACAGCAGAAGCAAAACAACTGAAAGTAAATTAGCAAAAAACTTACATGATAAATCATCTGGGAATGTGAGGTTAAGAAACAGTGAATTTGTGCCAGTGGGATGAAAACAAAATAAATTTCTGGAGAGTTCTTAGGCATTGTTTTGTTTTTACCATCTTCATTGAGCTGAATAACAACTGCACAGAAGGGAAAAATCTTTTCGAACTAGCAGAGCTGACCAAGCATGTGAGAACTTGGCTGAATTGGACTGGTAGAGCTGTATCTTCTTCCAAGCTACAGATATGCTGGGATATGAACGTTTGTGCAAAAAAAAATTTTTATAGGACGAGGGCAGGAGAATAAAAAGAAAAGAGCAGCTGAAATGGCTATAGGTTACCCACTTCAACTTGATGCGAAGCAGTGAAGAGAAAGCCTTCTCTAAGGGGTGGAGAGAGGTCCCCCTCTGGATGCAGTCCAAATCGCTTTGGTTTCTATGCCCAAGAAGCAATGACATGAAAGAATACTGTGGTTTTAAAAGCTCTGTATGGAATCAAAAAGATCTATTTAAATCTGTATGAGTCAGCTTTTGTCGCAATAACAAGCAACCCCCAAATCTTAGCTGCTTTCAACAGTAAGTTTGTGGGTCGGCTACAGCTCTGCTGGGCTCAGCTGGTGGACCTGGCTCCACACAGTTAGAGGTCTGTTCCTGGGTCTTACTGTTCTAGGATCCAGGGAATTCCTATGACGGAGGCCAAAAGCTCAAAGGGTCAAACACAAATATATGATACTTCTTAAAGCCCTCACCTGGAACTGTCACCCCACCCATAGTCTACTGGACAATGAAGTCCCACAGCCAAGTCCAAGTCATTGGCATATAAGGCCCCCGGAGAGTGTGGAGACGGCACATGACAATGGACAGATATGCCATCTATTTCAGTAGGTGTGCTCTACCACTTATTTGCCTCTTGATGTTTGACAAGTTAGTTCGGTCTCAACTTTTTTCATCTGGGGAGACAATACCGTTTACCTCACAGGTTAAATTAGATGACTTAAGTACAGCACTTAACACAGAGCCCTGGATGGAGCAGATGTTCCATGTGGGACAGCTAATGTCATCTTATTATTATTCCTTTTTTAATTAATTAATTTATTTGACTGCACCAGGTCTTAGTTGTGGCATGTGGGATCTAGTTCCCTGATCAGGGATCAAACCTGGGCCCCCTGCATTGGAAGCACCGAGTCTTAGCCACTGGACCACCGGGGAAGTCCCTCGTCTTATTATTAATCTGAGGGATCAGATTATAAGCAAGGCATCCCTGCTTGTCAGGAGCCCAGGGATTAGCACTGGAGAGAAGGCAGGACACAGGACTGGCAGGTTACATGGGCACAGACCAGGGCAGCAGAAGAGGAGGTGGTGGGCAGGCAGGTGCATAAGAGTTGAAGGTGGTGGTGGGGAGGCCAGGAGCACAGGAGACCCAAAGCGTGTGAACACAGGCTGATGAACACATGGACGTGCGGGTGAGAAATGGCTCAGACAGCCTCTTAACTCTGGGAGAGCAGCTGGGCTGAGGGAGCTTGTGGTTTTATCTTCCCACCCCCAGGGCAGCCTGGTCACCCTACTTCCTCCAGAGAAGGCAGATTTTGCCCCTCAGACCAAACCTGCCAGGCCTCACTCCCTCACTCTCCACATTCACTGTCCAGTAGCCTCTCCTCTCTCTGCTGCCCGCACATCCTGCCCCAAATGAACCCTACTCCCTTTGAACCATCTCTAACCCTCCTCTGGGGAGGAGGATCTGCTATCCTCTCCATCCTTGACCTTTATCAAAGCTTCCATCCTGCTCTTCCCCCTAAGTCAATCCTTGCTTCTCCTGAGGTCTGTGCCCTCTGCTTTGACCCCTCAAACTCCCCTTCATCTCCTTTGCTCCTTGATGCCTTTGTTCCTAACACCTACTTGTAATACCGCTCATCTAACCAGGGCCTCTCTTCCTGCTCCCACCGGGAGCACCCCTAGCCACCTCCTTCATCTGCTCTGCTCTGGTTTTCCCTTCCGCCCCTGTCCCACACTAGCAACCAGGCCAGGGAGCTGCCCCACCTGGGTGCCAACTTGTCCCACTGCGACACCAGAAGCGGGCATATGGCAGCGGTGGGGGTGGGGAGAGTGACTCAGATCTCTGGAAAAGCTGTGGAGATGCAGCCTCTGACTCAGTGTGCCCAGTGCAGAACTATCTAGGAGGTGAACTATTTATATGAAAGGTGAGCTATTTTGAGAGAGTTCTTTGTGCTGTGCAGCAGAGGGGGTTTTGCAACTTCATCAAATGATTTTAGTGAAGTCCAGAAAACAAAATCCATGTGCTGCACATCGGTGGAGACAGTGGGTACAGTTGGTATTTTCAGCATAGATTGAAGTGGGATAATCGCAGCATGAAATTGCAATAAATAAAGCACAGCAGTCTCGAGGAAGCTGGCACAAGCACATGAAGGGAATGTTTTCTTCTATGGAACAGAAGGTGTGTGCTGCTACCCTGGTCTCCACCATGTGGCCAGTGTAGCTGGGATTAGAGCTCTGAGTGGAGACGATAAGACCCTCCGGTGCACACAGCGGTGCACACACCACTCCTTTCACAAGAAACTTCAAAGGCAATAATGCTTCCTGCAAGCCTCGGGCTAGGTCCCCATACCTGAGCACAGCTTCCTTGCATGGCAAACGCTGTTTGCAGAAGAGATTTGAGACAGAAGAAGGTGGTTCTGAAGCCCTTTCAGAGGCCACAGCCTCCTCTGCCTCCCGTCCTCCCTCCTTGCTGCCTCTCCTTCTTGCACTTTCTCAGGTTGACAAGCAAAGTTACAAAATCATCTTGAAATGTGGAATCTCCCAAAGTTTGCGGGACCCTGAAAATCCAGCTGTTTCTCCTTTTCTGAACTGCTCAGACTTTTCCTAAAAGCCTTTCCAGAGCAGGAGATCCCATGCTGTTGGTCAAAGCATCAGGTGTTGTCAGTGAGGTTTTCCATCTACCTTTTCATCCAGTAGAAGTTAAAACATGAAAACTTCCAGAAGCACGCACAGTGTCAGTGAAGGACCCCTGCCTGGGAGTCAGGAAAGGGGCACCTCAGGCTGAGCATGTGGGAAGCTGGGCCCCATCTCCCTGCCTCCTTTATTCCCTCCATCTCTCTCTCTCTCCTTCTGCCAATACTGAGCACCTCCTCAAGAGCTGGGGGTCTACACAAGGCTTGTGGGATTCAGAGACACAGGAGACTCCATCTCTGCTCCCAGGGAACTCATGTCTGATCAGGGAACTCACGTCTAATCAGGAAAACAAACACAAAGACACAGGCAGGGAGCTCTCATGTAGGTATTTACACAGAGAAGTGGATAAGGACAGTAACAACGTGGTGATAAGTCGCTAAGTCGTGTCTGACTCTTACAAGCCCACGGACTGCAGCCTGCCAGGCTTCTCAGTCTGTGAGATTTCTCAGGCAAGAATACTGGAGTCGGTAGCCATCTCCTCCTCCAGGGGATCTTCCTGACCCAGGGATTGAATCCGAGTCTCCTGCATTGCAGGCAGATACTCTGCCGCTGAGCCACCAGGGAAGCCTGCAGTAACCATAGCTATTAGGCTGGTACAAAAGTAATTTCTGTTTTGCATTGTTGACTTTGCTATTTGATACTGAAATACATTTGTAAATAAAATTGGTTATGTTATACATCATTTTAATATCATTTCTTGCTTTATGTTGTTTGCTAATGAATTATTACTTGCTGTTTATATGTATTTTAGACGATGGAAATGATGTTAGACTGAAAGCAAATTTGGGTGATTTTCTTATTCGAGTTCAAATGGGTCATAATGCAGCAGAGACAAGCTGCAACATCAACAAGGCATTTGGCCCAGGAGCTGCTAATGGGACAGACAGCGCACTGGTGGTTCAAGAAGTTTTGCAAAGGAGACTAGAGCCTTAATGATGAGGAGTGCAGTGGCTGGTCATCCAAAGTTGACGACCTATTGAGAGGATCATTAAAGCTGATCATCTTACAACTACACAAGAAGTTGCCCAAGAACTCAACGTCCACCATTCTATGGTTGGTTGGCATTTGACGCAAATTGGAAAGCTGAAAAAGCTCGCTAAGTGGGTGCCTCGAGACCTGACCCAAAACAAACAGAAATCATTGTTTTGCAGTGTCATCTTACCTTATTCTACGCAGCAACAACAAAACACTTCTTGATGGGATTGTGATTCGAAATGAAAAGTGGATTTTATAAGACAACTGGTGATAACCAGCTCACTGGCTGGACAAAGAAGAAGCTCCAAAGCACTTACCCAAACCAAACTTGCACCAGAAAAAGGGTCACAGTCACTGTTTGGTGGTCTGCTGCTGCTCTGAATCAACTAGCTCTCTGAATTCTGGTGAAACCATTACATCTGAGAAGCATGCTCAGCGAATCGATGAGATGTACCAAGAACTGCAATGCTTGCAGCCAGTGTGGGTCAACAGAAAGGGCCCAATTCTTCTCCACGATAATGCCTGACCACGTGTTACACAACCAACACTTGAAAAGCTGAACAACTGAGGTACAAAGTTTTGCCTCATCTGCCATATTCACCTGACCTCTCACCACTTCTACCACTTCTTACCAGAACTACCACTTCTTCAAGCATCATGACAACTCTCTATAGGAAAAAATGCTTCCACAACCAGCAAGACGCAGAAAATGCTTTCCAAGAATTCATCAAATCCTGAAGCATGGATGCTACAGGAAGAAATAAACATTTCTCATTGGCATAAATGTGTTGATTGTAATGGTTCCTATTTTGATTAATAAAGAAGTGTTTGAGCCTATCTGTAATGATTTAAAATTCAGGATCTGAAACCATAATTACTTTTGCACCAATCTAATGATATCTATTAAGTTTACACTAGGTACTAGGCTCTCCTGTAAATGCTTTATATTTACTAACTTAATTCTTACAACTTTAGAAAGTAGTTGAAAATAAGCTCTTTACAATTCTTCCAACAGTAACAACGAATCTGAAGACAGGACATCTGACTTTGTCACAGCACTGTTGGGAGCCTTTCATTTCCTCTGCAGCCCTGGCTTGGGGCAGGGCACGGCTATAAGATGAGATGGGTGCCCTCCAGGTCAGTCTGGCACCTGGATGATGCTGTGCTGGGAGTTGGTTCCCAGCTTGGGGCTGCCACACAGTTACTGTCCTTGCTGGGGCAAAAGCCAGCCCTGAGGCCAATTCCATATCAGCCACAGAGTGGGGCTTTTTTTTTTAGCAACCTCAGGGGAAAGAGCCCATGGTATGAGCAGAAGGGCAGGATAGGCGGGGCCTGACACTGGCCAGGGGGCTGCTGCAGCAGTCTGGAAGAGTCGGCGCCCAAAGAGGGGACTAGAGTGCCCTAGAGTATAGCCAGTGCCTCTGGGATCCCAGCTTTAGGCACAGGTGTGAAGAGCTAGTATGGCCCAAGATCCCTGTCTATTACAGAAGCTGTCTTTCGGGCATCAAGAGGCAGGGAAGCAATTTCAATCCTGTGGATCTTAGCCCTGAAAAGCTGCTTTGCATGTCATAGAAGAACAGAAAGTAGCTTAAGACAGAAACTTGGGGCATAACTGTGTGCAACTGTGAGCCCACAAAAACATCCGAGTGACTGAAAAGGCTGTCAGAGGTTTGGGAGGGATGCCCGCTTGCTCAGGGGATCAGCAGAGCAGTGAGGTCATTTCTGGAGAAGCACAGGGGCAGCAGCTGAGGGAGGACAGAATCAGAAAGGACAGGGTCTGAGAGCAAGGGACTCCGGGTGGGTCACCATGGAAGGAGGTCAGGGTCAGAGAAGCAGCAGCTGTGAAGTCCGAAGCTGGAGCCACACGCTCTCAGAGGCCACTGGACCTCACGGCAGCACTTTTTTGGACATTCTGGTTCTCCCTCTGCTTTTCTCCTTCCCCGGTACCCACTGTATGCTACGTAACCTAATGATTCTAATTTCCCTAGCACCCATTAAATGTCAGACACTGTGCGTTGAACATGTTACATTATTTTCTCATGCTTAAGTCTCTCAACAGCTCCACTAGGTAGGGCCCATTACTGTATCATCAAAAAGCTGACTACTCTGAGGCTTGGAGAGGTTCCAACACTGGCTTAAGGACACACAGCTGGGAAGTGGGAGAGCAGAAACGTGAGCCCAGGCGTCCGACTCCAGAGCCCCTGCTTCTAAATATCACAAGCTTCTGGTTCCCACAGTGAAAAGACCTAGTCCCTACCATTGAGCTAGGGGGTGGTGGCCCAGGGTCCTTGCAAAATCCCAGCAGGGGATCCTCCGGGAAGCCTCTTGGCAAACAAAACACCGTGCCTTCTGCCCCCAGGTTCCTCTAGGTCCCAGTGGAAATCCCGCTCCGCACAGTCACAGGGAGATGAAAGGCATGGCCCACAGTGCCTCCCGCGCTCCTACGGCAGGGCCTGGGGAGACAGGACAGCCGACCTGGAACTTCCCTGGGTTCTGTCTCCATGGGAAAGCACACATGTGGACCTCTGCTGGCTCTGGAAATGGGGCAATTTTTCACTTAAAACCATCTGCAAACAAACTTCAGAGCCTTCAAAATTATGCATTCACAGATCATTTCTAGACTCTGGAATAGGATTAGATGGTAATGATTTAATTGATGGTTAAGTGTGTAGATAAAATGAATGTGCTGAATCCTTTCCGTAATTATCTCTCCAAGGAGCCCCAGCAGCTATAATTACTGTCTGAGGCCAAAATTACAAACCAGCTGTTGTTTTAAGCAAAATGTGCTGCAGTCCCTGCTGGATCTTTGAGTACAAGCTGGTCACTCCCAGCCCAGGGCCCACCAGGCCCGCTCAGTGAAGTCCAGCCCTGGCAGAGGCTCCTCTCCCAAACCTCGGGAGCATGCTCTCCCGGTGGTTGCTCTGCATCCTGGCCCTCACTGCACATTGCTCTCTCTTTGCTGCTGGTGATTCTTCCTCCCACCCCTTCTTTCCCAGGAAGATTCCTCAGCTCAGCCAGCTCACACTGATCTACCCCTGAGAGCAGGCTGAACAATGGGGAGCCCTTAAATCTCAGCTCAGGGAGGATGGTGGAACTCTCCTTGGGCTGGAGGTTAACCCATGGGGTCACTACAACTCAGGGTCTACACCCTGTTGGTGGCCATACACCAACTTAAGTTATAAATCCATTTCTGGCTACAAAGAACCAGGACAACCATCTCTATTGACAAAATGAGCCCAATCATGATTAAACTCCTTGCAGAAATTTAAGCTCTTGTCTGGATAATTATGCAGAATTCATGTATTAATTCAACAACCACCACAGAATTACTGAGTACATCCTACATATGCTAGGTACTGTGTGGCAGATTGGGATATCTTGGTGAACAGAGCAGATGTAGCCCCTGCAATAGTGGACTGTGGCTACTGAACTGTCCTTGACTTAACCAGGAATCTGGTGAAGGTCCTGGCCTGCAGTTTCATACATGTGGATCTGCATCTGGACAGGAAGTAGGTGGGCAGAAGAGGCTGAGGTGGGCGTGCTGCAGGTGAGGGGTGAACACAGGAGCTGCTGATTTCAGCAGAGCTCATGGGAAACAGGGAGAAGGAAATAGCAACACACTCCAGTATCCTTGCCTGGAGAATCCTGTGGACAGGGGAGCCTGATGGGTTGCTGTCCATAGAGTCGCACAGAGTTGGACACGTCTGAAGCGACTTAGCATGCACGCATACACTGGAGAAGGAAATGGCAACACACTCCAGTATTCCTGCCTGGAGAATCCAAGGGACTGGGGAGCCTGGTGGGCTGCCATCTATGGGATCGCACAGAGTCGGACATGACTGAAGCGACTTAGCAGCAGCAGCAGCATGGGAAACAATGGGCTTGGATCTCTGCAGCCACTTTCATCATTCAGCACTTTCTGAGATGCCTACTATGTGCACGGGCAGTGCTCCTCTGCGGTTCATCTCTTCTACCCCATGGATCCCATGCCCTGTTCTTGTAGGGCTCTTACTAGGTGTGGACAAGACAGAATATGGCACCAGGGAACACTGATCAAAGCTTCTATCAATCTGTCTAATGATCTACTTATGTAGACATCCTGAGCTGGACTGCAAATTTCATGGGGGATGGGATCAGCATTTTCCCACTGTATCCTCAGTGCCTGGCAGAATGTTCACTACCTGCTCAGAAGTATTTGGTTTATGAATGAAAACGAATCATCAAATGCTAGGGAGAAAGAAGACAGATGTGACCAACATGTTCCACTAGTTGGGGGGATGGTCAAAGGTCCCCAATTCCACTTCAAGGGGAAGGATTTTATTAGGTGAAAGTGCAAGGCAGAGGAGCCTGTGGAATGATAAGCAAATCCGGGCTTCACAAGGGTACTCCAGAATTCATTCATTCCACTCCCATTCATTTATATTCGTTCATTCCCCTTCTCTGTTCACCTTCCCTCAGTAGACCATATGCTTATGCAAGGCAAGCTTCACCTACTTGTATCACTGAATCCTTTGTCTACACATTGCATTCTACAGAGGGGCCCTACACAAGTGTTTGTCATTGTTGTTTAGTCACTAAGTCATGTCCGACTCTTCTGAAACCTCATGGACTGCAGCCTGCCAGGCTCCTCTGTCCATGGGATTTCTCAGGCAAGAATACTAGAGTGCATTGCCATTTCCTTCTCCAGGGGATTGTCCTGACCCAGGGATCAAACCCCTGTCTCTTGCATTGGCAGGCAGATTCTTTAACACCAAGCCACCTGGGAAGACCAAGTTAAGTGTTTCAGTTCAGTTCAGTCGCTCAGTTGTGTCTGACTCTTCACAACCCCATGGACCACAGCATGCTAGGCTTCCCTGTCCATCACCAACTCCCGGAGTTTACTCAAACTCATCTACATTGAGTCGGTGATGCCATCTAACCATCTCATCCTCTGTTGTCTCCTTCTCCTCCTGCCTTCAATCCTTCCCAGTATTTTCAAATGAGCCAGCTCTTCACATCAGGTGGCCAAAGTGTTGGAGTTTCAGCTTCAACATCAGTCCTTCCAATGAACACCCAGGACTGATCTCCTTTAGGATGGACTGGTTGGATCTCTTTGCAGTCCAAGGGACTCTCAAGAGTTTTCTCCAATACCACAGTTCAAAATCATCAATTCTTCAGTGCTCAGTAAGTGTTCAAAAATCATATGACCCAGGAATCCCACTACTGGGCATACACACTGAGGAGACCAGAATTGAAAGAGACACGTGTACCCCAATGTTCATCACAGCACTGTTTATAATAGCCAGGACATGGAAGCAACCTAGATGTCCATCAACAGACGAATGGATAAGAAAGCTGTGGTACATATACACAATGGAATATTACTCAGCCATTAAAAAGAATACATTTGAATCAGTTCTAATGAGGTGGATGAAACTGGAGCCCATTATACAGAGTGAAGTAAGCCAGAAAGAAAAACACCAATACAGTATACTAACGCATATATATGGAATTTAGAAGGATGATAATGTTAACCCTATATGCGAGACAGAAAAAGAGACACAGATGTATAAAACAGTCTTTTGGACTCTGTGGGAGAAAGCAAGGGTGGGATGATCTGAGAGAATAGCATTGAAACATGTATATTATCATATGTGAAACAGGTCGCCAGTCCAGGTTCGATGCATGAGACAAATGCTCAGGGCTGGTGCACTGGGATGACCCAGAGAGATGGGATGGGGAGGGAGGTGGGAGGGGGGTTCAGGATGGGGAACACATGTAAACCCATGGCTGATTCATATCAATGTATGACAAAAACCACTAGCATATTGTAAAGTAATTAGCCTCCAACTAAAATAAATAAATTAATTTTTTAAAAATCAGCGTATCAGGGAATGCAAACTAGTACAGCCACTATGGAGAACAGTGTGGAGATTTCTTAAAAAACTGGGACTAGAACTGCCATATGACCCAGCAATCCCACTGCTGGGCATATACACCGAGGAAACCAGAATTGAAAGAGACGCGTGTACCCCAATGTTCATTGCAGCACTGTTTACAATAGCCAGGACATGGAAGCAACCTAGATGTCCATCAGCAGACAAATGGATAAGGAAGCTGTGGTACATATACACAATGGAATATTACTCAGCCATTAAAAAAATACATTTGAATCAGTTCTACTGAGATGGATGAAACTGGAGCCCATTATACAGAGTGAAGTAAGCCAGAAAGAAAAACAACAATACAGTATACTAATGCATATATATGGAATTTGAAAGACGGTAACGATAACCCTATATGCGAGACAGAATAAGAGGCACAGATGCATAGAACAATTTTGTGGACTCTGAGGGAGAAGGTGAGGGTGGGACGTTCTGGGGGAACAGCATTGAAACATGTATATTATCATATGTGAAAGAGAACACCATTCCATGTTCGATGCATGAGACAAGGGCTCAGGGCCGGGGCAATGGGATGACCCAGAGGGATGGGATGGGGAGGGAGGTGGGTGGGGGGTCCAGGAAGGGGAACACATGTAAACCCATGGCTGATTCATGTCAATGTATGGCAAAAACTATTACAATATTGTAAAGTAATTAGCCCCCAACTAAAATAAATAAATTTATTAAAAAATAAATAAATAAATAAAAAATAAAAATCAGCGTATCAATGAAGCTATCAGAGCACTGAAGGGTCACCTGCAGTGACACTAATGGCCAGGGGAGGGCAGCAGAGGGTAGCAGAGCTGATGGCAGAGGCCCGAGGAAAGGGCTATCTTCTCTTAGATCACTAAGATCCTATTCAGTTCAGTTCAGTTGCTCAGTCGTTTCTGACTCTTTGTGACCCCATGGACTGCAGCACACTAGGCTTCCCTGTCCATCACCAACTCCCGAAGCTTGCTCAAACTCATGTCCATCAAATCAGTAATGCCATCCAACCATCTCACCCTCTGTCGTCCCCTTCTCCTGCCTTCAATCTTTCGCAGCATTCAAATCAGGTGGCCAAAGTATTGGAGTTTCAGCTTCAGCATCAGTCCTTCCAATGAATATTCAGGACTGATTTCCTTTAGGATTGACTGGTTTGACTTACTTGCAGTCCAAGGGACTTTTAAGAGTCTTCTCCAATACCACAGTTCAAAAGCATCAATTCTTCGGCGCACAGACTTCTTTATGGTCCAACTCTCACATCCATGGGGACTTCCCTGGTGGCTCAGACGGTAAAGCATCTGCCTACAATGCAGGAGACCCAGGTTCAATCCCTGGGTCGGGAAGATCCTCTGGAGAAAGAAATGGTAATCCCTTCCAGTACTCTTGCCTGGAAAATCCCATGGACGGAGAAGCCTGGTAGGCTATAGTCCATGAGGTCTCAAAGAGTCAGACACGACTGAGCGACTTAACTTCACTCACATCCAAACATGACTACTGGAAAAACCAGAGCTTTGACTAGATGGACCTTTGTCAGCAAACTAATGTCTCTGCTTTTTAATATGCTGTCTAGGTTTGTCATAGCTTTTCTTCCAAGGAGCAAGCACCTTTTAACTTCATGGCTGCAGTCACCATCTGCAGTGATTTTGGAGCCCAAGAAAATAAAGCCTGTCACTGTTTACATTGTTTCCCCTATTACCCATAAGTCCTATTACTTTATTATTACCCATAGGTTCTATTACCCATGTGAATATCAGGGGAGAGCATAAGGACTGGAGAAAACTGCTGACAGAAGTCCACTGAATCCCAGGATAGTAAAGAGGGGGGTCAGTTTGAGCAGGGAGCTACAGAGGCTGGTGGCCAGTGCGGGGGTTTGTGCGGAGATGTGCTGAGGTCAGCATCACAGGTGAAGTATGTGGTCTAGAGCCACAGTGCTGGTAGCACAAGCTCTATGCTGAGCGTCCCTGGGAGCCTCAAACTTACCCCCAGTGTTGACTCTTATCCTTAAGGTGACAAATGTCCTGATAGTTTGGTCTGATACCATCTTCTACTCTAGTTTGGGCTCAAGAACAGTGCGAGGGAGGGCAAACCAGCTGGTGCTAGTTTTGTGAAGGATGCTCTCAAGGCTCCTCCCACCCCCAGGTGTGGGAACTGGCAGAGACCTGGGGCCTTAGAAGAAGAGCCTTCTCAGTGGACTTCCCCTGGAGCACAGAGTACCAGGGCTGTTGGTCTTAGACCACCTGGCAAGCTTTGGTCCAAACTTGATCTTCTGTCCTGCCTATGTTGGCTTGAGCCTTTTGGAACTGGATAGAAAATCAGGAGGGCAGATGACGGAGCCCAGATTTGCAGACATTGGGGGAGTGGTGGGGTCACAGCTAGAAGGCTAGATGGACATCGCTGAGGGACAAGGGGATGGTGTTTTTGTCGGTCTGAAGAACAGATTCTGACCAGGGTGGAAAACAATGTTCTCCAAACCAGGCAAATGTCTTTGGGGCTTGGTGGATGTGACATGGTCAGCTAACCCAGATGGTGGGGCACATGTCCCTGTGGGGTGTTCTGAGTATCAGTGGTCTTGGGAGTCCTTAGCCCAGGAGAATATAAGAAGACACATCCTGTCTGCTATTTAAACCAAAGCAATTTGCTGCATGAAGCTCACAGTGTCCCAGCTATGAAAAACCTGTGGCCTTGTATCAAGTACCTGATTCTTTGAAGACGTTCAGCTTCCCAACAGACAGAGCAGATTTCTAGGTTCAGCACTGGAGTGGGTCCCTTTAGGGAAGTGGATATATAGGCAAACTTCATAATTCTAGACAGCAGAAGTGCTGTAGAGGGGCAGAAGTGGTAATGAGAGGGACCAGGTAGAAAGAAAAAGGCAAGAGTGCATTTTCCTCCCTGTCTCTTTTCGTCTTTTGTACATGTCCATGTAAAGTATAAGTAATTGAGTGTTTCTGTGAGTACCTCCCTTACTGTCATTTCTGATTGCACAGTCAGAATAGCATTCTAAAGAGCTTTTCAAATATTTCAAGTCTCTCCATCTAGGCTCTCAACAACAGAAGCCTTTATTTTTTCTTCTGAGGTTTTGAAAATCTTTATTCTAAAGCTGATGGGAGAATCTGACCATATACAGACACCCCTTCACTGCCTTGGTCTCGTCTCTCCGATGACAGAGCAGTTCTCCTAAGGTCTCATTACTTCTACTTTGCCAAATAGTTCTTGTTTTTCTACATATTTTCTTTCTCCTCCTTCATATTTTAATACATACTTTTTCTTACTGTCTACATTTATCAGAAGATGTCTTGTGAAGTCACTGTTAATGACCCATCCCCCCATTTCCTTCTTCCTAAGTGAACCCTGAATTCTTCCGGTTGCCACCTCTCCCCATGAACCTAGGCATCTCATGGAAACGGGACCCACTCCAGGGATGGGCATGTTTTGCCCATGTACTCCCATTCCTTCGGCCAGTGACTGACTCAAAACTTGGCATACTTTTGACCATGACATATAAAGGGAAAGTCTGTTGGGGACTTGAGACATTTATTCCTTGCTCCTTAGCTTCAGGAAGTTGTTTTCACACCTGGACACAATGCCTGGAAGTGCATCCACCTTTCTGCTGACCTGAAGACAGCAGCCTGGAAAGATCCCACGTTCTTGCCCCATCATTAGCTCCTAGATCTTCCAACCCTGATCCCTACCCTACCTCTAACTCCCTAGCCAGGTGATACATTTTCTCACAGCTTAATCCAGTTTGTGTCAGGATTTCTGGTATTTTTTTTTTAATTTAAGTATAGCTGACTTACAATATGAGTTACAGGTGTACAGCAAATGATTCAGCATTTTTACAGATTATATTCCATTACAGCTTATTATAAGATAATGGCTCTAATTCCCTGTGCTACACAATATATCCTTGTTGCTTATCTATTTTATACACAGCAGTTTGTATCTCTGAATCCCATATCCTTAATTTGCCCCCATTTCCCTCTGTTCATTACATCAAAGGTATTCTGATTTATCCTGCCAGCAAAGCAACTCAAGAACGTGTCAGAGCCTCCGTTTTCAACCAATGAAGACTTCCAGGAAGACCTCCTCAGTGAGCTGCTCCCTCATGATGAGATTTCATCTTTGCACTCATGCTTGGATTTGTTTCAGGAGAGCATCGCCTCCCTCTGTGATACTCCCATAGCGTGGCCATTTCTGCTGAGCCCCATGCACTTGCTTCTCAATGAGTCTTCAGACTTGCATACACAGCTTTCCAGACAGGCACAGCACATTAGTCTGCCTGTTTCTAGGCGGTCTATTGACCTCCTCCGGCGTCTGCTGACAATGCTCTGGGTTAGTGTCTGTTTGCTGTGAGGGGTGCACTGGGATACCTAAGGCCACTTACAGCTGGGCTTCTGGCCCTCCCTCCTGGGCACTGCCTGTCCTGAAACTCTTTTTTTCTACCTTCCACTTATTATCATTTGTAGCAATCTGTTTTGTTCTTTACCTTCTGGTATTCACTGTTAAATCGTCTCGATGAGAGTAACTCATCAATCACCAGTCCTCCACGTCTTCGTAAGATTTGCACTCTTGGCTTAGAATGATTTATTCTGGTACATTAAGCCAGGATTCTGAGCCTCAGCTAAACATCAACCTGATCTTTCTGGCAACTGTTGATGACCTCTGAGTTGCTCCTCAGTCTTCCAGAGTTCCTAAGGGCAGGGGAAGAAGTGATGAAGTGCCCGTACTCTCAAGTCCTTCATCGTCTGCCTCCAAATCATTGTGTCTGAAGACACATCTGTGTTTGCTCCTAGTAGGTTGTCTCTAACCAAGAGAAGCAATGAATTTGCCCAGTTTCGGCTGACTCTCTGTTACACCTTAGTTGCCATGAGGAAGGCATCTTGCTATCAGAACTTTGGGTCCCATGCACAGTGACTCTCAATAGAGAGTCACCAACTAGGGTCTTTTTAAGCTTCTAAGCAGCCTTCTTCACACCCACGTTCTTAGGGCTTCTTCTTCATCTATGTTTCTCTTCCAGGAACTCTGGACTCCTCTCAGTGGGGTAGAACTCATTTCCACTTGTGTTGCTCCGCTCATTCTAGCTTCTTTTTTTATTCAGAGACATTCTCACCATTTTAAGGTTTCATCTTAAGCACAGTTAAACTGCAGCAAACTTTGTGAAAACAGAGTAGCTCAAATCCAACATTCATCAAATGTATTCCTGGGCAGTCCACATGTGTCCTGGTCAGTCTTTGGATTGCAAGGAACAGAGACTCACTCAAGATAGCTCAATAAAAGGTTAGCTGGGTGGTGGTGATGATTTATTGTAAAAGCACTCACGGGCAACAATGGAAATGGATTCTCACAGAGGTTCTCGAGCAGGAACCATGGTAAGAGGGGCCCTGAGAAGGACTGGGCGGGAGGTTTGTTCTGGGCCCAAGGCAACCCCTGGAACATCAGCACCAGGCTTCTGGCTCTTGGCTCTGGTCTGCTATTTTTTTAAAGTTTATATTGGACTATAGTTGATTTACAATGTTGTCTTAGTTTCTGCTGTACAGCAAAGTGAATCAGTTATACATACACATGTACACACTCTTTTTGATTCTTTTAGCATATAGGTTATTACAGAGTATTGACCAGAGTTCTCTGTTTTATATAGTAGGTCCTTTCTGGTCTGCAATTAATGACACTTCTCTGTTCTCTCTTCACCAATTGGCTTCTTAATCCTCTACTGAGCAAGAATTTCCACTCACTACACTTTCAGTGTACTTATAATGTGATTTTTTTCATATCCTACCAAGACCTCTAAAGCCTCCCTTTATTTCATGGTTCTGCTGATGCCTCATTTTCTTGATATCTACCAAGTTCAGAAGTAGTATCTAACTGACCCAGCCCATCTTTGGGGTCTCAGACTGTGTCATTTGTCACTGGGCAGCCCACAGACTGACTGCTGGGAGCATATGCCCCTAGGGATCCCATCACTTGGGGCCAGAGTTACTCTGTACAAACCCCAGTGGTCGGGACCATCTCTTCGACAAATAGGGGAGTGCAGCTGCCTGTGCATGTGAGGGGGCTGAGATGGGGCAGGGCTGTGAGTGGGGGTCTGACACGTCCACAGCAGCCTTGGCAGGTAGAACCCAGCACTCCCGAGGCTCCTCTATCTATCAGCCCTCGGCTTCAACACAGACTCCCCGTCACCTCCTTTTTCCCTAAAACAGAGAAACCTTCTCACATGGTTTAGATTCATGTTGGTGAAGGTCTCAAATGATCATGAAACCACAATCACAGAGTGACTTCTTCTGTATTGTGTACATGTCTAGTTTTCCATGGCCTGTGTAATTTCTTCCATTATCCCCCAGACCTTTGTCCTCTGTATTAAACTGGGTTTTTCAGCAGCTTCATCCTTCTGAATGTCTTGGGGTTTGTTTGATGGAAGCCACAAGGGCATAGCGAGTGTTTGCATTCTGAGTGGTGAGGGCTGGCCTCTCGCATCCACACTGGGTCCTTTAGGATTTTAGGATAAATGCTCAAAGACTGCCCACAGCTGGACTAGCTGGAAGTGAATGGATGTGGGGACTGTGAATTAGAGAGGGGAGGAGAGGACTTAACAGGAAGAAGCCTTCACATCAAGGGCTGACGCTGAAATCAGAGGTGAGGTCAAAGCAGAGGTGTGGCACGCCCATTCAGGTGTCAGAGCTAAGACATGGGAGGCGGGCCAGATGACAGGGAGTGGGTCTCTGATCTGAGGGGTGTGCTGGCAAACTGCAGAGCAGTGGGAGGAGGTGGGCTTGTTCCAGACAACCTGATCAAGGTTGGTAACAGAATAAGAGCAGCCTCTGCATGCTGCCCAAAGCCCAGCAGGCTCCAGGTGGAGAGACAGGCCTTGTCAAGGTTGACCTGGGTTGGAAAAGTGCTGAGCTGCTTCCAGGACACCAGAGTGTGTGGTCAGTACATGGAGGAAACCTGGGGACCTGGACACGCAGGAAGAGGCAGGAGGTCATCTGGGCCTCCATCTGGCAGCGGTGGGAAGGGGCACAGCATAGACGCTGGGTCCCCACCTCCTATCCAGAGCAGCCCCTGGCTACCCCTAACCCTACCTGCAAAGTCAATCTGCTTCTCTAGACCACAGAGGTGAGACAGAGCCACGCTGCGGCCAACACAGGGGAGGAACACCCTGGTGCTCAGTGAGAGGAGCTGGGCGGAGACCAGGGCCACGTGTTCCCCGGGTAAAGCCCACATGTCAGTCATGCCCTCTCTCCTGTCTCTTCCATTTTTCCTTCCCTATTGGCCTCTACCTCAGCTTATAAAAATGCTCACATTTCTTACTTCTGAGAAACAAAATCCTGCCCTCAAAATCCTTCACCCTTTTCTAGCGACTGGCCTGACTTGCTTTCCCCTTTCAGCCAAGAAGCAGGAAAGAGCTGTCCGTATTCATTAATTCCTCAGGCCGTGTCTGTCTTCTGCCTGGATGCCCCCAGACACCACGGCTCTGCCGATGCTGCCCTGCTCCAGGGATGGGAGACTGCAGACACATACCCTTGGGGGAGCCTGCCCAGCCCTCCTGGGCACAGCAGACCACCGGAATGTGCTCTCTTTCTAGACAGCCAAGGAATCTGAAGGGGAACAGAGGAATGGGGCACAGTGTTGAGGAATGGTTTCAAAATATCACAGAATTTAATTTGTAGTTGGTATAAATAGATTTTGTCCCGGCTGCTCCGTGACCTGACGTGGACTGTCTTAGTGGGACCCTGTCTCCTGTGTCTCTCTTCAGTCCTTGCTCCCCTGACTCCTTATTCACAGGACATCTATCTGTCTGAGTGGCCTTCATGACTGCTGTTCCAGAATTTTCTTTTTTCAATCCTCACTCTTGGCCTCAGCAGGGAGAGGGCTGTTAATAGGAAGAGCCTGCTTGTCAGAATCCAGGTCCCCTTTCCTCACAGTGGGGTCACAGCAGAGTTGGAGACAAGAGCCACATGACAAAATCTCCACCCTCCCTTAATTGAGGGAAAGCTTTGTTCCAAAAGCTCTGTGCTTTCTGACATGCTCTTCCCTGAGGGATGTGGGGCTTAAAATTCAGGCTAATTAACCTTTTGTCAGCGGATTATGGGCACCAGCGTTTTCATTTAAAGACTGGGTGAACCAATCTGCCTGCTTTGTGTGGCCGTGGCCCAGAACAGAATTGGACTGACTGACTGGCAGCTCAGAGAAGGGTAGGAGGTAGATGCGCACACACGTGTATGCGTGTATGCACGGATGTGTGTGAGAGGTAGGTGGTTAGAATTGCAATATATCTTTTGAAAGAACATCTTGGGAGGTAATAATTTGTCAAATTCTATTGCTCTTAACACATACTGAACCTCTTTAATCTCCCCTCTTTCCTGCCAGCTCCTGCTTCCCTGACCCTTGCCCCAAACACTCTGTCCTTTCTCTGCTGTTCTGCAGATCAGTAGATGCCAGGACCGTCCATCTGGCCAACAGAGAGGTCTGGTCATCGTCCTGAGCTCCTGCTTCTCCTGACCTCTCATAACCCTTCGCAAAGGCATCCGTTCCCACCCATCCCCTCTGTCTGTGCCCTCTTCAGGCCCGACACAACTCTTCTTGACCATTCCTGACTGTGTTTTTCCAGACAGTCAGTGCGATCCCTTTAAAACACACATTTGAGCATGCTCAGTTTTTCTTAAAATCACCCCAAAACTCCTTTACTGCCTCAGTAGAAAGTTCAAACTCCATATCACATCCTTCCCTTTCTGGCCTCATTTCTGTCCCCTGTGTATCAGTCATCCTGAACTCCTTGGTGTTCCAGGCAAGTTCCATATGACCTCTCTTTCATATCTTCAGGCCTTTGAATGTGCCTCCTACCTTTTTCTTTGAGCTTCCTTTTCTTCTCCTCTTTGCTCAATGGGAAGGTTCCTACTTATCTTCTAGAGCCTGCCCTAGTGGGTCACCATGTCTCTCGTCATGACCTTTCCCCAACAAGTGGCTGGGAACTCTCTTATCTGTGCTCCCATAAAAATTTTGACAATACTGATTATACAACTTGCTGTCAGACTCCATCAGCTCCACGGAGGTGGGCCCTGGATCCTCAGGACTTCTGACAGTACCTGGTACCCAGCAGGAGTGGGGGAGTCAACTTGGAACTGGCTACCTCAGGGAACTCTCTCATAGCAAGGGACACGCATGTCGAATAAGAGTCGCCATTCCTTCCTTTTGTGGCTTTACCTAACCTTCTTCTTCAATTATAAACATACAGTTGGGTGTCTCTGTGCTGTTTAATCATTGTGGGGGAAGCACAGCTCCAAACTACAAGGTTAAAATATTTGTGATAAAAATAATCTATTTGTGCACTTATGCAACTGTGGCAATACAAACTCAGGCGTGCAGCAACCTATACAGAGAAGCTCAAACCAAGGGACCATGTTGTTTCCTGACAAAGAGATGTGATGAAAAGTCTAGAATTCCAGTTGTTTGGAGAAAATGCATTCTGGATGGCCCTAAATATGCATGCAGCTGGGGTTATGATTCCACACTTCCCTCTTAATACTCCCACATGGCATCAGAATTCCACTGGCCTCTCTAAAAGTATATATCCTTTATTTCAGTTTTCCAGAGTGAAGATGATGACCCATCATTGGGTTTGTGAAATCAATTTAATGGTTGTATTGAGTATTCTTTTATATTAATGAACTAATTTTTCCCCCAACACATCACATGCATATATACTATTTCATGAAACTTTTGTTTTTTTATCTGTGTTTTGTGATGGCAAAATGTCCTTCTTACTGTAAATCATATCCAAACGCACTAAAGGGCACACCGCTCTATTCCAAGGGAATCCTGAGAGTCCCTTGGATAGCAAGGAGATCAAACCAGTCAATCCTGAAGGAAATCAATCCCGAAAATTCATTGGAAGGGCTGATGATGAAGCTGAAGCTCCAAAACTCTGGCCACCTGATGCGAAGAGCCGACTTGCTGGAAAAGACCCTGATGTTGGGAAGGATTGAAGGCAGGAGGAGAAGGGGATGACAGAGGATGAGATGGTTGGATGGCATCACTGACTCAATGGACATGAGTTTGAGCAAGCTCTGGGAGATGGTGAAGGACAGGGAAGCCAGGCATGGTTGCCTTTCATGGGGTCTCAGAGTCAGACACAACTAAGGTTCTAACCAACAACAACAATAGCAGCTCTAAGAGCCAGAGTCAGCTGTCAGTCCCCCTCCCTTTAGACACTAATGCAGCACAACTGGACTGGACCACTAGGCCGTTTAACTGGAACACACCTTCCTCTTTGATTAAATGAATTTGTGCTCCTCAATTTCTGTCTGCTTTGAACTTAGTAGTTCTTGCATTTATCTGTTTTCTATATTCAATTTCCAAATTAAATTTGACTTCAGGAAAGAATTCAGGGGAAAAACCGCCAAACTCCCAAAACTGCACAGCACTGTGTTGAGCAAGTAATTGAAACCTTTAGGTGTATGCTTCAATTTGCTAAGAACTACCTTAAATTTATGTATCTATAGATGCATGTGAACAGCAGATTAGAAATAATCTTGAACCCTCCCATGGACCCTCCAGTCTAGGAGTCAGATTTAGCAAGTTCTCATATTACAATGGAGAAGGAAATGGCAACCCACTCCAGTACTCTTGCCTGGAAAATCCCATGGACGGAGAAGCCTGGTGGGCTGCAGTCCATGGGGTGGAGAAGAGTCGGACACGACTGAGCGACTTCACTTTCACTTTTCCCTTTCATGCACTGGAGAAGGAAATGGCAGCCCACTCCAGTATTCTTGCCTGGAGAATCCCAGGGACGGCGGAGCCTGGTGGGCTGCCGTCTATGGGGTCGCACAGAGTCGGACACGACTGAAGCGACTTAGCAACAGCAGCATATTACAATCCAAATGCAAATCCATGTCAATCCTACTGAAGATTCCCTGGAGCTGTGCAGGTGAACATGTTTCCTGCCAGTAAAGCAGAGTCTAAATCTTATTTAAATGTCTTCTGTTTCCCTGCTGCCCTCCCTCCTCTTCTCCCCCAACACCCAATTCCTTCCCCTGTGGTTGGCTGCCCTCCACTACCTCTCCTCACCCCAAACCTACTTTTCTTCAGCTTCTCCAACTACACGGAGGACCCCTTATAAGACCTCCCAACTCCACCCCACTCAGCAAGCACATCTCACTAAGCAAAACAGCCTTATAGAAACACAGGCCACCTGCTGGTCTCTGAACACGAAGGAGTGGTGATGGTAGGAGGGCCTATGCTTAAATTCAAAGATTTTTCTTCTCTTATAGCCCTGGTTCCCCATCAGTTCCTGACTCATGGAGTCCCCTTCTAGACTCAACAGCTGATCCACTAATCAAAGAGCTGCAGGAGTCTCTGTATGCAACTGCTCAAGGACCCTCCTCAAGTTAAGAGCCACCCACCTCAACGACAATGCAGAGTTCAATGACACTGCTATTATTAATTCTGTCCTTAGTTCCTGCTAAGGAGGAAGTCCAAACCCAGCAGAGGGGTCCTCTGTGCTCCAATGAACTCAAACACAACCTATAAAGACAGTGAAGGAAGCTACATCTGGGCTGGGGGGCTTCAGAAAATTTTTGGCTTGAAACGATGAGAGATACATCTTCTGGGCTGAGTAGTCCTTGAAGACTCCCTTGTGATTCAAAAGTCCTTTTCTTTCCTATTATTCCCTTTCTTGCTTTCAAGCATCTCCTCTGGCGGCAGCAGCAGCTGGAGCTAAGAGCTATTCCTCCTAACAAAGTACAGATTTCTCAAGGCCTTTCTATTAACTCTTTGGTGCCTGCTGATATGCAAGAGAAGCAGGACAAGAGGTGGAGAGGACAGGTGCGTGGTATGATGACCAGACACATCAGTGTGGCTGAGGCGGTATCCTGACTTCCCCTTATTATCCCGAGAGTGTAGAGTCCCCCTCTGAGTTACTAGTTCTTTTTCAGTAAGGACCCCTGCATCTTTACTTCTGATATAGGACTTAATTCTAGGTGAGCCCATGCTCACTTGGTACTCTGGTTCCATATTTGAAGAGCAATGGAAGGGTCAGATTATTTTTAAGCAGTAGGATAAAAGCCATTAGTGCTCATAGTGGGAATGGACATTTTGCATCTTTAAGGAACATACACTTTTTAATGCAAGTGAGAGATCAGACTGTCTCACCCCAGCTACTCATCTATGAAGACAATGTTGACTTGACCCTGCAGGCTAGAGAGGCAGAACTGTGGCTGCCCTGCGGGGCTTCAGGTCCTGTGGTAACAATCTTCTCCTGCCAAAGGACCTGGGTTGTCAACTCATTCCTGGACTTTCTGTGCTGAAGTGAGTCTAACTCCCACACCCTCACTTTTACCACTAGGCTGAGATCCTGTTTGGATCTTACCCCAGTCCTGAAAGCTTGGCAGGAAGAACTCTGCCATCATGCTCTATAACTCAGAAGCCCACTCTGATCCCTGCTTGGCTCTTGGTTCTTTAGTTAGAGGCTGTATCTTTGGCCACAGTCATTGCACTGGGGGGCCCCATTCGCTATCCTTGAATGGAAGCTTCCAGAAATAGGATGGGAGTATCAGGTGCTCAGCCTCAGTATCTTGATGATGGACTCTGTAGACCCCTCTGCAGTCGGGCCAATTCCTCCCTGCCCATCCCCTGTTCACGAGTAGGTGCTGCCTGTTCCAGTTCAGTGCTGCTCCCCAGACGCCCCGACTCAGTCAACAAGGATGGGAGATGCAGAGGAGCCCAACAAAAAGCATTCTGTTTAGATCCAAACCTCTGGTCCCCTTCAGAGACTTCATTAAGCATTCTTCACAGGAAGGAAGATCTGGAATGTTTACATTGTTTAATTTTCATCAATCTAAATCCCTTTGGATGGCATTTGCTGTCTTGATTGATTTTATGACCTTTCTCTAGGAAACTTTTTCAACCCGGACACTTACTGTCAGTTGTACACTATTTAAGTAGCTCCACTCAGATTCTCAGCTACATGGGGGGGGAGGGGAATATCACACCTTTGCTTTCCTGCTCCTCACTCACAACTGCTTCTCTTTTTCTGACAATATGAGCACAACTATGATAGTCAGTGGACTGCTCAATGATCTGCAAAGTTTCCTTGCTTTTTAAAAGAAAATCCCCTTTCCTTATTTTTAAGCATTTCAATGATCAAGGGCATCGGATTTCATTCTGATCTTTATTTAAAATGGGGGTAGGGAGAGATGTGAAGGAAATGGCAACCTGCTCCAGTAATCTTGCCTGGGAAATCCCATGGAGAGAGGAACCTGGTGGGCTACAGTCAGTAGGGTCGCAAAGAGCTGGACAGGATTCAGTGACAAAACTACCATGGATCACGGACTTTTAAGCTTTAACTTGTAAATAAAAATAAAATAAATAAGCATAGAATTAAAGATAATGTTAGAGCTGCTAGAATACTATCATTAAAAGACTATAGATTTTCATTTTCATTCTAAACAAATGAACTGCAGTACATGGTAGTGAGGCAGGAGATCTATGGGTCCCAGGCTGAGTGGGTGGAGCCCCTGTATCTAGGGACAGATACTGCAAGATGAAGAGGAGGAGGAGCTGAGCCCTGCCTAGATAAGAGATCACATATTTCTCACTCTCGAGGTCAAGGAGATCTTGCTGACTATACTTGAGCAGAGAGGCTCTTTGCAGGCCAAAAAGGAAGCGATGTCAGCCTACCCATAGGCCTCTTCACTAGAATCCACCTTGGCTAAGAAATGTACGTGCACACTTGGGAGGACCCTGTGATAAACCAAACACAGACTCAGAACCAGGCAAAGCAAAATGATTGGCCAAAGGAAACCCAGAAAAAAATGCCCCATATTAGTTATCTGAACTACCATGAGGGCATGACTCCCTCTCTGAGCCTGCCTTTATGTCTATCCAAACGTACTTTTTCCTCCTAAGAAACACTTCACTTGCTTCACTACTTTCAGTTTCTTTGTGGAAATTTCTACAAAGTTGAATGGGGCAGGGCCTTGTCGCTGACCACTGGTGAAGTGGCTAGGATTAGGTACTCTCACTGACGCGGCCTGACTTCAACCTCTGATCAAGGAACCAAAATCCTGCTTCAAGTCACTGCAGGCCAAGGCCACCTGAAATCAGTAGGAGACAGTCGTGTGACTGATCTTCAGTCCTTAGGAATTGGACCTTTTTTAACTCAAGAGAGACATCATGAGATGGAGAGCTGCCCACAGGTCCTTCAAATCCACCCAGGATTTGATCTTCCCTTTGGAAAAATAAGACCTAAGTACAACCGGAAAGCAGCTTTCCCCCTCACCTCATACAGTATTTGGGTGTCACTAAGAGCAGAGAGTCTTTCTTTTGGCCACAACTGTTTCAACACACAACATCAATCAAACACTGACAATTTGTTTCATTAGGAAAACTCTGTTGAATTGTGTCATCATGTGCCACTTATTCTGGTAGGCATGGACATTTCACAGTGAGCAAGATGCATGAGCTGATACCATGACAGCTTTGGGAATAGTGCTCTTCACTGCAAGGGAATACCATCCGGGTGGGTGTTCACCTGTGTCTCAGATATTTTCCATCTCAAGTAACAGAAATCCTATCTTTCAGTGCTTACAAAACAAAGGAAACTTACATGCTTATGTATTCAGAAAGGCCAGAGGTAGCATCATGTTCAGGAGAAAGTTGATTCAGCAACTCAACCATACGGGGTGTGGATTTTTTTTTATCTCTCTAGTCTGCCACCCATGGGTTGGCCTCACCCTAACCCTGGCTCCTCTAAAAGTCCAAAGGGCTACAGCTGCTCCTAAGTTTGCTTAGGAGGTTTGCTCCAAAGTTTTGGAGCAAACTTCAAAACTAAGTTTGCTCCAAAGTTTGCTTCATTTGTTTACATCCAACAAGAAACACAGCGTATCTTTGTTCAAGCATTCATACCAAACGCTGTGTAATACTCACTGACTGAATAAGCTTATGGAGTGCTAATCCCCATGGTTGGTTTGGCTGGTTTAGCCTGGGACTAGGTCTTAGTTCCATTACTGGAGCCAAGGATGGAGTCAGGCTACCTAGAATCCCCAAGCAGAAATCAAGGCCATCAGAAAGACATCCTGCTGTCTATGAGGGTACCTGCAGAACTAGGCAGGCTCCCTGTCATCTCTTCTTCAGCTTTTTGTTCTTGGGATGTGAGAACTAAAACCATCTAGCCAACACAGCTAGACTCATTTTCAGGAGCACTGAAATTCCAGATATTCTGGCCTTTGCCATTATCAATGAAAAAAACGTCTGCCTTAACAGTAAACAAACGATGTTGTAGCCATCAAGCCATCACAGGACTTCACATCACAAGCCATCATAGCATCCCCCACAGAGGATGTCCACCATCAAACCATCAGACACTGCAGCCACCCCAACGATGCACCCAGAAGGGACTCAGGATGAGAAAGCAGAGGACACTGGCCCTAGACAGCTGAGGTACATACCAAAGGAATGATTTCAGTGAGTTCAGATGCTTGAACCTTCCAATACACAGAAAAGTGCTAAATTCCTTAACTTGAAATGTCTGGTTTTCTTTGATTCATAGTAATTTTTTGATATTCTGACTATTTACTAAGTAAGTTACTTACTTACTTACTAAGTAAGTTTTGCATACTCTTGGATATCTTGGATCCTCCCTTGACTCTTTAGAGCTGTTCCTTAGGCTATCAGAGAGGCTGCATCCTGGGCTTAAGTCCTCAGTTTTGTCTGCTAAGTAAAACATAACTCTCAACTTTTAAGTTGTGTTGTTGTTTTTTTTTCCCCACTCAACACAGGGTGCTCCACCTTTGCCTCGGACCCAACTGAGGAAGTACTCTCCTCTCCACAGATAATCAATCATGAGGGAGTGTGGTTCTTTCAGAGGCTGGCATAAATCATGCTAGTTCATTTCAACTATAGGGGAAGAACTGGCCATCAGCCCACAGTATTAGCAATAACCTCTGAACGTCATTCCTGGAGCTGAGACTCCTGAAGGCCCAAGCCCATTGTTAACCACTCTCTTATTTAATTACTATTTAAGTGTGCTTCAGGAACGCTCCAGGGCATTGACTGCTGACGCAAGGTCATTTCTAAGAGAGCAGAGTCAAGATGCAGTTAAATTTCTATTCGGGCAGCAATCGTATTTTCCAATGCAGTGTTACTATCTTTCATACCTCTGTTGCTATTCAGTCACTCAGTTGTGTCCAACTCTCTGCAACCCCATGGACTGCAGCACGCCAGGCATCCCTGTCCTTTACCATCTCCTGGAGCTTACTCAAACTCATGTCCATAGAGTCAGTGATGCCAACCATCCCATCCTCTGTCATCCTCTTCTCCTCCTGCCTTCAATCTTTCCCAGCATCAGGGTCTTTTCTAATGAGTCGGCTCTTTGCATCAGGTGGCCAAAGTATTGAAGCTTCAGCATCAGTCTTTTCAATGAATATTCAGGGTTGATGTCCTTTAGGATTGACTGGTTTGATCTCCTTGCAGTCCAAGGGTCTCTCAAGAGTCTTCTCCAGCACCACAGTTCAAAAGTATCAGTTCTTCACCACTCAACCTTCTTTATGGTCCAACTCTCACATCCATACATGACTACTGGAAAAACCATAGCTTTGACTAGATGGACCTTTCATTATGTCTCATTCATTCATTTTTTCATTCATTCCTCAGATACTAATTCAATGCCTATGTAACAGGGACAGTGTTTCCATCTGGTGATGTCCATGTGTAGAGTCATCTCTTGTGTTGTTGGAAGAGGGTGTTTGCTATGACTGTGCGTTCTCATGGCAAAACTCTGTTAGCCTTTGCCCTGCTTCATTTTGTACTGCAAGGCCAAACTTTCCTGTTACTCCAGGTATCTCTTGACTTCCTACTTTTGCATTTGGTATTTCCCAAGGTATTCATACCTCTAGTTCTTACCTTAATGCTTCCATGGTTTATGGGATTCCTATCTCTACAGACCACTGGAAGAGTCACAGATTTTGTATACCAGCTAAAGATGAGAAAATGCTTAGTATCCATTTTTTTCCCCCTAAATCAGATAATTCTACATAGGAAAGAGGACTTGCTTGGGAAACACTGAAGGCTCGTGGCTTTGTTTGCTGACCATTCCCTCCACCAGCTGGAAACACAACGCCCTATTAACACTAACCATGCCTACTGGTCCAAACTGCATTCTGCCCACTTCCATCAACTGGCACAGATTCTAACAAGTTTGTTATATGTTTTTCAGATCCCAACATGTAGTACATTTCTATGTTCTCTGCAATCAGTTTTGCTTCAGGGGCTTTGCAGGTGTTTATGGATATTGGCATACTAAATCCCCCAATAAAAAGTTTATTTTTTGAAAAAAAATTCTCAATCTTAAGGCCTTTATTTTGTCCAAAAAAATACTTTCCCACTATTTTCCTCTTTTTAAAAATTTTCACAGGTAGGCCAAGCTAATCATTGCCTGATGTAAAATTGCTGCTAAAATGTTTCCTTGGTGAGAAAAGTCAACTTGCAGACTGATGTCCTTGTCACCCCTCCTGATCAGTTCTCATCTGGGATGTAGCACTCTGCCATTCTCCACAGGGACGTCTGTGGTTTCTGCTCCTCTGTCTCTTATGAAAGAAGATACGAAGTTCTTCAGAACCTGACCACCCATAACAGCTTGAGGGGGACCTTCATAATTTACTAAGGTGCCTAAATTATTGTTCTGAATATTTCCCAAGTGCACTCAAAATACAGAGTCACTACCATCAGAGGGCAGTTCATGGGAACCAAGTGACAGTGTTGGGAGTGGGGATGACCTCTTCTCACGTCCTTCTCCTAAATGAAGAAAAGGTAATCAGAGCTTGGAGCTTAATAAGGACCATCTCCATTTGAAGAGCTCACTGTAAATTCAGTCTTAATACCTTTTACATTTTGCTCTGAACTGACTTCTACTTTGGACTTGCTTGAGTGAGAAATTGTTGAACTTCAGAATTAAAGGAACTCAACTGCTTTCATTATGTCTCATTCATTCATTCTTTCATTCATTCCTCAGATACTAATTCAATGCCTATGTAACAGAGACAGTGTTTCCATTCTCTGTAAACTGTGCTGTTACACTCAAAGGAATTAATGCAACATGTCCTGCAAACTGAGGACAAACAACCTGAGGTCAATGATCAGACAATCCCTCCAGAAATGGAGTCTCCAAAGCCAGGCCTTGTCAAGAGAAAAGAGACACACTGAAATCCCAATGTTCCCTTCACATGTTGAGAGGAAACCTTGGAGATCTGAACATAAGTTATAGGTTAAAGGAAATGACGTTCTGATATAAAGGAAGTTTCTACTAGTTAGAAAGAGGAAGCAGACAGCCTTTGTTAGGAGAGACGGGGGCTACTTGATGTGAAGTCCAGATTCACCCCTCAAGCTTGAAGCCTCAAGTTTCAGGTGGGTTGAGGAAGCTGAAGGCAGCTATGGCCCCTGAGCTAACATGAAGCTAGAGGAACAAGGTAGAAATGGCCACATAACTCTATGGGAATGAAGAGGGTGCCTGTAATGGCCCTGAGTTTCCTGCAGTTCCTGCATGTCCCTGAATGCTCCCAGGATGTGAAAAGGAGATGACAATATTGGACAACAAGGCCTCTGTTGGGGGGGTGGGCATAGAAGTGTGGAAAGTGACCCTGTACCAGGGCTGCACAGAAGACCTCTTGAGCCCGCCATCAAATGAAAGGTGCTGCCAGGCCTCAGAGACCTCAGGGCAGTCAAGAGGTGCAGTGGGGCCTGGTCAGCCTTGAGGGGTTTCCATCAGCACAGGCAGTGATAACAGCATCTGATGGCCAAAGACAAGCAGGACAACAAGCCCAGTCAGATGCAAGCACACAGCTCTCTCCCATCACCAGGGCCTTTGTGCTTTCCTCACCAGGCGCCAGCTTGGGGAGGAGGAAGGAGAGAGAGCGGCAACTTTCCCTCGGGCCTTCCCATCCTGTGTCTAGCATCATGGTTTTGGTTTTTTTTTTCTGGTCTGCATTTCCTTCTCTGCTGGTCTAATCCTTACCAGGACCCAAGCCCTACACACATTCAGACTCCGTGATGGGAACTTGATCTCCTGCTTGGTTTCTTCCAGTCAACCCCTCCTCTTTCTGGGGAATCGCTCCTCTTTCCTAAATCTGTTATGAGTAACAGCTGGCCCAGAGTGCTAAAGCCTCTGACTTCCTCCCTTCAAAATCTTCTGGGAATTAGGTGAGGTCATTTGCCCCTGAGAAGGGGCGGACCTTTCTCAGAAAGTCTACTTTCAACGCTCCTACTGGAGTGGGACCAGGCTGCATTTCCATGACCTTGACCTCTAGCAAAGTGGACCAAGAGTGGACACTTAATCCAGCTTGGGCAATCTTGGGAATATGTGGCCCTTGAAGACTTTGGGTAGGCCTGCCGGGCACTTGATGGATAATATCTAGAGTTGATTTAAAGGGCCTGTGATGGTAACTCCCAGTCGAGTCTGGGTGATGACATTTGCTTTAGTTACACAGCTCGAAGTTTACACCCTCAAGTGGGCAGCGGCTGGCAGATGAGGACTCTGTTCACCCCAGGGTGTTTGGTGCCACACTCACCACTACTTATGCTAGGAAATGCACAACCTCGAGTTGCAGGGACTTTCAGCTCTTGATGTGGTCCTGCCGACTGTCAAGACTAACCAGGTACACAGGGGAAAAAACAGAGCTTGGAGAGAGGAAGACTCACTCACACTTGAGCACCCTCTGAGCAGGGCTTTGGGATTTAGAATCTTGCATCTCTGTCAATCAGGGGGAATATTGCTGATCTTCGTTGTACATTCTGATTGGATTCTATCCCTTTGAGAAAAGTAAAAACTGCTTTAACCCAATGGTGTCTGTGATCTGGTCTTCCCATCAATGAAATTCACTACTTTTAATCCAGAGGTCAAACAACATTTCACATGGAAGTGATGGAAACCTGGAGCTATTTCTATCACTCTCCCCGGAGTGCATGCTGGGGTCAGCTCCACATGTGGGGGTGGGAAAGGTGCTCAGCACCACCTTCTCTTGGATTCACGGAGGAGAGGACTGCGGGGGGGGAGCCCCGAGAGCTCTGTCATCTCCTAAGGCCCTGTGGCGGGGATGCTCCTGTCCCCAGGGCCCAGGCAGTGCTGGGAGGGAGCTGACACAGCTTTCCAAGCCGTATCATGGGGAGACAAGAGAGCGAAGCGGCACTGGCTGACCTTTGAGTGTGCAGTGAAGCCATCCAGAATTCCTGAGAGAAACGGATTTTTGAACTCACTGGCTTTGAAGACTCCATCTGCCACCCGCTCTGGCAAGGTCAGGGTGTGTTGGATGCAGCCCCAGGCAGGCTGCCAGATCTCTGCAGGTCCCAGGGTTCAGTCCTAACCTGGCCCCTCAAGCCCCCAGCAGCAAAGAGCTTCTGCCAGGCCAGCCTCCCTTCGAACTAAATCCTAACTACCCTGTATCTTCTCTTTTTTCTGTCTCTCTCATTAATTTTTACACTTATGCTTATGTACACACACAGAGAACAGCAACTTAATTGCTATTTTTGTTTTAAAGTAGAAAATGTAATAGTAACTTATCTTTAAGGCCAAGGAAGGAGAAAGAACAGAACTGAAACGCCTGCACCTACATCCAGCCAAGTCACCAATGAGACCTTCCCCCAGTCTGAGGTGACCACTCACCCGCATGCGGGGGGTGCGGGATGTCCAAACTTTTTCCCCTCCATGACAAACATTACGATGTTTCTTTGTGCGCCAGTCCCATGAGAACACACAGCAATAATGATGGTGGTAACTGGGAAGTTTACTGAACATTTACTGGGTGCCAACCACGGTGCTTCACATACACTAGACTGTTTAATCCTCACAACCACCCTTGCTGCACAGGCACTGTTATGGCCACTTGACAGAGGAGAAAACAGATTCAGAAAGGGATGGACACGCGCAACTGAGTGGTAGCGCAGGGATTTGAGTCCAGGTCCATCCAAGCCCAAAGTGAGCACTTCCAACCGCTCTGCCCAGAGCCTCCTCCATCCTGACAGCTGTCAGCAAAGCGTGGTCACCCCTCTGACACTGCTTTTCACCTCACCCAGTTCCATTGCCGCAGTTCTGCTCGTTACACGTTTGTTCTTAAAAGAGAAAATATTGCTTCTCTGCTTAGGATGGATTCAAAGTCTCGGGCATGTACTTCAAAGACACAGGAAGCAACAGGGCAGGGAAAGCCTCCCTCCATTTGCCTTTCACATAAGGGACATTTCACTTTGTTAGTTCTGCAGCAATGGTTGAGAAAAGACCACCGTAATTGCTGAAGTAATTCTAGCTGCTGTTAACAAACAACTCCCAAGTTTCAGTGGTTTAACCCTAAAAACAATTATTTCTCACATAACTGTCAAACACAGATTTGCAATAAGCCAAGTGCTCAGGGTTTAAGGCACGTCTCCTGGGCGGCCAGTCATACAGCACTTTCTCCTGGGCAGTGAGCAGAGGCTCCCAGGCCCGCCTTCTACATGTTCCCTCGTGTAAGGTGCATGCGCCATGCTTGGGGGCTCATGGGCAGTGTGCCACCCCCCAGTCGCTCCCTGGCAAGGCCACGGACAGGGAAGTGCTTGTGCACAGAATCAGGGCTCCTGTCTCAGCTCCATGCCACACCCTGATCCTTACTCCTTTCCCATTCCTTCTGTTCAGAAGCTCTGACACTTTTTAACACTCCAGATTACAAATAAGAATGAAAGTCAGCAGTGACTCTGTAAGGGTGCAAAAAGTCTATCACAAACGCTCCGCCGCTGCTAGTGACAGGCTCCGACAATTTTATAAGCCCACAGATGGACTCCTTTGAGAATCCCACCAGGACCTGAAGAAGTGAGGTGCGTCGTAGTCAGCACCAGTCCCCTAGCTACTTCTCAAGTGGTTCACAGTTTCGATGGTCTCCCGCAGGGATTAATTTTGAACCCAGGAAAGAGTTTTCACTTCTGTGGCCCCAAGGATAGAGGTGTCCTCAGGGACTCGAAAATTAGGGGGCCCCCAGGCCCTGCTGGAGTATACCACCTGGAGGCCCTGAAGCTTAGAATCAGCCCTCGGACCATGTCCTGCTCTTCCCCTCTGGTACGATCTCCAACAAAGACTGTCCCTTCATCCCCTGGGGCCTTCTGCCTCTCCACAGCTGCCCTGCATTTTTACTTAGGCTCTCCTGACTGTCCAGAGCAGTGAAACCCACACCGAGCATGCAAGGCTCTGGTCTTGGCCTCTCAAGATGGTTTTGCAGGGAATAGAGCTGCCTGCCCTGGGAGAGTAAGAGGGGGTTCTCTGCCTGGAACCCACACTCCCTCATATTCTTGTTCCCAGTGGCTCAGCTCACTTTCCAAGAGCAGGAGAGACTAAGACTTCGCGGACAAGCTCACCCAAGCATGACAAACACCTCCTTCCTTTGTGCCCCACGGTACCCGATGGGGACGATAATGTTTACGATCGTGCTCTTCAGTGGTTAGTTTACACGCCATCCTCTCTCTTAGAGTATACAAGCTCTTTGAGGAAAGGAAAGGTTTCTTACATCTATATATATTTTCCATCTAATATGGCATTTGACCCACAGAAATGTCACTCGGTGAATGCAATTTATTCCTGAGAGAACGAGTAAGTAAATAAAAAAACAGGGTGTGTCACTGAGTTAAGGATGAATGGGGGAAGAACGAGAAGGAAAAGATAGGGGAGTGAGGGAATGATGAGTGTGGGAGGCAGCACCATGGTCCACTGCTTCCGAGTATCCACTCTTCTACCTTGCAACCAGAATCAGAACTCTGCTTTTTCAGTTGTACACACTGCCACCAACAAAAAGAATATACTTCCTACCCTCCACTGAAACCAGACATAACCTTATGACTAAGTTCTGTGACTAAATTAAACAGAAGTAGCAGTGTTGCATAAGAAATCAAGGAAAATCCTTTAAAAAGGAATGCATGTGCTTTTGGCTTGTGTCTTCATCTTTCTATGGCCAGAAGATATGTGATGGTTGGAGCTTAGCTGCCATGTTGTTCAATGAGGTAACCTTAAAACAAGCAAACAAACAAAAACAAAAGAAAAAAAACCCACATTGGAACAGGGAGGCAGAAAGATAGAAATCTTGATTTCTGTTAATCACAGAGCCACTATAACAGCCTAGACATCCTTCCTCTGAACTTTTTTTATGTAAGAGAAATAAATTTCCATTTCACTTGTTATTTTGCAGTTTGTTCATTTGGTTGTTGTTTTTTTCCCCATCATATACAATTGATATTAACCCAGAATCACAGGTTTATGGTAGAGCTGGTCCTAAAATCCACGCTTCATCTCTCCCAGTCTCCAGTTCTTTCTGACGCCAGCTGTAAGTCACTCTATGATGGCCTGACACTCCACACTCTCCCAGATCTTGCAGATGCCCTCCAAATGTCAACACAAAGCCATGACATAAAATAAGAGAATCTAGATCTTTTTTTGAAAACATTCAAAGTGAAAGATGATCCCTGGTCAATGTTCAAAACCTAGCTGATCGGCAGGGAGCAGACTGAACGCAATTCCCAAGGAACAGTCCCAGGAAGTACAACCAGGGAAACCCATCGATGACCACAGATCCTGGTACACTCACATTTTTGGTGGCTCCTGCATTTCAACTTTAAAGCATTTATCCTTCTGCAAAGGGGTGCACATGGGAGCAGGGTCTTACCTCCACCAGGGAATGCCAGTGTGCGATGGGCTTGCGTGGATATGACAGCATTTCACTCCAGTGGTCTCTGCCCAGCCTCTCAGCTTCGTTGCCTACTTGACACACGCCGATGATCTCATTGTGACCTACACTGTGAAATGGTCCACAAGTTATTTTTTTCCTAAAATTTTGGTATGTAAGAACAGCAACTACTCAATTTAACATAGAGGAATCAGGAAAGGGGTGGTTCTTTTCACTCCTGAATGTAAAAGCACAGGTCAACCTTAGCAGCCACTAGGACTTGGGGTTCAATATGGCACTCAGGGGCACAGAGAGGAAGGCCAGAGTCTGGCCCTCACACACCTGGGCTGTCTTAACACTGGCAGGACTTAGCTTGTTCCCAAAAACCCTGAGTTGGAAAAACCCCCTGATGCACACAAAGGATGCCACCTCTGGTTTTGGAACAAGGCTGACTTCAGGCTTTCAGATCTATGTAACAAAAAACGGGGGCACTGAAAGGAGTTTCTTGCACTGACGGCTGTTTCATTTCCGCAAACAGGAATCAAGAATGGGTCATGGAAGAGCTCTGAGTCTGGCAGCTGTAGCCTTGAGCTCACAACAAGGGCAGAATGGAGGTGGCTCCTGCCTCTTGCAAGACCTCTCTTTAGAAAACATGTTGTCTTTTCATGCTCTTCCCTCCTTCCTTCCAAGCCCAGCTTTGCTTCTCTGACCCAACTTCAGTTCCCTACTGTAGAAAAACACTGAGATCCTTTAATACCTAGCTAGTATTTCTGAAACATCCTTGGATAGGTCTCTGCCTTGGATCATTTTTTTTTTCCTTCCAGTTTTTTGTTATAAGTCCTTTGCACACATCCAGAATTACACGGCCCATCCTTTAATTCTCTGGGATCCAAATTCACAGGCTCTTTTTTCCTTCCTGCAAAGATGAGGGCTTTTTCTCCTATGGATGGTGCAAGGGGGAGGCAAGGGTGGAGAAGTGGTGTGAAGGATATTGGATTCTATGCTCATTAAAATCAGTTGCATGCAGGAGCCCCATGAAGTCTGCCATGGATTTTTCCAGACCAGGTTCATGAGTTTATTGAGAATTAAATTGAAGCAGAGCTCACATAATCAGATTTGTCGATGTGGGAAACTTGGCAATAGCTTGACAAATACTGGCTCAGCCCTCCACGGCTGGTGGGCCATGTTTCCTCCTGAGGCCTGACACTATTGGTGTTGTGTGTCGTCCAGAGGGACAGGATGAGGTCTACAGCCCAGCATGTACTGTCACACCCATGTGCAGCCGAGCCAACAGACGTGCTCCCTGGGTTGCAAGATGATTATGTTTCACCCAAAAATCTGCTGGAAAGAGTGTTCAGGGCACTAAGGCTGCTGGGCTGACATTTCAGGGTCTGTGGGAAAATTTTTAGCTGCAAATGATATTGTAAGACATTAGACGTCAGAATAATTTTTTTTTTTTTAATAATTGTGCCCAGACCACGTGGAAGGTTTCCAATTAAAAAAAGACTTTGCATTTTAGTCTAATGACTAGTTTAACATGTATAATTCCCTGTTGGTACTTCCTTTGCATTTTGAAATGACTGTTTTTCAAATCAGTCCTTTAAATACACAATTGGCTACAATGCAGGCTATAAATATCTCTTCCGTGTGGTATTAATTAGAAAGTCGAGCATCTTATACATTTTAATGTACCCCGTCATCCATACTGATTCTAGCAATTTCAAGAGAACATTTCTGTGTTTGCTTTCAGACTTAAGTGGAGAGAAATGATCTTTATTAAACATATTGGGAGAAGGGAAAAAAAAGGAATGAAGCTGTGTATTAGAAATGTTGATGGTCTGGCTCAAGTAATCATTCTGCTGTTTCGAGTGGAATCTTTCTGATATAGGCCGGGTAGGACTGCCTGGGGGAAGATTAAGATCTGTGGGGCGCACAGTTATCCAAGCTGAGATTCCAGGGGGTGTACAAGGATGGAGAGGGGAAGTGAGCAAGAGACAGAAGGACCAAGGAGGGAGAGAAATGAGAAACAGGAGAGCGTAGAGGCTTGTAAAACGGTGACTCCTTGTCAGTCAGCTCTCAGTGTGCTGCTTAGCGGCTGCACCAGGACACCAGCTAAGAATCCACGGCTGCCGCCCCTTCCCCCGGTCCTGGGCACAGGGGGTTTGCAATGAGAAACAGCTCCAGGCATCTCACCGGTCGTAGTCCATGACTGCTATGGACAGGTGGATTTGGTCAATGTTCTCGGGAGGGACGTCAAAGACTATGGCTTCATTGTAAACAGGATTCAGAGTGTTCCTCTTGGTGGATGTTTTCCTCTTTTTCAGTCGTCTGCCATCACACATCAGTGAAACTTTCACGTAGGGATCTGCACAGACCATAAGAAGCAGGGGTACTGTGAGGAGACATGCAGATTGAGGCCAGCAGTTTTGTCATGGTGGAGTTTCAAGGACCACAGGGTGCAGAAGCCCTTTACCTGCCTGCAGACTGGAGTCTGAGGATTTTAATTTATACGATGTCTGGGCAACGACTGGAGTTGGGGTAATTAAGTCATTCATTCAGGAAAAAGCACAGGACACACTCTCCTCAAAATGTGTGGAATTTAAAAATAGTGTGAAAACACCTGTTATCAAATTAGAAATGTTCCAGCTAGGATCCAGGACTTGCCAGGCTGCCACAGGAAGGGAAACGCCAAGCCATTCTCAAGGCATGGGGGAAGAGATGGCACGCTCTGACTTGGAGCCACCCCGTGGAGCCGTTTCCTAAAACCCAGGCCTTTAGGAGAGGGAGAAGCTAAACACCTAGACACAGCGAGAAGCTGGGGTGCAGGTGGATGTCCTTCAGTGCAGGGGCTTCAAGCTCTTGAGCTGCCTGCAGTTGAGTTGTGAAGCGGGAAGCAGTTCAGTAGGTCAGGGAGAGAAAAGATGCAGACTTGCTTGTGGGGCCGTGCTGAGACTGGGTGACAGCGGACAAGGCTGGTCTCTGCACCTGGGGGGGCATTCCTGGTTTCACCTCACTATTTTCCTGCTCAGTGGGGAGTTCTCCTTGCTTCACCTGTATAACCATGGGTGGCCCTGACACTCATATACCGTCCAGGAGGACTTAGAGGGCCAGAAGGGGTCACATCTTTTTTTCTGCTTGAATAAAACACTGGTATCCAGGAGGCAAAATATATTGCATCTTTTGATCTTAGTGACCAAAAGCTAGTGGACTAGGCATTTTGTGCCCACATTTTGGGAACCCCTGAAGAGGTGGCTTGTGAGCTTACATAAAGGAACTCTATTTCAGGATACTTTCTGTTAGGATTTTGTTTGTTATTTTTTGGCCATGCCAAGCAGCATGGGATCTTAGTTCCTCCACCAGGAATCTAACTAATGACCCGGCACTGGAAGCGTGGAATCTTAACCACTGGACTGCCAGGGAAGTCCCTCTGTGAGAGTTTAAAATTTAAGGATACATGCTTGATTCACTGGAAAAACCAAACTGCATACATAGTTCACTGATGGACCTTTCATAGAAGGATATAGGATATCAATCTTCTAAAAGCCTGAGGTGACAATTGCTTGTATCTGAGGAAAGACGCAATTAGATATATCAGCATGTGCAAACTGTGGGCCCAGTCCACAGTCACGTGGAGGAGAAGACCTAAGAGGGAATACTGGTAGCAATAATGAGAGCTAACACTGAGGAGCATTCAGTGTGTGCCACGCACCCATCCTTAGGCATCATAATCCTGTAACAACCCAAAGAGCCAGACACTATTATTATCCTCATTTTTACAGATGGGGAATCTAAAACCCAGAGAGACTCACTTGCCAGAGTCACACAGCTATTAGGTCTAGGACTAGGTTTAAACCTAGGCAGTTTGGTTCCAAAGTCCATGTACCTTTATTACTCTACTGGAAGCTTCATGAGGTGCTATATAAGAACTGTAGGAGGAAATCTGAATTTGAGATTGTCCCACCTGATGCTCCTGTTATGTCCATTGCCTTTAAATTCCTTGCTTTTATAATGGTAATGGTCAGCCTGCCAGCCGTGGGAAGATAGCAGAGGGAAAACATCAGTTCTCCAAGATCCACGTTGTCCTGTTGAGAAAGCACAAACTGAAGCGCTAGAAGTATATTCATTTGGCAGAAACCAACAAAATTCTGTAAAGCAATTATCCTTCAATTAAAAAATAAATAAATTTTAAACATAAAATAATAATAATAATAAAGAAAGTGTCTTTAGCTTGGTGCACATAGAAGCAGGGGCAGGGCAGCATTGCAAGGGGCTGCAATGGTCCTTCTGCTCATCTCACAAATCCCTCATGTCTTTTCCCTTCACATCGTCAATCACAAGAAGAATAAATGTTCCTACTTCCGGAGCCCCCTCCCTAAGGAAACACACTCATCTTTAGATGGCAGAACTGCAGACCATCTGGGTTCTGTCCCTTCTGTCTCATTACCTGCAGCCCTGCACAGAGAACAGAAGCCCCCACAGCCTAACTATCCCCATGGAGACCCCAATGTGACTTCACGCATATCCCCACCATAGTCTACACAGCCCCCAGGACAAAGCTACACAGAGTACCCAGCAGTGCTGTCTGCCTCACAGGCAGCCCAGACATGTTCTGTACACACCCCCCACAGCCTCGTGCACTCTCTCAAATGGGTCTCCATACAGCCCCTTGGAGACTCCTCATCCCTGGTTTCCTACATAGCTTTGATGCAGTTTTTCCCACAAACCTCATAAGGCACACCAACAGTCACCATCCATATGCATCCCTCCCCGACAGTCCCTCACTCTCCCCTACCTGGCCCCTCACCAAGTTTGCTGCAATACCTGCAAACACTCTCCATCCCAACACACGGGTACATGTGCCCATGCACACACAAACACACACACACCCCTCTGCCAGAACCCTGCACACAACCTGGTCACACACAACCTGTGCAGACCAGGATGTGGCTTCACTGAGGCCTGCAAACACTAGTCCCTACAGTTCTCTAGACAAGGACCCTGCAGAACAGCAGCCCATGAGCCCATACATCCACAGCCCTCGACACACTTGACACCTGTGCAGCCCTATGCAGTCTCTCCAAGCAGGCAGACATAGGAGGGGATCCAGGTCCCACAGCCCCCGATTGCTGACCGCTGGGCTCCCACTTTGCTAAAGCTTTTGCTTTCCCTTGGTGTGTCTCTAAGAAGCCCCACTTTCCTCTGCTGGGGAAAACATCTCCTCAGGCAGTGTGCAGCCAATCAAATAGGTCAGAAGACACCATTCTCTTTCTCCTTTTTAGCCCAGGGAAAATACAACCAGAAATGGAAAAAAAAAGCCAGTTCGTTTAGTTTCAATTTCTGTGATACCTGAGGTTATCAAGTGGGGTGTCTGGGTCTAATTAATATAGCTTCAGAATGATAATGCTCTGGGGTGTCCGGTTTTTTCCCTCAACATCCATAGCCTCTCTTCCCCTCCTTGATTCTCCAAGGATGCTTATATTTTTAGAAGCACAGATTCAGCTCTGGAAGGTCACCTCGCCCAACCTCCCTCCTTGACCGCTTCTGCAGGAGGATGAGGTGAAGGGAGCCTGTCTGGTCGCTAAGGCAGATGGATTGCTCTGTATCCCTGAACTCTGCCTGCTTCATGTAAATAAATGACCTCCCCTCGAAAGCATGCCAGGCTCTTCTGGCTCCGAGAGCCCTGATATCAAGAGACCTAGGTAGTTGGGCCTTTCCCTCTGGGGTGGAGGTGAGGGGAGAGATGACAATTCTACAGGAGTGGGGTGTCACATGGGCTGGGGCTAGACAGTTTTGTGTTGCTGGGGTTTTGACTGCAGCAGGAGGGTCTGCTGTCACTGAAGGATTTGATCCAGTTTCTGGCTAGTAGCTGAGGAAAAAGAGGAGCAACAGCTGTCCCCATAAATTACCTTTTTCTCTTTACACTCCTTGGCCTATTCCCTTGCCCTTGGACCTCTTCCGTCTGCCTAAAGCAGAAAGGCCCAGACATCTGTTCTTCTCAGAGGACTTTTCTCAGAGGGCTCAAGCCTCCTCTCCTCTCATCCTGCCCTAATAATCTTGGTCTGAACAAAGTAAAACAGGAGCAACCACAGCCATGTGTATGAAGCTCTATCATCATTTTTTCAGCATATGATTTCTGAGGGCCCCCACTGCACAAGCTCTGTAGGGCTGGATATGTGATGATGCATCTACTCCAGTCCCCACCCTCAAGGCCGAGGCACACAACTGAATGTACTGTGTTAAGTTACTTTTGTGCTAAGTATGTTTTCCTCCAACACAAACCTCTTTCATTCACAAATATTCACATTATATTGCTGTTTGCTCATGAGTTAAAAGGAAAAAAAATATGCTTCAGATTTGGTTATATATTCAGAATATGAACTAGGGCTAAAGTCCACTTTTGTACTTAAAAAAAAAAAAAAACCCAGGCAAATTAAAGATTTATTAGGGAGAAAATTAGGGGAAAAAGGCTTGGTTTGATTTCTAAGTGCTTTAAAAATAAATCATTTAAAATTATCTGAACTATGAAAGTAAAGAGTGATAAAATTCAAGTACAAACGTTTTTAAGTATAATAGTAAAATATCTTCTTTTCTTACGTACATACCACCTAAGTCACTCCTTTCCCCAGAGTAACACTGTGAATAATCACATTTTTTTTTTCGTCCTCCATCCACCATCCATCTGCTTATTCTCTTAACATCTGTTGTGGTTGTTGAGCATTGCTCTCTTCCAGGTGCTGGAAGCTGTTTTTGCTGTGGTGAACAACAGATGTGGTCCCTTGAGAAGTGACCAGCTTGTGGGCTATGAACAGGAGTTGATGGAACCTAATGCTAATTCTGCTTTCTCCCCACCAGCCCATACTGATTTGGGGTTAAGGATCTATGGCTCCTGATGTGTATAAATATTCCCTTTAAATCAGTGGTTCTCAACCAGAAGCAATTTTGTTCCCTCAGGGCACATTTGGTGTTATCTGGATAAATCTGTAACTTGTACAACTGGGGAGGCAGGTGTTACTAACATCTAGTAGGCAGAATCCAGGGATGTTGCTAAACATTCCACAGTGCACAGGGGAGCCCCTCACTACAATGAATTATTTGGTCCAAAATGTCAATAGTGCAAGGTTGAGAAATACTGCCTTACACAGAAGTACTCATATTGTTAGTAAAAATTTTTCCAGAATGCTGATAAAAGTCAAATATAAAAGAGTATGGATTGTCTGGCTTCTTTTCCAACTTGACAGAAATCAGATATGCAGAGGTGTCACTGGTGGCTAAATGCCCTGGAGGGGTACAAGGGGAAGGAAAATGTCATACAAAGAAATGCTTCATTTGTTTCTGCTTTGTGTGGCCAAGGTCAGTATTGTTGGCAAGATATATGGGGAACTGATAGCAAATGTGTGTGAATTCTATACCTGTGAACCTGTAAACTCTTTCTGTGATGTTTACCTGTAGTGGTCTGTGATAGTTCTAGTCTTTGTCTAGCTAGCGCACTTTTGCATTCCTATCCTTGGGTTCTTCTGGTGAAATCCTTCCCAAATCCATAAAGTTCTAGAAGGGCTGCTGCAGGAATTCAGACCAAAGTATTCATGACCCTGTCCACTGTCTTCTGTTCAGGGATGAGTATGTTACCCACACAGGGAGATTTAGAGTCTTCTCTGGGACTAAAAAAATTAATATTGAGAAAGAGAAATTTTAATTTTATTGGAGTTATTAACTGGAAAGATATGAAACTAGCATTGCTGTAAGGTTCTTGTACTGAATATAAGTAGCACACTATCACTTTAAGTTAGGCTCTGTATATTAAAAACATATACCATAAACCCAAAAGAAATGACTAAAATAACATAATTTATCAACTATAAATTAGTTAATAAGCCAACAAAAGGGATAAGACACATGCTTTCAATTTATAGATTCAATGCAATCCCTATCAAGCTACCAATGGTATTTTTCACAGAACTAGAACAAATCATTTCACAATTTGTATGGAAATATAAGAAACCTCGAAAAGCCAAAGCAATCTTGAGAAAGAAGAATGGAACTGGAGGAATCAACCTGCCTGACTTCAGGCTCTACTACAAAGCCACAGTCATCAAGACAGTATGGTACTGGCACAAAGATAGAAATATAGATCAATGGAACAAAATAGAAAGCCCAGAGATAAACCCACACACCTATGGACACCTTATCTTCGACAAAGGAGGCAAGAATATACAATGGAGAAAAGACAATCTCTTTAACAAGTGGTGCTGGGAAAACTGGTCAACCACTTGTAAAAGAATGAAACTAGAACACTTTCTAACACCATACACAAAAATAAACTCAAAATGGATTAAAGATCTAAACGTAAGACCAGAAACTATAAAACTCCTAGAGGAAAACATAGGCAAAACACTCTCCGACATAAATCACAGCAGGATCCTCCATGACCCACCTCCCAGAATATTGGAAATAAAAGCAAAAATAAACAAATGGGACCTAATTAAAATTAAAAGCTTTTGCACAACAAAGGAAACTATAAGCAAGGTGAAAAGACAGCCTTCAGAATGGGAGAAAATAATAGCAAATGAAGCAACAGACAAACAATTAATCTCAAAAATATACAAGCAACTTCTGCAGCTGAATTCCAGAAAAATAAACGACCCAATCAAAAAATGGGCCAAAGAATTAAACAGACATTTCTCCAAAGAAGATATACAGATGGCTAACAAACACATGAAAAGATGCTCAACATCATTCATTATTAGAGAAATGCAAATCAAAACCACAATGAGGTACCATTTCACACCAGTCAGAATGGCTGCTATCCAAAAGTCTACAAGCAATAAATGCTGGAGAGGGTGTGGAGAAAAGGGAACCCTCTTACACTGTTGGTGGGAATGCAAACTAGTACAGCCACTATGGAGAACAGTGTGGAGATTCCTTAAAAAACTGGAAATAGAACTGCCATATGACCCAGCAATCCCACTGCTGGGCATACACATCGAGGAAACCAGAATTGAAAGAGACGCGTGTACCCCAATGTTCATCGCAGCACTGTTTACAATAGCCAGGACATGGAAGCAACCTAGATGTCCATCAGCAGATGAATGGATAAGGAAGCTGTGGTACACATACAGCTGTGGTACATATACACAATGGAATATTACTCAGCCATTAAAAAGAATACATTTGAATCGGTTCTATTGAGATGGATGAAACTGGAGCCAATAATACAGAGTGAAGTAAGCCAGAAAGAAAAACACCAATACAGTATACTAATGCATATATATGGAATTTGAAAGATGGTAACGATAACGCTATATGCGAGACAGAATAAGAGACACAGATGCATAGAACAGTCTTATGGACTCTGAGGGAGAAGGTGAGGGTGGGACATTCTGGGAGAATAGCATTGAAACATGTATATTATCATATGTGAAACAGAACACCATTCCATGTTCGATGCATGAGACAAATGCTCAGGGCTGGGGCAATGGGATGACCCAGAGGGATGGGATGGGGAGGGAGGTGGGAGGGGGGTCCAGGAAGGGGAACACATGTGAACCCATGGCTGATTCATGTCAATGTATGGCAAAAACTACTACAATATTGTAAAGTAATTAGCCCCCAACTAAAATAAATAAATTTATTAAAAAAAAAAAGATACATGCTTTCAAAATATTAAGCTAATCCAAAAGACAGCAGAAAAAAGGAAAAGGGAATAAGACTAGAAGAGACATAAATGATAGAAATGGAAAACAAATAGTAAGATGTTAAATTTAAACAAGATAATTTTAATAATCACATAAAGGTAAAAGATCTAAGCATTCAAATAAAAGGCAAAGATTATCTAATTCAGTAAATAGCAGGACCCAATATTATACTCTCTCTACAAGAAATTTAATTTAACTATACAGGTGTATGTACATTAAAAGTAAAAGAATAAAAAACAATATGCCACACTTAAACTAATAAAAAGAAATCTGGAGTGGTTAAGTTAATATCAGACAAAGTATATGTAAGAGCAATGAATATTACCAGGAAAAAGAGGGTCATTTCATTATCTGAAGCAAAAACTTATAGAACTGTGAGGATAAACAAGTTGAGGTCAGAGATTTGAATACCTGAACAGCACTATCAACTAACTTGGCCTAATGAGTGGCATTAAAGAAACACCAAACAGCAATAGAATACACATCTTTTCAGGTGAACCCAGAACACTGAACATGAAAGATCATATTATAGCCCATAAAACAAGTCTCAATTAAATTTGAGAAGGAATCAAAGTGTATTCTCTGGCTGCAATGGAAATGAATTAGAAATCAATAACAAAAAGATATCTGGGAAATCTCTAAATATTTGGAAACTAAATAACACACTTCTAAATAACCCCTGGATCAAAAGGGAAGTAAAAAAAGAAATTAGGAAAGTATTCTGAACTGAATTGAAAACACAATGAAAATTTGTGGGTACAGTTAAAGCAGTACTCAAGAGGGAAATTTATACCACTAAAATGCTTATGCTACACAAGAAGAAAAATATCAAGCTACTTAACAATGTTCTTACTGCAGGTGGTAAGGAGTACCCACATGACTAATCTTAGCTGGTCAGTCTTTACTCCCTTCATCAGAGGGGGATCAGTGTAGCCTAGAGCCCTTAAGTGAACAAAAACAAGTAACCATCATAAATTATGGGCTTCCCTGGTGGCTCAGATGGTAAAAAATCTGTCTGCAATGTAGGAGACCTGGGTTCAATCCCTGGGTTGGGAATCCCTGGAGGAGGGCATGGCAACCCACTCTTTCAGTCAAAGTCTAGTCCCTTCTGTAGAATGTGCAGGGTTTAGGTACCCCAGGCTTGTTGAGTCAGTCCTTTACTATATATACATAGTGCCCTCCTTTCAGCTTCCTTTTCACACATATTTTCCTGTACTGAAAAGGGGAGAATTGATTGTGGTCCATCACTTGTATACCCAACCATCACACATTCTTGCCCAGAGATCAACAGTTGATGACACAGAAGGCATTCTGGAAGGAGGTTAGGTTAACAGCAGGGACTGGCAGAAATATTACACAGAATAAGATATTAGTTAGTGGAGTCACTCAGTTGTGTCCGACTCTTTGTGACCCCATGGACTGTAGCCTACCAGCCTCCTCCGTCCACGGGATTTTCCAGGCAATAGTACTGGAGTGGGTGCCATTTCCTTCTCCAAGATAGCATAAGGGCTGATCATAATGGAATTGAGCTAGAACTCTATAATAAAAAGATAAGAGTGTTTTTATATGTTTAGAAACTAAGAAATACACTTACAAATAACCACGGTTCCAAGTAAAAATCACAATGAAAATTAGAAATATATTGCATTTACGGTCCTCATCCCTGCTCGCGACACAGGGTTCCTAAAACCCTTGTAAATCCCTAAGTGATAAGAGCACTAAGAGCATCTTCTGTTTGAGTGAGGCAACTGTGGGTAAGTTCCCTGATGGCTTCTGGATGGGAACTAGTCACCAAAAAGACCAAGCCATGATTAGAAACTCAAAATTTTCAGTACTACCCCCTACCCATTCTCCAGATACGGGAGAGGGCTGGAAATGAAGCTTGATAATTGACCATGCCTACATTAGAAAGCCCCCATAAATTATTTAAAGTATTGGTTCCAAATATCTTCCAGGTTGGTGAAGACATCCATGTATCAGGAAGGTGACACATCCCCCAACTCCATGGAGTCAGAAGCTGCTGTGCTCAGGACCCTCTCAGATCTCATCCAATGTATCTCTGTTCATCTGTATTCTTTATCACATCTTTTAATGGACTGGTAAAGCAAGTAAATATTTCCCTGACTTCTGTGAGCTATTCTAGCAAATAATGGAATCCAAGGAGGAGGTCATGGGACCGTCTGACCTGTAGCCAAGTTGGACAGAAGTTGTGGATAATCTGGGCACTTGCCACTTGTGACTGACATCTGAAGCCAAGGAAGTCTCATGGGACTGAGTCCTTAATCGGGTAGATAGTGTCAGAATTCAGTTAAATTTTAAGACACCCAGGTGGTCTCAGAATTGTCTGTGAAATATATAAGAAAAACCCCAACTTGTTTAGCGTCAGAGGTGTGAGTGTGGTAGTCAAAAGAGAGTAAAAGAAACACATAGGAAGAGAACTGTAGGATTTTCCCCCACACAAATGCTTAAGAATCAAATTAATGGAAAATTTCTAGCTTTAAAAACTGTAACATGGAACAAAATAATCAAAGCATCTATCTAAAGAACTTGGAAAAAGAACAACAAATTAAACCCAAACTAAGTAGAAGGAAGGAAATAATAAATTTAAAAGCCAGAAATTAATGACATAAAAACAATATATTTAAAGAAAATCAATGAAGCCAAAAGTTAGCTTTGAAAAGGCTAAATAAAAACTGTTAACCTTTGTTAAAATAGGTAAAAAAGAGAGGGTAGGGGAAAAAAGGCAAAAATAATCATGTCATGGTTGAAATGCAACACCACTATGGATCTTTACTAAAAACATTAAACAGATAATAAAATTATTTTATAAACACCTTTACATCCACCTTTACACTTTTACAGATGATAAAAATTAGACATAATGTACAAATTTTTTGAAGTGATATTTTTAAAAAATTAAATAAAATATGAGAAAACTGAATGAAGAAAAACATGAAAATGATAGCACATTACTTCCATGTGTTTTACCTCAAGTTTATAAGGTTAATTTAACATATGAAGTTTTAAAAATATAATTGTTCATAGTAAAATAATAAAGAGGAAAATCATATAATTATCTAAATGAATATAGAAAAATATGATAAAAATCAAGCATCTATTTATGGTAAACGTTTTTAACAAACCAGATATACAAGAGGAATTTGCTTATCTCATGGAGGGCCTTTAAAAGCAAGGCTACAGCATTGATGTACTTACTGGTGAAATGTGAAAAGCTACCCAATTAATGTAAGAAATAAGACACATTACTGCTTATATTCCTATACTGTACTTCAGGCCTTAGCTAGGGAAATAAGGTATGGAAAAAAAAATAAAATTTTGACATGAAGAATTCATTCTGTCATTTATTTCTCCTGTGTAAAGAAATAAATCCTGGGAAATTCCCCAGTGGTCCAGTGATAGGACTGTGCTTTTGCTGCCAAGGGCCTGGATTCGATCCCTAGCCAAGGAACTAAGATTCCACAAACCATGTGGCATGGCAAAAAAAAAAAAGAAATTTAAAAAAGCTACAGGTAGATCATTATAATTAATAAGTATGCTTATTGATGACTGGTGGATTGATGGCTATAAGTAAATAAAAATAGATTTAATTTTTATGTACCTGAAAAAAAGATTAAAAAACAGAAAAAAAACAAAAAACAAAAAAACCCTTACTTAAAACAGCATCAGAAAACACCAAAACCCTGGAATAAATTTACCTAAAACTGTACACTATTTTTTTTTATAGAAAAAAGATAAAGCATTATTGAGTAAAGTTAAGGAAGGTTTAAATAAATGAAGAGATACACTATGTCCAGAGATTGGAAGAACTCAATATTACACAGATATTCTCCAAACTGACCTACAGGCTAAATGTAATTCCAATCAAATTACAATTTGACAAACTGATTCTAAATTTAACCTGGACATGCAAAGTGCTAAGCAGTCAAGATTCTCTTGAAGAAGAACAAATTGGGAGATCTTACTCTACCTGATAGGAAAACTTACTAGAATGTTACTGGGCTAGTGGAGCATTTGTGCAGGGAAAATAACCCCATGGAGTTGTGTAGAGAGCTCAGAAACTGACTCATGCATCTACGGACATTTGTCGTATGTACCAGTTTTCTTCATTTGTCTCTCCACCTACTCCTTGCTCTACGCCCTCAAAGGCTGTCCTCCTCAGAAAGAAATAAAACTTAATATACTTATTAAGAAACTTAAACGTCTGACAGAGTTTGGAACAAGCTAGTGATAGGCACGTGAACACACGCAATCCACACAGCAAATAAAATCAAGATAATTCGTTTGTTTGTTCTTCATTCAACAAACATTTATGGGATACAATTATTTGTCAGGTACTCTTCAGGGTGGGCTTCTCTGATGGCTCAGTGGTAAAGAATTCACCTGCAATCCAGGAGACGTGGATTCAATTCCTGGGTTGGGAAGATCCCCTGGAGAAGGAAATAGCAACCCATTCCAGTATTCTTGCCTGGGAAATCCCATGGACAGAGAAGCCTGGCAGGGCTACAGCGAGTCAGACACATCTTAGTGACTAAACCAACACCACCACTACTCTTCAGGCTACTAGGAATCCATCAGGGAACCAAATAGGCAAAAGCCATTTGCCACCATGAGTCTTATATTTCTTATGTGTAAAGCTTGACAATGAGCAAAACAAACTATATACAGACATACACATACATGTATATATATATTATACATATATAAATATACGTATAATACACACACATATAATACAATGCAGAGAAGAAAAAAGTGCAGAGTGGGATTAAGCAGTATTGCAGAATTAAATAAAATGTTAAGTAGGGAAGCCTTCATAATAGAGTTCCTTTTTGAGTGAAGACCTTTAGAAATGAGGTTAGAAAGCTAGTAATGCAGCTAACTGGGGGAAAGTGCGCACAGATCAGGGAGCAAGTACAGAGGCAGTGAGGCGGGAGTGCACCTGCCTGCAGAAGGGAATGGAGATAGTAAGCAGAGAAGGGAGGAAAAAGTGGTGAGGACACGGAGGTTGTGAGGGACTGAATCATGCAGGTTATCATAAGAACTTTGCTCTAAGTGGGAATGGAAGTCATTAAAAGATTAAAGCCAAGAAACAGCACAATGTGATTTTATTTTAATGGGATCACTCCGGCTTCCATGTTGAGATGAGTCTGAGGGGACAAGGGCAGCAGCAGGGCCAGCAGTTAGGAGATGACTGTAACGAACCTGGTGAGAGGTGATGTGGATCGGTCCACAGAAAACAGTGGTGAGAGGGCATCAAATTTTGAAGATGAAACAACAGTTTTCTAACAGAATAAATGATAGAAAGAGAGTAGTCAAGGATGATTCCAGTACTTTCGGCCTGAGTTAGTGAGAAGGTGGAATTGCCATTAACTTGCATATCTAAATGGAGAGGGAGAAGGCACTGGACTATGCGAAAGTGCAAGTGTTAGTCACTTAGTTGTGCCCGACTCTCTGTGACCCCATGGATTGTATCCCACCAGGCTCCTCTGTCCATGGAATTCTCCAGGCAAGAACACTGGAATGGATTGTCATTCCCTTCTCCAGGGGAATTTCCAGACTCAGGGACGGAACCCGGGTCTCCTGCATTGCAGGAAGATTCTTGACCCTCTGAACCACCAGGGAAGGCTATGGTAGAGACCAAGAACTCAGTTCTGTATGCATTAAATGTGCGATCCAAATGGGAAGGTCAGGGAGCCAATTAGATACGAGTATGGAGATCAGGGGTAAGAGCCAGGCTAGAAATACAATGACCAACTCCTGGGTGGAACAAAGAATGCAATCACACTATATGGCTCAGCTATTAACTAAGTTTACATAATAATGATACAGATAGGAATAACTATCTCTACACATTTGTAATATTACTATTTTGAGAAGTTGGAGGAGCAAGAGTGTGTGTTTGTGTAGTGCACTTATGAGCTAAATCTTCAACTTTCCTAACAAAATTTGACAGAAATCTAAAACTAAAAAATAAAATAGAGCATTAAAAAATATGGAGGCACATTTTGAAACAAACAGTTGAAAGTGTTTGGTTTGAAGACTGAGAACTGAAGCTAGGGGTACAAACATATAGAGGACTTGTTATTTAAAAGTCCTGAAGTCGGGATGTGTGGAATAACAGGGTGATGTCTTAGTGATTCCTTATTATGCAACCTTAGATAAACTACATAATTTCTTGGTTTATCAGTTCTCTGCTCTTAGTTTCTTCATTTGGAAACTAGTGCTGTGCTGTGCTTAGTTGCTCAGTCATGTCCGACTTTGTGATTCCAGGCTTCTCTGTCCATGGGGATTCTCCAGGCAAGAATATTGGAGTGGGTCCCAACCCAGAGATCGAACCCAGGTCTCCCGCATTGCAGGCGGATTCTTTACCATCTAAGCCCTGTGTATGTGCTTAGTCGCTCAGTCATGTCCGACTCTTGTGACCCCATGGACTGTAACCTGCCAGGCTCCTCTGTGGGATTTTCCAGGCAAGAATACTGGAGTCGGTTGCCATTTCCTTCTCCAATCTAAGGTCTAGGGTTGTTAAAAAGATTAAATGAGAAAATCTGCATCTGCAGTAAATAAGAGGTAGCTAATATTACTGCATTTGATGTGTGCTTCTCATTCTCATTGGTCTCTGTACTCTTCTAGAGGGAGTCTGACTTCTCCATCTTTCCTAGTGGCAGACACTTACAAGTAGCTTAGTATTTCTTGAACCGATGCACACATGAAGAGGTGCAAGAGTTCTTGGATATCTGCTGCAGCCCCCGTAGCCTAGCTTCCTCAAGACTTTGGGTCAAATTTCCAGGAAGCCACTAAGCTATCGGACATCTGGTCACCACCCACCCTGTATCCTCCAGCACTAATGACTCACTGAGAAATCCTGTTCTTACAGAGTCTCTCACAAAAACAAAAAACACTTGTGAGATAAAGCAGGATGAAATAATTATTTATCAAGTAGAGAGAAAATTCCAGTTGCAACATTTCTCTCAAAGGTCACTAATTTTCACTGTAACAATCACACTGATGGCCCAAAACTGGCCCACCTGTAAATGGAAGCTTGCAATGATTTGGTCATTCAGCTTTCTCAGAAACTGCCACCATATTCTTGATACTTGTCCCAGACGTGACAAAATTGGCAAAAACATCCTTTTTCAGTGACAGATCCTACCAATAATTAGCATGCACTGTTAAAGTAACTGTTGATTGCACTTTATTTATAGATATTAACATGATTAATTGCACTGGAAGTGTTCCTGGAGGATGACGCTCTCTGAGCTGGTGCTGGGGGACGAGAGAAGCCAGCAGCCCTCACAGGGCCCTGGGAGAGGACTGCCATCAGCCCACTCCTTTTCCTTTTTTGAATCATTCCCTCAAACGATTCTAGATGTAATTTCACAGGACTGGCCCTACATTGGAAAGTATTACTCTAATGATATGCTCAGTTAGGAATACACAGGATAATAACATCACATATATATTAGATCACTTTACAGCTGACCAAAAACATGACATCACTATCTTTTCTGATTTTTATCTGCTTCCCTGGTTTTAAATGCCACTTATGTACATGGAGGACTCCAACATTTATGTCTCCACCCCCACCTCTTCCTGCATTATAAACTCATACATCCAGGTGCCTTCTTTAGGTGTCTAGTTAATTGTCTAATAGGCATCTCAATCTTGATATTTCAAAAATGGAACTGATTTCCCTCTCCTGCTCCCAGCCATCCTACCCATTTTTTCCATTTCAGTTTGGTAAACACATCCTCCGAGCAGCTCCCTAAATCTGGTAGTAATTAGATTTTGTATTCCTCCTCTCCTCTCACCCTCCCACATCTGCAAGTCATGTTATTTCTCCCTCCAAAAATATCTAGTCTGTCCAATTTTATCCTTCTCTATGTTGCTATCCTATTCCAAAATGCCATCACCTTCTCACGTAACTCCCTTAGAATCATGAAGGCAAAAAGAGAAGTGAGTCCGTGAGTCAGGATGGCTGCTATGATATGATCATATCACATGATGCTATATGGCTCACAGTTGCTCAAGCTGGAAGGAAGCCTCTGTTGCTTGCTTACATATCCTCATGCTTACCCTGAAACATGACTGAGTCTGGGATTCCCAGTCTGGACTGGTGCACTGGTGAGGACTCAGAGGATTGGTTCCACCGGTGTGGGGATGGTGTGGTTCCTGACCGCCCCACATGACTGGGGCGTCCCCTTAGAGGCTTCTAAGAGTATAATCTAGGGGCTGGATGATGAGTTCGCATGTGTACATGCGTGCTGAGTTGCTTCAGTTGTGTCCGACTCTTTATGACCCTATGGACTGTAACTTGCCAGGCTGCTCTGTCCATGGGATTCTCCAGGCAAGAATACTGGAGCGATTGCCATGCCCTCCTCCAGAGGATTTTCCCGCCCAGGGATTGAACCCGCATCTGCTGTGTCTCCTGCATTGCCGGTGGATTCTTTACTGCTGAATCACCAGGGAAGCCCAGCAAGTTTCCATCAAGGTAATTTAGTCACTAAGTCATGTCCAAATCTTGCAACCCCAAGGACTGTAGCCTGCCAAGCTTCTCTGTCCATGGGATTTTCCAGGCAAGAATACTAGAGTGGACTGCCCTACCCTCTTCCAGGGGATCTTCCCGACCCTGGGACTGAACCCACGTCTCTTTAGTCTCCCGCATTGGCAGATGGGTTCTTTACCACTAGCGCCACCTGGGAAGCCCAATTTTGCTTTAGGCTATATCAATAGAGGTACAGTCTAGGGAGGGAGGTTATACACCAGCCTCAACACACCCGAAACCTGAATTCTGTTCTGGGCACCTGCAGTTTAGAGATGTATGATCACCTGAAAGATGGTGAGAAGAGCAACTACCATGAGATGGACAGGATCAGTACTACATGAGGAGCAATGAGGAGGTATTAAATTTTCAGGAAAAGGTTTGAGAAAGACAAGACTCTTTTCAGCACAGATCTGAAGTGGAGTCATACAAAAGAGGGACTAAACTCACTCTTAATGGTTCCAAGGTTTAGAACCACGGCCAACAAGGGGAAGATATAGGGAGATTTAGAATATTCTCCTCTATCACAATCCAAAATCATGGTCTGTTTGTCTTTGAAGGGGGAGAATTTACTATCTGTTCAGCAGATTTCTCTGCTTTAGAGAGGAATGGGGTGGTTAACAATGTAAAGTCTTTCCCAGCCCTGATGTCCTGCAGTTCCCTGATCTCAGACATCAACTGGTAGGCAAGAGGAGACAATCAAGTTTTGGAGCAAGGCAACCGTGTTATCAGAATTGTGATTAAGGAGCGAGGACTTGGTAGAGTGTGCGACTGTATCTGAGGGGGAAATCTAGAGGGACTAGGAGGTCAGAAATGGTGAGGGCTTCTGACTAAAGCTGCCTAATTCAGCATCTTAGGAACACGCGACCTTTAAAAGGAGACATGGAAAAGAGGAGGTGAACTCCAATCTTGGTGCACCAAGCACAAGACTTTCGGGTATTGGAGTCTTGATGAGACTTCTTATTCTTTCTCAACTTGCTGCCCTAATAAATTCTTTAAGATTCACATATGAGTTTTTTTAATACTCCTATTTTCCCAGGGAGCGTGTCTAGTCAAAGACTGTCCTCAGTGAACACAAAGAGAATTTTAAAAGTTAAAGAGCTACAGAAAAGACTTTCGTATTTAAGTTGAAGGTAGAACAATCTATTCTGTTAAGACATTTAGGAGATCCATCAATTCTTAATAGAAAAAAAGGAACAAGATGAAAATTTGTTCTTCTTTAAAGAAAAAGTCTCATTTGGGAACAGAAGAGCATCTTTAGAAGCTTGGGCATTGTGTGATGACTCTGACTGTTACAAGGTGTTTCGCTGGCTTTTGAAGAAAAAAAAAACATTAAGATGCATTGGAAATAATTAAGAATTCACCCAGCATTCTAAGCTTCTTTGTCATCCCAAACATTCCATCAAAACTAAGAATTCACAGAGTTTAGGGGAGACGAGAGGATGAGATTCTCTAGTAAAGATGCCCTCTAAAGGGAAACACGACAGTTAGTGAATTAAACCAACATGCTCAGTGGAATGAACAATCATAAAGAAAAAAACATTATTTTTACTCTACTCTGGATGGAGATCTGCTCCACGGATAATCCCAGGACACAGGGTGTTTTTAACCTTATTTGGAGATAAGCACTACTATCCTAACTTCTTTCTGGCCCCATGAATTTTGCTCCATCCTTACTGCCACTCTTAGAGCTTAGTACATAGGTCACCAAGCCATTTCATTTGTTCTCCAAAATGTGTCTTGATTACAACTCTTCCTATCTATTCCCTCTGCCTCAGTCTCTGCAAGATTACTTGGGGATAACTCTACCTTTTCCAATCCGTCCTTCACGTAAACAGACTTGACCATTTCGTTTGCTTGCTTAAATCCTTCGACAGATCCCAGATGCTCTTAGGTTCAAATGTGAATTTCTTAGCATATCCTTTGAGATGACTCCAAGGATAACTCCTATTGTTTCTCCTGCCTAACATGTCCAGTCCTCCAGTCAGTCTGAACTATTCTTACTCCCTACACAAACCTTACACTTTTATTTGTGAACAACTCTACTCACTTCTCTGCTGGTAAAATGTTGGTTCTTTTTTTGGGGGGGGGGGGTTGAAGATTTGGCTTACAAGTTTCCCCTTCTGTGCAGGCATCCTGTCTCTCCAACCCTGTGCTCTCTGCTGTGGCAGCCCTCTGTCCACATTTCTATTACCATATGAAATTAGAGATACTTATTTTAGACTGTGAAAAGCTGAAGGCTGGAGCTATATTTTCTTTTGGTACTTTTATCTGGGCCCCTGGTCATTTTACAGAAGAGAACCTTGGGTCGGAGAGGTTAAGCAATCTTCCCTGGGTCACACAGCTGGTTAGTGCTAGAGCCACACTCCAAGCAAGCAGGTTGACTGCAGAGCCCATGGCGCTCCTAAGTGGGGAGTCCTTGCAGAGTGCAAGAGAACTGGGGACTGGGGGACTGGGGGACTGGGGAAGGGGAACATGGCTAAACTCTCGTGGAGACTTGAGAAGCTTGGAGTTGCTGAGCTGGGAGCTACAAGCCTCCAGATCCTTCTCTTAGCCACAGGTTTCCACCCTCAGGGCTGACCTTCTCACAACTTGCATCAGTAGGAACTTGCTTTTGCCTTTACAGCTAGAGAGGAAAAAAGAAAAAAAAAAAAGAGAGAAAAGCTACCTTGACTGAATCCCATTTAAGAACTAGGGCAAATGGGGCTTTAGCAAAAGAGGATCTGCCTTTCTTTCATACACAAGCATTAGACCGTTTCCCTCCATTTCCACTAAAACTTTCTAATACTCCTTAGGGAAATAAGAGATTCTGTTACAATAAAGGGTACTGTAGGTGTAATTAGGGGGCACCTCAGATGTACTTCCAATAAAAAACAACAGTAATAGTCTCCTTCTCTAAAAAATAACAAACTAAAAATACATGTAAAGATAGAGAACAAACTTGTGATTGCCAAGGGGTAGGGAGGGAGAGGGATGGACTAGGAGTCTGGGGTTGGTAGATGCAAACTATTACATTCAGAATGGATAAACAACAAGGTCATGCTATACAGCACAGAAAACTATATCCAATCTCCTGGAATAAACCATAATAGAAGAGAATATAAAAAAGAATGTGTATGTGTGTATAACTGAGTCACTTTGCTGTACAGCAGAAATTAGTACAACATTATAAATCAACTATTTGATGTTTAGTCGCTAAGTCATGTCTGACTCTTTTGTGACCCCATGGACTGTAGCCCTCTAGGCTCCTCTGTCCATGGGATTTCCCAAACAAGGATACTGGAGTGTGTTGCCATTTCCATCTCCAGGGGATCTTCCCAGCTCAGGAAATGAATCTGCATCTCCTGCATTGGCAGATGGATTCTTTACCACTGAGCATCCAGGGAAGCCCCAAATCAACTACACTTCAAAGAGTAAAGATAAGTAAAATACATGGAAAGCACTTAGCACAATGTCTGAAATACATGTGTGAATTCATTATCTGTGTTGCTCCCATACTTCCTAGAGCAGTGAGTGCCTGGCACAGGGTAGGTCCATAAATATTAAACGCAATGCATCAGTGAATGAATAAGCAATAGTCTCTACAGGAAAGGAGAGAGAGACTGATCAGGGAGAACATAGAACAAAGACTCCTCTCTATCAGGGTGACCTACATTTGAAGACACTCTTACATCCTGATGTGCAAACTACATGAATACAGGAGACACATAGATGCTACAAGAATTTCCTCCATATATACAATGGAATATTACTCAGCCATAAAAAGAAAGAAATAATGCCATTTGCAGCAACATGGATGGACCTAGAGAGATTATCACACTAAGTGAAGTAGGTTAGAGAGAAAGACAAATATCATATGATATAACTTATATGTGGAATCTAAAATATGAACACAAATTAATATATCTATGAAACAGAAATAGACTCACAGACACAGAGAACAGACTTGGGGTTTCCAAGGGGGAAGGGGAGTGAGGGAGGGATAAATTAGGAGTTGGGGATTAACAGATACATATTACTATATATAAAATAGATAAACAACAAGGACCTACTGTATAGCACAGGAAGCTCTACTCAATACACTGTAATAACCCATATGGGAAAAGAATCTGAAAAAGAATGGATATATGTATATGTATAACTGAATCACTTTGCTGTACACCTGAAACTAATACAATATTGTAAGTCAACTATGGTCCAAGATAAAAAATTAAATAAAAAGAATTTCCTAGGCTATGGAAAGAATTATACAGGAAATAAGACAAGATATTCTTTTGAAATGGTATGGCTCTCCTTGATACAGAAGGTGATCAGATACCAGCAGAGAGGTTAAATAACTTGTCTGTGGTTACAAAGTTCACCAGTGTCAAGAATGGGTCTTTCCACCTGTGTGCTTTCTCTGGCCCTAAGTCTTCATTCAAAGGTGGTGGATTTTAGAATGTATCAGGAACTCTCTCTTCTCTCAGAAGGCACAGTTCTCATTCACCTAGGATGAGAACAAAGGTAGCTATGTGGGAGGCAGGGGAGAACCTGGGCATGTTTTAAAAAAGTCTCTTTAAATTTATTTATTCATCTACTCAATAAGTATCTGTGGAACACATGCCATGTAACAGGCACTATATTAGGTGCTGGGAATATAAAGGAGTAAAAAAGGATAAGAATCCTTGCTGTAATGGAGTTGCCATTGTAGGTAACATTCTAGAACTTAGACAATAAACAAATTAAACAAATAAATGATATTGGATGTTAAATGGTAAAAAAAAAAAAAAAAGCTGCCAAAAATTATAGGGAGATAGGAGGCTGTGAAAAGAACTGCATTTTTAAATAGGATGGTCAGGGAAGACCTCAGAGACGAGGAGGGTTAAAAAAAGACCTAAGGGAGACTTCTCCAGCCGTCTGATGGTTAAGTCTCTGCACTTCCTTGGGGAATGCATGGGGAATGGATTTGATCCCTGGTTGGGGAATTAAGATCTCACATGCTGCGTGGTGCACCCCCCCCCCCAAAAGAAGAAGACCTAAAGGAAGTGAGGAAGCAAGGCATACAGACAGCTAGGGGAAGATTCCAGCAGAGAAAATGGTGCTGAGGTGGAACTGTGTGTCTGAACATCAGAAAGGAGGCTCCAGTGCAGGTGGAGTGGGGAAAATGCTTGCTATAGTAGTGGGAGAGGAGGGCAGAGATAATGGGTGAAGGGGCCCAAATCCTGGAGGACTTTGGCTTCTATTGTGATGAAATGGGGAGTTATTAGTGGACTGGGGGCAAGAATAATAAGAATCAGTCTAGAAGTCAAAGAGATTAGCCTAGTTTTTGTGTAGAGAACTTAACTGAGGCGGTAGGCAAAGTAGGATCAGGATAACCAAGAAGGAAGTCATTGCAAAAACTTGCAACCTACGCTGTTCAAGGTTCCATTGTTTTTAGTTAACTTCTTAAGACCGTCTTGGATTTTATAAGGTCTCCTTCTCATTAAGAAGAATTGCAATTGCTTATTACATTAGCCACTGCTTCCAGTCAGATCCTGTAGTGTGTGCAGGACGTTCCTTCTGTTTAGGAAGATTCATGACAGGGGCCTTACTGAATATTCTCCTGAGGAACTCGCGGGAAATCAAAGCAAAAGCTTCTACGACAATCTAGAAAAACGTAAATACAATGTTAAAAATGTTTCTTAGGTAGCTGTTCCCTAAGGCCAAGGGCCTCCATCACAACTGATGTAAGTCTCTCTCTCCAGGGACTCCAAAAGACAAAAAGTGAAGGTTTCCCTAGCCTCCAGCTGCTTCCAGACATCTGGGAGAGAGTTCAAGTATACGCTGAACTATGTGAAACTGCCCCTTCGGTAAGTCAAAAATGGAGGACTCCCAGTGATTTCACATAGCTCAATCTATTTCATGGCTCAGCACGTGGGCTGGGATTGCTTCCCTAGGTGCTATCATTAAATGCCCTCCAATTTAGTACATGAGAGAACTCATTCCAAAAGAAAATGCAAATCTCAAAACTCAAGGGAGCCAAAGATGTCTATACCTGCAGCAGTGAGACTGAGAGCAGTTAAGCAGAGGGCTTAGGGTTCTCTGGGGCTCAGCCCTGGCCAGTAATAAGGGAAGGGGAGGAGTGAGATGAAGGAAGTCACTCGAGGATAAAATGGATAGGTGGATGGGAATGAAAAGGTGTCATACATAATGGATTTATTTAAAAATATGTTCCAAATATTTAGTTTAGTATAACCCTAAAAACAGTATCTGGCAAAGATGCACAGAAGAAGTAAACACCTCCACCAAAACAACAACAAACAAGCAAAATTATAGGCTAATTCTTACAAGAATACAGTTGAAAAATTCCTGTGTATCAACAAATAAAATCTATCAGCATTAATAATACACTTTGGACCAAGAAGAGTTTATTCTAAGATGCATGGATGTTTCAAAATTAATAAATCACATCGGTGGATTAAAGAAGAAAAATCACACCAACATCTCAACAGAAAAGATATTAGATAAAATTCAACATCCATTCCTAATAATAGAATAATGTAACACTTTAAGCATTATCATTAAATTCAAGGCCAGGACAAAAATTCCTGCTATCACTCCTATTATTCAACAGTTTAGGAAGTTCTAGCCAACGCCATAAAATAAAGAAATACATAAAGGTAAAGTTATTACAAAAAGGGCAAAAATATGAGTCTTCACAGAACATATAACTGCTTTAGTAGGAAATCTAAGATAACCAAGTGAGTAACTATTAAAACTAATGAAACAGGTGTCTAATGAGAATTTACAAATAAACTCCTACAAATCACAAATCAGGAGATAACCCAATAAAAAATAGGCAAAAGGCTAAAACAACATAAATTTTACAGGAGATAGATGAAAAGCAAGAAAACGTCCTTGGCATCATGAGTCAAAGAAGGAAAACTACAGTGAAATGCCATCCCTAGAATAGCTCAAATTAAAAGATTACAAGACTAAACACTGGCAGGGATATGAAGCAACTGGAGCTCGGAAGTGCTAGTGAGAAGGTAAAATAATACAACTGATTTGAAAAATCATTTGCATTTCTCATAAACATACACCTACCCTATGACCAAGGAATTTTACTCCTAGATATTTACCCAAGAGAAATAAAAACATACCCACACACAGACTTGAACAAGAAGGTTCATCACAGCTGTATTCATATTTGCCAAAACCAAAAGCAAACGTAGGACCTCACACCAAAAAAAAACTAGAAACAACCCAAATGTCCAAAAGCAGAAAAATAAATAAAACCTGGTATACTCATACAGTTTAATAATACCCAGTAAAAAAAAAAGAACTACTGATACATTCCACAGCATTGTTAAATATTAAAAACATTATGCTGAGCAAAAGAATCTCCCCTCCTCCCAATCCATCACATACAAGACTATGAAGTGGCTAGCAGGAAATCATGGTGACAGAAGTCAGAAACTGGCTGCTGCTAGGAGAGTGGAGGGATTGACTGGAATAGGGCATGATGAAACTTTCTGGAGTGATGGAAATGTTCTATACCTTGTTTTGGGTAGTGATTACATGAGTGAACACAAATGTTAAAACTCATCCAAATGGAACACTTAAGATCGATGCTTTTTATCCAATGTCAATTATATCTCAATTTTAAAAGTCTTTTCTATATATACCAGTGAACAAAACAGATTTTACAAATAAAGTCCCATTCTCAATGGCAGTCAAAATACAAAGCACGCAGGAAAAAAATCTTTAAAAGAAATACAGTGACTATAGATAGAGTAAATTTTACAAAATCTTATTAAATCACTCTTTTAAAAAAACTGGAATAAATGGAGATATTCTGTGTTTCCAGATGGGAATCTTTAATATCATAAAGGTGTTCATTCATACCAAAATTGTATATAAATACGAGTAAATCCTAGACCAATATCACAATTCATTTTTAAACATTATTCCTAAATGATATTAAGATTTGCTTGCAAGAGTAAATGGATAGGGAACTTCCTGGGTGGTACAGTGGTAAAGAATTTGCCTTCCAATACAGAGGATGCAGTTTGATCCCTGTTCTTCCCCAGGGCAATTAAGCCCACAAGCTGCAACTACTGAGCCCTCATGCCACAACAAAGACCCAGCACAGCCCACCTCCCCCAAAAAACTTCAAAGAAAAGATTAAATGGACAAAACTACAAATTTTTTTACCACTTATAAGAATGAGATGGGAGATTTACCTTACTAGGTAGTAAAAATGTGTTATTAAGAGGCTGTAATTATAATATCAGAATATTGCTACTAGAAAAGTGAGGAAGATGAATGAATTAAAAAAAAAAACACAAAAATAAGCAGCTCCCAACTTTGGTACATAATTCTCTCACAAAAATATACAGAATACAAATGCACAAAACTAAAAAACATACTTAGATTTTATAAAGGGTTTCTAATTTCTAAGAACTAAAAATTCTATTAAAACTCTAATCACACATTACTTTAGTAGCACAATTTTAAACAATATGTTCCCAACATTTTCTTTCATTCATGGTAGATCCAGTATCAACAGGCTAAGTTTACAGGAGCATCTGTTTGAGAATAACAGTTAACTGCTTTCAAGTCCTAATTATTTCCATACTTATATCTCAACTTTATTATATTTTTGAGGTTTATACTTTGATTAATATAAGCACTTTTGGATTTCCCATCATGTGTGTGTATGTGTGTGTGTGTGTGTGAGAGAGAGAGTGCAGGATATAGGTTTTTGCTTTTTTAAAAAATAGTTTAATTGAGATATAATTCACATCCCATAAAATTCACGTTTTAAGTGTAAAATTAAATGGATTTTAGTACATTTGTAGGATTTTACAGGCGTCCCAGGTGGTGCTAGTGGTAAAGAACCTGCCTGACAATGCGGGATACATAAGAGACACTCCATCCCTGGATTGGGAAGATACCCTGGAGGAAGGAATGGCAACCCACTCCAGTATTCTTGCCTGGAGAATCCCATGGACAGAGGAGCCTGAGGTGTTATGGTCCATAGGACTGCAAAGAGTCAGACACAACAGAAGGGACTGAGCATGCACACAGGCTTTTACCACCATCGGCTACAATTTAATTTAGCACTGCTATCACCCTAAAAAGATACCTCAAGCCTTTTTACAATCACTGGCCATTTACACCTCCAGTCTTAAAGAAGCACTCGTCTACTTTGCCTTTTCTGGACATTCCGCATTTATGAAATCATACAATATGTGCTTTATTGTGTCTGGCTTCAAAATAAGGGTGAGATAAATTAAAATTTTTGGACTTCCCTGGTGGCTCAGATGGTAAAGCGTCTGCCTATAATGCAGGAGACCCAGGTTCAATCCTTGGGTTGGGAAGATCTCCTGGAGAAGGAAATGACAACCCACTCCAGCATTCTTGCCTGGAAAATCCCATGGACGGAGGAGCCTGGCAGGTCCATGAGGTCACAAACAGTCAGACACAAATGAGCGACTTCATGAAAATATTGCTGAAACTGAGTTGTTTCAGCAATGACACTTAAAATAGTTTTCAAGGGCTTTATCAACTAATGCATCAAATGTGAAATTTGGGTTGTAAAAGCTGGTTTAATGATGTCAGTGTATAAGGTTCAAATGTGCAGACTGCACAAAAGTTAAAAATATGAGCATTTATTACGATAATATTGGTAATCTAGGAAGTGCTGGTTTATTCAGATGGAGTTGAGATAAGGGAGTATTTGGGAAAAATTAGTCAAGATCATTGTCATATATATACATACCAATTCATTCCAAATGGATTCAAGTTTTAACGTAGAGATTACAGTTTAGGCTGTGGCCTCTAGGGTAAGATTATCTAGGTTGGATTCCAGTCTCTCATACTCAGCACGTGACTTTGAGCAAGTCACTTCATTTACTGGAGTCTTAGATTCTTCACTTGTAAAATGAGTTATAAGATCAAGCGCCTCACAGGGTTTTTGTGATGAATGAAGACAGAGCACACAAAGTTCTTGGAACAGGGTCTGGCAAATGGTTAAGTACCAGTAAATGTTAGTCCTTGAAGTTGCTGTTGTTAATATAGGTGATTTTTGTAACCTCAGGAATGAGGGTAGAGGTGGGAGGGACTTTTCAAGCCAAGTCCAAAGGCAGAACTTCCGATGGAAGAATATTACACATGTGAAGACACAGACATTTAATGAGTCAAAAAGCAAACAAAGGCTGACACCTTTAATCTCAAAGAGATCTTAAATATTACTAAGAAAAAACAAAAGTAAACTCCAATATAAAACTCAGTAAAAGAAAGAGACAAATCACAAAAGAAGCAAAACAAATGGTCAATATATGTGCAAAAAGATGTTTATCTTCACTGGTATCATAAGAAACATAAATCATGACATACATTGCCTATTAGAGAATGATTAAATCAAAATAACAGAAAAAAATCTGTGATATCTACACTTACTAAAACAGTAACTACAACAACTAGAAAAAGCAAAAATTAAAACAGGTAAGAGGTTCCCTGAAAATGTCAGTAAAGAGAAAGCAGTGAGAACCAGAAGGCAATGAATACTGTTGAGAATACTCTGCAAGGAACGTTTAATGAGCTCATTCATTCATTTTTTTAAAAAAAGTTGTTACCCACAAGACCGCAGGCATGGCACAACGTGCTAGAATTTGGGGGTAAGCAGAGGTGAGTGAGAGCCCCTGACTCTGTGGAGTTCCAGGCCACAGAAGTGCAAATAAAATACAACCTACAGTTAAACATCATGCAAACATTAACAGAACACAGCATACTAGAAAGTCTTAAACATATTTTTAGGCTTGCAAAGATAGAAAAAGAGAAATGTAAAAAAAAATTTTTTTCATTCTTGGCTGAGAAAAACATATGAAACATGATTTTCTGAATAAATTGGGAGGAGAATGAAAGATGTACTTTTTAGGCTGGAGTGTCTATTTTCCTGACGAGTCGTCTGTTCTCATTCTCCCATCTCTTCTTGAGGGTTTCTAATTTCTTTAGGTTTTTTCCTCTTCACAATTATGAAGACAAAAACACTTACACTCCATTATCATAGCTTTCCATTTCCTTAGAAACTGGTTATTGGAGAGTAAGGGTGCAAGAGTGCTGGAAGGAGGAACTCTGCGTGCCTGAAAAGCATCACTCAGATACCCCAGGACGCAAAACAAGAGACCCCCAGCAATCCGGAAAACCTGTTCTGGGAGGGAAGTCTTCTCTGGACAGAAGGTTCAGTTTAGGACAGATTCTTTTTTCTTTCCTTTCTCCCTCTAGCACTTGCTCCCTCATCCATCTGTCACAGCGGCAGAGTTCCCCAGCCATGAAGGAATCTGACCCCAAATTCTATTTTCGTCTTACTGATGCCTTATATTTAACATAAATAAATGTAAGCACTGAAGACGACTCACTGCTCACGCAGGTTAGACTTTTCAAACTGGGTCACAAAGGATCTTAACTATCTGATGAGCTGTAGCAAAGTCAGTGAAAAACGGGAGGAGATAATTTTTGTCTGTGCCAGACTCTTCTACTGTTTCAAATTAAAGTGTCAGTTTAAACCCAAACACATCTGTTTGGGTTCCGACCTCATTCATTCCCAACTTGGCTATCCACTAGTTGGATAAGTTTGGGCAAATTCTTTAACATTTGTCTCTACTCTGTAGACTGAGGACAATAGGATTTACTAGGTTTTTGTGATTATTAAAAATAATACATGTCCCTGACACTAGAAAGTCAACAAAATATAGCTATTATATACCAACCACTGAGGCTTTCTAGTCTTTCCTCAAACCTCTGACCTTTATCTTCATCTCAATCAATATCAGCAAATAACTGCTTCATGTAGAAGGTAAGCACTCCCACAATGACAAGCTGGTCATCCTTACAAAGACGCCTATATATTTGTCCTCCTCCCTGCACCAAAAGATGTGCTCCTCATCCTAGCAAGTGGCATGGATACTCCACCCCACTAGGGCCTCTCAGAAACTCAGGTTATTCTCTCCAATGGATCCCACTTTTCACTGTTTAAATATTTTCTATGAATTTTTAAATAAATCTCTCTCTTGTAAACATGATCTTCTCCCAACAATACTTTCTTGTCTGGCCAAACTTCCCTGAAGGGTTGGTTAGGCAACATGGCTCCAATTCCTTATCTCCCACTCACTCCACAACCTGCTTCTACCTGCCTTACGCACCAGAGCTCCACCAAACTGCTCTCAGGAGGTACCCTCCACGTAACTAAAGACAGTGGACATTTCTCCATCTTCATCTTGACCTCTCAGAGATGTTTGTCATAAACGACCACTCCCTCCCTGTGAAATCACTCACTTCCCCTGGATTCCACAACCTTAGATTCTCCTGCTTTTCTTTTTGTCTCTACCTTTTCAGTTTTCTTTCACTTTCTACTCCCCTGGACCTTTACTAGGCATTGCTTCCTTTTCACTTTAGGTCATCTAAGGTGATCCTTTCCCATGCCTTCAACATGCTCAGGCTAGCCCCACTGTTAAGTGTCGTTGTTTTTTTTAATCTCTAGAATTTCTTTTGGTTCTTTCTTAGGATATCCATGTTTCTGCTTACACTGCCCATCTGTTGTTGCACACTATTTTATCCATTAGAGCCTTTAGCATATTAATCACAGTTGTTTTAAATTTCTAATCTGATAATTCCAATATCCCTGTCATATCTGGGTCTGATGCTTGCTGTGTCTCCTCAAATTGTGCTTTTTTGCCTTTTGGTGTGCCTTTTGTCTTGATATCTGGACATGAAAGTGAAAGTGTTAGTTGCTCAGTCATGTCTGACTCTTTGCGATGCCATGCTCCCCTGTCCTGGAGAAGGCATTGGCAACCCACTCCAGAGTTCTTGCCTGGAGAATCCCAGGGACGGCGGAGCCTGGTGGGCTGCCGTCTATGGGGTCGCACAGGGTCGGACACGACTGAGGTGACTTAGCAGCAGCAGCTCCTCTGTCCATGGGATTTTCCAGGTAAGGATACTGGAGTAGGTTGCCATTTCCTCCTCCAGGGGATCTTTCCGACTCAAGCATCAAACCCAGGTCTCCCACATTTCAGACAGATTCTTTATTGTCAGAGCCACCAGGGAATCTGGACACGATGTACTGGGTAAAAAGAACTGCTGTGAAGAATCTTTGCTAATGTGGTGCTGAGCTGTGGGGGAAAGGGAAGTGTACTAGAGTCCTGTGATTAGGTCTCACAGACTTTTAGGGAGCCTGTGCCTCTGGACTGTGAACTTCACAAGTGTTTTAAAGTTTTTTTCCTCCCCTCTTTAGGTGGCAGAAGACAGCTAAAGTTAACTGAAGTTGCTTCAGTTAGGCTCTGACACTACTCCAGCAGGTTAGGCTCTGGTTAAACAGCAAGCAAAGAAGAACTAAAGAGCCTCTTGATGAAAGTGAAAGAGGAGAGTGAAAAAGTTGGCTTAAAACTCAACATTCAGAAAACTAAGATCATGGCATCTGGTCCCATCACTTCATGGCAAACTGACGGGGAAACAATGGAAACAGTGAGAGACTTTATTTTTGGGGGCCCCAAAATCACTGCAGATGGTGACTGCAGCCACAAAATTAAAAGACGCTTGCTCCTCGGAAGAAAAGCTATGACCAACCTAGACAGCATATTAAAAAGCAGAGATGTTACTTTGCCAACAAAGGTCCGTCTAGTCAAAGCTATGGCTTTTCCAGGAGTCATGTATGGATGTGAGAGTTGGACTATAAAGAAAGCTGAGAGCCGAAGAATTGATGCTTTTGAACTGTGGCATTGGAGAAGACTCTTGAGAGTCCCTTGGACTGCAAGGAGAACTGACTAGTCTATCCTAGAGGAAATCAATCCTGAATATTCATTGGAAGGACTGATGCTGAAGCTGAAACTCCAATGCTTTGGCCATCTGCTATGAAGAACCGACTCATTGGAAAAGACCCTGATGCTGGGTAAGATTGAAGGTGGGAGGAGAAGGGGACGACAGAGGATGAGATGGTTGGATGGCATCACTGACGCAATGGACGTGAGTTTGAGTAAACTCCGGGAATTGGTGATGGACAGGGGAGCCTGGCGTGCTGCAGTCCGTGGGGTTGCAAAGAGTCGGACATGACTGAGACAGAATTTAACTGAAACACCTCTTCCCATTGGCAGTCCTTGTTAAGAAGAACAGAGTACTCTGGTGCATTTTAAAATGGATCTTTTTCTTCTATGCCTGCCGAAAGGAGGAAAGGATTTCTTTCTGATATTTACTGTGGAAACCTGACTGAGCTCCTGAGGTAAACCTCACAAAATTTTGCAGCTCCATTATGATTGGGTTTCTCTGGAGCTTTTAATTTTCAGAGCTGTCTACACTGAGCCTCCAGCAATTCATTAGGTTTTCCTACCCTGACATTGGTTCTAGGGATGGTTTCCACTTATGAGTCTCTACTCCTGGGAACAGTTATTCTCTGTATTCACCTGCAGGTCTCTCCACTCTTGGTTTGCCTTGTGTCTTTCAGGCTGTCTTCACACGTCTTTCAGATTCTAAAACAGCTGCTGATTTTTCAGTCTCCTCAGCTGTTTACTTGTTGTTAGGATGGAGTGGCAGGCTCCAAGCTCCTCACATGAAGAACCAGAAACCAGAAGTTGAAAACATGTTCTTATTAAAGAACCATGGGACAGTTATAAAATCTGGTCACATTTAAGGCTGCAAAGGAAGACTCAGTAAATCCAAAACAATGATATTCTTCAGATAATGTTCTCTGAGCAAAATGCAATAAGATTATAAATCAATGATAAAAAGCCAAACAAGCTCATAAATTTGTAAATTAAAAAGCATACTTCTAAATAATTCACCAGTCAAAACAGGGATTATAATGGGGGCTAGAAGCTACTTAGAGTTGAATGACTCACAGGATGCAACAAAAAACATCAAAAAGTTAGAAAAAGCGTAACAGGCTAATCACACCAAAAATGAAACGCAAAACAAAACACAAAAAGAAGAAAATGGAAAGTATCAGCAATAAAGACAAAAGGATTAACAATACAAAAACTGATTCTTTGAATGATTTTGACAAATTAATTCTTGACAAAGTTGATCAAGAAAAAGGAGGTAAAGAACAAACAATGTCATCAATGACAAAGAAGCCGTATAATTACGCCTATATTAAATACTTTCAGAAATGTTAGAGAATACCAGTTACCAAGAAATTTTAAAACTTAGTAAAACAGAAAATTATCTAGGATAATAAAATTACCAATGTTCACATCAAGAATAGATAACCATTAGGTCAATCAAATCAATTACTTAAAACCCACCTCAAAAAGCCCCCTAAAACAGATAATCTGTTGGGTAAATTCTACCAAATCTTCAAAGAACTAATATTTTCTATTTTATACAATTTTTTTTTAGAGAGTAGGTTGTTTTTAAAAGCAACTTTCTCCAATTTGTTTTATGAAGCTAGTATAACCTTGATATGATAACTAGACATGGAGAGTACAAGACAGGAAAATTATAAGCCAACTGCTTTAGGAACACAGCTGCAAAAATGCTAAAGAAATTATAAGAAAGCAAAATAAAGCAACATACAAAAAAAAATACACCGTTAACAAAGTAGGGATCATTATCATCAGCATTCAAGGATAACTTAATTTTAGACAATATAAATTGCAATCTACCACAAAGCATGGTGGAAATGGAGAATAATAATATCATCATAATAGACTCAGAAAAAAAGTTACTAAAATTTAACACTCATTCATGAAAATTCATCTTGCTTAGTAAACTATGAACCTTTAATCTGATAAAAAGATGTCTCTAAACACTCACTGAGAATGTCACGCTTAATGGTAAAATGTTAGAAACCTTCCCTTTAAGAAGACAACCTCTCTGCTCTCATTGTTTCTATACAGTATTGTACTGGAATGGCCTGACAATGTTCTCATTAAGAAAAACAGCAACAGGTAGGAGAAATAAAGAGAATCAAAACTGTATACTGTTAAGAACAATTTTAAAGAGAATCTGCAAACCAATTTAACAATAAGAAAATACAAAAGTTTGCTGGGTATAAGATCACTATTCAAAAATCAACAGCATTTTTATTCACCAGCCAAAAAATCTGTAATTTTAAAAGATGGCAACTTTTCAGAATGGCCTCAAAAACTACACTGTATTAACATAAATGTAAAAAGGTTATAAAAAATTTTAAGGAGAACATTATTACTGAATGACAGAAAAAAGAGCATCATTTATAAAACTATAATGCTAACCTAATTATCATTTTTTTAACTGTTTGCACATTATTTTTTACCTAGTACTTAGCACCTCCTAATATTTGCATTTTTTTTATTGTCTGTTTTCAGACAATAAATATAGACCAGAATATAAAGCCCTCAAAGCTGTCACTTTTTCTGCTTTTATTCTCCGCTGTATAACAGCTTCTAGAACAGTGCTTAGCACAGAGTATGGCTCAACAAATACTTTTTCAATGAATTAATAAACATCTAAATCAATGGAGAAATAAATGGCCTATGGTTAAATAAGGATCAATAATATAAATGTGTTAATTTTAGTCAAACTAATATATAAATTCAAGGCAATTTAAATAAAAATGTCTACATTGTTTTTCATGAAACTAGGTAAGCTGGCCCTTAAATTCTTAAGGAATAACGAAGGCCTAAAAGTAGCCTAAAAGTAGAAAGAGAAGAGGATAGTTGAGAACAGAGTTGAGTGGGAGGAGACTTATACTGCTGGATTCAACAATTACTAAAATAACATAGAAAATGACAAAATATAAATGATGGAACAAAAAAGATATCAGGAGAAAAACCAAAGTATATATGAGAACTTGTCATGTCAAAGAAAGAACTGATTATTCATAAATGGTGCTGGGACAATTCTGGGAAATTGATTCCAAAAAATGGCTCCAATTCCCTACCCTTCTCCGTATATGCCTTGGGCTCCCAGGTGGCTCAGTGGGTAAAGAATCCACCTGAAGTTCAGGAGACTCGGGAGATGCAGGTTCTACCTTTGGGTCGGGAAGATCCCCTAGAGGATCAAATGGCAACCTACTCCAGTATTCTTGCCTGGAGAGTCCCATGGAGAGAGGAGCCTGATGGGCTACAGTCCACAGGGTCGCAAAGAGTTTGGACATGACTGAATCCACTGAGCACGCACGCACATGAGTTGTAACACCTCCCATAAAAAAGTGGTCTATTTCCCCATACCTTAAATCTGGGCACCTAGCAAATTGATTTGGCCAGCAAAATGATGCTGAAGTGACTGTGTGTCAGTTCCAAATCCAGGCTTCAAAATGTCCCAGGTTTCCACTTTCTCTCCTACTCCTGAGCCTCTGCCACAAAAACAAGTCTGAAGAAGTGTGTGGAGTATACCTAAGTACAGTTGTCTCAACAGAAGTCTGCTTTTATTCTCCGCTGTATGTGAAGTGCCTAGCCAAGGTCAGCAGACAAGAGACCCATGAGTGAGGCCCATTAAGCCCAACTCAGATCAGCAGAACAGCTAAGCTTGTGTGCAAAATAAATGTCACTGATGTTTTGTGGTTATGCAACATTACTGTGGCAACAGATAATGGGTATAGACATTCCTATGGAAAAAGGCAGACTTAGGTCTCTAACTCACACACTGCACGCATAAAAACAGAATTTAGATAGAACAGTTAATTGTAAAATACAAGAAGTTTTAGAAGATAATTCAGGATGCTCTTTTTATGATGATGGGGTAGGAAAAGACTTCTTAAAGCAGAGTCTAAAACTGCAGACCATAAGGAATGATGAGAAAATTTTGAATGTATTAAAAGCTTCTGAATGACAAAAAATATAAGAAAGTTAAAACTTAAGCTTTATTTTGACAGAAGTAACCTGTATAATTGAAAAATGACTTATAATCAGAAAGTAAAGAAATATCAACAATTAATGAATAAAAAAGTAACCCCAAGAGAAAAATGACCAAAGTATATGATCAGGAAAACCATAAGAAATCCTAATAGTATATATATATAAATTAATAAGGTACAATTTAGTACCAGTCAGATGGTCAAAATTAACCTGTTAAGTTTAGGGAAACAGGTACAGACACTTAGGCCCATATATTTCTGGTGGGAGTATAAACTGGCATAAATACTTGCAATTTAAAAACACCTAATAAAACTGAATTATGTGTATACTCTAAGTCTGGGCAATTTTATTTCTACTAATGCCCTAAAGGGACATGCATATAAGATGCGCATCTCAGACTTTTTGTACTTTTTAGCATAAAGTACAAAACTATCCATCAGTCATAAGGAATGGTTAAGCAAGCTAATTTTTTCACAGAATGGAATCTAACTAACAAAGTAAATGATCTGTATGTACAAGTATCAGTGTGGATAAACCTTGAGAAAATAATATTAAAAGAAAAAAAAGCGAGTTACAAAAGGATATTAAATTGTGATGCTACTTGTGAAAAATTCCAACACACATGAAGCAATATTACATTTTGTTTATGGATACAATCACATGTATGAAAATAAAAATTTTCGTGGAAAGGAGACCAACTTCAGTGGTTATCTCAGGGGACTGGGGGGACTTTGACTATGTCTGTACTGTTTTATATCTATAAAAACATTTAGAATGAAGTATGACAAAATTTTACATGAGGATCTGTTACATTTTCTGCATTTTTCTGTATGTTAAAATGTTGAGAATAAAAGATGGATAAAAAAGGAAGTGGAAGGAATTAACGGTCCTGGTCATCTATCTCTCCTTCCTCTTCTCAATATCCACTTCCAGGGCAGGATAGCTTTAATAAAATTGTGCATTTTTTTCTTAGATGGATATGGCTGGTGAGAGATTAAACCATGGCTCCTCCTGGATTATGCCCAACTGGGTGAGGTTCCTACCAAAGTGACTGTTAGGAAAATTAAGAGGAGTAGGTTTGGGGTCTCTGGTTATCCACTTATTTGAAAATCATTATATCAAGGGTTTACTTCTCATTTGCCTTGCTATCTCCAGGAACCTCTCAGAGAAGTTAGGGTCTAATTATGACTGCCTCACGTGCATTACCTTGTTTAGGGAGACAAAGTTTAGTAATGCCAATAATTTAAAACTTTTTTAAAATTTAAAGCATTTTTATTATCAAGTCTTGAAGACCGGTGTACACTTAGTATTATTTTTGTCTTATGCTGTATTTGTATCCAGTATGTTGTATTGTATCCTGTATGCTGTATTTGTCTTATGTATCCTGTATTTCCAAACAACCAGATATTGGCTCCCTTTTCCTAATCTCCAAATCTAAGACAATACCAATATAGTCCTTGACAGTTTCCCCTAGGTACCACACAATCTCCTCCACATAACAGCCTGAGGGTTATTTTTATTTTATTTTTTTAATTAGTTTATTTATCTACTTAACTTTACAATATTGTATTTGTTTTGCCATACATTGACATGAATCCACCTGAGGGTTACTTTTAAAATGAAGATAGATTCATGTCACTCTCTTCCTAAGATTCCTTCAGCAGGTTTCCGCTGTTGTTTAGGGAAGAAAATCCCAAATGCTTCCCATGGCTTGTTTTCCCATAGTGAAGTGCTCTCCCAGAACTTCTATCACCTTTTTGCCACACTTCAGCCTCAGTATAAACACTGATTCTTTGGGGAAACTTTCCCTGACCCCTCAGACCAAGTTCTGCTCCATTGTTACAGGTTATTGGGGTACCTGGTATTTTTTCCTGTGCCAATTCTCACAATTTTAATTAAATAGTAATCGGTATAATTATTTGTTGAATATGCACCTTCCTGCCTAGTTGAAGGACCATGAAGGCAGAAACTAGGACATAGCAGCACAGGACCTGGCATGTCGTCACTACTCAACATGGACCAACAGAATGCACAAATGCGCATGTTTTTAACATTAAAACTAGGAAAAAAGTGAAGTAAAAATAACTGTTCTCGAAGTAACAGAATCTGCATGTGGACCGTCAATTACTGGTGATCACAATTACTTTTTAATTGGATCTGCCATTTAAGAGGTGACAATTGTCTGTAAAGGACTCATTTTATAAGGTTCCAAAAGCGGTTTTTGTTGTTATCTCAAATGCTCTCAAGACAGAGGTTTAAGTGATGGAACCACAAGGGGAAAGGATCATTAGTGGAGTACAGAGGGATAAAGGGCAACAGGGCAGCCTCTGCTACTTCTTCCCTCCCTGGGGGCTGCATTACAGTCAAGTCAGGCTGCGACTGAGAGGAAAGAGCAGAGAGGCCAAGCCCCCCCAACCAGGCTGAGGTGTCCTAGGCACAGCCTGGATGCTAACTGCTCAGATTTACAACACTGAAATACAAAAGGAGCCATTTCTCCCAAGGGAAGATCTGGATACTGAGTGTCAGAATTTCAAAGAAAGCATTAAGATTAAATTTCAAGAATTGGAGAGACGACTCAAGTTTGAAGATGCAGATGGTAGACACATTAAACATTCAGTTTTTCTCTCTGTGCTAAAATTGCAAGTAGGACCCAGACAATTAGCCTCAGAATTGCTTCTTCCATCCATTGACAGGCTCATTACCATTTGTTGACTTGAACCTCAGTGACAAATCTCAATTCCTAGACAGGCTCAAGCACATCATCAGTTATCTCAGCCTAGACCTGAGACAGTTAATGAGCTTAAGAGAAACTATCAGCCATTGGAATGAGTGAGGTTTGATCCCCAAATGAAATCCAAGGAAGAGGCTTGCTTGTGAGCAAATTCAAATAAGGGCTGATTCACGGGCTCCTATTTATACAGGGCCCTGGGCCAAGCTCACCACGGCAAATACAAGTCAATAAGGAAAGAAATAGCTTCCCAAGGAATCCTGAAATAACTGGTGAGAGAAAACACCGTATGAGAAACACAGCTGTGGACTAGTTATGAGAATCTGGAACTCCAATTCAAACTGCAAGTGATACTGGACAAGTTCCACTTAAACTTGATAGGGCCCCTCTCCTCCAGGTATCATTTGACCTAATGATCTCTAAGGTCAATCCCACCAGCTGGCTTCTCCCTATTCTCTAACTCATTAACACCAATATAAAAGGTATCCCAAGCAGTGGCTGAATATCTGGTCAACTGTCTAATAGATGGATCAGAAAAAAACTGCAGAAGTCTGTGGAAGAAACTGGGGTAATCTATGTTGACTGGATGTTTCTATTCCTCTGGCTAAGGGAAGGAAGGGGAAAATTTCAGGGAAAGGTGGGATCTGAGTTGAGGCCAGAAAGATTGACAGAACGGATAGGAGAGGAAGCGTAAAAGGTAATGCTAACATGGCACTTCTCCAACATTTTACATCATGGCAAATGTATAAAGCCCTATCTGCAGCACACACTGGGGTAAACCAGTTGGTGAGGAGGTAAGACTGGAAGCCCCTAAGAAGGCCTACCTGGCTTCCCAGAAAGCTGAGGGAAAAATCAGCACCCCTTAGATCAAGGATACCCAAAGAGAGCTCCTGTATCCCAGAGATGTGCAATATGGTACCCTATCTTCAAGCAGGGTCAGGAAATAAAATAGCTTCTCTTTATTCATTATTTTAAAAATAAAATGTTCATTCTTAATATAAAGATGGACACAGGCAGCCTCACTCAATCTTGATCAAAAACATTTGAAATTTAGATATTTATTTACTATTATTAGTGATTAACCATATTTGGTCAAATATTGTTATTTTAAATATTTGCTAGTGCAGTATAAGCCATTATAACAAGACAGTTAAAATATTTCAGGGACTTTCCTAGCAGTCTATTGGTTAAGACTTTGCCTCCCAATGCAGGGGAGGTGTGGGTTTGATCTCTCGTCAGGGAGTTAAGATCCTACATGCCTCATGGTCAAAAAACCAAAACATAACAGAAGTAATACTGTAACAAATTCAATAAAGACTTAAAAAATGGCCCACATCATCAAATATATATATATAATATTTCATCTTTGTCTAATTAATTTTTTCATGTATGCTTCAATATATTAAAATTAGCAAAACTACATAAATATACTTGCAAAATAATAAAATGTAAATATGCTGGCAATGCATACACATTTTTTTTTTCTTTTTACTAATAGAAGTACACTGTATCCACATTTGGGTCCAAACAAAAAATAGAAACCAGTAGTTGAGACAGGGCAAGTTTAACATGAAGAATCACTAACTGTAACAGAGGCTTGAGTAATGAGGTACTGGCTAGCAAGAAATGACCAGGTATCTAAGGAATGGAGGAATAGCAGATACAAAGAGTAACCATTTCCCCTTGGGCTGAGATAGAGCACCCAAGGACAGGATCCTCCCTGCTTCTGAGGCAAGGTCCCAGACCCTGTAGGAGAGGACAGAGCTGTTACTCACTGAATGAGAGAAGTTGTCATGGTACTGCACTAGCAGAACCTACTGGAAATTCACCCTCTGGAACTTGCCAGAAATCTGCCATCTAGATGCCAGAAAGAGCTCTTCAGGGAAAGGTGTCTCAGCAGAGGCACTCTGCTATAAAACCACCTGAGGGAAGCTGCTAGTGAGGGCTGCAGATTGCTGTGCACTGCAGAGGCCAAGTCCTAAAGAGGCCACCTGTGTTGTGGAGCAACTGCCCCCACTGCAAGGGCAGGGCTCTAGGTAAGCTGCAGGTGTTGCAGGAACTGGGTGCTGGAGAAGCTGGTTCTCTGTAGGAGCCTGAGGACAGGATACCAGCTCTAAGAAAAGGCCCTTCTTCCCGCATTGTCTCTCTAGTGCCCTCTACTGACAGCTTAACATGGTGCCACATGGAAAGGAAACCTATTTAAGAGGTCCCAACGCTTATTTTTCCAGAGCAGGTAATGAAGATGACATTTGGACCTCAGATGAAATATATTTATAATTGGCATATGTAGTATAAAACAGATTGGGGCATAGAGTCCCAACATATATATATTTACTCACTTAAAACTTATATACAACTAGAACATTCTAATTATATACAATAAACATAGGTCAAAAAAAGAAAATGACAGAGATGAGATAGTATTATCAGAAGTTCTAATGTTTTATTCTTACACCTGGAAAACACATTCACAAGTGAATCACCACCTGCTCACCCACCAGCAGGCTCTGACATGGAGTGGTTGGTCATTCTTTATTTTTTTAATTCGTTTCTCCTCACTCTCAGGCCTGACAGTTACATTCTTGGCGATGTCTGTAACACAGGCAGAATCTTCCCAGCCCTGAGTATTCAAATACCAGCATAGCTTTCAAGTAAGCCCGCTGTCTGTCTGAGGATACTTTGCTTAATAGAGCGGCCAAATGTTGACAAAACATAGCTTAGCCTCATCTCAAGTTTCTACTTCCATCTTTAGAATCGATGAGGATTCTGGAAAGTGCATCATTAATCCCATTACATCATCTTATTGAAGGCACTGGTGTGGTGTTTACAAAAGGAAATGTTTTCTTTCCCCATAAAATCAATGATGACAGGCTAAGACTCCAGGCAGGGAACAAGCAGTCTTGAGCTTCAGTCCACAAGCAGCTCCATATGGGGTGCCGATACCTCAGGAGCTGCTCCCAAAACTAGGCCAGCATCACTGCTGTATCGAGGATTTGGGGACTGCCATCACCCAGGCTGCCCAAAGCCTCAGGGCCCTCTCGCAATGACTGCAGGATCTTGACCCGGGCTAGCCACATTGCTGGCCAATTAGCACAGATGGCAGACTTTAGAAAATGTAACCAGTGCTCCAGATGACACATGGTTAATACAACATTGGTACTGAAGATCTTAGGAACTACTGAGCTATTAGTTCCTTTCCCCACCAAAGCTCACCAGAGTCAACTGATAAGAAACAAGCAATATATTCCATGTTGTTTCAAGGTGCAAAAAAACATAGTTCAAAATCATTTTTGAAACTGTAGGTCTATGGAAGCAGAACTTCTTTAAGGTGGGCCCTTTGATCTGGGAGTTTGTAAGAGAGGAGCATAGTATCATAAACATTACTGCTTTTATTACCAAGTTGACACTTACCCCATCCCTCTGACCCTACTCGATAAGTGACCGCCACTCACAAAGAGGATGAAGGTTAGAAATGGGGTCAGAGTCAGGAATCTGCTAAAACAATTATTTTATACATTGTTTTAAAAAGTCTATTAAAGCTGGAGTTTGTCTGTTTGTTTTTGGGTTAGTGTCAAAATGCATGTAGCACTGCTTTTCTCCCTCTTATTTTCTGGAAAAATCATGGTCTTAGGCTAAAAGCTGGTAGTGGCAGCAACAGCAGAGTCAGTCATGAAAGGAGGGGTTGGGGAGTGGGTGCTGAGGGGAGAGAGGTTCAGGATGAGGAAGACAGAGTGAGGCCTTAGCAATAAGCTTTGAAAATAAGGAAGATGGAGGGGAGTCAGTCGGAGCCATGGGACTGCATCTAGGGGGGGTGTGTACATGAGGGAGACGAGGCCTGTAGGCCAGACCAATGCATGTGGGCAGCTTAGGCAGGAGTCAATGCTGGCTGTTCTTCAAACTGGTATTGCTTAAATACCTGCTCAGTGTTAACTGGAAGAGACGTTGACTGTTCTGATGGGGAGAGAAAGAAGGTTGTTGGAGGTAGTGTGGGTCTTCCTTCTATCATCTGAACAGTCAAGCCTGAAGTCTGCAGGTAACAGGACCGATATCTTCAGGAGACAGGTTAGGGAGCATTCCCTGCAACCTGAGTTATTTGGGAATGTCACTGCTCTCCCTCAGGGACTTATTAAAGTATTATTTCTAACTATATGCAATATTCTCTTGGAGAGATATACTGATTAATAGTTTCCTCCCACCTCAGTGCTTTGGCATTGTTTATTGATTAGTTCTCTGGACAACTGTCTGGCCAGCCTGTCCCTTATTCAGGCTGTGATATATCAGTTAGTCATTAAAAATTACACTGGAGGGACAGAGTACTGTGGCTGGGTTCCAGCGCCATGAGAGACTCATGCGGGGGAGGGGATCTAAGATGAAAACACCAGAAATACCAGCGGCTCTCATTAAGAGTGCTGGACACATATCATGATACAAACAAATTTCTACTCTGGAGTTGATGAAGGCATTGTTCAAAGCATATTTTTATACTAGGACAGATATTCTGAAGTGTGGTAAAATGAAATAAGCATAAGTTTCACAACACGGGCTCTAAATAGGCTTACCTTGTTCCACCTTTTATTACTTGTGTGACCTTAGGCAATTAATGAACCCCTCTATACTTCAGTTTCTTCTTCTGTAAAATGGGCATCATACCTATACCACTTTTGCGAAAATTAATTGGGAAACATATAAATGTACTGAACCCAGGGTCTGACATCTAGGAGGCATGCATTACTCTTGAGTCCCTTCTTCCTCCTGCAGAAACTTGCTGGGACGCCAGTTCCACGTGGGCACTCAGAGCCTAAAGGGTTCAACCACCCTGCAGCTGTTCCTTGACTTCACTGATGATATGCAAAAAAGAAAATTCTTTTTTAATTAAGATTCTTGTCTGGTTTTATATTTCCAATGGATGTGCTCAGTGTCCAGGAGAGAACCTTGCACAGAGATAGTGACAGACATTGAGAAATAGGGGAAGAGAATGAAATAAAAGGGGTAAACTGTGTTAGTACAGGTGTCGGTGGGGTCTCCAGCCCTCACTGCCTGGGCCTCCTCTGAAACAAAGAGGAGCCATCCTCCGAGATACTGTCCCTGTGCCCTGCAGGAGACAGCTCTGGGCACTCAGGTCTGGGCTCTCCTCTGCTGCCTCCAAGTCTTTTACATATCCCAGCAGAGAGTTTTTATTTTTCTGAATATTTTTCAAGTTGTGGTAAAATACATGTTACATAAAATTTGCTACTTTAACTATCTGTAAGTGTACAATTCAGTGGCACTAAGTACATTCACAATGGTGTGTGACCATCACCACTATGCATTCCCAGAACTTCTGCATTATTCCAGCCACTATCCATTTACCAATGAACCCCCCTCTCCCCCTTTCCCAGCCCCTAGCAACCCTGAGAAGTTTTCAACCCTATTGTGAAGAGAGTAACTGGTGGTAACAGCAGGCAGGGACCCACTTGAAATTTCCTATTCCAAATTTACTTCTGAATTTTGTGACTTGACACTTCTTCAAAGATGTGGGGAGCTCAAACCACGTCAGGGTGTGTGGTCCCTTTGCCTGGCCATGGCCATGTCATCATCTCAGTTGGTGGAGGTTCAGCTTCTATCTTTTTCTCCAGGACCAGCCAAACTGACCTCTGCTACTTTTCTATAACTGCTACCATTGAGAAAGACACAGACTAGGGTCAGGACCAGACCTGATGCCCACATCTGGGTGTGAAATCTAAGAGACAACAAAAGAAAAGGCCATTTTTCAAAAAGACCAGCTCAATCCCTAAAAACCACCCATCCACAATCTGAAAATATAGAAGGATTCTCTTTGCACAAAAAAGGGAAAAAAAGAAGAGCAGGTTTGATGGTTCTTCTATCTGGAAAGGATTAAATGTTAAAAATAGCTCAAGGTATTGAGAATGCTGAGGGAGTGCGCAGCTCATGAAGCAGAGGGCAGTAAAATCTGGTATTACATGCTAACAAGAGGGGAGTTCTTACAAGATACTTGGATCTGTGAGTCACTGGACCCTCCCCCGCTAAATGTAAAAGCAAGATTCTTTACTAACAGTTGGATTATGGGCCTTACTGTCCAGCCCAGTGTGTTAAGAAAGTAATAAATGCCCATAAAGGGTCCAAAACTGACTTGAAATGGGGGAAATGAAGTATGGAGTAAATTCTCTAATGCCTCCCTGTTTTGGGTGAAGCCATGCTGACGGCCAGGTAACATTTGCAGGGCCATCTGGTGACATTTCTTTTTGGGAACAGATTGATAGGGGCTGGGGAGGGTGATGAGGTTGATGAAGAGGCCAACACAAGACTCTCAGGTGGACTCTTAGAGCCCATGCATGTCTCTGAAGGGGAAATCGCCTATTTTTTCTGTAAGAGTGTGTTTAAACTATAGTTATTATGCAGCGCATGACCTGATTGGGTGACTCCTTCTACGCTGAAAGTGTGCCTTTTCATTCTGAAAGAATCTAGAATATGAAACCCAGGTATTAAGGAAAGTCCCTTATCAGTGAATTTTCTCTCTTCCCTTGCATCTCACTCTTCCAGGGTGAGAAGGGAATAAACAGAGCTAGAGACGAGTTGCTTCTTCTTAGAAATGGCTTCCTACTCTGATGCCACAGACTCAAGCCTCTGCCAGCGTGTGGTTTCTTCCTTCCATTTCTATGGGCATCCCAGTGCCTAGCGTTGAGCCTGACTCACAACGTCTGTTGAAAGATCAGTGCTTCACTGGGACTTGACCATCCCTGCATGCCCTCTTTCATTGATCTCTGTCTCAATATGGCAAAACTTCAACATTTCTTCTGTTCAGTTTCCCATCCCCTCAACAAGCTGCTGTCCATATCCTGTTGTGAATAACTAGTGAGACACTTCCCTCCAGGCTTAAGTGGAAGCACCGCATATCTGCAAATGTCCTTATTCCCCAGGGCAGCAGCATCCTCTGCTGAAGAGACACTGGCCCTAAGATCCCTAAAGCTGCATATGAGACTCGCCCCAGCACTGGCCCTCCAAGCGTTACCCTGCTTTGAACTGAATGTTTTCATAAGACTATCTGAAAATAAGATTGGCTAACTGATCAGTGCCAGCTTCTCTTTCAGAAGCAATGACTGGGACCTCTTGACCTCCAAAACAGAAGCAGCCAGACAAGCTTCCTCTGAAGGTTGTACATGGAATGAGTGTTTGCCCAGGGCTGCCTGGCTGCCACAGAAACCCTGACCAGCTATCAAGGGACAGGGGCCCCACCATTCGCAGGGAGGGTCCTCTGAGAGAAACAGCTGTGCATTCTGCTTCTTCCCTTACACAAAGAAAAGCAAGGAAGTGGGCCAAATCATGTCAGAAACATATAAAAGTTGCACTGAAGAGCCATGGACAGAGGCAATACAGAAGAGCCATATCCAAACGTTTACACTGCCTGTCTATGCGCAGAGGAATCACAAGTGACTTTGTACTCAGGGTTATCCAACCTTCTGTTTTTACTCAAGTTTTCTTGATAATAAAGGGAACAGTCAACAAATTATTTCTGAAAATTAAAATATCTTTTTTAAAAAAATACCTTTTTTATTGATAAAATTATCAATAACCTCAGATATGCAGATGACACCACCCTTATGGCAGAAAGTGAAGAAAAACTAAAGAGCCTCTTGATGAAAGTAAAAGAGGAGAGTGAAAAAGTTGGCTTAAAACTCAACATTCAGAAAACTAAGATCATGGCATCCAGTCCCATCACTTCATGGCAAACAGATGGGGAAACAATGGAAATAGTGACAGACTTTATTTTCTTGGGCTCCAAAATCACTGCAGATAGTGACTGCAGCCATGAAATTAAAAGATGCTTGCTCTTTGGAAGAAAAGCTATGACCAACCTAGACAGTACATTAAAAAAGCAGAGACATTACTTTGCCAACAAATGTCCGTCTAGTCAAAGCTATGGCTTTTCCAGTAGTCATGCATGGACGTGAGAGTTGGACTATAAAGAAAGCTGAGCACAGAAGAACTGATGCTTTTGAACTGTGGTGTTGGAGAAGACTCTTGAGAGTCCCTTGGACTGCAAGGAGACCCAACCAGTCCATCCTAAAGGAAATCAGTCCCGAATATTCATTAGAAGGACTGATGCTGAAGCTGAAACTCCAATACTTTGGCCACCTGATGTGAAGAACTGACTCATTTGAAAAGACCCTGACTCTGGGAAAGATTGAAGGCAGGAGAAGGGGATGACCAAGGATGAGATGGTTGGATGGCATCACTGACTCAATGGAAATGAATTTGAGCAAGCTCTGGGAGTTAGTGATAGACAAGGGACCCTGGTGTGCTGTGGTCCATGGGGTCGCAAAGAGTCTAACACAACTGAGCAACTGAACTGAACTGAGGCTGAGTCAACAAGTTTATATTCTGTAGTTGCTGTAAGAGCAATCAGACTGGTACATCCCAAAGGATCACCAGCTTCCTAGAGGAAGGGGCCCTTTCATACTCACACTCAGCACACAGTTCACGTCATGCTTCATGGAGAAGACGTGTCAGCAGATGGGGCTACATGAAGCTTCCTGCTTGTGTGGGGCCTCTCCTTCCCACTTGTGATGGGGAAGGAAGTGTACTGTTGGAAGCTGACCCACCAATTCTGTTCTGGATTGCCTTCATTCTTACCTTCCCATGGGCTCCTGGGCACGGGGTGCCCTCTACTGCTCATGTTCTTTTTCCTGCATCTTTAAGTTCCCCTACTTGACTAGCTATTCAGTCTACTCCACTCTGGCTTCTGCCCTTGCTGCTGACTCCAATAAGTAGAGTCACCAAAGACTTTCATGTTGCACAATCCAATGGATTTGTTCAGGCCTTTGTTAACTGACATCAGTGCAGCTGTTGACACACCTGACCACTCACAGTTCCTTGAAACATGCTTCCAGGGGCTTCCACAATACAGTATCAGTTTTCCTTTTACCTCTTTGGTTGTCCTACTTCAAGTTACTTTAAGGTCTCAGGAACTTGTCTCATGTTCTTTGCATTCTTCACTATAGATTCTCTATAAAGTAACTTCATCAACCTCTATGATTCAAATACCATAAACAATATATGTAGACAATTTATAAATTCGTATTTTCAACTCGTACTCTGCTTCTGAGCTCTAGCCTTGTATATCTGTATATACAACTGCTTTTTAAATTTTTTTCTTGAATATTTCACCAGAAGTGCAAACTCAATATGTTAAAAATGGTCTTATCAACATTAAAAAAAAAAACCACACCAACCTATTCTCCATCTATTGCTTCCTATTTCTGTAAATACCAACACCTTCCTTGAGGTTGCTCATGCTGGGAACCAAAAAATCATCTTTCACTATTTCCATTTTTTAAGTGTATGACAAACTTAGACAGTATGTTAAAAAGCAAAGACATCATGTTGCTGACAAAGGTCCATATAGTCAAAGCTATGGTCTTTCCAGCTGTCATGTATGGATGTGAGAGCTAAACAGTAAAAAAAGGCAGAGTGCCAAAGAATTGATGCTTTCAAACTGTGGTGTTGGAGAAGACTCTTGAGGGTCTCTTGGACAGCAAGGAAATCAAATCAGTCCATCTTAAAGGAAATCAACCCTGAATACTCTTTGGAAGGCATGATGCTGAAGCTGAAGCTCCAATACTTTGGCCACCTGATTTGAACAGCTGACTCATTGGAAAAGACCCTCGTGCTGGGAAAGACTCAAGTCAGAAGGAGAAGAGGGCAACAAAGAATGAGATGGTTGGATGGCATCACCGATTCAATGGACATGAACTTGGGCAAACTCCAGGAGATGGTGAGGGACACGGAAGCCTGGTGTGCTGCAGCCCATGGGGTCGTGAAGAATGAGACATGACTTGGCGACTGAACAACAACATCATTTCTTTAAGTCTCACAGAAAATTAATCACTTCTGACAATGATGGGAAAACAGTAAATGAATTTACCGTCACATTTTAAACAAGTAAAAATCTGGACAAAGTACATGAAACATGGGTTACAAGACACTAGACACCAGCCAGTGAAGATAAGTGATACCTGAAAAACAAGAAACAAACAAGGCGGTCTTATGATTGCCCCAGCTCACCCCCTGAAAAGATACAACACAAAGGTTGAAACCCAGGAAGAGCCCAGTGGGAGCCTGAGTTAAGAAAATGGACTTGGGGTCTGGAAAGTCCACTGCAGCTACAGTTTATAGGGCACAGTACCAGGGAGGACAAAGATGAACACTGAGAGAACTGCCGATATCTGTACTACAAAATGTTGCTGAAATAAATTTAAGAAGACATATTAAATGGAGAGATACATACCGTGACTGGGAAGACTCAATATATATTTTTAAGATGTGTATTCTTTTTCCAAATTGATCTTATGCAATCCTAATCAAGCTTCTGACAGTGTGTTGTGCCTATGTGTGTAAATAGATAAGCTGATCATAAATTCATATGGAAATTTGAAGGGCCCAGAAAAACCAAAACCACTTTGCAAAAAGTAGGACAAAGTTGGAACACCCACATTACTTGATTTTAGGACTTAAAATAAATCTGCAATAATCAAGACACTGTGGTATGGGAGTAAAGATAGACAAATAGAGCACTGGAAAAGAAGAGAGTCTAGAAATAGACCTGTATATATGATCAAGCAATTTTCTTCAAAAGTGCAAAAGACAGTTACATAGATAAAGTACAGTTTTTACAACAACGGTGCTGGAATAATTGGATATTGTATGCAAAAAAACTAACTCTCCAATCCATATCTCACACTACATATTAAAATAAATAAAAATGGTTCATAGTCCATAAGAGTTAAATATAAGAGTTAAAAGTATAAAACTTCTAAAAAAACAATATAAAATCATACTGTATGAATCTGGATGAGACAAAGATTTCTTTGATATGTCACTAAACGCACACTCTGTAAAAGGTTAAACTGACAAAATGGACTTGAGCAAAATTAAGAAATTCTTCCTTTCAAGAGACAATGTTAAGAGAGTGGAAATACAAACCACAGTTTGGGAGAAAATATTTGCACATCATATATTAGGAGAAATAATTGGCATCTGAAATATAGAAAGAACACTTACGACTCAATAATAAGAAAGTGAACAACCAAGTTTAAAATTGGACAAAAGATTTGAATAGACACTTCAACAACAAAGAACATAAACAGATGGTAGATAAGCACATGAAAAGATGCTCAGCATAATAAGTCGTCAGGGAAATGCAAATTAAACCACAATGAGATTCCATTTTATACTCCTTAGAATATCTAAAATTAAAGACTGACCTTGCCAAGTGTTGGTGAGAATGTAGGGCAACAAAAACTTGGATCATCATTGGTGTGGGTGTAAAATGGCATAACCAATTTGGTAAAATAAACAGTTTGGCAGTTTCTTTAAAAGGTAAAGATACACCTATCACAAGGCCCAGCCATTCTACTCCTAGGAAATAACGCAGGAAAAATGAAAGTATATCCCCATACAAAGCGCATGAATGCTGATAGGTTCATCTGTAATAGTCCCAAACTGAAAATAACCCAAATACTTCAATAATAATAATCCAAATGAGCAATGGATAAGCAAATAGTGGTGTGTGTTATTACACACAGATGTGCACTGTAGTAGTAATTTGCAACAAAGGATTGAACTATTAATACAACAACATGGATGAATCTCAAAGTTATTATTCTGATTGGAAAAAAATCTAAACAAAACAAAGAACATACTGTATGGTTCTTATGTATACAAAATTCTAGAGAAATCCCAACTAATCTCTACGGACAAAATCCAGAACAACAGTTCCCTGGGGACTGGAGAATGGATAGTGGGGAGGGGAGGTAAGGAGGAGATACAAAACGGCATGAGTTTTAGGGGTGATAAAAATATTCAATATTTTGGTTATGGTGATGTTTTCATAAATGTATATGTATGACAACACATATGTCAAACTGTAAAAACTGTGTACCCTAAACATAAAATTTATTGTCTACCAATTATTCTTTCATAAAACAAAAAAAAAAAACCCTGGAATTTGCTACTTTTCTCCTGTTACCACGATCCTGGTGAGAAAAATCATCACTCCTGGCTTTCTACAACAGCCTGACTCCTTCCTCACTGTCCCCTCTTCTCCACTCTCTGCACTGCAGCCTGAGCGATTTTTAGGATCATAAATCTATATCTGGCACTGCTCAAAATCCTTCAAAAATTACTCAGAAAATCAGGACCCAAAGATTTATTTTGCTCTAAGACTCTATTTAATTTTGCTCTTATCTGAGTTCTGGTCCATTTTCCATCTTGTTTCCCCCTTTTAACCAGTCTATGCTTTCTGCTCTTGGAACTTGCCAAAACTGTTTCTGTCTCAGGACCTCTACACATGCCAATTCCTTTTGTCTGGAACTCTGCCTTCCTCCAGGTCAACACCTAACTTTCCTTTGGCCTCAGATTCAATATTGTCTCCTTAAGCATCCTTCTTTGATGCACCAGGCTAGGTTAGGTCTTGAAAGTAGTACTCACCTATGTCTTCTTCACAGTACCAATCACACACGTAAATAATTATCTGTGAAAATTTTTGTTTCCTATCTGTCCCCTTTTCCTACATGTCTCAGGACTTTAAACTCTAAGAGAGCAGGGACCATATGTACTCAGTGCCTAGCATGTTACCTGGCACATAGTAGGTATCCAAAAACACTTGTTGAATAAATAATAGAGACAGAACTGGAACTCACTTCTTAACCGAACCCACTCCATAACTTCCAGATTAGATTTTTCCAAACTCACTCATGCAATATTCATCCTTTTATATCTGACAGTCATGTAGTCTTTTCCTACAGCTACTTAGGTATCAAATTGGTAAGAATTAAGAAAGGTAATAGAAAAAAAGGACAAGAGAAAAAAAGAGAAAGGAAATAGGGTGGAACCTTAAAATCAAAGTATTAGATTTATAAAAGAATGGTTAGCAATGTTTAAGACAACTGACCTGATAGATCAATTGGAGTTTTAAAAAATCAGTCCTGATCATGTTGATGAAACAATTATCCTGGAAATTATACCTTGATATAGTTACAAAGTTAGTTAACATGACTGTTAAAAGCCAAAACCAGATGGAGGTGAGGCTAGAGGGGCAGGGCCTCAAAGGAAGTGAAGTCAGGGCTCCTTGGTGAAAGCTGACCATTGATCCAGCGCTACCATGCTTTTAGCAGAGCAGTGGCCTAGATTCTCAGTGTAGCTGTGCGTGTGGAGCTGGGAGGATAAAGATTGCAAACATGGCCATTTTCCAAAACAGCTTCCTAAGAAACAGCCCACCTTACCCTCTCTTCCCCTCCCCACTATGTTTATAGACTCCCCTTAATTAGAGCATTTCAGCATGGAAGCATAATCCAATCTGAAAGAAAATTTCCCTTGAGAGCCATCTGTCAGAATTAGACTACACTTAGCTACTGGACAGTAAGGCTGTATTGTAAATACCACAGATGACTTTGATTCTCCAAAGGCTCAAAACTCATTTTCCAAGCAAGCAAATGCCAATCCATGGGACAAAGCTTTCTGTCAGGGAACTGGCTTGCTATTTTGGACAATAATGCTTCCACAGGTAGAAGATCACTAACAGTGGTCCAGGGACATTCTACCTGACTGGTCTCACCTTTTTTCAAAAATGAAATAGCTGTCCTTGACAACTCTATTAAGTTCTCCTTCAGGTTTGCTGATCTTTTTCACTGAACTGTGTTGTTCCCATGTATTCAGTCAAGGAGATATCTGACTGTGTAAGGGGCACCAAGTGGAGTACACTCCAGCTCCCCGCAAAGCCAGCCTCCCTCTCAGGAGCATCCAGTCGGCTATGCAGACACCTGCCTTTGGTACCCACACCAAGGCAGCAAGCAGAACCGTGGCTGGGAAAGGAGTACAAAGGGTAGGGGTAGTGAGGGAGGAAGAGTGTCCTTTCTCCCTGTTATCATTTCCCTCCACCTCAGAGGTCACATGAGTCAATGTTTCTCCTGTGTTTCTGTAACCCCTTTTCCTATTATTCTATCACACTGTAGTAGACGCCACTAAATCTTGCCTAGATCCCCATTACCAGGCCGGTGCACCCACTCCTTAGCTACTGTGAGTATTGGCTGTCCACAGCTCACAGCTGCATCCTTCTTAAAGGAATCCTCCTCAGCTGATGGGAGCCACCTTACAATGACTGGCAAGTTGCTCTCTTGCCCTGCAGCCAATGACAAAGTAGTACAAGGTTAAAAGGCAGCTCCCTTATCTCAGGGTCCAATACCTCTGTGGTGGTGCCTTTCATATTCCATAGCTCCCTGTGGGATCAGACTCGGGACAGGCTTTAGCAGAACCCCTCTCTTTTCCTATCCTGTTCCCCTTACCTCCTTACAGAATAGCAGTCCCTCAATAAATCACTGAAAAAGAATCCTCTCAGCCTCTGCTTCTAGAGAATCACATTAAAGACACACACACTATATTGGAGCTATCTTCATTCATTCACTCAAAATGCATTTAACATCCAACTCTTAGGTTAAGTACTGAGGGTATAGTCACAGTCTGCCCTGAAGAGTATCTTGTCTAGCAGAATGGCCAAGGATAAACAGACACTCACAATCAAATGTGATAACTGCTGTGAAGAGGAACAAACAGGAAACTTTAAAAGCACATTAAGGATACCTAATCTGTTCTGGGTAGACCTAAGGAGGGCTTGTTTAGTGAGGCGAGTAACTGCAGAACTTATCAAATAACACTTAGTTGAACAGGGACGCAAGGATTTTTCAATATCTACAAATCAAGCAGTGTGATACACCACATTAACAAATTGAAGGATAAAAACCCTATGACCCATCTCAACAGATGTAGAAAAGCCTTTTGACAAACTTTAACACCTGCTTATTTAACTTATATGCAGAGTACATCATGAGAAACGCTGGGCTGGAAGAAACACAAGCTGGAATCAAGACTGCCAGGAGAAATATCAATAGCCTCAGATATGCAGATGACACCACCCTCATGGCAGAAAGCAAAGAAGAACTAAAGAGCCTCTTGATGAAACTGAAGGAGGAGAGTGAAAAAGTTGGCTTAAAGCTCAACATTCAGAAAACTAAGATCATGGCATCTGGTCCCATCACTTCATGGCAAATAGATGGGGAAACAGTGGAAACAGTGGCTAATTTTATTTTGGGGGGCTCCAAATTCACTGCAGATGGTGACTGCAGCCATGAAATTAAAAGATGCTTACTCCTTGGAAGGAAAGTTACGAGCAAACTAGACAGCATATTAAAAAGCAGAGACATTACTTTGTTAACAAAGGTCCATCTACTCAAGGCTATGGTTTTTCCAGTAGTCACGTATAGATGTGAGAGTTGGACCATAAAGAAAGCTGAGTGCCAAAGAATTGATGCTTTTGAACTGTGGTGTTGGAGAAGACTCTTGAGAGTCCCTTGGACAGCAAGGAGATCCAACCAGTCCATCCTAAAGGAGATCAGTCCTGGGTGTTCATTGGAAGGACTGATGTTGAAGCTGAAACTCCAATACTTTGGCCACCTGATGCGAAGAGCTGACTCATTGGAAAAGACTCTGATGCTGGGAAGGATTGAGGACAGGAGGAGAAGGGGACGACAGAGGATGAGATGGTTGGATAGCATCACTGACTCAACGGACATGAGTTAGGGTGAACTCCGGGAGTTGGTGATGGACAGGGAGGCCTGGCGTGCTGCAGTTCATGGGGTCGCAGAGTCGGACACGACTGAGCGACTGAACTGAACTGAACACCCATTTATGAGAAAACTCTCCAGAAAGTGGGCACAGAGGGAACATACCTCAATATAATAAGGGCTATATATGACAAACCCACAGCAAACATCATTCTCAACAGTGAAAAACTAAAAGCATTTCCTCTACAATCAGGAACAAGAGAAGGATGTCACCTCTCACCACTTTTATTCAACATGATTTTGAATGTCTTAGCCACAGCAATCAAAGAAAAAGAAATGACTCCAAATCAGAAAAAAAGAAGTTAAAATGTCATTTTTTGAAGAGGACATGATGCTATAGACAGAAAATCCTAAAGATGCTACCAGAAGACTACTGCTGCTGCTGCTGCTAAGTCGCTTCAGTCGTGTCCGACTCTGTGTGACCCCACAGACGGCAGCACACCAAGCTCCTCTATCCCTGGGATTCTCCAGGCAAGAATACTGGAGTGGGTTGCCATTTCCTTCTCCAACGTATGAAAGTGAAAGGTGAAAGTGAAGTCGCTCAGTTGTGTCCGACTCTGCGCGACCCCATGGACTGAAACCTACCAGTCTCCTCCATCCATGGGATTGTCCAGGCAAGTGTACTGGAGTGGGCTGAAGACTACTAGAGCTCATTAATAAATTTGGTAAAGTTTCAGGGTATGAAATGAATACACTGAAATCTCTTGCATTCCTATACACTAACAATGAAAGATCAGAAAGAGAAATTGAGAAAACAATCCCATTTACCATCACATCAGAAATAATAAAATACCTAGGAATGAATCTACCTATGGAGGCAAAAGACCTGTACTCAGAAAACTATAAGATATTTATTAAAGTACTCAAAGATGATATAAACAGACAGAGAGATGTACTATGTTCTTGGATTGGAAGAATCAATATTATACAAATGACTATACTAGCCAAAGCAATCTACAGATACAATGCAATCCCTATCAAATTATCAATGGCATTTTTCACAGAATAGGAACCAAAAACTTTCAGTTTGTATGGAAACACAAAGACCTCTGAATAGCCAAAGCAATCTTCAGAAAGAAAATGAAGCTAGACGAAACAGGCTCCCTGACTTTATACTATACTATTAAGCTACAGTAATCAAAACAGTATGGTATCAGCAAAAAAACAGAAATATAGATCACTGCAACAAGATAGAAAGTCCAGAGAAAAACCCACACATCTATGGTCAACTAATCTATTACAAAGGAGGTCAGAACATACAATGGAGAAAAATGCCTCTTCATTAAATGGTGCTGGGAAAACAGGACAGCTGCATGTAAAAGAATGAAATCAGAACACTTCCTAACACTATCCACAAAAATAAACTCAAAATGCATTCAACACTTAAATGTAAGGCTGGAAACCTAAACCTGTTAGAGTAAAACATAGGCAATACACTCTTTGACATAAATTGTAGCAAGATTCTCTCTGACTCACCTCTTAAAGGAAATAAAACAAAAATAAACAAATGGGACCTAATAAAACTTTAAAGCTTTTGCACAGCAAAGGAAACTATAAACAAGATGAAAAGACAACCCTCAGAATGGGAGAAAATAATTGCAAATGAAGTAACTGACAAGGGTTAATCTCCAAAACACACAAGCAGCTCATACAGCTCAATATCAGAAAAACAAACAACCCAATCAAAAAATGGTCAGAAGACCTAAACAGACATTTCTCCAAAGAAGGCATACAGGTGGCCAATGATCACATGAAAAGATGGTCAACATCGTTCATTATTAGCGAAATGCCAATCAAAACTATAATGGGGTATCACCTCACATCAGTCAGAATGGTCATCAAAAAATCTATAAACAATAAATACTGAGGAGGATGTGGGGAAAAGGGAACTCCCTTACACTGTTGGTGGGAATGTAAACTGATACAGCCATTATGGAAAACAGTGTGGAGAGTCCTTAAAAAACTATGAATAAATCTACCATATGACCCAGCAATCCCACTAATGGGCAGATACCCTGAAAAAAAACACAATTCTAAAAGATACATGTACCTCAATGTTCACTGCAGCAATATTTACAATAGCCAGGATGGAAGCAACCTAGATGTCCACTGACAGATGAATGGATAAAGAAGTTGTGGTACCTTTATACAATAGACTATTACTCAGCCATAAAAAGGACAAATTTGAGTCAATTGCAGTGAGGTGGATGAACCTAGAGTGCAGAGTGAAGTAAGTCAGAAAGAGAAAAATAAGCATTGTATATTAATGCATATATATGGAATCTAGAAAAATAGTACTGATGAACCTAGTAGAGAACGAACCCACAGACACAGTGGGGAAAGGGAAGAGTGGGATGAATTGAGAAATTATGCTATCATGTGTAAAACAGACAGTTAGTAGGCAGTTGCTAAATAACACAGAGAGCCCAGCCTGGCACTCTATGATGATCTAAACAGATAGGATGTGGGGAGGAGTGGCAGGCTTAGGAGAGAAGGGAGGTATGTATAATTATGACTGATGCACACTATTGTATAGCAGAAACCAACACAAAATTGTAAAGCAAGCTTTAGCTATTTGTAGGGCCTGCTCAGACAACCATTTTGCCTTTTTGAATTTCTTTTTCTTGGGGATGTTATTGATCATTGCCTCCTGTACAATGTCACAGACCTCCATCCATAGTTCTTCAGGTATTCTGCCTATCAGAAATAATCCCTTGAATCTAGTTGTCACATCCACTGGATAATCGTAAGGGATTTGATTTAGGTCATACCTGAATGATCTAGTGGCTTTCCCTACTTTCTTCATTTTAAGTCTGAATTTGGCAATAAGGAGTTCATGATCCCAGTTTTGCTTTTGCTGACTGTATAGTTTCTCCATCTTTGGCTGGAAAGAATATAATCAATCTGATTTTGGTATTGACTATCTGGTGATGTCCATGTGTTGAGTTATCTCTTATGTTGTTGGAAGAGGGTGTTTGCTATGACCAGTGCGTTCTCTTCACAAAACTCCTAGCCTTTGCCCTGCTTCATTTTGTATTCCAAGAATAAATTTGCCTGTTACTCAAGGTATCTCTCGGAGAAGGCAATGGCACCCCACTCCAGAACTCCTGCCTGGAAAATTCCATGGACGGAGGAGCCTGGTGGGCTGCAGTCCATGGGGTCGTGAAGAGTCGGACGTGACTGAGCAACTTTACTTTCACTTTTCACTTTCATGCATTGGAGAAGGAGATGGCAACCCACTCCAGTGTTCTTGCCTGGAGAATCCCAGGGACGGGGGAGCCTGGTGGGCGGCCGTCTATGGGGTCGCACAGAGTTGGACACGACTGAAGCGAATTAGTAGCGGCAGCAGCAAGGTATCTCTTGACTTCCTACTTTTGTATTCCAGTCCCCTATGATGAAAAGGACATCTTTTTTGGTTGTTAGTTCAACTGCACAATTGCATTCATCTCACACACTAGCAAAGTAATGCTCAAAATTCTCCAAGTCAGGCTTCAACGTGAGTACATGAAGCATGAACTTCCAGATGTTCAAGCTGGATTAAGAAAAGGCAGAGGAACCAGAGATCAAATTGCCAACATCCATTGGATCACTGAGAAAGCAAGAAAGTTCCAGAAAAACATCTACTTCTGCTTTATTGACTACACCAAAGTCTTTGACTATGTGGATCACAACAAACTGTGGGAAATTCTTCGAGATGGGAATACCCGACCACCTGACCTGCCTCCCGAGAAATCTGTATACAGGTCAAGAAACAACAGTTAGAACTGGACATGGGACAACAGACTGGCTCCAAATTGGGAATGGAGTACGTCAAGGCTGTATATTGTCACTCTGCTTATTTAACTTATATGCAGAGTACATCATGAGAAATACCTGGCTGGATGAAGCATAAGCTGGAATCAAGATTGACGGGAGAAATATCAATAACCTCAGATATGCAGATGACACCACTCTTATGGCAGAAAGCGAAGAACCAAAGAGCCTCTTGATGAAAGTGAAAGAGGACAGTGGAAAAGTTGGTTTAAAACTCTACATTCAGAAAACTAAGATCATGGCATCTGGTCCCACCACTACATGGCAAATAGATGGGGAAACAATCGAAACAGTGACAGACTTTATTTTTTGGGGCTCCAAAATCACTGCAAATGGTGACTGCAGCCATGAAATTAAAAGACGTTTGCTCCTTGGAAGAAAAGTTATGACCAACCTAGACAGCATATTGAAAAGCAGAGACATTACTTTGCCAACAAAGGTCCATCTAGTCAAAGCTATGATTTTTCCAGTAGCTATGTATGGGTGTGAGAGTTGGACTACAAAGAAAGCTGAGTGCTGAAGAACTGATGCTTTTGAACTGTGGTATTGGAGAAGACTCTTGAGAGTCCCCTGGACTGCAAGGAGATCCAACCAGTCCATCCTAAAGGAAATCAGTCCTGAATATTCATTGGAAGGACTGATGTTGAAGCTGAAACTCTTAATACTTTGGTGACCTGAGGCAAAAAACTGACTCATCTGAAAAGACCCTGATGCTGGGCAAAACTGAAGGCAGGAGGAGAAGGGGACGACAGAGGATGAGATGGCTGGATGGCATCACCAGTTCGTTGGATGTGAGTTTGAGCAGGCTCCGGGAGTTGGTGATGGACAGGGAAGCCTGGTGTGCTGCAGTTAATAGGGTTGCAAAGAGTCAGACACGACTGAGTGACTGAACTGAACTGAAAAGATGAGGCAGAAAGTAAAATGATAAGATTATGAAGAATTTCAAGTCAATATATTTAAACCATAAATGAAATAAGCAATCTTCTAAAAATATCTGTATCAGCAAAATCATTTCATAAAGAAATAGAAAACTTGCCCAGTGTAGTGCTATATCCATTAAAGGAATGGAATCATTGTACCCCAAAGTAAACATCTGACCCAGAAAGTTGTGTGGGTCAATTCTACTGAACACTGAAGGAATAGATTATTTCAATTGTACACAAGATCTTTGAAAAACCAGAAAGAGAGAGAATGCTCCATCACTTATTTTGATGATGAAACCAGATACAGAGATAGCAATAAACAAAATCAGAGGGCTGTCTTACTCATTAATTTAGTTGCAAAAATCTTTAACAAAATATTAATAAACTAAGCAGGTGAACACATACATTCACTTATATCCATGTAGATGAAAAAAATACATCATGTACAAGCCCGATTTATCCCAGGAATACAAGTTCTCACCAAAATCAGAAAATAAAGCAATGTAATTCATCACATTAAAAGATAAGAGAAGCAAAACATATGATGACCTCCACAAACTCAGAAAAATCATCTGATAAAATTCAGTATCCATTCAGGTGTTCAAAGTCTATAGGCAATGTCTTCCTTAGTGGTGGAAATTCAGAGCATTCCTTTTGAGATTAGGAGCAAGCCAAGGATGATTAGACTGGCCTTTGTATTGGCAGTTCAGATAAATGTAATAAAACAAGTAAAAGGGGGGCTGTAGAGAAAAGTCAAAAGAACCAAAAAGGAAAGTAGCATAAAGCACCTATTTACTCATGCATGGTATAACTGTCAATGTACAAAACTCAAAAAACTCTGTGGTCACAGTCTTAAAGTGAAAGTCACTCTGTCATGTCTGACTCTTTGCGACTCCATGGTCTATAGGGTCTATGGAATTCTCCAGGCCAGAATACTGGAGTGGGTAGCTGTTCCCTTCTCTAGGGGATCTTCCCAACCCAGGGACTGAACCCAGGTCTCCCACATTGCAGGCAGATTCTTTAAGCCCAGACTTAAAGTATGCAGCAATACCAAGTGGTGGAGAGAACACAGACTAAGATGGGCTTATGCACTGCTGCTGGGACATACCGTGCAACATGGGGAACATGGCTAATGTTTCATAATAACTGTAAGTGGAGTGTAACCTTTAAAAATTATATTAACGAAAGAGGTAGTATTTTAATCTAGCAACACTATTCCTAGGTATACATCTTAGAGAAATTTTTGCATATATTTACCAGGAGACATCTATAAAACATACACATATAGCAGCATTTTCTAAAATGGAAAAAAAATTAATTCAGATAACCATTGACTAGACACCAGATAAGTAAAATATGGTACATCACACAATGAGATGCTAAAACACCCTGCCAAAAAACAAAAGAACTGGCAGTCTGGCAGTGTGCAGGTGAATGTAAGAGACTCAGTACACACAATATTGAATGTAACAGTTTGCAGAATAAATAAAATATGATTTTTTCACATAAATTTCAAAAAGGGAAAATAGAACAACCTATTCTTATGTGGTAAAATGATTTAAAAACAAGAGAAATACAGATATGAAATTCAATATACTGATTACCCAGGAGGCAAAGCTTGGGGACAGAGGAGGAACACAACAGGGAGCTTCAGAGAGACTGATGATGTTCTCTTTCTTCAGCTAAACTTTACACTGACAGATACGCATTTTGTTTTATTTTTAAATCAGACATATGAAACCAAGCAGGACCCTGTGGGGTCTCCCCAGGGACACATCCCTCCCTCACCCCAACGTCCTCCACTTCTTGTCTGTAGAAAAGCTTAGGCCTCCTGGCCTTTTCCCTGAGTTCCAAAGAGCAAATTTAATCAGAGAAGTGAAAAAAATGCAGGAACAAAGGGAAACAGTCAAGTAAGTGAATACAGTACTAGTTTAGCCATAAAACAAAGTCAAGGACCTTTTATTTCTTCTTTAAAGGTTTTAATAATATTTTGAGCCATATCCTTGAGTTGTCTTGCAGACACTAAGACCCCATCAGGAAGAAGTTATCTGCATGATGACAAGCTCAAAGACTCCAGTTTGGAACCAGAAGGTCGGTGATGCTAACTTTCGAAATACCGCCCTGTTACCCCACCACCAACCAATCAGAAGGATGTCCACGAGCTGATCAGGCACCCTGAAGGCCCCACCCCAATGTTTCTTTTAAATGCACTTCCCTAAAAGCCATCGGGGAGTTCTGGCCTTTTAAGCATGAGCTGCCAGTTATTCTTGCTTGACCCTACACTGGGTGCCTTGCAATAAATGCTGTATTTTCCCTCACCACAAACTGGTGTCAGTAGACTGGCTTCACTGCACATGGGGCAACTGGACCCAATCGGTTCAGTAACACATACACATTATACCTACTATTGTACATTTCACATATTTCATTTAAAAAAGCAAATGCATTGTCCTAGCACTTAAACTATGATATGATAAAAACTATCAAAGTCAATTTGTCAGAGACCTAAAGCTTTATTGATCCCTTCCTTCAGATGTTCTTTTGTGCAGTTCTGCCCCTTTTCACTCTCTCTGAATAATCTAAACATCCACCAGATAGTATGTGTGAAGGATCATGAATGGGAAAAACGGTAGGGTGGACTTCAATGGGCTCTTAGGAAGATACAGCTCATTAGACACCAGTGATGGTTGAAACCCACCCACATTCACATTTAGAGAAGGAACTTGGCTTCTCTGTTGCCAGCTGGAAACCAGGGCTTTCTGTGGAGCTTTTCACACAGTTGGTTTCTTAGAATCAGTTAGCCTTAGTGTTTTCAGCACTACATGCCATGGTACTGAGCAGGCTTCTATCAGCTGGCACCAGATTGCCAGAACCATTATGAGCATCTTTTGCCAACTCCACCTTCAGTGATGTCACATTGGTAGCTTGAAATCAGCCCTTCTGGGAGAATTTACACCACGGAAATGAGCAAATGCTACAAATCAGGTCCCCTCCTAATCGCCCAACTCCAGCCAGTTGTTAATACATCTATGACACCACCAGATATGACAAAGTTGTAGAATCATATGATAACAACTTAGGACTCACAGTATAATGGAATGAAACAGAATTAAATTAATAAACTTCTTCAGTCAGGAGACTGCCTGCCCCATATGCATTCAACTGTGAGAAGCAAGCATCCTGGGCTTCCCTGATTACTTTCATCTTCCCTGAGTGGTTCCAAGTATCCACATTTATCAGGGCCCTGGCAGACAGAACAGGGAGACTTCTAAATCAACTACTGCAAAATATTAGACTTTGCAATCACTCACAAAGTCCAATTTTTGTGGAAATGCAAGGTTTTAAAATTTATAACATTAAAAGAAGGTCTGTATGCTCAGTCACTCATTTGTGTCCGACTCTTTGAAACCCCATGGTTTCAAAGCCTGCACCCTGCCAGGCTTCTCTGTCCATGGAACTTTCCAGGCAAGAATACTGGAATGGGTTGCCATTTCCTCCTCCAGGGGATCTTCTTGATCCAGGGATCAAACCCACTTCTCCTGTGTCACCTGCATTGCAGGCAGATTCTTTACCACTGAGCCACCAGGGAAGCCACCAAAAGAAGGTCCATGCTGCTGTAGGGTGCACCCTATCCTCTTACGAACTGGGATCGATACTGGCAAAGAGGGAGCCTTGTAACTTCCGCTGGTACCATGGGAGAGCTCTAGCACCGCCTCCAAATTAGAGTCTAGCTGAGACGACCATAGGTCCTAGAGAAAGTCTCTGAACCAGTTTCTATGTGAGCCATGGAGAGAAATTCCTGAAGTGCTCACTGCCTATTTCCCAGGGAGCCAGTGATGAGTGGGGTGTACTAAAACTGCAAAGAGCATATAAACACAGCAGTCAACACTCATCAGACCACTACACTCATGCCCTCACAACTTTGGCCTTCCCCAGATACTATATCCTCTCACTGACTGATATACATGCTACAAAATTGCATTATATTGATTGATCTGGTTGCAATAGTTGAGAAGTTTAATTAAACTACCATTTTTACACTCAGTAATTGCCTTTTGCTCCTTCACAGGAAGGTGTGAGGATTAATTTTTATTTGACTGCTACCATTTATAAAACTCATAATCTCCTTAGAGAAATAAAGAACAAAATTAAAAAATTATTTAATAGATTCAGCTTTGCATAACATTCCCCCAAACAAACCAGTCCCTAGAGCCTCACCAGATTAGCCCCTCATGAGAAACTTCATTTTAGTCAGTTAGTGCTTATTAATTATTATCATTTCCAGATATAATTCTAGAGGCTAAGCACAGAGTAGTGAGCAAGTTGGTAAGGTCTTTGCACTTATAGTCTAACAGGGAAGAAAGAAAACTGAACAAATACATATAGTATAATAACATAAGAACTAAATCTGTAACTATGTATGGTAACAACTAGACTTACTATGCTTATCATTTTGCAATATATACAAATACAAATGATTATGTTGTACACCTGAAACTAATGTTATTTGTCATTTATACTTCAATTAAATCTTTTAATAAAACATATACATTATTCACAAACAACAATAATAAGAGTAAATAAATGTGCATTTTAAAGCCTTATATATATGGAAAAAAAAGACATGATGATATAATAATAGAAATATAGACTATCATGAGAGCATTCACCAGAAAAACCTATCCCAGTCCAGGGCTCATATAAGAGTTGTTCAAGGAATTGGCATTTAAGTTGGATTCTAAAAGCTTCGTATGAAATTAACCAGGAAAAGAGGGGAAAGAAAAGTAAAACAGCATATATGGTAATTTTGAGACACCTTTTCTTGAAGAGACTAAAATGGCTATTGAAAAACAATCTGAAGCCCTATTTGGCCATGATTCAGCTACATGACCCTGGCTGACTCAATGGCCCTCCACTTCAGTTTAATGTGCTAAATGAAGATTTTGGATTACAGGAACTCTTAAAGCTCTTTCTGTATTGGACTGTGAGGCATTTAACTATGAGGCAGTTATGTTAGTAAATAACAGATACACATATACATAGATTATTATTTGGTTAGTACAAGTAAAAAACTGCTCTTTTGAACAGGCCTTGAGCAATATAGCAAACACTTGTTTCAAACGTAGGGTGGATGTTCACAGCAACTCCTCCAAGTAAAAATACTAGGTTATAAAATTCTTTTTAATGAGTAGCAGGGCTCAGAGAAAAGAATTTTTCAGTGCCAAAAACAATGAGAAAGCATAAATCTACAGAAGTAACCTGTGGAGCTGGAGTCTGAATGGAGGTGAATATGAACTTGGGTGGCCTAGTGCCTGGATTTTAGAGGACTGTGAAAGAATTCTGCATGAAGGCTGGAGTACTAAAGACTGAGGGTCACACCCTTAAAGGGTAAACAAAAAAGAACTTCTGCCCTAAATAAGCAGATACTGGAAATACATCCTGTTTTGGACTTAAGGTAATGGAAGCAACAGTACGTGAACTGTGAACTTCCAGATGTTCAAGCTGGATTTAGAAAAGGCAGAGGAACCAGAGATCAAATCGCCTACATCCGTTGGATCATCGAAAAAGCAAGAGAGTTCCAGAAAAACATCTACTTCTGCTTTATTGACTATGCCAAAGCCTTTGACTGTGTGGATCACAACAAACTGTAGAAAATTCTTCAAGAGATGGGAATACCAGACCACCTGACCTGCCTCCTGAGAAATCCGTATGCAGGTCAAGAAGCAAGTTAGAACTGGACATGGAACAATAGACTGGCTCCAAATCAGGTAAGGAGTACATCAAGGCTGTATATTGTCACCCTGCTTATTTAACCTATATGCAGATAAGTTCTCGTATATCATGAGAAATGTTGGGCTGGATGAAGCACAGCTGGAATCAACATTGCTGGGAGAAATATCAGTAACCTCAGATATGCAGATGACACCACCCTTTTGGTAGAAAGCGAAGAACTAAAGAGCCTCTTGATGAAAGTGAAAGGAGAGTGAAAAAGTTGGCTTAAAGCTCAACATTCAGAAAACTAAGATCATGGCATCCAGTCCCATCACTTCATGGCAAATAGATGGGGAAACAATGGAAACAGTGACAGACTTTATTTTGGGGGGCTCCAAAATCACTGAAGATGGTGACTGCAGCCATGAAATTAAAAGATGCTTGCCCCTTGGAATAAAAGCTGTGAGCAACCTAGACAGCATATTAAAAAGCAGAGACATTACTTTGCCAACAAAGGTCTGTCTCGTCAAAGCTATGGCTTTTCCAATAGTCATGTATGGACGTGAGAGTTGGACTATACAGAAAGCTGAGCGCCGAAAAACTGATGCTTTTGAACTGTGGTATTGGAGAAGATTCTTGAGAGTCCCTTGGACTGCAAGGAGATCAAACCAGTCCATCCTAAAGGAAATCAGTACTGAATACTCATTGGAAGGACTGATGCTGAAACTCCAATACTTTGGCCTGATGCAAAGAACTGACACGTTGGAAAAGACCCTGATGCTGGGCAAGACTGAAGGCAGAAGAAGGGGACGACAGAGGATGAGATGGTTGGATGGCATCACTAACTCAATGGAAATGAGTTTGAGCAATCTCTGGGAGTTGGTGATGGACAGGGAAGCCTGGCGTGCTGCAGTCCATGGGGTCGCAGAGTCAGACACAACTGAGCAACTCAACTGAACTGACTGAACCCCCAATATGGTGGTATTTGGGTTCTCTGGGTGGTAATTATGTTTAAATGACATCAGGAAGGTGAGGCCCTCATAGTGAGATTACTGTCCTTCTAAGAAGAGCAGAGGTGGACTAAAACCATAATTAAGAAAGGTGAAACATTAAAATTTCTAATAAAAACATAGGAAAAGTATCTTTATGAATAGGGTAAGAAAGGATTTCTTAAATAAGACAGAAAAGTGCTAACTTACAATGGAGAATATTGATATATTTTACTGCATTAAATTTAAGAACCTCTATTGATCAATATACACCATCAAGTGAGTATAAAGGCAGCCATAAATGGAGAGATTATGTTTGTAATACATACAACCAACAAAGGGTTGCATTCATATATATAGAAAAAAACAATGAAAGTGCTGAACAAACATTTAGCAAGGAAGGAAATGTGAATGACCAATGAACATATCAAAGGACCATTACACTTGGCAACAAAGAATATACAAATCATATTTACATGCATGTACACACATACACATATTAAACACTGTGACAATTGCAGGAGTCGGTGAGAATGTGGAGCATTAGGAACTGTCATACCTCAGTGGGAGGATGAACTTGTACAGCCATGATGGAGAAACGAACTTGGCACTGCCTAGAAAATCTGAACGCACGTGTACATTTCTATCAGGGCTACATCCTAGAGAAATTAATGCATGTGTGAACCAGGAGATGTACACAAAAAATGTTCTCTGTAGTATTATTCAGAACCATAAAAAACTAATCACAACCCAAATATCATCAATATAAGAGAGCTAATTAATGTATACACCACAATGAAAATTTACACAGTAATGAAAATAAATGAACCACAGCTCCATTCATCTCTATTGCTAAATGTCATGATCAATGTGGACTGAAAAAAAAAAGGGCAAAGAAGAGCTATGAAAAGCAGAAACAGACAAAACTGAAGAAAATACTATCTTACAAATAAAATTCAGGATAGTGGTTTCCTCTAGGCAGGAATGGGCTAAAAGAATGTGATGGGGGAGGACAACCCAGGGGTCATCATCAGTACTTGGTGGTGGTCAGCTCTTCAGCTGAGGGGTGGGTCGTGCCTGTTATTCTCATTATTCCCTGATTAGTCTGTACATGTATAGTGTGTACACTGTGTGACATACATGTGTATTATAAAAATGCAACCTTGGTAAATCTCAGACTTTCCTTCTCAGTCTTTGTACAAAGTACATTTAAAAAAGCACAGTTAAAACGGCCCCAAATTGTAATTTTTCAAACAAAAATTTTTTTAATGGTAGATTATGAAACAACCTGTAATTTCTTTCTTAGGACGTCCTCTCTCCTGCTGGCCATCCAAACGCCATCAGCGCTCAGAGTATTTATTGTTGGCCTGAGGAAACAACTGAGAGTTTCGAGGCCTTTAGCCTTAATGGTTTGTCTCCTTGATAAATAATTTCACATTCTCCTCAACTCTATGGAAGCCCAGGATTCTCCATCAGTGGAACCTCCCACCACAGTCGTTGCAAAGTGTGGCAATGGCAGTGATCTCAGGGCCAAAAGGCCTCTGCAGGCCTCCACTCTATATTTTCACCCCATGAGAAACTGCTTGAGGAGTCTTTCCCACCAGGGATCAGTTTATGCGGATTTTTATCAACCACTGTGCACTCAGTGTTACTCTCCTCACAAAATCTCTAGAAGGCAACTCACAGCAGGATCCCTGATGAGAATTCTAATAACAACTCCAGTTATTTTATGGAATCCTAGAATCCATTAGTCAAAAAATAAAAAAAGATGTCACACTAGATGACGTGACCACTGTCTCTGTACCAAGGTTCATCACTGTTGGCCAGAAGTATCTTAGCATACACACAAAGTGATTTGATAAGAACTCCACTGAGATGGTTCATTCTTGAGCCATTCGTTGCTTAGTATCAGCAGCCTGCCCCCATTGCCCTTTTTTTTTTTTTAAGATTCTAGCACTGCCTTCTGATTTTGGCAATTGGGATTTAGGATTCAGCCCTTGCCACCTATAGCAACCATTTTTGGGTTTACAAATATCAAAACCTTTCAAGTTTTAAGAGGTGTGTTCCTTTCCCAGTCTCCCTAGTCACCTTAATTTCATCACCTGATGTTCTCTGCTCCTTCTGCAGTTCCTTCTTTTCTTTTCTCATCATTATAATAAAGGCCAGCAAAACTCCATGCTTCACTTTGCTTATCAGAGTAGCAGGACAAAGTTGGCCTGCTATCACACAGCACGTGAAGAGAAGGTGTCCCTGGGAACATGCGTCCCCAGCTGACAAAAGTGACTGAGATGACAGAGTATCAGTGTGGGTATTGGGTCACTGGGCAGAGATTTTGTGTGTTCTCTTCTTGAGTGGTGTGAGAGTCTTTCACTAAATGGGATCCAAACTCGAGCTAGATCACTAACCTAGAAGCATAAAAATTATGGTGCTTGGTGTCTTGGATGCCAAGGCAGAGAAAGAGAATGATATTCCCTTCAGAAGATGAGCTAACAAAGTTACCTGAGTGAATCTGAACAGGGAAAAGACATGAGTGGTCTTAAAATATCAGAATCCCCTAAGATAGTACAATTTTCCTTTCTATTTCAGGAGTGTCAGTACCCCTCTGCAGGATAGTGAAACAGATGCAAATGTAGTGAAAATACCACCATTGTGATCTCATGTCTAAATGTAAACATGGATATAAGGCAACAAAACACAATACTTCTGCCCTCTCTTCTGGGCTCTAAAAAGGATTGGACCTTGTATAGATTAGTTTTGCCAATATCTGTAGATCTTTTCAGACAGACCTCCTTGTAACTTTGATTCTGTATTTAAAAATGTGGTGCCAACTCTTCTCCATCATTCTCACTTCTGGGATTAAAGCTGAAGATGTGATGATCATGAAAAATGCTGCTGAGCTGACCTGAGAACATGGCAAGGGCTTAATGCTCTCAGAGAGTCAGGCAATGTGCCCCCAGCTACAGATAACAGTTAATAGAATGCCAGGATCCATTTAGCACAAACAAACTTAAGAAAGCTCTAAAGAAAATGAGGTAAGGAGGGCAGATAATATCTAATGTCTATTAGGGAATTGCTTAGGAAGTAGAAAAGAGAGACTGTGACTTGTCAATATTGCTTTCATGAGTAATTCTTAGAAACCACAAAGTAAGTATTGTGAAAGACTTGCTTCTGGAAAGGTACAAGGAGGTTTCCAGAAAAACATCTACTTCTGCTTCATTGACTCCGCTAAAATCTTTGACTATGTGGATCACAACAAACTGTGGAATCTTAAAGAGATGGGAATACCAGACCACCTTATCTGTTTCCTGAGAAACCTGTTTCCTGAGAAACCTGCACGCAGGTCAAGAAGCAACAGTTAGAACTAGATATGAACAAAGGACTGGTTCAAAATTGGGAAAGAAGTTATGTCAAGGCTGTATATTGTCACCCTGCTTATTTAACTTATATGCAGAGTACATCATGAGAAATGTTGGGCTGGATGAAGCACAAGCTGGAATCAAGGTTGCCGGGAGAAATATCAATAAACTCAGATATACAAATGATACAACCCTTATGGCAGAAAGCGAAGAAGAACTAAAGAGCCTCTTGACGAAAGTGAAAGAGGAGAGTGAAAAAGTTGGCTTAAAACTCAATATTCAAAAAACTAAGATCACGGCATCTGGTCCCATCCCTTCATGGCAAATAGATGGGGAAACATCGGAAACAGTGACAAACTTTATTTTCTTGGGCTCCAAAATCACTGCAAATGGTGACTGCAGCCATGAAATTAAAAGACACTCCTTGGAAGAAAAGCTATGACCAATCTAAACAGCATATTTAAAAAGCAGAGACATTACTTTGTCAACAAAGGTCCATCTAGTCAAAGCTATGGTTTTTCCAGTAGTTGTGTATGGATGTAAGAGCTGGACCATAAAGAAGGCTGAGTGCCGAAGAATTGATGCTTTTGAACTGTGGTGTTGGAGAAGTCTCTTGAGAGTCCCTTGGACTGCAAGGAGGTCAAACTAGTCAATCATAAAGGAAATCAGTCCTGAATACTCATTGGAAGGACTGATGCTGAAGCTGAAACTCTAATACTTGGGCCACCTGATGAGAACTGACTCATTAGAAAAGGCCCTGATGCTGGGAAAAATTGAAGGCAGGAGGAAGAGGGGGACGACAGAGGATGAGATGGTTGGATGGCATCACCAACTCAATGGACATGATTTTGAGCAAGTTCCAGGAGCTGGTGATGGACAGGGAAGTCTGGCACGCTGCAGTCAATGGGGTCGCAGAGAGTTGGATACAACTGAGTGACTAAACTTAACTGAAGAAGGAGATTTGAAGCAACAGCTCTAAGTACAGTGAGATAAATTTTGTACTCTACCTCTCAAATAAAATAAGGTATAAGTAATCTGTCTGCATGCTGACCAAGAAGCTCCCCCCTCCCCACCCTCGACCAAAATGAAGAAATGTTAGGACTCACGTTGGTGACATATTCGATATCCTTCCACAGGATGCACTCCCTGGGAAAATCAGCCAAGTCTAAGAAGTGATCCACCACCACTTGGCCGATTAAGTCATGGCGAGAGAACCTGTCAAAGTCATAGACAGAAAAGTGAAGCTTCCTGGCTGCAAGGTCATTGTAAGGAACTGGAAATAAAAACACTTCATCAAACACTGGGTTCAGGGTCTTTCTGTGCACTTTAGTCTGGTGTTTTGTCTTCCGATCGGGAAGCAAATAGATCTTGACGTAAGGGTCTGAAGTCCCAGAAAAGTCCTTGGCGGGCAAGTTGACAGCTTTGTGGATCTTCACTATGAGTTGCTCTAAGTCACAGTCATATTTTAAAATGAAGTTCAGTTTCCCACAGGATTTACTGTTACTCCTTCTCCCGTCATCGTTATCCAATGACCTCTGCTTATATAACTCTGGTTTAATTCGACCAATGCCAGTCAACTGTTCCTGTTTTTGAAGTTGTTGGATATTGAAGTCTGGGTTTGACAGGTTGAGTTGTCTTCGGATTGAATTGTGCCTTGAATGAAGAGCAAGAGAGAACAAAGTTATAACCTCATTAGCTCTGGGACTTTCACAAACCTGTGCCTGGGATGTAGGTAGACTGCTACATACTATTAAAAGTTTAGATTTATAGGCATTTTTTAAAATCTAAATTCAAAATGCCAATCAATGTGAATAAGCTGTTCCCCAACGCTTGAAGCTCAAAACTGAGGCCTGGGCATCTGGAAGTGATCTTACTAACATGTGACCTTGGAGCTTGGAGGGTTTAATGCACTTTCTAAACTGCCTAATATGACATTAGAGAAGCTTATTCAGCTGATGGGAGGTAAAGATTTGTACAAACTGGTTTAGAAAATAAAATTATTCTCCTTAATATATAGTATGGTCCTGAAACTGAAATAGTTTGCTATGTGGTATCTTAAAAACAATGGATATGTTTCTAAATTATATAGAATTTCCTGGCACTGGTTTTTAGCCTACTAAGGATGCACATTCTCATGGGATAAATCAAACCATTTCATCACAAGAACATAGGCTTTGCTCTTCTGGAAATGTATGTGACAGGATGCATCTGTTTGTAGGGGATTCTGTTGACTCTGAAAGATACAAGTGCCAGCTCCATGACTGTGCTTCCATTGTACCAAGTGGATGATAAGTGATGAGGAGGGAGGGTTTTATTTCTATAATAAACACTGAGACATAAGAATTAAAGGTAAGCTATTATAAATCTATATATGGATTCAGTTAGAGAAGGTTGGACACTGGTATTACAAATTAAATATTTGCTATCAGAATCTATATTTTACCCTATAAGCTTGCTGGTTTGGGTTAAAAGTTTTCTCTTTGCCATATGTATGGGTCCTCACAAACTGAGAGTACTAGTCATTACGTAGAAAGTTGTCTTTAAGGTTAATTTTGTTCGTTTTAGTTCATAGCTATTATATTGTATTTTGTCTCTCAATCACCTTAATTAAAATAGCTCCTCTCCACCAGAAGGTGAAAGTGAACAGTCAAACTCTCTCTGAGGGATTAGTAAATAGTTGAAGAGACAGAGTAAACATTGGAGTTTGCCTTCTTTTTCTTTCTTAAGACTACTTTATGAAGGTGCAAATACGGGATTAATAGGCCCTGAAACTTATTTGAAATTATTCTCTCTTGTCATACAGATGCTATGATGCTAAACATTTCTCTTCATCCTAAAATACCCTCCTGATTACTAATTACTCACATGGTACAACAAAAGCACAATCACAGAGCTGTCACTTGCATCTGTCACAGCCAATAGAGTCTACCCTCAGCCATACACATTCCCACACATGCAACAACTGTGTGGCCTGAACGTTTCTATTATGGAATTTTAATTTCTTACAAAGAAATCCACTCACCATCTTAAGTTTTCACTGTATCTTTTGATTTTTTGAGGAAGGAAGGGGAGAGTCGGGGGGACAATGATAAGGCTCTCTGTGCTAGCACCCAGGTCAGTCCCTGTCTAGATGCTGAACCTCTGCAGTGCTAGGCTACAGAGTTTTAATCCTGTTCTACTGGGATTTCTGGGCAGAAAGGCCCCCAGGGAGCAGCCAGCTTCAATCTCTCTGCAGGGGTCATAAGTGGCTGGAACCAGCTTTGGTTTCCTCTGCTGCTGCTTTTTCTCTCAAAGCTGGATTCAAACAAGGGCCCTGCTTGAGTCTGGAGTCAGTTCCCACCTATGATGGGCTATCCTGGGTGCTATCCAGTTAGTCAGTGGTGCAGTTTAAATACTAAAAGTGCATCTTCAAGACCTACTAGATGTGCCATCTTGGCACCAATGTCTATGATGAAACACAGGTCCTGTGTCTACACCAGCGCAACCCTTGCCATTCTGCTGCCCCTTTTCTCCTGAGGTGGTTGCCTGAGCAGACTCTCTGTGCCTAACAACTTAACTGCGAGGGTTTTGAGTCACGGCTTTGGACTCCTCACAGCAGCACTTTGTCTCATCTCTCATCTGCAAGACTAAACCTGCTGTGTACATTTTAATTTAAAATATATGAACTTGGCTGCTTGGCAATGGAACATATTCTGTTTTACTCTCGCATTTTCTTAGACATGAAATCTGGAGAGAAATAAATCCTACGTGTTCTGCTCTTCTAATCAGAATGGATTGCCAGGGGGTGGAGGGGATGGGCTAGGGAGGGCATTATGCAGAGATTTGTACTTCAAAGACCAAAGTAAGAGCCCATTACCTCAGAATCCAACTGCATAGGAGGACTCAATTCCAAATTCCAAGAGAGCTGAAGATTCTTTTTAAAAATCAAGCACAGGTATGAATACTACCGTGTCAACTCAAATGTTTTACGCAACTAGTTTCAGTCTCAACCTTTTTCCTCCTATTCAGGATCACACATACTATTGGGAAACCAGTTGAATCCAATTGTAAGGAAGTGGCTTAAAGCAGATGGCAAAGACTGTAACAGGCTGTGCACGACAGTGCTCACTCCCTGGGGCTTTCTTTCGGTCGCTTCCAATTTCCCTCAGGAAAGAGTGAGTGGTGACTGGAGTTGGAGGCATGGACCAGCAAAGCTCAGAGCAGCCAGAGAACCAGGGTAACCCATCACCCTGCTGCCTAAAGTTGGCAGCTAGAAAGGAGAGCGCTGAGGCTTCCCCCGGGGACACAAAGGAGAAGATGAGGTGGAGGAACTGGAAAATCAATATTCCACAGTTTCCATGGGCTACTTAAACAGAGGCAGGAAGAAAAAGCAAATCAAAAGCAGAGAAGAGGAAAGATAAAGAGCAGAATATCATGACCTGAGCTCCCCTCAAGATGAAGTCTGAAACAGTCAGTGGAGGTGGGCCTCCAGTGCTGTAAAGTAGAGCCCCCTCCCCAGGGTAAGCATCTAGAATTCCGCGGAGGGACGCAGAATGAGTGTAGCAAGGAGGGATGTGTGTCTGAAGCAGACAGTCCTCTGAGTAGGTCTGGGAAGTCCTGTATTTTGATGTTTTCAGCACTTAATGTGCGCAATGAATGGAAGGAAAGATGGGCCCCAATGAGGGCGGCCAAGAAGGAAAGCTGAGAAATGGTGTCCTCGGTAAATAAGTCACCCTAATGCTGACTGAGAGGAGCTGGCCCCAGGCCTGGAGCTCTCAGCTTCCTCCACCTTTTGCCCGCCTCAAGGTGGGCAAAAGCCATTTTCCTGTTGTGAAACAGGCAAGGAAGAGAATGTCACCACTGGACTTGGCTGTCCCAGACCTGAGCCGGAAGACTGGTGGCTAAGCCTGGATAAAGCCCAATTTCCAAGATGACCAACCAAATCTGCAAAGCTTATTTCCCACAACAAGCTCAAAAATACACTTTCAGGCCTGAAGGAATGTGAGCCTGTGCTGAGTTGAGCCAAGGGTAAGGAGAGGTAGGTAGGTACCTATACACAAAAGGATCACCCCTCTCCTTCCATCAAATTTGAATTAACCAGTTCCAGCATCCCACTCTGAGTCTCCAAATAAAGTCTCAGTCACCCAAAAAGCCAGCCACCTCCACTGGATCTTAAGAAAGAGGACATTACTACAATTCAACAAATTTGAATGTGTGAAGTAAGGGGTCAGGTAGGGAGGAAGGGAGAGAGAGAGGCAAAGCCTTGTTACTGCCTTCCAGGAAATGCCTGGCCAGGGGTGAAGAGAGAGTTGTACACTAACTGTAAGTCAGGGCAGAGGGGATAAGAACTGACTGGGATGTTAGGGAGAGGGATAAAGAAAGGCCTCTGGTTTGGGACACTGTCACGGTACTTGGACACCGTACTTGAGCTGAGCCTGCCTACTTGACCTGGCCTCCCACTTCTCAGCCTCCCAGCTGATGCTCTAGACCTCAATGGGGAAATTAAGTTTTCCTCTTGGGGCCCAGCTCTTCAGCACGACGGGACCTTCAGCTCTTCTGCCCAGCATCTTTCTCCTCACACATGCTCACATCTTCCATTCCAGGTTCTGTGTTAAGAACCAGAGTTCAGAATTTCCCTCCCATGGCTGGGTTTCCCATGCAACCACAGACAAGAGTATACTCTTCCACCCTCCCCCATCTGAGGGACCACATCTCAGAGAGGAAACTTGGCTTATCCTTTCCCTGGTTTGGGACACTAGTGTTTTAAGGCTTTGTGGTCCAAAGACAGGAAAGAAAGAAGCAAATAGTGACTTCAGAACCACCATGGGTTTCTTTACAAAGTTCAAATCAAGACAATTTGGAAACAGGAAACTGGCCTTTCTGGAATCTTCCCTTGTCAAGGAGAGGGGAGGGTTGGGCTGTTCTGAATCACAAATGGACATAGAAGAAGGGGGAGTAGTAGACAGACAGACACTGTTAACTGACTACAATGGCAGGAGGAAATGGGATTCAGAGGCTTATAGAGTGAGTGAGATAATGGAGATGCAGGTATCTTGGTGGGTGGAGGTGTGGGCTCAAATGCTGCTGGATACATGAAGCCTGTCTTGCTCCCCCCACCCTCAGCCAAGTTAAAAAAGGCATGAAAGCTTGGTGTCACCTTCAAATATTTTATTCTGTTACTAAAATGAGCCTATGCCCACCAACACTTTCTCTAAAGTGTTCACATCTCACTTTCCATTCCCACTGCTTCCAAATGAGTGCAGGTCCTCATCATCACAGGCCTCAAATGAACCCCTGTATCCAGTCTTTACCTCACACCACACATCTAAAACACTCTTGCCAGATTAATCTTCTAAAGAACAATCTGAGAGCTTTAATGTGTGTAGTTGGTGCTTTTCTTGTATCCTTCCCCTTTCAAGGCTAGGGCTATATCCTTTCTCCCTTGTTATCACTAGCACATAATATACAACTTCACATATAGCAAATGTTTAATACATGTGTCTACAGTAAATATATAAATGCCATGGACATAATAGCTCCTGATAATTATCCCAGCAGAGAAAACACACATTTATATCTCATTTCAGGGTCTCATGGAAGTTGAGAGAGGTCTAGGCAACTTTTATTTTTGAAGATGTCAGTTTATTAAAATCTGAAGACATAACTAAAAGACTAATTCAAAACATTATGTTTTAAATGTTTACATCTAATCAATGTTCTCAACATATAAAAAAATATATAGCTTAATAAACCTGTGCTACTCCTGGAGTAATTACAACATTTAATCCTAACGTATCGTTTACTGGAGTTATAGCCAGTAATGACATTTAGAGGACTCAAATTGTCGCCTTCTTTCAATTCTGTCAGAGTATTTCTGTAACTCTACAGATTACTTAGTTCAGAGACAAGTTCAAAAGTCTCTGAACTTACTTTTTGACAAATTCAAAAGTAAGGCTCTGAATGAATGTGAGACCTGGGACAAGTCACCTTCCATTGGTTTCTTATCATTACAGGCTCCACTCAGTTTATCCTTTTAGTGCTTTGTCACTTTTGTCATCAGAATACAAGAAAAATGGCCTGATATTGATGAATGTACTTTGTCAGTCATTCATGAAAAATTCCACTATGTGTGAGAGGCTGCACTAGGTGTTAGGTATATCAGTTCAGTCGCTCAGTCGTGTCTGACTCTTTGTGACCCCATGGACTGCAGCATGCCAGGCCTCCCTGTCCATCACCAACTCCCGGAGTTTACTCAAACTCATGTCCATTGAGTCAGTGATGACACCCAACCAATGATCTCATCCTCGGTCGTCCACTTCTCCTCCCAACTTCAATCTTGCCCAGCATCAGGGTCTTTTCAAATGAGTCGGTTCTTCGCATCAAGTGGCCAAAGTATTGGAGTTTCAGCTTCAACATCAGTCCTTCCAATGGATGTTCAGGACTGATTTCCTTTAGGATGGACTAGTTGGCTCTCGTTGCTGTTCCAAGGAACTCTCAAGAGTCTTCTCCAACACTACAGTTCAAAAGCATCAATTCTTCAGTGCTCAGCCTTCTTTATAGCCCAACTCACATCCATACATGACTACTGGAAAAACCATAGCTTTGACTGCTGTTGCTAAATCACTTCAGTCGTGTCCGACTCTGTGCGACCCTATAGACGGCAGCCCACTAGGTTCTGCCGTCCCTAGGATTCTCCAGGCAAGAATACTGGAGTGGGTTGCCATTTCCTTCTCCAGTGCATGGAAGGGAAAAGTTAAAGTGAAGTCGCTCAGTCGTGTCTGACTCTTAGCGACCCCATGGACTATAGCCTACCAGGCTCCTCCGTCCATGGGATTTTCCAGGCAAGAGTACTGGAGTGGGGTGCCATTGCCTTCTCCGTAGCTTTGACTAGACGGACCTTTATTGGCAAAGTGATGTCTCTGCTTTTTAATATGCTGTAATATGCTGTCTAGGTTGGTCTGGAAAAGGCAATGGCACCCCACTCCAGTACCCTTGCCTGGAAAATCCCATGGACAGAAGAGCCTGGTGGGCTACAGTCCATGGGGTCGCTAGAGTTGGACACGACTGAGCGACTTCACTTTCACTTTTCCCTTTCACGCACTGGAGAAGGAAATGGCAACCCGCTCCAGTATTCTTGCCTGGAGAATCCCAGGGACGGCGGAGCCTGGTGGGCTGCAGTCTATGGGGTTGCACAGAGTCGGACACGACTGAAGTGACTTAGCAGCTACGTTTGTCATAACTTTTCTTCCAAGGAGCAAGCGTCTTTTAATTTCATGGCTGCAGTCACCATCTGCTGCGATTTTGGAGCCCGCCAAAATAAAGTCTGTCATTGTTTCCATTGTTTCCCATCTATTTGCCATGAAGTGATGGGACCAGATGCCATGATCTTAGTTTTCTGAATGTTGAGTTTTAAGTGTCAACTTTTTCACTCTCCTCTTTCACTTTCATCAAGAGGCTTTTTAGTTCTTCTTCGTTTTCTTCCATAAGGGTGGTGTCATCTGCATATCTGAAGTTACTGATATTTCTCCTGGCAATCTTGATTCCAGCTTGTGCTTCATCCACCCCAGTGTTTCTCATGATGTACTCTGCATATAAGTTAAATAAGCAGGGTGACAACGTACAGCCTTGATGTACCCCTTTCCTGATTTGGAACCAGTCTGTTGTTCCATGTCCAGTTCTAATTGTTGCTTCCTGACCTACATAAGGAGATGCAAAGCAGATCTGGTCTTTGAATTCACAGAATTCATAGTCTAGAATGGGGTATAGATAATTAACAATTGTATAGTTAGAAATAGATTTTAATCCTGTGAGGAAGTGAAAGTAAGGCAACTGTGGGAGAATAAAGAGTGGGAAGGAGTGGAGGAAAGAATATGTACTTCAGACAGGTGGCCAGGGAACTCCCTGTAGCTCAGATGGTAAAGAATCTGCCTGCAGAAGACTAGGGGTTGATCCCTGGGTCAGGAAGATCCCCTGGAGAGGGCAATGACAACCCACTCCAGTATTCTTGCCTGGAGAATTTCATGGAGAGACCATGGAGTTGCAAAGAGTTGGACACGACTGAGCAACTTTAATTCATTCAGGGAAACTTTTCTGAGGAGGTGACATCTAAGATGGAACATTAAGGCTGCAAAACAGCCTGGCATGGCAAAGAAAACGGAGAAGCATTCCAGGCTGATGGAGTAGCATTTATGAAGGTCCCAGGGCATGAAATGGCAGGTATACTGAAGAAAGCAAGAGAGAAAGCTAGTGTAGATGGAGATGGAATGTGATGAGCTTCTTTGGGTAGGATCTCTTAAGTGAGTCCAGGCTAGTGGCATCCTCTGGGGTTGTGCCACGTGGTGGCCCTGGCTGGAGGTGAGGCCTATAGCTTGTACAGGAGACTGTGGCAGTACGACACAGGGCCTTAACAGACCTGATAAGAAGTTTGTGGTATGGAAATTGAGATCTTTATAAAACCAAAGTGTTATAAAAGAAATTTGAGAAGACTTAAAACAGATTGGACTTTCATCCTGGGTCATGAATCAGGAAATGGGTTAGATGCTTTTTCAAGGTTCCTTCTATTTTGAGGACTCAGGGATTTTCATATATTTGGAGTAGAGACCTTTAAAATGTTCTGGTACTGAAAAGTTCTAAAAAAAAAATCCACATTCCCAGGATATTAGGTCATTATACAAAAGGGATTTCATCCAAATTGAAAGGAATTAGCAGGAATTTTGGAGGGTCTAACAGTAACTGAGCTAACCAGAAACAGAAGGCAAACATGCCTGATCTTGGAAGAACAACAGAAAGTCATCCTGACCAGAAATATTCTTAAAAGATGCAGCAAAACTCATCATTAGGATGTTCCCAAAGGCAGTGGGGGGAGTCATACATATCTAAGCTGAAGGGGCCAGGTGACAGTAGGATTTCCAGAGCAAATGCCATGGCAGAAGCTGTGCCATTCTCTGTGACAAGTGGGGGAGGCCTTAACCGGGAGTCCAAGCGTTGCATGTTCTGGGCTGAGCATGTGCTCAGGGAACTTTGGGACAAATGGTAACAGCTGCAGGAGGGAAGCAGTAAGAAAGAGACAGCAGTGAGAAAGTAAAGATCAAAATGAGAAAGAAGGGAGTAGAAATAATAACTAGCAATGCAGATTGTTTAGAGCCATCTCAGCAAGAGTAACTTCCCCACCTGCCGCAAATATGGTATGAAAAATGCTACTTAAAAAAGGATGTTAAAAATGTTCTGGAGTATCAAGGAAATTTCATTCATTTTCTCCACTTTGTCAGTAAAAACGCTTTGTGTGTGTGTGTGTGTGTGTGTGTGTGTGTTTATAGCACAACTCTAAAGAATTATAAGACCACATCCTTCTCATTATGGTAAGACCATGAGTCAAAGATACGTATTTCCAGACATAACCCATAGAATCAGGTCAGCAGTAATTTAGATAAGAATCTTTGAAATGCAAAATGATGCAAATTATCAGTATTAAGTCAAATGCAGCTGGAAAGACTTTGTTGTCATATGGGACTCAAATATTACTAAACAACTTTAGACATCAGCAGAGAGAATTTAATTGCATGACTTCAAAACTAAAATACATCGAAATGTAAATGCCTGGATAATTCCTTCCCTTTCTCTTTATTTCTGTTTTCTTTCTACCGAGTTTCTATAGGTCAGTGGTAAAGATATCTACAGTTTTTAGTTTTAAATGAAATCTATTTTTTGATATGCAGGTTACGTACATATTTTCTAGAATAAACACTAATAATTATAGTGATATGATTGCTATCAATTCTCTAGAATTATGGCAGAGTCCTCAGACCTTTCATCTAATAAAAACACAGTACTGTTACACCATATTGATGGAACCCAGATCCGAAAAATTAACATGCAGAGTAAAATCAAACAGAAGACAATTTCAGTGGCGACTCCATCTGAAGGCCCTACTTACTGAAGCACTGAGAGGATTTTATTATGAGTCTGCACCAATGCACAAACTCCACGGCAGCATCAGACAGAGCTCTAGTTATATTTAAGTCTTAAATCTGAAGAGAAGCCCTAATGATAAAATCTGAAGATTTCTTCAAACCAAATGGCAAACAACCATCCATTTCCTCACAGGGGAATATTTTAGATAAAGTTCTTTGATTCACAATTGGAAATGATGCAGGTTTTGGAAAAAATTAAATTACAAACTGTCATATTCCATCCCATTTAATGTGAATGAGCAGAGCCTCTAGGATAAACTTGATTAACATAAAAAGGGTAAAATCTTATTTCTGCTTTTAGAGGACAAATAAAAAAGATTTTTAAAAAATAACTGCAAACTGCGCTTTTACTTTTCAAATAACAGCACATGCTATTCCTCCAGCTATCACTCAAGCAAATATTTTCATTTTAAAGAAAGCTGCTTTCTTAGTCTCTTTTCCTGAAGCCTTATTGAGAGTGCATTTTTATATACAGTGATTCAGAATTGGCTGCTTAGCCTCAAAGCTATCTTTATGCATCAGAGTCCTGGTAGAGGCAGGTCTTGGTGATGATGATGATAATGACAGCATCATCAAAAACAAAACAGCAGCTCATGGTGTGGAGCAGCCACTAGGTGCAGGCCTGTGCAAGGCATGTGATGTGCATGTCATTATCTCATTCTCAAAACCACCTATCACTGTTCCTCTTACACAAGAGGAAACAGAAACAGATGAAGGTTAAATAATCTGTCCAATATCACATTTGCAGGTAAAGCTAGTTCACTGGACCGAAGAGCCCTTGCTTTTTATCACTGCATGGTATTATTTCTCTTTGTACAAAAGCACAAAGATCCAGCCCATGGAAAGACAGTGACACTAGGCCTAGGTACTCTGTCGTCCTTGAAAAGCCTGGAGATGGACAAAGACCTCCAGCCACTGTGTGGACTCTATGGAGACCCTGTGCGGAAAGCTGGGCTAGGCTAGAGGCACAGGGAATCAGTTTCATAGCACTACAAGAGTAGCACGGAAGAGAGGGTAAAAACTTGGGCTCAGGTGGTGTTTGAACAAGGGTTCAAACCCTGACCTGGGTGCTTACCAATTTAGGACTTTGTTTCTTAATTTCCTTAAGTTTCTTCTTCTGTGAGATGAAAATGAAAATAGGATCTGTTTCACACAAAGTTGTGAGCAATGATAAAATAATACACATAAAGTTCTTGGACAGTCCTTGACATGGAAAGTCTTAGCAATGTTAACTACTGTTATTATGAACCAAGGAGAGATTAAGCAGTGCTCAGGAACCTGACTGGAGTATAGGAAGCATCAAGTTTTCCCACATTCATGTCTCTGATACCAAAGGGACATGTGAAAGGTTACAGGCTCCTTGGCTAAATCAATGCCATTGCTGCCAACAGAAGGAAGCAGGGCACTACAGTACTTGCCTTGCAGCCAGAAAGGAAGGGGGCAGTACTGACCGAGCTGATGAGGTTGGCTCTGTGACTTGGCGCTGCACGCGGATGCCATGGGCACAGTTGTCCTGGTCCCGCGTCTGGGTTGAGAGGGGAATGTCGGGGGAGGTGTGACTGATCTTCATGGAGGAGTCTGGACAGGGGGTGGGAGGGTCTAGGAAGCCCTCACTGTTCTCCTGCTCATTGGTCTCTGTGTCCGTGTAGTTAAGAGGCTCCTGGTTGTTGTCTTTGCTACTAGAGAACAGGCCTCGTTCTCGCCACGGAACCCAGCAGAGTTTCCAAGACACGAAGAGAGACACACCAAAGAGAGCGAGGCCACAGGCAGTGACTACAAGGGTCAGCAGGCTCACTGAGATATCTGCAAAGAAGCAAAGATCAAAGGTCAGTGGGATTGCTCCTCCCGTGCCCACCTACTGCACGGTGTGGGCAGAATGACCCTCTCTCATCCATGCATCCCTCAGGAGTGACGGCAGAAGGCCAGGCCTGGGATGCTGCTGAATCACCAGATTCTGAGGCAGGGACAATGAGGACTCAGACACAAGCGTAGAGGATGTAACATGCAGGAATGTTTAGAAACAAACGGCCTGCGATAGCAAGAGACAGGGTATATTCAGGGGACCAGGAATGCCCTGCAAGGCAACAGAGACCCTGTCCCCTCAGCAATAAAAATCATTGATATTCTGGGAGTAGAATGGTTTCAACTATCATTAAAAATTCCTCTGTCATCTCAGAGAGCAGCATAATTTGGGAATCATTTAAGTAACATCTTTTTTAAAACAAAAGAAAATTAGAGTGCTTTTCCCTCTCTTTTTGATATGAGGTTTTAAGGGTCTAAGCATTTTGCAGCTCAAGTCCTCTCAAGCCTCAAGAATATCCACCACCTGGTGGTCAGGTGCCCAGGACCAGGGGACAATAGTCATAGTTTGGGTTTCCCCAGTAGCAGAGCTGAGACAAGTAGTCAAGGGCAAGAGGTTTATTTAGAAGGTGAAGAAAACATAGGAACGGAAATAGGGAAGTGATCCAGTTAGAAGAGAGAAGTAATTCAGAGGGGTAGGAAAGTAGCCAGTAGGGGGAGGGGGCTTTGTCAAACCAGCTACCACAGTGGAGGAACAGAGATTAAACTGCTGCAGAGGGTCCACACCCCAGGGGCCTGGGTTGTTTATAACATCAACCCCCTTCAGTCATTGATTTGAGGGCAGCTCTCAAGGGGCATCTGCTATGTGGGTGGCAAAGTAAGTTTCTGTGGCCAGAAAATTTCTACATTTCAAATAAGGCAGGGCTGGCCCAGGAAGTCAGTAGGCAGATGTTCAAGTGCCAAGGGAGAGGGGTTGTAGGGGCAACAACATCTGCTACCTGGAGCATGAACCCATGGCTTCAGCCAGGGCCCATGGCAGTGCAGTGTCTAGTGGGTGTGCACCCACCTCTCAGAACAAAGCCCATCCCTCTCCAGGCTTCCACCCCACCCTACAGTAGGGCCAGGGAGAGGCTGAGGCATCAACCTGAACTCATTCCTGGCACTGTGGTGCTATAAACTCCTTCCTTAAAGGACACCCCTACCTGCCCTTACTGGGCTCCGTTACAGCCTGAGGCCCCAAGGATTCTCCCTAGGTTCTGCCTTTACTGTCCATCATTAATATTTGCATTGCTTCAGCCAAAGCTTTCTGGATGTCCATTAATGCCAGGGACTGTGCCAGGCTTTGGAGACACAGTGGAGAACATGATAGACACACTCTAACTTTCACAGACTCCTATTCTAGTGAATGGGAAAATTAGGAATCAGTTACCTAACAGTCACAATGTCAACGGTCCACAGCATGCCAATAATCCAGGACATGAGACAGCTGAGGCATGCATGTGAACCCATTCTGCAAGTCACTTTCCTAAGGAATCAAGCTGACCACCTACTGCCTGTGCGCTTTTCAACATGATTTCTTAAGGTACTTGATCATTCTTATGAAACGATAAGACAATTTCTTCATGAAAAATTGCCCTTGACAGAAAGCCAGCTGCCAGGGCTGGTGATGGATCTGATGTATCTCCTCTATGCCTCCCAATCAATCTTTGCCCTTGTGGCAAAACAACATCATATCTCTGTTTGGAAACACAGGGGTTCCAGTTTCAACATTGGCAGTTGAGCTAAAAATCTTTGCTTATCCCATTTCTCTTCAAATATCACTGAAACAGGATAAGCAAACTATTTAACTATGGAAAACAAGGACAGGTACTTTCTATCAGTGAACCAGTAACACTGAAGAAATTTCTGGGATTGTTTTAAATGAAAAACCAATCAGGGCTGAACACTTAACACAGGCCAGTGAAGGACAGGGAAGCCTGGCATGTTGCAGTTCACAGGGTTGCAAAGAGTCAGACACGACTGAGCGACTGAACAACAAAGAAACAACAATGAAGAAATGCTGAGGGAAAAATTAAAATAAAAAATCTCAGGTGCAGAGCAAAAAAAGGCAGGGATGGGGGACAGGGAAGAGAGTCGAGGGGGGCAAAGTAAAGGGCACTAGAAATCATACATCATGGTGCCCCAACATAAGGAGGGAGAGAACGTGGTTTGACCACAGACTCTACCTGGTTCTGCCAGCTCACACAGCAGGATGGAAAATTTGTTGGTGAAAACTTCTATGATAGGTGGTAGTACTGGGGTTGCCGGGAAGGAGGAAACCCCTCTCAGTGAATCAGGCTGCCACAGCAAAGACCAACCTCTACTCCCTCCAACGAAATCAAAAAATAAAATAATCTCTACTACACAGTGAAACCCCTTAATACATTCTGTAATCCAAACAGACGCAAAACCCTTTCTCTGCATCATGTTAATCACTTCAGCACCAACCTGACACACGCACCACTAGGAGGATGGCAGAGGCTGGATACACTGGAAGGCAGTAAGGTTAGAAGTGTGATGTGATAATTATATATTATCATTTACCAAATATTCACTCTTCCACACCATAGTGCCCCCTCCAATGATGGAGCATAAATCTCAAACCCTTGATGTTGGTGTTGGCCACATGACTTACTCTGGTCAATAAAGTGTGTGTAGATATGGCCCATGCCACTTTGGAGCAGAGGACTATTGGGCTCCCACCTTCTGCCATGAGAAGAAGGTGGCTGATATTTCAGCCTGGGTGCCACAATGGAAGACTTGTGGTGCAGGCCCAGAGTCCAGAATGAAGATCAAACTTAAACCTGATGCACAGACTGGGGCAGGACAGCAAAACGATCCATAGATCCATGAGCAAAACTTAAACAGTTGATGTTTTATTTAAGTCACCGAGATTTTGAACGTGTTTGTGCCTACAGCAAAAAGTTGACTAATAAACGTGATCATATAATTTATTGTCCAAGACTAAGATATTTTTAAGAGGGAGAAGAGGTGAAATCAATAATCACATTGACAAGACACTTTACCCAGGATTGTCTAGGCCTATGGTCACCCTGCATTCAGAATCCTACTTGAGCTCTGAACTCATCCACTTGGTACGATATGGCCTCTCAAGGTTTACTTGGCACTGACAACATGCTAAATAGAATAAATCCTAGATCTATTTCTGCTAGTCACCATAGGGCCTGACCCAGCTCACGAACTGTTCCAGCTTGTTAGCTGACTCTCAGCTCATGCACCCCAAAACCACCTTTCTCCCAAGTCCAGTAACAGGAGATCCATGAACGCAGGGGTTTTGTCTGTCCCTCTTAGGACTGAATCCCAAGCATTTAAAGGGCGCCTGAAACATAGCACACATTCACTGTATGTTTGATGGAGCCCATCAGAGAGCCCTGTGGTCACCTCCACGCCTACCATTGAGTTAAGGCTGTGTGGCCCGTAAGCTCCAGGAGCCACTAGTCACATTCACAGTTGTTGACAGATGTCTGTGCATCCCAGTTACTACAGAAAATCACTGGCAAACAGAAAGAGGGGCTTTTCCTCATTTATACAAAGGTGCCCTGTAGGCGAGCAAGGGGTCAGAGAGCACCTGCCAGGAGAAACCAACAGTGACTTACACAGCCACACCAACCACTACGTGCAGTCATCAGGACTTCTTGATAGCAAACAGCACACAGCCCAGGGTACTCTTTACACACTCTGTACTTTTCTCTCTTTTTTCAGAAAGAAGTACTAGAAAGCTGCTTCAGCCTCACTAAGGCCACACATACCATCCACCTCTGACCCACAGCCTCAGGAAAGAAAGAGGGAGAATTCATTTAGAACCACAAAATAGCTTTTTTCAGAAAAGGAGTTATTGCTTAAGTAAGGTGGTAGGTACATGGCCATTTGTTTTATTATTGATTTTTAAACTACATGTATTATATATACACACACACACATATATTCTTTGGTACTGACATATATTTTATAATAAAAATTGAAAAAAGTAAATAGTACCATCAAAAAGTTATTACTCTAAAGACAATTTTTCTGAAAAATAGAAAAGTGTAATTGGTCCTTCTGTCCAAGAGTCAAGAGAATAACCAGCTAGTGATCCAGGGTGAAATGAGGCACATGGTAACGCAGCTGGGATCCAGATCCTCAGAGGTACTGCTGGTTGGGGTGACTGTGCAGCAGCCTGTACCCAGAGCTGCTGAAGAACACCCCTCTTCAGGGAAGAGGCAGAGCGGGGTGTCCTGCCATCAGGCCTGACCGTCAGAACCCCTTCTGCCAGCCGCTAGCCCTCATCATAGGACATGAAGTACTGCAGCAACATCCCTGGACCCTGGACACAAGGCACCAGGACACCCCTAGACCCAGCAGACATCCCAGCTGGACACCTATGATTCCAAGGGATCCCTGCAAGCCTGAAGACTTGTTCTAGAATGACAAATATTATTGCCCACAAAACACACAGCTTGAGCACCTACACATCATATGGACAAAGGAACAGTAGTTGCCCTGCTCAACTGTGAAAGGATGGGAAGAACGTGTAAACTGATGACAACAGAATCAAAGGCCAAGATCAGCAACTTGAAAGAGGCTAACCCAGCTGAGCCATCAGAATAAATGACACCTGACATAAATCAATGTGAGAGACAAATTAACTCATAAATTCAGTGAGATGTTTAAAATAGTGGCCCAAAGAGATAAGTATGGCTATAGCACTAACCAGAATCAGACATTCCTGAGATCTCACCTGGTGTAACTACGGGGAGATTGTAGCCCTAGAACTCCATAGCCAGCCACAGTATCACAAGAAGAAAGGCATTTTCAGCCATCAGTGACTCAGAAAATACGCGATTCATGTACCCTTTCCTGCATAAAATCTATGGAATTCTCCAAACAAACAAGTAACATCTTATGTTAGAATAGAGAACCCAAGAAGGGAAGAGCTTTCTAGATAAGACATATACTTAGACACTAGATATCACAAGAATTAGTGATAATCAAAGAAAACAGTAAAAAGTGTATTAAAACTAATTGCTGGTTTTGAGGTTATAAAGTTTAACAGAACTGTAAAGGAAAAAATCCACTTAAAAGAGCAAAGGAATGGTAACTACATTCACTTGAAATTCCAACAATTTCAACAAAATGTGGGAAAAGGAAGAAGGAAGGAAGGAAAAACAAATTAAATGACCTACACTGTTAGCAGGGAGAGATGACAGATAACTTCAACTTGATGTTGATAAGGAAATTAGGTGTAAATATGTACATAAAATCAGAGAAGGCAATGGCAACCCACTCCAGTACTCTTGCCTGGAAAATCCCACGGACGGAGGAGCCCTGGTAGGCTGCAGTCCATGGGGTCGCGAGGAGTCGGACATGACTGAGCGACTTCACTTTCACTTTTCATTTTCATGCATTGGAGAAGGAAATGGCAACCCACTCCAGTGTTCTTGCCTGGAGAATCCCAGGGATGGCAGAGCCTGGTGGGCTGCCGTCTATGGGGTCACACAGAGTTGGACACGACTGAAGCGACTTAGCAGCAGCAGCAGCAGCAGCATATACAGAAAATATTAAAGGGAAGTAGTGACTCATAATGGTGCATATGCATACGTATTTAGGCATATATGTTCTCTCCTTCCTGAGACACTCCCCTCATTAAATAACCTGAAACAAAAAGTATAAACTTAAAATCACAAAGAAAACAGCATGGGATGATTAGCAGTTTGTTGTGCTGTGCTTAGTCACTCAGTTGTATTTGACTCTGCGACCCCATGGACTGCAGCCCACCAGACTCCTCTGTCCATGGGGATTTTTCAGGCAAGAACACAGCGGGTTGCTATGTCCTCCTCTGGGGGTTATTCCCAACCCAGGGATCAACTCAGGTCTCCCACATTGCAAATGGATTCTTTACTGCCTGAGCCACCAGGGAAGCCCTCACACAGGCTCAGGATACAGACATTTCCAATACGGTAGCAGCTAAGACTAAGATGTTGAGCTGAAAACCAGGGCAGTGACTGAAAATCTTCCCCAAATACTGTCCAGTATGTCTAGGGAGAAACCAAGGCGACTAGTTCAAGAGTTGGTGCCCAAGAACAGAATTCTCCATATTCTTGCAAAAAATGGAACCCCATAAAGATCCCTTTAAGTAAATCTTGACTGTTAAAATCTCACTCACAGATGCATAGCCTTACACCTAGCTTTTCTACTGCCTCACTCTTAAATATGACTATGCTCCTTGGAAGAATAGATATGACAAATCTAGACAGCATATTAAAAAGCAGAGATATCACTTTGCTGACAAAGACCTGTATAGTCAGAGCTATGACTTGTTTCTAGTAGTAGTCATGTATGGATGTGAAAGTTGGACCACAAAGAAGGCTGAGTGCTGAAGAAGACTCTTGATAGTCCCGTGGACAGCCAAGGAGATTAAACCAATCAATCCTAAAGGAAATCAACCCTGAATATTCATTGGAAAGACTGGTGCTGAAGCTGAAGCTCCAATACTTTGACCACCTGATGCAAAGAGCCGACTCATTGGAAAAGACCCTGATGCTGGGAAAGATTGAGGGCAAGGGGAGGCAGCGACAGAGGATGAGATGGCTGGATGACATCACTGACTCAATGGACATGAGTGTGAGCAAACTCAGGGAGATAGTGAAGGACAAGAAAGCTTGGCATGCTGCAGTTCATGGGTTGCAAAGAGTCAGGATTGAACAACAACAACCAAGCTTCAAAGAATCACCAGTCATATGGAGAAATCTTACAACAACATCAACATATAGAAGAAAAAAGGAAAAGATGTTCCCAGAGAAAACAGAGATTATGAAGGAAACAGAAAGTTTTAAAACATTTCCATCACAGGAAATTCCCACGATGTATTTCCTCTATAAAACAAGGGTAAACTACTAGTATGAAATGAAGAATAAAATAAGACAATCTTCTTAGAAAAAAAAATAGCATGATTGCTAAAACAAATAAAAAATTCAAAAGAGGGTAACCAAAGGTTCAGAAAACTTAGATAAAATTATGCTGAAATTATTTTTACATTAAAAACCACATGGAGATAGAGCAGACCATTTCTGTTGTGATGAAATTAGAAGAGACTTTCACTTCCATGTTAACTTTTTATAAAGAGTAAGTATTACTGAGAAAAAAGTGAAAACATTTTTAAGCTGTTGTAGTACATGATGTACATGTGGCAGCACATTCAGGTGAACTTGGGTTTGTAATCTCCAAACATTTCTGAAGAACAGTTCTTATTTAACCCTGCTCCTTGGTTTATGAAGAACAAAGCAGTGAATTTCATGACATTAATTACAAAAATGATAGTCTTAGTTTCCCAGCAGTTTTCCCTCCAAGTCAAACCCATAAAAGTCATTTTTACCCTTGTCTGCTCATCTTTGTTCAGGCTTTCAGATTCATGAACAAAATATCAGGAGACTGACACAGGCTATCAACTTTTTATCTTGCTAATATCTATTTTAAATTTACAACTCTTTATTTCATGCTCATTTCATACCAGAAGGGATGTTTTAACACCAGAAAGAAATGATATTCCCTTAAAATACTATATTGAGCTTTATGAATAAAATTATTACACTGTCCTTATTTTGTTAATTGCTTCAGAGTTGTGAGAAGTTTGAACTTTTTATTTTGCATTGGGGTACAGCTGATTAACAATGTTGTAATAGTTTCAGGTAAACAGCATAGGGACTCAGCCATAGGTATACATGCATCCATTCTCCCTCAAACTCCCCTCCCATCCAGGCTGCTACATAATACTGAGCAGAGTTCTATCTGCTATATAGTAGGTCCTTGTTGGTTTCCATTTTAAACAAAGCAGTGTGTACAAGTCCATATCAAACTCTCTAACTATCCCTTCCCCTCATCCATCCCTCTGGCAACCAAAAGTTTGTTCTCTAAGTCAGACAGTCTCTGTTCACTTTGTAAGTACATTCATTTATATAATTTTAGAGTACACATATAAGGATGTCATACAATATTTTTCCTTCTCTGACTTACTTTACTCAGTATGATAATCTATAGGTCCACCCATGTTGCTGCACATGGCATTATTTCATTCTTTTTAATGACTGAGTAATATTCCATTGTATATACGCACTACATCTTTTTATACACTCCTCTGTCAATGGACATTTAGGTTGCTTCCATGTCTTGGCTATTGTAAACAGTGCTGCAGTGAACACTGGGGTGCATGTATTCTTTCCGATGTTTTTCTCTGGATATATAGCCAGGAGTGGGATTGCAGGGTCATATGGTAGCTCTATTTTTAGTCTTTTGAGGAACCTCCGTACTGTTCTCCATAGCGGTGGTACCAATTTACATTCCCACAAACAGTGTAGGGGCAGGGTTCCCCTCTCTCCACACCCTCTCCAGCATTTGTTGTTTGTGGATTTTTTGATGATAGCCATTCTTGTTGATGGGAGGTGATACCTCATTGTAGTTTTATTTGCAAACATCTTCTCATGTGTCTCTTGGCCATCTATGTCTTCTTTGGAAAAATATCTATTTAGATCTTCTATTTGTTGATTGGGTTGTTTGTTTTGATGTTTGCATCATGAGCTGTTTGTAAATTCTCGAGACTAGTCCCTTGTTGGTCACATTATTTGAAAATATTTTCTCCCAATCTGTGGGTTGTCTTTATGTTTTATTTATTATTTCCTTTGCTGTGCAAAAGATTCTGAGTTTAAGTAGGTCCCATTTGTTTACTTTTGTTTTTATTTCCATTATTCTGGAAAACAGATCAAAAAAGATATTACTGTAATTTATGTCAGAGGATGTTCTGTTTTTCTCTGAGTTTTATAGTGTCTGGTCTCACATTTAGGTCTTTAATCCTTTTTGAACTTATTTTTGTGTATGATGTTAAAGAATGATCTAGTTTCATTTTTTTTATAGGTAGCTGTCCAGCTGTCCCAGAATCATTTGTTGAAGAGACTGTCTTTCCAACACTGTGTAGTTTTGCCTTCTTTGTCACAGATTAATTGACCATAAGTGCATGAGCTTATTTCTAGGCTTTCTGTCCTGTTCCGTTGATCTATATTTCTATTTTTGTGCCAGTATCATACTGTTTTGCTGTCTGTAGCTTTGTAGTATAATTCAAAGTCAGGGAGCCTGATTCCTCTAGCTCCATTTTTCTATCTCAAGGTTGCTTTGGCTATTCAGAGTCTTTTGTGTCTCCATACAAATTCTAAGATCTTTTTGTTCTAATTCTGTGAAAAATGCCATTGGTAACTTGATAAGGATTGCAATGAATCTGTAGATTGCCTTGGGTAGTATAGTTATTTTGACAATATTGATTCTTCCAATCCATGAACATGGCATATTGTTCCATCTGTTTGTGTCTTCTCAGAGCTGTGAGAACTCTGTCCTGTATAAATAAGCACTGGAGATTGGGAACTACTGCCCTAGTCCCTTGAATGTCAGTCCTGCCCCATCTCTACTTCTTATGACAACAGTGTAGCTCAGGGCAAAACAGGAAAATAGATGACATTTTTGATACCCACCCAGTTTTCTTGTCCTGAGCTCCCCCCTTTAACTGCTCTCTCGACCTTGTGTTGTCCCAGAAGACTGGTATTTTCAAAGGGATTACATTGGAAACTAAAGGCTTGATGTCTGTGTCTAGTCCTCTCACTACCATAAAGACTTAGGGTGACAGCACAGAAGAGCCACTGAAGATGCTTAGAATGAGTCAAGGTGTTTCCAGAGCAGGCAGAGGAAACCTCAAATCACAGCTGAGGAGGGAAACAAAAAAGATCAGAGCTGGAAAAAAAGGTGCTGAGCATTGAGACTGAGATGGATGGGACATAAAAAGGGAGAGGAAACTCACGGTCAGAAATTGGGATAAAAGGAACTGGTTTAAAAGAATGGTGCAAAATGAAGTAAAGCAGGTAGCTCAAGATCACTGATACATTCACTAACATATAATATACCTTTCTGCAAAAGGATTTGAGACAGCTTAAAAAATATAATGCAGCACAGTAGGAGAAACTTTCCAAGGAAATCAGGGCCAAAGAAAAATAAAAGTAAAATGAAGATGAAGTCAGGGGGAAGTAAATAGCCAAAAGGCATATATGAGGTTTTGTAAACTTGCCAGAGGTGGCTACAGAATTGGCTCCCAACGTCCCACATATCACAGAAAAGAAGAAATATAACCAACGAAATGATTCAGCATCTAGAATACTACACAATTAAGAAATACTTGAGACAATGAAAATCTGCACTAGAAATGTAATGATATTAGAGGTTATTATTAATTGCTTTTATATATGATAATTGTATTGTGGTTATGTTGTATAGACAGATATGTAAACATTCAAATGATATCATGTCTGGAATTTACTTCAAATTACAGACAAAACAAGATTGGCCACAGGTTAATAATTCTTGAAACTGAGTAATGAGTTCAGTTCAGTTCAGTTCAGTTGCTCAGTCGTGTCTGACTCTTTGCGACCCCATGAATTGCAGCACACCAGGCCTCCCTGTTCATCACGAACTCACGGAGTTTACCCAAACTCATGTCCATCAAGTCGGTGATGCCATACAGCCATCTCATCCTCTGTCATCCCCTTCTCCTCCTGCCCCCAATCCCTCCCAGCATTAGGGTCTTTTCCAATGAGTCAACTCTTCGCATGAGGTGGCCAAAGTATTGAAGTTTCAGCTTCAACATGAGTCGTTCCAATGGAACACCCAGGACTGATCTCCTTTAGGATGGACTGGTTGGATCTCCCTGCAGTCCAAGGGACTCTCAAGAGTCTTCTCCAACACCACAGTTCAAAAGCATCAATTCTTCGGCGCTCAGCTTTCTTCATAGTCCAACTCTCACATGCATACATGACTACTGGAAAAACCATAGCCTTGACTAGACGGACCTTTGTTGGCAAAGTAATGTCTCTGCTTTTTAATATGGTATCTAGGTTGGTCATAACTTTCCTTCCAAGGAGTAAGCCTCTTTTAATTTCATGGCTGCAGTCACCATCAGCAGTGATTTTGGAGCCCAGAAAAATAAAGTCAGCCACTGTTTCCACTGTTTCCCCATCTATCTGCCATGAAGTGATGGGACCGGATGCCATGATCTTAGTTTTCGGAATGTTGAGCTTTAAGCCAACTTTTTCACTCTCCTCTTTCACTTTCATCAAGAGGCTCTTTAGTTCTTCACTTTCTGCCGTAAGGTTGGTGTCATCTGCATATCTGAGGTTATTGATATTTCTCCCGGCAATCTTGATTCCAGGTTGTGCTTCTTCCAGCCCAGCTTTTCTCATGATGTACTCAGCATATCAGTTAAATAAGCAGGGTGACAATATACAGCCTTGACGTACTCCTTTTCCTATTTGGAACCAGTCTGTTGTTCCATGTCCAGTTCTAACTGTTGCTTCCTGACCTGCATACAGGTTTCTCAAGAGACAGGTCAGATGGTCTAGTATTCCCATCTCTTTCAGAATTTTCCACAGTTTATTGTGATCCACACAGTCAAAGGCTTTGGCATAGTCAATAAAGCAGAAATAGATGTTTTTCTGGAACTCTCTTGCTTTTTCGATGATCCAGCGGATGTTGGCAATTTGATCTCTGGTTCCTCTGCCTTTCTAAAACCAGCTGGAACATCTGGAAGTTCACGGTTCACGTATTGCTGAAGCCTGGCTTGGAGAATTTTGAGCATTACTTTACTAGCATGTGAGATGAGTGCAATTGTGTGGTAGTTTGAGCATTCTTTGGCATTGCCTTTCTTTGGGATTGGAATGAAAACTGACCTTTTCCAGTCCCGTGGCCACTGCTGAGTTTTCCAGATTTGCTGGCATATTGAGTGCAGCACTTTCACAGCATCATCTTTCAGGATTTGAAATAGCTCAACTGGAATTCCATCACCTCCACTAGATTTGTTTGTAGTGATGCTTCCTAAGGCCCACTTGACTTCACATTCCAGGATGTCTGGCTCTAGGTGAGTAATCACACCATCGTGATTATCTGGGTTGTGAAGATCTTTTTTGTACAGTTCTTCTGTGTATTCTTGCCACCTCTTCTTAATATCTTCTGCTTCCGTTAGGTTCATACCATTTCTGTCCTTTATCGAGCCCATCTTTGCATGAAACGTTCCTTTGGTATCTCTAATTTTCTTGAAGAGATCTCTAGTCTTTCCCATTCTGTTGTTTTCCTCTATTTCTTTGCACTGATCGCTGAGGAAGGCTTTCTTATCTCTCCTTGCTATTCTTTGGAACTCTGCATTCAAATGGGAATATCTTTCCTTTTCCCCTCTGCTTTTTGCTTCTCTTCTTTTCCCAGCTATTTGTAAGGCCTCCTCAGACAGCCATTTAGCTTTTTTGCATTTCTTTTCCATGGGGATGGTCTTGATCCCTGTCTCCTGTACAATGTAATGAGTACATATGGCTTATTATATTATTATCTCTACTTTTGAATATGTTTGACAAGTTCCTAACACAAAACAAAAAACAAAACATGTTTTGGTTGGAGAAAATGTTGATTTCTGACTTCAGTCTTAGACACTGTTATTTAACAGGTCTTGGGTGAGATTCTTTTAATCTCCATTTTTAACAAGCATCTCAAATCTCATATTAATCTGACGCCAACGGTCTCTAGATAACACTGAGTAAAACAAGACCAAGTAAACATTGTATATATGGTTCAGAACACAAGATGCTTGCCTAAAACAGCTGTGTCTTGGGGGCCTAATAAAGACAAAACTGGGAAATTCACTTAGACAATCAGGCCATGGAGAACTTGAAGATATCACCTGGTAGCTTGTAGGGAAAGTGATAATGTAATTAGATGGAGGAAACAGCCAAGACTAGACAGCTCTGATGATGAGATGTTAGGTGTTTCAGGGAATCAAATCAATGTGGAAACACTGTACTAGAATAAACCTTAGAGATCATCCAGAACAGTGTCAGAATTCCCTCATCAACAACCCCTTCCATGTGACCATAAGGACTTTATTTCAATACATTATTTTCTGTATTTTTTTAAACTTAATGCAATGAGCATGTACTACTGTACAATTTTAAAGGTAATAATAATAACAATAATAAAATTATTACATTCATAAATTACAGAAGTCTGGAGTTACTCAGTGAAGGGGAACTTAGTCCCCCAGTACCTCAATGGCCCAGAGGGTTCTGAGTGGTGACCTTTATCTTGGATAAAAAGTACATAATAGATGTTAGGCTACAATTAAATGCTTTAGTGTTTAAATACTTGAACCTAAGTTGTCTGGGAAATATGATCCTGCAGAAACCTTGCTCTTTAATACACTATAAGGCACCAAAGCACACTAGTAGAAACACAAGCGGAGAAGGCAATGGCACCCCACTCCAGTACTCTTGCCTAGAAAATCCCATGGATGGAGGAGCCTGGTAGGCTACAGTCCATGGGGTCGCTACGAGTCGGACACGACTGAGCAACTTCACTTTCACTTTTCCCTTTCATGCACTGGAGAAGGAAATGGCAACCCACTCCAGTATTCTTGCCTGGAGAATCCTAGGGACGGCGGAGCCTGGTGAGCTGCCGTCCATGGGGTCGCACAGAGTCATACACGACTGAAGCGACTTAGCAGCAGCAGCAGCAGCAGAAACACAAGTTCTAGAAACACACAGCCAAGGTCTGCAGCCCAACATCAGTTGTGCAACATAAATCTCTTGGTATTCTGTTTTCTTACAGCAGTGTTAGGATAATAATACTATTTATTCCTTAGAGTTGTTTAGAAAGGTACTGGCAGTCAATAAACGGAAGTTACTGTTTTTTTCATGAGATGTCTCAGGATTCACCCACTCCATATCTAGACTTATTTTTACTGCCAAGAAGTGGTCACCATGGTTAATGAAAAGCAAGGCTTCCCACAGCTTTATGAAATGGGCCAGCAACAAGCAAATATTAAGCCCCAAATGGTGCTTACTGAGCTGAATTATGGAGAACAAGAGAAAGAGCTTCTATTGAGCACCTGATATTTGCTAAGGACTATACCATGGACACAAAGTAAATAAGAGTAGACTCTGCCCTCAAGGAATCACTAGTCCTTTCAGTAATGCTATTTACAACTACCTTCAGTAGTGCTACTGAAAACCAAAAGTGAGCGATATGTAACCCAATCTGGAGTTCAGAGAAGGCTTCCCATAAAACAGGAGTGAGCCAAGTCCTACTTATAATCTCTTCTCTTACACAAAGGCAAAACCCAGGTCACTTGGGCATGTGGTCAAAAGACTTCAACAGGAGAAAGGGAAAGCCAGGGCTTCTGCATATGGCCTCCAAGCTGCATAGGGCGTAACTTGCTCAATTGTACATGGAGGACCTGGGAAAGACCTGGCATGTTCCAAGACCTCTCAGGCCAGCTTTGCCACCATTTATATTTTGTGACCCTGGGTAAGTCATTGCCCCATGGTCTTCCTCATCTGCCATAAAGGGTCTGGCCAAAGCTCTTATATTCTGTGGTTCTTGTGGACTTCCCAAATGACCTCGAGTTCACAGCAATGTTTCTCTAGGGCTAAAGCCATTGTAATAATTCCTATTAGTGACCAGAAGTCAATGGGTGCTCTCCACCTGGAGGCTATGTTTTAGGGCCATTCCTGGTTTTCATGCTTGTAGCTGACATGAGGTTGTCTTAGCTCATGGAAAAACATCGCCTTCTAATGCAAACTGCCCTGGGTCGGGAATATCCCCAGGAGTAGGGCACGGCAACTCACTCTGGTACTCTTGCCAGGAAAATCTCATGGACAGAGGAGCCTGACGGGCTACAGTCCATAGAGTCACAAAAAGTCAGACACCACTGAAGTGATTTATCATGTACTCAGTACAAACTGCAAGGATTATTAAGGGGTATTAACTTGGGCCTGCAGGGGCCATACCATCATTAAGGTACTGAGCCAGGTAAACAGATCACTCTAAGGCCTTAACTCTAAGAAGTCCATGGACTGGCCAAATGAATTAGGGTATGGTAACTGGCAAGTGGCATAACTGCAGTCTCTTGTAATTGACATAAAGAGAGGAGCATATTTAAAAGGACTGGGTCTCTGGCTCTATTGGGCTGCACCCCATAGGCCTACAAGGCCTTCACCCTGCAGGCCTAAAAGGCCTCTCTACCCAATAGGCCTAACAAGACCATTACTTGCCCAACTTCAGGACCAAAGGAAAAATCTAGAGTCAGCAACAGAAACATTGATGGTTTAACAGGTAGGGAAAGCTTACATGTCTGAAGCAAGGTCCCAGAGCAATTCATTACCATATGCAGCAGACAGAGCAGGACACGGTGGCAGACTTCGCTCTGGGGACTAGGTTACCAGTTATAGGAGGAAATGCCGTCGGATCAGCTTATCAGTTACCGGGGAAACCAGCAGAGGGGCACGCCCCTTAGCGCCCCTTTGATTAGCTATTGGAACAATCATCAGCTGGGCCTGGGGCAAGTATGCAGAAGGTTAGTTCTGTGACTAGGGTGCAGGTGAAGCCGGCACTGGTCCAGCAGGTGACGTATGAGAGGCCAGTTACCTAGAATGGTCTGAACATACAAACCCTCGACCCTTTCCTCAGAAGGCTGTCCAGGTGATTCTGCCAGTGTTAAGGAAGCAGTCAGCCTAAAATTAGCATTGAGAGAACACACTCTGTTGCACCTTCTATTTACAAAGTACAGCCTCATCAGTGTGATCAGCACCTCCTCACACTGCCATCTCCCCTCTATCTTGGCCAGATGGGGCAGAGGCTGCTCAGGCTATATGGTGATTGGAGCTGCAAACACTAAGAGCTGCGTTTTGGCTCTTGCGTCCAAAATCCTGAGCTCCCACCCCTGTTGCGCCTGGGCCCCTGCTGTCTGCATAACAGGAAGGCTTAACTATCCTCAGGTTTGCTGCTGGGTTTCCATTCTCTCTTCATTTTCTACAGATATTATTTAATTGGAAAAAAAAGTCCGTGTAAGAAAATATTTTACCACCTACTGTAGCTTCATTCAAAGTGCTTCCAAAATCTACAGTTTTCTGTATCATGGGATTCTAGTCTGTGCAGAGTAAATGAAAACATTCAGATGTGCTAAGATTCTTAAGAAACAACAGAAAATCTGATGTATAGGGTTTTATATAATGGGGACTTTTTGCCTGAAAAGAACACCACAAAACAAATCTTAAGAACATGTGGAGATCAGGTAGAGGCCCAAGAGGTTAGTAACCTTCCTCAGTGTGCCTGTGGGAAACTGGAGTCTTGGTCCAGTTAGCAGTGGAGAGGATGAAAGTGGGCACCTCAGAGGTCTGGTGGCTAGCTCTATTACTTTCTATGAGACTCTGGGCTTCCTGCAGCTTCTCTTTAGAAGCCATTTCTCACTTCTAAAATGGGGGTGGGGTGGGATGGAGTGGAATTTCCTCCCTGCCTGGCTCTTTTGAAAATTAGGTACATACACTTCTATATGTATTAAGAGCTTGTCACAGTGCTTTCACGTATTGTTACTTAAAATTCTTTTCTAGCATAGCACTGCTGCTGAACTGGCCTAAGAATTCACACCTCCCACGGGACCTCTTTCCACACTCTGTTATTCAGAGTCATTTCCCAAGCTAGATCTGGTCTTGCTTTGATCCAATTAGTCTTTAAATCTATTGTCTACCCTATGGAACAAGATCAAACGGTTGCTGACAACCACCTTTGTGAACCAGCATTTTTAGAAAAAAATCTCATAAAGCCACATGTGGGTGGGAAGGCTTCTTCCCATTCCTGGCTTCCCTGAGGAGTGACTTTTCCCCCAAATGTTCCTGGTCATTTCTCCCACCTCTTCCTGCTCCATTCAGAGGGGAAGAGGGTTACTCAACCAGCGCGAGGCAGCCCTACCTCTCCCTTCTGTGTGGTACCTGTCTGCCTGCGTAGAGCACGGTACATTTACAGTACCTTTACTGGGAAAGTCTGTTACTGTGGCTGGAGATCAGAATAAGACAGACTCTCTCTCCTGGTTCTTCCTCAGGCACAGCTAGACACCTGTAGGATAGGGCCTTGACCTTTACACGTATGTCCTGGCTGACAGCAGCCCTGAGAACATGCTCTCTGTGTCTATACAGGTAAGGGAACAGAACTGCCAGGCTCCCATTAGCATGAAGAGAGTTAACATGTGTGTTATTTTTTTCATAGCACAATAGTTCAGCCAGAGACAGGCTACATGAGGAAATCACCTGAAGTCTGGGTGTAGACTTATTTTTAAACACATGTGAGACATTCCCCGAGAGTCTCCCAATAATCCCTAGAAGAAGGACAAAAGGTCCCGGTGAGTCCTGGTGAGCTGTTAGAGGAAACGGGCCAATGCATTTTCTATATTTTTAGGCAGTTGAGTTCTAGGCATTTCAGTTATTAGAATTCTATAACTCTAAAACAAGCTTTTCTCTTTCAAATAAAAAAGTTAAAAAATCCTATACTCAAATAATGTACCACTTATATGTGATGCCCTTTAAAAGAGAGTCGAAGACTTTTTTCCAACGTCTGATTAACTTATGTCCTAACAATTTGGACACCTGACACACACCATCTTCTAACAGGAACTCTGCATTGTGCATCTTCCATTTACCACTCCAAACCCACTCTCCTTCCCTTTCCACCCTGCTCTGGGCCATGGAGGCTGACCTATAGGGAATTCGTCAAGGAGGGATCTGTTGAATTCAGCCAATAGGAGGCCCTCGTGGGAAATTAGAGAGTGGAGGGAGAGTAGTCACAGTATTTCCTTCCCCAGCTTTCTTCCTGCTGGGTCATCATGTTACATGTGTCCCTCTACTGAAATCCACAGCTTCTTTTCTGGGTTCTCTGAGGCCTATGGGTAGCAATGGCTCCCTACAGCACTCCCTGAAGTACCGTACTATTCCTCACTGTTTCCCTGTATCCTGACTACGCCTCTGTAAAAAGTCCCTGTATTAAGCTTTTCTCAAATTTCTTAATTTGACCATGTTGCATGTTTCCACTGGGACTCAGGCTGATTCTCTGTATTAATGACTTGTTTTCTATTTCAAGTGCTATCTCTTGTCTCAACTGTGTAACCTCCTTGTGTAATCTCTGAGAACCTGACCTTGCATCTGGGCCTAAGTTTCCCAATATATAAAATGAGAGGTGATGAGATGGAAAGACCTTTCCAGATCTCATATTCTTGAATTTATTAGAGAACTTTCATATCCAAAGTATCTTCTACAACCTAGCATAATATCTAACATAGAGAAGGCATTCAGTGTTTGATAAAATTCTAAGCTATGTATCACTTCCCTTTTTATATCCACTAAAAATGTGCTTCAGAAAAAGAAAATGCCAAAGAAACCCTGTGTTTAAGTATACAGAATGAGCATTAAGATTACCTTTTCATCATGACTGATAATAACATATTTTATGCTTCTTTGAACATTTAAGACTCCACAGAGGTAGTGCTGTGTAGTTGAAGGAGCATGGGCTCTGGAGACAGCCATCATTTATTAAGTTAACTTTACAACACATAATATTGAGCTGCCTTTATGAAGATTTTATGTAATTGGGAGTAGAGTGATCTATTCAGAGTGTGCCAGAGAAACTAAATTTTCAGGAGACTCTTACAGCCAGATGATGTCTCCATACAGTCTTGCTATTTTATGGCCAATATTAACCCTAGAAATACCTCTCCTGAGAAACAGTTCCAAGTCACATGGCTACTTGAAGTCAGAGCAGAAAGTGGATTCCTGGAGCACATTGTTCCCTATTTTTATTCTTTTCTCTTCTGTCTGGCTTAGACCTTGGTCCATGGCTAAAGACACAGACTCTTTTCCAACATATAACCTCTTACTAGCTTGGACTTTTATACTCGAAATCCTAATGTACCCCCATGGTCATGGATCTGCCTGTGCTAAAACCATGATCAAGCTTAGACTATTGGCAATTGATAAAAAGCCTGGGCTCTTGTGTCTCTGTATTTAACTGTCAATTTTCTAAAAATTATGTTTTTAAGTCAATTTCCTTTTAGTGAATATTTCATGTGGCTGAATTGAAGATGGTTTCTTTTAAATCACTGATTTTCACCCGTAGTCATGCATGGAAACTGCCATTTATTCATCATCAGAATGATAAGTAATACTGGTATATGATCAAGAAATGTAGTAATTGTTCTAAAGAGTATTGACAAATAAAAGAAGAACCCTTAGACTTCAATACAAATTATTCTTAATTCTAACATGAAGATACAAGGAATAGCAATTCTTCTCAGAAGCATTCTCTTTATGACAGCCCTCTCTATGAGTCACAGAAATTCTGCCTAGTGGCCATGGACAGAGACACAGTTATAAGCAGACACTGATGGTTTTTCCCATTTTTGCAATCCTCACTTCTCTAGAGGCCAGGTAGGCTTGTTTTTTCACTTTTTCTTATTGTGGTAAAATCTACATAATATTGATCATTTTCACCATTTTCTTTTCAAATGTATATACCCTCTCTTTTCTAATTTATTTTTTATTGAAGGATAATTGCTTTACAGAATTTTGCTGTTTTCTGTCAAACCTCAACATGAATCAGCCATAGGTGTACATATATCCCCTCCCTTTTGAACCTCCCTCCCATCTCCCTCCCCATCCCACCCCTCTAGGTTGATACAGAGCCTCTGTTTGAGTTTCCTGAGCCATACAGCAAATTCCCGTTGGCTATCTATTTTATATATGGTAATGTAAGTTTCCGTGTTACTCTTTCCATACATCTCACCCTTTCCTCCCCTCTCCCCATGTCCATAAGTCTATTCTCTATGTCTACTGTTGCCCTGTAAATAAATTCTTCAGTACAATTTTTCTAGATTCTGTATACACTTTCACCATTTTTTTTTTTTGAGAGTTTCAAAACAACAGCTTTATTGTTGCTAAATCTTTTTTTTTTTTTAAATAAATTTATTTATTTTAGTTGGGGGCTAATTACTTTACAATATTGTAATAGTTTTTGCCATACATTGACATGAATCAGCCATGGGTTTACATGTGTTCCCCTTCCTGGACTCCCCACCCACCTCCCTCCTCATCCCATCCCTCTGGGTCATCCCATTGCCCCAGCCCTGAGCATTTGTCTCATGCCTCGAACATGGAATGGTGTTCTGTTTCACATATGATAATATACATGTTTCAATGCTATTCTCCCAGAACGTCCCACCCTCACTTTCTCCCTCAGAGTCCATAAGACTGTTCTATGCATCTGTGTCTCTTATTCTGTCTTGCATATAGGGTTATCGTTACCATCTTTCAAATTCCATATATATGCATTAGTATACTGTATTGGTGTTTTTCTTTCTGGCTTACTTCACTCTGTGTAATGGGTTCCAGTTTCATCCATCTCAATAGAACCGATTCAAATGTATTTTTTTTAATGGCTGAGTAATATTCCATTGTGTATATGTACCACAGCTTCCTTATCCATTCGTCTGCTGATGGACATCTAGGTTGCTTCCATGTCCTGGCTATTGTAAACAGTGCTGCGATGAACATTGGGGTACACGCGTCTCTTTCAATTCTGGTTTCCTCGGTGTGTATGCCCAGCAGTGGGATTTCTGGGTCATACGGCAGTTCTATTCCCAGTTTTTTAAGGAATCTCCACACTGTTCTCCATAGTGGCTGTACTAGTTTGCATTCCCACCAACAGTGTAAGAGGGTTCCCTTTTCTCCACACCCTCTCCAGCATTTATTGCTTGTAGACTTTTGGATAGCAGCCATTCTGACTGGTGCATTTTCACCATTTTAAAGTGTACAGGTTCAGTGCCAAAAGTACAATCACATTGTTATGCAGTCATTATTACTACCCATCTATACAACTCTGTCATCATCCCATACTGAAGTTCTACACCTATTAAACCAAAACCTATCATTCCTTTCTTTCCCCACCCCCAGCTCCTGGTAACCAATCATTTGCTTTCTCTCTCCGTAACAGACCAAGCAGTTTGCCTCATCTTAATGAAAGCTGGTCACAAGACAGGCCCTTCACCTCCTAAAAGTACATAGAGAAGAACAGGAGATGATCATGACCAGATAGCACAGGCAGGCTCCCACATGAACACTAAGAAAAGAGGAGAGTCTGGGACACACCCCACATGATGCGTTGGAGACTGAAGCAGGGAAAGGGGCTACAAACAGATGTTCCACTAACAATCCCCCAGTCCTCTGATCTTGGATGAAAATGCACTCTCCTGAGGATGCATAGAACTATTCCCACTTTTTTGGGGACTCATCAACATAGTGTTATCACCAAGGGTCCAAGCAGCACTGTCATGAGACACTCTCTACACAAGAGGGGGGGAAGATAGGAAAAGTGTTTCCCTGAAGACCAAAAACGTGAGCACTGGATTCAGGAGTAAAGAAGACTCCAAACAGCAGAGGTAGAGAGGGCAAGGTTCTCACACTTAAAGGGGAGGAAGAAATTGAGGGTGAATCACTACCGGTAGATCAGACAGGAGCCTACAGAGATTAGGCTCTACAGAGCATAGATTAGCAGGAAGCCAAGGCAAGGGGAACAGGGACTGTGCTGGAGGAGAGAAATGGCAAGAACAGGAAGTATGGCTGAGAAGGATGACAAAAACAGTAGGCACATCTGAAAGACAGCAAAGCCAAAGGAAGAGGCTCATTTTATGTGGGAAATTACTCTCTTCCACATCCTCCATGGGAGACCAACAGGGAGACACAAGAAGTAAAATGACAGGGACCCTTCCTACTGCTTGACAGGTAAAGGCTGCTGATACAGCAAGCCTACGTTTAAAAATGCTAAAGTAGATCCACCTAGGCCCATGCAGGAGTTGGTGATATTCAGGGAGATATTTGGGAACAGAAGTAAGTTTTGAAAATATCAAAGAGGATGAGACACTATTATCATAAAAAATACAAGATAATTCTAAACCAGGGTTAAGAATGACAAACAAATGCATATAACTCTGTAGCTTCACGAAACATCAAAACTAGGCAGGTACATGGTCCCTCTCAACCCAAGTACTTCTGCAAAGCACTTCTAATGGAGTACCACCCCCACAGGGCCTGGGGCTCCTCTCAGGGTTTCTCAAGGCCCTAAGAGTCACATCCTGTTTCCCACGGCTGTGACTCTGGGAGTCTGTGTCAAAAGACGCTTAGACAACCCTGCAGAATTAAGTCTAGTCATGCTATCTATCTATCATGATGCTGCCTTCTACTGTAAACATACGGACTGCTATATGTCATCTGGAAGGCATGGCACATCAGAGCTTAAACAATTTGACTTTCATAAACAACTTCTAAAAAATGTGCAAGGAAATGGGATGAAGGTGTAAGGTGTCTGTTTGTCTTTATAACTTGCATACCACTTGAGGAATTTCTGGATGAATTTCTGATAATTTGTTAGAAACTAGAAGAGAGCCCCTTTCTCATAGCCCCAAAATGAGAGAGAAAAAGTTACAATTAGGTGTCATCACTATTGATCAAGTTAGGTATAAAATCAGGGTAGAGATTACCTCAAGGTGAAAAAAGTTATGAGTGAGGAGTGTGACACTTTTCTAAGACAGGGAGTCACTCAATTTCTTCTCAGATCTTTGAACAATTAAGGACTGAGACCACAACCTCAGTGAACCGAGAAGCCAATGTGGATAATTACATCCAAGTATTACTTGGTGTTATCTTGAGAAAGTAAGTGGACTCTGCTGAAGCCCCTTCTGACCAGTGTTGGTCACAGAGTTCTGAAGCTTCCATTTATGAATTTACAAAAGGAAACATTAAATTAATATGGGCATTGAAAGACAAACCCACCTGATCTTGTGCCTCAAAATTCCCCTCAAATAGGGTCCAAGGATAGCTGGTGCTGTAGACTGAGTGTCTGTGTCCCCACCAAAATTCATAGGTTAAATCCTAACAACACCCAATGTGATGGTAGCAGGAGGTGAAGCCCTAATGAAAGAGATCAGTTCCCTTATTAGAGACCAAGGAGAGTTCCCTCCTCCCTTCACTCACATGAGAACACAGAGAGAAGGCACCTTCTATGAGGAAGTGGGCCACCCCTACACAATGAATCTGCCTGCTCCTGGATCTTGAACTCCAAGCCTCCAGAACCGTGAGAAATAAATTTCTATTGTTTGCAAGCTACCCAGTCTATGGTAAGTGGTTTAAAGCAGCTCAATCGGACTAAGATGACTAGGTCCCTTGAGGAAGCAGTAACAAAATGATCTGAATCAATGGCCTGGGTAGAATCATACTATGTTGTCTTCTTGTTTCTTAAGGTTCAAAGATCATGGTGACATGAGGGGGAGGGTGTGGAAGATGATGGTAAAGAGGAAAAAGCATGAGAAATGGGAAGAAGGAACAAAAGATTCATCCATACTACAACATTCTGTGGTAAACATCTCTCTTCTAAGACACAACTGGATGTAGAGGAGAGACAAAAAGCAGTAGAGAAGCTAGGAAAAACAGAGGATTAATCTAGAAGGTTCCCCAAAATATAAAACGGAGGAAACAGAGGGGAGGAAATCCTCATAAAGATAAAATAACATTTCCCAGAGTAAAACGACATAAGGCTTTTTATTAAACATCTCAGGAAATGCTGGGCATGATGAATGAAAAAGGGCATATACCCAGGCACATTGCTGTGAAATTTCAAAATCTGAAGGCTAGAGAGAACACCATAGAGAGACCTAGATGCAAGCTGCCTTCAGACTCCTTTTAAGCAATTCTATGATGCAAAACCATGAAACAGTACCTTTAAAATTCCAACAGAAAATGATTTTCATTACAGAATGTATGCTCAGCCAAATCATCCATAAAAATGAGGGCAAAATAAAAGCATTTTTAGAAGTGCAAGGACTGGTTATTTATATCCTATGTCCATCTTCTGAAAAGTTTACTTGCCTATGTACTCTGGCTAAATGAAAAAAAAAAGGAATCAAAGAAAGAGAAAGTAGTGAAATGAATAAAAGTGTACCCATACTTTAAGTGCCAGTAATATGGGGTCCCAGGACATCAGCTCTGTGTAGCTTAGAGAATATTTCTAGATGGAAGCAGAATTCCTAGGAAGAATACCAACAAGAAGAAAGTAGGTTCTCAATATCAAATGTATGATTGAGAGACTGGGTATATTCAACAATATAGAAATATATATTCTTGCCCGGGAAATCCCATGGACAGAGGAGCCCGGTGGGCTATAGTCCATGGGGTCACAAAAAGTCAGACACGACTTAGTGACCAAACAACAACAACAACAAATGCTGCTCTTTGTTTACAAAATATCCCAAGTAATTTTATGATAGAAAATACTAGAGTCTAAGAAAAACAAAATGCCATTAAAGAAAGCAACAGTCAAATATCAAACCAATTAAAATGTGACCAGATTTTGAATAATTGATGGCATACAACTGAAGACTCTGGATACAGGAACTGAATACTTCAAGTGGCAAAAGATTAACAATATAAAACTCTGCTTCCTTTCCTGAGGGTCCAATCACACTTCATGGCTCAGCTGTTGCTAATTTTAACAAAATTACACTATTGTAATAGCAGTAACAATAGCTTCACCTTTGAGTGCCTAGCAAGTGCCAGTGCTGTGATAAGCATCATTTATGTGCTAATTTGTAAAACCCTATGATTATCACAATTAAACAGATGAGGAAACCTAGGTATAGAAAGGTAAAGCATGTCATTGAAGGTTACTTTTAATCACCATACTCTAACAGTAGAAGCTAATAACACTCTTGGCTAATGTGGTTGGCACCAGTTAATTGAAAAAGTCACTTAAAAGAAAAAACCACCCCCTTATACCCTAAATACCTTATTTTAACATAAACATTTTATCTTAACCTAAAATATTAATTTACCAATCCTCTGGTACAGGGTAAAATTCTTTTCTTTGAATATGATTCCTTTGATTATAGTTTTGTGTTTTCTTTCTTACATTGAAAACACTCATAATGCAGTTTGCATTCAACTCAAGTCTGTTTAAAGTAGAATAAAAAGTTAAAGATATTTGGAAAGCAATCTGAGAGGAGAATCCTTTTAGATTTTTATCATTGTTTTCAATCTTCCACAAATGCTCCTCCACTCCTAATTCAGCACCATTTAAAAAAATAAGTTGCCTTTACTGGGTCTTTGAAGCATTCAATTCCGTTTTCAAAGAAACAAGTTTCCCTTAGTATTCATATTTCATCAGCATGTTGCTGTTGTTTAGTCACTAAGTTGTGTCTGACTCTTTTGAGACTCCCACCAGTGTCCTCTGTCCATGGGATTTCCCAGGAAAGAATACTGGAGTGGGTTGCCATTTTCTTCTCCAGGGGATCTTCCCGACCCAGGGACTGAATCTGTGTCTCCCGCATTGGCAAGCACATTCTTTACCACCGAACACCAGGAAAGCCCATAATATTTAATTAAATTATATAATCTCAATAGTAAGTACAACCAGAATGAACAAGTTTTGGGACAAAAATAACTACTTTTTAGTCAACACTCAGCTTAATTTATGCGAGCAGGAATAAACAGGAATAGAAGTGAATAGCCTACTATCCATTAGCATTTGGCATTTATTGACATGTTTTCTAGAAGAAACTAAAAGTTCTGATAATTACAACCAGTTAGATAACCGGAAATTGGCTAAGAAAGCTTCAACTGTACCATAAAACATAGTTTGTTGATATGTATTGTTCAGAATTAACATACAGGCAAAACAAGAATGATTTATAATATAGTATGTAAAAATTTTACTATCAGTGTAATAACAGCTTAAGAGGTAACCGATATCATTATTTCATAAAGTAGAAGATCCAGAGATAATGTCTAATGTTGATACAATAGGAAATGGATATTTAAAAAATATTTTTAGACTATAAAATGTAACCAATAAAATAACTCAAAATAACATAATGGACAGACCGGAGACAGGAAAATTCCTCATCTCATTTACAAATTATTCTGAAGTTGGCAAATAAAAAAACCCCTAAAGTACAAGTGTATTACAGTATGAAGGTAATTATCTACCTTCAGAAACCTAAAACGGAAAAAGATTAAATATAAATGGTTGCCTCTGAGAGGGGATCCACAAGTAAGCAAACTTTTCTTTCTCTTTTCTTTAGCGCTCACTTTTTTAAACACTGTGTGTGTGTATATATATATATTACTTGGATAATTATAATTATAAATAAAATGTAGATGAATGAAATATAAAGAAAATATACTTTAAATTAGGAAGCTGAAACATCCCCAACTCTGACTAAAAAATTAAGGGCCAAAGGGGCTCTGTCTCAACTGAAACAGACGCCAAGAAACACCAAAAGCACTGGGAGGGTTTCTGTTTCCCACAGTGTTGCCTAGGAGCCACCCTGGGGTGGAGGACCCAGATGGCAGCACGAGTGCCTGGGTCTGCGCCTGCGCACAGCACCCTGGGAGATGCGCCCTGCAGCAAGTGTAATTAGGCACTGCCTGCCATCGCACGTGAAGCCCAGGGTGCCTAGCCTGCCATCTGCCTATCTGCTTCCCTCTGTGAACTCACACTCTAATACCTACCTGGCCAAAGGGTATTTTATAGAAGAACCTCCATCATGGTTTTTCCATTCTTTGTCCTTAACCTGAACTACAGAATCAGCTGCACATACAGTGAGAGAGCTTCCATACACATACACTTGTCTTGAAAGAAAAATAGAGAGATGGCATCAGTACTGTGAAATGGGTATGGGTTTTGCCTGCAAGCCAAGAGATTGCTTGGTTTCACTTTACTCTTTTTATATTATGCAAAAGGTTGCTTTTTCATTTTATAAATGTATAGGTTTATTACAGTATTAGGAAGGAAGCTTTCTTATTCCAATTAAGCATCAGCGGGCACCATAAAAATTTTAACTTGAGGAAATATTTGAGAGCCTGTAGAAGATCTCTGATGGCTGAAATAACAATTGAGTTGTGAGATTACATAACCAATATCCACAGCAGGAAAGAACAATCAGCAACTTAAAGTAATCTTGCTTTTATATTCGTTAGGTAAGCAAAGTTCTGTTTAAGTAGGTCCCTGTGCCATAATTACAAGGGTCAATACAGAAAATACTGATAGAGCCCAGGTCCCTACAGTGGGAAATTCAAACACACCTCAGGAAATGCTCTTGGAGCACAGAATGAAATGCATAATTTGCTTGTAAGCATAACAACAAGAAAATAGGAAGAAAGAATATGATTGTGCATTAGAGGCATATTATTTACAGCCTGACAATTCAAAAATTTTGTCAAAAATACAACGCTCCACAGCACAGTTGGCTTTAACAAGAATTTACAAAGAAGTGTGACTCAAACCCTAGTATATTCAAACGTGGCAGATAGCCTCAAACTTCCAGCTCCAAGAACTTACAAATAAATTCTGTATTTGGCTTTGAGCAAATGAATAAAAAAAAACAAACAACTATTCTAGTGGCCACAGCCAGGCTGCTATCAGATTTTAATTACAAGCTGATGTAGACAAAAAGGAGAAAGTAAGAAACAATAATAGCATAATTGTATTTGAAAGGGCTTCTTGAATGGAGAGTGTCAAAGTAACAAAAAACTTTTACTGAAATCAGTAGGATGCAACACAAGAGAGGTACCTTTACATGTCAGAATGTCTACTGATGCAAGTCACAGAGCTGGCAAGAACATGAGTCATAAATAGTTTCCCAGACATGCCAGGGGAAATCTCTTCTACTGGATCTCACCACATCTGTTTAGGAATTGCTCTTCACTATTATGCCCAGGAGTGGGACATGTTTGTCAGGCATGTTTCTGCTACGCTCTAATTTAGAAGAGCTGTATTTTATGCAAATATGAAAATGTGTCTGAATATTCTATCTGTGCTCCCATGTAAAAACAGGGATGCATCCAGTCACATCTGCTGGCTCAGAAAACGTGCCCCCAGTCAGTAGAAGCCGAGAGCCAGCTCATAGCAGCTTGAAAGAGCCAATTGTTAAATAGTCAGAAATTTTTAACCTTGGTATTATGAGACCTAGGTATTAAACACAGCCATTACTTAAAAATTAAATTATATAAATTATATTGAAAACAAAGGTAATAAACACTCAAAAGCCACCATTTCCTACTCATTTGACTACATTTTACAATTATCCATGCTCTCAAAGTGAATGTATCTCCTATCTGTACTGTCGAAATAACTAATATTTCCAGATGTGGTTCTGCATGTCTCTTCCCAACTCTGCATTCAGTGATGCCATCTTGCTAGACTGAAAGGGGCTATGGTGGGAGCATTTACATCACAGATATTTCAAACACCACAAATCAGGGCTTGATATATTATTTTGTTAAATTCATTTTAAGAAAGTGATGGAGAAATTGTCAATAACACAGATTAAAAGTGTGTCATGTCTGTAGCCATTATATCGTGAATAGCACAAAAGAGTGAAGATAAATTCTTCTAGTATTCTAAATGCTATTATCTAACTCAACAAAGCTGCTCACATTACTGATGAATGGGTCAAGTTATGACATGCGCCACCGTTGCTTCACTTTTGTCTTACTTGCTCACATAAATGAAACTATCAACCACCATGCATGTTGCACCTATGCTCATTTGTCAATTGCAACCAAAGTTTGATAGATACAGAAATTTGACAAAGATCAAAACAAACACTTTATAAGAATCAACTGTAATATTAATACAATCAATAAAGCTGTAGTATACATTTTGTTATGAATTATATGGTACACATCCTTTATAACAGTAAAATTTATAATAAGCTTGTGCATTTATATTTATTCATACATTTTTAACTCTGGAGAACTGTTATCACACGGGTAGCAGTAAGCTACTGTCCTCAATCCAGGCAGCATGGAGACTAACTTTCTTAAGAAACTGTACAGAACTAAGCTTCTTGCAATATGCCTCATTGTTCTTTACATAAAATACAAAATTATCATTTTATGCTCAAAAGATCTGCCTTATAAGTCCCGCTTTTACAGGATAAGTGGCTGTCACCAGATGGCAACAGAGTTGGGCTTGACCCTGGGCAGATACAGGAAGATCAGAAATTTCTGGGCCACAATCATATAAAAAACATTAAACTGTTAATAAAACTAAAGAATTTCTATACTTCTCTAACTGGGTAACACTCTTCATAGCAGATAATCTTATCTTTAAAGCAACAGTTCTGAAATATACGTGCTGATAATTGCTAGGGAAGCTTGTTAAAAGTATAGATTTCTAGGGTGCCTCCAGAGATACTGATTCTGGGTGGGGCTCAGGTATCTACATTTTAAATAAACACACAAATGAAATGAATAAAAGCCACTCAGTCATGTCCAACTCTTTGGGACCCCACGGACTAAACAGTCCATGGAATTCTTCAGGCCAAAACACTGGAGTGGGTAGTATTACGTTCCCTTGTCCAGGGGATCTTCCCAACCCAGGGATCAAACCCAGGTCTCCTGCATTGCAGGCGGATTCTTTACCAGCTGAGCCACAAGGGATGCCCAAGAATACTGGAGTTGATAGCCTATCCCTTGTCCAACGGATTTTCCCAACCCAGGAATCGAATCTTGGTCTTCTGCATTGCAGGCGGATTCTTTACCAACTGAGCTATCAGGGAAGCCCTAAGAGTTAGCCCTGATAGATAGGAACACCCACAAGTTAGCAACTAAATAACAACACCACCAACAAACAACAAAGTACCTCTAAAGGCAGATTGATCATGGTTCAGTTTGAAAAATGCAGTGTTACCAGATGCTTCAAAAGTGAACATCTAAGCTCCCCACTCCTTTCTTAAGCTGACTTTAACCCACTCCATCAAGCTTGGGGGTATCTTCCTGCCTCCTTGACTTCTCTCTTCAGTTGACATGAACCTCACCCCACTGACCCTTTCACCAACTGGATTTCTTTGTTTCCAGTGGGGAAAAAAAGGACTTTGCTGGTTACCATAGCAATCTCATGAAAAATCTTGCTAAATCAAGAGTGATCCTACCGATAATAGAAGCACAGGAAGTTTACCATGACTTGGTTTCAATAAGCCAATTATGGGGCACCTTTTCTAGGAGCTCACAAACCATCTGCTAAATTAGCTTAGGACTTCACCAGGAATGGACACCAAGATCAAAAGCCTTGAATTTCTAGATTCCACATATCCTCCACTGTGAGGACTGGGCCACCTGCCCAACTTTATCTGCTGGCATAGCTCCTGTCTCTATTGGATATCTCCTGGCATCTGTTATCACTCCCTCTCCCCAGGCAGGGAGATGTCTTCCTTCTTGGTTTGAACATAAATTAAAGTAATACATTTCTGATCGATCATTCTTTGGATGTTTCCAAAGAACTAATTTTTGCCATCAGCATTCCTGAAAATATTTTCATTGCATATGCCCCGTGGAAGTTCCCAGATGTGTATCTGCCTGGCCCACTCATGTGTGTGCCCATAACCCTTTAAATTTGTGCTCATTGTCTGTGTGCATCTCCCAGCCTGGGAGGTGGGGCCTGACCCAGGGGCCTGGGGTTACCTCTGCACCTGCCGTGACAGAGTATCCCCCTCACAGTTCCTTCCTCAGCCTCTTCCAACATGGGCAGTTCCCACGGCCTGGCCTGGTCGGCAGGGCCCAGAGCGCAGCTGTGTCCATGCCCGCCACGCACTCCTGTGGCCAAGGAGCTCAGAGAGGGCAGCAGGGAGCCCAGGACACGCCCAGGGAACCAGTGGTGATGTGGGCGAGGTCTCACCTCCCTGGGCCTTGGTTTTCTCACCTGTGGACCAGGGCTGGTGTGGCCGTGGTGGGGCATGGGCAGTGAGTGCCAGGGCCCTGGGGGTGGGGTCAGTCTTCCAGTGTGGCCCCCAACCTGGACCGGCTCCTCGATGAGCCCTGGTGGTCCTGCCCTGATGCAGGGGCCTGGTGCATGGCTTAGGGACCTGCTGTATACCCACAGGGCTCTGGTCACTGCAGGTCCCATCCCAGAACCTCTACTTCCTCTCTTTGCCTCCTCATCTTTCCTTGCAGGATACCCCCTATTTAGTGCCTGCCCCATACTCGATGGGGGGTGGAGGGGTGGGCGCCCGGAGCCCTGTCTGGGCTGGCCAGCTCTGCTTCCCACAGCCACCCACCCTGGGAGGAAGGAAGTTCACTCTCTAGACTGTGGGGCAAGTCCCTCTAGCCTCCAGGCCTTAGTTTGTTCATCCCTACATGGGCCCATTGTTGCTTCCCTGGAGGGGTCATGGGAGGTTGAGCTGCCGGGTGTGGCCTGTGGGGTATCTGCATATTGGTAGGAGCGTGGTCCCTCTGCCTGCCCCCAAACAGCGTTTGTTCCAGAAGTCTTCTTGGAATTGTCCTTTTAAAATAAAAGGGAGATTCCCCCCACAATTTGAGAATAAATCATGTTAGGAGAAGGCAATGGCACCCCACTCCAGTGCTCTTGCCTGGAAACTCCCATGGACGGAGGAGCCTGGTAGGCTGTAGTCCATGGGGTCGCGAAGAGTTGGACACGACTGAGCGACTTCACTTTCACTTTTCACTTTCATGCACTGGGGAAGGAAATGGCAACCCACTCCAGTGTTCTTGCCTGGAGAATCCCAGGGATGGGGGAGCCTGGTGGGCTGCCGTCTATGGGGTCGCACAGAGTCGGGCACGACTGACGCGACTTAGCAGCAGCAGCAGCATTAGCACTAGTTTCTAAGCTGATTGTGGGGGGGTCCTCCTTCTCTTTTCCCCTTTAGGAGTTTAAATGTGAGAATCTAAAAGATCCTTTATGTTTTTCATTCCTCTTGAGCTATCTGGAATCTGACTGCATGAAATTATATTTAAAATTTTCCCTGTATTATAGGATACAAGTCCAGCCATGTTCAGCCAATTCAAGTCAAATACAATATCAAGTACAATCATATGATAAAGAACCACCCTCTATAAACCAGACACCAGTGTTGTTACTGCGGTTCCACTGGGAGTAAGGTGCAGCTTCAGTTTCAACCCTTAGGTCCATGTGTAGCCAGGAAGATGCAGAGTCTCAGAACTCAGCAAAATAGGGTTAAACCATTGTGCAGATACAAGAACTTACTTCTGTTTGGGACTGGCTTTTCTCTGCCATTTAATTAATGTGCAGCATTCCTAGCTTTTAACAAGTTTACAGCATCACTGGCACAATGTCTGTCCTAGAGAATATTTACATGTTACTGAGTCAGAACTGTTCAACTCAAAATATTCTGGGCATGGATTCCAACAAGTTGATAATAATGTTCTATGACAGAAATATTTGTTTTCATATTTAAAACCCAAATCCAGCATGTATTGAGGGAAGGAGTAATAACTCTCAACTAAAAATTTCACTTTTCACTTTCATGCACTGGAGGAGGAAATGGCAACCCACTCCAGTATTCTTGCTCGGAGAATCCCAGGGGTGGGGGAGCCTGGTGGGCTGCCGTCTATGGGGTCGCACAGAGTCAGACACGACTAACGCGACTTAGCAGCAGCAGCAGCAAGCACACTCTAAATCCTTCAGAAATCACCTGCTAAACTATACTGTCCACGTGACTGACAAAATACATATTATAATAACTATACAATTACTTTACTATTGCAAAAAATGTCCCTCCATTCTTCTTCAAGAAAATCTTTCAGATTCTTAAAATCCAGAAACAAATGGATGTACCTCTTCCAATGGTCATTTTTTATTTTCTTCTTTCTTTTCAGTTATTATTAAGTTGATTTTTGGTTTTAAAAGGACAAGAGAGGAGACTAGACAGGGCCACTTTCTGACAAATGTAAGAAGGATGTTCTGTAGCACAGAGCACACAAGGAACTCCCATCTTGCAGATTACACTAATATCTCCTAGGTTTTGGAAATGCAATTCTGTGCTGTAACTTGATGACAGTGACCAGAAACCAGCCAGAAACATCCATCTAGACAGTTATTCAATCAGTCTTTCCTCTACTCAAACATTTATCAAGTGCTTTTTATGCTTCAGTCACTGGTTAGAAGAGGGAAATAGAAGGGTGGATAAAACACAGCCCTTCCAGCAGAGCATTCACTACCAAATGAAGAAGGCAGAGGCAGAGACAGGTAACATTTTAATTATAGGGACAGTGATAGGGAGAAGAGTACAGAAAATCCAGGTGAAAGAGAACCCAAGGCAAGTGTTAAAAGAATGATAAGCTAAATCCACTGGAAGAGAGGAGTCAAGAGAAGAGTCATGCTAGGCTGCAGGACAGTTTAAGTTGGAGGCAAGCAACTGTACGGCACACCAACTGTGAGTGTAAAGCAAGGGATGGTACACTGTGTGACCGCATTCATCTCTCATAGGTCACTAAGGAGCTTGGATAGGACCCTTTGGCTGCGTGGGATGCTAAGAGTTTTACAAAGGAGAGCAGCAGGGTCAAATCTGCTTTCTAGAAAGACCACTTTGGCTTCTGTGGAGACTCAGTTTGGGTAGTTAAGAACAAAGGCAGGAAGTACATTAGAAGCTCTAATAATACCAGAAAGAGGGTTTTTTAAATTCAAATATAGTTAATATGCAATATTAGTTTCAGGTATACAATATCATGATTCTACATTTTTATAGATTATATGCCATTTAAAGTTATTACAAAATATTACATATTTTGTATATGTAATATGTATTTTGTATATTACAAAATATGGCTATAATTTCTGGTGCTATGCTTTGTATCTTTGTTGCTTCTCTATTTTATACACAGTAGTTTGAACCTCTTAATCACCTACCTCTGTTTTCCCTCTCCCCGCCCTACTGATAACCACTAACTAATTCTCTGTATCTTTGAGTCTGCTTCTGTTTTGTTACATACATTTGCTTGTTTGGGGTTTTTTTTTAGTATATGTGCTGCCAAAGTGAGCACATTTGTTTGCTTTTTAGATTTCACATATAAATGATACCATAGAGCATTTGTCTGTATCTGTCTGACTAATTTCACTAAAGCATAATACCCTCCAGGTCCATCCATGTTGTTGCAAATGGCAAAATTTCATTCTTTTATATGGCTGAGTAGTATTCCATTGTACACTCTATCTTCTTTATCTATTCATCTGTTAAGAGTTGGGTTGCTTCCATATCTTGGCTTTTGTAAATAATGCTTCTATGACTATAGGGGTGCATGTCTCTTTTTGAATTAGTGTTTTTCTTTTCTTCAGATATATGCCCAGTAGTGGAATAGCTAAATCATATGGTACTTCTATTTTTAGTTTTTTGAGGAACCTCCATTCTGTTCTCCATGGTGGCTGCACTAATTTACATTCCCATCAACAGAGTGCAATGAATTCTTTTTCCCAGAGACAGGTGTGAGGGCCTGAAACAAGGTGGTGATCACAGAAATGGAGTTGGGAAACTGTGAGAAACAGTTATGAGAAAAAACTGGCTGGAATTGGTGACTGTCGGACAAAGGGAGGCAGAAATGTGGTGATAGTGACAGATGTTTCTGGAATTACACCCAAGTTTCTGAGGTAAGTGACTGAGGATTGGGGTGGTGTCACCCATCAAGTTAAAATGTACAGAAATTAGTCTGGGATTGAAGGAAGATTTATTCATTCACTCAAAATTTGGGCACTTACTAGGTTCCAGAAATTGGTTCAAGTGCTATAAACATAGTAGTGAACTAGACAGACAAATAGAGTTTACACTCTAATGGAGGAAGGTGAACACTAATCTATCATATAAATTCAGATATATGTCCTCCAAAGAAAAATAAAAGTGAAAGTCAAAGTGTTAGCTGCTCAGTCATGTCTGACTCTTTGCAACCCTATGAACTGTAGCCCACCAGGCTCCTCTGTCCATGGAATTCTCCAGGCACGATACTGGAGAGGGTTGCCATTTCCTTCTCCAAGGGATCTTCCCAACCCAGGGATCGAACCCATGTCTCTTATGTCTCCTGCATTGACAGGAGGGTTCTTTACCACTAGCACCACCTGGGAAGCCCCCAAAGAAAAATAAAGCTGGGGAAAATTGGTACATATGGGGACTTTCTGAGAAAATGCTGACTGAGCAGAGAAACTCACTGATGAAGAGAGAGTGAGTCTTGTGAGACACTGTACAGAATATTTCAGGCAAATGAACATCAAGAGTAAAGGCCAGAGGAATGACTCCAGTTTTAGACATGTTGAATGTGAAGTGACTTGCTATTCAGATGGGAGATATTTAGGAGGCAGTTAAATATACAGATCTGAAGCTCAGCAGAATCTGGGCTGGAATGTAGGTCTGGAACCATCAGCATATTGGAGGCTGGCGAATCTTGAGAGTCGAGAGAATAACTGGGGAGAAGAGCAAAAAGTAAGAAAAGCAGTGGTCAAGCTAGTTAAGACACATCAACATTTAAGGGGCAAGCAGAAGAGCCAACTCACTGGAAAAGACCCTGATGCTGGAAAGGATCGAATGCAGGAGGAGAAGGGGGCGACAGAGGATGACATGGTTGGATGGCATCACCGACTTAATGGACGTGAGTTTGAGCAAGATCCGGGAGATAGTGAAGGACAGGAAAGCCTGGTGTGCTGCAGTCCATAGGGTCGCAAAGAGTTGGACATGACTTAGTGACTGAACAACAACAAGATGAATAGAAACCTATGAAGAAGAAAAAGAAGAATGAGATTCAGTGCTGCAAAACTCAAGAGAGGAGGAAGCAATGATCACCATTTCAAAAGCAGCAGCATTCCAATAGCTGAAATGTGGCCCTCTGGGATGAGCAATTATCAGGTCATTGACGACTGTAGTTAGAGCAATCTCAGAGGTGTGGCAGTGTGGTAATTAGATGACAGTGGTTTGAAGATGGGGAGGAAACACAGCAAGGATAAGACTTCTTATGAGAAGTGTGGCTGTGAAGACAGAAAGATTGTTAGGCGAGGTGATGGGCAGCAGAGAAAATATCTACACCAGAAAAGTCCAGAACCTGGCAAGTCAGGAGAAGTCAGCTGGAGCAGAGCTGGCGAGGCAAGGGATGTGCCCTGAACTGGAGCACAGGCCTAGCACCTCTGCCAGCTAGCTTTGTGAGGCCCTGCCTGCAACTAATTCCAGCCTGTGACCTGGACTTCACAGGGCCAAGATGGAGCTGTTAGATTACCCAGCATTCCTCACTCCAACGGACTGCAAGAACCTATAGAAGTTCTCTCAGATATTAATGAAGGACCAGGGTAACAGGAGACAAGTGATAAGCAGACAGATGATGTGTGTCAGTTGAGGGGGCTGGCCATGAAGAAGGGGTCAGGAAGCCTCTGCTAGGCTTCCTGAGAAGGTGGCCTTATGTGTGGCTGCTGCACCATCTAAGGGAAAACTCCCCATTCTCTCATTTGTATCATAGAACGTCAGCCCCAGAAATTCAAAGTCAGGTCCAGTTTTGTGTATCAGGGGAGATGTGAGAGGTAAACAAAGTGAAAATCAAAGTAAGTGATGAAGACCAGAGCCCAGCTCTGTGGGGAGAAACTAACCAAACAAACAAACAAAATCATGAAAATATGAAGTTAAGAGAGATTTAAGATTATACAATCATGACAGGTGTAAACTACAGAAACACAGACTTGGTCAACAAATCCTGAAATATCAAAATGAGATGGCACCGCTGGAAACAAAAGAGAAATCAGGCTTTGCTAATCGAATGCAGCTCTACATAGCCCAGCAGGTAATAAACTTCTCACAGAACTTTATTTCAGAGGACATTACAAGTCAGAAATAAAAACAGACTCCAAATATTTTTAGATAAATTTGGAAATAACAAACCCACAACTGTCTCTTAAATGAAAATAGCTGATTTAGAGACATCTCTCATCTTGGAGATTGAGTTTAGGCAGGATAAGATTTTATTTATCATTCACCCCTAAGCCCGCCTCATACACTTCCCTTGGGACCACCATCAATCAGCACAGGTTTCTGGCCATGGGACTCTCTCAGAATGGCACTTTTGCTTCTTGGAAATCAGCCAACCTCCAAGTTCCTGTAAACAATTCCTATGATACTAGAAGCTGAACATTCTCTGTTTTATTCTAATTGCCTTCACAGGAAATGCATACTGGGTTCTCTCTCGTCTACCTCAACTATGTTCATCTTAACCCTGTGACCCTTCTTAGATACACATAATTGAGTCATAATTACCTAACAATATGCACCAAAATGTAAGGACAGGCAGAAGGACCAGAATCGTGCCAAAAAACACAAGAAGACAGTTGGGAGTAACAAAGGCAATCCATTACAATTTCAAAATAAGATCTGAAATTGCTTTTTCATTTCAGACCCATATTTACAACTACTACATATCACAGACCTGCATCTCTAAAACCCAACTCTGTCTCATTCCTTCAACCTGCTTCTTCTGCATTCTGTATGACCTAGCTGCCTAAATCAGAAGCCTCAGACTTCCTTTATACCTCTAATTGTAATCCGCATCCTATGGATTCTATCATGATGACTATTATCAGTAGAATAAAATTCGAATTCATAACAAGGCCCCTATTTACCTTTCTGATTTTTTCTCTCATCATATAAACATCTCCCAATCTAATTCCCAAATTCAACTCCACCAACTCCAAACTCATTTAGGCTCCCTAAGGTCACATACCACTTCAAGTATTTGAGCCTTTGCATATGCTTCCTTTATTAAAAGCTTCTGCTCTGAATATTTTGCTTAAACTCAGAGCCTGTTTATTTTTTCTCCAGGGAAGCTGTTTTTGACACCATTCCTACCAAGTTTGCAATAGGTGCCCCTCCTATGTGCTTCCAAAATCCACCACAATTTTCTGAATTGTAATTCCCTGCTTACAGTAATCCCTGGATATCCATGAGGGATTGGCTCTCTATGACCCTCTGTGAATATCAAAATCCATGGATGCCCAAGTCCCTTACATAAAATGATGTAGTATTTGCATTTAACCTCTGCACATTCTCCCATATACTTTAAATCACCTCTAGTTTATCTGTAATACCTAACACAATGTAAATACTATGTAAATAGTTACAGGCGCATAACAAATTCAAGCTTTGCTTTTTGGAATGTTCTGGAATTTTTTTAAAAACATTTTCGATCCTCAGTTGGTTGAATCTGCAGATGCAGAACCCAAAGATACCAAGGGCCCACTGTACTTGTCTACATCTTCCACTAGAAGGTAATCTCCTTGGTTACAAGGACCATATCCTTCTCCTTCAGTATAACTTCAGCACCAAACATAGCATTTGGTACATTACTGTTTCATAATGTAACAGCTAGATTACATTGCATTCTTGCTATAAGCAGCAGCAGCAGTGAAGAGCCAATAATAAGTCTGGAGAATAAAATGAATCAAAAGGATGAAGAAAGTGGACAGAAAATAATAATGAAGTAGGGTGCCAGAAGACGGATGGAATACAAGAAGAGAGATTAAAGGAAGAAGTAAAAGTAAGCAAAAATAAAGGATGAGCAGGTTTTTTGTGAAACTCAGAAAAGTCTGTTCCAAGAGAAGTAATAAGGGAACCAGCACTGACTGAGCTCCAAGCACCAGGCCCTATCCCAAATCCATGATCTCATATATACCATAAAGTTTCCCTATAAACATCATTACTTCATTTTGCAAATAAGAAAACTGAGACACCAAGAAGTTAGACGTCTATCCCTACATGATACAGATAGTAGGTGGTGAAGCAGTCTTTGAACTTAGCTTACATGGACTGCCCAGAGTCCATGTTTCTTCCTGAAAGCATTCATTTAGGAGCCACTTAACTGTAGAACAGGTAGATTTTATGATTTTAAAAAGGCTCTAAACACCTATCACATAAATGGAGCTGTGATTTACCTTGTTATAGCTCAACTTCTGCTTTTTTTCCTTTAAATTTCTATCTTATAGCTCCTCTGAGAGCAAACAGAATATGTGAAGTCAGTAGCAGACAAAATCCTATGTGGAACTGAAATCAGGACTATTCAGTCCCCTGGGCAGGGGGACTGCAGCCTGCAGGGACTCAGGATATATTCTGCACAATGGTCTGGCCCACCCATTGCTACAAGCTACAAATGGGGGGATGGAAATGCTATTATTCCACCAACCAGCAGTCCCGGCCCATGTTACACAGTTCAGCACTGGCTTTTCCACTTTCTTGTAACACCCGCAGTTACAAGCCTCAGTTGAAGGCGCCTATCATGACCAAAGGGAGATGTTTCCTAAACTGACACTAAAAATAGGCTTGGAGCTAAAATATGTATTGTTATTTTATATTAGGGGAAAAAAGTGTTTTCTGTCTTTCCCCAAACTTCTATAACAATAAAACAGCATTGTCATGACAGCATTCCCAAATGGAAGGGAAAGAAGGCTATTGCTCTACTGAACAAAGGCTCACACAACGGCTATTTTGCCTCAGGTTCCTTCATTTAGGAAGTTTTCCCCCTCCAGGTAGAGGCAGAGTCCTTAAGGGCAGAGTCCTGGCAGCCTTCCCTTATCTTCCCTATCTTTAGAGTTTACTAGGCTTTGTAGATTTTTAGCTACAGAAATTCTCCATATCTGATGACACTAATATAAATATATTTCTTGTGCATCCAAACATCAAAGTCAATACTTTCTCATGGAAGCAGATTTTTACAAGAAATTAATTTTAACTGATTCAACTTATCATCTAATGGTAGTTACCAAGGATACCAAACAGCCAAATCACTTGGCTCCAACTTGCTTGTTAATCAAAGAGATATTAACAGAAAGCTGTGAAGAATTATCATTGTCTAAGTAATCTGGCCAGAAACAACGTCCCCTCCTAATGTTCTCAAGTCCTGAACTCAGTTAAAAACATTCCAGTCTATAATAACCACTAAAAACATACAAAGCTTTCCTCAGAATTTGAAATTCTGTGATTAGTATTTTAAAAAATGACCGCTAATGATTTCACTTTAATTCACTTCCTGATGAAGCACTGAACTGAGAATGGCTACTGATTTTATCTTATCAATCTGAAAACAGATGATTTTCACCAAGGCAGTTAACTGAGCATTCAGGTAATCTAGCTGAATCTGTCCTAAATCAAGTATTCCATCACTGTACATGTATTAATGCAGGGCTGCTGCTGCTGCTGCTAAGTCGCTTCAGTTGTGTCTGACTCTCTGCGACCCCATAGACGGAAGCCCACCAGGCTCCCCCATCCCTGGGATTCTCCAGGCAAGAAGAACACTGGAGTGGGTTGCCATTTCCTTCTCCAATGCAGGCAGCATCTAACAAATGAGCCTAGAATGTGCCTTTAAGGAGCAAAGAATTAAAATGAAGACATTCAAAACAGAAAATGCTCCCTCTTGCTAAAAGGTCAATGTGGATTTTTTTATTTTTAAATATACATAAGATGAAACACAGGGCTTCCCAGGTGGTTCACTGGTGAAGAATCTGCCTGCCAATGCAGGAGACACAGGAGACTTGGGTTCGAGAATCTCCTGGAGTAGGAAACGGCAACCCTCTCCACTATTCTTGCCTGGAAAATCCCACGGACAGAGAAGCCTGGTGGGCCACAGTCCATGAGGTTGCAAAGAGTCGGATACGACTTAGAGACTGAGCACGCATGCAAGACTAAACACTATCTATAATGGATATGAGTTTGAGCAAGCTCTGGGAGATGGTGCAGGACAGGGAAGCCTGGCATGCTGCAGTCCATGGGGTCGCAAAGAATTGAACACGACTGAGTGACTGAACAACAACATAATGCATTACATTTAAAAAAGAATCAAAGAATTGATTATTTTCTCTCCAAAAGGCACAGGCAATCAAGTTTCTTATCAACAGTGTATTTGTTTACACATTAAGAATATTAATTATATGTCATTCATTGCAATTATTTTGTCCTACTTTGTAGTTTGTTTTCATTTTGTTTATAACACCTTTTGCACAGGGGAAAAAACAACAGCTGCTGTTGTGTTTGTCAAAATCCATCAACCTTGTCCTTTTACAGTTGTTGACCTTGGGGTCACGCTAAGGAAGGCTTCGTCTACCTAAAATATGACAGAAACTGGTAGCTGCCATCCAATATCTATTTTTTTCCTTCTTCAAAAAAAAAAAAAACAGAACTTCAATTGCATTGAAATTACAATCTTATCAAGTCAAAGACTACATTTCTCAATGTTCCTTGTATCTTGGTCATGTTGACTAAATTCTGATCAATGAGAGCACAAGTGTTGAGTGGCATTTCCAAAAAGGTTACTTACAAAGAGCAGACTCAGGTGGGAAGTAAGGTCTTTTGCCATTTCCAAGAACTCAAATGTGAGTGCTTGAATTTCAGAAGTCATCTTAGACTACGAAGTGACTTTTGAGTTAGAAGCCATACACTAAAGAAGGTAAAACAGAAAGATGGAAAAGAACCTTATGACTACCTGGAGCCGCCCAGACCTGTGCGGCCTGTTTACAAATCTCCTCCCCAAAGAGAATTTACCATCCATGTTTAAGCCACTGTTATTGCTTTTCTGTCGTACATAGAATATCCTGATTTTAAAAGCTTATCGCAAAATTTCCTCTAGAATTCTAATGGTTTTATTTTTTGTAAAAATTAAACCACAGAAAAATCTCTGGAAATGGAACAAGAATATAGTGTTTTTCCCTAAGAATTAACTAACTATTCCAACACCATTTACTGAATAATCCATTTTCTCTACTGATGTGAAATGTCACCTAGATATTATGGGCCTCCCTAGTGGCATCTGGTCCCATCACTTCATGGAAAATAGATGGGGAACAATGGAAACAGTGACAGACTTTATTTTTGGGGGCTCCAAAATCACTGCAGATGGTAACTGCAGCCATGAAATTAAAAGACGCTTGCTCCTTGGAAGAAAAGTTATGACCAACCTAAACAGCATATTAAAAAGCAGAGACATTACTTTGCCAACAAAGGTCTGTCTAGTCAAAGTTTTGGTTTTTCCAGTAGTCATGTATGGATGTGAGAGTTGGACTATAAAGAAAGCTGAGCGCCAAAGAATTGATGCTTTTGAACTATGGTGTTGGAAAAGACTCTTGAGAGTCTCTTAGACAGCAAGGAGATCCAACCAGTCCATCCTAGAGGAAACCAGTCCTGAATATGCATTGGAAGGACTAATGCTGAAGCTGAAACTCCAATACTTTGGCCACCTGATGCAAAGAACTGACTCATTTCTTGAAGACCCTGATGCTGGGAATGACTGAAGGCTAGAGGAAAAGGGGACGACTGAGGATGAGCTGGTTGGATGGCATCACCGACTCAATGGACGTGAGCTTGAGTAAGCTCTGGGAGATGGTGATGGACAGGGAAGCCTGGCGTGCTGCAGTCCATGGGGTCACAAAGAGTCAGACACGACTGAGCAATTGAACTGAACTGAGTGGCTAGACAGTAAAGAATCTGCCTACAATGTAGGAGTCTTGGGTTTCATTCCTGGGTTGGGAAGATCTCTTGAAGAAGGGAATGGCAACCCACTCCAGTATTCTTGCTTGGAAAATTCCATGGACAGAGGAACATAATCGGTTACAGTCCATGGGATCACAAAGAGTCATACACGACTGAGCAAATAACACACACTAGATACTATGCAGTTTCTGTTTAATTTTTTTTTTTTTTGTATAGTCTTTATTTCCTCTGAGAAGTGAGAAGGACAGTTTTCTGTAGAAAGCTGGGAGTAGAAATAGAACTTTAGATGAATGGGAGAAGGACAAGGAAGAGGTCAAATGCGAGGGAAAAACCATCAAGCAGCGATGAGGGCCCAGCTGATAAAACTCTCCAGATTACAGCACAAGGATTAACAGTGTGGACTCTGAAACCAGAATGCCTGATTCAAAGTCCAGCATCTTGACTTACTAGCTGTGTGGAGTCATTCAGTCACTTCATCTGTCTGCTTTGGATTCCTCCTCTGTAAAATGGAGACAATATTAGAACCTACCTTAAGGGTGCTGTGTTAAAGTGAGTTACTGAGTTATAAAATGATTAGAACAGCATCTCACATTAAGTTCTATTACGTATTATCATTATTATTTATTAATAATAATACTAGCTGTAACTTTTTGTTATTGTCATCATCATTCCTTAACATATGAAGATAGTGGCTTTTTTGGTTTTCTAAGGTGTTATCGACTTGATGGACATGGGTTTGGGTGGACTCCGGGAGTTGGTGATGGACAGAGAGGCCTGGTGTGCTGCGATTCATGGGGTCGCAAAGAGTCGGACACGACTGAGCGACTGAACTGAACTGAAGGTGTTATCAAGAATCAGATGCTTTTTTGGCATTACTTGAGATGACTGTTTGTTTCTCCAAAACGTATTGTGAAAGAGACACAATTTCATAGACACCGGAAAGGCTGTAATAAAAAGGACAGATGATGGCAAGTGTTGGTGAACATGTAGGGAATCTTCATATGCTACTGGTGGGAATGTAAAATAGTGCAGCCATGTTGGAAAACAGTTTGGCAGTTTCTCAAAATGTTCAGCACAGAGTTACCATATGACCCAGTAATTCCACTTGTAGGTATAAAGTAAAAGTGAAAGTCGCTTTGTCGTGTCCAACTCTTTGCGACCCTATGGACTATACAGTCCATGGAATTCTCCAGGCCAGAATACTGGAGTGGATAGCCTTTCCCTTCTCCAAGGGATCTTCTCAACCCAGGGATGGAAACCAGGTCTCCCACATTGCAGGCAGATTCTTTACCAGCTGAGCCACCAGAGAAGCCCAAGAATACTGGAGTGGGTAACCTATCCCTTCTCCAGCAGATCTTTCTGACCCAGGAATTGAACATGGGTATCCTGCATTACAGGAGGATTCTTTACCAACTGAGCTATCAGGGTAGGTATAAAGAGAAATGAAAACATGTATTATGCAAAAACTTGCACCCAAATGTTCTTAAAAACATTATTCATAATAACCCCCAATTGAAAACAATTTGGCTGGACTGCAAAAACAGTATGCTAAGTGAAAGGATCCAGTTACAAAGGAGATTGCATATTATATGATTCCATTTACATGAAATGTCCAGGAAAGGCAAATCTATAGAGACAGAAAGTAGATTAGTGGCCTCTTGGAATTGGGGTTAACAGTGAATGGACATGAGGGATCTCACTGGGGTGATGGGATTGCTCTTAAACTGATTTATAGTGATGCTTACATAGTTTCAAATATTTACTAAATAATAACCACTTAAAGTGGGTGAATTATAAGGTATTTAAAATGTACCTCAATAAAATTATTTTTTTAAATGAGAGAATTATTGGAGACAAATTGAAAAGTTATGAAGCTTAGGTTATTTTGTGTAAACATGGTCAAAAACTTTAAAAAAATTAAAAAAACAAGAAAAAAATCTAGTGCAATAATAGCTTTACTATTTAACATAGAATTTGTGCATTTATGTGCTTAAATGAGACTGGTATGAAAAGTTTTTTCCAATTGTCTTTGCCAGATTTTATAACAGTATGATACTAACTTTACAAAGTGAACCGGAATGCTTTCTATACTTTTCTCTGGTACAGAATAGTTTTGTAAGTATATGAACTGTTAAAACCTTTCCAGAGGACAATTTGATGATTTGGTTGGAAAATATTTAATATGCCAAGGCTAAATCAAGCAATTCTACTTCTAGTAAAAAAAAAAAAAAAAATAGTAACAGTGATTATTTCCAGGTAGCATAAGTATTGGTGACCTTCACTGAATTCTTGTGCTCGTTTAAAAAAATATTTTTACAGTGAGAATTTGAAACAAATTTGCAATGAATATTACAGTTCCAACAAATGAGAGGATGATGCATTATTAGTACTCTTGCTTGGAAAATCCCATGGACGGAGGAGCCTGGTAGGCTACAGTCTATGGGGTCGCTAAGAGTCGGACACGACTGAGCGACTTCACTTTCACTTTTCCCTTTCATGCACTGGAGAAGGAAATGGCAACCCACTCCAGTATTCTTGCCTGGAGAATCCTAGGGACGGCGGAGCCTGGTGGGCTGCCGTCTATGGGGTCGCACGGGGTCGGACACGACTGAAGCGACTTAGCAGCAGCAGCAGCATTATTAGATATTTTGATAGACCTAATTCATACAAATAGCTGGGCCTAAAACATTTTGTGCAGAATAGTTCTTGGATTACCTTTTAGTTTCTTCTATATATTTTTATACCTGCTCTGAGATGTTTATACCTTCCACTCAATTTGTATTTCCACATCACTGGCAAAAGAAAAACATATTTTCTTATGTTTTTTAATTCCTTCTATATCTGTTATTAAATTCCCCTACTCATTCCTCTTGCTTTATAGTCACATTTTCTCATAATTTTTTCCTGATCAAAATACCAAAGTATTTCCTTATTTATAATTCAAAAACTTATCTTCATTTTATTAATACCATTTTCTTTGTTTTTTAAATTGAAGTGTAATTGTGATACAATATTATATAGTTGTTTTTTTGTTTATTTTTCACTTTCTAAGCATTAACTTTTTTCTTTTGATTTTACTAATGCTTTGCTCCTACATTTTTTGGTATACTTCATTTTCCAACTTTTAGGTTCTTAAATATAATCCTAGTTTATTTTCTATCACTCTATATAACAAGTTAAAGTTATGAATTTTCATCTAAATACAGCTTTGGCTGGACTCTGCAGGTTTTTTTTTTCTTTTTTTAGACTACAGTTCTTATATACATGCTTTCATTTCCATTGTCTCTTTGTGTCTATAATTTCAGTTTCCTTTTCTGATTTTTTTTATTCAAGAGACTTCTGAAAGAGTTCAGTTTTCAGGTATTTAAGGTTTTGGAGTAGTTGTTGCTACCTGTTACTCATTCCTTGACAGTTTTATTACATTAAGGTTAGTAAATGTGGCCCATAATATTCTGATCTTTTGGAATTAATGCTCCTTTTGTACAGTCTGATCATATATTGATCAATTTTATGAAATACTCCATGAACATTATTTTTCTCTTGGTGAATATAAAATTTCGTAAGTATTTCATATAAATCGAACCTTTAACTACATTACTTCTACCCTTTATTTTTTGTCTATTTAATGTGTCATATTATTAGTGAAGTATGATGGTGTCCCACTATAATCTTGATTTTTCTAACCTCTGAAGTTTTAACAAACTTGTTTCTATATATTTAAATTCTTCTTCATTCATTAAAAGTAAATGATGCCTCCTAAGCCATCATTGTTTATTGTACTATTTATTAGCCTAAAATAAGTCACATTTAATGACTTTTATGTCACATCCAGTATATTTATTGTAGGAATGCTAGTTTAATTAGCTAAGACCTTGGAAAAAGAGGAGACAAAGACAATATAAAATCCACAGATACTCTGCACTTGTTATTTTAATATATTAAGTGAAAAAAATTCTCAAATATTTAATAATGAAGCTAAAACACTCGCTCACACCATACACAAAAGTAAACTCAAAATGACTTAAAGACTTATAAGGCATGATACCATAAAATTCTTAGATGAGAACACAGGCAAAACATTCTCTGACATTAATTGTAGCAATGTTTTCTTAGGTCAGTCTCCCAAGACAATAGAAATAAAAAGCAAAAATAAACAAATAGGATCTAATCAAATTTACAAGTTTTCACACAGCAAAGGAAACCATCAACAAAACAAGGACAACCTATGAACTGGGAGAAACTATTTGTAAATTATAAAATCAACAAGGACTTAATTCCCAAAACATACTAAGAGTTCATACAACTCAATAACAAAAAAACAAAGAACATAAATCAAAAAACAGACAGAAAACCTAAATAGACATTTCTCCAAAGAAGACATGCAGATCACCAACAGGCCCTTGAAAACATGCTCAAAATCGCTGTTACAGAAATGCAAATCAGGACTATGATGAGGCACTACTTCACACTGGTCAGAACGGTTATCATTAAAAAGTTTACAAATAATAAAATACTGGAGAGGGTGTGGAGAAAAGAGAACACTCCTACATTGTTGGTGAGCATGTAAGTAAGTACAGTCACTTTGGAAAACACTATTGAGGGTCCTCAGAAAACTAAAAACAGAGTTACCACATGATCCAGCAATCCCATTCCTGGGCATATACCCAGAGAAAACTAATTCAAGAAGACATATGCATCCCAATGTTCACAGCAGCACTATTTACACCAGTCAAGACATGGAAGCAGTTTAAACACCTCTCAACAGACGAATGGATAAAGAAGATGTGCTGCATATGTACAACGGAATACCAGGGACTCAGCCATAAAATAAGAAAGAATATCATTTGCAGCAACATAGACAGACCTAGAGATTAGCACACTAAGTAAGTCAGAAAGTGAAAGTCGCTCAGTCGTGTCCAGCTCTTTGCGACCCCATGGACTATACAGTCCATGGAATTCTCCAAGCCAGAGTACTGGAGTGGGTAGCCTATTCCTGCTCCAGGGGATCTTACCGACCCAAGAATCGAACCAGGGTCTCCTGCATTACAGGCAGATTCTTTACCAGCTAGCTACCAGGGTCTCCCAAGTTAGAAAGACAAATATCATATGATGTAACTTACATGTGGAATCTAAAACATGATACAAATGAACTTACCTACATAACAGAAACAGACTCACAGACATAAAAAGCAAAGAAAAGGGGGGTGAATTGGGGTTGCTACTGCTGCTGCTGCTTAGTCGTTTCAGTCGTGTCCGACTCTGTGCGACCCCATAGACGGCAGCCCACCAGGCTCCGCCGTCCCCGGGATTCTCCAGGCAAGAATACTGGAGTGGGTTGCCATTTCCTTCTCCAGTGCATGAAAGGGAAAAGTGAAAGTGAAGTCGCTCAGTCATGTCCGACTCGTAGCGACCCCATGAATTGCAGCAAGCCAGGCCTCCCTGTCCATCACCAACTCCTGGAGTTCACCCAAACCCATGTCCACTGAGTCGGTGATGCCATCCAACCATCTGTCATCCCCTTCTCCTCCTGCCCCCAATCCTTCCCAGCATCAGGGTCTTTTCCAATGAGTCAACTCTTTGCATGACTTGGCCAAAGTATTGGAGTTTCAGCTTCAACATCAGTCCTTCCAATGAACACCCAGGACTGATCTCCTTCAGGATGGACTGGTTGGATCTTCTTGCAGTCCAAGGGACTCTCAAGAGTCTTCTCCAACACCACAGCTCAAAAGCATCAATTCTTTGGCGCTCAGCTTTCTTCACTGTCCAACTCTCACATCCATACATGACCACTGGAAAAACCATAGCCTTGACTAGATGGACCTTTGTTGGCAAAGAATGTCTCTGCTTTTAAATATGCTATCTAGGTTGGTCATAACCTTCCTTCCAAGGAGTAAGCGTCTTTTAATTTCATGGCTGCAATCACCATCCGCAGTGATTCTGGAGCCCCCCAAAAATAAAGTCTGACACTGTTCCCACTGTTTCCCCATCTATTTCCCATGAAGTGATGGGACCAGATGCCATGATCTTAGTTTTCTGAACGTTGAGCTTTAAACCAACTTTTTCACTCTCCTCTTTCACTTTCATCAAGAGGCTCTTTAGTTCTTCGCTTTCTGCCATAAGGGTGGTGTCATCCGCTTATCTGAGGTTATTGATATTTCTCCCGGCAATCTTGATTCAAGCTTCTGTTTCTTCCAGCCCAGTGTTTCTCATGATGTACCCTGCATATAAGTTAAATAAGCAGGGTGACAATATACAGCCTTGATGTACTCCTTTTCCTATTTGGAACGAGTCTGTTGTTCCATGTCCAGTTCTAACTGTTGCTTCCTGACTTGCATACAGGTTTCTCAAGAGACAGGTCAGATGGTCTGGTATTCCCATCTCTTTCAGAATTTTCCACAGTTTATTGTGACCCACACAGTCATGTATTATTTGTGTGAAAAGTATTATAAACCTATTATAGTACAGTACTATCTCTGATTGTGTTAGTTGGGTACCTAGGCTAACTTTGTTGGACTTACTAGCTAACAATTTGTTGGAACAATTTGGACTTACGAATACTCTCGGAACAGAACTCATATGTATGTAGATTTACTGTGTATATAAAATAAACAAACAAGGTCCTACAGTATAGCACAGGGAACTATATTCAATATCGTGTAATAAATCTTTTTTTTTCCTGTAATAAATCTTAATAGAAAAGAATATGAAAAAGGATATGTGTATATATGCATGCATGCTCAGTCGCTTCAGTTGTGTCAGACTCTTTGCAACCCCATGGACTGTAGCCTGCCAGGCTCCTCTGTCTGTAGCATCCTCCAGGCAAGAATACTGAAGTGGGTTGCCATGCCCTCCTCTAGGGGATCTTCCTGACCCAGGGATCAAACCGGGGTCTCCTGTGTCTCCTGAATCACAGGTGGATTCTTTACCGCTGAGCCACCAGGAAAGCCCGTGTGGGTATGTATACGTATGTGTACATACATACCCACATATACACATATATAACTGAATCACTTTGCTGTACACCAGAAACTAAGACAACACTTAATCAACTATACATCAACAATTTTTTTTTAATTTCTTTAAAAGAATCAAACAGTATAACAGCCAGTTCTGACCCTTCTCTGACATTCCCCTATGCTCTAAGCTGTATTATTATAAGGGCACTATTTAATACCCACTCCTCTCCATGTGGTTCCCTGGATTAAATCTGATGACCATCCATACCTTAAAACATCACCTTTTACTGTACAAGCATATGCTATAAAACCTTTGTTTTGTGAATCTGTCCAATTTAACTTCCCAGTTCCCACGTACTGAGGCACTGGGAAGACAGCTGTGATTGAGCCACTGAAGTGTAAAATAATACAAAAAGTAAAAGATCAAAAAAACCAATGTAATTGAAAAGAGATGCAATTTTAATCTTTATCGGCTGCAGAGTGGATCCTCTCAAACCAAACCTGTGGGGATTAGATTCCTCCTAGAGAGGCCTCCAGTAATCCACACGTAAATGGTCTCTAAAGCAGCAGCATGGAGTTAGGATCAATGGATGCTTCTACCAATGGCATTTGGAAGTAAAAAAGAAAAGCTTGGGGGATTTTCTAGTTCTCTTTGTAGAATCTCTCTGAAATAGGTTCCATAATATGATGAATTTTAGCTGCATCAAAATTAAAGTAATCCACACAAAGCATTTCCAAAGCCCCAGAAGAAGGATGACCTATAAATTCAGGATATTATGGTGACATTAAATCTAAGTATCAGTCACAATGGAACAGATTAGAGAAGAACAAACAACAGTTTTCTCATTCCCTATGAAATAATCTGGGAAGTCCTTAGAGTTAGTTCAGCTATGCCATCAATTGACATCCATATTATTTGAAAACATCAGAACTGAAAATATGCTTAACCTGGGATTTTCTGAGTAAGTGTCACAAGTCGTTCTAATATATCCTGTAATTCATGCCTATTTCTTTGTTACCCAGATTTTTCTGATGGTAAGTGAACATACTGGCAAGAAGGATTGATAGCCTATAGAAATCAAGCAAACACATTCTCTAAGCTCAGAGCCTCATTAGAATTTTTACAGACCTTATGTACAGTATAGTCATCCTAAATTAAAAATAAGTGATAATCATATTACATGCCTAGCAATAAAGAAGACCATGATTTTAGTTAGCACCAGAATGCTACAGCTACATCCTACAGCTAAATTTTCTATAGAATTTACTATCAGTTGCATCAACAGCAGCTGTACTTAATAATTGGGAGATAACTTATTGTGGTAAGGAAAAAAAAGATAAATGACAATAGTAAATGCATTTCATGCTTAGATTTCCTTCCCTAACATTTTATAATGGTTTTATACAGATGGTTGGAGCACTTATTTTGACAATGGGGCTGTAAAAAGTAATCTCTATCCATAAAGGCTATAAATGCATGTCATTTGCAACCCTGGCTGCATACCAGACTCACGTGTAGAGATATTTTAGGTGTTACTACAGAAGAGTCTGGTTTAGTCAGTTTGGGGACTGGGCAGTTGTGTTTTCAAAAGTTTCCCGATTGATTCTGATGCACAGCTGGAATTACGAATCACTTTCCAAAACTCTTAAGTAAGTTTCTAGAGGGCCTTAGCATTCAACCTTTTCTCACCTTCTTTGATTTCCAGTAACTTTTTCCCAATGACCTACCAGTCGACTGACGGATCTGCCTGGACATCTGCATCAGATCTCAATACATTCTTATACTTCAAGGATTTAAAAATAATTGTATTATTTCCCACAAAAAAAATGCTGGACATCCAACAGTAAACCTATTAAATCACATAACCATCTTCCCTGGTACTTATGCTAGAAATTTGGACATTAGGATCCCTCTAATTCTTATTGGTGTACCAACCATTTTACCTCTTAATATTTTTAATACCAAAGTTATATAGCAGCCTGGATTGGAGGGGAATTTAGGGGAGAATGGGTACATACATATGTATGGCCAAGTCCCTTCGCTGTTCACCTGAAACTATCACAACGCTGTTAATTGGCCATATTTTAATAGAAAATAAAACTTTAATAAAGCAAATATTTGTTGGACTTCCTTGGTGGTATAGTGGATAGGAATCTGCCTGCCAGTGCAGGGGACACGGGTTTAATTGCTGGTCTGAGAAGATTTCACATGCCTCAGGCAACTAAACCCCGTGGGCCACGACTACTGAGACCCTGTGTGGTAAATACTGAAGGCCACACAACCTAGAGCCTGCAGGCTGCAACTACTGAAGCCCGCAGAGTCTATGCCCCATGACAAGAGAAGCCACCACAATGAGAAGCCTATGAACCACAACAGAGAGTAGCTCCCACTCACCGCAACTAGAAAAAGCCAGCACAAAGCAGCAAAGACCTAGCGCAGTTAAAAATAAATTTAAAAACACAATTAAAAGCAGTTTTACATCTCTCATCAGTTTTCCAACTCCGTTGTCTTAAAACATCCCTTCAACACTTCTGCCTGGATAAATACTAAGAGTCTACTATTTCTGGTGTTTTCTTTAAAATCCCCCAGCTTTGATTCTGCAGGTACCCAACTGCACCACTATATCATCACTACACATCCTCATCGCAGACATTCCTCATGCAGGTCATTTCCTGGCCTGGAGTTATTCTCTCCAACACTACTTCTGTCTTAATTTTTAGTTACTTCAATACTTCCCAAACTCTGGTTCTTTCCCTTTCTTCCTTCAATCACTTGTCCCCCACCCTGCCTTACAGCCTCATTCCCATGATCACACCCTAGACCCAGTCATTGAGCAGCTGTAGCCCCTCTATAATCTCTGCCTGGCTCCCTCCTTCTCACTGCATTCCCAGGAATCATCTCCCCCAGAGCACCTATAGTCCACTGACCCTACCACTGCTTCACTATTCCCAACTCACCATGTGTCCACTGTACTTTCCTTACTTATATGAAATTTCAAATTCAATCATTCTAATGACTCTACTTTATATACCCTCAAATCTTTTCATGTTTTTTTAAATATAGCTAATGTACAATATTATAAAAATGGTTGTTCAGTCTCTCAGTCGTGTCTGACTCTTTGAGACCCCAAGGACTGCAGCACGCCAGGCTTCCCTGTCCTTCACAATCTCCCGGAGTCTACTCAAACTCATGTCCATTGAGTCAGTGATACCAACCAACTATCTCATTCTCTGTCACTCCCTTCTCTTTCTGCCTTCAATCTTTCCCAGCATCAGGGTCTTTTTCAACGAGTCGGCTCTTCCCATCAGATGGCCCAAGTATTGGAGCTTCAGCTTCAGCATCAGTCCTTCCAATGAATATTCAGAGTTGATTTCCTTTAGGATTGACTGATTTGATTTCCCTGCTGTCCAAGGGACTCTCAAGAGTATTCTCCAACACCACAGTTTGAAAGCATCAATTTTTTGGCACTCAGCCTTCTTTGTGGTCCAACTCTTACATCCATATGTGACTACTGGAAAAATCACAGCTTTGAGTATACAGACCTTTGTATAGTCTCTGCTTTTTAATATGCTGTGTAGGTTGCTCATAGCTTTTCTTCCAAGTAGCAAGCATCTTTTAATTTCATGGCTACAGTCACCATCCGCAGTGATTTTGGAGCCCAAGAAAATAAAATCTGTCTCTGTTTTCATTTTTTCCCCATCTATTTGCCATGAAGTAATGGGACCAGATGCCATAATCTTTGTTTTTTTGAAGTTGAGTTTTAAGCCAGCTTTTTTGCTCTCCTCTTTCACCTTCAGCAAGAGGCTCTTTAGCTCCTTTTTGCTTTGTGCCATTAGTGTAGTATCATCTTGTGATTCCAGCTTGTACTTCATCTGGACGGGTGTTTCACATGATGTACTCTGCACATAAGCTAAATAAACAGGGTGACAATACACAGGCTTGATGTACTCCTTTCCCAATTTTGAACCAGTTCATTGCTCCATGTTCAGTTCTAACTTATGCTTCCTGACTTGCACACAGGTTTCTCAGGAGGCAGGTAAGGTGGTCTGGTATTCCCATCTCTTTAAGAATTTTCTATGGTCTGTTGCGATCCACACAAAGGCTTTAGCATTGTCAATGAAGCAAAAGTAAATATTTTTTGGAATTCCCTTGCTTTTTCTACGATCCAGTGGATGTTGGCAATTTGATCTCTGGTTCCTCTGCCTTTTCTAAATCTGGCTTGCCCATCTGGACATTAAATAAATTACAGGTATACAATATAGTAATTCACAGTTTTTAAAGATTACACTCCATTTATAGCCTTATAAAATATTGAATTTGTCCCCTGTGTTGTACAATATATCCCGTGGCTTGGTTTGTAACTAATAGTTTGTATCTCTAAATCCCCTACCACTATATTGCCCTTCTCTCCTACCCTCTCCCCCCTGGTAACTACTGGTTTGTTTTCTATATCTATGCGTCTGCTTCTTTTTTGTTATATTTACTAGTTTGCTGTAGTTTTTTTAGATACCACACATAAGTGATAACTTAGAGTATTTGTCTTTATCTGGTTGACTAATTCCACTAAGCATAACACCTTCTAGGTCCATCCGTGTTGTAGCAAATGGTAAAATGTCATTCCTTTTTACGACTGAGTAGTATTCCCTTGTATGTATATGTACATTTTTATTCATGTATCTGTTGATGGACATTTAGGCTGCTTCCATACCTGAAAGCAGCTATTGTAAATAATGTTGGTATAAATACTGGGGTACAGGAATCTTTTCCCATTAGTGTTTTCTTTTCTGGATATATACCCAAGAGTGGAATTGTTGAGTCATATGGTAGTTCTTTAGTTTGTTGAGAAACCTCCATTCTGTTTTCCACAGTGGCTGCAACAATATACATTCCCACCAACACCAACAGTTTATGAGGGTTTTCTTTTCCCCACATCCTCATCAACATTTGTCTTATATGTCCTTTTTGATGCTATCAGGTATGAGGTGATACCTCACTGTGGTTCTGATTTGCACTTCTCTGATGACTAGTGATGTTGAGCAACTTTTTATGTGCCTGTTGGCTATGTGCATGCATGTTCTCTTTGGAAAAATGTCTACTGAGGTCTTCTGTACATTTTTTAATCAGGTTTTTTTGATGTTGAGTTATGTAAGCTGTTTATATATTGAGCTGGCTAAAAAGTTCATTTGGGGTTTTCTGTTACATCTTCTGGAAAAACTCAAATGATTTTTTGGCCAATCCAATATATTGGATATTAACCCCTTATTGGTCATATCATTTGCAAATATCTTCTCCCATTCAGTAGGTTATCTATATACTATCAATTCTTTTGTCAGACTTCCATTGTCATACATAAGCACAAGGCTGCTCCCGTCACTTCATGCCTGTACAAAGACAGCTGCTCATGGTGAGAGAAAACTTTATACCCATGCTGGTGGATATCACTTTAAATTCACGAGCACCACTTTCAAGTGGGCCCTTAATGTTGTCTGGCAGGCGTACTCTACTTCCCTAACCCATTCAATCTCCTACCTCCTGGACTATTATTTCTACCTTTGCTCTTTTCAAACTTTCAGCATCTTCTACCCCATTCTCACTCTCCTATGGTAACCCTGAAGCCTCTTTTTTCACTGATAATGGAAGAGCAAACAGAAGACAATTCTATAATATTCCCAAACCACACCTACTCACCTGGAACCACATACTCTGTCCTGTTTGCATGACAACAAATGAACTGGTTGAAAAACTCTTCAACTCAAACACATCACTCAGGCAGTTCAACCCTCTGCATCATTTTTAACATCTCTCTAGCATACCAACAATTATTTTCTCCTTTCTTTACAAACCATCTTTTGAATCATTTTCTCCTCCCTTTTCCTTCACAATGAAACAAAAAAGCAGTGTATGTTCTCTTTCTTCAACCTCTCTCCTCTCATAATCTCTTACAGAGACTATAATCAGACTTTCACCCACTCTATTCACCTATCCCCACTTCAAAACCACTCAGTTCAAGGTCACCAGTGAACTACCACATTGCTAAATGCAATGAGCAGTCCTTGGTCTTCAACATACTTGACTCACTAGCTGCATTTCACATAAGGTCTCATGCCATCCTCCTAGGAATACCTTCTGCACTTGTAGGCCACCACACTCCTGATTTTCCTCCCACCCTACTTTCTATTCCTTTTCAATCTTGTTTGTTGGTTCCTTCTATCTCCCTCACCTCTAACTAGTTGTTTGACTTCTTTTATCTTCAGTTACTCCTTGGTAGACTCATCTAATCTCTCAGCTTTAAATGTCATCTTTATGCTGATGGTGTGTATATATATAGACTTGCTCCTTGAGCTCCAGGAGCATATCCCAATGCCCACTCAAGGATATCCCTCCAGCAAGTCCCCCTTCATTATCCTATACCATGAATTTTTGTTCTCTACCAGACCATTCCCATCACCTAAGCGTTGTTATCTCTTATAACTTTAAATAAAAACAAAAACTCTTTGGCTATGTATTTTACATATGGCATGGGAATTTGCTGTATGACTCAGGAAACCCGAACAGGGGCTCTATGACAGGCTGAAGGATGGGAGGGGGAGGGGGAGAGAGAGGGCAGGGAGGTTACATGGGTGTACCTATGGCTGATTCTTGTTGATGTATGACAGAAAACCGCAAAATTCTGTCAAGCAACTATCCTTCAATTAAAAAATTAAAAAGAAAAACCAAACAAAAAACCCCCTTGATCTCCCTTTCCTCACCAGTGACTGCAAACTCATTTCTTTCTGCTCTTGTCTACAGAAACACTTGAAAGAGCAGTTTGTTTTTATTGCCCCGAATTCCTCTCCCATGAATTTCTCTTAAGGCCACTCCAGTATGGCTTGTTCTCACCTCTCAATGATAACGGCTAATCAACTTCATGTCCAATGACCCCTACCTCACTTAACTGCTGTGGTTGTGATCAGCGCTCATTCTACTGGACCTAATGGTAGCATATGACACAGATGTTTACTTTTTGCTCTTTCACACAATTTCTTCTTCATCTTGGCTTTCAGGTCAATACTCTTTCTTGGATCTTCTGGTCTCTATTAGACTTCTTTTGCTGGTTCCTCATTTTCTCTCCATCCTCTTAATATTGGAGAGTTTCAGAACTCAGTCCTCTTCTCATCTCTAGGCAACACCACCTTCCTAGATAATTCTTTTTAAATATCATCGCCAAGTCTACAACTCTCACATCTATATCTCCAAGCCAGTCATCTTTCTCACACACTTTTAAGTCCAGCTTCCTAGTCTGTTCCCTAGTTGACGCTCTAATAAGCATTTCCAACCTAACACATCCAAAACTGAGCTCCCAGTTTTCCCTTCAAACTTATTTCTCTACCTTCCAGCTACCTAGAATCTGACCACTTCTTACCATCTCTAATGCTAACACTCTGGTCCAAGATACCATCATCTCTCACACCATCCACATCACTGCTCCCCCTGATTCCACCCTTCTAACAACCTGTTTTCTATATGCTGGTCAGAGTGATCCTTTCCATTCCTAACTCAGTTATTATTACCTCTCTGCTTAAAACTTTCTGATGGCTTCCCATCTTTCTCTGAGTAAAATGGCAGTGGATTCTAGGGCTTCAATCAGCATGACATCACTTCTCTGATCTCAACTACTATTAGGAGGATGCAAAAGTAATTGAAGTTTTTGCACTGTTGAAATTTGCCATTTGATATTGGAATACATTCTTAAATAAATGTGGTTATGTTACACATTTTTAAATGTGCATTTCTCACTTTACTTTTTTTTTTACTAATAATTTATTACTTTCTGTGTATTTTGTTTATTTTAGACTAGGGAAATGATGGTAGACAAGAAGCAAATCTGCGCGATTTTCTTATTTGAGTTCAAAATGGGTCGTAAAGCAGTGGAAACAACTTGCAACATCAACAACACATTTGGCTAGGAACTGCTAATGAACGTACAGTGCAGTGGTGGTTCAAGAAGTTTTGCAAAGGAGATGAGACCCTTGAAGATGAGGAGCAGGGCTGGTCATCAGAAGTTGACAATGACCAACTGAGAGGCCCATCAAAGTTGATTCTCTCACAACTACATGAAAAGTTGCTCAAGAGCTCAACGTCAACCATTCTATGGTCATTCATCATTTGAAGCAAATTGGAAAGGTGAAAAAGCTTGATAAGTGGATGCCTCATTAGCTGTACAAAGATTAAAAAAACCATCCTTTTTGAGTGTCGCCTTCTCTTATTCTACACAACAACAACAAACCATTTCTCAATCAGATTGTGACGTGCAATGAAAAGTGGATTTTATATGACAACTGGCACTGACCAGCTCAGTGGCTGGACCGAGAAGATGCTCCAACTGCTGCTACTGCTACTGCTAAGTAGCTTCAGTCGTGTCCGACTCTGTGCGACCCCATAGACGGCAGCCCACCAGGCTCCACCGTCCCTGGGATTCTCCAGGCAAGAATACTGGAGTGGGTTGCCATTTCCTTCTCCAGTGCATGAAAGGGAAAAGTTAAAGTGAAGTCGCTCAGTCGTGTCCGACTCTTAGCGACCCCATGGACTGTAGCCTACCAGGCTCCTCCATCCATGGGATTTTCCAGGCAAGAGTACTGGAGTGGGGTGCCATTGCCTTCTCTGGAAGATGCTCCAAAGCACTTCCCAAAGCCAAACTTGCACCAAAAAAAAGGTCATGGTCACTGTTTGGGTCACTGTTGCCCATTTGATCCACTAGAGCTTTCTGAGTCCCAGCAAAATCATTACATCTGCAATGCAAGCTCAGCAAATCAATGAGATGCAAATCAATGAGATGCATCGACAGCTGCAATGCCTGAAGCCAGCACTGGTCAACAGAAAGGGCCCAATTCTTCTCCATGACAATACCCAACTGCGTATCACACAACCAATGCTTCAAGTGTTGAATGAATTAGTCTACGAAGTTTTGCCTCATTTGCTATGTTCACCTGACCTCTTGCCAACCGACTACCACTTCTTTAAGCAACTCAACAACTTTTTGCAGGAGAACACTCCCACAACCAGCAGGAGGCAGAAAATGCTTTCCAAGAGTTTGTCAAATCCCAAAGCATGGATTTTTACTCTACAGGAATAGTCAAACTTACATCTTGTTGGCAAAAATGTGCTGATTGTTAATGGTTCCTACTTTGATTAATAAAAACGTGTTTGAACCTCGTTAAAATGATTTAAAATTCATAGTCCAAAATTGCAATTACATTTGCACATAATACTTTCCTAACCTAATACTTTCCTCTTCCTTGCTAACTCCACCACAGTCCCACTGCCCCTGGCTAATACCTAAACATACCAAGCATGCACCTGCCTCAGAACCTTTCCACCTGCTATTCTGCTGTCTGGACTGCTCTTCCTCCTGATATGTGCACATCTTGCTCCCATATCTCTGGATTTTACTCATACAACTGATGCCATTTTAGTTCCCACACCTATTCTCTTTCCATGCTTTATTTTTCTCCTTAGCACTATATCAGTAGCTAACATACTCTGTAATTAGCTTCTTTACATAGTGTTTTCCTCTAGTCAACCTGTAAATTTCATAAGGCAAGCTTTTTATATTCTGTTTGGTTCCCTAGTGTATGTATAGTACTTTATCAAGGTACCTAGGTATGTACAATACCTAGAATAGAGCTTTGTACTTGGGAGAGGTTCAATAAATATTTGATAAGTAAGTAAATGGCATTTCTAATCATAATCTCTGCAATCAACCTTCATCCTGCCTCCAGAGTCATCTAATCAGGAGACAAATCTGCTCACCTTCGTTTTCAGCTTAAAACTCTTCAGTTGGTCTGCAGTGCTACAGCTAATGGAAACTGAAATGTCTTCAGTAGCCAGGCATATCCCCTAAATGTGATAAGTAAAGTTTACGTGTGTGGCACAGGGGAGGTGGGGTGGATATGAAAAGTGGAAAAGTGTAGGACCTGCCTAAAGGCATTCATTTCATTTAAAGAACTGTACTGGCCTCTTGGCAGCGCCTGTATACAGAATAAACCACCATCTCTGCAGCATGGCTTGGTAGGCACTAGGCTTGCGATGTTTGCTCCCTTCACGGCCCTGTAACATCAGAGAAAACAGACTGTGCATATCCTCAAACTGAATGACTGCAATGCAACTGAACACATTGCTTTTTCATTATTAAATAAACAGGCAAGGAAGCAAGATGTTACTGTTGGCACAGTCTGAAATTTTATCTGAAATCCAGATGTTTGAACCAGATGACAACACTTGCTAAAGGCAGTTTTTACAACTAGATGAGGTAATTACACTTGAGTTTCAGGGTGACACGCTTGGGGATCTGAATAGGTAATCACCCATGCAGTGATTCTAATCTGTTAGGACCTTAACTCAGTAAGGAAGAACATCATCACCAACGTCAGCTTTTTTCCCATGAGAACCAAGAAGACTTGAGAAATGCACCCACAGAACTTGCCCCATCCTGAAATCTCTGAACTACTTTGCTGAGAATGGATCCTTTGAGCTCATCACTCTAAACCGTACTTCCTTAAAGATACCTGCATCAGAGTACTCTAGCCCAAGTCCTCTGTGGGACTTGGACAATGGCAAACAAGGACTTACATGATCTGAAAACCGGTGTTTATTAAAGCAGACTCAACTCTCAACATTCCCAACACATGCTTCACTTACTATTATCAAAGACCCATTCTCTCTCATCCCATAATGTTTGTAAATTTCAAAAATGTCTTTCTCCCCTACACATTCCAGGCAAAGTGCTCCACCCAAAAATCAACTTCTCCAGGAGTTCTCTATAGATCCACTGAATAATTATTTCTCTCTTTTCCTGCACTCTATCCAAACTTAAATTGAAGAAAGTAGGGAAAACCACTAGACCATTCAGGTATGACCTAGATCAAATCCCTTATGAGTATACAGTGGAAGTGACAAATAGATTTAAGGTTCTAGACCTGATAGACAGAGTGCCTGATGAACTATGGACAGAGGTTCGTGACATTGTACAGGAGACAGGGATCAAGAAAATCTCCATGGAAAAGAAATGCAAAAAAGCTAAATGGCTGTCTGAGGAGGCCTTACAGATAGCTGGGAAGAGAAGAGAAGTGAAAAGCAAAAGAGAAAAGGAAAGATATTCCCATCTGAATGCTGAGTTCCAAAGAATAGCAAGGAGAGATAAGAAAGCCTTCCTCAGCGATCAGTGCAAAGAAATAGAGGAAAACAACAAAGTGGGAAAGACTAGAGATCTCTTCAAGAAAATTAGAGATACCAAAGGAACATTTCATGCAAAGATAGGCTCGATAAAGGACAGAAATGGTATGGACCTAACAGAAGCAGAAGATATTAAGAAGAGGTGGCAAGAATACACAGAAGAACTGTACAAAAAAGATCTTCATGACCCAGATAATCACGATGGTGTGATCACTCACCTAGAGCCAGACATCTTGGAATGTGAAGTCAAGTGGGCCTTAGAAAGCATCACTACGAACAAAGCTAGTGGAGGTGATGGAATTCCAGTTGAGCTATTTCAAATCCTCAAAGGTGATGCTGTGAAAGTGCTGCACTCAGTATGCCAGCAAATATGGAAAACTCAGCAGTGGCCACAGGACTGGAAGAGGTCAGTCTTTGTTCCAATCCAAAGAAAGGCAATGCCAAAGAATGCTCAAACTACCGCACAATTGCATTCATCTCACATGCTAGTAAAGTAATGCTCAAAATTCTCCAAGCCAGGCTTCAGCAATACGTGAACCGTGAACTTCCAGATGTTCAAGCTGGTTTTAGAAAAGGCAGAGGAACCAGAGATCAAATTGCCAATATCCGCTGGATCATCGAAAAAGCAAGAGAGTTCCAGAAAAACGTCTATTTCTGCTTTATTGACTATGCCAAAGCCTTTGACTGTGTGGATCACAATAAACTGTGGAAAATTCTGAAAGAGATGGGAATACCAGACGATCTGACCTGTCTCTTGAGAAACCTGTATGCAGGTCAGGAAGCAGCAGTTAGAACTGGACATGGAACAACAGACTGGTTCCAAATAGGAAAAGGAGTACGTCAAGGCTGTATATTGTCACCCTGCTTATTTAACTTATATGCAGAGTACATCATGAGAAACACTGGGCTGGAGGAAACACAAGCTGGAATCAAGATTGGCAGGAGAAATATCAATAACCTCAGATATGCGGATGACACCACCCTTATGGCAGAAAGTGAAGAAGAACTAAAGAGCCTCTTGATGAAAGTGAAAGAGGAGAGTGAAAAAGTTGGCTTAAAGCTCAACGTTCAGAAAACTAAGATCATGGCATCTGGTCCCATCACTTCATGGCAAATAGATGGGGAAACAGTGGAAACAGTGTCAGACTTTATTTTTTGGGGCTCCAAAATCACTGCTGATGGTGATTGCAGCCATGAAATTAAAAGACGCTTACTCCTTGAAAGGAAGGTTATGGCCAACCTAGATAGCATATTTAAAAGCAGAGACATTACTTTGCCAACAAAAGTCCATCTAGTCAAGGCTATGGTTTTTCCAGTGGTCATGTATGGACGTGAGAGTTGGACAGTGAAGAAAGCTGAGCGCCGAAGAATTGATGCTTTTGAACTGTGGTGTTGGAGAAGACTCTTGAGAGTCCCTTGGACTGCAAGGATATCCAATCAATCCATCCTAAAAGAGATCAATCCTGGGTGTTCATTGGAAGGTCTGATGTTGAAGCTGAAACTCCAATACTTTGGCCACCTCATGCGAAGGGTTGACTCATTGGAAAAGACCCTAATGCTGGGTAGGATTGGGGGTGGAAGGAGAAGGGGACGACAGAGGATGAGATGATTGGATGGCATAACCAACTCGATGGACATGGGTTTGGGTGGACTCCGGGAGTTGGTGATGGACAGAGAGGCCTAGCGTGCTGCAATTCATGGGGTCGCAGCGAGTCAGACACGACTGAGCGACTGAACTGAACTGATCCAGTACATGTCTCCTTTCTGATCTTTATTAATCGTAATTATTGCTTATCACAGTTCCTTAGGGGCAGTAATCATGTCTAATGTGTTTTCGAATCAGTGATGCCCAACCTAGTACCTGGCCCTTAGTGTTAGTCGCTCAGTCGTGTCCGACTCTTTGCAACCCTATGGACTGTAGCCCACCAGGCTCTTCTGTTCATGGGATTCTCCAGGCAAGAATACTGGCGGGGTTGCCATTTCCTTCTCCAGGGGATCTTCCAGACCTAGGGATAGAACCCAGCTCTTCTGCAATACAGGCAGATTCCTTGCCATCTGAGCCACCAGGAAAGTTCACCTGGCACTTAAGAGGCACTCAGTGGATGTTTTTTTAGTTTAACTTAATTATAATTAGAAGAATGATCAGATCATGTGGCTACAGTCCTAGCGGGAGGTGGAAGGGGGAAAGAAAAAGAGATTCAAGTTACATAACAATTTTTTTCATACCAACTCACATAAATAAAGGCACTTTGGATGGAAAGAGTGTTACAAAGAATTTCTATTTCTTGATGGACTCCTAACATTTTAAAAGGCAGTCTAGAGGAATGGATTGAATATAGGGAGACAACCTGAGTGCACTGACTATACACTGCTCCTTCTATAAGCTAATTTGACAGAATATTTATGGTCCAACTAATGCAAATTGGTAAGAAATACATTAAGAGTCTCAAAATATATATTTATACATGGTAGAGAATAAACACACAAAATTCACATAACAGAAAACATAAACTGGTTTAAAATATTAAAAACATTCAATACTACCAACAAAAAAATTCAAGTTGAAAACCAGATAGGCACTCAAAACCTGTTGAATTAGACACTTTTTGTCACATTATACCTCCTAATGGTAGTATACTGACTGTTGATATGTAGCGGTGCTAACTGGCCTAGATATGCTGGAAAGCAATTGGAATCCATTGGTGATGATTAATTATTAAGAAATTTTCTTAAAAGAGAGTGGGATACTATAGATATAAAATATTATTTATAAAAAGGAAAAATCAGATGCTAGATATAACCCCAAAGAAAGGTTAAGTAAAAAAAGACTTATCTACCTTTTGGAATATATGTATATATTCACCACAATAATTACACGATAATGATTGTTCATCATGGAAAAATTATAAAAATAGTAGTAACAATGGCTAATATTTACTGAGCACTTACTATGTGCCTGGTACTATGATGAGTATTTCACGTGTTATGAGATAGATACTAATGTAGGGTTGCTATATTTAGCAAATAAAAATATAAGATGCCCAATTTGATTTGAATCTCAGATAAACAATGGATACTTGCTATTTATATGAAATTCAAATTTGAATTTGTATTTGAATTTGAATAATTTTGAATAATTTGAATACCTTGGCATCCTGTATTTTGTTTGGGTAATAGCACTCCACTTTATTCATGAGAAGACTAAGACACAGGGACTGAATAACTTTACAGGGTCATAGAGCTAATAAGTGGTGATAAAATGCTAAGTTTAAAAAAAAAATAGTAAATTTTGTCTGTGAATGATTATAGGCTTACCTCATTTTGTTGTGCTTCTCTTTATTGCACTTCACAGATACTGCATTTTTTAAAAAATAAACTGAAGGTGTCAACCTCACATCAAGCAAGCCTATCAGGCCATTTTTCCAACAGCATTTTCTCGCTTCATGTCTGTCATATTTTGATAATTCTCCCAATATTTCATACTTTTTCAATATTATTATATTTGTTTTGGTGTTCTTTGAGGTTACTACTGCAAAAAAATGACTTACTGGAGGCTCAGAAGATGGTCAGCATCTTTTAGCAACGAAGTATTTTTAAATTATGTACTTTTTAAAGACACAGTGCTATTGTACACTGAAGAAATCACAGAATGGTGTAAACATAACTTTTATAGGTACTGAGAAACCAAAAAATTCATGTGACTCATTTTACTGTACTCATCTGGAATCAAACCCACAACATCTCTCAGTTCAGTTCAGTTGCTCAGTCGTGCCCGACTCTTTGTGACCCCATGGACTGCAGCACACCAGGCTTCCCTGTCCATCAACTCCCGGAGCCTACTCAAACTCATGTCCATCGAGTCAGTGATGCCATCCAACCATCTCATTCTCTGTCATCCCATTCTCCTCCCGCCTTCAATCTTTCCCAGCATCAGTGTCTTTCAAATGAGTCAGTTCTTCCCATCAGGAGGCCAAAGTTTTGGAGCTTCAGCACCAGTTCTTCCAGTGAACACCCAGGACTGATCTCCTTTAGGATGGACTAGTTGGATCTCCTTGCATTCCAAGGGACTCTCAAGAGTCTTCTCCAACACCACAGTTCAAAAGCATCAATTATTTGGCACTCAGCTTGCTTTACAGTCCAACTCTCACATCCATACATGACCACTGGAAAAACCATAGCTTTGACTAGACGGACCTGTGTTGGCAAAGTAATGTCTCTGCTTTTTAATATGCTGTCTAGGTTTGTCAGGCTTTTCTTCCAAGGAGCAAGCATCTTAATTTCATGGCTGTAGTCACTATCTGCAGTGATTTTGGAGCCCCCAAAAATAGTCTCTCACTGTTTCCATTGTTTCCCCATCTATTTGCCATGAAGTGATGGGACTGGATGCCATGATCTTAGTTTTCTGAATGTTGAGCTTTAAGCCAACTTTTTCACTCTCCTCTTTCACTTTCATCAAGAGGCTCTTTAGGTTCTTCTTCACTTTCTGCCATAAGGGTGGTGTCATCTGCATATCTGAGGTTATTGATATTTCTCCCGGCAATCTTGATTCCAGCTTGTGCTTCCTCCAGCCCAGCGTTTCTCATGAACAGTCAAAGGCTTTGGCGTAGTCAATACAGCAAAAGTAGACGTTTTTCTGGCACTCTCTTGCTTTTTTGATGATCCAGCAGCTGAGGGGAATCATGGACAGATGATACTACCACCACCAAATCCATTTACTGAGCATTCACTTGAGCACTTACTCTGGGTACTGTGCTGTAACAGCCCTCCACTCCCATTTTATACATGGATAGAATCCAGGTCTCCTGCAGTGCAGGCAGATTCTTTACCAACTGAGCCACCAGGGAAGCCCCGAACAATGTGAAGAATTAAATATTTTGCTTAAGGTCATAAAACTAGTAAGGGCAGGACCAGATTCTGATTCCTAAGCTCTTGCTTATTCCACTTCATCATCTTGATTTCCTAGGTGAGATCTTTTTCTTTCGAGTGCCATTCTATCAGTGTTGGTATAAAAGTTGTGTGATAAAATACGTGCACGAGGAATATTTCAAGACCTGCAGAACCTAGTTGTTGGAGTTTGCCTTGGTTTAAAGCCATACTTTGAGCCAGCCCAACTAAACACTTGAAGTGGTAAACATTTATGACTCAAATGTGATTTCATTTAGAAAGCAGAAATACAGACTCCAGAGTTGTCTTCTGGAAAGTGAGACTGCTCTCCCACTGGTGCCTCTCATTAAGCTCCTCCTTTTCCCTGGAACTTGCTGGTTTCCTCAAGTAAGTCACTTAGGAAGGGATTCTGATATATATTTTTTCAAGCCAACTATATGAGAAAGTCCACATGCACACACAAACACTAAAGTGCCAGTATGCTTTTACAGTTAAAGCAATGCCCGTGCTCTATACATAACAGGGAATGTTAGGGTGATTTCCCTTAGGTGTCAGCTTAAGTCTTCCTTGAAAGTTTAGCCTACATCAAAAAGTTTTTGCTTTTGATTGATTATTCTGAAAGAGGTAGCTGGCCACAAGGCTGCCTATGATGCTTTTACCAGAATTTGCTTTTGTTTTTCCCTCTTGAAAATTACCTCATGACTAAAGCACTCACTGATCCATGGAGAGGAATCCCATGGAGATGAAAACACACTTGTTTAAATAAAATATTTATGAAGAAGCCCTAAAATGTCACTGAAGTAAATGCAAATTAAATCTTCACAGATTGTGCATCCAATATGCCACTCATTCCTTATAAGACTCTCCAGTACTTGATTGCAATTAACATTAATTTTTAAAAATTAATTCCATTGTGCATAATCACACCAATGTCTATTCATAAAAATTCAGTGTTTTAAGGCTGATTTTTCTCTTGCTGCTGCTGCTAAGTCGCTTCAGTCGTGGCCGACTCTGTGTGACCCCATAGACGGAAGCCCACCAGGCTCCTCCGTCCCTGGGATTCTCCAGGCAAGAATACTGGAGTGGGTTGCCATTTCCTTCTCCAATGCGTGAAAGTGAAGTCGCTCAGCCGTGTCCGACTCTCAGCGACCCCATGGACTGTAGCCTACCAGGCTCCACCATCCATGGGATTCTCCAGGCAAGAATACTGGAGTGGGGTGCCATTGCCTTCTCCGATTTTTCTCTTGACTGTCTTTGAAAATCTGAATTAAGGTTAATGTTTAATCTCAGTGATTATTTTGGAAATTTTTCCTTACGAACTATATTTAATTATTATTTTACATGTACATCTTTTAATAAGTTACTTCACTCTAAATAAATGTAAGGTGACATTAATGACAGTTCCACTTCCTGGCCTTTTAATAATTTGGACATGATTTTCTCAATTTGTTCTTTTTTCCCCTACACTGAGTGAATATAATGGATTCTCATAATATTTTTAAAGAGTCCTCAAAATAAAAATTGGGGGTTATATTGTCAAAAGAAATTTAAGAATCAGTTAGTTGATTTGGGTGGTAACTGTACAAGGTAACAGTCAAAGCCCCTGCCTTGATACCATCTTTCCTAATTTTGCAAAAAAGAAATATGAGTTGAGCTGAGAAGGGTTAGGTGGGTTCATTCTTCACTTATTGGTCTCACTCAACAGTTACCTTCCACCTGGTGCACATGAGAACCAACTGAAGAACATATATAAAAATATACCAATACTAGGTCCCACCACCAGAGATTCCAATTTAATTGGTCAGGGCAGAGCTCAGTCATTGATAGTTTCTTTATTGTTGTTTGTTTGTTTGTTTGTTAGAGCTCCCTAAGTGTTTCTAATATGCAACTAAGGTTGAAAATCAATCTAGAAAACCAGTCTAGAAAAAAAGCATCTCCTAACTAGGATTAACATCCACCAAGACAGAGGGATCATCAGTGATGTGCCATAAAGATCTACTTCACACCCTGATCAGGTGAACATTCTCTGGTGTTAGTCACTCAGTTGTGTCTGACTCTGTGACCCCATGGACTGTAGCCCATCAGGCTCCTCTGTCCATGGAATTCTCCAGGCAAGAGTACTAGAGTGGGTAGTCATTCCCTTCTCCAGGGGATCTTCCCAATCCAGGGACTGAACTCGGGTCTCAATGCAGACAGATTCTTAACCCTCTGAGCCAACAAGGAAGCCCCCAAACATTCTCTAGTTCACCAGAAAAATGAAAAAAAAAAAAATCCCTAGAAATACAAAGCTGGAACATCAATGGAAAACTAGTATCATGAATAAAAGAATTCATGACCAAGATACTGAGTGATGTCCATCAACAGATGAATGGATAAAGAAGATGTGGTGTGTATACACACACACACACACACACACACACACACACACACACACACACTGAAATACTACTCAGCCAGGAAAAAGAAAGAAATAATGCCATTTGCAGCAACATGGATGGACCTAGAGAATATTACACTAAGTAAAATAAGTCAGAAAGAGAAAGACAAATATCATAATGATATGATATCATATATGACAATTATCATTTATATGTGGAATTTTTTAGAAGTTCTAAAAAAGATACAAATGAACTTATTTACAAAACAGAAACTGACTCACAGACTCACACAGAAAACAAACTAATGGTAACTAAAAGAGGGAGGAATAAATTAGGAGTTTGGGATTAACAGATACACACTATTACATGTAAAAACAAATAAACACAAGGACCTACTATACAGCCCAAAGAACTATTATCAATATCTTACAATAACTATAACAGAAAAAAATTGGAAAAGAATATATGTGTGTGTGTGTATAAAACTGAATCACTTTGCTCACATCTAAAACTAACTTAACTTTGTAAATCATCTACACTTTAATTTTAAAAAGTAAAAGTAAAAATACTGAGCAAAATCTTTATAACTGCATAGAATTTAACCTACAATTAGAGATTAAATTCATTATAGAAAAACAGAATAGAGATAGGACATTTTAAAAAATTTATCTATTTTTTTATCTTACAATATTGTATTGGTTTTGCCATACGTTGACATGAATCTGCCATGGGTGTACACGTCTTCCCCTTCCAGACCCCCTCTCCCACCTCCCTCCCCATCCCACACCTCTGGGTCATCCCGGTGCACCAGCCCCGAGTACCCTGTATCATGCATCGAACAAGATAGGACATTTAGATGAAAAAAATAACCTAGGAAATTTTCATTGACATTAACTCCTAGATACTTAGAATATGTGATGTGTTTACCTAGAAGCTACTCTGACTTAGACTCAACTTTCTTTTTCTTACAAAGGAACCCATGGCCCTGGGGTAGTTTAGCTCTCTGCACTTCAATTTATTCATATATACAATCTCTTTTAGCAATGATTCTCAAACTTCAACGTGCCTATGAATTACCTGAGGATCCTGTTAAGACACAGATTCACATCAGTAGGTCTGGAGGGGGGCCTTAAAGTCTGCATTTCTAACAAGCTCCCAGATGCTGCGGGTGCACAGCTGAACACTTTGAGCAGCAAGGTCTTAGAAGACGTTATGAGGATTAAATGAAATGACCTACATAAAGTGCTTGGCACAGATGTGGTTGGCACCCTTCAGAAGAACAGACTTACACATAAAATTATAAAACATGGTTAAAACCTAGAAATGACTGGATTCAATCCTCTTTTCTTTTCCAGATGTGGAAACAACAGGATGAGAAAAGTTACAATCACTACCCCCTAACAGCCACATGGAGAAGAGATGAATTCTTTTTTGACTGAAATAAGTATAATCAAGATCAATGAGTGCAAGTTAAACAGAGCTTTTCATTCCATGCAAGAAAAGACCTTTTAGCAATAACTGCTCTACTACAATCAACTGGCCCTCTTGAGGAGACAGAGTGAAGACCCCAGTTACAAAGTATGAGCACTGACCAGTTGATAACATCAAAGAAGACTTTCATGCCTCAGGTCACTGTGGAACTAACTAAAAGACACTGCATATATAATAGGTATAAAAAATCTTTAGTAAACAAAAAATTTTAATAAAATAAAAACTTCCTTATTTTCCTTCCAACTCTGCTCCTCCTAAAGTCCTGCAAGTAAATGGAGCTGCTTAGGTCAAAAAGCCTTGGTGTCATCCTTAACTCCTCTTCACTTCTCACACCCATTCCATCAACAAATCTGAGCACTGTATCTTCAAACTGTGCCCACTATCCCCTTTGTCTGTCTGGATTACTAAAATAGCCTGCTAGCAAGTTTCCCTATCTTTTCCTCTTGATCTTCAACAGTATTTTCTCAACACAGCAGCCAAAGGGTTGACCCTTCTCTGTTCAATCCCTTCTCATTCAGAGTAAAAACCAAAGCCGTTATAATGGTTTAGAAGATCCTACATGATCATCCCCCTCCATTAACCATTAACCATATTTCTTGTCACTCTCTATCTTATTCGCTCTGTGCCAGCCACCCATGAACTCAACTATTCCTTGAATAACATCAAGGACACTTCTATCTCAGGACCTTTGCACTTCCTCTTCTCTCTGCTGTGAAGGCTATTCAATGAAATTCACAAGTTAATGCCTGGCATTGTCAATATATGAAAACAACATAATGACACCTAACAGGATTCTAATTGCTCTTTATGGAAAAATGCTCACCCTCAGCTTAAAGATACACACTTTACTTTCCATAGTTGGTACAGATGAAGGAAGGACTGGATGAGGCACTCAAGTTTCAATTTATGACTTAGCCTCATTTTTTTATTTTTTAAATCACATTTTCACTAAATTCTCTAATACTAAGTCAGGGAAGACTAGGGTTGTACTCCCACATCATAGCACTGCAGTCACCTGGGCAAAGAATTAACCTTTCTGATGGCCCACTGGTCCGTGACCAGGCTTATCCCACCTCTGGAAAAATAAACAAACATACTACATGCAGTGTCATTCTGCTATTCACAGGGAATTATATCTCTTTTTTCCTTTCAAAGCCAAGGTTCCTCAGTTGAGCTTGAGAAAACCTAATTACCACTGGGTAGCCAGGGACAGATAATGGGCAGAAAAAGCTGAAACATGGCATTCAGGTGGGCTCCTTTACAGAAAAGGAAGTCACCCATTTATAGAGATGACCTGCTCTAGGGACCCACGTACCAGCACTGCTGCTGTGCCTAGTTGCTCTGGTTTCCACTACACAGCAGCATAGGTACCATTCACAGCTTTGGGCAGTGCCGCTACTCCAACCACTCAGCGTTTAAGGCTCAGAAATTAAAGGCACTCTTGACCTGGACAACCAAACAGCTTTAAAGGGACGGAGATAAATGCATTTGATGTAAGAATTAACGTGGGTAAAGACAGAAAGGTGAGGAGTGAAGAGAGATTCTGGCCTGAGCTGAAGGGCCCTGGAAGAGAGGGTGTACCTTGGATAGGGGCTGCAGTCTCAGTTCCTCTGATCTTGCACTCACAGTCCCCCTCCCCAGCCTTCCTCATGAACAGGCTACTTCCTGACCATAAACCAAAGATCCAGAGGGTCACCAGACTACCTCAAAACCGCTGTATCCAAGTTAAAGATAACAAGGCAGTGCTTTCAGGAACTCAAAGAATAATATGGCATACTCTATATCAGTGGCTATTTCTCAGCTAAGGAATCAGACGTGACTTTTGTAAGGGCTTCCGAGTGCAGGGACTGAGGAAAAAACCTAAGAACATGGGATCTAGCTTGTAGATTAAAAGGAGCAGAGGCACAAAAATCAGACAAAAAGATGTGGCATGTTAAACATTCAACTCAGCGAGAGGCCTCATCCATCTCTGGTAAACCCACAGAGGACTGCTTATGCGTGCTAATGATGGGGACTCCTGGCATAGGCAAAGAAGTGACACGTTTCAACACTAACACTAGCTTTGGATGAAGCAAGCTAGATAATTTTCTTATCCTCCTGGTAAGGACAGAAGTTTTCCCCCAATGAGGACATCATCCGAGGCCCCCAGTTCATGAATGAAGAGCTGTCATTTCCTGTCTGCAGTCTGTGTAGCACATCAGTGCAGCAAGGAGCCACACAAAAGCTGGGCATTAAACCCCTGGGTAAATGATATGAAATCAACAGCATTTCTTGACTTAATTCTCCACTTTGAAGTAAGAGATTAGTGACCATGCCATACACTTAATTAATATAACCATAGGCAAAGGGGAACAATAATTTTTCTATTTTTTTTGTTTCTTGTTTTTTTTTAAAAAGCCTTTGAGTAGAAAAAAATCTGACAAACTTTTAATAGATAACTTCTCTTCACCTCACAGACCTATCTTGGATATATTATCAAGGAAATGCTATTTAAGTCAGGCTCAGAGTAGACCTCTTTATGAATCAAATAATTCTCTAATTTACCCTTGGGTAAATGTATTTTTATGTAATGGATTGGCTTAAAATGAGGAAAATTCATACTAGATAATTTGCACACCAATAGCTCATTTCAAGTATTTATACAGAGGAATATTAGGGGAAGGGCCATTTTCTTACCCCATCTTTAACAACCCAACTACATTATACATTTTTTCTTTTTTTCTAGTACTGAGGTCGAGAGACTATTTGAGAAAATGATGCCTCAAGGTGAGAAGAATCTCAGGTAAACATTTGGAAGGAATGTGTCTTCCAATAACCGGCAGTGGATGAGAAGATGCGAGAGACCCAGGACCCTTGGGGAAAAGCAAACGGCTCCACTAAAACTTCCTCCTCCAACCTTAATTGGTCAAAGGCCAAAATAAATGAACTTTCCGAAGTTAGGAGCTTCGAAACTTTCATTAAGAATAACTAGGTGTACAAGGCATGACCCGTGAGCCCCTCGACCTCCGTGTGCCCGGCAGCGGGAGCTGGGCGAGCCGGGCGCCCAGGCCCAGGCCGCCTCCACGCGGAGAGACCCGGAGGGAACGGGTTCAGGCCCGGCTGCCCGGGACCCAGAGCTCCCAGCCCCCGGCCCAGCGCCGGCTCCCGCCCCGCCCTTCTTACCCGACTGAGGAAAGGAAATAGACGCTCCGGGGGGAGGGTGAGAGGCGCCCGGTGGGATTAAGCCACAGCCCGGGGCCGTCCCCAACTCCCAACTTCCCAGAGTTTCCTCTGGCCTCGTCCCCCTTCTCTAGACTCTCGAGGCCGCCGCGGCCTCTCCTCGCCCGGAGCGCAGAGCCGGGGAAGTGGCGCGCGGGGTTCAGAGCTCGGGAGCCGCCCCCAGGAGCCCCGGTGACCGGAGCGCAGGTGACGGGCGTGGTCCCTCCAACCCCGCAACAACCCACCCGGACTCGGCCTCCACGCAGCAGCCTCCGCCAGGGTTCCCGCCCGGGTCCAGCATCAGGCCACGGGGCGCTGGTTCCTGGTCCCCTCCCCTAGCTGGGTGGTCACCCGCCCTCCTCCCTCCAGTCCGCCTCGCTCCCCTGCTTCAGGCCCTGGCGCGGCCCCAACTCCCAGCCCAGGGCCCTGGGGTCGCGCCGGGCAGCGGCGGCGGCACTCACCTGGGTCGCGGAGCCGGGGTCTGGTGCGGTCCCTCAGGTGGTAGATGAAATCCTGGCAGCTGTCGTGCTCCAGGGCCCCGCGGGCACAGAGCTCGGCCAGCAGCTGCAGCGCCTGGTGACAGAGCGCGTCCCTGGCCCCGGGCATCGCCCCCCCGCATCCTCGGACCGAGCAGGGCAGGCGGGCGCGGGAGACAACCCTCCGCCTGCCAGCTCAGAGCCGCCGCCTCCGGGCCGTCCGCGCTCGCCGCCAGGGATTCGCGGATAAACCGCCCGAGCCCCAGCCCCAGTCGGCCCGGCCTCCCACCGGTTGCATGCAGCTCTCGGCCAGCCGGTCGGGCGGGCTTTCTCTCTCTCCCGCCTGGCCCCTCCGTCCCTCCCCCGGCACCGAGGAGAGGCGGCGCCGCACAGCCTAGCGCGCCTCTCCTAGCGCTCCGCCCGCCACTCGCGGCCGCCGGGGGGCGGGGCGGGTCTGGGGTGCGTGCCGCGGGGTAGGATCCGGGCGGCCCCGGCCTGGGCGCCGGCGAGGGGCGGGGGCGCTCGCGGGCTCCTAGAGGCGCGTGGGACTCGGTTCGGGACCTCGCGTTCTGAGGGACCGCGCCCAGGTTTGGAGCTTGTAAGCGAGTGCGCGCTCCGTCCCGAGGCAAACCCACACCCTCTCCCATCGCCCCTCTCCGCGGGAGTCCAAAGCACGTTCCTGGATGCTTTGCGCGAAAAGGTGAAGTGTGAACCCTACCTGCTAGATCTGGAGAATGGAGTCCCGGCTTTGAACTTGAAAAGCGCCGTCTGGGCATAAACCATGGGCCTAAGGATGTTAGACGCCCAAATGCGGGGTTTGGGGCCGAGATTCACCAACACAGGAGAGATTTCTTAAGTACAGGACCTTTTCGGACCACCTTGGTGATTCGAAAAAGGTGAAGGCTCTCAAATCAGAAATAAGGGAAAATAAATGGCTCCTGAGAAAGACGCTGGGACTTTGGTGCAGCTTCTAAGATCCTGGTCAGTTTTCTAAGCAACTGAATGAAAATCTGAGGATTGCCAATGATTCTCCAGCACCCACAGAGGAAGAGCATCAGAGAATCTGGGATGTTTGGAAGGGAACACAGGGCACCTCCCATACACCAAGCTCTTCAACCTTTCAGGCAATAAACCTAGAAATAACCAGGGGATACTGAGCTCTGTGTGTGTGTGTGTGTGTGTGTGTGTGTGTGTGTGTGTGTGTGAGAGAGAGAGAGAGAGAGAGAGAGAGAGAGAGAGAGAGAGAGAGAGAGAGGTCTTTTAGCTATATAATCTAACTCCCTTGAATACTGAGCTCCTGTGTGTGTGACAAGTCTTTAGCTACATAATCTCCTTTAACTCCCTTGGTAGCCCAACAAAGTCTGCGTAGCTATTACACTTATTTTTACCTATGACAAACCTGAAATTCAGGAAGTTAGCACCTGCCCAAGTTCATACATGGGGAGGCAGGGTAATCTTGACTTTCTTTTTCTTTGCCTTTACTTAACACTAGTGTCCTACTCTAAAGCAGAGTAGAATCTGTACAACTGATACTCTCAGCCATGAGGCTGTGTTGTTGCTAGAGCATCTCACAGCAAATCAAAACTGTGCAGAAAAGTAGTTCAGGATGCCATAGAGTGTTCACCCAACAGACAAGCTTTAGAATACTACTGCACATGGGGTTTGGGTCCTCAAGGACCTTACATTAGAATAAAGAAAATGCAGGATTGTAAAGGTAAAGCTAACTTCAGGAAGTTGTGAAAAGGCAAGTAGACTCTGCCTTAGGAAAATTAAGAGAGAAAATAAATTCACTGAGAGAGGCAGCCCTCAGAGGAGGTAGAGCAGAAACCGGTCTGTAGGAGGGAGGGTGTGGATGCTAAAGTTGGTGTAGTAATGGTGAGGAGGAGCACGCGTTAAAGCATGTGGAAAAATAACACTGATGTGACTGTGTCAGAGAGGAACCGAAAGTAGTAAGTTCAGTTAAGAAATTACTTTGATAAGCCATGCAAGATATCCAAGGGCCTAGATCAGGCCAAAGGCATTGGCTGATTGCCAGGAACATCCAAATTCGAAAAACATTTTAGGTATGAATGAACAAGATTGCAACCAACGGAATAAGAAAGAATGAAAGCCATAGACATTCCAAAAACTGACCTGTGTCATACACTGTGACATTTAGAATTAAAAGCCCAGAGTTTTAGGAGAGGGAGACTTCGACCATATAAAAGGATGGCCATCAACCATAAAAAGGTAGAAACTGAGTTGCCACATTGGATGGATTCTTCCAGGAAAGAAGAGCTGGAAAAATGGGAGAGAGCTGTACCATTCAAAATGTAGCTTGACAAAGATGAGATTGAAAGTAGCAATCAGAGAGGAGGAAAATTCGACAGAGGGGAGTCATGGGCCAAAAGAAAGGGCACAATCAACAGCATCAACTGTCAACAGAATTTGAAGAAAAAAAACTAAGATGTGTCCTTCAGAGACAGCAAGCAGTAAGAGAGGCATGATTTTTTAAATTAATTATTGCAGTATAGTTGCTTTACAATGTTGTGTTAGTTTCTGCTGTACAGCAAAGCAAATCATTTATAAGTATACATATGTCTCTTCTTTTTTGGATTTTTCTTCCCATTTTGGTCACCACAGAACACTTAGTAGGGTTCCCTCTGCTATACAGTAGGTTCTTATTAGTCATCTATTTTGTATATATGTTAATCCCAATCTCCCAATTCATCTCCCTACCCGCCCCCCGCTCCTTCCTTTATCCATACATTTGTCCTTTATGTCTGTAACACAGTCATGATTTAGAGAGACTAGTTACTGTGCAACCAACTTAACACAAGTTACTTAACATTTTTGTACCTAGATTTTTCATCAGATAACAACTAATATGTGCACCATTGAGTAATTATAAACATTACATAAAATGCTTGGAATAGTTGCCAACATATAGTACAGACTCAATTAGTATATGATTTTGTTGTTGGAAGTGTTGCTAAACACACTTCCTGAATTTATTACAACACTGCTAAGTGATGGATGTTTTTATTTCCTATTTTACAGGTAAAGAAAGTAAAATCAAGTGGTTGAGTAATTTTCCCAAGGACAAGCTGGCAGACTGTTTCCAGAGGACAGCCACGACCCTCCCTCCCATTCCACACGTCCCCTTGCAATATGACTTTACCACTCCTTCCACCAAGAAGTGGAGACTGTTTCCCTTTCCCTTGAATCTAGGCTGACCTGTGACTTTTAATCAACAAAATGTGTGGAAGTGACATTCCAGTATCAGAATAGTGGTTGAAATGGATCTGGATAAAAGGAACCCAGGTGCCCTGTTGGTGGGAATGTAAATTGATACAGCAACTATGGATGTTCCTCAAAAAATTAGAAATAGAACTACCATGTGATCCAGCTATCTCACTTCTGGCTATTTATCTGAAGGAAATGAATTCACTATCGTGAAGAAATATCTGCATTCACATGTCCATAGCAGCATATTCACAATATCCAAGTCAAGGAAACAACCTAGATACCCAAGAATGGATAGAGAAAGTGTGACACATACATACAACACACATATAATGTGTATATATATGTATATATATATACACACTGATACACAATGGAATATTATTTAACTTTAGAAAGAAGAAAATCCTACCATTTGCAACAACATAGATAAAACTGGAGGACATTATACTTAATGAAATATTCAGACAGAGAAGTACAAATACTGGGTACTGTACATGTGGTACCTAAAAAAATGATCTTCATAGAATCAGAGTACAGTGATGGTGGCCAGGGGTTAGGGGAAGGTACAATGGGGAGATGTAGGTCAAAGGGTACAAATTCTCAGTTACAAAGATCCAATGTACATAGGTGACTGTAGTTAATAATACAATATTGTATACTTGAAATTTACCTAGCACAAAAGTTTAATAAAAAGTTACAAGGTGATGGGATATGTTAATTAACTTCATCTTTATCTTGGTAATCATTTCAAGATGTATATGTGTATCAAATCATCATGTACACTTTAAATATGTACTTTCTTATTTTTATTCCCCCCAAAAGCTGGAAAAAATAATTTTAAAAAGAAGTCCCATAAGATGTTCATGTTGCTCTTAGAACATATACTCACTCCTACTCCCAAGATCTAGATTCTGTACTTGGCAAGTGGTTTGGGACTCCTAATGGCAGAACTTCCTATTAATTGGCATTCTGTTTGATTCAGTTTCTTGCCTTTAGCAAAAGAAAATAAGATTCAGCTGGCATGTTCTTAGTGAGCCCATATTCTCTCTCGCAGCGATTAGCACTCCTATGAAATACTCACAAAACTCCTGCTTAATTATGCCAAACAGGGATTCATCCTCTCACCTGCTCTAGAGCCTGAAATATAATTCACTTGGACCAAGAGATTAGAACTGGGTTTGGATTCCGTAACAACCACTCTCTCATCTTGGCTTTCAATATCTTGTGAGCTGGTCCTTCCCCATCTGTGGTAAATTTTTCTTGAGAGATTACAGCAAATTTGAGTTGGGTAACTCCACCTTGCCCATGTGTCTGCTATCACTGCATCAAGAAGCAGGTTCTGCTTTATCTCGATTCTTCCTTCCTGGGCTGTGTGGGTTCCTTCCCAGTTTTATGGTTGCCAATAACAAAGTTATCATTCAAATTTCTTTGACTTTAAATAAAGTAGAGATTTATTAGCTTTACTATTTAAAAAATAGCTTCCCAGCTGACGCAGTAGTAAAGAATCTGCCTGCCAATGCAGGAGGCCCAGGAGATTCAGGTTCAATCCTGGGCTGGGAAGATCCCCTGGGGAAGGAAATGGCAACCCACTCCAGTATTCTTGCTTGAAAAATCCCACGGACGAAGGAGCCTGGCAGGCTACAGTCCGTGGGGTCACAAAGAGTTGGATATGACTGAGCAACTGAGCATGCATACACGCCAGTGCAGTAGACTTGGGTTCAATCCCTGGGTTGGGAAGGTCCCTGGAGAAGGAAATGGCAACCTATTCCAGTATGTTTGCCTGGGAAACCCCATGGACAGACGAGCCTGGTGGGCTATAGTCCATGTGGTCGAAAAGAGTCAGACACGATTGAGCAACTGAGCACAAGAGCACACATTTAACAGGTACACCATAAAAGGATATACTGAAAGGAACAGAAGGCAACGTTCTGGGTCAGAGGGCCTGGCACTCCTCCACTCTTAGATACTCATGGTTCTCCATTTGTTCATCTTTTCAGAATGAGGTCAGAGAGAGCAGAGGTCAGACTTGTGCTGGCTGAGAGAAACCTGGACCTTATTAGGACCCTCCCTCACCAAATAACTTTAAAAGAAATATGTTTTGCATCCCTGGAGCTGCCTTTCAAAGTGGCTGATGTTGTTCACCCTGGACAGGTCTGGGAAACTGTTAAGAGTGACTCTGGACGCAGGAAAAAGAGAGATGATGGAATCCAAAATTGGCTAGATTATGTCACAGTGGTCATGGAATGTCCAATTAGCTGAAGGGCCAGAAGAAAAGATTCCATATAACCCACACCTTTCATTATCTTCCACAGGAAGCTTCCTTCCCTCCTCAGTGCTGAAAATGGATGTAGAGTAGGTTAACCTGCACTCAGGTGCGTGCTTATTAAGAGGTCAGTGTGCATGTTTATGTGCATGTTTATACCTTAGCTAAGGTATTAAGCACTTAAAGAAGAGTTTCAACATCCCTTTCATGATCTTTGGCTTAGCAACAAATAGTTTTGACAAAAATCTGAGTACACACACACAAGCATCCATTTTATTGCCTCTAGCCTAATTCATGAGTAGAGATTTGTACAAAATGTGGTAAGAGTATCAAGAAAACCACATGTTTTTCTCAGCCCTCACTCTGTCCCAGGGGCTTCCCAGGTGGCGCAGTGGTAAAGAATCTGCCTGCCAATACAGGAGACTCAAGAGACACAGGTTTGATCCTTGTGTTGGAAAGATCCCCTGGAGAAGGAAATGGCAACCTGCTCTAGTATTCTTGCCTGGAAAATTTCACAGACAGAGGAGCCTGGCAGGCCACAGTCCATGGGGTCGCAGAGTTGGACATGAGTGAGCACAGAACAATAACAACAACAGTCTGTCCAAAGAACCAGCTTTCAGGTTATCAGCTAAAGAGATTAGCACTTAGTCACATTTAATTAACCAATCAATTAATCAAATGCCTATTTTTTTTCAAATGTCTATTGGGGATCACTTAATGCAAGAGTTTTTTGATACAACTTCAGGGTTGAATATTAAATTTCCATATTAAGTTTTCTTATTCTTCTATCTTACATTCATTATTCAAAACTTTATCCTTTTAGTACTGCTTATACTTTCTTGACTTTTCTTTCCCATCTTGAATCTATCTGCTCCTAATTTTCTTCTTCTCATTTTCTTTCCATAAATCTATTCTGCAAAGCTTTTTTCAGGAAGCAAAGTAGATTTTGTCATTCTAGGGGTCCATTTGAAAATTATTATTACAATTACCATATTCCTATTTTCTTTACTATAGTTTTTTTTAGCTCATGCTATGTGCCAGACACTCTAGAAATACTCTAAATGCTACGTGCTAAGCCATTTCAGTTGTTTTTATTTGCGACTCTAAGGACCATGGCCAGCCAGGCTCCTCTGTCCATGGATTCTCCAGGCAAGAGTACTGGAGTGGGCTGCCATGCCCTCCTCCAGGAGATCTTCCCAACCCAGGGATCAAATCCACATCTCTTCCATCTCCTGCACTGGCAAGCAGGTTCTTTTCCACTAGTGCCACCTGAAAAGCCCTGCTTTAAAGAGATTAGCTCATATAATCTGCATAACAAGCCTATAAGGAGGGCATTGTTATTAACTATCTTTACTTTTCAGCTGTGAAGTGAAGTCGCTCAGTTGTGTCCAACTCTTTGCGATCCCATGGACTGTAGCCTACCAGGCTCCTCCGTCCATGGAATTTTTCAGGCAAGAATATTGGAGTGGGCTGCCATTTCCATCTCTAGGGGATCTTCCCAACCCAGGGATCAAACCCGGGTCTCCCACATTGTGGGCAGACACTTTACTGTCTGAGCCACCTGATTTTAGTTTACTTTACAGCTGAGGTACCATAAACACCAAAATTAAGTAGCCTTCCTAAGGTCCCACAGCTGATCAGTAGTAGTGATGGGCTATGTGACTCCTGAGCCCAGTCCTCCTCTGCAGGTGGGTACAGTGGGCTCAGGTGAGGGCACAGGGTCCACGTGCTAAAGTGGAAGGGCCCAAATGGCCAAAAGAGCAGCATAGGCACTGTGCTTTCACCAGCTCTGATGGATGCAGTCAGATCTACACCTTGATTTTGTTTCCTGCATATGAGGATGGATAGGGTCTGATCAATCTGCATTACGTCCCATGTGGTCTTTCCAGACTGGCCATTTATAGTCAACACTTATTGAGTAGTTTCTCTGCAGTACATAGTGTCTGCTGTGCTTTACTGTCTAACTGAATTAACCACTTGAAATAGATACTGTTATTATCATCGTGACTTTTAGATGGGAACACAAACTCTGAGGCACAAGTCACCTGCCCAAGGTCACACAGCTAGCAAGTAATGGAAGTAAGATTCAAATCTGTGTTAGGGAGATTCCAAAGACTGAAATTTAACTATCAAACAGTATGCTCCCAATGAATTTCATTTCAGAGTTGCCTGGCAGGATTCTTAAATTTTATATACATTCTTATTGGCTTCCCAGGTGGCTCAGTGGTAAAGGATCCTCCGCCTGCCAATACAGAAGACATGGATTCAATCCCTGGGTCAGGAAGATCTACTGGGGAAGGAAATGACAACCCACTCCAGTATTCTTACCTGGAGAATCCCATGGACAGAGGAGCCTAGCAAGTTACAGTCCATGGGGTCACAAAGAGCCGGACACGACTTAGTGACTACACAAGATACATTCTTAGAGTCTCTTATGATCCCTCTGGGTAACTACAGGAAAACCAAATCCACACTCTAAAATTATATAAGCTTACTAAAGAACTGATTAAAGCCGAGGTGATTACATGATAAACTACAAGCAAAACACTCTGTGCTCTTATTATTCTGCTAACTCAGTCCCACCTGAGTAATAAATTGGAGCTCCCACTGTGGTTTGGATCTCTCCACTGATCTCCTGGTCTGCATTCTTTTGCTACTTCTCTTCTGTACTTCGACCTTTTGTGTAGGAATTAGAATTGCCTTCCTCCAATACAGAGACCTCAAATTCTCTATCTGCAACTCACCAGAATTGAGATTTTGCAGAAAGAGTTTCCTCTAACTGGACGTAAGTTTTCCTCCCCTTCAATAACTGCAAAATAATTACTGCTTTAAGGATACTGCCTCAATAAAATATTAAGAGGTAGTCTTCATTTGTTTCCATTTTAAAATATTTGCAGGTAGTAAAAGATATATTCAATGCTTGTTTTGTGGGTTATGAGGAAAATGTTTTGAATATATTATTCAAGAAAGAAAAAGGAGACAAGTTTTCCAAAGTGTTTTTTTCTCCTCAATTATGTTCCTATTTTCCTTCAATCTCCAGTGATTTTTTAGGCTCAACTGGGAGTGAAACTCACTTAAATCTATTCCATAAAATTTCAAATGCAGATGCACGTTAAAATGCAAACACAGACATCTGGGGATGGAGTGGGAGTGAAAGGAAGAATCAGGACAGGAGAGGCTAGAGGACAATGACTGGAACCATCTCCTGAACTCTGAGGTCTATCTTGGTTTTCTTTCCCCCAGGCTACTCAATTTTATTCTTCTCTACTGACCTCTCCTCTTTTACCTGGCCTCCAGCTGTTCTTCCTGGCCTGAGCTTGGTTCTTGGACCTCTACTGTCTTGCTATACTTTTCCTCAAGGCATTTCATTTGGTGGTAGGGTTTTAAATTCTCTCTATATACTGATGACTCTCAAGTTGCGATTTCTATCGACAATTTCCCTTTCATCTCTAAACTCATATGTGAAACTAACTTGGAAAACCATTTAAAGGTGTAACTTCATCCTTACCTGTTTCTTCCCAACCTGCCTCCTTCAATTAAATTACACATTTAAATGCTCAGGTATAAAGTAATGAATGCATCATTCCCTTTATCTCTTCCCCATGCTTCTCTTCCTAATTCAATCCACCAGCAAACTTTATTGCTTTTAAGTATGTAATATATCTCAATCTGTTTTCTTCTCTGTTCCCTCCTCCATTACTCTAACATAAACCACTGTAATCTCCTGCCTAGACACTGTAATAACCTCCAATAATAGACTGTCACTCGTTTACTCAGAATCTATGAATCTCTAGGAAAGCTCTAATGTTTTCCATGTAGCCACCTTCTTCCTCCTGGCCAGGTGCTTTAAGGGAGTCTGGCTCCATCCCCAGATCCCGGAGATAGAACCTAATTAATCCAAGACAACAGTGGTATACCATTCTCCTAAAGCAGTGACTGCTTAAGGACGGAGCACCTAATCAAATTATGGCCAATGAGACATGAAGGAAAGTTTATGGAAGGCTCCTAAGTAAGGTTCTTCACTCTTACAAAAGGGATACAAAGAAAATATAGCCTCCTTCAACCTCTGGACATTGTTGTGTCTAATCTGATGACCAGAAATGCCACAGCCAAACTGTGACCAGCCAGGGAGGATGGAATGCACATTGAAAGAAGGGCACAGACTCTAAAGTTCTAGTTACGTGGCCCCAGAGTCTTGATGGCATACCTCTGCAGCCTTTTTGTGATAGGAGGCAATTCATTTCCACATTATCTAAGCCACTCTGAGGCAGTGTCTTCTTGATTTCAAAGACTTCTGTGTCAGTCTAAGTTCCTAGTTGCCAACAACACAGCCCACTAAATAGTTTAAACAAAATGTGTGAAAGAATGTCCTAGAGTTGCAGTGCATCAGATTTGGATTCCAGGAACACTATCCATGAGACATCAGCAGACAGCTTCAATGGACACCTTACCACTTCTGCCACCACTGGGGCAGACAAAGCAGACCACAGAGACTAAGGCTGGGCGTGAGAGTTAGCACTAGCACCTTTACTTTTGCCTCCTCTGGAAGTTGAATCTCCCTCCACCACCTATCCCAGAATCAGTTCTCCTCCTTCATGTCATCATTTCCTGAACTGGGTCAGACGGGTTAGACTGGCAAAGTTCAGGCCACTTGCCTTCACCCCAGCTGTAAGGGAAGCAAGTAAAAAGAGTTTCTGGCTTCCACCTTGGAGCGGCACGGCTCAGAGTGGGGATGCCTTAGTTATCTATTGCTATGTAACAAATCAGCCCAGAACTTAGCAACTTAAAACAACTGACATTTGATATTTCATAGTTTCTGAGCTCAGGAACCGGAGGGCAACTTAGCTGAGTGGTTGTGTTTCAAGGTCTTTCATGAGGTTGCAGTCAAGCCAGGGCTATATCACCTGAAGGCTTGACTGGGGCTGCTTTCAAGAAGGTTTACTGGTTGGCTATTGGCTGGCTGAAATCTGAGTTCCCTGCCATGTGGGTTCTCCACAGGGATACCTGGATATTCTCAAGACATGGCAGCTGGCTACCCCAGAGTGAGTGACCCAAGAGAGATAGAGGGCAAGATATAAGCCACATTCTTTTACTACCTAATCTTAGAAGTGACTTCTGTCATGTTCTGTTACTTACAGAAACTAAACCTTGGTACAGTGTGGGAGGGGACTACACGGCAATGTGAATATCAGGATTTGGGGATCATTGGAAGGCATCTCAGAGACTGGGTACCACAGTGAGAAATTCTCCAGACATAGAGTGTATAAAAGAAGCTGCATAGACAGAAAACATGAAAAATATTCTTTAGAGCAGTACTTTCCAGTCTTGTTCACATTATGTCACACAGAAAATGATGCTATTTATTCAGGTTAATGGATGGATCTATTTGTAGACAGACCAACCTTACAGCCTTGGCTAGCCCTGTCCTTTCCTGGTTACACTAAGGACTGAAGGGATCAATATCTTTTACACCTATGACCTGTTGATATGCAAAAACATTCTAACTGATGCACTTCCTAAACTGTCTTCCTTCCTCAAATCTTGCCTCTGACAATATTTTCTCCTCAGAGTAGTTACGGCGATCTTTTAATTCATGAGTTAAATCAGATTGATTCACCGCTTAAACCTCAAATGGCTTCTAGTTGCCTTGGAAAGTAAGCCCAAACTTCTCTGTCTGACCTCCAGTGTATACCCAAGCTTCCCTCTTCCTTTTCGACATGATTGTGAATTAGTCTTCCCCTTACTCAGTTTGGAGGTCCAGAGTGGCTCAGATGGTAAAGAATCTTCCTGCAATGCAGGGGACCTGGATTTGATACCTGGGTTGGAAAGATCCCCTGGAGAAGGGAATGGCAACCCATTCCAGTATTCTTGCCTGGAAAATTCCATGGACAGAGGAGCCAGGCAGGCTACAATCCATGGTGTTGCAAAGAGTTGGATGTGACTGAACAACTCACACTTTCACTTTTGCTCAGTTTACCTCTGCCAAATCGTTGTATTTCTGCCTCCCATCCCCAGTTTCTTCTCAACTTAGTGATGTTCCTTTCAGAACTCACTTGTTCTTTCCTCTTAGACATACCTTCTCCTCAGCTAGCCCTTTCCTTTTCTTTATACTTCAATCTAACCAACATATTCTTAGAGAAACTTTCCATATTGACCTTATTTAAATGTTCTATTTCACATTAAATCTATTTCCTTCATATCACTGTCACTATCAGAAACTTTCCTGCTCATTCTGTCAAACCATAAATATTCACTGAACACCTATTATGTGCCAGATACCATTTTGGGCACCCACTATCTGTTTGCTTTTGGGCTTATTTCCATCCCTTATTCCCCATGAGGGTACAGACCTTGTCTGTCACTGCTGAGAATCCAGCATTCAAGACAGTGCCTGACACTTGGAAATGTCCAGTGAATATTTTTTGAATGAAAAAAGGGGCAATACTCAGGTCCAGATGGGCCAGGGTACTCACGAGAGCATAGATCAGTAGCTTGGCAAACACATGACCACCAGTGTCATATGTCAAAGAATCATCTGATAAAGAACCAGTGGTACATATATACAATGGAATACTACTCAACCATAAAAAAGAACGCATTTGAGTTAGTTCTAATGAGGTGGACGAAACTAGAGCCTATTATACAGGGTGAAGTAAGTCAGAAAGAGAAATATAAATATCGTATACTGATGCATATATATGGAATCTAGAAAGATACTGATGAATTTATTTTCAGGGCAGCAATGAAGAAACAGACATAGAGAACAGACTTATGGACAGGGGCAGAGAGGAGGAGGGAGAGGGTGAGATGTATGAAAAGAGTAACATGGAAACTTACATTACCATATGTAAAATAGATAGCCAATGGGAATTTGCGGTATGACTCAGGGAACTCAAACAGGGGCTCTGTGACAATCTAGAAGGGTGGGATGGGGAGGGAGATGGGAGGGAGGTTGGGAGGGAGGGGACATGGGTATACCTATGGCTGATTCTTGTTGATGTACGACAGAAAACCACAAAATTCTGTAAAACAATATCCTTCCATTAAAAATACAAATAAAGTGGCAGAAAAAAAAAGAATCACGTGAATCAGGAGTTCAGAATCCTAGTGAGCAGTACGGGTCTGGATACACATAGGACAGAGAGTAAGACTGTGAAGAATCAGAAGCCAGATGGGAGGAACTCATTCATGGAAACAAAGGTAAGCTTCCCTCCACTGTCAGCTCATTTACTACCAGTCTTATCAATGCAGACTCCAGCAAGCAAAGTGCAATGACAGCTATTGAATGGTGTCCCCCCAAGATTCATGCCCATCTGGAGCCTCAAAAATGTGACCTTATTTGGAAACAAGGTCTTTGCAGATGCAATTAGTTAAGATCTAAAAAGGAAGCCATCCTGGATTTAAGGTGGGCTCCTTCTAAGAAGAGGAGAGAACACAGAGACAGACACAGAAATGACAGAGGCCGAGTCTGGAGTACTGCACTGGCAAGTCAGGGAATGCTAAGGAATTGTCAGGAGCTACCAGAAACTAGGAGAAGGCAGGAAGGATTCTTCCCTAGCACTTCCAGAAAGAATGTGGCTGTGCTGACCACTTGTTTTTGGACTTCAAGCATCTATAAATGTGAAAAAATAATTTTCTGTTGTTTTAAGCCACCAAGATTGTGGCAATTTGTTACAGTAGCACAAGGAAAATAATATAACTACTGTTTTTTATTTTTTTCTGAGCCTAAAGTGGTCAATAATTCAGCTAAGCAAATTTCTAACCAACTATTTGCCCAGTATTTGGCAAAGAGCAGATTATTTTTTTTTTAATTCTTGTTGAAATCAATGTTTGATGATTGGGTGACTTGGCGTAAATTAAACAAATCCTTAGGAGTAATATACCAAAACCTTTCAATGATTCTGTCTCTGAATAGGAAGAGTCAAACACACCTGAGGGACCTGATCTTTTTCCTGTTGGCTGAAATGAGAATGCATTACCTTTGTCTGTAAAATTATACAAGAACTGAGGTCAAAATGGATAAGAAAACAGAAGGGCTTGGAAATATACCTGTAATTTTTATGACAAGGTTGAAGCATTTCACCTTGAGTTTGTATTCAGGATTTAGTTCTTTACTATCTGTGCTGCTTCTTTGTGTAATGAATGGAGCCCTGGGCCAAGAGCAATATCATCCAGACTATTTCAGATCACTTTAGGCTGATGAATTGCACATCTTCTGGATAATGATGACTGTGTCAGTCACGGAGAGCTTTGAAAGTGTCTAAGATCAGGTTCCCATCTTGTGGCCACTCACAATCCTGGATTAGGGACAGATGGTGGTACCTGGCTAAAACACAGGGTTATGTAAAGTTTTTTGTAGAATTACAGAACAATGCAGAAGGATGGAGAGAGTAATTTCATCAAGAAGCATTCATTTATTACCTGGTTGTGTGGCCATAAGAAAGTGACTTTGTGGACATCAGTGACCTGCTGCCAAAATTAATGTGTTTGATGAGATAGTCCTTTTGGACACTGACAGTACAACATTGATCTTGGAGTAGTCTGCTTTCTGTGTCTCATCTTCCCTATTACTATGATGGGTAGGAATTGTGTTTCAATCATCTTTCTCTCCTAGTGTTCAGGGTACTGCCTGGGCCACAGCAGGCATCAGTTAAATGCATGTTGACTGGCTGATGACTGAAATTCATCTTTTGCTCCTATTCTTATATCTCAGAATCAGGTAGATATTCCATGCCTCAAATTGATAAGACTTCAAACAACCGACTTTAAAGATAAATATCAAATCCCTGCAGGGAGCTATTCCTGGCCTAGCACTGTACCTCATGAACCTTGCCAGAGGAGCTGAGAAGGACTATGTCTCAGTTTTACTTTGATCATAATCTATTAAGAAGCTCCCTTTCCTGAGCAGATGTCAGCCCCTCACCCTTCCATGATTCTGACACTAAACCTTGGACAGGACCACCATGTGCATGCACGTGTGAATGTGTCTCAGATACACTTATAGGAGAGCAGAGTGTGTATGCACACAAATACACAAACTGTAAGGGAGTAACTGTGAAATGTAGAATAGTGTGTGCACACAAGGATAGGCTTATGTGTGTTGATTAGTCCCGTGAGAAGAAGGGAGTTCTTTATGCTCTGCAGAATTCTGAGCCCAACCTCAAACCAGAGGTTTTCCTTCAGGTTAGCAGAGTTTATCCCCAAGAACACGCCTGAGGGGGGTAAGGGGGCTGGGGGCGGGGGTAGGGAGTGTCTCATGCCTCTTGTTCCTCAGTACTTGGGCCTCCATCCCTACTCCTGGGGGAAGGATTCATTCACTATGAAGCTTGAGATAAGAATAATCACAAGAAAACTACCAGTCTCATGAGCTGTCTTTGGTTTGTTTGTTTTTAGAGTATTGAGAAAACAGCAAGCAAGCAAGCTTAATTTTCTCTACTGAAGAGATGATGTTTTTAGAAGAACTGTTGTCTGAAAAAACCATTGTCCTTTTTTCCATAGACAGTTGTTTTCAGTGTATGACCTGCTCTGCTCCCTGAGGGGCAAGAGAATAAATTACTTGTTTTCCAAAAGAAAAGACAGAACCATAAAATAAAAAACAAAGGACCAATAAGCTGACTTTTCCCCCAGCTTAAGCCATACTTGTCTGAGTGAATATGTATGAATTAAGGCCCAACAGGGCTAAGGTGGAAGCAGGTCCAAGTCTGGGCCTCCAGAGACTACCTCATGAGTATTAATATTAATCTGGGATTTTCAGGGAATGTGAAACAGCTTTATGTCACACCACTAACACTGTTTCTGGGTCAGGCTGACTCCTGAGGCAAAGGAACTTCTCTGTACTGAGGAAGTTGAAGGTTTCTTTTCTTGTCCACCAACACCCCTACTCTCCCCCAGCATCTGCTATTCTATGATGAAACTAATGGATAACAGAGCAAACCCATTTGTGGAGATGTTGCTGTCTAAGCAATTTATAAGGAATAACTCACTGAATCCTCAGAATAATGCTATCAGGTAAGTGCTATTATTATCTCTATCTTAAAAGTAAGAAGGTTGAAGCCTGGAGAGATTAAGTCACTTGCCCAAAGTGACACAGCCAGTAAACAGGAGAAATGGCACTCGAACCCAGGCAGTCTAGAGCCTAGAGTTTGCTTTGCAAACTGCAAAACCACATCATCTGACTGACCAGGCCCTGTTGCAGGCAGATTCTAGAAATAGACTTGTAATGTGAATATTATATAAAATCACAGATTAAAAATAGACTAGAACACTGCAATTATGTATTTGAAGACTGATTAATTTTTAGGATTATAACACGACATATATAAGGATGGAAAACACTGAGAGTACCTTGCAACAGCCTATGGCTATAATAAAAAAAAATGTACTGATCAGAGCAAGGAGGCTTCAGTGCTTTCTGTCTCTATTCTTTTATGCTATCAACTTGATATCTCTAGACACATTGCTCCACCATCTGTCTACATATGCCCTCAGCTATGTTGAATCCTGGAAATTGAATTCCCTAAAAGCATGCAGAAAGAAACTTGTTAATGAGGAGACCACTGTATGGGGTTGGAAGGAGGAGGGGTGCAAGGACAGTGGCTCTTCTGCAGCCATTGGCAGGTGAAAGCCCTGGACTGCTAGGCATTCTCATGTAAGGCCCCCTCAGTACTCTGATTAGTGGCTTTACTTGGGATCTACTGGATTTTTGGCCAATATTCCTATGTAACTTTGTGTTTTCACGCGATGTCATTGGAAGGGAAGAAAGAAAAGTCAGGGTTGTCTCACTGCTACTGCTGCTGCTAAGTTGCTTCAGTCGTGTCCGACTCTGTGCGACCCCACAGACGGCAGCCCACCAGGCTCCGCCGTCCCTGGGATTCTCCAGGCAAGAACACTGGAGTGGGTTGCCATTTCCTTCTCCACTGCATGAAAGTGAAAAGTGAAAGTGAAGTCGCTTAGTCTTGTCCAAGTCTTAGTGACCCCATGGACTGCAGCCTACGAGGCTCCTCCGTCCATGGGATTTTCCAGGCAAGAGTACTGGAGTGGGGTGCCATTACCTTCTCCGACTAGGCTCCACCAAAGCCTTTGTCTCTTCTAAAACATATTTACATATATATCTTAAGATGCCAGTGGAATCATGGAAATGGATGGTTTGTTAATATCCCATGGCTTACTGCTCTGTATGATGATGCATCCTTGAACACATCATTGTATTTCCTAACTCTGACTTGATTAAACATTTGATTCCATGAAGAATCTCAAATCAATCTTTGCCCAAACAATCAACTATTTGTGACACATTTTATTATTTTTCTAACTGAATTAATTATCTGTTGTTGCACAACAAATTACCCTCCAAACTCACCAACTTAAAACAACACACATTTAGTTTCTCATAGTCTCTGTGGTTCAGGAATCCAGGTGTTACTTAGTTAGATTCTGGCATAAGTTTTCTCATGAAGTTGTAGTCAATTCATAAATCAGGGTTATGTTCTCATATGAAAGCTTAACAGGGGAAGAATCTACTTACGAGCACACTCATGTTGTTTTTTGCATACTTCAGTTCCTTGTAAGCTATTGAACTGAGAGCCTTAGTTTCTTGTTGACTATTGGCTGGAGACCTCCCTCAATTCCTTGCCAGGTGGGTCTCCCCACCGGGCAGTTTACAACACTGCAGCTTGCTTGCTTCAGGATGAGTAAGAGAGAATGCCTAAAATGAAATCCACAGTCCTTTCAAAACCTAATCTTGGATGTGACATTCCATCACCTTCTAGCTGCATTTTATTCACTAGAAGTTAATCACTAAATTAAGCACACAGTCAAGGGGAGGGATGATACTAGGAAGTGGGGTCACTGGGGCCCTCCTAGAGACTGTTCACTATACCTATTAGGGCAGATGAGAATCATTTATAGTCAAGTACTTGTAAACTGATACTCCTCAAACTCTCCCATCTTTTGAGTCCTACACTTTTCATAATATCAAAATAAGACGGTTCGTGCAGCTATCTCAATACTGTACAAAGTATTAATTACATCTACCTCTGTCACTAGTATAATCTCTTAGATTTCCATGGAGGGCTTATGTTCAGATGAGTCCATCCATCAGTTCCTCATCATAGCCTGCCCCTGATAGCTTTTCTTCACTTTGGGGTCTGCAATGGACTCTTTTCCTCTTCTTTCATATCCTGAAGTACCAAAGATTAGGATATTTTATTTAACATATTTCTGTTTAAATTTTAGAGCTAATAGAAGGTAACTACAGTCTTATTGAAAACATGCTCAAATTTAAAAGAAGGTATCGTTGTTCCTAGAAATATATTGGCCATTCTCCCTCTTTAGGTGCTTATCCATGGTGGGGAACCCGTGTCCTATGGTGTACTATCTTAACCTCCTGATAGGTTACTGGGGCTCTTTTCCCTCTCCAGCTTTGTAATACATACATTACTTCCTCATCTTCTGGAAACTCAAAATTTCTTTGTTTATTTTGGGATCCTTGTGCTAGGTGGGACCATCTTAATCCACCTCTGAGATTTTAGAAAGGTTGATTCTTGAATGAGAAGGGGTTGAAGCTTCCATCCATTCAATTAAACGGGGCTACATGAGCCACATAAAATTTTCCACTTTCCACTCAAAGGCCAGGTAATGTCCACATACCTAGGGACACTGAGAAAAGGCAGTTTTGGTAAAGACACAAAAATACCTACAATGCCTTTTCCTCAGGGTGACATGTGCCTGCTCCTCTAACATTTACACAATCAGGAAGGGCCATTCAAGCAGTGAGTCAAGAAAATTCATTTCAGTGTTAATTTCTGTGCCCATCTAGATGAAGAAGAAAATGGCAGTCTATTCCAAAATGTTTTTGGAGTTCTCTTTCAGGTCCCTGTTATAAGAGTGTAATCTCATTTCAGAAAGAAGAAAATACCTATCCATATAACATACATAAAACAAATCTAGAGGAAAAAACAACTGGTAGAGAAGCTATATCTGAGGAGTGAGGTTATTTTGAACGAGTTATGTGCCAGAGAAATAGGACTAAGTAGAGTGATTTTTACCTTATATAGTGCACATATGGCTTACCTGGTGGCTCAGATGGTAAAAAACCGCCTGCACTGTGGGAGACCCACGTTCGATTCCTGGGTCTGGAAGATTCGTTGGAGAAGGAAATAGCAACCCACTCTAGTCTTCTTGCCTGGAAAACCTCATGGACAGAGCAGGCTGGTGGGTTACAATCCATGGGGTTACAAAGAGTTGGACACGAATGAGCAACTAACATAGTGCCTATATATGTATGTTTTTAAAAAACTAATGTAGTATTTTTGTCATTGTATTTAAAAGTTAGGAATAAAGCATCCTGGCTTTAAAGAAAAGAATAGGCAAATAAACAGATGTCAGCTTCACAATATTCCCCAGCAATGCTAAGTACCAGAAAATAATGGAACATATAGTATAATTTTGATGGCAAAATTTTGCACAAACAGCTATTTTTCCATTCCTGTGGTAACAGAAGGATATCCTCCAGTATTTAAAGGCTTAACAAGTACACCATGCTCATACTCATAAGGAAAAAAATGTGTACGTGTGATATCTGAATTTCTATGTTTTATTCCAGTTCCTCAGGTAAAGACTCAAAATAAAGAATCAACAAATGTATGTCAAGTATAAAATGACTGAAGAAGGTAAATATCAGTAAAACAGAGAATTCGTTAATCCATTCAACAAGTATTTAACTGAATACTAATTTTGTATCAGGTACACTTCTAAGGTCTTAAACGAATCATCAGCAAATGAAACAAAGACCTCTATTAAAAAACCCAGAATTGCCAAAGCAGTCTTGAAGAAAAAGAGCACAACAGGAGGCATAAACCTCCCAGATTTCAGACAATACTACAAAGCTACAGTAATCATGGGCTTCCTAGGTGGCACCAGTGGTAAAGAACATGTCTGCCAATGCAGGAAAGTTAAGAGATGTGGGTTTGATTACTGGAATTAGAAGATCCCCTGGAGGAGAGCATGGCAACCCACTCCAGTATTCTTGCCCGAGGAATCCCATGGACAGAACCTGGCAGGCTACAGCCCGTGGGGTCACAAACAGTTGGACATGACTGAAGTGACTTAGCATGCACACACACAGTAATCAGAACAGTCTGGGATTGGCACAAAACAGACAGACAGATCAAGGGAACAGAAGAGAGAGCCCAGAAATAAACCCACACACCAATGGGCAATTAATCTCTGACGAAGGAGGCAAGCATATGCAATGGAGAAAAGACAGTCTCTTCAGCAAATGGTGTTGGTAAAGTCAGGCAGCTGCATGTAAATCAATGAAATTAGAACAGACCCTTACACCATACACAAAAATAAAATGGCTTAAAGACTTAAATATAAGACATGATACCATAAAACTCCTAGAAGAGAACATAGGCAAAACATTCTCTGACATAAACAGTACCAATATTTTCTTAGGTCAGCCTCCCAAGGCAATAGAAATACAAGCAAAAATAAACAAATGGAACCTAATCAAACTTATAAGCTTTTGTACAACAAAGGAAATTATAAACAAAATGAAAAGACAACCTACAGACTGTAGAAAACATTTGCAACGAGACCAATAAGGGCTTAATTTTCAAAATATATGAATAGCATGTACAACTCAGTAACATAAAACCAAATAACCCAATTGAAAAAATTGGCAGAAGACCTAAATGTCCAAAGAAGGCATACAGATTGCCAACAAGCACATGAAAAGATGCTCAACACAGCTACAATGAGGTAACACCTCACACTGGTCAGAATGGCCATTATTAAAAAGTCTACAGATAACAAATGCTGAGACAGTGTGGAAAAAAGGGAACCCTTCCACACTGTTGGTGGGAATGTAAATTGGTATGGCCACTATGGAAAGCAGTATGGAGGTTCCTCAAAAAAGCTAAAAAATAATTACCATATGATCCAGCAATCCCACTCCTGGGCATATAACTGGCAAAAGTATAATTCAAAGAGACACATGCACCCTCATGTTCACAGCAAAACCATTCACAATAGCCAAGGCATGGAAACAACCTAAAAGTACATCAACAGATGAATGGATAAAGAAGATGTGCCACATACAAGCACTGGAATACTGCTCAGCCATAAAAAAAAATGAAATAAAACAATTTGCAGCAACATTGATATAAACAGAGATTACCATATTAAGTGAAGCAAGTCAAAAAGGGAAAGGCAGATACCATAGGATATCAATCCTATGTGGAATCTAAAATATGACACAAGTGAACTTATCTATAAAACAGAAACAGACTCACAGACATAGAGAATAGACTTGTGGGGGCCAAGGGGGAGGAGGGATGGGAGAGGGATGGAGTTGGAATTTGGGGTTTGTAGATGCAAACTAGTAAATACAGAATGGATAAGCAGCAAGGTCCTACTGTATATATAGGGAACTATATTCAATATCCTATGATAAACTATAATGAAAAAGAACATAAAAAAGATTACATATATGTATACAACTGAATTATTTTCTTGTACAGCAGAAATTAACACAACATTGTAGATCAAATACACTTCAATTAAAATAAAACAAAACAAAAAACAAAACAAGGCTCTCTGCTCTTATAGAACTTACATCATAATATGCTACCTAGTTCCATTAAAAAAAAGATTCCTGGTAAAAGGCCCCTAGAATATAGGGAACGTGGGTCCCTGTCACCATTACCACAATGACACTTCAGAGATAAATGTAAAAATCTTAAATAAACCAATGAAAACAATATAGTACTATATTAGAAACATAATATTCCCAAAATAGTATGTAGCTTTTAATCTCAGAATATAAGATTCACTTATTAATAGTAAATTTATTAATATTGTCCATTAGTAATAGGTCAGAGGAGAAAAGCAACATAATTGTTCCTGCAGATGCTATAAAATTATCCAACAAAATTTACTATCTATTCCTCAGGAAAGTCTTCTTAGAAAATAAGCAAGGGAGGAAACTTCCTTAACATTTCAGTGAATAACAAAATCTAGAGGCAGCATTCTGAAATATATATATACACACACATATACATATATATGTTTATTTCAGGAACAAAATATTACCTTTAATGTCTTCATTATTATTTAATTAAACTTAGTAAATTTGAAAAACAATAATAAAGCTAAGGGAAATAAGCTACAGTTATTAAAGAGAAAATATTTTATAAACTATTGCTTTGACAGCCTAGAAGACTCAAGAAACTTAAACAAATATCATTCAAACTACAGAATTTAGGAAAATGTCCAGATGCAAAGATAAACACAAAATATGAATAGTTGCTTCTTTTCACCAGCAGTAATCTAGTCAAATTACAAAGATGAAAAAATTATAATGGTGAAATTATTTTAACCTGTGTCATCAAAAATAATTAGGCAAATTTATAAGTACCTCTAATAAGAAATCAGTGAAAAACAAATTAGAGACTTGTGTGTTATCTATATAAAGAGAATTAGAAAATATATGGAGAGATATAAAAGGAGAATACAAACAGAGATATACCATGTTCCTGAGTGAGAATATTAAATATTATGAAGGTAATTATTTAATTCTTTTCAAATAATTTAAAGGCTTAATGTGATACCAGTACAATTTTTCTTGAGTTCTTCTAAGTTTCACTAAACAAAGTAAAAATATACCTCATTTTTTAAAGTACAGAGTCTTGAATTGTATGAAAATTCCAGCAAAATAAGTAAAATGAGATGAAAAGAGTCATGAAGAGAAATTTGTCTTACAAGATAATAAAGCCTACAATAAACCTTTAGTTATCAAGATGCTATGTATTAGGGCAAGAATTGACAGTTTGATCAATGGAGCAATATAAACATTTCAGAAACCAATACTCTTATATGTAAGAATTTAATATATAGCTAAATTTCCACCAAAAATCAGTAATGTAAAGGGAAGAGTATTCAATAAATGATGCTGGAACAATTGGTTAGGTCTTTGGGGTAAAATAAAGCTCAACTGAAATGACTTAGTGATGTGCTTAAAATTAAGACAAAATAAAACTAAACCAACGTAAACTAAACTAAACTAGAAAAAAACGGTAAATGAGCATTCTGTAAACCCTCAGAAGAGGAAATTTTTTCTAAGAATGAAAAACACAGAAATCACAAAGCAAAAAACAATCCAAAAAACAGTGGATTTAATTACTTTAAAACCTGTTTCTTGTAAGTTACCATAAAATAAAATTGAAAGAAATTTGAGAACCTGGGTAATTACTGTTGATAGACATAGTATTCTTGACAAATGAATGGATAAAGAAGATGTGGTATAAATACACAATGACATATTGTGTGTGTGTGTGTGTGTGTTGGTCGCTTGTGTCTGACTTTGCAATCTCATGGATATACCTCGCTGGGTTCCTCTGTCCATGGAATTTTCCAGGCAAGAATACTGGGGTGGGTTGCCATATCTCTCTGCAGGAGATCTTCCCAACCCATGGACTGAACCTGGGTCTCCTGGACTGCAGGCAGATTCTTTACCATCTGAGCCACCAGGGAAGCCCCCAGTGATATATTACTCAGCCATTAAAAAGAATGAAATAATGCTATTTGCAGCATGGATAGACCCAGAGATTATCACACTAAGGAAAATAAGTCAGAAAGAGAAAGGGAAATACCATGCTATCACGTATTTGTGGAATCTAAAATACGGTTCGGTTCAGTTCAGTAGCTCAGTCGTGTCTGACTCTTTGCGACCCCATCAACTGCAGCATGCCAGGCCTCCCTGTCCATCACCACTCCCAGAGTTTACAAAAACTCATATCCATTGACTCAGTGATGCCATCCAACCATCTCATCCTCTGTCATTCCTGTTCCTCTTGCCTTCAATCTTTCCCAGCATCAGGGTCTTTTCCAATGAGTCAGCTCTTCGCATCAGGTGGCCCAAGTATTGGAGTTTCAGCTTCAACATCAGTCCTTCCAATGAACATTCAGGACTGATTTCCTTTATGATGGGACTCGTTGGATCTCCTTACAGTCCAAGGGACTCTCAAGAGTCTTCTCCAACACTGCAGCTCAAAAGCATCAATTCTTCCATGCTCAGCTCTCTTTATAGTCCAACTCCCATATCTATACATGACTACTGGAAAAACCATAGCCTTGATGAGATGGACCTTTGTTGGCAAAGTAATGTCTCTGCTTTTTAACATGCTGTCTAGGTTGGCCATAACTTTTCTTCCAAGGAGTAAGTGTCTTTTTATTTCATGGATGCAGTCACCATTTGCAGTGATTTTGGAGCCCCCCCAAAATAAAAGTCTTCCACTGTTTCCCCATCTATTTGCCATGAAGTGATGGGACCAGATGTCATGATCTTTGTTTTCTGAATGTTGAGCTTTAAGCCAATCTTTTCACTCTCCTCTTTCACTTTCATCAAGAGGCTCTTTAGTTCTTCTTCACTGTCTGCAATAAGGATGGTGTCATCTGTATATCTGAGGTTATTGATATTACTCCTGGCAATCTTGATTCCAGCTTGTGCTTCTTCCAGCCCAGCGTTTCTCATGATGTACTCTGCATATAAGTTAAATACGCATGGAGACAATATACAGCCTTGACATACTCCTTTTCCTATTTGGAACCAGTCTGTTGTTCCATGTCCAGTTCTAACTGTTGCTTCCTGACCTGCATACAGATTTCTCAAGAGACAGGTTAGGTGGTCTGGTATTCCCATCTCTTTCAGAATTTTTCACAGTTTATTGTGATCCACAGAAGACTCTTGAGAGTCCCTTGGACTTCAGGGAGATCCAACCAGTCCATCCTAAAGGAGATCAGTCCTGGGTGTTCGTTGGAAGGACTGATATTGAAGCTGAAACTCCAATACTTTGGCCACCTCATGCAAAGAGCTGACTCATTGGAAAAGACCCTAATGCTGGGTAGGATTGGGGGCAGGAGAAGGGGACGACAGAGGATGAGATGGTTGGATGGCATCACTGACTCGATGGACATGGGTTTGGGTAAACTCCGGGAGTTGGTGATGGACAGGGAGGCCTGGCGTGCTGCAGTCGATGGGGTTGCAAAGAGTCGGACACAACTGAGCGACTGAACTGAACTGAACTGACACAGTCAAAGGCTTTGGCATACTCAAAAAAGCAGAAATAGATGTTTTTCTAGAACTCTCTTGCTTTTTTGATGATCCAGCGGATGTTGGCAATTTGATCTCTGGTTCCTCTGCCTTTTCTAAAACCAGCTTGAGCATCTGGAAGTTCACGGTTCATGTACTGTTGAAACCTGGCTTGGAGAATTTTGAGCATTACTTCGCTAGTGTGTGAGATGAGTGCAATTGTGTGGTAGTTTGAGCATTCTTTGGCATTGCCTTTCTTAGGGATTGGAATGAAAACTGACCTTTTCCAGTCCTGCGGCCACTGCTGAGTTTTCCAAATTTGCTGGCATATTGAGTGCAGCACGTTCACAGCATCATCTTTCAGGATTTGAAATAGTTCAACTGGAATTCCATCACCTCCACTAGCTTTGTTTATAGTGATGCTTCCTAAGGTCCACTTGACTTCCCATTCCAGGATGTCTGGCTCTAGGTGAGTGATCACACCATCGGGATTATCTGGGTCATGAAGATCTTTTTTGTACAGTTCTTCTGTGTATCCTTACCACCTCTTCTTAATATCTTCTGCTTCTGTTAGGTCCATACTGTTTCTGTCCTTTATTGAGCCCATCTTTGCATGAAATATTCCCTTGGTATCTCTAATTTTCTTGAAGAAATATGGTACAAATGAATATATCTATGAAACAAAAGCAGGCTCACAGACATAGAGAAGAAACCAAGGGGAAGGAGAGAAGGGAGAAGAAAGGCTCCTGTCTGGAAAATAATTTTGAAAAAGTATACCAAAATAGTTAAATATTAATGTCCTTTGACTTAAGTAACCTCATTAATTGAAATTTATGTTTTTAAAACAGATGCTATTTAAAAACAGCTTGGGGGAAGAGGGGTGGGATGAATTGGGAGACTGAGATGACATATATACACTACTATATGTAAAACAGATAATTAATGAGAACCTACTGTATAGCACACAGAATTCTACTGAATGTTCTGTGGTGACCTAAATGGAAAGGAAATCTAAAAAAGAGTGGATATATGTATGTGTATACCTGATTCGCTTTGCTATATAGCAGAAACTAACTCAACACTGTAAAGCAACTATACTCCAATAAAAACTAATAGAGATAAATAAAAATTAAAAAATAAAAAACTAGTAACAAATAAAAGCAGTTCAATTATATAATAATAGAGAAGAACCATTACATGTTGATAGGTTAGTAATAATACATTTTTAGTAATTTTAAACCATTCTCATTGAGAATGGATTAAAAAAAGTTCTGCACTCAATATACCAGCAAATTTGGAAAACTCAGCAGTGGCCACAGGATTGGAAAAGGTCAGTTTTCATTTCAATCCCTAAGAAAGGCAATGCCAAATAATGTTCAAACTACTGCACAATTGCACTCATCTCACACGCTAGCAAAGTAATGCTCAAAATTCTCCAAGCCAGGCTTCAGCAATACGTGAACTTCCAGATATTCAAGCTGGATTTAGAAAAGGCAGGGGAACCAGAGATCAAACTGCCAACATCCACTGGATCATCGAAAAAGCAAGAGAGTTCTAGAAAAACATCTACTTCTGCTTTATTGACTACGCCAAAGCCTTTGACTGCGTGGATCACAATAAACTGTGGAAAATTTTGAAAGAGATGGGAATACCAGACCACCTGACCTGCCTCCTGAGAAATCTGTATGCTGCTCAAGAAGCAACAGTTAGAACTGGACATGGAACAACAGACTGGTTCCAAATCAGGAAAGGAGTACGTCAAGGCTGTATATTGTCATCCTGCTTATATGCAGAGTACATCATGAGAAATGCTGGACTGGATGAAATACAAGCTGGATCAAGATTGCCGGGAGAAATATCAATAACCTTGGATATGCAGATGACACCACCCTTATGGCAGAAAGTGAAGAACTAAAGAGCCTCTTGATGAAAGAGAAAGAAGAGAGTGAAAAAGTTGGCTTAAAATTCAACATTCCGAAAACTAAGATAACGGCATCTGTTATTTTTTGGGGCTGAAAATCACTGCAGATGGTGACTGCAGCCATTAAATTAAAAGACACTTGCTCCTTGGAAGAAAAGTTATCACCAAACTAGACAGCATATTAAAAAGCAGAGACATTACTTTGCCAACAAAGGTCCATCTAATCAAAGCTATGGTTTTTCCAGTAGTCATGTATGGATGTGAGAGTTGGACCATAAAGCAAGCTGAGTGCCAAATAATTGATGCTTTTGAACTGTGGTGTTGGAGAAGACTCTTGAGAGTCCCTTAAACTGCAAGGAGATCCAATCAGTCCATCCTAAAGGAAATCAGTTTGAACCATTCTCAGAGAAATTATTCTATAATATTGAAAAATATTCACAGTAGAAATAAAAATTAGAATGAAAATTCACTTACAAAGCATAATCATAAATTTGTATATATCTATGCACACACATGTGCAAATACTAACATGTGCATACATAATAATGACTATGAGAAAATATTCAAAACCTAATTTTATCTTTATGGGTGGATTATGACTATTTTGGGGGCTTCCCTGGTGGCTCAGCTAGTAAAGAATCCGCCTACAGTGTGGAAGACCTGGGTTCGATCCCTGGGTTGGGAAGATCCCCTGGAGGTGGGCATGGCAACCCACTCCAGTATTCTTGCCTGGAGAATCCCCATGGATGGAGGAACCCAGCCGGCTGCAGTCTATGGGGTTGCAAAGAGTCAGACACAATTCAGCAACTAAGCACAGCATAGCATAGGACGTGACTATATCTGGGGCTTCCCTGGTGGCTGAGACAGTACAGAATCTGCCTGCAATGCTGGCGACCCAGGTTCCATCCCTGGGTGAGAAAGATCCTCTGGAGAAGGGAATGGCTACCCACTCTAGTATTCTTGCCTGGAGAATTCCATGAACAGGGGAGCCTGGCAGGCTACAGTCCATAGGGTCACAAAGAGTTAAACACAACTGAGCAGCTAACACTTTCACATTACTGTATTTCTCGTGTTTTCTTTACTATTTTTTTTTTGGTAATTTTGAAACTATATTTTTATGAAAATATTATATATTTTCCTTCCAGTTTTATTGAGATATAATTGAGATACAGCACTGTATGAATTTAATGTATACAGCATAATGATTTGACTTCTGTACACCATAAAATGATTGGCTTCCCTTGTGGCTCAGCTGGTAAGGAATCCACCTGCAACGCAGGAGACCTGGGTTCGATCCCTGGGTTGGGAAGATCCCCTGGAGAAGGGAAAGGCTACCCACTCCAGTACTCTGGCCTGGAGAATTCCATGGACTGTATAGTCCATGGGGTCACAAAGAGTCGGACACATCTGAACAACTTTCACTCACATCATAAAATGATTATTACAAGTTTACTTGAATAGCTATTATCTCACAGATACAAAATAAATGAAAACAATTTTTTTCTTGTTTAGAGAAGTCTTAGGATTTACTCTCCTGACAACATTCACATATAGCATGTGTGCATACATGTGTGCTAAATTGCTTCAGTCGTCTCTGACTCTTTGCAAACTCATGGATTTGTAGCCCACCAGGCTCCTCTGTCCATGAGATTCTCCAGGCAAGAATACTGGAGTGGGCTGCCATTTCCTCCTCCAGGGGACCTTCCTGACCTAAGGATTGAACCCATGTCTCTTACATCTCCTGCATTGGCAGGTCGGTTCTTTACCACTAGCGCCACCTGGGAAGCTCCCACATATAGCATACAGAAGTGTTAATTATACTTATTATGGTGTATTAAATACTTTACATCCCTAGTACTCCTTTATCTTAAAACTGGAAGTTTGTATCTTTTGGCTGCCTTCATCCAATACTATATTTTTATCATTTAATTTTGAGATGAAGGATAAGGGAATACTTCTAAACTCCAGGACACATCCATTCATATACTTTCTGAATAAATATTTACCAAATGTCTACTAGTGCAAGATACTGTGTCAATTCCTCAGAAAACAAAGGATGAACAAAGTAGGCACACTTCCTTCCCCCAGTGACCTTCAGTCCAGGTGCCTCTCAAGAGCTATATTTCTGGTTTTCAGCTTTTCTTTTTCTAGTATTATCTCAGTCAGAATAAATAGGTTGCATTTTCTTTTACTCAGAAAAAAAAATAGCTTGCTTTATTGCAAAGAAAACCTAGCAACCAGTTCTCTTAACTTCCTATCCTTTTGCTCTCATAGGCAGCCCTCCCCTGGAGCTAACTTTTTTTTTCTGAAAGATGACTGTGTCATCAGCAGCAGCCAAATTGCCAAATGACACCTTCCTTTCTCTCTGATGTGTTATCAGCCCAGGAGCTCAGTTTAGCAGAGTTCTGTGCTGAGGTCCCTAAAGGAATGAATTGTTTCTTTTAAATAAGCTCTAATATGAGTTCTAGGAAGAGCTGCAGTAAACTACATTTTCCCTCAAGATTTTGCTGTTATTTCTACAATATAGTGTGTGTGTGTATGTGTGTGTGTGTGTGTGTAAACAATGCACTAGTGCATAAGCACTCAACACATAATCTATGTGCACTATATTTCCCAAATGAAACTTTAAAATTTATGAGAATATATTTAATAAATGATTCCAAAATTAACCTTCACTAATGCTATTGCCCTTTTAATTACTGATTAGCTCGGCAAAATTTTAAAGCATATTTTTCCTCCAGTTGGAAACAGCTTTTGTCAGGTAATCAGTCAACATTTATTGAATCCCTTCTAAGTGGCAGTAACAATCCTAGCTGCTGGGGATATTGAGATGAGTGAGGCAGTCTTTACCCTTATGTCTCTACCAGGGTTGAGTGTAAAGTGTAGAGAACAGAACAATGTCGTGAGCTAAGGGTTATATTCACGGTTTGTTCAAGAAGCACTGGGAACCAAAGGAGAGATCATCTCACAAATTTTCTTAACTGTACACTATGCTAAACTTGCAAAGATGTATAGAAACTTGAATGGTACACAAAATAAGCAAAGGCAAAGATGGGGTACCTGACAAGTTAAGCAACCCAGTAGAGTGTGTACTAGGATAATTTATTAAGCCACTAATGGTTGTCTTGCTTCTGCAGCTGTAAAAAAAAAAAACGGGGAAGACTGAGTTCTTTGTATTTTTCTCATTGTTTCTATTCCTCTGCATTCTGACAAATTATCAAGCACTATTCTAAATCCTTTTTATAGCTATTAATTCAACAAATCTTCATGATAACACCATGAATAAGAAATTATCATCATCTCTAGCTTACATATAATAAAACTGGAGCATAGAGTAAATAAGTAATTTACTGGGTGAGTGACAAATCAGAATTCAAACAGAGGCAGACTGAGTCAAACCCTTTATTCTGCAACCATCACCCAAAGGATTCCTATGCAGAATATATAAAGAACTCCCACAAATCAAGAAGATAAACACAGAAAAATCATCACAGGTTATAACACAGAAGAAGAAATCAGAATGGGCAATGAAAAGGCAAAAAGATGTTCAGCCTCATCTGTACTCAGCAAAATGCAAAATAAAGCATAACATAATGCCATTTTCTCTTATCAAATATGCAAACACTAAAAAATTTGACAATATCAGTTTTTTTGCAAAAATTTTGGGACCAGAGAATTCTCATACATCACTGGTAAGAATATAAACTGGCATAACAATTTTGAAAAGTAATTGGTAGCAATTAGCAAAATTAAAACTACTCCCTGGTATGGCTCTGTGGTAAAGAATCCTCCTGCCAATGCAGAAGACGCAGGTTTGATCCCTGGGTCAGGAAGATCCCTTGGAGAAGGAAATGGCAACCCACTCCAGTATTCTTGCCTGGGAAATCCCCCAGACAGAAGGTGCCTTGCAGTCTACAGTCCATGGTGGTGGCAAAAGAGTCAGACATGACTTAGTGACTAAACAACAACAAACCTTCTGATCCAGCAGTCATATATGTAATCACAAAACATATATGATGAAAGTGATTAGTTCATTGCTTATGATACTATAAATCTGACAACAGAAATGTCTATTATAAAGGAAATTGACAAATAAAACTTATGTTTATAATCATGCAATGAAACACTCTATAGTAAATAAAACTTTTGAACTATATAGAGATTATCTGTGTCTACAGGCAATTAACCATCAATAATTCTGGGTTGTAGAGAACTGGTATTTGTCATAACATTCTTTGTGTTTCTCATATCTTTAAAATTTCTCAGAAAAAAAAGCACCATCTTTTAGGAAAGAGATCTTTAGTGTATATATCCTATGGATATGCATAACAATATTAGAACATATTTAATGTCATAAAGATATCTCTGGAGAAACAGAAGTCTGGGAAATTCATAGGAGGGAGCCACTTCCACAAGCACTTGAACTTCTTACCACAGAGCTGACAAACACATGATCAAAAGATAACAAAATGCTTCTGAACACCTGAATGAGGAACAGAGGATGTCTCGAGTGGGTAGCCCACCTACTCTAAAGAAGCAAGAGGACTCTGAAGGCTGTATTACTGGCATTGATACTGTGTCTAGCTTGCTAAGAATCCACTTTTGCCAGAAGTTTAATTTTAAACAGTCATCCCACGTTTCCTGGATGCAGCTTTCCATCCAGCATCCACTACAGGAAAGATCACCACATAGCTTTCCTCCTACTTTGTTCCCAGGGCTGCATGCTTTGGCTTGATCCTGACTTCATGGCTCTCTAGTCAAATGGAAGTGTGAGTGCCCCTTTATTCTCCCGGGGGGAAACATCTGCCCTCCCTGAGTGCGGCCATGCTGTGAAAAGATAGATTATAGAGTACTGCTTTATAGCCGCTTCTTCAGTAGCTCATCACCAGGCAAAATGTCACAGCAGCTGGTGCTCATCAATTCACCCTCTGTGATTTCAAATAGCAATTAAAACTGTGAACTCCTAATTGCCTCATTTCTAGCCACATTTTAGAGTAATTAATAAGTAATTGAGTAATGGGTTAATAATAGCTTTAATCATTTTTCTAATGATCAGTTCCTGCATATAGTCACCTTTATGACCCATGGGGAATGCTGCACTCAGGTCATATCTGGCTAATAGCCCCCAAGTCAATCCTGCAAGGAAATCATTTCTTACCAGGGAAATTTGCTTTCATGCCCCCAAAGCAGTTAAAAAAAATTCAACCTTCCACCTGTGAATTGTCAGACATCTTTAAAGAAATTTTTTCCTTCTCTTACATGTCCTGTCCCTTTACTCTCATCCAATTTATTCTCCCACTGAAACTCAGAGGGAGGTGTCAACATCCAGGAGTGATTTCTAATTGCAGTGAAGCCTTATCGCATGCCCACTACTGAACACAGGCTTCCTTGGTAAAAACATTTACCTGGATTTCCAGTTCTGTTTCATCATAATTACAGCTTAAATCAGCTGTTAGATATGACGGGAGTTATTAACCCTTTGGGTTTTGATTCAAGGGAAAGGATTGCCACTGCAAAACTACTCAGACCATCAGGAAAGCTGTAAGCAAGAAGTACAGACAGTCATAAACAGATATCCCAAAGAGGATGAAACTGCCAGGCTCATGATGAGCCCCAGAAGTTGAGGGCTAGGATGACCAGGTCATTTAGAAATGGGTCAGAAAAACACTGGGTAGATAAAATGGGTGAAGGGGGTCAAAAGGTATGAACTTCCAGTGGTAAAATAAATAAGTCAGAAGGATGTAATTTATAGCATAATTAATAATATTGTATTGCATATTTGAAAATTGCTAAGAGAACAGATCTTAAAAGTCCTCAACATAAGAAAAAAAATTTTTAACTGTGTATGGTGACAGATGTTAACTAGACATTGTGGTGATCATTTTGCAATGTATACAAATACTAAGTCATTATGATGTGCACCTGAAACTAATATAATGATATATGTTAGCTGTGCCTCAATTTTAAAAAGCCATAAAATATGGCAACACATGCTAAGTCACTTCAGTCGTGTCCGACTCTGTGACCCTATGGACCGTAGCCCACCAGGCTCCTCTGTCCAGGGATTCTCCAGGCAAGAATACTGGAGTTTCCATGCCCTCCTCCAGGGGATCTTCCCAACCCAGGAATCAAACCCACATCTCTGCATTGGCAGATGGATTCTTTACCACTAGTGCCACCTGGGAAGCCCAAAGTATGGCAATACCTAAGACTATTTTCTCTTTGCTATTAGAAAAAGAAGAACATTGGAAGTCTCTATCAAATATCACCAACCTCCAATCTTAGGGGGTTGGAAATGGGAACTCTAAAGATGCAGAAAGAGAGATCAGCATTATGACTGTGGATATGAGACTACTGGAGAAAATTTTAATAGGTCTTGGTTGGTAGAGGGTCTTTTCAGACAAAGAGGTCTTTGTATTCACAACTTCTCACTCTCAACTGAATGGAAATACACTAAAATACTTCCCTTAACAAAGCAAAACTGAAATAGCTCTCCGCTACCCTTCCCTTCCCCTCTAATGACTACCTTGTCTCACCAACAGGTTTTCCATCTTCAGTGACCCACCAGGAATAAGTCCATCCCAGTGTGCAGACAGTTCCATAGTATTAAAACAGTGTTTCTCAAGGAGGCATTGGGTATTAGAAACTTGGAGAAGAAAGGTATCAAGGTCACAGATGGGCAGAGCTATAGAGTATGGCCTCCTTATTTCTAATCTCAACTTATAGTTGAGAACAACTGCTGTAGAATTACATTGTGTTAACTTCTCATTGTTGAGTGTTTTGATCAGTCCTCTCATGATGAAATCAAAACTCTGTTCCTGCTAGTTAGATCCATATCTGGGAGACCTACAGTTGATTAAAACATATTTACTCACTCTCTTAGGTTGAGTTGCCCAGAAATAAGACTCTGCAACCAAGATTTGATGCAGGCAGGTTTATTAAAGACTGTTCTTATGAACAATACCTGTAAGCAAATAGGAAAAACTAGATTCTGCTAAGAAAAAAGTTAAAGTGGTTTGTGGTTGCCCTGAGGTTATAGCCAATTTCATTGGAGCTCTGAAGTTGCGCTGGCCCTTCAGAGGTGTGCTAAAGAGACAAGGGGACTGGGTTCTGATATCTTTGCATCAGCCTGCCACTGAATGCAGGCTGCCCCTGGGGAGGGAGCATACCCTTCACCAAGGACAATTTCTGCAGAGGGACTCAGCCATGAGAAACTAGCAGTCAACCTTCCTGGTGACTAGAAGTGTCTCACTGCTGGAAGAAGGATCTAGATGACAGGTCTCAGCACCTACTGTATCCACATTCCTCCCTCTAAGTCCCCTTACTCAAGCCTATTCAAGTCCCCCAGCCTTGCCCAGCCCTTCTGATGCACAGGTCTGGTGGACTTCTCACAATACTGAGGCAACTTAGTTCATCTGCCTCAACCTGCTCTGTGAGGGCAGGATTTGCTTCATCCCTTCTCTCCTCTCCAGGAATTTGGCTCTCTTCACTTCCAAAAGTAAGCAACCACAACCACACATTTTCTGTTCAGAGACCTCCTTATAATCTTAGGTACTTCCTCAAAAACCTGTTAAAAAAGGTGACTAATCAAAGTCAAACGCAACTCTAAGGAAAGAGACTAGAATGCTTTCATACCCTGTGTCTGTCCTTCCCTTTAATTAGAAGTTAAGCAACTTCTAATTATCGAAATCCAAGACACATTTTTGTCCTCACATTGTTTGACATCTGTAGCATATGCCTTTATATTACACTTCAAAATTCCCTTCTCTCCTTCCCCCACATTTTTCTGACCTCACATTCTCTTCACACTCTGTTTACCTAATCTTATCTCTGAGATTCTAGATTCCTCTCTTCTGTTATCCCTAAAGCACCGGAACAGTATCTAGATTGGAGTAATAACCTCCAAATTATATTTGCCAGTATTATTCTTTCTTTACACATCAACCATATGCTGTTGATATCTGTCCATATCTTTAAATCTGGCTCATATATCCTTAGTTAGCAGTTTTGCTATGTATGTGTGATATGTGGGTGTACATGCTGGACATATTTGGACATTTGCATTCAAATATCTCAGACAAGTTACAAACAGTGTATCCTCCTTTTGGATAAACTCAATTCTCCTCTTATATTCCTGGTTTCAAGTAATGGTATTAGGAGACAGGCCCATCACGAAGCCATTAGAGGCTCCCGCTTCTCCTCTCACTCCACGTCTAATCAAACACCAAGTCTGTCTATTCTACTTGCTAAGTAGCTTTTGAAACTCTCCACTATTCTCCACATTGCTACTGGCCCTAGTAGAAGCCTCATAAATTCTCACCTAAACCTATTTAATAGCTTCCTAATGGGTTTCTTCACTCCATTCTCCCCTCATCTGATTCATTTTCCACACTGCTGCTAGAACGAGTTGCTTAAAACACACATCTGGTCTTACTGCTCCCTTCCTTAAAAGCTTTTAACTTCCAACAGCTTCTGGATAATGTTCAGGCTCTTTGTCATGACACTTAAAAAACTTCATGATCTGGCCCTTTCCCAGCTCTCTAGCTCCATATTCCACTGTACACATCCTTGTAATTTCAGAATCTATCATGTTTCTTATCCCACCATATCTTGCTTCTACTGACGCACTTGAAACATCTTTTCTCACATATGGCGACTTTTTCAGAAGTGAGTTATACTTTCATAGCATTTCTCATCTGACCACGTTATACAAGGAAAGTAACTACAAGGGCAAGGGCCAGTTGGTAGGTTACACCTGAGCATTTTGTGGTACATATGATGGGAGGGATGAAGATGAATGGAAACTATGGTCAATTTCTGGAGATAAAGAAATGTACCACCATGGCTTCAAAATTTAAGCTAGAAAAAATAAATTTTAGAGGATATTTACAATTCTGAGAAGACATGAATCTAAATTCAATTTGCTACTGATACAATGCAACAAATGTTGAAGGGAAAACACAGCCAAATTATTACCATTGGAAAACAGAAAGAGATCAAACCAACATATCTGCGATTTTAGGTTCATAAAAAGATGTTCAAAGGAGGATGGATTAAAGGCAACAAAATGCCCACTGAATGCCATTAGTTCTACTATGCACACAGAAGCCAGCCAGGTGGCAGCTTTCTTGGTTTTCTCTAGCTCATGGTGCCTGAGTGTAGCCACCCTGCTTTCCTGGAAATGGGCAAACCTGTGAGCCAAACCCATCCATAGTTGCCTGCCTAGATCAAAGGGGCCTGCTTACAAGTAATATTTCTGATATCTCCCTCTTTTATAACCTTCCAAATTAAAAGATGCTTGCTCCTTGGAAGGAAAGCTATGACAAACCTAGCTAGCATATTAAAAAGTAGCAATCACTTTGCCAACAAAGATTCGTATAGTCAAAGTTGTGGTTTTTCCAGTAGTCATGTACAAAAGTGAGAGCTGCACCATAAAGAAGGCTGAGTGCTAAAGAACTGATGCTTTCCAATTGTGGTGCTGGAGAAGACTCTTGAGAGTCCCTTGGACCGCAAGAAGATCAAGCCAATCAATCCTAAAGGAAATCAACCCTGAATGTTCATTGGAAGGACTGATGCTGAAGCTCAAGCTCAAACTCCAATCCTTTGGCCACCTGATGTGAAGAGCAGACTCACTGGAAAAGACCATAATGCTGAGAAAGATTAAAGGCAAAAGGAGAAGGGGGCAGCAAAGGGTGAGATGGTTAGATAGCATCACCGTCTCAACAGACTGAATTTGAGCAAAACCTGGGAGACAGTGAAGGACAGGGAAGTGTGGCGCACTGTAGTTCATGGACCCGCGAAGAGTCGGACATGACTTAGTGACTGAACAACAACAACAAGTGTAAAGGGGCAGGACCCTATGGGACCTACTGGGACAGACCTCTCTCCCATATCCTCTGCACTAGCCACCCCCTTGAAGTACCCAGATAATAGTATCTCATGCATATTTCCTGAATTTTTCAGATGCTACAAACCACCACCAAATGTAAAAAATTAACCGTTTGATAATCATGGACACTAGCCCCTGGACCTTCTGGAGCTTAAGGACTGAAAATGTCAACCACCCTGTTACCTCAAGGTCAACCAATATAGAACTATGCATGAGCTAATCACAAACCCCCACGTGGCCTTCAAAACTGCTTTGCTGAAACCTTTCAGGAAGTTCAAGTTTTTGAGAGGGCATGAGCCACATGTCTCCTTAAATGGCCCTGCAATAAAACTTTCTCTGCTCCAAATTCTGACTTTTCAGTTTGTTTGGCCTCACTACGTTATTAGGCACATAAATTTGCGTTCACTAACACAAATGTTAAAAGAGAAAAATCACAGGCTCAAACGGCATCCCTTGTGCTAAAGCCCAAGACACCAAACCTAGATTTAAGTACCTAACCTAACCGCAGTTTCAGCCTTCACCAGAAATGCAATGTTGATCAAGCAGTCTCTAATTTTTTGGTCAGCACCAATGAGGTAATCTGTCCCTAGACCCCATCCATCCCTTCAGAGGGAGAAGCAGCAATCTGCATGATAAAACCTTTGCCATTCCCTTGCTCCTCCCTCCTCCAAAAAAAAAAAGATGTCCTGGACTAAAAAATAATCCTTTTTGATGGGGGGAAAGTGAAAGTGAAAGTTGCTCAATAGTGTCTGACTCTTTGCGACCCCATGGACTATATACAGTCTATGGAATTCTCCAGGCCAGAATACTGGAGTGGGTAGCCATCCCCTTCTCCAAAGGATCTTCCCAATCCAGGGATTGATCCCAGGTCTCCCGCATTGCAGGTGGATTCTTTACCAGCTGAGCCACCAGGGAAGCCCTTTTTTTTTTTGAGGGGGAAGAAGGGTATTAATAGCTCCTCCTCTTCTTCCTATAAAAACCTTCCATTTTGTGTAATCTTTCAAAGAGCCATCCTAGCTGTTAGATGGGATGCTGCTCAATTCAAGAATTGATGAACAAAGCTAATTAGTTATTAAAATTTACCCTGTTCTCTTAAGACAGGAATTAATATGCCCACTGGATGAGATTCCAAGTCACTGATCTGAGGGATCTTAGTCATTTGCCTCTTTACCCACCTAAGCTGAAGACCTATATATCCATCTGCCTTCCATGGGAAGGCCTGTCTACCTCTCTCATCTATGATCTTTTAGGAAATAAACCCAACTGCTGCTTCTTTTGCTAGAATTACATAGGATTTGAAGGAAATCACCCCAGTGGGAAGAGAAAAAAGTGTAACTCTTCAGGAGGGGAAAATCATGGGGCAAATAAAACGTATCAGTACCTCAAAATAGAGTACTAAACTGAATAACCAGGGAAAATAGGTCAAAATTGTTAAAAAGAGTTCATTTAAGAAAATAGGAGAAAACTTTAAAGAATTCTAAATTCTACTCTCTGTTAATGAGATACTGCACTGAAAAAACACAGCTGGCTGTCACAGTAAAGAGCAATTTGACAATAACAAAGTGGTTTTTCAATAAAAAAAATCGTATTTGCCAAAGTGAAAAATTTAATAGAGGCAATGAACAAAAGAGTGTATGCTACCAGACACCAAATTAAATAGTTTAGTTACTGAAATAATCCTTACATAATGCAAAGCAAAAAGACAAAGAGAAATTATGAGTAAACTCATGGAGGAGAAACCCAGTGCTCCAATTTGAACAATGAGAGGACTGGAAGGAGAGAAAAGGGCAGATGAAGAAGAAATGGCAATAAAAGTTGAACTGGAAGAAAATTTCTCCCAGCTGAAAAGCCAAACACTGGCCAAAATTACTGAAAAAATATCTATGTACGTTTTAACATACCCTGGTGATATTTTGGAATCAAGTGATAAAAGTTCTAAAAGCTTCCATACAGAAAAGAATAATTACATAAAAAGAAAAGCAATCAGATTGGAACCAATATCTTCAAATAATACTGGATATACAGTATTAATGGAAGATTATTGTGAATTTTTAAGGAAAAGAGATGGTAATTCTGTATGACCACATCCAACTAAATTTTGTTCATTTGGGATGGCAAGGGATTTTTAGACATGCAAGCACTTAGAAAGTATTGTATCCATATTTCCTTTCTGAAAAAGAGAAACTCATAAAAGTGCTCTAGCCAAATGAAAATTGCATTAGCATAAAGATCTCAAGATGGTGCAAATTTAGCACACGAGAAACAGTAGCAATCAATGAGACTAGTGGTAATTCAATCTAAATAACAGTTGGTACTATCGTCCTGAAATATGTGGGAATTGTTAAGAATTCTTGAAATAGAAAGGACATAATGTAAGAAAAAATGAATAACAGTGTAAGAATAAACTTAAGAGCGCAGATTCTCAAGTCTAACTGCTACTTACATTGCTATTTAGCTATTATAATCAAGAACAAATAATTTAATTTCTTGCCTTGATTTCTTCCTCAGTATAATAGGATTGGTAATAGCACCTGTGTCATACAGCTACTGCAAGGAATAAATAAATTAGTACACATAAATGGCTAAGAAGAGTATTTGGCATACAGTAGGTGCTTAATAAATATCACTTATCATCATCATCATCATGGTTATTATTATTTTATCACTGAGAGGGCAAAAACATAATTACTACCTTATTATTAACACCACTAGGAAAAAACAAACATTGAAAATGTTTATTTAAACTAAGGAAGTCAGTGGAAAACTTGAAATAGGTTATGGAACTTTGAGATCAATCGAGAAAAGGGGAACAAACACTATTTAATTAATCTAACTAATTAACCAAGATAACAAATACAGGATAAGGAGCTTGTCAGAGGGGATGACTACACATCAAATTTTGGGTACACTGCATTTGACATCCTTCTTGGACAGTTAATTGGACATTTGGAATTCAATTTAAGAGAGAGACATCAGGATTGGGGCATATATTTTTGAATATGAAATTCAGAGATGTAGTTAAAGCATGAGAGAATTTCCAGAAGAAGGATCAGAGTAATGTGGAGTAGAAAGATCTGATAAAATTGTTTGATTTGGCCACTAGGAGATCACTAGTAACTTGGTGAAAACAAGCTCTATCATAGAAGACTGAAGAGGTGACTGAAGAGGTGATTACCCTGGCAGCATGGAGAATCAGATGGCTACACTTAATAACACTACCTGGGAAAAGCTACCATCAGGGAAGAATGTATCTGTCTCTGTGCAGAGAGAGAACCTTCACACATGTAATAACATTCTAGGAATAGGACACAAGCCATGGGCCAAAGAGACAATCATTCATTCAACAAATACGTTAAGCTAGCCTCTGGGGATACAGTGGTGAAAAGAACCGTTGTACACTCTTGGTGGGAATGTAAATTGGTAGAATCATGATGGAGAATAGTATGGTGGTCGAAAGACACCTGGAGTAACAGGCAAGTTTGAAACAGGGCAAAGGCTAAGAGTTTTGCCAAGACAATGCACTGGTCATAGCAAACACTCTCTTCCAGCAACACAAGACGACTCTACACGTGGACATCACCAGATGGTCAATACCAAAATCTGACTGATTATGTACTTTGCAGCCAAAGATGGAGAAGCTCTATACAGTCAGCAAAAACAAGACTGGGAGTTGACTGTGGCTCAGATCCTGAACTCCTTACTGCAAAATTCAGACTTAAATTGAAGAAAGTAGGAAAAATCATTAGGCCATTCAGACATGCAGATAACACCACACTAATGGCAGAAAGCAAAGAGGAACTAAAGAGCATCTTGATGAAAGTTAAAGAGGAGAGTGAAAAAGCTGGCTTAAAATTCAGCAGTCAAACAACTAAGATCATGACATCCATTCTATCACTTTCATGGCAAATAGATGGGGAAACAATGAGAGACTTTATTTTCTTGGGCTCTAAAATCACTGCAGATGGTAACTGCAGCCATGAAATTAAAAGATGATTGCTCTTGGAAGAAAAGCTATGACAAACCTAGACAGCATATTAAAAGGCAGAGACATCACTTTACTGACAAAGGTCCATATAGTCAAAGCTATGGTTTTTCTAGTTGTCATGAATAGATTTGACAGTTGGACCATAAAGTCTGAGTGCCAAAGAATTGATGCTTTTGAACTGTGTTGCTGGAGAAGACTCTTGAGAGTCCCTTGGACAGCAGGGAGATCAAACCAGTAAATCCTAAAGGAAATCAGTCCTGAATATTCATTGGAAGAACTCATGCTGAAACTGAAGCTCCAAAATGTTGGCCATTTGATGCGAAGAGCTGACTCATTGGAAAATACCCTGATGCTTGGAAAGGTTGAAGGCAGGAGGAGAAGGTGACGACAGAGGATGAGATGGTTGGATGGCATCATGACTCAAGGAACATGAGTTTGAGCAAACTCCAAGAGATGGTGAAGGACAGGGAAACCTGTTGTGCTGCAGCCCATGGAGTCGCAAAGTATCTGATGCAACTGAGCAACCGAACAACAACAACAATGGCAGGTCCTAAAAAACCCCCCTAAAAACAGACCTACCGCGTGATCCAGCAATTCTCCTCCTCTGAATATATCTGGATGAAATGAAAACTCTAATTCAAAAAGATTCATGCACCCCAGCGTTCAAAGCAGCACTATTTATAATAGCCAAGACACAGAAGCAACCCAAGTGCCCATTAACATATGAATGGATTAAGACGATGTGAGATACAAATATATATATATATATATACACACATACACACACACACACATACATACACAAACACACACACAATGAGATACATGAGAGAGAGGTTTCTTTCTAGATGCTAAATCAGAAAGATAAATGCTGCAATATAAGAAGGTTTCATCTGCTTTACCTTGCCAGAAAGAAATGTTTACTTTTATCAGTATTTAGCATGTACTGAATATAAGGTAATTAGGATATATAGGATTCATATAGGATATATAGGTTATAAGATGTCAACCATATTACACTTTGAGTTTCAGAATCCTAGGCATCCCTTTTACTGAAGATGCAGCCCACCCACTTATTCATTCTGGTTAGAAAAGCAGCCAGCAAGAAAAGATTCTCTTTCACGGCTCCCTACACTTTATAGGTCTCCTATGCAGAAGAAAGTCTTTGGCATTTCTTATGGACCTCCCTTCCTCTCCCTCCACCTCATCCACTTCAAATCAATCTTAGGAAGGGGACTGAGGAAGGATTAGGGACACCTTTTCTTGCAGTTCCTGTGAATTCTTTATCATTATTTTAAACTCCACAGCTGTCAATTGTTCAATGATAGATAGTGGTTTCCTGTCTAACTTCACTTTTTCATATAATTATGCTGTATTTCTTTGCAGGGGTAGCACAGTGACCATCTTTCATCCATCACCTTGAGCGATGGCAGACTGGGAATTCAAAATCTCATATATAAATTCTAAAGATGTATTCTATTACACAGACCTAGGGGTTGGAGCAAGGAAATCTTTACTCAGAAAAATAGGGGCAGAAGGCACTAAAAACCAAGGCATTGATAAAGTCCACATGGGAACATAAACTGTGAAGAGAGCCAGAAGGATCTTTCCTAAATTTGCTAAAATCCAGTGAGACCAGATTGAATATTAAATATAGGGTATGGGTCCAGAAGATAAAACTAGGTGATGAACATGGCAAGAGCAACAGGTACAAAAGTTCGGTGACTGCCTTTATGAAACTGCTTAGAGTATACCTAGGATAATATTCTCAGAGTTTCTGAGATCTAATGAAATTGCAAGTGACCTGCATGAGCATGAAGTGATTTTTTTGTAGTATTAAGTCAAAATAAAGCTATGAGGGTTGTAGAAAAAATGAGGACATAGTTTGCACCAGCTCTAATGTGCAACCCTTAGATTTAGTCTGCTCTAGTTTCCTGGAAAGTTATTACTGTTAGTGGCAGGATATTCCATTTAATGGCTACATTATAGTCAACTCACCCATTCCCTTACTGTTGAAAATTTATGTCATTTCCATTGTCCACTAATATTATACTATGATTAAGCTCTTCGTTATCCATGTACATTTGTATTAAAATTATACTATATCCTTAGAATAGATATAGTTGCAGAACTTTGAGAAATAATGTAATCTTTTCAGGTCAGTATCTTAGAAATGCAATTCTGATAAAATGGAAAAAGAATTGTAAATAGGTAAACAAAATAGGAAACTATTAACAATAACCTAAGTAAAAATAATGGCAACCCACTCCAGTACTCTTGCCTGGAAAATCCTATGGACAGAGGAGCCTGGTAGGCTGCAGTCCATGGGGTTGCTAAGAGTCGGACACGACTGAGCGACTTCACTTTCACTTTCCACTTTCATGCACTGGAGAAGGAAATGGCAACCCACTCCAGTGTTCTTGCCTGGAGAATCCCAGGGACAGGGGAGCCTGGTGGGCTGCCGTCTATGGGGTCACACAGAGTCGGACACGACTGAAGTGACTTAGCAGCAAGTAAAAATAATAATTACTGAACTAAAGAATTAGCAGGGATAATGAATATTAAAAAGAGAAGTAAAAGAACTGAGGTCGTCCAGATGTGGTAGGGAGAGAGAGGAGGAATTCAGGTAATTCCTTGGTTTCTAGGAGGTGAATGTATTGAGTTTAAGATGCCTAAGAAATATCTTGAGGGGGATTTCAAGTGGCTCGTTGGGATGTACAGCTCTAGCGCACAGGATATTTACAAAGTCAAAAACACAGCTGTTATTTGCCTGAATATAGATAATACTTGAAACTGTAATTGCATAGGTATGATTGCCCAGGAATATCTTGCAAAGAAAGCAGTTCAAGAAAGGCGATATTCCTGGGATACAAAAAATAATAAGAGAGGGCAGAGAAAGAAGACCCTTCTTCCTTCAAAATAGAGGTCAGTGATACAGAAGAACAAAACTATGGTGTAACTACAGAAACCAAGTAGGAGAGCTTCAAAAATTGAATAAAACAGGAAATGTGCTATAGACAAGTGCAGTAAGATAACAACTAGAAAATAACTAGTGTTAAACTTTCTTCTGGCTCCTAGTTTTCTTTAGCAGTTCCTGTTCCCAAATTGAGTGGAATTAGATTCTCAGTGAATTATTAAAAAGTAAAATGCATATTTATAAGTGATGCTTATCCTATGCCTTAAATTCACAAAATGATATATAACAGACTTATTTCTGCTATAAGCATTTGACTATTTTGTTTTTGTATGTTTATACCATACAATACACACTTGTTTAAGAATTCATGTATAAATTTACTCCTTTTTTTTTTTTTACTAGGAAGCATCTTCTGTCTGTACCCACTAAAATATTTTGAGTATTGTGATTTCTTATCAAATAGTTATTGATTTAATTAAATCTAAGACATAATTTGGAGCACCTAAAAGATAATCAACTGATGTTTACTGAATGAAAAAATCAGTGAATTAATTAGCTTAACATTTTAGTCCACAGAGACTGAATACTTTACCTTCCTCCTTTCAAAGACATAGTGCTATACCATATAGCATGGGAAAACCGCTGAAGCTAGAAGCAATGTGGCATGATTGAATGAAGTGATAAACATAATAATTAATCACTTACTGTGTGCTAGTCACTGGGACAAGCATGTTACAAACATCTCTCCATCTACTAGAATCTGCACCTTTATTCATTCTCTTCTTTCTCTCACATAGATGAGTACTTACTATGCTTATCTAAGGCCATCTGCTCCCCTTACAGAAAAAGCACTTATACATGCTACATACAGTCTTCTCTTTCTATTCTTCCTCAAACTCAGACTCTGCCTCTACCATTCCACCAAAATTAATCTTTCCAAGATCAATAATGACTTCATTGTTGCTAAATGCAGTAATACAAAATTTAATTCCACATTTTAAATCCATTTGATCTGAATTTAACTCTACATCCTCATGTTACTTGACTAACCTCAGCAGTATTGGACACTTGGCTTCCAACGCTACTTTGATCTCCTGGTTTCTCTACACCACTACTGACTGCTGTTGATTCTTTCTCCAGTCTTAACTTCATAATGCTGGAGTAGCTCAGGGCTCAGTCCAGACTGCTTTTCTCTATTTACACTGTCTCCCTTGGGGACTTGTCTCATGGCTTTAAATATCATCTATAAAAGGACAACTCCTAAATTTATGTCTCTCCCCTGAACTCCAGACTCATATATCCAACTGCTTTCTCAACATCTACACTTGACTGTTGAATAGGCACCTCAAATTTATTGTGTCTAAAACTGAGCTTCTGCTCTTGCCCAGACCCATTCTGCTTCACTGTACCCTTTCTAGCCATTCCAGCTAATGGCTTCTTTCTCACTGCTTAAGCCAAAAACTTCTCAGTCATCATTTATCCTCCTTTTCCCTCTCATATTTCACATCTTTCACCAGTAAGTCCTTTGAGCTCTGTGTTAAAGATGTATCTGGACTTCGACCACTTCTCTCCACATTCACTTTTATAATCCTCTCTCATATGGATGAGTTTTCTAACTGGTCTCCCTGCTTCCACCTTTGTTCCCCCATTGTTCATTCTCAACATAATAGCCAATGTATACCTATTAAAATTTAGATGAGATCATGTCAACCTCCACACAAAAATTTCCAGTGGTCTTTCATCTCATTCAAATTAAAGCAAAGATCTAGGCCTTGGCTAGCTCTCTAATTTCATCTCCTACCTTCCCTCCTATCCACTCTTCTCCAGCCACACCGGTCTCCTTGCCATTCCTGGATTTGCCTCAGGTTCCTTGACCTTAAGGGCATTGTAAAGGCTGGTTTCCATACCTGGAGCACTCTCCCTGCAGGTTTCTGTCTGGTTTAGCCCAGTGCATTTTCCAGACTGCTGAAATGATACTTTCTCCACTTCACAACTCACAGTCTCTCTCAACCTTCTCTGTGTCTCCATAGCACTTCTAATATACTGCAATCATTATTGTTCACTAGAAATTCAAGTTTCTTTAGGGCAGGCAGCTTTTTTGCTGTTGTTGTTCATAAACATATATCCAGCATTAAGAACAGTTACTGATATGTAGCAAGTATTCAATATTTGTTGAGTGAATAATCTTATTTAATTCTCACAATAATCTGAGAAAGGTATTATCAATGTTTTTTATGTTACAAAGGAAGAATGTGAGGTTTAGATACACTATCTGGCCCACAGTCAAAGAGCTGTTACGTGGTAGAGTTGAAATTCAAATTTATTAATATGCTGAATAGAACATTAAAAATTACTATTAGAGTCTGAACGTCAATAAATCATGAACCTTGACTACAATAGGTAGATTTTTATTATATTACCTAAATAAAATATTGGTTATACACAATACTTGTGAATAATGATGATTTCTTCCAAAGGGTAGGGAGGTTCCAAAAACTGATTTCAATGACTTGGCATAGGTATGACCTACTTGTTTTCTTTCTATTACAAGTTAATGGAATCATCTTAGTAAATCATGTATACCTCTCAGAATACTGTCCAGTTAAGAGGTATATTCAAAAGCGAAATCTTCCTTTTTGAACCTGAAGATGGAGGGGGGCGGTGCCACCTATTAGAAGTAATTGTGGTAGACTAATAATATAACTCTAAATTCTCTTTTAATTAGAACAAAATGCTGAATGTGAGCTCTATTCTTTTAGTGAAATACTATTCCCCTGACTGTCAGATAGTCAGATATTTGAGTCAATGAAAGAGGAAAACTGGGCAGAAAGGGTGAAGGATCTCAAACTTTTAAGGAGATTTTTTAGAAATGTATGACTTTATATCAAGACAGCATAGGTCAAACTAAGGTCAGAGGTAGCAAAGTGCAAAGTGTTGTTCACAGGATGAAGAAAAATGTAATACAAAGTGGTCTGTAAAGAAAAGTTGAAGGAAAACACAGGAGGTTATGGCAGTGATGCTAAATCACTTCTTCAGCACTAGGAAGCCTTGAGGGTTTCTAAAGATTTGATGTATGTGCAGTTGTACGGATGGGTGTATGTGTGTGTTGATGATGATGATGATTGCAGTTGTAGAAAACCAAAGGAAAGGAAAAGAAGTTAACAGGTAAAATTTTTCAGACCCCAAAATGACCTTATTTATTTACTCATTTATACTGTGCCTTAGTTCAAAAGAAGAATTTAATAGATAGCTGTTCAATAGGCTGTTTCAGCCTTCTAGAATGAGGAAGGCAGATGCTGTGTTCTCTTTTCTGTAAGAGAGATGTTACAGAAAAATGAAACATAACCACTTGAAGGAAATGGGAGCAGGAAGAAAGTAATCTAAAACATAAGCCAGTGCAGTAGAAAGAAATTCAGCTAGAACCAGTTTAGGTAAATTAAGCACACACATACAAGTACATTCACGTGGACACCACACCACACTGCGTTGCTAGAATGAAAGGCTTGATATTATCATAAGTTGTCACATTAGGTACTGTCTGTTCTGGTCCACAGACTTCAACATACTTGATGGTCACAGTCTGTATCTGTCATTGTATATGCAGAATGTCCTATGCTGGGCTGTTACAGTATGCAGTGTCTGCAGTGGAGCATTCAAGCTGATAAACCATGTACAGTTACAGCGTATATGGACTCTTAGAATACAGGCAGGCTGACATTTTCTGAGCTGTCAAGCTGCATACTGGTCTGCTAGGATGTTATGACATTACCTGAGCAGTCATGATACATATAGACTGACATAAAATGCCTGCCCTCGTGTAAAATGGCTACAGTTCTTACAAGGCTGTCATGGTATAAACTGAACTCTCAAGGCAGAAGGGTGTCACAGTGCATGCTGGCTGATAGATCCTGAACTATCACAGTTTATGTTGACTGTCATGATTCATACATCTAGACATACTCTGGGCTGTTACAGCAAATACAAGAGTGTCACATTGTGTGAGACTGGGAGGCACACACGGCCTTCACAGCGTAAAATGGTCTTAAGGTACACACAAGCTAACATATGCTGTGCTGTCATATAAATACTTGGTCATCATGGTGCATGCAGACTGATAATATGGGACTGTCACAGTGTGTTACAGACTGGAATCATGCACACACACTGACATGCTTTGGCTGATATGGCATATATGGGGCCATTATGGTACATGTAGGCAAACATATTGGGGTACTTTAGTGTCAACTGAGATGTCACAGTATAAGCAGGCTGACACACACTAGACCATCATGGTGACAAATAAGGTAGCCAAATGAGTTTCCTGTTCTATGGTCCAGTGACGTATACATCACTTTTAGATCTTACATTAAACAACCATATGGTGCTAATAATAATTACATTCAGTTCAAGTTGCGTTATAAGGAGCATACTTAAACTAGTAAGTCTCTCCATTCCAAAGGAAGAACCCAAATAGCTGAGCAATCATATTCTTTCCCCGATATATATGAGGGAATATCTTTGGCTATTTCATTTTTACTTCAGTTACTTGACTTTATCTAGGCAGATGGCAATAAACATACTGTGTTTTCCTTGACAGATAATTTGTTTTCCTACACACAGAGTATACTATGTTTATATCAATACATTGCAATATTTATTTTTCACTTCTTAAGGCTAAATATATTTATAAACTTTAATGATATTATTAATAATTTTCAAAAGTTTTCATTATCAAAATAAGATAATATTTTTATATATGTAAATTTTTTAGGCTGAGTATTTGTGATAAAATGCATAATGTAACATCATTTAGTTTACATAATAAATAGAAATTTTCATGAGGACCAATATACTGCAATGGGATAAAAAACACAAATTATAATATCGTATATATTAAGGGCCTGACAACCTGCCCTCACATTTGTATCCACAAGAACACAGGATGTGCTGAAATGTGCCTGAGGCATTTACATCTGTTGACCTTAAACAAATAGATTGTCAGTTATTTCTCCAGCAAAAATGGGTTTACTCAGGATCAGCAAAGAACTGTAACTTGAGGTTTATAACCATCGTGAGCTTCACCAAACCCCACCCAACAAGAAGAGGAGAACTTCTTTATGAGAGAAAAGGAAGCTGGGAGGCCTAAAGTAAACAGAGCCACTGGAGGAATTGAGAGTTCAAACTAAAGTGGCTTTTCATTGGCTGAGTTATGACAGGCTCTTGGCTGAGCTGTGGACGGGCAACAAGTACAAGTCTTTCTTTTTCCTATTGGGCTCTGCTGCGGTTGCAGGTCATGAGAGCTCCCTCTTATGGTCTCAATTTTATTTGGAGGTTTCTCTTCATTAATTTTTACATACCTCTCGTCAGACAGTCAAAATACAGGTTCTAAAAATAAGCATATCCCAAGTCCAGAAAAGGTCCAGTGAACAGTAGTGAAGAGGAGGAGGGCGTGCTGAGCTGACCACCATCCTGGTGAGCCATTTAAGAAAGGAAGTTGCTAACAGCCGTGGAAGTGACACACTGCAGGAAAGCATATTTGGGACTAAAAATGAAGCTTTGTAGTTGATTTTAAGGTGACAGAAAATCCCACAAACTATTTTATTCTTTCTGGGTCTATATCTTCTATCTTGAAACAATCTCAAACTTATAGAAAGGCAGAGCATACAGGATGAAGACTTTGAGAGTGAACTGCTGACTTGATACCCCATTCCTCCCTGAATACTTTAGTATGTTTCCTACAAGCATGGACATTATCTTAATAATCATAATATGAACATCAACATCAGGAAATGAAAGACTCAGTTCTCATCTGAGTTCTCCCAACTGTCCCAACAGCAAAAGGATCCAATTCAGAATCTGGTGTTACATTCAGGTATTAGGATTAATGTGCTGTATTTTGTGACTTCTGAAAAATACAGGCCACCAGTCTCTATCCTGAAGCTATCTAGCTCACCCAACCCTTCCGGCAAGGAATCATCTCATTGGCATACAAAAGACACTCTTCTCACTCGAGATTTCAACGGTTTTAAGAAAGTGTGCCAGGAATCCAGGACAAAGGCTATATAAATATTTCATTAGACTACAATGGAGTCGTGTTACTACTTCATCTTGACAGTGACAACCATGACTAGAGCTCACTTTCCTTTGATGAGAACTTCTCACATGGTCACATCTAATGGCAATGGAAGCTCGGCAGCAAACAGTAGGTGTGTGCTCAGGTCAAGTCTGTCATGGTGCTGTGACACAATCTTTCTCAATTATGGTTGTCTCAGTATACTAGTTATTCCAATCCTTGCTTTCTGACCCCTGACAATAACTGAAGTACTATACAGGGATTACAAACTATGACATAAATGATTCTCTAGCGCAGACTATAGTGGCATAATTAAAAGTATCCAGGTGACCAGAGAGAAAATTCAAGGAGAATGACTGCATGTTTCCTTGAGGAACTAGAAGAATCCATATAATTGACCCCTAGGCCTGCTGTGTATCAGTTCTACAAGATTTTGGGGACAGAGAATATTCTCTGCAATTTCAGTAAACAACTAATGTTGCCTGACAGTAAGGCATCAATCATATCAAAGGGGTAATTCCAATGAGCCCAGCCTCTTACATTTTCCCATACACTGAAAAGTCCTAAAATCATTAACTTGAGATGTCTGTTTTTTTTGTGTGATTATCAGTATCTTTTGATGTTTGACTAAATGTTTTGTTTTCTCCAACAAAAACTCCTATATATCCTGACTCCTCCCTTACCTCTTTGGAACTATTCCCTGGAGCTATCCGAGAAGATGTTTCCCAGGATACAAGCCTCAGTAAGATCCCTGAATAAAATATAACTCTCAACTTTTAGGCTGTGCATTATTTTTTCAGTCATCAATCTGCACTGCCTCTACATGAAGGACGCCTTCTAGAGTTGTGGAGTACATAACCATACAGCTAGAGATGTCAGCCTTGTTCCCTCATTCCAGATAATTAGCAGAAAGGAAATAACATGAGACATATAGATAAAAACTTCAAAAATAAAAACTTGAAATCTAAACATCTGCATTCTTAGGCAAATTAATGCTGCTGCTAAGTAGCTTCAGTTGTGTCTGACTCTCTGCGACCCCATAGACGGCAGCCTACCAGGCTCCCCCATCCCTGGGTTCTCCAGGCAAGAACACTGGAGTGGGTTGCCATTTCCTTCTCCAGTGCGTGAAAGTGAAAAGTGAAAGTAAAGTGTGTCCGATTCTTTGCAACCCCATGGACTGCAGCCTACCAGGCTCTTCCGTCCATGGGATTTTCCAGGCAGGAGTACTGGAGTGGGGTGCCATCGCCTTCTCTGAGGCAAATTAATGAGGATACATTTTTTTGAATCAAAACATCAATGGAGAGATTAAATGATCAATAAGATTAAAAACAACAACAACAAAAAAAAAATGAAAAGGAGTGGGGTCATGCCACAGGAGGTTGTTTTGGCTAGTTGATTCTACATTTTATTTGAAAGCATAAATCCATAGTAACCATTGAGAATCTGTCTTAAAGAAGAAAAATAAAAGTTGGTTTGAGCATAAGGCATAAAAAATTGCCATAGAACTAATAATGTTAAGCAATATGGTACCAGTGTAGAAATGAAACAATAGGTCAGTCAGAACAGGAAAGAAAGCCCAGAAACACATCCAAGTACAAATATTTTCGTATTAAAATAGACGAGAAAATGACTGATTATTAGAAAGTTGGTGTTTGGATATTTGGCTTTCCATTTGGGACTAGATGAAGGTAAATCTCTATAACATACAAAAAATAATTTCCCCATGGCTTGATAATCTAAAAGAAGAACATTCAATTATGTAAATACTGGAAAAAACCAAACAGCTATTATCTTGTTATCTTAGAGAAAGGATGACATAAGACCTAGAAGTCATGAAGAAGGTTAACTTATTCCACATAAAAACTAAAACTCAACTGTTTAAGAAATCACATACAAAATTATAGGACAAATAGTGATAATAACAATAAGTAGCATTTTTGAATGACAGATAATGGCTAGGTGTTTACATTTTTACATGCAACACTTAATTCTTATAATCATCCCATTATGAGGAAAATTATTATTTCCAATACTTTCCAGCTGTGAAAACTGAGATGCTGGGAGGGTAGTAAATAATTTCACTAAGATTATCCAAGTGTCACTAAGTCATAAATCTTAGATTTAAAATAAATTCTGATTCCAAACCTATTTGCTTAACAAGTATACTACATTGCTCCCTTACTACAAAAATGGAAAAATATTTGCATCATAAAATATTCAATGCAATAAAATCTGTAATGCCAATAGAACTCTTACATATCAGTCAGAAAGATAAAAACCAATTCAATGGAAAAAATGGATTAAACAGAAAAAGCATAAAAGAAATATATATGACTAATACGTATTTTAAAAAGTCAACCTAGCAAATAACCCAAAAAATGCAAGTGAAATAAAAAATGAAAACCAGACAGGCCTTAAAAATACATCTTACTTAATAATGGCATGGAGAATTAGGCATTCTTATTTGCCACTAGTAGGAATACATACTGGTATGTATTTGGGGCCTTCCCTGGCGGCTCAGCAGTCAAGAATCCACCTGCAATGCAGGAGATACATGTTCAATCCCTGGGTCGAGAAGATTCCCTAGAGAAAGAAATGGCAATCCACTCCAGTATTCTTGCCTGGGAAATCCTATGGACAGAAAAGCCTAGTGAGCTATATAGTCCATGGGGTTGCAAAACAGTCGGATATGACTTAGCGGCTAAACAACAACAACAACAACAAAAATAACAACATATATTTGGAGAAAACATTGGAAATACTGGCCACGATTTTAAATATATGTATTTATGATACACATTTTCAGTTCTAGGAATGTAGTCTAGAGAAATTCATAAAAGTGTTTTATTAATTCATAAAAATTTTAAAGATTTCTGTGTCATATTATTTATAATAATGAAAACCTAGGAATAATGTAAATATCTATTTTTACGAGGCTATTAAACAGAAGATACTGTATATACGTGTGTGTGTGTGTGTGTATGTGTGTGTGCGCAAGCCACTAGGGAATTCACACACATACATACACACACACAGAGACATGTAATGGAAAAATCTATAGTCTTTAAGGTCTAATGAAGGCCATTTGCTGCTGCTGCTGCTGCTGCTGCTAAGTCGCGTCAGTTGTGTCCGACTCTGTGCGACCCCATAGACAGCAGCCCACTAGGCTCCTCCGTCCCTGGGATTCTCCAGGCAAGAATACTGGAGTGGGGTGCCATTTCCTCCTTCAGTGCACGCAAGTGAAAAGTGAAAGTGAAGTCGCTCAGTTGTGTCCGACTAATGAAGGCCATTTGCTGCTGCTGCTGCTAAGTCGCTTCAGTCGTCTCCGACTCTGTGCGACCCTAACCCTGATGTAAAATGTTATCCACAATCTGCCGCTAAAACAAATGGTACTACACCCACAAGAATGTTAAAATCAAAGATGTTAGCTAGCAAGTTTAGGGAGGATGTGGAGAACAAAAAGTCATTCTCAAACACTGGCTGGTAGAGTGGTATTTCAGGGTTGTCCAGTGAAATAGAACCAATCAGATATGTACATATAGATGAATCCCACTTACATTACAGGAGGGTGATCTGCTTTACTCAAAGTCTACTAACTTAAACATTACTCTCATTTAAAATTGACCTTCACAGAAACATCTAGAATGTTTGACTAAATATCTGGATATTGCACCCTAGCAAAGCTGACTCCAAAATTTTACCATCACATAGGGCTTTGGAAAATGTCTTCAAAGTGTACACCAAAGCTGAATAGCATCATATTATATGACTCTGAAATTCCAAATTCTGGTTTATCATCAACAGAAATGTACATGCATGATTCCCAGAAGACAGGTACAGGAATGTACACAGTAGCACTATTCATAAGCTCTCCAAACTGGACACTACCCAAAAGCCCATCAAAAGTGCAATGGATAGATATGTTGAAGTAAAGCACACAATAGAATATCAGACAGCAATGAGAAGAAACAACCTACCACTGTATGTAGCAACACAAATGTACTTAAGATATATGACATTGAGCAAAACAAGCCAGATTCAAAAGCATACATGTTTTACTGTTGCTGGTGTTACGTTTATTAATATTTAAAACACAAGACTATGATACAGGCCTTCCTCAAAAAACAAGAAAAATCTCAAATAAACAATTTAACCTACCACCTAAAAGAATTAGAAAAGGAAGCACAAACAAAATCTAAAGTCAGCAGAAGGAAGGAAATAAAAAAGATCAAAGGGGAAATAAATATAAACAGAGATTAAAAACAATAGAAAAAAAATCAATAAAACAAAGATTTGGTTCTTTGGAAGGGTAAACAAAACTGACAAACCTCTGGCCAGGCTCATCAAGAGGAAAAGCGAGGATCCAAATAAAATAAGAAATGAAAGAATAGAAATCACAACTGATATCACAGAAATACAAAACATCATAAGAGAATACTATGAACAATTATATGCCAACAAATTTAACAAACTAGAAGAAATGGAGAATTTTCTAGAAACATGCTGTTGTTGTTTGGTCACTAAGTCATATCTGACTCTTTGCAACCCCACGGACTGTAGCATTCCAGGCTCCTCTGTTCTTCACTATCTCCCAGAGTTGGCTCAAATACATGTTCATTGAGTCGGTGATGCTATCTAACCATCTCATACTCTGCCACCCCCTTCTCCTTTTGCCTTCAATCTTTCCCAGCATCAGGGTCTTTTCCAACGAGTTGGCTCTTCCCATCAGGTGGCCAAAGTATTGGAGCTTCAGCTTCAGCACCAGTCCTTCCAGTGAATATTCAGGGTTGATTTCCTTTAGGATTGACTGGTTTGATCTCCTTGAAAGTCTTCTCCAGCACCACTATTCAAAAGCATCAGTTCTTTGGCACTCACCCTTCTTTACAGCTCTCACATCTGTACATGACTATTGGGTCCAGAAACATACAGTCCACCAAAACTGAATCAAGAAGAAATACTTGGGCTTCCCCAGTGGCTCAGTGGTAAAGAATTCGCCTGCCAATGCGGGAGACACAGTTTCGATCCCTGGTCTGGGAAGATCTCACATGCCACGGAGCAATGAAGCCTGTGCACCACAACTATTGAACCTGTGCTCTAGAGCCCAGGAACAGCAACTACTGAGCCCACATGCTGCAACTACTGAAGTCCATGTGCTCTAGAGACTGTGCTCACAACAAGAGAAGCCTGCACACCATAACTAGAGAGTAGCCCACACTGGCTGCAACTAAGACCCAGCATGGCCAAAAATAAATAAATAAAGATGCTTTTTTAATAAAAAAGAAGAAATAGGTAATTTGAAGAGGTGGATCAATAGAAGTGACAAAGAATGGATTACCAAAAAAGCTCTTTATAAACAAGAGTCCAGGACCAGATGGCTTCACAAATAAATGCTACCAAACAGACCAGAACTTATACTGCTTTCTCAAACTCTTCCAAAAGACTGAATGGGAGGAAACACTCCCAAAGTCATCCTATGAAGTCACCATCACCCTGATATCAAAACCAGACAAAGACACTACCAGAAAAGAAAATTATAGGCCAATATCTTTGATGAATATATATGCAAAAATTCTCAACAAAATAATAGTAAATCAAATTCAACAACACATCAAAAAGATCATGTACCACAATCAAGTTGGATTCATTCCAGGGTCACAAGATGGTTCAACACACACAAATCAATCAATATGATACATATCAACAAAATAAAAGACAAAAACTACATGATCATAATAATAGATGCAGAAAAAGAATTTGATAAAATTCAACATCCAATCAAGATAAAAATTCTTGTCAAGTGGGTACAGAGGGATGAGTGACGACATAATAAATGCTATTTATGACAAATTCACAGCCAATACTCAATGGTAAAAAACTTAAAGCCTTCCAATTAAAATCTGGAACAAGACAAGGATGTCAACTCTCAACACTTCTCTTCAACATAGTACTGGAAGTCCTACCCACAGCAATCAAAGAAGAAAAAGAAATACGAGTTATCCAAATTGTAAGGGAAGAGGTAAAATTGTCATTATATGCAGACGGCATGACACTATATATACAAAAACCTAAAGACTTCACAAAAAAACTTCTAGAACTGATAGATGAATTCAGCAAGGTAGCAGGATACAAGATTTATGTACAGAAATCAGTTGCATTTCTTTACACTAACAATGAAATATCAGAAAGGGAATGCAAAAAAATACCTTTTAAAATCACATTAAAAAAACACTTAAGAATAAAGCTGACCAAGAAGGTCAAAGACCTTATATGCTGAGAACTGTAGAATATTAATAAAGAAAACTGAAGATGATTCAAAGAAATAGAAAGATATCTCATGCTCTTGGATTGGAAGAATTAATATTGTTAAAATAGCCATACTATCCAAAGCAATCTACAGATTTAATGCAACCCTTATCTAATTATCCATGACATTTTTCACAGAACTAGAATAATCCTAAAATTTATGTGAAACCATAGAAGACCCAGAATTGCCAAAGCAATCTTGGGGAAAAAGAACAAAGCAGGAGACATACTTCAGACAATACTATAAAGCTATAGTAATCAAAATAGCTTGGTATTGACACAAAAACAGACATAGGGATCAATGGAACAGACAGAGAGCCCAGAAATAAACCCACACACCTATGGTCAATTAATCTTTGACAAAGGAGGTAAGAATATACAGTGGAAAAAAGTCTCTTCAGCAAGTGGTGTTGGGAAAGTTGGATCATCACATGTAACGAAGTTAGAACACACCCTCACTCCATATACAGAAATAAACTAAAAAATGGCTTAAAAACTTAAATATAAGGTATGATACTATAAAATACCTAGAAGAGAACACAGGCAAAGCATTCTCTGACATAAATTTTACCAATGTTTTCTTAGGTCAGTCACCTAAGGCAATAGAAACACAAGCAAAAATAAACAAATGGAACCTAATCAAACTTGCATGTTTTTGTGCAACAAAGGAAATCATACACAAAATGAAAAGGCAACCTATGGACTGGGAGAAAATATTTGCAAATGATTGGACCAACAGAGCTTAAACTCCAAAACATACAAACAGCTCATACAACTCAATAACAAACACCAAACAACCCAGTTGAAAAATGGGCAGAAGACCTAAGTAGACATTTCTCCAAAGAAGACATGTAGACAGTCAAAAGACACATGAAAAAGATGCTCAAATTAATATAGTGAAAATGAGTATTCTACCCAAAGCAATCTACAGATTCAATGCAATCCCTATCAAGCTACCAATGGTATTTTTCACAGAACTAGAACAAATCATCTCACAATTTGTATGGAAATATAAGAAACCTCGAATAGCCAAAGCAATCTTGAGGAAGAAGAATGGAACTGGAGGAATCAACCTGCCTGACTTCAGGCTCTACTACAAAGCCACAGTCATCAAGACAGTATGGTATTGGCACAAAGATAGAAATATAGATCAATGGAACAAAATAGAAAGCCCAGAGATAAACCCACGCACATATGGACACCTTATCTTCGACAAAGGAGGCAAGAATATACAATGGAGAAAAGACAATCTCTTTAACAAGTGGTGCTGGGAAAACTGGTCAACCACTTGTAAAAGAATGAAACTAGAACACTTCCTAACACCGTACACAAAAATAAACTCAAAATGGATTAAAGATTTAAACGTAAGACCAGAAACAATAAAACTTCTAGAGGAAAACATAGGCAAAACACTCTCCGACATAAATCACAGCAGGATCCTCCATGACCCACCTCCCAGAATATTGGAAATAAAAGCAAAAATAAACAAATGGGACCTAATTAAAATTAAAAGCTTTTGCACAACAAAGGAAACTATAAACAAGGTGAAAAGACAGCCTTCAGAATGGGAGAAAATAATAGCAAATGAAGCAACAGACAAACAATTAATCTCAAAAATATACAAGCAACTTCTGCAGCTGAATTCCAGAAAAATAAACGACCCAATCAAAAAATGGGCCAAAGAACTAAACAGACATTTCTCCAAAGAAGACATACAGATGGCTAACAAACACATGAAAAGATGCTCAACATCACTCATTATTAGAGAAATGCAAATCAAAACCACAATGAGGTATCATTTCACACCAGTCAGAATGGCTGCTATCCAAAAGTCTACAAGCAATAAATGCTGGAGAGGGTGTGGAGAAAAGGGAACCCTCTTACACTGTTGGTGGGAATGCAAACTAGTACAGCCACTATGGAGAACAGTGTGGAGATTCCTTAAAAAACTGGGAATAGAACTGCCATATGACCCAGCAATCCCACTGCTGGGCATATACACCGAGGAAACCAGAATTGAAAGAGACGCGTGTACCCCAATGTTCATCGCAGCACTGTTTACAATAGCCAGGACATGGAAGCAACCTAGATGTCCATCAGCAGACGAATGGATAAGGAAGCTGTGGTACATATACACAATGGAATATTACTCAGCCATTAAAAAAAATACATTTGAATCGGTTCTACTGAGATGGATGAAACTGGAGCCCATTATACAGAGTGAAGTAAGCCAGAAAGAAAAACAACAATACAGTATACTAATGCATATATATGGAATTTGAAAGATGGTAACGATAACCCTATATGCGAGACAGAATAAGAGACACAGATGCATGGAACAATTTTTATGGACTCTGAGGGAGAAGGTGAGGGTGGGACGTTCTGGGAGAATGGCATTGAGACATGTGTATTGTCATATGTGAAACAGAGCACCATTCCATGTTTGATGCATGTGACAAGGGCTCAGGGCCGGGGCAATGGGATGATCCAGAGGGATGGGATGGGGAGGGAGGTGGGTGGGGGGTCCGGGAAGGGGAACACATGTAAACCCATGGCTGATTCATGTCAATGTATGGCAAAAACTATTACAATATTGTAAAGTAATTAGCCCCCAACTAAAATAAATAAATTTATAAAAAAAAAAAAAAAAGAAAGAAAAATATGCTCAACATTGCTCACTGCTAGAGAAATGCAAACCAAAACTGCAGTGAGGTACCAATTTATACTGATCAGAATGGCCATCATTAAAAAGTCTACAAATACCAAATGCTGGAGAGGGTGTGGAGAAAAGGCAGCCCTCAACACTGTTGGTAGGAATGTAAGTTGGGGTAGCCACTATGGAAAACAGTATGGAGGTTCCTCAAAAAACTAAAAATAGAGCTACCGTATGATTCTGTAATCTCACTCCTGGACATACACCCAGAGAAAACTATAATTTGGAAATATACATGCAGCTAAATATTCTTGCCACACTGTTCACAATAATCAAGCCATGGAAAAAACAGAATGTCCACTGACAAATGAATGTACAAAGAAAATAAGGTACATATCAACCCTCAGAATGGGAGAAAATAATAGCAAATGAAACAACTGACAAACAATTAATTTCCAAAATATACAAGCAGCTCATACAACTCAATACCAGAAAAACAAACAACCCAATTAAAAAGTGGGAGAAAGACCTAAACAGTATTTCTCCAAAGAAGACAGATGGCTAACAAACACATGAAAAGATGTTCAACATTGCTCATTATTAGAGAAATGCAAATCAAAACTATGAGATATCACCTCACACCAGTCAGAATGGCTATCATCAAAAAGTCTACAAACAATAAATGCTGGAGAGGGTGTGGAGAAAAGGGAAACTTCTTGCACTGTTGGTGGGAATGTAAATTGATACAGCCACTATGGAAGACGGTATGGAGATTCCTTAAAAAACTAGAAATAAAACCACCATATGACCCAGAGATCCCGCTCTGAGGCATATAGCCTGAGGAAACCAAAATTGAAAAAGACACATGTACCCCAATGTTAATTGCAGCACTATTTACAAAAGCTAGAACATGGAAGCAACCTGGATGTCTATTCACAGATGAATGGCTAAAGAAGCTGTGGTACATATACACAACGGAATATTACTCAGCCATAAAAGGAACACATTTGAGTCAGTTCTAATGAAGTGAATGAACCTAGAGCCTATTATACAGAGTGAAGTCAGAAAGAGAAAGAGAAATATCGTATACTAATGCATATACATGGAATCTAGAAAGACGATACCAGTGAATTTATTTGCAAGGTGGCAATGGAGAAACAGACATAGGGAACTAACGTATGGACATGGGAAGAGGGGAGGAGAGGATGAGATGTATGGAGAGAGTAACATGGAAACTTACATATGTAAAATAGATAGCCAATAGGAATTTGCTGTATGTCTCAGGGAACTCAAACAGAAGCTCTGTATCAACCTAGAAGGGTGGGATGGGGAGGGAAATGGGAGGGAGGCTCAAGAGCGAGCAGGCATATGTACACCTATGGCTGGTTCATGTTGATGTCTGACAGAAAACAACAAAATTCTATAAAGCAAATATCCTTCAATATAAAAAAAAATAATTTTTTTAAAAAAAGAAGATACAGTACATAAATACAATGGAATACTACTCAGTCATGAAAAAGAATGAAATAATGCCATTTACAGCAACATGGATGGACTCAAAGATGGTCATACTAAGTGAAGTAAGGCAGAAAAAGACAAGTATCATATGATATCACTTATTTTCAGAATCTAAAATATGACACAATTGAACTTACCTATGAAACAGAAACAGAATCACAGATATAGAGAACATACTTGTGGTTGCCCAGGGAGGGTGTGGGGTAGGGATGGATTTGGAGATTAGTATTAGTAAATGCAAACTATTATATACAGAATGGATAAACAAAAAGGTCCTACTGTATAGTACAGGGAACTCTATACAATATCTTGTGAAAAATCATCATGGAAAAGAATATGAAATTGAATATATATATATATAACTGAATCACTTTGCTGTAGAGCAAAAATTGACACAACATTGAAAATCAACTATATGTCAAAAATTTTAAAAATACAGAGTACTCAACTAATCATTTCTGTTAGAAGTCAGTACAATTCAGAGTAGTGACTGGAAAAGGGGCAGAGGGGGTCTTCTGGGATGCTGGTAATATCCTGCGGTTTTGTTGCTGCTATTGTTTTATCTTGGAACTGGTTATCCAGGTGTATTCAGTTTGTGAAGATTAATTGAGATAAACAATTGTGGTATGTGCACATTTGTGTATACAAACAATATTTCCATAAGATGTTTTTAAAAGTAGAAAATATATATTTCTAAATACCAATATATCTCTATATCCATACATACTAGCATAAGAATAGATACAGATTTTAAGATTTTAAAGTTAGGACTACATTTAAGTCTGCTTATCCTGGGGACAGGTGTTACAGAGAGTTTGTGAGAGAAGAAAAGCACCTTCACCTCTTACTTTTTACATTTATGTAGCATTGGATTTTTTAAAACATGAAACATGCATTATCTTAAATTATTTTTTCTAGGAAGAAGGTGAACATTCTTTCAAGCTTCTCTATTGATAAGTAGGCACACAAATCTATTACAATTTTACATAGCATGTGTTCTGAAACCTTCATTCTTGGGGGGGAACCTTTTTTTCTTGCCCCACACTACTGGGCTTGCAGGATCTTAGTTTGCCCACCAGGGATTGAATCTTGGGCTACAGCAGTGAAAATGCTGAGTCCTAAGCACTGGACCACCAGGGAATTCCCTAGAAACCTTCATTTTTAAGTAAGTCAGTTTTTTTTGATGTCGAATTGTGAGTTAATTATATATTTTGGATATTAACCTTTCATCAGGTACGTTGTTTACAAATATCTTATTCCATTCAGTAGTGGCCTACTTGTTTCACTGAGACCTTTATTTTTCATTCTAAAAGATCTTTCCACTCAATAAATATAAAGTCCCCTTTTAGGAGCTATATGAAATTCCTACGTCATAATTTACTTGACCAGTCCATTACTAATGGACATTGTCTCATATTTTTAATATTGTCAATAAAGTACTAATGTGCAGTAATCTCCTTAGGATAAATTCCCAGAAGTATGTTACAGGAAAAATTGCTTTACATTTCAATATACATTGCTGCACTCCTTTCCTAAGATGATACGACCATTTTACACTCTCCACAATATTGAGGAAGAAGACTTAGTGCCCCTCACAATCGCAAATTTGAGTCTGTCAATAATTTTAATCTCACCAGTTTGATGAGGGAAAAAGACTACTCATCTTTTACAAATATTTCTTTGATTCATTAAAAAGCTAAACACTTTTCATACATTTTTTTTTGTTTTTCTGGTAAGAGTATTTTGCCCATTTTTCCATTAAAACATTAAATATTTTCCTTATTGATTTTTAAGAGCTCTCTATTTATCTAGGATATTGATTCTGTCTTAACATTTTGCAAATAATTTTCCAATTTGCTTTCTATCTTTCAGCCTTTTATGGTGTTTATTTTTACACAGAAGTGTCATTTTTAAATAGTCAAGTTTACCAATCCTATTATGTTTTCCAATGCTGAGACAAGCTTAGAAAGGTCTTCCCTGACCCAAGACTATAAAAGTATTCACCAATGGTTTAGTATTTATGGTTTCAGCAAGAATTCATTTTGTTGCAGTAAGTGAGGGAAGAATACAGATTTTTTCATCGCTAGCTAATTTTTGTCATTTCACTTACTAACCTTTGTTTTCCCTAATTAAAATAGTTGCTTTATCAAACACAAACTCCCCATATACATTTAGTTCTTAAAAATTGGAATTGCATTCTTTCCATTGCTCTTTCTGTTTTTGTACCAGTAGTGCGCATTTTTAATTGCCTTAACTTTAAAACACATTTTAATATCTGCTGAAGCAAGCTCTCATTTCTTTGTCAGAAATTTTTTAGTATATTCACTTGCATAATTTTATAATTGTTTTGTAATGCTGAGAAAGATTTTGTTGGAATTTTTACTGGAATTGCATTGAATATGTGTACAAGACATCAGATACTGACCTCTGCCTTTACATACATTCTGTCTTCCTATTCTAAAACAATATGAACCTATTTATTTATGGTCTTTGCAAACATTTTGTAATTTTATAAATTTTATATTTCTCACTCCACCCTGGAGAAGCCATAAATATTACCTAAGGATCAAGAAAGGAGGAAGAAGAGAGAGGAAAAGAGGAAATCCTTCCTTTCCTGATTACTGCTAATCACGGTACTATGTCTAAAACAAAGCTCAAATTGGAAATGGGAAAAAAATCACATTTAATAGGAGTTCAGAGTTTTATAGTATAGAGAACTGGCATTTTCAATACCAAGAATAAGAAGAGATTCATTTTATTTCCTGACAGTGACCAAACACTAGGGGTACTCACTGAAATTTCATCAAGGGATGTGAAAGAACAAGCTGAAATGCAGATTTGAAGAGGTGGTGATGTAAAAGGTTGATTTCTATTTTTCTATTAAGTCCAGATCATTTAATAAAATTTAAATTTGCCTATGCTGTGGAGAATTTTTAACTTTAACACAGTAAAATATGTCAATAATATTTATTAAAGGTATATTTGTGTCATGTGTTAAATTTGTTCCTATCCCAATGTCATATTCTGCTATACTTTCTTCTCAAATTTTAAAGTTTTTAACATTTGCATCCTAATGCACCAAGAACTTACTTATTTTATGTATATTGTGAGAAAAAACTCTCATTTTTTAATATGGGTAACCAAGTATCCCAGCTTCATATATTCAGTCACCCATTACTTCCCCTATGACCATTGCCACTCTGAAAAAAATTAAGTTTCTGTTTTGGGTCTATTTGTGGACTTTCTATTCTCATCCCTTGGACAACATCAAATGCCCGCATGCCTTAGATGCCTCTAATTGTAAATATAACAGAAAATCTTAGACCAGATCTATATTACATATCATGATAATGGGACAATGGACAAATACTGGTCACCTGAAACTTGAAGAATACATCACTCTGACAAAGATACCAAGTGTCAAAAATTAGTATCAACATGATGGAGAATGGAAAAATGTCTTGATGTAACAAGGAAAGCTTTACTATAAAGGACAAACGTGTTCTAGCAAGTATCCAGATCCTATAATCCTGATTGTTCTCATAGAGTACCTCTTTTCTTTGGGGTATGAAAAATTAATGAAAATTTAGGCAGGTATGAAAGTAATATTAATGAACTTCAACTTGAAGGCAACTATAGTTAAGAAATGGGTATAATAATGAAGATAGCAAAGAAATAATTTCAAAATCTTGGTTTAAACACTTTATACTCAGGTTTTTCTGGTGATAATCTAATCAGTTTTATAACAATTCTACTGCATGTACATTTTAAGAGCTTTTTGAAATTTTAGAGCATCTGAGAGACTCATATATTCAGAGACATTCTAATTAAAGGTTTAGAAGTATTTGATTAAGTTTGCAATCAACATTTAAATGTTTGGGGAAATTTAATCTGTTTAATGCCTATGTTTGATTTATCAGTTTAAACACATGCTGTGTAAATATTCAGTGGGATGTTATTAATATTAAATGAATTCTAGATTCATATGATTAATAAATTAGAAAATTAATTATAAATAATAGTGTTTATTCCTCTTTCTGCATAGACATCATTTGGAATAAAGTCATTTCACAACAATAAGTCATATCATTCCCCTCGTCTTCATCTGCAAAATGGCTTTTTTATTTTTGACCCTTAATTAGCCTTGTAAGTTCTGTAAAAGTGCTCTGTAGTCATTTTAATTGAAATTTCACTGAATCAATAGATTAATTTGGAATGAATTTTCTTCTTTATGAGAACATAGAACATTTCTTCTGTTCCTGTTTTCAAAGGGAATTCCTCTAACATATTCTTGATTAATTTGGAATGAATTTTCTTCTTTATGAGAACATAGAACATTTCTTCTGTTCCTGTTTTCAAAGGGAATTCCTCTAACATATTCTTAATTAAGATGATGGCCATTTGCACTCAGTGATGCTGATGAGAAATCTAATGTCAATATTATTCTCATTCATCTGCATATGATCGAGATACCAGACCTTTATCAGACACAATTTGCAAATATTTTCTCCTACTCTTTGGTTTGTCTTCTTACTTTCTCACTGAACCTTCTGAAACACATAAGTTCTTTATTGTGATGAAATCCAGTCTATCTATTTTGTCTTTGGTTGCTTGTGCTTTAGGTGTCACATCTAAGAAAACATTGCCTAATCCAAGGTCAGAGATTTATTGTTACATTTTCTTCTAAGAGTTTTATAGTTTGGTTCTTACATAAAGGTCTTGTAATTTCTTGTACATGACACAGGTAAGGGTCCCAATTCATTCCTTTGTGTGTGGCAATCTGGTTGTCCAAGCATTATTTTTTGAAAAGACTATTTTCTTCCCTACTGAATAGTCTTGCTACCCTTGTTGATCATCAATTAACTATATATGTATGGCTTTATTTCTGCACTTTCAATTCTGTTCTATTGATGTATATATTTATCCTATCAATCAATCAATTGATCTTATGCTGCCGCACAATCTTATGCTGCCTGCTATCAAGATAATTGCTGCTCTATGTGTAATTTCTATATTTTTCTCTGACAGTATTAAAAATTTTCTCTTATCTTTGATTTTCTACAGATTCACTGTGAAATGTCTATGTGTGGCACATAATCTGAATCCTGTTTGGTTCTGGGAGTGTACTTCAGTCTAAAGACTTATATTTATTTGAATCTGAAATTTTCCATTTTTATATCCTCTGATATTTATCTTTCATTTCCTCCATTAGATTCTTTGGGACTTTTATCAAATAAATATCCTTCATGCCCCTTAACTGTCATTTCACAATGTATATATTAAATTCTTTATCCTTTTTTATTGTGTCCACTGTCCAAACCATTCTTCTTGACCCCACTTAACCACAAGAGTGTTGAGAATGTGGGGAACAGGTGAAATTTTGGGAGAGCACTGCTGCCTCTGTCATGGCCCCAGTACATGTTTGTACTCTGACCAGTCCACTTCACTTTTCAACATCATCATATCAACCTTCACTTCTTAGGCTCCCAGCCCTAATACCTTCTTTAGGCTATCCCCAATCCTGCCCTGCATGTAAAGTCTTGTGTGACCAGGGCCCAGAGTTGATTAATTGATTGTCTGGGCTTCATTTCACTACTCATGCTTTTCCAGACCTCCTTTTTCTTCAGAGGTATGGGCAGCCTTTCTCCTCCGTTTTGTTTGAAAGCATCAGTGACCTAAGACCTATCGGTGTCTGAGACTGGCTTGAGCATTTCTGCCACTCAGAAATGGGGCTCTGTCTGCCTCAAAACTCATAGTTTTCCAAAAGGTGATATGAAGCCCTTGAATTCCTGTCTACAGCCTGTAACCCATATTGTGGCTTCAGTGAAAAGAACACTGGATTTAAATTCAGAACTTTTCATCCTGGCTTTGAATTTAGCCATCACCATAAAAAGTGAATGAGATGGTTGGATGGCACCACCAACTCAATGGACACGAGTTTGGGTAGGCTCTGGGAGTTGGTGATGGACAGGGAGGCCTGGCATGTTGCAGTTCATGGGGTCACAAAGAGTCGGACACGACTGAGCGACTGAACTGAACTGAACTGATAATAAGTGATTATTATAATTAACATCTATCATTTATTAATTGCCTGAGATATGCTTACTTTTTGTTTAAGCACCTTACACATATTCTTTACAAAGATGCTACATAGTAGTATCATTTTTCCTCTTTAACAGATAAGATATAACTCACATAAACAAAGTTCCTGGGGTCCTCAGTGACTTTTAAGAGTCTGAAGGAATTCTAAGACAAAAACAAAAACCACTATCCTAGAGTAATCCTACTTTCCAGTGATAAGTATGTTTTTTATATCTATGTATCTCTCTTTTTTCTCTAAGCATATAAAAAGCAAAAGTATATTTACACACATAAACATATGTATATCTTTTTCTTACAAATAAAAATATGGTATCAGTTCAGTTCAGTTTAGTTCAGTCTCTCAGTCGTGTCCGCTCTTTGAGACCCATGGACTGCAGCACATCAGGCCTCCTTGTCTATCACCAACTCCCTGAGTTTACTCAAACTCATGCCCATTGAGTTGGTGCAGCTGATTTTAAATGTTACGTTTATTTTACATTTCTAGCTACATATGTTTGGTGTGTTTTATATCAATTCTCTGGAAGCTCAGGATCCTGTATGAGAGAAGACATGTAAGAATCACAGGGAAGAGGAAAAGTGGGGCCAGATACAGAAAATTCAGACAAGTTTCCCCTAAAAGGTGATGTCTTGATACTGGTTTTTTTTTATGACTTATATCCTTTAAAGAATCTGCACATACAAATACCTAAATACTTTTTATCTGGCTATTCTATGATCTGACATTATTAAATGTTTACCCACTTATTCTTCCAAAATTGATTTTCATGAGAGATACATATTTAGTGTGTGTTGGATTTAAATTACTGGTTTCTTAAATTATAATCCAGCTATCAATCTGTCATTTAATAAGAGCTCTTTTTTCAGCTTTTTGTGATACTGATTGATTATATGGTTTTTAGAGTTCTACTCTGTTCCAATGATTTCTTACATTCTATGGCAGAATTGAAAGTCAAGCCTGTTTAGTCTCTCCATTTATTATTATTATTAATATATTAAAATATTACTGATTTCTTGTCTTGAAACTGGCATATTCTCCATATTAAAATTAAAGTTTTTATCAATTATTAAAAATGTTCTAAATACACAGTTACTATCTACAGATAATAAAATATTGTTGCATTCTTTCCAGTATTTACTGCCCTTATCTAAGGGAGTAAGAGAATGTAACATCACTGGCCAGACATCCTATCCACAAGAGTGAGCTTTGGCCACTGATGATGACAAAGCACTTTCATTAACAATGGAAGCTACACAGATGCATGCGATTAGCAGACCTAAGAGACTTAATGCACATATGTGAGATGCTCATGTAGACTTCTAGAAACAATACAAGGAGAATTTACACTGTGGGAAATATGTAGTAGTTGTTAAAGACCAGAGCCCCCAAATCTAGTTTATTCCTAGATCCTGTTCATTACTGCTGACATATCCCCTTAGCCTTTGTGACCAGAGAAATATGAAGTAGGCAACATCAACTAGGAAAGTATATAAGAACTGAACCGTTTAAATGAAAGCTAAAAAATGAAGAATTATAAAAATTACTGGAAATAGCAAATAAGAAGGCAAAAAAAGTCAATAACTCAAAAAATAAATTTAAACCTTAAATCTCAATCCTAGAGAAATGGCATAAAGAACAGCTAACACGTCTAGACATTAACTTAGAAAACAATGGCAAAGGTTTAGTGTTCCTAGACTTTTGAATTTCATCAACTATTTTTTTCCTCTTTTTTAAAATTTTGAGGACCAATATAATGTCATCTTTCTAGAAAGCCAAGTAAGAATGTTACGATAACCCAAACATTATCATTTCTTCATAAAGGAAAAAACATTTTGTAACTAAAACTTAGGCACACCACAGGCTATGAATAGTTTTGTAAACTGAAAACACATATCTTTATTAGAAACTAATTGTAATGTTCTAATATTTCTAAATTAGCCAGAGATAAATGCAAATTTCATCAGGGACTGGCAATGGCCCACTGAATAGTATTAAAGATACCACACTAGGGAGACATTAAAAATATTTTACAACTGTAATGAAATGGATACTAACCAATGAGAATGGATGTCACCACTAGAATGGACATTAACCATACACAGCCAGCTAAAAATAAAACCTGAGATCTATCACACATTTAATCTAATCTGTGTACAACTGGGTGCCAAACAAGATGTGAGGAAAAATTAAATAAATCACAATTATGAAACTAGGACACTAACCTAATATGATTTTCTTGAAATGATAAAAAAGTTTGAGTTCTCTAATCTGACAGATTTAACATTTCTTTCATCGTTAACATAAAGAAAGGTAGAGAGTCACCAATTCATTACTTAATTTTTCAGCTTACAAATTCAAAGAATTTGAAGTACATGCACCCAGGATGAAAGGAGACCTAACATTCAAAGGTGAGAAGAAAAGAAAATCTTTACTTTTGTAACTTAAAGATTAGAGGGTGTTCCTGCCTAGCTCAGTTGCTTGCAATGCTAGAAACCTGGGTTAAATTCCTGGGTCAGGAAGATACTCTGGAGAAGGAAATGGCAACTCACTTCAGTGGGTTCTGGGTCTCTTGAGAAATCTGTATGCAGGTCAGGAAGCAACAGTTAGAACTGGACATGGAACCACAGACTGGTTCCAAATAGGGAAAGAAGTATGTCAAGGCTGTATATTGTCACCTTGCTTATTTAACTTATATGCAGAGGACATCATGAGAAACTCTGGGCTGGAGGAAGCACAAGCTGGAATCAAGATTGCTGGGAGAAATATCAATAACCTCAGATATGCAGATGACACCACCCTTATGGCATAAAGTGAAGACAAACTAAAGAGCCTCTTGATGAAAGTGAAAGAGGAGAGTGAAAAAGTTGGCTTAAAGCTCAACATTCAGAAAACTAAGATCATGGCATCCGATCCCATCACTTCATGGCAAATAGATGGCGAAACAGTGGAAACAGTGGCAGACTTTATTATTCTGGGCTCCAAAATCACTGCAGATGGTGATTGCAGCCATGAAATTAAAAGACACTTACTGCTTGGAAGAAAAGTTATGACCAGCCTAGACAGCTTATTAAAAAGCAGAGACATTACTTTGCCAACAAAGGTCTGTCTAGTCAAAGCTATGATTTTTCCAGTGGTCATGTATGGATGTGAGAGTTGGACTATAAAGAAAGCTGAGCACAGAAGAACTGATGCTTTTGTACTGTGGTGTTGGAGAAGACTCTTGAGAGTCCCTTGGACTGCAAGGAGATCCAACGAGTCCATCCTAAAGGAAATCAGTCCTGAATGTTCATTAGAAGGACTGATGTTGAAGCTGAAACTCCAATACTTTGGCCACCTGATGTGAAGAACTGACTCACTGGAAAAGACCCTGATGCTGGGAAAGATTGAAGGTCGGAGGAGAAGGGGATGACTGAGGATGAGATGGTTGGATGGCATCACCGACTCAGTAGACATGAGTCTGAATAAACTCCAGGAGTTGGTGATGGACAGGGAAGCCTGGCGTGCTGCAGTCTATGGGGTCGCAAAGAGTTGGGACACGACTGAGTGACTGAACTGAAACTGAAAGATTAGAGGACTGAAGAGACTGGGTAAAAAAACTTAGAGAACACTTATGGGATATGTTTTTTCACCAAAGATCAATTTTCTCGTTAAGTTGCTTTTCTCTTTTAAGGAAGAAAGAAAACAATTCCCAAATCACAACAGCAGAAAATTCCCTGCCTCTGGTGAATACTGTTTATTGAGCTGGTTTTACACAGAGGCATACACTGAAAGAACAAGTGGCCAACATGTAAACATGGGTGGTCTAATGAGAGACAACTGTGAAGTATAAAATACAGTTTGCTAACCTTAGGGCCTGAGAAATGGAGCCATACAAGGCTTTAAGATTATTGAGAAATTACAAGAAAGGCTGGGTATAGGTGGATATCAGTACAGTAAAGGAAAAAGGGCTAAACAGTAAAACAAAACAAAACTCTAGTTCTCCAGAAGGCCACGTAATGTTCACAGAAAATTGGGGACTGGGCGGATATTGCATCTACACTATTGCCCCCACACATGCATAGCCCATCTTACCACCCATTATCAATCTCTTCCAACAAAGTGGTACATCTGTTACAACTGACGAACCTACACTGACACGTCATAATCATCCAAAGTCCATACTTTACCTTATAATCCATTCTTGCCGTTTACATCCTATAGGTTGGGCCAAATGTATAATAACATGGAGCTGTCATTACAGGGTCATATAGAGTATTTTCACTCCCATAAAAATACACTATGCTCTGCCTTTTCATTCCCATCAACCCTTGCCAACCACTGATCTTTTTTACCGTCTTCATAGTTTTGCTTCTCTCAGAACATTATATAGTTGGAGTCACACAGTATTTAGCCTTTTTAGACAGGTTTCTTTCAATTAGTAGTACACATTTAAGGTTCCTCCATGGCATTTTATGGTTTGATAGCTCATTTCTCTTCAGCACTGAATAATATTTTATCATCTAGATGTGTCATAGTTCATTTATACATTCACCTCCTGAAGGACATCTTACTAAAAGTTGCTTCCAAGTTTTCGCAATTGCGAATAAAACTGTTACAAACATCTGCTGTGTACGTTTTTGTGCGGGCATACCTTTTCAACTTCTTTGGGGAAATACCAAGGAGTGCAATTGTGTATCATTTACTCATTTAATAAGAGTATGTTTAAGTTTTATAAGAAATCACCAAACTGTCCTCCAATGTCAGTGCATGGGAATTTCCTGGTGGTCCAGTGGTTAGGACTTGGCACTCTCTCACTGCCAGGGCCTTCGTTTAAATCCCTGGTCAGGGAACATAGATCCCACAAACCACACAGCACAATCAAAATACACACACACATGCACACACACCAAAGTGAGTGCATCATTTTGCATTCTCACCAGCAACAAATGAAAGTTCCTATTGCTCACATCTTCTTTGGTCTTGTCAGTATTTCAGATTTCAGCTATTCTATAGGTGTATAGTGATAGTGTATTGTTTTAATTTGTACTTCCCTAGTGGAGGTGATGGAATTCCAGTTGAGCTATTTCAAATCTTCAAAGATGATGCTGTGAAAGTGCTGCACTCGATATGTCAGCAAATTTGGAAAACACAGCAGTGGCCACAGGACTGGAAAAGGTTAGTTTTCATTCCAATCCCAAAGAAAGGCAATGCCAAAGAATGCTCAAACTACTGCACAACTGCACTCATCTCACACGCTAGTAAAGTAATGCTCAAAATTCTCCAAGCCAGGCTTCAACAGTACGTGAACCGTGAACTTCCAGATGTTCAAGCTAGTTTTAGAAAAGGCAGAGGAATCAGAGATCAAATTGCCAACATCTGCTGGATCATCAAAAAAGCTAGAATTCCAGAAAAACATGTACTTCTGCTTTATTGACCATGCCAAAACCTTTGACTGTGTGGATCACAATAAACTGTGGAAAATTCTTAAAGGGATAGGAATACCAGACCACCTGACCTCCCTCTTGAGAAACCTGTATGCAGGTCAGGAAGCAACAGTTACAACTGGACATGGAACAATAGACTGGTTCCAAATAGGAAAAGGAGTACGTCAAGGCTGTATATTGTCACCATGCTTATTTAACTTATATGCAGAGTACATCATGAGAAACGTTGGGCTGGAGGAAGCACAAGCTGGAATCAAGATTGCTGGGAGAAATATCAATAATCTCAGATATACAGATGACACCACCCTTATGGAAGAAAGTGAAGAAGAACTAAAGAGCCTCTTGATGAAAGTGAAAGAGGAGAGTGAAAAAGTTGGCTTAAAGCTCAACATTCAGAAAACAAAGATCATGGCATCCGGTCCTATCACTTCATGGCAAATAGATGGGAAACAGTGGAAACAGTGGCTGACTTTATTTTTCTGGGCTTCAAAATCACTGCAGATGGTGATTGTAGTCATGAAATTAAAAGACGCTTACTCTTTGGAAAGAAAGTTATGACCAACCTAGATAGCATATTAAAAAGCAGAGACATTACTTTGTCAACAAAGGTCTGCCTAGCCAAGGCTATGGTTTTTCCAGTAGTCATGTATGGATGTGAGAGTTGGACTATAAAGAAAATTGAGTGCAGAAGAATTGATGCTTTTGAACTATGGTATTGGAGAAGACTCTTGAGAGTCCCTTGGACTGCAAGGAGATCCAACTAGTCCATCCTAAAGGAAATCAGTCCTGGGTGTTTATTGGTAGGACTGATGTTGAAGCTGCAACTCCAATACTTCGGCCACCTGATGCGAAGAGCTGACTGATTTGAAAAGACCCTGATGCTGGGAAAGATTGAGGGCAGGAGGAGAAGGGGACGACAGAGGATGAGATGGTTGGATGGCATCATCAACTCGATGGACGTGGGTTTGGGTGGACTCCGGGAATTGGTGATGGACAGGGAGGCCTGGCATGCTGCAGTTGATGGGTTCGCAAAGAGTCAGACATGACTGAGCAACTGAACTGAACTGATGACATGATGTGGAGCATCTTTTCATATGCGTATTTGCCCACATATTTCCTTTTTGATGAGGCATCTATTAATGTTTTTGGCATATTTTTAATCAGATTGCTTGCTTTCTTATTGTATTTCAAGAGTTCTTTGTAACTTTGTGTCACAGTCCTTTATCACTTGTCTTTTGCAAATCCTTACTCCCAACTGGTGGTCTGTCTTCACATTCTCTTGATATTGTCTTTTGCAGAGCAGAAACTTTCAATTTTACTCAAGTCCAGCTTATCAATTATTCGTTTCATGAATTCTGCATTTGTTGTTATATCTAAAAATCATCTTCACACCCAAGATCATCTAATTTTGCTCCAAGGCTATCTTCTAGGAGTTTTACAGCTTTGTGTTTTACTTTTAGGTCTGTAATTCATTTTCAGTAAATGTTTGTGAAGGGTGTATGCAAATATGTTTCAACTATTTATAAAGAAACAATCAAAATTAAATAAAGGTAGTTAGGTATGAAGCTTTGATTATTTTTTTTTCAAAACTGATTAGCTCCCTGTGGAGAAGACTAAAGATATATTTATGCATTTATCCTTTGATTGAGTAATCCCAGTTGTAGAATTTACCCCCCCAGATACACCTCCACAAATATTATACAACATATACATAAGATTATTTATTAAAGCATTTTATAATAGTAAAATCTATTGAAATATGAAAGAAAGCAAATTACTGTAGGAGCATGGTTAAATGAACTACATCCACCTAATAGAATACTATGCAGTTATAAAAATAATTAGAAAGATTTCTATGAGTAATGGAGTTACTATGAGTAATTTCTAAAATGGAATAATTTCCATCTTAGTTTCCATAATTATATAGAAAAAAAAGTACAAAAGAATGTACATGGAGAATGTTTCTTTTTATATAAGAAAGAGGGTGGAATAAGAACATAAATATATGCCTACTTTTATAAAAAGAAACATAAGGAGGATAAATCATAAACTAACAACAGTGATTATTTAAATTGAGTGGTTGTTTCATATGATTATGCAGTATGTGGGAATAGAGTGGAGGAGATACAGTTAGGAGCTATTATCTAAGTATATCCTTGTTTAAATATAACTTCACATAATTTACTTTTATCTAAGTATATATTTTCATATAGTATTCTGAATAATGTGAATGCTTTATATATTCAAAAAATAAAATTAAATAACAGCTATCTAAAAAGATAACATTTATAATTGAGTATAAAGTTAAATAAATAAATCTAACTCTACATTAAGTTGATGATATAACACAGGGAAATCGGATTTTTTCAAATGACTTTTGATACTGAACTGTGGCTTTATATCTCCAGTAACGTCTATTCTGAGGTAAAATGAACTGAAAAGAAACGAGCTACTTATGATGTGAAGAGCTGACAGTTGCAAAAGACCCTGAGGCTGGGAGAAACTGAAGGCAGGAGGAGAAGGGGACGACAGAGGATGATGAGATGGCTGGATGGCATCATCGACTCAATGGACATGAGTTTGAGCAAGCTCCAGGAAATAGAAAAGGGCAAGGAAGCCTGACATGCTGCAGTTCATAGGGTCACAAAGAGTCAGATACGACTGAACAACTAAATAACAATTTTTAGTAGTACTATTAGTATTATAATTCTGAAGCAATTTTATGTATCATGTGGAATAAAAGGAATATGGAGATATCAAGATTTCCATCTTAGGAAAAAAAGAAACAAAAAATATTATATAAACAAATATAATAAGCTGTTTAAGATGTTAAATCTTAATGGGAAATATTAGTAGGAATTAATAATTTTACATATATGCTTTCTAGGTCATTTGGGGTCAGGTGAATATGAACTGGGTATTAGATGATGTTATGGATTACTGTTATTTTTTAGATATGAAAATGATACTTTACTTACATAGTAGGATTTACCAGTGCCCAGGTGGCACCAGGTAAAGAACCTGCCTGCCAATGCAGGAGACGCAAGAGACGAGGGTTTGATCCCTGGGTCAAGAAGATCCCCTGGAGTAGGAAATGGCAATCCACTCCAGTATTTTAGCCTGGAGAATCCCACAGGCAGAAGAGTCTGGAGGGTTATGGTCCACAGGGGTCACAGAGAGTCGGACATGACTGAAGCGACTTAGCAAAGCACAGTAGGATATATTATTCTTTAGATACTTAAGGCTAGGTATGTATTTTGGAGCATAGCTCATGGTATCTGCAACTTACTTTCAAGGATGAGTAAAAGTAGATCATTATTTTTTTATGCTCAAATTGCCCAAAATTTAGCCAGAGAGAGCACAGAGAGAGCAGAAACCTCATAAAACTGATCTATGAAGATACAGAAAAGTTTGAATAGTTTTATAACAAGTAAGCAAATTGATCTGTAATTTGAAAATTTTCCAAAGACAAAAATCTAAGCCCAAATGTCTTAATGAATTAATTCTATCCAAATTTAAAGAAGAAATAACACCAACATAGTAGAAACTTTTCCAGAGAATTTAAAAAAAAGAGGTAACACTTCCCCATATGTTTGATAAGGCCAGAATAAATTTGACTCCAAAATTTGACAAGGATGATTTAAGAAAATTATAGGCCAATGTCATTCATGAACATAAATGCAAAATTCTAAACAAGATGAGCCAGTGAGAGGTTCCATTTCCAGTGGTGGTAGAATAGGTTGTATCAGACAGATCTCCTTCTAATGATGCTTATAAACTCTGGACACAAAAGAGTGACCAAATGCAGGTAGATACATCTTCTTTTGATATGAGGCGAAAGAAGAAGGGGGAGGCAGAGGATGAGATGATTAGTTAGCATCACGGACTCAATGGACATGAATCTGAGCAAACTCTAGGAGATAGTGAAGGAAAGGGAAGCCTGGTATGCTGCAGTCCATGGGGTCACAAAGAGTCAGACAGGATTTAGTGAATGAACAACAACAACATGAGCCTCACAAGAAGGGAAACACTGTCTTGACTTACATTTATTGACTACTAACCTAACAGCTCCCCTAATTCACTACTGGAAATAGAGCTCCAGTAGAAAGCAGCAGGCTCACTGGGCCGAGGACTCAGAGCCAGAGTTTGGGTGGTTGGAGTGACTGGAAATTAATGAGGAGAGATCCTAGCAAAGAGGTAGCCAAAGGAAGGGGTCTCAAGATCTGTGTAAACTCCTCAAATTCTTAACTGGCTCCTCAGCTGTGCAGGCATAAGGCAACAGTCCAAGAAACCTTGCAGAAAGCAGAACAGGGTAGGCTAAAAGAGCTAGGCAGATATTTCAGCATCTTCTTGGGAGGCAAAGTTTGGAGTTTAAGCCATGACAAGTTAGAGGAACTCGGTAAACATTTTGGGTTTTCCATTGAAACGCCAAAAGAGTCACCTTACTATAAAGAAGAGAAGAAAACACACACACACACACACACACACACACACACACACACACACACACACACACACACACACACACACACACACACACACACACACACACACACACACACACAGAGAAAGAGAGAAAGCGAACAGGGGCAAAAGGCTATTAACTGGAAAATCTGAGTTAAGGGTATATGGGTGTTAATTGTACTGTTCTTTCAACTTTTATATTTGAAGTTTTTCAAACAGAGTTGGGAGCAAGCATGAATTAGGACTTTAATGGCAGACTGTCTAAATGCACCTAGACTTCTTCTCTTCTATGCCTCTCCTCTAATTACAGAAGGGAGATAAAATTCACAAGGAGAAATAAAAAATGATTGGAAGTAATAAGCAATACAATTTAGGGGGCTGGAAAACAAATGTAACTGATTTTGCTAATTGGAAAAGAAAACTGAAACCAAATCCAGAAATGAGGGGAGTCATTTCTAAGAAAACTGACTCATACCCTCAAACTCCAGAAAGGCTCTAAAATTGTGTGTTCTTTAGTGATGTAGCATACAGCTTTGAAAAGAAAAAAAAAACCACAAAAGAAGCAATTAAGTGTGCATATTCTCTCTTTGACCTTTTACAGTTGATTGCCTAGCCTTCTATCTCAGCAGAAGTTCAGTTCAGTTGCTCAATCGTGTCCGACTCTTAGCGACCCCATGAATCGCAGCACGCCAGGCCTCTCTGTCCATCATCAACTCCCAGAGTCCACCCAAACCCATGTCCATCGAGTTGATGATGCCATCCAACCATCTCATCCTCTGCGTCCCCTTCTCCTCCTGCCCTCAATCCTACCCAGCATTAGGGTCTTTTCCAATGAGTCAACCCTTCGCATGAGGTAGCCAAAGTATTGGAGTTTCAGCTTCAACATCAGTCCTTCTAATGAACACCCAGGACTGATCTCCTTTAGGATGGACTGGTTGGATCTCCTCGCAGTCCAAGGGACTCTCAAGAGTCTTCTCCAAAACCACAGTTCAAAAGCATCATTCTTCGGCGCTCAGCTTTCTTTATAGTCCAACTCTCACATCTATACATGACTACTGGAAAAACCATAGCCTTGACTAGACGGACCTTTGTTGGCAAAGTAATGTCTCTGCTTTTTAATATGCTGTCTAGGTTGGTCATAACTTTCCTTCCAAGGAGTAAGTGTCTTTTAATTTCATGGCTGCAATCACCATCCACAGTCATTTTGGAGCTCAGAAAAATAAAGTCAGCCACTGTTTCCACTGTTTCCCCATCTATCTGCCATGAAGTGATTGGAGCTGATGCCATGATCTTAGTTTTCTGAACGTTGAGCTTTAAGCCAACTTTTTCACTCTCCTCTTTCACTTTCATCAAGAGGCTCTTTAGTTCTTCTTCACTTTCTGCCATAAGGGTGGTGTCACCTGCATATCTGAGGTTATTGATATTTCTCCCAGCAATCTTGATTCCAGCTTGTGCTTCCTCCAGCCCAGAGTTTCTCATGATGTACTCTGCATATAAGTTAAATAAGCAGGGTGACAATATACAGCCTTGACGTACTCCTTTTCCTATTTGGAACCAGTCTGTTGTTCCATGTCCAGTTCTAACTGTTGCTTCTTGACCTGCAGACAGCTTTCTCAAGAGGCAGGTCAAGTGGTCTAGAATGCCCATCTCTTGAAGAATTTTCCACAGTTTATTGTGATCCACACAGTCAAAGGCTTTGGCATAGTCAACAAAGCAGAGGTAGATGTTTTTCTGGAACTCTCTTGCTTTTTTGATGATCCAGCAGATGTTGGCAATTTGATCTCTGGTTCCTCTGCCTTTTCTAAAACCAACTTGAACATCTGAAATTTCACGGTTCACGTATTGCTGAAGCCTGGCGTGGAGAATCTTAAGCATTACTTTACTAGCGTGTGAGATGAGTGCAAGAAGATTGAACGTTAATTATGTGAAGATAAACTAGAGGGATTTGATATGAGGACACCAAGCACACATAATAACTGGTGCACTGCAATGGAAACAAACAGGAAGAACCTCCCAATCATTTTTGACTTCTCAACTTCCTGGTTTGTGACAGCCCAAATTATGCCCCTTTTCCACATTTTCAAAGGAGGCTAGGGGTTCATTCATGAGGAAAGCACCTGACCAAGAGAAAATACCTGGATATCAACATTTTGTGATCTTCCAATGAAATAGATTTGCACTTCCTGGCTTCCTGGTTCATCCAATTGAAAATGCCAGTGAACTACAATAGTCCTATGTTGTCTTTAAATATGAATAGATAGCCAGTGACTGTCAGACACTTTAAAAAGCTTCTAACAAGAATGACACAAACCGAAGGAAAAAACAGAACTCAAGAGGAAACAAAGACAATGTAGAGACCAAAACGTATGTTTGTTGTGATAATTAATATATTCAAAGATCTGAAAGAATATATTTTATTCATAAAACAAGAATAGAGGGTATACAAACTCTCTAAATTCTCTTTTGTTTAGAAAACAAAAAATAGTGCCCCCCCCCGATCTGGTTAATAATAGTTCCAGAAAAAGAAAATAGAGGAAATAAATTATCAAGGAATTACTTCAAGAACATTTCCATGAACTAAAAGACATGAATGCCCGTGTCAAAAAGCCTACCAAGTACACAGGACAGTAGCTGAAAGAAGTCTCAAGCAAAAAAACATCGCTATAAAATTTCAGGATATTGACAAGAAAGAGAAGATACTAAAACCTTCTTAATGAAAAAAGAGATCACATACAAAGTATTGTGCATCAGAATGGCATCAGATTTTGAGCAGCTGATGGCACATGTATGAGACAAGATCAATAAGATAATGCTTAAGATTCACTCACAAGCAGAGTTTCTGAGCCATACACTATCCATAGGTAGGGTTTCACATAAAATAGAAAAGTTGTCTGTAGTCTAGACTAGAAATACTCCTTTTCAATAATGGACATTCAGTGTTTTTAGGGCTCATTAGCACGACCTAATGACTGATGCCCTATTTTTCTCTTTCAACAGTCTTATTTGCTTCCTCAAAAGATGAGGACTTCTTGTTAAAAGTGGTTCTTTAAGCGTAGCTTTTACCTTTTTTCCTTCCTAAAATCCTACTAAAACGACAGTACAGAATAAAAAAGCTTTGAATCCCCATACCTTTTTCTCAAGCCTTTCTTCCTCTAATTGTCTTTAATGTTTCTGAACTCTATTGCTTCTAAATCCATTTTACAACTGTTTCCAAATCTATTTTAAAATAGGTTCTCTCTCCCTTTTCTTTCTCCCCTCCCTCCTTCTCACTCTCTTCTTTCTCTCTTGCTTTCCCAGGTATTTCTGTTTCTAGCTTTCAGATTTGATCTTCATTATTATAGAATCTATAATATCTTTAATTTCTTAAACATGTAAAATAGTTGTTTTCCAAAATTCTTTTTTTTTTCAAAGCACTTTTATTTATTTTTTTTCTCCTCCCTGTGATTTTTTATTTACCAAAATTCTTATCTGGAGTAAAATTTCACACATAAAATTTTACATCTATAATTATACATGCAATATTGATTTGTCTGTGACCAAAGCTTATACAGATTCAGGTTTTTTTTCCTATTCATACCTACTACTTATCTAAGACTATTCTCCTTCTTCTTTCTCTCGGTTCTGCCTTTCAACCTGGGATAGCAGATACTACCCTGTCAATTAATCAGCTGGCTGGGCTGGTGGGGGAAGAATAGGAACTGTAATTGTGGACAGTTTATTGAAAGTCAATGCTTTTTATTGTGGTCTCTGTTAAAAAAAAAAAAGCAAACAAAAAAGCTTAGCCCAGTCCTGTTTGCATATCCTCTTTTCCCAGTGCCCCTACAACACAATAGTTTAGGTGGTTGATGAGATAAAATTCTGAATTATAGGAACTTAACTATGTATAGAAAAGGCTTGAAGAAGTTTGTTTGGCCATAAAAATGCCTTTCAAAAACTCAATGGATTAATATTCAAGGGATTAATGGATTAAAATTCAAGGGATTAATACTTGGCAGTGTGTCAATTTTCCTCTGCAATCCTAATGTTTTCTGGAGCTGTCTATGCATAACAACTACAGAGGTCTGCTCCTTGTGACATGGAAAAAATAGAGACTTTTAGTTTATTTCAAGAATTATTTTTACTGAACGCCAGATGTTAGGAAAGTCATCCAGCTACAAAATACTTGTTCATTCATTCATTCAGCAACATGTATTGTTCACCTACTTGGTGGCAGGCACTGAGGTGGGTGTGGGAATACATGGATGAGTGAAACAACATCACTGTCTCCCTGAACTTTAGGGTCTTTGGGGACAGATAAGCATGTAAACTAGTAACTGCAGTATGATACTCCAAATGCTGTAAGATGTATGGATAGGATCCTAACGGAGTAACGAGGAAGGTCCACTTAAACTTGACTAGGAAGGCAAGAGACAGCCTTATGGAACAGGTGACACTGAGGTGAGTCTTCAAAGACAATGTAAGAGTTTACCAAGTTGACAAAGCCATGCAAGAGAGAAGGAACATCTTGAGCAAAGTCTTGAATTTAAGAAAGATCACATAAAGGAAAAAGATCGTGTATAGTCTGGTTTGCCTACAATTCACAAGCATGTTGAGGTGAGGTAGGAAATGAAAGTGGAAGATATTCATGGCAAAGATCTTAATGGATTTTATACGTCAAGATGACAAGTTTGGAATTTTTCTTACAAATCATGAGCATGCAAAAAGGATTTTTTTAAAATGAAAGATGACATCCTTTACTTTGTTCTAAAATAGCTTAAAACTATTTATTCTTGAAACAGACCAAATCAAATTCTTGCTCTTCATTCTACTAATGTTCAGATTTGTTTGATTAATTGATCATTTATCCAATATGGATATGATCATTACTGACAATTTGTATACTAACAGAGACATTCTCCATGACCAAACTCTGATTAGGCTTCTAGCCTTCTTTTAGACTAGACCTCAACCCTGGACCCCACAGTAGAGGGCAGGGCATCTTCAGAGCCCCTTTTTAGCTCAGTTGCTTCAGTCGTGTCTGACTCTGTGCAATCCCATAGACGGCAGCTCACCAGGCTCCTCTGTCCCTGGGATTCTCCAGGCAAGAATACTGGAGTGGGTTGCCATTTCCTTCTTCAATGCATGCATGTATGCTAAGTCGCTTCAGTCATGTCCGACTCTGTGTGACCCCATGGACAGCAGCCCACCAGGCTTCTCTGTCCACGGGATTCTCTAGGCAAGAATACTGGAGTGAGTTGCCATTTCCTTCTCCTTTTTAGCTAGAATACTGCTAAGTCAGTTTAGAGAGAATCCCTCAACGTTTATTTCTGATCAGCCTGTCCTGCCTTCAACAAGAACCCTGTCAAGTAGGGTTAGCAACAATCCCCCTACCTTTGATGTGTCTTCTTACTTATTTTCCAGCCCTGACCTTGTTTGGCTCAGTGACTATAAACCCCCAGCTGTCTTTGTTGTGTTCAGAATTGAGTGCAATTCAATAATGAGGTCTCTTTTCAGTCTATCAAAATAGTTTCTTAACAAAATCTGTTTCTACCACTTTAACTGCTGTCCAGCTCTGTTTCTCTTTGACAGTTATACGCAAGACTTTTGTTTGCTATGCAAAAAAAAAAAAAAACAAGCACCACTTTATTTTTGACTTGGACCACTGATTACGCCAGCTACTTTTGGATCAACAGATATAGTTAATCTCTTTACTTAAAATTATTTCTCCTTATGGGCATAAAGGCATATTGATGAGTGGACAAGTATCCTCACATAGTGTAAAGCAAGACTTCCACGATGGTCATTTAATGGCAACTTAAAGGGGAGAAAGCGACAAGGTATTTCACTAGTCTACATTAGTCTAGTCTATTTCAATAGAATATAATAATAATAACCTGGGCTAAGGCAGAGATAGTGGGAATTGAGATATGGTGACAGATTTGAGTTATTAACAGAAAATATTGACAAGGTTTAATATTAGAGGTAAGAAGCAGAAAAAAAAATAGGATGATTATCATATCCTATTTTTGATTAGCCTTAATGGACATAATACAGATCTTCCTTGACTTATGATGGGTTATGTCTCAAACAATCCATTGCAAACTGAAAATTCTGTAAAATAAAAATGCATTTAACCTACCTAAACTACCAAATGTCATAGCATAGCCTCGCCTACCTTAAATATGCTCAGAACATTTACATTAGTCTATAGTTGGGCAAATTCATCTAATACAAAACCTGTTTTTATACTAAAGCACTGTATTGAAATTTACCACAAATTTACCATAAACTGTGGAAAATTCTTAGAGATGGGAATACCAGACCACATGATCTGCCTCTTGAGAAATCTGTATGCAGGTCAGGAAGCAACAGTTAGAACTGGACATGGAACAACAGTCTGGTTCCAAATAGGGAAAGGAGTACGTCAAGGCTGGATATTGTCACCCTGCTTATTTAACTTATATGCAGAGTACATCATGAGAAACGCTGGGCTGGAGGAAGCACAAGCTGGAATCAAGATTGCCGAGAGAAATATCAATAACCAACATTAATAACCAATCTTAACATTGATATTAGCCCAAACTTTACTTACACATGTAAGAAAAGTTATGACCAACCTAGACAGCATATTAAAAAAGCAGAGACATTACTTTGTTAACAAAGGTCCATCTAGTCAAGGCTATGGTTTTTCCAGTAGTCATGTATGGATGTGAGAGTTGGACTATAAAGAAAGCTGAGTGCTGAAGAATTGATGCTTTTGAACTGTGGTTTTGGAGAAGACTCTTGAGAGTTCCTTGGACTGCGAGGAGATCCAACCAGTCCATCCTAAAGGAGATCAGTCCTGAATGTTCATTGGAAGGACTGATGTTGAAGGTGAAACTCCAGTTCTTTCGCCACCTGATGTGAACAGCTGACCATTTGAAAAGACCCTGACACTGGGGAAGATTGAAGGTAGGAGGAAAAGGGGACAACAGAGGATGAGATGGTTGGATGGCATCACCGACTTGATGGACATGAGTTTGAGTAAACTCTGGGAGTTAGTGATGGACAGGGAGGCCTGGCATGCTGCAGTCCATGGGGTCGCAAAGAGTTGGACACAACTGAGTGACTGAACTGAACTGACTGTATTGAAAAGCTCATGTAATTTATTCAGTATTGTACTAAAAGTTAAAAATGAAATGTTTGCATGGACATAGAATGGTTGTAACTATTGGCTGTTCATGCTCCTGATCAGATGGCTGACTAGGAGTTCTGTTCATTGCCACCTCCTAGCACCATGAGAGAATATCGTTTACACATATTGTTATTATAGGAAAAGACCAAAATTCAAAATCTGAAGTACAGTTTCTACTGACTTTGTATTGATTTCACACCATCATAAAGTTGAAAAATCTTCAGTCAAATCACCATAAGTTGGGGACCATCTGTATATAGTTATGAACTGAGTTGAAAATATAAATTGAGAAGTAAACATTATGGTTTGAGATATGTTGAATTTAAGATGTCTCTGGTAAATTAATGTGAAAATGCCAGGTAAACACATGCAAATATATATATATTTAAACTCAAGAAAATCTAGAGACTTGTTTGGAAGCTGACAGTTCATTATGTAGTAATTGAAGCTATGAGTGTAAATGTAAATCTCTCTCAAGTATTTAGAATGAGAACAAATCCAAAAGCAGAATGCTAGTTAATGCCAAAACATAAAGCTGAATGGAAAAGGTGGAGCTAGAAAAGAACTAACATAGTTAGTAAACTATGTAAGTATGTTAGTAAACTATGTAAGTACCTATGTTAGTAAACATAGGTAAGAAAAGAAAGTAGTTTGAGAGACTCAAACAAGGATAGCATCTCAAGATAGAAGGAACAGTCAGTAAAAAGTGTGAGTATGAAAAGGACTGAAATGGATTTATTGCATTTGGTCATTCAGTGGAGGTTTGTGAACTTAGCAACAGTCATTTCAGTAGAGTAGATACTGTGGATAACATATTATTATGATTTGTATCATTAACAGGAGATGAAATTTAGTTATGAAGACAGAACAAAACAGGGTATCAGTTAAACAAGGAAATGAAAATTAAAGGAAAATCTTAGCTTTAAGATAATAACTAAGACTATGTGAGAGATAAAATGTCAACACATTAATAATTAAATAAAATGTCAATGTAATAAAGATAATTCATTAAACAAGGAAGAAGTGAGGCTCAGAGCCTAGACAGGATTTAGACGTGAACATGAAAAGGGAATCTCTTTCCCCTGACTCAGATGAACCATAGAAGGAAGGCATGGCAAAGAAAGCAATCAACAAAATGAAGACAACCTACTGACTGAGAGAAAATAATCCATGAATATATAATCAACTAATACTTGACACTTCTTCACGGATCACAGTCTTGTTGTGGCAAAGGAGCTTGTGTAACTCAATGGAGCTATGAGCCATGAAATGTAGGACCACCTAAGACGGATGGGTCATAGTGAAGAATTCTGACAAAACATGGTCCATGGGAGGAGGAAATGGCAAACTACTCCAGTGTTCTTGCCTGGACCTTCTCATGGACAATATGAAAAAACAAAAAGATATGACACCAAAAGATGAGCCCTCCAGGTCCAAAGGTGTTCAGTATGCTACTGGGGAAGGGCAGAGGACAATTACAAATAGCTCTAGTAAGAATGAAGGGACTGGGCCAAAGCAGAAATGTCGTTCAGCTGTGGATGTGTCTGGTGGTGAAAGTAAGGTCTGATGCTCTAAAGAACAATAATACATAGGAAACTGGAATGTCAGGTCCATGAATCAAAGTAAACTGGATGTGATCAAGCAAGAGATGACAAGAGTGAACATCGATAATCTCAGGAATCAGTGAACTAAAATGGACAGGAATACGTGAATTTAATTCATATGACCATTATATTTACTACTGTGGGCTAGAATGACTTAGATGAAATGGAGTAGCCCTCATAGTCAACAAAAGAGCCTGGAATGCAATACTTGGGTGCAGCCTCAAAAATGACAGAATGATCTTGGTTCATTTCCAAGGCAAATCATTCAACATCACAGTAATCCAAGATCATGCCCCAATCACTGATACAGAAGAAGCTGAAGTTGACTGGTTCTCTGAAGACCTACAACACCTTCTAGAACTAATACCATTTTTCATGGTGTTAGTCCTTTTCATTTTCATTTTCGGGAATTGCAGAAGTAGGAATCAAGCAATATCAGGAATAACAGGCAAGTTTGGCCCACAGAGTACAAAATGAAGCAGGGCAAAGGATAACAGAGTTCTGTCAAGAAAATATCCTAGTGGTAATAAACACCCTTTTCCAACCCAAGAGAAGACTGTACAAATGGACATCACTAGATGGTCAATACTGAAATCAGATTGATTACGTTCTTTGTAGCCAAAGATAAAGAAGCTCTATGGAGTCAGTAAAAAACAAGACCTGGAGTTGACTACGGCTCAGATCATGAGCTCCTTATTACAAAGTTCAGGCTTAAACTGAAGAAAGTAGGGAAAACCATCAGGTCATTAGGATATGACCTAAATCAAATCCTTTATGATTATACAGAAGAGGCGATGAAGGGATTCAAGAGATTAGATCTGGTAGACAGAGTGTCTGAAGAACTATGGATGGAGGCTCATAACACTGTACAGGAAGCAGTAACCAAAATCATCCCTCCAAAAAAGAAATGCAACAAGGCAAAGTGATTGTCTGAGTAGGCTTTACGAATAGCTGAGGAAAGAAGAGAAGCAAAAGGCAAAGGGGAAAGGCAAAGATAAACCCAACTGAACGCAGAGTTCCAGAGAATAACAAGGAGAGTTAAGAAGGCCTTCCTAAATGAACAATGCAAAGAAATAGAGGAAAGCAACAGAAGTGGAAAGACTAGATATCTTTTCAAGAAAATCAGAGATATCAAGGGAACATTTCATGCAAGGATGGACATGATATAGGACAGAGATGGTAAGGACCTAACAGAAGCAGAAGAGATTAGAAAGAGGTGACAAGAATACACAGAAGAACTATACAAAAAAAGGTTTAATGACCTGGATAACCACAATGGTGTGGTCACTCACCTACAGCAGGACATCCTAGAGTGTGAAGTGGGTCTTGGAAAGCATTACTACAAACAAAGCAAGTGGAGGTGGTGGAATTCCAGCTGAGAAATTTCAAATCCTAGAAGATGATGCTATTAAAGTGCTGTGGTCAATATGCCAGCAAATTTGGAAAACTCAGAAGTGGCCACAGGACTGGAAATGGTCAGTTTTCATTTCAATCCCAAAAAAGGGCAATGCCAAAGAAAGGTCAAACCACTGCACAACTTCACTCATTTCACATGCTAGTAAGATTATGCTCAGAATCCTTTAAGCTAGGCTTCAACAGTATGTGAACTGAGTACTTTCAGATGCACAAGTGAGGTTTTGAAGAGGCAAAGGAACCAGAGTTCAAATTGACAACACTTTTGTATCATGGAGAAAGCAAGGGAGTTCCAGAGAAACATCTACTGCTTCATTGACTACACTGAAGTCTTTGACTGAGTGGATCTCAACAAAATGTCGAAAATTCTTAAAGAGATGGGAGTATCAGACCACCTTAGCTGCCTCCTGAGAAATCTGTATGCAGGTCAAGAAGCAAAAGTTAGAACTGGACACAGAGCAACTGATCAGTTCAAAATTAGGAAAGGAGTACTTCAAGGCTGTATATTGTCACCCTGCTTATTTAACTTAAGCAGAGTGATGCAGAGTACATCACAAAAAATGCCAGGGTGGATGAATCTCCTGGATGGAATCAAGACTGCCAGGAGAAAGCAACAAACTCAGATATGCAGATGATACAACTCTAGTGACACAAAGTGAAGAGCAACTAAAGAGCCTCTTGATGAGGGTGAAAAAGGAGAGTGAAAAAGCTGGTTTAAAAGTTAACATTCAAAAAACTAAAATCATGGCATCTGGTCCCATCACTTCAAGGCAAATAAAATGGAAAAAAATGGAAGCAGCGACAGACTTTATTTTCTTGGGCTCCAAAATCACTGTGGATGGTGACTGCAGCCATAAAATTATTAGATGCATGCTTCTGAGAAGGAAAGCTATGACAAACCTAGACAGTGGATTAAAAAGCAGAGACATCACTTTGCCGACAAAGGTTGATACAGTCAAAGCTATGGTTTTTCCAGTAGTCACGTATGAATGTGTGGTTGGACTGTAAAGAAGGCTGACTGCCGAAGAATTGATGCCTTCGAACTTCTGAGAGTCCACTGGACACCAAGGAGATAAAACCAGTCAATCCTAAAGGAAATCAACCCTGAATATTCACTGGAAAGACTGATGCTGAAGCTGAAGCTCCAATACTTTGGCAACCTGATGTGAAGAGCTGACTCACTGGAGAAGACCCTTATGCTGGGAAAGACTGAGGGCAGGAGAAGGGGACAACAGACAATGAGATGTTTAGATAGCATTACTGACTTAATGGAAATGAATTTGAGCGGACTCCTGGAGATAGTGGAGGACAGAAGAACCTGGCATGCTGCAGTCCATGGGATCACAAAAAGTTGGACATGACTTTAACAACTGAATAACAACAGTATTTGACAAAGGATCCAAGAATACTCAACAGTGAAAGGACAGTCTTTTCAATAAATGGTGCTAGAAAAATTGGATAATCGCCTGCAAAAGAATTAAGTTGGACTTCTATCTTGTACTACTTATAAAAATTAACTCAAAATAGATTACAGACCTATACATTTAAGACCCCAAACCATAAAACTCCTAGAAGAAAACATAGGGAAAACTTAACATTGGTCTTCACAAAGAATTTTTGGATACGACACCAAAAGCAGTAAGCAATAAAAGCAAAAATAAACAGTGTGACTATATTAAACTAAGAAGCCTCTACATAGCAAAATAAATAATTATTAAAATGAAAATGTAACCTATGGAATGGGAGAGATTATTTGCAAACTATGTATCTGATAAAGGGTTGCTGCTGCTGCTGCTAAGTCGCTTCAGTCGTATCTGACTCATAGATGGCAGCCCACCAGGCTCCCCTATCCCTGGGATTCTCCAGGCAAGAACACTGGAGTGGGTTGCCATTTAAAGGGTTAACATCCAAAATATAGAAGTTCAGTTCAGTTCAGTCGCTCAGTCGTGTCCAACTCTTTGCGATCCCATGAATCACAGCACGCCAGGCCTCCCTGTCCATCACCAACTCCTGGAGTTTACCCAAACTCATGTCCATCTAGTCGGTGGTGCCATCCAGCGATCTCATCCTCTGTCGTCTCCTTCTCCTCCTGCCCCCAATCCTTCCCAGCATTAGGGTCCTTTCCAATGAGTTGATCTTTGCATGAGGTGGCCAAAGTATTGGAGTTTCAGCTTCAACATCAGTCCTTCCAATGAACACCCAGGACTGATCTCCTTTAGGATGGACTGGTTGGATCTCCTCACAGTCCAAAGGACTCTCAAGAGTCTTCTACACCACAGTTCGAAAGCATCAATTCCTCAGCGCTCAGCTTTCTTCACCGCCCAACTCTCACATCCTTACTTGACTACTGGAAAAACCATAGCGTTGATTAGACAGATCTTTGTTGGCAAAGTAATGTCTCTACTTTTTAATATGCTATCTAGGATGGTCATAACTTTCCTTCCAAGGAGTAAGCATCTTTTAATTTCATTGCTGCAATCATCATTTGCAGTGATTTTGGAGCCCAAAAAAATAAAGTCTCACACTGTTTCCCCATCGATTTCCCGTGAAGTGATGGGACCAGATGCCATGATCTTAGTTTTCTGAATGTTGAGCTTTAAGCCAACTTTTTCACTCTCCTCTTTCACTTTCATCAAGAGGCTTTTTAGTTCCTCTTCACTTTCTGCCATAAGAGTGGTGTCATCTGCATATCTGAGGTTATTGATATTTCTCCCGGCAATCTTGACTCCAGCTTTTGCTTCTTCAAGCCCAGCGTTTCTCATGATGTACTCTGCATATAAGTTAAATAAGCAGGGTGACAATATACAGCCTTGACGTACTCCTATTTTGAACCAGTTTGTTGTTCCATGTCCAGTTCTAACTGTTGCTTCCTGACCTGCATATAGGTTTCTCAAGAAACAGGTCAGGTGGTCTGGTATTCCTATCTCTTTAAGAATCTTCCACAGTTTATTGTGATCCACACAGTCAACAGCTTTGGCATAGTCAATAAAGCAAAGGTAGATGTTTTTCTGGAACTCTCTTGCTTTTTTGATGATCCAGCGGATGTTGGCAATTTGATCTCTGGTTCTTCTGCCTTTTCTACAACCAGCTTGAACATCTGGAAGTTCACGGATCATGTATTGCTGAAGCCTGGCTTGGAGAATTTTGAGCATTACTTTACTAGCATGTGGGATGAGTGCAATTGTGCAGTAGTTTGAGCATTCTTTGGCATTGCCTTTCTTTGGGATTGGAACGAAACCTGACCTTTTCCAGTCCTGTGGCCACTGCTGAGTTTTCCAACTTTGCTGGCATATTGAGTGCAGCACTTTCACAGCATCATCTTTCAGGATTTGAAATAGCTCAACTGGAATTCCATCACCTCCACTAGCTTTGTTTGTAGTGATGCTTCCTAAGGCCCACTTGACTTCACATTCCAGGATGTCTGGCTCTAGGTGAGTGATCAAACCATCGTGATTATCTGGGTCATGAAGATCTTTTTTTGTACAGTTCTTCTGTGTATCTTGCCATCAGGGAAATGCAAATCAAAACCATATATCACCTCATACTTGTTAGAATGACTATCATAACAAAAACAAGAGATAAGTGTTGGTGAGGATGTGGAGAAAATGGAACCTTTGTGCATTGTAGGTGGCAATGTAAATTGGTGTAGCTACTGGAGACAATATGAAGGTTCCTTAAAATATTAAAAATAGAGCTACTATTTGATCCAGCAATTTTACTTCTGGATATATCCAAAGGGGATAAAACCATTACTTGAAGAGATATTTGCACTCACATGTTCACTGCAGCACTATTCACAGTAGCCAAGATACTGAAACAACCTAAATATTTGTTGGTGGATAAATGGATAAATAAGATGTGATAGATACACACACACACACACACACACACACACACACACACACACACACTTTATTATTCAGCCTTTACAAAGGAGATCCTACTATTCGTGACAAACTGTATGAAACTGGAGGACATTATGGTAAGGAAAATAAAGGTAAAAATAAGATACAGAAAGATAAATATTGAAAGATCTCATTTACATTTGGAATTAAAAACAAAAATGTTGAACTCATAGAAACAGACAATAGAATGGTGATTACCAGAGCTGGGGAATTTGGAAAGAGAAGATTTTATAAAAAGAAAGCAAGTACAAGGGTGGTTGTGAAGAGCTTCAGGGAGGGGATCATGGAGAGTTGCTGTTTAATGGGTACAGAACTTCAGTTGAGAAACATGGAGGAAGGGGGCAAAGCACAGCCTTTGAAAGAATGACATGATCTGAGAACACAACATAAACTGATTAGAATCAAATGGGCCCAAGATGGCAGAAGGTCAACTTCTACTAGATCTTGACCCTCAGTATACACTCATTGTAATGCATCCACAAGCTAAATGACACACCAGAGACATCATGACAATTTCAAGACCGACCATCAAAGGCCAAAAAGTGCATGGTGGTCCAGATCCTGGAAATCTCTGCCCCTTCCCTAAAATAGTTAGATTAATCCTCCCACACATTAGCCCATGAAATTACCCAGCTCATAAAAGTTAACCACACACCACATATCAAGGCTGTACTTGCCCTCTGCTATGGCCCATACTCTTACCTGTGGAGTGTGGTGATGGTGGTTTAGTTTCTCAGTTTTGTCCAACTCTTGCGACCATGTGGACAGTAGCCCACCAGACTCCTCTATCCATAGGATTTTCCAGGCAAGAATACCGGAGTGGGTTGCCATTTCCTTCTCCAGGGGATCTTCCTGACCCAGGGATCAAACCCAGCTCTCCTGCACTGAAGGCAAATTCTTTATCGACTGAGCTACTTCTCTAAATAAATCCACTTCTTACCTATTACTTTCTCTCTCACTGAGTTCTTTCTGTGATGAGACATCAAGAACCTGAGCTTCATTAAGTCCTGAAACTAGGTGTGTAATCTCAGTTGGAAAACCTTGGGTTTTGGCTGGATTCAAGTCCCGAGCTGAAGTGAATGGTTTCAGCTGTGTAAGATGAAAAGAGTTCTAGAAATGGATGTTGGTGATGGCTACACAATATGAATGCACTTAATACTACTGAACTATACACTGAAAATGGTTAAGATAGTATGTTTTATGTTACATGTATTTTACTCCAACTTTAAAAGTTAGAAAAACTAGGAAGGGAGAAGGAGGGTAAAAAATAAAAATTAAATTAAAAGTTGGAAAAACTAAAAATAAAAGATGTTTTTGGAAAAGAAGAAGAAGAGGTGAAAGAGAACAGATAATTTCTCATGTTCCTCAGAGAAAACTCCTGTGTGCTTATCATGGTCTCTAAGGTTCCAAAAGATCTGAACTTCTTGCCTTATCCCACCCCAGCACTGTAACCTCAGTTCCAAACAATCTTCCTTTCACTCACTGTATTCTAGCCATCCCAGTCTCCTAGATATTCCTGGCCCCTATGGCCTCAGAGACTTGGATCTCCATGTTCCGCTGCCTGGAAAGCACACTCATCATTCTCCAAGTTACCACCCCGCCCCATCTCAACTTGTAACATAGCTTAGAAAACTGATAGCAATTAGACAGGGAAAGACTGCCTTTAAGTTTAGAAGAAATAAGACAAAACATCCAATCTATAGTTAGGAAGACTCCATTCTTTTCTTAAAAATGACTGCATTTGAATGAGCCAGTCTATCTATCCATCCATCTATCTATGCAAATTATATGCTAAAGTTACAGAAATGTAAAGTAGAAAGACTTCTAAGTCAGAGGTAGACTCTTGTGGAAAAGTATTCTGTAGAGTTATCTTTCTACAAATCTCTATGAACTGAACTGAACTGAAAAATTAAGAAAGTCAGCAGATATTTCTTTGGGATACTTATTTTAAAATACATTTCCTTGATAAGAAATAACAAAAAATAGAGTAGAAAACTCAGATAAGAATTAGAATAGAAGATATGGTTGTCAATTAAGAAATAAAGTCACTGCTGAGCCACAGACTTGGGGGAAAAAAAACAGGATATTCGAGGCAAAGCAGTCTGAAAGACCAAGGGCAGATAACTGGAAGAAGAATTAGCCCAGGTGAAGTTTTTCCAGCTGATAACCAAGTGAAAAGAGTTGGCCTCTTTACCTTACTAGCAGGTAACAAGGAACATTTCATGACACTATAGAAAGTATGAGGCCTCTACAGTTAGAAGTGAAGTTTTCCCCACTGATATTGTGCAAAATTCGATTCAGCTAGACACAATGTCTTGACATTATGAAATGATACCCACAAGTTAGTAGGCTAGACAATCCAAATGGGTAATTTGGCACAAGGAATTTAAGACTCAGATCTTATTAGGTCAGTCATTGGGATCCACCAGGTTATCAGAGACATCTGTCCCTGAGAGGCCGAGTGGATGCAAAATGTAAAGAGACTGACAGAAACTAAGCATACAGCATGGAATGACTACTAGCACCCATGAAGGAAGGGATCTGACTGGAGTCCTTCACTTTTAGCAACAAGATGATTCTTGGAATGGAAAAAGAACCAGAAAACAAATTATGAATGTTCCAGGTTTACATTGGAAATGTGAATTTTATATATACAAAGGAAAATATAAGAAGTGTTCAAATGGCCAGCCATACCACATGTCTATATGAACCCAGTAATAAGAACTGTACATGAGATAAGACCTCCTTGGACTTCAGGAGACAGTGCTGGATCTCACTGGCAAAGAATGAGAAGGCATAATCAATAGGAGAATTTGCTTTTGTGCTCCTCTACATATCTGGGAGAGGTATTTGAGGTCTACTTAAAGATTCAAACTTAAAGAGGCTTCTCCACCAATTAAAGCATTTTCTCCCTCCTGTCAGGCAACAGTTCAGTATTATTGCTGAGCACGACCAGCATGAATTTTTCTCCCAGTTATGGAACTCCAAGCTCATGTCATTCAAAGCTCTTAGTTACTGCTTCTTCCTTCTTCCTTCACATTGCCACACAGTCAATTGCTGGCTCTTGGTCTTTGGGGTGAAAAATTTGCTACGGCATAAATTGGCTATTTTCAAAGCCCTCTCATCCTGAAGCATTGTGAAGACTTTGTTTGCCTCTTTGGTCTTCTGACTGCTCCCTTCCTCTAACTTTGGCCATGGCATGATTCACACTCAGGCACAACCCCCTGGACTCTGGAAGCTTGTCTGATCTTGAATCCACCTTATCACTCTTCTCTTGACATCAGATTATAGAGACTGGCTCACTTTTGACCTCCTGTATCTGTATGATCTGGCTACCACCTGTGGTGGATTCCATGATGCATGATCAGATTCCATTTCAAGGAAGGACTTGCTGTATCAGCTTGGGGTGCTGTCCGTAGAAAGCCATCAATTGTCAGCAACTTTAGAGATTACAGAGAGCTGCCTTGCCTAATGTCTCACCCATTCCTGGGCTGTTCCATATCTAGACTCATTGAAAGTACTGGCTATCTAGGCCTAACTTGGAACAACTCTAAAGGGTCATTCTAGCTCCTGAGCTCCCCTTGTGGTTGGGTCTACATTGCAGTTTGACTTTTCCCTCTACAACTCCCTGCTCCCTGCTCCCTTTGCTTCTCTACCCCAGGTGGTGATTCCAAGGACACTCTTTAATAAGCATCCTGCGCTGTATGTTCCAAATACATGTTATTTTTTAAGTTTCATGTTAAAATGTGTTTAATATTCACAAATAAAGATAATTTTTAATATTCACAAATAAGATGAATTTTATTTAAAAAAAGCGCCCCTATATAACCTTTTGTAATACAAGTGTAATATAATTAGATTGTAATACAATTAGATTCTTTTGTAAAAGACTGCATTGTATCTTGGGATCCCCTATCTCCTAAATTACTTTTTAAATTTGCATACATTAAGGATCATTCTACTGCTCTAAATTCTATGGATTTTGATAAATGCACAGTGTTACGTATCCATCAATACAACTTCATACAGAACAGTTTTATCATCCTAAAAAAAAATCCCCTCTGTGTCACTTATTCAAACCTCCTCTGGCAATCTTCTTACTGTCTGTATAGTTCTGCCATTTCCAGAATTTCGTATAAATGGAATTATGCAGTATATAGCCTTTTCAGATAGCCAAAACAACTTTAGAAAAGAAGAACAAAGTAAGAAGACTCACATTTCCAGATTTCAAAGCTTATACAAAATAATAGTAATCAAGACTGTGGTACTGGCAGAAAGGCAGACATACAGATCAGTGGAATGGAACTAAGAAATAAGCTTACATATCTAAGGTTAACTAAATTTTGACAATGGTGCCAACACAATCAATGGGGGAAAAAACAAGAACAGTCTTTTCAACAAAGAATGATGGAACAACTAGATGTCATGTGCAAAAGAATGATACTACATCTTTCTTATACCATTAATAAAACTCAACTTGAAATGGATTAAAGACCTAAATGTAAGAGATAAAATAATAAAACCCTTATAAGGAAATCATGGGGTAAGTTTTCATGACCTAAGATTTGGCAATGATTTCTTAGATACGACAACAAAAGCACATATAACAAAAGAAAAAAATAGATAAACACTCACCAAAATTTAAAACTTCTGTGCATCAAAGGATACAATAAAAAAGTGAAAAGACAACCTTCAGAATAAGAGACAATATTTGTGAACCATACATCCAATAAGGGGTCTAGTGGCCAGAATATCTAAAAAAAAAAAAACTCTTACTACTCAATGACAAAAAGATAAACAGCCCAATTTAAAAATGGATGAAGGACAGAATTTTTCCTTTGGACAGGAAAATATACAAACAACCAATAAGGGCATGATTAGATGCTCAACATCATTAGTTGTTAGGGAAATGTAAATCAAACCACAGTAAGACACCACTTCATAGCCAGTAGGATGACTTTAATAATAATAATCATAAAAAAACTAGAATATAAGAACCATTGGCAAGGATGTATAGATTAATTGAAGTCCTCATTCGTTGCTGGTGGGAATTTAAAATGCTGTAGCTACTGTGGAAAGTTTGGCAGTTCCTCAAAAAGTTAATTTACCATAAGATCCAGCAATTCTACTCCAACATACAAAACCAAAAGTATTGAAAACAGGTGTTTAAATAAAGACCTATATATGAATCTTCGTGCATGCTCATTGCTCAGTTGTGTCTGACTCTTTGTGACTCTATGGACTGTAGCCCTCCAGGCTCCTCTGTCCATGGGATTTTCCAGGCAAGAATACTGGAGTGGGTTTCCATTTCCTCCTCCAGAAGATCTTCCTGACCCAGGGATCGAACTTGTGTCTCCTGCACTGCAGGCAGATTCTTAACTGCTGAGCCACTAGGGAAGCCCATATGAATATTCACAGTAGCACTATTTACAACAGCCCAAAGGTAAAACCAATCCAAATAAACATCAGTGGAAGAATGGATAAACAAAATGTGCTATATCCATCACAACAGAATATTATCTGGTCATTAAAAGTAATGAAGTACTGATACATGTTATAACACAGCTGAACCTTGAAAGCTTTGTGAAAAAGTCAGTCACCAAAGCCCATAAATTATGATTCCATTTATGGGAAATGTCCAAAATAGGCAAATCTACAGAGATAGAAAGTAGATTAGTGGTTGCTTAGAACTGGGAGTTTGGAGAAGAGAAATAGAGGAATGGTTGCTAATGGGTATAGGAATTCTTTGGGGTTGATGAAAATGTCCTAAAACTGAATGTGGTGGTGGTTGCACTTATCTGTGACTATATTAAAAAACACTGAGTTACACACTTTAAATGAATGAATTGTATGGTATATGAATTATATCTCAATAGTGCTGTTTATAAAAATATGTAATAAACACAAAATAAAGCATAATTTCCAAGTATTTTGTTCTTTAAAGATACAAGGCATTCTTACTCTTATAAAATTAATCATATTTTAATATAACGTCATAGAGATGATATTGTATTAATCCTATTAGTAAACTGTAGTGACAGTAATAAGGTTTCTAAAAGCCCTGGTTTAACACTTTGTAATATACTGAGCCAACAATTTGGTTCTAAGTTCCAAGTATTTCGATATTTAGTTCTTAATGGCATTCATAAATGAAAATTATACTTCAAAATAATAGAGATATAAATAGCATAACAATTTCAAAGGGAACAAGTTTCTTTGGCTACACTTACTAAACAGTAAAATTAATTTTCAATCCTCTCCACTATTCAACAAATGCCTTCATATAAATTTGAGAGAAAATACCCTTAGTTGGTCTTAGAAATAAATGAGAAAGTGATGCATTTATATATTTTAACCAGCTGAGTTTAAAACCTACTGAAACTCTTTAGAACATTTTTTGAATTTTAGAAAATTATTTTTACCTTTTTAAGGTATGCATTAAGGAGAACATTATGGGAGATACAAAACATTTTCAGCGACAAAATCACAGTGGAAATAGTTCCAAAAAATCATTTTCAAAATGTTCATGCCATGTCTTAAATTTATTTCATTAATACAACATCATATTTCCCTTAAAGAAGAAATTAAATGAGTTTATTTTTTCAAAACTATCTGCCAGGTAGTAAACTAATGACATGCTTACTGCAGAAAAGGTCAATAAATGTGGAGTATTTACTGTTTTAAAAGAGAAATACATGTAATTCAGCATTAAGTTTGACAATTATTTTAATATTCCTTGTCATAAAATGTGGAGTTTAAAAAATTTTCAGAATCATTTCCCATTCCACAAATAAGTATTGTGAAGACTCCTCTATTTAAAAAAATTAATCCATTTAATTAGGCTCATAAACTACAAAACATCACTAAAATCTGAAAGTAAAGAAAAATGTGAGAATACCTCGTGAACCCTACCACTCTCTTATTGGATATAACCTATGCCACATTTGACTGTCTAGCAGACCAAATGGAAGTCCACTGTCAGCCACATACGACACAGTAACAAGGAAAACGTTCTAAAGATGACAGAGTGGGAAAATGGAAAGTACCTGGGTCCCTGGTGTCATAGCTGTGCTGCTGAACTAACCAAACCTGGGATCATCCATCACCACATTCTTATTGCACGAAATGGTAAATCCCTATTTTTAAGCCACTTTGCACTGGGTATTTTTTTTTTTTTTTACTTTCTGCCCAATGCATTCTAATGCGTGCACTGGCTTAGGGTCTTTGCCCTTGCTGTTCATTCTGACTGGAGTGCTCATACACCAGGGCTTCATATAACTGAGCAATTTTCCTGTTGTGTTTACTGAAGTATAGTTGACTCAAAATATATTAGTTTCGGATGTAAAACACAGTAATTCAATATTTTTATAGGTTACATTCCATACAATGCAAAATATTGACTGTGTAATATATGCTGTACATTACATCCTTGGAACTTTTTTATTTTACCTCTAGTATTTTGTACCTTTTAATCCCATTCACTATTTTGCCCCTCCATTCCATCTGGTAACCACTCGTTTGTTCTATCTAACTGTGAGTCTGTTTCTGTTTTGTTGTATTTGTTCTCTTATTTTATTTTTCAGTTCTTTGCTTAAATGTGTCAATTCTTTTTCATTCAAGCTACTGTAGCCCCACTCCTTCCTAGGTTACTCTCCATCATGTTAGGTGATATAATTTTGTTCAAAATATTTAATTTCTGAAATGCTCTGTTTTGCTAATTTTATAATATTTTCATTTTCAAACTTCCTTGTGTGCAGAGATTTCATTTACTTGCTCACTGCTGAATCCCAGTACAAAAAAAAAAAAAGTTGCCCAGTACATGATGGCATCTGTCAGTTTTATTTCCTGAAAATTCTCCAAATAAATCTATGCTCTAATATACTGAGTTTCTAACAAATACAATCTACTTTCTCTTATCCTGTACCTTTGAATTTTTTGTTCCTTCTGCCAACATGTGTCTTCTTCCTCTCCCTCAGTTCTAAAATTTAAACTACCCACTATGTGCCAGGCACTGTGTTAGTATGAATATGAAGCTAAGTAAAACAAAGTTTCTACCACAATGAGTTACCACTTCATAGCCACTAGGAGGACTATCCACTGGGTATGGATAGTCCCACTAGCTTTGTTCGTACTGATGCTTCCTAAGGCCCACTTGACTTCGCATTCCAGGATGTCTGGTTCTAGGTGAGTGATCAAACCATTGTGGTGATCTGGGTCATGAAGATCATTTTTGTATAGTTCTTCTGTGTATTCTTGCTACCTCTTCTTAATATCTTCTGCTTCTGTTAGGTCCATACCATTTCTGTCCTTTATTGTGCCCATCTTTGCATGAAATGTTCCCTTGGTATCTCTGATATTCTTGAAGAGATCTCTAGTCTTTCCCATTCTACTGTTTATTTCTTTGCATTAATTCTCCAAGCCAGGCTTCAGCAATACGTGAACCGTGAACTTCCAGATGTTCAAGCTGGTTTTAGAAAAGGCAGAGGAACCAGAGATCAAATTGAATTGCCAACATCCGCTGGATCATTGAAAAAACAAGAGAGTGCCAGAAAAACACCTATTTCTGCTTTATTGACTATGCCAAAGCCTTTGACTGTGTGGATCACAATAAACTGTGGAAAATTCTGAAAGAGATGGGAATACCAGACCACCTGACCTGTCTCTTGAGAAACCTGTATGCAGGTCAGGAAGAAACAGTTAGAACTGGACATAGTACAACAGACTGGTTCCAAATAGGAAAAGGAGTACATCAAGGCTGTATATTGTCACTCTGCTTATTTAGCTTATATGCAGAGTACATCATGAGAAACACTGGGCTGGAGGAAGCACAAGCTGGAATCAAGATTGCTGGGAGAAATATCAATAACCTCAGATATGCAGATGACACCACCGTTATGGCAGAAAGTGAAGAAGAACTAAAGAGCCTCTTGATGAAAGTGAAAGAGGAGAGTGAAAAAGTTGGCTTAAAGCTCAACGTTCAGAAAACTAAGATCACGGCATCTGGTTCCGTCACTTCATGGGAAATAGATGGGGAAACAGTGGAAACAGTGGCTGACTTTATTTTTCTGGGCTCCAAAATCACTGTGGATGGTGATTGCAGCCATGAAATTAAAAGACGCTTACTCCTTGGAAGCAGAGTTATGATCAACTTAGACAGCATATTAAAAAGCAGAGACATTACTTTGCCAACAAAGTTCCATTTAGGCAAAGCTATGGTTTTTCCAGTAGTCATGTATGGATGTGAGAGTTGGACTATAAAGAAAGCTGAGCACCGAAGAATTGATGCTTTTGAACTGTGGTGTTGGAGAGGACTCTTGAGAGTCCCTTGGACTGCAAGGAATCCAACTAGTCCATCCTAAAGGAAATCAGTCCTGAATATTTATTGGAAGGACTGATGCTGAAGCTCCAATACTTTAGCTACCTGATGCGAAGAGCTGACTCATTGGAAAAGACCCTGATGCTGGAAAAGACTGAAGGCAGGAGGAGAAGGGTATAATAGAGAATGAGATGGTTAGATGGCATCACCAACTCGATAGACTTGAGTTTGGGTAAGCTCCAGGAGTTGGTGATGGACAGGGAAGCCTGGCGTGCTGCAGTCCATGGCATCGCAAAGAGTCAGACACAAGTGAGCGACTGAACTGAACTGAGGATGACTACAATGAAAAGACAGACAATAACAAATGTGGCAAGGATGTGAAAAATTTTGAAACTCATACTCTGCTGGTCAAAAGTGTAAAATGATGCAGCCATTTTCTTTTCTTCTTTTTTTTTGATGCAGCCATTTTCAAGAAAAATCTGGGCGTTCTATAAACAGTTAGGCACAGAGTTTTTCATATAATTTAGCAATTCTACTTCTAGGTATATATACCAAAAAACAGAAAGGCATGTCTACACAAAAACTCATACATGAATATTCAGAGGAGCTTTATTTGTAATGCCCAAAAGTGGGAACAACTCAAATGTCCATAGAATTGTGAATAAATAAATCAAATGTAGTATATCTATGTAATGATTATTGTGCTTAGTCACTCAGTCATTTCCGAATCTTTGTGACCCCATGAACAGTAGCTCACCAGGCTCCTCTGTTCATAGGATTCTCCAGGCAAAAATACTGGACTGGGTTGCCATTTCCTTCTCCAATATAATACATTATTACTCAGCAATAATAAATGAAATACTTATATATGCTACAGCATACATAAATCTTGAGAACTTTGCTATGTAAAGGTAGTCACATAATACTATATATTGTATGATTCTGTTTATATGAAATGTTCAGAATAGGCAAATATAGAGGGACAGAAAGTAGATCAGTGGTTTCGTACAAATAGGGGAGAGACGGGTAGGGATAGCTGGTGTGAGGGCTAAGGGGTAATGGAGTTTCTTGTGGGGGTAATGGAATATTCTAAAATTGAATGTGGTAATAGATCCATATATCTGTGAGTACTATAAAAGCCACTGATTGTATACTTTAAATGTATGAATTGTATGAGGTATGAATTATATTTCAAGAAAACTGTTAAAAATAATCAAACAACAGGAAACCAAATCTCTGCCATCTCTAGCTGCCTTTCAAGTCCAGGTTCAACGCATGATACAGGGTGCTCAGGGCTGGTGCACCGGGATGACCCAGAGGGATGGGATGGGGAAGGAGGTGGGAGGGGGGTTCTGGAAGGGGAAAACATGTACACCCATGGTGGATTCATGTCAATGTATGGCAAAACAAATACAATATTGTACAGTCAAAAAATAGATAAATAAACTAATTTAAAAATAAATTTTAAAAAAAGGGCAAATAAAAAGAATACTCTGAAGATCTTTTAAAATGAAAAAAAAAAAGAAAGTAACTAAGCCACTGTACAGTTACTGGCATCACTTCTTTGAAAAATATAATAAGAATTTTAGTAAAAAAAAAAAAGATTAAACTCTAGTTTTTCTTCTCAAGGAAGGTTTGGTTGTATGTCCCAGAATTCTGCAGCTGTTTATCTAATAGCTTGAATTGCCTGCTATTCGGTCTTACTACTTTGACTCTTCCATCACACTGAATGTTTCCTGGGAATAGGGATGACATCTTTCTGTCCTGAATCCCAAAAGCCAAGAACATACATAGTAGATCCTTCAGTAAATATTGGTTAAGAGAAAGAATGAGAAGAAAGAATTGTATTAATAATAACAATAAAGGGAAGAGTTTTATTCTAGGTTAGGAAAAGTTTGCAAAAAATTTAAAAAGTGTAGTGTGATGAAGCAAATCCAAGGATGGGGTATGCAAACATCGATATCAATTTCTTTCGAGAAAAAGCAGTACTCTGTGGGCAGTATGGGAGGGCAAACTTCAGGTCTTTCCTAATGTAGAGGACAAGCTGCAGATGAAGATGACGCACAATGTAGATGAAGCACAAGCTGGAATCAAGATTGCCAGGAGAAATACCAATAACCTCAGATATGCAGATGACACCACCCTTATGGCAGAAAGTGAAGAAGAACTAAAGAGCTTCTTGATGAAAGTGAAAGAGGAGAGTGAAAAAGTTGGCTTAAAGCTCAACATTCAGAAAACTAAGATCATGGCATCTGGTCCCATCACTTCATGGCAAATAGATGGGGAAACAGTGGAAACAGTGGCAGACTTTATTTTTTTTGGACTCCAAAATCAGAGCAGATGGTGACAGCAGCCATGAAATTAAAAGATGCTTACTCCTTGGGAGAAAAGTTATGACCAACCTAGATAGCATATTAAAAAGCAGAGACATTACTTTGCTAACAAAGGTCTGTTTAGTCAAGGCTATGGTTTTTCCAGTAGTCATGTATGGATGTGAGAGTTGGACTATAAAGAAAGCTGAGCACCGAAGAATTGATGCTTTTGAACTGTGGTTTTGGAGAAGACGCTTGAGAGTCCCTTGGACTACAAGGAGATCCAACCAGTCCATCCTAAAGGAGATCAGTCCTGAATGTTCACTGGAAGGACTGATGTTGAAGCTGAAACTTCAATACTTTGACCACCTGATGGACAGGGAGGCCTGGCGTGCTGTAGTCCATGGGGTCGCAAAAACTCGGACACGACTGAGCGATTGAACTGAACTGAGCTGAATGTAGAGGTTCCTAATGTAAGTGAAAGTCTCTCAGTCATGTCAGACTGTTTGTGATCCCATGGGCTATACAGTACATGGAATTCTCTAGGCCAGAAAAACTGGAGTGGGTAGCCTTTCCCTTCTCCCAGTGGATCCTCCTGACCTAGGAATCAAACTGGGGTCTCCTGTACTACAGGCGGATTCTTTACCAACTGAGCTATCAAGGAAGCCCTGCTAATGTAAAGAGAAGGTCAAAATTGCTGGACAACTGGGGCCTATGTTGTAGTTTTACTGAATTGCCATATAGTTGAAACTGGATAGAGCCGAAGCTTGTCAGCTGTAAGTTTTTCTGAGTGTTGGCAGGAAAGTCTATGGAATCAACAGTAATAAGTCAAGTCTCAAAGATCTCAGGAAATGTGGAAGAGTTGACAAGGATGAAAGAAGACAATACAAATAGATAGCATAGATTTATAAAGAAAATATAATATAGCTTTTTTAGTGTAGGAAATATTTTCTTGGAAGTGAGAAAATTAAAGTCTCAGAGTTGTTTTAGCAGAATCTCTGAACCACTTCCAAAGTTCCTTTCAGGTTCTGTCAAACAACTGTTGTTCTGTTGTCATCTTTACAATACCCTTTAAAATGTCAAAGGACTTCCACCAATTTATACTGATATTTATCTTCTGTTGCCTTATCCATTACATCAAATGCCCTGAACCATCATAAACTTTGCATTTTAACATCCAGGATGAAAATCTTTCTTGGCAATTTTTAGGCACTATGAGTACTCTCTTGGAATACCTTTTAATAGCCAGAAAAGGTCAAAATAGTTCTCAAAAACAAGTTAATAACAGTATAAAGAAATACCATAGGGCAGCAAACAAACAGATCTGTGAAGGTCATTTCAACTGCAAAGAGTACAAGCTGGCACACAGAGCACTCACCAGCTGAGACAGTGAAATTCTGAGAAAAATAAATTACCACACTAACATTTATTGAGGGTACTCTGCATGTTTACTATGTTCTGGGTATTTTACACATGTTAATTCTAATCCTCAGAACAATTCTATAGTGGAAAGGTACTATTATTGTCTATTTTGACAGAGAAGAAAATGGAAAGTGGACAACATCAAGGCAGTCTGATTGCCAAGCCCACATCCTAATCACTTTACTAAACTGTTCCTGAACCTCTCTATATACCAGTTGACTAGACATGGGCTATATATATATACTAATATATCTATTTGTAACATGAAAAGCACTGTAAAGAACTGGCAGTCTATGGCAAACATTAACTGAGGTGTAACTGTATCATTAAAAGAATGTACTAAAAGATGGACTTAACATGGCAGTAGATATTCCAGTAGTCTACTTATCATTCCCTGAACATTATTATCTTTGACAACTATGTGCTTCTACACAAGTTCTGTTCAATGCCTAGACTGCCCTTTCCACACTTAGCTACCTACCGAATAATAATTACTAGTCATCCTTCATGATACATAGTATTGTCACTCCCTCCATGGAAACATCTCTAAATCTCCCAAGCAGAATTAGTCATGCACTTGGCTGGATTCTCAATTGCTTTGTTTATACACCTTTTATACCATCTGTAAATGTTCAGTGCACAAAAAAGAGACCACATAAGTACTTTAAGTAGCAGATTTAATACTGGAAATTAGACTCATACACTGTTGCTAGGGTTCCAGGCTACTCTCTTAAAATTGACTCGCAGAGCACCACAGAACGGAGTAAAAAGCACGCACCATACCAATGATCCAGGGATCACCATACCAGGGATCAGGAAATCAAAGATATAAAGTTGCCAGCATTTCAACTGAAACTGCCTCTTGCCTACCACAAAACTGGCAAATGGGCCTCTGCATGCTGCAGCAGAATAACCACAGTGCCCCAAGACAGTGCTTGCCAGCAGGAAACAACCAAAGGGGCATGAATTTGCCCTTCCAGTGATCAACTTGGTGAACCTAACTTACACAGAACCCTAGCTTTCTGAAAGGAAGTCTAGGAAAATAAAAGTTTTTCGCGTTCCAATCTTTGCAAACAGCAAGGCTCACCAGAAACAAAAAAACTGAAGCTAATTTAATTCATATCACCCATCAGAGCACCTTGAAGGCTGTATTTTTAAGTATCTGCTTTCTTTAATAGCTCATAAGGGGAAGCAAAAACATCTTACTTATTTTTCAAATCCTAGATCGTTAGCCAAGAAAAAGTATCATTAGATATTTGGGTAATAAAGAATAATTCTTTACCATCTCCTATTTTGCTACCATGGTCAATAGAGAATATGGGGCACTGCTGAGCCTATCACTGAATTGATACAGTCTGCCTATACTGAGAAGCAAGTATGTGAACCTGAAAAGCTGGAGTATGGACCAGGAGAGCAATAGGGATTTAGATCAATCATGCCTAAGTCAGGTGCTTCTCAAATGAGAAGTGTATGCTTATTAACCACTTTCTAGATTGGAATATGCCCAAACTCCATATCTAAACATTTTCCTAGTATTTTCCTAAACTTGATTTGATCACATAAGTTTGGAGGTAAAAAAGCAAACTGGACATTAGAAGAATTGCCTCCGGTTTTCAGGAGAAAAACCTTAGTGTTGCCACTAGGTACAACGGTTTCACATAGGATGGGTTTTTCACAGAACCCTGATAATGTTGTGGTCTTACTAAAAATACTCAACAGCTCCCATTTCCACAAAATACAATAAAACTACCTTATTCTAGTATTCAAGAACCACTGCCATAAGGGCCATATATCTTTCCAAAACCAACCCCTACCCATTACTCTTATTACTTCCAAGTGTTCCACTCATTCTCCAGATGAGCCATTACTTGCCTCCATGTTTTGCTCTTATCATTTTTCCTTATGAAACACTCTCTCCTGTTAGTTCTATTTTGAATGGAACCTTATTTTCTCTGAGTTTTAGGCATTCCCTATTATTTACAATTTATTCCTTATTTTTCCTTTTCCATGAAGCTCTCTTGAAATCTAGTTCTTTAATATTCTTTCCTTTTTCCACCAGCTAATTCCACTGCCTGTTCCATTTACTATATATGTTTTGAATTTTTATCTTGTTTTTGTCCTAAGTACACTATATGTCAGAGTGTTAGCTGTTTCATAATTGGTGTGCTGTGTTCTGCTTAGTTGCGCAGCTGTGTTGACTCTTTGTGACTCCATAGACTGTAGTCCACCAGGTTCCTCTGTCCATGGTAAATAGTCTTAAAAATTTTTCCCCATACACTGTTCTGACAATTTACCTCTTTTTTTTTTTTTTTTGGTATTTTATTTTATTTTATTTTATTTTTTTTATAAATTTATTTATTTTAGTTGGGGGCTAATTACTTTACAATATTGTAATAGTTTTTGCCATACATTGACATGAATCAGCCATGGGTTTACATGTGTTCCCCTTCCTGGACCCCCCACCCACCTCCCTCCCCATCCCATCCTACCTCTTTTTTAATATGAGAAAATGACACAATCATGATCATATTTTATTTAAGGCAGATAAATAAATTATATAATTAAAGCAATATAATTTTGTTAAAAACCTACTATATGGTCCCCCCACAACTATTAATTCTGGAAACTTTTGCACATGAAATATTAAGGTAAAATATCACTTCTAGAAGATTTTTCCTCTCTGAGCCCTGCCCCTAATAGGCTGGGTGTACTACATTGATCTATGTGGTCACTCACCTAGAGCCAGATATCCTGGAGTATAAAGTCAAGTGGGCCTTAGGAAGCATTAATATGAACAAAGCTAGTGGAGGTGAATGGAATTTCAGCTGAGTTATTTCAAATCCTAAAAGATGATGCTGTTAAAATACTGCACTCAACATGCCAGCAAATTTGGAAAACTTAGTGGCAACAGGACTGGAAAAGGTTAGTTTTCATTCCAATCCCAAAGAAAGGCAATGTCAAAGGATGTTCAGACTATCACACAATTGCACTCATTTCACATGCTAGCAAGATTATGCTCAAAAACAGTGACAGACTTTATTTTCTTGGGCTCCAAAATCACTGTGGACAGTGACTGCAGTCACAAAATTAAAAGACGCTTGCTCCTTGGAAGAAAAGCTATGACAAACTTAGAGTATTAAAAAGCAGAGACATCACTTTGCCAATAAAGGTCTGTACAGTCAAAGCTATGGTTTTTCCAGTAGTCATGTACAGATGTGCGAGTTGAACCATAAAGAAGGCTGAGTGCTGAAGAATTGATGCTTTCAAACTATGGTATTTGAGAAGACTCTTGAGAGTCCCTTGGACACCAAGGAGGTCAAACCAGTCAATCCTACAGGAAATCAACCCTGAATATTCATTGGAAGACCTGATGCTGAAGCTCCAATACTTTGGCCACATGATGCAAAGAGCCGATTCATTGGAAATGACCCTGATGCTGGGAAAGATTGAGGGCAAGAGAAGGCAGTGACAGAGGATGAAACGGTTGGATGGCATCATTGACTCAATGGATGTGAGTTTGAGCAAACTCTGGGAGATAGTGAAGGACAAGAAAGCCTGGTATGCTGCAGTCCATGGGGTCACAAAGAGTTGGACACGACTTAGCAACTGAACAACGACAATAACAGTACTTATTCCACTGTATCAGTTAGTTTCTGACACGTTAAAAACACCCTAAACCTCAGCTACTTAAAATAACAATCATTTATTTCTCATGATTCAGTGAGTCAGCAATTGGGGTTCTCAGCTGGGACAGCTCATCTCTGCTCCACATGGTTGCCTGAATTCATTCATGGAGAGATGGCCAGAAAGGCTGGGCCTCCATCTTTTTACATGGCCTCTCATCCTCAACAAATCTGGCCTTGACTTGTTCTCATTATTCCAGTCTCCTAAGAGCACATGCTGTGAAAACTCATGCAGTGTCAGCTCTGCTACATTCTTTTGGAAAAGCAGATCATAAGAACACCCAGATTCAAGGGACAGGGAAAAGACCTCACCGTTTTAAAGAAAGGAGTTACAAAGAATCCATGGACACTTCTATCTGCTACATCCACCTATTTATTGTCTGTTTCCATAATTATGGTGAGAAATCTCCCTAGGCCTTGTCTTGGTATTTATTTTCATGTAATGAATGCCTGTCACAGAGTATACTGTTCCACATAGGGTTGGATGAACATGAGGTTGCATGTTAGGCAGTGACTGGAATGCCAAGGTACATGAAATTGAAGATAGTCCCTGTTCCTGAAGATTTTAACATCTGGTAGAAGAGGAAAAATGGTGAGGCAAGATTAAATGGGCCTTTTCAAACAATAGGAAAAGTACTATTTCAACAAGGAAATGCAAAACTAATTACCTTAATTGGGCTACACATGTCATACATTCTATCTGGTAACTGGGAAATTAAGACCAGCATTGTGTTTTGAGGAAAAGATATGAATTCTAAGTAACAGTTGGGCATAATTAGCAGATGGAACCTCAGGAGAAATGGCCTAGGGATGAAAAAGTAGAACTGTATGTGGTTCTACTTTGCCTGAAATAGGAGCTGGTACCGGGGCACAGGAAGCGGGCCCCTTGGAATAACACCGCTTGGATTTTTATCTTGTTGGTGATCGAATATTGGAGCAAAAGGATTAGGGTAAAAACTGGATTTAGGGAGAGGACCATGGCAGCAAATATAAAATGGACAAAAGAGGGAGAGACAGGAAGTAGAGAGAAACAAGTCTGATGAGAGACTAACCCTCATATTGGCAGCAAGAACAGACAAGAGGAAGCTGGGGGATTGACAGTTTTTGAGCCCCTACTATTCTTTAAGATGCTATTCATCTGATCCCTCAATAACTCTATGATATAGATGTCAATACCACCATCTTACAGATGAGGACAGTAAAGTTCATATGATTTAGGTAACTAGCCCAAGATCATATACTTGTTAACTGAAGAGCTGGTTCTTTTAACTGTGAGTTAAAGGTTGTATTCTGCTCTTCTTAGGATGCAAAAATATTTTATTATCAAGTTTTTATTTTACCACAAGTTTTGCAAGGTCCTCACCAAACAATGAACAGGTCTCTAACATAATAAGGCATTGCCACTGCCCTCCCTATTTTTGCTCATTTTTGCTCATACAGAAGGAAACGGACACTTCAAACAAAATGCAAGGAAATAAAGAGGAGGATGCAGAAATAGGAAGGCTGAGCACAGAAGCATTTGGCCACTAAGTTCCAACATAAGCATTAAACATTCATTCAATACATATTTAGCTTTTAATAAGTGTAAGCTCTGAGCAGGGTGCTGGGAAGAAAAGAGGAATCAAGCACTATTCTGATCTTTCAAAACAGTGGAGGAAACTGTCATGTAACAAATAAATGAAATAACATTGCAAGGGAAAGGATGGACTTCTGTGCACAGTAAACCGACAAATAGCAAGTTATTATTTCCTGCTGAGGCATCAAAAGAAAAGCTTCATAAAGGAGTTAGACCTTGATCTGCATATTGATAGGTAAGAAGAGAGCCAAGGAGCAAAAAGGGGTAAAGAAATTGTGACTAGTGGGGAGGTGCACAAAGCAGAGGATAGAGACAGGAATCACACGGTAGAGAGGGACCAGATTCCCTAGGCAGGGCAGTTTCGCAGTGGCAGCATAAAACAGCAGGTGAGCGGGTAAATGCTAGGATCAAAGTGAAAGGCTTCAAACTCTAGTCTGCACTTCCTCCCTGTTTGGCTTTAAATCAGTTGTTCAATCTTATTAAGATTTGATTTCCTCACACATAAAATGTAAATTATAACAACACACAAAATCTTTCTCTCACTCTCCTGACTTCTGAACAGAATAACAGACAGGGGTCAAACAGAAATCAAGCAAAAGGCTTTAATCTGATAAATGTGGATTGGAGTACATGGCTTGAATTTAGAGTGAAAATGGGCTTCCTAATACTTGCTCTCAAAGCCATATATTGGGTCCTACACATGAGAAGAGTTGGAGCTGCTGAAAAAGTACATAGCAAGAAGGACTAACGCCTTCTCACATCCTATAGACTCTGGTGGCCCCTTTGAGTATGGCCCACAGACCAGCAGCATCAGCATTACCTGAGAGTACAAGAGAAACACAGAACCTTAGACCTATGGCAAACACTTGTTGGATCAGAGTCTGTATTTGAGTAAGATTCTCTGCCTCACTCCTAAGAACATTAAAGTTTGAGGAATGCAACCAGAGAGCACTAGAGAAACTGGATGAATAGATGACAGACTCTCTCCATTTGGTCTGTTAGATCCATTCTTCTTTCTCCCATGGGAGGAGCCAGTGAAAGGTGGACAAGAGGCAGAAGACTCTACCTGATGCCTCTGTAAGTTCCTGCTTGGGGCTAGCAAGAATTCAGGACAGATGAGAGGGTGATTTCTCCTAAGAACACTGAAGTGGGGAGGAAGACCCCATGGATGTGACTCTAGTGATTATATGCAACATTCCTGGAGATTGTGAATGCAGGACAAGGGGGAAATTTCTAAGGAAAGACAATTTGGAATATAATATAGTTTTATTTTTTATATTTAAACCTTAGCGCTAAGTCTCTTCTCAAATACCATCTAACAGGACATTCCCTGAGTACTCTGTAAAAACTTCTACCTCTGCCATCACTACCTCCAATGCTCAGCACTCCCCGAGCCCCTTTTGTTGCTTTAGTTTACTTATCTCCTCCCCTCCCCACTAGAATGTAAGTGCCACAAGGAGCTATATCTATTTTGTTCATTAATATTCTCCCAGTGCTTAGAACAAAGTGGCCCTGGGGACATATAATAGGTGCTAGATAATTAAATGAAAGAATATGACATTGAGATCCCATGGGGGATCAGGTGGAGTTGTCAAATAATAATGCTGTTTATAAGTCTGGGGCTCAGGGGAAAAATCTGAGTCTGAGGTAAAGAATGGGAGTCACCAGCTACTGATGGGCACTGAAGCGAGGAGGCTGGATGAGCTCATTTGGACAGAGTCCTGTGTTTAAGGGAAAGATGATTACCTTGTTTGGTTGAGGTGATTCCAAGAGAAAAGGTGGTTCATCCACAGTGAAGCCTGGCCACAGAGCACAAACAGGTCACCACAAATGCCATCAAATGCAGCCACCACTTCCCATTTTCCCTGGACAAAGCTAGCAACTTTTTGGAAAGTTTCAGGATGTCACAAGAGGAAAAAGAGCCAACAACAACATTTATCATTTATGGAAAAACACTTTAATAATTCACTGCTTCAATTAGCATTTGCTGTTAATCAAGATTTCATGTCTGAAAGCATCACACCCAAGCGCAGCAGGTCGATTAGGAATCAACTCCATCTGTTTTCATGGAACCCAGTGGGATGGACACAAGGAGACAAATGCCAGGCCTACTGAAAGCTGGCTGTGGGGCTGCCTTCCAAAGAAGGCTGCTCCTGGGAGCCGAGTACCCTGTGGAGTTAGGTGCTCCAAAAAGGGCCCACACTGCCTCCAAACTGCCTCCAAAAGGGGCCCAGAATTTTTTTTTTAAGTGTTTTTCCTACTGGACAGGAAGGGATTACTAATTATTCTAGGTCTCTTTATCATACCCTTTAACTTGAGATTATTTCACTATATTTCTTCCTTTCCTGAAAGCTGAAAAAACAATCTGTAATGGAGCAGTCAGGGTCTTGTTCCCATATTTGATATTTATAATCTGGTCATTTGTTGATAACTGTTTCTGCCAAAAGGTAGCACTTTAACCCAGAACAGGAAAGAAGCAAGAAAAGATGCTTTTGACCGTTTATTGTTCTATAATTATGATTATTTTTATTGCTATAAGACATAAAATTTTCTTTAAAAAATTATAACTTTAAAAAACACATTACTGGAATGAAACCATACTAACAGATTACTAGATAGAATCAAGTGATTCGAGATGCTGCTCTTTGACTTAAATAGCAGTTCCTTAATCTCTTTAAGCCTCACTTTCTCCATCTATAAAATGGAAATAATATAGTATGTAACTCAGATGGCTGCAGTAAGTATTAAAAGAGGCACTAGAAGAGCACTTTGCACATTACTTGTTTCCTGGGAAACACTAAAACATTTTAACTATGCGTGACAGGTAAGATGCATTTCATACACTCAGGGAATGAAGATGAGTCTATCCTCTTTACTTTTTTCAATTACTCACTTAGGCTGTTTCATTTATTCAACAAATATTTATTGAACGACTACTATGCACCGAGCACTGTTTCAGGATCTGAGGATCCATTCAAAATCCTCACACCCATGTATTGCAGTCTAACACTGGCAGAAATGCTTAGTAAAATTAGTTCATAGCTAGCCACTATTCAAATATTAATTCATCTACCCCATAAACTATACCAAAAACTAGTAGCTAGCTTAGATTAGAGAGATGATAGATAGGTAGATAAAAGTAATTAATAAACTATTAGGTGGTTGCAAATGCTAATGTGAAAATATCAGAATGATGGAAATGGGGCTACTTTAAGTTGGGTGTCCAAGAAAGGCTCTCTGTTGCTGGACATAGAAACTGAGGAGCCAGGAGAAGCTCAACGTAGGCAAAGGAAACAGCTGTTGCCCAGGCTCTGAAGTGAGAATGAATGTTCCTGTTCCTAAAACAAAATGTCATGTGGCTCCAGTGCAGAGAGCAAGGGGAAGAATGGTAAGAGAAGGGACTGGAGAGGGGGTCAGATCTTTAGGTCCTTATAGGCATATGTAAGATTTGATTTTATAACCAGCAGGATGTTAAGTCACTGGTGCATTTTAGTAGGGAAATGACAAGGTTGATCTTTATTTTTAGAAGTTAACTTTGTACAGACAGTGAATAATATACGGAAGAGAGCTGAAACAGCAGTCAGGAGCTTAGTAAATCGAGAAAGCAATGCCAGCAGTCTATCTAGCATCATAGAAGCAGAAGTAAAGAGATGCTGATGAATTCATTTTGATTTTACAGGTAGAACCATTAGGGCTTATTGACAGATTGGAAGTAGGGCAAGGGAAAGAAGAAATCCAAGATTTCTGGTTTGAGAGCTTTAAGAAATCTAGTCTCTCCCCCACTGAAGCCCCCACCAGGCCCAAATGTCCAAGAACACCTGGGGATTGCTCAGTTTGAAGGGATCCATCTTGTTTCCACAAATATATGCAGGAAAACATGATCATCCCACAACATCTACTCTTCCACCACCACCTCATATACTCTAACAGTTGTTTCATAAAACCAGAGGGATGCTCGTCTACAGCTGCAGCAACAATCTCTATTAAGCTTCTCCACATCCACAGCAATGCTTCATCTTGGATCCCAAGCTGATAACTTGAGCAGCTCAAAAACACGTGTTTAGTCTTTTCTGCCAAAGTTTCACAGGCTGCTGGGGTGGCTGCACCTGCTGCATTAACCAATTTCACCACAGATGCAAGTAGAGTCCCCAACCCACTCAAGACCCATATGCTGCACTCTCGGCTGCAGCCCAGACTTACCCAGGGAGAGCTCCTGTCTGGTGCCATTTGCTTCATTTCCAGCCCTTGGCCTTAAGTTTGGACTCAGGAGTTTTCTTGTCAATGAATCTCCTTGTGTATATCATGCCACATCATCCTCTGAGCTCAGCACACCATGAAGACAGGACCACAGCTTTTGCTTAGCTACATAAAGAGAGAAAAAAATGTCCTTTTAAACCTATTTCCAGGGCAAGGTAAACCTGCTGGTTTTTTAAATAAATAACCATCCAAATGTTTTGCTCACAATTAGGAAAATTTTTGCAACTGCCATTTCCATCAGTAGAAAGAGAAGACCACATAAAGCCAAATTATCTACCTTGTAAGTTACCTATTTATACAAGCAAAATTAAACTTACATTTTCCCCCTAAAAAGTCTCTGTACAAAAATACAAGCAGTAAATGAGCCAAAGCAAATACAGAGACTGACAATCCTCTGTAACACAATTTGTCTTGGTGGCAGGTGGGGAGGATGCCATTTTGAGGGGAGATGAACTGATGCTCAGATTAACTGGAACAGGCAGTATCCACTCTGCATAGCAAGGAAAGGGCCTTTGAGGGGATTGTGGTTCCTTCTGTAAAGCAGACCAGGCCCCAAGACTGCCAAATGCTCCTTAACACAATAATAGTGACGTTTATCATTTCAAGCTGAGCAAGGCCCAAGTCATGCTGACACAAATTATTTCTCTCTCAGGGTATCATAAACTGTAATGCCCTTAACACAAATAGCACTGACCTTGATTTGTCTGCATGTTAAGTTAAATAGTAGAAAAGAAAATCTAGTTTTCTCTTTGGGAAATTAAAGTTAAACCTCACCCCACCTCACCCTCCCAGCTCAGCAAACAACTGAGCAGAAGGTAACTACAATGAGTACACTAAAGAAACTCTAGATACTACTGGAGTTTGCAAAATGCAAAGAATGAAACTCTGCATCCTGAAGTATACAGGGAGTTCCCTGAGGGAAGAGGAAGGGTGTGGAAATGGTACTGAATGACTTCATGAGAGAGAGTTGCAGGAGGAAAGGGGGAAGCTGACACACAGAGAAAGTAGAGTCAAGGGGAGGGAAGGACCACTGGGGCACATCTGTGAAGAGGATGAAGCAGAGCTTTCATGGCACAAGCTGAGTTCTGAGCCTGTTCCTCCCACACTGTGCTCCTATGCTGAAATGACTTCATCCTTCTATTATTACAGGGCTGCCTGTTTTACAGATGGAGAATGGAGAGGTTCAGAGAGAATGGCCAAAGGGCAATTTTGTTGGGGCTCTGGCTGTGACATTTTTGAAGGGTTCTGGCCCCTGTGGATTATTAAATGACAACTGGTTTTTAGCACACACGTTCTCAACAAAAATCACCCCCTCCAAATATGCAAGACTCAACTGCCTGTCAGAGATGAGCAGAACTAGGAAGGGCCCTGCCACACAGAGATTATAGTATGAGGATGGCGCCCCACTCACATGTGGCCACATGGAGGAACCTTAAGCCTCCTATACAGAGATTATAGTATGAGGATTAGAGTAGGATTTTTCAAATCTTAGAAGATGATGCTGTTAAAGTGTTACATTCAACATGCCAGCAAATTTGGAAAACTCAGCAGTGGCCACAGGACCGGAAAAGGTCAGTTTTCATTTCATTCCCAAAGAAAGGCAATGTCAAAGAATGTTCAAACTACCAGACAATTGCACTCATCTCACACACTAGCAAAGCAATGCTCAAAATTCTCCAAGCCAAGCGTCAACAGTACATGAACCATTAACTTCCAAATGTTCAAGCGGGATTTAGAAAAGGCAGAGGAACCCGAGATCAAATTGCCAACATCCACTGGATCATCGAAATAGCAAAAGAGTTCCAGAAAAACATCTACTTCTGCTTTATTGACTACGCTAAAGCCTTTGACTGTGTGCATCACAACAAACTCTGGAAAATTCTTCAAGAGATGGGAATACCAGACCACCTTACATGCCATGCCTCCTGAGAATTCTGTATGCAGGCCAAGAAGCAGCAGTTAGAACTGGACATGGAACAACAGATAGGTTCCAAATCGGGAAAGGAGTACATCAAGGCTGTATATTGTCACTCTGCTTATTTAACTTATATGCAGAGTACGTCATGAGAAATGCTGAGCTGGATGAAGCACAAGCTGGAATCAAGATTTCCAGGAGAAATATCAATAACCTCAGATATGCAGATGATACCACCCTTATCACAGAAAGTGAAGAAGAACTAAAGAGCCTCTTGATGAAAGTGAAAGAGGACAGTGAAAAAGCTGGCTTAAAACTCAACATTCAGAAAACCAAGATCATGGCATCTGGTCCCATCACTTCATGGCAAATAGATGGGGAAAAGTAGCAGCAGTAACATATATTTTCTTGGGCTCCAAAATCACTGCAGATGGTGACTGTAGCCATGAAATTAAGACCCTTGCTCTTTGGAAGAAAAGCTATGACAAACCTAGATAGCGTATTAAAAAGCAGAGATATCACTTTGCTGACAAAGGTCCATATTGAGTTCAACCATGAAGAAGGCCGAGTGCTAAAGAATTGGTGCCTTTGAACTGTGGTGCTTGGAGAAGACTCTTGGACTTCAAGGAGATCAAATCAGTCTTTCTTAAAGGAAATCAACCCTGAATACTCATTGGAAGGACTGGTGCTGAGGCTGAAGCTCCAATACTTTGGCTACCTGATGCGAAGTGCTGACTCATTGGAAAAGACCCTGATTTGGGGAAAGACAGAAGGCAGGAGGAGAAAGGGACAACAGAGGATGAGATGACTGGATGGCATCACTAACTCAAGGGACATGAGTTTGAGTAAGCTGTGGGAGGTGGTAATGGACAAGAAAGCCTGGAGTACTGTAGTCCATGAGGTCACAAAGAGTCGGATGTGACTTAGCAACTGAACGACAACAACTCGATTTTAAGAACTTGAAATATGTTCATATTCTCTGATCCATTGATTCTACTTCTAGAATAGATTCTTCAAAAAAAAAAAACAGTATAAAATGTGAAGAAAGATAAGCATACTAATGTTCTTTGAAGCATAATTTTCAAAAATAAGTCCATTATTTGGAGAATGACTAAAGAACTTATGTTAAGTTCATATAGTGGGACACAATACTACTCTTGAAATGATGCTCATGAAAGTTTTTAATGATTTAAGAAAATTATTATGCATGTTCTTTTAAAAATGAAAAATGTAAGATATTACTTTATATATATGTATATGTGTATATATATATAATGTAATTTCATGTAGAATTTCATTGCAAAAAGATCTGAATTGAACATATTAAAATGTCAGTAGTTGCTTTAAAATGACTGAATTATTTTTCTACTTCTTTACTGTGACATTTTCACACTTTCTGTAATGACAATATGGTTTTATAATTAGAATAATGGCCCAAAATAATACATATTCACATGAAAAGGAACCAAGTTCTTTGGAAAAGTGAATTCAACTTTGGGGTATTAAATTTATAAGATGAACCTACAGCATTTTGTTGGTACCTGAAAATAAGAAAACTTTCAAAGATTGTTGGAATGGATGATGTCAAAAGAACACAGATCAACTTTAAGAAGCCTTCAAAGGCCAAATATGATACAACTTGAGTTTCAAAAAGAAAACATATATCAGAAGTCATTAAAACACATTAAATGTGTTAAATATGTTAGAAACAACGCTTGAGTTCACAATGCTATGAAAATAGAAATCACTGATCAATTTTGGAAGCTGTTAGGGAACTGAATTATTGTTTAGAATGATGGGAAATAAAGAGAAATAATAAGTATTTTATTGTGGCTTTTCTATACAAAATATGCCTTAAGGTAGTGTTTCTCAAAGTGTGATCCCTGGACCAGCAGTACCATCTCCATCTTACTTGTATAAAATGTAAAATCTCAGCCCCACTTTAGATGAGTCAAAATTCTAGGAAAGATCCTGAGTCTGAAAGGGTTAAGAATAAGCTCTCTGAGCATTAGATCAAACTCTGACTCTTTTGTTTTTGTTATTTTCTCACTAGTAACACAGTTCTGGTGTGGCTGTTCTTTACCAAACAGATATAAAATCCCAGATTCTTTTGTGGGAAGAGGCTCAGTGGGCATTTCAGTCCGCTTTCTACAAGCACAGGTGATGGTGGTCTAGGGGAGAATTCTCCAAGGGCTCCAGCATACCTCAACTTGGGATTCCATGGAAGCGTGGGGCCAAAGTCCTGGATAGTTGACTAATGTTCCTCCCTTGGCCACTGTCTCAATGGATTTAACTTTCCCCAAATCATAATAATTTCAAAGAAGAGAAATACCAAAGAATTTCCAAACTACCGCACAACAGTACTCATTTCACATGCTAGCAAAGTAATGCTCAAAATTCTCCAAGCTAGGCTTCAATAATATGTGAACCGAGAACTTCCAGATGTTTAAGCTGGATTTAGAAAAGGCAGAGGAACCAGAGATTAAACTGTCAACATTTGCTGGATCATAGATAAAGCAAGAGAATTCCAGAAAAATGTCTACTTCTGCTTCATTGACTATGCTAAAGCCTTTGACTGTGTGCATCACAACAAACTCCAGAAAATTCTTCAAGAGATGGGAATACTAGACCACCTGATCTGCTTCCTGAGAAATCTGTATGCAGGTCAAGAAGTAACAGTTAGAACTGGACATAGAACAACAGACTGGTTCCAAATTGGGAAAGGAGTATGTCAAGGCTGTGTATTGTCACCCTGCTTATTTAACTTCTATGCAGAGTACATCATGCAAAATGCCAGGTTGGATGAATCACAAGCTGAAATCAAGATTGACGGGAGAAATATCAATAACCTCAGATATGCAGGTGACACCACCCTCATGGCAGAAAGCAAAGAAAAAATAAAGAGGCTTTTGATGAAAGTGAAAGAAGACAGTGAAAAAGTTGGCTTAAAACTCAACATTCAAAAAATGAAGATCATGGCATCTGGTCCCATCACTTCATGGCAAATAGATGGGGAAACAATAGAAACAGTGACAGACTTTATTTTCTTGGGTTCCAAAATCACTGCAGATGGTGATTGCAGCCATGAAATTAAAAGACACTTGCTCCTGAGAAGAAAAGCTATGACCAACCTAGACAGCATATTATAAAGCAGAGGCATTTCTTTACCAACAAAGGTACATATAGTCAAAGCTATGGTTTTTCCAGTAGTCATGTATGGATGTGAGAGTTAGACCATAAAGAAGGCTGAGTACAAAGGAATTGATGCTTTTGAACTGTGGTGTTGGAGAAGACTCTTGAGAGTCCCTTAGACTGCAAGGAGATCCAACTAGTCAATCCTAAAGGAAATCAGTCGTGAATATTCATTGGAAGGACTGATGCTGAGGCTGAGGCTCTAATACTTTGGTGAAGTCTGATGCAAAGAACAGACTCATTAGCCAAGATACTGATGCTGGGAACGACTAAAAGCAGTAGGAGAAGGGGACAACAGAGGATGAGATGGTTGGATGGCATCACCGACTCAATGGAAATGAGTTTGAGCAAGCTCCAGGAGATGGTGAAGGGCAGTGAGGCCTGGCATGCTTCAGTCCATGGGGTCGCAAGGAGTCGGACATGACTGAGCAACTGAACAACAACAAATTGTACCAAGACACACATAATTTCACAGGTCAGTTCTTTCAAATTAGTCAGTAAACAGTTTCAATCCATTTTAAACTGTTGCAAAGCTTAGAGTAAGGTTATGGAGCTGATATAACACTGATACCAAAATTGAACAAGTAAGTGTAAGTAAGTGTTAGTTGCTCAGTCGTGCCAGACTCTTTGCGACCCCATGGACTGCAGCCCACCAGGCTCCTCTTTCCATGAGATTTTCCAGGCAAGGATACAGGAGTGGGTTGCCATTTCCTTCTCCAGAGGATCTTCCCAACCCAGGGATCAAACCTGGGTCTCCTGCACTGCAGGCAGATTCTTTACCGACTGAGCTACAAGGGAAGCTCAAAATTGAACAAAGACATCACTATATAGTATATTACCAACTAGTAGTGTGCATAAATAATGATTCAGAAACCCCACATTGGGAAAAAACAGATAAAATCTGAACAATGTGGAATTGAATTAACAGTAATTTAACAATGCTTGTTAGCTCCTTAGTTGTGGCAAAATGTAGCATAGCAATGTAAGATATTAAACATAGGGGAAACTGGCTAAGGGATATATGGGAACTTTCTGTGGTATCGTAGTAACTTTGCTGTAAATCTAACATTATTACAAAATTTAATGTTTATTAAAAAAATTAAAACCTATTTAAAAGTTAATCATGCCACTCTTGCTTAGGAAGGGCTCAGATTCATGCTCAGACACATGGAGAAGTAAAATACACTGAAAGGACCTTAGGAGTAGCTCTCACTGTATCCATCAGACCTATGTGGTTTCCTTCTTGATCATGGCTGAAACTGAGGGATGTATATTCTGATGTTTCCTTCCTGGATTCCTAACACCATTGACACCTCATAACTCTCAAATTTTAAGACAAGGACAAAAAACCACTATGAATAGTAACTAATCATAATACGCAACTTTGGAGACATGGAGATACTTCCTCAAAGGATCGCACATCTTTTTTTTTTTTTGCCATACCACACATCATGTAGGATCCTAGTTCCTTGATGAGGGTTTGAACCTATGCCCCCTGCATCGGAAGCATGGTGCCTTAACTGCTGGACCGCCAGGGAAGTTCCAGGATCACAAATCTCTTGACAGCAAATCCTGACTACCTAGTTTCACACCAATACAGGCATATCAGAAAGCTTCCCCAAAAAAGTCCACAGTCGACCTTCCAGGTAGTCAGATCCACTGAACAGATACCAAGTTCCGCAAGCCTGAAAACTGAGACAGCAGAAGCCATCCTGCCTGACTCTCCAGCCCAAGAAATTTGCCGCCCACCCTTACTGTGACAACAGAGTGAGCTAGTCTTCCCAAAACCTTGATCTACTTAAAAGTGACACACACAACGTAAAGGCCCAGTCCCACCATGAGCAGCTTAGGAGCAGCTTCTAGGGAATCTAGTAACAAAATTCTAATCCGCATCATTTTTGTTTAAAATAAATTAGAACAAGTGTGAATTTCCCCAGTCATCTACCTCTTCAGATGATTAGTGAACCTGGGGAAATGTTTCCATGCAGGAGCATCTAGAAAAAGATCAAATTTTGGAGAGATGAGTCTACCAATTAGGACCTAAGATCCCTGAAACATCAAAGGAGTATGAAGTGGTATAATTGGTTCCTGGAGAAGACAGTAGTTGTTTAGACATTGGCCCACTAAACCAACCGCCATTGTGTTGGCTCACACAGGGATCAGTGATCCGAGCAGGGAACTTTCTTCAAACAGCCCCTAAAATCAGTGTGAGAGCAGTCACCCTCATTCTTCTATCAGGTGCAAGCTGCATTTATTATGGGTCTGCTCTTTTAATCCTCCATGAGCCATCCACATGTGTAAAACTTCCGGTCTATTATCGGAGTGTAATCTTTTCACTTTTCAAAATAGCTTCTCTCTGGAGCCAGAAACCTTAAATAGGGCACTGGAGTGCTAATCAGTCCTGTTCGCGCATGGGAATGGCAAGCCACCTGTAGCAGCCGAAACCAAGAAGCAAAGCTAGATTCCCCCAGTCTGACGCAGGGATGCAGTAATGACATCTTCAGCTCCTATTTCAAAGACCCTGGCCTAGGTTCCAATTGGTGTACAAGGGGAGAAAGTAGGGGTAGCGCAGATGATATGTACTTTTACTGTTAAAAATTAGAACAGGCATCAAAACTTAGTTTCTTTTGTAATCACTAGACTACTGCTGCAATCAGAAGTTTATGGACTAAACTCACTAGCACACCAAAAGATTGCTTCTGAAATATGTTTTGTTCTGTTTAACTTGATATAGAAAGAGGTTCATTTTCCTAGGATATCTTCCTCCTTAGTCAGAATTTATATGCCCATTTTCATTCTATGATCACTTACGTGCCTAAGCACTGATTCTTCAGTCAAGAAGAAAAAAATAAATAAAATGCTACATTTTCATTCACAGTTAATCTCATTTTTCCCTACACTGATATACATTTTCAGGACACAAAGGAAGGCATTTCAATTAGTTTTTGTCTAACTTAAGGGAAGAATACACCTGTTTAATTCTCCTCTAGAGGTTACAGCAAGCCTTGGAAGGTCACTGGTCAGAGTTGGGTGCTGGGGTTCTTAATGAGGGTAGAAATAGTCAGCTACCAAAGCACCTAGAAGTGGGTAACATCAGAAGGTGAGAATAAGCCTATCTTAGAAAGACTAATGGCCAAGGCCAGGAACATCCTATCTCAATACTCCATATGCCCTCCATCTAGTCCAACAGCAAAACCTTTTGGCTCTACCTCCCAAACGTACATCACTTCTTCCTGCCTCTACCCTCACTACCTGACACAAGCCATCATCAACTCTTTCCCAAGGAATCCTGATAGATTCCTAACTGCTCTCTCTTCTAAGTTTATCTGCCCTACTCCTAGCCCATTCTCCATATGAAAGTCCAAATTATCCTTTTAACACATATCAGATGACAGCACTTCCTTGCACTATAGCTTCAGATTAAAGCTGAAGTCTTGACTATGGCTTAAAGGCCCCTGATCATGTGCTCCCCTTGCCCGACCTCCTACTGGGATCTTCAGTTCAGTTCAGTTCATTTCAGCCACTCAGTCGTGTCTGACTCTTTGCAACCCCATGGACTGCAGCATGCCAGGCCTCCCTGTCCATCACCAACTCCTGGAGTTTACTCAAACTCATGTCCATTGAGTAGGTGATGCCAATCACCATCTCATCCTCTGTCCTCCCCTTGTCCTCCTGTCTTCAATCTTTCCCAGCATCAGGGTCTTTTCTGATGAGTCAGCTCTTCGCATCAGGTGGCCAAAGGATTGGAATTTCAGCTTCAACATTAGTCGTTCCAGTGAATATGCAGGACTGATTTCCTTTAGGATGCACTGGTTGGATCTCCTTGCAGTCCAAGGGACTCTTGAGGGTCTTCTCCAACACCACAGTTCAAAAGCATCAATTCTTCGGTGCTCAGCTTTCTTTATAGTCCAACTCTCATATCCATACATGACTACTGGAAAACCAAGCCATAGCCTTGACTAGATGGACCTTTGTTAGCAAAGTAATATCTCTGCTTTTTAATATGCTGTCTAGGTTGGTTGTAACTTTTCTTCCAAGGAGCAAGCATCTTTTAATTTCATGGCTGCAGTCACCATCTGCAGTGATTTTGGAGTCCAAAACAAGAAAGTCTGCCATTGTTTCCATTGTTTCCTCATCTATTTGCCATGAAGATGGGACCGATGCCATGATCTTAGTTTTCTGAAAGTTGAGCTTTAAGTCAACTTATTGACCGTCCTCTTTTACTTTCATCAAGAGGCTCTTTAGTTCTTCTTCGCTTTCTGCCATAAGGGTTGTGTCATCTGCATATCTGAGGTTATTGATATTTCTCCCAGTAATCTTGATTCCAGCTTGTGCTTCATCCAGTCCAGCATTTCTCACGTACTCTGCATATAAGTTAAATAAGCAGGGTGACAATATACAGCCTTGACATACTCCTTTTCCTATTTGGAACCAGTCTTTTGGATCTTACTTCTTACCAATCTTGTTCCACTCAGTCTATTCCAGCATTTATACTAGCATTTTCCCCTAATGAGAGGTTCTACATACCGGACACAAGCATCTTCTCACTCTAAATTCCTTCCATTCTCTATCCAAGTGTCACCTTATTTGAGGAGACTTCCCTGATATACTACATAAAATAGTAAACCCCAGTACTTCCTGTCCCTCTTAGCCAGATATACTTTATTTTCCTTCATAGAACTACTGTAAAACATATCTATGTATCCATAAAGATATATATTGCTTATATTTTGTTCCACCATGATAACCATTACCAGAAGGCAAATTTCATTAGGGCAGGAATTTTGTTTTACTTATTGGTGTATTCCCAGCACCTAGAACAGAGTCTGGTACATAAGATGTTCAATAAACATTTGTTGAATAAACAAACGAAAGCCACATTTGGCATTATATTCAGAGAAAAAGGACAGAATTATAATCAAAAGACAAAACTAAGGGCTAGAAGCCAAGAGAATATAGCGACAGAACAAGGACTAGGAACTAGTGTAAAAACCAGGTGCAAAGTATTCATGGTTCAAAAGACTGATTCTCACTAGTTGTGTGATACGGAGTAAGTCGACTTGATTTGAAAACTGATTGTGTTACAACCAGGAAGGTGGTAGTTTCAGGAATCCAATTCATTCCTCTTAGGGAAATCAAAACACTTCTTGATTCTCAATACCTGTTCCATCTCTGGAGATCCTCAAGCTCCCAGGGAGACTATTCTGTGTAGTATTCACCTTTGTGTTTTGAGTGTCAGACTTGGTGCCAGGTATAGGACACGTTTGAAAAATAATTGTTGAAATGACTGAACTGTACGTCAGGAATCCCCTCCACAAACTTTGGAACGTGGGATGTTAAGTCCTGAGCCTGGAGATGGGCTGGGGCTCTCGAAGCTCTCCCTCTGCTATGCACTCTCTTTCCTCTCTCCAGAATCCTCGTAACCCTTCTCAGCCTAATATTATACCTTGAAAGACAAGACAGAACAACTCAGGACAGAGACATATTTCTATTTGTCCCCATAAATATTATATTAGAGCATGGTCTTCAGGCAGGGTTTGCTCTTTCTTAAATCAGGTTTTGATCTATTATAGCCTCTGGCTAAAAATAAAGCCCCACCACTTCTTTACGCTAAAGTTTTTTGCAGTTCTAGCATATTTGGATGCCATTTTTTCTGGACACAATTCTTGTATGTCTTATCACTCTTCTTCATGTCAATTTTATTTATATTAATGTTTATTAAATTAATTCTCAGTTAATAGTACATGCAAGGCAGTTTTCACAGTCATACGTTCTTCTTTCCTCTTTGAATTGTCCTTTAATATCTGAGCTGATCAGATAGCTCCCTCTACAGTCTCCTTGACATCTACATGTGCCTCTTCTCTTTTTCTTTGCTCGTATATTGTTTGTGTGTGTGAAAGACTTCTTTGATGTGGACCATTTTTAAAGTCTTTACGAATTTTGTTACATCTCATCCAAACACAGCTTCACAGATGCACCCGGAGTAACATTTCACCAAATATCTGGGCAATCTATGGCCAAACTGACGCACAAATTAGCCATCACAGGCCCTTAGTTGCCAGGTCCCTTAGTTCTTTCTTTACTTCTGGAAAATAAAATTTCAGAGAAGAATCAAGGTCCTTCCAGACTCCACTTTCACCCAGAGGTTTCCTCCAGAGATCTAGTTAATTCTTGCCCTCTTTCATGATGACATCATGTCTCTGCCAAGTTTATATTTTGCATGATGTGTGCCTCATCCAGTCATTTATTTAACAAGAAAAAAAATGTGTATTGATCACCTTTTTGCAGCAGGTATTGTGCCAGGAATCATCTGTTATCTCACTCAGTGACCTATGGGCACCCATGATAATCTCACTTCAGTTCTCCTCTCCTGATGGCTTCAAGGGATTAGATCTGATAGACAGAGTGCCTGAAGAACTATGGAAAGAGGTTCATGACATTGTACAGAAGGCAGGGATCAAGACCATCCCCAAGGAAAAGAAATGCAGAAAGGCAAAATGGTTGTCTGAAGAGGGCTTATAAATAGCTGTGAAAAGAAGAGAAGCAAAAGGCAAAGGAGAAAAGGAAAGATATTCTCACTTGAATGCAGAGTTCCAAAGAATAGCAAGGAGAGATAAGAAAGCCTTCATCAGTGATCAGTGAAAAGAAACAGAGGAAAACAATAGAATGGGAAAGACTAGAGATCTCTTCAAGAATATTAGAGATACCAAGGGATCACTTCATGCAAAGATGGGCACAATAAAGGGCAGAAATGGTATGGACCTACCAGAAGCAGAAGATATTAAGAGGTGGCAAGAATACACAGAAGAACTATACAAAAAAGATCTTCATGACCCAGATAATCACGATGGTGTGATCACTCACCTAGAGCTAGACATCCTGGAATGCGAAGTCAAGTGGGCCTTAGAGAGCATCAATATGAACAAAGCTAGTGGAGGTGATGGAATTCCAGTCGAGCTATTTCAAATCCTAAAAGATGATGCTGTGAAAGTGCTGCACTGAATATGCCAGCAAAGTTGGAAAACTCAGCAGTGGCCACAGGACTGGAAAAGGTCAGTTTTCACTCCAATCCCAAAGAAAGGCAATGCCAAAGAATGTTCAAACTACTGCACAATTGCACTCATCTAACATGCTAGTAAAGTAATGCCTAAATTCTCCAAGCTAGGCTTCAACAGTACATGAACCATAAACTTTCAGATGTTCAAGCTGGATTTAGAAAAGGCAGAGGAACCAGAGATCAAATTGCCAACATTCGCTGGATCCTTGAAAAAGCAAGAGAGCTCCAGAAAAATATCTACTTCTGCTTTATTGACTATGCCAAAGCCTTTGACTGTGTGGATCACAATAAACTGTGGAAAATTCTGAAAGAGATGGGAATACCAGACCACCTGACCTGCCTCTTGAGAAATCTGTATGCAGGTCAGGAAGAAACAGTTAGAGCTGGACGTGGAACAACAGACTGGTTCCAAATAGGGAAAGGAGTACATCAAGGCTGTATATTGTCACTCTGCTTATTTAACTTATATGCAGAGTACATCATGAGAAACGCTGAGCTGGATGAATCACAAGCTGGAATCAAGATTGCCGGGAGAAATATCAATAACCTCAGATATGCAGATGACACAACCCTTACGGCAGAAAGCGAAGAAGAACTAAAGAGCCTCTTGATGAAAGTGAAAGAGGACAGTGAAAAAGCTGGCTTAAAACTCAACATTCAGAAAACCAAGATCATGGCATCTGGTCCCATTACTTCATGACAAATAGATGGAGAAACAGTGGAAACAGTGACAGAACTTCATTTTGGGGGGCTCCAAAATCACTGCAGTTGGTGACTGCAGCCATGAAATAAAAAGATGCTTGCTCCTTGGAAGAAAAGTTATGACCAATCTAGACAGCATATTGAAAAGCAGAGACATTACTTTGCCAACAAAGGTCCATCTAGTCAAAGCTATGGTTCTTCCAGTAGTCATGTATGGATGTGAGAGTTGGACTATAAAGAAAGCTGAGCACCAAAGAATTGATGCTTTTGAAATGTGGTGTTGGAGAAGATGCTTGATAGTCCCTTGGACTGCAAGGAGATCCAACCAGTCCATCCTAAAGGAAATCAGTCCTACATATTCATTGGAAGGACTGATGCTGAAGCTGAAACTCCAATCCTTTGGCCACCTGATGCAAAGAACTGACTCATTTAAAAAGACCCTGATGCTGAGAAAGATTGAGGGGAGGAGAAGGGGACGACAATGGGCGAGATGGTTGGATGGCATCTCCGACTCAGTGGACATGAGTTTGAGTAAATGAGTTGGTGATGGACAGGGAGGCCTGGCGTGCTTCAGTCCATGGGGTCACAAGGAGTTGGACATGACTGAGCAACTGAACTGAACTGAACTGATAGCTTCACCCACATGGTCTGAGGAAAAGGTCCACACTCTGTCTTTCTCGCAAGCACATAAGAAAAGCAGTATATTGCTTTCAAATATAAGCAGTATTTTTCTCACTTTCTGGGTAGATGGATTATTTATTTTCACAATTGTTGTGGCTTATAATTCATAGGCAAAGGTAGTGGTTTACTCACAGCAAGATAAATGCAGGGAGCAAAAGGAGCCACAAGCTGGAAATAGATTCACCCACCTGAAAGGGGCAGAGATACAGACTGACACATGTCACTTCTTGACTGACAGTGGTTGTCAAGTAACATCCACAGTTTATGGTGTCTCAGAAACACTAAGTTTTTGGTAAAATGACAGCACTGAAAGATCTGCTAAACCAACAGAGGGGAATGCAGTATAGAGAATATATGGTGAGCAGAATTCTGAAGGACTGGGAGAGAGTCTGCCAGAACCCAAGATACTTGTGTTTAGTTGGCTTGATCCAGTGTTCTCCCCTGGGGAATCCCAGGGACAGGGGAGCCTGGTAGGCTTCTGTCTATGGGGTCGCACAGAGTCAGCCACGACTGAAGCGACTTGGCGGTGGCGGCAGCTTGATGAAAGTTCAGGAAAAAGACAGTAAGAGTTGGTAAGAGTAGGTCTGACCTTGGTTGTTCAGACCACAGATTTTGAAGCCAGAGTGTCTGATTTTAAATACACTTCAGAGCTGAAAAATCTTGGGAAAATTAGAATCTCTTTACCCTTGTTTTTTCATCTGTAAAGTGGAAAAACTAACAGTACTCATTTCACAGGACTGTTGTGAAGTTTAAATGAACATATATAAATTAGAATATCTAAAGCCTAGCATAAGTAAGCATTTCAATTTAGTTCTTGTGATTTTTACAGGTTGTCTAAATAGGAACTAATGTGGAATGCTAATGATAGGAAGTAAATGGGGATGAGAACTGGGAGTGTTTTCAGCTTTGAAAATTTAATAAAGACTGCTTCTGTTAGAACAGAGGACTGAACTACTACAATATGGACATAAATATGAGAGTGAAAAAGTCACCCTGGTACACTTGGCCAGGCCTAGAAGGTCTTGTTCAGCTGAGAATATGGCCTTAAAGATATACCTGACCTTATGAGCAGATAGCTCAGAATCTCAAATGGGGAGGAAACTGCCCCAGCTTTGGGGATGCATGCAGAGTAGTTTTCAAACTGTTTGACTTCTTTGTCCATACTATTACTTAGTCATTTTCATTATGAAATTTATCACATATTTAATACAAAAGCATATATGACATACATATAGCCTAATAATAAGACATACACCTGAACATCTAGCAACCAACATAAATTACAAAACATTACCAGAATCTTTGAAGTCCCCCAAGTACTCTTCTCTAATCATAACATTTCCTATTCTCCCATAAGTTACTAATATCCTGTATTTTCCCAGAGGTTTTTACCACCTGTACATGTGTCCCTAAACAACGCACAACACAGTTTTCAGGGCTTTGAATTTTATGTGTATGGAATCAAACTGCTTGTACGCTTTTGTAGTTTGCATGTTTTTCTCAGCATTGTCTTTAGTTGATGTATGTACCTGTGATCTCTCATTTTTATAATGACTTGTTAATAAAAGTTTCAAGTCACTGGGAAAGCATAAAAAATTTTAAACTGCAGGTACTTAATGACATAACTTTAAAACATATACACCAAAATTTATTGAAACTACAGGGGAAAAATCAACAAATCCACTATCACAAGAGGAGATTTTAATCTAACTCTGAGACAAAAGTTCAAGCAGAGAAAAAAATTAGAAATAAGAGGGAGAAACAGAGAAACAGTTGTATAGGAAACAAAGAAGAATTGGTGAGCAGTCAAGTAAAGTATCACCAAGAGAACTAGTACAGTTTAGACTGACATGATTAAAAACAAGCATTCACCAGAACATCCCTTTTATCCATGCCTCTTGCTAGACTAGGAATAGAACCTTAAAGAGAATTGTAAAATTTTCAGAACTACTCTCATAACAATGAGTTTTCTTAATTCTTTCTGCTAAGGAGAAAATTGTTTTGAATATTTGGATCCACACCATTAATTGGGCCACGTTTAATACTGACAAAGGGTCACTGTAGATTTATAGATTCCACATATATTGATTCCTCTCTTTTCCACTTCAACGAAAGAGCAAGTGGCCTTAGGGCTACTCTGTTCTAATATGCGGACAATTCTGAGGCTGAAGCTTTGGGTTTCTAAGAAGGAGCCTGACGAGGGCTCCTTTTAAACTGTATCTTCCAGCACAACTTATAAGAATTATCAGCATTAGGGCCCAGGGTCTAAGCCTGGAAAACAAGTTGTATTTTATTCCTAATTCTCATAATTCCTTGTAGGCAGATTTTTCACAGGGATGTGTAGCTATCATCTGGTGTGAAATTCAGTTATTCTTCAGTCTCCTGAAAATAGTAACACCTATAGCTCTCCAAATGACACCATTTTTTTTTTTTTTCTGACAAGGACATTCCTTAATCTGAGCTTTCTCCTTCAGAATCTGTTTTGCTTCCATGGGAATCATGCTAATTGTGCAACTTCAGTTATTTAGAGTTTGTTCCTCATCTTTGCCTCCCCTGGAGACCTTTCTCCATACTCTGAACTCCTGATCAGGCTTTAAATTTTCTTCAGGTCACTAGAATCCTGTACTTTCAGATTTACTATCTATAGTATTTCCTCCCTTGTCTCTGGGAACTCTTCCTCTTCTATATAAGTGGAAGAGTAGAGGAACTCTTCTTAAACCCCATTTACCTCTCATGAAACAGAACGATCATCCTTCTTTTAATATATATGTATATAACTGACCTCTATATGAGGCAGCAACTCACCTGTTACTGTATGTGTATAACACAGTTGTAACATAGTGTGCCTGCCATTTGAAGAAGACAGTTAAACTTCTCAGCCTGCAATATAAAACCATGGGTCGGTCTGTAGAGAGCGAGGTGAGTCAAAGTCTCACCTGAAACTTATTCCATGTGTCAGTCACATGAGAAATAAGCCTATTTTTTCAGACTAAAAAACAGAATTGAAAAAGTTGACAACAGATATGCAAAAGATGCAGATATAATAGATATACAGTCTTTTGTATAGTTTGCACTGAAAAGTGACAAGATTTTTATGGAGTTCCTCAGTGAGGGATGGGAACAAGATAGTAAAAATTAAAAGTGACATACAGAAACTTGCCAGAAACTAGGCAGAAAGGCACACAGATAAAACTTCAATGAATTAGAACCGAATACAGAGATCTCAGCAAACCAGATATGATGGTATTGAATCCCTCCTTGGATTTGTTAAATGAAATGCTTTGACATTCCATCTATTTACTAATTATTCTCTATACTTTTCCCTCATATCTAACAAAGTCTTTGGGAATTTCAGGGTGCTTTATATCTGCTAAGAATGAAGACCTGGTGACCCACAAGCCCAGAGCGGTGTGCTCAGATGAAGCTGGATTGAGAGTCAATGAAACTCAGGGCACAGGGCCAACGCTATTTTTAAGCAGCTCCTCTAGTCCTAGCAATTTTTCTTCCAGAGATAAACCATACGTCTGGATTTTCCTTTACTAAATGAGGTTACATTCTTTAAAACTTAGTTCAAGCAGGAAGAGAAGCATAACATACATTTTTCACATGACCTGACTTGGCATTTCCTCAAGGTCTCTCATGTGATGGGAGTCCTTGAGTTCTTAAGTTTCAGAGCTGTGACCTGTTTCCTCCTCCTTCCCCTTCTGAATTGAGGCTCTGTCAAGTTCTTGGGCTTCCCTGGTACCTCAGATGGTAAAGAATCTGTCTGGAATGCAGGAGTCCTGGGTTCAATCCCTGGGTTGGGAAGATCCCCTGGAGAAGGGAATGGTAACCCACTCCAGTATTCTTGCCTGAATTCCATGAACAGAGGAACCTGGAGGGCTACAGTCCACAGGATCACAGAGTCGGACACAACTGAGCGACACTTTTTTTTTTCCCCACGTTCTTGGTAAGTTCATTACTAGCGTTAATTCCAAAAATGAGTCCCCAAACTCTGGGATCAGACCTTCCAAATGCCAAAAACATGCCCAGATACCTCCAAATATCATTTGCTTTGTATTCTTCAACACAATAATTCACCTACATGTTAAGATACTATTTCTTTGTCACTGGGTGTTTACATGAATACACCTTTTTTGGGTAAATACTATGATAATTAAGGCCACACATTCAAAATTTTAAATTATTAACTCTGTTGTTTATCAATATTCTACATGTAGAAAGGAGAAACCACAGACAGTTCACACATAGAAAAGAGCATTATCAGAAACTTAAAATATCAAAGTGGCAGTTGTTATTTTATAAACCTTGATGTGAAACTATACAGAACTAACTTAGGACCTTGAACAGCTATCAAAAGTTTTTTTTTCCAGACGTTCCTTTCTCTGTGGTTTAGGGAGCCAGTATATTGAGGGTGGGGAAGATTCTTTTATTCGAAGAACTGTGCTTTCTTTTTCCATGGTCCAGGGTTTCCTACAATACAGCCACATATGGGAAGGAGTATCTTGTGACTCAGAGAGACTTCTGACAGGAGAAATGTGGATGGAATCTTCATCCCTCATCACACCGGCCCTCTCTGCCAGCTCCAGCAGGGCTTACCTCCTCCAGCCCCATTTCACATAGCTATGTGAGGAAGGCCAGGACTGACAAGAGGCCCGTGTCACCAGACCAATCCCAAGCAGGACTTCCCTAGAGGTCTACATGACATCATACAGGAAATAACAATTTCTCCAGAAAACAGGAGTTACATAAATTATCTGCAATTATTCGAGGGGTGAGGGAAAGGTTGGAGAGAATGGAGAGATAGCCTGGAGAGGACAGTGACCCCCCATGGTGGGGCTCAATGAAGAATGAACTAAGAGAGGGCAATGGCTCAGAAAACCTCTTAGAAAAGACTACATAATAGCAGCCTGCCTCAAATCTTCAAAAGTGTGAAGCGTTGTGTGCTGAATGAATGGGGAAAAAAAGATGTTACACAGAAGACTTCTGGTTCAAGATGGCAGACTGAGCATACTTTGCCTTTCCCAATCCTTAAATCCCGAACAACATAAGGTAGAGAGGAAGTGTGAGGATGCAGTCTCGGTAGACAAAATATTTCAACATATTTCTGAAAGCAGATGAAAAAGTGCTGACAAATGCAATAAACTGGAGGAAGTCATAGGCTGCACAGAACTGCAAGGTACCACAGGGAAGAGGATATCATATGCCTGGCCAAAGCCTATGATCAGACGGTGAGGGTTAGATGTGAGTTTGAAAACAAAAACTAGGTACACCCCACGCATAGTGATCTGAAGGTTTGATTGGGACTGAAGGGTCTGCTTCTAAGCTCTCTTATGTGGCTGTCAGCCAGGTCTTACTCCCATGCTACGTGTTTCTTCACATTGCAGTCATTAACTTCTTCCAGAGAGAGAAATACACGAGAAAATACAAAACAGGAGTCAGGAAGTCACAGTACTTTTTATGACCTAAACTGTGAAACTGCAAACCATCATATAAGCCCTATTTTACTAGTTGCACAGACCAACCTTGATACCCTGTGAGAGGGAACTACACAAGGACAAGAGTATCAGAAGGTGACATCACTGAACACCAAATGGGGGGCTGGCTGCCACAGTAGGCAAAAATGATTACCAGACATGTGGCAAAAACCTGAAGCACCAAAGGAAAAACCAATAATCAAATGTACAATGCCACTCCAGATAGTTCATGAGGGAATAGAACTTTTAGAAACACATTGTCAGAAGCACAGATGAGTATCCTTAGATATATTTTATAAGCAGCAAGGAGTGATGGGCCAAAAGAAGACAGGGAATAATACAAAAGAACAACAGGATTTTGAAAATAGTATTGCATTAGACAAAAGCATGTACAGGCACTCTTTTATATTCTAAAGTAGCCTGTAGAGCAGGGCACCATCAATACAGCCCTAAGAACTGACTTGAGCTCTGAGTATAACCCATGGAAGGGAGTGTTAAAGAGATCTGCATTTTTTCAGGTCTTAGGATTAGTGCTTGTGTCTGGTTTGTTTTAAGCCCCTTCCTGGAGGTCCTGCATAACTGCAATTAGAGCTGCTGTTCATTTTGCTTTCACACTGGATGTGGGTATTATTGAAGTACAAAAGCATGTTTGTTCCATTTCTGAACTTGTAAATATTTGCAGCACAACCAAGAGTTAAACACTGAGGATACCTTACTGCTTTTCATAGTTAAAGTTACTTCTCTTTTTTTCCCTTGAAAATCTATTAACGTTATTTGGGCTCCACTTCAAAGTCTAATTCTACTCTTTCTCTGTGCGAATTCTGAGAGCTGATGTGTACTAGGTGTGGTGCTAGGTGCTACAGATATAATAATGAGCAAGACATGGGGCTTACACTACACTGAGCAGGCAGGCAATTTTCACTGCCTTATGAAAAAGTCTGTGATGATGGCAAGTATAAAGAGTTATGGATATATACAAGAGGAGCTCCTAACCCAGTCTTTGGGAGTGTGCAGTCATGAAGGGTTTCCACTCCACCTCTCTACTTGATTTTGCTTCCTAAATATCTCTAAAATCCATAATAGCCTCTTTTCTACCACACTGTGTGGCTAGGCCAACGTACTGTCATCAACTGCTTAGACTATTTCAATAGACTCATAAATAAATGATTTTCCTGAATCGACATTTGTCCCTCTGCAATCTGTTTTTCACATAACAGCCAGGGTGTTATTTTGAAAACACATATTTTACCTTGTCAATTTTCTGTTCAAAACATTTCAGCAGCTTCCCAATGCTCTTATAAGGACAAATTCCTTAACATAATTCACCCTATACCTATCTCTCTAGTTACCTATGAACTGACACATACCTCCATTACTCACTTTACTCAAGCTGTAATGGTCTTTTGTGCACCACAGCTTGCATTCTTGCTACAAATTTCTAAATACATCATTTTCTCCTGACTTCAATATTTTCCCTTATCCTTTTGCCTTGTTAACTCTACCTCTTCCTTCAGATTTCAACTCAATCATTTCCTCAGAGAAGACTTTCTTGATCTCTTGTGTCCTTGATAACATAAAATATATCTTATTTTATGTTCTTATGGTAACATGCTTTCCCCTTTCATAACATTTGTTATACTGTGGTATTTCTTCTATTTGTGTGATTGTTTAACTGAAGTCTATCTTTCACCTAGATACATGCTCCCTAAAGTCAGGACTCTATTAGGAGCAAATAAGTTGTTATTGAATAATTAAACAGGAAAGAATCTGAATTTCCTCCCTAAACATAAAAAAAATTTAATTCTCTCCCTAAATGGAAACAAACTTAAGCTAAATGATTAGACTGATGATTAAAAAAAATCAGGTCACTGTATTATAACTAAACATAATGACCATCCAACCAGAGGAACCAATTCATCAACATATACTAAAGGAAACCTCCCAGCTCCTTTAGAGTCAATCCATAATTCTTCAAAGAGAGTACCTGAAGGAGGATATCTACATGGAAGAGGAAAGCTTATGCCCCCACCCCAACTTTTGCCCCCTTCAAACACTCTTTTCCCCAAGATCTTAATATCAGAGTTATAGGCATGGAACCAAACTTATTCTCTCCCACCTTTTAAGATCTCTAAATTCTCTTTTTTTTTTATTTTGGCCGCACCACACAGCATACTGGATCTTAGTTCCTGACCAGGGATCAAACCTGTGCCCCCAGCAGTAGAAGTACAGAGTCCTAACCACTGGACTGCCAGGGAAGTCTCTAACTTCTCTTTCTTTGTATTTCCTAAAGTTGATGTTATAGAGGAGGCATATGCTTGTCAGCTTCTATTCACTTAAGAGGAAGAGGCTTTTTTCAGGTTGAAAAAGAAAAGGACTAACTTTCACTTGGTCTTCATTGTAAAATAATGTTTCTAATTTTATAATAGTAGGTTGTTCAGCGGAGAAGGCAATGGCACCCCACTCCAGTACTCTTGCCTGGAAAATCCCATGGATGGAGGAGCCTGGTAGGCTACAGCCCATGGGGTCGCTAAGAGTCGGACACGACTGAGCGACTTCACTTTCACTTTTCCCTTTCATGCACTGGAGAAGGCAATGGCAACCCACTCCAGTATTCTTGCCTGGAGAATCCCAGGGATGGCGGAGCCTGGTGGGCTGCCTTCTACGGGGTCGCACAGAGTCGGACACGACTGAAGCGACTTAGCAGCAGCAGCAGCAGCAGGTTGTTCAGAAGGACAATAAGATTCCCTTTAAGAACTTGGAAAGAAGGTTGCACACTGAGTTTTAAACTATTTTTTTTAAATGATGGTTTGCATTAGAGATATATAAAGTCACAAAACGGAGACAAAATAAGCTCTGATCAAGACTGGAACAAAACTATATTATTTAATATACTAACACATACAGGGTAAAAACATGACAATTTTAAAGAGATAATTGGCAAAGTAAATTCAGCAAAGGGAAAGTCAGACATTGGTAGTGTTTTATTTCATGGTCAGAAGAGAGGGTGCCCTGGCCCAATATGATGACCAGCCAGGTGCTATAGCAGGTATGACCGTGTGCACTTGGCAATTTTCAGGGCTCTATAACACCAGGCATTAAAATCTCCAATTGGCTGCTCTTTTTCTAAACTGCAGGCTCACTAAGCAGCCTTCTAGCTATAATTAACTTTTCCATTTTTGTTGGTCTCCAGAGAAAGCATTTATTTTGTCTACCTAATGGTTAAGCGTTTTTTTAAAAAGTTGTGGTACAGTTAATGTACAATATTATGTAAGTTTCAGGTATAAAACACAGTGGTTCACATTTTTAGCTATTATAAAAACATACGTTATATTTCTTATATAATACAGTGTGTTGTATAATATATCCTTATAGCCTGTTTATTTTTATATAATTTGTACCTTTTAATCCTTTACCCTATCTTGCTCCTTCCCTTCTTCCCTCTCCCCACTGATAATCACTATTAACTGACTTTAAATTAATTAATCAGCATTTTAGACTTCAGTCATTGGCCTTTATAAGCTTTCTTAAAGGGAGTCCCTTTGAGAAAGAGATCTAGCTCTCATCACACTGACAATCACGTTTCCAAGCTGATAGTTTGAGAGCCATATTCTGGCTTGTTATGAATTTTCCAAGGAAATGCCCATCCAAAGGGATCTATCTGAATAGAAAACCAAATTCCCAATGGGATACTAAGTTTTTCTCTAAGTGATTCTGTGTTAAATCTGCAGCAGTTTATATGGAAAGCCTACCTCTACCTGACACTGAAGAGTTGCCTCTCTCCTTTCCTGCTGGAGAAGACAGAGGAAAGAATCAGTGAACTTGAAGAAAGAACAATAAAAATTACCAAACTGGAACAAAAAAGAAAAAATAAACTGAAAGACAAAACAAACCAGAAACCCCTGGTGTTCCCAGAAGAGAGAAGAAAGAAGGAGAGACTGAAAAAAAGTACCAAAGAAGTAACAGATATCTTCCCAAATTGAGCCATTAACTTACAGAATTAAGAAGTTGAGTGAATCTCATACAAGATAAACCCCTAAACTCACTCAAACTTAAATAATTAAACTTCTGAAAATCAAAAATAAGGGAAAATTGTGAAAGCAACCAAAGGAAAATGACACTTATTTGTATAACAGATTTCTCATCAGAAACCACTGAGGCCAAAAGGTAGTAGTAGCACAATATTTGTCAACTACTAGGAGAACTGTCAACCCAGAATCCCATAGCCAATGAAAACATTCTTCAGGAATAAATGGGAAAATCAAAACATTCTCAGATGAAGGAAAATGAAAATTTTGTTAACAATAAAGTTACCTTAAAACAATGGCTAAAATAAGTCTCTAAGTAGAAAGGAAGTAATAACAGAGGCACAAGAGGGAGGAAGAAAGAGGGCAATAAGCAAAAATATGGATAAATACAACAACTATACCATTGATGATTTATATATTAGAAAAGAGTTCAAGTCTCAAATCAATAATCTAAACTGTCACCTCAAGAACTTAGAATAAGAAAAGCAAGATAAACTCAAAGCAAAAAGGAGGATAAACATACCAAAACTGTGTGGGATTAGCAAAGAGATGGACAAACAGAACACTGGAAGACAACAAAGAACGCAGAAATTGACCCAAACAGATATGCTTGACGGACTGCTGACAAACGTTCAAAGACAAGTAATTTAGTGGAGAAAGACAAGACTTTTCAACAAATGGTGCTGAAACAACTGGACATCCAAAGGCAAAAACCTTGACCTAATTTCACATCTTACACAAAATTAACTCAAAGTGGCCATGGGCTTAAATGTAAAGTGTAAAACTACATTGTTTTATTTTAAAACTAATATTTTGTAAGAAAATCTTAAGGAGCCATTGGTGAGGTGATTTCCTAAACATGTTACCATGATCCAGAAAAGGAAAAATTAGTAGGTTGCACTTCATCAAAATTAAATTCTTTTCTCGGTGAAAAACTGTTAGAATGAAGAGGCAAGCTATAGAGCAAAAGAGAACATTTGCAAGCCACATTATCTGACAAATGACTAGTATCTAGAACATATACAGAATTCTTAAAACTCATCAGTAATAAAACCGAGAATCCAATTAGAAAAATGAAAAAGGGCATGAAAAGACTTCACCAAAGGGGACAAAGCAGAGAGCAAATAAGCACATGAAAAAATATTCAACATCATTAGCCATTTAGGAAATGCAAATTAAAATGACAAATGAGATGTCATTACACACCTATCAAAATGGCTAAAAGGAAAAATAGACACCCAAGCTTAATCACACTCATACACTGCTAGTGTGAATGTAAAAAGGTACAGACTCTATGGAAAACAATTTGGTTGTATTTCAAAAAATTAACATGCAACTACCATATGATCCAGCAGTTGCACTCTTGGGCATTCATCTAAGAGAAATAAAGACTTAGGTTCACACCAGCTTATAGCTGTTTTATTCATAGTAGTCAAACAAGCCCAAAGTCCTTCAATGGGTGAATGGTTAAACAAACTGTGGTACATTAATACCTTGGAATATGGATATGTTGCAAGTCGCTTCAGTTGTGTCCTACTCTTTGTGACCCTATTTAGTTGGCCAGGCTCCTCTGTCTATGGGATTTTTCAGGCAAGAATACTGGAGTAGGTTCTCATGCCCTCCTCCAGGAGATCTTCTGGACCCAGGGATCAAACCCACATCTCTTATGTCTCCTGCATTGGCAGGTGCATTCTTTACCATTAGTACCACCTGGAAAGCTCTACTCAACAATAAAAAGAAACAAACAACTGATACACTCAAAAACTTGGATGAATTTCCAGATAATTATGTTAAGTAAAAAAGCTAACTCCAAAAGGTTACTTATTGTACAATTCCATTTATACAAAATTCTTAAAATTACAAAATTATGGAACTGGAGGGTCAACTAGAGGTTGCCAAAAGGTTAAAGAAAGAGTACTGTGACCTAAAGTAGACTGGGTAAAGGTACTCCAAAGTAGTCTCTTCCTGTGTTATTTCTGTATTATTTCTTACAATTGCATAGGAATCTACAATTCTTTCAAAATAAAAAGTTAACTAAATCTTCAAAGTACAAATGTTTTCTTTCAAATTCCATCTTTATTTTGTCATTGCTTTATGCTTTGTAGCAGAATAGGAACAATAAATATTGATTGAACATAGTATGTGATGGGTATTTTAATATTGTCTCATTTAATGCTCATATAACACTGTGAGGCAAGTAATATTATCCCACTTTATATTTGCAGTATGTAAGGCTTAGACAATTTAAATAACTTGCCCAAGATCACACAGTTGGTTATCAAGCATCAAAGTCAAGATTCACCTGCACACCTGCCTGGCTCAGAAACTGGTGTTCTTAATGCTGTAATATCCTTCAAAGACAATCTATGTTGAGCATCACTTCACAGTACTTTATTTTGGACTGAGAGTTAAGAGCATGAGATTTTAATCATGCTTTCCTCTCATCCAGTTGTCTCTTCTTGCAACTTCTTCCCTACACTGCTCCTCTACGCTCTGGTGCAGATAGATTTCTTGTATTCCAGAAGCATCACAGGCAAGCTTAGCTTTTTCTGCTTCACTGACTGACCTGATAAAATCCAATATTTCTTAAAATAAGCTCCTAAATAGCTCATGGGATCATTGTCAGGCATTGCCTGCAGCACCCAGAGTTTGTTCTGTCCTTCTGAATCACTCAGTAAAAGTAACTGCTTCACTCTTCTTGTAACCTTCCTATTATCTGATGATTCTGGGCAGTGTGGTAGTAGATTTTAAGTGATATTAAGAAAATTCATTTATTATCATAATCAAAAACCACTTAGGAGTGATTCCTCAGCCTGTGATACAAACATCCTGCATCTTCATGGCTTGGAAATAATAAATTAATTCAATATTGCATGGATACCAGAGGTTTTTTAGAATTGTCAGCCATACAGGGCTCTATAAAGATTCCAGTAAACAAAATGCCACACAAACCAGCTATTCTTCAGCACTAATATCTCCCAGTAAGTCCTTTGGAAGAAACTGAATATATATTAATTTGATTTTTACCATGTGTCCAGCACTGTGCTATTTTAAATGTGCTAAATGATTTAATCCTTCTCAAACCTTCATGAAGTGGGCATTCTTACATTTTTATCTTACAGATTAGAAAATAGACATGGTGAGGTTCATCAGCTTGCCACAAACCACACTGGAGATGCGATTTTGAACTTAGGCAGCCTAATCATGAGCCCAGAAGCTTAAAACCACACGTTTTACTATGCTTCTTTTAGTTCTGAGTTTATTTCTATATTCTACTAATTTTCTTCCATATGCCTTTAGGGATTATTAGAGGGAAGTTAAAGTCAGGAGAGAAAATGGAGGTGAAGAAAGTGTCAGAGAAATATTGATTAAAAATTTTTTTTTTACTTTTTAATAGTTCCAAAGTTACACAAAGGCTGCAAGAATATAAGAACTCCAGTAGGCCTCCAGCCAGGTTTTCCAAGGGTTAACTCTGACACATTTTCTTCATCATTCTCTCTCCCTCCCTCACACCTCCCTCTGTCTAGATATATGTATATGTGTGTGTAAACTTTTTTCTTTCCAAATTAGTTGAGAATAGATTTCAGGCATGATGACCCATTATTGCTATTTCCTAAAGAAAAGGAAATTCTCCTAACCACAAAATTTAAAAAATCTATGTTGAAATCATATAATCCACAAATCTCATTTAAATTTCACAATTTGTTCCAACAATGTATTTTACAGAAAATGAAAATACAAGGATCTTCTGGTTCAAGTTTCATCTGGGGATCAAGTATTACATTTCATTGTCATCTTTTTTCATTCTTTTTTTGATCTGAACAGTTCTTCAGTCTTTCCTGGGTCATGATCTTGACATTTTGAATCATACAAGACAGTTATTTTTTAGAATTTCTATCAATTTTATTTTACTTATGTTTCCTCAATATTAGATTTAGGTTATTCACTTTTGGCAGGAATGCCACACAAGAACATAATGTTGATTTGTACCTTTCCTAGTAATGTTAACTTTCATCACTGGGTTAAGTATCTATCAAATTTCTTCACTATCAAGTTAAGATTTTAGCTTTGTAATTAATAAGTATTTTACAGGGAGATTCTCTGAGATCACATTACTATCCCATTCCTCATCAAATTCTCACCCACTAGTTTTATACTGTATTGACAATTCTTGACTAAATAATTACTATGATGTTTGCTTATGATGAGTTTCTAATAGTATCATTTCTTCTAGATTTATTCATTGGAATTACACTATAAGAAATAACTTTTCCTGTATTCATTCATTTATAGTCATTGATCCTTATTTTAATCAATAAGTTATAAGATGTTCCAGTCATCATTTATTCTGATGTTCAAACTGTCCAAATTGTCCTTCAAGCTGGCTGCTGTGTCCTTCTGATAAGTCTTGATAATTTTTGGTCACTTCCTTGCTTTATGACAAATCAAGATTTTCTGGGCTCATCTTATAACTTCCCTGTCTTAGTCCTGAAAATAAACATTTTCCTGAGAAGACCTAGAGTTAAAAATTTCTCTAAGAAATTTTTTCCTATTTGATAAAGATATTTAGAAATCAAGGTCTGGGTACTAGATGCACTCTTTGCTACTAGGGTTACATTAGCAGACAGAGCTAGAAAATGCACACATACACACACATATACACACAGACCTATTATCTATGTTTCTCTAGATAGATGCACAGAGTTTGTGTAATACCTCCAATTCCAAATTAACAACACTCAGCTTATTCTAACTTTCACTCTTTCAGTGTTTGATTGTCCTTTCTCTGACAATGAGAAATGTTACTCCTATTTCTCTTATATATTCTGGTCATTATATATTGGTCATTTCTCCCATTACAAACAATGCCTCTTCCTCCCCAGCCCCACAGGACTCATTAGCCCAGGCTATCTCCTCAGCCCTGAAAATACCCTCAGCCTAGGCCATGCAGTCCTCATAGGAGTATATTTTTTACAATGAAGCACTGAAAGAATAAGCATAATTTTTAATATGTAAATAGATCAAGGCCTTAGAACTGCATGCTGGTGGAATCTGTGAGCTATGATACAAGACAATACAAGGTTCAGTGTACAGACAAAAGATGGAGGAGGTGGTCAAAAAAGATCTTATGCATAAGACAACCACTAATCAGCCCTTCAAAATTATATCTGGCAGAGAAGGGAGGAGGAAGGGACAGTGCACAGCATGCAAGCAAAGGTATGGTGATATGAAACATACGTTTCTATTCAGGTAATTTTAAGAAGACAATGTCTTCAGAGAGCTCCAGTGAGACAGGAAGGTATACAGGTAAGCAGGATATAGGGTTTTTTCACATGATCTACAAAGATGTTTCAAAATTATTCAATAGGGCGTGTGTACTAAGTTGCTTCAGAACAACTCTTTGAGACCCTATGAACCTTAGCCCGCCAGACTCCTCTGTCCATGGGATTCTCCAGACAACAATACTGGAGTGGGTTGCCATGCCCTCCTACAGGGGATCTTCCCAACCTAGGTATCGAACCCTCCTCTCTTATGTCTTCTGCATTGGCGGGCAGGTTCTTAATCACTAGCGTGCATGGATACTAAGTCACTTTAGTCATGTCCAACTCTGCAACCCTATGGACTGTAGTCCACCAGGGTTCTCTGTCCGTGGGATTCTCCAGGCAATAATACTGGAATGGGTTGCCATGCCCTTCTCCAGGGGATCCTCCCGACCCAGGGATTGAACCCATGTCTCTTACTGTCTAACCTGCATTGGCAGGCAGGTTCTTTACCACTAGCACCACCTAGGAAAAATAAGGAAATATTGTCTAGTTTTAACACAGAAGAACCAGGATATCCTTTAACATTTCAGAAATTTTACACTGTCTGTAGCATTGAGATTACAATTTAAATGAGGCTAGACTAAAGATGAGAAACAGTAAGAGATTTGTAACACTCCAGGGAAGAAATCATAAACGTGGATGCAAAACATGTAAAGGAGATAAAATCAATGTGTTTTATTACAGGTGACTAGAGGTGGGGAGTGTGGGAAAGTTAAAATATAGAGAGATATCTATGATTCTCACACAGGAGATTAAGTTCATGGTAGTGATATTCACTGAGAAGAGACAAAAGAGAAAGTGTTTCAAGGAGAAGATGATGAATTCAGTTTTTGATCTGTTGAGTCTATGTTGCCTACTGAATATCCAGTAAGAAACTGAGCAGTAGGTCTGGGGCGTGGAAGACTGAACAATACTGAAGATATACCTCTTAGAGTCACCAGTGTACTGGTGACAGTGGAATCCACAATAACAGATGACACAACCTAGAGAAGTTTGTTCTCTGAAAAGAGAGAAGGGATGGCCAATGACAGAGCCTGGAAACAAAAACATCCAAGGGATGCTCAAAAGAAGTAGGACTTGCAAATGGGCCCTTGAGAATGTGGCTGAGAAGCAAAAATGTTCAGAGCTAAGATGATGGGAGTTACTTTTCACTTCAAATTGCTTCTGGATATCCCCCCATAATACAATGTTCCCAAGTAACTAACCAAACAAAAGGGGAACAAAATATGTACATTCAGCACCAAAAGCTGAAAATTAAAAATAATACCTAATAATATCAGAATCTTTTAGTAATCTTTAATAACTATTCCTCAAGAAATTTCCGGGCTTCATCTTGTACTAGCGAGGTTCTGAAAGCCTGAATAGAGACGAATACATAATTGACAATCAACTCAACTATTCATAGAATACTTAATGACCACTTCTTTCCTAGAAGATTTTTGGATCCCTTTATTTTCTTCGTCATCTCATCCATTAGGCTGCTCTCTTCCACCACCATCCCTTCCACCACCCATCTACATGTTCCTTTTATCACTCAACCTGTATGTCTTCAATGCTCTCTTCTCAAACTTTAATGTGCATTCAAGTCATTTGGGAATTTTGTTGAAATGCAGGTCCTAATTGTGGGTGGAGTCTGAGATGCTGCATTTCTACCAGGTGTTGTTCTGTGGTGGATCCAAGGACCACACTTTGAGTAACCTTTCTGTACACTCTCCCTCAGTCTCTGTCCATTTTATTACCCTTCGGCTGCCAGAAGAGAACCTACGTTCTCTCCTCTTTTCTTCTGATCCACTATGCATCCATTATTTTTGCTATAGCATTCAAAATGCCACTGTCTTCATTTTATTCTTATTCTAACATTTCTTTTAATTCCTTCAATTTGGCTCAATTTTGCATTAGAAAAGCAAATTGATTAAGTCAAGCCACACAAGGGTCTTTGTTTCTAAGAGGCAATTTATGTCCCTCTGGGGTGTTTGTTCATTCACTCTCTCAGGAAAAAACATTGGTACAAAGAGGTTTTCCTTTAGTCACACCAACTGGCATCACTGTGCAAGACCAGAACTGTGGGACAAAAGGAAGAACTTTCCCTGAAAAGGAAAGCATTGCTTATTTTTTTTCAAGTTTCTCCTGCTCTAATCACTTTCTGGGACTTGAACCTTGAATATCCCAGTCATTCAAAAGTAGTAGTGAAGATTATTGAGTTTACAGTTTACAAACCCTAAACTGGGACACAGTGTCATAAGGAAAAAGAGTATCTGAAAATATTACTTCCTCAGAAAATTCTAGAACCTTGACTCAGATCTGGTACGTGTGGATTTATTAAAAAGTCATTCGATCTTCTTAAACATTGGTTTTCTAACCATCCAAAGGCATAATAAAATCTATTTCAAAGGGTGATTACAAGAGTTAAATCCTAAATTTTCATACAATGTGAAAGTCCAGAAGCAGCTCTCAACCCTTTACAAATAGTATTACATTAAATCTTCACAACAATCTATGTGATGGGTACTATTTCTTACTATAACTTTACAGTTGAGGAAACAAAGGTTTAGTAATCTATCCAAGGTCATATAACTACTATACTGTGGAGCTAATTAGAATTCAGGCAGTCTGACTCCAGTGCCTACAGTTTTTAACCACTGCTTATTCTATTTCTGGAAAACTATAATACAGCATTCTTTTTGGACTTGATGCAAACCAGCAATTTTTAACATTGTAAGTATGAGCATTTTGAGTGCGAAGCTTACATCAGATTTATTTTGTATCTCTCTCCACCCTACATCAGGCTTGTGCTTTTGGTTTTCTCAGTGTATTTTAGTCAAACAAAATAGAAAACAAGACTCTATCATAAGTGGCTAATAGCTTTGAATGGAGAAATGTAGACCTTTGTCACTAAAGGTATCATTAAAGGCACAGAATTTTATCTACATAATAAACGACCAAGAGAATCAAGTAAATTCTTCTGTTCAGTTCTTGCATTAAGAGCTCAGAATTCATTAATCTAAATGCACAAATTTCTGGTAAGACTCTAGTTCAAACTATGGAATCTGTGACTTGTTCTAATTATTCTTTAAAAGCATATAGTCTATTATAACAAAATATTTGCTCCTGGCCTTATTCTGTCTAATTATTCTAACACATGAAATAAGATATGAAGGAGCTGACACATTCTTTTTATAGAGTTCTACAAATATCCCAAGATAATATAACACAAAAGCAAAAAGAAAGTGTCCTGTCATCAGCGTTTCAAGAACAATGCACAGCACCGTGGTGGTGTTTCCCACAATGAAATCTGTCATCAATTTTAATGCACCTGAGCGCTCTGTGGTGGTGTAGGGACAGTCCTCTTATTCTCCAGACTGTCTGAAGTGTCATAGGTGGTCAGTTCATCAATGCAACAGGATTTTGTATTGTGAATTACATTCTAGATTAGGTAACTAATTCCCCATAAGCCCACCAAGCCTATAAGAATTCTGATTTCTGGAAGTTACAGAGTAGGAAAGCAGAAACAATTAGACCTGGAAAGGCAATTACTATGTGTGACACAGTTAAACTTGTCTTCTGTTTCCAGAATTATTTGTTTCTCGAGAGATGGGTTTTTATTCTGTCAACCTTGGTCATGATGCAGGCATTCCTTAAATAAGTGGTGATTCACAGTGGCCCATTCTTATTTTGCAATAAGGGAATACGAATGACTAGAATTTCTGTACATGTGGGCAGAATTTAGCAACTGATAGGCTTCACACCTGTTTAGATGTAGTAAATTGTTGTCCTATGAGCCTAATTAGGTCTCACATAGTGATATAAACTTTATAAATTAGATTGTAAATAACTAAAAATTAGGAGATTTTACATGAAAATTATATACTTCTGGCTTCTTTTGAAAAACAGACTATCGAGCAATACTTGATCCATGTTCACAAATGTCAGCTGGCTGAGAGTTGGTGGCTATTCTGCTTGCAGTCCATTTTAAACGTGTGTATATGTGACATATCTGGTTCATACTGACACTGGAACTTAATATATCTACTTGACAGCAAGCAAGCAGGAGGCTGCAATTTCTGCTGGAGAATCCTTAAATACTAGGATAAAGAGGACTTTATTCTGAAACATCAGACCACACTAGCTGCCCTTGACTTTCCTGGACAGACTATTTATTTTTTTAACATAGAAAAAATAAGCTCCAAGTGCAGGAAATTGAGATGATCAAGCTTCATAGGTGATGGTCAGTTTGTGCAAGGACATTCTCTTGTTACAGTTTATTATATTGTACTTTTCTCTTAATTCCCTACCCACACTCCTATTCTGCTTTATGGGCACTCAGTCAAATGTATTCCATAAGGTCCTGATGTGTATATATTCATGAAAAATAGAGTATCTTATATAACCGTTGCTAGTTTACAATACAAGTTTTAAATTTAAAGATCTTTTATTGTAGGTATCAGTCTTCTCCTTATTTTGTCAATCAATATTGCTTTAATTATTTACCCATGCCACTCTTTATACCACACATTCACTGTTTCTTTTTTTTTCCACTGATTCTATTATACAGTCTTCCACCACATATACCCATCATTCATGTATTCAACATGTATTTATTCATTAAGTGTCTACTAAGTGTCAGATGTTTTAGGCCCAATGAACAAAAAAAACAAAGTCAAGTCCTTGCTCTCACAGAGCTTCTATTTGCTCAAAGAGGAAGCAAGATCAATATTCATGAGTAAGGAAGAGCATAGATACTGGTGCTGTGAGAGAGAGATGATAGGAGTTATTTAGAAGAGGAAGAAGAGGACTAGATTGCTGACACACTGTCTCTTTGTTGACCGCAGGAAGACTCTACTTGATACATATGACCACAAACCTTAAGTGACACTAGCCAGCATGGTTTTGAGATTTTATCTAGCTATATTCAGGTCTCTTAGTACAGTTATGGAGTGTGAGGGAAGTTACATCCAACAGGGTTGCGGTTTTGCCATATGAGAATGTCAGAGCAAGAGTGGAGTAAGGGAATTAAGAGAGCGGTTAAGTGTTGGACCATGGAGTCTAAGTTGGGTAAGGAAGGAAATGAGTACATGAAGGAAATAAGATTTTACTTTTTAAAATGTATTTCTGATTGTAGTGAGGATGTAGAGTCACTGGAGTCTACAAGGATGAAGTATAAGGTGGTAGGATGGTCATCTGAGAAGAATAGGTAAAAACTGAGTTTATAGAGTGAGTACCTTTAAAGATATATGCACACCAATGTTCACAGCAACACTATCATAACCAAGATACAGCAGAAACCCAAGTATCCATCAATGAACAAATGGATAAAGAAGACACACTGTATATACACACAATGGACTGTTATTCAATCATAAAAAATGAAATTCTGCCTTTTGCAGCAATGTGGATAGACAAAGAGAGTATAATGCTTGGTGAAATATGTCAGAGAAAGATAAATACTTCATATTAATTGTGGAATCTAAAAAATAAAGCAAACAAATATATATAGCAAAACAGAAACAAACTCATAGATGTAGAACACAAACTAGTGGCTACCATGGAGAAGGCAATGGCCCCCCACTCCAGTACTCTTGCCTGGAAAATCCCATGGACGGAGGATTTTCCGTCCATGGGGTCGCGAAGAGTCGGACATGACTGAGCGACTTCACTTTCACTTTTCACTTTCATGCATTGGAGAAGGAAATGGCAACCACTCCAGTGTTCTTGCCTGGAGAATCCCAGGGACGAGGGAGCCTGGTGGACTGCCGTCTATGGGGTTGCACAGAGTCGGACACGACTGAAGCAACTTAGCAGTAGCAGCAGTGGCTACCAGTGGGGAGGGGTAGGATAGGGGTATAGGATTAACAGATACAAACTACTATGGATAAAATAGATAAGCAACAAGGATACACTGTATAGCACAGGGAATTTTAGCTATTATTTTTTAATAACATTTAATGAAGTATAGTCTGTAAAAACAAAGAACTGATACTTCTGAACTGTGGTGGTAGAGAAGACTCTCAAGAGTTCCCTGGACAGCAAGGAGATCAAACCAGTCAATCCTAAAGGAAATCAACCCTGAATACTCATTGGAAGGATTGATGCTGAAGCTCCAATATTTTGGCCATCTGATGTGAAAAGCCGACTCACTGGAAAAGACCCTGATGCTGGGAAAGAATGAAAGGCAGAAGGAGAAGAGACAGAGGATGAGATGGTTGGATGGCATCACTGATTCAACACACATGAACTTGGGCAAACTCCAGGAGATAGTGAGAGAGAGAGCGAGGCCTGGCATGCTGCAGTCCATGGGATCACAAAGAGTTGGACATGACTCTGCAACTGAACAACAACTATCTATAAAACACTGAACCACTGTGCTGTATACCTGAAACTAATATAATATTGTAAATCAATTACTACTTCAGTAAAAAAAATTTAAATACAAAACAAAGGTAATGACTAGATTCAAATAATTTCATCCCCTTTCCCTCAAATGTAGTAATGTATACTCCTACACATGTCTCTTTATTAGATCCATGGAAGGGTTTCTTTAGTTTATTCCCAGGATCAGAATTGTTCCATCATATGGTAAAAGCATTCTTAATTTCCCCAAATGTTGCCACACTTCTTTCCAGAATGAATGTGCTATTTTATACTCCCACCAGTAGAATATAAATGCCCCCCTTCTCTTACATTGAACTTCTAGCATCTGTTAGCCTGGTGAGTTTAAAGTGGTAACTCATGGTTTAATTTTCATGTCTCTAATTACTAATAATGATGCTATTAATGATTAATAACATATCATATACATGTTATTCTTTCAATGTTCCTTTCTATAAATCGCTCTCCTTTGTTCATTTCTCTGTTTAGTCTTTTATTAAATTCTCATATAGTATAGCTATTAATCCTTTATTCATTCAATTTGTAGTGTAACTATTTATATGGTACTCTTTATGGGATCTTAAATTTATCTTTATGATATAAAATAGTGATCTAATTCTATTTTTCTCAATAAAATGAAGTAGTTTCCCCAGTAAGATCTACTGAACAATCCTTTTCCTCAACTCTACTATACATGAAGTTATATATACACAAAACTATACCTATTTCTGGAGAAGGCAATGGCAACCCACTCCAGTGCTCTTGCCTGGAGAATCCCATGGATGAAGGAGCCTGGTGGGCTGCAGTCACAGGGTCTCAAGAGTCAGACATGACTTAGCGACTAAACCACAACCATCACATCTTACTTGAAGATCTAATAGGTCTCCTCTTCTGCTCTATTTCAAAAGTTTCTTAGCTAGTTGTGGATCTTTATTATTTTACATTTATTTATTATCTCACATATACTGTATTTTTTAAGATGTAGGAGAATATCTCCATAACTCTGAGGTGGAAAATACAATCTGTAATCAGTCAAAAAAGCACTGATGCTTTGACTACAGCAAAATTAAGGATTCTTTTTTAGTGAAGACTGCCCCAGACAAAGCTAACAGATGACTGTCATCTAGACAAAGATATCTGCAACATCTAAAACTGAGAAGAGATTAATATATGTGGATAGATAAGATATAATATACATAGACTATATATATTGAGTTTCTCAAAAAATCTGTTAGAATATTTGTTCAAATCTTATTTTATTTATATCTTATCATACAAAGAATTTGAATCACCATAATATTGTCAGTCTGTCTTTAAACACGGCAGGGCCGGGGCAATGGGATGACCCAGAGGGATGGGATGAGGAGGGAGGTGGGTGGGGGGTCCAGGAAGGGGAACACATGTAAACCCATGGCTGATTCATGTCAATGTATGGCAAAAACTATTACAATATTGTAAAGTAATTAGCCCCCAACTAAAATAAATAAATTTATTAAAAAAAAAAGAAAAAAAAATTGGGATAGTGGTTACAACAGTGTTAAAGCTCATCAAGTGTATATGTAGAATCTGTGCTTTTATAGTATGTAAATTATGCTTCGATTAAAAAATTAGAAAAAAAAAAACACGGCATATGAAATTTTCTTAGGTCTTTATATAGCTTTTAATTTTCTTTTAATTTAAAGGTCTTATGAAGACTTTTTAGGTTAGTTTCCATATAATTTTTATTTTTTGTCATCACTGCGGTGTTATCTCACTTTGTTTTCTACAAATAGTAACTGTCCATGAAAAGGGATGGTATATATTTTTATAAGTTGATATCCAGCAATCCTGCATAATTCCTTTATTATTTATAACACTTTATCTATTGATTCTTTAGAGTATTATATGGAAATTATCATATTATCTGCAACTAATGCACAGACTTACAGTAGAAGAGTAGAATTATACCAGGCTAACCTAACCCTGAAATCTAAACTAGAAAGGAAAAACAAACATAAACACAAACTACAGATTAGACTTGCTTCTGAACACAGATGAAAAAATTACACATCAATATTGAAAAACCAAATCCAGCAATGCATTAAAAAATAATACATCATGACTATGTTAATGTTTATCTGATGATGTAAAGGAAAATATATGACCTGACTGATAGATATCCCACAAGTGGTGGTTAATGTTCAACAACCAATCTTGGTTAAAATGAACAAATAAAAATCCCAGTACTTTTAGAAACCAGGAATAAAGTAAAACTCCTTAAAAACACCCCACAGCAGATACCACACCTTATATTAAATATTAGAATCATGCCCACTAAACAACAACAGTAAGGTTAATGAGGATTCTCATTGCCACTGCTACTAGTAAAAATTTTATTGGGAGTTGTACTCATTTCAATAAGACAAGCAAAACATGAATATATTAGGAAAAAAAGAGATCAAAAGCACAATTTTGCAAACTATATGACTGTCTCCTTGGAATACACAATATAATCAACTGAAAAACTATTAGAAGTAATGAGTTGAATGTTGAGTAAACTGGCTCTATATGAGGTAAGTCTACAAAGATCAATAGTCTGCAATATCAACCAGTCATAATAATTAGAGTAAGAAGGAAAAACATTCACTACAGGAAGAAAAATTGTTAACTACATTAGAATAAATGTAACAAAATTTACATGAGGAAAATGACTCAATTTTACCTAAAAATATGAAAGAAACTTTATTAAATAGAAAAGCAAATGGTATTATTAGATGAGAAGATGCAGTATTATTGAAACATCAATTCATACAAAATTATCTACTATTTTGGTGTATTCTCAGTTAAAATAAAAAATAATTTTTTAAGGAACTTGACTAGTTGATTTTCAATTTTATCATTCAGGGGAACACCTCAGAAGATTTAGGACATAAGGAAATTACAGACAACTTTGATAAAGTGAAGGAGAGTCACAGGGCAGCAGCCAGAGAGGGCTTAACAATGAAGAGGTTTCTTTTTTTAAGAGACTGGAGCATGTTTGAATGTTGATGAGGAAAAGCTAGTAGAGGGGGAGAAACTGAAACTGGAAAAATTAACATCACAAATTTCCTAAATAGCTGAAGGGCAGGGTATATTCACAATAAAGTTACAACAAAAAGAACACTTACAATTTGAATAACACCATTTCAGAATATACAAAGCAGAACTCTTGCTTAGGGTGGCATAATGGATATATTAGTTAACTCCTAGCTTCAATTCCTTCCAAGTTCTCATTGAAAGGACCCAAAGGATATAATGAAAGGGAAAAATCAGCCAGTGAGGGAACTACAGAAGGTTTTACCTGTAGTTACACTGAGAATATATTTAAAGGTATAATGGATGAAAGACAGGAAAAAAGAACACTAAACTGTAACTTCCTTCAAGGAAGAGCAAGGCTTTCTGGGAATACAAAGAAAGTAATGCCAAGGTAATTCCTAATTAATTAAAACTAGTTCCCTAGTCACCTTTACTGTGCCTTTATTTGATGCTGAAAGGACAGACTAGAGCATTTGCAGGAAAAGAGGCCTATTTAAATCCTATTTGAACCTAGAGGAAATGACATTGTCCAAAGAAATATTCTAACCCCACAGCACAGATTACCACCTAATTAAGGTGAGGATCCTGGGGTGGTGATACCTTAAAAAGGCATGATGAATTTTAGTCATTATATACAGTCATGTGAGAGCTGCCATAATATAAAATAGAACAATATCATCAAAAAAAATAGGCAATCACACCAATTATGAAAGGAAAAAAGTGTAGGCTTAAGGCTATTTGAACTAATTGATCTGCTCTGGAGAGACTAAAACAAAGAGACACTGAAATTTTGGACAAAATAAATGTAACAATAATAAATAATAAACCTTAAATCTAAACGCCAGGAGATAGTGAAGGACAGGGAAGCCTGGCATGCTATAGTCCATGGGGTTGCAAAGAATCCGACGTGACTTTGCAACTGAACAACAACAAATGCATCAAAGATCTGCCAAAATAATAAGAATTTACCAGGCCACGACTGAGCAACTGAACAACAACAACCAGGTCAAAATATAAATGAAGAAACTTTGGCTATGTGAATTTTTGCCAAGTCTCTGAACTTTAACTTAGTTTCCAAGGCTTGCTTTCTCTAAGGAGTCAAAAGACCAAATCAAGGGTACATCTAGGTGAGGATTCTAAGAGGAGAGCCTCCCTCCAAAGAGCTCTATCCTCAGTGTAAGGGTAAGACAGACACAAAGCTGACTCCCTCACCTCACAGAACCTTTCATACTAAGCTGAGCATCTATCAAACAGATTGGTAAGTAAATGTGTGATGATACCAAGAGCTGCAAGGAGGTAAAACAATAGGTATTCACTAGGTGAACTCTATGTCAAGGACACCGCATTTGAAAAGCTGTGAAAATTAGGAAACTACTACCTCATTCAAGAAACGGATCTCTCAAAAATATACAAGCAACTCCTGCAGCTCAATTCCAGAAAAATAGACAACCCAATCAAAAAGTGGGCCAAAGAACTAAACAGGCACTTCTCCAGAGAAGACCTACAGATGGCTAACAAACACATGAAAAGATGCTCAACATCACTCATTATCAGAGAAATGCAAATCAAAACCACAATGAGGTACCATTTCACACCAGTCAGAATGGCTGCTATCCAAAAGTCTACAAGCAATAAATGCTGGAGAGGGTGTGGAGAAAAGGTAACCCTCTTACACTGTTGGTGGGAATGCAAACTAGTAAAGCCACTATGGAGAACAGTGTGGAGACTCCTCAAAAAACTGGAAATAGAACTGCCATATGACCCAGCAATCCCACTGCTGGGCATACACACTGAGGAAACCAGACTTGGAAGAGACACGTGTACCCCAATGTTCATCGCAGCACTGTTTATAATAGCCAGGACATGGAAGCAGCCTAGATGCCCATCAGCAGATGAATGGATAAGGAAGCTGTGGTACATATACACAATGGAATATTACTCAGCCATTAAAAAGAATACATTTGAATCAGTTCTAATGAGGTGGATGAAACTGGAGCCTATTATACAGAGTGAAGTAAGCCAGAAAGAAAAACACCAATACAGTATACTAACACACATATATGGTATTTAGTCAATCGGTAAAGATAACCCTGTATGCAAGACACCAAAAGAGACACAGATAAGTAGAACAGTATTATGCACTCTATGGGAGAGGGCAAGGGCAGGATGATATGGGAGAATGGCATGGAAGCATGTAAATTATCATATGTGAAACAAATCGCCAGTCCAGGTTCAATGCATGTTACAGGGTGCTCGGGGCTGGTGCACCGAGATGACCTGGAGGGATGGGATGGGGAGGGAGGTGGAAAGGGGGTTCTGGAAGGGGAACACATGTACACCCATGGTGGATTCATGTCAATGTATGGCAAAACAAATACAATATTGTAAAGTTAAAAAACAGAAAATAAACTAATTTAAAAAAAAAGAAACGGATCTCACAAATCCAATAATGAGTGAAAAATAGAAAGCAGCAGAAGAAAATACACAGTATAATTTCTTTCATGTAAAATTATAAAACCTAGCAAAACTATCTCATATTGTATAAGAATATACTTAGGTTGTGTTCAGTTGCTCAGTTGTGTCTGACTCTTTGCAACCCCATGAACTGTAGCCCACCAGGCTCCTCTGTCCATGGGATTTTCCAGACAATACTGGAGTGGGTTGCCATTTCCTTCTCCAATGTATATGTACATATACATATATATAGAAAAGCAAGAGCATGATTGTACAAAAGTCAGGAAAGTGATTACCTCCAGGAGAGAGAGAGGAGTTACATGTGAGGAGGGGCAATAAGGGCCTCTTGTGTGCTGGCTTGATTTAGTAATTATCTATGCATGTTAACATTGCAATTTTTCTCTAAACTGTACAAATAACTATATACTTTTTTGCATGTATTTAGCAATAAACATTAAAAAGGAAACCAAGACAAAAATAAATAAAACTAAGAGAATGAAGATGACAGCAGAGGAAGAGGAAGAAAAGGAGCAAAGATGAAGGTGTATAGCTCTCTAATTTGTCTTAGAGACAAGGTGCACAGTTCTCTTATCACAATAAACATGGAAACCTAGTTTTTGAGCATCAAGACCATGCTCCCTGCTCTGCCTGCTCCTAGTTCTGCAGTTTCCATCTTCCTTCTAGGTTTCTGGACCTCTAAAATGGCAAAGTAAAACTTGAGAGAATCTAAAATAACTCCTGTTTGTTGGTGTTTCAAGTATTTGAAAGGAATTAACATGATCTCGAGAAAAGCCACCATCAGTGCTTCCCACTGATAAGAGACATCTCTCAGCAAATATATTGAAAAGAACAAAAATAATTTGACTGTGAAAATACTCAGCAGTGAAAAAGAGGAACCGAACTGACAAATCCAAGCAACTTCGTGCCCCCAGCACCGCAAGAAAACTGAAACTGACTTCTTGCCTAAAAAATTCCTTAAAAAATCTAGAGTTAACAAGATCTGGGGGGTATATTTTGTTTCATGAAAAAAGAAAATTATGAGAAAAGAACAAAAGATTAAGAGATATTTTTTGAGGTCTGAAAAGCATGACTGAATTTTTTTTAAAGAATCAGCAAACGAGATTTGCTATGAGTGACAAACTGAGATGACAAAGTAAATACATGCTCAAGAAAAACTCAAAAAAAAAATGGCCCAATATAGACAGAATTGATGAGAGAAAATAAAAGATGTGGAGAACAAATCAAGCACATGAAATACACATATAAAAAGTATTCTCAAAAGAGAAACAGAACGATGTTCTGGTTTCAGTTTACTAACAGCTTGTATCAAAAATGGATACTGAATATTCCTTCATGTCTCTTTGGAATTTCTGGATATGACTATGTGACTTTTTTCTTTTGATATAAAAGATTATACTCACAGATTTTATAAAGCCACATTCTTATTTATTCATGGTAATACTATTCTTTAAATATGTTGTATGTTACTCATAAGCAAATGTAATGAAAATAAAAGATATATCCTCATAAAACTTGTGAATTTTATGGGTTAAATAAATTCAAACCAGCTTCAAGTAAAAAGAAAAGATGAACCACAAAGGAAAAATAAAGCTCTGATGACCTCAGATTTCTGCTCCATAAAAATAAGAGTCTGAAAACAACTTAGCTTTATCTATAGAATCTTGAAAACAATAGACATACCAACATTTTCTATGTGGTTGTACAAGCATTCATTTGAGAATCCACTGAAAGATTCTCCCCACCATATAAGAACTTAGAAATTCTACCAACCACATTTCCATCCTTAAAAGCTATTCCAGGTTCTACTTTAACTGGCCACAAAATGAATTTAAAGTTTTTTTTTATTTAATAAAAGGAAAGAAGTATAAAAACTGTCAGTAAGTACTAAAGACAAAGAAAATTTAGACTACATAGCTTTAAAATATTCTAATGGAATTGAATGCAACTGTAACTATATTGGAGAAGGAAATGGCAACCTGCTCCAGTCTTCTTGCTGGGAAATCCCATGGACAAAGAAGTCTGGCGGGCTACAGTTCGTGGGGTCACAAAGAGTCAGACAAGACTTAGCAACGAAACAGCAGCAGCAGCAGTCACTGTTTTTGACAGAGCAACTACATTAAATAATTATTAAAATCTAAAATTCCTATGATTTTATTCAAAACTGCAAAGACAGCAGCAAGCTAGGGAGTAGAAACATTCTAATTTTCTATTTTTGAAAAATGAGGGAGGCTGAAAAATACTGTTTCATTCTCAACACTGAAAGTACAACTCCTTTTTATAAACAATTCAGTTCAGTTCAGTCGCTCAGTTGTGTCCGACTCTTTGCGACCCCATGAATCGCAGCACATCAGGCCTCCCTGTCTATCACCAACTCCGGGAGTTTACCCAAACCCACGTCCATCGAGTCGGTGATGCCATCCAACCATCTCATCCTCTGTCGTCCCCTTTCCTCCTGCCCCTAGTCCTTCCCAGCATTAGGGTCTTTTCCAATGAGTCAACTCTTCGCATGAGGTGGCCAAAGTATTGGAGTTTCAGCTTCCAAATGAGTCCTTCCAATGAACAACCAGGACTGATCTCCTTTAGGATGGACTGGTTGGATCTTCTTGCAGTCCAAGGGACTCTCAAGAGTCTTGTCCAACACCACAGTTCAAAAGCATTAAATGTAAACAATTATGCTATCAGAACATAATTACACTTTATCTTCAATTCCTTTTAATTTGCCTTTTTCCATATACCAATATTGAATAACTGGGAAGCAATATCCCTGTCTTACTTCTTTAGATTTCATTTCACTGTTAAAATATTATCAGTTGATACCTTAACATAGATACATTTTATTATGTTACATTTTTGGTTTGCTAAGAGTTTGTATCAAAGATCGATATTGAATTTTTATTAATGCTTCATTAGAATCCATAATCACACCTTTTTTCTTTTGGCCTACTGATATAAAAGAAATTGATAAGATTTATTAAACTACATTCCTACTTGGAAAATCCCATGGACAGAAGGGCCTGGTGGGCTGCAGTCCATGGGGTCGCGAAGAGTCGCACACGACTGAGCGACTTCACTTTCACTTTTCACTTTCATGCATTGGAGAAGGAAATGGCAACCCACTCCAGTGTTCTTGCCTGGAGAATCCCAGGGACGGGAGAACCTGGTGGGCTGCCGTCTATGGGGTCGCACAGAGTCGGACACGACTGAAGCGACTTAGCAGCAGCATTCTTTAAACATTGAGTGGTTCAGCTTACTCCCAAATTATTCAGAATATACTTTATCTCAATTATGAATGAAAAGTGCCTATAATTTTCATAATTTTGTATCTTTGTCATGTTTTGGTAAGAAGTTTATACTGGTTTGCAAAATGAACTTAGACACTATCTTTTAAAATATTCTTCAATGATTTACACAGCATGGGAATAATTTCTTTAAAATCTGAAAAAAAAGTGTGCTTTTGTAATTAATTCTTCCACAGATTTTAAACTGCATCCATAGTTATCATCTTATTTATATATTTTATGTGTTCTTCAATCTATTCTATTAATTTCTATTTTTATACTAAAAGGTCTATTTTACTGAGCAGGGAGGGGAACCCAGGCCAAGCCTGGCCTTAACTAAGAAACCCTTAGTAGAGGACAGAGAGACAAGAGTCCAGAGACAACAAGGTATACCAGAGAGAAGTACGTAGCACAAAGAAAGAAACCTGAACATCCGCAGAAGGTCCACCTAGGGTATCCACACACTGATCAGTGCATGTATGTAAAGAAACTATCCGAGGCTGGGGAAAGCACCATCCAAAAGACTTAGGAAAGAACAGTACCAGCTCCTCATCCTGGAACCAAAAAAAGTGCTGGTTGCCACACCAGTAGATTAGTCCTAGAATGAAAAGTATTCCACTGCTTTTCTAAATTTTGTAGTTATTGTGCTGCTTTATTGTTGTTGTTTAGTCAATAAGTTGTGTCTGACTCTTTTGTGACCCCATGGACTATAGCCCACCAGCTCCTCTGTCCATGGGATTTCCCAGACAAGCAAACTGGAGTGGGTTGCCATTTCCTTCTCCAGAGGATCTTCCCAATCCAGAGATCGAACCCATGTCCCCTGCAGTGGTGGGTGGGTTCTTTACCAATGAGCCACCAGGGAAGCCCCCTTGTGCTGCTTAGCCAGTAGTTATACCCTTAAGGAGCCGAGGCCTGGTTAATTTCAACTTTACTGGGTATCAGGTATCCTTCTGAGCCTCTAAAAACAGTTGTTTAGGAGAACATCTAAAATCAGATGACTATTTCAACAAAGCACATCCCTCCCCCAAGGTTCATAAATCTAGCTTTGTTGCTAATCCTTCCCAGAACAAATAAAGCACAGAGGAGTTAATCCAAATATATTAGTTACATGTGGAGTGTTTATTCCACTGGAAATAATGAAAACAAATAAAGCAGTGTTAGTATTGAGGCCATAAAATCCATTTGGTAAAACCTAATCTTCTTGGTTTGTTATTTTAGTGTATCAAAACATTCATAATATTTATAACTTTCTTATATCAGTGATATGGTGTTTCTTCAAAGCTCCTGGAAACCAATTTTTCAATTCACTGTTGTACCGTACTTTTGGAGATCTGCTGTTAAAAATATTTCTCTGGACATAAAGGAGGAAATACATCCCTGATTCACTTCAGCCTTTTATCCAGGTTCATCTCTAGCCTACAATTTCCCTTCTACTCCAAAGCTAAAGTTTGTTTTCCACTGCTAGCGTGAAGTGTTTTTACTTGTACTTTGACATGTGAACTGGGTTACAAGTTTTAGTTTTTGTGTTTTTCTTTCCCACTGAACTGAGAGATAAATAATCAAAGTTAGAGGCTATAATAGGTGTCATCTGTCTGCATGTCCACATTTCAGTATCATGCTCAGCCAGCAGTGTTGAATTCATTTACAAAAAAATGAGTGAATGGAAGTTTGAGGACAGCTGCAAACACGAAGTAGTCCCCTTTCACAAGCCCCATGCCCCTTCATTCGTCTCCAGTGGGTTGGATGTTCTCTTGAAAGAACATCTGAAAAGTGGAACTGCATTTCCAGTTTGCCTAAATGACCAGATTGATTATTATCCTAAGAATATTTCCCCATAATTAAATATTATACAAATGATTCATTTTCCCAGGTCTCTAATTTTAGTGAAAACACACAACATGATATCAACCGTGGAAGGCTTAGAACATCACATAATAAGGTCTAGGGGAAAAGCTTGCAATAAATTTCCAGACTGAAAAAGAATGGATATGTGTAGAACAGATTCACTACTGTAAATCTGAAACTAACAAAACATTGTAAATCAACCACAACCCAGTATAAAATAAAATTTAAATTAAAAACAAAAAACCACATTTCCAGACTAAAAAGAAGGCTAAAACCAAACATGTGGCCTCAATAACAAAATAAAACACAAATGAAACAAGAATGTTACAGTGATTGAGTTGTTTAGCACAAATCTGAGATTGGCAACAGAATCCTATTATGTATCTTGATGTTGCTATTGGAAAAAGAAAAACAGATGGTACTATAATGTAATGGAAAAGTTAGGACATTTATGAGTTTATAATTTCAAGACTGGTAAGAGTCAATGAGTTGCTACCTCTGAGGCAGTTGGAGAATTCAAGTCAGGGAATGATTAAAATAAGGAATCATACCAAGGATTTATCTCAAATTACATCCAGACAATTGCCACCAGAAATTGGTCAATATGAAAGTAGTATGTCCCCCAAGAGTCTGACAGAGTTGAGCTTAATTAACTCTGCATTTGATACCAAAAGTCACTATAGGATTTTTTAAAAACATACATAACCAATTACAATTCAAGATTTATTGTGACATTTCTTAATTCAGAACCACGACTGAATGTGATTGAGGGATAAAATGCTAATTGTAAAGAAGTTAATGATAAAAGTAATCAAGAACAGGCAGAAGCCAGCAGAATACCACAAGAGCCCCCAATATGTCTTCCTCTGTTATCCTTCTATCTTTTCCAAAGATGAAGTGTGAATTATGAAAAGATACTAGGGATTTTGTAGAGCTTCACCTTTGTTAAGTAATCTACATAATTTTTAATATATTTTTCTCAATAAGTATTTCCTGTAGTTCTGGAACATGAATGGTTATTAAATAGGGGAAGAACATTTCTCATTTAGCATTTTTTCTTAAAATTGAGTCACCTGGACTAACATCATGGAGATTTGGGTTCTTATGCATTGGCCTGCCTGGCACAGGTGATTTTTTTTTTTTTAGGCAGTATAACTTTGGGCTTGTAGAGGCCACTTAATTGGATAAAATTACTACTATACTAAATTTCTATCTCTGTAACCTTAGACAAATTACTTACCTTCTCTAGGCCTCAGTTTCCTCATCTGCAATATGGGTATTAAAAATGCATCTAATTCATAGGGTCATCGTAAAGACTGTGCTGTTGTGCTAGCTTACTTGCTCTGTCCAACTCTTGGTGACCCTATGGACTGCAACACACTAAGCTCCTCTGTCCATGGGGATTCTCCAGGCAAGAGTATTGGAGTGGGTAGCCTTTCCCTTCTCTAGGAGAATCTTCCCCACCCAGGGATTGAACTCAGGTCTCCCGCATTGCAGGCGGATTCTTTACTATCTAAGCCACCAGGGAAGCCCAAGAGTACTGCAGTGGGTAGCCTATCCCTTCTCCAGGGGATCTTCCCGACCCAGGAATTGAACCGAGGTCTGCTGCATTGTGGGTGGATTCTATACCAGCTGAGATACCAGGGAAGCCCCACTGTGAAGACTAAATGAGGCAAATTATCTCAATGCTTGCTCAGAGGAATCATTCAAAAATATGAGTTATTTCTGTTATCATTAGAGCCAGAAAGGAAATTTAGAGATTATATAGGTCAAAATTATCTTAACCTCTGTCAATCCTTTATTTTTGAACAATATTAAGCTAAACAAACTAAATGATTGATAATCTCTACCAATATTCTGATATTATCCTAAGTACATAAAACCTCTTCTTAAAAAACTGTATACTTTCTGTTCAGCAATAATTTCCAATTATAATTTAGACTTTAAAGACTAAAATACAATTGTAGTCAATATATTATTTAACAAAGCCCCACAAAATTCCTAGTCTCATCCAATTTTTTTTGTATCTTCTTAAAACTCATATTGCATGTTTTCTCCATCTGATAAACATACATGGTAGGGGTACTCCCTGTATTATGTTACTTATAAGGCAAGGTGATGAGATGGCTGTCCATGATTATGGATCGGAATATGAGGTCTCCATGATTATATGGAGATGTGTATGTATACATACATACATATATATATATACACACACACACACACACACATATATATACATGGAGATATATCGATGTATAGAGATGCTACATAGATGTTATATAAGACTAATGTTTTGTTGTTATGTAAGAGTCTGCATTAGCAGACCTAGGGACTCTTTTTCAAGCTTTGAAGAAATAAGCTGCCATGTTTAAGAGGGTGAGGTCATGTGGAAAGGAACTGGGTGTGGCCTCAAGGAACTGAGAGCAGCTTCTGGCTGACAACCAGCAAGGAAACAGTATTACTTACTGAACTCTGCCAACAGAAGGAATATATGTATGTATGAATATATATGATAAACCAATAAAGTTATTTATTTAAATGGAAAGTGTTAATCTTTATGCAATCAAATGAATAAATATATTAACTTTTGATACCTCTGCTTTGGGGCCAAAAAAATCTCCCCCAGCTCAAGATGCTATAAAAACACATATTTTTTCCTAAGCTTTTTGAAGTTTCTATTTTTTATACTGAAAAAGTTAATCCACCATTTAACAAGACGAAGAAAGATCTGTGGATGGATAATGATGGCAGCACATCTGTGTGAATGCACTTAATACCACTTAACTATATACTTGAAAATGGTCAAGATGGTAAACTTTATGTGTATTGTATCACAATTTTAAAAAATTTACAAAAAAACTTACCTAAAGGAAAAAAACAAGAGTTAATTCACCTGGAACTTATTTTGGAGTATAATAACAGTATACATAAAATTTTTTTCCAAAAGTCCTAAGCCAACTGAATCAGTATTACTTGCTGAATTATTCATTTGTTCCTACAAATCTGTATACTTGTATATACTTCTGGTCTTTCCAACTGTATATAATGCTCATTATCTGATTAGATCAAGATTTCCAATTGTCTCTATTTCACTTTCATCTTATCCAGAAGAAAGACATCACCTAGACCTAAAGTCATTGGCCCTGGAGCTTCAGGCAGCTACAAGGACACATGAGGCCACAATCCTTAAGCTTTTGGTGCCACCTAGAGGACTGCCTTTATGGGTTAACCTCTGTTCAGAGTCAGAAAACATTTTGCCCTAGGAAAATCCTTCTCCCCTTCTTAATCCACTGGGGCAATTTTAAGTATAAAAAAAAATTAAGCCTCATCATGTACAGGATAGCATCCTGCCTCTGACCTTTATCTGTAATCCATCTTTCAGACGCCATGGATGTAATAGTAAGGGCAGCTCAGATCACTACTCCTGTCTTCAGAAGTTTCAGTGGCTGCCAACTGGCAATAAAGTAAATCTCATGTAAATTAGCAGAGATGGAGAAAATCAAAAAAGATGAGGAAAATCCTAAAATTCACTAATAGAATCAAATGGATCTAGCCCTATTTAAAGTGGGTAACATATACATGCTAAAGAAGACCTTGTTTGTTTCAAGGAAAACTTTCAAATTCACCTCCTCTGTAAAGACTTCCGCTCATCAGAATTCTTCAGTATTCTTGCTTTGAGAACCCCATGAACAGTATGAAAAGGCAAAAAGATAGGACACTGAAAGATGAACTCCAGGTCGGTAGGTGCCCAGTATGCTACTGGAGATTATTGGAGAAACAACTCCAGAAAGAATGAAGAGACGGAGCCAAAGCAAAAACAACACCCAGTTGTGGATGTGACTGGTGATGGAAGTAAAATTCAGTGCTGTGAAGAGCAATATTGCACAGGAACCTGGAATCTTAGGTCCACGAATCAAGGCAAATTGGAAGTGGTCAAACAGGAGATTGCAAGGGTGAATGTCAACATTTTAGGAATCAGCAAACTAAAAGGGACTAGAAAGAGTGAATTTAACTCAGATGACCATTATATCTACTACTGTGGGCAAGAATCCCTGAGAAGAAATGAAGTAGCCATCATAGTCAACAAAAGAGTCCGAAATGAAGTACTTGGATACAATCTCAAAAATGACAGAATGATCTCTTGTTCATTTCCAAGGTAAACCATTCAATATCACAGTAATCCAAGTCTATGCGCGGACCACTAATGCTTTAGAAGCTGAAGTTGAATAGTTCTATGAAGACCTACAAGACCTTCTAGAACTAACATCCAAAAAAGATGTCCTTTTCATTATAGGGGACTGGAATGGAAAAGTAGGAGGTCAAGAAATACCTGGAGTAACACGCAAATTTAGCCTTGGAGTACAGAATGAAGCAGGGCAAAGGCTAATAGAGTTTAGCCAAGAGAACGCACTGGTCATATAAAAACACCCTCTTCCAACAACACAAGAGAAGACTCTACACATGGACATCACCGGATGGTCAATACCAAAAATTAGATTGATTATATTCTACGCAGCCAAAGATGGAGAACTTCTATACAGTCAGCAAAAACAAGACCAGGGGCTGACTCTGGCACAGACCATAAACTCCTTATTGCCAAATTCAGACTTAAATTGAAGAAAGTAGGGAAAACCATTAGACCATTCAGGTATGACCTAAATCAAATCCCTTACGGTTATACAGTGGAAGTGACAAACAGATTCAAGGGATTACATCTGATAGAGTGCCTGAAGAACTATGGACGGAGGTTCATGACATCGTACAGGAGGCAGGTGTCAAGACCATCCCCAAGGAAAAGAAATGCTAAAAGGCAAAATGGTTGTCTGAGGAGGCCTTACAAATAGCTGAGAAAAGAAGAGAAGCTAAAGGCAAAGGAGAAAAGGAAAGATATTCCCATTTGAATGCAGAGTTCCAAAAAATAGCAAGGAGAGATAAGAAAGCCTTCCTCAGTGATCAATGCAAAGAAATAAACAGTAGAATGGGAAAGACTAGAGACCTCTTCAAGAACATTAGAGATACCAAGGGAACATTTTATGCAAAGATGAGCACAAAAAGGACAGAAATGGTATGGACCTAACAGGAGCAGAAGAGGTGAATACAGAAGAGGTGGCAATAATACACAGAAGAACTATGCAAAAAAGATCTTCATGACCTGGATAATTATGATGGTGTGATCACCGACCTAGAGCCAGACATCCTGGAATGTGAAGTCAAGTGGGCCTTAGGAAGCATCACTATGAACAAAGCTAGTGGAGGTGATGGAATTCCAGTTGAGCTATTTCAAATCCTAAAAGATGATGCTGTGAAAGTGCTGCATTCAATATGCCAGCAAATTTGGAAAACTCAGCAGTGGCCACAGAAATGGAAAAGGTCAGTTTTCATTCTAATCTCAAAGAAAGGCAATGCCAAAGAATGCTCAAACTACCACACAAATGCCCTCATCTCACATGCTAGTAAATGCTCAAAATTCTCCAAGCCAGGCTTCAGCAATATGCGAACTGTGAACTTCCAGATGTTCAAGCTGGTTTAAAGGCAGAGGAACCCAGAGATCAAATTGCCAACATCCGCTGGATCATCGAAAAAGCAAGAGAGTTCCAGAAAAACATCTATCTCTGCTTTATTGACTATGCCAAAGACTTTGACTGCATGGACCACAAGAAACTGTGGAAAATTCTGAAAGAGATGGGAATACCAGACCACCTGACCTGCCTTTTGAGAAATCTGTATGCATGTCAGGAAGCAACAGTTAGAACTGGACTTGGAACAACAGACTGGTTCCAAATCGGGAAAGGAGTACGTCAAGGCTGTATATTGTCACCGTGCTTATTTAACTTCTATACAGAGTACATCATGAGGAAACACTGGGCTGGATGAAGCACAAGCTGGAATCAAGACTGCTGGGAGAAATATCAATAACCTCAGATATGCAGATGAAACCACCCTTATGGCAGAAAGTGAAGAACTAAAGAGCCTGTTGGTGAAAGTGAAAGGGGGGGAGTGAAAAAGTTGGCTTAAAACTCAACATTCAGAAAACTAAGATCATGGAATCTGGTCCCATCACTTCATGCAAATAGATGGGGAAACAGTGGAAACAGTGACAGACTATTTTGGGGGGCTCTAAAAGCACTGCAGATGGTGACTGCAGCCATGAAATGACAAGATGCTTGCTCCTTGGAAGAAAAGTTATGACCAACCTAGACAGCATATTAAAAAGCAGAGACATTACCAACAAAGGTCCATCTAGTCAAAGCTATGGTTTTTCCAGTAGTCATGTATGCACATGAGAGTTGGACTATCAAGAAAGCTGAGTGAAGAATTGATGCTTTTGAACTGTGGTGTTGAAGAAGACTCTTGAGAGTCCCTTGGACTGCAAGGAGATCCAACCAGTCCATCCTAAAGGAAATCAGTCCTGAATATTCATTGGAAGACTGATGCTGAAGCTGAAACCCCAATACTTCGGCTACCGGATGCAAAGAACTGACACATTTGAAAAGACCCTGATGCTGAGAAAGATTGAAGACGGGAGGAGAAGGGGACAACAGAGGACAAGATGGTTGGATGGCACCACCAACTCAATGGACATGAGTTTGAGTAAACTCTGGCAGTTGGTGATGGACAGGGAGGCCTGGCATGATGCAGTCCACGGGGTTGCAAAGAGTCAGACCCGACCAAACAACTGAAGTGAACTGAACTGAATCAGAATTTATTTGTTCTCTTAGCACATTGCCTATGCCTATCATAGCACTTCTCTCTTTGCAGTCTAGGTAGTATGATTCAGGACATCCTGTCAGCCATACTAGACTGTGAATGCCTTAAGGATAAAGATAGCATCTGGTTCATCTCATATTTAAATAGTCTTGATAATTTTAATAAGAGTGACCTTCTTTGTTGAAGGTGATTCTGGGATTTTAAAGGGGGCTTCCCTGGTGGCTCAAAGGTAAAGAATCTGCCTGCCAGTGCAGGAGACATGGATTTGATCCTGGGTAGAGAAGATCCCCAGGGAGAAAGAAATGGCAACCCACTTCAGTATTCTTGACTGGACAATTTCAGGCAGAAAGGACTCTAGTGGGCTATAGTCCATGGGGGTGCAGAGTTGGACACCACTGAGTGACTAAACAACAATCAGGGCATATGAAGTTCATTTCAGGGTATTAATCGAGACAATCTATGTCTATCTCCCGGTTTCTACATTTTACTTGTTCATTTTTTTTCTTATGTGTTTGAGCTCAAACTGATCTCATATTTTCTATCTTTCTTATTTGTGATTCACATTTTGGTATTCCTCATTTCTGCTCCCCTATTAATCAACCTTAAGATATGCATGCCTTCTTAAGTTATATGTCAGTGATTCATCTGTGTACCTTCAGTCATCTGTACAGCTTAAACTTCAGCAAAACTACCCTGATGTCAAAAATAGCAATGTAATTTTTAGCAAAATACAAATCAAAATTAGAATGAAGCACTACCTTACACCAGTCAGAATAGCTGTCATTAAAAAGTCTACAAATAGAAAATGCTAGAAAGAATGTTAAAAAAAGAGAACCCTGCTACAATGCAGGTGGGAAAGTAAATTGGTATAGCCACTATAGGAAACGGTATGAAGGTTCCTTAAAAAACTAGAGGTACTTTACGATCCCATGATCCCATTCCTGGGCATAATTCTGGACAGAACTATAATTCAAAAAATAAATGCATGCACCCCTATGTTCAAAGCAGTACTATTCACAATAGCCAAGATATGGAAAAACCTAAGTGTCCACTAAGAGATGAATGGATAAAGATGTGCTACATACATACAATGGAGTATTACTCAGCCATAAAAAAAGAATAAAATAATGCCTTTGGCAGCAACATGAATGAACCTAGAGATTATCATATTAAGTGAAGTCAGTCAGAAATAAAAAGACAAATATCCTATCATATCACTTACATGTGGAATCTAAACTATCTCACAAATGAACTTGTCTACCAAAGAGAAACAGACTCACAGCCACAGAGAACAGACTAGTGGTTGCCAAGGGGGAGGGAAGGCAGGGAAGGGGGTGGAGGGGGAGTTTAGAATTAGCAGATGAAAACGAATTAGCAGATGCAAACTGAATGGATAAACAAGATGGTCATACTGTAAAGGACAGGGAACTATATTCAATGTCCTGTGATTAAAGCACAATGGAAAAGAATATGAAAAAGAATGGGTACATATATAATTGAATCACTTTGCTGTATAGCAGAAATTAACACAACATTGCAAATCAACTGTACTTCAATCTAAAAAAGAATAGCAATAAGAAAATCACAGGCTCTATTTACTAAGAGCTTACTACCTGCTACATGCTTTAATACATTGTCTCACTTAATTTTCAAAGCAATTTAGTTCTTACTCATCTGTCACATCTTAATTCAATCATCACTTCTTTACGGGTGCATTCTCTGATGTCCTATACTACACTGAACTTTATTAAATACTGCATCTCATAGCATCATACATTTCTTTCATAATGCTTATTGCAGTTAAAATTTTACATTTTTTTCCAAACTTAGTTGAAGGAAAATTACTTCACAGCCTATGCCATAATCAACATGAGTCAGCTGTAGGTATACATGTGTCCCCTTCCTTTTTAACCTCCCTCCCCTTCCTACCTCTAGGTTGTTACAGAGCCCCTGTTTGAGTTCCCTGAGTAATACAGCAAATTTCCATTGGTTATTTATTTTATACATGGTAGTGTACATGCTTCCATGTTACTCTATTCGTCCCACCCTCTTCTTCTTCCCCCTGGCCCATGTCCATAAGTCTGTTCTCTATGTCTGTCTCCATTGCTGCCCTGTAAATAGGTTCATCAGTATCATCTCTCTAGATTCCGTGTGTGTTAATATACAGTATTTTTCTCTGACTTACTTCACTCTGTATAATAGGCTCCAGGTTCATCCACCTCATTAGAACTGACTCAAACGCATTCCTTTTTATGGATGAGTAATATTCCATTCTATTTATGTACCAGTTTCTTTAGCCATTTATCTGATGATGGACATCTAGGTTGCTTCCATGTCCTAGCTATTGTAAATAGTGCTGCAATGAACATTTGGGTACATGTACCTTTTTCAATTTCAGTTTCCTCGGGATATATGCCAAGTAGTGGGACTGCTGGGTCATATGTTAGTTCTACTTCCAGTTTTTTGAGGAATCTCCATACTGCCTTCCATAGCTGCTGCATCAATTTACATTCCCACCAACAGCGTGAAATAATTCCCTTTTCTCCACACTCTCTCCTGCATTTATTGCTTTTGGATTTTTGATGATGGCCATCCTAATTGGTGTGAGGTGATACCTCATTATAGTTTTGATCTGCATTTCTCTAATAATGAGCGATGTTGAGTATTTTTTCCTGTGTTTATTAGACGTTTGTATATCTTCTTTGGAGAAATGTCTGTTTAGGTCTTTTGCCCACTTTTGATTAGGTTGTTTGTTTTTCTGATATTGAGTTTTATGAGCTGCTTGTATATTTCGGAAATTAATCCTTGTCAGTTGTTTCATTTGCTATTATTTTCTCCCATTTTGAGGGCTGTCTTTTCACCTTGTTCATAGCTTTCTTTGCTGTCCAAAAGCTTTTAAATTTAATTAGGTACCACTTGCTTTCTTTTATTTCTATTACTCTAGAAGGGGGTCATAGAAGATCTTGCTGTGATTTATGTCATACAGTGCTCCATGTTTTTCTCTAAGAGTTTTATAGTTTCTGGTCTTTCATTTAGGTCCCTAATCCATTTTCAGTTTATCTTTGTGTATGGTGTCAGGAAGCATTCTAATTTCATTCTTTTACATGCACCTGTCCAGTAAAAACTCTTCAAAAATAGGCATAGAAGGAACCTACCTGAACATAATAAAGATCATATACAACAAACCAACAGCAAACACTAATCTCAATGGTGAAAAACTGAAAGCATTCCCTCGAAGATCAGGAACAAGACAAGGGTACCCAATCTTACTACTATTATTCAACATAGTTTTGGAAGTCCTAGCTGTGACAGAGAAGAAAAAGAAATTAAACAGATCCAGATTGGAAAATAAGTAAAATTCTCACTGTTTACAGATGACATGCTACTATACATAGAAAACCCTAAAGATACTATCAGAAAATTACTAGAGCTAATCAGTGAATTTAATAAGATCACAGGATACAATGTAAATATACAGAAATCACTTGCATTCCTATGCACTAACAATGAAAAATCAGAAAGATAAATTAAGAAATCAATCCATTTACTATTGCGACAATACCTAGGAATAAACCTACCTAAGGAGAAAAAAGAGCCGTATACAGAAAAGTATAAGACACTGATGAAAGAAGTCAAAGACAACATAAACAGAGAGATATTCCACATTCCTGGGTTGGAAGAATCAATATTATGAAAATGACTATACTGCCAAATGCAATCTACATATTCAGTGTAATACCTATCAAATTACAAATGGCATTTTTCACAGAACCAGAACAAAATTTCTCAATTTGTATGCAAACACAAAAGACCCCAAACAGCCAAAGTAATCTTGAGAAAGAAGAATGGAGCTGGAGGAATCAATCTTCCTACTTCAGACTGTATTACAAAGCTGCAGTCATCAAGACAGTATGGTACTGGCACAAAGATGGAAATACAGACCAATGAAACAAGACAGAAAGCCCAAAGATAAACCCACACATCTATGGGCACCTTATCTTTGACAAAGGAGGCAAGAATATACAATAGGGCAAAGACAGTCTCTTTAGTAAGTGGTGCTGGGAAAATTTTACATTTTTTAACCAAGGTCTATCTTCCCTTTGAACATTAAATCCCTTTGAGGGTTAATAATTATCTACTTTTGTTCACCACAGTGTTTCCATTTCTTAGGTAAACCATAAGAATGATCTTGTCCAAAATCCCTAGCAGAGTGGCCTCCCACAAAAGACTAGCCTTATGAAAAGTTCAATGGAAACTGGTTAAGGCACTTAGTCCTGATTAGCTACACAGCTTGGACAACAGTTGCCTCTACAGTTATGGTGTTAGAAAAAAGCTAACACTCCCCAATCATGAACACTGACATAGCATATCCTGCCATTAGTTTGCTGTCATACAGCTTCAGTTCCAAGACTTCCACCCCAGCCCTGTAATATCTTAAGACCTGGTGTTAGTCACAGTAACACCTTTGCAGCCTCTATTTATCTTCTACTGTCTCTGCTTTCTCTAGTCCTCGACAGTTGGGCTGGCCAAAAATCTCCACCAGGGGTCTGAGAGTCCACTTCTTAACCAGTCTGAAGTAAGGCTGATACATTTTATTATCAAGACCTCAAATGCTTCAAATCCCAACCATGAGCAATGAGCGACAAGAGCTAGCACTGTACAAGCTACTTCATTTATGAGGTAAAATCCAAGTCAATTATGCCAGAAAGTAATAATTCTAAACCCTACTGGATTTGAAGGAATTCAAGGTCTTTAACCTCTCACTTTTCAAAAACTGAAATATTCTGACGTACAATCTTGTTAGTTTCAACTGTAGAAGTGGAAGTGTTAATCACTCCGTCATGTCCGACTCTTTGTGGCCCCATGGGCTGTAGCCCACCAGGCTCCTCTGTCCACGGGCTTCTCCAGGCAGGAATCCTGGAGGGGGTTGCCATTTCCTTCTCCAGGGAATCTTCTTGACCCAGGGGCTGAACCCGGGTCTCCCACATGGGAAGCATATTCTTTTCCGTCTGAGCCACTAGTTTCAGGTGTACTACATAGTGATTTGGGCTTCCCTGGTGGCTCAGACAAAAAAATCTGCCTGCCATGCGGGAGACACAGGTTCAATCCCTGGGTCACAAAGATCCCCTGGAGAAAGAAATGGCTACCCACTCCAGTATTCTTGCCTGAAGAATCCCATGGACAGAGGAGCCTGGCAGGTTACAGTCCATAGGGTCAGAGTCAGACACAACTGAAGCGACTCAGCAAGAACAGTGTGTCCCAATATAACATTAGCATGGTATTCTTGACTGTATGCCTCATGATGCATGTTACATTCCCGTGGCTTATTTATTTTAGAACTGGAGGCTTGTTCCTCTTAATCCTGTTCACCTATTTCATCCCCCTCCCCCTCCTGACTCCCTTCCTGAAGGAAGTGTCTCGACAGTAACATGTATCTGCCTCACTCCAAACTGGTTAGGAATGGGACACTGAACCTGGTGATGCAGGTTCTTGGTCACCTTAGCTGTCAAGAAGTTAAGACGGTAGAGGCAGCAGGATATAAACTGGGGCATAAAGAGTCAACTACATCTTCAAGATTTCAAGTTGAGTGAATAAATACAGTAAAACTCTCCAGTTGAACTTTCCTGAAGACTTCTAATACATAAGCAGTTTTACTAGTCAATGGCAACGATACACTACTGTTGCCGTGTGCAGCATGCTGTGGCACTGCCACTTAATGAACCCCAATCATTTCAGGCACCATGTTGTGTGCTTACATGCCTTATTTCAAACTCTATGATTATCGGCACTGGCATATGAAAAAAACCAAAGGTCAAATTTATAGAAGGTAATTGCCCAAGTCAAATAACAGAATGAGGACTCATATTGTGACCAGAATGTACCCTTCTACTGTAACAAGGAGCCTCCAAACATTATGGGGAAGCTATACTATTTTTTCCTAATTTCTTCCCTAAAAATTTATAACGCATCCTCAGATTCTTCCTTCTTTTTGAGTATTTTGTAAATATGATAGTGGGATACATTCCACATGGTCATCATTGCTCTGTTACCTCCTTTAAGAGTTAATTTACTTTTGTACTTGATACTCATGTTCAATGTCACCCACAAAATATCTGGACTCATAATCATCTTTAAAGAGTTCTTAGATGTGCTACATTATGAGATAAATTAACTTCAGAAATAACATCAATGCAAACAGAACACAGAGGTTCTGAAAGGATTTCCACAATCACTGGATTTCATATGTGCACAGCAAAAGCAACAGTCTACTTGCTGAGTTTGAGAAATGATCCAAAGAGGAGAACAGAGTTTAACCGTCCCCCAAAAGGAAACTTCTCTATAGAAAAAGGAGGATAATCACATAACATTTAAGGTAAAGGCTAAAAAGGGAGGCAGCATGGACCCCACATAAACTTAAGGTTGAGAATGTTAGAGAGGTCCCAGGTTGGAAAAAATACAGCCCAGAAAATTCTCCATCTTACCTGTCTTGAGGCAAGGGGTAAAGGGGAGCTATTGACTTACAGGAAACAAGTATCCCTCCAGAACTCTAAAACCCCAGGATTCAGGTTGCAATCAGAGATGGAAGAGTTCGGGCCTCACCTGATGGGGAAATAGTCAGCAATACTGTCAGCTGTCACATGGACAGTTTGGATGCCTCTGGAACTGTTTTGGACAGAAGGAATGTGGAGAAGGGGTCTCAGAAATAGCTGAGACAAGTTCAAGACAGAGAACATAAAAGTTTTGGTTATGAGATGCACATTCCTTAAATTATACCCAGTGAATCAGTCTTGCAAAACATCTGATTTGCACTCATGTGCTCCCATCTCCCTCCCTCTCTCATGAAAGAGATACGAACAAAATCTTAATTGACTAGCTCTCTTGCATACTTTCCTATAGTTTTAATTTGCACTGAGGAAATATTGCATCTGTTATATTATATACATACATGAGAAACCCACAGCCTTTGTAATCTATGATCTCTTGAGCTCATTTAAGTTCTGGCTAAGTCTTTATTTCCTAATGTTTGCATCTCACTTTTTAAAAAGCTATTCATTAACAGTTTCAATAGCCATTACATTGCTCTTTAGAAGTAACTATTCTGTTAACTAGAAAAAAGGTTTTCACCGCTATTATACTTTAAAAAGAATATCAAAGGGAAAACTGTATTTTCATCTAAGATTTGGTTCTCAGATAAAAAAGTTCTACCCTTGTATTTATCATGAGCTAGCCACAAATGCAATCTAGTATAGAAAGGTTCTATAAATTGAGTCAGAGTAAGGCATCACCCACACAGAAAGAACAAAGCTGGGAGAGAGGACCACTGTCAAGATAAGACAGTTTCAGAATAATATTCAATAGTTAAGTGGTCATTATATTCTGGTGCTTACTAAGCTCTACTTTTCATACTAACATTTGTATTGTTAAAGCATTTTGAAATTATACAATAAAAGATACCAATGCATAACTATAGAAATTAAGATAACACTGTCATTTTTGCTTAAAATCCATCTCTTTTTAAAGAGATAAAACACAATTCACCTAAAGCTCAGTCCTCATCCCATCCTCTCCTCACACTAAATATCATTTTTATGTTATCACCCCAATCTTCTGTTCTTTTTACTATACTTGTATTTATTCAATTTGCCTTTTTCACCCAACAAATATTTTGATATTTACCTGTTGATACTTGCGGATCTGGTTGATTCACATTAGCTTCTACGTTGAACTTCACTGTAAGAATGACTCTCAGTTGATACTCTCCAATAGGCTTTCTACCTTTTTAACAATCAAGGGTTGTAAAGACCAATCCTGTACATATCTCCTTGTGTACATGTGCAAATTTCTCTAGGTCCTCTCCTTGAAGCAATTTTCTGGGTCGTAGATATGTATTCTCCAACTGTACTAAGCATTGCCAAAATAATTTCCAAAGTGATTGTGTCAATTTACACATCTATCAGAAAGGTTAAGTTCTTTTGCCCACATTTTTTCTTTTTTCATTTTCTAAGTACTTTTCAAAATTGTTTCACTGCAAATCAATTCTTCCAATCTGTGGTTTAATATTTCACTTTTTCAGTGACTTTTATTACAAAAAAATATTAATGTGGAAAACTGTGTCAACATTTTCCTCCTAGGTTTGTGCTTTTTATGTTAAAGAAACTCTCTACCTCAGTGTGATATATTTCTTCAAGTGTTTTTTTCCTCTTCATATCATATTTATATCTTCAAACCATCTAGAGTGTATTTTTGTGTATGCTGTTAAGAGAATCTCACTTTATCTTTTTGCAAAGAGAGCCATTTAAAAAAAAAGTCGATCCTTTCACCAACTTTTAGAGCTATCATATATTTTCACATACAGCTTGGCCAGTTCCTAGGCTATTTTGGTCTACTGATCTTATATTTGTAAAAAGATGTCACACAGCTTAAATTACTAGAATTTTCTACTAAGTCTTGGTATCTGATAGATTAAGTTCTAATTTTTTTTTCAGAATTGTTTTGCTTTTCTCTTTATTCGACCATGTAAGTTTTAGGATTAGTTAAGTCTCCCATTAGTGCTTTTTAAAAAAATCTGTTTCTTAATAATTTGTTGGTAGTAAAAGGGAGCTATTTTTTTTCAGTTTTGTGGTTGATTGGCCAAATCTTTTATTTAGTATTCCATCGCTGATCAACACAAACATATTGTATTACTGGAAAAGAGGGGATGGGAGCTGTGTGGGGAAAAAAATCATGTTGTAATTTCACTTGAAGTTGTATTGACTTTCCAAATCAATTTGGCAAGGTTGAGAATAGTTATGATAAAGCCTTCCCAACCATGACATAGCATGAATCTCATTTAGACTTCTTTTACGTCCTTAAATAAAAATTAACATTTTTTCCATAAAGGTCTTACACATCTTTGCCAGATTAATTCCTGGATCTTTTTTTAATTGAGCTACTAGTTGCCTTTGATCTTCTGGGCCATTACCACAGCCTTTCCTTTAACTCACTCACTTTATTATTTACTCAGATAATCATGCTTTTAGAATCATGTATGTTATATTCAGATCTCTTTAAGTACTTTTTGTTGTTGTTCATGTGTTCATCTGCTTCTCCAGCAATTATTACACTGAACATGGCTCCTAATATTTTGACCCGATTCTTCACTTGGCCATTACAGACCTTTGACTGCACAATTACCTTTCTTTCAGATAAACAGAGAAATTCCATAGGAGCTGAATGTAAAAGATGTTTCTTACCCTGCATTTGGGGCAAAACAAAGAAGACTCTCATATCCTTCGTGAGCCACTTTGGAGCAAGCCTCTAAAATCTGTGTTCAAGCCCTTCTCCCCACCATAAATGTATGGACCACTCAACTCATATCTGCCTTTTGTGGACAGGAAGACCCAAGTGCCTCATAATAGACTGAGTTCCTCAGATGTTGAAATGCCAAGCTCTCAGGGGCTCTCTAAGTTTCTGAGCTCTAATGATGCTTACTTTTGATTCTTCCACCCCTAGTGGGGAGAAGTCCAATTCTCCAATTTCCTAGAGCCAAGGGGCAGTAGGTTGCCGTTAGGAATAGAAGCCATTTGGATTTCCAAATCCACCAACGGTACATTTTCGATTTGTTTCTTAAAAATTTGGTGGTGAAAATGAATGGTATTGATTTTAAGAGGGGTGGTTTGCAGCTTTGTGGTTGGTTGGCCAAATCTTTAATATAGTATTCCATCCTAGTTCAACACAAGAGTGGTATTTTGGGGAGCAAGGTAATAGGAAATTCTGCAGATTTCAAAGTATGAAAAAAGGCAAAATATGCCCAGCAATTTCCACTTTTTTTTAAGACTTACTTATGAATAGACTTTTCTTTCTTTATATATACTGATCTAAGCAGTTTCTGTTGTTGCTGTCAGTTGTTCGCTTTTTAATACAGGTAACACTGAGATTTAGTTTGAAAAACAACCTTGAAATCTCAGTAGTAGCACACATCAATCCCTCCCATTCAACCCCCCCACCGCCCCAATCTAGTTGGATTGAATGGAAAGAATGATCCAATTTTCCATCTTAGGTGAGCAGATCTTTGTAAAAGATCTTAGAACTTTCAGCCTCATTTATCAGGAAAACTTAGAAGTAAGGAAGCCTTTAGAAGAATTTCTACTTGGAAATATAAGAAGACTAGTAAGCAGGTTCAAATCGTATGCTTTTAAATGAGCTTGTTGAAAGAAACGTTAACAATTCCAAAACGAAATCAAAACGAGTTTAAACTTTTTCCTCTCAAATGCACACACAAAAATAACCATGGAGAAGAAGTTAACAGGAAATTCTTAAAAAGCGAAAAACAATTCTTCCTTGCACTAGTCCTTGGGTAGTTACCACAGAACAGGCTCTTCTTCTCTGGAGCTTCTTTGAAACCTGGTTTTGGTCCCAAGGTCTGTTGGTCTTAGTATCTGCTCCGGCCTCCTCCTCTCTCCGTGCGGCTCCCCAGGCGGCCTCCACCTCGGGGGACCCTGCGGCCCGACCGGCTGTAAGACTCGCGCGGGGGTGGGCACCCCCTCTCCACGGACTGCGGCAGCCCGCGATCCGCTCTGCCTACCCGGTCGCGGCCCCCCGAGTAGCGCTCGCTGCGGCCCCCAGCATAACCGTCGCGGCCGCCGCCATAGGCGTCGGGCGAGCAGCCGCGGTACTCCTCGTAGCGGCCGCCGCCGCCGCCACCGTAAGATGGCGGGGGCCCACGCGCGGGGGCGGCGCTGCGCGGGTCCCCGTAGCTCTCGAAGGGGTCTCGGTAGGAGCCTCCGCTCGGGTGATCCGCGTAGTCGCGGTCGCGCCCTCCGTAGCCGTCTCGGTCGCCGTAGCCTCTCGATGGACACTCATCCCGGGCGCTGGAGTGGCCGTAGTCGCGGTAGGTATACTCTCTGGGCGAGGGGGCAAAATCTCGGGGGTCGCGGGCGCTCGGGTAGTCGCGGCTGGAATAGCTGTCTCGGGGAGAGTAGCCCCCCTCCCGGGAACCCAAGTAGGGATCCCGGCGCGGGGGCGGCGGCTCCCGGCGCGGCGGGCCCTCATAGCCGTCTCGCCCTCTCGCGGCCGAGGCCCGCCCGCGCATTCCACCACCGCCGCCGCTGCGAGCCGGGCCCGACGGCGCGGCCCTCTTGGGGGGAGGGCCGGCCCTCCGCGGTGGCGGCGGCCCGCGCTTCATGGGGAGAGGGGCCCGGGAAGGCCGCAGGTCGAAGTCGCCCGCGTAGCCGCCGTCATCCGCAGGCTCTCCGCGGGACGGGGGACGCCGCGGACCGCCGCCGCGGGCCCCGCGCAGGCCCCTCGAGCGGCCCCGGCTGCGGGACAGGGGCGGGCCCCGCCGGCCGCTCTCGAAGGCCGGTTTGGTGGCCTGGGCCACCTTGATGGCCTTACCATCCAGGGACTTGCCGTTCATGTCTCTCACGGCGGCCTTGGCGTCTGCCGGACTTTCGAAGGTGACGAACGCGAAGCCCCTGGACTTGTTGGTTTCTCGATCTTTCATCAACAGCACCTCGGAGATGCGGCCATACTTGCCAAGCGCAGCCTCGAGGGATTTCTCATCAGTGTCGAGGTTGAGGCCTCCAATGAAGAGCTTCCCCGGGCGATCCGCTTCCACCATGTCTGCCGGTCGGGTGGTCGGTCGGTCGGTCAGTGGCGGCGTGTGGCGAAGGCGAGCAGTCGTCGTGCCTTCTGAGCCCGCTGGTCGAGGGCGGCTCCTACTGGTCGGGCGGCGCGTTGTCGCGAAACACCGGAACTGCAGTTCTCGCCCCCCCCCCCCGCCCCCGCTGCGCAGGCGGAACGCTCCGGTTTGTGCCTCTCTGATCTGGTTCCCTCAGCCCGCTCGACTCTTGCTGGTTGTGATTGGTTGGTTGTGATTGGTTGGTGGTACCGGGACCGTAGTCCCGCCGACGTCGAGGAAGGTTGACGGTTTTGTAACTTTTCTTTACAGTCGTTAAACTTCTGCTGATTAACCTATCCTTGGCTTAAATTCTTTTGATTCACTCCTGAAAGCTCGGCTGTAAAATGAAAAGCCGTTAGGTTGAAACAAAAAATGTTCCCCATTGTTCTTAATGAGAAGAATTTTAATGCATTCCAATCCAAGTTACCCAAACCACATTCAAACGGAAAAATTAACCGAAAAATGGAATAAGAACAATTTTAAAGTTTTTAAATGAATTTTGTACGTAAAATGTATTAAGAATAAGATATTTTGCATTGCCAAGGGGGAAAAGAGAACTTGGGAAGTGGAAGTTTCCCTGGTAGAATAGGAAGGAGAGGGAGTCATTCTTTGGATGCACCATCTTTCCCTTCTCCATTTCCTTCCGTTTTTCAGCCTTCAAAGGACTCGTAGTTGTGTAGTATTGAAACTGTCCACAGAAAGTCACCTCAGGGACAAAGTAAAGGCAAATGTGAAAGCACGTAGACGCCTGTCCAAGTAGCACCTAAGCAAGCATAGAACACTAGAGGCTTCACCTCTTAATCTTGAGAGAAGAAGCACACCTCAGGAAAACAAAACATTCTGGGTTCATTCAAATTACACAATTCAAATTTGTTCCTTATGATACTCTCTGAATGGAAGTAAGTGGGAAGAGTAATTATTAGTGAACTCTCTTTACCTGAGAGTAAATGGTCTAAATCCTTTTTTTTTTTTTTTTTTTTACTATATTGACTCTGTGTGTGAATGCTACATTTATTGCAATAGCATATAATCTTGAAAAGGATAGTAAAGGGCATTTTTATGATGCTTCTGATTTTAATAAGGGCTCTTCTAAGGTTTTGAGATTTTCTTTAGCATCCATGTATGGAAGTGAAAGTTCAAATGCATCATATCAGTTTAACAATTTTTTATTATTTAATGTTAATACATAATTTTAGTATATTCACTATTAATATATTTCTGAAGTAAACTTACCTGTTTGGGATGTATTAGTTTTTAAATACATTAACGAATTTTGTTTGTTCATGCTTAGAAATTTTACATTTCCAAGCATAAAGGGTCTTAGCCAATAATTTTCTCTCCCATACCTAGCTAAGTAGATTTTTGCCCAAATTTCTCTTAGTTTTTCAGTCTAGTTAGATTTTTAAAAATTTCTTCTTGACTTAGTTTTTGTAAGATACACTTTTTTCTAAAGTTACCATTTTTGTTCAACTTGAAAATTTATTTTTTCAACAGCCATGTCCTGTTTTGCTTCTCTCTTTTATGTGATCACTCTTGCCAGAAGTTTATCTTTTGAAAGAACTAGCCTTTTTCTTGCTCATCCTCTCTTGATTTTATTTGCTGCTATTGTCTTTTCTACCTTCTTTCCATATTCTTTGGATTTGCAATCTGTATTAGTTTACTTCCAGATTTTTAGATAAGGTACTTAGTGCATTAAGAGTTTTTAAAAAATATTTCTTCTAATTGTTGTATCTAAGTTTAAATTTTATTCTCTACTACTAGTTAGCAGCATGCCCTGAGCTGTGATACATGGTATTTTCATTGTTGTTCAATTCGTAACATTTTCTCGTTTTCATTATTTCTTGACTCATGAATTATAAAGAATATGTTTTTAAAATTTACAAACATATGGATATTTTTGGTATTATTTTTAACATGTTCTATGTGATATCCATACATTGGTGTTGGCTGAAACTTGCATGAGTGGCTGTGTGTGTCTAATAGCTTGAGAGGAAAGTATATTCTCTAAATATTAAGGTCCAATTCTTTCCTTGTATAGTGATGTTCAAGTCTTCCTTATTCTAACTTACTTTTTATTTGATAGCGTTGTCAATCTCTGAGAATTGTTTTAAAATCCCATAATTGTAGATTTGTTTATTTCTCTTTATGTTTGTGTCACTTTGCCTCAAGTAATTTAAAGTTATATTCTTGAGTACATAAAGATTGAGAATTGCTATGTGTTTCTGGTGAATGACTTCATTATGTAATGATCCTCATTATTCATATCTTTTAATTTGTTTTGTCTGATACTTAATGTAGCTCAATATTTTTCAAATTTTTTTTTTCTGTCAGCTTATTGTGTGTTGTCTCTTAACCATTTCTTTCTTGCCTCTTTGTTCCATCCTTCTTGCCCTCTCTTGTATCACAATTTCATTTTATTCCTTTCTTTTTTCTCTAATAATACGAAAGAAGTTATGTCTTCTATTTCTGTTCTTAGAATGATTACGTTTAATGTTTTTATTGAGGGCTAACTTATAAACACAAAATTTACAAGTTTACTTATAAAATCTTAAATTTAATGCTTGATTAATTTTATATATGTGTACATCCATGTAAACATGGATGACGTATATCGAGATTTATAATATATTGGTCTCCATAATGGTTGGTCACCCCTAATGCTTCCCTCCTGCCTTTCAAAACAATACCTTCCTCTCAGAGATAACCAGTTTCCTGACATATCAACCATAATTTAATTTTGATTATTTTTAGACTTTACATAAATGGAATAAAAATGGAATGAACTTGTCTGTGTCTGGCTTATGGCACTCAGTATATTTTTGAAATTCATCCATGTATTGCACAAACCAGTAGTTGTCTGCACTTTTGTTAGATTTTTTTAGTCACTGTATGACTATACTGATTTGATTTTTTCCATTTTTCTGTTTATTGACACAGGGGCTTACTGAGGAGTGATTCCTATTTTCTCCCAGTCTCACAATGCCCTTTCCGCATATAATCAGTCCCTGATCCCACAACACATCCAGAACCCATTCGCTTAACTATTTACGCACTGCTATCACCTTCATACAAACTATCTAGGTCCTTTGGACATTTTAAAATGTCAAGTGGTCCCAAGGGTCTGTCTGGGACTCCTTCACAAGAGAGCCTCAAGCTCTTTGTCAAGTATCAAAACCCACTGGTGATCCATAACTGGAGCTGCAATTAGACTGAGAGAATATAGAAATGTAGGGTTGATAGAATTTAAGAGGAGGTTTGGATGAGAAATGGAATTTTTAAACAGGCTTTACATTAAGTGATTGGGTCTCTTTGTCTCTTTTATCTGAATGGATTATGTGGATGGAAATTATATCTGACTGAGGAATGTTTCCCCTACCTAGTACTGTAAATTGCCCTTCAAGAAGTATCAATCAGACGTGCTAAATGGGAGCAAACAAGATCGCCTGAGCCCAAGTGATGTGACCAATAAGAGATTACTTTCCAAAATATACAAATAATTCATACAGCTTAATAGGAATAAATATATATGTATATATATATGTGTGTGTATATATACATACACACACATACATACAGAAGACCTAAAAAGACATTTCTCCAAAGAAGAAATACAGGTGTCCAACAGGCACATGAAAAGATGCTCAACATCACTAATTATTAGAGAAATGCAAATAAAAACTCTCATTAGGTCCCACCTCACCTCAGAAGAATGGCCATCTTCAAAAATTCTACAAATAATAAATGCTGGAGAGGATGTGAAGAAAAGGGAACCCTCCTACCTTGTTGGTGGGAATATAAGTTGGTGCAGCCACTACAGAGAACAGTATAGAGGTTCCTTACTAAACTAAAAAGAATTACCATATGATCCAGCCATCCCACTCCTGGGCATATATCCAGAGAAAACTCTAATTCAAAAAGATACACGGACCCCGATATTCACAGCAGCACTATTTACAATAGCCAAGACATGGAGGCAATCTAAATGTCCATCAACAGATGAATATGTATATAATGGAATACTGCTGCTGCTGCTGCTGCTGCTAAGTCGCTTCAGTCGTGTCCGACTCTGTGCGACCCCGTAGACGGCAGCCCATCAGGCTCCACCGTCCCTGGGATTCTCCAGGCAAGAATACTGGAGTGGATTGCCATTTCCTTCTCCAGTGCATGAAAGGGAAAAGTGAAAGTGAAGTCGCTCAGTCGTGTCCAACTCTTAGCGACCCCATGGACTGTAGCCTACCAGGCTCCTCCGTCCATGGGATTTTCCAGGCAAGAGTACTGGAGTGGGGTGCCATTGCCTTCTCCGAATGGAATACTACTCCACCATAAAAAGAATGAAATGCCATTTGCAACAACATGAATGAACCTAGGGATTATAATACTAAGTGAAGTCAATCAGAGAAGTACAAATATCATGTTATCTATGTGAAATCTAAAAAATTATACAAGTGAACTTATTTACATAGAAAACAAATATATGGTTACCAAAGGGGAAGGAGTAGATTAGGGATACATTTGGAATTTGGGATTAATATATACATACTGCTATATATAAAATACTGTAGATTGATAACAGGGGCCTACTGTACAGTCAGGGAACCGTATTCAGTATCTTGTACTAACTTATAATGGGAAAGAATCTGAAAAACAATATATTATGTGTTTGTCACCTTGCTGTACACCTGACAATAACATAGCACTGTAAATTAACTATACTTCAGTTAAAAAATGCTTTTAAGATTGCCCACCCAGTATAGAATAAAACCTTGTGTGCTGGTATAAGTGAGTTCTCTGTACCATAGACTGATGTGGAGTGTAAACTGGAGCTTATAGCAAAAGCCTATGAACACCACACAGTAATGACTAGGACTTTGGACTAGAAAATTTCCATTTGAGGGGCAGTTACTAGCTTGCTCTTGGACATTAATTGAAATTGTCCTTATGACTGAAGGACATAAAATAATCTTACCACCTTGTATGCATTAGTATGGTTACTATCAAAAAATAAACAAACAAAAAACAAATATTGGGGAGGATGTGGAAAAATTGGAACACTTGTGCACTAGTGGTGGGAATGTAAAATGGTGCAGCCCACTATGGGAAACAGTGTGGTGGCTTTTCAAAAAATTAAAAATAAAATTACTATATGATCCAGCAATCTAATTTGAGGTATGCATAAAAAAGAATTGAAAGCAGACTCTCAGATATTTTATACCCATGTTCATAGCAACATAATTCACAGTGCCAAATGGTGGAAACTACTCAAGTGTCCATTGATAGGTGGATAAACAAAATGTAGTATATATGTGCAGTGTAATATTATTCAGACTTAGAAGATGAGGACACCTGCTACAATATGCATGAACCTGGAGGACATTATGCTAAGAAAATTAAGCCAGTCACAAAAAAGAAAAATACTGTATGATGATTCCACTTACAAAAGGTATCCTAAAATGGTCAAGTTCATAGAAACAGAAAGTGGAGAAGTGGTTGCCAGAGGTTGGAGGGAATGAGAAATGAGGAGCTATAGTTTAATTGGTATAGAATTTCAGTTCTGCCTGATGAAACATATCTAGGGATTTGTTACAGAACTATGTGAATATACTTAACACTACTGAACTGTACATTTAAAAATGATTAAGATGGTAAGCATCATGTTACATGTATTTAACCACAACTAAAAAATTTGTAAATAAAAAATATAATAATCTTAAAGCCTGAAGTATCAGTGATGTCTTGGGTAAGGTCAGAGAAGCATGCTAGGGGGAAGACTGCCTAGAAAAGTTCCATAATAAAATGGAAATGTTTGTATAGGTATACGCTGTTGGGAAATGCAGAGAGCTACTCAGTGGATTCACAAGCAGGTGGACTCTTTCTCCCAGGACTGACTTTGAAAATGCATGAGGAGCTGTCAGAATCTATTCTATGAACAGTGCCCTGTAAAGTTTTTCAACTGATCAACAAAGAATTGATTGGTTTATTGATGGCAATTCCAAGGTGAATGGATAGCATCCTGTTTGGAAGATTATCATTGAGTTTATAGAAGGTAAAAACCAATCAGTTCAACAGGACTTCTTGCTCCTCCTTTTGAGTAGGAGTCCAATGTAATAATGAAAAAAAAAAAAATTTGGTGAGCTGAATTATATGCTATTTTCCTAGCAATGACTGAAGAAATGAACAGTGATAGAAAGTCCCTATGTTTGAGCTTTTACTGACTCCTAGGTAATGGCCTGGTCTTAAGTGAATGGAAAGTTGGCCTATTAAAGAGATGCCTGTATGAGGCATGGCTGTATTGAAATTGCTACGAGAATTCAATGGCTGCATTATAGTAGATATGGTGATGCCCATAGGAAGAACCAACTTGCAGGTTCACAAGGTGGTTGGAACTGACCAGTGGATACCCTGGTGTGCTTGCTTGAGGACGACACCTGGGTGCATAAAATGAATGGACATTAAGAGACTACAGCAATACAGAGATGGACCCAGTCTAGACATATTCCTCTTGCACCTCTGAAGCACAAAATATCACTAAGAACTACTTTGTTTGCCAACCAAATAGAGCCTGCAGCTGGATATGTTGTAGATACCTCAAAGGCGAAAAGACCATGAACATAGTGGCAAGTGAGTCAGATGCTGGTATCTAATGGGTCTTGATGAGAATAGATCCTGATTCTGATACAGACTTTGTTTACTCAGTGGTAGATGTAAATGCTCAGAGTACTATAAAAGAACAGTAACAGAAAATATTACACCAGTTTGGATCTGACACAGACTTTGTTTACTCAGTGGTAGATGTAAATGCTCAGAGTACTATAAAAGAACAGTAACAGAAAATATTACACCAGTTTGGATCACAGAGTGACATTTCTTCAGACCAAGGTATGTACTTTATAGCCCATAATGAAAAAAGATGGGCAGAGATATCCTGCTCAGAGTAATAGTTTGATAGAGAATTGTAATGGGGAATTAAAGCATCATTGTCTGAGGGTAGATACGGGCATGAAGAGCTGGTTTATACACCTTCATGAGTGTGTGCTCACACTCAACATGAGCAGGGCTAAGGGAGTATCCTGACTAGAGTCTCCCCTTCCCCCACTGCCTGGTGGATCTGGGGTGGAGGAGGATGCTAGTATGACTCTGTGGTTTAGTCAGTCCTGCCCACGTAGTGAAACCCCATCTAGAAACCCTACACAGGGTTCAGGGAACTTCTGGGTTGGTGAACACATGGATGTGCTGGGAGGATCGTGCACTTGGAAGGGGCATGGAATCTCTGTGCATTCACTACCACCCCCCTCCCTCGAACTTGCTCTTTATACCTCTTCATCTGGCTGTTCACTTGCATCATTTATAATACTCTGGAACCTAAGTATAGCACTTTCCTTAGTCCTGTCAGTCATACTAATGAATTACAGAACCAGGGGGATTGTGAATATTTGGAGAGGGGTTGTCTTTTAATGTTCCCTTTAATCTACATTTATATTATTTCAATGAATGATAATAAGTGTCCACTTTGGAGGATTTCATTTCTTTAGGAAAATGGCTTCACAGACTGGGACCTCAGCGTTAATTATGAGTGGTGAAACTGACCAAGCAGACAAAAGATCTGGGAACTAAAAGGAGTAATGCAAGAGGTCGCTGCCTCAAAGCGCTGTCCGGGCTTCTGCTTTCTCTGGTATGAAGACCAGAGTTGGGGTCCCTTCCAGGCATGCCCCTACCAGCGCCCCGCCCCGTACATAGTTCTGACAGCACGAGTTAGGGACGAAGGCTGGCAGCCGCTGAGTTCCTGGACCTGAGAAACCCTGCGCTCCCTGCAAGCCTGGCCAGGACCCTGTGAAAGCTAGGTCGGCAAGCAGCACAGCACAACTCTTTCCTCTGAGCTGTTTCTTCCCCTCCCACTGCGCAGGATCCACAAGTGCCCTGGAACCACTGTCCTGACCCTGCCTTCCTTCCTGGTTTCTTCAGAGGACTTAAGGGCAGATTCGCCTCACTTACAGTAACCATTCTCAAAAGCCAACTGGAAACGCAGGGCGCTAGCCTCAGGAATAGAATCTAGGCACTCCTGCCCAGATGTGAAGGCCACGATTCCAGAAGCCCCTGGGTAGTGTGCTCCCAATGGGTGTTAGCAGATATTCCCCTGCCAACAAGATCACCTACTTTACTGAGTTGCTGGGAAGTTGGGAAGGAATAGGGTAGTTTTGCCTACATTCATTTATTGAGAACCCACCATATTAAAGACACAGTGCTGTAGGCTAGCAATATTAATAGTGAACCAAAGAATCTTGATTCCCACCCTTACTGAACTTACACTGGGGTGAGATAGAGGAAAAAAAAATAAGGAAATCTTTGTCTTAGTGGTAGGAAAGAAACATGATGCAGTGTTAGGAAAAGGGAAGAGGATGGTGATAGTTAAGGTAGGGTTCAACCTGCAGGAAGAGGTGATATTTAAACTACAGTGAAGAGTGCAGACCAGAGTAGGCAGAGAGGATGAACTGCACAAAGGACCAGTGGTGAAAAACTGGGAGCATTCAATGTATTGGGAAGAAATTACAGTTGTTTAGTGAGAGGTTGGGATTAACATATACACACTACTATATATAAAATAGGTAATCAACAAGAACCTACTAAAGGAAACTTGATTCAATACTCTGTAATAACCTACATGAGAAAAGAATCTGAAAAGAATAGAGCTATGTATATGTATAACTGAATCACTTTGCTGTTCATCTGAAACTAACACATTATAAATCAACTATAATCTAATATAAAAATTTTTAAATTTTTTAATGTTTTTCATGATGGATATATAAATCCTTCTTCCTCAAATGCTTTGTTAACCAGCATCTCACTGGTTCTCTTACTAATGAATTGATAATATTCTTTGATAAGAGTTCATTTTGCATTTGTATAAGAGCCATGATTTAAAATCCTTGAAAATTATTTTACTACATCACTGGATTCTCCATGAATCAATTACAGTCTTTGGAAGACATTTAAAACTAAAGCAGGGGAATAAAAGAAATCTTTTCTCCTTGGTTGCTAAGCTGAAAGCATGTGAGCTCAAAGCTGCCTGTGACATATTTCTACTACATTTACCCATTGCCATAGCCTCAAAATATCTAAAGGAAATTTTTAAAGAATTCTAAGAAAAAAAGAAAAATTTTCCATCATATTAAAAGAGTTAAAAATATTCTCAATAATTTGTAGTTTGAGCAGCAAAAATTAGTACAAGATGATTTGAACTGAATAATTAAAAAGCTTGATTTAAGGGGTATATATATACACATATATAGTCATGGGAAAACACATTCCTTTCAAGCACATGTAGAAAATTGATTATATACTAGAACATGAATTATATATTAACTAATTTCAAAAAACGTTTTCATATAGAATACATTATCTGAACGCTATTAGGTTAAAAGCAATAACAAAAAGGTAACTTTAAAAATGCCTAAGTTTCAAAATTTATAAGCACACTTCTATATGACATGTGGGTTACAGAAAAATAAATGTGTGTAAATAAAAATATTTGGATATGAATGCTAATGAAAATAGTTCATATTCTGGATGGACTTGAAGGGTATTATGCTTAGTGAAAGAAGTCAGACAGAGAAAGATAAATATTATATGATGTCACTTATATATGCTGCTGCTGCTGCTGCTGCTAAGTCGCATCCAACTCTGCGACCCCATAGACGGCAGCACAGCAGGCTCCCCCGTCCCTGGGATTCTCCAGGCAAGAACACTGGAGTGGGGTGCCATTTCCTTCTCCAATGCGTGAAAGTGAAAAGTGAAAGTGAAGTCACTCAGTCATGTCCGACTCTTAGCGACCCCATGGACTGCAGCCTACCAGGCTCCTCCATCCATCGGATTTTCCAGGCAAGAGTACTGGAGTGGGTCGCCAGTGCCTTCTCCGACTTATATATGAAATCTAGAAAATAAAAGTAGTGAATATAACAAAAAAGAAAGAGACTCACAGATACAGAGAACAAACAAGTGGTTACCAGTAGGGAGAGAAAAGAGGGAGGGGCAATATAGGCACAGGAGATTAAGAGGTACAAACTACTATATATAAAATAAATAGGCTACAAGGATATACTGTACAACACAGGGAATATAGACAAGACTTTATAATATCTATGAATATATAAACTTTAAAAATGGTGAATTACTATGTTGTACACTTGAAACTTATATAATGTTGTAAATCAACTCTACTTCACTAGAGACTCCATGGTCAATGATGGGAATTCAATTATAATGCAAATAGAAGGAAATTTATAGTCTTAATGCTTATAATAAAAGAGAAGGTTGGAAATCAGTAAGAATCTAACTTAAGTTAGCATACTAACAAAGTAAATTCAAAGATAATAGAAATAATAAGAACTTACAATATAAATCTATAAAAAGAAAACAGACAAAATGTAAAGAATCAAATATAACATTTGTTTTGACGCCCTATTTGATTCTTTCACTATTGTATTTGACTCCTTAACTATACTATTTAAAACTGCAAACCATTCCTAACATAGAGCTCTATTTAGGATGAGGGAAGTGGTTTTCCTGATGCACAAAATTTAAGGAGATGCCAAAAAGCCCCTCAGGAATGAAGATAAATACTATTTTAGTGGAATATTTTTAAAAATAAAAATTAGTGCAAAAATATCCATGATAACCAAATATTAAAAATTTAAATAAAGATGGTGTCTGACCTGGAACTTGCACAACCAGGAGAATAAGTGCCTTTCTTGCCTCACCCTGATCCTGGCCCATGGGTTACCTGATAGCAGTGATGGCAGGCACGTGTGCAAAATGTAAACGGCATTGCTTCTAGTATACCATTAGCTCAGGGTAAACAGTCTTTATGTTATGGAAGTACCTGATCAAAAAGACTAAATTTTATTAAATGCCCTTTCAATATATATTAAGATGATTATTTGGTCTTTCTCCATCAGCCAACTAATGTCATAAATTATAAATTACTTCTAGTACTTGTCCTCCCGTACTTCTGTTACAAGTCACAATAGTCATGGTATATTTTAACTGTTAGAAATAATTTTCAAATATATTTGGTCTTTGAGTATATATTCATAAGTGACAAACAATTATAAATTTCTCTTTAGTGTTATCTTTGTAAGTTCTATTATCAAAGTTTTTCTAACTTTATAAAATGAAATGGGAAAGTTTTCTTCCTCTGTAATGCTCTGAAATTTAGTTAAAAAGACAAAAGAATTTTCCTTTATCTGAAAGTTTGCTAGACATCACCTTGATTGTAAGCAGTTTTGGGGAATTCCCTGGTTGTCCAGTGGTTAGAACTGGGCACTTTCACTGCCATGGGCCAGGGTTCAATCCCTGGTCAGGGAACTAAGATCTCACAGGTTACACAGTGCAACCAAAACAAAAAAGCAGCAGCATTTATCACTCCTTGGTTGGAGCTTTATTTGGGAAGCTTGGAAATCCTGTTGTTTATGAAGAATAAGATGCTGCTCACTGCAGCTCAGGGCTGCCCTATGAAAGGAATGCCATTTCTTTGATGTATGCTTTCTTTTCTGTGTTTATAACAGCCTGAGGCTAGCTTTCTCTAGCCAGCACAACTGTATCACTGGGAGTTAACCTCATACTGACCCTTCTCTAGGTATCATCTCTGCCAAATGTCACCTGTTATCACTGTTCTGTGTGCATGTATCAGCTCCAGGAACATTACTTGTAAATTCTCACTTGATTGCCATCTGCCCCCTTCTAACTGCCATGGTTCACTCTTGTCTCCAGCCCTGCTATGCTGACTTGGGAGCTATTATACCAGCTAAGAGACAGGGAGAAAAAGGATAAGAGTTTGTGGTAGACTACAGAAGGCCACAAATTCTCTAACACTATTCCCAACAACCAGTGACTGCCCTTGAATCGAGACTGGCTTGGACTGTTTAGATCAATGGAGTATGAGAGAATTGGCTATATGCCAGTTCTGGGCCTACCTTTTAAAAGAACTGGCAACTTCCCCTTGACTTCGCCAAGACCTGAACCTCCATTCATTACTCCACCCCTGCTGGAGAGGCCCTAAGACTGGAGGGAAGAGGGGCCCAGCCTAACCTGGCCTGCCAGCCAGCCATCCTCTGCAAGGCACCAGGCATGTGACTGAAGTCCTCTTCAGTCTTACAGAGCAGAGCAATATGACTGTCAACTAAATATCACCACAAGACTCCAGGTGATGTCATATGGAGCATAAGAAGTGCTTAACTGAGCCCTTTCTGGATTCTAATTCATTCAGTCATGAGATATAACAAAGTGGTTATTGTTTTAAGCTACTATGTTTTTGGATGGTTTGTTACTTGGCAATAAATTGCATGGCAAAACATTCTCCCACTGAAAATTTTAGTATATCATGTTTCTGCCAAAGGAAGGAATCTGTTTTTAGCTCTACAAACTCCAATAATCTTTATATCTTCGTTTATCTTCACAGTGAAAAGGCAACTCCCATTTCTATTGAGACTTGTGATTCTTAAAGAGTAAGGTACCAAAGAATTGCATGGGAAGTTATTAAACATGCCAGTGTCTGGGAACCTCACCCAGTAATCTAATTCAATAAATCTGGTATGGAACTCAGAAATCTACATTTTAAGAAAACACCAAGTAGTTTTGCCCCAACTGGTCCCAAGAACACACAGAGGGACATTGAATAAAATGTGCCACAGATGGTGAGACTGTGAAGAGAGCCATGGCAGCAGAAATGGAGAGAAAGGAAAATAAGGGGCTTTAACATAATCTTCCGTGGCCCATTCGCCAGTCTCATTTCCAGGCTTCTCACATCTGAATCCTTAAACTTTGTATTCAACTCAAACCATGTTATATTTTCCACAGAGCTTTATGGTTTCCATTTTATTATAGCCTCTTAACTCCCATGTGAAGTAGAACAGACATTTTACAGAGAAGTGACTAACCCATATCTGACAGACATCACATGCTATATGTCTAGGCACAGAGTATCTAAAGCTAAGAGCCTCCCACCCCACCTTGTCACTCTGAGGCCTTCATTTTACTTCGTTGAAGAACATCAAGTTCTTCAAATCAGAAACACCGCCACCAGGAACCATCTTCTTCCTCAAGATCATTACAGTCCTGCTTAGTGACTAGGCGTAGATTGCTACTCTCCACAGCTTCCAGCAGCTTCTGGGCTTCCTCATCAAGTGCCTCTTTGCACAACCTGAGAAGACAAGGGAACACCTCTTCTTGCCACAAAAACACCTCTCAATTTTCCCATAGCCCTTTACTTTCTCTGGAGAATTTATTTCAGGGGAAGAAAAAACCTGTCAGAGAGAGAATATTAACATGGCTGGGCAGCAGGTAGGGAAAAGCAGGTAGGGAAAAAGAGATATACTGAGAGACATAGCAGTTGAAGGAAAATAGGGTACAAAAGATAAAGGGAAAATAGATTAAGACTTTTAAAGGGTCCATCAAGAGACTTTCTCTATTCAAGCAAAATAGCTCTATTCATGATTATGAAAACAGCCAACACATACACTGTTTATTATGTGCTAGCCACTCTTCTAAACACTGCCTGTATGGACTCAGGTGATCCACGCTCACAGTAACCCTATGAGTAAATATTGTCATTTCATCAATTTTACAGACAAAGGAAACCAAAACACAGAGAATCTGGGGACTAGTACAAGTTCAAATATCTAGTAAATGGCAGGGCCAGAGTTCAAACTCAGATAGTCTGGCTCTAGAGTTCTCGGCTCTTAACTACTATGCTACATTGCATCTCTTGAAATTCACTCTTCTATGTGAGAAAAACAAATAAGGGCCTGGAAAATACCCGAGGATCCACAATCAAGTTGATGCTGAGGCTTGCCATTAATGAGTGGGTCCCTAAATGCCTCATTCCAGGAAACTTCTCCCCTGAGAAGCCAATGGAGACTTACCCTAGAACCTGTAGCTTACATTCAGTAGACCTCAAGACTTCACTTAACTTCATAATTTCTTCACACTCTAAGGTATTCAGTGTCAGGCTTATTTTTATCAGGCCTTGGTTGCTGCTAAGAGTAGAAGAGAGATCCTGACAACAGAGAGAAGTCAAACCACAGTGTTCCAACCTGCAGGGAAGAGAGACTAAAGATAAATGAACTTTATCTCATGATAGAGAGCATGCACACAAGAGATCTGTGATCTGGGAATGTAGGGTAACTCCAGAAGCTTAAAAAATGAGCACAAATAGGGTAAAGTCAAGGAATATAATATTCATTATTTCTAGATGTTTATGGCTTGAATTAATCCCTTCCTTAATCATGAATTGCAGGTTCATAATTATGGTCCAGGAATAAATAAAATGTGGAAGCACACCAAGGAAAACTGAAGCAACTGAATCCTTAGAGTTAAAAATACAGCAACATAAGTAGATTTTAGAAATATGATATTGTGTGTTAAAAGTCAAAGTATACAACACAGGGAAACAAACTAAATGTCCATGACAGAGGAATGGATAAAGAAGATGTGGTACATATATACAATGGAATATTATTCAGCCATAAAAGGAATGAAATAATGCTATTTGCAGCAATATGGATGGACCTAGAGATTATCATACTAAGTGAAGTCAGACAAACACCATATGATATCACTTATAAATAAATCTAAAATATGATACAAATGAACTTATCTATAGACTCCAGACATAGAGAACAGTCTTGCAGTTGCCAAGGGGGAGTGAAGGTGGGGAAGGGCTGGATTTGGAGTTTAGGACTAGCAGATGCAAACTATTATATATAGAATGGATAAACAACAAGGACCTACTGTATGGCACAGAAAACTATACTCAATATGCTGTGATAAACCATAATGAAAAAGAATTTTTTTAATATTTTTTAAATGTTATGTGTATATTAAAGAACTTATGGAAAACAGGTAAGGTAAATAAATGGCATCATGCCAGTTACGCAAAAAATTTTATACACCTAAAAACACCAGGGAAGCCCCCAAACAACATTACATCTCCTATAAGGTTAATACAATTCTATGGCATATTTCAAAAAAACTAGGTAAATTGCCTATAAATGGAAAAGAGACATAGTTAATGGAGATAGATTAACCAACTAATCAACCAACCAGGGCCCTTGCATAAAACAAGGACAATAAAATACCATGAACTGGATCAATGGAATAGAAAAGAGAGCCCAGAAATAAATCCACACACCTCGAGTCAATTAATCTTCAACAAAGGAGGCAAAAATATAAAATAGGGGAAAAAATGGTCTCTTCAGCAAGTGATGCTGGGAAAGTTATGACAGCTGCATGTAAATCAATGAGATTAGAACGCGCCCTCACACTATACTCAAAGATAAACTTCAAATGGCTTAAAGACTTAAATATAAGACAAGACACCATAAAACTCCTAGAAGAGATCATAGGCAAAACATTCTTTGACATAAATTGTACCAATGTTTTTTTTAGGTCAACCTCTTCAGTCAATAGAAATAAAAATAAACAAATCGGACTTAATCAAACTTACAAGCTCTTGCACAGCAAAGGAAACTATATATGTTAAAAAAAAAAAAAAGACAAGCTACAGAATGGGAGAAAATATTTGCAAATGACGTGACCAACAAGGACTTAATTTCCAAAATATACGGACAGCTCATATAACTCAAAAACAACAAAACAACCCAATCAAAAAATGGCAGAAGACCTAAATGGATGTTTCTCCAAAGACATACAGATGGACAATAGGCACCTGAAAAGATACTCAACATGGCTAATTGTTAGAGAAATGCAAGTCAAAGCTACAAGGAGGTACCACCTCACAACAGAAGAATAGCCATCATTTAAAACTCTACAAATAACAGATGCTGGAGAGAGTGTGAAGAAAAGAGAACCCTCTTACATTGTTGGTGGGAATGTAAATTACTACAGCCACTATGGAAAAGGGTAGAGAGGTTCTTCAGAAAACTAAAAATAGAATTACCATATGATCCAGCAATCCTGCTCCCAGGCATATACACAGACAAAATTATAATTTGAAAAGATACATGCACCCCTATAATAGCTCTTTTTACAATAGTCAAGACATGGAAGTAACCTAGATGCCCATCAACAGATGAATGGATAAAGACGAGGTGGTATACATATACAATGGAATACTACTCAGCGAGGGTGAAATAATGCCATTTGCAGCAACATAGATAGACCCAGAGATTATCATACTAAGTGAAGTAAGTCAAAGAGAATTACAAATACTTTCTGATATCACTTACATGTGGAATCTAAACTACGGCACAAATGAACCTATCTACGAAACAGACTCACAGACATAGAGAATAGACTTGTGGTTACCATGGGGGAGGCTGTGTGTAGGGGATGCACTGGGAGTTTGGGGTTAAAGACACAAATTATTACGTATAGAATGGATAAACAAGGTCCCACTCTATAGTACAGAGAACTATATTCAAATTCTGGGATAAACTATAATGTAAAAGAATATAAAAAGAAATACATATATGTGTATAACTGAGTCATTTTGCTGTACTGCAGAAATTGCTGCTGCTGCTGCTAAGTCGCTTCAGTCGTGTCCGACTCTGTGCGACCCCATAGACAGCCGCCCACCAGGCTCCCCGTCCCTGGGATTCTCCAGGCAAGAACACTGGAGTGGGTTGCCATTTCCTTCTCCAATGTATGAAAGTGAAAAGTGAAAGTGAAGTCGTATCCGACTCTTCATGACCCCATGGACTGCAGCCTACCAGGCTCCTCCATCCATGGGATTTTCCAGGCAAGAGTACTGCAGTAATTAACACACTGTAAATCAACTATACTTCAATAAAAATTTTTAAAAGAAAAAGAAAAAAAATATATAATACCATGGACTGATGAAGTATGTTAAACTCAGCCTTCTGGAACTGATGATCGCCCCCTACCAACTAATTTTAATTTTCACCTTCTGTTCATCTAGCTATTCAACAGTTGAATGCCTATATAGGTGCTGGGTATATAAACATGGTTTTCAGTTACTGTCTACATGAAACACATTAAATGTGGTGGGGCAACAGTCCCAATAATTATGACACAAGGTACACAAATATCACACAAAACAAACCTTATTGTAAAAGCATAAAGACATAAAAGCATTATAAGAATAAAAGCATTATGAGACATAAAACACTATCAAGAATTTATCAGGAAATAATCATTCTAAATTTGGGGTCACTAATAAAAGTCTGAAATATAGAAAATAAAAACAGAACTACAAAGTGAAATATACAGAAACTGTAACTATAGCAGAGATTTTAACATATTTTTCACAATAATAGAATTATCTGGAAAAAATCATTAAAGATACCCGATGATTTAAACAACAGAACTAACAATCTTAACCGATACAAAATACTGCAACCCACAACTCTTCATAATCTTTCCAAGTGTACTATGGAACACATACTAAAAGCTGACTATATAAGGGCCATGAAACAAATGTCAACAACTTTTTAAGCACTTTTTAAATACATGTACAGTATATTCTCAGACTACAGTGTCAGAGGTTAAATAAAGGAAGATAATAAGAAACCCTTATGTTTGAAAATTAAGTAGTACACTTTACAATAATCCATATATTGAAGAAAAAAAGTTAAATATTTTAAACTCAAAAGTAACAAAACACCACATATAATATCAAAATTTGTAGGATGAACTTAATGACTTAATGAAGTCTGTTGGAAAAGAAGGAAATATTTATGAGATAAACATCCCACTCAAGAATTTAGAAAAATAATGGTGAAATAAACTCAACAAAAATAGAAAAATAGAGTAATTAATGAAATATGACTATCTAAACACTAGATATGACTTAGAAATTAAGCAGATAATAACAGACACTTGCCAGTAAGCTTTAAATTTCAGATGAAATTGCTAATATCACTTGCCAGAAGTTGACCAGAAATTTCTGCCAAGTTCAAGGAGGAAATAATTCCAGTTCTACACAGTCATATGCTAGAACCACACTTGATTGGCTAAAATTTTAAAAATTAAGTCTGACAAAATTGACAAGAATAGAGTAACAGAAACTTACACACTGCCAGTGGTAGCATAATGGGTGTAATCCTTGCAGATATTCCCGATAGTATAGTAATTCCACTCCTAATTATTTACTGTGATAAATGTGTACACACCTGTCTTACAATCCATGTATTAAAATAGGCTTCCCAGGTGGTGCTAGTGGTAAAGAAAGTGAAATTGAAAGTTGCTCAGTCATGTCCGACTCTAAGACCCCATGGGCTATACAGTGCATGGAATTCGCCAGGCCAGAATACTGGAGTGGGTAGCCTTTGAACTCCCCTGGCAATGCAGGAGACCCAAGTTCGATTCTTGGGTCAGGAAGATCCTGTGGAGAAGGAAATGGCAACCCATTCCAGTATTCTTGCCTGGAGAATCCCATGGACAGAGGACCCTGGCGGGCTACAGTCCATGGGGTCGCAGAGTCGGACATTATTTACTGGAGATAAATGTGTAAACACCTGTCTTACAATTCATGTTTTAAAATACTCATAGCAGCACTAATCGTTAAAGAAAACAATCCAAAAGTCCACCAACAAAATAGACTGAGAGACTAAGCCTAGCACAGCACAGAAGAAACCTATAATAAACACAAACCTCAATTAAATAGAGCTGGGAGACCAGAAGGGGGAGCTGTCACACCCTGCAAAGATAGCGCAGCCCAACAAGGACTTCTTTCCCGGCAAGGACTCAGCCAGTCAAAAGCCAGACTCTCGGTTTGCTGTAGCCCCTCCAGCTTCTTTTTCCTCTCTATGAACACGTCCTCCTTTCCTTGCCATGGAGAAACTCTCACATGGCCCATCATGCTTACAGACCCCAGATTACAGTTCTCTGCAGATCTTGAATAAATCCACTTTGCCAGAGAAATATCTGGCAGTCTATTTGTTTCAGGTTAGCAATAGTTGGTGTTATGGTCATTCATTGGAATCTTTCGTAGCAATAAAAATGAGTAAAAACAGCCACATGAAACAATTAGATGATTCTTACAATCATAACATTAAGCAAAAAAAAAAAAAATCATTACACAAAAGTATACATAAAGTATGATTCCCTGTGTAGAAAGTTCAAAATCAAGCAAAATTCAAATACATTGTTTATGATTACACATATTGTATAAATCTATAGAGGAAAACACAAATTACTGCTATAAAACTCAAGATAATGTTTACTTCTTGAACAGGAGAGAAGAATTTGTAATTTGGAAGGGATAACTGAACAGAGTTTAGTTTACTTGGAAAATTCAGTTTCTGAACCTGACCATGATTGTTACCCATTTCCTTTTTTAAAAATATTAGTTTTATTTACTTTTCTGTATATTTTATTTTATAAATAAAATGTTTAAAATATGATTTGGCAGTGCTTAAAAGTAACAGAAGAAAAATTATAGAATGAAGGCCACATTAAAAGAAGTCACAACTACTAAAAATACACTTAGGAATATGTAGCATGAGTTAGAAAGATCCAACAAAAGAAGAGTGAGTTTTAAAAGATTAAAGAATATAGATAAAGAATTGTCCATAATTACGGAAAAACAAAAGAGATCCAACATAAGCATAATTAGTAATCCTGAAAAAAAATTAAGTCAAATAGATAAGCAGAAACTAAAGATAGGAAAGCCTACCAAAAAAAAACACGATCTACATACTTAAATGGCACACCATTTCCCCAGAAAAATATTATTAAAGAAAATTCAACAAAGGCCAAAGGAAAAATTTGAAGGATATACAGTCCCCCTCCCCCATTTTTTTAAAACAGTAAGGATATTAAAGGGGAAGAACCAACTGGTTTCAGACTTTTCTACAATCAGATTCAATGCTAGCAGGTAGTGAACTCTTCAGAACTCTGAGAGGACAACCAAAATATTATGAAGACAACCAAATGTGTTCATTCAAGTTCACAGAAAGCTAAGATATTTTCAGATATGCAAAAAAATAAAATATCTCTGGACTGGGCCCTCAAAATTAAATAAGAATGATTACTGACTCCACATCTCTTACTAACTCCTGGTCTACATTCCTTAGAGGGGCAATTTAGTCACTAAATGTGACAATCCCCTGAAATGCTCATCTCTCTTTGGCTACCTCCAGGGTAATGATTAGGATGAAAGGGATGGAAGCTTTTATAAAAAGCTATTTTGAAGCTGCAGGATGGTATTCTGGTCATTCTTGGGCACGATGCAACTCCAGGCGACCCTGACTGGTACACCCTCCAGGTGGCAGTTCAGTTCAGTCGCTCAGTCGTGTCCGACTCTTTGCAACCCCATGAACTGCAGCACACCAGGCATTCCTGTCCATCACCAACTCCCAGAGTCCACCCAAACCCATGTCCATCGAGTCGGTGATGCCATCCAACCATCTCATCCTTTGTCGTCCCCTTCTCCTCCTGCCCTCAATCTTTCCCAGCATCAGGGTCTTTTCCAATGAGTCAGCTCTTTGCATCAGGTGGCCAAAGTATTGGAGTTTCACCTTCAACACCAGTCCTTCCAATGAACAATTAGGACTGATCTCCTTTAGGATGGACTGGTTGGATCTCCTTGCAGTCCAAGGGACTCTAAAGAGTCTTCTCCAACACCACAGTTCAAAAGCATCAATTCTTCGGCGCTCAGCTTTCTTTATAGTCCAACTCTCACATCCATACATGACCACTGGAAAAACCATAGCCTTGACTAGAGGGACCTTTGTTAGCAAAGTAATGTCTCTGCTTTTTAATATGCTGTCTAGGTTGGTCATAACTTTCCTTCTAAGGAGTAAGCATCTTTTAATTTCATGGCTGCAGTCACCATCTGCAGTGATTTTGGAGCCCAGAAAAATAAAGTCAGACACTGTTTCCACTGTTTCCCCATCTATCTGCCATGAAGTGATGGGACCAGATGCCACGATCTTAGTTTTCTGAATGTTGAGTTTTAAGCCAATTTTTGACTCTCCTCTTTCACTTTCATCAAGAAGCTCTTTAGTTCTTCTTCACTTTCTGCCATAAGGGTGGTGTCATCTGCATACCTGAGGTTATTGATATTTCTCCTGGCAATCTTGATTCCAGCTTGTGCTTCCTCCAGCCTAGCGTTTCTCATGATGTACTCTGCATATAAGTTAAATAAGTAAGGTGATAATATACAGCCTTGATGTACTCCTTTTCCTATTTGGAACCAATCTGTTGTTCCATGTCCAGTTCTAACTGTTGCTTCCTGACCTGCATGCAGATTTCTCAAGAGGCAGGTCCAGGTGGTCTGGTATTCCCATCTCTTTCAAAATTTTCCACAGTTTATTGTGATCCACACAAAGGCTTTGGCATAGTCAATAAAGCAGAGGTAGATGTTTTTCTGGAACTCTCCTGCTTTTTCGATGATCTAGCGGATGTTGGCAATTTGATCTCTGGTTCCTCTGCCTTTTCTAAAACCAGCTTGAACATCTGGAAGTTCACTGTTCACGAATTGCTGAAGCCTGGCTTGGAGAATTTTGAGCATTACTTTACTAGTGTGTGAGATGAGTGCAATTGTGCGGTAGTTTGAGCATTCTTTGGCATTGCCTTTCTTTGGGATTTGAATGAAACCTGACCTTTTCCAGTCCTGTGGCCACTGCTGAGTTTTCCAACTTTGCTGGCATATTGAGTGCAGCACTTTCACAACATCATCTTTCAGGATTTGAAATAGCTCAACTGGAATTCCATCACCTCCACTAGCTTTGTTTTTAGTGATGCTTTCTAAGGCCCACTTGACTTCACATTCCAGGATGTCTGGCTCTAGGTGAGTGATCACACCATCATGATTATCTGGGTCATGAAGATCTTTTTGTACAGTTCTTCTGTGTATTCTTGCCACTTCTTCTTAATATCTTCTGCTTCTGTTAGGTCCGTCCCATTTCTGTCCTTTATTGAGCCCATCTTTGCATGAAATGTTCCCTTGGTATGTCTAATTTTCTTGAAGAGATCTCTAGTCTTTACCATTCTATTGTTTTCCTCTATTTCTTTACATTGATCACTGAGGAAGGCTTTCTTATCTCTCCTTGCTATTCTTTGGAACTCTGGTAGGTCAGCCAAAAAAGGACTTTGGGATTCAAACTTAATTCAGTTCAGATACCTGGATTCTCTTTTGGACTGACAAGGACATAGCTTGTGAAAATAACAGTCGTTTGGTTGAGTACAATGCTGGACAACTCCTCAACAAGCCAAGATGTGGGATATAATGGGTTTCTATAAATACTGTAAAATTGCTCTTGTTCCTCTCCTGCCTGATCCCTCTGGACTGAAGGCCTGATGCTGGTGAGGGATGATTAGAGAAAAAGTGAAGTTACAAACACGGGGGTGGGACACACTGAGTTCATGACTGGGAGGAAGACTAACAACACTAATACCTGGAGAAGGAACACCTTAGAACCTGAGAGGTTCAGGAAGTGGGAAGAGAGCCATGGTGGTTCTTTGTCACCCTGGATTCAACACTGCCACCTGACAAATAATTGCGTGGCTTGCTTGAGTCAAGCAGCAGCTGGCACCCGGACCCACTGCCCAGTTGTCATGCTGTCTACTTGCTATGAAAACAGAAAACCTCACATGGACATGGCAGGTCCTGAGCTATTCTGTTATGCCTGCGGCCCTCAACGGCAGACCCCAAATGTAAGATCCCTTTCACAGGGCAACTGGTACGAACTTGTTTTAATCTGTCTGATGCAAATTCATTAAGATTCTCTTAATGCTAGAACAGTCTGGGTTATGCCACGTATGGCAAACAAAGCAGCTGTAACTCCTCAGTGGCACTGCCTGCCCGATATAACCAAAGCAAGGCAATGATGAACCAAATCAAATATAACAACAAACTCCACATTGGAGCCACCTGTGCACCTTCAGGTTATATGTTTGCATGTGGGGAAGTGTAGACCATTGAATGGCTCTTTAATGGCAAAAGCATTGCTTCTGGCCCATCTTTTGCCTCCTTTATTTATTGCCAATGACACCAGGAGCAGCAGGTCATTCTAAATTCCCTTTCTTGAATTATAATAAAAAACTGGACATATTGTTCCTTTTATTGTTACTCAGCTGGCAAAGCCCAGGGCCCTGGGGCATGCTTTAAATCAATACTGCAAATTGGCCTCATCCTGTGCTGGGAGTCCTGTTGATAGTGACCTTAATTAAATGGCATAGAGACATACTGAACAAATTTGGTCCCAGCCTTTGTTGGTCTGACTAATCAGAGTGGCCAGTGGAGTGGCATATCTCTGCGAAAATTCACCAGAAGCCAAGACTTCTGTAGAAAACTTTTTCTGTTGTGTAGAAAAAGTGTTGGAAATTGTTGGGAGACATTCTTCTATGGCTATGTCACTCTCCTACATGTTTAACTGGCAAAAATGCAAGGTCCTGACAACACTTTTCCTGATTGTTTCCCGGGATGTGTGTGCAGTGAGCAACCTTGAGGATGAAGAAATGTCTCCCTCCAGGACAAAGGGCAGGCTTGCTCACTGCTTACTATGAAATGATGGGTCCCCCAAACTCAACATTCCCCTCCTGGAATGCAACAACTGCCTGTGCAGGCATCCATTGGAGTCCTACACATCGACCCTGTGGGATCTGGGGCACAAGGAGAACTGCCAACAGACATGCCCAGTGCTTATGTGGCTATCCTCTGAGTAATCAAGTCCTCTGTCTCTGACAGGATCCTACTCTCCTGGTAGGATGCATTAAACAGTAACTGGCTAAAACAGGCAGAATAAAATTAAAAGTCAGACCCAAAAGTAATATCATAGTTATTGTGAAATATATATATATATATATAAAATATATATGTATTTGTGTGTGTGTATATATATATGTGTATATATATATATGTGTGTGTGTATATATATATGTGTGTGTGTGTATATATATATATATATATATTTGTAAATTGTCAATGGAAACATAGAAAAAGCAACACTTTTTTAGAACAGCCAGGAAGATATATCATAGTGTCTAGGCTTCCCACATGTAGAGCAAATTTCTTGACCCTGAGGTCAATAATTTATGCTATATAAGTAAAAATATACTAGCCAATACCAATCCATTCAAATTTAAAGAAAATAAAAATTTAAACATTATTCAACATAAAAAGTACTCAGAACATAGGATTTTGTTAGATTGCAAGCTCCTTGAGACCACAGACAGCATTTTTCCAGGTAGAAAATGATTAGTAAAACCTTTGATTTACTAAGAAAAATTAATTCAAGGACAGATGGAATATCTGAAGGATGATAGAACATAGAAGACCTAAATTAAGCACTATTTACTTAATATATACCATGTCCAAAGCACGAAGGGGGACACCAAGAAATGTGTGGCTTCTATACTAATAACATGTAATACACCGATCTGTATATATGAAATTCAGATTTCCATTTTTGAGAATAATTTACCTTCTAGCCCCATTAATTAATTAATTTTCTAGCCCCATAATTTACCTTCTAGCCCCAATAATTTTACCTTCTAGCCCCATTTAATTTTCCATACGTTCCCCCAACATATGGAAAACTTAATGGGGCTAGAAGAGGATTTAGTATATCCTCTCCGCATATACTAAGCTTCTTCTAGGTATACAAACCACCAAATAGGTATCATTTTCCTAAGGAAAACCGAACTCACCCAAGCCTCTGAATATTGCAGTTTGGATGTCTCAAAGCCTCAAACAGAAGTTTCACTCCATCATCCCTCAAGTCATTGTTCCCGAGGTCCAGGCTCTGCAAGTTTGGGTTGTTCAGAATAGCAGAAGCCAGATCCAGGCAACATGCATGAGTGAGAACACAGCCCATCAATCTGTGAGAAATAAAAAAGAGAAGTGAGATCTTCAGTTGTGAGGTTTTATTAGTTTATTCCTGGAAGGGATGCCCAGGTAGTTGAGCCTTTTTTTCCTAAGCCTTTTCTATCTATAACCTAGGATGCACACAGGAAGGTCTAATGTTAAACCACTAAAACCAGATGGGATTGCTTAATAAGCAAGAAAAAACCAACAGGTGAAACTGCTTTCTCCCACAAATAGGTTGTTTTCTAGTAAGCTTCCCAAGTCAAGGGTATAAACACTTATTTCTACCACTGCCAAAAAAAAAAAAGGATCAGATATAACTTTCCTGAGGAATCCACAGATCTCTATGCCTTCAGTTTCTACTATATTTTTGAAATTAAAATGTGGTTCAGGAATCTAAAAGTACTGTTTCCAAAGAAGAAAGAAGCAAGCTACATACAAAAAGGTATTTCCTTCAAGTCCTTTGTAGGACATTCAAGTGCATTCACAATCTGGCCTTTCTTTCTCTTTCCATATTTTGTCCCCACCCTATTTTCCAACCATACACATCCATCTACCCTACCCCAAATATATCACATCTATCTGCATTCCTCATCTTTTCTCTCTGCCTAGAATATCTGCACATAACAAATCCTCTTCATCTTTCAAGCCTAAATTAAATAAGTTTCCTCTGTCCCATTCCTTGCCTTGCTCCTTGGGACTTTTGCCACATCCTTATAACAACATATGGAATCTATTATAGTTGGCTTTATATTTATTTCCCTGCTGTCAGCACTTTGTAAGTTACCTTAGGACAAGAGTATAACCTTAGAGAGAGCCTTTAGTCCCCTGAGCATCTAGCTCAGTTCAGTTTCAGTTCAGTTCAGTCGCTCAGTCGTGTCCGACTCTTTGCGACCCCATGAACTGCAGCATGCCAGGCCTCTCTGTCCATCACCAACTCCTGGAGTCCACCCAAACCCATGTCCATCGAGTCGGTGATGCCATCCAACCATCTCATCCTCTGCCGTCCCGTTCTCCTCCTGCCCTCAATCTTTCCCAGCATCAGGGTCTTTTCAAATGAGTCAGCTCTTCACGTCAGGTGGCCAAAGTATTGGAGTTTCAGCTTCAACACCAGTCCTTCCAATGAACAATTAGGACTGATCTCCTTTAGGATGGACTGGTTGGATCTCCTTGCAGTCTAAGGGACTCTCCAAAGTCTTCTCCAACACCACAGTTCAAAAGCATCAATGCTTCGGCGCTCAGCTTTCTTTATAGTCCAACTCTCACATCCATACATAACCACTGGAAAAACCATAGCCTTGACTAGATGGACTTTGTGGGTAAAGTAATGTCTCTGCTTTTTAATATGCTGTCTACGTTGGCCATAACTTTCCTTCCAAGGAGTAAGCATCTTTTAATTTCATGGCTGCAATCACCATCTGCAGTGATTTTGGAGCCCAGAAAAATAAAGTCAGACACTATTTCCACTGTTTCCCCGTCTATCTGCCACGAAGTGATGGGACCAGATGCCATGATCTTAGTTTTCTGAATGTTGAGTTTTAAGCCAACTTTTTCACTCTCCTCTTTCACTTTCATCAAGAGGCTCTTTAGTTCTTCTTCACTTTCTGCCATAAGGGTGGTGTCATCTGCATATCTGAGGTTATTGATATTTCTCCCGGCAATCTTGATTCCAGCTTGTGTTTCTTCCAGCCCAGCGTTTCTCATGATGTACTCTGCATATCAGTTAAATAAGCAGGGTGACAATATACAGGCTTGACATACTCCTTTTCCTATTTGGAACCAGTCTGTTGTTCCATGTCCAGTTCTAACTGTTGCTTCCTGACCTGCATACAGGTTTCTCAAGAGGCAAGTCAGGTGATCTGGTATTCCCATCTCTTGAAGAATTTTCCACAGTTTATTGTGATCCACACAAAGGCTTTGGCATAGTCAATAAAGCAGAAATAGATGTTTTTCTGGAACTCTCTTGCTTTTTCGATGATCCAAGGGATGTTGGCAATTTGATCTCTGGTTCTTCCGCCTTTTCTAAACCAGCTTGAACATCTGGAAGTTCATGGTTCACAAATTGCTGAAGCCTGGCTTGGAGAATTTTGAGCATTACTTTACTAGTGTGTGAGAAGTGCAATTGTGCGGTAGCTTGAGCATTCTTTGGCATTGCCTTTCTTTGGGATTTGAATGAAAATTGACCTTTTCCAGTCCTGTGGCCACTGCTGAGTTTTCCAACTTTGCTGGCATATTGAGTGCAGCACTTCCACAACATCATCTTTCAGGATTTGAAATAGCTCAACTGGAATTCCATCACCTCCACTAACTTTGTTCATAGTGATGCTTTCTAAGGCCCACTTGACTTCAAATTCCAGGATGTCTGGCTCTAGGTGAGTGATCACACCATCGTGATTATCTGGGTCGTGAAGATCTTTTTGTACAGTTCTTCTGTGTATTCTTGCTACCTCTTCTTAATATCTTCTGCTTCTGTTAGGTCCCTACCATTTCTGTCCTTTATTGAGCCCATCTTTGCATGAAATGTTCCCTTGGTATACCTAATTTTCTTCAAGAGATCTCCAGTCTTTCCCATTCTATTGTTTTCCTCTATTTCTTTGCATTGTTCACTGAGGAAGGCTTTCTTATCTCTCCTTGCTATTCTTTGAAACTCTGCATTCAAATGGGTATATCTTTCCTTTTCTCCTTTGCTTTTCACTTCCCGTCTTTTCACAGCTATTTGTAAGGCCTCCTCGGGCAGCCATTTTGCTTTTTTGCATTTCTTTTTCTTGGGGATGGCTTGATTCCTGTCTGCTGTACAATGTCACAAACCTCCATCCATAGTTTATCAGGCATTCTGTCTATCAGATTTGCTGCTTCTGCTGCTGCTGCTGCTAAGTTGCTTCAGTCATGTCCGACTCTGTGTGACCCACCAGGCTCCCCCATCCCTGGGATTCTCCAGGCAAGAACACTGGAGTGGGTTGCCATTTCCTTCTCCAATGCATGAAAGGGAAAGTGAAAGTGAAGTCGCTCAGTCGTGTCTGACTCGTAGCGACCCCATGGACTACAGCCTACCAGGCTCCTCCTTCCATGGGATTTTCCAGGCAAGAGGACTAGAGTGGGCTGCCATTGCCTTCTCTGTCTATCAGATCTAGTCCTTTAAATCTATTTCTCACTTCCACTGTATAGTCAAAAAGGATTTGAATTAAGTCATACCTGAATGGTCTAGTCGTTTTCTCCACTTTCTTCAATTTCAGTCTCAGTTTGGCAATAAGGAGTTCATGATCCGAGCCACAGTCAGCTCCCAGCCTTGTTTTTGCTGACTGTATAGAGCTTCTCCATCTTTGGCTGCAAAGAATATAATCAATCTTGATTTCGGTGTCGACCATCTGGTGATGTCCATGTGTAGAGTCTTCTCTTGTGTTGTTGGAAGAGGGTGTTTGCTATGACCAGTGCGTTTTCTTGGCAGAACTCTATTAGCCTTTGGCCTGCTTCATTCTGTACTCCAAGGCCAAATTTGCCTGTTACTCCAGGTGTTTCTTGACTTCCTACTTTTGCATTCCAGTCCTCTATAATGAAAAGGACATCTTTTTTGGTGTTAGTTCTAGAAGGTCTTGTAGGTCTTCATAGAACTGTTCAACTTCAGCTTTTTCAGCATTACTGGTCGGGGCATAGACTTGAATTACCGTGATATTGAATGGTTTGCCTTGGAAACGAACAGAGATCATTCTGTCTTTTTTGAGACTGCATCCAAGTACTGCATTTCGGACTCTTCTGTGACTATGATGGCTACTCCATTTCTTCTAAGGGATTGCTGCCCACAGTAGTAGATATAATGGTCATCTGAGTTAAATTCACCCATTCCAGTCCATCTTAGTTCACTGATTCCTAGAATGTCAGTGTTCACTCTTGTCATCTCTTATTTGACCACTTCCAATTTGCCTTGATTCATGGACCTAACATTCCAGGTTCCTCTGTTATAAATATTGGTTGAGAGAATAGGGATGCCTGCAGAGGCTTTGAAAGTGGCTAAGAAGGCACAAATTTTTCTTTGTGTTTACAGCAATGCTTAGGAGAAAAAGCAGGCTAAGCAAACATCTTGTGTGCATAGACCACATAGAAATTATATCTCTGTACCTGAAATGAAGGCACTGGATTTAATGATAAACTCCATGAAGTAAATTTCTGTCTTCCAGGTGAATAATAATCAAAGAAGCCAGAAAATCACATCGTAACCCATATCATATACATTTTCTTAGAGGAAGTACAGGTACTTACTGAATCCAAGAGTTCAATTACCTCAGGGTTTATAGAAATGACAATCAACTATTAAACTCATTTCAAAATTTGGTTATCATAAGTCAATCCAATCTGGCCAAGCACTTCTAAGTATATCATAAATTTTCAGTTTATAGTTCTAGGAAAACAGTGTTGGGCTTAGACCTGTAATGACTCACCCAGGCTACTAGTCCCATGGGAGGCCCTAGTGGGAAAGTGAGATTTCTAAGTGACATCTCTTATCTTGCTTCACTTGAGACACAATATTTACCTAATGAAATATTAGGTATTATGTAGCCGTTAAAATAAATAGATAATTATATGTAAGTATTTAAATGAAATACTACATTTATCTGAAATACTATCATGTAAAAAGGAAACCTCAAAGTCATGTAATCACAATTATACATACACATATAATGCAAATGTTTGTGTACCCGCCCCCAGAGTATGACAGACTATAATGGAATTAAAAATGGTTGCTGCTTAAGAATGATTGGATTCTTGGATATTCTTAGCTTCATTCCCAGTTTCTTGCAAAGTTGACCTAAGTATAAACCCAAGTTTCAGGAAGAAAAACTAGTAAAGCACAATTCAGCTTCCTGGATTTAGGTAGAAGACACACAACAGACTCCCTGAAGCACAACCAAGGCAAAAATGAAATGGCTACATACAGTTCAACCTGATGTCTCTGACCCTCCCTAACCGAGGGAATGAAGGAAGTTGACTGTAATTACTGTAGTAATTGTTTAACAAAAATCTGATGAATAGACTTCTCCAGCTTTTCTCATGCAGAATGAGAGAGAATTAGCTGTGTGTTCTTCTCTGACAGATACCCTGCTCTCAGACTTTCTTTTTCCATCACCCCTGCTCTCACAGTACTTAAAGCTACACAAAAGTAAGGTCACAGAACACCTACTCCAGGTCCTGAAGATTGCAATTCGGATGCCGAAAGGCATCACACAGAAGCTTTACTCCATCATCTTGTAGGCAGTTTGACCCCAGATCCAGATGCATCAGGCTCTTGTTGTGTAGGAGAGAGGTTGAGAGACATTCACTGCTGAGTGAAGTGAAATGGCAGCGCCTCAGCCTGTGGGAAGGACAACGTGAGGAAAGATGGAATCACTGCTCTACTACTTAGATTTGTACAACTTTGAAGAGGTTTCTAATCCCCTATCTTCTTGCCAACCCTCCATCCATCTCAGATCAAATACCCTCCTTCCTCATTGCCTCTTTGGCTGTCTCACTTGGGATCCTTAGGTTTGTGCCAAATTTGGCTTCAAACTGGATTCTTGTTCTTCAGAATTTTTCTTACTAAAAAGACCATGCTAACTTCCCTACATTGTACATAAATATAGTATCCTATTGCAGAAGTAGCTCTGTGGAGCAGAGGAGCAGGCAAATGGAGTAGAATTGGAGGAATCATAATTAAATGAGGACTTTCTGTACATATTAAATGTGGCATTTCCAATAAGAAGGGGAAAGATACATTATGCCATAAATGATTTAGGGACATTTAATGTCCTTTACTTTATGTAGGGGACATTTAATGTCCCCTAATATGTAGGGCAAAGTAAATTTAAATCTTATGACAAAATTAATTTGGAATAAATGTTAAAAATTAAGCCACGGTGGCTCAAATGGTAAAGAATCTGCCTGCAATGTGGAAGACCTGTGTTCAATTCTTGGGTTGGGAAGATCCCCCGGAGAAGAGAATGGCTACCCACTCCAGCATTCTGGTCTGAAGAATTCCATGGACAGAGGAGCCCAGCAGGCTGACTTTCACAAGCCATAATGAGTATGAAAAAGATGACAGAAGTAGGTTTTTTTTAAACGTATTAAACAATTCTATTAAGTCATGAAGGGGAAGATAATTCAACTTCATGAAAGTTTTAAACTTCTATATTCTAAAAATAATCATAAAGAAAGTTAGAAATACAACAGGTAAGTTATTTATAATATATAAAAATAATAGTGATAATGTATATGTGACATTAATAATCATAATAGATATAACAAAAAAAAATCAGGGGAAAACTGAGCCTAGGAAGAAGAAATTTCTAGAATAGTAGAAACCAAAAAATTTGAAAAGATGTTCAACACAAATCATTTTTAAAGTTATTTTCAACTAATTAATGTCGATAAAGACTCTTGCATAGGTTGGTGCAGAAGTAATTGCGGGTTTTGCATTGTTGAAATTTGCCATTTGATATTGGAATACGTTCTTAAATAAATGTGATCATGTTATACATCCTTTTAATGCACATTTCTCACTTTATGTTTTTTTGCTAATGACTTATTAATTGCTGGTTATTTTATATTTATTTTAGACTATGGAATTGATGTTAGACAAAAAGCAAATTCAAGCAATTTTCTCATTTAAGATCAAAATGGATCATAAAGCAGCAGAGACAGCTCACAACATCAACAACACATTTGGCCCAGGAACTGCTAATGAATGTACAAGTGCAGTGGTGGTTCAAGAAGTTTGTGCAAAGGTGACAAAAGCCTCGAAGATGAGGAGCATAGTGGCTGGCAATCATTGAAGCTGATCCTCTTACAACTACATGAGAAGTTGCCCAAGAACTCAGTGTCAACCATTCTATGGTCATTCAGCATTTGAAGCAAATTGGAAAGGTGAAAAAGTTCGATAAGTGGGTGCCTTGTGAGCTGACCAAAAATCAAACAAAATCATTGTTTTGAAGTGTTGTCTTCTCTCATCCTATGCAACAACACGAACTCACATACTTCTCACATTACCTAATAGCAATGAACAGTATAGTCACATCATAACCCAGCCATACCATGGAATACTGTCTTTGTTTAATGGTAGTGATACATATTTAACTGTTTGGAGCCCAGAATATAGAGTTGGATGGGTGGGCTTTAATTCTAAATACATCATTTTCTTGTAAGCATTATGCAAGTTGCATAACCTTTCTAAGCCTCACAATCCTCACCTATTCAGTGAGGCACTTAGAACTCAGGTGACCAATTTGACACCAGTGGGTACTTCTGTGCAGGTTAAACAAATTTTGCACAGGGCCCAGCACAGAGTAGGGTAACAATAAATGGCAACTATTAATATCATCACTCTCATCATCTTCATCATTGTAGACAACAGGGAAAAAGCAAGGGACATGATATGTCCATAATATTTTCCTGGTTTAAATATATTTCAAAATGTATATTACATGGGAATGAGGAAAACTAGTAGACACTAGGACTTCCCTTGTGGTCCAGTGGCTAAAACTCTGCACTCTCAACACAAGGAGCCTGGGTTTGATCTCTGGTCAGGGAACTAGATCCCACAAGCTGCAACTAAGAGTTCACATGCTGCAATGAGGATCGAAGGTCCCGAATGCCACGACTAAGACCCAGCACAGGCAAGTAAATAACAATAAATATATATATTTTTAAAAAATTCGTAGACACTTACACTAGGCTCTGTAGAATGCACTGTGGATGTTTCAAGGCCTCGCTCACAAGCTTTACTCCACCATCTCCCAAGATGTTGTCCGCCAAGCATAAATGTGTCAGCCTTTTGTTGCTGATGAGAACCAAAGACAGATCCTCACAAGCAGCTACTGTGAGGCCACAGCTTTCTAAGCTGAAGCAGAAACACAGATGTGGAGGGTCAGTCAAGTCCCAATGTGCATGCTTCTCTCCCCTTTTAGAAGGAAGTTAGCTGGTACTAACAACCCCTACATCTCTACTATAGAAGCAACCTCATCAAACCTACTTAAATCATGCATTCCACTGCAGCCATGGACAAGGTACGGTGAAACAAAATACAAGAGGACAGAGAAGAAGCCTGGAAAAGAATGAAAATAAGACGTCTATCATAAACAAAAGAAATGTCTAAAAGTCAAGTGAAAGGGGGAAGGAGGTAGGAGGAGGAGGTCATCCAGGATTGACAAATGAGCCAATTAATGTCAAGACCCAGTTTCCCCACTCAGTTCATAATTATAAGTTACAAAAAAAACTGAACAAGATGTCTCTGTAGAAAACAGTACAGAAAGACTCACGACAGTTTCTCCAGGTTACACTTTGGATGCATTAAGCCCTCGCACAATAGCTTCACTCCATCATCCAATAGATTATTAGTTGACAGATTCAGAGATAACAGGCTCTGGCTTCTCACGAGAGCCTTAGAGATATTTAGACAACAAACTGTAGTTAGGTCGCAGGATTCCAAGCTGGAAACGATACAGAAAAATAGAAATGACCACTTCTCAGAGAAGAATTATAAACCCAACTCACTCAGCCACAGGGTGTGGTTTCCCGGTCTTTGGGACCTGTTTTGAAAACCCAGCTTCCCTACACAGAATGAGAGTGATTTATCTAAAGCACAGGGCTCTGACAGACAGTTAGGAAGGGGAGGGTAGGAAGCTGGTCTCTCCCATCCCTACCTCCCCAATTCCCTACAAAATATGTATGAACGCGTTCAAAAAAGTATTTCTAAATAATAATCTTTTTTTTTTTAATCTTGGGGGAATTTCTTTTAACAACAACATGAAGCAGGTAGACTGAAGGATGGCTGTATCCTTGCACACTTTGACTTCTGAAACAGAATTGAGATGGGCAGGAAACCAGGGGTGAAAGCTGAAACAACCATAAACTACCGTCAAGAGTTCATTTATTCATGGCAGCCAACCTGTGTTTTCTGAGTAACTCTGTCCTTAACAGTGAAAATAAGAAGTAAATTAGAAATAAAATTAAGTATTTCTTACAATAAAAGAGGAAGGGAAACAACAAGACAATAAGAAGTGCATATATATGGAATTTGAAAGATGGTAACGATAACCCTATATGCGAGACAGAATAAGAGACACAGATGCATGGAACAATTTTATGGACTCTGAGGGAGAAGGTGAGGGTGGGACGTTCTGGGAGAATAGCATTGAAACATGTATATTATCATATGTGAAACAGAACACCATTCCATGTTCGATGCATGAGACAAGGGCTCAGGGCCGGGGCAATGGGATGACCCAGAGGGATGGGATGGGGAGGGAGGTGGGTGGGGGGTCCAGGAAGGGGAACACATGTAAACCCATGGCTGATTCATGTCAATGTATGGCAAAAACTATTACAATATTGTAAAGTAATTAGCCCCCAACTAAAATAAATAAATTTATAAAATAAAAAAAAAAAAAAAAAGAAGTGCATGTAGAACACTTATTTTTAGAGACTCGTATTTAGATACAACTTGGGCTTTAGACGTGGCTGAGAGTAATGTCAGCTATTGGTAAGCAGAGTCAGGCAGCAGCATTCCTAGAACTCGGACTTGTTGCACTTATTCCCTTTAATCAAGGACTTATCAACTTGAGTCCCTTGAGAATTGGGTCTCTACATCAAAATCAGGGTACAATCTACGCTCCTAGAATAAGTATCTCAGTTCAAGAGGTGGTCAGGGTAGAATTTTATCTGATGGAAGCTGCTACAGCTTCATTCATGAGTTGAGGCCCAGTGGAGTTAAGCTCTCCTGTGCTACGGGATTACGGTAAGAAAACTGCCACTCGAAAGGCATCACCCAAGAAAGCCACCATTCCTCAGTGAGGAGGACCTGCTGTCCTAGAGCATGAACTCTTGGGGAGCTCAGAACAGCTGTCTGAGTGTATTTTTCTTTTCTAAAAATGCGTGCTGTTTAATTTGAAGGTTATTTCTTGTTGTTGCTGAGTGTGAGATGAGTTATCTGACACTAACTAGGAATTGAGGTACAGCAGAATGGAGTTGTTGCTAAAGCAGAATGGTTGCAGAAGTTGTCTGTTAGCTACATAGAGGCCGAATGTACCACAGGTGCCAGGGAAATGGTGCTCACAAGAGAAAGGGCCTTTACGTTAGTGGGATAGGCTTCACGGGCCTGTTCTAAAGCAAGGTAAATCATGGGATAAGTTAATCTGTTCCAAAATTTGAGACTTAAAATGTTTATGGGACTTCTCCCTGATTTTACTAAAGTGAGAAATAAAAAGGCACACATGGATTTTTGGATCACATAAGGTTTTCCATTTCTTTAACAATAAATCTAAATTAAAGAACTTAAATCTCTTACAGTTCTCTTATAGATCAAATTATTATGCTAATATTTACAAGACTATAAATATAAATCTGTGTGTATAATTTAAATAAGTTAAATGACATCTTTATAATTTTATAAATCTTAGAATCAGATAATATTATAAACATCATGACATCTGGGTCAAGCTTTGAGATATAAGACTGGTTTGCTAAATTCGTAGTTACTAACAGTGATTATACTATCCTTAATGTTAAATATATTTTCTAAACCTACTCATTGATTTTGGAAGCTCAAAGTAATGTAACATTTTAAGAATTAGTAATGTGTGCTTATCTAAAGACATATACAGAATTAAACTTCAAAGACAGAAAATAAATTACATTCTTACAATAATATGTTACCATTTCTTGTTCATATTACTCAAATTATAATAGCAAAATCTTACAGTTCCCTTATAGATCAAATAATTCCCCCAAATCAATGAATTGTCTTATAGCCCATATTATTTGCATTTTAAAAGCTAGGGCTTAAATGTTTAAATGTTACTTCATTTAAACCTTATTTGGGGTGATTATGAAGCTGTATAAACATACGTATGAAGGTTTATTAAAACTGATGAATGAAAGAGATTTTTATAAAAGAGAAGAGAGGATTGGTAGTTCAGTTTTCAAGTCTCTGTCTACTGTATCACCTATGCATGTGGCAGAACTTCTAGTTTCAAAGTGTATACTCTCACTTTGCCAAAGTCTGTGCATGTTTATCATGACTCTTTATGCTTTGAGCACTTCATAACTGTAAACAATTGTAATAAACTGCAAGTTCCTCAATCCTGGAAAAGCAAACATTTCTACTGGACCATATGCACTCTACCTATTAATATTATAAATTATTCTATTCTACTTAATAATAGAGCCAAGACTGTGGATATTTGACATTCTCAAGTACCTTCCGTTTATATTTGGCAACTAGTCAGTTTCTTCCAGCAACCATTTTATATGCTCCCTTTCTAGAATGTTAGTCCTCTAACTCAAAACCTTTGAAGATCTAAGGGGTGTTTTGCATTTATACCATTTTGGCATTCTTCAGGTGGCTGTTTGGTGGAACCAACAATTGCTCCCTCACCTTGCCTGTAACCACAACAGCAGAGTATAGGCAAACTAAGACAGGATTCTGGGCACAATTAGGCAGTAAATGCATGTCCAAGATTCCCCTTCCCATGTGTTCAACATATTTTAAGACTACCCTGTTATCACAATGTGGAAGAAGTTATTAAGACAGGGAGACTAGATCTTTCTCCTCTTGTGGGGGAAAACCTTTGGTAAATATCAGAGTGAAATAGTCACATGAAAATTAGTGATTGTGTGTACCTTTCCAATATGTTCACTTGCAAGGGCTGATATTAGTCTCTTTACAATTCAAATCGTTTTAAAACACTTCATTTCTAAATTTGCCAAGTCCCTGTAGCAAGTGGGGATCATATTTGGTGAAACAGACTGGCAAAGACCCACTAATTTATCAACACTTTTGCTTCCCACATCATCTACATTCAGCAGGGAGATTAAAACTTCAAAATGCAATTCTAAAATGTTAAGCTCAGCATGATCTATGCCTAAACTAGACAATCGTGACCACTCAAGCTGTTTCTAACTCTCGAGGCCTAAAGCAAACACAGAACTGGAGTTTTTCCTAGGAGACTGATTACTTCCCAGTGGCCACCCACACTGGGAGAACACCCAGTCCTACAGAATATAGTGTTAGACAATTTACAAAGCTCTGATGACTTCTGCCTCCAAACATTCTATGCACTGGTGCAAGAGCCCTGTAATAGTTGACTCAGAAATGGTTTCCTATTTGAAAGTCTAGTAATTGGGCCAACATCAAGGTTCATCAGTGGAATTCCTTATTCAAATCTCAACTGATGAAAGGAATCTTATCAAGTCCTGCTAATCTGTCAAGTGCCAAGGCATTTTTCTTGGATCCATGGCTCCCACTACAAGAAAACATCATTCCCTCCATTTAACAACTCTTTGCTGCTAATATGTTTTATGCTTGGATAGAGGAGAAATTTCCTCAAAATGACCTAAAATGTCCTTGTAGTCGGTAAAACCAATACCCTAGGCTGGCCTGCTGACAGCTGAACTCTACACATGATCAAGAATTAACCAACAACTTTCCAGATATCTTGTGAATTTCTTCCCGTAGAAACTGGTGAGACTTTAAAAAATCCCAATGATATTTTTGCCTATTGTTGAAAAGAAGGTCTTGTTTCAGATTTCACTTGTTTTTTTTCCACATAGATTATAATTTGCTTCCCACAAATACAGCCTTACCTTGGCCCTTCATGTATCAAGGTTCAGTCTTGCTCCCCTGAACTGAACCTAGGGATTTCAAAAACTTCTAAGGTAAAACTTACTGTAATGATTTTTTGTTTTTCTTTTTTGGTTGTTTTTATTTTGTCAGAAGTTGATTTAAGTGCCTTTCCTTGGAAAATAAGATCTTTCTTGAAATCTGTTACACAATGTGGAGACCAAGTATGACTGCTAACCTTCTCGCTTTTGTAAAGAAAGGCAATCAGGCCTGTCAGTAGTGGGTGAAAACTAGCAAGTACCGTGACAGCTGCTGCGCTGTTCTCCCTCAACTTTCTGACCTGGTCACTGTGTTGCAATTATAAGGTAAGGGGGATTCATTATCCAAAATTAAGTTAAAAAAATTTAGTCCACCACAGCATTGCACACCCCATCCCACTGTCGGTGCATTCTTTTCTGTGAGAGTTCAAAGATACAGTGAGCATGCCTGCATTTAAATATGGGAAACTTAACAAATTCTGGGTCTGCTCCCATTTTTTTCCCCCTGACTTAGAAGATGGAGACACAGAGAGCTATACAATGACAGAGTTCTTCAGTGGGGGAGGTGGGAGGAGTTGTAAGTCCTGTCGGGAGAAAAGAAGCCTAAATCTATTAATCCCTGCTATTTCGTATCAGGAAAGTAAATTTAAGTTAGACCAAAGAATAGCGAGTCCAGGCTGTAAGAGTCTATTTGGACAGACAAAAGTCTCAATTATAAACACACACACACAAAAAAAACTCATGACTTACCTTAGATTCTGCAGTTTACAGTCTGGGTGTTTCAAGGCTTCACATAATGACTTCACTCCATCATCCCCTATATCACTCCCTTTCAGGTCAAGATGTATCAGATTCTGATTGTGAGTCAAAGAACTCGAGATACCCTGACAAACGTCAGGGAAAGTAGTAAATCTCAACCTTCAGAAGAAAAAATACATAGGAGAGATTACATCATCATCTCTGTCCCTGATTACAACATCCTTTTCTATTCAAGCCCAGCTCTTAGACACTGTCTAACTATTTCTGCCATCTCTTATCTGACACTAGGTTTCTCATATTCCAGGTCAAGATCATACACTCAGGATTCAGCATGCTGCCTAGGAAAAAGACCAGGTTATGACTTAGATGTCCATTATATCTTGACAACCAACACTCTCAATTTTTTTTAACCTTGAAGGAAAAGAAGGTGTAACATAAGGAAAGCAGAAGACGGTTGTTTTTTTTTTTTAACTCTTTAGTTTCAGGAACGATGACCAAATACTATTGAGGTTATTCCAAAATACTACAGTTACAACATTAATTCACAACATTAATCCTTTAAATAAGCCAACGTGAGTTCACAGTTAATATCAACTATTTGATATGCATAATTAGCAAAATACATTTTTTCAAAATATTTCTTGTCATCTCATGGGCTTTGTTAGGTGTAGAGAGAGAGACAGCTTAAAGCAAAATATGAAGTAAGTTGGCCAATTTTTTAATTTCCATCTCCTAACTTTGTCAGAGACTTAAGACTAGGTCCTCTAGTGCCACTGCTGGCTCCAAATGCCCAGTATGGTCATACTTCTCACTAACCATTCAGAAACCTCTGTGATATCATCTCCCTTCACTTTTGCAGATCACTCACCCTTCACCCTCACCCCCCATCCAGCCAAGCACACCAAAAGAATAAAGCTTTATACCCATTTAGAGTGTTAGGTATCATCATACAGCAAAGGTGCCTAATGCACTCACTAAACATAAGTTGAAAGTACAATCCCCTTGTCAGAAAAAGGGATTTGAGTAAGTAAGGTGACACTAAGGTGAGAAAGACTGAGAGCTGTCTTCATGGTGCTGTCTCCCATAAGAGTCTCTCACATTCTAAAAGAGGGGGCCATTTAACCCCAGAGAAGACACTGCATGCTGCATTGCCTCAGTTTTGTCTGACTCTTGGCAACCCCTTGGACCGTAGCCCAGCAGGCTCCTCTGTCCATGGGATTCTCCAGGCAAGAATCCTGGAGTAGGTTGCCATGCCCTCCTCCAGGGGATCTTCCCGACCCAGGGATAAAACCCATGTCTCTTATATCTCCTGCACTGGCAGGCAGGTTCTTTACCACTGGCACCAACTGGGAAGCCCAAGTATTAGCTGTTGTTGAGATTTGAGTTGGTGGCATCCAGTGAAGGGACACTGTGGGGGAGATGAATGCAGGTAAGTGAAAAGGACGTAACTACTTCATCATCACATATTGGCAAATGTCAACAACATTTATAAATATATGCTAACCAGACTTCATCTACTTACTTGAGATTCTAAGGGAAATATTTAGAGGGAAGCCTGTTTCCCAAAAAAAGAACATTCATCTCCAGTGCTAATGGAAACAACAAGTCTCAATTATTTGTTCAGCATTCACTACATGTTACTGAGCACCAATCAGGCCTCGGGCACTTTGATGGGCATTGAATACAGAAAAAAATAGGATCAGTTCCAGCTCCTGGTGGAGCCAACAGACAAGAGAGAGAGATGTGAACAAGCAAATGTAAAAAAGTGGTAGGGTATCTGAAATCAAATGAAGATATAAAAATTTTGAAAAGGAAATAGCAAATGTTGGAAAGGATGAGGAGCAGGTGGAATGCATATACGATGCATGCAAGATTATAAAATGGTAAAACCACTTTGAAGAACTAGTTGGGAATTTTTTTTTAAGTTAAATATACATCTATGAGCTAACAATTCCATCCCTAGGTATTAGCCCAAGAGATAAGAACATGTCATAAAAAAGGTTGGTACAAAATATTCATAGACGCCTTATTCATAACAGCCATAAACTGGAAACAATCCAGAGATCTATTAACAAGAAAATGAGTAAGCAAGTTGTAGTATATCATTACAAGGGAATGCTAATCAGTAATTAAAAGAAACGAATGATTGAAACATGCAATAACATGAATTCCAAAAAAACATTTTGTTGAGCAAAATAAGATGAACACAAGAAACACATACTGTATGAATCAATCTAAATGAGTTCCCAGAACAGACAAAGCTAACGTACAGTCACAGAGGTCAGAAAGTGGTTGTCTTTAGGACAGGACAGAGTGAGAGAAGTAAACAGAGAAAAGACTACATGGAAACTTTACGAGGTGAGGGAATTATTCTCTATCTTGTTTTGGGTATTTGTTACAAAGGTGTATGCAACTGTCAAAACATAATGAACTAAACACTTAATATCTGTGCATTGTATTGAATGGGGAAAAAATGGTATGTTCTGGAACTTGTCTTTGAAAATGCTTTGTTGACCTGCCTAGGATGCCTTAGTTCTATGTTCCTCTTTATCTAGAAAATTCCTAATCAAGGCTCAAAAACCCAGGTCAACCACTTCTACACTCTGTGCAGTTTTCCATAGAAAAAGTTACTTATGCTCCCACAACTCCAGATGTTTCCACAGTTGGTGTTCTTAGAGTATTTTATGCAGTAGGTTTTAATTTCTGTTTACTACTAGTTCCCCTTAATAAGTAGAAGTGTGAAGTGGGATAAAGAAAGTAGAATAACTCCGTTACATTTTCTCACGCCAGACTTACCGTAGTTTTTGTAGTTTACAGTTTGGGTGCCTTAGTTCTTGATTAAACATCTTCATTGCTGATTCATCAAGGCTGCTGTGACACAAGATCACTTCTCTCAAGTGTTCATTTGTATGAAGCACGGAACAGAGGTCTCGCCACCAATGAAAAATGCGGCTGCCAGCCCTTTGCCTAAATGATTAGAAAAAGAAAAGACCAACAAATCTGTTTCAGCTCAGGCTACTCTCAGAAGATGATACTGAGTGAAAGCAAGCATCCTCTGTTATTCAGTTATGAGTAACTCAAAGGAGTGGTTGGAATTTGGAATCTATATACCTCAATTCCCAGAGGAAAGGCAGAGGGAGAAAGGGCACTTATAGGAAAACAAATGGCTTTTTGGTAAGGTAAACGGGCCCCTCAGAGGAGAGACTGAAGATATGATGGTGATAATAATGTCTGAGTGTGGTGCCAACTGCTGTTTTCACAAAGACAAGATTAGAGTGACTCTGGGGAGGGGATTTATGACAGCTAATTTAAAAAGCTGAGATCTTTTGGAAGGCTCTGCTTTTAAGCAAATAAGGAATTTTGGGAACTCAAATGCCTTCAATTCAAAATAATTCTTTTGTAAAAACTGCATATTTTGAAATGGCAATACAGTGATCCACTTCACTACTCAATAAATATTGGTTCCCCCACGTTTTGTTTAAATTGGGATGAATGACATTGCAAAGGGGTGGTCTCTACATCACTCAGGGTCTTAAATTTGAGAAAACTTAAATTTGAGATTGCAGTGGTAAATCATTCATGCAGACATTCAAGTGCTTACTGCATACTATGTATAAAATGGTGAACAAGACAGAGATCCCGCCCTTGTGAGGTTTACAATGTAGTTATGTTATAAAATAGGCTGAGGTCACCTATAATGTCTCTTAAAAAAACACGGGATTCTCGGTCTCTTATTTTCACAATGGCAACTCTATAGATAACACTATAACATAGACAAGGGAAAAGTAGCACAAAGACTAGCAATACAGTTGCTAAAATTCCTTCCTAATACTTATTATTAGGCATAAAATATATTCTAATGCTCTGGGTTCAATCATGTCTTCTAAAAGTAGAACTATGAAGTCAGAATTAAGAAAACTGACTGCAGGTGATTACTCACAACTCCCTAAGGACAGGAAAGGTCATAGCATCCCAGCCTACAATTCCTGCTCCCACAGTTCCAAGAGAAATGAAATGCATGTTCTCATAGGAGGAATACATTTGTGTGTAATGGCAACGAGAAAACTTGGGTAAAGTTGGAAAACCAAATACCTATAATCAGGTGTGTAACCTCAATCAGATGTGTAACCTCAATCAAGTTATGTTCCTTCTTGGTACCTTAGTTTTTTACAAGTAAAATGGAAATAATAGCATCTACGTAGGATTGTTGGAGACTAAATGAGCTGGGACTTAGAGGGATATTGGGTATGTGTTAAGCAAATGTTAGCTATTATTTGATCTGTGCTTGAATCAATAAGTGATAACTGTACTCTAACTTTCTGGCTGAACTTCTCTGAATCTCAGTTTTATAATCTTAAAAATAATTTGAAATATGGTTTTGACCAGCATTAACCTGGATAACACGTTAAATACTGTGTGATTATATAGCTGTGTGCCACATAGTAAGCCCTCAATCAATTAAATCTGGAACTGATACCATAGTTCAAGAGAGAAAAAGTAACTTGAGAAAGGAGAGAGGGTAAAATAATATGCATAAAATGCTGAAAGTGCATTTAGTCTTTCAAAACATTCCTTCAGCACCTACTATTTCTTCTCTCACTATTTAGGGTGTTAAAGGGCTAAGTCTTTCATGCAAAGGCCAAACTATATCAAGGTAATAGGGAAGGTGAGTGAGGTCAGTAAAGTGAAACAGCCCAGACAAATGACCTATGTACTCTGGGTTCAGCAAGAAATTCCTGGTCCCTAATTTTTTTTTTAAAGAATATATTATAGTGGATGGAAGTTAGCACTGTGCTGCCTCCCTCCTTGAGAACTGAAACACTCATTCCCTAGTTGCTGGAAGCTCTCAGCCAAGTGCTTCTCTTGGGATTGCCCTCAGGCCAAGACAGCAACTGCAGGCACATTTTTGCCCATTCCTCACCAGTAGCTGTGACTGGTCAATAGGGGGTTTCAGTACCTGGCCTCCTTGTCTCAAGGTGGGACAATCCTGAAAAGTTATCCTGGCTCTGGGACCTCAGTTAAACAACTCCTCCCCTCCCTCTGACAACATCTCCGTCCTTCACTCCCTTGCAGGGCACTTCCAGGGCACTGACCTAACTCACTTACCAAGCTTCAGGTGGGAAGCTTGAGTTTAACATCTTCTTCTCAAATACCTCAGTTACCATCAGCTTCATGGTCCGTAAATACTGGCAGTGCTTCAGGCAGAATGAAGACAAAAGCAGATGGATTTCCTCACAAATATTAATGACAACATTTTGGAAATATCTCATTGCCTGGCTTACAAATACTTCATCTTGAGTCTCATACAAGTGGAAAAACAACTCCAGAAAAACCAGGTGTGATGGAAGCTGTTCACTGTTTCCCAGCGTTTCCATCCACTGAAGTATCTTCCATTTCACCTCTAGTGACAGTGTACAGTTAAAAGTTTCCTCCAGTTGTTTCATCCGATCTTCATTCAAAAGGCCAAACAAAAAGCATTTCATCTGTAGCAAATGGGGGTCTTTATAACTGCTGCTTTCAAGCACCAGCTCCAAATTTTCAAAAGACTGAAGGGAATCGTCCCTGGTGCCCCAACTGCCTTGCAACACATAGAACATTGCTGCAAAAAACTCCTGAATGTGTAGGTGGGTGAACACATAGCAGTTTTCATACTCCGTGTCCTTTTGAAGAATATTTGTGTCTAGGAAAATTGAAACATCAGATTTCACTAACCCATGTCTTCTGAGGTTTTCCTTATAAAATACATATGTCATAGTCCATACTCCTTTGGCAGCCAAGTGGCACAGGCTCCTCAGTTGGGTTTGGCTGGGTACACCAGGAAAGCTTCTATCTACTTGTGTCAACAAGCTAGAGATAGAGCAGGCAAACAGAGAAGTGGTTGTCTTGCAAGTCGGTGTGATATCACCACCCTTTTCCATTTGCTGCTCCAGACAATTACAAACGACCCAGCACACTGCGGGGACTTTGCACATGCTAAAAAGCATCACATTGTTTCTTAGGGAACTGAATACTTGCAAGGCCCAACTCTGGTCTTCAAAAAACTGGTAAATATATTCCTGTCTTGCATCCTCAGACATACCTAGTAACTGTATAGAACGCTGATTCTTCAACAAAGGCTTTAGTTTCCTCCAAGCTGTGAGTTTTGTCGTCACCAACAAGGACGACTCAGGGAGCATCACTTTTCTCAGCAAACTACTCATGAGGAAGGACACAGGGTGTACTTGGGTCCAGTCTGCACACAGCACAAACTCAGGTTCCTCAAAGGCAAAGTTCAGTTCATCAAAACTATCAATAATAAAAAGGAGACTACTTGGCTGGGACATAATCCTTTCAATGGGACCTTCCGTGCTGGGCCAGTCCTTTGACAGCAACTGAACAAAGCTTCTCTCCCTCAACTGGTTAATTTCTCTTGCATTGAGATAAAAAACGTAGGTAAATTTCTGCTGGTAGAGGCTGCCCTGTGCCCAATCTAACATCATCATTCTCACCAATGTTGTTTTGCCTATTCCAGCAGCCCCTTGAAGGACCACCGTCTGTGGCTGCTCTTCGGTTCTAACATCTTCATCAAACAAACGTTCCAACAGTTCTCGGCCTTCCTGAGCAATTTCATGACAGAAATTTTCAGATTTCCCAAGCAAAGTGTTCTTATCTAACATAATGCGGAATTTTTCCCTTATTTGAATTCTGTATTCTGCTCCATCACCTAAGTCAGTTAGAAGGGAGATTGAAAAAAAAAAGATACACATGATCAAAATTAATTCTATGATTTGCAATGCTAAGAATATTGGACACAGAGTAGGAGTGATACAGGCTGAAATCAAAGCACAGCTGGTTTAGATGAGAAAAGAATGTAAATAAAACAAAGATATTCCTGTGGGTTTAAAACACACATTATAAATTGTGGGAAAAAAAAGAATTGACAATGCAGAAATTTATGATGGAAAATAAAAATTAGATTCATTCCAGAAGTATTTTTTCTTCTTTGTACTTCTATAGAGAAAAAAAAAAAAGGTATGTATGGAAAACAGAGCCATTCTCCAGATAAAAAGAGAACATAGGAAACAATTAACAATAACAGCCAGAGAGGATCTGAAGACAGATCTGAATCTATAGATCAAAGTAATCTGCTTTATACAGATAAAACATTAATGGGCATGAACAGTTGCAAACATGTTTCTCAAGGAGCAAGAGGGTTGAGCCCCACACTGAGCTTCTCAGCCCTGGGGTCCTGCCCTAGGAAGATGAGCCCATGGAACATTTGGCTTTGAAGACAGCAGGGCTTACTTTCAGGAGAGCCAGGAAGGCTGTGAGAAACACACAATCTGCTCTTAAAGGGCACACACAAAATCTCACCTGTTGAGACCCAGAGTAGAGGCAGTAATATGAAAGGAACTTGAGTAAGTAGTTGATCTTAGAGAGCTTCCCAGCGAGGCAGAAGGCACCTAGGACTTACCCTCACATCACTGACAGCAGCCACTTTTGGAGTTGATTCTACCAGGAAAACACGGGTGCTGGCAAGAGCCATTTTGGAATCCTTCCCCTAGTTCATTAGCACCAGGACCCAGCCATGTCCACCAGCTAGTCAGCACTAGTCCCTGGGGCCCTACCTACCAGCAGGGAGACACTAGCTCCAAGATATCTTAGGCTCCTCAGTCAGCTTCCCCGGAATCCAGCCCAACCACCAGTGGGCCAGCAACGGCCCTGGAATCTGGCCTCATCTACCAGCTATAGAACCCCCAGGCCACAGCCAAACCTGGATCCGCCAAGCAGTGGGTCAGCATTAGCCCTGGAACCCCCCAGAGCTCCACAGCTGGTCACCTCTGGATCTGGCTCCACCCAACAACAGACCAGCCAGTCCTGGCACTCCTGTACTCCCAAAGCCAGGCACTTGTGATCCGGCCCTACCCACCACCAGGTCATACCAGACTGTGCAACCAGTCACAACATACCCCAACCCCACCCAATGGCAGGTCAACATCAGCTCTGGCAAACCTGGGCCTAAAGCCGGCCACAACCCAGCCCCACTCACCAGAGGGACAGCACCAGGACAGGGACTCCCCAGGCATGCAGCCAGCTCCTCTGAGCTCCGTTCCACCAGCAGCCAGTAGCCTCTGCACTAGGCAGGGCCTAGCAACCAACTGGACCAGGGGCCAGCCATGCCTACCAGTGTGTCCACGGTATCCCGCCCTGCCACAACAGAAGGACCCATGGGGCCTGCACAGGGGCCACCCCCAGAGCATATGGCTCTACTGACCAGGGGGAAGTGTGCTGCTGGGCCTCGTAGGACAGACCTACCTAATACACAGAAACAGGCACAAACACAAGGAGGCTAGAGAATATGCTGCTAAACAACCAATGGATCACCAAAGAAATCAAAGAGGAAATAAAAAAATACCCAGAGATAAATGAAAATGAAACTACAATGATCCAAATCCTATGGGATACGGCAAAAGCAGTTCTAAGAGGGAAGTTGATAGCAACAAAATCTTACCTCAGGAAACAAGAAAAATCACAAATAAACAACCTAACCTTATACCTAAAACTAGAGAAAGAAGAACGAACAAACATAAAAATAGAAGAAGGAAATAAATCATAAAGATTAGAGCAGAAATAAATGAAACAGAGATAAAGAAAACTATAGCCAAGATCAACGAAACTAAAAGCTGGTTCTTTGAAAAGACATACAAAATTGATAAACATTTAGACAGACTTGCCAAGAAAAAAGGGAGTGGGCTCAAATCAATAAGATTAGAAATGAAAAAGAAGAAATTACAAGGGACAGCATAGAAATAGAAAGGGTAAAACGAGACTACCACAAGAAACTATGTACCAATAATATGGACAGCCTGGAAGAAATGGACAAATTCTTAGAAAGATACAATCTCCCAAGATTGAACCAGCAATAAATAAAAAATACAAACAGACCAATCACAAGTACTGAAATTGAAACTGTGGATCATAACAGAAGTCCAGGACCATGGCTTCACAGGTAAATTCTATCAAACATTTAGAGAACAGTTAACATCTACCCTTCTGAAACAATTCGAAAAAATTTCAGAGGAAGTAATACTTCCAAAACTCATTCTATGAGGCCACCATTACCTTGATACCAAAATCAGACAAAGATCCCACAGAAAATTACAGGCCAATATCACCATTGAACATAGACGTAAAAACCCTCAACAAAATACTAGCAATCCAAATTCAACAACACATTAAAAGGATCATACACCATGATCAAGTGGGATTTATCCCCAAGGAGAGTTCAGTATCTGCAAATCAATAAGTGTGAGACACTGCATTAACAAATACTAAAAATCACACAATCATTTAAAGAGATGCCAAAAAAGCTTCTGACAAAATTCATATCCATTTAGGATAAAAACTTTCCAGAAAATGAAGCTGACCATATCACCCAAGGCAACCCACAGGTTCAATGCAATCCCAATCTGAATACTAACAGGATTCCTTCCTCCATACATTCTCTCAGAACACAGTATACTTTTCATTCACAGCACATATTTCAAGGTGGAATTGCTTTAATTTTTTAAAGTGTATCATTCTTTTCTTTGTTCTACTAAGGCCTTCAGTACAAACATCTAACAAAGTTCAGATCCCACTAAATTATGCTTATTTCTCCCTCAGGGGAAGGTATGGTATTAGAAGTCAGATACTCCTTTGATGGTATAACATCTCAGACACTGCTGCAATTTTTAAAAATCAGGGTTACAAGGATAATCTACTTTCTTTGTAATACTTTATCTATCTTACAAATTCTACAAAGTAAATTTCTATGGAGGTAGAATCTTGGTTTCCTAAATTTACAGCTCGTTATACCACAAAAATAAACTTCCTTATATTGTATCAGAAATCACAGCCCAGGCAGTAACTTATCTTCAGAATCATTTAATACAATAGGAACTTTTTATTTATTAGTTCTTGGAACGAAGTAGGCTCTCAATTATTTCTTTAATGAAATAATGCAGCCCATTAAAAAGCAGCATAGCTGAGTTAAGAACAAAGGCTTCTCACATGGTCCCATTTTCTCTGTATTATACTTCAATTTATAGAAACTGGGATTCAGCTTATATAGAATTCAAAACAAAGCAGGGGGACTGGAAATGGTATTGAATTAGGACTAAGAAAACTTGGTCCTAGAAATTACATTTTATGTAGACTAGTTGGTCACCATCCTGGAACTCAATTACAGCATCATTTCGAACAGAAGAGATACAACAAGCCAAATTGTCCCTGCCAACTCTTATGAACTCTTCAGTCCATAAAACAAGATATCAAGATAGCTTTGTTCATCAGACTATCAATTGTGACAGGGTCATTTCTAAAGACTCTGAATTAACATGGTCCTGTGTCTAATTTTGTCCAGGGAGCTGGTTTTGTCGATTCTTTTTGAATGATAATCACTGAGCAGGTAGTATATTGTAAGAAATTAGCAAGAGTTGAACAAAAGTCCCCTGAGAGATAATCTTCCCCCATTATGCTTCAAAAGCTCAAACCTCCCAAATCTGACAAAAAGCCCATCTACTTACCCAGCACTGCTTCCTGATGACCCTGTACCTCTCTGGCCTTGGTGTCCTCTGGTCTCATGGTCTGGGCTGTCCCTGCAACGGGTTCCAAAAGGAACGTGGGATTTACCAAAAACAAGAATTTGCTGATGGCCACACAGGGGCCAGAATTTTCCTAAGTGGTCCAATTCTATGATCATCTGGATTTAAGAAACTAGCGCCAACAGAGCCCCAGACTCCACCAGCTTAGCTGACAGAAAAGTGATGTGATGTGAACACTGAAGCAGGACACTTCTTGCCATGCCTTCCACCCTGTAACTCTAAGGCAGGTGGTCTAGTCTAAGCCTAAGTTTCCTTGTCTGTACTGACCTCATAGGGATGTGGTAAGGCTCAAAAGAAATAATGGATATACATTTTGGAGCTGTAAAGCCTTAAATGTGAGTAAGGAATTTTAGATGTTTACAGTATTTCACACCTGGGAATGACAAAAAATAGTTTTTATGTCCCTTAATAATATAATTTTTTTGCCCATTCCTCATATTTCAGCAAAGATTTAAGGTCATATTTGAGAATTCTTGAAATTTGCTGCTGCTAAGTCGCTTCAGTCGTGTCCGACTCTGTGCGACCCCATAGACGGCAGCCCACCAGGCTCCGCCGTCCCTGGGATTCTCCAGGCAAGAATACTGCAGTGGGTTGCCATTTCCTTCTCCAGTGCATGAAAGGGAAAAGTGAAAGGGAAGTCGCTCAGTCATGTCCGACTCTTAGCGACCCCATGGACTGTAGCCTACCAGGCTCCTCCATCCATGGGATTTTCCAGGCAAGAGTACTGGAGTGGGGTGCCATTGCCTTCTCCGTCTTAAAATTTAGGCTAATTACTTTATTTGTAGTTTAGGCAAAGGAACACTAGATGGGGCAATCCTTTCTAATCACTCTATTCTTTAAATCATTCTAATTGGTACCAGATGGATGAATTACTGCCGATTAAGGAGCCATACTCTGGAGAAGGGCATGGCACCCCACTCCAGAATTCTTGCCTGGAGAACCCCATGCACAGAGGAGCCTGGCAGGCTACAGTCCATGGGGTTGCACAGAGTCGGACATGACTGAAGCGTGTTATTGCTATGTTAGCATAGCATAACCTAAGGAGCCATACTGAACAACAGTACTCAAAACTCTTCAGCCTTTTAGTGCTCCTCAAATGATCCAACAAACTCTCATTATATACCTGACCACCATGGAACCTGTGTACCAGAGAATGGTCTGGACTTCATTCCCAAGTCCCTTTCACAGAATCAATGGGCTCCAGGAAGCACCAACTTCTCCCCACCCCCAGGTATGTCTCCAACATCACTCACAGTTGATCTCTGCTTTCGCTCTCTCACACAGATCCTTCAGGTTCATCTTGCCAAAGATTCTGAGAGCCACCTCCCAGGCTTGCTCTCCTGGATAATACTTGTTCATCAAGTCAGCCAAATCCTTCCGCTTGGCCTTCTTCACTTCAGACCAGGGTATCCTGCAGGACCTGGGTTCCAGAGTCTCACTCTTTAGAAGCAACTTGAATCTAATTAATTCCTCTTTGTTTAGCTCCTCCAAATACAATAGCAGCCCAAAATCAGAAAAGAAGGAGGAAGACGACAAATGCGTCATCTTGTCTCTGGATTAATATTCAAGCTTCAGTGGGGAAAGATAATCCAAAGAACATGGGATAACCGGGACCTGTGGAAAAGTAAGATTAGAGAATGAAATACCTCTAAAAACACAGACTAATTTTACTGAAGCCCACTGTTCCGACTCAGTACTAACCTCCTGTCCACTGTAATATATTTTCTATCATAAAAGCATTTCTCTAATTATGCTTCTTCCACCTTCCCCAGAGTTGCTCCCAGCCCCATGCTTATGAGCTGTAAGAAATCAAGGAAGGTAATTCATCTCTCATTACTCTTCTGCAAAGTGAGGACATCAGAACCAATCTCAGAGGACTATGGTCTGGATTAAATGAGGTAGAGTTCATGTATCACCTGGCTCAGAACAGGCTCCTACTAAGTACTGGCAAATTTCTTCATGCACTCTCTCCCCTACCAACACCCAACATTCATCTCAAACTATAAAATGTTATTATTGTACCTTACCATTACTCTTAAAGCATGACATGCAGTTGGCATATGTCACCTTTTTCCTAGTCTGGTCATGTCAACTCTAGTAACAAATCCATACCAGTTCCTGATGAGCTGTGTTCCCTAGCTCACAAGCTCCTTTCACATCTATTCAATACCAAAATTATCACGGATGAGTTCAAAGGTAAAGCCCTTCCAAAAGAGCATTCTCGCCCATCCCTGACCTTGACTCTCATGACCTCACTCCACTCCAGCACTTCACTCCAATGTTCTCAGACTTTATCATCAACAACTACTCAAACTCTGTAGAATGTTTTAAACTCTTAAACTAATACTTTCTAGTTAACTGAACAGTTTCATCCCCTCACTCCCATGACAGTTCTTCAAATGCTATTAAATCTTAGTCTTTTGAACTCTGTGTTTTCCTTATTTATCAGCCATCTTAAGAGCCTTATTCAATTTCTTATTTAGCACAGGAACTCCAGTTAATCATTTAAATCTTATCTTCAAGTTCCCCATCACCTCTTCAGTGATTTGCCTAAAGAGACAGAGCTAGTAAATGATACACCTGGAGCTCACCCTAGATCTTTCTTCAAGCCATCCTCTCCTTTCCAGCCTTTCACATGCCACCTGCTACTCTTGCCAGTGGGATTGGAAAAGATGAATGGGGAAACAAAAAAATGTACAGAGGGAAATTTTACTTCTTAAACAGAAGGTGAATTATCTCAAAATTACAAAGTAAATTAGGACTTTCTCATATAGTAATTGGTGAGTTATCAGCTGTTTCAGGATTGTTTTTGTTTGCTTTAACGGCACTGTAGAAATACTCTACATTATAGATAGAATCCAACCAAAACAGGTTCTACAATAATTTTTTAAAAGAAGCAAAAAGGAGTCAATTTGAGGAAACTTCAAAGGAACACTAAAATTTTTCCAGAACAAAATATGGTAGGTGAGGGAAAATGTGATATAGAATACCACACCCTCAACTTCCTGCCCTGAAATGTACAGTTATCACTGCAAGGGGGCTTATCTGTTCCTTCTTTTCCTGTAACAAAAGATGTGAGTGCTAGCTCCTTTTCTATAGCTCATTCCTTCACCTGTGATCTGAATCTCATCAGTGTCAGGAATTAAGGGACTTGCTGCTGCTGCTAAGTCGCTTCAGTCATGTCCGACTCTGTGCAACCCCATAGACGGCAGTCCACCAGGCTCCGCCGTCCCTGGGATTCTCCAGGCAAGAATACTGCAGTGGGTTGCCATTTCCTTCTCCAGTGCATGAAAGGGAAAAGTGAAAGTGAAGTCGCTCAGTCGTGTCCGACTCTTAGCGACCCCATGGACTGCAGCCTACCAGGCTCCTCCATCCATGGGATTTTCCAGGCAAGAGTACTGGAGTGGGGTGCCATTGCCTTCTCCGATTAAGGGACTTAGTCCATCAAAAATCTCTCTTCCCTTCTCAAGCCTCAACTTCTCCCTGTCCTCTACGTCCTTCTCACCAGCATTTAAACAAGCCCAAGTCCACCTTAGTCTTTTACAAATATTTCCTTTACTACACATCTCCTTCATCTTCAAATATCCTCAGTCTTCTATACTTTACCTATTATACCTCCTCAGTCCCTTGCAATCTAACTTTTGCTACCCTAGTTTCACTGGGAAAACTCATACCAGTGATCACTGTTGTAAAACCCAATAGGTAGGCATTTGGGGGATTCAATTTTTATATTTTTAAGTAGGAAAAATAACAGTACCTACCTTTGCAAGGATTAGAAGATAATGCATGCCCCTAATTTATAGAGTCCCATATATATAATATTATAATTTTAACAATGTCTTAATTCTTGATGTTCTTTCTCTTTGGCTCTTATAATACCTCACACTTCCTTCATCTTCCTCCTGTCTTTCTAGGTGTTCCTTTGAGCCAAGATTTGTAACTTCTGAATCCCTTGGGTTTCTACAAAATGATATATACAACTCTGATAGAGTACAATATGCCTTGGCCTCCTTTTCAAAGATTTTATGTTGTTCTTTAAGGACTTTTTTTTTTCTGTTTTGTTTTGTGATCTTCTTTTGCTTATATTTTTGGGAAGAGGAACGCAGATGTTATCTGGTGTGACTCCTTTTCTGGGAAGGCATTCATCAATTCCAAAATGTTCTGAGCTAAAATGGGAACCCACGGCCTAAGAGGATCTATTTCAATTTGCAAATTTATTGATGGAAATTTTTACCACCTATGATAATTAAAGAATATTTGCTCAAAATAAGTTATTCTCTCAGCATGTATTAATAATTATCATATTTCTTGAGGATCTACTGAGGTAGTTTCTTGATGAAAATGTTCTCTAGTCACCAAAGCTTGGTTTTATCTACATTTTACAGATACATGGAGTCAGAACTTAATAAGTTTGCCCAGGTTACAGAGTTGACAAGGAACTTGTCAGGCTACAAAGCTCATTTTATTTCTACTATGAACCACTTGCCTTTTAATTTTACTTTATTTTTCAGGCACTGGGAATTCTGATTTAATGAAATCTGTGTGACTATGCTCTGATACCTGACTTTTGCTCAACACTGGGCTAGGGAAAAGGGAAGACCTCTAAACATATAATGGCAAAACATAAAGAAAGGAGGGATTCTTTTCCAAAGAGGGTAGAGATGACAAGGTCTTGGAAAAGTTGCATTCTATTTAAGAAACAGGATATTCATACGCTTTTCATGTGTTTCTGCCTGACTTCCGTTATAGGGCCACTGGAATCTCCTATAACAGTTTCTCAACCTCACCACCATTAACATCTTTTGCCAGATGATTCTTTATTTGGGGGACACTGTAAGTGCACTGTATGATGTTCAGTGGCCTTCCTGGACTCTGCCCACCACATGTCATTAGAACCTTAATCTCCCACAGCTGTGACAATATGTCTTTGGACAGTGCCAGATGTCCCCAGGGGAGCATATTGCCCCAGTTGAAACCAATTTCAAAGCCTTAACCTCTACTGCTGCATATACAACTCATCAGCCCTTCTCCGTGTCATTACTATAACAAATAAAAAAAAACAGAGTAGACAGCTCAGGAAAACGGAGCATATAAGACAAGAAATATAACTGTGATGGGAAACATTCAGTGAAGATTATTAGGACAACTTGTAAATCATTCTGACAAAAATTAATATCCTCACATAATAAATCTCAGATACATAAATCAGTACATTGTTAACACTTCAAAGCAGACTAGGATAAAGCAGAGCATATTCATTACACCTTAGGAGAGCAGGAACTTACCAGCTTGGGCAAATTAAGGGAAATGATCAACAATCAGGATAACTATCAGGAGATACATTGTTAAATATGTTGAAAATAAAACTTCTTGTCCGTAGGAATTCAAATACAAAAAGTAAACTGAAAACAGCTAATGTTTATAGGAAATTTGACAAATAAAAGGCTGAAGTTTAAATTAGTAAAACCACTCTAGAACTGTTGGCATTAACTACTAATCAGGGCTCCTTGGAGAAACTGCTGATTCTAGAGCTGGGGCTGGGAGTATACAAGCTGAGTCTAGAGCTTCTTGTTATGCCAGAAAGTAAGGAAAGGAAAAGGATTAGGTACATCAGAAATACACAAGAACCAACCCAAAAGAGCTGCCAGTGGCAAAAGTAAATAACATTGTATTGGATTATAACCTAAAGGATAAAACAAATGTCTATAAATCCAAACTGATAGATAAATGACTGAAAAAAATAAATTAATGGAGGTGGGGTGGGGAGAGACAAATCTTACAGAAGAATTCCAAATATTTTTGTAGCGGTTTCCTCCTCCAGGAGGTAGATCTTACCCCCAGCCCACTATCACCTAGGAGTGTGACTCATGAAGAAACCTGACAAACACTGGTGATTAAGGTTAATATCATCAACCATAAGTCATCACTGACAGTATGTACCACTGATGTAATTGATGAGAAAGGCTTATAACCACTGTGATATTCTTCTCCTAAATCCGTAATCCCAGTCTAACCATGGGAAAATATTAGAAAAACCTAAATGAAATGCTATAAAATACCTGGCCAGTACTTCTCAAAACTATCGAGATCAAAAATAAGGAAAGACTGAGCTCTTTCCTATCTTGCAAGATGGTAGGTGAAAAGGCTGAGAAGCCAGATACTAAGGGTAAAAAACCTAAAGCCAAGAAGGCTGATCCTGGTGAGGAAATTAAAAACGTGAAGAAGGTTAAGAAGGGGAAACCCCACTGCAGCTGAAACCCTGTCCAAATCAGAGGAATTAGTAGATATTCCCAATCGGCTATGTGTTACAGAAAGGCCTTGTACAAGAGGAAGTACTCCGTGGCTAAATCCAAGGTTGAAAAGAAAAAGAAGATGCAGGTTCTTGCTACTGTCACAAAACCAGTTGGTGGTGACAAGAATGGTGGTACCTGAGTGGTCAAACTGCGCAAAATGCTTAGGTATTATCGTACTGAAGATGTGCCTAGAAAGCTGCTGAGTCACAGCAGAAAACCCTTCAGTAAGCCTGTGAGAAAGCAGGGAGCTAGCATCACTCCAGGGGCCATACAGATCATCCTCACGGGCGCCACAGAGGCAAGAGGGTCATTTTCCTGAAGCAAGCCGAGCAGTAGCTTGACACTTGTGACTGGGTCTCTGTCCCTCAGTCAAGTTCCTCTGCAGAGAACACACCAGAAATTTGTCATCACCACCTCCTCTAAAATCGGTATCAGTGGAGTGAAAAATCCCAGAACATCTCACTGATGCTTATTTCAAGAAGAAGCTGTGTAAGCCTAGGCAACAGGAAGGTGAGATCTCTGACCCACAGAGAGAGAAATAAAAGACTACAGAGCAGCACAGGGCTGATCAGAAAGGCAGTGGACTCACAAATTCCGCAAAGAGTCAAAGCTGTTCCTCAGCTCCAGGGCCACCCCCACTCTGTGTTTGCTCTCACAAATGGAATTTATCCTCACCAAGTAGTGTTCTGAACTTCTTACAAATAACCTAATTAAGTAATTTGTACATCCCCCCTCCCCCCCAAAAAAAATTAAAAACAAAAAACAAGCAAAGACTGAGAAACTGTTACAGACCAGAGAAGACTAAGGAGATAAGATGCCTAAAGGCAATATGGTGTCTTGGAAAGGATTGAAGAGCAGAAAGAGTACCAGGAAAAATAGAGTGAAATCTGAACTAAATGTGAATTAATAGTTTTAGTTCATATCTTTGCTGTTACAAATATACTACAGTAATACAAGATGTTAAAAATACGGGAAATTGGGTGATGGGTGCACGAGAACTCTTTCCGTAAATCTAAAACTATTCTAAAACAAAATGGTTATTTTTAGTTGGAGTTTTGCATACCCTATGGCTTAGCGATTACAGTCCTCATAATATACCTAACAGAAATGTGTGTGTGCAAGTATATGCCAAGAGACATACAAAAATAGCCATATCAGCAGTTTGCCAATTCTTAAGCACTGTAAAAGATCCAGAGTAAACCTATAAGTAGAACCAATAAATAAACTGCAATAAATTCATACAACAAAATCCTAGACAGCAATGAAAACATATGACCTGTAGCTACATGCCATTAGGATGAATCACACAAACATAACCCATGAAAGAAGTCAAACCCCCAAACATTATATACCATATAATTCAATATATAAAAAATATCAAAACTAAGAAAGTAAAAAAAAAACTGGTATACTGTTTACGGATACATGTGTAAGTGTTAAAGTCATATTTTAAAAATGGGCTAGTGGTAAGGAAGTAGCTACCGTAAAAATGGTTTATTGTTACCTCTGCAGGGAGAGAGGAATTTGTAATCAGGAAAGAACCCCTGGGCTCTTGGGCACTCTATAGTAATGGTAATAAGTTAATATAGTGTAGTATAGTAATAGTAATGTTCTATTCCTTGATCTGGTGATGTCTTACATTGGTAATCATTCAGTTATCACTCACTAAATGCATCTTTATGTTGAATACTGTCTTCTATATGAGTTATAGTCTCCTCTAAAATAATGATTTTAGTTCATATGACCAGAAAGAAATAAGACAAATATATTAGAAAACCACTGAAATAAAATTATTGCAAATAACCGCTTCAGACAGAGGGGAAAATGGATAACAAATATTTCAGAAAATGTTCAAACTTAAGCAGATACCAAACTAATACAAACCAGGTGATACCATTCCATACTTATTAAAATGGCAAAAATAAACTTTAAAAACACCACCACATGACAATGAGAATGGGATGGAATATTGTTAGTGTAAATGTTATTTGCTACATTCTTGGAAAGCTGCATGTTTAACAACTATACAGAACTTCAAAAACATGCATTACTTTTCAATCAGTAACCTCTCTCTAGGAAATTAATGAGAAGAATTACAAATACAGAAAAGAAAGTTTTGGGCATAACAGAATAATTTTCTGTACATAACATAAATAATTGTTAACTAAAATTTAAAGATGATTAACGAAATGAATGCATAAAAATATGAAACACTTTTTCAGCTATTAAAATGATCTCTTCATACAGCAATATGCAACACGTGCATGGTTAAAAGCAAATGGAGGGAGTATAAAGATTACAACCAAAGAACTGACACCCCGGCATTAAAAAGAAAAAAAAAAAAACTGACCAAGTACACCAAAGTATCAACCACGGTTGTGTTTTGGGCTTAGGACAATTTGTGACAACTTTCTTTAATCAGATTACATTACTTAAACAAATGAAAAAAATTAAAAGGTGAGAGAGGCAATATCAATTTGTCAAATGTTAAAAAGACAAAGAAATGAATACCTGTACTTGTATTTGGCGAGTGGGAGTTCAAGGGAAACCTCTGTGAAGAGAGCAATTTTAGGTCTCTGCTGGGGGAGAAGGGGTGCGAGTGATAAAGTCTCAATACTATGGGGGTGGAGGGTGACTGATGCAGTGAGCAAATACACGCTATTCTTTTTAGAACTTTGCTACTTACGGGAGGAAAAAGAGAACTTTAGCGAGGAGCCCAGCGACTGCAGAGCGGCAAGTTTTGTCTTCAGTGCGGCGAGAACGGGGCGGAGGCTGCACGGGGTGGAAGAATAAAGGCGGAGCACAGGTGGAGGGAAGAGTCTGGGATTGAAGGATAAACAGCTGCTGGGGCAGAAAGGCGAGAGGAGTGCCTGAATCTATTAGGATTCACGAAAGAGGGGAAAATCATACCACCTGACTTCAGGAGCGTTAAGAAGCGGTCGTTGCAACTCGAGTTAAAGGCCACACTAGGTCTTCGACCAAACTGGACTCCGTACCCACGTGCGCACCTCGTCCCAGGCTCCCCGCCTTCCCAAGAGTGGCGGACTGGAACCTGGGAAGTGGCCTCTCCCGCCCGGTCGTCTCCCGCGCCCTCCAGCCGGCTGCGTTCTCCAGCCTGGGGGTCCTAGCAGCTCCCTTCCTGGGCCTCGGGCTGGGGTCGGCCTGCCCTTCCTTGTCTTCCACACAGAATGCCGGTTCCGGCAAGACTCTCACGGGATGTAACTTTGTGTTTTAGAGCGGGCAAAACACACGCAGAGAAGAGGAGGATTATTCTATACCTTGCATCACACGGTGGACATTGGTGGCGAAGATTCAATTCCAGGGCTGAAAACCGCGAACCAAAGAAAGGAAAAAGAGAAGGGGTACCCTCTAATACGAAAGGGAAACTCATTCTTAGATCTTTACACTAAAACTCCCTCCGGAGCTGCCAGTGCTGCAAAAGCGCGCGGAGGGCAGCGTAGACCGCCCGGGGCAGTTGGACCCTCAAGGCTGGGCCCGGAGAGTCTTCCCGTTAGTTCCCTGGTCAAGGGGCTGCTCTCACCCTCCCGCTCCCCGCCTGAGTTTCCAAACAGCTTTACCACTCGCTGATGCATTGGAGAAGGAAATGGCAACCCACTCCAGTATTCTTGCCTGGAGAATCCCAGGGACGGCGGAGCCTGGTGGGCTGCCGTCTATGGGGTCGCACAGAGTCGGACACGACTGAAGCGACTTAGCAGCAGCTGCTGCTAGGAAAAGATACATTGTTCATTATAGGATCCTCTGTGTGCAGCACATCTTGGAGCACGCAGCCTCCTTTCTTTCCAGATAATCAATAACGCGGGGAAGAGAGTCTGGGAGTTGGGCCCTAGTTCGTCTGACCTTTCCTAGACTGGCGGATTCCTAATAAACCACGTCCCTTTATTCATCCATCCAATAATTCCTGTAATTTCTGAGCATGTTTCCTGCCTGACAGTTTTCTTGGTCTTCTCTTGAAGGGAATAAAATATCCAAATTTTGCTCCCATCCCCCTGACTCCCACCCCTCCCATGGAGCTTACAGTCTATTGAAGAAGTAGAGATATATCAGAACTGTAGTATATCATATGTAATCTTTGCTAAGGAGAAAAACAGTGGGGTAAGGGACCTAGTGCTGGTAGGTGGGGGATAGCGAGGGTCCTATTTCTCTTAGGGTGGAAAGGGAAGACACTTTGCTAAGGTAACATTTGCAGAAAGGGCATGGGCCATGCAGATAAGTTATCCCGGTGATGGAGCAGCCAGGGAGCCCCTCCAGCAAGAGCCTGACTGCTAGATATGAGGAACATTCGAGTTAAATAAAACATCACGGTCACCATGACTCTGTGTTGATATATAGATAGTGCAATTTCATCCAAATCCCACATGACTAGAACTGCTCTTGTATGAATATGGCCTTGGTCCTTCAAAGTTGATTTCCACCCTAATAAATCTAGCAGCTTCAGGAATTAGAATCGTCTAATTCTTGGATGGGAGACCTTAGATCAAAAAGGGCAAACGTGTGTCCCTTTAGTATGGCTTTCTTTTTCTCAGGATTAACCATTTTAAAGACATTTTCTGGTTGACACAGCAGCAAGATTTGGGAGGTTCTAGAATTGTCCATAACCTCATTTAAGGTAGTATTTCTCCAGCTAGAATCTTATGGAGAGCTTTAAACCTTATTGGCAAAGTAGGAGCCAGCATTCATTGTCATTAAGTAAATATACACTCTAGGCAACTGATACTGAGAGTTCAGGCATGCTGGTTAGCAAGATGGATCCAACAACCTCAGTCACTCAGAAATCAGAGTCCTAGATTGTAAAGATTCATATAAAAACTAATTCAAAGGATAACCAATAGTGTGAGGGTGAGAGAAAACAAAGTACACTCTGTTGGCTTGACTCCAGCTTACCATATTTATTGGCTATATAACAGCTATCCAAGTAATGTGCTAAATATTATATTCACAAGTCCATACATCTTAAGAGAAGCTATGTATGTTAGAGGTTTTGGTTCTGAAACCATTTCTAACATGCACATAAAATCATGAAATAGAACATTTGTTTCATGAAAAATTTAAAAAGGAAACTGTTAAAGAAACAAAGTTTTACAAACTGAGGGTCCCAGAACTGTACATTAGTAAAAATGAATTAGACCTCTGCATTTTTATTTAATTTACATATATCTGGCCGTATTTGATTTTACATAAATGCACAAGCTTTATGTCTGGCTCTAGGTGAGTGATCACACCATCGTAATTATCTGGGTTGTGAAGAACTTTTTGGTATAGTTCTTCTGTGTATTCTTGCCACCTCTTCTTAATATCTTCTGCTTCTGTTAGGTCCATACCGTTTCTGTCCTTTATTGTGCCGATCTTGGCATGAAATGTTCCCTTGGTATCTCTAATTTTCTTGAAGAGATTTCTAGTCTTTCCCATTCTATTGTTTTTCTCTATTTCTTTTCATTGATCACTGAGGAAGGCTTTCTTATTTCTCCTTGCTATTTTTTGGAACTCTGCATTCAAATGGGAATATCTTTCCTTTTCTCCTTTGCCTTTCACTTCTCTTCTTTTCTCAGCTATTTGTAAGGCCTCCTCAGACAAACATTTTGCCTTTTTGCGTTTCTTTTTCTTGGGCACGGTTTTGATCACAGCCTCCTGTACAATGTTACGAACCTCCATCCGTAGTTCTTCAGGCACTCTATCAGATCTAATCCCTTGAATCTATTTGTCACTTCCACTGTATAATCGTAAGGGATTTGATTTAGGTCATATTTGAATCTGGTGGCTCAGAGGTTAAAGCGTCTGCCTCCAGTGTGGGAGACCCGGGTTCGATCCCTGGGTTGGGAAGATCCCCTGGAGAAGGAAATGGCAACCCACTCCAGTATTCTTGCCTGGAGAATCCCATGGATGGAGGAGCTTGGTAGGCTACAGTCCATGGGGTCGCAAAGAGTCGGACATGACTGAGCGACTTCACTTTTCATACCTGAATGGTCTAATGGTTTTCCCTACTTTCTTCAATTTAAGTCTGAATTTGGCAATAAGGAGTTTATGATCTAGGCCACAGTCAGCTCCCAGTTTTGTTTTTGCTGACTGTATAGAGCTTCTCCATCTTTGGCTGCTTTTGGTATTGACCATCTGGTGATGTCCATGTGTAGAGTCTCCTCTTGTGTTGTTGGAAGAGAGTATTTGCTATGACCAGTGCATTCTCTTGGCAGAACTCTATTAGCCTTTGCCCTCCTTCATTCTGTACTCCAAGGCCAAATTTGCCTGTTATTCCAGGTATTTCTTGACTTCCTACTTTTCCATTCCAGTCCCCTATAATGAAAAGGACATCTTTTTTGGGTGTTAGTTCTAGAAGGTCTTGTAGGTCTTCATAGAACTGTTCAACTTCAGCTTCTAAAGCGTTACTGGTCAGGGCATAGACTTGGATTACTGTGATATTGAATGGTTTGCCTTGGAAATGAACAGAGATCATTCTGTCGTTTTGAGATTGCATCCAAGGACTGCATTTCAGGCTCTTTTTTTGACTATGGTGGCTACTCCATTCCTTCTAAGGGATTCTTGCCCACAGTAATTTGGAAAACTCAGCAGTGGCCACAAGACTGGAAAAGGTCAGTTTTCATTCCAATCCCAAAGAAAGGCAATGCCAAAGAATGCTCAAACCAAAGAGTGCACAATTGCACTCATCTCACACACTAACAAAGTAATGCTCAAAATTCTCTAAGCCAGGCTTCAACAGTATGTGAACTGTGAACTTCCAGATGTTCAAGCTGGTTTTAGAAAAGGCAGAGGAACCAGAGATCAAATTGCCAATATCCACTGGATCATTGAAAAAGCAAGAGAGTTCCAGAAAAACATCTACTTCTGCTTTATTGAATATGCCAAAGCCTTTGACAGTGTGGATCACAACAAACTGTGGAAATTTGTCAAGAGATGGGAATACCACACCACCTGACCAGCCTCTTGAGAAATCTGTATGAAAGTCAAGTAGCAAGAGTTCAAACTGGACATGGAACAACAGACTGATTCCAGATCAGGGAAGGAGTACATCAAGGCTGTATATTGTCATCCTGCTTATTTAACTTATATGCAGAGTACATCATGAGACATGCTGGCCTGGATGAGGCACAAGCTGGAATCAAGATTGCCGGGAGAAATATCAATAACCTCAGATATGCAGATGACACCACCCTTATGGCAGAAAGTGAAGAACTAAAGAGCCTCTTGATGAAAGTGAAAGAGGAGAGTGAAAAATCTGGCTTAAAACTCAACATTAAAACTCAACATTCAATAAAAACTAAGATCATGGCATCTACTCCATCACTTCATGGCAAATAGATGGGGAAACAATGGAAACAGCGAGAGACTTTATTTTCTTGGGCTCCAAAATCACTGCAGATGGTGACTGCAGCCATGAAATTAAAAGACACTTGCTCCTTGGAAGAAAAGCTATGACCAACGTAGAAAGCATATTAAAAAGCAGAGACATTACTTTGCCAACAAAGGTCTGTCTAGTCAAGACTATGGTTTTTCCAGTAGTCATGTATGGATGTGAGAGTTGGACTGTAACAAAAGCTGAGCACCACAGAATTGATGCTTTTGAACTGTGCTGTTGGAGAAGACTCTTTTATTTAAAAATTAACTTATTTATATTAATTGGAGGCTAATTACTTCACATTATTGTAGTGGCTTTTGTCATACATTGACACGAATCAGCCATGGGTGTACATGTGTTCCCCCATCCTGAATCCCCCTCCCAACTCCCTCCCTATCCCATCCCTCAGGGTCATCCCAGTACACTGGCCCTGAGCTCCCTGACTCATGCATCGATTGTGGACTGGCAATCTATTTCACATATGGTAATATACATGTTTCAATGCTGTTCTCTCAAATCATCCCACCCTTGCCTTCTTCCACAGAATCCAACAGTCTGTTCTTTATATTTGTGTCTCTTTTGCTGTCTTGCATATAGGGTCATTGTTACCATCTTTCTAAATTCCATATATATGCATTAATATACTGTATTGGTGTTTTTTCTTTCTGACTTACTTCACTCTGTATAATAGGCTCCAGTTTCATCCACCTCATTAGAACTGATTCAAATGCATTATTTTTAATATCTGATTAATATTCCATTGTGTATATCTTCCACAACATTCTTATGCATTTGTCTGCCGATCGACATGTAGGTTGGTTCCATGTCCTAGCTATTGTAAACAGTGCTACGATGAATACTGGAGTACACGTGTCTCTTTCAATTCTGGTTTGCTCGGTGTGTATGCCCAGTGGTGGGATTGCTGGGTCCTACGGCAGTTCTATTTCCAGTTTTTTAAGGAATCTCCACACTGTTGGAGAAGACTCTTGAGAGTCCCTTGGATGCAAGTAAATCAAACCAGTCAATCCTAAAGGAAATCAGTCCTGAATATTCATTGGAAGGACTGAAGCTGAAAGTGAAATTCCAATACTTTGGCCGCCTGATGCAAAAAACTGACTTACTGGAAAAGACCTTGATGCTAAGAAAGATTGAAGGCAGGAGGGGAAAGGGACAACAGGGGATGAGATGGTTGGATGGCATCACTGACTCCATGGACATGAGTTTGAGCAGGTTCCAGGAGTTGGTGATGGACAGGGAAGCCTGGCGTGCTGCAGTTCATTGGGTCGCAAAGAATCGGACACGACTGAGCGACTAAAATGACTGAATCCAGGTGACAGAACACCATGCTACCAGAGAAGCCTAAGATTTAGCAGAAAGAGAAGAGGGAGAAAAGCCCAACCCGACCAACGAGTTAGCCAGGAGAGAAGTGGGTCCCGGCAACCATAAACCGAAAAATGAAAAGCCCTCTTCGCGGCTCTGTGACTTAAATTAGGGGAGGATGCTACAGCCAGAGCTAGTGGGGTGCCCATTTTGCTGAATGCTCAGACAGCAGGCGCTACCACCCCTCGCCCCCAGGGAGACTGTTTCCCAGAATCCCCAGCCCTGCCCCCTTCCCAGGTTCCCTAAAAACATCTAGAATTGTCCATTAACGTTAGTAATATCTTAGATGGCTGAAGCCCATCCTCGGTTCAAAGTGCGTTCAGTAGTGTACGGTCCTCCCGCCCTAGAACACTGGTGGTTTAAGACCAGGCAGCCCCACCCCCCGATCTTTCTGGCCAATCAGGAGCCACGTCCTCCGGCGCGCTCCTTTCCTGCCCCGCCCCCTCCCGTCTCCATGGGAACCCTCTGAGTGTGCCTTCCGAGGCCCGAGGCTTCGGTTTTGGTCAAGCGGGGTGGTAGACATTGTTTGGACTGGGTATTTGGGTTGGTCCCTGTTCCTCTCCAGAAGCTCCGTAAGTGACGCGGACTCTCGGGAGCAGCGAAACAGAAGCAGACAAGGACGAGGAGAGCTGTGGCAGAAGAGAGAGGGCCAGGGGTCGAGAAGCCGCTCAGGCTTAGAAATCTCGGACTGCAGTGTAGGTGGGTCCTTCACAACCGCCCTCCCCACGTTAAAACTGAAGGGGAAGGAGAGAGGAGGCAGAGGCAACTTGGGTCCTCGGGCCGGGGTGCTCGGGGCTGGGAGGTGCTGGGACGGAGGTCTGGATGCAGAACAGAGGCCGCCTGTGTCTCCGCGGCAGGAGCAGAGGCCCTGTGGATCCTGCTCTGAGAGAACAGTTTGTACGTCTGAACCCGGAGCTTCAGATGTACAAACTCTGGCGGCCCTTGGTGTGTAGGGGGTAGTGCAAACCTGTCCAGCTCCTGGAACACTATGAATCAGTTTTCTCTGTAGAGAAAGAGGGCTCTTAACTGTTAATCATTTTCTCCAGGGACCTGTGATCAGCAAGGGAGGACGGAGTGGCAAAGACTAGTGCCCCCATTTTACAGGTGAGGAAAGTGAGGCCCTAGGAGGTCTAGAAGTTTGGTCTTTTTCAGAGTTCTACAAGTGGTTGGTGAGATTATGATCACGTCGTGGAAGCCCTAGATCTGGGTTCTTCTGCTAAGACTCTGTACTCTGATCTAATAGTAAATCCAGTATTTATGTTGTAAGAAGTGGGGCGGGAGAGGGTGATGGAATTAACCTTTTTACGTAACTGACTGAACAAAATTTAAAAAATGCTTTCAGAAAGCAGCTTTTTAAGTGTGCTGCTGTTATTCCAATTGTTTTTATTTTTCTTGTTAATAATAAACTAGGCAAATTTTGAGGCTCAGAGAGGTTAAATTACATGGAAAGCATCTGTATTCCTGGAGGGACTAAACTTTGAGATCAAATTCTATGTTTTCATGCCCAGACTAGAACTGTACTTTTCTAGATGTTCAGAAATGAGGTTCTGAGTGCAAATTCATATAACTCTCCTTTCTGGTCCTTGAAAGGGCACAGAAATGTTCTTGGGCTCTTTCTGACCTCTTTCTGGGATTTTTGGGGGTCACACTCAAATCTTCATGCATGGGGATTGTAGTGAGTTTGGGAATTTCAAGTCATGCCAGTCTTTCATTCCTCCTCTCTTCTCTCTCAGCTCAGCCTTCTCAACATTCCACCCTTCCCTAAAAAAGGAGCACAAAGGAGGAAAGAATGGTCACTCTTTCACTCACAGTCTGATCCTGGGTGAGTAGGACTGTTTTCTCTTATTTATAAAATGCCCATGACTTTTCCATGGATAGCAGGAGTAGTGGAAGTGGCAACAGGGATGGATGGACCAGACTGAATAGAACATGTTCCTCATTTGCCTGGGAAGCTTTCAAGTCTCCTATGCAGCAAGCCCCTGCCTCCCGCCCCGGGTCTTTTCTTGACATTTACTCATTCAGCCAGCCAATCATTCAAGTCTACTACATAATTCATACTGTCTTTGATACCCTGAGATAAATAAATGTCAGAATCTATTTCCTTAATCTTGGGCAAATAAACCACATGAGGTTAACAAGAATTTCTAAAGTTACCATGTTAAACAGTGCTGGAATGAGTGGCAATTTTAAGTAAAAGACAGGAGCAGGTACTCAAATTTGAATCATTATTATGAATTGGAAGATATCATTCCAGCAGGAAGACCATCATTTACTCTCCGGCAGAATATGAGGGGCTTCCCTGGTGGCTCAGCGGTAAAGAATCCGCCTGAAATGCAGGAGCTGCAGGAACCGCAGTTTTGATCCCTGGGTCAGGAAGATCCCCTGGAGGGGTAAATGGCAAACTATTCCAGTATTCTTGCCAGGAGAATCCCATGGACAGAGGAGCTTGGCGGGCTCAGTCCATAGGGTCACAAATAGACATGACTGAAGTGACTTAGCACACACACATATGCAAAGATTAGTATATATAAAAAAATTTGAATCATGATAGATAGGCTTCATGAGGGCAGAGAATGTTCCCAGTATCTAGAACAATGCCTGGCATATAGTAAACACTCAATGAATAGCTGTTGAATATGTGAATGCTTATTATATGTTTCATTTTTTCATTTAACATATGAAGTGGACATTTTTCCAAGTATGTTTTGGTAGCATGAGTTTTAATGGCTATATAATTTTTCATTCCAAGTGTATACCATGCTTTATTTAAATTTTCTTTTATTGGGAAAAACTTAAGTATTTCCCAATATTTTGCTATTATAAGCAACTTCTAATAAATATTCTTATAATTTATTAAGTGTATTTCCATTTCCTCAAAATGTGTTCTGGGAAATAAGATAATAGAGCCAAAGAATACAAACTTGTTTTAGGCTTTTGAAAAACTTAAGTTCTTTTTTAGAAATATTGCATAAACTAACTGGTACAACCATGTAATGAAAGATCTTGTGTTGCTGAACCTTTACCAGCATTGAATATTATTTTTAAAATTTAGCCTTGAATTGCATCTTTTCAGTCTTTATTAAGACTGATCATTTTAAACATATACTTCTTGATCATTTGCATTCCTTCTTTGATAAAACGACTGGACATACATAACCTTTTTTCCTATTGATTTTTTTTTCCATATGATAAAAGGTGTACTTTGTATGTAAAATACAGCAACCATTTGTTGTATGCTATAAGCGTTTCTCTAAGTTATCATTTGTCTTTTACTTTTAAGGACTTCTTTGTTTATATAACTTAAATTTACATAAAGTGAATCTTATTTCTTTTATTTATATGTATAGTTTTATGCTCTGAAAGTTCTTCATCCCAAGTCTAATACATAATTACTTTTATCTTCCTCAATTATTTCTTATGGTTTCAAATATTTTAAAAATGTAACTCTTAAACTTATCAGGTATTTATTTTGGTGTGAGAAAAAAATACAAAGAATATATGGAAACATATATGTGCAATTTAAAATACAATGATAGCATAGGTACCCACCATATAGACCAGCAAATACTTTTAAAAGCCCCCTGATAAGCCCACAACTTCACTCTTCCTTCTCCTAGAGAGGCAACTGATACCTTAAATGTTGTGTTTGGCATTCCCTAGCTTTTGTGTGCGTGTGTAGTTTTAACTACCTATGTCTGTGTCGCTAAACTAAATTGTTTAGTTTTGCCTATTTTTAACATTAGATAAATGGAATTGCTGTATATATTTTGTGAATGGCTACTTTAGCATAACATTAGATTTTTACAGTGCAACCATGTTGATGCATGTATCTGTAGTTTATTTTCACTGCTGTGTACTATTTCACAGTATAAAAAACAGCTTATTTATCCAACATAGTGTTGTTGTGCCTTCTGGATTATTTCCAGCGTTTTTGCTACTACAGCAGTCATACTCGAAATGCTCTTACACATGTCCTCTGGTTTTCATATGTAAGTTTCTTTAGGATACAAACCTTGTAGTGGAATTTCTGGGATGTTGAACTCCCTCACCATTGCTCATAATTTTCAGTTGATTTTCTTGGACTTCCCAGAAAAACAATCACACCCTCTACAGATAATTTTGTCTGCTTGCACTAGCAAATGCTTTCATATTAATGGCTGTAAAACAGTGGATTTGTAGTATCCTTGTTGTTTCCAATTTTAATGGGAATATCTTTAATGTTTTACCTTTGGATTTGAACTCTTTTTGCATGTCTTTGTTTTGGTAACTTGCTTTGTTTGTAGGTTTAAATGAAGGACCAATGTTGAACTTTAAGAGATACCTTTTGGGCATTGATTAAAGTAACTATATGACTTTTCTTATTTGACATTATGATTATGGCTTATAACTAATAGATTTTCTCTTATGAACCTTCCTTTGCTTTTTTGGAATGAACCACCATTTCATCATGCTATAATATACTTTGGTACTGTAGCAGATTACATTTTCCAAAGATGGCCATACCTATAATTTATCCTATCCTTCACGCTCTTTCTGCAATGTGACTTTCACACTTCTGACCAAAAGGTGGAATCTATGACCCCTCCTCTCAAATCTGGTGGAGTGTTTGCCTCAGCCAATGGAGAACAACATTGGAGAACAATTGGAGAACACTGAAAAACAATGGAGAACTCAATGGAGAAAACCACAACAGCAGAAGTGATGCTATGTGACTTCCCATGCTAAATCATTAAAAGGATGCAACTTTTGCTTGCCCATCTCTCTCAAGAAACTTGCCACCATGTTGAGAGGTAGCCCAGGCCACAAGAAAGGACCAAGCAGAAAGAAAGTGAGACAGCCAACCTGCCAGCCGTATGAGTGAGCCACCCTGGATTGAATCCTTCAGCCCAGTCAAGCCTGTAGATGACTGCAGAGCTGGCTGACAACTCCGCAGAATCTCATGAGCGGTCCAAGTCAGAACTGCCCAGCCAAGCCACCCTTGAATATCTGACCTAGAGAAACCATGAAAGATAATAATCACTGTTTTAAGCCACTCAATTTTGAAGTAACTAGTTATGTGGCAGTAGATTATAAATACAGGTGTTGCTGAATTTTATTGACCTTATATTTTACTTTATTTACTTCTGAAGTTTGTCAGTATTCATTAGTAATATAAATCTATAGTCTTCTGACTTTTGCCATCTCTTTTCTTGAGTTTCTTAAAATTTTGATAATTTTTTATATGCCTTGGAATAATTTAATAGAATCAAATAATCTGCTCTTTGAAAATTTGAAAGAATTCATTTAAGGAAACTTTTGGGTTGTTATTGTGAAAGTCACATGTCTTCGATAACTTAACCAATTTGTTTCAAAATATCTGATCTGTTCATGGTTTTTCCCTTTTCTTGGGGCCATATCAAAAGGTTTTCCAGGAGAAGATAAATTCCTATCCAGATTTTCAGATTTATTTTCTAAAGAATTATGGGAAGTGCCCACGTAATGTTCAGTTAAACGTTTATCTATTGTTTTTTCACTAATCTCATTTCTAACTTTTTTGTTTGCCCACCCCTTTTTTTGTAGCTAGTCAGGGATTGATATATTTTCTTGTTAATATTTTTCTCACAAAGAACTAGCCCTTGGATTCATTTAACAATGGTAAATGTTTTTCAATTCCAACACTTTCTTTTACTGACTTTGTAACTTTCCCTTTAACATTTAAATGTTTAATCCATCTAATGTTCTCATTGTATATGCTATCAAGTTGGAATCCAACTTTATTTTTTCTCATATAGTTAATCAGTTTCACCACTAATATAAATAATCCATTCTTTTTTAATACCATCTTTATTGTTAATAAATTTTCATATATAAACAAGTACATTCCTTATTCTCTGAATCCTCAATTCCATTCTACTGGCCTATTCTGATTTTACTGCTGTCGTTTGGTGATATGTTGATATTTGGGAGGACAAGTGTTCCTTGGTTTACGTAAGTCTTTATGGACTTATTTTCCCTCCCTATAAATTTTAGGGGGAAAAGTATATTGCTCAAAAAATCCAGCTAGAAATTTGCTTGGAGGTATATGAATTTGAGTCATCGCATCCAAGAACATGCAGGCGTGCTTCTTCTTTTATTCAGATAATCTTTTTAATATTTCATTGGAATCTGAAAATTGTCGTCAAAGATAAAACTTTTATAAGATAGGTTTTTTTTTTGTTTTTGGCTGTTGTGAATGATATCTTATTTCCTGATAATTGATTGCTGCTATCGTGATGCTTTTGCTTTATCTTGTTTGGTAATTTTGCTGAACTTGCTCATTAATTTATGGTTTATCCATATACTTTTGTTTTCCTAGGTAAATGACCATAACATGCAGATAATGACATTTTATGTTTTTTCTTCTAATCCTTATGCTTATTTCTTTTTCTTTTCTTCTACTATTTGTCAGAAACCTTGGTACTATTTTGAAAGCAGTGGTGATAGTGTGTATCCTTATCTTGTACCATCATAAAAGGAATACATATAAAATTTCTCCATTAATCTTATTGTTTGATGTGGATTCTTAGTATATAATCTTTACAAATTTAGGTAGTTTCTTTTTATTTCTAGTTAGCTAAAAGTTTTTTTAGGACTTATATAGGTGGTAAAAATTATTATCTTTAGTACACAATTTTTCTGCATCAGTTGAGATAATCATGGTTTTCTTCTGTAGTCTATTACTAGAGTGAATTATGTTGATTAATTTTTCATGTTGAACTGTTCTCCATTCCTGTTATAATTATGCTTTATCATGATGCACAGTTTTCATACATTTTTGAATTAAGTTAGCTAATATCTATTTAGGACTTTCTACATATTTATCAAACTTAAAGATGGGCCTATAGTTTTATTCTTTTGTATTCTTATCAGGTCTTGTAATCAAGATTACACTGGCCATATAATGAAGTCAGTAATTTTTACTTTCTATTTTCTAAAATAATTTGATTGTAATAGTAATTAATTAAACATTTAATCAAATGTTTATTTAAACATTTGCTAGAACTATAAAACTGTTTGGGCCTGTGATTTTGGGGAAGAGAGAATGAACCTCGGCTGCCATTTCAGTTTCCTTAATACTTACTGGTCTATAATTTTATATTACTCTTAAAATCTATTTTGGCATTTTATATTGGTATTGTGTACTTTACTAGGAATTTTTCCTTTTATATAGATGTTCATTTGCAGACAGTTCATAATGCCCTTATTTAAAAACTTATATCTGTGGTTATTTCCTCATTTTGTCTTCTATTTGGTTTGTAATCATCTTTTTAAGAAAATCAGACTTCTAGAGATCTGACTTAAATTTTTTTAATTTATTTTTTTAATTGAAAGATAATTGCTTTATAGAATTTTGTTTTCTGTCAAACCTCAGCATGAATCAGCCATAGGTATACATATACCCCCTCCCTTTTGAATCTCCCTCCCATCTCCCTCCCCATCCCACCCCTCTAGGTTGATACAGAGCCGCTGTTTGAATTTCCTGAGCCATACAGCAAATTCCCTTTGGTTATCTATTTTACATATGGTAATATAAGTTTCCATGTTACTCTCTCCATACATCTCACCCTCTCCTCTCCTCTCCCCATGTCCATAACAAAGCAAGGCAGCAGTGGAGAAACAGACATAGAGAATTGACTTCTTAATTTTTAAGAGTATCTTTTGACTTTATGCATTTTCTCATCATCTGTTTATTGCACCTTTGACTCTCAGCTTTATTCTCCATTTCTGAAGTTTGCTTATTTTTTTTAAAGCGGGAGGGTTTCTGTTTTCTAAGTTTCTGAGTTGAATGCTTAGGTTGATTATATGTAGCCATTCTTATTTCCTTGAAGTACTTTTTTATTTGGATCTTGAAAAGTTTGAAATGTAATTATTCAATTCAAATTTTTCTTATCATTATATTTTCCTTTTAAGTTTAAGGGCTATTTAATATGTTACTTGGTTTTTTATTGTTAATAGTTCCTAATTTTATTACATTCTATGTAAAGAATATATTTTGCATTATATTAATCCTTTGGAGTTTATTTAGATTTCTTTAAATGGACCACTACATGGCCAATCTTGTAACAATATTGTAGGTGCATGAAAATGTGTTTTTAGTGTTTTAGAAGAGTTCAACACAGATAAAAATAACTAGTGTATTAATTGTATTATCTAGTCTTTATATTGTTGAGTTCTTTGGTTTTGCTTGATCTGTCATTTTCTGAGAGGAGTGTATTAATATCCATAATTACCATCAATGGTATAAATATCTCCTTGAAATTATGATAATTGTTCCTTCATACATTTTGAAATTTTATTTGTGGATGCAATTTAAATATTTTGGATATTTTCTTACTATATTTATTTGAAAGTGAAAGTGAAAATTATTCAGTTGTGTCCGACTCTTTGTGACCCCATAGACTATACAGTTCATGGAATTCTCAAGGCCAGAATACTGGAGTGGGTAGCCGTTCCCTTCTCCAGGGTTACTAATATATAAACACCTATATTTTTGTTCCTTATGGTATTTTTGCCATAAATTTTTTTATTGTGATATAGTTTACATATAACATTATATTAGTTTCAGGTATACAACATAATGATTCTACATTTGTATATGTTGTAAAATGATCACCACAATGTCTAGTTAACATCTATTATCATACACAGTTACAAATTTTTTGCTATAAATTTTATCTCAGCTGAAATTAAATTTGTTATTACAGCTTTTTTTGGTTCATATTTGTGTGGAATATGTTTTTCCATCCTTTTACTCCCATGTTTTTTCTTTTTAGTGTATCTCTTCTAAACCACATATTGAATTTTATTTTTTTAACCTACAAATCTGTGTCTTTTAATCTGTGAGATTAAGCTATACTATTATTTTTGCTATCATATGCCTTTCCTCCTTTCTGTTTCCCTTTGAAACAGGCTGTCTTCTGTTCTTGCTTTATTTTTATAGATTCTACTTTGGTTCTTCTGGTAATTGCCCTTAAAACCCATGTTGACTTTTATTTACTCCTATTGACTTCTTAAACTTATATCTAAGTCATTTTTCCAAACAGACAAGTACTTTGGCACGCTCTCATGTCCCTTTTGGAGAAGGAAACGGCAGCCCACTCCAGTGTTTTTGCCTGGAGAATCCCACGGACAGAAGAGCCTGGCGGGCTCCAGTCCATGGGCCGCAAAGAGTCGGACACAACTGAGCGACTAAACCACCACCACCACGTCCCTTTTCTCGTATCTCCCTCCTCAGTGCCTGTATCGTCAAGAGCTGTAGGGTAGGTGCAGATGTGCTCTCTTTTTCCTTTTTTTGTTCTTAGATTTTGTTTTATTGTTTTTACTTGTTTTATGATAACAATAAACTTTACCGAGGCATTTGATCATCTTTCCTTATTATATCTCATGCAGCCTTTCCTGGATTTGTTTCTTTTCTTAAATGACTTATTAGAAAAATAGGTAAGTGTATACGTTTAAAGCATATTTTGGTTGACTCTTAAAGAATATAAATTATTAATATATGTATGGAATCAAAATCATAGAGGACAAAATGGGAGGAAATGAAAAAATAAAAACCAAAGACAAGAATGGATGAAAGAATTTTTATAAATGATAAGATTTTAGAAATAAGTCCAAATATATTAGTAATCACAATAAATGAACATGGATAAAACTTACCTATAAAAAAACCTGAGTCATAGCAAGTTGATGAAAAACATGATCTTGCTCTCTGCTATTTACTGGAGGCCTACCTAAAGTAATGCCATGAAAAAGGTTAGATGTATTAATCATGAACAAAACGTGTAGCTAAGAATGTGTTTCAAATTATATATAGCAAAACCTGACAAAATTATAGGAATCAAAGTTTCAAATACTTAGAGAATAATTTTAACATCTTCTTGAAAACGACCTTTAAAGAAAAATTTAATTATTGGAGAGAGAACTATGTTTATGGATGGGAAGACAAGAGGGCTATCAAGTTTACATATTGTGGGGAAGGTTCATTTATATAGAAAAGAAAAAACTGTGAGATTTTTCAAACATTTTGGAGAAATGGTGAATTTTGGTTGGTACAGGAAAAGCAACAAAACTGAATCTAGGACACTTGTGCAAGAAAGTAAGGATGTTTTCAAACACTAAAAATGGTCATGTCACAAGAACTTGAAGCCAACCTGAAAGAATTCCCACTAGCCTAAGATAAGGGAGGTTTGAATATGTAAAAGTGAAATGACTGCAATTTGATTGAAACATATCAAATATGTAAAAATCAATTAATTCATAAAAATGCTTAAAAGCAAAACAATTCACATCATACTAGTCACATTTGATGGTTACTCTGCCCCATCTACCATCTAATTACTCTGCAAATTAATTTTCTTAAAGGGGGTAGTTTGGGAAATAAATATTTATCCTGACTTTTTTGATTGGACTACATTTCAGGGTCCAGAAAATTTGTGATGGGGACTTCTTTAGAAGAATTATAGCTTATATGTGTACAAGGGATAGTAGAATTATGAAACCAATTTACAATGTTTAATGACATAACATATCTAAGAAATGATCATCATTTACTTCCAAAACTTTTAAGTGAAAGATTTATGGGAACATTAGAATGGAAGGCTGGAACTTGACAGCACCTGAACCCACTACTTAGTAAATTTAACAGCCCTCAAGGATTGTAACAGGAAGTGTACAACAGGTAGTCTTTCCAGAAAAAAAAAAAAAAAAACTTTAGTCTTCACATGCTTCTGGAATAAAAGGACCAAGTACCAGGAATGGAATAAAGAACAAGTTAAAACACTACAAGGAAACAATTAGCCAAATTATTGATGTGGATGTTCTGTAGAAATGTTATTCAAAGTGTGTCCCTGGAACAGCAGCATTGTCATCACATGCGAATTTATTACAAATGAATCTTGACTCCTATCTAGGACCTAATAAATCACAATCTCTGGGGATGGTGCCCAGGAAACTGTGTTTAGCAAGTTCTCCAGGTGATTCCGATGCTTAATGAAGTTTGAAAACCATTGTTTTACAGGATAAATGTCTGGGTTTCTTTAACAAATCAATGGTGCAATGAATTTTTTTAAAAAGGTAGGAGGTGACTTACAGAACAAGAGAGTTTTAAGGAACACAATAACTAAATACAAATCGACCATTTTTGGATCCTGATTTAGACAATTCAACTAACAAATACTTTTACATTAGAAAAATTAAATTTGAAGTGAGTGCTAGATGATACTATGTAATATAATAGTAATCTTGTTAGACAATTACATTTTTTAAAGTCCCTATCAGTTAATGAAAGATACATATTGCAATATTCCTGAAATAATTATATGTGAAATGACCTTATATTTGGGATTTTCTTTAAAATACTCCAGCCAATAATAATAACAACAATAATAGTAATGGAGGAAGCAGAGGATTAAAACAAGATTCATAAAATGTTGGTAATTATTGAGTGGTTATATGGGACCTCATTTTATCGTCCTCTTTATTACTCATGACTGTTTGAAATTTTCCATACTCAGTTGTTACCAATATAAAGTCTTGGAGAAATTCTGACAAAATTTTAATTCTGGTTGGTGGTACTCAAAGGGCAATAATTTCATTTCTCATTAAATGACTCTAACGTAATCTTTTCCCTTTGATTTTACTTCATGTAATATTAATATTGCAAAGCCTACTTTATTTTGGTCTACAATTTTCTGTTATAGATTATCCTGTCTTTTCATGTTTAATCTTTTACGATTCAGTAATTTGGAGTGTGTCTCTTCTACACAGTATGCCTCTATATTTTAAAACTATTTTAGTATCCTTTTGTCTATTAATAATTTTACTTGCCATCTTAATTTATTCTTTATATAATTCATTGTTTTCCTCTATAGACTTCTACCTACTAATTTTGAATGTAGGTATTGAGCTTTTAACTTTTCTAGTGGAGGAAAGTGTTTCAACATATTTTTAAAAGTATTTTCAAGGGGAGTTTAATAGTGTTTTTGGTAAACTGAAATACGTATGCCTTGTAGTTCTAATTTCTAGAAATATATTTTCTAGAAATATTACGAGTGAGTGTCCCATGATGTATTTAAGAGTTGTTTACTACCATATTATGATAGCCAGAAAAGTGGAAATAATCTCAATGTCCATTAGTATGGGAACAGTTAAATTTTAGAACATTATAACATGAAATGCTATGCAACTTTTACAACAATGCATTAATCATCTATTTCTGCATAACAAATTATATGTAGCAGCTTTTTAAAATGACAAACATTTATTATCTTCCTCAGTTTCTGAGTCAGGAATCTGGGAGTATAGCAATGTGGTTCTGGCTCAGGGTTTCTCATGAGCTTGCAATCAAGCCAACAGCAGGACTGGAAGCCTTCACTGGAAGCCTTCACTGGGGCTGGAGGATCCACTTCTAAGATGGTTCTCACGTGGCTGTTGGCAGATGCCTCATTTCTCACTGAGGACAGAAGGCCTCAATTCCTTACCACATGGGCCTCTCCACAGGGCTGCCTAAGTATTCTTAACGGTATTTTAGGTAGCTTCTCCCAGAGTAACTGATCCAAGAAAAAAGCAAGGAGGAAGAAAAGTGAAAGTGAAAGTCACTCAGTCATGTCTGACTCTGCAACCCTATGGACTATACAGTCCATGGAATTCTCCAGGCCAGAATACTGGAATGGGTAGCCTTTCTCTTCTCCAGAGAATCTACCCGATCCAGGAATCGAACCAGGGTCTCCTGTATTGCAGGCGGATTCTTAACCAACTGAGCTATCAGGGAAGCACACGGAGGAAAATGTAGTGCCTTTTATGGGCTAATCTTGAAAGTTGCACACCATGGCTTCCCCTTCTGCATTTTCTTCTATTCATTAGAACTAAGTCCCTAAGACCAGGCCACATTCAAGGAGGTGGGGAATTAAGCTCTACCTTCTGAAGGGAAGTGTATCAAATAATTTTGGACAAAATCAAATAATTTTGGACATACTTAAAACTCACCACAAATAACACAGGCCTATATGTACTGAAATGGGAAGTTGTACACTATACATTACCTGAAAAAGCAAATTGCAGGATTATGATGTCTTTGTTATGAAAAAAACATTAGTGGGGTATGTATGAAAATAAGGTCAGAAAGGACACAATGAAAACAATAGTGGTTATTTCTTAAGTTATTTGTGTAGGGTAGACTTAATTTTTACTTATATTACTTTAGCATTTTTACAATTTTTATGAACTTACTTTCAGTAAAAGATACTAGACTCTTAATCTCTAGTATATTTAAAATATAAATTCTTAAATCTTTCTTAAAATGACAATCAAAACCAGTAAAAACATACTGGGTTTTATATACTATACTTTTTAAAAAGTGAAGGACCAGTGAGTTCCTTTATTTTTCATACTGACAACCAGTTTGTCAGTTTCTGAGAATCCCAATTTGTATATTAAGTAGACTTACTGTCTTTAAAATTTTTAGCATTTATAAACATTTAAAAAATAAATAGCACTGTATTTTCTCATTCTTGAATTCATATTTTTGATTAATGTTTTACTTTTTAGACACAGATTTTTATTTAGTTTATTTGGAAAATGGTACCTGGTTGGTATATTTTGAATCCTTGAATATTTCAGTATATCTTCCTTTTGTCCTTCTATATTAACATCATATGGCTGTATGTGGAAATCTTGATTTACCACCCTTTACAAGCTGTTTTTAACTTCTCTCACTTTTGCTTAGGAGGTAAAGCAGCAGTAGGCCTGTGTTTAAAAACCACTACTTTGTAACTACAGGACCTTGTAATAGTCACTTAATTTTGCTAAATTTAGATTCCTCTTTTCTGTAGTGTTGATAATAATACCTTACTGGATTGTTGTGATGATAAATGAGATAAGGTAGCCTATTTCACATAACTGCCCCTAACTGCTAGATAATATCTAGCTGCTGCTATGATTATAATTTTATGACAATGATAGTTTAGTTTTCTTCCATTTTATTGTAATCTCCTTAAAAGTATCTATTTCTTTTATTCTTAATATTTATTGAACATTTTAAATTGAACTTTATAATTAAAAATATGTCATCAAAGAAATAAAATGAATTTGTTACACAACCAACTTATGATCTGTTCTACTAAAATAATTATTTTTAGACAGAATACATGCATTTATCCCTTCAACTTTCTAGAACTGCATAATAATTAAAATCCAAGAAATTTATGAACTTACAATGATGAAACTGAAGAGCCATCAGCAAATCAGAAATTTCTACAAAAACCTGGATGGCAACAGTAGGAACAGTGATAAGAGCCATTTAGGGCTAAAGATGTTACATCCCACAATACAGCAGAGTAATACAGACAAGAAAGGAACTGATGAGCCCTGTGAACTTTGGAGAAACTCAAATCCATACACCATTTGGGGCAGAAGGCCAGCCATTAAAAGACCACCCTAAAATATTTCCAGAGAGGAAAGGAAAAGTTGCCTACAAAGGAATTACAGAGTTGATTGTTTTTTTTAAATCAGTCTTGGCAACATTAAAAGCTTATAAAACAGTGAAATAGTTTTAAGGAAAAATATTTTCACTCTAGAATTCTATACCCAGTCACTTGTGAGGGACAGAAAGACTTCAGGTATACAGTGATTCAAATGATTCTTGGGAATCTTTCCTAGTAACTGTTTGGAGATTCTCCTTTGAAGAAAACCTCATCTGTTTCTCACCTTCGCTTTTTTCAGTGGCTAAAAAGCATAATGTTCACAGGCTTGATTGAACTCATGTTGTTATGTGCCTCCCAATTAATGCAGTAAATCACAAGAGAGGAAGAGTCATGTGATTTTGAAAATGGAGCACTAAAGAGTAGCAGGCCCTGATTGGAACAGAAAGATAGACTTTCCAAAATAAAAGGGGTGGGCAAGGGAATGAGACACTTGATAAAACAGATTATATAAAGCCTTTTAAACAAATCAAGAATTTGAGGACAGTAAATTTAACAAGTAAAAATTAAACAGGTAATCCTCCCCAAAAGTGTATAATCATATTCAAAATTATACAAGTGCTGCTTATTGATTTAACCAGAAAATTAGCAATAATGCTATAGGAGGATGTAGAGTAGGGGTAGGAAGTAAATAGATAATGTCTAAAATGACCAATCATGAAGCAATAATACAAGCAACATGAAGCGATATTGTTATAGTTGGCAAACAGTTCTTGTTCAAAGTGTGTAGACCTGGATCCTAGCTGCAGTACCTCCAGGTTCATGACCTTGGGAATTAATCTTTTTCAACTATTATTTACTAATGTGTAAATGGGGATAATAATAGTATCTGCAACACAGGATCACTATGAGGATTACTTGAGATATATGTGAAGTACTTACCTGGCCCAGCGGTTAGTAGACAAATGGCATATAAATGTTTCTTATGATGGTGATGGTATTCAGTGACTGTATACATTGTTTAACCACTTGACCTATATTATGTCTCTTCTTACTTTTCTTGTCTTTCTTCATTATTAGAGTTATTTCTTTTTGGCTTACCACTTATGTTACCTGCTGAATGTTTTTTTCCTTGTCCGTCTTATTTAGATTGCTTCTTCCTAGAAAGCTAATCTTCGACCAGATGGCAGTAACATTTGAAGATGTGACTGTTACTTTTACTTGGGAGGAGTGGAAGTTCTTGGATGCTTCTCAGAAAAAGCTCTACAGAGAGGTCATGTGGGAGAATTACACAAATGTCATGTTAGTAGGTAAAGTTATCCCAACTCTTAGGGAATAAGGTTAGTTTCTTCTGGGACCTGTTTTGTTGAGTATTTTGGTTCTTTATCTGATTGCTGTATTGAGGTAAAAGAGATTCTCAAAAATGGGTCTTAAATCACATGAAAAATAACAGATAAAGAAAACAAGGTATCTTCCAAAACATTTTGGCTATGTAATTAATAGGTGTTTGTGATTATTATTATTTGTGAATATTTTCTGGATTACACATAAAGCACAATTTCCACCTACAATTTTGTGCAGTCCTAATTTGTTCTCATTTCATGTTCTATTTGTATAAGTTAGCTTTTGCTATATAACAAACTGCCCTAAACTTAGTAACTTAAAACTTTGTTATGTTTCATGATTCCAGTTGGTTACATGGATCTTCTATCAGGAGTGACTTGATTGGGGCTAGATGGTCTAAGATAAAGCTGGATAGCCTGACTCACATGTCTGGCAGTTGGTCAGTATCAGTGTTATAATGGCCATGTGTTGACCATATGTGTCTCTTCAAGGAGGCCAGCCCAGGCTCATTTGCATGATGGTGATCACAGGACTATTAAAACCAGCAAAAGAGACCAACCCCAAACTACAAGTACTTTTCAGATTTCTGTTTGTCTCACTTTTGTCCCAGTGACCAAAGCAAATTATAGAGTCAGTATGTAAGAGGAACACCCAAAGATGTAAATAAGCAGAGAGGTTTTTTTTTTTTGACACAATCTACTACACTATTTCAGAACAAAAAATAGAAACAGGTATTTTATTTCTTATAATAATTTCCCAAATAGAGTAATCTAATTAAATCTCAGTCTTTAAGACAATTTCCAGGAAGCCAATCACTTTCTCTTTTATTTCTAACAGTACTTGGTAAGTAGTAGATGCTCAAGGTATGTTTATTGAATGAATGAGTGAAATGAATAAATCTATGAATGAATAAACAAATGAATTTCACACCCAAATATGGAGCAGCCTAAGTCATAACCCTTCTTTCTCACTTGTGCCCACACATATATTCCTATAATTCTGGAGCTTGTTGACTGAGATCCTTGGAAATTTTTAAACATAGAGAGCTGGATTATCTGCTTACCAGTGGATTATCTGCTTATATTTTAGGAAATTGGAAAGAGAGCTGCAAACCCCAGGAAGAAAGATTCAGATATTTAGAACATGAAAATCTTTCCTGCTGGCAAGGCTGGAAGACTGCCAGCACTCAGATATATGAGAATAAAAACTATGTGGAACTGGTTCAAGGTATAGATTCCAAAGACCTAAAGCAGCAACACCTTTCTCACTATCAAGAATGGTCAACACTCCCCACACAAGTAGCAGGGTATGGGAACTATGAACTGACTTTTGAAAGCAAAAGTCCCAGGAACTTAGAATATACCAAGTGTATACCTTGTCAGTCCTTAGAAAGGAAACACTCTGATGATGATGGTAGAAAAATCTATGTGAGTGATTCATGTGGTTTTCAAGGACACAGATACCATGTTGGCATATCCAGGAAAAATCTCTCTATGGAAAAAGAACAGACGCTCATACGTCAGCATTCTATCCCAGGACAGGAAGCCTTTCCAGAGTACATTGGGGAGATATGCCAAAATGACCTGCTGAAAGGCTCTATGGAAGAGAAATACTGTGGATGTAAAAAATGTAAAGAAATTTATTACTGGAGCTCACAGTGTGTTCTCCACAAGAGAAATCAACTTGGAGAAAAGTTCTCTCCATACTCCATCAGCCCCACATGCTTCCCTCAGAGATCAGACCTATTCAGACATCCAAGAATCCACAGAGGTAAGCAGCTGTACAGATGTGATGAAGTTGGCAGTAACTTTAGTCAGAGCTTCAGTGTTCACTTTCATCAGCGAGCCCACCCAGGGGAGGTACCTTATGTATGTAACCTGTGTAGTAATAGCTTCAGTCAGATCCCCAGGCTTCACCATCATCAAAGAGTCCACCTGGAAGAGAAACTCTATAAATTGCAGTGTGATAAGGACCTCGGTAGAAATCCATTGCTTCACATTCACCAGAGACTTCACATAGGAGAGAAGCCTTTTAAGTGTGATCAGTGTGGTAAGAGTTTTAGTCGGAGTTCAGTACTTCATGTTCATCAGAGAGTCCACACCGGAGAGAAACCATATAAGTGTGATGAGTGTGGTAAAGGCTTCAGTCAGAGCTCAAATCTTCGAATTCATCATTTAGTCCACACAGGAGAAAAGTCCTATAAATGTGGTGACTGTGGAAAGGGCTTTACCCAGCGCTCAAATCTTCAAATCCATCAGAGAGTGCATACAGGAGAGAAGCCATACAAATGTGACAACTGTGGGAAGGACTTTAGCCACAGCTCAGATCTTCGCATTCATCAGAGGGTCCATACGGGGGAGAAACCCTATATTTGTCATGAATGTGGGAAGGGCTTCAGCAAGAGTTCAAAACTTCACACTCATCAAAGAGTGCATACTGGAGAGAAACCCTATAAATGTGAACAGTGTGGTAAAGGTTTCAGTCAGCGTTCACATCTTCTCATTCATCAGAGAGTCCATACAGGAGAAAAACCCTATAAATGTGATGACTGTGGAAAGGGGTTTAGTCACAGCTCAAATCTTCACATTCACCAGAGGATCCACACAGGAGAGAAGCCTTATCAATGTGCTAAGTGTGGTAAGGGTTTCAGCCACAGCTCAGCTCTTCGAATTCATCAGCGAGTCCACACAGGAGAGAAAACTTATAAATGCCATGAGTATTACAAGGGATTCAATCAGAATTCACATCTTTACAATAACTACAAAAGAGAAACCTTGTAATTCCATTCATTTTGTTGTAACAGCTTTAATCAAAGCTTAACTTTAAGCCTAGTAAATGCTGCTAGAAAAAAATGCTATAAATAACCCAAATAATCCCAAGCAACATTTAAAATTTCCTCTATTTCCTACTAAGAATCATTTGCTTTAAGAAGAGATGCTTAGGACAGTATGTTAAACTATTTTCTTTTTCTACTGTATATATTAGGTATAGTAGTGTTGTGTGTTAGTTGCTCAGTTGAGTGTGACTCTTTGCAACCCCATGGATGGTAGCCTGCCAGGCTCCACTGTGCATGGAATTCTCCTGTCAAGAATACTGGAGTGGGTAGCCATTCCCTTCTCCAGGGGATCTTCCTGACCCAAGGATTGAACCCAGGTCTCCTGCATTGCAGGCAAATTCTTTACCATCTTAGCCACCAGGGAAACCCCATATGCATAGTCATTATAAAATATGTAAATGAGTCAAGAAGAAAACGTCTCATCCTATTTCATTCTAAGTCTTTTTTCTGTGCATTTGCATGTGCATGAAATCATACTGTATGTTCAACTTTGTGTTTTCACTGACTTCAAAACATTTGCTTGTATTTTGGTTTGAATTGAAACTGGCTAGCTCTCAATGAACAGCAAGAATCTTGACTCAACTGTAAAGTCCCTTAGAAGCTACAGGAAAAAAAAAAAGAAAACACACAAAACCCGTAACTCAAACTGGCAGACAACTCAAATATGGAAGAATTAACTAAAGGGTCAGTAAATTTCAATTGCTTATGACAAAAGATCAGAAAACCTGTATTTCCCTTTATCCAAGACAGTATATCTTAGATAATTTATTTCTCTCAACCAGAAAACTCAAGAACCATCCTTTTCTTGCAAGGGTGCTACACTCTGAAGTTACCATAACACTCCCACCCATTCCCCTACCCAATGTTTTACATTTATGCATTCGTTTAGACCCTAGGAGGTATGGAAAACATCTGGTTATCTACAAAACCTAAGAGGGAGAATGGATACAGAACTCTGCAATAGTAAATGTCAAAAGACAGTGTAATAACACCTTCAGAATTGTGAGACTCAAAAATCGGTTATCACCTATATTTTTTCTTATCAACTAAATTGTCTTTATATTTATAGGTAACAGATAAGCAAAAAAAAAAAAAACAAACCAGAAAACATATATGTACCTTTCTTAAACAGATCTCAAGAATGTGGAAGTCATAATGTAAAAGGACTAGTAACAAACACTAAAATCAGTTAAACATGCAGTTAATTCTGAATTGTTAATTTGTTTACAAAACTTGAAAAATGTTAAAATAGTTGTGCAAGAAAATATTTGATATAGAAATGCTGCATATAAAAACATTATATGTTAAAGACTGGATGGGATAGTAGGATTATCAGATAAAGGAATCCAGGACATCTAATTAGGTCTGATTTTTCAGATCAGTTCAGTCGCTCAATCGTGTCTGACTCTGTGACCCCATGGACTGCAGCACGCCAGGCTTCCCTGTCCAACACCAACTCCCAGAGCTTGCTCAAGCTCACATCCGTCGAGTCGGTGATGCCATCCAATCATCTCATCCTCTGTCATCCCCTTTTCCTGCCTTCAATCAGGTTTTTATGAATTTTCATCATATATCTGATTTTTCAGATATACAATGATCATTTTTTTATAAGTATGTCCCAAATATTGCATGGGACTTATACTAAGAAAGTATTTGCTTATATGAAATTCAAACTTAACAGCACCCTGTGTTTTTATTTGCTAAACTTGCCAACAAGATGAGGGAAGAATAGCAAAAGAAAGTATGCTACATTTCTGGTCTTAAATAGCATGGATTCATTACATCTTCTTGAATTTTACAATTCTGGAAATAAAGGCCTAAAAATTTTTTTTACAGAGTTCAAAATTACAATTAAAAGGACTAACGAAAGCACATACATTTCAAAACAGGAAGATAAAAACAACGAATATTCAGCCCCTAAAGCAAAAGGCAGAAAACAAAAACAATATGAAGATGATTTAAAAAATTAGAGAACACAGATCAAGATGAGAGCAAATCAGATTTATCAAAATAGCTTAAATCTCCCTTTAAGAAGTTTTGAAAACCCTTGATTGAATTAAAATTTTACATATATGTGATTAAAAGACTATAGCAAAATGATACTGGTTAACTGACCAATTTTCAACTTCTCAGTATGGATTTATTGATTAATCTTATTCAGATAAGAGAACAGGCAAATGTTTATCAGGCAAACATAAAGGTATGTCTACAATATGTTTTAAAAGTTAATTTAAATGAACTAATTATAAAACCCATTAAGGTGGGTAAAAATATAAAAATCAATAACTTTCTAAATTCTTAATCAGAAAAATACTATGGGTGCAAAATAGAGTTTGTAATGCTAAGTGAAAGTCATTTCCATTGTGTCTGACTCTTGCGACCCCATGGACTATACAATCCATGGAATTCTCCAGGCCAGAATACTGGAGTGGGTAGCCTTTCCCTTCTCCAAGGGATCTTCCCAACCCAGGGATCGAACCCAGGTCTCCTTCATTGCAGGCAGATTCTTTACCAGCTGAGCCACAAGGAAAGCCCTTATAATACTAAGTTTTCTTTAAAAGGAACAAATAGCAAAAATGTAGAATGAAAATAATGAAAAAACATTTAATTGAAAATAAAAGGGGACTTGAATAGAGAAGTCATAATTTTCTTGGAATGTTAATGTACAGATTTATTTCAGATCTTATCAAAATCCTAATGAGATTTCAAATTGAAAAAAGTATTCTTTTTCCTGAAAAAAAGTTTAAGAAAAATAGGTATTAGAGAAGAGCAAAGACAATTATAAGAAAGATTAATGATATTGCCCTAAAATATAGTAAATGATATGTGTGTGTGTTGGTTGCTTAGTCGTGTCTGACTCTCTGCAACCCCATGGACTGTAGCTTGCCAGGCTCCTCTGTCCATGGGATTCTCCAGGCAAGAATACCGGAGCAGGTTGCCATTTCCTTTTCCAGATCTTCCCAACCCGGAGATCAAACCCATGTCTCTTTTGTCTTCTGCATTGGCAGGCGGATTCTTTACCATTAGCGCCATCTGGGAAGCCCCTTAAAGAATGAAATACCATTTTTTAAATTAACAAAAATTATAAAAGCTACTTTCAGTGAGTACAGAATGATTGATACTTATATACTGCTTATGTTGAGAGTAAATTGACAGACTTTGCAAAAGCTATTTGGTGAATCATAAGCCTTAAAATTGTTACTACTCATTCTCCTACAGTGATTTTATATCTAGGCATATATTCTATGGAAATAGAGTTACCCACTATTAGGGAAATCCTATTTGCAAAGAGCAAAGCTCTACTTATTTCATATAAAAAAAGTGTTATATAACATTATGTTTCAGAATCTAACCAAAACAACAAAGCCCACAGGGACAGAAGCTTAAATCTGAGAACTTGCTCTAGAAAGCCATTAAACAATGAGGCTACTCTTTCAAGAACTTATTTTTGTTTCTCTTTGTTATCCACTCTACAGACTGACTTCCTATTTACTCACTCTGTGCTTATGATTGCACCGCACCCTTGCACATATTGTTTTCAGTTTTATTGCCCACCACTAACTTGTAACTTCTTTCTGCGTCTCCAGATTTCTGAGTAGCGGGGAGATGATTGGCTCAACTTATAATTACTACCTCCTGACAAGTCTTTTAGTCTGAGCCAAACCATAGGCTAGTAGGTAAGCCTTTGGTTTGGCTAGCTTTGTTCAGATGTTAACTCTGGTGTTTTCAAACATGCCCAGGGATGAACTGATAAGGCATATGATTGTGATTAGCACTGATGTTCAATTAGGTTTCTCCAGAAAGTGGTGGGTCTGGGCCAAGCATTCTGAACTACATTAGAACACATAGATAAATATTCAAGATAGTTACAAAAATACTTTTATGCTGCCTTCCCCCCAAAATAGGGGAAAGGTCAAATTATGATGCATGTACATGATGTAATATTATGCAGTCATTAAAACTTATATTTTCCAAGAATGTTGTAAGGATAAGAATATACTTATGGTATTAAGAGAAAAAGTACAAGATATATATAGAACTCTATATAGGATAAGATTCTATTTATATATAAACAGATATTTATATTTTCATGGAGAAAATATTGGGAATATACAAATATGTTATTGGTGAGTTTGATAGGCTGAATTATGGTTCTTAATGTTCTTCATGTCTTTCTGTATCTTTTATATTTTTATTGGTGTCTTAGTTTCATATAAACTTTTTTACATAAAAGTTAATTAAAATGTAAATAATGGCTACATATTCCATTGTGTGACTGTATCATAATATGTAATTATCTTTATATTATCAGGGATTTACACTTTTAATTTTTATATCATGAATTGAACTGCCATAAATGTGCTCATGTATCAAGTTTTCTATTACTTCAGGTAATTTTTATAATGATTTTCTATATTCAGTTATTGGGTTAAAAGATAGGAAGCAGAAGTATAAAGAAATATTTGGTAAAGAAATGGAATAATGAAATTACATGATGTATCCAGCCAGCTACTATCAAAGAAGAAGCAAGCATGGAGGTCATGAGGCCATACAGTAGACATGACAACCAGGAGGTATCAATGAGTTTTGTTAATAGGAAGCAGTTTCCTTTCATAAAAGCTGAATTTATTTTTCACTTTATGAGTATGCCCACCAGAATAAAACTGGAAAACACAGTCACTAAAAAATGAGTTTAAAGATAGTATAAAAAGCCATTACTGCTCAGGGCAGTAAGTGTTTCTTTATGCTGAAATGCAGTTTCAGAGTCATCTCAAAGATCTTGTCCCCAAGGTAGAGGCTTAAACTTAGCCAAATCTGGTCTCTGGAATCCTGTGCTTTCACATCATTTGTATGGTACCTTCTGTATAGGTATCATGAGTTCCTGGAGGGTCTCCAGCTTCTAGCACAGTGTTGACATACTATAAATGTTTTAGGGGTGGATACTGTTGAAGAGACATCATCATCTTAACTTCACATCTTTGAATGATTTCAAGTCCATTGAGAGGAAAAGAATTTTGGGGTTTAGGAGCAAAGAATCCATTAAAATCTTTACAGGTGCCCCATAAAAAGTTACAATATTAGTTGCACAGTCGTATCTGACTCTTTGTGACCCCACAGGCCGCCAGGCTCCTCTGTCCATGGAATTCTCCAGGCAAGAATACTGGAGGGGATAGCCATTCCTTTCTCCAGGGGATCTTCCCCACCCAGAGATCGAACCCAGGTCTCCTGCATTCCAGGCAGATTCTTTATTGTCTGAGCCACTAAGGAAGCCTGTATTTCCAGTTCCTTTTATATGAAAACTGAGTCATAGGAAGAGAAACCTGACTTAAAAACTCCCCTCCTCTTTAAACTGCAGCATTTTTTATATTCATAATGCAATTGAGAAGAAATAAAACTTTAAAACAGCATCAAGCAAATCACTGTGCCAGTCGTCCTTGTGTCAGCTTTCTCTCTCCACTTTTGTATTATCCACTAAATAGTGAACATGAATGAATGGTTTTAGGATCAAAGAATCAAATAGTAGCTGATGCAGAATATTGATTTAGATTTTTTTAATTCCAAGGGATTACACATTTTCATTCAGAAATCAAAACCACTGAGAAGTTACCATTTTGTATCCATGAAGACACAAAGGAAAATTCTGTTATTCTGGGAAGTTTAATCTAATAGCCTCTTCCTTTTCTTCCCTCAACCCTTTTATCTCTTGTCCTTTTTAGTTACAGTTTCCTCTATGACATGCATACAGGCATACCTCCCTTAACTGTTCTTCACAGATGTTGAGGTTGGGTTTTTTTTAATTGTTTACAAATTGAAGGTTTGTGGCAACCCTGCATTGTCAGATGATGGTTAGCATTTTTTAGCAATAAAGTATTTTTAAATTAAGGTTATATACTTTTTTTTTTTAGAAATAATGCTGTTGTACACTTGATAGACTATAGTACAGTATAAACATGACTTCTGTATGAACTGAGAAACCAAAAAATAAAAACTCGAGTGACTTGCTTTACCACAATTTTTGCTTTATTGAGGTGGTCTGAAACCGAACCCACAGTATCTCCAAGGTATGCCTGTATTTTAGTATTATGCCGGATATCTGGTTTTATCTTCCAGTGGGCAAAAGGCCCCTTTGCTTTCCTGCTGTCTTCCACCTGGGCAGAGCCTTATCAATACCCACTGTCAGACTGTCAGACAAAGGATGAGTATGCTCCCATGTGTTAGTTTCTGCTGGTTTTTCTTGTTTTCAAAATAATTTCTTTGATCTAGTCAGTATCTGCCACCCTTGGTAAGCCTGCATTCACATGTGTAAACATAGACATACTTAAATTGAGAGTACTGCCACAGGCACAGGATTTTTGAACGGATTTTTCCATAGTTGATATTCATTTTTGAATAGGTCTCCAAGAGTTGTTACCTTCCTTTTCTAGTTCAGTGATAGATAGGAAAAGTAAAGGTAAGCCTCTCTCCTTCTGAAAAAAAAAAAATTAAACCATTTCACAGCTGAAAATATACTAAAGTAAATTGTGGGGGCAGAGTTGGATCTATCCCTGTCAAAAGTGATCCCTGTATCAGTGATGAATTCTAGGGCTAAAGGTTCTCCCAGAGAAAAATAAATTTCACTCTTAGAAAATCTGAACACAAAAGTTGAGGAATCCTTCACCCCTGGAGCTAGAATTTATTGCATTTGATATTTTAGAGGGTTGACTGTTAAACAATTTCTGAGCCAGGCTATTGCTTCTTTGGTCAATGATTAACATCTATAATGGCTGTGACTTTTTAGCATTTACAATGAGTCAAACACTGCTAAAAATCATATATCTGCATTTCATTTGCAATTCCTGTACTTACATAATACATAATATATCATTCCATTTGAGCTGTATAACAATCAAAATGTGGACCCACTATCCCTTCTCAAATAAAAATTAGAATCCCAAGTTAAATAACTAGTTATGGGACAAGAAGTTCTAATACTTTGGCCACCTGATGTGAAGAGCCAACTCATTGGAAAAGACTCTGATGCTGGGAAAGACTGAAGGCAGGAGGAAAAGAAGACAACAGAGGACGAGATGGTTGGACGGCATCACCGACTCAAAGGACATGAGTTTGCGCCAACTCCAGGATATGGTGTAGGACAGGGAAGCCTGGTGTGCTGCAGTCCATGGGGTCACAAAGAGTCGGACATGACTGAGCAACTGAAGTGGCTCAGTCAACAACAATGAAGTGGCAAATTGAGAATTAAAACCTAGAAGTTTGACTTTCCATCTCTTAAGGCTATATTAGGAGATGTAGGTGCTTTATAAAAATTTTCATTGAAAGAGGAGTATCAAAATACAAATCCTACATATTTTTCTCAGAAGCTTTTTTTTAGTCACTAAACTCATTGTCAGATAAATTGAGTAAGTGATATCTCTTATGATTTTCTTCACTTGCTAGAACGGTAACCTAGTTATCTATGACAAACACAAGTAGATCTTTCTTTTAAGAAATAACCTATTTCAGCCATTACAGCATCAAAATGAAGTAATAAGAGCAAGAGAAATCAACTTGGATATCAAAGAGTTCTTAAAGAAAATTGACAGAGCACAACTAGTATCGGTAAATTACTAACTTTAAAGATCACATCCATGAAAATAATCAGGCTTCCCTTGTGGCTCAGCTGGTAAAGAATCTGCCTGCAATGTGGGAGACCCGGGTTCAATCCCTAGGTTGGGAAGATCCCCCAGAGAAGGGAAAGGCTACCAACTCCAGTATTCTGGCCTGGAGAATTCCATGGACTGTATAGTCCATGGGGTCACAAAGAGTCGGACATGACTGAGCAACTTTCACACCCACTCAGGCAGATATCAAGACCACTGTTCATAATCCAGTCATAATTTAGTGTGAACAACAGAAATACTTTTTTAATTCAAAGAAACACACAAACTTGAAAAAAGTACTAGCATATGTTAGTGGAATCACCAGTACAGAGCCAGTATGGACAACACCTTCAAGCAGTTTGGCTGGCCTGGAGATGATGTATTAATTAACTAGATGGGAGGAATCCTTTCACAATGTGTAGGCAGCAAATCACCAGGAGGTATACTTTAAGCGTCTCACAGTTTTATCCAACTTATTTAAAGATGGTTTTTTGGATTTGACACTAGAAGCAAAGGCAGTGAAAGCAGAAATAAACAAGTGAGACTACATCAAACTAAAAAGCTTCTGCCCAGCCAAGGAAACCATCAACAAAATGAAAAGGCAACCTACCAAATGGGAGACAATAATTGTAAAAAAAAAAAAAAGTATATCTGATAAGGGATTAATATCAAAAACACATAAACACAACTCAGTAGCAAAAAACAGACAATCTAATGAAAAAACAGGCAGAGGATCGGAACGGATATTTTTCCAAAGACAACTAATGGATGGCTAAAACGTACATGAAAAGGTGCTTAACATCACTAATCATCAAGGAGATGTGCTCAAAACCACAATGAGATACCACCTCACAAGTATTAGAATGGCAATCTAAAAGATAAGAAATAACAAGTATTAGCAAGGATGTGGACAGAAGGGAGCCCTTGTGCATTGCGGGTGGGAATGTAAATTGGTACAGCCATTACTGTTGGACAACAGTATGGAGCTTCCTCAAAAAATTACAAATAGAATTACTGTATGATTTAGCAATTACACTTCTGGGTATTTAGCCAAAAAACAAAACACTAAATCAGAAAGATACCTGCACTCCCATATTCATAGCACCTTTAATTACAATACCCAAGACATGGAAGCAACCTAAGTGTCCAATGTGGTATGTATATTTATACACAATGGAATATTATTCAGCCATAAAGAAGCAAATCTTGCCATTTGCAACCACACAGATGGATCTTGATGGCATTGTGTGTGAGTGCTCAGTCGTGCCCGACTCTTTGCAGCCCCACTGACTGTAGCCCACCAGGCTTATCTATGGAATTTTCCAGGCAAGAATATTGGAGCAGGTTGCCATTTCCTTCTCCAAGGGATCTTCCCAACCCAGAGGCTGAACCCATGTCTCTTATATCACCTACACTGGCAGAGGGGTTCTTTACCACTAGCACCACCTGGGAAGTCTTGATGGCATTATGATAAGGCAAATAAGTTAGACAGAGAAAGACAAATACTGTATGATCTCACTCATATATGGAATCTTAAAAAAAAAAATTAACCACCCCTAAACAACAACAAAACTCCACAAACTCACAGATACAGAGAACAGATTGGTGGTTATCAGGAGTCAGGGAGTGGGGAATGGATGAAATGAATGAATGTGGTTAAAAGGCACAAACTTCCAGTCATAATACAAATAAGTCTTGGGGATATAATGTACAGTATGGACAGACTATAGTTAATAATACTGTATTGTGTATTTCAAAGTTGCTAAGAGAGTACATCATGAGAAACACTGGGCTGGAAGAAGCACAGCTGGAATCAAGATTGCCAGGAGAAATATCAATAACCTCAGATATGCAGATGACACCACCCTTATGGCAGAAAGTGAAGAGAAACTAAAAAGCCTCTTGATGAAAGTGAAAGAGGAGAGCGAAAAAGTTGGCTTAAAGCTCAAAGTTCAGAAAACTAAGATCATGGCATCTGGTTCCAGCACTTCATGGCAAACAGATGGGGAAACAGCAGAAACAGTGTCAGACTTTATTTTTTTGGGCTCCAAAATCACTGTAGATGGTGATTGCAGCCATGAAATTAAAAGACACTTACTCCTTGGAAGGAAAGTTATGACCAACCTAGACAACACTTTAAAAAGCAGAGACATTACTTTGCCAACAAAGGTCCGTCTAGTCAAGGCTATAGTTTTTCCAGTGGTCATGTATGGATGTGAGGGTTGGACTGTGAAGAAAGCTGAGCACCTAAGTATTGCTTTTGAACTGTGGTGTTGGAGAAGACTCTTGAGAATCCCTTGGACTGCAAGGAGATCCAACCAGTCCATCCTAAAGGAGATCAGTCCTGATTGTTCATTGGAAGGACTGATGTTGAAGCTGAAACTCCAATACTTTGGCCACCTCATCCGAAGAGCTGACTCATTGGAAAAGACCCTGATGCTGGGAAGGATTGGGGGCAGGAGGAGAAGGGGGCGACAGAGGATGAGATGGCTGGATGGCATCACCGACTCGATGGACATGAGTTTGGGCAAACTCCGGGAGTTGGTGATGGACAGCGAGGCCTGGCGTGCTGCGATTCATGGGATCGCAAAGAGTCGAACATGACTGAGCGACTGAACTGAAGAGAGGACATTTTAAAAATTCTAAGAAAAAAAATTTTGTTACATGCAGTGACAAATGTTAACTAGTCTTCTTGTGGTCATCAGAATATATACAAATAATGAACCATCATGCTGTACACCTGAAGCTGCTGTATGTCAACTGTATCTCAAAAACAAACAAAAACACTTCTATTTATGCTACAGATAATCTAATTGGGTACAGAAGCCAGTCCAAGGAGATCTGGACACCCTATATATATCACAGATATATCCAGAAAGACTAAGGTCCAGTAAAAGTCTCTCATCAGATCATTTTGGATCCTGTCCATTGCCAGGATGTCTTCCGTTTGCCTTCTAAACCCACTCTTTATCCTTCTCTAACATGAGAAGACTGACCTAAATGGACTGTATCAATAGGCTCCCCTAGCACTCCAGCTTTGACTAGGCTTGGCCAATGGGGAGCCCTGACACTGAAGGGTTGGTTTTGACGGGCTACTTTTCTAGATCTGAAGTCACATTTCTTACCAAAGTGCCTTCTTTACATGACCTCCTTCTAGCTTCTCCTTCCTCTTGCCTCTTCAGGCAGGCCTAGTGATAAGATATCCCCTTGTTACTACCTCTGGAATACTCCCCTATTTCTTGGGGTTTCCCTAAACTCTATCCATACCTCCTAAATAGTCCTATATTGTCAAACTGTCATCAAATTATTCTAAAATTAGAATCTGTTTCCTGCTAGGACCCAGACTGAAATATTTACTGGGACCAATGTGGACATATAAAATAGATCCTTTAAATGGGGTTCATTGGGCTGCTAGGAGCAGCACAGAGATAACCTCCTTGCTGGGGGGAAAATAATTTTAGGGCATAGAGATTTCTCCAATTATCACTAGTGGTAGAAGTGAATAAAAGTGCAGGTGAGGGCAAGGTGTTGAGAGATCAAGTGGCCATAGCATTCAGTTGCTATGGTGAAAATAATGATTTTAAAGATGTGGAGCCATCTGGATTTTCTGTCACCTTAGAGAATAAACACAGAGAACAAGAGCAACCAAGAGCTGTGAGCATACAATTTAGAACCAGAAGAGGATCACCAGAAGGACCCTATGGAAATTTTGAAGTAGTTCTGATTTTCAGCAATTGCAAGGCAAATATGACTTAAGGATTGAACCCCACTCTGATTGAAATGGCTGCAGAATTGCAGCACCAATTAAATTCAGAACTTGGTATGAGATATGGTTAAGAAAACTGGTGAAGAACAATGCACAGGCACTTGGGTTGACACCGATGAGGCTAACATGGCCACCCCATTCCTCAGAACCTCTCTTCAATGAAACAGTATCCCTTATCTACTTATTTGAGCATATCACACCTCCACTCCATTCAAGCTTACTCCTGACTACACCTGGAGCATTTGCCTCACAAGCTGATACCACACCTCTCCAGTACTCACCCCCACCACTGTCACTGGCTCCAGGCCCATAATGAGACTTAGATCTCAACTTAGCTGTGACAGAAAAAATGAGAGTATTCCCTGCTCCTAGAGGAGATACCTGTTAGCACTGTGAAAACTGCAAGATCTCTGTGTTAGCAAGAGCCACAAGAGAAAATGTGGAAGTAGATTCTAAGATGGACCAAATGTAAATTACATTTGGGTTGAATTCACTGTCATGGGTGCAAACATCTGGGGCCTGGAGTTTAATGTGTTGCTTTAAACACAAGAAAACAACCTATTCTGTTAAACTGGCTAATTAAAACCTGGAATCAAATGGGGCCTACTTCTAATAACTTCTCAAATACCATAGGGAACAGTGTTCAGAGGTACAGGGTGATGGAATGTTGGAATGGATTATTACTGTCTTCTCCAAAGATAAGAGATGTTTTGAAAAAGGTGCAAAGACATTCTTGAAGAGTTTTGCAGTGTCTGTCTAGGCTGGAGATGATGGTGAAAACTGCTGCAGTGGAAATGGGTTTCTTGATCTTAATGGTAATCATATAATTCAAGAGAGGCAGATGACAGATGGTGGGCATGTGTTAAGACACAAAGGATCATAATTACTGCAGTAAGTTATGGGAAGGTAGGAGTTATCAGTGTTCTGATCCAGAGGAATCTGTGCCAATGAAAACTTGATCACAGCTCCCTAAATATGAAGCAGATGGACAAATATTTAAGTGATTACTGTTATATTTAAGTAGATATCAGAGAGCCCGAGTGATGTGCTTGCCCCTTGCTCATCTCTGACCTAGTCCCTCATTGATTGTTGCTGCTGCTCCTGCTGCTGTTGCTGAGTCGGGTGGTTCCTGAATCATACTTGTTTTTTTGCTATCTCAGGTTGAGCTCCCTTACTTTATAGGCTGGATGCCTGGTCCTTTCTGCAACTCTTTTGTGCTTTTCTGTTGTAGATTGTGATCCTGTGCTGCCTGCCCTCTAAGCCAAGTCATGCATTCTTGAGGTTCCTGAATCCTTAACTCCTGACCTGTTCCCTTCAATATATTCTTTTTAAAGGTTCTTCATACACGTTGTCAAATTGGCTCTCCAGAAAGGTAGTAATTATTTACACTGTTGTTAGTGGTTATTAGTTGCCATTTGGTTAACCATTATGCCAATGGTTATAGTTGCATTTCTTGAGAGTCCTGTTAAAATTAAGCTTTATTATTCCTTTCATATGTTATGAACACCAAATGCTATGTTTTTATTATTAGTAAAAACAGTATTTCCCCTGTTTATTGGTTATCCTTTTTTCATGAATTGACAGTTCATTTTTTAGACCAGTTTTCATTGATGTTCAACTCTTAATTTTTGCTTTTAATAAATATCAACCTACATTATAAATTCATCTAATGAATGTACCTGCATGATATAAATGTAATATTAACTAGTTTTTTTTCCACACCAATGTGAAGTGATAATTTATAATATACTAAATTCTTACAAACATCTAGGTCTAGTTACAGTTCTGTTCTAGAGATTTCAACTCCTAGGTTAGTACCATACTATGTTACTAAGGTTCCAATTATCACCCCTCTTCAATAAAAAGGTTCATAGTTATTTTAACTTGTTACTTGTACAAAATAAACCTTACATCACTTTGTGAAAGGAATCTTCCCAATGAAATGTTTAATTAAAATTTAATAGTTTAATGTGGGGAGATTCAACATCTCTACAATAATCTTCTCATCTAGAAACATATTCCCACTTGTTCAAGGTATTTTTTTGAAGGAAGTGGGATGTATGTAGTATATCTAAATTCACTTATTAAATCTATGTTTTTCTTTGAAGCTAAGTATGTTTAACTTAGTAAATAGTATACATATCTTTTATTTTTTGGAAAGCTTATAGATCTAGGAGAAAAAAATAAGCATTTTCCTTAGGCCCAAATAGCTCCTGAGAAAAAAAGATAAAAAATGAAAATAGTACTTTTATCTTTCAATTACCCAAAAGAAAATAGCTTATAAAAAAGGGAAACTATTAGACTCAGAATGCCTAAAATGAGAATGTCATAATCCATTATATTAAACATGTCATTGCTTTGATGAATGATTGAACTATGTACCTCAAGAATTTATGTTTGGAGTGTTTTGCTTTTGTTCGGGAAATTCATATAAATAAAAGACAACTTGTGGAGAATCCTATCCGTTACTTCTGTAGGGATTTATCTTAATTTAACAGCTTGTGGTGTAAAAGATGAACAAATGAACACAGAATAATTTTTCACATTTATTAACTCATTGTAGGGAGGGGTTCACTCCAGAATACATTTTCTGCCTTTGGATAAGGTATGAACCCTGACAAAAGCCACCATCAACATTCATTGGGCATGTCTCCAGAATCTTTCTTTGGGGGCAAGCTAACATAAGCATCTTGGTTCAAGAATCCTCTAGGATCCTGAGGCAGCTTATAGAAGAAAGAGACAGTTTTGGTACACAGAGTATTAGGACTCTGTTGACCTTTTAATGTTTGGGATAAATGACAGCCTTAGGGTTATGGATGTCTCTCAAGCCTAGATCCCAGAGTACTTTAACAAATGCAGATATTGAGAATACATGTAGATTAACAACATATTTACCCACCACTGCAGCTGATAACCCTCTTCCAGTTCCAGTTCCCACTCAGCACCAGGACACCCAAGGACATCACCACGGGTGGAGTAACTGGCGGTCTCTGTGGTCTTTGCATTAATTCAGAGTCAGTCCTTAGAAGTGTCCTTCTATATTCTCATGAGCTCCTGGTTGCTTGTGACCATGTTATAAGGACTGAAAGTTTGAGTTTTATTAGATGTCAACTCCAAGGGTATTGCTTGGCTCCGCCCTAATATCTACTTCATCAATAATCAGGTGAATGTAAGTATTCCACAGGTTTCATTTATGAACTAGGGAGAGATGATGGTAAATGGACATCAGAATAATGACAGACCACGTTGCTGTGTTTAACTCCGAACCCTTATGGCTTCATCTGAAACCTGGAAAAGCTCCCTCAGGTTTCTATCCAGTTTACTTCCAGTATTAATTCAGTCATATCGATTAAAGAATACTCTCTGACAAATATTTTCTTCCATTTACTATATTCACAGGATTCCTTCCAGAAGAAATTCACGGACTTTGAATGAGTTTTGCACTCTGACTGAAGGAATCCCACATTGTTGCTATCACAGGACTTCTCTCAAGTATGAATTTTTTGGTGTTTAAGCAAGTTTGAACTTCTGTTAAAGGTTTTCTTACATTTCTGACATTTGAATGGTTTCTCTCCTGTATGAATAACTTGATGTCGAATAAGTGATGAGCTACGGGTGAAGGATTTTCCACACTTAACACATTCATAGAGATTATCTGCAGAATGAAGTCCTGGATTTTTATTACTGTCTTCATGCTCACTGAGGGCTTTTCCACATTGATTCCCTTCCCAGGCTTTTGTTGCAGCATGAATTTTTTGATGCTTAGTAAGGTTTGTACGTCGGTTGAAGCATCTTCCACATTCACTGCATTTATAGGGTCTCTCTCCTGTGTGAATGATCTGATGTCGAATGAGGGATGAACTCCGGCTGAAGGCCTTTCCACACTGATAACATTTATAGAAATTCACTATGGTATGACTTTTGGGGTGCTGAATATCTGTACTCAGGCTCAAGGCACTCCCACACTTATTATATTCTGAATGCTGCTTATCTACTGAGTCTAAATTAAATTCAAAGTTAGTTTTAAGCTGATCACACTTTGGGGAATCCTTTCTCATCGGAATTCCCTGTTGTGTATCAAAAATTGAGTCAACTGACTTAACATCAGAGCTTACCTTATTTTCACTATATTCAAAGTCTCCCCCCTCAGTGTAGACTATATTAGGAATGAAAACTTCTTGTGGCAAATTTATGTCCCAGGGTTCCTTATTCCTATATAACCAGTCATCACTGTTCCAGGCATCTAAAGGAAAATGCCCACCTTCGGTCAGTCTTGTCATCATCACTGCATGGGATGATTCTTCTCCAGAAATTCTCTGTTTTGGGACTAATTCCTGATTTTCTGAAATTCTCTCTCTGTCTAAAAATAAATAAAAAATTCCATGAACTGGAAGGAAAATTGCTTAATTAGGAAAGGAAATCTAAGCCATATAAGGGTATATACATATCTTATGGATCTTTAAATACAGAATTGAAATGTGAGGTGGGGTTAGAAAACAAGGATTATAGAAGAAATAAATGAGATAAAAATATTGAAAAGAGGATGAGATCATAAAATATGAGGAGAGCTATTTAGAAATACTAAGGAGAATATACAGAACTTGGCAGAATATCAGTATATATACTGAGATGTCATGGCATATCACATTTCAAGCCATCACTGGTTCATAACTAGTCTGTGAAAGTTATACCTAATCTTGCTTTCTCCAGTAACTTGTCTCTTTTAACCCAAGCTGTTTCAAATAATAAGCCCTTCTAAAATGCCAATTTAATCATTTCTTTAGGAACATGTCTAAATTTATAGGCCCCGTGCCTTAACCATCTGAAAGCAAACCTGCAGTCATAGTGCCCCTATTATCCTTACAGCAGCAATTATTCCCTGTATTTAACAAAGGCAGAAAGAACTGAAATATATGATAGCACAGAAACTGTTCTTATTCTGGGTGCAAAATCACTCCTGATTCTAAAAGTGCTCAGACATTTTTCTGTGTGTTTCTTAGGACTCAAAACTTTACCTGTTCTGATTCAGGTTGGGTTTTTCTCTTTTCACCTCTCTTTAGTTTCTCTATCTCTTTTGATAAAGTTTCACTTCCCTTCTCAAAATTCCTTTTTCACTTAGTTTCTGTGTATATATATACCCAGTACACTATGCATTCTAGCATTTAAAAAAAAGTTAAATTTAAATGACCTTTCTTTTTTTCCACATAATTTCAGATATGTCTAACACTGTTATCTTCCATGATTTATCAGTAGCTAAGTAAGATATTCAGCTTTGCAATTTCACACAGTTTCTAAGACATCTCCACTTGACTATCCCTACTCTCTTCTAAAACTCAACAAATGAGAGACTGTCTCCCTCCACGTGGAAACAGCTTCCCTTGACATCCTCATTTTTGTTCAATGAGTCACCGGTCTTTTAACATCTACACTGGAGTTTATGAAGAAAACTTGAATAACCATGGCTCTTCATCTCTCATATCTAATCTGTCCTTAGGTAATACTGTTTTACTTGATGAAATGACTTTTACTTCAAAGCAGCTCCCACTGATACATCCAACTTTGTCAAGTATATATCAATTCAGCCTCCTTTAGTCTAATTTCTAGGAGAAATCATCATTTGTCTATACAATGCCCATGCTAGAAAGTAGACTATTAAATCAGAATCTCCTAGGGTGGAGCCTAGGCATATACTGGAAATATTGACTGCAGTTTTCCTGTCTCTACCTCACCAGTGTATGTTGGATGTGTCGGAGCAGATAACTTGTTCCTTGAAGTCACAGGTTTTTAGAGCGAGAGGAATCTCTTCCAAACCTGGACTTAATTCACAGAATGAGTTTCTGGACTTTAAACTTGATGCCATAATGAGATGACATCTGAGGAGAGAGTAAATGTAATTAATGAGGAAAATGAAGTCAATTTGTGGTCAGAGGACAAACTATAGCAGATCAAAATTATGGCACGTTCTCTGATATGCTCCTCACAGAGGAGTGCAGTGTTTTTTAGTGTTTTTTTTTTTTCTCTTCCCTGGGAATTTGGGCTGATCCTGTCCCTGCTTAGCCAACAGAATGTAGTAGAAGTGATACTAGGCTACTTCTGGGCCTAGCCTTTAGAAGACTGACAGCTTCCAATTCCTCTCAGGATGTTTCCTCTCAGAGTATGGCTGCTGTGCTGTGAGGAGTCCTTGCCTCAGGAGGCCAGGTACAGGTATTCTGGTCCACAGGACCAGCAAAATTCCCAGTCATCGACCTCCAGCTATGTGATGAGTCATCTTGGCCATTGCATGCCAGTCAAGTCGCCAGAACACTGCATCGTCAGCCAACATCATATAGAATGTAAGAATTCCTAAGTCAACTCACAAAATTGTAAGAATTACTAAGATAACTGTTTTAAGTCACTAAGTTTTAGGATGATCTGTTAGAAGTAATAGATGATCAAAACCATAATTGTTCTAGCACTATTTACTGAATAGCAAAATTCCTGGTTGTATTTCCCTAATAAGTCTATGTTCTCCTTACATTTGTACAACTCATTTTTCACGTAACTTCTTTACTCCTATTTAAAAAAATCACTTTCATGTATTTGGTATTTTCAACTCACTTAGTTCTAAGATGTAGAAAACCTACTATTTTTATTTTATATCTGGCCATCTTACAAAATCCTTAACAGATATAATAATTTTGATACTGAGGGTATATTTTGATATATATACATGCCTAATTGCATCACTTTTCAGTATACCAGAAACTAACACAACACTGTAAATCAACTACACATCAATTATAAAAAAAAAAAAAAGCAGTCTGTGTTTCTAACCGACACCACTGTTTTGCCTGTTCACATAAGAAAAAAAAAAAAAGTCTGTGAATGAAAAGCAATGACTTTTTTTCTTCAAAGTTTAGCTGGTTTGTTGTCACCTCCTGACTACCAACTCAAACCCAACTCAAACTGGATCATACATTATCTGTGTATTTAATGAACAGAAGCTTCTTACAAATGCCTCAGATCTGCCTGATTCTTACCAAAAACAGCTGTTCTTGGGATTTCTTGCTCCATTATCCAACTTTCTTTCTTACTCTCCAACTTGGAGGTCTCAACTGGTTTGGAAAGTAGATGCTCTTTTCATGGGGAAAAGGAAACAAAGACATTTCAGACATTTTTATAGGGAAGAGAATTCTATCCCAAAGTAGTAGTCTCCGAGCTGCTAAAAGATAAGGCCAGTGAACCTATGTATTTCTAGCTCTACATCAGAAACGACTTTCAATCACATTCAGCAAGAACATCTGCTATTGTTCCCAAAAGTTATTAGAAAATCTAAACCCAAACTCAAATGCCCTCAACCATTTCAGCAGTCCTGTCGTTTTTAACAGAAGATGAAGAGACTACTGGGCTTCCCAGGTGGCGCTAGTGGTAGAGAACCTGCCCAACAATACAGGAGACATAAGAAATGAGGCTTGGATCCCTGGGTCAGGAAGATCCCCTGGAGGAGTGCATGGCAACTCACTCCAGTATTCTTGCCTGGAGAATCCACATGAACAGAAGAGCCTGGCAGGCTACATACAGTCCATAGGGTTGCAAAGAGTTGGACATGAGTGAAGCGACTGAGCATGCACGCATGCATGAAGAGACTACTAAAGGGCAGATTAGGTAAATAGAGTTACCACCTTTATGCAGTGAATTCAGGTTCCTATAGTTCTCCAGCATCACATGCCTGTACAGGTTCTTTACAGCAGGGTCCAGTTGCCCCCATTCTTCTTTGCTGAATTCCACAACCACATCTTTGAATTTCACTGGTTCCTAAAACATTAAGTTCCTGTTTAATTAAAGGTCTCCAAAATATCAGTATTACTAGAGAAGAAATTAATTTGGAAAGAATAGGGTAGGTGGTCACAATATACAAACATAATTGATAGGACAGTGTTGAGAGTCCTAAGTGGTAAAAAATCAAGTTACATGAGGGGCCTAACAACTTGGTACTCTGTGAGGGCTGCAAAAGGAAAATGAAGGGCTGTCCAACTCTAGATTAGCTTATATTTTAATTGAAGAGAAAAAAACAGTTGGAATAACTATGGAACAAAAAATTACTATAGAGTACAAATAACTTACACAAAAAGAGTTCAGAACAGGAAGAGTTTAAGGTAGAATTGTCAGAAATTTGTAATGAAGATGTAGGCTCTGTTAGCAGAAGAGGGAGCATCTCTAATTGGGAAATGCAACCTTTTAATGCCTCATCCTTCAGGTCTCAGAGCCCAATGTCACTCTGTTAAATATTTTTTTTTTTCTGATTACCCAACAAAGTAGCCTTCTTCCTAATCAGTCTACTGGGTTATGTTTATTTTCTGTAATTATCTTATTTGCTTGTATTTGTCTATCTACTTCTACCAAAATATAATCTCCACAAAGGCAGGTGTTTTGTTTTGTTTACTGTCATATTCCCAGTCCTTAGAAATGATAGGCACTGCAAAAATACTTATTATAAAGGCCCTCATCCCATTAGTTGTTGCACTTCTCTGTTCAGCACTCTTAACCTTGTCCTTCTAGGCACCATCAATCACACTGAAACACAAATCACACAAACCATCCTCTACCTCAGAGCCAGTCTTTGTGAATAAGTTGTCTACATGTGTTCTGCCTACTTCCTCACTTTTCCTCTCCTCAACCCTCAACAATCTGGCTTCTATTCCCATGCATGCGTTTATCTCCATGATGTTAAGAGAACAGACACTACTCAGCTGTAGTTTCCTGAACTTTTGAAGTATTGAAATATGAAATATACTCGAAAATGCTCATCCTTTGCTTTCAAGGTGACATCATATTGTCCTGGTTTTCCTCTACAACTTTGGTCCCTTCATTTCAGTATCCTTTGAGGTTTCTTCTACTCTTGCCTATTAATTGACATTGCTCAGGATTCTGCCCTTGGTTCTCTTCACTTTGAATTCTAAACATTTCCTGGGGAGGCCCTATGCCTACAGTTTCAGTTATCATCTACAATCTTGAGGGCATAGATGCACAGAGAATATGCAAGAGTAAATATTTTCCAAAAAGTGTGTCATCATTAACTAAAATGGGTCCAGTGTCCTGTGGGAAAATAACAGTCATGCCCTTATGTTTGGCAAAAGTTCAAAGACCAAAAGAGAAAAGGCAGGATGTTTCAATCAAGACTGGAATTCTAATTTACCTGGGATTTGCCTGTTATCAAGTCAGCTTCCATTTTCTCTTTCTTGAAGCTCCCTTTCTGATGTAGGACAGAATCCTTGCAGGTTATACCTGAAGCTGAAGAAAACATTAGGGAGAAACATTTTTCCCTGGAGAAACTTCTAATAACTACAGCAGTTTCACCATGCTACTTCAGAAGCTTGAAAAAAATGTCAAGTTCTACCAGCAACCAGAATCTCCAGGGGTGGGGCCCAGATTTTTATGTATTTATTATTATTACTATTTACTTTTTGACTGCACCATGCAGCATGCAGGATCTTAGTTTACTGAACCAGGGATCGAAACCACACCCTCTGCAGTAGAAGTGAGGAGTCTAAACCACTGGACCACTAGGGAAGTCCCAGATCTTATAGTTTTAAAAAGGTCTAAAAGTGATTCTGATATTCTACCAGGGGTGGAGAACTACTGGATGAGACAGAAGAGGGAAAATAATACTTTGATGCCTCATCTGTGGTTATAGCAGATCAAAAAAAAAAATAATGATAACTTTAATCTTGTCAAAACTAAATCCTAACTAAGGCTTAGCCACCACAGGCTATAATTCTACTGGGAGCTAAGAATATTTTGCCTAACCAATCACTTCCTCAAAGACATTGGGGATTACTCTGCTCAAGGATTCTTTTCCTCTAAGTTGCTTTGTGTATACTACACATAGACTAAATGACTCTTCCATGACATAAAAAATCTTTGCAGCAACCAATTCTGTTCTCCAGACCTTTGGTGAGACATATACCCAAGGGCTACTTTCTAATGTTACTCCAAGATTCATTAGTTACACCACTAATCCTCAAATGCCAGACTATGGACCAGTACTGGTCTGTAAGTATTTCACCCTTATTGATTCAGTGTGAGATAAGAAAAAACAGAAACAATGCAAGAAATATTTATGAGACTTTGTAAATAAAGGCAGAATTGAGGGGAAAAAAAACCCAAAATTTCAGCAACATGCCATTTGAATGTTGCCATAAGATTACAGTCTGTTAACTTTATTCAGGCCTATAACACTTTGTGAAACCTCTGTCCCATAATTCCTCGGACAGTGACTACCACATGTTTTTTTAGTCTTGTCATTCTTGGAAATATGCAAGATGTATCTTGAAAAGATGCAAAAGCCTTAAGTCAACCATCCTCCATTTTACCACTCTGAGTGTTATTTCCTTGCCTTAACTCTTCTTTCCTCCTGACCCCCTTTCTAAACCTTTACAATTGTGTTCTCTGAAACTCTCATGCCATTCAAACAAAAATTCATAAACTGATACATTCTCAAGTTCTTTCTATATTCTTTCTCCCTTTTAATTTAAAATGGATCTTGCCCACCAAAGTCACCTACTCCCATTTTCCACTACTATGGTCTTGGCAGTTGCTTAAATATATTCATAGTTTCTCCATCCCCATTTCCTCAAAAAGATTTTTTACTTGCTTGACATTTTTAAAATTACTGATTCAATCTCTTCAGCTGTTACAGATGGGTTCAGAGTCAGTTTGGGTCGTTTTGGAAAATTTTCCATTTCATCTAAGTTTTCACAGTGTCCTCTTTGATTTATGCAAGTTTAATAATAATCTCCCAACTTTATTCCTGATCTCAGTGATTTTAATCTTTTTTTTCTTGATCATTGTAGCTAAACTTTTATCAATATTGCTAATCTTCAACTTTTTAAAAATTTTATAAAGCCTATATTCTTTGTTTTCTGTGCCCACTTAAGTGTATTTCATCAGCTTAGTGGTTAGCTAGCGATTCCACAGAGATTCCCTTAAATGCTTCAAACTAGGGAGAGGAAGCCTAATGGACAGGGAAGCCTGGCATGCTGCAGTCCACGGCGTCGCAAAGAGTCAGACACGACGGAGCAACCAAATGGAACTGAACTGCGGGAGGGGGAAGAAACTCAAAACCATTCTCTAGCCTTTGTAGATGGGCTGTCTGCATAGGGAATGCCTCTTCAACACTTAGCCAGATAGTTATCACCTCTGCTTGAGCAGAGCCTGAAGACTGGACAGAGGTGAGAATCAGGGAATCCTCAGGTCTTTCAGAACACATACCCAGCCTCCTAGATCTCTAAGAATTTGTAGGCGCTTTCAAATCCCTTACTCCCTAAAGCACCTTTCCTCTCAATCTTTTTGTTTGGTTTATGTCTGTTCCAACTGTTTATTTGCTGTCCCAAGTGGCAGTAGCTAATACAGTTTTCATTAAATGTTTTCAACAAATGCTAGCCAGTAGCCTCTCAGCCCTGAAAGGTCTGTGTATGCTTAGTCACTCAGTCCTGTTCAATTCTTTGCAACCCCATGGATTCCAGGCTCCTCTGTCCATGGGATTCTCCAGGCAAGAATCCTGGAGTGGGTTGCCATTTCCTCCTCCAGGGGATCTTTCCAAACCAGGGATCGAACCCAGGTCTCCTGCGTTGCAGGTGGATTCTTTACCATCTGAGCCACTATGGAAGCCCCCCTGAGAGATCTAAGTTAGGTAAAAATAAAGGCAAACCCTTTAAGTGGATTCTTCAGGGATCCACGGCATGTTAAAAGAAACCAAAAGCCTTTCCCAGTCCTGTATTACCCTGCAACCTCTCATTTCCTTCCCAACTAAACTTCTCAGGAATAGTCTATAATCATTATCACACTCTCACCTCATATTTCATTTTTTTTTTTTACCCATGTGATAGGCAAAATAATAGGCCCCTTGAGATATTCATGCCCAAACCCTTGGATAATATGGCAAAAGGGATTCTGTAACATTAAAGATCTTTGAGATGAAGCAATGATTCTAGATTATCTGGGTGGTCTCAATCAAATCACATAATTCTTGAAAAGCAGAGAACCTTTCCCAGCTGTGGTCAGTGAGACAGAGAAAGTGAAAGAATGAGTGAAAGCAACTGCATATGTGCCAGCACATACTGTGACAACAGAATGGAGTGTCAGAGAGATGGCAGTGTGTAAAGGACCCAGTTCACCATGGCCAGTTTGAAGATGGGGGAAAGGGAGCATGGGACCCAAAAAGAAACTAAGAAGCCTTGATTTTAGCCCAGATAGACCCATGCTGGACCACTGATCCAATCAACAATTTCAATCAATTATTTTCAGTACTCATTTTTATAAGACTTTTTTTTGTTGCAACAGTGTTCAACAATCCCTTCTTGCAGATTTCCTCTTTCTTAGCTCAAGACACCAATCTTGCCTGTTCTGTGACTTTCTGGATTACTCCTTTCTAGCCTGCTTACCTTATTTTGACTTTTCTTATTTTTCTCAGTCCTTCATTTTATTTACTTTTTAGATAAAGACTGAATATAACTCCAACACCTATATCATCACTGTTTCAATTAATAATTCTTAGTCAAATATCCAGTCAATTGCCTCCCGTGTTTGTTATAAGGTCCACACATTCCCATGATCAGTTACATATCTTTCATGTTTCTTTTAATCTCTAAATCCCTCTTCCATGCCCCTCCCTACTTCCTTAGAATTTTGTTCTAGAAATTGGATTGTCTTGCAGTTTCTGACAAATTAGAGTTTACTAATGGCATTCTCATGGTATAGTTTAACACGTTCCTCTACCCTAGTTCTACATTTTCTGTAATGGTAGTTAAAGCTATGTGTGTGTGCTCAGTCGCTCAGTCATGTCTGACTCTGCAATCCCATGGAATGTAGCCCACCAGGCTCCTCTGTCCATGAGATTTTACAGGCAAGAATACTGGAGGGTTGCCATTTCTTCCTCCAGGGAGTTATATCTATACCAGCTCTTAAATACTGGGTCTTCCTAAGAATCTGTATTTCTTCTACTCCCGTTCATACCTTTAAGTTTACATATTTTTCCTTCTTGATTTTAGTGCAGAAAGACCCACTAATTTGTAGACATGTAGGACTATAATTCATATTGTTTTAAGTAATAAAATTAATGGTAACATGTTATAGAAGCAACAGAAACTACTAAACTTCTACTAAAATGGCTTCAACATTAAAGCCATATTGTTAATTACATATTAGATGATTCATTGTGGCTGTCGCACAAAGACCTCAAATTCAATGTGTCACATAATTAATATATCAATCTCTCCTCCAACAAAATCTGTTATTTAACACCCCATTCATGCAAGCCAGAACATTTATCCCATTCACAGATAATATGTAAATCCTTCAGGTTCAAACTCCTGTTTTCCCAATGCTTCCTCATTCTCTAACACCTGATCTACTACAATAGTTCCTAACTGGTTTTCCTATTTTCAGAGCTCTCAGTGCTATCCTTTATTGCAGATGTTGATAAACTTTTCCTATAAAGATCCGGAATATAAATCTGCCATAACCAATCAACTCCAGTCATAGAAGGAAAGCAGCTATAGACAAAATGTAAACAAATGGGATGTACCTGTGTTCCAATAAAAATGTATTTCCAAAAATATTTGGCCTGTGGTCATGGTCTGCTGACCCCTGTTCTACAATGAAACCAACAGAGTATTTTTGAAAGGCAAATCAAATTGTTTTACTCCCCTACTCAATCTCTGAGCTCTCAGTTCAGCCTTCCTAGTATAGTAAAGTTCTTCATGATCTGGCCCTTGACACCATTCAGCTTCAGAAAAAGTTACTATGCTAAGTGAAATAAGTCAGACAGAGGAAGACAAATACTCTATGATATCACTTACATGTGGAATCTAAAAAATACAACAAACTACTGAATATAACAAAAGAGAAAATGACTCACAAACTAGTGGTTACCAGTGGGAACAGGGAATAGGGAGGGGCAATAAAGGGGTAGAGAATTAATAGGTAAAAACTATTATGTATAAAATAAGTACAGTGATATATTATACAACAGAAGGAATATAGCCAATATTTTATAATGACTATAAATGGAGTATAATCTTATAAAATTGTGAATCACTATATTGGAAGGACTGATACTGAAGTTGAAGCTCCAATACTTTGGCCACCTGATGCAAAAAGTGGACTCAATGGAAAAAACCCTGATGCTGGGAAAGATTGAGGGCAGGAAGAGAAGGGAGTGAGAGAGAATGAGATGGTTGGATGGTATCATCAACTCAATGGATATGAGTTTGAGCAAACTCCAGGAGACAGTAAAGGTCAGGGGAGCCTGGCATGCTGTAGTCCACAGAGTTGCAAAGAGTCAGACATGACTTAGGGACTAAACAATAACATATCATAAACCTCCAACTTATATAATATTGTACATCAACTATATACAAATAGCAAAATTTTTTAAGGTAATTTTTCCTCATATGGGAGAGAGTCAACTATTCTACCTCCAATTTTCTATATTCTCACCTTCATCTTCAAGCATATCAATCACATCCTGTATGAGGCCCACCACTTCTTTGCTATTCTTCGGATGTTGTAAATTCACCCAAGTCCTGACTTCTTCAGGGAGAACTGTCAGGAACTGCTCCAGCACCAATAGCTCTAGAATCTGCTGCTTTGTATGAATTTCTGGTCTCAGCCACTGAAGACTGAGCTCCCAGAGTTGGCTCAGGGCTTCACGAGGCCCAGACACTTCCAAATACTGAAAATGCCTGAATTTCTGACGAGAGGCCTCACAGTCATCTGTCTCCACAACTGGGATGGTTTCCTGCTGCCAAGACACATCTGCTCTCAGGACCTCACTTTGTTCATGAGGAGCCAGGTTATGAGGTTTTGAGATAGTCATCAGCTTGCTCAAAGGCTGCATCTTCCTCCACAGAACTCCCACTGCAGTTCAAATTTGTCTTACCAGAATATTCCAATAATTCTCAGGCTGGGGCTAAGCACTTGTGTACATGTATATATGCAGTGAGAAAAGTTCCAGGAGCTTCAGACACACAGCCAATATTCAGGTAACTGAGAAGCTGAAAAAAAAGACACAAATGATTTCTTGGTCAAAAAGTATATTCCCAGACTATAATAATTAAAAGCTTTCATTTGTTAGGATTTGCTATGAACCAGTCTGCAATGTGCAACAGGGAGATCTTAGGCTCAACCCAACATTCAAGACTTACAAGTCTACCACAAGTCATATTTGGCACCAGCTACTAAGAAGGCTATTAGACAGAAAACAAAGCTTGCTAGCAGAGGACTGAGGAACTACAATTTTTCTTCAGTGGGAGTTCTCACAGAGTATAGCTCAAGTGCAAGGCAATGTGGCCCATGTAGGTTGGGCAGAAAGCATCTTGACTGAAAGGTTCCTTCCACGGGACCAATATCTAACAACTATACAAGTGAAGCTCTCAGAGCTCCCCAAAAGAGCATGCCTGATTATAAGAGTCACTACAGTCAGAGAAGATCAGATCCAACTTTCCATCCAGTTTACAGTTCTCCCAGTCCAGATGCAGTTTACTATTCAGGAGTCATGTTTATTGTAAGCCACTAGACTAGTGGTTCTCAGGTGCAATTCTGCCAACACAGAAAATCTGGCAATGCCTGGAGACAGTTCTGGTTGTCACAAGTGGGGGCTGTTACTGGCATCTAGTGGGTATAGCAGGGAAGCTGCTAAACACCCTGCAGTGCACATTACATCCCCTTATAAAAAATAATTATCCAGCCCCAAACATCAATAATTCTGAAATTAAGAAACCCTGATATAGTCAATATATAGTGGCTAAGACGACACACTTTCGAGTCATAGATATGAGGTTAAATCCAGACTGTACTAGTTACTACATGTATGAACTTGAGCAAATTATTTAGCCAAAGTCTGAGTTTTCTCAACTGTCAATGAATGCAACAAAATCTGTCGGATTGAATTACAGGGATTAAAGAACACTCACCTCACTTCTCAGCAGATAGTAAGCACTCAATAGATTATTATATATTATCATACCCAACACAGATGTGTCTGCCTGTAAGTATACCTTACAATCTGGCCAAAAGCTTATGCATAAAAGTATTTCCCGACCTCATCTACTGGCAATGTCCACCTGAATAAATCAATCAACATTCAGGTAAGGATTAATAAAGCAGGGGAAGGATATATGAAGGCCTTTGAAATGATGGTGCAATAGAAGGAAAAATACACAATGCTAGAGAGGACAAGAAAACATTTTAGAATACAACATTCCAGGAAAAAAAATGGAGTTTGGAAATAAGCAGAATCCATAAGACTAAAGGCAAGAGAAAACATGCTCCAGTTGATAGTTATTTTCCATGAAGGTAGAAATTAACAATTCTGATACTGATATACACTTGTGCTGGAACTGAATAGTAAGTAAATGGCATGCAGTTTCTAAGAGCCAGGTTTCTCAATGTTTAAGTGGGAGTTTACAGATAACCAAGGGAAGGAGGCCAAATGATCCATGTGGTAACGAATTAGAGCTGGAGATATCAGTATGAACTTATGTTTAGCTTAATACAGATAAAGAAAGTTACATATAGAAATATTTACAGATATATGAATATATAGGGGTTAGTATACACACATATATTTCCTTGCTCTGTCAGCAGAGTAGGCATAGAAGGAACACCTAGCTCCCAGATCTTGGTTTCTTTTAGAAACCAGTTCTTCAATAAACGAAGAAACCATTCTTCAGTAAAAGGAACCAGGGTTCCATGGACAAATGGATGATTTGAGAACTGGGCTAGGAAATTTATAAGATGAGCCTGGCATATCTTAAAGTGCCAGAAAGTAAAGAAATGCTCAGAAACAAAACAAAACACATTTACTGGGCATGTCAAAGGCACACAGAAGCTAAGTGAAAGAGCTCCCAATGGCCAAAGCTGGAGCAGCATGAACAACTGAATGAAGTAATACTGGATTATAACCCAAACTATAAAATAAATACCCTTAAGCCACACTGATATACATGACTGAATCAATCAATAAATGTGGAAGAATACACAAATCTCCCAGGAGAAGAATTCCAAATATTTACATACTCAGCCCCCAGGAGGTAGAGCATAACTTTCTATTGAGTGTGGGCTCTTTGAAGTGATTTCCTTCCAAATGAGTACACTATGGAGAGGGAGAAAAGTGCATTTATAGTGGAGAAAGGGCTTCCCTGGTGGCTCAGACAATAAAGAATCTGCCTGCAATGCAGGCGACCTGTGTTCGATCCCTGGGTCAGAAAAATCCCCTGGATAAGGGAATAGCTACCCACTCCATTCTCCATTCTTGCCTGGAGAATTCACGGACAGAGGAGCCTGGTGGGCTATAGTCTCCGAGGTTGCAAACAATCAGACATGACTGAGCAACTAACACACACACACACACACACACAGGAGAAACCTCACAAATGCTACTTCAACCAGGTGATGAAGGATAACATCAATAGTGGTAAGTCATGTTGATAGTATGTTCCCCTGAAACAATGTGGTGGAAATGGCACTTTTGTCTCTGTGATCTTCCTTCTCTAAACCCATAACTCCAATCTAATCATGAGAAAAATAATCAGACAAATTCTAATAGATGGGCTTCCTTTAAAATATCTGACCTATACTCCTCAAAATTGTAAAGGTCATTAAAGGCAAGTTTGAGAAACTGTTATAGCCAAGGAGCTTAAAGATATAAAACAAACAAAATACGGCATCCTGGCTGGGACCACGGGTCAGAAAAAAAGATATTAGGTAAAAACTAAAGAAATATGAATAGAGTATGGGCTTCAGTTAATGTATCAATATTATTTCATTAATTGAAATATAATTAATTAAAGAGTATTTCATTATCCCATTAATTGAAACAGGTGTACCATACTAATTTGTCACTAATAGAGGAAATGGTTTGGGTATATGGAAACTGTACTTTTCTGTAAGTGTAAAATTGTTCTAAAACACAATCTTTATTAAAAAAATAAGAAGACACTTGCCTGATGTCTACAGATTCAAAAAGATGTATTGTAACAAAAGAGAATTAAAAATCCTGTTGGTAAAACAGGAATGAGATCAAAGTAGGTATCAAAGTAGATTAGCAGACTTAAAATCTTGACTGGAAGCAGTAGAAAGCAGAAGTGACACTTCACTGAACCAATGATATGACAGAAAAGCCTAAAAATGTCTCCCAAAATATGGAGGAAAAGGGAGAAAAAAATTTTATGGTAAAAAATAAAATCATGGGAAAAAAATTTCAAATCAAAGTGATCCATGCACATGGCAAAAGGAAAAGCAATCAAATGGCACATGAGAACTTTTATGATAAAAATCATTTTATACCTTACCTTAATTTCTATGTCCCGATTTACTGCACAGAAGTGTTTTTTTTTTTTTGAAAACTGATGAAAGCTTTTATGTTTTTTTCTTTGAGTTATGGGGGATTTCTTTCACTTGACTTTGAAGAATTTATTTTTATGAAGAAACAAAAAAATGTTTCTACTAGTCACTTTAAATTTATAAACTATTCCTTACTGATGGTTCTCTTCCCATAGCATTGGCTTGTACAGTTACAATATCATTTCAAATTTCTCTGAAGATTTTCCTGTTTCCTAAATTCCCTTTGATTCTGTGATGAAGGTTTTTAATCATTGTGGTTTTTAGACATCTAGTGTTCCCCAGTTTTCTGCTCATATTTAAGAATAAAGCGTTAAGTTGGTTATTCTAGATTGTCATATGAATTTCTACTTCTTCTGTATCAGCAGACTAGTTTCCAAATGGGTATTTGCCCTGAATGGGAGACTTACCAAGAGCTATGTGAATATCTTGTCACCCTGCTTATTTAACTTAAATACAGAGAATATCATGAGAAACGCTGGGCTGGATGAAGCACAAGCTGGAATCAAGATTGTCAGCAGACATATCAATAACCTCAGATATGCAGATGACATCGCCCTTATGGCAGAAAGTGAAGAAGAACTAAAGAGCTTCTTGATGAAAGTGAAAGAGGAGAGTGAAAAAGCTGGCTTAAAACTCAACATTCAGAAAACTAAGATCATGGCATCTGGTCCCATCACTTCATGGCAAATAGATGGGGAAGCAATGGAAACAGTGACAGACTTTATTTTGGGGGGGCTCCAAAATCACTGCAGATGGTGACTGCAGCCTTGAAATTAAAAGATGCTTGCTCCTTGGAAGGAAAGTTATGACCAACCTAGACAGCATATTAAAAAGCAGAGACATTATTTTGCCAACAAAGGTCTGTCTAGTCAAAGCTATGGTTTTTCTAAGACTTGTGTATGGATGAGTTGGACTATAAAGAAAGCTGAGTGCTGAAGAATTGATGCTTTTGAACTGTGGTGTTGGAGAAGACTCTTGAAAGTCCCTTGGACAGCAAGGAGATCCAACTAGTCAATCCTCAAGATCAGTCCTGAATATTCTTTGGAAGGACTGACGCTGAAGCTGAAACTCCAATACTTTGGCCACCTGATGCAAAGAACTGACTCATTTGAAAAGACCCTGATGCTAGGAAAGATTGAAGGCAGGAAGAGAAGGGGACGACAGAGGATGAGATGGTTGGATGGCATCACCAACTCGGTGGACATGAGTTTGAGTAAACTCTGGGAGCTGGTGATCGACAGGGAAGCCTGGCGTGCTGCAGTCCATGGGGTCGCAGAGTCGGACATGACTGAGCGACTGAACTGAACTGATGTGAATATCAGTGAGACATACACATTGGCAGGCTTTGATTTAGGGTGAGAGGAGGAGCGGGCTGTCAAGCTATGGGCTCCCACACAACAGAGTGAAAAGGTTTTACTATAAAAAATGTCAACACCAAAGCTAAAAGTCTTCATTCTCCTCATATGGTTTATTCAATTTATTTAGGAAAGAACCTTTTGTGGGAGGAAGGTGCTGGAGCTAAACTGCTTCTCTATGTATGTGGGAAGAGGGCTGGGAGTTTGAGGAGATAACTGGAATAGATGTTTCCCATGTAACCCTTCACTCAATCCCTATCTTCTACTTGACTCAGCCTGCCTGCTCTGTTGAAACAGCTTAAGATTCACACAGGCAGATTGGTTTCCACCTTCACTGTGGTCAGCATATTCTAAGTGGTGGCCTTTGCTGAACTGTTTCTTTAAACCATATTTTCATTGTCTTGTAGAAATATTTGAAACCATTTATATACTCATTAAGATCCCCATTAAATGGGGACACAGGGCAAAGTGGATCAACTGAGGAAAGATTCTGAAATCCAACACAAACCTTCTCCAAAACTTTAGGAAAGTATGGGTTTATTAAAAAAAAAAAAAAAGTTCGAAGTGCTGAAGAGGTATCACTCACTGAGTTTCAGCAGAAGAATGAACTATGGGCCCAGATACTTTAACAATTAATAATATACAAGGAGAAAAAAGAAGAAACAGTTCACAGATCACATGTTAAAAACAAAAACCAAGGGAGCATTTAAAAAAAGAAGTAGATTTAACAAACAAGAATATCCATTGTAATGATAAATGTACTGAGTAAAAATTTAACTCAATTACATAAAAACTCAAGAGACATCCAAAAGAACTCCAAAGCTTAAAGGGATGATTAAAAAAATAACAAGCAAATGTAAACAATAAAATACACAGGGATAAATCTGAATTAAGATATATATTGAATTGAAAGCACAAATGAATGAAATTAGACAAGGAGGAAACTTTTAAATGACTGAAGGTACAACTCATGACATTATGACTACTACTATCTGTATCAAATCACATAACTGAAATATATTTATACCAAAACTTTCAGACAAGAGATGTGATCAATAATAGCACAATATAAATAGTAGACTAAGACAACTTTTTCAGTCCTTAGCAAATAAAGTAAACTAAAATTAACAGCACAGTGGACGTGAATATGCTTTCTTTGATATATAAAACCAGATAGAATGTAATTTCTATTCAAGCACTTATGAGAATGCTTAAAAAAGCCACTACTTATTAAGGTACCAAAACTCTTCAATAAACAAAAGGTAAACAAAAGTTGTACAAACCACATTTATCATCAGAATGAAAACTAGCTCTTAACACCATGTAGAAATAGAAAAAACAATTCCAACTACTTTGAAATTTAACTTTTGCTTCTAAAACACAACTCAAATTAAAAACACTTCAAACACCGCACTTCAAAATCTATATAGAACAGCTCAAGTTCTACTGTTAGGAAACAGTGAAGCTTTACATATATAATTAAACAAGAATGAGATGAACTACACAGTCAACTCAAAGAGAGAAAAAGCATCAAAATACACTAGGGATTTATAGATTAAAAATGAATAAATCACTCAGTATAAATAATTATAGCGCTATGAGGACAGGTTAGAGATGTTCAGGATGACATGCTGGCTCTTAAAGATTTCAAAGGAGGAACAGTCTGGATGATAAATGGACCAAGGTACTACCATAACTTCGAGTAGCTTAAGTGGTCTGTTTAAGGGACGAGCAATGGAATAGTCAAGAACTGTTGAAGTTTAAACTCTGAAGTACTAAACAGACACCTTTAAGGACGATGGTGTAACTCAGGATGAAGAGTTAAGGCGCTAAGCCAGTACCTCTGAAGGAAGGGCTCAGTAAGGCACAGGTGACAGGAATCTGGAGAGTTAGGATTAAATAGCCAGCTGACACAAGTTCAAATGATTTCACAGCGTCAAGGAACTGGAACAGACGCTAATTATGGGGAATAGGTAGTATCTGTAAGAAGGATTGTTTTTAATCGAACACATCATAGGCAGAGCAAAAGCCCAAGGTAAGGAGAATCTTTCACCTTTCGAGATTAGCTTGTAAAAAGGGGCATAAAGCAGTGTGTCAATAAGCATCTGAATAAAGAGAATGCTTACAAAAGCCGCTACTTTATTAAGGTACCAAAAAATTCTTCAATAAACCAAAAGTAAATAAAAAATTGTACAAACCACGTTTATTACCAGAATGAAGATTAGATCTTAACACCAAGTAGAAACAGAAAAAATAATCTCAACTACTTTGAAATTTAACTTTTGCTTCTAAAACACAACTCAAAAACACTTCAAACACTGCACTTCAAAATCTATATAGCACAGCTCAAGTTCTACCGTTAGGCAATGGCGAAGCCTTACATATATAAATAAACAAGACTGAGATGAATTACACATTCAACTCAAAGTGAGAAAAATCAACAAAAGATAGGGATTTATAGATTAAAAATTAATAAATTACTCATTACATTTACTACTAAATATAAAATTACTAAGTTACTTTCAGCGCGTGGCCAGGAATGACTGAGAAAGCAAGGCAAGTTGAAATGAACTTTTCTCCATTTTCTTTTCCAGTTAATCGATCCAATCACACTTGATCTGGAATCCACGAGTCACTCCAAAATCAAGCTGAGTAAGATATATTTACCAGGGTAAGCGCCTGGAGACCGCCCGCATCACCGAATTGAAGGGGAGACAGGGGATCTGGACGTGGAACCTAGCCTTGCTGTTTCCCACCCATACCCTGCTTGCTTCTCTCCCATGCGCTGATTTCCTTCCACAGCCCAGGCCTCCACCCCTGTCAGGTCGCGCCCTGCTCCAGCGTCTGCAGCAGAAATTCCAGAGCGCAGAGCTGGAATCCGGGTAACTGCAAACAAGCCGAGGAGGCCCGTGCGTTCCGCGTGGATGCCCTCTAGCGGGATTCCCAATTCCACTCACCCGCCTCCTCACTGCCCGCTGAGCCGCGTGATACCTGCAAGTACCGCTCCCAGCCAGGGCTGGGTTCAGTCACACCCAGGAGCCAGTTCAGAGGAGCCGCACAAGTCGCCTGCCCGGTCGGGGAAGGGAGCTTGTGTTGGTAATCACTCCAGAACTGAAATACCGCAGGTCATGTTTGACCCTTACTCTCTGACGCCGGTTCCCTACCTCTTAAATTCCAGGAGCAGGCCGACACACCTGCGCATGCTCACCAGGCTTAGCTGGAGCCCCCAGCAGCACCCGCGGCCCAAGTTTGTACAGTTGACCAGGGGGTGGGGCCTCTCCCAGACCCGCCCCTTTCCCAGGCCCCTCCCATTTTGTAGACTTAAGTCCAGCTCTAGGGCCTAGAACCAAGGGCCACCCTTAGGGTAGGTGGGGAAAGGGCTTGTCAAACTTCTGTGGCTTCCTCCATCTACATCTAAAACTGGCCAAAATCTTTCTTACAAGTTTTCACTGCCCCACCTACCCATCTACCCTTTCTCCTGGAATAAAAAAGCAGTCAGGAATTTGTAGATAGTCAAAATATGAGAAGGGGTAAGATTTAGTTTCATGGGCTATGTGTCATGGATATTTGTTAGTTTTAGGCTTCTGATCATTTGAATAACCTTTCTATAATTATAGTCTTCTGTTGAGTGTTGTGGAGAGTTAGAGCCTGTCTCTGTCCATAGAAACTGAATACATCTGATATTAACTGCCTTTGTCTGCATTGGAGTTGATCAATTAGATACACCCAGTATAGACTTTGAATTAAGAGCTAGTGACGTTAATAAGCAAAAGCATCAGTTCCTTTGCTTTTTTAAAAACAAACTTTATTTTTCAGGTCAGTTTTAGAGTTAACGAAAAAATGAGAAGCTATAGTACAGCTTCTCCGGTACAGTACAGTACAGTACGTGAACCGTGAAATTCCAGATGTTCAAGCTGGATTTAGAAAAGGCAGAGGAACCAGAGATCAAATTGCCAACATCCACTGGATCATCGAAAAAATCAAGAGAGTTCCAGAAAACACCCACTCTTTTATTGACTATGCCAAAGCCTTGGACTGTGGGGATCACAATAAACTGTGGAAAATTCTGAAAGAGATGGGAATACCAGACCACCTGACCTGCCTCCTGAGAAATCTGTATGCAGGTCAAGAAGCAACAGTTAGAACTGGACATGGAACAACAGACTGGTTCCAAATAGGAAAAGGAGTACGTCAAGGCTGTATATTGTCACCCTTCTTATTTAACTTATATATAGAGTATATCATGAGAAATGCTGGGCTGGATGAAGCACAAGCTGGAATCAAGATTGCCAGGAGAAATATCAATAACCTTAGATATGCAGATGACACCACACTTATGGCAGAAAGCAAAGAAGAACTAAAGAACCTCTTGATGAAGGTGAAAGAGGAGAGTGAAAAAGTTGGCTTAAAACTCAACATTCAGAAAACTAAGATCGTGGCATCTGGTCCCTTCACTTCATGGCAAATAGATGGGGAAGCAATGGAAACAATGACAGGCTTTATTTTTGGGGGGCTCCAAAATCACTGCAGATGGTGACTGCAGCCTTGAAATGAAAAGATGCCTGCTCCTTGGAAGGAAAGTTATGACCAACCTAGACAGCATATTAAAAAGCAGAGACATTACTTTGCCAACAAAGGTCCGTCTAGTCCAGGCTATGGTTTTTCCAGCAGTCATGTATGGATGTGAAAGTTGGACTATAAAGAAAGCTGAGTGCTGAAGAATTGATGCTTTTGAACTGTGGTATTGGAGAAGACTCTTGAGAGTCCCTTGGACAGCAAGGAGATCCAACCAGTCCATCCTAGAGGAAATCAGTCCTGAGTGTTCATTGGAAGGACTGATGCTGAAGGTGAAACTCCAATACTTTGGCTACCTGATGAAAAGAACTGACTCATTTGAAAAGACCCTGATTCTGGGAAAGATTGAAGGCAGGAGAAGGGGACGACAGAGGATGAAATGGTTGGATGGCATCACTGACTCAATGGACATGAGTTTGAGTAAGCTCCGGGAGATGGTGATGGACAGGGAAGCCTGGCGTGCTGCAGTCCATGGGGTCGCAGAGTCGGACACTACTGAGCGACTGAACAGAACTGATGGTACAGCGAATTCCCAGATGCCTCCCCATAAACTCTTCCCATTATTGACCTTGTTTTTGTTCAGTTGCTCAGTTGTGTCCAACTCTTTGTGACCCATGGACTGCAGCAGCATGCCAGGCTTTCTTGTTTTTCACTATCTCCCAGAGTTTGCTCAAACTCATGTCCACTAAGTCAGTGATGCCATCCAACCATCTCATCCTCCTTCACCCCCTTCTCCTCCTGCCCTCAATCTTTCCCAGCCATCAGGGTCTTTTCCAATGAATTGGCCCTTCACATCAGGTGGCCAAAGTATTGGAGCTTCGACTTCAGCATAAGTCCTTCTAATGAATATTCAGGGTTGATTTCCTTTAGGATTTCCTTGGTTGGATCTCCTTGCTGCCCAAGGGACTCTCAATAGTCTTCTCTAGCACCACAGTACGAAAGCATCAATTCTTTGGTGCTCAGCCTTCTTTATGGTCCAACTCTCACATCCGTACATGACTACTGGAAAAACCATAGCTTTGACTGCATGGATCTTCATTGGCAAAGTGATGTCTCTGCTTTTTTATATGCTGTCTAGGTTTGTCATAGCTTTTCTTCCAAGGATCAAGAGTCTTAATTTCATGGCTTCAGTCACTATCCATAGTCCATTGTTATTATTTATATTATTATGGCACATCTGCTACAATTAAGAATATAAGAGTGATACCTTATTATTAACTAAACGTTACACTTTGCTTGGACTTCCTTAAGTTTTGTTTTATATCCTTTTTTTCTGATCCAGGATTCTACTCAGGACACCATATTACATTAAGTTGTTCCTTGGGCTCCTCCTGGCTGTGACAGTTTCTCAGATTTGTTTTTGAGGACCTTTAAATTTTTGAGGAGTAAAGGTTATACATTTTACAGGAAGCCCATGTGTGAGAATTTGTCTAATAATTTTCTCCTGATTAGACTGAGGTTATGGGTTTGAAGATCTTCTGATCATAAAGTGCTGTTTCCATCACATCATCTCAAGGGAACATACTGTCAACTGGATTTAAAACTATTTGTGTTAACCTTGATCACTTGGTTGAGGTTGTGTTGTCAGCAATTTCTTCTTTTCTATCAGCGGTAGAGGAAGCCACAATATTCCAATATCCAGGTTCAGCGAATTGCTGCACCAGCCTGAAGACGGTTGACTGTATAAACTGCGCCACCTAGTGCTGAATGGCAGTAATGTCCACAGTGTGCATGCGTGCGTGCAAAGTTAACTTCAGTTGTGTCTGACTCTCTGTGACCTTATGAACTGTAGTCCACCAGGCTCCTCTGTGAATGGGATTCTGACCCATTCTGTGATAAATGAATTAGACCTGTGGTTCTGGCTGTAGATAGGAATTAATATTATTCAGTATTTTTTCTTTTTAGCTTAAATCATACGTAGTCAGTTTCTGTTGCTGCTGCTGCTGCTGCTAAGTCGCTTCAGTCGTGTCCGACTGTGAGACCCCATACTTGCAACTAAAAACCCTGACTGATACATCATCTTTATTATAATTCTTTAGAAGCCTCTTGGCCCTTTATCCCTGTCTCCCTCCATAGCAGGAGAGGTAGTTTTCATTGGTAATGTGAAAAAGCCCCACAGGCATCTATTTGAATAGGATGGAGCATGATTCTCTCAGAGCTTTAGTTATACATTGCTGCATAACAAACCATCTCAAAACTTAGTTCCTTAAAGCAGCAATCATTTTATTTGCTCAGGATTCTGTGGTTTCACAATTTGAAAAGTGGGGATGACAACTGTTGGCAATGACAATATTTAAGATATGACCATGGTTGAAATCATTGAAGGAATGAAGATGAAAGAATTATGAGAATGCAAAGTATCTGAATATTTCATTCTGTGTGAAAATTAAAGTAACCAAGAGCTTTAAGAAGAACAGTGTGTTAGGGAGAGTGGCAGTGAGTAAGGGGTTAAAGTCTGAAGGAAAAGGGAAGGGGCATAGAAATCTAAAAAAAATAAATAAAGGAAAATTAAAAGCCCACAATCCCACTTTCACAGTTATATCTTATTTCTTCCTTCGCCTTCTTGGCGAAATTTCTCCAAATTAGTGTCTGCATTTTCTCCATACATTTTCTGTTTGTTTTTTTTTTCCCTCCAGTTACTGAATTAGATTTCATGTGGATCATCACTGGCAGACAAGTTAGAAACTTCACCTATTAAATTTTTGTCCTTTTCTATATCACCTCAATTATCACAAGCTTGAATAAGGATTTTCTCTGATCCTTATTCTCCAATTAGAGTTTGTCTATTGTAGTGAAGTTCTAGTAATTTTAAAAGGATAGTAACAAATGCAAAAATGTGTATGAAAACACATTATGTGTCAGTCATTTCTTTGGATGCATTGGATACGCTGAGAGTTGAATAAGATAAAATGAAATAAGAGCTCAATAAATGGTTTTAAAATGATTGTATGGATACATGAATGAAAGAAATAAGAAGTTTAGCTACTAGATATGTCTTCATTGGGGAGATATTCTACTGCAAAATCAATCTGAGGCATGTTGTTCCTGACCCATGTTTATGGTAACTGTGGAATGGTTACCATGGAATCTCCTCTAAATGTGTAACTGATTAAAGTTTGGGTAAAAGAGCCAAGCAGTTGTCAAAGTTTATTTGGATTAAGATTTCATGAGAACATGAAGTGGACTCAGGAATTGACCATTCTAGAGAAGATGAGCCACAGTGAGATGTAGTTAGAGACAGCTAAGCTTACACAGGTACCAGCCTAGAGTTGGTAAACTCCAATTTCTAAAATTCTAATTCTATTTTACTTTCAGAAGAGATATTCATTGGGTAAATTGGGATCATTCAAAGGAAGATGATCCGAATGAATATAGGGTACCAAAGAATGTTAGATAAATGAATTTTAAAAGAACAAGTGGGTGACTGGCTGTGAGAAATGAATTTGGGTAGATATAGAAATTGACTTCAGTAAGTTTAAGTATAGAAGGATAGTGAAAAATTATTCTAGGAGTACAACTAGTGAGAGTTGGTTGAAAATATAGGAAACTGAAGGAAGATCTTTCTAATGGTAAAAAACTGTCTATATATGAAAGGGAATGATCCTAGAGCATAGGGAGCTAGCTATCTCATTCTTGTTTAGACAAATGATGGACAATTAATAGAAATGTTATAGAGTAGTTTAAGCCTCAGACATACATTTGGATTAGATGACTGAATTCTCTTTTTACTCTGATAATCTGTGATAGATGAACTTTAGGGTAATGAAATAAAAAATTTTCAAGAGCTTTCAGAAGAGAACATCATGAGCTAGGAAGTAGTGTTGCCTCTGGAACCTTTTTACAACTGGAATGCTCTGGGCCGTGAATGATCCCAGTATTAAAGACTCTTCCAAACATGTTGATTGCTTTGATCAGACTATTCCTAGGTTTGTATGACTGGAACATCCAAACTTGAAGTGTCCTTGATGTTAAAATAATGTACTCAACTCATATTAGATGTTATCTCAGGATAATCCAGTTTAAACCTCTTAGATTCAACAGTGACTATGCTTCAAACATGTCCATGTTAATTGAATTAACCAAAAGTGCCTTCAAAATAGCACTTAATCCTTTTCATAATCAAGAAGTAACCTAACTTTTCATCCTTCTATTTCTTCCCTGTGTTTATAGGAACAGTTTCTGAAATGTGTCCCTTACTTTTATCCTTCTTCCTCAAATGACCTAATTCATAACTGCTGACCGAAATTCTGCTCTTCTTTTAAGGCTGCTACCATGCCTCCAAAAGTCAAACCTAAAGGTCACTGTCTCTGAGAAAAGGACTTCCTTCCAGCCAGTTTCCTGAGAGCTCCTTTGACATCCTTGTTTCTCAGGCTATAAATTATGGGATTCAACATTGGAGTCACCACTGTATAGAATACAGATATCATTTTATCCCGCTCTTTTATGGTCTTGGAATTTGGCCGCATGTAGGTGAATATTCCTGATCCATAGAAGAGGACAACAACGATGAGGTGGGAGCCACAGGTAGAAAAAGCCTTGAGCCGCCCCTCCCCAGCCTGCATCTGGATGACAGTGGAGATGATATTCCAGTAGGAGACCAGGATCAGGGAGACAGGAGCTAGGAGGATGACCACACCCATTGCAAAGATGGCCATTTCTGTTTTGTAAGTATCTGCTGAAGCCAGCTTCAGGAGGGCAGGGGGTTCACAAAAGTAGTGATTGATAACGTTCTGTCCTTGATAAGGAAGTTGAAAAGTAAAGGTGGTATCTACCAGAGACACTACTGCACCACTGGCCCAGGACCCTATGGCCAACTGGAGACACATTTGTTGGGTCATGATGGTGGAGTAGTGCAGGGGCTTGCAGACCGCCACATACCGGTCATAGGACATCACCGCCAGCAGTGCACATTCTGTGCACCCAACCAGAAGGAAGACAATGACCTGTGTCATACACCCCACGAAAGAAATAGTTTTCTTATTTACCAGGAAGTGGACCAACACTTGAGGGACAATGCTAGTAGAGAAACAGAGATCTGCAAAAGAGAGGTTTCTAAGAAAAAAGTACATGGGCGTGTGAAGTCGAGAATCCACGAAGATGAGAATGATGATAAGCAGGTTTCCAAGCACAGTTAACAGATAAATGATGAGAAAAAGAATAAACAGCAGGATCTGGGTCTGTGAGTCCTGTGAAAGGCCAAGGAAGATAAATTCTGCCACAGAAGTGTGGTTTTCTTCTCCCATTGAGGTTTATGCTTGTTTCTCTGTTTGGTGCAAACAAACATAATAAACTTTGGGTCTATGATATTGGGCTTCCTGGGTAGCTCCGTGGTAAAGAATCTGCCTGCCACACAGGAGACACACAGTTTCAATCCCTGGGTGGGGAAGATGCCCTGGAGAAGGAAATGGTAACCCACCCCAGTATTCTTGCCTGGGAAATCCCATGGACAGAAAGAGCCTGACAGGCTATTATCCATGAGGTCACAAAGAGTTGGACTGACTTAAAACAACAACCTGTGGAGAGGCTCATTTAAAGCTCAATTTAAAAACGTAATTGGATATTTCTAGCTTTCTGCTATCCAACTTGTTCTAATTGATACTAAGTAGGATATTTTATTCTTATTAGTTGGCTATAATTTAAATCCACTTTATTTTTTCCCCAAATCTCCCTCCCTAGTACCACTTATTTACAGATAAAATATGATGTTGTTAAAACCTTCTTGGGATTTATATGTTCTGATATGAGGATATTAAAGTTCATGTGAACTTTACTAAATGGCTATACACAGATTATTAGGAAATGACTGTGTATACTGTTAGGCTTATCACTGTGTGTAAAAACTGTACCACTAACTGTTCAAAACACTACATATTAAAATTATAACATATGCTTGAAAAACATGAAACAGTTTCAGGCATCAAATTTAATTTGACCTCTTAAAAAACAGCAAACTTTTCTTGGGTTTAAAAATAAAGCCTTAGCATATCAACACTAAGGACAATTCTGTTTGAGTTAAAGAATAAAATAGTAAAAGTAAAACAACACAAAAAAGGAAAAATAGGTTAAAGTTATGAAATATGATTAGGATTAGACTTGAAAATCACAAAAGCCTTCTAAGAAACCTTGAAGGAAAAGTGTATAATTTACAACATAAATTGAAAGACTTCAGTGAGATAATAACATCATGAATAAAATTAAACTACAAACTGAGAAAAATATTTGAGGGAGATATCAGAAAAAACTTAAAATACTTTATTACATTATGATTCTATATCAAACACTATGAAAATTGCTGAGTCTAAGAAATAATGGGCCAAGGACATGTACAGACTATTTACAAAGAAAAAAATGCAAATAGCTACTAACTACAAGAAAAAAATTCAATATTATCATGACTAAGTACAATTACAACAATGAGAGATACAGCTTTTATCTGGGAAATTAACTAAGGTTTTAACAGAAAAAGTCACAACAAAAAATAATAACTAGTATTTTATCGAGCATTTAACACATATCAGGCATTACTTTAAGGGTTTATATGATAAAATTGTCCTGATAACATCTTGAAGTAGACACTGTCTTATTTTGCAGATGAGAAAACTGAGGCAAAAAGAGGTTAAATCACCCAATTAATAAATGTCAGAATTCATTAGCTGTATAACAAAAATGCCAAGAAAAGGCATTTTTGTACAATGTAAGTAGGAAAGTTAATATAGTATATCTTAGAAACAATTTTGTTAAATACATTAAATGACTCAAATACTTGTATGCTTTGACCCAGTTCTCAGTAGTATGGATATGGAAGAAACTGTTTTTTACCAGTCCTTTCTCCCCAGGAGGAGTAAAACTCTGATTTGTAACATGAGGATGTTGATTGGTCCATGTTTACTACTAGGTAGAGTTATTGTGCTTTAAAAGGCCGTGCTCATTTCTATTTTTTCTCTTCTTCTGGAGAGTGGACTGTTAAGGTCCCTTAATGGACCTTGAACAGGGTCGTGCTTTAAAACTTTACTTGCTCTATCCTTGGTGTACTCATCATCACTTTGCCAGCCGGAATGCAATACTATGATACAATATGGATTTAAGCCAAAAGGGAACTTAAAAGAACTTTAGACTAGACCATGTAGCCCAATCCATGCTCTTCAGAGCTCTAAACTTCAGTGGCATTAGGGACTAGCCTGATTAATAAAAAGTGGCATCTTAGTTTTCATTATTTCATATTTATTTTATAGAATTCTAAGGGGAGGAATGATTAGGAATAGAGTAGTATTAAGACCTCCTAAGCCTAATATCTTCTAACACCCCCAAACATTATCCCAATTTCTAAATCCGACTCTAGGAGTCCATTCTAAATAAATACTCTAAATTTCAGAAAATATTCACAAGAAAATATATTATCATATCATATAGTGAAATAATGGTTAGAAACAAACATTCAGACCAATGCAACATAATAATGAGAGCCCAAAATAAATCCCCACATATATGGTTAATAAGGTGTCAAGAATATATAATGGGAAAAGGATAGTCGCTTCAATAAATGTTGTTGGGAAAACTGGATATTTACACACCGAGGAATGAAATTGGACCCTTATCTCACATCACATAAAAATTAACTCAAAATAAAGACGTAACTCCTAGAAGAAAATATGGGGGAAAACCTCTGCCAACATCCGCTGGATCATTGACAAAGCAAGAGAGTTCCAGAAAAACATCTATTTCTGCTTTATTGACTATGCCAAAGCCTTTGACTGTGTGGATCACAACAAACTGTGGAAAATTCTGAAAGAGATGGGAATACCAGGCCACCTGACCTGCCTCTTGAGAAATCTGTGTGCAGGTCAGGAAGCAACCGTTAGAACTGGACATGGAACAACAGACTGGTTCCAAATAGGAAAAGGAGTACGTCAAGGCTGTATATTGTCACCGTGCTTACTTAACTTATACGCAGAGTACATCATGAGAAACACTGGGCTGGAGGAAGCACAAGCTGGAATCAAGATTGCCGGGAGAAATATCAATAACTTCAGATATGCAGATGACACCACCCTGAAGAAGAACTAAAGAGCCTCTTGATGAAAGTGAAAGAGGAGAGTGAAAAATTTGGCTTAAAGCTCAACATTCAGAAAACTAAGATCATGGCATCCAGTCCCAACATTTCATGGCAAATAGATGGGGAAACAGTGGAAACAGTGGCAGACATTATGTTTTTTGGACTCCAAAATCACTGCAGATGGTGACTGCAACCATATAGTTAAAAGACACTTACTCCTTGGAAGGAAAGTTATGACCAACCTAGACAGCATATTAAAAAACAGAGACATTACTTTGCCAACAAAGGTCTGTCTAGTCAAAGCTATGGATTTTCCAGTGGTCATGTATGGATGTGAGAGTTGGACTATAAAGAAAGCTGAGCACCCAAGAATTGATGCTTTTGAACTGTGGTGTTGGAGAAGACTCTTGAGAGTCCCTTGGACTGCAAGGAGATCCAACCAGTCCATCCTAAAGGAGATCAGTCCTGAGTGTTCATTGGAAGGACTGAGGTTGAAGCTGAAACTCCAATACTTTGGCTACCTGATGTGAAGGGCCAATTCATTGGAAAAGACCTTGATGCTGGGAAAGATTGAAGGCAGGAGGAGAAGGGGATGATAGAGGATGAGATGGTTGGATGGCATCACCCACTCGATGGACATGAATTTGGGTAAACTCTGGGAGTTGGTGATGGACAGGGAGGCCTGATGTGCTGCAGTTCATGGGGTTGCAAAGAGTCGGACATGACTGAGCAACTGAACTGAACTGAATGATTCCTTGAATATGACAGTAAAAGCGCAAGCAACAAAAGCAAAAGTAGACAGGTGAAACTACATCTGAGAAGCCTTTACATTCCAAAGGAAACAGTTAACAAAATGAAAAGGTAACCTACAGAATGGGAGAAAATATTTGCAAACCATCTATCAGAAAAAAGGTTAATGTTTAAAGTGTATAAGGAAATCATACACACGTCAAAAAAGCAAATAACATAATTAAAATATGGACTAAGGAACTGAATAAATGTTTTTCCAAGAAGACATACAAATGGCCAACAGGTACATGAAAAAGTGCTCAACATCACTAATCAACATCGAAATGTAAATCAAAACCACAATGATTACCTCATCCTTGTTAGGATGGCTATTATAAGAAACAAAACAGATACAGTAAGTGTTGGTAAAAGTGTAGAGAAAAGGGAACACTTCAACACTGTGAGAATGTAAATTGGTGCAGGTATTATGGGAAACATCATGGAAGTGTCTCAAAAAACTGAAAATAGAACTATCCTATAATCCAGCAATTTTACTCCTGGATATATATCCAAAGAAAATAAAAACACTAATTTGAAAAGATAAGTGCACCCTGATGTTCATAGCAGCATTACTTATCAATATATAGAAGCAATCTTAATATCCATCAACACAAATGAATGGACAAAGAAGATGTGGTATATACACACAAAGGAATATTATACAGCCATAAAAATAATGAAATCCTGCCATTTGCAGCAAGATGGATGGACCTAGAAGGTATCATGTGAACTATGTCAGAGAAAGACAACTACTGTATGACTTCACTTATATGTAGAATCCAAGAAATAAAATAAATGAAGGAATATAACAAAACAGAAATAGACTCACAGATCTAGAGAACAAACACATGGTCGCTGAAGGCGAGAAAGACAGAGGGAGGGGCAGGACAGAAGTAGGAGATTAAGAGGAACCAAATACTGTGTATAAAGTAAATAAGCTACATGGACATATTTTATATCACAGAGAATACAGTCAACATTCTATAGTAAATTTAGAGTATAATCTGCATATAAAAACACTGAATCACTGTGTTGTACACCTGAAGCTAATATAATATCATAAAGCAAGTATACCTCAATAAAAAATGGATAAAGAAAATGTTGGATATACACACAGTGGAACATTATTCACCCTTAAAAAGAAGGAAATCCTGCTGTTTGTGATGTCATGGATAAACTGAGAAGACATTATGCAAAGTGAAATAAGCCAGACACAGAAGTACAAATACATAATATCACTTATATGAGGAATGTAAAATAGTCAAACTCATAGAAGCAGAGAGTTGCTAGGGGCTGTGAGGAGGAGGAAATGGAAAAGTATTAGTCAAATGATATGAAGTTTCAGTTAGACAAGATAAATCCTAGAGATGTACTGTATAGCATAGTTCTTGTAGTTATTCAAAGAAATATTTCCTTTTCCAGTTATTTTTGAAATTCCACAGGGAATAACTTACCTGTTTTCAGCAGGCTCAGCTTCAAAGTCAAGTCTGTCATTTTCTTTTTTCCATTCTCTTGTCTAGGTGTTATCTGAGCACCATTTTTTCTATACCCTACAAATAGTGATTATCAATAATGATAATGAGGACAATAATCTTCCACTGGTGTGAGAGAGAGAAAGAATATCTTCCAAGTGGTGCTAATGGGAAAGAATTTGTCTGCCAATGCAGGAGATGCAAGTTCGATCCCTGAGTGGGGAAGATCCCCTGGAGTAGGAAATGGCAACCCTCTCCAGTATTCTTGGCTGGAAAATTCCATGGGCAGAGGAGCCTGGTGCGTTACAGAACATGTGGTTGCAAAAGAGTCAGACACAGCTGAGCAACTGAGCATGCATACACACACACACACACACACACACACACACACATATTCAAAATGTATAGAAAATATTGAGCAAAATTTTCCAAAATGTTGAGAGCAATTTACTCCGGGTGCTGGAATTGTAGGTGGCTTATTTTTATTCTTTTCTAATACTGTGATGCTTTAAAGTTGTTCTTTAAAAGGCCACATAGTTACAATATAGGAAAAAATATGAAAATAGGAAAATCTCAGTATTTAACTGAGGATGCTTTAAACTAAAGACATTTTATTGCTTCTACTTTCAGTCTTGATAAAATAAGTGGTATAGAACAAGCCATCTTGCTGGAAGCAAATATAAAACAAAATATAGAACAATCATTTTTCAGACATTGGACAATAGCCAACTCAGAATATAATCCTGTGTAAGAAGATTAGCAAAGGTGAAAATAGATTGAAGCCACTCACTGTGTATTGGAGAGTGGGGAAAACAGATTTGAAGTATGTAGCATGTACATTTGCCAAAATCTCTCTGGAAGGTAACCTCAAAATATTACAAAATTCTAAAATAAGCTTATCTTTTTTTTCGAACAATGCTAATTTTAGGTCTTTATATTTTGGAAATCATTATAGATATTCAAAATCCTTGTCTCAAATGATATTCACATATAGAATTGTTTGCAGGAAAAAAACACTTAAAGTCTAACAATAGGTGATAATGTTAAATAAATTCTAAATTTACTATTTAATGTAATCAGTACAGCACAGAGAAACAGGTAAGAGTAAAGATGTCTGAGTCACACAGACATAGGTTGGATCCTTTCCCCCTCATTTCTTAACTCTGTATCCCTGGACAATTCAAGTATCTCTTGCTTGCATGTGACAGTTTCCTAACGTAGAATGGACATAACACAAATTCACCGTATGATTATAAAGATTAAATTAATAACTTAATGGAAAATAGTTTGCTCAATGTCTGGCAACTACATTAAAGAAATGCCTGCCTACCATTATGGTGATGATGATGATGCAATAAACCATTGAAAGGTAAGTAGATCTATATTTTCCATAGGAAAATGTCTGATGCTGTTGCATCAAAAAAGTAGGTTGCAAAATAACGTGTGTGTGTGTGTGTGTGTGTGTGTGTGTGTGTATCTCAATGAATCCTTTAAATAATACCCTTATCACATTGATAAACTTAACACACAACAAAACTAAGAATTCAGGTAGAAACTGTACATATGAAGAATGGTTATCTCTCTATCTAAGGTAGGATTTGTACATTTAACATATGTGTGTGTATATATGTGGGTTGGGGAAGAATTTGGTTTAATCTCCAAGCAGAAAGAGAAGGTAATAAATGAGTGAAAAAAAAGAGCCAAATAAGATGAAATGTAGTATTATTTATATACCAGGGAAGGTCAGGGAAAATTATTCTTTTACACTCTAAATTTTCATATAATTTGTCAACTTGAGGAAGCAAAAATGGATGGGAAAAAATATTAATGGGAATATAAGTTAGAAGAAAGTAGAGAGAGGAGGTTGAACATAGAGGACAGGAAGCCAGAGATGTGGAGAAAAGCAAAAGGAGGAAGGGCCTACAGCAGGAGATCTGTACGTCTGGCTGTCTTACCAAACAAAAAAGACAGGCAGTGAATCTTTTATACTTCTGAGGCCCTAATAACATCATAACCAGTATGGTCTTTCCAGATATCTTCTCTTAGTGATTTAATCTTATGTACCTACAACTGCAAACTTGGGAATGACTCCTTGTCATACACAGATAACAATACTATGCTTACCTACTCAGTCAACTTCACAAGTAATATTTCACACAAACACACAGATACCTACACATCACAGATATACTCACATGAGTATTTTGTATTCTTATGTACTTACTCTCATAGCCCCCAAATCTTTACCATAACAAAAGGAGTCACATAGTAAGTATTGGGCCAACTGGATACTGACCGAGGCTGGGTCATATAGGAAGTCACCATGCCTGACTCGTATGAGAAAAATATTGGAATATGAGGTATATGTGTGATGGTCCAGCAGTGGAGGCTAGTGTCTTCCTCCAGACCGGAAGGACAGTGCTGACTGTAGCTGGACGTGCTTTCCTCCGTCTGCTCTGACTCATCAAGGGGATTGGAGGCAGCAGTGCTAGCATTCCTAGAACAGTGTATCATACAGTCCAGGTTCCTTTACATCTCCTACACCCAGAGCATGTTCACAGACAAGAAACTGTTGAAGGGGTTCCTCAAAGCAAGATTCCCAGTATCCCTCCAGCTCCCTGCCTATTCAAGAGGAGACGGTGGAAAAAATGCAAGCTGGGGGAACAGTGAAGACCAAAGGGCTGATAGCAGAGGGCAGGGGAGAATCAAACAGAGCTGTTTTTCAACAGCAAGAAGGAAGTCATGTGATCTCTCTGGAAACAACCTCATCCCAGAAGGAGAAATTCTGGAAGAGGATTTGGGGCTGGGATTCTGGAGGAGAAGGCTGGAAATAGAACTGTCTCTGGGAGTCTAGCAAGGAAAAAATTGATGGGTAAGAGAGTGACAAAGTTCATCTTTCCCAACACCATGCCCACTACCCAGTCCCCAACCTATATAGCAGAACTGTAGTCTGAGGTCCATCAGAGACTTTCCTACTCTTACCTGAGAGCAGAGAGAATATAGAAAAAGGCTGACAAGTCATTGGTAAAGGAAATGAGGATCCAGTGCCAGAGGGAGTGATTCCTATAGCCTGCATAGCCATTCTTGAAGAACATCACCAGTTGTAGGTAGGCTTTTAAGCAATGCCTCTCAAGGTCTGCACTAGAGTCATCCTATGAGTTTCACTCCAACCCAAGCTTCTCTGCCTTACTTAATTCAAGGTAAAAATTCCAATTCTCTTATGTCCCAGTTCTGAACAGATGATTTTCCTTCCAGGGAATATTTAAAGGTGAGGTCCTGAAAGTGATGTAAATAGGGCAATCCCTGGAGTTCAAGAACCCTCAACCTTTTTACCTTATTATCTTAATACTTTCTATCCTTTGAGACACCCTAGGGCATTTCATATTACATTTGAAATCACAGACTAAAGCCTTCAAATCATAATCATCTCTCTTTTAAACCTTATAATGTTATTCAAATAATGTCAGCACGTATAGTCTCAGAGGTTCATAAGTCATCAAAATTTGTGTTTTCATTTGTATGATAATTAAATAGAAATGAAAATGAGCAGATACTGGGTTATGCAGATGCCAACTTTCTAACTTAGTTATGCAACTTGGTTGAAGGGCTTGCATTTTCATTTCAATTTATGGTTGCCATGTGATCACCTTAAGTGGTAGAGTTTAATTTGGTTAGTGCTGTCTGATATCACATGAGAACAGGGTATGCTGTTATATTAAAATTGTATACTTTTACTGAACACAAAGTCAAAGCTTTTCTTTTGTGGAGAAAACTTACAATTAAAAGACAGTTTTGTAGAATGAAACTTTAGCTTTGTTTCTTAAACTATTAAGACTGGTTTGACTAGATGAAAATGGAACTACTGCTACAATTCTCTCAAGCTAATGAAAAAAATGTAAATATATCTAAATGAGGCATACATATTATCTAAAGGCCAAGCAATGCAAAATAAAAATGATGGAAGAATCAAGTTATCAAAGGATAGTATAGGCAAATAAGATTCAAGAAAATGTCCTGAAGCTGTTAGTTCTTCAATCATAGTTCAAGTGGTAATTTGGTTTCAGCAAGACATCATCTGTCACATTAAGGAAATGCTATTAATTTGAATTCTGTAGTTTAACTGGCTTTGTGGTTTGGCTTAGACATTATTTGTAGTTTAGTTGAGGTTTCATAGAACATACAAATGTAACTCATTAAAAATAAATGGATTTTGCCTTGTGGTATAAATATGCCGTGATCTATTTAACTATACTCACATTAATGGACTTCTGGGTTAGTTCCAATCTTTAGATATCAACACAGTGCTATGATGAATACTTTTGAATACATATCTTTGTGTCCTTTTCAAATATATTTGATAAGTAAGTTTCCTGAGGCTTAATTGCTGGGTCAAAAAGTATATTTCTTTAAAATATTAACAAATATTGTCAGTTGCATTAATTTATACTTCCATCAAAATTGCATTCAAGTTCCTATTTAGTTACATCTTTCCTTACAGTTGGTACTGTCATGCTCTTCAATTTTGCTAATCCATTAGGGAAAAAACCCTCACTGTTATTTTATTATATAATCTTCAATTATATTTGAGGATGAGCATAATTTTATATGTTTAGTCATCCTTTTCACTTCCTTTTCTGTAAAGGGACTATTTACTCATCTTCTCTTATTAGGCTGTTCAACTTTCTTTCTGTCGTTAAGTCAGTAAGTACTGTCCGACTCTTTTGCAACCCCATGGACTGTAGCCTGCCAGGCTCCTCTGTCCATGGTATTTCTCAGGCAAGCATACTGGAGTGGATTGCCATTTCCTTCTCCAGGGGATCTTCCTGACCCAGGGATCAAAACTGCATCTCCTGTGTAGGCAGGAGGATTCTTTACTGTTAAGACACCAGGGAAACCCCAACTTTAACTGCTTTGTAAGACCCTTGAATATTTTGAAAAATTGACTCTTCGATTTTCCCTCAGAAACAGGTATTTTTCCATTTTGTTGGTTGACCTACTTTATGGATTTTTATATCACACATGTGTTTTTATAATTTAGCCAAGTCAATCAGTCTTTAATATTTAAAAGGTCTCTATTTATATTTTAAATCATTATGCTTTTTTAAAATATTAAATTTTTTCTTCTAAGATTTTCATATTTTTGCTTACATTCATATCTTGCTCCATCCAGAATTTATTTTGATGTAAGGAATGGGATAGGGGCTTCTTAGTTCTTTCTCCCAAATGAATCTATCACAGAACGGGAAAAAATATTTGCAAACCATAGTCTGATAAAGGTATTTAGAGCCTTATGCATGTTTTCAGAGTCCTTTCATGTTGTTGCAAATATCAGTACTTAATTCCCTTCTATGGATATAACACATTTTGCTTCCTCAGTCCTCAGTTGGTGGACATTTGGGTTGTCTCTAACTTCAGGGTATTTTGACCAGTGCTGCTATGAATATTTATGCACAAGTATTTGTTTGAGTTCTTGTTTTCAGTTCTCTTCGGTGTTTACCAAGGAGTGGAATTGCCGAGATGTATGGTAGTTCTACACTTAACTTATTGAGGACCTGCCAAACTTTTTCACAACAGCTGCACAAATTTACATTCCCAACAGCAATGCATGAGGGTTCCAATTTCTTCACATCTTCACCAATCCTTGTTCTTATCTCCCTTCCTTTGTGTCTTTATTATTATTATAGTTATCCTAGTGGATGTCAAGTGATATCTCATTGTGGTTTTAAATTCCATTTCCCAAATGCCTAATGGTGTTGACCATTTTTCATATTTTTCTTAGCCATTTTCTTTGGAGACATACCTTTTAAGTGCTTTGTGCATTTTTACTTTATTTATTTAGTCCACTTCAAAATTAGGTTGTTTGTTTTTGTCTTAAGTTGAATGGGTTCTTTATACATTCTGGATACTAAACTGTCATCAGTTATATAGTTTGCAAATCTTTTCTCCTATTCTATAGGTTGTCCTTTTCAGTTTCTTGGTTAAAACAGCACAAAGCTCTCCTAATTGGACTCCAATTGTCTTTTTCTTGATTAAACGTGCAACTGTTTATTGTAAGCTTTTGGTATTTTCCAGAGTCCAGATAAAGATTTTTTTTTTTGACAGTATTTGCCATTTTTTCTTATATATTTCTTTGGCAGGATGGCCCTTTGGGATCCTGTATTTTATTCTCTCACTCTTAAAAATAATTTTGGACAGAACTTTGACTATCTTAGTAATCTTTACAAAGAACCAGTTTGGGATTTTGATAATCTTATCATGTTTATATTTTGTTGTCTATTTCATTGATCTCCTCTTTTGAATTTGGATTTGCTCTGCTACTTCACACCTCTGCCCCGAGCAGCTTTAATTAAATGCATCACTTTATTTTTTCTCTCCTGTCTCTCTCCTCTCTCTCTCACCTCTCTTTCTTTTAATGCAGTGTTACTTACACACAGTAGTGTGAACCAATCTTAAGTATAGTTCAAGAAGTTTTTACATATGTGTACACCTACATATGTATATATATATATGTATATATGTATGCGCCCGAGGCCAGGGGCAGTGGCCGAGAGGAGTTACCCCAGGCCCAAGGAGCAGTGGCTGCATGGGCACAGGAGGGCCAAGAGGAGTTACTCCACATTCAAGGTCAGGAGGGGCTGTCGTGAGTAGATACCTCTTGTCCAAAGTAAGGAGCAACGGCTGCACTTTGCTGGAGCAGCTGTGAAGAGATATCCCATGTCCAAGGTAAGAGAAACCCAAGTAAGACAGTAGGTGTTGCGAGAGGGCATCAGAGGGCAGACACACTGAAACTAAAATTACAGAAAACTAGCTAATCTGATCACACGGACCACAGCCTTGCCTATATCAAAGAAACTAAGCCATGCCATGTGGGGCCACCCAAGATGGATGGGTCATGGTGGAGAGGTCTGACAGAATGTGGTCCACTGGAGAAGGGCATGGCAAACCACTTCAGTATTCTTGCCTTGAGAACCCCATGAACAGTATGAAAAGGCAAAAAGATAGGACACTGAAAGATGAACTCCCCAGGTCAGTAAGTGCCCAATATGCTACTGGAGATCAGTGGAGAAATAACTCCAAAAAGAATGATAGGATGGAGCCAAAGCAAAAACAATACCCAGCTGTGGATGTGACTGGTGATAGAAGCAAAGTCCGATGCTGTAAAGAGCAATATTGCATAGGAACCTGGACTGTTAGGTCCATGAATCAAGGCAAATTGGAAGTGGTCAAACAGGAGATGGCAAGAGTGAACGTCGACATTCTAGGAATCAGTGAACTAAGATGGACTGGAATGGGTGAATTTAACTCAGATGACCATTATATCTACTACTGTGGGCAAGAATCCCTTAGAAGAAATGGAGTAGCCATCATGGTCAACAAAAGAGTCTGAAAGGCAGTACTTGAATGCAATCTCAAAAACAATAGAATGATCTCTGTTCGTTTCCAAGGCAAACCATTCAATATCACAGTAATCCAAGTCTATGCCCCGACCAGTAACGCTGAAGAAGCTGAACTTGAATGGTTCTATGAAGACCTACAAGACCTTCTAGAACTAACACCCAAAAAAGATGTCCTTTTCATTATAGGGGAATGCAAAAGTAGGAAGTCAGGAAACACCTGGCGTAAGAGGCAAATTTGGCCTTGGAGTACAGAGTGAAGCAGGGCAAAGGCTAATAGACTTTTGCCAAGAGAATGCACTGGTCATAGCAAACACCCTCTTCCAACAACACAAGAGAAGACTCTACATGTGGACATAACCAGATGGTCAACACCGAAATCAGATTGATTATATTTTTTGCAGCCAAAGATGGAGAAGCTCTATACAGTCAGCAAAAACAAGACTGGGAGCAGATTGTGGCTCAGATCATGAACTCCTTATTGCCAAATTCAGACTTAAATTGAAGAAAGTAGGGAAAACCACTAGTCCATTCAGGTATGACCTAGATCAAATCCCTTATCAGTATACAGTAGAAGTGACAAATAGATTTAAGGGACTAGATCTGATAGACAGAGTGCCTGATGAACTATGGACAGAGGTTTGTGACATTGCACAGGAGACAGGGATCAAGACCATCCCCATGGAAATGAAATGCAAAAAAGCAAAATGGCTGTCTGAGGAGGACTTACAGATAGCTAGGAAGAGAAAAGAAGCGAAAAGCAAAGGAGAAAAGGAAAGATATTCTCATCTGAATTCAGAGTTCCAAAAAATAGCAAGGAGAAATAAGAAAGCCTTCCTCAGCGATCAATGCAAAGAAATAGAGGAAAATAACAGATTGGGAAAGACTAGAGATCTCTTCAAGAAAATTAGAGATACCAAGGGAACATTTCATGCAAAGATGTGCTCGATAAAGGACAGAAATGGTATGGACCTAACAGAAACAGAAGATATTAAGAAGAGGCGGCAAGAATACACAGAAGAACTGTACAAAAAAGATCTTCATGACCCAGATAATCACGATGGTGTGATCACTCACCTAGAGCCAGACATTCTGGAATGTGAAGTCAAGTGGGCCTTAGAAGCATCACTACAAACAAAGCTAGTGGAGGTGATGGAATTCCAGTTGAGCTATTTCAAATCCTGAAAGATGATGCTGTGAAAGTGCTGCACTCGATATGCCAGCAAATTTTGAAAACTCAGCAGTGGCCACAGGACTGGAAAAGGTCAGTTTTCATTCCAATCCCAAAGAAAGGCAATGCCAAAGAATGCTCAAACTACCACACAACTGCACTCATCTCACATGCTAGTAAAGTAATGCTCAAAATTCTCTAAGCCAGGCTTCAGCAATATCTGAACCGTGAACTTCCAGATGTTCAAGCTGGTTTTAGAAAAGGCAGAGGAACCAGAGATCAAATTGCCAATATCTGCTGGATCATCAAAAAAGCAAGAGAGTTCCAGAAAAACATCTATTTCTGCTTTATTGACTATGCCAAAGCCTTTGACTGTGTGGATCACAATAAACTGTGGAAAATTCTGAAAGAGATGGGAATACCAGGCCACCTGACCTGTCTCTTGAGAAACCTGCATGCAGGTCAGGAAGCTAGAGTTAGAACTGGACATGGAACAACAGACTGGTTCCAAATAGGGAAAGGAGTACGTCAAGGCTGTATATTGTCACCCTGCTTATTTAACTGATATGCAGAGTACATCATGAGAAACGCTGGGCTGGAAGAAACACAAGCTGGAATCAAGATTGCTGGGAGAAATATCAATAACCTCAGATATGCAGATGACACCACCCTTATGGCAGAAAGTGAAGAAGAACTAAAGAGCCTCTTGATGAAGGTGAAAGAGGAGAGTGAAACAGTTGGCTTAAAGCTGAACGTTCAGAAAACTAAGATCATGGCATCTGGTCCCATCACTTCATGAGAAATAGATGGGGAAACAGTGGAAACAGTGTCAGACTTTATTTTTGGGGGCTCCAAAATCACTGCTGATGGTGATTGCAGCCATGAAATTAAAAGACGCTTACTCCTTGGAAGGAAGGTTATGGCCAACCTAGATAGCATATTTAAAAGCAGAGACATTACTTTGCCAACAAAAGTCTGTCTAGTCAAGGCTATGGTTTTTCCAGTAGTCATGTATGGATATGAGAGTTGGACGGTGAAGAAAACTGAGCATTGAAGAATTGATGCTTTTGAACTGTGGTGTTGGAGAAGACTCTTGAGAGTCCCTTGGACTGCAAGGAGATCCAACCAGTCCATCCTAAAGGAGATCAGTCCTGGGTGTTCATTGGAAGGACTGATGTTGAAGGTGAAATTCCAATACTTTGGCCACCTCATGCGAAAAGTTGACTCACTGGAAAAGACCCTAATGCTGGGTAGGATTGGGGGCAGGAGGAGAAGGGGACTACAGAGGATGAGATGGTTGGATGGCATCACTGATTCGATGGACATGGGTTTGGGTAAACTCTGGGAGTTGGTGATGGACAGGGAGGCCTGGCGTGCTGCAGTTCATGAGGTCACCAAGAGTCGGACACGACTGAGCGACTGAACTGAACTGAACACCTGCATAACCATTATGTAGGTCAGAATGTAGAACATTCACAGCATATCAAAATGTGCCTAGTCAACGCTCCTTCAGCAGTAACCATTACTTGGAATTCTAAAAGCAAAGGTTAGGTTTTCCTGTTCTTGTGCTTCAAATAAATGGAATCATGCAGTACATACTTCTTGGTATGTCTGGCTTCTTTTACTGAACATCATGCTGTGAGTTTCATCTGTGTGGTTGTATACAGTAGTAGTTCTTTCTTTTAAAATTATTTAATAGTATTCCAGTGCTTGATTGTACCACAGTTTATCTTTTCTGTTGTCTATGGAAATTTATATTGTTTCCACCTGTGGCTATTATGAATAGAGTTTTGACATCCTTGTACATATCTTGTGATAAATATAAACACGCATCTCTATATGGTATATATTCAGGAAAAAATTTACTAGGTTGTTTGAGGGAAGACATTTGCTTAGGTTAGTTTTCAAAGATACTTCCAAACGGGATTTTTAAATTCATTGTACCAATTTATGCTCACAGCAGCAATAAAAATTTTTCCACATTCTCAGTCATTTTATGGATTTTTATTAAGGGTTAGTGGTATTTCACTATGGTTTAAATTTATACACTCTGGTGGCTAATTATGCTGTTCATGTGCTTATGAAGTATATTCTATATTGCAAGCACATATTCAAGTCTTTTACCCATTTTAAAAACTGGAATTTTCTGACTTTTCTAATCAATTTGTAGAAGTTCTTTATATATTCTGGGCATCATGTCTATAGCTTACCGTTAAATTATTAAAATACTGTATGTGTAAATAAAGAAAGTGTTGTTAAATGTTAACAATTAGAGGATCTAGTTATTTTTTGAGGCATACTACATTTGCATTCTTCAAATTATAAAATTTCTCAAAATCATACACAGACTATGTGATAGACCTGGGGTTGCAGCCTAATAATTTTTCCTCCAGAAAATAATACTTAATTGCAAAATACAACACTTCTCCAAAGAAAAGACATGTTAGAAGAACTGGTGATGTGGCTTGTAAATGGAGATGTGGGTGCTTACTAAATGTTATTTTCTGTCCTCCTTATAACCATTTGGGAACCTTCTGAGAGGAATGCAGCTCAGGATCCACCCTAATGGTTCAAATTCTCCTGAGCACTTCAGCCGCTCCAGAGGCTGCTCGTGGTATCCTGGTGTTTAGCTCATTTAAAAGGAACTATTGTGGCACAATATGACCCCAGATCAATAAGAACTTTGGATAGAGCAGGAGGACACAGGAGATGTGGGGATTCCCTTTCCTGCTTTGTCCTTGATCTTGACTTCAGAGATTTTACTGAGCAATTTAACTTGATAACACAATACCCCAGTCTCCACTCTTCTAATTCTGCAACAAATACACCTGCAGCAGTTTTCCCCTCAACAGTGAGATGTCTTTACTGGCTTTAACATGCTAATGTGATCTTCCTTTTTTTTTTTTCTCCACTGGATGAGAAAATGCTGATATGATTGTTAGAGGGAGGAAAAGAGAAGGTATGAGTTGAACAAAGGGATAACTTGGCATATATTGGGAGTGAACTGGTTTAAATCTCTTCATAGATTCGATTTTTAAAATTCAACTATTAATAATTTTGTCCCAACAGTCTGATTCTTACTGCTAAATCTTCTGGCATAGATCTAGGCAAGGTTTTCTCCACAGTGAATTTACCTTATCAAACCATAATTACAATGTCAGATTCTTTGTGACGAGGAATTGTGGTTCTCACCTGATGGAAACATGAGCAGAACTTCCATGGGGATTCTTATGCTTCTCATGCTTCTGTTGAGCTGGGCTTGGAAGACAGTAAATAGGTATGGGAAGTAGGGACTAGGTGATTTTGAGCCCAAAAGATCTTGGGCTCAGAAAATAAATTTAGTATATTTTTTTGTTGGTTCCTATGGATTTCCTCAGTATCCTCTTCCTAAAAGAAATGTCAGATTAGACAATGGCTGGCTCTGTGACCCTATCATCCTGTTCCACATCCAGTAACACATGTCATTTTTAGAGAAATGAACTTACAATCTTATGTTGAATCTGAGGAAAAGGCACAATAACACAAGAGAAAGCTTGACAATAGACATCATTTTCTTACAAAGGCTTCCTGACCCTAGGGGCAGATTTGCAGTCACCTGGGGGAACATTTTCTTCTCCATGCTTGCATGGAAGAATAATATGCTTTTAAAAACAAATCAAGAAAGGTCAGAGTGTAGCCCTCTAATGCTGCACTCCCAGGGTCCATGAGAGCTGCTACCATTTGACAGTTCACACTCATCTCTGACTCACATTGACCTCTCTGTCTCCTGTTACTTTGGCTCAGGTCAAATCAATTCAGAAAAGGTGTGTTAATTATTTATGTACCAGGATTTATTTTATTTGCTCTGAATAAGGATGATTCAGTTGAGGTCCCTGCCCTTGAACATCTTATAGTCTCAGAGAAAGAATATAATTTCAATATAATTCATTAAGAGTTATGATGATATAGGTACACTTATGTATCTAGGATAGACTAGATGTTTGAGAATGTGTGTATTTGTGTGTGTGTCTATGTCTGTTTTGTTGGGAGTGGTTGGGAGTGGGGAGTGGGGAAAATGTGTGGGTCAGAAAAGAAAATGTTCCAAAACAATATTTTTGAAATATTGAAAAATCTTGAAAAATCTATAGCAGATGAAGAAGGCATAGAAATTACCAATATCCTGTAACTGCCCATTTAAAGTTAACCAGTGATTGTAGGCATCACTTTGAACTTTGCAATAAGTGTTTAGTTCTATGCTCTCTACTTCTTTGCATCAAAACAGATAGATATTTGCTTACCATTTAATTTTCCCTGAGATCTAGTCACATGACTGATACAGTTGCACTAATTTCTACTCTGGGAAGGATGTGTGGCAGAGAAATATGTTAAGTCTCAAGGACCCAAACTGAACTATATCCTGGAGAGTAAGAACCTATCAAGTAATAACTTCCACTAAATGGGTGACAATTTTAAAGTATCTATCTTAACATAGCTTGTGTTCTCAAAATTTATTTTTATATCAGTTGTTTTGACAACAGACTATATTTCCCCTTAGAAGCAATTCTATATCAGTTTAATGTAATTGTTAGGTGATACAGACTCACTTGGCCCAGTACATTCATTCATTAAACCACAATATGCTGTGAATCTATGATTTCTAGGGACGGCTGTGGCACTAGGGATGAAACACGACTATAGTTTGGTCCCTCCTATCTGAGGGCCTCTGGATTTGGGTCTTCTATCTGTATTCCCTTTACCAAGCATGTGCTTGGCCAATAATATTTGCTCAGAAATCAGATAATTGAATATTGCAAGCGTATTAAATGCTCAAGGAAAACAGTGCTATCTCTGTGTAGCAGGCTTACCTGTTAATAGAGAGACTACACTGAGCCAAAACCAATGAGGTTTAAAAATGCAGTGTGTCCTGGGTATGTGGCAGGAAAAATAGCTAGAAAAGTGACTTAGGGTCAGATAAGGAAGCCATAAATGACCATCAAGCAGAGATGAGATTGTTCTTATTAATGTTTTATTTGTTCACTTATTATTTCAATGTTGAATTGAAATCTTTCATCATATTGACCCAACTAGAACCATCCAGAAACCTAAGACTCCATTATCTGATAACATAGAATGTAATTATGACTTTTTATAGAAAACTCCTGGGAATTCCTTTAGCCCACAACTTCCTAACTTGAAATTCTTCAATTCCATGAGAATTCTTCAATTTAGATATAAATGCTACTTCTTTGTTTTTACTTTAACTGAAATTTCTCTCTTGTTTGGAGGTAGCAGTATCCATGACTTTATCACCAACAGAAATTAGAAGTATTTTAAAATAATATTGCAGTTGTTGAAGTTACCTCAAAATCTTATTTAAGCTCATCATTTTGAAACTAAGGTGATTATTAGATCTGCTTAAGTTTTAATGTGTTCAAGAGCCACACATATTATTATATCACATAGTTTTTTTTTCCAAAACTATTTTGGTAACTGTTTCCTTGGTAATCTTATGCATTCTATTTGATGTATGTATTTTTAAATTTATTTTTAATGTGATATATTTTTAAAAATACTTTGAATCACCTTTACCAAACACATAAAGGACTGATAGCCCAAAACTTGCATAAGGTTCTAAATTTTAGTCTTAAGTAAATTTCTTTCCTTTCTTTTTTGCAACAGCTCCACAAAAAATTTTATTATTGTTCCCACATTATTGCAAGTCTCTCTAGGCTTTCTAAACAACTTGACTAAAAATTGTGTGGTCAAATTATTTTTATTTACTTCATGAAACATAATTTATTGAATAAAGTTCTATGCTATGTCCTTTAAAGAACACAAAAATGAAAAAGACATAGACACAGTTATCAAAGCAGTTTTTAGTCTCTGAGAAGAGTAGACAGATAATGCAATAATAAGCGAGAGATAACGGGCTAGAAGTGGTGGATTAGTGCTGTTTAGTCTGAACAAAACCAGACAGGGTGCTGGCTTAAAATGGAAATTATGTTACGATGGTGTTTTGGAAGTTCACTGATGGCTAAGATTTACATTCGGGATCTCCAGTTGAAGTGGGGGACAGGATTGTCAGAAAGATTATAGCACACCATGCAGAGTTATCCCTTGGTTTCCCACTCTTTCAAAATAGATTATTTTGTCCAAGAAAAAAACATCAATTCTACAAGGTACTTTGGTTCTTTTTCTTATACCTTGGTGAGTGACTGTTTTGGTTTTTTTTCAGGGAAGAAACAATTGGAAGAATTGTATGTTTGAAAAGCTAAAAAAAATATCTACACCATCATGAGATGGGGGAGGTGTCACAAGAGCAAAATAAGACTCAAATGTTTTTGCTGATAATAAAGAGAAATTAAATTTCATGACTTTACAGGTGAATTCAATCTATTGTTTTTATCATTAGAAGTAGGATGTTCAGATAGAGAAGATGATGAAGATGATTCTTTTGATCTACTATATGCTTATCAGATGACACTGGAAATGAATGTACCATCTTACGAAGTATTAAGTTTTGCAACATTGAAAACATTCCAAAAAAGCAGTATAGCCATCTTCTAACAGCCTAATAAAGGGGATTCTTAAAATGGTTGGTATGATTGGGAGCAACTTCTAAGCCTTCCAGTTCTGGATTGTATAGTCTTATAGGCTATACCCACCTATATATACTGTATAGTGACTTCACACTGATAAAACTGAGACAGACAAATCAGACGCAGGTGACAGAATTCCTCCTTCTGGGACTCTCTGATGACCAACACACCCAACAGCTGCTTTTCACCTTATTCCTGGGTGTCTACCTGGTCACTGTGCTTGGAAATCTGCTTCTCATGTTCCTTATTCAGGTTGACTCTCAGCTTCACACACCCATGTATTTTTTTCTCTGCAATTTATCTCTGGCTGACCTCTGTTTCTCTACCAACATCGTTCCTCAAGCCCTAGTCCACCTGCTATCCAGAAAGAAAGTGATTTCATTCACACGTTGTGCAGCTCAGCTTCTACTCTTCCTCATTTTCGGGTGTACACAGTGTGTCCTTTTGGCGGTGATGTCCTATGATCGATATGTGGCTATCTGCAACCCTCTGCATTACCCTAGCACCATGACTTGGAGGGTGTGCATCCCGCTGGCTGTAGGATCATGGACCAGTGGCATTCTGGTGTCTGTGGTGGACACCACCTTCACACTAAGACTACCCTACCAAGGCAGCAATAATATTGCTCATTTCTTTTGTGAGGCCCCTGCAATGTTGATCCTGGCATCCGCAGACACCCACACTTCAGAGATGGCCATTTTCCTCATGGGGGTTGTGATTCTCCTCATACCAGTTTCTCTAATCCTGGTGTCTTACGGCTGCATCATAGTGACTGTGGTCAGGATGAGGTCAGCTGAGGGCAAGCTCAAGGCATTCTCAACCTGTGGCTTCCATCTCGTGGTGGTCATCCTTTTTTATGGGTCAGGAATTGTCACCTACATGACACCAAAGTCTTACAAAGAACAGGAAAAGCTGGTATCTGTGTTCTATGCAATGGTGACCCCCATGCTTAATCCCCTCATCTACAGCCTGAGGAACAATGATGTGAAGGGAGCTCTGAGGAAAGTAGCCACAAGGAATTTCCCATGCAGGTTTGGAGTTTTCCACTGACACCAAGAACCTCCTGGTTGTCTGCTTCTAAGATTGGCTGAGTAGGTCCCTGTGAAAGACTAGAATATGGTAACTTTCATCCTTGGTACTTGTCTGTGGACCCACACTCCATCCTTTATCCAGCAACCCCTTTGTAGAAGAAGGACAATAATTCATGGAGTAGTATTATGAAGGATGCTCTGCTTCCTTCTGGTCGGTCTTTTAAACAAATCACCTGAGAAACACTCCCATTTTATATCAATAAATATATCAATAAATTATCAATAAATGCTTATAAATACTTTACACAAAGCTATGGTGCCCATGTCCCAAGTCTGCTCTTTGCCGAGAGTCTAGAACTGAACTATGTTCACTGACAAAGTCATAAAGGGGCGGCAAAATTTGTCGAGGGATATGCAGGCTTAAGAAGGACAGTTGATTCCATTCAATCATAATAACATTACCCCCCAAAACATCTAGAAACAAAAAATCTTTGGGTTATTCATAGTAGTTTCCCATAATCTGTCCACATCTACTTAACTTTGGGTTCTTTTACACCTTTTCTGTCAAGCAACTCCCATATCCAAGGTGGATAGTTTGAGATTAAGGCAGTTTTCCATGTAGTGAATTAGTTTTCCCCATATGAGGCACAGACCAATTATGGTAGCAGAGGAAGTCCTCAAATCATACCCTTCTAAACTTCACAAGCAAATGGAGGATTTGAAGTACCATTTTATTTTCTCTCTTTCTCACTAGAATATAAATTCCACGAGGCAAAAAATTTGTTTTATTCACCCATGTGTCTTCAGGGTCTAAATATGGTCTTACATATGCTGAATAAAAATTTGTTGACATTTTGAGTTCTTAAATTTTTGAAAGTTTGATTCTAAACCCAAAGATTTTGAAAAAAAAAAGTGAATGAAAGAATGAAGCAAACTCTACTATTTATAATCACAATTATTATTAATTTATCTCCTAAACAGAAAGATCTTTGAAAGTTACTGGTGGAATTTTTGGATGTACAAAAGAAAATAAAGCAGAAAATTATAAAATGACATGAAGAAGTTCAAGAAAAGTTAAAGCAAATAAGAAATGACAAAAAGTAGTGAAGTTGTCAACCATCAGACTGCTAATCTGTGTAAACTAATATAGCATCCTCAGAGACATTGGTACCCCAGTCCCAGAGAATACTGGGCCTACTGAAGTTCTTTATTGCATCACTCATGTTCTTTCATTCATTAATGGATCCCAGTGGAAAGTCCAAAGTCCCAGTGTGTATACTGTGGCTCTTGGAAAGAATAGAGACCAAAGACATATTTGAGGAACTCGCTTTTCTTAGCTTTGTCTATGTGTTCTACCCCCTCAGTTCCCATCTAAGTCAGTCATAGTTTCTGAAAGCCCAAGGTCCGGTGGATGGCCCGCCTTAGTGCAGCCTTAACTTCACTATTCCTCAAGCTGTAGATGATGGGGTTCAACATGGGAGTCACCACCGTGTAGGAGAGTGACAACAGCTTCTTGCTCTCAGGAGAGTTGCTGGACCGGGGTCGAAAGTATGTCAGGATGGCAGTGCCGTAGAAGAGGGAGACAACCAGCAGGTGGGAGGAACAGGTGGAGAAGGCCTTGCGCTTCCCCTCGGCTGAGGGCATCCTGAAGATAGTGGAAAGGATGCGGACATAGGACCCCAGGATCAACAAGAAAGGGAAGAGGATGAATAGGACAGTAGCTGTTAGAGCTTCCAGTTCAAACAGAGAGGTATCAGCACAGACCAGTGCGATGACAGGGGGGCTGTCACAGAAGAAGTGGTTCACCCTGTTGGGGCCACAAAAAGGGAAGCTGAAAATCCATGTGGTTTGCACAGTAGCCACTGGGAATCCTGAGAACCAGGAGGCGGCTGCCAGCTGGCCACAGGCCCTGCGACCCATGATGACTGGGTAGCGCAAAGGGTCACAGATGGCCACGTAGCGGTCATACGCCATGGTGGCCAGGAGGCAGCACTCAGCAGCTCCGAAGAAGAAGAAGAAGTACATCTGGGTAGCACAGCCAAGGAAGGAGATGGTTGTGTCCTGGATGATCAGGGTCCCCAGCATCTTGGGCACAATAACCAAGTTGAAACCCATCTCCAGGAAAGACAAGTTCCTGAGGAAGAAGTACATAGGACTTTGGAGGGCAGAGTCAGCTGTAGTAACCAGGATTATGAGGACATTTCCCATCAGGGTAACAAGGTAAATGGTCAAAAACAGGAGAAACAACAGAGCTTGTAGCTGAGAGGACAGGGCTGAGAAGCTCACAAGAACAAACTCACTGACAACTGTCCAGTTTCCCCACATCATTCCTCTGCTCAGGATTTCATTGGACATTCACACTCCAGGAAGGTGGCAGTCTCCATATGTTATTTAGACTCTATTACACCCTTAGACAGGGAAATTCTCATGGCCTCATTCTTCATCCTCTTGTTATTATTGTTGAAGCTCAAACAGCTATATTTTCCAATGTTAAAAACAAGTCTGACTATGGGATTCACTTTTTTTTTTGAAGAATATTAATTGTTTTTTTTTTTCAGACTGAACTGAGGCATACATACCATATATATCTATACATGTCCTGACTTTTCTTTACTCAATAGAGGATGACCAAAGACACAGCTTCATTTTTGTGCTTCTATCTTATCTCTCTTCAACAGTCAGTAGTGCTAAAAAAGAAGCCAGGCCAACCATTTCTGAAGAGAAGGGTCTTAATGCACAGAAAGGTGGTGAGGGTGTGTTTTCTGCAAAATGAAAGAGGGAAGGAGAAAGTCAAGGAAAGGGAGTCAACCATTACCAATGATCCCTGAGGAGGAAACCTGAATGTGTCCCAATTTGGAGCAGCTCATACTTGGGAAGAGTTCAGTATACTGGAAGAATCATTTCTAAACTCAGACAATCAATTCTAAACTCAGACATTTCTAAACTCAGACAATTGTAGTTTAAATAAGAAGATGAATAATGTAGGAACTGTGGTTTATCTTGATCACAGGACTAAATACCCTGCATGTGGCTATATGTGATCAGACAAAGAGAACATAGACTCAAAATACTGTCAGACCATAGAGAGCATCTAGGTATGTTATATATGAACCCTTTCATCGGCTGCTACTGGTTATATTGTGTCTTGACTCTCAGGAAATATGAAACAAATTTTACACATTAATAAAGACCAAATCAAGTATGCAAGTGTGACTAGTAATGTTAAATCCTGTTAAAAAGAATCAGAAGGTTTCACCATTATACCAATAATTAAGCTTCAAAATTAGAACCCAGAAAGTTTTTCTGATGACTATAAACTTAAATGAAGGAATAAATCTAAAACACGTTGCATGGTGACTATACACTCAGTGAATGCTAGTCATTACAATTATAATGATTTAAAGCTAGATCTACCTTCTAAAATCTACTTCTTATATAATCTATTGCCCAAAATCACTGTAGCCTTTTATTTTCAATCCCTAAGAGAAAAAAATAATTTGTTCAATAAATATTATATTTAGTGTGCCAGACACTGCTCTAGGTATTGAAGATAATATACTAGTAAATAAAGCAAACAAAAATCTCCACCTTCATATAACTCACTTTTTAACAGGAAATATGGATTATATTAAATTATATAAATAGAATGTTTATTATGTTAGATGATGAGAAGAATAAAGCAGTGGAAAAGACAGGATTTAGGGTGTGGGGCATGTCACAGAAGGTCTCACTGAGAAGATGAGTTTTGAGTAAAGTCCTGAGCCGGGTGCAAGACGTGAAGTCAAGGTGGTGAGAGAAAGAGGGAGGTAAAGAGCAAAAATAGTGAGAAAGAGTTATTTAAATTTTTTTCCTGACTCCTATTTATTTTAAAAATCTCAAGCTGGGCCTCACTTACTTTATAGAAACTTTTTAGAAATCTTATTTATTTTCATAGTAAAAATGAACATTTATTGAGCACCAAGTCAATACTAGATAGTACTCTGAGTGTTTTGCAAGTGTTATGGTTATTTCACAACTACCAGAAGATCTAGGGACTATCACTAGTTTCACTTTACATCCAAGGAATCTGAGGCCCAGAGAAGTGAAGTAATTTTCCTAAAGTCAGGCAGCCAGCAAGTGTTGGCATCTGACTCCAAACCGTGGGTTTGCCTGTTAAGTGGCACTTTCACCCCCTCTCTGAGAATGGAAATGAATCTGAACTCACAGGTGAGACTAAGCTGGAGCACTCAGCATAGGATGGTAGCAAAGGAGAAAAGAAGCAAGATTACTTCTAGAAGGGCAGAACATTTCAAGGTGTTAGCACCACTGGAGACCTGAAATACCACTTTCACAGTCCTTATCTTAGAATAATCATGAATTTATGTCTCCATCTCATTTTCTAGGGGGTATATTCCTTGAGAGTAGAAACTGTGCTATTCAACTTTTTATCCCAACATCTTGCAAGGCAGATGCCCAGTAATTTGTTATTAATTGAAGAATGAAGAAGATATGAAAAATAATTAGGGAAATACCTATATAGGCAGTGTGTAGGCACAGTGAGGCACATTCATAAGGAATTTAGACACAAAAGACTGCATACATCTACAGTACAGCCTTAGATGTAAAGATTGATGAGTCATATCTTCTTCCTGCCCAACCTCCACCACCCCCTCCCCCCACTTTCATCTACCTCATTTCAGGAAATGATGCCACCTGGCTGTGTCCCCAGGAACTGGGTTAAAAATTCTTAATTCATCCCCCAAACTTGATTATTTTTCTCCCTAAACACTGATTCAACATCACCTTCTCCATCTCTATCACCATGGCTTTAGGTTCCGGCTCTTACGTCCTGTGGCCTAGAATCTTATAGGAACCCGACTCTATCTCATTCTCTTCGATCCATTCTTGACTTGCATGTGATCTGACAGTGGCTCGAATGAGGTTATTTACCTGCTAACTGTCTTTCAGTCATTCTGTACTGTTCTTGGAATAAGTAAAATTCTTAAAAGGCCTTTTTCTCTGATTTCTGCTTATTTTTCCAGTTTGAAATCCCCTACAGAGCTGATGCTCTAATCACACCAAAGTACTTTCTGTTCTGTGCACACATGGTGTTCTCTCACCCTTCCTTGCCTTTGTGCCTGTGGCTCTCTACTCTGGGAACCTCTTCCTGCAACTATGTATAACTTTCTGCTAATTTTGCAAGTCTCAGTGGAAATATCATTTTCTGTGTGAACTTCCCTGTCCTCCTTTGGCCAGATCAAGGGATTATTCTTTTACTCTTTTAACACTTGATGTAAACTGCTATTATAGCATCTTTATAATCGTGTATGTGTGCATCTCGGAGAAGGCAATGGCACCCCACTCCAGTACTCTTGCCTGGAAAATCCCATGGACAGAGGAGCCTGGTGGGCTACAGTCCATGGGGTCGCGAAGAGTCGGACACGACTGAGCGACTTCACTTTCACTTTTCCCTTTCATACATTGGAGAAGGAAATGTGTTCCTCCAGGATTTTAAAATACTCTTATTATAATAATGGTTTTGTGTCACAATTATCTTTATATGTGTCCTTGCCTGCAAATTGTGCACTTCTTTAAGCCACAAACCAAAAGGTATCCATCATTATATCCACATCACATTATCTAGTACACACAAAGTAACAGTAAATGTTTGTTGAATGAGTAGTTAGCATTTATCTTAATGCCATCAGTTAATTGACTTAACATCTTGGGGTCACCTGGTGACTAAGATGGTAAAGAATCTGCCTGCAATGGGGAGACCCAGGTTTAATCCCTGGTTTGGAAAGATCCTCTGGAGAAGGGAATGGCAACCCACTTCAGTGTTCTTGCCTGGAGAATCCCATAGACAGAGGAGCCTGGCAGTCTACAGTCCATACGTTTGCAAAGAGTCTGAAGACTGTGCAACTGAACACGTCCATGTGCACTAATATCTTAAAAAGTTAATACAGCTCTTTGTCATGAAATTCTTAGGAATTCCACGATGGATTAAAATCATCACTATCTTTTGGTATTTGTAAAAATCCTCTTAACAGTGTTTTAAATTATTACCTGGTAAGAGATATGGTGTGGTGGTGTGATCACTCACCTAGAGCCAGACATCCTGGAATGCGAAGTCAAATGGACCTTAGGAAGCATCACTACAAACAAAGCTAGTGAAGGTGATGGAATTCGAGTTGAGCTATTTCAAATCCTAAAAGATGATGCTGTGAAAGTGCTTCACTCAATATGCCAGCAAAGTTGGAAAACTCAGCAGTGGCCATAAGACTGGAAAAGGTCAGTTTTCATCCCAATCCCAAAGAAAGGCAATGCCAAAGAATGTTCAACTCACTGAACAATTGCACTCATCTCACACACTAGCAAAGTAATGCTCAAAATTCTCCAAGCCAGGCTTCAACACTACGTGAACCAAGAACTTCAGATGTTCAAGCTGGATTTACAAAAGGCAGAGGAATCAGAGATCAAATTTCCAACATCCACTGGATAGAAAAAGCAAGAGAGTTCCAGAGAAACGTCTGCTTCTGCTATATTGACTACGCCAAAGTGTTTGACTGTGTGGATCACAGCAAACCGTGGAAAATTCTTAAAGAGATGGGAATACCAAGCCACCATACCTGCCTCCCGAGAAATCTATATACAGGTCAAGAAGCAACAGTTAGAACCAGACATGGAACAACGGACTGGTTCCAAATTGGGAAAGGAGTACGTCAAGGCTGTATATTGTCACTCTGCTTATTTAACTTACATGCAGAGTACATCATGTGAAATGCCAGGCTGGATGAAGCATAAGCTGGAATCAACACTGCCAGGAGAAATATCAATAGCCTCAGATATACAGATGATACCACCCTTATAACAGAAACCAAAGAGAAACTAAAGAGCCTCTTGATGAAAATGAAAGAAGAGAGTGAAAAAAACTGGCTTAAAACTCAACATTCAAAAAATGAAGATCATGGCATCCAGCCCCATCACTTCCTGGCAAATAGAGGGGAAAACAATGGAAACAATGACAGGCTTTATTTTCTTGGACTCCAAAATCACTGCAGATGGTGACTGCAGTCATGAAATTACAAGACACTTGCTCTTTGAAAGAAAAGCTATGATCAACCTAGACAGCATATTAAAAAGCAGAGCCATTACTTTGCCAACAAAGGTCCATCTATTCAAAGCTATGGTTTTTCCAGTAGTCATGTAAGGATGTGAGAATTGGACCATAAAGAAAGCTGAGCATTGAAGAATTGATGCTTTTGAACTGTGGTGTTGCAGAAGACTCTTGAGAGTCCCTTGGACTGCAAGGAGATCAAATCAGTCAATTGTAAAGGAAATCAGTCCTGAATATTCATTGGAAGGACTGATGCTGAAGCTGAAGCTCCATACTTTAGCCACCTGATGAGAAAAACTGACTCATTGGAAAAAACCCTAATGCTGGGAAGGATTGAAGGCAGGAAGAGAAGGGGACGACAGAGGGTGAGATGATTGGATGGTATCACCAACTCTATGGACATGAGTTTGAGCAAGCTCTGGGAGTTGGTGATGGACAAGGAAACTGGGCGTGCTGCAGTCCATGGGGTCGCAAAGAGTCTGACACAACTGAGCAACTGAACTGAACTGAAGAGATGTGGAAATAAATGTAAAATTATAAAACATTTGAATCATTAGTCATTATTGTTATTGATATTATACATAGTATGTGTGTTAGTCAGTTGTGTCTGACTCTTTGTAACTCCATGGACTGTAGTCCTCCAGGCTCCTATCTCCATGGAATTCTCCAGGCAAGAATACTGGAGTGGGTAACCCATTTCCTTCTCCAGCGTATCTTCCTGACCCAGGAATTGAACCAGGGTCTCCTGCATTGCAGGCGGATTCTTTACCAGCTGAGCTACCAGAGAAGCCTGTTATATAATTTATATACACATGTATAAAATTATATATAATTTTATATATAATTATAATTATATAATTATATAATATAACACATGTATAAAATTATATATAATTTATACACACATGTATAAAATTATATATAATTTATATACACATATATAAAAATATATGCTACAGTTTGTATAGTTACAAGAAGCCTCTAAATCCAACCTTTTGGTAAAGCAGTGTTAGGCAGATAGAAAGCAATCCAATGAGGTGTGGCCAAGTCATATGACAGTTGAAACCAGAGGAATACTGCAGCAAACATAGTTTGAGAATTTCCTGATGACGCTACTTAGACACTAGATAGGATGTGACAAGAGTCCAGAAAAGAAAAGGTTCTCGGGCTCCAAATTCAGAACTTATCAAAAAGAATTTCTGAACACTTAGTTAATGAAGCTGAGGGAACTTACATATGCATAACAGTAGATTTTCTGACTTTTAAAGCAGAGGAGCTCCTTCCCTTTTCTTTCAAACCAAGTCTTTCGGGAACTCTCAAAACTTGAGTTAAGTGAGGATGAACTAGGGCAGGGACTCGGACTAAGAGATCCATTTGCTTGGCATTCACTTTTCTCCTGGCCCCTGCAATGGCCCCCTCATGCCTCTTCTTAGGACCCTGGGGCTGCACGACACACAGTATGAAGCAGGATTCTTGGTTTTGTGTCGGCCTCCCTCCCACAGGTGTCACGTCATGTTATCCTTCACTTGCTTTGATCTTTCTCTATATTTCTTTCTTTTGACCTAGACTTCCTTCTCTTTCTCTTCCATGTCTTTCCCCTTTCTCTTCTGTTTTTAATATTGTTTTCTCCCAGTAAGTAAGGAAGGGGTGATAGAGGGGAAGAGAGTCCTTTTCCTAGGGGAAGGGGACATTATGGGGAAATGTGAAATCCTGCTCCTCTCAGTTGAGGTTGTGTGACCAGCTATGTCTCTATCCACATTGTCTCCTTTCAGGGATGACATCTTGGAGATTCCATGTTTTGTTTCAACAAGGAAGAACTAGTTAACACACCTAAGAGAACTTTGTGAAACTACCACATAAGTGATACTTTGAGACCACATAGTTATCACAGCAGGGATCTGGGGGGAGCTAAAGTTCTGGTTATTATGTGTTTTAGATGTGAGACACAGAGCTACTGACATGAACTTTTCTGAGTTATGTTTCTTTCCAACTATAGAATGACAGTTATTATAATTGCCTACCCACCTGACAGGGTGGTTGTGGGTATGAAATGAGATAATTCACGTGCAAACACTTTGAAGAGTCTAAAGCACAATACACATTTTATCACTGTTTCCTATTCTTTAGCAGATTCCTTTTGTCCTACTTCTTTTGTCAAATTCTATAAAACCCCATGTGTTTTACTTGAGACTTCTGTTCACCTTTCTTATCTCTCAGAAATGTGTCAAAGAGGACACCTTTCTTGGTGGTTAGCCCTCATCCTGTTTACAGGAGTTTCAAGTTTGTGCCCTGCCTTCTCATCCTTCACTTACCTCCTGTGAGTGAGGTTTGTCTGTTTCACTTTGAAGAGAAGCCCTGGTTTGTGTCCATCGCTCTAGAACAGCTTTGGATTGTGTCTGAATGGGTGACTCCAGGGGAGTTTTAAATTGTGGTGATGTCTGTGCAAGCCACTTCAGAAAAGTCCTGTACTGTGTCTGTACCAGTCTTTCCAAAGACACTCTGGCTTGTGCTTGTCCTGGTCCACATTGCTGGTGAACTCGGGTTTGCCTTGTCACGTTCTCAAAGAAGCTTTGTCCCAGTGTCTCAGACACTGCGGGTAGCTACGAGGGGCCAGCAGCTATAAAGCAGTCTGAGCTGCGCAGCGTTAGTCACTCCAGAGAAGCTCTGGGCTGGGCCTGTGCCATTCACTCTAGAGGATTTCAGGTTGGGTCTCAGGACTCCCTGATCCCTGCTGTTTACTCTAGGGAAGTGACTTCCCGCAATACTGCCTCTTCTTCAGGAGAAATCTAAGGTTCACTTTCTGACAGGTATGAGTTTTGAGGGGTTCCCAAGAGTACAGAATCTCATGAAGATTCTGCATGAAACCTTCCTTGGAGGACGGGTTTTACTGCAGCTTCAACTTCTCCTGCACTTGTGAGGCTACAAGAGAAAAGGAACAAAACTCAGTGGTCTGCCTATTCTCCAAGGTTTCCACCAGAGAGAGGCTAGAGGAGCATGCCGGTATTCTTTTTTTTTCCCCCAGATTCATTGAGATATAATTGATATAGAACATTGTGTAAGTTTAAGGTGTATAATGTGATGATTTGATACATGTGTATATTGTGAAATGAATACAATAGAGTTAGTTAACAGGCCCATTACTTCACATAATTAGCTGTATGTTTATGTGTGTATGGTGAAAACATTTAAGATCTACTCTCTTAGCAACTTTCAAGTATATAACACAGTATTGTTAACTAGAGTAACTATGCAGTACATTTGATCCCCAGAACTTAATTATTTAAAACTGAGTTTGTACCGTTTGACCAACCTCAACATACCCAGGTCCTGGCAACCATCATTCTAATCTCTGTTTGAGTTCAGTATTTTTAGATTCCACATATAAGTGAAATCATACAATATCTGTCTTTCTCAGTCTTAATTATCTCACTTAACATAATGCTGTCAAGTTCCATTCATGATATCACAAGGGCAAGTAGCAAGATTTCCTTCTGTTTTTTTTTTTTTTACAGCTGATTAATATTGCATTGTATATATGTATACATATGCCACTTTTCTTTATCCATTCATATGTTGATGGACACTTAGATGGTTTCCATGTATTGGCTATTGTGAAAAGTGTAGCAATGAATATGGGAGTGCAGGTATCATCAAGGTAGTGATTTAATTTCTTCCATACTAGTATTCTTTTACGTCTCCTTTCACTTTGATTCTTATTGGGCTTGGTTCTTAGGACTGTTTCTGACCTGGACACAGGAGAGGTTTTCAGGCATAGAGAGGATAATTCAATAATCATTGTCTAAGCAAACTGGAGAATATTAATGAAAACCATAAGCAGTTTGTTTAGGATGCTCTCAATAGGGCAGGCTATTAACTACTGGTTAAGATGAAAAGGCTAACATCTCAAAATCCTTAACACTTCCGGAATAGGAATTGAACTTGAGGGAGTAAGATGATGTCCATGTTTGAGATAAAAGTTCCTCCAACTGATTATGGCTTAACCCAAACAGCCTAATGCATATCTAGACATTCCTTACAGTGCTTCTGGAATAGACTTTTGACTTCATGTTTCTTACCGAAACAGGTAGCCACATCTGACTTGTTTATTATTGTTTGCTTAGCATCTGGCACAATGCCTGCACATACATGCTTGACTTTTTCCACAAGGCATATTTACCATATGGTATTTACCAATACCAACCTTCTCCCTCATTTTCCACCTCTAGCTTCAAAGTTGCATATATTTTGAGAAGCCTCAGTTCAGTTCAGTTCAGTCGCTCAGTCATGTCCAACTCTTTGCGACACCATGGACTGCAGTATGCCAGGCTTCCCTGTCACCAACTACCGGAGCTTACTCAAACTCATGTCCATTGAGTTGAAAAGTCTGCCTTAACCCTATTTCTCCATGGTATTTTAATGTGAGTTTTGCAGAACAAAAAGTTTTCAGGAGTGTCTATGTCATATTAAAACAGAAACACTTGTGCAGAATTCATTTTCAAAGAGTCACAGGTACATTGGGGGAAGGTCAGTCAGTTCAGTCGCTCAGTCGTGTCTGACTCTTTGCGACCCCATGAATTGCAACACGACAGGCCTCTCTGTCCATCACCAACTCCCGGAGTCTACCCAAACCCATGTCCATCGAGTCGGTGATGCCATCCAACTGTCTCATCCTCTGTCATCCCCTTCTCCTCCTGCCCCCAATCCTACCCAGCATTAGGGTCTTTTCCAATGAGTCAACTCTTTGCATGAGGTGGCCAAAGTATTGGAGTTTCAGCTTCAACATCAGTCCTTCCAATGAACACCCAGGATTGATCTTCTTCAGGATGGATTGATTGGATCTCGCAGTCCAAGGAACTCTCAAGAGTCTTCTGCAACACCACAGTTCAAAAACATCAATTCTGCGGCGCTCAGCTTTCTTCACCGTACAACTCTCACATCCATACATGACCACTGGAAAAACCATAGCCTTGACTAGACGGACTTTTGTTGGCAAAGTAATGTCTCTGCTTTTAAATATGCTATCTAGGTTGGTCATAACCTTCCTTCCAAGGAGTAAGCATCTTTTAATTTCATGGCTGCAATCACCATCAGCAGTGATTTTGGAACCCCCAAAAATAAAGTCTGACACTGTTTGGAAGGTAAACATATAAAAATAAGTATAGGATAGTATACACAGAATTTAATTTGTCCATTGACAAACTTAAAATAGATGCAAGCACAAGCTGGAATCAGGATTGCTGGGAGAAATACCAATAACCTCAGATATGCAGATGACACCACCCTTATGACAGAAAGCAAAGAGGAACTAAAGAGCCTCTTGATGAAAGTGAAAGAGGAGAGTGAAAAAGCTGGCTTAATACTCAACATTCAAAAAATGAAGATCATGGCACCCAGTCCCATCCCTTCATGGCAAATAGATGGGGAAACAATGGAAACAGTGACAGACTTTTATTTTCTTGGGCTTCAAAATCACTGCAGATGGTGACTGCAGCCTTGAAATTAAAAGACGCTCAATCCTTGGAAGGAAAGTTATGACCAACCTAGACAGCATATTAAAAAGCAGAGCCATTACTTTGCCAACAAAGGTCCGTCTAGTCAAGGCTATGGTTTTTCCAGTAGTCATGTATGGATGTGAGAGTTGGACCATAAAGAAAGCTGAGCATTGAAGAATTGATGCTTTTGAACTGTGGTGTTGGAGAAGACTCTTGAGAGTCCCTTGGACTGCAAGGAGACCAAGCCAGTCAATTGTAAAGGAAATCAGTCCTGAATATTCATTGGAAGGACTGATGCTGAAGCTGAAACTCCAATACTTTGGTCACCTGATGCAAAGAACTGACTCATTGGAAAAGACCCTGATAATGGGAAAGATTGAAGGCAGGAGGGGAAGGGGACGACAGAGGATGAGATGGTTGGATGGCATCACCAACTCGATGCACATGAGTTTGAGCAAACTCCAGGAGTTAGTGATGGACAGGGAGGACTGGTGTGCTGCAGTACATGGGGTCACAAAGAGTTGGGCACGACTGAGCGACTGAACTGATTGAGGAAAGAGTAATTTAGCTGCTTGAGGAGTTGTAATAGACCTTAAAATATAAAATGAATTTGGTTAAAATGAAGGTCAAAAGAAGCTTTCAAGTGGAGAAAGTAGAGTACCAAGACATCACCAACTGCAAATCCTCTAAATCATGAATTCAGAAGTCTAAATGAGTGGACTCCCCTGGCAGTCCAGTGGTTAAGATTTCGCCTTCTGATGCAAGGGGTGTGGGTTCGATCCATGTTCAGGGAACTAAGATCCCAGATGTCTCACGGCCAAAAAAAAAAACCAAAACATAAAACAAAAGTAATATTGTAACAAATTCAATAAAGATTTAAAAAAATAAAAAGAAGTCTAAATGAAATGCATATCTTTCCTCTGACTTACTCACATGTTCTCTCTGTACTCTTCAAAATTTATTCACTCAAATTAAGATTTAATTATGATTTTTTCACCTATTACATAACCTAAATTCTAAGTGATTGGTGACAAGTATTATTGTTGTGGCTCGGGAGAAAAGAACCCTCATAAATTTCTGTTGGGAGTGTAAAATGGTACAATAAGTTTGGAGAGAAATTTGCCAAGAGAGAAACACTATATATTTACACTTTGACCAATAAATCTGACTTCCAGATTTCCACATGTCAGGTGCACTGGCAAAAATGTAAACAGGTATATGCATAAAATTATTCTTTGTAATTGTAGAAGACTCATCAAATAAACTATGTCATATCTACAAAATAGAATACTATGAAGTTATAAAAAGAATGGGGAATCTTTTGTGTTATAGAAGAGCTATGCTGAAATTAGCTGGATCTATTTTAAACTTTGATGAAACCAGCATCATGATTGAAATTTATGATATTACTTCAACAAGGTTAAGAACCTAAACAAAACTAATGATTAAAAATGACCTTTATCTGACATAAACCACAGCAGGATCCTCTATGACCCACCTCCCAGAATACTGGAAATAAAAGCAAAAATAAACAAATGGGACCTAATTAAAATTAAAAGCCTCTGTACAACAATGGAAACTATAAGCAAGGTGAAAAGACAGCCTTCAGAATGGGAGAAAATAATAGTAAATGAAGCAATGAACAAAGAATTAATCTCAAAAATATACAAGCAACTCCTGCAGCTCAATTCCAGAAAAATAAATGACCCAATCAAAAAGTGGGCCAAAGAACTAAACAGACATTTCTCCAAAGAAGACATACAGATGGCTAACAAACACATGAAAAGATGCTCAAAATCACTCATTATCAGAGAAATGCAAATCAAAACCACAATGAGGTACCATTTCACGCCCGTCAGAATGGCTGCTATCCAAAAGTCTACAAGCAATAAATGCTGGAGAGGGTGTGGGGAAAAGGGAACCCTATTACACTGTTGGTGGGAATGCAAACTAGCACAGCCACTATGGAAAACAGTGTGGAGATTCCTTAAAAAACTGGAAATAGAACTGCCATATGACCCAGCATTCCCACTGCTGGGCATACACACTGAGGAAACCAGAATTGAAAGAGACACATGTACCCCAATGTTCATCACAGCACTGTTTATAATAGCCAGGACATGGAAGCAACCTAGATGTCCATCAGCAGACAAATGGATAAGAAAGCTGTGGTACATATACACAATGGAATATTACTCAGCCATTAAAAAGAATACATTCGAATCAGTTCTAATGAGGTGGATGAAACTGGAGCCTATTATACAGAGTGAAGTAAGTGAGAAAGAAAAACACCAATACAGCATACTAACACATATATATGGAATTTAGAAAGATGTCAACGATAACCTATATGCAAGACAGCAAAAGAGACACAGATGTATAGAACAGTCTTTTGGACTCTATGGGAGAGGATGGGATGATATGGGAGAATGGCATTGAAACATGTAAATTATCATATGTGAAATGAATTGCCAGTCCAGGTTTGATCCATGATACAGGGTGCTCAGGGCTGGTGCACTGGGATGACCCAGAGGGATGGGATGGGGAGGGAAGTGGGAGGGGGGTTCTGGATGGGGAACACATATACACCCATGGTGGATTCATGTCAGTGTATGTATGGCAAAACCAATACAATATTGTAAAGTTAAAAAAAAAAATGACCTTTAAACAAATAACCACTGACACCCCAAATCTAGAGAGCCAATGGAAGCTCAGGTCATTCTTCCTAGGATAAATAGAATGAGGAATAAAGAGGTTGCTAGCATTATAAAAGCGTAGGTATGGGAATTATTGATCCACTTTCCCATATCCATACTACAACCAGTGAGCTTAGAAGAACTAACACTCCCCCAAGGACATGAAAACTAAAGTAAGTCAGTAAGGAGAGTTATGCACTGGAGGTGGACTAGTCGAGTTTCCTATCTGATGAGTGGAGTCAGATTTGCCCAAAGGAAGACAAACTGACATGGTGATTTTCGACCGGTTTTGCCCTTTTTTATTATGTGTGTTCCCATGCTAGAATTATAAGTAGTTTCATACTGTTAGCAGTATGGAAAGAGGAATGTGAATATTTAGAATTATTTAGCCACAGAAGTGTTAACTTGAAAACAAGAAAAGAATATAAGTCTATACTGGACAAACAGAGGAATTTTCCAGGTGGTAGTGGTAGGTCTAAACCACCTCTGTGATGTTTTCTCTTCACTGAGCTTTCCAATATTCATTTCAGCAGTGGGTTTCCTCACAATGGAGTTAGGCAGAGGGATTCTAAGTATCAAACTGATTGTTCCCTATTTGATAAACTTTAGCATTATTTGTTAATGCTTATGGGATGCAGTTTCTAAGGCCTAGGGCCTTGTGGAAAGTCCAGCTAAGGGCATTCTTCACCTCATTATTTCTTAGGCTGTAGATGATGGGGTTCAACACGGGAGTCACAACAGTGTAGGACAGTGATAGCACTTTCTTGCTCTCAGGAGAATTATTGGACTTAGGTCGGAAGTAGACGAGGCTTAAAGATACATAGAAAAGGGAGACAACGAGCAGGTGAGAGGAGCAGGTAGAGAAGGCTTCATGCTTCCCCTTAGCTGATGGAATCTTCAGGATGGCAGCAGCAATGCGAGTGTAGGAACATAGGATCAGCAAGCAGGGTATCATGACAACCAGAATGGTTCCAATGATGGCATAGATCTCAAACAGTGCTGTGTCTGCACAGACCAGCCTCAGCACAGGCGGGCTGTCACAGAAGAAGTGGTTCACCTTGTTGATGCCACAGAATGGAAAGCTGAAGAGCCACGTGGTCTGCACAGTAGCTACAGGAAGGCCTGGAAACCAGGAGACAGCTGCCAGTTTGGCACGTGTCCTTGGATTCATGATGACCGGGTAGTGCAAGGGACTGCAGACGGCTACATAGCGGTCATAGGCCATGGTGGCCAGGAGGGAGCATTCAGAAACCCCAAAGAAGAAGAAGAAATACATCTGAGTGGCACAGCCAAGAAAGGAGATGGTTGTGCCCTGAGCAATCAGGGTCCCCAGCATCTTGGGCACAATGACTAGGTTGAAGCCAATCTCTAAGAAGGACAAGTTCCTGAGGAAGAAGTACATGGGGCTGTGCAGCATGGGGTCAGCCAGGGTAACCAGAATGATGAGGCTGTTTCCCAGCAGAGTAACCAGGTAGATGAATAGAAATGTCAGGAAGAGTAATGACTGTATTTCAGTAGGTAAGGAAGAGAAACTCATGAGGATAAACTCATTAACTCTTGTCCAATTTCCTTCAGCCATAAATATAGGAATGAACCCCCAGCTGTGGTCATAGAGATTCTCGATTGGAAGAGTCAGATTCTGGATTTGTTTTTCAGAATCCTTCTTAGTGTCAGGGAAAGAGGCAAGATCAGGATCTCAGTTGCAAGGGAAATTATCTTGTGTTATCTGAGAATAAAAGCGCAAGGGAGAATGGCCACAGCATGAGCTCTGAAACAGCCCTAGGTCAGGTTTCAGAAGAGTTGATATATTTCTGTTTGTACGTTGACATATAGGGAAAGTTTATGCCTAATCAGAACCATGCATCCCTGAAGAAGCCACCAAAGGGTCCATTTTGGGAGGCAGTGATATTCCTAAAAACACATAAACTTTTGAGAAACAAGCACAATGTTCATGATTTCATTAAAGCACACATACATGTGAATTTATCATAACTTTAGAAATATCTTTGTGATTATGATGCAGATCAATGCATCTAATTAATTTCTCCTCTTCATAAGTCTTTTTTGCCTGGTTAGAATTTGGGAGGTGAATGAGGAGCTAGTATGTATTAACATATGCATATGCTTTATCCTTATACATATGCATTCTACAGGTGAGGAAACTGACCCCAGAGAAGTTAATAAATAGCAATTAAAGTGGCAAATCTGGAGTCTAAACCACATCTGTTGGATTCTGAAGTACTCTGATTTCTATTAAACCATGCTTCACTGAACAGTTTTGACTTGATCTGGGGATTATTTCATTAATGGTTACGAGAATTACAATTGGAATTTTTGCCAAATCACATTGAAGATAGGAGAGAATCAACGCCACTAACATCAAGGTGTCCAGACTCAACTGGATCCTTATTTTACATTATTTGCTTCTAATTTGCAACTGGTTATCAAGAGGTTCTTCTTCTCTTGTTATCTTGGTAATCTAAAGTACTAAATTCTAATGGAGACATTATGAGATAAAGTTGTAAAATAATGTGGGCTAAGAGACTGGGATAAATGAAAGGGAATTAGATGTGGATGGAGAACTATAGTAAGAACAACACACATTTACTAACAGAAATAAAACATCATTAGGAGCAGTAAAAACCAAAGTTGACACAAAGTAAAACAAAAGCAAGGATATAGTTAGAAAAGACTACCTGGGGGGAAATCATGATAATAAAATTTAAAAATTATAGAATCCAGTGTTAGAACTTAAGAAAACTGTATTAATGAATTAGAACACAAGAGAATTTATATCTAAATTATAAAGAAAAAATAATAAAGAGACAAAAATAAGAAGAAGAATAATGAAGTAAAATTCAGTAAATAAAATCAATTTAATAGGCATTCCAGAATATGTAACAAAGGAGAAAAGAAAAAGAATATTCAAAGAAGTACCAGAGGAAAAATAAACATCTCTGAGCTAAAAGAAGACATGATTTTTTGAACTGAAAGAATCCCTAAATGCAAACAAGTTTTAAAAGATTCACACAGACATATGTCTTTATACGAATTTTTTATAAATTTTGAGGACGGGGAATAATTCTATTTACTAACCAACCTAGCAAATGATTAAAACAACAAATTAAAACAAATTCTGTAAACTGCAACCAGACAAAAACTCTGGCTCAACTGCAAAGGAAAAAAATAAATCAGGAAGTTCTGTGTCTATAAGATGGAGTAGGCAGGCTTTTCCTTTTCCTTCCCACTAATTATAACTAAAATCCCTAGATAGTACACATCAAAGAAACATAAAATTCCGAAAGGTGGGGATCATATACATTGGCAGGTATTTAAACATGTTATAATATTACCAGATAATATATATTTCCTCATAGTATTACAATATTTTATTGTGTTTATTTGCGCATGCTTTGAAGACTATCACTCTCGGCACATAACTGAAACAGAATGAGTCCCTGGACCAGCATATACAAGCAGCTCTGGGGCAACTGGAGGGGAAAATAAATGTTACATTCTTACATTAAATAACACAATAAAATATACCCAACATGGAAAATGATTTAAATGTAAACATGAAGCTTTAGCTGAATTGAAGAAAATACAGGTAACTATTTACTTTAGCTTTCTGAAGTTCTTTCTCAGCATGTATTCTAAAGCAGAATCCAAAAAATAAAATATTCATTGATTTTAACATATACAAATTAAATAATTTTAAGCATTAATAGTTTAACATAGAAATTAAAAGATAAATTTTAATGGAGACAATGTGTACAGGATAAATGTCAACATATTGTTACTAATTACCCAAGGGAAAATTAAGTAAATCTATAATCATTCAGTTCACGTCATCAGAAATCAAATGCCAGAAGAGAAAAACGGATCAAAGTCAGTTCAAAAACAGTTCAAAAATTAAGTTCAATTTTTTAAAGGAGATCATTTTTTCTTAAAAAATTTTAAACATGGTATTTATTTTGGGTAAATGTGAAATATAAACATTCAAACACTATAGGTCCAAACAATAAGTGGATTTTACACTATGTATCAGAGATTCTTTGAACTAGCAACTTCATATCTACAATTTTAGATTGATTATCTGCAAATTTTATATACTAGGATGTTCCTCTCAGCTTTATTTACAATAGCGTAATTAAAACAAATATGATAAAGAACAATCTAACTATATAAAAATAGATTGTGAAATAAATTGTTACATATACATATCTATATTATGAATACTATGAATTAATTAAAATGTATCTTATAAGAAAATCAAATGACATGAGAAAATATTCAATAAGTTTTTGCTAAGTTGATAAAGTGTGCTACAAGATAGTATATTTAATATCAAACATTTATTTTAAATATAAAATTTATATATGTATTACATAATACATATAGAAAGCCTTCAGTTCTATTTCTTCATTAACATCTTAGTGGTACAATTCCAAGAGTTTTAAATTTCTTCTTCACATTTTATAGTTTTTACTGAAAATGTATTTTTTTTCATTTGAAGAACAAATACTTGAATATTATTAAGAACAAAACACTTATAACACAAAATAACCCATAAACAAAAGGGAAAACTTAATGACAAACTGGGAAAATATTTGTAATAATAGCAACAAATAATAAAAATTGTTTGGCTACCTAATATATAGCAAGCTATAGAAATCCCCTTTAAAATGACACAATCTCCTCAAAAGAAAAATACAAGACACAAAGATTTATTTCACCAAAAAGTTTCAATGGCCAATAAGCATATGAAAATTACTCTATTTTGCTAGTAATAAAGTTAAAAATTAAGATAGAAATTTAATTTCTTCATCAATTTGAAATATTGAAAAATATAATACTCAGTGCTAGTAAGGGTTGGTTAATAAGCAATATCTTATTCTGCTTGAGGCTGTGTAAATTAGCCTCAGTTTGTCACAAATTGTGTGAGGATCCTTATAATGTTCATACATTTTGATTCAAGAACTCCTCTGGTAGAAGAATTGGAGGCAATGATTTTACATGTCTGTCCAGTGCTGACCATTATAGTGATACTTTGAAAATGATCATTAATAGATAGGTGAATGAAAGGTTCACTTATAAAGCATGAATTTAAGGAAAATCATGCAATCATTTAAATAATTTTGAAGAACAATAAATAGTGTAATGCAATAATCACAGTATAATATTAATGAAAAAATAAGATGAAAAACTGCACATATATGCTGAATTTCTAATTTTGTAAATACATTTTTTGTATAAAAAGGCTGAAAGGTTATAATCAAAATTTTAATGTGATCTATTTCCAAGTGCTATGAAAAGGTGATTTCTTATTTCTATTTTCTGGATTACTAAATTTTCTACAATGAGCTACATTTGTTATATGATAGTAATAATAACATTAAAAATGAAAATGATGATCATAATGATGATGAAGCTGCAACATTTACTAAAAATGTAATAGATTTATGCTTTATGCTTTACACTCATTCTCTCATTTTCTTCTCACAACTGTGATTTAAATGCCATCATTATCCTCCCCATACTAGAGATGAATGCAGAATTTTAAGGCAGATACATAATTTTGTAGTTGAGAAACTTTGTACTTACATGGAAACTACATGGAAATGACAGAACCTGAACTTAAAACCATAATCAGAAAATTTTATAATAAAAACAGCACTTGGGTTTTCAACAAAGTATGTAAAATTAACCCAACCTAAACATTTAAGTGTCAGCCTTTGACACCAGAACTTCTGTAAACTACTGGGAAGAGATACAGCCTGACTTGTGGTGGGAGACACAGTAGAACTTGGCCCACAGCCAGGCCACAGTCTCCTTGTCAGTCATTCCAGAACTTCTGCAACAATAGAGGACAGTTAAGACTTGGAGGAGGTATATGTTTTGTCAAAACCTGCAGAGACTGAGATTTTTCTGACCCAGAAAGCTTTACCGGACAGAATTGGAAGTTAAACACACACACATACACACACACACAAAAATCCCTGGGTAATCTCAGTCTTCTCGCAGTCTCAGATCTCACTCATGCTATTAGAGGGGAGAAACTAAGGCCCAGAGAGAAGACCGATGACGTCTTCTCAGTGTGGAATAGGAATAGAATTAGATAATCCAACAAACCCTGCCAAACCTTGTCTAGTTGAGCACCCGAACCTTGAGAGGTGCCTGGGTTGATTCGACATTTGACAGGAACCTTACCTGTGCCCAATAGGAAGACCTGCCTTGTTCAGCTCTACCTGATACCTATGCTTCGTGCAGGCTCCTGAGAGTTTGGCGACCTCTGGCTCTGCTGTCAGAACCAGAAAAAGAATTAGGGAGGTCCTACTGCCTTTCTTGGATGAGGCATTAATGACTGGACCTGAAGCCAGAATCACTGCAGCCTTCTCTGTGTCAGGTGTGAGTGAGCAGTCTAGGGGGTTGGCCCTGCTCCCAGCCCTGATTTAGGCGATCTGTTCCCAGCTGTGCCTCTTTTGTCCTCAGGGCCACATGAAGGACTGGCACATGTATTTTCCCCCAGGTATTTCTGGGCTCAACTTAGCTTCTCTCCCTGCCCTTCCTCAAGGGTACCTGACCTTTTTGATTCCACTGTCCTTTGGGACCCTAAGGAATGTCAGATGCCAATAGAATGAAGTTCAAGAAAGGAAAACCATACTCTAGGAATGTGGTATTGTGTAGAGAAAAGCGCAAAAGTTTTGTTTTCTGAGTGACCTAAGTTTAATCCCAGACCTTTCTGTTTTGTTATGCTTAGCAATTTTAAAAGTTTACTTAAAAAATCAAGGTGAACAAGATCAATAACATCCATTACAAAATCTTCAGGACTTTGCTTGTCAATTTCTTGAAATGACCACTTAAAATAACAGATTCTGTTTTGTGGACAGTGTTTGGAGTTGGTTCTAATATCCTAACTTCTTCATATGTGTAAGACCAATGGACAAAGTAGAAGCTATGCTTTTGAATTTAAAAAACCAAGGTAGAGAACATGATACATTATACCATGTAAACTGCATATATTTTATATAAAGAAAATTTCAATATATATAATGAAATATATAAAATATATAAATGAAATTATTTATTAGAAAATTTCTGTAAGGATATAAAAAATGGATAATAGTTGCCTCTAGGCAATGAATTTGGGTAACAGAGGGAATTCTATTTTGGTTGTATATAATTTTATGTTGATTGAATTTTTATGTAAAACACTTTAAGTTTTAAAATAATTTTAGACTTAGAGTCAGAAATAATAATTATTTCTATACTCCATCCATTTTCTTCCATCCAGTTGTAAAATACCTTACCTGACCATGGTTCATTTGTCAGAACTAAAAAATTAACATTGGTAAAATACTATTAACTAAACTGCAGGCCTTAGCTGAATTCATTTTACTGACAAATGTCTGACCTCTGTACCAAGATTCATTCCAGAATACTATATTGTATTTAGTCATCATATATTCTCATTTTTTCCAATCTGTGATGTTTCCTCAGTATTCCCTTAATTTTCATTTTTGTATAGCAACTGGTAAGGTATTTTGCAGAATCACCCTCAATTATGGTTTGTCTGCTGTTTTTTCATGATTAGGCTCTTTTGGGGGAATGAGGTGGGGACTTTATCACAGGAGTAAAGCATTCTTCTCATCACATCACACCAGGGTGTGTATGATATATGAACATGACTTATTACTATTTCCTTTTCATGGTCTGTTGCACAAAAGTAAGTCACTAAGTCTAACCTACATGCAAGGAAGGGGAATTAATTTCAACCTCCAGGAGGAAGAAGTCTGGTGAATTTTTGTCATAAGCAAATTTTGTGGTTTTAGTGAAATGGAAAGATATCTAAAACAAAAGAAAGCTACCATTCTGAAGGGAAACCTCCTACACTGTTGGGAATGTAAGCTAGTGCAGTCACTAGGGAGAACTGTATTGAGGTTCCTTAAAGAACTGAAAATAGAGCTACCATATGATCCAGCAATCTCACTCTTGGGCAGATATCTGAAAAACACAAAAACTGTTTAAAAAAAATACGTGCATCCAAATATTTGTAGCACCACTAATTATAATAGCCAAGAAATAGAAGTAATCTAAGGGTCCATTGAAAGATGAATGGGTAAAGAGGATGCGGTATATATACAAAATGGAATATTACTCAGCCATAAAAAAGAATGAAATACTGCCACTTGCTGCAACATGAATGCATCTAGAGATTATCATACCAAGTGAAGTTAAGTCAGACAGAGAAAGACAAATATCATATGATATCACCTATATGTAGAATCTAAAAAAGTGATACAAATGAACTCATTTACAAAAGAGGAACAGACTCACTGATCTAGAAAATCAATTCATGGTTACCAAAAGTAATATGGGGGAAGGGATAAATTAGGAGTATGAGATTAACAAATACATGGTACTGTATATAAAATAAACAAGGACCTACTGTATAGCACAGGGAGCTATATTCAATATCTTGTAATAACCTATGTAATGAAAAAGAATATATATATGTATGTTGTTGTTTAGTCACTAAGTCATGTCCAACACTTTTGTGACCCCATGAACTATAGCTTGCCAGGCTCCCCTGTCCATGGGATTTCCCAGGCAAGAATACTGGAGTGGGTTGCCATTTCCTCCTCCAGGGGATCTTCCCGACCCAGGGATCAAATGTGCATCTTGTGCATTGGCAGACAGATTCTTTACCACTGAGTCACCAGGAAAGCCCATAAATATATACACATATATGTATACACATACACACATTATCCATCTATCTATCTATCAATATCTGATTCACTTTGCAGTACATCTGAAATTAACACAACATTGTAAATCAATTATACTTCAATTTTAAAAAGAGGAAACTACCATTCTAGTTTATCCCATTGGTTCCTAATATCAAGACCCGGAGAAAATTATTCCATGTCTTAATTTCTCTTATATAAAATGCTCAGTACCTGTTGTGAGAAGGAAATGAAACAAAGTACAGGAAATATGCCATGTGCTGGCAATAGGCATAAATGGTAAGGTTCCATTAATATACTGTTTGACCTGGGACTTGAAGGTTGTCATTAAGGAGAGGAAGGGACAGTTCGGTTGACTATATGATGACCAACTTCAACTACTATTATTTCTACCAACACTATTTCTGTAATTACTGACTTAGAATCTTTGTATATGCTAATTCTTTTGCTTTGTATATTTTTCCTTTTTGTTTTTAGCTGGTTAACTGCTACACAATCTTTTGATAGCACTTTAAATATCACTTCCTCAGTGAGGTCTTCTCTGATCCCAAAAGCAAATTAGGATTCCCTCCTTTTATTCTGTCTCCAGAGCAGTATGCTCTTTTCCTTCATAGTAATGATATCAAACTGTAATTATATATTTATTAGTGTAGTTCTTTCTTTATTATCTCTCCTCTCCTTCAGACTGTAATGTTGCTGAGGCAGGGGCTCTGTTTTGCACATCCCTGTAAATTGAGTACTTACCAATGAGTATAAAGATTGCAGAATTGGAAGCAATGAGAACACTGAGGAGACTCTCACGATATTACTTTAGAAATGAAAGCCTGCCAAGTGTTATATAATGGTGTGTAAAGACAGTGGCAATGAAAATGAGAATTAAGCCATGGTTTGAACAAGGAGAATTTTGCCAAGGAAGAATGAGCAGTATTAGGAGACTAGTTGAACACTTCTATGATAGCCTTTATTGAAATGTAGAATTAAAACATGGTACAGCACTCTGGGCTTCCCAGGTGGCTCAGTGGTAAAGAATCTGCCTATCAATGCAGGAGACACAGGAGACGTGGGTTTGATACCTGGGTCAGGAAGATCCCCTGGAAGAGGAAATGGCAACCCACTCAAGTATTCTTGCCTGGAAAATCCTATGGAGAGAGGAGCCTTGTGGGCTATATTCTATTGTGTTGCAAAGAGTCGAACACAACTAAGCATGCACATGTACACATGCACATAGCACTCTACATGGCACAGTCTTTTTAGCCTGTAGCTATTTGTGTATTTGTCTGTCTCACAGCCCCGAGAGGGCAGCACCTAGTTCACTGTTACACCAAGATTCAGTCTGTGGATATTCACTGATTAAGTGAAAATAAGTGTCAACAAATGATGAGGTCACAAAAAAGGGATAAGTAACAAGAAAATTCTTTTCAAGATTTGGAGGTTGTCTGGGAGCAGTGCTAGACATATGCTTTGATAGCTATGCAGACATGTCCTGGAGGCAGCTGTAAATACAGAACTCACATTTCAGTGAGAGATCAGGGCTAGGGAAACAATTTTGGAATTATACATTTATTTATTCAGTCAGTCCATACCTATTATAGTCCAGACACTGAACTAGGCCTCAGAAATACAAACATAAACTATTAACCGTTCTTACTGTGTCCTCCACACATGTGAAAAATAAAATTGCGATGTCTCTAATGCTTAATAGTGATGTATGCAAGATGCCACGTGTGTTCAAAGGAAAGTGAACTTACATTTGCTTAGAGAGAGAAGAAAACACTAGAGTTTATTCTTAAGTGATGTGGAAATATTAACTTGGTATGCAGAGTATGGAACCAGAGGTAGGAATTGTAGAGAGATGAGTAAAGCTGTAAAAATTTAGTAATACTAATAATGTCTACCTCTTGTTGAGGACAGTGTATCACACGTAGCTTTTTTTAGAGAAAAAACTTTATTAGTCCTTTCAATGATCCCAAAGAAATATTAATAGTTCACCATAGATTATATATGTCTTAAAGTATTTTTCTCCTATGATCCTTTTGAAGCCTCTTGGCCTTCTATGTTACATATCATTCTTTCCTTTTCCTTCTAACTTATTTATAATTTGCACCTTTATATTTTAGAGAATTTATACTATATTGAAAAGAACACGATATTTTAGATCATAGGGACCTGGATTCATACATAAGCTCTGACACTTATTGTTTGTTCTTTTGTCCTATTCTATACATCCTGATGATATCTCTGAGGTGTAAATGATGCTTTGTATACAAATAGGTAGTAGACAGTAACCGCATGTTAATTCCTTTCTTTACCCTGCTCTCTGGCAAAAGAAGGGAACCTAATAATTTACCTAAGTGATAATTAAAAGAAAACTAACTGAGAATTCTGCATAACTCATATCCTACTTTAAATTGCAAGAATACTAAAGGGTATAATGAACTGCAAAGTTCTACAAGTGGAAATGTTTGCCTACAGGGGGCCTCAGTTGTTGCCAAAGGATACCCAGCTTTAATGCTTTCATAGTAAGTTTACTTAATATCACTTTTATCTTTATATCAAGCCCCTGAGGTAAGTATTTCACTTCATCACAGAGGAGGAAACTGAGAAATAGAAACTTGCATGAGCTTACATAGTTAGTAAATTGCAGACACAGGATTTGAACCCAGGTTTTTTAGATTTTAAATTGTTAAGGGGAATAAAAAAGACTATGCTTAGAGAAACTAGAAATGTATGGTATAGGGGGAAAGAAAATAGTTTAGTATGGTTGGGGTATGATCAGAACTGAAATTGGACATCCTAAGAACAATTAGTTTCATTCTAAAAATGTTGGTGAATTTTAAGGATTCTAAGCATGATAATGACAGATCATCACATGTGTATTTACAAAGAACTATGGAGATGGTGAGAAGGATGAATTAGAAAGAGGTGTATATAGAAGTCTTCAGTATGACTGGAGGCTGGGAGACCAATTAGGAGACACTAGTAATAATCCTCATGGGAGATATAAGCCAACACCGAAGTTTTATCTCCACAGGAGTGTTTTGTTGAAATCCTGGCAATGATGGGATCTCTAAGAGTTAGCCCATAAGGAGGAGAAAAGAGTGCCAACAAATGAACTTCCAGGACAAGTGCAGTTTTAAAGGACTTGGAAAAGAACACAAAGAACCTGCAATTGGACATGATGGAGGAATAGCAAAGGAGTCCATGATTATGGAAGGGAAGATGATAAAACTTCAAAAGCAAAATTCCTTTTACACAAGCATTGAAGAAAACCTGAAGAGCATTTGATTTCCTCAACAGTCTCTCTAGACTGAGAGCTGGTCTGAGCCTGGAATCCCTGGGGTCTGTTTTAATTCCTCTCACCTCTGTCCCTGGTCCCTCCAGACCTCTATCTGCAGAATCACAGTCACTGAGAGCTGCAAGGGATGGATCCTGGACACCCAAGAGTAAAGGCATGGAATCTCTGCTAAAGGGAGTTAGTTCTCTCTTCCTATCCTCAGCTCTACTTAGGCTGAGCTTTGTTCTCACTGTTCTGTCTTCAGTCTCTTCCACCCCTGGGGCTGCAGACTAACCAGCCTATTAATGAGCAGTCACAGTCTGTGACCTCATTAAAAAGTTGTTAATAAGACATGCTGCTCTTCAGGGAGCACAGCTGAAGGAGGCTCCCAGTGGCTTCTCCTGGGGCCTGGAGCGAAAGCTTGGGTGAACAGACAGGATCAGATCTGGGGAAAAGGTAATGAACTCAGGCTGCAGATTCACACCTAATGAAATCCTGCTAGAAAGCAGGCCAGTTTTGAAGCTCAAGTCCCTGCTGACCTGCAGAGTGGGTGAGATCCAGAACAGCAGTGATTTTCTCTGAGCTCTCAGCTCTGCTTACTGCCTGCTTTGCTCACCCACTATGATGGAGGACTTCAAATTCTGAGATTAAGAGGTGGTTTTCCCTTGCACTGAATTTTGGTTTCATGATCTCTCCACTGACCAGTTACAAAGGTCTTTTGACTGATGTCTATCTTATAGACTGTGTTCTTTGCCACTCATTCTCCATACCACTACCAAAGTAATTTTTCCAAAATACACACTTGACAGCTTCTTCATACTAAAAACTCTCTTAATTAATACATCCAGTTCACAAAACAGTGTTCAAACACCTTGGCATAGAAGGCCTTTCAAGACTGGACTCCTCCAGACCTCACTGTACTTATTGCTGTTTAGTTTTCCCTTCCAAATAATTTTTGCTATTCTCATCATCATCAACATCACCACCACTGTCATGAGCATCTTCATAATGCTTAACTTTTCTATACAGAAATTACTATGTGCTCAGCCTTGTTTTTTAGTAATTTACGTTTATTCACTCATTTAATTCTCTCAACCAAAATGTGGAATAGGTTTTATGATTATCTTCACTTCACAGAAGAGGAAATACAGTCACAGAGGTGCTAAATAACTTGCCCAATATGACAGTTATCAAGTGACAGAAGCAGGATAAAACCCAAGCATTTTAGTTTCTGGTTCATGTTCTTTCCCAGGTGTTGGCAAACTATACAGGTCAAATTTCAACCCTCATGGGTCTTATATAGTTCATGAGTTAAGAATGGTTTTTACTTGTTTTTAAAATGGTTAATAAATTAAAAAAATAATATTCCTTGACACATAAAAAGTATATAGAATCCAGGCCACCTGATGCGAAGACCTGACTCATTTGAAAAGACCCTGATGCTGGGAAAGATTGAAGGCAGGAGGAAAAGGGGACAACAGAGGATGAGATGATTGGATGGCATCACCGACTTGATTGATGGACATGAGTTTGAGCAAGCTCTGGGAGTTGGTGAAGAACAGGGAAGCCGGGAGTGCTGCAGTCCGCTGGGTCGCAAAGAGTCGGACACGACCGAGCAACTGAACTGAACTGAACTGAATGTATTTTACTGTTTTTTCTTTGTTTGCTTGTGCTTTCAGTGTCATATCTAAGAATCCATTTCCAAATCTAAGATCATGAAGATTTACGTTTGTGCTGTCTTTTAAGAATTCTGTAGTTAAGTCATCGATTTATTTTGAGTTAATTTTTGTATATGATGTGAAGTAAGAATCTCTGTCATCTGGGATTCTGATAGGGATTGTGTTGAATCTGTAGATGAATCTGAAGCACATTGCTATCTTAATGATGTTAAGTTTTTTTGATTCATGAACCTTGGATACTTTTACATTCGTTTAGATCTTCTTTAATTTCCTTCAACGTTTTACAACTTTCAGAGTATAAGTTTTGTACTTCTGTTACATTTATTCCTGTATGTTTTATTCTTTCTTATGCAATTGCAAACAGAAATTCTAAATTTTATTTTTCAGGTTGTTCACTGCAAGTGTGTAAAAATACAATTATGTGTATTCATCATGTATTCTGCAAAAAAAAAAGTATACAAAATCCAAATTCTAGTACCTAGAAGTAAAGTTTTATTGGAACACAGCCATGCTCATTTACATATCATAGTTACTTCATGCTATAACATCAAAACTGAATGGTTGTTTGAAGTTTATACGTTAGTGGTACTTTCATCTTCTGCTTGGGCATTAAAAATCGTGGGGATGCACAAGAACAAAGTTGTAAATATTTGAAGTAATATATTAACTTATTGCGGTAATCATTTTGAAATGTGTACATGTATTAAATTATTATGCTGTACACCTTAAACTTATAAAATGCTATATGTCAATTATATCTCAGTAAAATTGGAAAAAAATTTCCAGGAGCTAGGAGGTGAACATAGGAGGGAAATGGTCACAGCTTAATTGGTCAGTTCTTTTTGTAGCTGTTTTCAAGTTATAAGAGTATGTTCATAACCCTGTTTGCTGCTAAGAGTGAATTACTCTTGCAAAAAATAAATATTACAAGTTTAAAAGAAAAGCACAGTGATGAGGTTATTGCTTGACATCTTGAGTGCCATGTGTATTTCTGTACTGTAACATTTATTTTGTTACCAGTGCATAGACATCAAGTTAGAATTAGAAAAAAAGTTATATCAAATGTCACATTTTAAAGAACAGAGGAGTGTAGAATATTCTGACATCAAATTAGATGGTAAATCATTGTGTTTATAATGTAATGATATTCAAGCTTTGCCAAGCATAGACAATATATGTAGACATTGCTACACTAAGTACTCACTGGAATATTTCCAACTTACAGAAAGCAACAGTCAGAGAAATTTGAAAACTCCATGGAATATCTTGTTATGGCATAATGTCTTTACAAAAAAGAAAAAATTAAAGTGGGGCTGCAAGCAAAGCTTCCAAGTGGCTCATTTGTTAGCCAAATAAGGAAAGCCTTTTACCAATGATGATTTGATTAAATTATGTTTGACTGGAACAACCAAAACAAATGTGTCGAGAGAAAATAAACTTGCTTAAAACAATTATCATTTTGGTGAGAACTGATCCTTGAGGAATTGAAGACCTTGGGAGCAGTATCAGTACCAGTCAATTAAAAAGTAAAGCAAGGGTTTATGTGTGGGTTTCTGTGGCTTTTGATGAATTCACTGATGTTACTGGGACTGCTCATTTGTTGTTATTTATTCAGAGTTAATAATGAATTTAAACTGACTGAAGAATTAACATTCTCCCCCATTCTTCTTTTATTTTTTAAAATTTTTTATTTTTTAATTGAAGGATAATTGCTTTACAAAATTTTGTTGTTTTCTGTCAAACCTCAACATGAACAAGCCATAGGTATACATATATGAACCTCTCTCCCATCTCTCTCTCCATCCCCCCACTCTAGGTTGATACAGTGCCCTTGTTTGAGTTTCCTGAGCCATGCAGCAAACTCCCATTGGCTATCTATTCTACACATGGTAATATAAGCTTCCATGTTACTCTTTCCATGCATCTCACCCTCTCTTCCCCTCTCTCCATGTCCATGTCTGTTCTCTATGTCTGTTTCTCCATTGCTTCCCTGTAAATAAATTCTTCAGTACCATTTTTCTAGATTCCGTATATATACATTAGAATATGATATTTCTCTTTCTCTTTCTGACTTACTTCACTCTGTATAATAGGCTCTAAGTTCATCCACTTCATTAGAACTGACTCAAATGCGTTCCTTTTTATGGCTGAATAATATTCCATTGTGTATATGTACCACAATTTTTTATCCATTCATCTGTCGATGGACATATAGGTTGCTTCCATGTTCTAGCTATTGTAAATAGTGCTGCAATGAACAATGGGATACATGTGCCTTTTTGAATTTTGGTTTCTTCACGGTATATGCCTAGGAGTAGGATTGCTGGGTCATATGGTGGTTTTATTTCTAGTTTTTTAAGGAATCTCCAACCGTCTTCCTTAGTGACTGTATCAACTTACATTCCTACCAACAGTGCAAGAGCTTTCCCTTTTCTCCACACCCTTTCCAGCATTTATTGTTTGTAGACTTTTTGATGATGGCCATTCTGACTGGTGTGAGGTGATACCTCATTGTAGTTTTGATTTGCATTTCTCTAATAATGAGCAATGTTGAGCATCTTTTCACATGCTTCTTAGCCATCTGTATGTCTTCTTTGGAGAAATGTCTGTTTAGGTCTTTTTCCCACTTTTTGATTGGATTGTTTGTTTTTCTGGTATTGAATTGTATGAACTGCTTGTATATTTTGGAAATTAATCATTTGTCAGTTGTTTCATTTGCTATTATTTTCTCCCATTCTGAGGGTTGTCTTTTCACCTTGCTTATAGTTTCCTTTGCTGTGCAAAAGCTTTTAAGTTTAATCAGATCCCACTTGTATACTTTTGTTTTTATTTCCATTACTGTAAGAGGTGGGTCCTAAAGGATATTGCTTTGATTTATGTCATCGAGTGTTCTGCCTATGCTTTCCTCTATGAGTTTTATAGTTTCTGGTCTTATATTTAGTTCTTTAATCCATTTTGAGTTTATCTTTGTGTATGGTGTTAGGAAGTGTTCTAATTTCATTCTTTTACATGTAGCTGTCTAGTTTTCCCAGCGCCATTTATTGAAGAGGCTTTCTTTGCCCCATTGTATATTATTGCTTCCTTTGTCAAAAATAAGGTATCCATAGGTGCATGGGTTTATTTTGGGGCTTTCTATCTTGTTCCATTGGTCTATATCTCTGTTTTTGTGCTAGTACCATACTGTCTTGATGACTGTAGCTTTGTAGTATAATCTGAAGTCAGGAAGGGTGATTCCTCCAGCTCCATTCTTTTTTCTCAAGACTGCTCTGGCTATTCAGGGTCTTTTGTGTTTCTATATGAATTGTGGAATTTTTTGTTCTAGTTCTGTGAAAAATGCCATTGGTAATTTGATAGGGATCACACTGAATCTGTAGATTGCATTTGGTAGTATAGTCTTTTTCACAATATTGATTCTTCCTACTCAGGAACATGGAATATCTCTCCATCTGTTTATGTCATCTTTGATTTCTTTCATTAGTGTCTTAAAATTTTCTGTGTACAGTTCTTTTGTCTTCTTAGGTAAGTTTATTCCTAAATATTTAATTCTTTTTGTTGCAGTGGTACATGGGATTGATGCCTTAATTTCTCTTTCTGAGTTTTCATTGTTCAGTTCAGTTCAGTCGCTCAGTCGTGTCCGACTCTTTGTGACCCCATGAATTGCAGCACTCCAGGCCTCTCTGTCCATCAGCAACTCCCAGAGTCTACCCAAACCCATGTTCATCGAGTCGGTGATGCCATCCAACCATCTCATCCTCTGTCATCCCCTTCTCCTCCCGCCCCCAATCCTACCCAGCATTAGGGTCTTTTCCAATGAGTCAACCCTTCGCATGAGGTGCCCAAAGTATTGGAGTTTCAGCTTTAACATCAGGCCTTCCAATGAACACCCAGGATTGATCTCTTTTAGGATGGATTGATTGGATCTCCTTGTAGTCCAAGGGACTCTCAAGAGTCTTCTCCAACACCACAGTTCAAAAGCATCAATTCTGCGGCACTCAGCTTTCTTCACCGTCCAACTCTCACATCCATACATGACCACTGGAAAAACCATAGCCTTGAATAGACGGACTTTTGTTGGCAAAGTAATGTCTCTGCTTTTAAATATGCTATCTAGGTTGGTCATAACCTTCCTTCCAAGGAGTAAGCGTCTTTTAATTTCATTGTTAGTATATAGAAATGCAAGTGATTTCTGTGTATTGATTTTGTATCCTGCAACTTTGCTAAATTCACTGATTAGCTTTAGTAATTTTATGATACTATCTTTAGGGTTTTCTATGTACAGTATAGTATCATCTGCAAACAGTGAGAGCTTTACTTCTTTTCTGATCTGAATTCCTTTTATTTGCTGTAGCTAGAACTTCCAGAACTATGTTGAATAATAGTGGTGAAACTGGACACCCTTGTTCCTGATCTTAGGGGGAATGCTTTCACTTTTTCTCCATTGAGAATAATGTTTGCTGTAGGCTTATTATATATGGCTTTTACTATATTGAGGTAGGTTCCTTCTATGCCGATTTTTGAAGAGTTTTAATCATAAATGAGTGCTGAATTTTGTTAAAGGCTTTTTCTGCTTCTATTGAGATAATCATATGGTTTTTATCTTCCAGTTTGTTAATATGGTGTATCACATTGATTTATTTGCATGTATTGAAGAATCCTTGCATTCCTAGAATAAACCCAACTTGATCATAGTGTATGAGCTTTTTGATGTGCTGCTGAATTCTGTTTGCTAAAATTTTGTTGAGGATTTTTGCACCTATGTTCATCAGTGATATTGGCCCATAGTTTTCTTTTGTGTGTGTGTGTTGTCTTTGTCTGGTTTTAAAAATATGAAATGCTTCACGAATTTTCATGTTATCCTTGTGCAGTGGCCATGCTAATCTCTGTATCATTCTAATATTATTATATGTGCTGCCAAAGTGAGAACCCATTCTTATTTTTTAAAGTTTTCTTTTACTTTGGATCTGAGTTAATTACTTGCTTAATTAGCTATTCAGTGGTGGCAGTGGTTTAGTCGCTAAGTCATGTCTGACTCTTGTGACCCCATGGACTGTAGCCCGCAGGGCATGGTACTAAAAAAAAAAGAACTGAGATTCAAGGCATCTGAATTTTGTTTAAACATATGTAATAAAATATCTTTGAACCTTGCTTTCCTTAGCTATAAAATTAGGGACTCAGATAAGGTACTTGCTAACAGTAAATACCTCTATTTGGATATACAATATGCTTAGTGCTATCATAAATGCTTTATATGTAATATTTACTCTTAAAAACACACCTATCATATAGACGCTATTGTTATATGCATCATTTTACGGATGGGGAAAGAGGCATAAAGAATTTGATTCACTTTCCCATGGTCACCCTCCTAGTAAATGACAGAATATGATATGAACTGAGGCAAGGCCCCTTTATGTAAAGTAATATTCCCTTATTTTAGCAATTTATGGTTTTTCTTTTATAATTTCTATTCTTGATTAAATTATAAAGTTCTGAAGGCAGTAATTATGTTTTACGGTCTTTTGTATTTTCACATCAACAAACACAAATTTTTTAAATTGAAAAGCACTAGGCAAAACATAGGGGATTCCCTGAGGGTTCAGACAGTAAAGTATCTGTCTGCAATCCAGGAGACCTGGGTTTGATCCCTGGGTTGTGAAGATCCCATGGACAAGGGAATGGCTATCCACTCCAGTATTCTTGCCTAGAGAATCCCATGGGCAGAGGAGCCTGGCAAGCTACAGTCCATGGGGTTGCAAAGAGTTGGACAAGACTGAACAAATAACACTTTCACTTTTCAGGCAAAACATAACAGTTGTTAATAAGGCCTATATTGGAGTAGGTAGGATCCATTATAAGCCTTGAAGAAAAAAGCATCATGACTGAAATTATGTTTGTGAAAATTTGAAATTACTTCAACAATGCCTACAAACTTGGAAAAGAACTCAGAGAGAAAATTGGAAATTCTAATCATTCTGCCTGGGAAAAATAGCCTGAAAAGAGTTGGTTAAGGATATTGGGGTTATAAAGGAATAGTCATTGGAAGGACTGATACTGAAGCTGAAACTCCAATACTTTTGCCACCTGATGCAAAGAACTGACTCAGGAAAAGACCCTGATGCTAGGAAAGATTGAAGGTTGGAGGAGAAGGAGACAACAGCGGATAAGATGGTTGGATGGCATCACTGACTCAATGGACATGAGTTTGAGAAAGGTCCAGGAGTTGGTGATGGACAGGGAAGCCTGGTGTGCTGCAGTCCATGGGGTCGCAAAGAGTCAGACACGACTGAGTGACTTAACTGAACTGAAAGGCATAGTTACAGGGACCAGTGATACACTTTTCTCGGTCCATGCTAAATACCAACAAATTTAGGAGCCCATACTGCCTTAGGGGCATGCAAAATGAAGTGAATGAATGAGAAGTATTTTGTACTTAAGGGATTATAGACTTTTTTTTCCTATTAAATGGAGTTAGATTTGTCTTAAACACAATAAATGCCAAGAGAACTTCCTGTCTGCAAGTTTACATTTCAAACAGTTTCATACTGTTCCCAAAGTAAGTCACTTAGGCGCAAATTTACAGAGTAAACACGCCATGTATTTTACTCTGGAATGTATTGGCCACAGAAATGTCAAATGAGAAAAAAAATTAGTGCATAACAAGCAAGCAGAGGAATTTGATAGGTGTGATGATAGGACTAATCTATTTCTATATTGCTTTCTCTTCACTGTGCTTTTCAACAGCCCTTTCAATAGCTGGTTTTTGGCCGAGTGGAGACGTGAATAGATGCGGAGAGGAATCTCAAATATGGAACTGATTGTTCCTCATTTAATAAATTTAGTTATACCTCAAAATGTCTACAGAATGCAGTTCTGATGCCCATAGCCTTGTGGAAGGTCCGACCAAGGGCATTCTTCACCTCATTATTTCTCAAGCTGTAGATGATGGGGTTCAACATGGGAGTTACAATAGCGTAGGACAGTGATAGCACTTTTTTGCTCTCAGGAGAATTATTGGACTTAGGCCGAAGGTAGGTGAGGCTTAAAGATACATAGAAAAGGGAGACAACTAGGAGGTGGGATGAGCAGGTAGAGAAGGCTTTATGCTTCCCCTTAGCTGATGGAATCTTCAGGATGGCAGCAGCAATGCGAGTGTAGGAACATAGGATCAGCAAGCAGGGTATCATGACAACCAGAATGGTTCCAATGATGGCATAGATCTCAAACAGTGCTGTGTCTGCACAGACCAGCCTCAGCACAGGTGGGCTGTCACAGAAGAAGTGGTTCACCTTGCTGATGCCACAGAATGGAAAGCTGAAGAGCCATGTGGTCTGCACAGTAGCCATGGGAATGCCTGGAAACCAGGAGACAGCTGCCAGTTTGGCACGTGTCCTTGGATTCATGATGACCGGGTAGTGCAAGGGACTGCAGACGGCTACATAGCGGTCATAGGCCATGGTGGCCAGGAGGAAGCACTCAGAAACCCCAAAGAAGAAGAAGAAATACATCTGAGTGGCACAGCCAAGAAAGGAGATGGTTGTGTCCTGAGCAATCAGGGTCCCCAGCATCTTGGGCACAATGACTAGGTTGAAGCCAATCTCTAAGAAGGACAAGTTCCTGAGGAAGAAGTACATGGGGCTGTGCAGCATGGGGTCAGCCAAGGTAACCAGAATGATGAGGCTGTTTCCCAGCAGAGTGACCAGGTAGATGAATAGAAATGTCAGGAAGAGTAATGACTGTATTTCAGTAGGTAAGGAAGAGAAACTCATGAGGATAAACTCATTAACTCTTGTCCAGTTTCCTTCAGCCATTGATATAGGAATGAACCCCCAGCTGTGGTCATGGAGAGAAACTCTTGATTGGAAGAGTCAGATTCTAGATTTGTTGTTGGGATTCCTTTTAGTGTCAGGGAAAGCACAATCAGGATCTCAGTTGTAAGAGAAAAGGTCTTGTGTTATTTGAGAATAAAGACACAAGGAAGAAAGACCAGAGCCTGGGTTCTGAAATGGGCAATGTCTCATCTTTCCCCAGTGTTACTCTTTATAATTCATTTCCCACTTTGTTACCTTATTTGCTAAAACAATTTGGATCATATCCACACACACTCATTTTCTGATGCACACTTAATACCCTCATAGTGTGGTTAAGTGAGAGGGGTCCTGAGGCAATTGGGTGGAGTCAGATGGAGAAACAGTAGAAAATTTCTATTTATACCTATTATGTCTCCCCTTTCTTCAAAGATTCATGGTTTTTGATTTCTCCACCTATTGCTAAAGATAATGCTAACTTAAAAAAAAAAAAAACATTTCTTTGTTTATTCATTTATTTGGCTGTGTTGAGTCTTATTTTCAGCATGAGGGTAGTTCCCTGATCAGGGATCTAACTTGGCCGCCTGCATTGGGAGGGCAGATTCTTAGCCACTGGACCACCAGGGAAGTCCCAGTAATTACTTTTTTGTACATAGTTAAGGACTGTAATCCTAAAACAACTTGAGAGGGAATATAAATAGAAAAATTCAACTGTTTTATCATGTTTTGTTTTGAAGTGACTCAAAGTAGTAGAAAAAGTGGCAAAGAGATACAAAGAAAGAATGTAGCAGTTTTAATGCAAGTTTTCCCCCTTTTCAATGTACAAACAGTAGAGTACTTCATGTCATATAATGCTTATTCTTTCTTGTCTAATCAGATTATGAGGTGACCACCTTAGGATATTTCTTCTCAGTCCAGCAAAGTTATAATTGACAATTGATTGTCAGGACACAGAATATCCACCGGCTTTCAAAATTAAAATCTGAGAGGAGTAGTTTAGTATACCTAAGTAAATAGTGAGTGTGTCCCAAGAGTTCCAACTACTTCTCTTTCTAGACTGGACAAATGAAAAAAAGAAAAAGAAACAGATTCTCACAAAAATTCTGCAAAAATTATGAGGAACATTAGAGTCAACGTGCAAAGAAAAACTGTTTTGAGTAAATAACCTGGTTTATATGAATAAGAGATAGAGCCTTAAATGATATGAAAAAATCCAGTATATATTCTACTTCTTTTGAGGTACTGGTGAAATGATGACTGATTGCTTCCTTTAAGTTTAGAATCTAATGAAGGAGATATTCAAATAATCAATTATATTAAATCACAATGAAGGGCATGATACAGGAAATACATAGTACCTTGGGTGGGGTGTATGAGAAATAGGGGTACCTACTGCAGTCTATGAAAGCTTTTCCAGGCTAAAAGACAGGTAAAACATCTAGGGTGCTGTAGGAAATGATGAAGTTTAATCAAGAATAAATGACTAGGAAAAATATCAAAATAACTAAGCTAACACTTGAACTGAAAGTATTCCTCAGCATACAACAAAATAAATGGAAATGTACTCATACCAGTATGTCCTTATCTTTGTGCTATTCTTCTTTTAAATTTGAGGATAGGGAAATTTTTCATTAACCATTCAGATAGAAAACTAATAAAAATGGAAAAGTAAAATCACAAAAGCCACAACAAAAAGACCTTTTCCGCTACACACAAAAACACAAATCAAAAAGCTAAATCTAAGTGGATTAAGATTTAAATGTAAGGCCTGAAACTGTAAGAGTAGAATATTGACATCCAGGGAACTGAGGGAAGAAAAAAGAGGAGTTTCTATGTAAAAGGTATAAAGTTTCAGTTTTGTCAGATGAATTAAGTTTAGACATCTAATGTGCCTATAGTTAACAAATTATATACAAATTAGTTGTATTGTATACAACAAATTGTATAACTAAAATGTTTTAAAAAGTTCTCATGTTAAGTGTTCTCACCACAATAAAAAATTTCTTAAAAAAACGACATTGGGCAAAGAAAAAAATCATGCAAAGGGTTGAAATCAAAATGGCTATAAAGCATGGGAAGATGTTCAAAGTTACTAAAAAGTAAGTACAAATTAAAAGTAAGATTAAACAATTGCAGTACTCAGTTATGTTAAAAGTTAAGGGAAATAAACATGATAGGTAAGAAATGACAAATAAATCTCCCAATATAAATCAAAGACACTTTGAACTAACAATATCTTACCTGCAATTTTAGACTAAGTTTGGGTGAAAATTGTGTTTACCTAAATGTTTTTCTCAACCTTATTTATGATAGTGTAGTTGCAAACAAATGAACCAAAAGAACAAAAACAGCAAGTTGGTTAAATAAATTGTTATATCTCTGCTATGAATTTCTAAGCTGAAATTTAGAATTGTGTTATAAAAGAATATTTAATAACATGGAGGCATATAAGTGAATGGAGTATGTTACAGAATAATATGTTTAGTGTGAAGATACTTATTTTAAAATATAAATTACGTCCATAAATGTGTGCTCTGTGTATATGTGCTCAGTCGTGTCTGACTCTTTGCAACCCTTTGGACTTAACCTGCTAGGCTCCTCTGTCCATGTGCTTTTTCAGGTAAGAATACTGGAGTGGGTTATCAATTCCTTCTCCAGGTGATCTTTCCAACCAGGAATTGAACCCACATCTGTGTCTCCTGGATTGCAGGCAGATTCTTTAGAGCCATCAGGGAAGTCCATATCCATAAACAGAAAAACTCAATTGCCCACATTTAAATGTTAAAATATTAATGTAGTGGTTATAAGTGTTTTAACTTTTTTCTCTTTGTTTCATATATCTATATTATTTATCTTGATATTGTAATCTTGGTATTTGAATAAACACAAATATTATAATGAAATATTCATGCTACCCAAAACAACACTTAACATTTTAAAATACGATGATAAATTTGAAATTTTATCTGTAGTAACAGATAAAACAAATTATCATTATTTAAAAAATTATTATTATTCAACAAATGATAAAAACTGTCTATTGGTCTGTAGAAGGGTCACAAGAGCATTAAAGAAAACCGTTATCAATAAAAGCAAAATTAAATGGGACCTATTAAACATTAAATCCCTTATAAAATGAAAGAAACCACCAAAAAAACAAAAAGATAACACATAGAATGGAAGAAAATACCTGCAAATGTTATTAGGACCAACAAGGGGTTAACATCCAAAATACATAAACAGCTTGTACAATTCAATATCAAAAAAATCAAACAACCCAATCAAAAACTGGGCAGAAGACCTGAATAGACTTTTTTTTTTCCCAAAAATGTACAGATGGCTAATGGGCATGTGAAAAGATGTTCAACATGGCTAATAATTGGGGTGATTCCCTGATAGTTCAGTTGGTAAAGAATCCACCTGCAATGCAGGAGACCCTGGTTCAATTCCTGAGTTGGGAAGATCTGCTGGAGAAGAGATAGACTACTCACTCCAGTATTCTTGGGCTATAATCAGATAAATGCAAATCAAAACCATAGTGTGATATCACCTCACTCCTGTCAGAATAGCTATCACCAAAGAGTCTACAAATGACAATAATTTGCTGGCAAGAATGTGGAGAAAAGGGAACCCTTGTACCCTGTTGGTGGGAATGTAAATTGGTGCAGCCACTATGGAGGACGGAGGTTCCTCAAAAACTAAAAAGAGAACTACCATATGACCCAGCAATCCCACCGCTGAGTATATATCCTAAGAATATGAAAACATTGATTCAAAAGTATTTGTGTGCATATATATATATGTATACACACACACACATATATAATGGACTATATTGCTCAATCATGAAAAGAATGAAATACTGCTATTTGAAACCATGTGCATGGACCTAGAAAACATAATGATTAGTGATATGTCAGAGAAGGACTATTATTGTATGATATCACTATATAAGGAATCTAAAAAAATAAAACAAACTAGTGAATATAACAAAAAAGAAACAACCTCACAGATAGAGAAAACAAACTAGTGGTTACTAAAGGAGAGGGGGAAGAAGGAGGGGCAAACTAAGGGTATGAGATTAAGAGATACAAAATTACTATGTATAAAATAGGTAAGAAACAAGGATATATTATATAGTACTAAGAATTATAGCCATTAGCTTGTAATGACTTTGAATGGAATATAATCTCTGAAAGTATAGATTATATATATGGAATTTAAAGACGGTAAGGATGACCCTATATGCAAGACAGCAAAAGAGACACAGATGTAAAGAACAGACTTTTGGACTATGTGGTAGAAGGCAAGGGTGGGATGATGTGGGAGAATGGCATTGAAACATGTATATTACCATATGTAAAACAGAATGACCAGTGCAGGTTCCATGCACAAAGCAGGGCACTCAAAGCTGGTGCTCTGGGACAACTCGGAGGGATGGCAGGGAGGGAGGTGGGAGCGGGGTTCGGGATGGTGGAACACATGTACACCCATGGCTGATTCATGTTGATGTGTGGCAAAAACCACCACAATATTGTAAAGTAATTCGCTTCCAATTAAAATAAATAAGTAAATTTTAAAAAGTAAAATAAAAATTGTAAAAATAAAAAATTACTATGTATAAAATAGGATATATTATATAGTACTGAGAGTTATTAGTTTGTAATGACTTTGAATGGAATATAATCTATAAAAGTACTAAATAAATCACTATGCTGTACATCTGAAACTAATAAAACCTTTTAAATCAACTATACTTCAATTAAAAATGATCCCTCTCCCTTAAAAACATAGGGAATGAAGATTCAATTCACCAAAAATATCAATAAGAAATGAACATGTAAAATTACTCTATTTTCCCAGTATTAAAAATAAATACAAATTAGACAAATCAATAAATAACACTAGAATTCAATTTTGCTCATCAAACTTGGAAAAGTAAAAATAATCATAACGCTCAGTGCTAATAAGGGAGGTGGTATGGTAGAAAATATCTTTGATTTTGGTGTGAAAAATAGTATAATTTTTCTGAAAAGCAATTTAGAAAATTTAAATGAAATCTCTTAAAGTGTTCATACATTTTGTCTCAAGAACTCAAGTGTTTCTAATTTAAACCAATAATCAGAGCCTTAGACAAATATTTCACTTATAAACGTATTCAGTGTTGTATCTCTGTAGTGTCAGAACAGGAAACAATCACTAATGAATAACTGACTAATGACCTAAGACTTCAGAAAATACCATGTAATCATCTAAGCCTTTTTTGAAGAAATGCTATTGAATAACATCCATGACATAATATTAAAATTAAAAAAACAAGAATAAATGTGTACATGTAAGATTCCAACTTTGTAAATAAGAAAAAAATAGGAAAAACAACTGAAAGAATATGCCAGTTTTAGCAAAAATCACATTTATGTGGTGGGGAAAGGAATGAGTTACTTCCTAATTTTATTTTCTGATTACTCAAGCACTCAACAGTGAGCTACATTTTGTTATGTAACAGCAATAAAGCAATAATGATAAAAATGAAAACGATGACTGTATGTTGTTACTATTTGCTGAATATATAATAGAATTATGCTAGTATTTTTACTTTTTTAATAGTCTTCTCCACAACAACTGTCTGATTTTGATGCTATTATTATTCTCCCTACATTGCTAATGGATGAACTGAAGTTTGGAGAGGTTAAGTAATTTCCTAGTTAAGGAATTTGGTAAATTGTTTGCACAGCAGGACAATGCAGGTCCTGCAATTAGAACCATAATGAAAAAAAAATAGTAAAAGCAACACGGGTTTTCAACAAGGCCTACATTTTGAACACAGAATACATTTTAGGTTCTCACCTTTTGTCTTTCATCATCAGCTTTTTTGCACTTATGGATGAATTACTTCCTTTCATGATTCTATACAGAGGTTGGTAATTTTTTTTCTACAAAAGGACAGACATAAAATATTTTAGGATTTATGGATCATGTGATCTCAGTTGCAACTACACAACATCTAAACTAATGCACACATGCAAAATACTGAATCTATATTATAATGTGCTGTGCTTAGTCACTCAGTTGTGTCTGACTCGGTGTGATCCTAGGGCCTGTAGCCTGCTAGGCTCCTCTGTCCATGGGATTCACCAGGCAAGAATGCTGGAGTGGATTGCCATGCCCTTCTCCAGAGGATCTTCCTGACCCAGGGATCAAATCCAGGTCTCTACCACTAACACCACCTGGGAAGCCCATACAAACGACAGGTACACAAATATATACAAAACCTAAATGAATGAGCATATCCGAATACCGATTTTATTTATCAAAATTTGAATTTCATATAATTTTCAGATGCCATGAACTATTATCCTTCTTTTGATTTTTTTTTTATCATTTAAAAAATTTAAAACCCATTTTTAGCCCATGGGCCATATAAAACAGGAGGCTAGCTGGAAGTTTGCCAGTCCTGCTCTGTATCTTTTCACACAACTTCACTTGTTGGCACACCTGCCTCCTTTATCCAGCTGACCTCTTCCTTCTCTTTTTTAAAACTCAGGTATGTTTTTCCTGTGCTGCTTCCAGATGGGGTTATTCCTGGCTTTAAAAATAATTATTTTTAATTTTCCATTTTAATTATCTGTTGAATCAGAATTTCCTGGTTTAATTTGTAAACTCTTTCAGACGAGGAACTGATTACTGCTTAATAGAATAAGCCCAATGCAAATCCAGATTGAGCTATTTATGATAAATGAATACAAGAATTTCAGAAAGTTCATCATTCCTTGAGTTTTCATTAGATTTCATGTCCACTCACATTCTTCTACTGAAAGTGACTTTCACCAGAAGTTTCATTTCATGACAAAACATAGTGAGTGGTTCTGGTGGAGAAGGACTGGGAAGGAGAAGGGAGGAGAGATGAAATGGACTATTGGTTTTCCCATAGAATTTCTGGAAACTGCTGGGCAGAAGAGATGACAGACCGTCTTGACGGAAGACACTGCAGAACCTTCTGGTACATGGTCAATGCACAGACTCCTTGCCAGACCCTCCAGAACTTCCATAGAAACATTCTTCTTTCTTTCCTAATTTTATTTTTTATTGGTGTATAGTTGCTTTACAATGTTATGTTAGTTTCTGCTGTACAGCAAAGTGAATCAGTCACATACATCCCCTCTTCCTTGTATTTCCTTCCCATTTAGGTCACCTCAGAGCATTGAGTTCCCTGTGCTATACAGTTAGTTCTTATTAGCTATGTGTTTTATACATAGTAGTGTAGATATGCTAATCCCAATCTCCCAATCCATCCCATTCCCCTTCCCCCTTGGTATCCATATGTTTGTTCTTTACATCTGTGTCTCTATTTTTGCTTTGAAGATAAGTTCATCTATACCATATTCTAGATTCCACATATATGCATTAAGAGACAATATTTGCTTTTCTCTTTCTTGCTTACTTCACTCTATATGACAGTCTCTAGGCCTTCTGTTAATCATTGACTGACTGCCCTGGGAGGAGGAACTCATTTTTCTGGAGTTTCTGCAGTCTTAGAATTGTGCTAAAGAATAGCACGCTCTGCCTCATGAATGTTACACTGAGGCAAGTATTCCTTGAGTTAATTAGAGGAAAGTCCAGAGTTGGAGGAGGTATATGTCCTGTCAAAGCTTCAGAGATTGGAATTTTTCTGAACCAGAAAGATTTAGAGTCACAGTTGGACAATAACTTGGGTAATCTGAATCTTCTTGTGGTCTCAGATGTTACTTTATGACAAAAAATGGAAAATCAAGGCTCAGGGAGGCAAAAAACAGATACGATTTTTCTGGTGTGGACACAGGAATACAATTCCGGCGTTCCACCAAACCTTGCCTAGCTGAGTACCTGAACCTTGAGACCAGCCTGGGTTGATTTGGCCCATGATGAGATCCTTACCTGTGCCCAGTAGGGAGATCTGCCTTGTTCAGCACTGCCTGATACCTATGCTTCATGCAGGCTCCTGAGAGTTTGACGAACTCTGGCTCTGCTGTCAGAAGAACCAGAAAAAGTACCAGGGAGGTCCTACTCCTTTTCCTGGATGAGCCATTAATGACTAGACCTGAAGCCAGATCACTGCAGCCTTCTCTGTGTCAGATGTGAGTGAGCATTGGCCCTGCTCCCAGTCCTGACTGAGGAGATCTGTTCCCAGCTGTGCCTCTTTTGTCCTCAGGGCCAGATGAAGGGCTAGCACCTGCATTTTCCCCCAGGTGTTTCTGTATCAGCTTAGTTCCTCTTCCTGCCCTTCCTCAAGAGTACCTGACCTTTCTTGACTTCACTGTCCTTTGGGACCCTAAGGAATGTCAGATACCAATAGGATGAAGTTCAAGAAAGGAAAACCATTCTCTAGGAGTGTGATATTATGTAGAGAAAAGCATAAATGTTTTGGATTCTAAGCGACCTAAATTTAATCCCAGCACTAGAAATCTCTGGTTTGCGATGCCTAGCAATTTTATTAAACTCTCTGAGTTTCCATTTCCATACTGCTGAGACAAAGATAACATGCTTATTTTACAGAGTTGGTATGACAGGATGGGATATATAAAAAAGGATTTTTATGTATTCCATTACAGCATGTGTGTGTGTGTGTGTGTGTGTGAGCTTAATCACTAAGTCATATCTGCCTCTCTGCGACTCCATGGACTGTAGCCCACCAGGTTCCTCTGTCCATGGGATTTTCCAGGCAAGAATACTGGAGTGGGTTTGCATTTGCTGCTCCAGAGATCTGCCCAACCCAGGGATCAAACCTGGGTCTCCTGCATTCTAGGTGGATTCTTTACTACTGAGCCACCTGGGAAGCCCTATTATAACATATGTATTACTATATCATGAATATCATGTTATAATAAACTTCCAACCTTCCCAATGGCCAGTAATTGTTTATTAACAAATATCGACTAATTACTACATGCCAGGCATTGTTCTAGACCCTTAGAAAGAGAAATGAACAACAACAAAAATTCCCTGTGCTCATATAGCTTACATTTGAATGCAGAAATCCAGGCATTGAACAAATGAACAATTAAGCACTTAAGATTAAGTAGTTGCTATACATAAATTCAGGATGGAAGAGATAGAAAACTGCTGAAAGAAAGGACTTCTCTATCATAGGATCTTTTTGTCTTTTTGCTAATAGTAGGCTAGTCATTGTTAAGGCAGTCATATAAGCAGAAGATATAAGCCCTTGTCCAAAAGTTGATCAAGTTAATTGAGGCTACTGGTTTTGAAACGTCTAGAGAGCAGTACAGGATAGAGCTGGTGATTCAGGCTTCAAGAGTCATACAGTTTTAGGTCATAGGAAAGATTAAATTATTTCTTATTATAGTAAAATTATTAACAGTTAAATAATGTACAAACTATTTTAACTCTATTAATAGGTGATGGATTAAAAATTATAGATTTCCCATTGCAATACTATTTTTCTGTGAATATATTAAGTTAATGTGGAACAAACTCCACGATAAAATTTTATTTGAAATAAAGCCATTTCAAATGAAGGACATGATATAAACATTACAAAAACTATAATATATATATATATTTTATAGAACTAACATTACACATATATACATATAAAATATGTAAATAGTAAATTGCTAGAAAGATACACAAGGAATTAATTATAATTGTTTCCTTGGTACAGGAAAGTGGGAAAGCACAGAGGTGAACCCTGAGAAGGAAATCTTTTTATTGTATATTATTTTGTACTTAATTTTATTGTGTACATTTATTTAAATTTTAATAAAAAATACTTGAAATAATACTCTAGTTTTATCTCATCCCTCAACTATCAATTCCTAGTCTTATGATCTAGACAAAGATACTAAAATTACTCAATGTCCCAATACCTGTTGTGAAGAGGAAATAAGTTTAAGTACAGAAAACCTGATAAACCTAGGTGAATGTCATGTTAGGCAGGTTTCATCAAGATACTACCTGATCTGAGACTTGAATGTTTCCATTAGGTGAGGAAGGAGCATTCCAGTTGACTATATGATGATCAACATCATTATCATTCCACAATACTATTTCTGCAATCATTGATTTAGAATCTTTGTACTAATTCTTTTGCTTTGAGTATTTTCTCCTTTTTATTTTTATTTGGTTAACTCCCGCACAATTTTCTTATATCACTCTAAATATTACTTCCTCAGTGAGGTCTTCTCTGAATCATGCTTATAAATTAGGGCTCCCTCCTTTTATTCTTTCTCCAGAGCAATATACCTTTTCCTTCATAGCAATGATATAAATTTGTAATTATTATTTGTGTAGTTCTTTCTTTAATGCTTTTCCTCTCCACTGGACTGTAATGTCCCTGAGGCAAGCACTCTGTTTTGCTCATCCTTGTAAATTCAGTACTTATTAGTGAGTGTAAAGCAGGAATGAGAAGTGCTCAGAAGCAATGAGAATACCGAGGAGACTCATGATAATAATTTAGAAATGAGGGCCTGGCTAGTGTCATATAATGGTGTATAATGGCATTGGCAATGAAAATGTGAATTGAGTCAAGGTTTGAGCAAGAAGACTTTTGCCAAGGAAGAAGGAGCAGGATTAGGAGACTGGCTGAACTCTTCTATGATAGCCTTTATTGACATGCAGAATTACAACATGGTACTGCACTCTGCATGGCACTTTTTTATTCTGTAGCTGTTTGTGTGTTTGTCTCACAGCCAGGAGCTCTGAGAGGGCAGCACCTGGTTTACTGTTACACCAAAATCAGTCTGTGAATATCCACTGATTAAATGAAAGAAAATGTCAACAAATGATGAGGTCAAAAAGAAGGATAATTAAAAAGAAAAAGTTTTTTAAGATTTGGACATTCTTTGGGAGGATGGTGCTAGATATATGCTTTGACACCCAAGCAGAGATGTCTTGGATTTAGCCGTAAACCTGGAATTCACATTTCAGTGAGAGGTCAGAACTAGTGAAACAATTTAGGATTTATACATTTAATCATTGATTTATTAACCAAGTACCCATTGTATTCCAGGCATTGGGCTAGGCCTTTGTAATGCAAGCATGAATGATGAACTGTCCTTACTGTGTCCTCTATGCATGTGAAAAATACAGTTGTGATATTTAATGCTTAACAGTGCTAACTTATTAACTTTGTGCTAACTGAGCTTAACACATGCTAGATGCCACATGTGTTCAAAAGAGAGTGAACTTGGATTTGCTTAGAGGAATCTGAGAGAGATTAACAGAAAACACTGGAGTTTATTCTTAAATGATATGTAGACACTAATTTGATATGAGAATTATAGTATGGTGTCTTTTAATATCATTTTGGACTAGTTTATTTTAGTGTTGCTCAATTGTTTTATGTTATTACTGAATTTCTTTCTACTTGTCCTACTTGTTAATGAGAAATGAGTATAGAAATCTGTCACTGTATATGGATTTATCTATTTTTCATTTCACCTTTACCATTTTTTCCTCTATATTTTGAAGCACTAGTCAGCTGATTACACATTTAGGCTGATTATGGTTACTTGGTGAATTGTCCTCTTTGCCATTACAATTTATGCCTTTTTATCACTGGAAATACTAATGAACAGAAGGCATGAATCACAGGAACAGATCAATAATTGCAGGAAAAATAAACAAAATTTCAGGGATTTTGACCCACTATTCTACTGTTGGGATTTTATCTCAATATGGTGGCTGAAGAGGACTTTTAAAAAAAAACTTAAAATGTTCACCACATTACTGTTTATACTGGAATACAGGTAACCATGAATTATGGAGAACAGAAAGCATATAGATTAAGTAATGGTGCTTACACATGGTGACATGTTTTATAGCCCTTAAATATTATTCTAACAAATACTTGTCACAATGTGAAAATAAATGTTTATGACTGATATTAGGAGCTTTGTATTCATTACCCAGCTTAATCCTTACAACAACTCTATGCGAAGTTAACCACGATTACCTGTTTTTAGAAAAGAAAACTGCTTTATCTACCCTAATAACTTGTTGGGTGCCTAATCTGTTAACCTCAGTTATGACATTAAGTGATAAAAATAATTACAAAAATGTGCATGCAGTATGTCTATAATTGTCAGAGATTATTAGAAGTAAGTTCATAAAGGTATTCAGATGAGGTAATTGCTAAGAACCAAAACCTACATATGAATCTGCAATATGCTTGGGCTCTCATAAACACATTATTAATATCTAGTCTTAAAAAACCTATAGGATAGATATGATTATTATTTGCATAATTTTACAGATGAGGAAAAAGGCATGAAGAGTTATTGACTTTCCTCTGTTCACCCAACTAATAAATGGCAGAGTGTAATATGAACACAGGCTAAGCCCCTTTATGTTGTATAATATTTCATTATTTCAGGATTTCATAATTTTTCTTTCATAATTTCAAATGTTGATGAAATGATAAACTTCTGAACGCGATAATTGTGTTTTATGGTCTTTTGTACTTTCATATCAACATATGCAAAGGTTGAAAATTAAAAGGCACTAAAGTTAGCAAAGCATAACAGAGTTGTTAATAAGACATATAGGAACAGCTAGGATCCATTGCAAGCCTTGAAGAAAGCAACACCATGCCTGAAATTAAGTTTGTGAAAATTTGGAACTACTTCAACAAAGCTTAAAAACCTCAATATAGAACAAAAGTGAAAATTGGAAACTCTACCCATTCTGTCTCAGAAAAATAGCCTAAAAGGAGGTGACTAAGGACATTGGAGTTATGAAAGGATAGTCATGGGGATTAGTGATCCACTTTTCTCTACCATGCTAAATACAAACAAATTTAAAGCCAAAACTGCCTCAGGTGTGTGAAATGAAATGAATAAATGGGACAAATAATGCATGGGGGATTTATGGCCTTTATTTCTACTGATGGAGTCAGTCTTGCAGAAAACAAAATAAAGTATCAAGAAGACTCTTACATCCCCAAAATCACATTATAAGCAGTTTCACACTGTCCCCAGTGTATGTCACATTGGTGCACATTAGCAAAGTAAATACCTAGATATATTGGTAATAGAAGTTTCAAAATAGCATTTGTACCAGTAAGATAAGGAATGTTAAGTCCATATTGGGCAAAGAGAGGCAAATGGCACATAATAATGATAGGTGTAATATACCTCTGTGCTCCTTCCCTCCACTGGTCTTTTCAACAGCCATTTCAGCAGCTGGGTTTTGTCCCAGAAAAGATGAAAACAGAGGCAGAGAGGAATCCCAAACATGGAATTGATTGTTCCTCACTTAATAAACTTTAATTCCACCTCAAAATGTCTACAGAAAGCAGTTTCTGACACCTACAGCCTTGTGGAAGGTCCGACCAAGGGCATTCTTCATCTCATTATTTCTCAAGCTGTAGATGATGGGGTTCAACATGGGAGTTACAATAGCGTAGGACAGTGATAGCACTTTTTTGCTCTCAGGAGAATTATTGGACTTAGGCCGAAGGTAGGTGAGGCTTAAAGATACATAGAAAAGGGAGACAACTAGGAGGTGGGATGAGCAGGTAGAGAAGGCTTTATGCTTCCCCTTAGCTGATGGAATCTTCAGGATGGCAACAGCAATGCGAGTGTAGGAACATAGGATCAGCAAGCAGGGTATCATGACAACCAGAATGGTTCCAATGATGGCATAGATCTCAAACAGTGCTGTGTCTGCACAGACCAGCCTCAGCACAGGCGGGCTGTCACAGAAGAAGTGGTTCACCTTGCTGATGCCACAGAATGGAAAGCTGAAGAGCCACGTGGTCTGCACAGTAGCTACAGGAAGGCCTGGAAACCAGGAGACAGCTGCCAGTTTGGCACGTGTCCTTGGATTCATGATGACCGGGTAGTGCAAGGGACTGCAGACGGCTACATAGCGGTCATAGGCCATGGTGGCCAGGAGGAAGCACTCAGAAACCCCAAAGAAGAAGACGAAATACATCTGAGTGGCACAGCCAAGAAAGGAGATGGTTGTGCCCTGAGCAATCAGGGTCCCCAGCATCTTGGGCACAATGACTAGGTTGAAGCCAATCTCTAAGAAGGACAAGTTCCTGAGGAAGAAGTACATGGGGCTGTGCAGCATGGGGTCAGCCAAGGTAACCAGAATGATGAGGCTGTTTCCCAGCAGAGTGAGCAGGTAGATGAATAGAAATGTCAGGAAGAGTAATGACTGTATTTCAGTAGGTAAGGAAGAGAAACTCATGAGGATAAACTCATTAACTCTTGTCCAGTTTCTTTCAGCCATTGATATAGGAATGAATCCCCAGCTGCAGTCATGGAGAGAGATTCTTGATTGGAAAAGTCAGATTCTGGAGTTGTTTTCAGACTCTTTGTTAGTGTCAGGAAAGCAGCACAATCAGGATCTCAGTTGTAGCAGAAAGTGCCTTGTGTTATCTAAGAATCAACACAAGGAAGAAAGAATGGAGTCTGAGTTCTGAAATGGGCAATGTCTCATCCTTCGCCACTCTTATTCTTTATGATCCATTTTCTACTTTGTTACCATATTTACTAAAACAACTTGGATCATATCCATATACATTCATTTTCTGCTGCACATTTAATACCTTTGTAGTGGCGTTAAATGAGATGGGTCCTGAGGCAATGGAGTGGAGTCAGATGGAAAAACAGTAGAAATGTTCCATTTGTACCTATTATATATCCCCCCCCTTCTTTAAAGATTCATGGTGTTTATATTCTCCATCTACTGCCAAAGTAGGATTTACCTTTATGTACGTATTTAAGGGCTGCAATCGTTAAGAGTATTTGAGAGGGTATATAGTAGAAAAAGTCAATTGTTTTATCATGTTTTGTTTTGACGTGACTCAAAGTAGTAGAAAATGTGGCAGTGAGGATGCAGAGGAAGGCTATCGACAGACTGTAGTAGTTTTAATTCACTTTCTCTCCCCTTTCAATATAAGAACTGTAGAGCACTTCTAGTCATATAATGCTTATTCCCTCTCACCTAATCAGATTATGAGGTAACAACCTTAGGATCTTTCTCCTCATTCCAGCAAAGCTATAATTGACAATTGATTGTAAGGATTCAGGATAGCCACTGGCTTCCAACATTAAGATATGAGAGAAGTATTGTAGTACACCTAAGTAGATAGAGAGTGTGTCCCAGGAGAGTCCAACTACATCTCTTTCAAGAGTGGACAAATTAAAAGAAGCAGATCCTCAGAAAAATTCTGTGAAAAATACGAGGAAGATTAGAGGGAATGTTCAAAAGATAATATTCATAAATAATTAACCTGGGCTATATTAAATAAGAGAACCTTAAATCATATGAAAAAAATTCAATATCTATTCCACTTCTACTGAGGTACTGGTGATGTGAAGCTTTCTTCCTCCATGAAGCTTAGAATCTAATGGAGGATATATTTAAATAATCAATTATATTAAAATCACAGTGAAGGTCTTGACACAGTAAATATATAGTATCTTGGTCGGGGTAATATATAAGGAGAAGGGATACCTAATAAAGTCTTTAATGGCTTTCTAAGAGATAAGGATGAAAATGAAGTTGGCTAAAGATGTGCAGAACACCTAGGGTGTACTTTATTATGAAAATATAATAAAAACAAAGAATTAGGAAAAAGTAAAAATCACTGAGCTAACTGTTTTAACTGAAAGCATTCCTTAATACACACAGACACGCATAGACACACAAATGGAAATATACCAATATGCCTTGATCTTTGTCATTTATTTTTAAGAAAAACCTTAGAATAGGGAAACTATCTTTAAGCATTCAGACAGGTAATAAATAAAAACAAAAAAGCAAGACCACATATCACAGTCAAAAGACCTTTCAGGCTCCTGCCAGTCCCTCCAGAACATCCATGAAAACATTCTTCTTCTCATCATTCACTGACTGTCCTAGGAAGAGGAACCCACTCTTCTAGCCTTTCTGCGTCCACAGAATTGCCCTAAGGAAATAGTGTACTTGATGTGATCTATCTTGTTCCACTGAAGCAAGTCTTTCCTGAGTTAATTAGAGGACAGTCAAGACTTCAGGAGATATATGTTCTGTCAAAGCTACAGTGACTGGAAGTTTTCTGACCCAGAAAGATTTAGAGGACAGAATTGGAGAAAAGAAAAACAAAACCCTGGGTAATATCAATCTGCTTGTTGTCTTAGATGTCACTTATGACAAAGAAAGGGGAAACTGTGGCTCAGGAAGGGGAAAAACTGATAAGATTGTTCCAGTGTGGACAGAGGAATGGAATTAGGTGTTCCACCAAACCTTGCCTAGCTGAGCACCTGAACCTTGAGAGGGGCCTGGGTTGATTTGGCCTTTGATGAGATCCTTACCTGTGCCCAGTAGGGAGATCTGCCTTGTTCAGCACTGCTTGATACCTATGCTTCATGCAGGCCCCTGAGTGTTTGACAAACTCTGGCTCTGCTATCAGAAGAACCAGAAAAAGTACCAGGGAGGTCCTACTCCTTTTCCTGGATGAGTCATTAACTATTGGACCTGAAACGATGTCACTGCAGCCTTCTCTGTGTCAGGTGTGAGCGAGCAGACTAGATAGGTTGGCCCTGCACCCAGTCATGACAGGAGATCTGTTCCCAGCTGTGCCTCTTTTGTCCTCAAGGCCAGATGAAGGGCTGGCACCTGCAATTTCCCCCAGGTGTTTCTGGTATCAGCTTAGCTCCTCTTCCTGCCCTTCCTCAGGAGTACCTGATCTTTCTTGACTTCACTGTCCTTTGGGACCCTAAGGAATGTCAGATGCCAATAGGATGAAGTTCAAGAACGGAAAACCATACTCTAGGAGTGTGATATTGTGTAGAGAAAAGCACAAACGTTTTGGATTCTAAGTGACCTACATTTAATCCCAGCACTAGAAATCTCTGTTTTGTGATGCCTAGCAATTTTGTTAAGCTCTCTGAGTTTCCATTTCCATACTGCTGAGACAAAGATAACATGCTTATTTTACAGCGTTGATATGACAGGATGGGATATATTAACAAGGATGTTAATGTATTCTTTTACAGCATATATTGGGCTTCCCTGGTGGCTCAGACGGTAAAGAATCTGCCTGCAATGCAGGGGACCCAGGTTCGACCCCTGGCTTGGGAAGATCCCCCAGAGAAGGGAATGGCTACCCACTTCAGTATTCTTTCTTGGAGAATTCCAAAAACAGAGGAGCCTGGCGATTTACCGTCCATGGGTTCACAAAAAGTCAGACACAACTGAGAGACTAACATACCCACACAGCATATATATTACTCTATCATGAATATCATAATAACCTTCCCAATAATCAGTAATTGTTCATTAACAAATATTGAGTAATTACTATGTGCCAGGCATTGTTCTAGACCCTCAGAGAGAGAAATAAAACAAAGACCCTGTGCTCATAAAGCTTAGATTTGATTGGGGGAAGCTAGGCATTGAACAAATAAACAATTAAGCATTTAAGACTAAGTAGTTGCTATGCATAAACTTCACTGGTTCTTGGCTTTGGCTCAGAAGCCTCTTAAATATCTATTTTTTATAGATTAATCAGGCAATAAACACCTTACTGGAAAAGATAGTGGGTCCTACGTGACTTTTAAAATTTGGCCATAGAGATCTATAACCTATAATATTCATCCATCCATGTTTCTGTTGAACCCTGGGGCTTGTGAAAAGAGCTTAAGAATGCTTGAAATGAATGAATCTGAACTCCTAGCAAAGGGATTGAACAATAATATTGGAAAAAAAAAATGAAGAAGAAAGGAAATGGATGGAGCCTTTAAAAGCAAATCTGGAAAGAGAAAAAGGGGGCAGAGGAAAGCTAAATTATCTTGGAGGCCAAGCTGTGTGTCATGGGACCTGAACTAGTCTTACTGCAGGAAGAAGGTAGACTTCAGTGATTTCTTTGAATTAGTGTCACACTTTTGCTTTCTGTTACAGTCACAGAGAAGATTACCAGTATAATGAAATTCGTATTGTTCTGCATTCTTTTTAAACTGCATTTATATAATTACTGGGGCTTCCCAGGTGGCTCAGTGGTAAAGAATCCATCTGTCAATCAGGAGACAAAGGTTTGACCCCTTATCTAGGAAGGTCCTATAGAAAAGGAAACAGCAACCCACTTCAGTATTCTTCCCTGGGAAATTCCACTAACAGAGAATCCTGGAGGGCTACAGTCCATGGGGTCACAAAGAATTGGACACCAATTAGCGACTAAACAACGTACACAAAATCCAGGATGGAAGAAACAGAAAACTGCTGAAAAGACTCAAACAGTCTTCCTCTCTTACAGGATCTTTTTATCTTTTTGCTAATAGTAGGCTGGTCATTATTATAAGCCCTTGCTGCTGCTAAGTCGCTTCAGTCATGTCCGACTCTGTGCGACCCCATAGATGGCAGCCTACCAGGCTCCTCCATCACTGGGTGCCATTGCCTTCTCCGATTATAAGCCCTTACCCAGAGGTTAATCAAGTGAATTGAGGCTACTGGCTTTTGAAAAGCCTAGAGAGCAGTAGAAGATAGAACTGGTGATTCAGGCTTTAGAGTAGTAGAATTTTAAACACAGGAAAAGTTAAACTGTTTCTTTTTATAGCACAATTTTTAATAGTAAAATAATGTAAAAATTATCTCAATTCTATCAATAGGCAATTGATTAAAAATTGTAGATTGCCATTGAATACTGTTAATGCAAGTTCATGTGCCTGATGCATAATGAGGCTAAACTGAAACGTTGGAGTTTGAGGCAGAGAAAGGTTTATTGTAAGGCCATGCAAGGAGATGGGAGATTTATGCCCTAAAAAGCCCTGAACCTGGCACTTTAAAAAGCCAGGTAAGGGAGGAGTGTTGCACGGTCTGTGATCAACTTGTGCACAATTCTCTGAATGGCTGATGGTAAGGTAACAGGGTAATGTCACAGGGGTTAGTATTATTGGTCCTTAGGCTCTAGGAGGCCTGGAGCTATAAAGTCAAGTAGTTAACATCTTCCATTTGTTGGAGAGGGGGAAGTTTTTTCAATCTGCAAAGCAACTCAGGTAATGTTGATCAAATATAATTATCTAGGTACTTCAGCGAAGAGCTAAAGCAGGAGATATGGGGGAAGGCCTGTCCCTGGGAAAGCCTGATGGGGTCTTGTCTCCCTTACAATACTATGTAACTGTGAATATATTAATGTGGAATAAACTCAAGATAAAATTTTATTTGAAAAAAAGCAAGATGAAGGCAACTGTATACACAGTATACAAATTAAATATATTTTATAGAGCTAAATATTATACACATCCATATAAAATGTATAAACAGTAAATTTCTTGAAAGATACACAAAGAACTGATAATAGTCATTGCCGTTGGGCCAGGAAAATGGGGAAGAACAGAGGACAACCCTGAGAGGGAGATATTTTGATAGTATATTCTTTTGTTCTTAATTAATTTTATCATGCAAATTTATTAAATTTTCAATAAAAATAAGATACTTGAAACAAAATAATACTTTCATTCTGGTTCCTCCCCTATTAACTTCTAGCCTTATAACCTAGAGAAAGATCTTAAAATTACTTCATGTCCCAATACCTGTTGTGAAAAGGGAAAGGGATTAAGTATAGAAAATATGCCAAGTTATATAAAGCAGGTTTCATCAAGACACTATTTGAGTTGAGACTTGAAGGTTTCCATCAGGGAGAGGAAGGGGCATTCCAGTTGAGTGTATGACAACAGCATCACTTTGATAACTTCTAGCATCGCTGTTTCTGCAACTACACTTAGTATTGGCCAGATTGACTTCTTTATTTTCCACTAATTCATTAAACTTTCCTTCATTAGGATCTTTGCATAGGTTAATTCATTTGTTTCTAATGTTTTTCCTACTAATTTTCACCTGATTAACTCCTACTCAATTTTCTGAAATGACTTTCTGATCTTTTGTTGTTACTTTCTAAGAAAAGAGTTTCCTGCCTCCCTTATGTTAAAAGTCTCACTTAACCTTCTTCAGAGAATTTTATGATTTTATTTAATAGCTATGATGCTGCTGCTAAGTCGCTTCAGTCTTGTCCGACTATGTGCGACCCCATAGACGGCAGCCCACCAGGCTCCGCCGTCCCTGGGATTCTCCAGGCAAGAATACTGGAGTGGGTTGCCATTTCCTTCTCCAGTGCATGAAAGGGAAAAGTGAAAGTGAAGTTGCTCAGTCGTGTCCGACTCTTAGCAACGTATTGTATAATTATATGTTTATTTATAAATTCTGTATATCAGCTCTTAGCAGTGAGTGTAAAGGATGATTGGAGAGAAAGAATGAAGCAATGAGAACAGTGAGGAGGCCTATACAGTAATATTTCAGCAACAAAGCCCTGGCTAGGCCATTGACAGAGGCAATGTCAATGAGAATTGAAACAGAAGATGTGGAAGAGTTTTGTCAAGGAAGAATTGTCAAGGCAGGATTTAGAGACTGGTTGAATAGTCCCATTATAGCACTTATCAACATGTAGAATTATTGCACAGTAAAGCACTATGCATAGGAGCTCTTAGAGGGCAGTACCTTGTTCATTTTTTTGTTGTAGCTTCAGGACTCAGTGTGTAAATATTCACTGATTAAGGGAAAGGATATGGCAACAAAAAGGGAAATCAAAAAGAGGAATAAATAACCAGCTTTGGCAATGGGAATGTGAACTAACAGAGATGAATCAAAATTGTCTCCAAGGAAGAATTTTCAGGAGTTGAAGACTTGTAGTATACTCCTATAATAGCAATTATCCAGTTGTGGCATTATATTAATAGCAGAGTAAAGTACATTGAATGATATTTTAATTTTACTTCTCTGATCCATTTACTGGATAAGCACCAACTGAACAGCAGTACATTTGTTCACCATTGTACTCTCAGAACTTGGTATACGTGTTTCCTGATGGAATGTAAAAATAAATCAATGAAAAACTAAATTAAAAAGAAGGGTAAATAATAAGAAAAAAATTGTCTAGATATAATGACTGGAAAATGAGTTTGTGTTTTATTCTAAGTAACCGTGAGTTCAGAATTTCACCATGTAGGCGTATCACACAGGGGCTGGAGTTGTCCTATGAACTGTGCGTAACCCTTAGCTAACCAGCTCAGCATGCCTGTAACAAGCTCTGATCCTTGCTGCATGTTCCGTATGGTTTGGACATTTATGTTGAGTGGGGTGGTTGGGTTCTCAAGTGCACCTCTTTCTCTTTCTATGGATCATAGTTGCATCATTCATGTTTGATTGTTGGTATTCATATGTTTCGTGACGGGTTTCATTATGGGTAATGCAAGTTGTTTTAAACAACTTGCTGTACGTTGGAGTACAGCAGATGGTTATCACTTTTGGGTGAGTTGTTTTTATCAGTGTATGCAAATAAACCCTCACAAGTTATTAAAACTGCTTACCAGTAAAGGGATTGCCATGTTCACATTCTTTACTGGGCATTCTGGATGACAATTCTGGTGGGTTTGGGTGGTTAAAACTGGAGGGTACCTTTTGAGGAAAGCATATTTAAAGAACATTTTGGGGAGGAAATTAGTGGAAACCTCTTTGCTGTGTTTATTGGTACTATTATCAGGGAGAAGGAGGCATCTTCATAAAATTTATTTCACAGATTATAGTTTGAGAGCATTGTGCTAGATAGATTCTTTGCTATAAAAGCAGAAGTGTCTTGGAGACACCTGGAAAACATGAAAAACATTTGGCTGAGAGGTCACTGCTAGAGGTAATGATTTGGAACTTAATCACTCAACATTTATGAGTATTACTGAGTGTCAGGCAAAGGAATATAAATGTGAGAGGTTGTCCTTATACTCATCTATTAGATGCGCATGTAAAATACAATTAATTAAATTTTCTTAAATGCTTTAGCAGCAATATATGCCCAAGATATGCACGACAAAGGCTAGTGAACTTAGCTTTGTCTATGGGAATCAGAGAGGGTTTCTAGAAGGAAAATATTAGCATTGTATTCCAGAGAATAAAACTAGAGCTGAATCTTGAAAGATAAGTTGAAATTAACTTAGTATAGGAAGGAAGCGATGAGATGGAGGAATTTTAGACAGAAAAATTATGTAAAGATACAAAGGCTTAATCATAAATTCTGCCATTTATTGAACATTTATCCTGTGCCAGTTATCTTTTTCACTCAGAAAATAAAGGTAATTTTATAAGTGCTTTTAATTCTCCCAAACAAATCGTTCATTACAGAATAGATCAGATAATTTCCATTTAAGTCGATTTCAACATTGTTTTTTGTTGTGTTTTGTTTTCTTTCTCATTATTTCTCTCTTAGGAACTATTTTAATCTCTGTGTTAAAAATTATTTTTTTTTAATTTACTTACTTTATATAACTCTTTTCAAGTTCTACCTTTATATTTTAGAGAAGTCATATGTAATATTTTTAAACTACTTGATATTTTGGATTCATGCCGAGATTAAAACTTTTGCTCTGATACTTAAATAGTTGTGACAATGGAACAAGTTACTTGCTTTTTTTGAAACAGTATCCTATTTTAAAAATTGTGATGAAACCAGAGAGGAATAATTGATACTGTACTTTAAAATGTGTAACTCATATTTGCCTATCAATAAATTTTAGTTACTTAATTCACCCTGCTTCTTGGGAGGAGATAGTATTTATTAGATTTCTCATGTTACAATTATAGCAACCATCCTTGAGAATTCTATACAACCCATCCTCCACTTTGAATTGAAAGAGATACTATAGAAAGATCAAATAGTTCCAGGAATGAAAGTAATTGGCTCATGTAATTTTAATTCTATTGTATATCAATATACATTAAATCTGGTTATGCATATGTTATATTATTATATTATATCCCATTTACAGATTATTAAATATAAGGATAGATATTTAAAGCTGTTTAGTAGCAGGCACAGGATTTGAATACAGGTTTTTCAGATTCTAAATTGTTGAAGAGAATTTAAAAAGACTATACTTAGAAAAACTAGAAATGCATGATATAAGCAGAAAGACAATATACCAGTGTGACAACTGTTGAATATGCACTCAACTGTAGGAGCATGGAAAGATGGAGACTGGAAAGATAAGCTTGAGCTGGATTACACATAGGCTTGCATGACATGCTAAGAACCTACTTTCATTCTGTAGATGAGGGTGAATTGTAAGGATTTACGACATCATTTTGATGGATCATTACATGCATATTTAGAAAGAATTCTGGAGATGGTGAGAAGGATGAGTGAGAGTGGAGCCCGTATAGAAGTCTTTATAGCATGACTGGCTTCCCAGGTGGCACTAGTGGTAAAGAACCTGCCTCCCAATGCAGGAGATGCAAGAGATGTAGGTTCGATCCTGGGTTAGGAAGATTCCCTGGAGGAGAAAATGGCAACCCATTCCAGTATTCTTGCCTGAAAAATCCAGTGGACAGAGGAGCCTGATGGGATACAGTCCATAGGGTCGCACAGAGTCTGACATGACTGAAGCGACGTAGCACACACACTTAGTATGACCAAAGGCTGGGAGACCAGTTAGGAGGCCAATTATTACCATGGGAGATATAAGCCAACACTCAGGTTTCATTGCCACAGGAGTGATTTGTTGAAATCTTGACAATGGTGGAATCTCTAAGAGATAGTACACAAGGAAAATAGAAGAAGAGGACCAACTACTGAACTCCCAGGACAAGTACAGCTTAAATGAACCTGGTAAATAGCACAAAGAATCTGCACTTAGACATGTAGGGAGATAGCAAAGGAATCCATGATTTTGTAAGGCAAGATGATAAAAAGTTTCAAGAGCAAAATTCCTTTTACACAAGCATCAAAGAAAATCTGAGGAGCATTTGATTTCCTCAAGAGTTTCTCGAGACCAGGAGCTGGTCCAAATCTGGGATTACGGGATTCTATTGGAACTCCTCCCACCCTCTGTCCAGACCTCAGTTTGTAGAATCATAGTCCCTGAGAGCTCGAAGGGACCCTGGAGACCCATGAGTAAAAGCTTGGAATCTCTGCTAAAAGGAAGTTAGTTCTCTCTCCCTATCCTCAGCTCTCCATAGGCTGAGCTCTGTTCTCACTGGCTTCTATCTTCAGTCTCTTCCACCCCTGGGGTTGCAGACTAACCAGACTATTAATGAGCAGTCACAGGCTGTGACCTCATTAAAAAGTTGTTAGTGAGACACACTGCTGTTCAGGGAGTACAGCTGAGGGAGGCTCCCAGTGGCCTCTCTGGGGGCCTGAAGGGAGAGCTTAGGTGAAGAGACAGGATCAGATCTGGGGAGAGGGTAATGAACTCAGGCTGCACATTCACACCTAATGAAATCCTGCTACAAGCAGGCCAGCTCTGAAGCTCAAGCCTCTGATAGCCTGCAGGCTTACAGGATTGGGTGGAATCCAGAGCAGCAGTGATTTTCCTCTGATCAGTCAGGTCTGCTTAATGCTTCCTCTGCTGACCCATTTTGATGGAGGACTTCAAAATTTGAGATTAAGAAGTAATTTTGTGTTGCCCTGAGTTTACTGCTTGTGTTTACAGATACAATTGTATCTGTCTCACAGGCTTTGTTCTTTTGCCACCCATTCTCCACAACCAGGACAGTCGTTCCAAACACATTTTACTTCATGCTCAAAACTTTTTAGTGGAGATGGTTCACAGAGTAAGATTCAAAGTCCTAGCAAAGAAAACTTGAATATTTGGTCCCTGTCTATCTCCCCACCCTAATCTCCTCTAGACTTCTCTCCCATGTTATCATTTTCATTATTATTACCGCTGATATAACCATCATCATTGTCAGGATTATACCAGCATACTTAACATTTCCATAGCACTTTTTAGTCTTCAACAGTGTTTTATACGTATTAATTCATTTAAGTCTCACAGCAATGCAAGGGAACAGGTGCTGTGATTACCTGCATTTTTTAGATCAAATTGCCAACATCCATTGGCTCATAGAAAAAGCAAGAAAGTTACAGAAAAACATCTACTTTTGCTTCATTGACTACGCTAAAGCCTTTGACTGTGTGGATAACAAAAAACTGTGGAAAAATCTTAAGGAGATGGGAATACCAGGCCACATTACCTGCTTCCTGAGAAACCTGTATACAGGTCAAGAAGCAACAGTTAGAACCAGACATGGAACAACAGACTAGTTCAAAATTGGGGAAGGAGTACATCAAGGCTGTATTTTGTTACCCTGCTTCTTTAACTTATACACAGAGTACTCAGGCGAAATGCCAAGTTGGATGAGGCACAAGCTGGAATCAAGAATGCTGGGAGAAATATCAACAACCTCAGATATGCAGATGACACACCACCCTTATGGTGGAAAGCAAAGAGGAACTAAAGAGCCTCTTGATGAAGGTGAAAGAGGAGAGTGAAAAAGCTAGCTTAAAACTCAACATTCAAAAAACTAAGATCACGGCATCTGGTTGCATTACTTCATGGCAAATAGATGGGGAAAGAATGGAAACAGTGAGAGATTTTATTTTCTTGGGCTCCAAAATCACTGCAGATGGTGACTGCATCCATGAAATTAAAAGATACTTGCTTCTTGGAAGAAAAGTTATGACCAACCTAGACAGCATATTAAAAACCAGAGACATTACTTTGTCGAGAAAGGTCCATCTAGTCAGAGCTATGGTTTTTCCAGTAGTCATGAATGGCTGTGAGAGTTGGACTATAAAGAAAGCTGAGAGCCAAAGAATAGATGCTTTTGAAATGTGGTGTTGGAGAAGACTCTTGAGAGTCCCTTGGGCTGCAAGGAGATCCAACCAGTCAATCCTAAAGGAAATCAGTCCTGAATATTCATTGGAAGGACTGATGCTGAAGGTCCAATACTTTGGTCACCTGATGCGATGAGCCAACTCATTGGAAAAGTCACTGATGCTGGGAAAGATTGAAGGCAGGAGGAGATGGGGACGACAGAGAATGAGATGGTCAGATGGCATCACTGACTCGATGGACTTGAGTTTGAGCAAGCTCTAGGAGATGGTGATGGACAGGGAAGCCTGGCGTGCTGCCGTCCATGGGGTCACAAAGAGTTGGACATGAAAGTGACTGAACAGCAACAATAGATGACATGGAGTCAAGATATGCTGTGTAACTTGTCTAATATCTTATAGCTATTCAGGAAGAGAGGCAAGATTACAATCCAGGCATTTAGTCTTCTGAGTTTATGCTTTTACACATTAGGAATACTTGCTTCTGTTACCTTTTACACTTGCTATTCATTTGTCTTGGAATGCCTATCTCACATACAATTTTAAACCTTGACTCCTTCTCACACTTCTTACATTGCTACTACTTCTAATCGTTATGCATATGTTATTACCTATTGTCCTAATGTTTATATGTCAGCCTGCTCCCCTTTGGACTGAAAGTTCTTGCACTTGGATTGAACTGGGCTCAGTAATCATTTCTGGGAAAGTGTTAGTTGCTAAGTCGTGTCCTTCTTGACCCCATGGACTGTAACTTGCCAGGCTCCTCTGTCCATGGAATTCTCTAGGCAAGAATACTGGAGTGGGTTGCCATTTCCTTCTCCAGGAGATTTTCCCAACCCAAGGATGGAACTCGGGTCTCCTGTATTACAGGCAAATTCTTTACCATCTGAGCCACCAAGGAAGCCAACATTACTGTGGTCTTAACTGAATCTTTTAGTATTTATTATAGTATTTTAAACACATACTGTATTGTATTCTCTCTGAGAAATTAGAAACTAAATTCTTGACCTCTCTCCCACAGCCATGTCCCTATAGCCATATATGCTCTTTCTCCTTACTTTTCCATTTCAATAAAAAGTATCTCTATCAATATGATTCATTATGTAAGAAATTTGAGTATAGTCACTGGCACCTTCCCAATACTAAATCATTATCAACTCTGATCTACTGCCATTTCATACTAGTCTCTCTCTTTACATTCTTGCCACCTACAATAAATTCTCCACCCAAGAGACATAGTTATCTTTTTAAAATAATTGCCCCTTGCTTAATATGCTTCAATGGTGGTCCATGTCATTTAGATTAATATTTAAACTCTATAACATGATCAAAAAGAAGTTCTAAATGGTCTGACCTTTTCTTGCCAGTACAGGTAATTTTTACTTCTCTTGCCCTTATTCAGAAACAGATTTTTTTTTTTTCTTATGGTTTTGATGTCAGGGCAACATTGACCTCACATAATGAGTCGGGATGTGTTCCCTCCTCATATATTTTGTAAGAGGCTGAGAAGGATTGGTATTGATTCTTTTTTAAATGTTTGGTAGAATTCCAGTGAAGCCATCTGGTCCTGAACTTTCATTTTTTGAGATTTTTGATTAGTGATTCAAGCTCCTAGCTGGAAACTGGTCTGTTCAGATTTTCTGTAACTTCATTACTCAATCTTGGAAAATTGTGTGTTTCTGGAAGTTTATGTATTTCTTCTAGGTTGTCCAGTTTGTTGACATGTGATTATTTGTAGTAATCCCTTATGAGTCTTTGTATTTCTGTAATACCAGTTGCAATGTTTCCTCTTTCATTTATGATTTTATTTGAGTCTCTTTTATTCCTTGGGCTCTTTAAAGATTGACTTAGTTTTTCTTTTCAAGAAAACAGCTCATAGTTTTGTTTTGTTTTTTCTATCTTTTCTATTGTCTTTTTGTCTCTATTTCATTTATTTCTACTCTGATCTTTGTTATTTCCCTCCTTCTACTAACTCTGTGCTTCATTTATTTTTCTTTTTCTGGTTTCTTGAGATTCAAAGTTAGGTTATTTATCTCAAATAAATAACTTAGGTCAATAAGAAATCTTTCTTCTTATTATCGCCGTTTATTGCTATGAACTTCCCACTTAGAACTCCTCTTGCTGCATTTCATAAGTTTTGTTATGTTGTATTTCCATTTCCATTTGTACCAAGGTTTTTTTTTTCCTTTATATTTCTTTCTTGATCCATTCAATATCTTGGTGTTTGTTTAATCTCCATATGTCTGTGAATTTTCCAGTTTTCTTCTTGTAGTTGGTTTCTAGTTTCATACTATTATGGTCAGAAAAGATGCTTGATATAATCTCAATCTTATATTTATTAAAACTTGTTTTGTGCCCTAGCCTATGAATTATCCTGGAGAATGTTCCATGTGCACTTAAGAAGTCTGTGTATTTTGTTGTTTTGGGATAGAATGTTCTCTATATGTTTGTTAAGGCAACCTGGTCTATCATGTTATTTAAGGCCAATGCTCCTTATTGATTTTTCTGAGTGATATATCCATTGATGAAATTGTGGTATTAAAGTCCCCCGGTATTATTGTATAGCTATTTATTTCTCTCTTAAGGTCTTTTAATTTTTGCTTTGTATACTCTGGTGGTCCTATTTGAGTACATAAATATTTACAAATGCTATTGGATTTGACCCTTTTATCATTATATGATGACCTTTTTTAGTGTCTCATTATATTCATACCTCTTTCTCTCTCCTGGAGGATTCCTATAATGTAAATGTAATTCTGCTCAATGTGTCCTTTAAGTTCCTTAAGCTATCTCCATTCTTTTTCATTCTCTTTTCTTTTTGCTGTTGTAATTCGGTGAGTTCCACTAACCTATCTTTGAGCTCACTGATCCTTTACAGTTCATCTAGTCTGTTTTTGAAACCCTCTAGAATATTTTTCACTTCAGTTATTGTATTCTTCAGTTCTGTGACTTTTGTTTGCTACTTTCTTATATTGTCTGTTTATTTAAATTCTCACTTTGTTCATCCTTGTTCTCCTGAACTTAGTGAGCATCTTTATGACTATTATTTTTAACTTCATTAGGTAAATAACATCTCATTTCATAAGGTGTTTTTTTCTGAGGTTTTAGCTTGCTCTTCATTTGGAACATGTCCCTCTGTTTCTTCATTTTCCTTGACTCTGTGTGGGTTTTTTAACACTAGATAAAACAGCCATCTTGCTCAGTCTTGAAGGAGTGGCCCCATATACGAGATAAAACTTCTTGTTCAATGTTGCCCTAGCTCTTGGTTGTCTCTCAAACTCTTGTGATTGTCCAAGTAACCTGCTTTATCATTAGTGGGCTCCCAGTAGTTGAGGGTATGCCAAGAGTCATCAGTGTCCCAAAGGGGAAGATCCCTGTTAGCACCTAGATTCAGGTTAATTGGAAGTCAGACCCCTAGGCAGCAAGGTTTGAAGTATTCAAATACACCTCTTTCAGGAGAAGACTGGGAATGAACATTTTTATCTGTTTCTTCTGCACTAAGTTTGGGGCTATAACCAATTCAGAGCAGTTTTTGTTTACTACCATCCCATGAACCCATGTATACAAATCTCACTGGCCACCAGAGCAAGGCGACCAGGGGTGGCCGTCACAATGTAAATGTATGAGCATTGTATACAAGTTCTTTTCTCAGAGACACTGATAGCTGGGGGAGGGACAAAGGGAGAAGGCAAACATGGCACCCACTAGCTTCCTTAATCTGTGGAGAGAATTATAAATATTTCAATATATATTTAACTAGGATCTTGTCCCTTAAGCCACAGCTATGAAAATAAGTTTATTGGTCTCTTTCCCAGAAAGACAGAGGTGTATTTCAGCCTGCTATCTTTACGCTATGTTCTGGGGGCAATATCTAGTTAAATAATGTTCTCTATTTGTATAGTCCTAGGGGACTCATGAACATAAGAAGTATTAGCCGCCAGAGCCAGGCAATCCAGGGGCATTCCCTGGGTGGCAGCCACAGCAACTGGGTGGGACACAAGACTTTCACACAGACTCCTGTCAACTTAAAAAAAACACTAAAAGTTGAGAGCTATGTTTTATTTGATGGGACTTCAAGCCCAGGAGATAGCATCTCAAATGACTATGAGAGAAGAGGAGGATAGGGAAGGAGCCAGGTTATATAGGCATGTTGTCTGAACACCAAAAGATTATTGTTAATGAAAGAAAACCAGATGTCCCAAGTTATGGAATTTAGCACTTTTGCTGCCGTCTATGGGGTCGCACAGAGTCGGACACGACTGAAGTGACTTAGCGGCATGTATGGAAAGGTATAAGAGTCTGGGCTCAGTGAAATCATTCCTTTCATGTGCATCTCAGCTATCCTGGGCCAGTATCCTGTGTTTTTTTCACATTCTGAGCTTCCTTGGAGCCCACCCTAGGGAGTGACTGGTATGACAGTCTAATGGCTGTCAGACAGCAGGTATTCTTCTCCTTCTTGAGTGCCCTGAGGGTTCTGAAGCTCACATTGGAAGGCTGCAATTCCTGATGACTGTGACTTCCTTGTTTGCCGATATGGCAGGAAGTAGTCCATTTCTCAATCCTTTCTGGGAGATACTGGCCATCTGGAGTGTGGTGGATGGAGAGTGTGAAGAGAGTGCCTGACCTCGAAGGTCTCTGAAGAGGATCACAGTGGGCCCTTAAATTTGTATTTCATTAGAAGCCTGCCCTTTAGGTCAAAGCTTTGTGCTATGCTGTGCTTAGTCTCTCAGTTGTGTCCAACTCTGCGACCCCATGGACTGTAGCCTGCCAGTCTCCTCTGTCCATAGGGATTCTCTTTCTCCAGGAAAGAATACTGGAGAGGGTTGCCATGCCCTCCTCCAGGGGATCTTACCTACCCAGGGATCAGACCCAGGTCTCCCACATTGCAGGCAGATTCTTTACCGTCCTTTAAGATAAGCTAATAGACTTCTTTCACAGAAAGGCTGGGTGTCTTAGTCTGTTGACTTTCTGCTGTGCCCTAAGGTGCAGATGGTTAAGAACTATTTCTCTGTTTGTTATGGTCCTATGGGGCCCATGAACCTAAGCCCCACTGGTCACTGTGTAATCAAGGGGCATCCACTAGGCAATAGTCACAAAAACCAGGGCACTGGACATGTGCACTCCTTCCTGGGAGATACTGGCAATCTGCAGTGCAGCAGAGGGAGAGCTTGAAGATAGTTCCTACACTCTGAGGTCTCTGGAGAGGGTCACAGGGGGCCTTTAGATGTGTGTTTAATATGAAGCCTGCCCCCAAGGCTGCACCTATGAAGATATGCTAACAGGCCTCTTTTACAGAAAGACTGGGCACCTTAGTCTATTGCCTTTCTGCTGTGCCTTGGGATGTGGCCAGTGAAGAACTCTTTCTCTGGTTATTACAGTCCTAAGGGACATGAGAATATAAACCTACCTGGCCACCGGAACCAGGTGACCAAGAGGTGTCCCCTGGGTGATACCCACACAAATCGGGGTACCAGACAAATGCACAAGCTTCTTCTCAAGAGATACTTAGGAGCTGGAGTGAGGCAGAGTGAGAGTGCAAAGATAGTGCCCAGTGGCCTCCATCTTTGGAGAATATGTCAGGAAGTCCCTAGATGTGTGTTAAATTAGATGCTTGCCCCTCAGGCTGATGTTTTAAGATAAGCAAATAGGTCTACCTCATGGAAAGTCTGAGCACTTTTCAGTTGGCTGCCTCTGCTGAGCCCTGGGGCCCTGGAGTGGGAGGTTCTGTGTGAGCCATTTAAGAACTGTTTCTCTGATTGCTATAGTCTTGTGGGCCTCATGGACACAAGCTCTGTTGGCATTTGCAGCTATATGTTTTGAGGGCTTGTCTCTTAGGCTCAAGTCTTAAAATCAGGATACCAGGTATAGAGTTTAAACTCTTCACTCCTCAGGGAGAAACAGGATTGTGAGCTCCCTCCCAACTATGGCCACAGTGCTGGGGGTTGGGTTTATGATAAGATTGTGTCTCAGTCTCTCCTAGCTGGTTTTTTGTTTTTACCTCATTATTCCAATGTGTGGGGATCACTCATCTAATTTTGGGGTTTTTTTCAGAGGAAACTTCCATATATGGCTGTAGAGTCAGTACATCTGTGGGAGAACGTGAGTTCAGGATCCTGTCTATGTTGCCATCTTGAACCAGAGCTCCCGTGCGTCTTTTTCTTTAGATTCAACTGGAAGTATTGCTCATGGTCATCTATCGAAGACCTGCATCTGTGCTATTTTTCCCCTAAGACATTTTGTCCCAAAGGAGAGAATTTTCAGAGTATTTGTTATGGTAGCATCAACTGATAAGAAAAATGCACAACCTAAAAGTTTAGCATTATGCTTTGTTCAGTAACTTACTGAGGACTATAGCCCAGGATGCAGCCTTACGGATACCTCTGAGGAACTGTTCCAAAGAGGTAAGGGAGGAGTTAGGAGATAAAGGAGTTTTTGCTGGAAAAAACAAAACAAACAAAAAACCACCTTGTAGTTGAAGATCAAGATTACTGCTAATCATAAGAAATAGACATTTCAAGTTAATGATTTTAGTGTTTTTCTATGTATGAGAAGATGCAAGAGTCTGGGCTCATTGAAATTATTCCTTTGATATGCATTTATCAACTGAGCTATGAGGGAAGCTCATCAAAGGCCAGTATCCTGCTTTTCTCCACCCTGAACTCTTCTCACTGTCAGGTTTGGCTGGAGTGGCTGGTGGCTTGATAGTAGGCAACATCTTTTGTTTACTGAAATGGCAGGCAACATTTTTGTCCATAGGAGTATCTGTCATCTAGCTGTAAGTCAGGATAGTAGTGTGAGCATAGGTTGTGATGTACTTCATCCACTAAAATCTCAGTGACTTTCATCAACATTAATTTATATTTTACTTATGCTACATTTTCAGTGTGGGTTTACTGCAATCTTACTCCATGTTCTTTTCACAGGAGGACCTGTGTAAATGGAGCATTCTCTATCTCAAATATTGTTTCATGGCTGAGGAAGAATACAGAGTTGGTAAGCCACAAAATAACTGTTAAAAGTTTCAGCTCTGAAAGGACACACCCTTCCAACCCACATTCATGGAACAAAGGAGGTCACATGGCCAATATTTAGCAGAGAGAGATGTAAAATTCTTGCATAGAGGAGATGTACAGCAAGTCACATGGTCAAGTTGGACCCTTGCAGTGCAGAAATATATAAATGGTCTACAGAGAAAAGAACTGTACATTGTAATGTAATATGTTCTACTCTCTGTATTGTCTTCTAGAAAGTTAAAATTTCTTGATTGAAATGGTATTTCTCAACAAATGTCCTATTGTTTAATATATGGAGAATATAGTCATGTAACTAGATTGGCAGAAAATACGTTCATTTGTAATAGATTTGAGTTTGTTTCACTTGTCTTTGTTGTTGCATCAGTATGATTTTACTGAGAGGTAGGAAGTATTGTTACATCAATGATATATTTGTGCTACATTCATTGAAACTAAGAGCTCTGTTTTTCTTGTCTTTTTTTTAACACTGTACCTGTTTTCTCTAAAAATATATTTGATAAGCGAATAGTTTTTCATTTTCTCCTGTAAATATTTCTTTTTTTCAAATATGATATTTTACTAAAATTTATATCTAACATCTGGAAATAAATTTAATCTCTTAGTATTTTATGTTTGAAGTTATAACATTCAAATAATGTGTATGTGACATCACAAATTGTAACAAAAGTTGGTTTTTATACTGACATAATTTCACAAAACTAAATAATTATTATCTCATAATTAGGGAATCATTGTGTAATATCTTCATGTCTACAAAATTTACTCTGTGGATTATTGATGATAAATGAATGATAGTATTATATTATGATGCCTATCAAGATAAAAATACTTGTAGATTAAAGTTGGGAACTCAGAAATTCCATTCTTAAACAAAAGGAAAATAATATGAACTATAACATTAAATGTTAAATTTGACTAGCCAAGCAATGATAATAGAGATTTAGATGTTTTATTTTAGCAACTCACTTATCTTTATATAGAAAAAAATGCACATTATGCTCAAATCTTTTGAGTCGGACACGACTGAGTAGCTGAGCTGAACTGAACTGAACTGATAGAGATACACTAAGTGCAAAAATGCTTTAAGAAAAAAGTGGTGCAAATTGACTTGCTCAACTCAGAATTGCCACAAATCTTCAATTTATTAAAAAAAATGCAATATCTGCAAAGCACAGTAAAGTGAAGAGCAATTAAAAAAGGTATGCCTGTGGTCAGTCATTACAGCATGATTACAGCTGGATAATATGTGCTTTACTGACTTATCAGAAGCATTCACACAATTCTTGCACAGCCTTTGAAGGTTTTATTTCTATTCTGATCCAGTGATATATCTTTCAGTTTTTACATTATTCTAATATTATTTTCATTGTTATAATTTGTATTGCTTGTAGTGTATTATCATTGTAATTCCTTCAGGTTTTTCATTTTAAATCATGTAAGTTTTCTTTTTTAGAAAATGCAGGCTACATTGTACAAGTCAAACAATACAGATAGGCTTAAAAAGTAAAAGTGTAATCTCAGTCACTTGCCCTGCTCCCTCAAGAATTCTATTTTCTGGGGATAATCACTGTTAACAGATTAATTTCTATTGATCTACAATAGAATATGTATGCAAACTATTCTTCTATACACAATAGAGTTTCTAAGAATCTTTAAATATGGTTATTTTTATCTTTTATGTTTGAATTTTGAGAAAAAGCTAGGTTCTAATGTTAGACTTTTATGACAATAATTTCTCTTCTAGACTTTCAGTAATAAAGGAGCTTTTAAATAGCTATAAGTATATTTTATTATGTCAAACTCTAATAAATTAGATGATCAAATTATCAAAACTGATTAATGCATTTGAATCTTATTATTAGGTATTTGACATTTTATTTACTATTCTCTTCACTTTCATATATGTTTGGAAATTTCCATAGTAAGACTTTCAAAAAGAGAGAAAAACATGACTAAATCAAACTATTAAGTTTGTCTTTGCCCTTCATTCCATATACCTAGAAGCCTCTCATCATCCCCTATCATATTTGGCCTTAACATTGAATTCTGCTAGCAACACAGATCCAGTTCCAAAGGATGAACAAAGGGCAAAAGAAGGAAAAGTGTAAAAACAGGGAGAAGAAGCATTTTCCTCACTCAGACCTAGCAGCCATGTGTTACTATGCTTTGTCCTTAATTTTCCTATCTTTCAGTTACTTCTAGATTACAATCCTATTACTGTAATGGGATATTATATAATATTATGGGCTAGCTTTGTTTACTGTCCTAATTTCTTTAAATGCTTTGTATGTTATTTAATGTTTACATAAGCACTATAAGATATGTATTATTAATCTCATCATTTTGCAGATGAGGAAAGCAAGGCACAGAAAAGCCAAGGAATTTGCTATGGTTGGTCGAACATCAACCAGAAAAACTAGAATTTAAACCCTGTAGTTTAGCTACAGAGCCCCAACTGCCAATCAGTGAGTTATGCTGTCTCCTGACAAATGGCAGCAGCCCATGAGCAGTTGACTCTCACTATAGGAGAAATGACTGTGGAAACACACATATACCACAAATATACATGTATACACAGATACACACACCCATTCACACTCCATTTAAAAGATTAAAATAATGTATCACATATAAAGTCTGACAATTTGCCTATATATGTATTTATAAGTTATATATAATTGATTTTGTAAGTCCTTTATATACTGAGAATAATTTTAAAATTCTGTTAAAATGTTTGAAATATTTTCTCAGATTTATTTATTTTAAATTTTGTTTAGAGTGGGATTCTGATATTCTTAAATTGCCAGTTTTGTGGGCATTTTTCTTTATGATTTCGTTCTCTTTGTGTATATGTGTGTGTGTGTGTGCTTGTTTAGGAAAGTTTTTACTACCCAAAGATTGAATAGACCAATAGATAGATAAATCAAAAAATAGGTAGACAGATTATCTAATTACACAGAAAATTAAAGTGTTTTTAAAAATTAGATAACTCAATTGGGATTAATTATTGCTTATACTTACATTATATATATGTATAAATATGCTTATATAAAAATATATATGTAATATTCTAAAGTGAATATCCAGTTGTTCTATATCTTTTACTAAGTGATGCACTTCAGATGCACCATTTGTCAAATATAAAATTTTCATACATACTAGGAAATGTTTCTGTTCTATAATATATTTATTGGTCAAATGCTTTATGCCAGCTCAGTATATACAATATTAGTAAGGAAGGAAATTTTTATCATATATTTTGTATCTGGTTGGGTATGTTTCCTCTACTCTCTCATTTTTCTTTTCCACACCTCATTTTCTACTATAAAATTACTAATCTAGAAGAAATTAAAAATAAGCTTATTAAATTCCATTACAAAAATCTTCTGTGAATTAGGTTGGAATTTCAATGAATTTGATGGATGAATTTGGATGAAATGAACATCTTTATAAGATTATGTTCTATGTAAGTCGGACACAACTTAGTGACTGACTGAATTGATGCATAAAATTAATCTGCCTATTCATTTATTCAAATATAATGTTTCATGGTTTTCTTCACATAGGTCTTTGAATGTTTTTTAACCGTACACTGTTAAGTTTAGCGACTGTGAAGGAATTCTTTTTTTTGCTAAAATTCCTACTTATTTTTCACTTACTCATCTTACTAAGCTTGCTTTGGATCCCTTTGAGTTTTTTAAAGATGTACAATTAGAGATCTGCAAATAATCTTTGTCAGTTTTCTCAATATTTTTCCTTGAATTCTCTCTATTGTCCTTTAGGCAGGACACCTCAAAATGCTTTAAAATATGTTCAAATATGCCTGTTATTTGTGGGCCTATAAATATGAGTTTGAGTTAACTCCAGGAGTTGGTGATGGACAGGGAGGCCTGGTGTGCTGCAGTCCATGGGGTTGCGAATAGTCAGACACGACTGAGTGACTGAACTGAACTGATAAATAGCTCTGCCATAGTGGATGAGCTCTAAAACCCTTAAAATGGAGAAAATCTGTGGATTTATCTTCAAGGAGTGGAGAGAACTGGGCTAAATCTTAGCCTTCTCTACAACCAGTTTTTTTAGTAAGAAAGGAACATAATTGCAGGATATAGAAAGGGTGACAAAGGCTTAAAGGAACCAGTTTGAAAATTTCTCTGAGTCTGTTTCATCATTTGTATCTGGGGGATAATAATAATTAATTCATGGAATTGAGATTTAAAATTAAAAGGATAAAGAAACAATAATGACTGGCCCCAGGAGAGTACCTGACACACGATAATTAGTATTATTCTTGCCAAAGGGCTTTGTGCAAAGAGAGAGAAAAGAGTGTTGAGGACAGACTAGAGCATGTTTAAAGGACACCACAGAGTACAATGACCAAAGAGGCATCTGTTTTTACTGATGCACCTCAGCGTCCTCTTCACATGGAGAACAAATGACAGGTGAATTTGTTTAAGGGCCGGAGTTACAAACAACAACATCTTCCTTTAACTTCCTTTTCCTGGCTTCAGAGCACTTATTTAGGATCACTTTGTAAATACAAAGACAAAAATCTGCCTTCACAAATGTTATCAGTTTGCAGCATAAAAATCTAACAGGTTTAAAGCAATTGCAGTATGTTTGTTTCCCAAACTTATGTAAAAGGAAGGATGCGCTGTGAGAAGCTCTTATAATCTTCTCAGAACTGTGTGTAGTCCAGCCAAAGCTCGGTCACATAGTATGTTCAAGAGGATTGCTGGCTCTCTGGTTCTACTGAAAGATTCAAGGGCAGAGAAAATCAGAAATGGATTTCAATTGTCAGAACTACCAAGCAAAAAGAAAACTCTTTCTTCTAACATATGGAAGCAGATAAGAGTTGGAAGTCAATGGCCCAGTTTTGTATATTGATTGCTAAAATATTTGTTACTCATATAGTTTTTAACTGATCGACATGTGTGTGTTTTTTTCTTTGTGCTGACCTATAAAGAGTATTAAATTTTCATGGGAGAAGAAAACCAAACATATGTGACTGAATTTGTCTTCCTGGGCCTTTCACAGGATCCAAAGACACAAGTTCTGCTCTTCTTTGTTTTTCTGATCATCTACCTGCTGACTGTACTAGGAAATCTGCTTATCGTTGTGCTCATTCACATAGATTCCAGGCTCCATACACCCATGTACTTTTTCCTTAGAAACTTGTCCTTTGCTGATCTCTGTTTTTCTACTACTACAGTTCCCCAGGTGCTAGTCCACTTCCTGACAAAAAGGAAAACCATTTCCTTTGCTGGATGCTCAACACAGATAGTTATTTTACTTCTGGTTGGGTGTACTGAGTGTGCACTGCTGGCGGTGATGTCCTATGACCGGTATGTAGCTGTCTGCAAGCCCCTGCACTATACTACCATCATGACACATTGGGTATGTGCCCAGCTGGCCATAGGGTCCTGGGCCAGTGGAGCATTTGTGTCTCTGGTGGACACCACATTCACGTTGTGTTTGCCCTACCGAGGAAACAATATCATTAACCATTTTTTTTGTGAACCTCCTGCCCTCCTGAAGCTGGCTTCTGCAGACACCTACAGGACAGAAATGACCATCTTTGCAATGGGTGTCGCCATCCTCCTAGCTCCTGTCTCCCTGATCCTGATTTCCTACTGGAATATCATCTCCACTGTGATCCAGATGCAATCTGGGGAGGGAAGGCTCAAGGCTTTCTCTACCTGTGGCTCCCATCTCACTGTTGTTGTCCTCTTCTATGGCTCAGCAATATTTGCCTACATGAGACCGAACTCCAAGATAATGAATGAAAGAGATAAAGTGATCTCTGTTTTCTACTCAGCAGTGACACCCATGCTGAACCCCATCATTTATAGCCTGAGGAACAAGGATGTCAAAGGGGCTCTCAGTAGGGTGACTGCAAAATAGTTTTTTTGAAAGTGAGAATCTCTGATTTTGACGACAATTTTATGGATGTGGAGAGAAGTGATTTTATTATAAAATTTTCCCATTTTCATTCCATTCCTCCACTTTTTTTTTTCTTCTCTTATTTTCCCACATGTCTTCTCAAATAAGTTCAGTATATTGCCTAATCAAAACAAGGGACCTTGATAGACACAGGAAAGTAATACAGAAAGGAAAAGAAGGGGGAAAAATGTAGGAAGAAAGGGAAAGAGGAAGGAAGGAAATGAAAGGTTGATGAATAAACAGTCACTACTCTTCAAGCCCATACAAGCTAATAAGGAAATCAAAACAAGTAGACAACTGTACATCAAAATTAAAGAAGCAAACAAAACTATCACAAATACAAGAATGTATTTCTGGAAAATGGATTCATTTTCTTCATACTTGCATGCATTCATCAAATATATTTTGAATACATCATATATTTCAGGTATATTTCTGGAAGATTAGGCTATAGATGCAAAAAAAGTAAAGTCTTGATGGTGTTATATTTCTAGCATAGCTTAAAATTCTCATTTTAACAATATCTGAAATTTTAAAAAGAGAATATTTAAGGAATAGCAAATGGCAGAATTTTTCTAAGAGTATGTATATGTTAAGAAAATAATGAGCTATAAAGATGAAAGTAAGACAGAGTCTAGACTGAGAAATACTCTTTTTTGTACTGAAGAATTTGCCCAGCATGTAATTCTGAAAATGCTGTATATGGGTAATTTATAAGACAGTAATAGATAATTAGGATGAAGTTAAGAAAATGAGAATTGTGGCACTACTTTATTTATGCCTTGGTAAGGCATTTATAATGTAGACCATAGTTTTACATATTATGACTTAAAATGATTCCTAGGTTGTTTTTGAAAATATTGCTCAATATATGGTGGAGTAGGGAAGTTGATCTTAGGAATCTCCATTTGTAATGAGTCCCAAGTGATTCTTAAGCACACTAAAAATTGTACACTGAATTTTAAGTAATGGAATGGCTTTTGTAGAAGCAAATTGTGTACTTATTTGCTTGATATCTGATTCGTCCATTAGGCTGCAAATTCCACAGCAGTAAAAACTGTGACTGCTTTGTTGATCTCTATATTATCATATATAGTAAAGTATCCAGCCATTGTTATTGCTCAAGAAATATCATTTTCAAATGAATGGATAAAGCTAGAGTTTAAAAGAGAGATATGGGCTGGAGAAACAGATCTTCAAGTTTACTGTAAATAATTGCAAGTGAAATTTGACATATTTCAGGATATGTGCCAAAGGTTTTAATCAGAAAACCAAGCTTATGCGTTGCAATCTTGAAAGTTATATTAAAATGCAAATTATTGGTCCTAGTATAGACCACAAGGATGGCAAAGATGGAGGCAATACAGACGTTTCGTAACAATATCCCAAGGTAATTCTGAAGTGCAATCCTGGATGAGATGTGATGTTCAAGAAAGATAGTGGGAAAGAATCCAAGACAGAACCTTGCAGTTACCAACATTTCAAGGTGGAAGTATAGTCAATCAAGTCTGAGGCAGCAAGAATCAGAGAAACAGATGGAGTGTCAGATGTGGTGAGAGGAGTGACCATCCAGGAAAGTTTTCTCAAATGACTCAGAGTTTTCTGTATTATTGATAAAAGGCTATTGAATTTATCAATTTGGTCATTACTGACCTTGGCAAAGATTATTACAGCAGAATAGCTGAATGGCATAATTATAGACCTTTGGAAATCATACAGAATGCATTTGTGAGGAGGTAACTTTTAAGTTGAAAACTGAAGGATGAAAGAGTCAACCAGATAAAGATGTGATGGGGGTGGGGGGGGGACGGTAAGAGGCTAGAATCCTTTTCTTTTTACTAAGACAGGCTTTTCTCGCCCTTAATATAACAAAAATATTCTATGTCATCTTCCAGTTCCAGTTCTAGTTTTGATACCCCAAATCTGGATTCACCTTTTGGTGGGTATCAAGTCAAAAGACACAGCTAAGGCAAAGTCAGGAGAAGGAAGGATTTCTTGTTTTTCTTGCCTTTTCTGTGTTCTTTTGTTCCCTTAAGATCATTAATTACTGAGACCTGCTAAAGGGCTAGCAATATGGCCAGACTTAGAGCACAAAATGGTTTAGGTGAAAAATGGCTTCTTCCTATGTCAAGAAAGCCATGCCTGGTTCTCTTTATACAGGGATCCCCTACCTTACCTGCTTACAGTTTTCCTTTATCTAAAATAATACTATTTGCTTTAGCATAGTAGTCAGCATACTTTTTCTGTAAAGGGGTAGAAACTAAATATATTTAGGCTTTGCAGGCCATACTGTCCCATCACAACTACTATCGCAATGGGACAACAAGTCATAGACAATACAAAAATGAATGTGTTCCCATAAAACTTTTCCAGGTGTGTTTACCAATCCCTGTCCTAAGAGATAAATCTCAAATCTCAGTGGTTTAACAAGCAGAAGCTTATTTTTCACTTACACAAATTCTAGTTGAGGGATGGAGTGGTAGATGTGTAGACCTAGGTTGACAGAAGTTCTGCTATTTGCAAGTTTCATGGTTATCTTGCATGTCAATATCCAGAAAAATGAAGATTAAAAGGTTTTTCATTGGTAGGTTTTGTGCCTTAGAAGGAGCACACATCATATTCCATTGGTTGAAGTTCAATCACACGGTCCCACATATGCACAGAAACAAGAGGGACATGAATCTGGGGTGGGCAGCCTGACATCAGACTGTGTTTTAACCATTAGATCTTAAAAAAATCTGGAATTTATTTTAGGAGAGTATATATATATTCATGTATTATGAATTAATATGGTACTATTTTCCTAAATATTTAGCCATTTTTTTCTAGTATCACTGTTACTCATCTTTTCCCATTAATATCAAATACACCAAAAAATATATTAAATTTCAATATGAATATTGCATATTTATAAACTACTACCCTTTGTTGTATTTCAATTACTGTAGCTTTAGTTGGTAGGACATGTCTCTTATTTTTCATCTATTCTACAATTTTCTACTTCTTAGCTTGTCCAAATTCACTTTTAAAAATGCCATTAAAGTTTTGATGGTTATAAATTTGAATTTGGAGCCCATTATACAGAGTGAAGTAAGCCAGAAAGAAAAACAACAATACAGTATACTAATGCATATATATGGAATCTGAAAGATGGTAACGATAACCCTATATGCGAGACAGAATAAGAGACACAGATGCATGGAACAATTTTATGGACTCTGAGGGAGAAGGTGAGGTGGGACGTTCTGGGAGAATGGCATTGAGACATGTGTATTGTCATATGTGAAACAGAGCACCATTCCATGTTCGATGCATGTGACAAGGGCTCAGGGCCGGGGCAATGGGATGATCCAGAAGGATGAGAGGGGGAGGGAGGTGGGTGGGGGGTTCGGGAAGGGGAACACATGTAAACCCATAGCTGATTCTTGTCAATGTATGGCAAAAACTATTACAATACAATATTGTAAAGTAATTAGCCCCCAACTAAAATAAATAAATTTATAAAAAAAAAAAAAAAAAGAAAGCAAAAAAAAATAAATAAATAAAATAAAAAAAAAAAAAAAAAAAAAAATTTGAATTTGTAGGTTACCTAGCAAAAAACTAACATATTGCATTTAAATAAAATAGTAATCTTTGTATGTACGATCATAGCATATTCCTCTATTTCATCAGTGAAGATATATACATGCACTTACATGCACATACATTGCTATTATAGAGACTATTCTATATTCATACCTCAATTTTTATGGAGAAGAAGCTATGACACACACATAGCAGAGTCCATGCTCTCATAGAATTTTCATTTTGGAAAGTGGAAACAGAGAGTGAGCAGGTAAACCAAGGTGTAAGAAAGTTTTACATAATGATAAATACAATGAAAGAAATTAAAACACAGTGTGTGATAATGTCTTTTGGTTTGGGTGCATGCCATTTCAATCAGTAACCTTTTTGAAAAGTTAAGATTTTTAAGATGAGATGTGAATGACAAGAAATAGTAAGACAAGCAGATTTGACAGAAAAACATCACAGGCTAGGAGAATAGCTACTAATTGGCTCTAAGGCAGGTATAATTTTGAACCGTGTAATGGACAATAAGAAGGTCAAAGGAGTTAGAGTGAATGTAAGAGAGCACAGTTTCAAATATGGACTGACCGGTAGACACAGCAAGAACATGTGTATCCTTCTTGAAAAGTGAAATGCTCTGACATGTTTATAACCTTCATAAATAGTTTAAGGAGGGAGAAAGAGAGAAAATAGACTATGGAGGGACAAGAATGGAAATAAGAAATAGCTACTGTGGAACAATAGGCAACAGATTATGGTGACTGGACTAAGATGCTTTGGGGAGAGGCTGCAAGAAGTGCCCACATTTGGAATGTATTGTATAGATGAAACCAACAGGATTTACTGGAGTCAATTAGCAAAAAGAGAAAACAATGTCTATTATTTGTTGTACTATAAATGGTAGCAGCACAGCATATTTAAGCTACTAGAGAATAAATATGTGTTTGTATGCACATGTGAGTTCTCCTTTTCAGCATAAATACATATCTGTAGACTCACACATCTACACATGTCAAACATACCTTTCGAAGTGTAAGGATAATTCAATATAGCCTTGGGATAATGGAAAACCAGTCTTGTTTGCGTGCTTGTTTATTGTGAAATAATAAACATAGCTGTTTACTTACAGCCTTTGCTGATGCCTTGTTTTTCTCTTTTACACATTTCAGTATTTTTGGAATTTTAGGCAGCATTAAAAAGTCTCCATGTCAGAAACAAAACAAGCAAAGATAAACAAATAAAAAACACCTGTTGGAGTGTCCAGACAGGGGAGTTTCCATGATGGCTGATGTTTGGAAAAAGGAGGAGCGAACATAATGCAAATACATCCAAACCACTACTAGTGTGGGCATTAAACTAGGCTGCTAACATGATCTTTTAAGAAGGTCGTGTGTGCATGCTCAGTCGTTCAGTCATGTTCAACTCTTTGTGACCCCCTGGACCATAGCCCAGCAGGCTCCTTTGTTCATGGAATTTTCCAGCCAAGAATACTGGAGCAGGTTGCCATTTCCTCCTCCAGGGGATCTTCCCGACCCAGGGATCGAACCCAAGTCTCCTGCATCTCCTGCATTGGCAAGCGAATTCTTTACCACTGTGCCACCTGGGAAACCCTTTTAAGAAGGTCATTTGGTCTAAAATTTGTGCAAAACTCAAGGCCCTGCCCCTGATGACTACATCTCATCAGCTGTATGGTCTTTGCTTAGGCTTCCCAGTTGAAACTTTCTTTTTTGGGACCTTATATTGGTTCCATATGGACTCCTCCAAGTCAGAGGTCATGTCTGAAGTTTGCAAAACCTCCCTCCCCATTTAACACTGTAGTTAATTGGGAAAACAAAGAGTAAATTTTAAATACAATATAATCAAATAACAAATGCTGGAGAGGGTATGGAGAAAAGAGAACCCTCCTACACTGTTGGGGGGAGTGTAAGTGCAGTCACTATAGAAAACAGTATAGAGATTCCCCCAAAAGAGAAAAATTGAATTATCATATGATCCAGCAAGCCCACTCTTGGGCATCTATCTGGACAAAACTACAAGTCAAAAAGATACATGTACCCCTTTGTTCATACCAGCACTATCCACAATAGCCAAGATGTGGAAATAAACTAATGCCCATTAACAGATGAATGGATGAAGATGTGGTATAGGTATATGATGGACTACTACACAGCCATGTAAAAGAATGAATTAATAATTAAGTATAATTACAATATTTAATTATGATATAAATAACTATAATTAATTATATTATATTGAATACAACTAGTATATATTTATTGATTTAATTACATACTTGATTTAATATTAATAGTTAATTATAATTATCACGTGCTGTGCTTAGTTGCTCAGTTGTGTCTGACTCTTTGCGACCCCATGGACTTAATTAACAATTAATTGATTCATTCATTCTTTTTATGTCTGAGTAGTATCCACTGTATATATGGGCCATATCTTCATCTGTTCATCTGTTAATGGATATTTAGGTTACTCCCATGTCTTGGCCATTGTGAGTAGTGCTGATATGAACATGGGGTGCACATATCTTTTTGACTTGTACTTTTGTCCAGATAGGCGCCCAGGAGTGGGATTGCTGGAGCATATGGTAACTCAATTTTTTTTTTAAGAACTACTATACTGTTTTCTATAGTGGCTACACTAACTACATTCCCACCAACAGTGTAGGAGGGTTCTCTTTTCTCCATACCCTCTCCAGCATTTGTTATTTGATCATATTGTATTTAAAATTTACTCTTTATTTTCCCAATTAACTACAGTGTTAAATGGGGAGAGGAGTTTTTGAAAACTTGGGACAGGACCTCTGACTTGCAGGACTCCATATTGAACCAATATGAGGTCCCAAAAAAGAAAATTTCAACTGGGAAACCTAAGCAAGGACCATACAGCAGGGACAAGGACCTTGAGTTTTGTACAAATTTTAGACCAACTAACCTTCTTAAAAGGGTGGTTTTAGGAAGATGGGGCCTTCACTGATGGCTCAGATGGTAAAGAATCTGCCTGCAATGCAGGGGACTGGGTTTGATCCCTGGGTCAGGAAGATCCCCTGGAGTAGGGAATGGCTACCCACTCCATTATTCTTGCCTGGAGAATTCTATGGACAGAGGAGCCTGGTTGAACTACACAGTTCATGGGGTCACAAAGAGTTGAACATGACTGAATGACTAACACTGTCACTTTTGGAGACAAGAGTTCAATCCCTGGGTCAGGAAGATCCCCTGGAGAAGGGAGGTGGCAACCCATCCAGTGTTCTTGCCTGAAAAGTACCATGGACAGAGGAGCCTGGTGGGCTACAGTGCAAAGGGTCGCAAAGAGTTGGATATGACTGAGCAGCCAAGCACAAGTACACAACAGGAACATGGATGGAAACAGAGATCATCATACCAAGTGAAGTAAGTCAGAAAGAGAAAGAAGAATACCATAGGATATCACATATCTGTGGAATCTAAACTATAACACAAAGGAACCTACTTACAAAATAGAAACAGACTCACAGACATAGAGAACAGACTTCTGGTTGCCAAGGAAGAGAGAAGGAGGAGGAGGGATAAACTAGGAGTTTGGGGTTAGCAAATCAAACCATTACATACAGAATGAATAAACAACAAGGTCTTACTGTATAGCAGAGGAAATTATATTCAATATTCTGAGATAAGTCATAATGGAAAAGAATATAAAAATGAATATATATATATGTATAACTGAGTCACTTTGCTATATAGAGGAAATCAATACAACATTGTAAACCAACTATAATTCAATAAAAATAAATAAGTGAATAATTAAATAAATACAGTCTGATATATATCTCATAAATTACTTCACAGAAAGACAATTTAAAATAGCATTTGACAAGTAAAGCTACATTCTTCATTTTTCTATTAAAAGATATACTCTCCACTATGAGTCAATATACTTTCCACTCCATGAGTATTTCATTTTTATCAGAAAACTTCTGACTTTAAGGAGGAATGAATTTTGGTGTCAAGCTATAAGCTCTCCCAAGATGGTGAAGTGTGTTCACAGCATATATTTTCGTAGGACCCTCCTCAAGGCCCCCATGACCTCTTTATTCCTCAGGCTGTAGATGAGGGGGTTCAGGGCTGGGGTGACAATTGTGTAGAAGACAGAGATGATGTTGTCCTGCTTGGGGCTGTGGAGGGAACTGGGCAGAACATACATGAATGTGGCAGCTCCATAGAACATCCCGACCACAGTCAAGTGGGAAGAGCAGGTGACCAGGGCTTTCTGCCTCCCTTCATTTGAGGGCATGTGGAGCACAGTAGATAGGATTAGTGTGTAGGAGGCAAGAATAGCAACAAGAGGTGGAATCAGGAAGGTCACACCAGTCACATACAACATGAGTTCATATCTAGAGGCATCTTCACAGGCCAACTTCAGTACAGGTGGAATCTCACAGAATAGGTGGTTGATTTTCCGGGACATGCAGAAAGGGAAGTGCATGGTATACAGGGTATGACATAAAGCATTCAAGGATGCCAGGACCCAGGGTGTGGCCATCATGAGCCAGCAGACCCTCGGCCTCATGAGGACCATGTAGTTCAGAGGATGACAAATGGCCACATACCTGTCATAGGCCATGAAGGCCAGTAGGAGGTCCTCTGCACCACCCACTGTCAGTGCCAGGAACATCTGAAGGACACAGCCCCCAAAAGAGATGGTGTTTTCACTGAGCAGAAAATCCATGATGGCCTTGGGAGTGACAACAGATGTGAAGAGGAGGTCCATGAGAGAGAGCTGCCTGAGCAGGAGGTACATGGGCACGTGGAGCCAGGCATCCATTGTGATGACCAGAAGCAGCAGGCCATTGCTGGTGAGGGCCAGCGTGTACAGGACTGAGACTGTGGCACAGAGCAACCCAGGAGACCCACTGTTATTCAGAATCCCCATCAATATGAAGCCACTTCCCAGGGTGGAGTTCCAGTGCTCCATTCTGTGTTGTTTCTTCAGTTGCCTAGAACCAAGTAGATTCTTGGTGAATTTTTGTTGTGATTGCTCCATAGTTTTGTAACATCAGAGGCCCTGTAGGATGGCCAATCCAATGGTAACTGATTTTTCCTCTTGATCTCTCAATTTCTGACTCTTTATATCTTGATAAAAAGAACCCATCTAGTTGGAGAATAAGCATCACAGTAACAGCTAACAGTAAGAGGTCACTACATGAGAATATTATTCAGGATCTAAAACCTAAATATGTATCTCCCCAGAAAGATCAAATCACCTCTCTCAAAACAATAAAGCAATATTCTGACATCCATGCTTCTGATTTTTCTGGTACTTAGGTTTTAAGTATAATGTTTAACCAAATGATTTACATACCCAGTCAGTGTTCTGCATAGGCCTATTTTGAAAATGTAATACTAAAACAGGTACAGAAATGTGATTTCGATAAAGCACCTCAGTATACTTCCCAAAATAACTTATGTTCACTTTGCTTACAGCATTCAAAACTAGTCACAGCCTCATTAGAAGAGATAAAGTATGTCCAACTTAGGTCAGTGGTCCAGGCTTTCAGGGAAGGGATTATAGACTGTCTGAGACTAGAGATTGGTGAGTTTGAGGTACTGTCACTATTAGAGCTAAACCTTTAGGATCAATGCAAAACAAGGGGTTATTTTTTTTAAACAAGTTATGATAAAATGTCAGCCTGAGATTATTGAGAAATATGATAAAAAAAAAATAAGGACCTATTCAGGAAATCCAGATTGTTTGTTTGGGGCAGAAGTGGTAAAAGATATAGGAAGCAAAAGAGTTTGTGCTGTATATTGTAATCAGGCTCAATAATCCTAGCTTCTTCACCTTATCCAGATCCCCTTCTCCCTCATGCAGGGCCAGGGTATCCACACACCACTGAGGAGCCACAAAGAGGTGGAAGATGAGTTCCTGTTCTGGAAGCTGCTCTTGGGGTGTGGTACCCAATCTCAGGGAGAAAATCTAAGAGACAGGGATCTGAGGTTAACAGAAATCGGCCTCGTGCACCTTAGGAACTGCGCAGATAAATCCAACTCTGAACATAAGAATCTGTAAGTGAAACATATTTCTCTAAGTCATTTCCCTCTACTGAGTCATAGATTTGACATTTACTGGTTTCTATTAGTCCATATGGGGTTTATAGGATTTTAATGCTAAAAACGTGTTAGAGCATGTGATAGACCTATCAGTTGCTTTTTAAAGTTCCTTTGGAGGCATTTATTATAATCTAAGTGTAAACACTTTTATCAGAAGCCAGAAAAAGTACATGGGGTCTGAAAATAGGTCCTGATGCTTCCACCAGGAGGTAGACACCCTGGCCTGGGGTGTAGCATAGAATCTTCCATCAGTCCTCACTGATTCCTCTTCATGTTTAGAAAACCAATAGAGGGAGTTGGGATGAGGTATAGAGCCCAAGCACCAGAGATTCTAGAAGACAGAGTAGCTGAAGTTCCTAGGTCTGCACTGGGCTTCATCTTTTAAGAGGCTGCACATATCCCTGAAAGTAAGACAATATTCTTACCTCAGGTGGTTGAGAAACCCAGCTGCTTGACCACACAGACTACCCAGGGGATTGTTTGAGGGTCAAGGAAGATCCAGTAGAAAAGGAGAAGGAGGGGGACTTCCCTGGTGGTCCAGTGGTTAAGACTCTGCACTTCTACTGCAGGGAGCAAGGGTTCAAACCCTGGTCTGGGAACCAAGATCCTACATTCTGTACCGTGCAGCCAAAAGAGCTGAATAAATAAAATAATGTAAAATAAATGTTTTATGAAGAGAAGGAAGATAAGACCTTTCCAGCAGTATTCAATTTGTAAAATTTTTGCTAAGTTGGGTTAGAAGTCTAAGGAGTCTGACCAAGAGAAGTATAGAACTCCTGTGCCTTCAGTTCCTCTGCAGATGTGCTCTGGAAATGTGGCACTTACAGAGAGAGAGCTAATTGAGTCCTTGGGCCTTGGAAGTTTCTGTGGAACAAGAATATGGCTTACCTCTTCTCAAGCCTGTAGAGAATTAGGAGAAACTGCTTCTGTCACACAGCTCCTCAAGTAAGAGGCTCATCTAGCTATGGTGCATTTGTCAGACAAAGTTCATGGGTACTGATGCTACTCTTGCTGGGGAAAAATGAAAGCAGTGGGAATCTGGAGGACGTAGATATTAGAAGGGCTGCTCAAAGGAGACCCAGCAATGACTGATCTCACTGTCCCTGAGGCCAATACCAAGCCAGGGCCTGTCCTGGGGGAGGCTGCCCAGTTTCCTCATCCCATAACCCCACCCCCTCTATTCTACCCCTGTGTTTAGAGGGATGTAGCCTTAGTCTCAGCTGAAATGGTCTCCCCTAGAAATGCTGGTCGTAGAAACAGGATGGTAATGAATCCCTTTGGGCCTGTTTCCTGGTCCTGTATCCCTGCACTCTTCTCTTACTAAATGAGCTTGGAGGCCCTGGATTTCTACATCACGTAAGGGAGGCACCGATGGCCCGTTTCCAAATTACTGACAGAACTGAGGAGGAAGCAAAGGTCCCTTCCATGGTCAGCCAGCCCTCTACCCCAGATTTAAGGTGGATTTTAGGGCATCTGTGGAATGTTGCTTCTCACCTCCATAACCCTGGCCTCTCTTATCATCCTCTTAGACTGGACTATTTAATTCAATATGACTGTGCTCTGTGAAGTCTGTAATTTCCAGGTCTTCCCTTCATTGACCTTTGTGTGAAAGTCGCTCAGTCGTGTCTGACTCTTTGTGACCCAAGGCTGGGGGAATTGCAATCCAAACCAGAATTCTCCAGGCCAGAATATTGGAGAAGGTAGCTGTTCCCTTCTCCAGGGGATCTTCCCAACCTAGGATTTGAACCCAGGTCTCCTGCATTGTAGGTGCATTCTTTACCATCGGAGCCATCTCTGGCAATTTGTTGCATCCTCTACATAAGTATGTGTGTGTGGTGTTATTATTGTCTGCCACCAGTAACATCTGAAGAGAAAGTATGCAAATCTGTGAATACTGGGCAGGAACAATAAAAAGAAATACAGTACTGAAGTTGGAGAATGTTAGTGTTAATGAGAATCTTTTAAATGCTCTCAGAGAAAAATGACAGATTTCCCACTGACAAAGACAGATACAGATAGAAGATAGTGGAGTTTCACTGACAGTAATCAGACAAGAGAGAAACACCTTCAAAAGCAATGAGGGAACATAACTGCTTCCACTTAGAGTTCTCTTTATGCATAGATAAATATCACTAGAGAGTGAAAACAAATTACAAAATTCTTGACAAAAATCAAAAGATGGCGGGGGAATTTTTCTATTGGTACTTAAAGAAGGCTGTCGAACTAGAATATTAAAAGCTTCATATATATTTATCTCCAATTATTATTTCCCACATCTTTTCATTTTTATTAAGGTACAATTTTCATACAGGAAAGTTCACCATTTTTAGTACATATTTTTCAGGTTTTGACAAATATATATAGTATATAACCACCACCAAAATCAAGATAGAGAAGTTGTATTGACTCTCCAAATTCTCTGTTGCCCTTTGGTATTCATATCCCACCCTCACCCAAACTCTTGCCAACTCGCTGATCTGTTTACTGTTGCTCCTATTTTCGTGTTTTTCTGCATGTTATATGAATGGTTTCAGATATTTTGAATCTAGCTCCTTTTACTTAACATAATATGTATGAGATTAATCCAAATTCTGCTATTAGTCATCTGTTACCCTTTTTAGCTGAGCAGTGTTCAGTTGTGTGGGTGTATTATAATTTGTTTATCCATTCACCAGTTAAAGGACATTTGTGTTGTTTCCAGTTTCTGTTGTTTCTGAAAAAAGCCATTCTAAATATCCACATATGGGTTTTTGAGTAAACATAAGTTGCTATTCACTTGGGTAAGTACCTTGTAGCGAACTTGCTCAGTTATAATAAGTGTATTAAGTTGATAAAGAACTGTTTTCCATTGTGACTAACCCATTTTCATTCCCAATTTTATTCTCATTTTGCATTCTGTTAAGTGATAAAATATAGAGTCTTTAAATTCTGGTTAAAAGTGAAGAAAAGTGCTTACTTTGGCAGCATATATACTGAAATTGGAATGATACAGAAAAGATTAGTGTGGCCCCTAGCAAGGATGACAAAAGATTCATGAAGTGTTCGAAATTTTTGTTCATTGCAATACTATTCACAACTGCCAGGACATGGAAGCAACCTACATGTCCATTGACAGATAATGGATAAAGAAGGTGTAGTACATATATACTAATACAATGAAATATTAGCCATACACAGGAATTTGAATCAGTTCTAGTGAGACGGATGAACCTAGAGCCTGTTATACAGAGTGAAGTAAGTCAGAAAGAGAAAAACAAATGTTGTATATGAACACATATATATGGTATCTAGAAAAATGGTACCAATGAACCTATTAATATTTGTAGGGCAGTAATAGAGATGCAGACAAAGAGCACAGCAGGGGAAGGAGAGGGTAGGACGAATTGAGAGAGTAGTATTGTAACATACATTACCACAGGTAAAAGAGACAGCCAGTGGGAATTTGCTGTATGACACAGGGAGTTCAGTCCAGTGCTCTGTGACAACCTAGAGGGATGGGATGGGGTGGCAGGTGGGAGTTTCAAGAGGGAAGGGACATATGTAAATCTATGGCTGACTCATGCTGATGTATGGCAGAAATCAACACAATATTGTAAAGCAATCATCCTGGTATTACAATTTAAAGAAAAAAGAAGAGTTTGGGGTAATGAGCAGGGTCATCTAAGCAAGTAAACAAGGATGTGCAATTCAAGACAGAAAGTCATTTGGGGACACACACACATACACACATACACAGAGTTGGAAACTGAAAATTAATGAATTAAATCCTGACTATCTAGTAATTCTGGAAATATTCTTAAAATTGTTTAAAGTCTTTCTGAGATATATGGATTATAAGATTTATTGTATCTTCTATGGAATGTAGCTGTTAATCTCTATGCCCTTTTAGGCTCATTGGTAATCATTAGTAATGGTATTAAAATTCACATTTTATAAAATATATAAACAGTCATTTCTTTGTCAGACAGATGAGTCATACACCTCTGTCACTGTTTGACAAGCACTACTTTAGTTGAGGGATTGAGCGAGGACAGCCTCATTATGGAGGCGTGAATCATGAATGGCAGAAAAGGATCAGAAGCTATAGGCACAGTTAAGTCTTTCAAGACTATTTGCTCTGAGAAATGCTCTGAGAAATGGAAGGGTGAGCTTCTTTAAGATGGGAGATACTGGAGCATGTGTTTAACCTGTGGTAAATGTTCTTGTAAGGAGGGAGATGATGCAGGAAATTCCAAGACCAATATCTTTGAGAAGTGAGAGCGCCTGGCTGAACAGTACTAATGGAGGATCTGGCCACTGATGGCCTCTTTTTTATTTGACAATGGGATATTAATCATAAAAAAAGCAATTCTACCATTTATATAGCAATGTTGATGGACCTAGAGTATATGATGGACTCTTTTGAAAGAAAAAAACACTATGTGCAGATGGGCTGGTAAGTGTGGTACTGGAAGATGAGGGAGTCCTGTATGACACCTTCTCTTTTCTCAATGATGCAAAGTCATAAGCTAAGAGTCAAAGGCATTTTTTAAAAGAATAACAAACAGATTTATTCGGGTAGGGCAATAGGATACTATGTCCCTGGAATTTAAGACTGAGTATTGCAAAAAGACATAATTTCCAAATTAACGTATGAGTTACACGCAATTGAAATTAATATACTAATAGGATTTTTTAGACATTTAGCAGATGACTCAAAAGTTCATCAGGAGGAATAAACAGATGATAAAACTTTAAGAAATATGAGAAAATATGGGAAAGGATACCTCTTACAAAACACAGGAGCTAGAGAACATATCCAGAAATACTCCCTACTGCTCTACTTCTAAGAAGACAGTTTGTAGTCAAGTGATTGTAAATAATAATGAGAAGATCCATGATAGGAGAGAGTTATTAAGGAAGCTAAAAGTAAAATCAGCTATTTAGAAACATATTAACTTAAAGTTTCACCATCCATCATGTACCAAAAAAATTAATTGCAGAGATATTAAAGCTAAAGTCACTTGTGAGATTATTAAACAGATCTAAGAGAAATATGCAAATTTCTCTGAACAAAAAATGAGAATTATAATGGCACAATTGCCTTAAAAATACAAAGGAAAATATGAATATATGAAACTACATAAATATTGTAGCACTTCTCAATCCAACATATTCCACTAGATATCTAGGTAATAAACTAAAAATAAATGTTGGAACATGAATAACTGTCAAATTGTTGGGGGCTTTTGTCTATAAAGAGCTAAAATAAAGAGTTAAAATAAAACCAAGTAAGTAATATAAATGAAAACATCTGTTACATTTTCATTGATATGTTTAATAAATTAGCAAAGAGAGTTCATATGATGAGACAGCCCTAGAAAGAGTACAGTGGGGCAGGCACTCCCACATAATGCTAGCCAGTATGCAAACAGTTTCTAACTTTCTCATAAGCAGTCACCTCTGGCTCTTTGTAACAAGAATTAAAAATTTTTTTTGCCTACATCCATTAATTTCACTTCTAGAAATTTGACCTACCATAAAATCATACATTCATGTAAGAAAATTTGGGGGAACAAAATTAAGTGTAAGCAAATCCCTGAATACATTATATAGGATTCAAATTATGATACTACATAGTCATTTATATTGATCTTTTATCAAGACTATTTACTAGTTATTCATATAACAGCTAGCAAATATTAAGCACTATTTGCCAGGCTCTGGTCTAAGTGTGTAATTATCTTATTCAAGTCCCTACAAAACATCATGAGGTTATCATAAATCCCATTATTATCATCACTTTTCAGATGAGCAAACTGAGCCACAAATGGTTCAATTTAATGTTCACAGATGATAAAGTGACAGTAGAGATTACACTCAGCACTCTGACCCCCTCCCTCCCTCCTCCTCTTCTCTCCACCCCTACACTAAGTGTCTCCTCTTCACAAGAAGAAGCTTCACCAAATTTTAAACGACAATTAAGCAAGACCTTAACCAACATGTACAGAACTATTCAGTAAATTGCGTGTATGAATCACCTAAAAAAGTGAATGCCAAACTTGAGAGTCCCTTAGACAGCAAGGGGATCCAACCAGTCCATCCTAAAGGAAGTAAGTCCTGAATATTCATTGGAAGGACTGATGCCGAAGCTGAAGCTCCAATACCTTGGCCACCTGATGAACTGACTCATTTGAAAAGACCCGTGATGCTGGGAAAGATTGAAAGCAGGAGGAGAAGGGGACGACAGAGGATGAGATGGTTGGATGGCATCACCAACTCAATGGACATGAGTTTGAGTAAACTCCAGGAGTTGCTGATGGACAGGGAGGTCTGGTGTGCTGCAGTTCATGGGGTCGCAAAGAGTCGGACACAACTGAGTGACTGAACTGAACTGAAACTTTATAGGTGATTTTTGCTTCTTTCTAAATTTTCTGTTTTTATAATGAACTTGGATTATAGTTTCATAGATTAACTTTTGCCTTTGCATTATGGTTGATCTTAATAGATTAAGTAATTTAAGACTGTTCTGTAAAAAATATATATATATATTTCTGAATCTTTACAAAGCCCTATCTGCAAAAATAATTCCAATGATGTGAGCAGGAGTACTTTGTCACCTCTTAACTGAATAGACTGAAGTTACCAGATTTGTCCAAAATATTCCCACACTGATAAATCAAATGACAGAAATAAGGCATATTTAAGGTAGCTAGAAAATTTTATATATATATATATATATATATAATTTTTATATATATATCCCTCCTTTCATGTGGACACAGAGATATACATATACTCACTTCACAATTGTTTTGAAAAATTTCTGTATCTATATAAACTACATATTTAGAAAATTCAAGCAATATACACAATAGATGTATCCATGGCTGTATCTCTAACCCTAATTTCAAATTGAGGAATTCCACATTCAGTTTTATTGCTTTCTATCTTTTAATTTTTAATTAAGTCACTATTAAATTTTCCCATTTGGATTCTTCCATTATCTCAACAAAAACTGTCCCTTGAAACTGAAGTAGATGCATAGACACAAACTGATTCTTCTTTCCAAATAATTATTTGAACAACAGCTATGTAACAGACAAGAACTCCAGTATATCTTCTGAGGATTCTGATTCCTGCAACAGTCTAAGAATATTGTTCAAACAAGAGAAGTCTTCTTCTGATTTTAAGAGGCTATTAGAGTTTGCTCAATCTAAATCTACTGCTATTGATCACTGATACATGATATTTATTGATTGAAACTTAGTCCCCTACCACGTCTATTTTGTAACTGTGTCAGAAGTGTGTCTGCAGATGTATTTTTGTAGGACCCTTCTCAAGGCTCCCATAACCTCTTTATTCCTCAGGCTGTAGATGAGGGGGTTCAGGGCTGGGGTGACAATCGTGTAGAAGACAGAAATAATGTTGTCCTGCTTGGGACTGTGGAGGGAACTGGGCAGAACATACATGAATGTGGCAGCTCCATAGAACATCCCGACCACAGTCAGGTGGGAAGAGCAGGTGACCAGGGCTTTCTGTCTCCCTTCATTTGAGGGCATGTGGAGCACAGTAGTAGGATTACTGAATAGGAGACAAGTATAGCAACAAAAGAGGGAATCAGAAAGGTCACACCCATCACATACACCATGAGTTCCTATATGGAAGTATCTGCACAGGCCAACTTCAACAGAGGTGGGATCTCACAGAAGAGGTGGCTGATCTCCCGGGACATGTGGAAAGAGAAGTGCATGATATACAAAATATGACCTAAAGCATTCAGGGATGCCAGGACCCAGGGTGTGGCCACCATGAGCAAACAGACCCTTGGCCTCATGAGGACCATGTAGTTCAGAGGATGACAAATGGCCACATACCTGTCATAGGCCATGAAGGCCAGTAGGAGGTCCTCTGCACCACTGAGGGTCAGTACTAGGAACACCTGAAGGGCACACCCCCCAAAGGAGATGGTGTTTTCACTGAGCAGAAAACCCACGATGGCCTTGGGAGTGACAACAGACATGAAGAGGAGGTCCATGAGAGAGAGCTGCCTGAGCAGGAGGTACATGGGCACATGGAGCCAGGCATCCATTGTGATGACCAGAAGCAGCAGGCCATTGCTGGTGAGGGTCAGTGTGTACAGGACTGTGATTGTAGCACAGAGCAGCTCAGGAGACCCACTGTCATTCAGAATCCCCATCAATATGAAGCCACTTCCCAGGGTGGAGTTCCAGTGCTCCATTCTGTGTTGTTTCTTTAGTTGCCTGGAAACAAATGGATCCTTGGTGAATTTTTGTTATGATGGTCTCATAGTTTTATACCATCAGAGATCCCATAGGATGGCCAACATGAATCCAGCGAGATGATGCCTTTCCCACTGGTAACTGATTTTTTCTCTTAATCTCTCAGTTTCTGACTCTTTTAATTGTATCTTGATAAACAAAGAACCCATCTAATTGGAGAATAAACATTAGTATAAGAACCTATCTAATTGGAAAACAAACATCACTATAAGAGCTAAACATTACTACATGAGGATTATTCAGAACATCAAACCTGAACATGTATCTCCCTAAAAAATCAAATCATCTCTTTCATAACAATAAAGAAATATTTTACTACACATGTTCCTGATTTTTTCTGGTACCTATGTTGTAAGTAGAATGTTTAATCAGTAATTTACATACCCAGTCAGTGTTATGCATAAGTCTTTTTTGATTGATTTTCTGAAACAGGCACAGAAATGTGATTTCAATAAAACACGTTATTCACATAACTTGTTATTAATATACTTCTTCACATAACTTGTTATTAATCCTACCTTCCCACTCTTGCTTAAACCCAGATCTCCATTCTCCCTTTGACAGGGCTAGGGTATCCACACTGGATTAAATGGCCACACAGAAGGAGAAGAAGAGCCCTTGATCTGGAAATGGCTCTTGGAGTGTTGTACCCAATCTCAGGGAGAAAATAGACAAGCATCTGAGAATGACAGAAATCAGTGCCACTCAGCATGGGAGTCAGACACTACTGAGCGACTGAACTGAACTGAACTGAACAGCATGGGAATTGGGTAGAAAATCCACTTTTGAACACACTGAAGCATATTTCTAAAAATCACTTTCCTCTATTGTGTCCTATATTTTGACATTTCACTAATTTCCATCAACCTCTACAAGGTCCACAGAATTTTGATGATAAAAGTTATTACAGCATATCACAGACCTTTCATCTACTCTTAAATATTCCTTTGGAGGCATTTATTGTAATGTAGGTACAAACACTTTTATCAAAGGTCAGCAAAGTCTATGGAGTTTAAAAACAGGTCCTGAGGCTTCCACCAGGAAGCAGATACCCTGGTCTGGGATATAACTTAAAATCTTACAGCAGACTGTAAGATTCACTGATTCCTCTTGATGTTTAGAAAACCAAGAATATAGGAGTTTGGGATGGGGTACAGACCAAAGCACCATAGAACTTGGAAGTCAGAGTATCTGAAGTTCATATGTCTGCACTGAGCTCCATTTCTCAACTCCACATTCCTAGAAGCTGCACACTTTCCTGAAAGTGAAACAATACACTTCTGTGGGAAGCCAGCTTCCTGGCCACACTGTCTATCCTGGAGATAGTCTGAGAGTCAAGGAAGTTCAGGTAGAAATGGAGAAGGAAGATAGGCACTTTCTAGCAATATTCAGTTAGTTTTTTGCTAAGTCAAGTTAGAAGTCTGAGGTATCTGACCAAGGTAGGTGTCAAGCTTATTCTGTTCCTTCAATTCTTCTGGAGGTCTTCTCTGGAAATGCAATAAATGCAGAAATAACATCAATACAGTCCTTGGATAGTTTCTATGAAGCAAGAAGATAGCTTTCCTGTTCTCACACCTGTGGAGACCTGTGGAGAATTATAAGAAGCTGCTTCTGTCACACAGTTCCCCAGGTAGGAGGCCCATCTAGCTCTGGAGCATTTGTCTGACTGGGTTGATGGGTACCAGTGCTCAGACTTTCATTTACTCTTGCTGGAGAATGGGAGAAAAATGAAAGCAGTGGGAATCTGGAGGAAGTAGATATTAACTAGAAAGGCTGCTCAAAGGAGACACTGCAATGTCTGACCTCACTGTCTCTGGGGCCAAAACTAAGCTAGGGCCTCTCCTGGGGGAGGCTGCTTGGTTTCCTCACCCATGACCCCACTTCCTCTACTCTATTCTACCCCTGTGTTCAGAAGGACTTGGTCTCTCAGCCAAAACGGCCTCCCCTGGAAATGTTGGTCCAGGACACAGGGTGAGAATCAATCCCTTTGGGCCTGTTTCTCGGCCTTGTATCCCTGCACTCTTCTCTCACTAAATGAGCTTGGAGGCCCTGGGTTTCTGTGTCACCTAAGGGAGGCACTGATGGTGCATTTCCAAATTACTGACTGAAATGAGCAGGAAGCAAAGGTCCCTTTCAGTCCTCTGCCACAAATTTAAGCTGGGTTTTGGGGCATCTGTAGCATGTTGCTTCCCATCTCCATCCCCCTGGCCTATTGACAAAAGATTAATCTCCAAAACAGACAATCAGTTCAGGCAGCCCAATATCAGAAAAACAAACAGCCCAATCAAAAAGTGGGCAGATGATCTAAACAGACATTTCTCCAAAGAAGGCTCACAGATGGCTAATAAATACATGAAAAAAAAATGCTCAGCATCACTTATTATTAGAGAAATGCAAACCAAAACTACAATGAGGTTATCAACTCACACCAGTCAGAATGGTGATCAAAAAAATCTACAAACAATAAATGCTAGAGAGGGTGTGGAGAAAGGGTAACCCTCTTGCACTGTTGGTGGGAATATAAATTGATACAGCCACTACAGATAACAGTATGGAGATTTCTTTTAAAAACCAGGAAAAAACCTATCATATGATCCAGCAATCCCATTACTGGGGATATACTCTGAGAAAACCACAATTCTAAAAGACATGTACCCCAATGTTTACTGTAGCACTGTTTACAATAGCCAGGACATGGAAACAACCTACATGTCCATCAATAGATGAATGGATAAAGATGGTATGGTACATATATATTAATATAATGGAATATTATCCTTAAAAAGGAATTAATTTGAGTCAGTTCTAGTGAGATGGATGAACCTAGAGCCTGTTATACAGAGTGAAGTAAGTCAGAAAGAGAAAACAAATGTTGTATATGAATCCATATATATATATATATATATATATATATATATACATAGTATCTACAGAAATGGTACTGATGAACCTATTAATATTTGTAGGGCAGCAATAGAGACACAGACATAGAGAACAGACTTGTGGACACAGAGGGGGAAGGAGAGGGTGGGACAAATTGAAAGAGTAGCACTGAAAATATACATTACCATATGTTAAGTAAATAGAAGTGCAGATCAACCCAATGCTGTGACAACCTAGACGGGGGGTGGGGGGGGGGTGGGGGGTGGGGGGGTGGGGGGGGTTCAAGTGGGAGGGGACATATGTAAATCTATGGCTGACTCATGCTGATGTATGGTAGAAACCAACAAAACATTGTAAAACAATTATGCCCCAAATAAAAATAAATTAACTAAAAAATAATCTTAAATTTCAGCCCCATATATAATTATTTTTGCCCTTGGAACAAACACTCTTTGCTGAATAAAAATCTGGAAGAAATATTTTAATTTCACACTTTGTATTCAACCTTCAAATAATATATCATATTTGCAGTTTCACAATTTTGAGTGGGTGCACAGAGGATGGAAAAGAGTGAATTTGTGCAAAAGTACCTTAATATTTCTCAATGCTCCTTAAAATCATTACATGTATAAAAAATGTTTGACTACTAGCTAATGAGAGGTATGTAAAAAACTACATTTCACATTTGTTCAGTGGCAGATATTTTAGCATTCAAAGTAATATCTGATATGCCAAACACCATTATTTTATTTTTTTTATTAGTTTATTTTCTATTTTTTAACTTTACAATATTGTATTTGTTTTGCCATACATTGACATGAATCCACCATGGGTGTACATGTTTTCCCCCTCCAGAACCCCCCTTCCACCTCCCTCCCCATCCCATCCCTCCAGGTCATCCCGGTGCACCAGCCCCAAGTACCCCGTATCATGCATTGAAACTGGACTGGCGATTTGTTTCACATATGATAATTTACATGCTTCCATGCCATTCTCCCATATCCTCCCACCCTCGCTCTCTCCCATAGAGTTCATAATACTGTTCTATTTATCTGTGTCTCTTTTGATGTCTTGCATACAGGGTTATCTTTACCAATTGACTAAATACCATATATATGTGCCAGTATACTGTATTGCAAACACCATTATTTTAAATGAATAAATATGGGCTATCCTCAAAAACCAGAATTTCGTTCTTACTGAAAGATAGTTGCTGAATCACGAAAGAGATGCCAGGATTCTTGGCCTCTAGAGGAAAGGAATTCAATCCGGGGCGAGTGACGAGGCTTGATAGCTAAGAGCTCTTGTGTAATAAAGTTTTATTAAAGCATAAAAGAGATAGAGAAAGCTTCTGACATAAACATCAGAAGGGGGCAGAAAGAGTGCCTCCTTGCTAGTCTTTAGTCAGATGTTATACAGCTACTAGTGAAGTCACTCAGTTGTGTCCAACTCTTTTGCGACCCCATGGACTGTAGCCTGCCAGGCTCCTCAGGCAAGAGTACTGGAGTGGGTTGCCATTTCCTTCTCCAGGGGATCTTCCCAGCCCAGGGATTGAACCTGGGTCTCCCGCATTGGAGGCAGACGATTTACCATCTGAGCCACCAGGGAAGCTTATATAGCTACTAGCAATCTGCTAATTAGAAAAAGGGAATGTCTCAAAACTCAGAGACTGGCACCAGGCCCCTCACCCACAACATGCATTCTGAGATAATAATGACACAAGCGGAGTTGTCCCCTGCCAGAAAATGAGTGCCATGAATCTTGAAGAAAGGCAGGCTTCCAAGCAAATACAGTCTCATTATCATAGCTAAAGAGAACATTTGCATGAGTAAAACATACTAGTTTGTCAAGTCGGTTCTAAGTCTTAAGCAGAACCAACTTGAAGACTGAGCCTAGGGTTCATTAACATAGTTCATTAACATAGCTTAAGACAAACATTTCCATAAGAAAAACACACCCCTGAGCTCAAGGTTTGAGAAAAGCTAAGCTCAGGTGGAACATGGTGTCTTCATGGCAACACCGAATTTTAAAAGCAACCTCTTTTAAAATTTGTATAGAGAAGGGAAAATCTAACACCTATAGTTTGTTGCCTCCTGCTGCTTAAGAGACAGATAAAAAACGTCTGACACTTGAAGCCTATTTCCTCCCTTTGGAGACCCCTGGCCTTCCTGCCTGTCACCCTCTCATTACCAAAAATGTCAGGAGGAAGAACTAAGTAACAAATGAGCCTAGATTTGGGAGTATAATTATCATGTTTCCTCTTAAGGTTTTGAATTTTTTATATTAAAAAATCTTACTTTATGTCTCAAACTGGACATAGAACGACAGACAGGTTCCAAATCGTAAAAGGCGTACATCAAGGCTTATATTGTCACCCTGTTTATTTAACTGATATGCACAGCTCAGTTCAGATGATCAGTCATGTCCAACTCTTTGCGACCCCATGGATGGCAGCATGGCAAGCCTCCTTGTCCATCACAAACTCCCCCAGACTTTACTCAAGTCCATTGAGTCGATGATGCCATCTCATCCTCTGTCGCCCCTTCTCCTCCCACTTTCAATCTTTCCCAGCATCAGGGTCTTTTCAAATGAGTCAGTTCTTCACATCAGATGGCCGAAGTACTGGAGTTTCAGCTTCAACATCAGTCCTTCTGATGAATATTCAGGACTTATTTCCTTTAGGATGGACTGGTTGGATCTCCTTGCAGTCCAAGGGACTCTCGAGAGTCTTCTCCCACACCACAGCTCAAAAGCATCAATTCTTTGGTGCTTTTCTTTATAGTCCAACTCTCACATCGATACATGACTACTGGAAAACCATAGCTTTGACTAGACAGATCTTTCTTGGCAAAGTAATGACTCAGTTTTTTAATATGCTGACTAGGTTGGTCATAACTTTTCTTCCAAGGAGTAAGCATCTTTTACTTTTATGGCTGCAGTCACCATCTGCAGTGATTTTGGAGCACAAAAAAATAAAGTCTTTCCCTGTTTCCATTGTTTCCCCATCTATTTGCCATGAAGTGATGGGACCAGATGCCACGATCTTAGTTTTCTGAATGTTGAGCTTTAGGCCAACTTTTTCACTCTCCTCTTTCACTTTCATCAAGAGGCTCTTTAGTTCTTTGTTTTAGGCCATAAGGGTGGTGTCATCTGCATATTTGAGGTTATTGATATTTCTCCTAGTAATCTTGATTCCAGCTTGTGCTTCTTCCAGCCCAGTGTTTCTCATGATGTATTCTGCATATAAGTTAAATAAGCAGGGTGACAATATACAGTCTTGACGTACTTCTTTTCCTATTTGGAACCAGTCTGTTGTTCCATGTCCAGTTCTAACTGTTGCTTCCTGACCTGCATACAGATTTCTCAGGAGGCAGGTCAGGTAGTCTGGTATTCCCATCTCTTTAAGAATTTTTCACAGTTTGTTGTGATCCACACAGTCAATAAAGCAGAAGTAGATGTTTTTCTGGAACTCCCTTGCTTTTTCGAGGATCCAGCGGATGTTGGCAATTTGCTCTCTGATTCCTCTGCCTTTTCTAAATCCAGCTTGAACATCTGTAAATCCAGGGTTCACGTACTGTTGAAGCCGGGCATGGAAAATTTTCAGCATTACTTTGCTAGTATGTAAGATGAGTGCAATTGTGCGGTAGTTTGAGCATTCTTTGGCATTGCCTTTCTTTGGGATTGGAATGAAAACTGACTTTTTTCAGTCCTGTGGCCGCTGCTGAGTTTTCCAAATTTGCTGACATATTGAGTGCAGCACTTTCACAGTATCATCTTTTAGGATTTGAAATAGCTCAAATGGAATTCCATCACCTCCACTAGCTTTGTTTGCAGTGATGCTTCCTAAGGCCCACTTGACTTTGCATTCCAGGATGTCTGGCCCTAGGTGAGTGATCACACCGTCGTGATTATCTGGGTCGTGAAGATCTTTTCTGTGTAGTTCTTCTGTGTATTCTTGCCACCTCTTCTCAATATCTTCTGATTCTGTTAGGTCCATACCGTTTCTGTCCTTTATTGTGCCCATCTTCGCATGACATGTTCCCTTGGTATTGTTGTAGCCATGTGTTCCAGGAAACAAATTCACTCAGAAGGATAATGCAGATAGTGGAGGGCAGTTTATTATACCAGCAGGCACAAGGCAGAGTCTCCTCTTACCCAAGGACCCCAACCAGTTTTTGTGAAAACCTTATGTACCCTAAGTGTACGTGCTCAAACCCACCTCTCCAAATTCTCTGAAACTAGTCTGAACAAAGGAAAAGAAAAATACAATCAAAGTTAACCCGTGATTCGTATACCTTAAACCCATGATTCATATGCCTTAAGCCTAGGTAGTTAACAGTAGACAATTATCAATAGGCCTGTGATCATACCCTAATAAGCATAATAGAATTTATGATTCTATTCGGTTACACAGATAATTAGGGTATTTTTTTAGCAATGGAAAGTCTAGATACGAGCCCTGGGACTTTTCCATCCGGGGGGGTCTGATTTTCCAGTTTGTATGTCGTTTCCATAGATACAGGGCATATAGTTCAAAGTCCACAGTCCAGCCCAAGATGGACTCCTGCTTTCAAGATGGAACCTGTTTTGTCTGTTTCCTCCTTCAGTATCTCTGATTTGCTTGAAGAGATCTCTAGTCTTTCCCATTCTATTGTTTCCCTCTATTTCTTTGCATTGATCCCTGAGGAAGGATTTCTTATCTCTCCTTGCTATTTGGAACTCTGCATTCAAATGCGTATATCTTTCCTTTTCTCCTTTGCCTTTCTCTTTTCTTCTTTTCACAGCTATTTGTAAGGCCTCCTCAGAAAACCATTTTGTCTTTTTGCACTTCTTTTTCTTGGGGATGATCTTGATCCCTGCCTCTTGTACAATGTTACAAGCCTCCATCCATATTTCTTCAGACACTGTCTATCAGATCTAATCCCTTGAATCTATTTGTCACTTTCACTGTATAATCATAAGGGATTTGATTTAGGTCTAGTGGTTTTCCCTACTTTATTCAACTTAAGTCTGAATTTGGCAATAAGGAGTTCATGATCTGAGCCACAGTCAGATCCCTGTCTTGCTTTTGCTGACTGTATAGAGCTTCTCCATCTTTGGCTGCAAAGAATATAATCAATATGATTTCGTTGTTGACCATCTGGTGATGTCCACGTGTAGAGTCTTCTCTTGTGTTGTTAGAAGACAGCGCTTCCTATGACCAGTGCATTCTCCTGGCAAAACTTTATTAGCCTTTGTCCTGCTTCATTCTGTACTCCAAGGACAAATTTGCCTCTTACTCCAGGTATTTCTTGACTTCCTACTTTTACATTCCAGTCCCCTATAATGAAAAGGACATCTTTTATGGATGTTAGTTCTAGAAGGTCTTGTAGGTCTTCATAGAACCGTTCAACTTCAGCTTCTTCAGCATTACTGGTCGGGCCATAGACTTGGATTACTGTGATACTGGTTTGCTTTGGAAACAAACAACAGAGATCATTCTGTCATTTTTGAGATTGCATCCAAGTATTGCATTTCGGACTCTTTTGTTGACTATGATGGCTACTCCATTTCTTCTAAGGGATTCTTGCCCAGAGTAGTAGATATAATGGCCGTCTGAGTTAAATTCACCCATTTCAGTCCATTTTAACTTGCTGATTCCTATGTCGACATTCACTCTTGTCATCTCCTATTCGACCACTTCCAATTTGCCTTGATTCATGGACATAACATTTCAGATTCCTATGCAATATTGCTCTTTACAGCACTGGGCTTTACTTCTGTCACCTGTCACATCCACAACTGAGTGTTGTTTTTGATCTGGCTCCATCTCTTCATTCTGTCTGGAGTTATTTCTCCACTAATCTCCAGTAGCATATTGGGCCCCTACCAACCTGCGGAGTTCACCTTTCAGTGTCCTATCTTTTTGCCTTTTCATACTGTTCACGGGGTTCTCAAGGCAAGAATACTGAAGTGGTTTGCCATTCCCTTCTCCAGTGGAACACATTTGGTCAGAAGTCTCCACCATGATCCGTCCTTCTTGAGTGTCCCTACACGGCATGGCTCATAGATTCATTGAGTTAGACAAGGCTGTGATTCATTTGATCAGATTGGTTAGTTTACTGTGAATGTGGTTTTCAGTCTGTCTGCCCTCTGATTGAGAAGGATAAGAGGCTGCCTGAGGGGGAAACCGGGTCTTGTTCTGATGGGCGGGGCCATGCTCAGTAAATCTTTAATCCAATTTTCTATTGATGGGTGAGGCTGTTTTCCCTCCCTGTTATTTACCTGGGGCCAAACTGTGGTGGAGGTAGTGAAGATAATGGTGACCTCCTTCAAAAGGTCCCATGCACGCCCTGCTACACTCAGTGCCCCCAACCCTGCAGCAGGCCACCGCCGACCCATGCCTCCACTAGAGATTCCCGGGCACTCATGGGCTAGTCTGTGTCAGTCTCTTGTGGGGTCACTGCTCCTTTCTCCTGGGTCCTGGTGCCCACAAGGTTCTGTCTGTTCCCTCCAAGAGTCTGTTTCCCCAGTCCTGTGTAAGTTCTGGTGGCTCTATGCTGAGGTTAATGGAGACCTCCTCCAAGAGTGCTTATGCCATACCCAGGTCTGCAGCACTCATAGCCCCTGCCCCTGTGGCAGGCCACTGCTGACCCATACCTCCACAGGAGACACTCAAACACAGTTCTGTCTCAGTCTCTGTAGGGTCTCTGGGTCCTGGTGTGCACAAGGTTTGTTTGAGCCCTCTGAGCATCTCTGGCGGGTATGGGGTTTGATTCTAAACGTGTTTTTGCCCCTCCTACCCTCTTGCTGGGGCTTCTCCTTTGGCTTTGGAAGTAGGGTATCTTTTCTCAGCGGCTGCTCCAGCACCGTGCTTGTATAATCACTTCCACCGTATAATCGTGAGGGCTTCCCAGATAGCTCAGTTGGTAAAGAATCTGACTGCAATGAAGGAAACTTCGGTTCAATTCCTGGGTTAGGATGATCCGCTGGAGAAGGGATAGGCTACCCACTCCAATATTCTTGGGCTTCCCTTGTGGCTCAGCTGGTAAAGAATCTCCCTGAAATGTGGGAGACCTGGGTTCAATTCCTGGGTTGAGAAGATCCCCTGGAGAAGGAAAAGGCTACCCACTCCAGTATTTTAGGCTGGAGAATTCTATTGACTGTATAGTCTATGGGGTCACAAAGATTTGGACACAACCGGTCCCATCACTTCCTGACAAATAGATGGGGAAACAATGGAAACAGTGACAGACTTTAATTTGAGGGGCTCCAAAATCATTGCACATGGCGATTGTAGTCATGAAATTAAAAGACTCTTACTCCTTGGAAGAAAAGTAATAACCAACATAGACAGAATTTTGAAAGCAGAGACATTACTTTGCCAACAAAGGTCCATCTAGGCAAAGCTGTGGTTTTACCAGTAGTCATGTATGGATGTAGAGTTGGACTATAAAGAAGGCTGAGCACCGAAGAATTGATGATTCTGACCTGTGGTGTTGGAGAAGACTCTTGAGAATCCCTTTGACAGCAAGGAGATCCAATCAGTCCATCGTAAAGGAAATCAGGCCAGAATATTCATTGGAAGGACTGATGCCGAAGCTGAAACTCCAATACTTTGGCCACCTGATGCAAAAAACTCACTCATTTGAAAAGACCCTGATGCTGGGAAAGATTGAAGGTGGGAGGAGAAGGGGACGACAGAGGACGAGGTGGTTGGATGGCATCACCAACTCAATGGATGTGAGTTTGAGTAAGCTCCAGGAGTTGGTGATGGACAGGAAAGCCTGATGTGCTGCAGTCCGTGGGGTCGCAAAGAGTCAGACATGACTGAGCGACTGAACTGAACTGACTGAACATTAAATCCCTTTTCAAAGCAGATAGGATATAAATAAAAAATTTTAAATTCACAAAAAAGATCAAGATGATGGGGGACTTTTTCTATTGGTACTTAAAGAAGGCTGTAGAAGCAGAATATTAAAAAACTTCATTCAATTATTTCCTACTTTTTTCATTTTTATTAAGGCACAAATATTCCCTCAATAAAATCTGCCTTTTTCGTATCAGTTCAGTTCAGTCACTTTTTCGTATACAATTCTGCAATTTTTGACAAATGTATATAATAGCATATGAAAAAAGTGAAAGCGTTAGTCTCGCAGTCTTGTCCAACTCTTTAACACCGTTTGGACTGTACCCCACCTGGCTCCCCAGTCCATGGGATTCTCCAGCCAAGAATACTTGAGTGGGTTGGCATGCTCTCTTCCAGGGGATCGTCCTGACACAGGAATCAATCCCACGTCTCTTGAGTCTTCTGCAGTGTGGGTGGTTTCTTTACCTGCTGAGCCATCAGGGAAACCCATAATAGAATATAACCACCACCAAAACCAAGATATAAAGTTGCCTCAACCCCACTAATTCTCTGGTGCCTTTTGATAATCATCCCATGCTCACCCAAACCCTCAGGAACTCTCTGATCTGTTTACTGTTGTTCCTATTTTTTCCCTACATGTCATACGAATGGTATCAGATACTTTGAGTATAGCTCCTTTCACTTAACATAATATGTTTTAGATTCATCCAAATTCTGCCATCTATTAATAGTCCGTTCCCATTTTTTGCTGAGTAGCTTCCAGTAGTTGTGTGGATGTATCATAGTTTCTTTATCCATTCACCAGTTAAAGGACATTTGTGTTGTTTCTGGCTACTGTTTTTAGAAACAATAACAGAAAAAGCCATTATAAACATTCATGTATAGGTTTTTGAGTGACAATAAATTGCTATTCACTTGGGTAAGTACCTTGTAGTAAACTTGCTCTGTTGTGTGGTAAGTATGTGTTTAATTTGAGAAAAACTGTCCATCTGTTTTCTGTAGTGACTGAACAATTTTTATTCTCAGTTTGCATTTTTAAGCTATAAAATATGGGTTTTTAAATTGTAATTGAAAATGAAGTGCATATTGCCTGAAACTTTAAATTTCGTGGCTTCCTAATTAGTATTTAAAGATAAAAAGAAGAGTTTTGGTGAATGAGCAGGATTATTTATGCAAGTAAAGAAGAAGGTGCAATTCAAGACAGAAAGTCATACAGGGACACACACACATACACACACTTAGGACTGGAGACTGAAAATCTTAATGATAGTTAAATCCTGTCTAGTTAGCAATTCTGGAAATATTTACAATTATTTAAAATTTTTCTGAGATATGTGTACTACAAAGATCTATTGTATCTCCCATGGAATATAGGTTTTAATCTCTAAGCCCTTTGAAGCTCATTGGTAATAACAGGTAATGATTCTAAAATTCATATTTTACAATTTTATAAAATATATAAACTATTATTTCTTTGTCAGAACAGATGAGACATATACCTCTGTCACTGTCGACATGCACAACTACAATGTGGTAGGGAGGGGAGGTGTTGTTGGCTGTGGAGTGGAGCCTGATTACAGTGACATGAATCATGAATGGTAGAAAAGGACCAGAAGGTATAGGTACAGTGAAGTCTTTTAAGACGATTTGCTTTGAGGAATGGGGTAGTACTAGACCAGTACTAGAGACACCCTCTACCCTATACTTACAAGAAGACAATATATAGCCAAGCAACTGTAAATAATAATAATAATAAATGCAAAATAAGTAAAGATTATTAGGAATGCTAACAGGAAAATCAGCTATTTAGAAAACAACTAACTTAAAGTTTCACTACCCATAATGTACTTAAATAATATCAGAGATGAAAGTTTATTAAGCAAATCTAAAGAAATGTGGCAATATTATCTGAATTAAAAATGGGAATTGTAAGGATACTATCGCCTATAAAATACAAAGGAAAAAATGAATCTATGACATTTTGTAAATGTTGTAACACTTCTCTAGCCAACATATCCTATTACATATGTAATAAACTGAAAATAAATGCTGCCACATATATAACTGCCAAATTGTCTGGGACTTTTGTCTATAAAGGGCTTCAGAAAAATCATTAGAATAAAACAAAATAAATATTATAAGTGAAAATACCCGTTACTTTTTGTTTATGTGCTTAATAAATTATCAAAGGGAGTTTACATAAGACAGCACTGGAAAGAGTACAATGAGGCAGCTGCTGCTGCTGCTGCTAAGTTGCTTCAGTCGTGTCAGACTCTGTGCAACCCCATAGACGGCAGCCTACCAGGCTCCCCCGTCCCTGGGATTCTCCAGGCAAGAACACTGGAGAAGCTTGCCATTTCCTTCTCCAATACATGAAAGACTCTCACAAAATGCCAGCCAGCATGCAAAAGGTCTCTAACTTTCTCATAAACAGTTGGCTCTTTAAAATAAGAATTTCAAATAGCTTCTTTGCTTATATTCCATTATTTACACTTCAAGAATTTGACCTCACATAAAATATACCCTTATGTAAGAAAATTTGAAGGGACAAAGTTAAATGTAAGGAAATCCCTAAATATGTTAAAGAGGATTCATATGATGCAATTATGTAGTCATTTGAAATGAAGTTTTATCAAGACTATTTACTAGGTATTCACATAACAGGAGAAGGTGAGGGTGGGATGTTCTGGGAGAATAGCATTGAAACATGTATATTATCATATGTGAAACAGAACACCATTCCAGGTTTGATGCGTGAGACAAATGCTCAGGGCTAGGGCAATGGGATGACCCAGAGGGATGGGATGGGGAGGGAGATGGGAGGGGGGTCCAGGAAGGGGAACACATGTAAACCCATGGCTGATTCATGTCAATGTATGGCAAAAACTACTACAATATTGTAAAGTAATTAGCCCCCAACTAAAATAAATAAATTTATTTAAAAAAAAAAAACTATTTGTGAGGCACAGGTCTAAGTGCATCATCATCTTATTCAAGTCACCCTAAAACGAGATCATCATGAGTCTTATTATTATCATGCTTTTCAGAGGAACAAAGTGAGAAATGAATGGTTTAATTTGTGTTCAAAGATAAACAGATGATACATGGTGAGCAGAGATTGAACTCAGCACTCTGGCCACCTACCTCCCTAAGCCCCCCAGCCCTACACTATAATGTCCTCTCTTCAAAGGAAGACACTTCACCAAATTACAAGCAATAAAAAAGCAAAACTTTAGCCAAAATGTACATAGCTATTCAGTAAACTGCACCTAGATAAGCAAAAAATGAACAGAAAACCTTATAGGAGATTTTTGCTTCTTTCTCAATTTCTGAATTTTTTGTTTTTTATAATGAACTTGGACTAGTTCCATAGATTATTAGCTTTTATATTATCATTGATCTTAATACACTGAGTAATTTAAGACAGCTTTTGAAAAGAAAATAATTCTGAGTTTTAAAAAAGCACTACCTCCCAAAATAATTTCAATTAGGTGGGCCAGGAAAGTTTGAAGTTTTTGTTATAAATCTTTCCACACAGGTAAATCAAATGATACAAATAAAGCATATCTAAATTAGCAGAAAGTGAATTATATATGGTAGCTTTCCTTTCTTGTGGATACGGACATAGACATATACTTACCACACAATTGTTTTGATGTTTCAAAACAGGTCTACATGTATGTAAATCACATTTTTAAAAACTCAAGCAAAATACACAACACATGACTTTCACTGCTATTATATTTCCAACAGTATAAAAATGGCCCATTAGCCTTTCCCACTCTCTCAACATAAGTATTCGTACAAATGTAGTCGCAAATCGATTATTCTTTCCAACTAACTGTTTGAACAACCATCTACCTAATAAACAAGAAGCCCAATATGTCTTATGAGGATATTTCTCTCTACAACTGTCTAAGAATCCGGTCAAATGAGAGCAGCTCTCCTCTGATTTAAGAGGCTACTAGAGTTTGATCAGACTTATAGAAGCTACCATGATCACAGCCACATGATACTTAGTCCCCTACCATGTCTACTTGGCAACTCTGTCAGGAGTGTGTCCACAGCATATATTTTCCCAGGATTCTCCTTAAGGCCCCCATGACCTCTTTATTCCTCAGACTGTAGATGAGGGGGTTCAGGGCTGGGGTGACAATTGTGTAGAAGACAGAGATGATGTTGTCTTGCTTGGGGCTGTGGAGGGAACTGGGCAGAACATACATGAATGTGGCAGCTCCATAGAACATCCCAACCACAGTCAAGTGGGAAGAGCAGGTGACAAGGGCTTTCTGCCTCCCTTCATTTGAGGGCATGTGGAGCACAGTAAGTATGATTACTGTGTAGGAGGCAAGGATAGCAACAAGAGGAGGAATCAAGAAGGTCACACCCATCACATATACCATGAGTTCATATCTGGAAGTATCTGCACAGGCCAACTTCAACAGAGGTGGAATCTCACAGAGCAGGTGGCTGATCTCACGGGCTTTGCAAAAGGGATAGTGCATGGTGTACATAGTATATACAATGGCACTAAAGGATGCCAAAATCCAGGATGTGGCCACCATAAGCCAGCAGACCCTTGGCCTCATAAGGACCATGTAATTTAGAGGATGACAAATGGCCACATACCTGTCATAGGCCATGAAGGCCAGTAGGAGGTCCTCTGCACCACCCACTGTCAGTGCCAGGAACATCTGAAGGGCACAGCCCCCAAAGGAGATGGTGTTTTCACTGAGCAGAAAATCCATGAAGGCCTTGGGAGTGACAACAGATGTGAAGAGGAGGTCCATGAGAGAGAGCTGCCCAAGCAGAAGGTACATGGGCACGTGGAGTCGGGCATCCATTGTGATGGCCAGGAGCAGAAGGCCATTGCTGGTGAGGGCCAGCATGTACAGGACTGTGATTGCAGCGCAGAGCAGCTCAGGAGACCCACTGTCATTCAGAATCCCCATCAATATGAAGCCACTTCCCAGGGTGAAGTTCCAGTGCTCCATTCTGTGTTGTTTCTTTAGTTGCTTAGAACCAAGTAGATTCTAGGTGAATTTTTGTTTAGATGGTTGCATATTTTGTAACATCAGAAGCCCTATAGAATGACCAATATGAGTCCAATATGGTGATTCCTTTCCCACTGGTAGCTAATTTTATTTCTTGATCTCTATTTCTGAATCTTTTAAGTATCTTGAAAAGAACCATCTGAATGGAGAACAAGCATCACATTAACAGCTAAATATTCAAAGATCACTAGATAAGAATATTATTCAGGACATCAAACCTGAACATGTATCTCTCCAGAAATTCAAATCATCTTTCTCATTACAATATATCAATACTCAGGTATCCATGCTCTTGATAATTCTTATACTTATGCTTTAGGTATAATGTTTGACTGATGATTTAAGTACCCAGTCACTGCTCTGTGTACCTATTTTGAAATGAAATTCTAAAATAAGAGCATCAATGTGATATCAATAATATACCTCATTATTTTTTTTCCATATACCGTATGTCCACATTGATTTGCAGCCCTCAAAGCTATAGACACAACCTTATTAGAAGAGCTAAAGTGTGCCTTAGTTCACTGGACCAGCCCTACACTCTCCATGTGCCAAAGAAGGAAGAGAATTTAGATCATTTAAGACTATGGAATAGTGTGCTTGAGGTAATGTCACTTTCAGAACTTAACCTTTAAAATCAAGGTAAACACAGCTGTTTCTTTTATAACATATTATAATAAATGTGACCCTGGGATTACTCAGAAATATGAAAAACATAAGGAATTGATAAGGAAGCTCAGATTGTTTGGGGGAGAATTAGGGAAAGCTGTAGGAGAAAAAAAGAGCATGTGCTGTATTTGTAATCAAGCTCATTAATCTTAGCTTCCCTCTCTTTCACCATGTTAGGCCCCCAAACTACAGAGCCAGGGTATCCACACTGCATTGAGGAGCCACAGGAGGAGGAAAAAGAGCTCCTGTTCCGGAAGTTGCTATGGGAGTCTGGGACCTATTCCTGGAGAGAAGCTTTCTAAAACAGACACATGAGGTTGACAGAAATCAGTCTTACACATCATGGAAACTGGGCAGATAAATCCATCTTTGAACATATTTTAAAAAATCTGTAAGTGAAGCATATTTCTAAAACTCACTTTCCTCTATTGTGTCATGTATTTTGACATTTCACTAGTTTCCATTGACTTCTACAAGGTCCACAGAATTTTAATAGTAAAGAGGTACTAAAGCATGTCACAGAACTATCATCTGATCTTAAATGGTCCTTCAGAGGCATATATTATAACATAGCTGCAAAAATTTTTATCAGATGCCAGCAAAGCCTGTGAGGTCTAAAGACAGATCCTGATGCTACCACCAGGAAGCAGATACCCTGGTCTGGGATGTAGCATAGAATCTTCCATCAGGCCTCACTGATTCCTCCTCATATTTAGAAAACAAAGAATAGAAGAGTTTGTGATGAGGTACAGAGCCCAAGCACCAGAGAATCTGGAAGACAGAGTAGCTGAAGTTCTTGGGATCTGCACTGGGCTCCATTTCCCAGGTCAAAATTCCTCAAGACTGCACCCTTCCCTGAAAGTGAGACAATACTCTTACCTCAGGTGGTTAAATGCCAGCTTCCTGACCACATGGACAACCCTGGGGATTGTTTGAGGGTTAAGGAAAATGCAGTAGAAAACAAGAAGGAAGATGGGACTTTTTCAGCTGTATCCAATAGGTTTGATTTTGCTAAGCTGTGTTAAAAGTCTGAGGGGTCTGACCAATGTCAGTTAGGACTCCTTCTGTTCTCAGTTTCTCTACAGGTCTGCTCTGGAAATGCAATACTTGCTGACAGAGCCAACTGAATCCTTCTGACTTGGAGAGCTTCTATGGAACAAGAGTATAGCTTTCCTGTTTTTACACCTGTGGAAATTTAAAAGAAACTGCTTCTGTCACAAAGCTCCTCAAGTAAAAGGTTCATCTATCTATTGTGCATTAGTCAGACAGAGTTCGTGGGTACTAATGCTCAGACTTTTATTTACTCTTGCTGGGGTCTGGGAGAAAAAATGAAAGCAGTGGGAATCTGGAGGAAGTAGATATTAGAAGGGCTGCTCAAAGGAGACCCTGCAATGACTGACCTCACTGTCCCTGGGGCCAACACCGAGCCAGGGCCTGTCCTGAGGGAAGCCGCTCGGTTTCCTCATCCCACGATCCCACTCCCTCTGTTATACCCCTGTGTTTAGAGGGACTTAGCCTAACCTCTCAGCTGAAATGGCCTTCCCTGGAAAGGCTGGTCCAGGAAACAGGATGGTAATGAATCCCTTTGGGCCTGTTTCCTGGCCCTGTTTCCTTGTACTCTTCTCTCACTTAATGAGCTTGGAGGCCCTGGGTTTCTATGTCACCTAAGGAAGGCAGTGATGGCCCATTTCCAAATTACTGACTGAAATGAACAGAAAGCAAAGACCCTTTCGTGGTCAATCAGTCCTCTGCCCCAGATTTAAGGTGGGTTTTGAGGCATCTGTGGGACGTTGCTTCCCACCTCCATCCCCCTGGCCTCACTTATCATCTTCTTAGCCGGGACTATTTAATTCAACATGACTGTGCTCTGTGGAGTCTGTAATTACCAAGTCTTCCCTCCATGACCTTTGGCAATCTGTTTTGTCCTGTACATGCGTATGTGTGTTTGGTGTTATATTGTGTGTCACAAGTGACATTTGAAGAGAAAGTGTGAAACTTCATAAACATTGAGCAGGGACAATAAAAAAAGTTATCCAGACAGTACTGAATATGGAGAATATCAGTGTTAACGAAAATCTTTTAAATTCTCTCAAAGAAACAAGACAGATTCCCCACTGATAAAGACAGAAGATAGTGGAGTTTTCACTGAAGTTATAGGACAAGAGGGAAATACCTTCAAAAGTGCTGAGGGAACATAACTGTCCCCACTGAGAGTTTTATGCATAGATAAAGCATCAGCAGAGAGTGACAAAAAATTACAAAAAAACTATAAGGCTTTACCATCAAAGATGCCCGAATATAATAATTTCATCAAGAAGGGAGGTGATGCCAAGGATGTATATATATTACAGGGAACAATGATGAACACAGTAATTGGCTCAACAAATGATCTGGCAAGTTTAATTGCCAGAATAATACAATTGTATTTCAAAACTATAACACTAAACTCTTGACAAAAAACAACATGGCAGGGGACTTTTTCTATTGGTACTTAAAATAAGGTTGTAGAAGCAGGATATTAAAAACTTCATATCCTTTCATTTATGATTATCTTTTCCTATATTTTTTTTCAGTTTTACTAAGGTACAGTTTTCATATAGTTAAATTCACCTTTTGTAGTATATAGTGCTGCAAGTTTTCATAAATGTATATTTGTTGTTCAGTCACTAAGTTGTGTCTGACTCTTTTGCAACCCCATGGACTGCAGCTTGCCAGGTTTTTCTGTCCAGGGGACTTCCCAAGCAAGAATACTGGAGTGGGTGGCCATTTCCTTCTCCAGGGGCTTTTCCTGGTCCAAGGATCAACCCACATCTGCACTGGCAGATTCTTTGCCACTGAGCTACCAAGGAAACCCATATATAGTATACAGCCACCACCAAAATCAGGATATAGAAGTTGTATCAATCTCCCAAATTCTCTGGTGTCCTTTGGTAATTATATCCTGCCCTCCACCAGTTCCCTGCCAACTCTCTAATCTGTTTACCATTGCTACTATTTTTCTTTTTTGCCTTTTCAGCATGTCATATGAATGGTATCAGACACTTTGAGTATAGCTCCTTTCACTTAGCATAATATATTTGAGATTCATCCAAATTCTGCTGATTATTAGAAGCCTGTTCACACTTATTGCTGAGTAGTGTCCATTTGTATGAATGTATCATAGCTTGCTTATCTATTCATCAAAGACATTTGTGTGTTCTTTCTGATTTTTGTTGTTTGTGTAAAAAGCCATTACAAACATTCAGGTGCAGATTTTCAAGTGAACATAAACTGTTACTCACTTGGGTAAATATCTTTCAGTGAACTTGCTCAGTTTTTTGATTAAGTGTATTTTTAAGGAATTATCTTCCATAGTGACTGAACCATTTTCATTTCCAGTTTTATTTTCATTTTGCATTCTATTAAATTGCAAAATATAGGCTCTTAAAGTTGTTATTCAAAATGAGGGAATTATTGCCCCAACCCTTAAACCTCACATCTTTCCAATAAGCATTTTAGAAAATAAAAAAGGAGTTGTGGGAAATAAGCAGAATTTTTTATGCCTGTAAGAAGGAGTGCAATTCCAGAGAGAAAATCACATAGGAACACACATACTGAGTATAAGACTAAAAACATTAATGACAATGGAATTCTGTATAGTTAGCAGTGTTGGAAGTACCTACAAATTGTTCAAAATTTTTCTAATGTAGATTATAAATATTTGTTGTATCTTCTATGGAATTTAGTTTTTAATCTCTAAAGTCTGTTTATGGTCATTGGTTATCATGGGTAATTAAAGTTCACATTTACAATCTTATAAAATATACAAACTATATTTTCTTTGTCGGATGATGAATCACAAACCTGTCTTTGTTGACAAGCACAACTGCAGTGCTCTGGGTATTGAGTGGAAGGGAACCTGATTACAGTGGCATGTGTCCTGAATAGTAGGAAAGGACCTGAAGCTATACATACAGTTAGGTCCTAAACCCACAGTTTCTGGTAAGATGATTTGCTCTGAGAAATGGAGTAGTAACTGGAGGGGAGAGTATGACTTCAAAGAAGAGTTCTTTAAGATGGTGGTTACTGGACCATGTGTGTAAACTGTAGCAAATATTTCTGTAAAGAGATGCTGCAGAGCAGAAGCAGATAATTCCAATACCTATTTCTTTGAGTAGTAAGAGAACTTCATTCAAGAGCACTTAGAGTAGTGTTTGGTCTCTCACGGGCACTTTTTAAATTTTAACAATGAAAAATAACTCAGCCTTTAAAAAAGAGTGAAATTCTGCCATTTGTAGCAACATGGATTGTCCTGGAGAATATGATGGGCTCTTCCAAAGATAAAAACACTATGTGCAGCTATGCTAGCCAAGCTGGTAGTGGAAGATGACGAAGTTCTGTATAACTACTCCCCTTTTCCCTGCAATGTATGATGCAAGTCATAAGCAGAGAGTCAAGGTGTGAAATGGTATTTTTAGGGAATAACAAACAAATTATATTGGGTGAGGCAATGGGGTACTACATTCCTGGGAGTTAAGACTGAATACTGCAAAAAGATAGCATTTCCAAATCAATGTATGAGTTAAATACAATCGCAACAATATACCTGTGGGGTTTTTTGGACAGTTAGCAGATGATTCAAAAATTCATCAGGAAGAATAAACCGATGACAAAACCTAAGAAAATTTTAGTGACGAAGAATGGAAACAGAGACTCTTTATTGACCAATGGAACTAGAGAACAGAAGTAGAAACATCCTCTACTGCTAGACTTACAAGACAGCATATAGTCAAGCAATTATACATACAGTAATAGTAATAATAAACACATACTATGGAAAGGTGATTAAGAATACTAATAAGAAAATCAGCTATTTAGAAACACAATTAACTTAAAGCTCACCATTCATCATATACCTAAATAAACTGCAGATTAAAAAGTCAAATGTCACTTATGAAATTATTAAGCAAATCTAAAAGAAATTTGAAAATATTTTCTGAACAAAGAATGGGAAATGTAAGGAACTACAAACAGCTACAAATAAAAACCTCATTAGATGAAGCAAAATAAGTAATATAAATGAAAACATCTGTTACATTTTCATTGATATGTTTAATAAATAAGCAAAGCAAGTTCAAATGATAAGACAGCTCCATAAAGTGTACAATAAACAGGCACTTCCAGCTCAACATTATGACAGAATGGAAAGGGTTTCTAAATTACTTGTTAGCAATCTGGCTCTTTATAACAAGAATTTAAAAGTAGTTTCTTTGCTTACACCCCACTATTTCCACTTCTACAATTTGACCTAGCATAAAATATACCCTCATGTAGGAAAATTTGGAGAGACAAAATTAAGTGTAAGGAAATCCCTAAATACATTACAGCAGGTTCATATGATGACATTATGTAGTCATTTGAAATGAAGTTTTATTAAGAATATTTACTAGTTATTCACGTAATAGTTAGCATGGTTTACGGAGAAGGCAACGGCAACCCACTCCAGTACTCCTGCCTGGAAAATCCCAGGGACGGAGGAGCCTGGTAGGCTGCAGTCCATGGGGTCACGAAGAGTCGGACATGACTGAGCGACTTCACTTTCACTTTTCACTTTCATGCACTGGAGAAGGAAATGGCAACCCACTCCAGTGTTCTGGCCTGGAAAATCCCAGGGATGGCAGAGCCTGGTGGGCTGCCGTCTATGGGGTTGCACAGAGTCGGACATGACAGAAGCAACTTAGCAGCAGGAGCAGCATGGTTTAAGCACTTTGCCAAGCTCTGGTCTAAGTGCCTTATCATCTTATTCAAGACTCCCTAAAACATCGTGAAATCATCATGAGTTCTATTAATATCACTGCTTTTCAAATGAGCAAACTGAGAAACAAACAGTTTAATTTAGTGTTCAAAGATGCACAGATGATAAAAGGACTCAACACTCTCTCCCTCCCAGCTACTGTCTCTCTTTACCCCTACACTATAATGTTCCTTCTTCACAGGAAGAAGTTCACCAAATTTTAAACAACAACAAAGAAATAACAGAACTTTAACCAAAATGTACATAACTATTCAGTAAAATACATATATGAAAAAGCAAAAAATAGAAAACTTAATAAGTGATTTTGTCTTCTTTATCAAGTTTCAAGTTTTCTGTTTTTATGATGAACATGGATTAGTTCCATAGATTATTATATTTGTAATATCATTTATCGTAATAGATTAAGCAATCTAAGACGGTTTTATAAAGAAAGAAAGATTTTCTGAGTTTTAACAAAGCATTACTTCAAAAATAATCTCAACTATGTGAGCCAAGGTGTTTCTGGAGCTTCTCAACTGAACAGATTTTAGTTCCCAGTTTTCGTTATATCTTCCCACACTGATATATTGGATGATAAAAATAAAGCATATCTAAACTAATATATATGCTTCCCTGGTAGCTGAGATGGTAAAGAATTTGCCTGCCAATGTAGCAGACCTGGGTTCAATCCCTGAGTCGGGAAGGTCTGCTGAAGAAGGGAATGGCAACCCAATCCAGTATTCTTGCTTGGAGAATTCCATGGATAGAGAAATCTGGAGGGCTACAGTCCATGGGATCGCGAAGAGTCAGACATGATTGAGCGACTAAATTTCACTCTAAGCTAATAGAAAGTGAATTATATTTGGTAGTCTTCCTTTCCTGTGGACATAGACATATACATACACTTACCATGCAATTATTTTGATGTTTCAAAACAGGTCTGTATGTATGTAAATTATATATTTTTTTAAAAAATCAAGCAAATACACATCACATGACTCTCATTGCTATTGTGTCTCCAGTCCTCACTTGAAATCTGAGAATTTCCACATTCTATTTTATTCATTTCTATAATTTTAATTTCAGGCAATATAAAAATGTCCCATTTAGCTTTTTTTAATCTCAACATAAGGGCTTCCCTGGTGGCTCTGACGTATAGAATCTGCCTGCAATGTGGAGACTCGGGTTCGATCCCTGGGTCAGGAAGATCCCCAGGAGAAGGGAATGGCAACCCACTCCACTATTCTTGCTTGGTGAATCCTATGGATGGAGGAGCCTGGCTGGCTACAGTTCATGCGATTGCAAAGAGTCGGACATGATAGAGTGACTAACAATTTCACTTTAACGCTTTCAACATAAGTATTTGTACAAATACAGTCACAAATTGATTGTTCTTTCCAACTAATTGCTTGAACAACCATCTACCTAACAAGACAAGAAGCCCAAGATATCTTCTGAAGATATTTCTCTTTACAACTAAGAATCCAGTTCAAATGAAAGCAGTCCTCCTCTGATTTTAAGAGGCTGTTGGAGTTTGCTCAGCCTGTTATTAGCTATATCATTATCACTGCTATATGATATTGAAATTGAAACTTAGTCTATCACGTCTGCAGCCATGAAATTAAAAGACGCTTGCTCTTTGGAAGAAAAGCTAAGACAAACCTAGACAGCATTTAAAAAGCAGAGACATTACTTTGCCAACAAAGATCTGTCTAGTCAATCTATGGATTTTCCAGTAGTCATGTATGGATGCGAGAGTTGAACCATTAAGAAGGCTGAGCACTGAAGAATTGATGCTTTTGAACTGTGGTGTTGGAGAAGACTCTTGAGAGTCCCTTGGGCTGAAAGGAGATTCAACCAGTTCACCCTAAAGGAAATCAGTCCTGAATATTCATTGGAAGGACTTATCCTGAAGTTGAACCTCCAGTTCTTTGGCCACCTGACGCGAAGAGCCAACTCATTAGAAAAGACCCTGATGCTGGGAAAGATTGAAGGCAGGAGGAGAAGGGGATGACAGAGGACAAGATGGTTGGATGGCATCACTGACTCAAACGACATGAGTTTGAGCAAGCTCCAGGAGAAATGGTGAAGGACAGGGAAGCCTGGAGTGCTGCAGTCCATGGGGTCACAAAAAGTCAGACACCAGTGAGTGACTGAACAACTACCACATCTACTTAGTAACTGTGTCAGGAGGTGTGTCTATAGTATGTATTTTCCCAGAACCCTCCTCAAAGCCCCCATAACTTCTTTATTCCTCAGGCTGTAGATGAGGGGGTTCAGGGCTGGGGTGACAATCATGTAGAAGACAGAGATGATGTTGTCTTGCTTGGGGCTGTGGAGGGAACTGGGCAGAACATACATGAATGTGGCAGCTCCATAGAACATCCCAACCACAGTCAAGTGGGAAGAGCAGGTGACCAGGGCTTTCTGCCTCCCTTCATTTGAGGGCATGTGGAGCACAGTAAGTAGGATTAGTGTGTAGGAGGAAACAATGGCAGAAAGGGGGAGCAAGAGGAAAGTCACACCTGTCACATATACCATGAGTTCATATCTGGAAGTATCTGCACAGGCCAACTTCAACAGAGGTGGGATCTCACAGAGCAGGTGGCTGATCTCCTGGGACATGCAGAAAGGGAAGTGCATGGTGTACAAGGTATGTCCTAGAGCACTCAGGGAAGCCAGGACCCAGGATGTGGACACCATGAGCCAGCAGACCCTCGGCCTCATGAGCACCATGTAGTTCAGAGGATGACAAATGGCCACATACCTGTCATAGGCCATGAAGGCCAGTAGGAGGTCCTCTGCACCACCCACTGTCAGTGCCAGGAACATCTGAAGGGCACAGCCCCCAAAGGAGATGGTGTTTTCACTGAGCAGAAAATCCATGAAGGCCTTAGGAGTGACAACAGATGTGAAGAGGAGGTCCATGAGAGAGAGCTGCCCAAGCAGGAGGTACATGGGCACGTGGAGTCGGGCATCCATTGTGATGGCCAGGAGCAGAAGGCCATTGCTGGTGAGCGCTAGCATGTACAAGACTGTGATTGTAGCGCAGATCAGCTCCGGAGACAAACTGTCATTCAGAATCCCGATCAATATGAAGCCACTTCCCAGGGTGAAGTTCCAGTGCTCCATTCTGCATTGTTTCTTTAGTTATGTAGAACCAGATGGTCTTGACGAAAGCCTTTCTAAGGGAGATTACCCTAGCTGTGTACTGTCTCACATCACTATGGAATTACCAATAAGAATTCCGTGAGATGATATATTTTCCTCTTGGTAGCTAGGTTTGCCTTCTGTCTTCTGAATTTATGAATCTTTTCATTAAATTATTATAAAGTATCATATAAATTAGAAATAAGCATGTTGGTCATAGTCTGTCATCTTTAAATAAGATAACCAAGAGAATGAACCCAAGCAAATATCTTTGTAAATAGATAAAATTATAGCTATCTTCCCAACAAAAAAATACACTGCACATTGGCTTTTAATTCAGTTGCTTTTCTGCTTTAAATTTCCGTGGGATTCCAATTCTGTTTTTTCTGCTCCCCTAGACATGACATCTGGCTTCATTTTCCAGTCTCATTGTTCTTAACAGTTTTCTCAACAGGGAACCTCTTGGCTCTTGGATCACTTGGTCTCTTGTGTTCTTGAACTGCCCTCACATCCTTGATGAGGATACTGCTACTTTACAGAAAGGAAGAGGAATTCTGTGCATGACTGAATCATTGGGATAGTATAGATTTTGGAGGTACATATTCAGGAACAGTACAAAAGATGTTTGCCTATTTTCAGGTAATGATAAGATGTTTGCTCAGGAGGAATGAGGATAGAAACGAAGGTGATGCATGAGATTTGAAAATACATGGCAAGGTATTTGTGTTTAGGGTACATGACAGAAGGGGTGAGTTACAAAAGAGGGGGGTTTATAGAAAAGGTCCAAAGCCATCCCATCACTTGAAAGTCAAAGTAAGATCTTGAACAAAAAAAAGAAATCCTCTATCTCATAGTATTAGCTGTATGAGGAAAGATGCTGGTTCTGCTGAGCCCTGAATCTATGTGAAAGTACTGGTGGAAAGGTTTGAGCAGGAGACCAAGTGGTGTGTGGAACAGTGCTACTTAGTTTCCTCTACATGAATGCAGACCTTTCATAGTTGGATGGAGGACTCAGGAGGCACTCTGGAAAAGAAGAGAATAATCCACCAAATGTTTCATCTTTCCTTTGTATCATCTGCTCTGACCCCTCTGTCTTCAGTTTATGTTACCAACGTTGTCAACTTGGGGTTGGGACCTTTCAGTAGTTGGATGATAAAATCCTAAAATTGGAAGGCTTTTCCAATTGATCTAGTTCCTTTCATTCACTCCATAAATATTTACTAAGCACTTACAATATACCAGGCACTATATTTGATGCTAGGGAAATTGCATGGATGTGAAAAGCCCATTAGATAAACACCTACACACATCTACTGGCAATGAAATACGAAGGAAAGTATAACATACTACAAGTCTATCTAAGTGAGGTATCAGGGAAGGAAACTTTATATAATCACTTATATGTCACTTATACGAGCTACAGGCTGCAGATGAATATAAGGCAGCTAAGGAGAAAGGGGTCAGAGTGCACTAACAGAGAGAGGAAGTAGCACTATAAAGGTCAGAACACTGAAGCGGTGCAGGAGCAAGTCTCCTCCTTGCACTTATGCTGCAGTGAAGTCTAGGCAAGAAGTCAACCAGAAAATCATCTTGTAAAATTGTTTCATCATTCTCTGGGGTCTGAGATCTTTCTCTGGCCTCACAAAACCAGGTCTATATGTGGAAACTAAGAAATACTGACTAGAAGAACTTCTTTGCCCATTGGCAGCGACAAAAACACAAATTCAAAGACAATTCTTAGTACTGTTCCTAGTATATATATGACTTGAAATACTTTCCTTGAATTAAAAAGATGAATGGACATATTAATAAAGGGAAGAAAATAATTAACTGGTTATACTTATCCAGATTTATGCTCCAGGAATTTGGACAGGACTTAAAAGAAAAAGCAGGACTTAAGTAAAGTGGTGATACTTAGGACTCAAGATCTTTGCTATCTGCCTTCCTCCCCTTGATTCAGAGCCCTGCTCTCCCTCCTTCCATTCTCTAGTTTGTCTCCACTATGGTCATCTGAAGATAAATGCCAGAAAACATATAGTGTGCCTACACAGGATGAGCCCCCTTTCTGGAAAACTGCTGGTGATGGGTGAACACCTCAGACCAAGGGAAGAGAATAGAAACCGAGATTAACAGAGGGCCATTGTTGTACTTTATAGGAAATGGTCAGACAAAGCCAATGAAGAAGATGGAGTCAAAAATTTGGAATCACATCTTTATGTTATTACTCTGTGTCACTGTTAGCATAATTTAAAATATTCATTGACTTCAATTAGCTTTTTCTGTAGCACTGGACTTTAGTATCAAGCAGGCATATATGGAACAGGCACTTCAACTGATTTTAGATCATCCTCTTTTGAGATCCCAGTCTTTTATGGGTACACATCAGACCATGTGAGGCCAAGATAATCTAGGTCTAGAGATAATACTGAGACTTTTACCAGGATGCCAGCATCAGGAAGTAGAGGAACCCAGGTCTTGCCAGTGGAACAAATCAATTGTGGGTATATGTAAGGGTACCTAAAGTGTAGAAGGGAATGGATGAGTTATAACGGCTGAGGGACTGAGAATCTAAGGAGCAGAGCAGTGAGGTCTTGACCGTGTATCTCAAGACTTCCAGATTCCACTCAATTTTCTTGAAACAAAGAAAGAGCCCTTACCTCAGATGGGGAAGGGTTCAGCTGCCTGAGTACACCTACTGCCCTGTGATTCATTTGAGGGATGAAGATGTTCAAGAAGAGGAAGAACAAGGTGATGGTTCTTCTGGCAGGGGAGGATGTAGGCATGTGTACAGCTGTGACTGAAATCAGAGGTCAAAGACACCTCTAGTCACATTGCCGGTCCTCTCTGGAGGTGGAAATGGATGCCAATGAGCAGATGAGAACCTAGGGCAGGATCCTGGGGAAGCAAGGAGCTAAATCTCCACACACTTCTCTTGTCCATTCTCCTTGCGAGAAAGCCTTCAGAGCCTTGGCATCATTCTAACTGAATTCTTGAGTCCAGGTACTCAGACTTTGAGGTATTCCTATCTTACTGGGAGCCACGAAAAAAGATGAGAAGAAATTTGACTAACAAGGCATAAAAGGAGCTGCCCAATGGAGATTCTACACCAGCCTCACTGTCCCTGGGGCGACAGTGAGCTGGGGCCCTGTCCTGCGGGAGGCATCATGGTCTCATCCCCTCAGCTGACATGACCTCCCCTGAAAATGCTACTCCAGAAAACAAAATTTTAATGAATCTCCCAGGCATGTCTCCTGGCCTCCAACTCCAGCAAAATTTACCCACTAAATGAGCTCTGAGGCCTGAGGTCTATGCTGCCCTCACATGGGTTTACCGAGGCCATTTCCAAAGTCCTACTAAATAGACAGTGTCAGTGAATTACCTAAGAAGCAAGGGCCCCTGGTTAGCTCTCTTTCCAAATTACAAAGTGTATCTTGTGGGTTCTGTAAATGCTGCCACTCCCTGTCTCCCAACTTGTGCCTCAAGCCTGGGCCATTATCAGCAAGAGAGAAATGAACTTTGCAGTGCTTCTGTTCATATCAGGCCTTTCTTCCTTGAGCTTTAATCAGCATCAAAGCACTGATTTATTGGACCTTGCTATACTTGTATGTGTTTTATTTCTCCCTTTTTCTTTCATTAATTCATGAGCATACATGTGTGCATGTTCCTGCTCTCAGTTCAAGCGGACTCAGCTGCTTCTAAGATAATGATTGATACAGCACCTGCCTCTATCCATCACTGCTTCAGTTCAGGCCATTCCCTCACCCAATTTTTTGCCAGGTCCTCCTCATTCTTTAGTCTCTCTTTAATCACTTATTTTTCCAAAAAATTCTGAAACTGCTGCTGAAGTTATATCTTTTTTCTTTCAATTTTAAGCAAATGAAAAATACATTTTTTATGTTCTGATTATAAAAAGAATATGCTCAAGAAAATTATTGCAGAAGTACAACAAAAGAAATAAAATACACGATTTTTTATTTTTCTCATAAAAAGAATGTACCCAAAAGAAGGTTGTACACATGGGAAATGTAAGAGCACATTATTCACAATTAAAAAAACAAAACAAAACTGGAAACAAGCTTTATGTCCATCAACAGTGGAATAGATAAGTATTCACACAAAAGAATATCATGCAGCAATCAAAACAAAGGAACCAGAAGGACACACAACAAAAGAAGTAATTCAGCAATTTAATATTAAGTGAAAAAAAGAGCCCTAAAGATTATGTATAATAGTACTTCATTTATAAGGTTAAAAACTCAGATAAAATTGTTTTTTTAATTGGCGGGTAATTGTTTTACAATGTTGTGTTGGTTTCTACTGTACAACAATGGGAATTAGTCATAATTATACATATATGAGCCTCCCTCCCTGGTCTCATCCCAGCCCTCTAGGTCATCACCAGCACCAGGCTGGGCTCCCTGTGTTATCTATTTCACACATGATAGTGTATATATGTCAATACTACTTTCTTAATTAGTCCCACCCTTTCCTTCCCCCACTGTGTCCACAAGTCTGTTCTGTACGTCTGTGTCCCTGTTTCTGTGCTGCGAATAGGGATTTTTTAAATAAAAAGTATGGAACACTTTTATAAGGAATAGGAATAACTTTTATAAGGTTAGAAACTCAGATAAAATCTTTTTAGAGGAATACTTGTGGATTCAGTAAAACTGTATAAAATAGAGCAAAAGAGAATGACGGACATAGGATCTGGAATAGCTAGTTACTACACTGAAGAAAATCAGAAAGAAGGATAATGTATTGAATTATTGAAATATATAATTCAATATTAATACTTATTTAATTTTCTGAATTATACTATTATTAATTATTTGGGACGTAGTCATATTATATTAGAACTGGAAAGGAATTGAAATATCATATAATTTAATCCCATATTGATTGTATAAGTGGATTTATAAGAGGATTCTTGTTGCCAACAGGAAATGACTAGATCATGGATAAAAAATGAATAACAAAACCACTGCCTGCAGGCACATATCCAGTATCTCTTCTTCTTTGATGAGCAGTCTTTCAGTTCTAATTCTTTTTGACTATCCTTTTGCATTTGTTACTATTGAGTACTTCTCATTCCTTAAATCTTTTTCCATCTTATATTTATGACACACCACTATAACCAGATTCCCTTTACAGATCTTGGATTTTATTAATTTTTTCATTCCATCTTTCAAGTTGGTTTTTATCAGGATGTTTCCAAATAAATAATTTCAGAGATAGAAGTCCCATAAGCACAATAGCAAGCAATAATGGAGATAGAGAGTGACTGGAAAGTGTGTTGTCTTAGACTGTATGTTTGGTGAAGGCCCCTAGTGAGCTGACAGTTTTGTTGAGAATGAACTGTCAATGTTGAGTACAAGTTAAGTACACGAAGACTGATTAGCAGAACATTTCAGATGCAGGGAATATCCAGTGCTAATGATTGGAGGTTGAATGCATTTTTCATTTTTGAGGAAGAAAAAGACATTGTGGCTAGAATATAATGAATGTAGACCTCCCAGACATTTTATTTTACTTTATTTTTTTCATGAAATTAAGTCTCTTAGTTTATTAATGTTGAATATTACAAGTTAATTACCTTCTAATGAAGTAAATTTGGGTTAAATGAAGTGCTCTATTGTTCAGTATTTTACCACCAAGTGTTAAAGGTGATGAGCTTCAATATTGTAAAGTAATTAGCCCCCAACTAAAATAAATAAATTAGATTAAAATAACACACACACACACACACACACACAAATAAGTTGTGCCATAACATTTCTCAATAGTCTGTGGTCAAAATAGGAGAGATAAAGTTATACAGACTTCACAGTTATCACATGTATCATGTTATACATATACATAAAGTATATGTATATGTTTTTAAAAAGTATTAAAGAGTTTTTCAGAGTAATTACTATGCGTCAAGCACTTTACATATACTATCCATTTATTTCTGATGACAGCCTTATAAACTAGGCATTATTATTACCTTCAATTCACAGATGAGGAATTCAGACATAAATAATGTTGCTGCTTTGATAGGCAGAAGAGTAAATATATATGTTTAAAAACACCAAAAATTACAGTGTTACATGAAATCATTTGAACAAACAAGAATGATTGAATCCCCACATATGGAATTAGAATTAATATAAACATGTATAATAAAAGCATATTCAGTTATTAAATATGTGCATGTATATATACTTGTATTACATACCTTTGCATTAATTCAGATGTAAGCATGCATGTATGTATATGCGAATGCTCATGCATGTGTAGAGAGATCTTCAGTTTTAAATGTTTAGTAAGTTCTCATACTGGTCTTATATTATGACCAACCTAGACAGCATATTAAAAAGCAGAGACATTACTTTGCCAACAAAGGTCCATCTAGTCAAAGCTTTGGTTTTTCCAGTAGTCATGTATGGATGTGAGAGTTGGACTATAAAGAAAGCTGAGTGCCGAAGAACTGATGCTTTTGAACTGTAGTGTTGGAGAAGACTCTTGAGAGTCCCTTGGACTGCAAGGAGATCCAACCAGTCCATCCTAGAGGAAATCAGTCCTGAATATTCATTGGAAGGACTGATGCTGAAGCTGAAACTCCAATACTTTGGTCCCCTGATGTGAAGAACTGACTTATTGGAAAAGACCTTGATGCTGGGAAAGATTGAAGGCAGGAGGGGAAGAGGACGACAGAGGATGATGAGATGGTTGGATGGCATCACCAACTCAATGGACATGAGTTTGAGTATGCTCTGGGAATTGGTGATGGACAGGGAAGCCTGGCGTACTGCAGTCCATGGGGACGCAAAGAGTCAGACACGACTGAGCAACTGATCTGAACTGAACTGAAGTCCTCATATTAATATCAAGTGCCGTCTCACTAGGTAATCAATGAGAACACTATGCAGATGTAACAACAAAAGAAAATAGCATAGATCTGAAGCTACCCATATCATTTACTTTTCTAATTTATCATAATCTTGTCATCCGTTGATCTTCAGACAAACAATTTAGCATTGAAAATGGCTGTTTTTTTAATCCTTGAGTGTCTGTATTGTTTATAAAGAGATCTCAATCCTTCTGTGTATAGTAGCTCAGTGAAGTCTCTGTTGGATATTACACTGATTTTTAAAGCCAGACATTTTAATAAAAAATCTCAGTGTGAGTTAATTAATAAAATTACAGAGATTAAAGCATTAGTTACATAATATGATCAAGAAGATTTCTTTAGACATTGAAATTAAAAAATTAAAAAAAAATTTTTTAATTGTGATCCTGTGTTCATGCAGCTTCTCTTGTGGCTCAGCTGGTAAAGAATCTGCCTGCAATGCAGGAGACCCAGGTTTGATCCCTGGGTTAGGAAGATCCCTTGGAGAAGGCAATGGCTACCCACTACAGTATTCTGGCCTGGAGAATTCCATGGACTGTATAGTCCATGACTGAGTGACTTTCACTTAAAGCTATGCAAATTGCCAAGTTTAATTTTCCATTTAGTCATTGTCTTTCTCCTAAAAGAAAGGCATGACCATGCAATTTTCCATAGTGGCTGCACCAATTTACATTCCCATCAACAGTGTAGGAGGATTCCTTTTTCTCCACAACCCCTCCAGCATTTGTTATTTGTAGACTTTTTAATGATGGCCATTTTGACCAGTGTGAGGTGACTTCTCATAGTTTTGATTTGCGTTTCTCAAATAACTAGCAATGTTGGGTATCTTTTCAGGTGCCAATTGGCCAACTGTCTGGTGGCACTAGTGGTAAAGAATCCACCTGCCAGTGCAGGAGATTCAGGAGACACAGGTTCAATCCCTGGGTCAAGAAGATCCCCTGGAGTAGGAAATGGCAACCCACTCCAGTATTCTCACTTGGAAAATTCCATGAACAGAGGAGCCTGGTGGGCTACAGTCCATAGGGCTGTGCTCAGTTGGACACGACTGAACACGCACACACGCAGTGACAGTGACTGTCTTCTTTGGAGAAATGTCTGTTTAGGTCTTCTGCTCAGTTTTTGATTGGGTTGTTTTTTTTTGTTATTGAGTTGGTTGAGCTATTTGTGTGTTTTGGAAATTAAGCTCTTGGTTCCATCATTTGCAAATATTTTTCCAAGTCCATAGGTTTTCATTTTGTTCATGGTTTCCTCTGCTGTGCAAAAGTTTGTAAAATATTCCTTCTTTATTTAGCTTTTGAAAGAGTTACCTCTTAAAAGAGTTATATTTGTGTTATCTTGTGAATTTCAAGTTTTTTTTAAGAAGGGCAGTAAGTTACTCATATTTTCAGGTTCTGGGCACAGTGTTTTCATAGGGTAGGCATTCAGTGAATATTTGTAGAGAAGAAAATCAGCTGAGGTAAACAAGGCAAGGAAAGAAAAGAATGAAGCTAGTAGAGCTATTGTTGTGTATCACAGTGTTCAAAGTACTTTTTTAAAATGTCAAAAATCATTGCCTCTGAATGTTGACTATCTTCCAGCCAGTTTGCTCAGAGCTCCCTTCACATCCTTGTTCCTCAGGCTGTAAATTATGGGGTTCAACATGGAAGTCATAACTGAATAGAACAAAGAAATGACCTTATCCCTTTCCTTCATTGTCTTGGAATTGGGTCTCATGTAGGCAAATATTCCAGAGCCATAGTAGAGAACCACAACAGTGAGATGGGAGCTGCAGGTAGAGAACACCTTGAGCCTCCCCTCCCCTGACTGCATCCGAATCACAGTGCAGATAATATGCCAATAAGAGACCAGGATGAGGGAGACAGGAGCCAGGAGCCAGGAGAACAATCACACCCATTGAAAAGAGGGCCATTTCAGCATTGTAGGTATCTGCAGAAGCCAGCTTCAGGAGTGCAGGAGGTTCACAAAAATAATGATTTATGTTCTGTCCCTGGTAGGGGAGACAGAGTGTAAATGCACTGTCCACTGAACATACAAATGCCCCACTGATCCAGGATACTATGGCCAACTGGACACAAACCCTCTGGGTCATGAGAGTAGAATAGTGTAGGGGCCTGCAGACTGCCACATAACGGTCATAGGACATCATTGCCAGAAGAGCACCCTCTGTACACCCTGCTAGGAGGAAGACAACTATCTGTAGTGAGCACCCAGCAAAGGAAATGGTTTTCTTTTTTACAAGGAAGTGGACCAACATCTGGGGAACGATGCTTGTAGAGAAACAAAGATCAACAAAGGACAAGTTTTTGAGGAAAAAGTACATGGGAGTGTGAAGTCGAGGGTCAGTTTGGATAAGAATTATTATGAGCAGGTTTCCAAAAATAGAGAGAAGGTAAATGATCAGGAAAACACAGAACAGCAAGATTTGGATCTTTGGATCCTGTGAAAGTCCCAGTAAGGTAAATTCAAGCACAAAAGTTTGGTTTCCTTCTCCCATTGATGTTTATCCCTGTTTACCTGTCATCAGAAGGAGAGTAGATGCATTCTGAATGTTTGATTTCACAAGCTTTATAAACAAGTGCCATGTTAACAAGTGTACCTTGGGGACTGTTTGCATCCAGCTGCTTCCTACAATGTGCCAGTTAGCATTAGAATGCATATTGTCATTTCCACCAATTCATATAGCTTTTTAAGCCCACTTTTCCTTGCTTGATCCACCTGGTAGTCTGAGTATCAGTCTATACAGTTTCCTGACAACTCCTGACAACAAGGTAATTTACATATTGCTAAATTACTGTGAAAATATGTTACAGGTATTGTCTTTGTTTTGATTTCATTTTTTCACTTCAAGAAATATTTTGTACTTGCAAGACTCAGCAGTCTAAGAATGACGTGAACTTGTTTAGTCAATAAAAACCACTCACTTTTTATATTTCAAAATTAAAAAATAGGGGTCAATGTCAAATTTGTCCATAATACTCCTTAAACATGGCTTGGGAGTTCAAACAGATGAATCATTGTTATTAATTCTTGCATTTTTCCATTGTGTTTTTATAAAGAGGCTTAAGTAGCAATCCAAACAGGACAAGGAAGAAAAGAGGAAGTTACGACCATGGACTATAATCCTGACCCTTGTACAAATATTTCACATGATAAAGAGGAATTTCTGAACTGAATATTACACAGCCCTGTCACACAATTTCAGCTCACCTCAGACCTCAGGTTTAGCCATGGTGGACAGTTCTGACTCCCCTGGCACCACAGACAATTTACCTCAGGGACCCTTTGCCTGTCTTTCAGCATTCTGCCCACAGTGTTGGAAGCATGGGCAAGTTAATGTCCCAGAGGCAACCTTTAACCAATGGGCAACCGGAATTGATGAATAAATGCATCAGACATTTCTGGGAGGCAGCCTGTATGCTTCTTAGAAGTTGAGCTCTATATAGTTAATCCCCCATTGTTTATTTATTGTTTATTACTCCTACTGTTTTTATTATTTCCTCTAAAGAGCTTTTTTAGAGTTTTTTTCCTAATCATCATCCCTCATGAAACCATCTCTGGGATCAGTTTTCAAATAAACTCTCTGTACCCAAGCTCTTTTCTCAGGCTCTGCTTTCAAGGACCTAAACTAAGAGAGAAAGTACAGAACCTGATATGGAAGCCTAATGAAGGCAATACGGATAGGCTGCCTTCTGCAGCCGGGGAGTCCCAGCTGTGTCTGCCGACAGTAAATAACACTTCTTGGGTGCTAGCAGGGCCAACTCTCATCAAGGTCAGTTTGAGTCTGGTGCCACTGGTGACCATACAGTTACCATAAATTTACCTTTAACATTCAGATTACTGGATTAGACTTGCAATTTAGAAGATTTTGTGAGAGATATAGGAGCCTAACTATTCTGTCAAGGATCTTGTATGCTGGGTACTAGAGCATGTTTTCGAGTTGTGGTGCTACAGAAGACTCTTGAGAGTCCCTTGGACTGCAAGATCAAACCAGTCAATCCTAAAGGAAATCAACCCTAAATATTCATTGGAAGGACTGATGCTGAAGCTGAAGTTCCAATACTTTGGCCACCAGATGCAAAGAGCTGATTCATTGGAAAAGACCCTGATGCTGGGAAAGGTTGAGAGCAAGAGGAGAAGGTGGCAACAGAGGATGAGATGGCCGGATGGCATCACTGACTCAATGGATATGAGTTTGAGCAAACTCCAGGAGACAGTGAAGGACAAGGAAGCCTGGCATGCTGCAGTCCATGGGATCACAAACAGTAGGACATGACTTAGTGACTGAACAACAACAGAGCATGCTACTACTAACACTACTAATAATAATGGAAAAAAAAACAATGGTAACTTATAGATTTAAATTACTGAAAATCCATTTTGGGGCTGGCTTCAGGTGAGGTTCTACCCAAACCCTCAACATGTTTCCTTATAGTCTTCCACGTAGTCCTCATCCTAACTATGAGGGATGCACGACTTCTTGCTCTCATCTAATCATAAAAATAAAGTTTCTTTGCAACACCTTTCTCATCAAAGGTACTAAGATAAAGTCTGATGTGGAATAGAGTCAGATCCCCTGCAAAAATATGTATCCCCAAAAGAAATCAGGAAATTTTGAGCAAAGAAAAAAGGATATTAAAAAATAACCAACAAATATCCAATTCACCTATATATTTTCCATTTTATTTTATAATACATGCCAGACTCTAATGCAAAAAATCTGATAAATAGAACACAAACAGTGACAAAAAATAATGGAAGAGAAAGTACAAAGAATTCTTTTTTGGTCTTGGAATGAGAAAAAAAAATAATTATGATACCAAAACCATTAGCCATGAAGAAATAGGCATCTGATCACAATTGTTGCTGTATTTATTCAACAGGTAATTATCAAGTGTCACTTTCTAAAATCAAATTCCCCAGAAATCAACATTACTTTTAAAGAATTGTTAACAAAGGCAAGAAGCTTCTTTTTTGTCTTTTGGAAGTGACAGTACCATTTGAATTTCTTTTCTTATATTTGATTTTGGTTTTGCCTTCATTTATTACAGCCAAATATGTTAAAATATCCTTTATATTAAAATGCACACAGACACAGATACACAAATAGCCTTTCTTTGGTTCTACTGTCCTTTCTAGCCATTGCCTAATTTTTCTCTTCATTTTGCTGCCAGACTTTCCAATCATTCTCTTTCATTGCCAAATATACTCATGACTGAAAGTTCCCATCTATTTTTCCTTTTTAATTATTTTCAATATAATTCCTGTTCCTGTGATTCTACTGAAAAACTACTATTCCAAACGCTCCCATAATTTGATATTCAACCCTTTTGGGTGCATTCTTCATTTCTCTGTTTTTGTCACTGTTTGGCACTCTTCCTCCTTGAAACTCTTTTCCATTGGGTCCTGTTAAATCTATATATAATTTCCTGAATCTGAAGTCTGTATTAATTTGATTTTGTCTCATACATATTTCAGCTGTTAGGTTAAGTTGGAGAAAAACCACAACAAATGCCGAAGTTGCTTATTACAGCCAATGACTCTACAAATCTTGGTCTCTTTTCTTTACTTTTTCCTTGTGTCGTTCCAATACTCCCATCATAGCTAGGGAAACATTATTCCTCTCAAGTTCTCTGCCCTAACCCAACTAAGGTCAACCTCACCACTCAGGATTTTCTCTCTGACTGTATACCAGAGAAATTAAAATGTCAACATGTATAGGTTCAACTGCTCACCTCTTCACATCCTTACATCTATGTAATAATCCACCCTTTCCTCTCAGCAGAAGAGTTTTCTTAGCTATAATAAGGGGATCCCTTGTGCTTATAACGTCAAATATTTCTTCTCTGGCTATTTTTCCAACATAAACTCTTTTTTTTTCCTTTTACTTTCCCCATCTTTTGTGCTACTGGTTTCTCCTTCTAACAAAGGAATTTTATCTCCTTACTCTCCTCTCTAAGCTTCTTGAGATAATATTTTTAATCTCTCTAATAAATCTATTTTGCACAATTCAAAGAGACCTTTCAATACTCAAGTATATTAATTGTGCTTTTGATTATCTTGCGTGATCACTCAGTCATATGTCCAACTACGGATACTCTTGAAGCCATATTCTCCCTTGCCTTCTCTTAGACCTTTTTTCTCCCAATGACACCTCCTTTTCTTTTCCTTATCATACTTTTCTTTTGCCCATCATTTAGTATCAGCATTTTCCTCTTTTCTTCACTTTCTGAGCCTATACACTCTCTGCAAGATCTCACTTACTCTTCTGACTTCAGCTATCATTTAACTGTTGATGGCTTCTAAATCTCTATAAGCAACTTAGTCATCTTCTTTCAAAGTTCTGATTCACATATCAAACTTCCTACTGAGCCTCACTGACAATTTCCTTTTATATATAATAGAAATAATAATAGCAATAGTAATGACTATAATTATGATGTTACAGTGATGGAATAAGTCTTGTGGACAGACAACTTGATTTGGATCTGAGCTCTATAGATCATATTGAGCAAGTTATTTACGCCACATAAGCTTTAGTTTCTGCATCTATAAGATAAGGATATTAGTATCTATTACAGGAATTAAATTAAATTATTTACAAATATACAGTTATTGTTTGGTGTACATTATGGTTTAATTATCTAGAATAATAGTAAATATTCATGACAATGCACATATATGGACCAATTACTTCACATGCATTTTCTTGTTTAACTTTTAATTTAAGATAGCCAAACTTGAAACTATGATTTTTTTTTCATAAATACTACTTTCTTTCCCTTATATTGGCACAACTACTAAGACAGATATTCAGATTGAAAATTGGAGTCATTTTCTCTTCCTTTTTTTCCTTTCCATCAATTGGACAATTTAAATAGTCACTGATTTTATCTCAGGAGATCTCAAATCTCTCTCCTCCTCTCAATTGCTAATATCACCAACCTATTTTCTGACCTCATAATTTCTACTTATGACTTCTCTGCCTCCTTTATTGCTCTTTCAAATAATAGAGTTATCTTCAGAAAATGCTAACTGTATCATTTTCAACTCCCCACTAAACCAATTCAATAATTCTTCATTGTTTCTAGACTTAAAATCCAATATATAATCAGGTTCTAGAGCATCTCTGCCTGCTTGGGAGATGTCTGCAAGGTCCTCTCTCCTTGCTCACTAACTCTTACCCTTGACGTCCATACCTGAAGGTACATGAACCTGTGCCTTTGCCTGCACCCTTTCCTCTATGGAACTTCACTTCTTGCTTGATCAAGAAGATAAACTCCTCGTTATTCTCCATTATCCTTCCCTAATGGCTTCACCCAAGCTTCCATGCACTCTGTTAAGCTGAGTTGCTATTTTCCATTTTTCTGCTTCTCTAGGTTTTCTCCCGACAACTCTTAATACATCTTTTCTATCACATAATATATACTTGCTTTCAAGTCACTCTGGTTTTTTCTATTTTGAAGAGAAATACCATCAGCTATTTTATCCTCATTGCTTGACACAGATAAGTTTTTCAATAAATATCTGTTGGACAAATCAATAAACCAATATGTGCATGTTTATCCCAAGTGCATATTATCACATATACAAATTTACATATATTTACACTCATATACCTAAACATGAATACGCACACAACTAGGAACAACAAAATGAATTAATATCTATTAGCATTGGTACCCACAGAAATGACCAGCATGAAAAAAAAGATGTGCTCACCTGGGCTTGGGAGTAGATGAAGTTGCAAAAACAATAGATTTTTCTTCCTTCCTTGAGTTCAAGAAGAAGCAAATATTATAAATTGGACAAACTCTTTACCTTCCATATGAGTTGTGACAGAGATGCTAGAGCAAGGTTTTGGGTCTTGTGGTAGCGAAAGTCCTCAAGTAGCTGTTGTATTCATCTCCAGATCCAACAACTTTCAAAATTAAAATAAAAAAACAGGTTTCCTGTAACCTTATACCTGTGGTAATAGGAAAAGTACAAGGGGATGAGAACACAGAGTCGGCCAAGGACTCTGACAAGGGGGTATGTGGCAGGCTCCAGCTGTCAGAAGATAAGGTCATTGTGGGAGATTATCATCCTACAGATTTCAGGGTAAAATCCTAAATTTTTTTTTCAGTGTAAAATCTGATCCCTACAGGCATCTTGAAACAGGATTTCTATGCTGTGTTTTGTGTAAGGAGAGTTAAAGAGAAGCCCTCCACAAAAAGAAGAAAAAGAGAAAGAGACAAAGGAAGAAAGGAAGTGAGGAAAGAAGGGAAGGAGAGAGAAAGGTAGGTGGCACTTAAGAGAAAAAGCCAAGTCTCTCCAAACGGCAAAAATGTCTCAAGAGATGCAGCCTCCTTGACATATTCCGTACTCTCACCTGCTGGGCTGAGCACAGAGCGATGGAGTCAGTGGAGAGGACGTCAAGGGCTGAATACAGGACAGCGAAATCTGCAGTTTGAAGATCAAAATCCCATTTGGCATTTCTCACTTGATTTTTATTTCCCCATCCTAAATCTTTACCAACCACTAGTCTCAAAGACCTGAACCTAAATTCTTTAAGGTCTTGAACAGTGGCTTTTCCTGGGAGGAAGTCATTAAAATTAAGGTCCTGAGAGCTGAAGTAAACAATGCATTCCCATGAGTCTGACTTTGTAAGATATTCTGAAGCTGCTTATATTATGTTTGTAGTCATAGATTGGAATCTTTGTGTCTCCCCTGATTTCAAATTCTATTTAACAGAGACTAAACTTTAAACGGACATGTAGAATACAACATAAGTACATGTGTTATTTAACCTAGTACTTCCATTCCTAGACACCCAACAGAAATTAAAGCCTTTGCTTATACAAAAGCTTGTAACTGTTCTTATCAGCTTTATTCAAGCTAGCCAAAAGCTTGGAAAAAAAACAATTGTGTATCAATAGATGAATGCACAAATAAACTGGCGTATCCTTATGGAGCATCTATTTAACAGAATAGTACTCAGGAGAAAATAGAAAATAATACAGTATTGATAAATGCAACATTATGGTTGAATCTCAAAAACAATGTGCTGAACAAATAAATCTAAACTGACTTAAAGTGAAAGAATGGGGGGAAAAATTGTAAACTTTTTGAAGCAATCAGAGACTAGAGGTCACAAGACCATAAAATAGTCAAAAATAAAAGTTGAGATCTCCAAGAAAAGATCAACCCAGTTGATTGCCAGTGGCGGAGCCACTATTATTTCATGTGCACTTGCAAAGAATGTGTATTAGATGGACTATTCTTTCTATATCTATTAAGTTCAGTAAGTCAAATGTGTCATTTAAGGCCAATGATTTTCATAAATCAGTATGAATAATTTGTACATTGATGTAAGTGGGGTACTAAAGTTTCCTACTATTATTGTATTACTGCCAATTCCTTCCTTTATGTCTGTTCATTTTTGCTTATACATTTAGGTGCTCCTATGTTGGGTTTACAATATATCCTCTTGGATCTTCTCTTTATGACAATATAATGACTTCCATTTTAATTTGTTGCTATCTTTGTTTTAAAGTCTATTTTGTTTCATATGAGTATTGTAATACCAGCTTTCTGTTTCCATTTGTATGAAATATCTTTTTCCCCATGCTTTTACTTTCTTTGTGTGTATACAGATGTGAGAAGAGTCTCCCATAGGTAGAATATAGATGGGTCTGTATTTTTTATGCATTAATTCATCCTATGTCTTTTGATTGGAGCATTTCATTGTTTCACATTTAAAGTGGTTATTGATATGTACGTACTTTATTTCCATTTTGTTCACTGTTTCCTGGTTGTTTTTGTAGTTCTTCACTACTTTTTCTTCTCTTGGTCTCCTCCTTGTGGTTTGATGTTTTTTTTTTCTTAGTGTTTTGTGTGGGTTCCTTTGCCTTTATTTATCTGTTGTAGGTTTGTGATTGGTGATTGCTATTAGGTTCATGAATATACGTTGTTGTTGTTCAGTCACTAAGTCATGTCCAACTGTTTGCAACCCCACAGACTGCAGCATACCAGGCTCCCCTGTCCTTCACTATCTCCTGGAGTTTCCTCAGATTCATGTTCATTGAGTTGGTGATGCTAATCTAACCATCTCATACTCTGCCGCCCCTTCTCCTTTTGCCTTTAATCTTCCCCTGCATCAGGGTCTTTGCCAGTGAGTCACCTCTTCATATCAGGTGGCCAAAGTATTGGCCCTGATCAGTTTCAGCATCAGTTTCAGCATCAGTCCCTCCAATGAATATTCAGGGTTGATTTTGTTTGGGATTGACCGGTTGGATCTCCTTGCAGTCCAAGGGACTCAGTTTCAGCATCAGTCCCTCCAATGAATACTCAGGGTTGATTTTGTTTGGGATTGACCGGTTGGATCTCCTTGCAGTCCAAGGGACTCTCAAGAGTCTTCGCCAGCACCACAGTTCAAAAGTACCGATTCTTCAGTGCTCAGCCTTCTTGTATGGTCCATCTCTCACATCCATACATGACTACTGGAAAAACCGCCTTTTTGACTATATGAACCTTTGTCTGCAAAGTGATGTCTCAACTTTTTAATATGTTGTCTAGGCTTGTCCTAGCTTTTCTTCCAAGGAGCAAACATCTTTTAATTTCATGGCTGCAGTCACCGTGAATATATATATATCAGTTTATTTTAAGCTGATAATCAACTCTGAATGCATTCTAAAAGCACTACATTTTTACTGTTCCTAATGTTACATGTTTTTAACATCATATTTTGCATCTTTTTGTGTGTGTGTATCCCTTAACTGCTTATTGCAGTTATAATTCTACTACTTTTGTCTTTTAACCTTCATAGTAGTTTTATTAAGTGGCTTATCCACCGCCAGTGGATCTCTACCAGTGAGATTTTTTTCCTTTTGTTTATTTCCTTATTTCTAGTGATTCTTTTTTTTTTTTTCCTCTTGAAGATTTGCTAACATTTCACTTAAGGCCAATTTAGTAGTAATAATCTTTTTCACTTTTTGCTTGTCTGGGAAACTCACTTATCTCTCCCTCAATTCTGAATGATAATCTTGCCAAGTGGAGTATTCTTGGTGGTAATTTTTTTTTTCTTTTCAGCACTTTAAACCTATCATGCCACTCCCTTCTGGCCTGCAGCTTCTGCTAAAAAATTAGCTGATTTTTCAGTCTTCACTGATATCAGTCTTATCAATATTTTCTTGTATGTAACTACTTGTTTTTCTTGTTCCTTTTAAATTTCTCTCTTTAACTTTTGCCATTTTAATTATGATATGTCTTTTGTGGTTTATTTCAAGTTTATCTTGTTTGGGACTCTCTGTGATTCCTGGACCTAGATATGCTTCCTTCCCCAGGTTAAAGAAGTTTTTAATCATTAGTTTTTCAAATAAATTGATCTCCCTTTCACTCTCTCTTATGCTTCTGGGACTCCTAAAATGTAAATGTTAGTTTGCTTGATTTTATGACTTCAGGGATCTTCACTTAAAAATATTTTTTTCCATTATGCTACTCTGTCTGGATGAGCTCCATTGCTTTGTGTTATAGCTCACAGATTTGTGCTTCTTCTTCATCCATTCAGCTGCTGAATCCCTATATTTTTCAGTTCAGTTTTAACTTTTGTTTGGTCCTTTCTTTTATTTTCTTTCTCTGTTGACGTTCTGATTGCGTTCATCCATTCTTCTTCATTTTTACAACCATTACTTTGAACTCTCATCAGACAGGTTGTTTATCTCTGCTTAATTAAAGTCTTTCTGGAAATCAAGGGACTTTCCATTTGTGTGCTCAGCATGTGCCCCACCTGCTGTGGCAGGGTTTTAGCTGCATTGTGGGTTTGGGTGGAGCTCTCTGCCCCAAGCTGGTTGGGACATTCAACTGTTGCTACAGAGATAAGCAGGGCTCTCGGTGAGGTACACACCCAAGCTCCAGCAGATTTCCGGTGTAGTACCAAAGTGGCCCCTAGCATTAGCCAGATAGGATGGATAAGCTCACCAAAGTGGTGCTTCTCAGACAGGATTCACCGATTTCCTGCTTCTCTGACAGACGCTTTAAGATTAGTAAAGGAGGCTCCTTCTCTTTTGTTCTAAGCATTTTTCCAACGGGTGTTTTTGTGCATGTGTCGAGTCATAGGGTAAGTGAATTGAAGTCCTTTAAGAGAGAGCTCTTCATCTCCTGCAGTTCTAGGGCTTTCCTGGATATAATCCCCATTAGTTTTCAGGGCCAGACATTTAGGAGGCTTGTCTCTCCTGTGCGGGATCTAAGGGCTCGGGACACCTTGGCAGGACAGCTGGAGCCAAAGTGAGCATGGGCCTGGGGCATGATGTGCCATTGCTGTAGCCAGGTGTTCCGGGAAACAAACTCACTCAGAAGGACAATGCAGATAGTGGAGTGCAGTTTTTTACACCAGCGGGCCCAAGGCAGAGTTTCCTCTTAGCCAAAGACCCCAACCAGTTTTTGTGAAAACCTTATATACCCTAAGCTTACGTGCTCAAACCCACCTACCCAAGTTACTTGAAACTAGTCTGGCAAGGTAAAAGAGAGATACAATCAAAGTTAACCCATGATTCATGTGTCATAGGCCTAGATAGTTAAATAGTGGACATTTATCAATAGGCCTGGGGTCACACAGAGTCTGGACACGACTGAAGTGACTTAGCAGCAGCAGCATACTCCCGATAAGCATAATGGGATTTACGACTTTGTTCTGTTGCAGAGATAATTAGCATATTCTTTTAAGCACCAGGAGAGTCTAGGTACAAGTCCTGAGGCTCCTTCATCAGGGGGTCTGGTTTTCCATTGGTATATCGTTTCCATAGATACTGGGCATATAGCTCAAAGTCCACAGTCCGGCCCAAGATAGAGTCCTGCTTTCAAGATGGAGCCTGTTCTGTCTGTTTCCTCCTTCACCATGGTTGTCCTGGTGGGCATGAATTTAGTGGTCCCAGGGCACACTTTCTCAGGGCCTCCTTGGGGGGACAGCTGGTATGGGCCAGGAGCCTGGAGTGTCCTGGGAAGCCTTAGAGGGTTGGTTGGAATGCCTGTACCATTCTCCCATCCACACTATCAAGGTGGAGGAGGAATGCAAAATGGTGATTTTTAGTGCCTCTGAGAGAGAGGCACTCTCAGAGTTTCAGCAGTTTTACAGAAGTTTACACATGCCCTAGGGTTAGTATATGAATTTCTTTCACATGTAGTTTAGATGTCCTTTAAAGTGCTGGGTTTTTTCTTTCTTGTGCCCCAGGGCAGTCTGTTCACAGTTCCCTCACTGATATCCCTCCCTATTGCAGGTCAGCATGCCAGGGGTGGGATTCCCATCAATACTGTGTCTCTATCTCTCCTATCTATCTCTGTGTAGTCTCTCCCATTTGTCGTGCAGAAGCCGTTCAATCAGCTCTCAGTTATTCTTCAGGAGAAACTGTTCTACAGGTAGGTGTAGGTTCAGTGTGCACATGGGAGGTGGTAAGATCAAGGTCTTTGTATGCCACCATCTTGGAGCATAATGCTCGAATCAATTTTACTTTCAGTTCAGTTCAGTCACTCAGTCATGTCCAACTCTCTGCAACCCCATGGACTGCAGCACGCCAGGCTTCCCTGTCCATCACCAACTCCCGGAGTCTACCCAAACTCGTGTCCATTGAGTTGGTGATGCCATCCAACCATCTCATCCTCTGTCGTCCCCTTCTCCTCCTGCCCTCAATCTTTCCCAGCATCAGGGTCTTTTCCAATGAGTCAGTTCTTCGCATCAGGTGGCCAAAGTATTGGAGCTTCAGCTTCAGCATCAGTCCTTCCAATGAATATTCAGGACTGATCTCCCTTAGGAGGGACTGGTTGGATCTCCTTTCAGTCAAAGGGACTCTCAAGAGTCTTCTCCAACATCACAGTTCAAAAGCATCAATTCTTCGGCGCTCAGCTTTCTTTATGGTCCAACTCTCATATCCATACCTGACTACTGGAATTTTTAATTAATTTTTATCGGAATATAGTTGCTTTACAACGTCGTGTTAGTTTCTACTGCACAGCAAGGTGAATCAGCTATACATATACATATGTCCCTGATTCATTTAGGTCACCACAGAGCACTGAGTAGCGTTCCCTGAGCTATACAGTAGGTTTTCATTAGTTATCTACAATATACATATTATCAATAGTATGTATGTGTCAATCCCAATTTCTCAATTCATCCCACCCGCAATGAATCAATTTTAAACTTACTCTAACGATTCAGTTTCAAAAAACTCCTGGTGATTATTTCCTTATTTTATTCTGGAACATTGGAGAAGGAAATGGCAACCCACTCCAGTATTCTTGCCTGGAGAATCCCAGGGACGGAGGAGCCTGGTGGGTTTCCGTCTATGGGGTCGCACAGAGTCAGACACGACTGAAGCAACTTAGCAGCAGCAGCAGCAGCATTCTGGAACAAATTAAGTTAGTGCTTCTTAGTCATGCACCAATATTTTCCACTCTCAACAGCATACAATGCCATCCCTGCAAAGCTCCTCCTACTCCTTTTCAGAATCTCTGCTGCCCTAATCTTCTCAGCCGAAGTTTTAATGCCTTTAATGTCCCCCTGTTATCTAATGCTACCAAAACATTTGACTTACCTGAAAAGTAACTGATATTAATGGTCACACATATCCTCACCCACTCCAATGACTTAAGGAACTGGTCCTTGAGAAATCCATCAGGCCAAACAGTGTTACTCTTAGCACCAACCACAGAAACTGATCAGTATATAGGTATATTACTTCATTTTCCTGGACACTTGGTCAGCAGTATTGAAATTTAAGATCAAATGAAGCTGGGATGGAGAAGTTGGGTAATGGTATGAGGGCAATCATTTTCAGATACACACACACACACATACACACACATTTATGTGTGTGTATGTGTGTGTGTGTGTGTGTGTGTGTGTACTAAATCAATACATTGTACATTTGAAATTTACAGAATATTATATGTCAACTATATCTCAATAAAGCTAGAAGAAGTCAAATGAGTCTTACTCAACAGGACCATCTGACTTTGGCTCATATAGAGCTAGTTTTGGACTGAAATTTTAGGGTATTTAAAAATTATTATTATTACTAATTAATATTAAGTCAGGTCTCTTCAATTCCATGTTTGTTAAATGTTTTGAAACTAATTACAAGTTCACATTTAGCCTAAGTAGAGTGAGGGCATATATTCTTCACGCAGTCTTGTATTGATGTTATTGAGAAATGGAGTATTCCTAACATATCAGTAAACAAGCACATCACAGTCATCAGTAATTCCAGCCCTCCAAAGGAGTTCTAAGGGCACCCAGGAAGGAGAACAATACCTGCACAATCTGGCAACCATTAGGCTATAGTCACTCTATGTTGAGCACTGAGGAACTCAGGATGCGAAAAATGCAGGATACTGGCCCCAGATAGCTGAGATGCATATGAAAGGAATGATTTCAGTGAGACCAGATTCTTGCATCTTCCCATACACAGAAAAGTGCTAAATTCCTTAACTTGAGATATCTACTACTACTGAAAGTTGTTCAGTTGTGTCTGACTCTTTGCAGCCCCATAGACTACATAGTCCATGGAATTCTCTAGGCCAGAATACTGGAGTGGGTAGCCTTTCCCTTCTCCGGGGGATCTTCCCAACCCAGGTATTGAACCCAGGTCTCCCGCATTGCAGGCAGTTTCTATACCAGCTGAGCCACAAGGGAAGCCCTGAGATATCTGGTTTTCTTTAATTCACAAAAATACTTTTGATGTTCAGGCTACCTGCCCTTTGTTACAAACGTCTATACAACCTGACTCCTCCCGTCTCCTTGGAAAATTTTCTCAGGGTCACTTGAGATGCTGTCTCCCAGGCTTGAAGTCCTAACAATTCTCACTGAATAAACTAACTCTCAACTTTTAGGTTGTGACTATTTTTCGAGTCAATACTATCATAAGACCCCTAATGGACTCTGGTCTCAGCATGTAGGTTTCATCCAAGCTGGGAGGCTTTTCCATCCTTTTCTTCAATGTTGAATTAAAAAGATAGGGAAAGCAAGAAAAGGGAGTGTTAAAGACCAGGAAAAAAAGTAGGAGAGAAAATGAAGTAGAAAATTAGGATGATAAAGGAAAGGTGTTTCTATGATAACAAAATAATTTTCCCTGTGAAAATTATTATGGGCAAGATAGTAAAGCTCTCACAGGCTCATCTCAGGCCACAAACAATCCATAAACAACAGATTTGCCAGAACCTCCACTGGTGGCTGACTTTATTTTCTTGGGCTCCAAAATCACTGCAGATGGTGATTGCAGCCATGAAATTAAAAGACGCTTACTCCTTGGAAGAAAAGTTATGACCAACCTAGACAGCATATTAAAAAGCAGAGACATTACTTTGCCAACAAAGGTCCATCTAGTCAAGGCTATGGTTTTTCCAGTGGTCATGCATGGATGTGAGAGTTGGACTATAAAGAAAGCTGAGCACCAAAGAATTGATGCTTTTGAACCGTGGTGTTGGAGAAGACTTTTGAGAGTCCCTTGGACTGCAAGGAGATCCAACCAGTCCATCCTAAAGGAGATCAGTCCTGGGTATTCATTGGAAGGACTGATGTTGAAGCTGAAACTCCAATACTTTGGCCACCTGATGGGAAGAGCTGACTCATTTGAAAAGACCCTGATGCTGGGAAAGATTGAGGGCAGGAGGAGAAGGGGATGACAGAGGATGAGATGGTTGGATGGCATCATTGACTCAATGGACATGGGTTTGGGTAGACTCCGGCAGTTGGTGAAGGACAGGGAGGCCTGGCGTGCTATGGTTCATGGGGTCACAAAGAGTCGGACACGACTGAGTGACTGAACTGAACTGAACCACTGCCCTCATCTCAGAACAGAGTTTTGCAGGAAGAACTTTAGGGCATGAAGTTCTGTGAATGCAGAATATTGCAGTAAAGATTTATGCAAGAAAGCAGTTAAGAATAGGGTCCATTTTACCCTGAAGCTCAGGCTGAGGACTTGTAGTGTTTTGACTGTTATTTCTCTTGGGGCATGATGCAAAGAAGATAACTGGAGGTGATTGTAAATGAGAAATAGCAAGCCCTCTCTGAATTCTTAAAGTGCCAGAAGTTCTGAGTTTTAATTATAAAAAAGTGAGCATATCTCCAGGCCTTGATTCCCTAGCAAGTTTTGACAAGCTTAAAGAAGCTTTCCCTGGAAATTCCCCATGCCGAGGAGCAGCTGCAGCTTGCATGGATATGGGCCAAGTGGAGACAACTCAAACACCCACACACACAAAACACACAGCTGCTGGGAAAGGAGTAAAAGAAGTAGAACTGGGGTTGAAAGAAGTGCATGGAAGCCTATAGGCACACAACACATTCATTCAGAGCTACATCTTCCTTTTTTTTGTTCATTTATAAAAATCCCTACTTTCCTGCCTCAGAGAAAGAAGCATAATGCAGAAGGAGAAGCTATAGAAATGAGACTTCCTTTGTGCCTTTTCAAAATTAGCAATAGTTGAGGAAGCAGAAGTGCAAAAGATTAAATCTGATCATAATAGTAAATGGTTCCAAGATCATTAATCTGGTCAGACAGAGATCTGTACTAAACCAATAGGGCCAGAATGAAGGGACAAAATAGGTAATTAAATTGCTAATCCCACTAGGGGATCGTAAGTAGAAAGATATGGGTGGTGGTGGTGGTTTAGTCGCTAAGTTGTGTCCAACTCTGGCTACCCCATGGACAGTAGCCTTCCAGGCTCCTGTATCCATGGGATTCTCCAGGCAAGAATACTGGAGTGAAAGATACGGGAGACCCCTGTAAGTTAATGATTACTCAAGAAAGTAGGTTTGCTTAGCCACAAAACCAAGCAGGCTTTGCTTAGCAACAAAATCATACAACAGAAACATGGAACATGCCCCCAGACAGTAAAACAATGGTGGCATGTGACCCACATTCTGCCCAGTGAGCTCATGAAGCTAATGATCCTTAAGACATACTCGCTACATACATAAAAAACAATAATTTGTGGATCTAGCTTGACAACGTATGGACAAGAAAACTTCCCTGCTCAACCTGAAGGAGGAATTAATGATGAAAACATGACGTCTACTCAAGAAAGACAAAGAAGGTCTTCTCCCCCTCCCTACTTCTCCTTTGATTATAAAACTGTAGCCCACTAAGTTCTCGGGGTGTGGCATTTCTCACCCACCAGCTTGTAAGCCTCACAAGCATCCTATTCTAATAAATCACTTCTTATCTACCACTTTACTCTTGCTGAATTCTACTCTGCACTGAGACAAAAGAATATGGAATCATAACTCTTCGGAGTATCCCCTCAAAATGATACCAATCATGTCAAACAAGATAGGTGTTAGTCAAAGAAACAATGCTCTTGGAAGCCTTGTCTAAAGGAAACATTCCATCTACTCTTCCCAATACTGTGAAATAAATCAGCTAATGATTCATACTCAATGCAAGACAGCTCCTCAAAGTTCACCCCTGCTTCAGCCATGAGACTGTCATTATTTGCTACACAATTAACAAACTGGTCCTAGTACTACAATAGTCATGACTCTCCTGAGTGGTTTTAAAATTTTCAAAGTCAATAAGTTGTAGAACTGTAGGTCCTTCTCACTTTTCTTTACTAGAAAAATTAGTAATCAAGAATGTGGGCTCAGAAGCCAAACCACCTGAGTGTGAGTCCCAGTTCTGTCATGCCCTGGCCTTTGGAATTTAGGTAAATTAATCCAATTTTCTATGCCTTAGATTCCTAGGGCAGCAAAATTCGCGAGCCCAAAGCGTGAGTCTTTGGCATGACAATTAGTTTATGCTATTTAATTTTAAGAAACCAAAGACACAGGAAGTCTTTCTTTTTACCTAATATTTACCTGTCTAAAATATTTAGATAAAGGACCTGCTACCAGAATAGAGCTACTACCAGAGATATCTGCAAAGAGTATGAGAGCTAGGTATGATGGATGAAACCCAGCAGGGCTTAAGGATCATGAGTCTGCTGTCTGCCCCATTGTCTCTGTATGACCCAGAAAGCATTTGTTTACCAAACATTTGCTTTTCGTCTCCATTTCAACTGCCTTCTTCCTCTTTTTGAAGTCCCAAGCCAGTACCCCTAATACATTCTTTTGTCTTTAGCTGGAGATGGTATTTAAGCTGAGGGGTTTCTGCCATTTTAGCAAGTTAGTCAGTTTTCTTGGGTCCCTTTCACAAGTATAAAAGTTATAAAATTTTTGCTTGGTTTTCTTTGGTTTATCTGTCTCTGGGTTCCCCACTAGAAGAAAATTAATAGTTAACTTTTATTGAATATTAAGCAAGGGCCAAACACTATGCTACATGATTTACATGATTATTTACTTTTCAAAGCAACTCTTGGATATAAGTACTGTTTTATTCCCATTTCATAATTAGAAGACACAGAGACTGTGAAAAGCTAAGTAATGTCAACCACAAATTGGCACTTGCCATCTACCTCTACAAGGATTAAATCATGTGCTGCTGCAGGTGCTGATTTCCAACACCCTCTGAAAGGAGTTCAGAGTGGAGATTAGAAATGAGACACTCTCTGCTGGCAGGACAGGTCTTCAGATAGTTAAGACATTTTCAGGAACTGATTTTATGAGCCTAATTCTTGTATCTCCTCATACCTAGAAAAGAACTAAAGTCCTTCATGGTGATGACTGCTCCTTGTGACTAGCAGAAATCTTCTGGAAAAATATGTGCTTGATTGCATGTGTTCCCCCTTCACCAAAATGACATATATACTGATCTTCTGCCTGCCTCTTTGGAGCAGTTTCTCAGAGCTATCTGAGGTGCTGTCTCCTGGGCTGCAGTCTTCATTTTTACCTCAAATAAAATTTAACTCACAGCTCTCACATTGTGTACTTTTTTGAGTCAACAGTAACTTGCCCTAATTCAACTAGCAAGTAATCACACAGGGACTTAAGGTCAGATCAGTCTGAATACAATTCAATCCATTCTCTTATTTACTAGCTGGATGGATCTTAAATCCCCAAACTGAACTTTATTCAACAGATAATTAGATGCAATTAACAAAGTTTTAAATCAGGGGTAAGATAACACTTCTAGTTTTGCTCTGCCCCCCCCCCCCCGCCCCATCCTCTCAGCAGCAGGTGAGTAGGTGTTGGCTGGCAGTGATTTGTATTACTACACCCCACATTATTCAGACACATGTAAAAAAAATCAAGCTAGCTAGCTGGCTCACAAAAGACAGCCACATTTCTAACCTGCCAGAGCAATCTCCCATCCCAAGGTCTGACTGAACTGGAAGAAGACCTAGGATTCATACTTGTGAGTATCCTCTTGCCCAGGGGCCCATAATGGGGTTAGCTTTCCCTTTACCCATGTGGAAGATGGGAGCACAGCTGGCTAGGAAAGGTCTGTCCTTCTTGATTTGACTCTGTCTCTGTCTATCTGTCTCAGTCTTTCTCTTGTATATATGTATATGTGTGTCTCTTTCCTCATCATTCTCTATTGCTCTATTATGATTGCTCTCTGACTCGCTCGTGTCACTCTTTCTGTCTTTGTCTTCTTTGACTTACAGTTTGTTAAGGTCCTGCTTTAAACACATTTCAGAGTTCTTTGCTCAAATTTAGGAACCCTGGGAAAGAGTCCTCATTGAAGACTCCAGGTCTGAACTATCTCTGAAAATGTGAACAGTCTACAGAGGACACACAAAGACCAAAGTACATGTACAACTTGGGTCAGCATGAACTCAACAGAGAATATAGTGTGAGGCAGAGGGAAGGTCTCTGGATAGGCTCAGAACTGGGTGGAACTCATGGCTTAGCCAGGAACTAGCCTACCTCTAGGTCCAAGATTTCCCATCTGTAAAATGGAGGGACAGGCTAGACAATCTCTAAGTAATTTCCCATGAAAGTTGGACTCTCCTAAAGATTGTGTAAGAACTCTTCTGTCTTTAAATTCCTTGAAACCTGGGTCCATTTTTCGGCTATCATTGTCACTGGAACTGAGCAATACTGGCTTCTGCTCCCATTATGTTCTACTATGTCCCCTACTGTATCTATTTTTGTCTTAAAATACACAGGTAAATCAGATCTGTGTCCATGTCTTCCGCCAGACATTGAGCACTTGAGGAGTGGGATTTTATCTTATTAGATTTGCTTAAAAATAGCTTTTTATCTAAGTAAAATGAATGAATTGAATAAATAAATGACAATAATTGCTGTATTCTCTGGGCTCCTATACCACACTATAAAATAATTGCATTCAAGCTTAATCATATTCATGCCATGGTTATATGTGCCATTTTTCATAAATCTATTGAGGATAGGAAAGATATCCCATTTCTCCTTTATTCCCCATTATCTGCCACAGCTCCACAGAATATATTGAATAAATACTTATTTTTAAATGAAATAGTGAATATTTCTCCTGGCAGGGCCCACTCAGTGTTCCTTAAATCCTAGGAAACTAGGGTGGTGGTGGGGTATATAGGCTAGAGAAGAATCTAGTAGTCACCCATATGGAAGCACTGTGTGTAAATATTTAATAGTTGATAAGGTTACCCAAAAGCCTAACAGCTGTATATCAGCTCTGTATAAATAGGGCCTGCTAATCCTTTCTCTGAGCATATTTTCCCTGACTGATTGCATCTATTTTTTATTATACTGACTGTTATCTATATGCTGATGACTCCTTATTCTAAATCTTCAGCCCAGACAGGTTTCTGGTATGCAGGACCATCTAACCTGCCTAATAGCAGGCATCTTCACTTAGATGTTGATGTGGTAGCCAAGGGCATTTATTCTAGAGCCAGGCTTTCATAGAATCTTGAACAAGTTACATCTTTGAATAATCACCCATAAAATAAAGATATAATAATACTTACCTTAATAGGTAAGTTTGTTACCAGTATTAAATTAAACAATATAGGGACTTCCTTTGTGGTCCAGTGGTTAAGACTCTGTGTTTCCACTGCAGGGGGCATGGGTTCAATCCCTGGTCAGAAACTAAGATCCCACATGCTATGTGTCATAGCAAAAAAAAATTAAAAACAAAAAACAATACATGTAAAGTATGTAGAAGAATGTTTGGAAAATACAAAGAGCACATGTTAAGCATTATGTTAATCTCAAATTCAATCTGTTAAAATTAAATGAGGCATCTTCCTTCAGCTTCAGATCTGCTCCATACCTTGTAGTCTCCTACAAGGCATTGGGCATTTCAATAAAATGCCCAATTAAGTATAAACCTAGGAATCACCTGCAAGACCTTCATTTCCACAAACAATAAAAAAAAAAAGTTATGCTATTTATTTAAAACTCTTATATATGTTTTGATTCTATATCTTTTTCTCTGTCCTTCCTAACACAGTTCTACTTCTTGTCCTAATCATTAGCCTCTCTTTTCTCTCTCTCAGATGCATATTTTTCTTATATATCTGATAGGCTAAATAATAGTCCTCCCCTCTCCCAAAATATCCATGTTCTAATTCCTGGAACCTATAAACTTTATATGGCAAAGGGACTTGCAGAGGTGGTTAAATTAAGAATATTGGGATCATATCCTGAATTATCCAAGAAAGCCCTAAATGCAGTCACCTAAGAGAAAAGACAGATGGAATTTTTACTACAGAAAGGGAGAAAGCAATGTAACCACAGAAGTAGAAACTGGAATAATGAGGTCACAAGTCAAGGAGTGCCAGTGGAAGCCAGAAAAGGTAAGGAATGGATTCTCCCCTGGAGCTGGTTCCCAAAAAAACCATACGTCCTGCCATACCTTGATTTTAGTCCCATAAGACAGACTCAATATAGAATTCTGGACCCAGAACTATGAGATAAAAAAAAAAAATTTTGCTGTTTTAAGCCACTAATTTTATGGTAATTTTTTAATAGCAGCAATGGGAAATTAATACAATCTCCTTCATCAAAAATTTCTCCCTCCCTATAGGATCATTCCTACCAAGTGCTTTGCTAAATCCAACACCTAAAATAAATTTTCTTAACCACATGACCCATTCCTGTAATAATAATCCCGTTACTCTGCTTATACTGAGAGCAAAAAATATTGAAACACTTAGCTGATCATCTCATCTCAAATTTTCTGTTTATGTACTTCCATTAAGCTTTTTCCCCCACCAGTGAAAAAGGCTTTTATCAAGGTCATCAATAAATTTCTTCTTAAAGGACACAGTGATTAATTCACTATCTTTATCTTCCTGATGCCTCAGAAGCACTTAATATGGTTGATCACATCTTTCTTTTAGAAACACTTCCTTCTCCAGAATTCAGTGAATTCATATATGCCTCATTCCCCACCTCCTCTGCTTCTTTTTAGTCTCCTCTTACCTCTCATCTAAGTGCTGGAATGCTGCTCACCTTCAAGGCCCTTCTTTCTTCTCTATCTATACTTTTTTCCTAACCAAGCTTACCAGTCCCATGCCTTTAAATACTAAATATGTGCAACTCTCTGGTCTGTATCTCCAAATTGGACCCACTCCTTTAAAGGTATGCCCACTTTAGTCTACTTACCACCTCCACCTGCCTACCTAATTGATACTGTAAATTAAATATGATGTCCAATCTGCTTATATAATAAACTGACCATCTCAGGGCATGACACCAGAATCAATCTATTTACTCAGATCAGAATCTTAGAAGTCATCTGTGTTGGTTTTTAATCTCTGCACAACAAATTAGCAAAAAATTAGTAGCTTAAAACAACACCAATTTATTATTTTACAGTTTCCATGGGTTAGGGGTCCGTGTAAGAGTTAGATAAGTCTTTTGGGCAAGATTGCAAAAGGCTGCAATTAAAGTGTTTTCCAGGCTCCTTATCTCATCTGGAGCTCAGGGTCTTCTTCAAACTTCATTTAGGTTATTAGAAAAATTGAGCTTCCTTCAGATTATGACTTAAGTTCTCATTTTCTTGCAGGCTATTAGCCCAGAATCACTCTCAGACCCTAGGAATATTACCCAAACAGGCAGTTCAACACATGGTCTCCTCCAGATCAGCAAGGGCATACCTTCTGCTGCTTCTTACCGCTTTTAAGTGCTTATCTGATTAAGTCAAAGCCATTCAGAATAACCCTCCCCCCTTTTTTCACATGAGCTGTGCTGTGTTTAGTTGCTCAGTTATGTCCAACTCTTTGTGATTCCATGGACTGTAGCCTGGCAAGCTTCTCTGTCCATGGGGATTCTCCAGGCAAGAATATTGGAGTGGATTGCCATGCCTTCCTCCAGGGGATCTTCCCAACCCCGGGATCAAACCCAGGTCTCCCACTTTGCTGGCGGATTCTTTACCTTCTGAGCCACATAAGGTAACATAATTTCAGAAGTCATACCCCATCATATTTATAGAACCTGCCCAAACCAAGGGGAAAAGGACTATATAGGGCATGAACACAAGAGAGGGTGGGGTGGACTCTGTCTTAGCATCTTACAAACCTGCCTACTACATTATCCTTGAGTTTTCACGTTTCTTCACACCCATAATGAATTCATCAATAATTCCAGACGGCTATGTCTATAAGATAAACTCTATATATGACTATTGCTCGTTATCTTACCTGCTAAAAAACTTAGTCAAGCTACCATCTTTTTGAGATCATTGTCTCTTAATTGTTACCACTGCCTCCTTGTGGTAACTCGATTCTCTGTCCTCATCCAGAAGACAGAATGATTTTCCTAAAGCTCAACCATATTACGTCACTCTCATGTTTAAAATGCTCCAATTGCTTCCCACAACACATAGAAGAAACCCAAAATCTTTATCATGATCTAAAAGGTAGAACATGAATCACAACTTCCTGTCATCTACTACTCTTTCCTGTTTTTCAATTTTGCGCCAACAACAGAAGGCAATGGCACCCCACTCCAGTACTCTCACCTGGAAAATCCCATGGATGGAGGAGCCTGGTAGGCTGCAGTCCATGGGGTGGCGAAGAGTCGGACACGACTGAGAGACTTCACTTTCACGCATTGGAGAAGGAAATGGCAACCCACTCCAGTGTTCTTGCCTGGAGAATCCCGGGGACGGGGGAGCCCCGTGGGCTGCCGTCTATGGGGTCGCACAGAGTCGGACACAACTGAAGCGACTTAGCAGCAGCAGCAGCAGCAGCAGCAGCAGCAGTGGCTTTTATTTTGTCCCTCAAAACATCCAACTGGTTTCTGTTTCAAGCTTTTGCATTTGCTATTTCCTATTCCTGGAAGGTTCTCCAAGTTCTTCACATTCCTCTTATCTTCTTCTTTCAGGTTTAAACTTAACTATTGCATCTCCTGGCTTCTCTGGTGGCTCAGCAGTAAAGAATCTGCCTACCGATGCAGGAGATGCAGGTTTGATCCCTGCGTTGGGAAGATCCCCTAGGGAAGGAAATGGCAACTCACTCCAGTATTCTTGCCTGGGAAATCCCATGGACAAAGGAGCCTGGTGGGCTAATACAATCCATGGGGTCACAAAAGAGTCAGACACAATTTAGGGACTGAACAACAACAACACTGCATTTTCAGAGTAGTCTTTCCTAAACATCCCCTATCCCCTGGCCCCTAGTAATGTTTCACCACACCATATTCAATCATCTTTATAGCAGAAAAAGCACATTAAGATTTTTATTTTCTTGATATTGTCTTTCTCACGCATATCCCAATATCCTACCTTGCCCTGGAATGAAATTTCTTTGTGGAAAGGTATTCCGTCTTGCTCATAACTGAATATCCAGCACATGGATCATTTCATGGTGTATGGTGAGTGCTACCCAGTTATTTGATGTACTTTTTGGCACTGAAAGAAAGAAAGAAAGAAGTAAATTTATAGAGGACATTTTTCAGAAATGGGGGGCAAAAGAAGCAAAAGTTAGGGGTTTTTTGACAATTATAACTATTTTAAAAATCATTCTGATGTGTCCTGAAGTGTACACAAAGAGGAGTAATACATTGTCCGTTGGAAATACTGGAAGAATCATGGTTTTGGGATTTGAAAGACTTGTGATTGACTTTTCATTCTTCCCTTAAAAAAAAACATGTAAACTTGAAAATCTTACTCTGTCTCATCCTTGGCTTTCTTACCTATAAAATGAGATAATATCTAATTTTTTATTAAAAATAAATGCAATACAGGCTTCCCTGGTGGTCCAGTGGCTAAGACTCCATGCTCCCAGTGCAGGGGGCAAAGTTCAATCCCTGGTCAGGGAACTAGATTCCACATGCCACAACTAAGACCCAGCACATTCAAATAAATAAATAAATAATAAATATTTTAATAAATAAATAAATGCAATAAATTGTGCAAAGGATCTGCTAAAGTTTTCAGAATGTAAATGATGCTCAATACATAACAGTTTAATTAATAGTGTTTAATTAATAGCCTGTTTAATTTTAGTGTTCTCTATTTAACAGAGGAAAATAATTGAAGTACATAGATAGCTATAGTAACAAGGCAAAACAGAAGTATAATAAGGATTGTGAAAGTTGAGAGCTAGGTAGTGTGTCAGAGAGGGAGATTTCCTCCTCTATCCCTCTTAAGTTCTTGTGGATGGAATAATAATAAAATTGACATAAGACAGATGAACAAGAGAGAAAGAAACAAATTAATTTGTGTATATGAAGGTCTCATGGAAATGGGATCTAAGAAGTGGACAAAGCAGGTAGCTTTTATACTTTTTAAACAAAGAAAGATTAAATTTGTGAGAAATTGACAAGAAAAAGAAAATTAGGTTTTGGATGTTCAGTTAGCAAAGAACCCAAGCAGATTTGGGACAGTAAATTTAAAAAGTAACATGGTTTGTTTACACAAACTTTTCAGCCCAAATTCCCCATCTCTGGCAATATCTTCAGATGCAGGGAATGTACCTTTCACATAAGAGATTTATTTCCTGCTTTCAGGGGGATGGGGAAAGAAGGATCAGAGTGTCTCACTTGCACTGGTAGTTTCTTAAGTAACTTTAATTCAAAACAATCCATATGCCATTGTTGAATATTTTGGGGTGGTCTGCCCTGAGCTCCAACAGTAGCATCACACCTTCTGAGGAAAATCAAAAGAGTTATATTCTTTGGGACCCCAGGGGCTATAGCCCACCAGGCTCCTCTGCTCATGGGATTTTCCTGGCAGGAATACAGAAGTGGGTTGCCATGTGCTCCTCCAGGGCATCTTCCCAATACCAGGGATCAAATCCAGGTCTCCTGTGTCTCCTGCACTGAAGGCTGATTCTTTACTACTGAGCCACCAGGGAAGCCTGGAATGCAGGTTAAGTAGCCCCACAGCTCTGAGAAACATCCCTTATGTAAGGACTATGTATTATAGGCACATAGTTGGGGGCCCAAGCGTTTTGTTTTTGTTTTTAAGCATGGCATTCTCTGATCTCCACTTCTTTCACTCACTTCTCTTAAACCATCTGCCTCATATGTGTTCTTCCATCATTCCTGTGATCATCCATAATTATCTCTCCATTTCAGGTCATTTCCCAGATGCACAGAATGGAAAGCACACTGAAGGCATGCCTTCTTCACATCCTGGAGGATCTTTTAGAGGAGGAGTTGGTTAAGTTCAAATTTCAACTCACAAACATAGCTCTAGCTGAGGGATACAACCATATGCCTTGGGGCACTATCCAGCAAGCAAACCCAGTGAGACTTGCTGACCTACTGATCCAGTATTATGGGGAAGAATACTCCAAGACTGTGACTCAGGAGGTCCTGAAAGCCATAAACCAGCGCAACCTAGCAGAGAAGCTCTGCCAGGCAACGGAAAAACGTGAGTCTAGACCAAACCTACTCCCATCTGCAGACATGGCTCAAGGCTTTTCCTGAAATCTCTGCATCTTAATTAATTCAACACACACATTGAGAGCATAAAATATAACAGGAGTTGTGTGTCACAGTGCTTTTAAAAATTATCTTTGAGATAAAGTTCACATCTTTCCAACATCTTAGCCATACCTGAGTTTGATTCTGACGCTTATTCTGTCTCTTCAAACTGTGGGGGTTTTGGTTTGTTTGTTTTTCAGCATGCCTTTTAACTTTTTGTTGAAACTCAAAAGAAACTGAGGTTGATAGACCTTTAGAGTGAAGTTCTATATTTATCTGGCTAGGAGTTAGGCTGTGCTATTTACTCTGGCATCAAAGACTAAAACTTCCTCTAATGTCCTTGTTTTTTATCCTCGTTGTATTTGAATTTCCACAGAAACTTCTTAAATTAAGTCTGAGATATGCAATCTTCTCAAGTATATTCCCCTATTATTATAGGAATATTATTATTATTCAGGAAATTTACTAATAGTGGTAAGGTAGGGAGGAAGAAGATGTATTCTATAGTCCAATGATTAGGTCTCAGTCTTTTAGTGAGCCCATGCCACTTGGCAATGATCATCATAGTCTTAATTCCTACCCATTATTCAAGCTCCAACTGAAATGCTACCTCTGTAACCATTCCTGTTTCTACCTCAACTGAAAGTACTAGCCTTTTCACCTAAATTCACTGTGTGTTTTCTCCTCAGTTCTTATTGTCCATATTGTTGTTTCCTTTTTTAACTATAATGATAATCTGCTCAATAAACACTGAGAAGAATTTGAAAAAAAATAAAAAACATCAGTAATATCACCACCAACAGACAGACACAAAAAACAATGTGTCATATGGTATCTTCACTGGGATTAATTTTTTTTCACCTAGATTATACTCTATATACAGTTTTATAACATTAGAAATTTGTGGGGGCTTAAAGCATATAACCAGCTTTTCCCAAAGCAATAAACATCAACTCTTAAGTACTATTTTAAACTATTTTATTATCCCATCCTGTTGGTGCTCTGTAAATAATTTTGCCAAAATGCCATTTAAGATATTGTTTCCAAAATATGAACATTATGAATAATGTTGTGAAGATCATCTTAGTGATAGATTTTGGTGCTCATTTTATTTCAGTCCCTTAAATTCCTAAAATTGAAATACATGAGTCAAAGAGTATGAATATAAATATAAATATGTATTTATATTCATACAATTATTTTCAAATAATTTTTTAGAAGTACTATATTGACTTGGTCATATAGAGTGTATAAGCATGCCCCTCTTACTGTACTCTCAACAGCATGAAGCAATTTTTAAATTTTAATTTGTAAGGGAGACTGTTAACACTTTAAAAATATTTAAATGTATATTAAATAAATTTTCACTTTATTTAATAAAATAATTCATGAATACAGTAAAAATTAAAGCATACAGAACATTACGTTGACCCTTCTCTCACAAAATAACCCCTTGGAATTCAGTGTTTCTTTTGGTGGTTACTGACATGTCTCTGAATATCATGCTTTTACCACTCTTCTATAACTTTATCAATATTAGGTCTACTAGTTCAATCATTTTATCATTATCAACATCATTATCAATATTATTCAATGATATCCTACCATTAGGAGGTAAGCCTTTTGCTCAGTTATGCCACTTCTTACTTCCCCATCTACTCTCTTCCCAATAGCAGTATTTTTTAGTTTATATACAGGTTACATTTGAATTTTATTTTTTAAACTTTTTATTTTGTTCCATTATGAGCGGTACTACCTTGAAATTCCCTAAAATACTTTTACATGGTCAAAGCTGAAAAATTTTTATTTCTTGCTTGAATCATAATGAAAATCTTGCATTTTTTATTTATAGCTTGTTTCCAAAAGTTGAAATTGTCAACAATTTATACTATTATACACATGTAAATTTTATTCATAACAGAATCAAGTGGAGTTCAGTTTTTGTCATTTTATTTTTTGTTTGATGGAAACTTCTCATAGTCATATTTTTTTGCACGTACATCTTGATCACATCCTTATATTCTTCCAATATCTCCAATATCCTACCAAGTGAAGGAAGTCCTCTATGCTTCCATTTATTTCTTAGATAATTTTCTCTGGAGCCCACCTAATAAAGGGTATGTGGACAGCAAACTTTCTAGGTTGTTAGTTTTTTGACAATAACTTTATTCTCTAGCTAGTTTAGAATCGTTTTAAATGTATTATTTTGCTATTTGCCTGTTAGACATGACTGATGACATACCTGAAAGATGAGTATGTTAGGAGTTATAGGTGTAAAATAATGAAATATTTGATCTGCAAAGGCCATGGGGAAAGTCAGAGCTAGGAAGGGAAAACATAGCTTTAAAACCTGTGTGCCATTTTAAGAGTTACTTAATCTTGGTAACTTTTATGCCTTCTCTTTGTAAAGTCAAGTCTTGGCTAAAATAAAAGTATTGGGAAATTTTCTGCAAAAGAAAAGTCCTTGATTTAGCATTATCTACATAAAGGCTTTAATTTGCATAGTATTTGCTGAATTGGGGACCTCCGGGTGAATTTTATTTTATTCATTTTATTTTTAAAGCCTGGTGCTTTTTATCACCTCTTCTAATCATTTAATGTATTTGTTTGCAATTTGGGGTAAGACTTAAAATCAGTACTTTTTCACTGATGTTTTAGCTGTACATTTGCCTTTTTATTCAACATGTGAAGTTGTACTGTGGCTCATGCAATAGCTATCACTTAAGCATTTCTTACTTTAAATTAGTGCTATAACAGACCACTGTATATTTACTTCTCACTGTTTGAGTTTCCTGTTTTGTTTCATACAAGTCACATTCTTATTTTAAGTGCCTTTTAATTTTAACAGTTCACTTTTTACAATGCTGTTTAGTGAAGTTATTTATTAAATAAAGATGCTTAAAATATTAAAAAAAAAAAAAGAAAATAACTTTATTCTCAAACTTGATGAGTAACTGGGATGGAGTTAGGGTTCTAGATTAAAAATCCTTTTACGTCGTTATTTGGAAAGGATGACTTAATTGTCTTTGTTACTTACTGATGGTGAGTCTGATGCCAACCTGATTATCATTCTTTTGTTGGTGGTCTGTTCAGCACCCCATCCCTATCCCCAATGATTTTAAGGTTGGTGTTCTAAAATTTATCATGAAGTAGAAATTTCTTTCCCCATTTCTTGTGCTAGAAATTTTAAAGGCCTTTTAGATATGAATACCAGTGTCCTTTAGGCCCACAATGGTGAAGGTGAAGTTTCACAGTCTTGGCTACAGGCTGATTTCCTACTGAGCTATAAGTAAGTCATTAGCTAGATACTAACCTTATTCTCAACCAAACCTTAATTTGAATCAGCCTAAATCTCATTTTTTTCCAAGAACTGATTATCACATGGACCATCATTAGAGTTGAGCTAGGAGATTCAGGAATAATCAGTGAGAAGCCTAGAAATATGAGGTGCTAATAAACTGGATGCTCAATATTTTGGCAATAATACAGGAGAAATATTTGACTGCTTAAAAGCATCATTTCTAACAAAAAAGAAAAAAATTGATATCCTTAGGGAAGTCTCTTTAACAACTTTACTTGGATTTCCTTTCTCAGTAAATTTAAAAGTATGGGGAGGAAGAGAATTTAATTATTAAGAGCCATCACAAGCCTCTCCAACACTCAGCATAACCCCAAATCAATGTGCTATGGCTGAGATTTCTGTATAAATAACACTCTATTTGTCAGCAATAGCCTAGTTACTTTGACTCATCCTCCCTGTTTGACCACTATTTTTTCTGTGTCATTTTTATACCCAAGACCTCTCAGTCTATGAGATGGTTATTCTTATTTCCTAATCATTCCCATAACATAAAATGCCTATATCTTTTCTTGGGTCATTCTTGGGAAACAGATGCTAATGTTGAACTTATTGATATTAAGCTGCTGGCACCAAGCTAGTGATTGTAAGTGGGGAAGGCGCTAAGCTTCAGCAACACTGCAATTCTGACTCCATGTTTTACTAATGATGAGAATAATGAAAACTATTTTCCCTCCAAAGCTGGATCTACCACTGAAAAAATTGTAAAAAAGACAAATAAGAGGAAGCAGGAGAATAAAGCAGGACCGAATGAAGATAAATGGCAACTAACAATGTCAAAGGTTTGTAATTTGCCCTGGGGAAGATATTTTTGCCCTGAAATTGAGTGGAGTGTCTAGATCAAAGGATGCTCAGAATCTCAGAGGTTTGCTGGTTTCCAGATCCTATAGCATGGCATGGTTGTTCCATGTTAGCACCAAATGTCTCCAAGGCGTTTTGGAGAAAAGAAAGATCCCAGAGAAATCTGGCTGTCACTCCTGTCTCTGTTGCTCATTCTCAAGCACACTGCTTAAATTTTATGAGTTGCTCTTCTCCAAAATGGGAATAATAATAATAGGGGCATTATGAAAATTGATGGTCACTAAATAAAAACCAATTCATTTTCTTTTCAGTTTCTCTCACTAAACTCATTTTCTGCTTCTGTCCATATATACTAGATTACTTTCTATTTCCTAAGCATATCCAACTTTGACAATATCTGCTTTGGCTTTTCTGTTCTCTTTTTGTAGAATGCCCCCACCCACTTACTCCTTTGTGTGATAAAATCCCATTCATTCAGTAATATATTAATAGCTTGCAAAACAGTCAACACAATACCTACATTGTGGTAGGTTCCCTTCTATTTATTTCTAAATTTTATTTTCCACCTACATTCTTTTCATGATTATAGGTTACATCAGTTTGGTAAAGCTTTTCCTCATTTCGCATCTCAAGAAAATCTAATCACTTCTTCAAACGTGTTGCCAGTACACTTTGAACTTTATACCATTTATGGTCTCAGACTTGTATTGTGGGGCCATACAATTAACTACTTACTTATTCATCTCTCTCAAACTTTATTGGTAAGTTTTAAGCCCTCCAAGGCATGACCCTGTTTTATACTTCATTCCTTGGTCATACTATTGCCTCACACATAAAAGGACTCAATTTATTTTTGGAAAGAATATGTGCATGTATTCATAAATGATAAACAATGAAAACCCTTTGATATAGAAAAATAACAGCCATTATCATTGTCTTTTTTCTTTCTAGAGATTTAAAAATATCTTTCAAACTAAGTCAAAGAAAACACCCAATGAAACTGCTTCTTCTCACAGAGACACTCAACTAGTCAATAATAAGGAAGAAACAATCGAAAATCAACACTTTCCTGACTTGATCAAGTGGCTTAATCTGGAAAATTATTATCCCAAAAAAGTGACTAAAGTAAATTCTCTTTTGATAAATAAGACCTTCCTCCATGGCACTCAACCAAGAGCTGAGGAGGAGCTGCCATTTTGTTTTCTAGAGAAACTTTTGGTATTAGATTGTCATTTGCGATATCAAGTTTACAGAGGTAATATAGACAGAATACTTACTGTGTCCCAGACACTGAGAACCACAGAACTAGAAAAATCACTTGAGGACTTTTTTATTGTCAAGGAAACACAATCAACTACAGTACCAACTTGCATCCACCCAATGGACATACAGATGGCAATTTTTCACTGTGCAGACGACTTTACAAGACAGTATATTTTAACCAAACTTTCCATTTGTCAATTTGCTCTCCCACTTTTGGTGCCACATCCTTGAACTTTTCAAATTGAATTCCCTCTTTGGTCTCTGAGGCAAATCAGGAGAAGCTGGAGAGAGGTGGAAAAAATAGGATGGGAGGAAAAAATTAGGAGTTATAACAACCAGCTGATCAGCTGGCAACCTACACACACTGTGTCTTTCATAAGAATTGGAAATTATGCCTCTACTTCCAAATCACAGATTTTGAATTCACTCCTGAGTAAAAGCAAACATGACCATTTTTTCCTCCATCATTCTAGGGAAGACAATAATAGATGTCTATTGGTAGATGGTATGGTGGAAATCTGCTGGTTCTGTCCAGGTGGGAGAGCTGAGGACAGATTCGAAAATTATATTGCCTTCACCAATCTGCATGGAAATGCTGAAATACACGAGAGGCAGGTAAGGTTCCTGCATGAGGTCTCCTCAGTCACTGTTATCCTCCTGGCAACTTCTGATTTTGACATAATGAATAGCTCCCTTCTACTTGAATTTTGGAATTCACCCAAACCTCTCATCTGTTTGTTTGAAAATGCATAAAATATTATGGATAAGAATTATGCTCACAAAGTGAGAATTGGAATTAAGAATCTAAATAAGATAGAATTAGCTGATAAAATTACAGCTACATTAGCACAGCTGCTAAAGAAATCTGGATCTCCTTATAGTCTGAGTAACTGGGCCAACATGGCAAGGAAGTATGAGTTTATTATTGATGAGGACCAAAGAGATTGCCAAGAAGCAGGCAAAAAAGCAGACATCCTTATGGACATCTTGAGAAAAGTAAAATTATCTGAGATAAAGGGGAAGTTACTACCTCTTCAAGGAGGTCTATGGCATGACTGGTGTAAGAAGGATAAAGAACTCCATCAGCTGCAAGAAAAAGGAAACAAGAGCATTGAACAATACAAGAATGAAATTGAGAAGGAAAAGCTGAAGATACGCTGTGAACAGTATCACAAAGTCATTAACCTTAACGACCTGATGAAGTCCCTGCTTGAAAGCCTTCAGTCCCACCTGGAGACCCACACAGAGCTCTACTTTCTGCAGGCCCTGAGTATGTCAATGGACCAACCAACCACAACAGAGTTAGAGAAGCTCCACCAAAGACACAGTTCTTGGTTGGCTCAAGTACGAACAGAAAAGCAGAAGCAGTCAAAGAGAGACTCCCTCAGATGCTGGGAGGCTGAGCTAGAAGCTGTTTCCAAAGAAATCAGTGATTCCACCCTAGGAATTGAGCATCTCTTGAGAGAGCTGGGTCAGATCTATGAAGCTTTGGAAGAAGCTTCCTCCCAAACAAATACACTGTTTCTTTCTCTTCCCCAAATGGCTGCTGACCTGATGATAGCCAGGGCTCCCATTGAACTGATGGATGGTGATGCTTCATATGTGCCCCTGAGGTGGGTGGCAGCTGTTTTTGACAAGGTCTCTGAAAAACTTGGAGACAAACGTGTGTTTGTTCTCTCTGTCCTTGACTTGCAGAACTCAGGAAAGTCTACTCCACTAAATTCAATGTTTGGGCTGCAGTTGAGCCTTAGTGCTGGAAGACATACTCGGGGTGCCTGCATGCAGCTTCTGAAAGTGGACAAGATGCTCAGAGAACAGCTGGGCTTTGATTTTATGCTTGTTGTGGATACAGAAGGACTTCAAGTCTCAGAGCTCATGAACAAAGCATAACATGAGGAAAATGAGTTGACAACCTTTGTTATTGGACTTGGAAACTTAACTCTAATCAATATTTTGGGAAAGGATCTTTCAGAAATACAAGATATTCTGCAAATAGCTGTCCATGCCTTTCTCAGGATGAAACAACTGAGTATCTCACCAAGATGCCTATTTGTTCATCAGAACATAGAAGAAATTATAGATAAAGATCAAAATATGGAAAGGCAAAGGTGGCTGCAAGAGATATTGGATGAAATGACAATCACAGCAGCCAAACATGAACAGTGCTCAGAGGTGTGTCACTTCAGTGACGTCATTAAGTTTGACGTCAAGAACCACATCTATTACTTTGCTCACCTCTGGGAAGGATCTCCCCCAATGGCCCCTCCTAATCCCTGCTATAGCCACAATGTTCAGGAGCTGAAAAGCAGGACTCTTAAGCATGCCAAAGAAGAATCCAGAGGAAGTATTTTGAAGATATCAGAACTTAAAGTCAGGGTACGGGATTTCTGGAAGGCCTTAGTGAATGAGAACTTCATTTTCAGGTTCAAGAACACTCGGGAAATCATGGCTATGAATAAACTGGAGACCGTGTACAGGAGCTGGACCTGGGAGCTGAGAAGTCATATGCTGGACTTGCAGAATCAGCTGACCAACCAGATTCAGAAAGGAGAAGTTAAAGAGATCAAGAGAAGCTCAGTTGAGAATCAAGTTGTGGAAAAACATGAAGCCATTAAGCAAGAACTTAAAAGATATTTTTGAGAAGATAGAGATAGAAATATCTTGTCTCAGAGGAAAGGAATATTTAAAGATGATCTGAAGAATCTTAAAGAGGATCTTATAGTAGAAACTATGAGAAAATGCGAGGATCTAATTAATGGAAAGAAAATACAAGACCTTTTCAAGGAGCAAAGAGTAAAACTGGAACATAAGTTATTAGAAAAAATCAAAGGGATGGTTAAGTCCCCCTGTAGGAAAGAATTACATGATAAGGAACTGAGAGAGATGTTCAACAAGATCTGGTCAGAGAACATCTCCATTCTGTTGCCTCCCACACTTGCATCTGCTGAGGGGCCTGATATTGATATTGAGTTAGAGAATGTTCTCCTGGAGCATTTTAAACAGCACCCCAATATTGTGAACAAAATTCAGTATCACGGTACAAAGAAAACATTTTCTATCAATTATTCTAAACATGCTATCACCTCTCAAGATTTCCAAGTATATGGACCCTCTGAGGAAGAGTTTGAAAAAGATATCATAAAGGAGACAACAGCTCAAATTGTGAAACTGGTTCAAGACATCATACACAGAAGAGAACAACAGAATGAGGGTTACAGTTCTAGTTATTTCCATGAAATTCTGCAAGTGATCCATACTGAAGCTGAGGCTGCATCTCAAGGAGTCAGATTTATGCTGACAAACAGATTTAAACTAGAACTTGCTCTAGAGCTACTGAAAGAGGCAGCGAACAATTTTAAAAAGTTGTGCATTGCATTCAAGACAGCCAACAACCCTGTTCTATATTTAGAAAGTAAAAGAGAAGAATTTTTAACTAATTTTAAGTTGGCCTACAAAAACTTCCAAAACACTGACTGATGTCCTTTGGGGTAAAGAATTTCTGCTACTTTATTAACTGGGATAAACACCTGAGAAGCTTATCTATTCTTCACCTAGCTTTTTTATTCCAATATGAAATGAAAATTAAAAATATATACATATATAATATGTTATGCTACTAAAATAAAAATACATATAAGCTGTGAAAAAAAATCATGCTATTAGTGTTATCAAAAAAACCCAAAAGTCCTTAGAGTCAATCCACTAAAGAAAATTATGAAACTTTACTGACACACATAAACATCAAAATAATAGGAGCCAACCACATTTGTGGAAGAGAAGTTGCAGTAACAGAAAGTGGTCATTTTCCCCAAAATGAATTTGTAAACTCAATGAAAGTATGGCCAAAAACCTGACAAAGATTCCATGAAACTTTAAAAGAGTATAAGAGGTGGGAGGGAGGTTCAAGAGGGAGGGGAATATCTATGACTGATTCATGTTGATGTATGGCAGAAATCAATACAATATTGTAATTATCCTCCAATTAAAATATAAATTTTTAAAAGATTACATTAAAATAATTATTCATTTCTAACTAAAGAACCCAATATAATCAATACTGCAGGAAAAAGAAACAAGATACCCAACCATACAACCAAGTCTTTTAAAAATCCATACTACTTAGAATAATCTAACAAAGACAGAGAGAAGACAAATATAGCAAAGCCACAGAACAATAGTTTAGAAGAAAAAAATCTTGCATGTATACAAATTTGCATACACAGAGGTTGTATTACAAATCAGAAGAGGAACATGATTATTAAATATATCAGGACGGAAAAAAATCAACAATGTGGATTTGTTGTGTCCGACTCTTAGCGACCCCATGGACTGCAGCCTACCAGGCTCCTCCGTCCATGGGATTTTCCAGGCAAGATTGCTGGAGTGGGGTGCCATTGCCTTCTCCTTTCTATGTACAGTATCATGTAATTTGCAAACTGGGACAGTTTTACTTCTTTTTTTCCAATTTGGATTCCTTTTCTTTTTCTTCTCTGTTATGACTAGGTCTTAACAAAAAAATGTTGAATAGAAATGGTGAGAGTAGGTATCCTTGTCTTGTTCCAGATCTTAGATGAAACGCTTTCAGCTTTTCACCATTGAATATGATGTTAGCTGTGTGTTTGTCATAGATGGCCTCTTTTATGTCGAGGTATGTGCCCTGGAAAATCCCATGGACAGAGGAGCCTGGTAGGCTCCAGTCCATGGGGTCGCTAGGAGTCGGACACGACTGAGCGACTTCACTTTCACTTTTCACTTTCATGCATTGGAGAAAGAAACGGCAACCCACTCCAGTATTCTTGCCTGGAGAATCCCAGGGACGGGGGAGCCTGGTGGGCTGCCATCTATAGGGATGCACAGAGTCGGACACAACTGAAGCAACTTAGCAGCAGCAGCAGCATGTGCCCTTTATGCCCACTTTCTGGAGAGTTTCTATATAAATGGGTCTTGAATTTTTATCAAAAGCTTTTTCTGCATCTACTGAGATGATCATATGATTTGTATTCTTCAATTTGTCAATGTGGTATATCACACTGATTGACATGTGGATATGGAAAGCCATAGGATAAATCCCACTTGATCATGGTGTGTGATCCTTTTAATGGATTGCTAGAATTGGTTTGCTAGGATTTTGCTGAGGATTTTTGCACCTATGGTCAGCAGTGATACTGGCCTGTAATTTTATTCTTTTGCAGTACTTTTGTCTAGTTTTGATATAGGGTGATGGTAGCCTCATAGAATGGGTTCAAAAGTGTTCATTCCTCTGCAATTTTTTGGAATAGTTTCAGAAAGATAGGTGTTAACTATTCTCTAAATGTTTGATAGAATTCACCTGTGAAGTCATATGTTCCTGGACTTTTGTGCATTGGTAGGTTTTAAATAACTGATTCAACTTTAATACTGATAATTGGTGTGTTCATATTTTTAAAATTTCTTTCTGTTTCAGTCTTGGAAGATTGTATCCTTCAAAGAATATGCCCATTTCTTCTAGGCTGTACTTTTTATTGGCATACAGTTGCTCATAGTAGTCTCTTCTAGTCCTTTGTATTTCTGTGGTGTTTGTTGTAATGTCTACTTTTCTTTTGTGATTTGATTGATTTGAGGTCTCTTGCTTTTTTTCTTGATGAATCTGGCTAAAGCTGTATCAAGTTTTCTTTAGTAGCATGTTGTTTCGCTACCATGTGTGTTTTTTGCAGTTTTTTTCATTAGAGTAATCATAAAAGCAGGAACAAGTCTGTTTTGCTCATAAATTTATTTCTGTATCTGATACATAATAAGAGTTCAATAATTCTTTTAAAAAAATACGTAGTCCTTTCAATCCCACATTTCTGGTAAACATATATTTAAAACCCGTTTGGAATCTTTCTTTCTCCTCCCCAAATATGTGTCTAATGACTAAGTAACTGCACTTTACCCACCTTTATTGCTCTGCCATCAGTACTGCCAATTGCTGAAATTCACTATTTCTATAGCCTCCAGGCATTTCATTCTCTTCTAAAACAAACTTCCTCAGCCTCACCACTCTGGGATGTAGTGTCTCCATTTTTCAGCATTGGCACTTGGCAGAGTAGATGATATCAGATTTTTAAAAGAAGTAAGAATAAAAATCACCAATTCCCTCAAGCTCCACAAGTAATATTGAGAGCTGCTCTAAATCTGGCTCTCTCACAACAAATCCTGATTACCAGCACCTAATTTGGAACACTTTCCTACAATAGGACTTACTCTTTGTTGATTAATTTCTTAGTCATTTTTTATCATCCTTTCTATGTTCTTCTTGTACCTATAAAATACATTCTGAAGCCCTTCTCTCTCCCCATATTTACTACTAAGGACCAGTGTCCATTTTATAGTCCTTATAAATCTCTAGACATTGACAAATAGATACTACCATACCATAAAAGCTGATTTTATGATGTATAATTGAGATATTAATAACCTATGACTAAATTTATAATTTTACCAACACTCATCATTACAGTAAAAGAAATTTCTACTTTAGGTTTTACTTTGTGATCCAAGTCTTTTGCTATCTATCCTAGACTTATAACATCTACCGAATATGTTAACATCCATTTTCATTATATTTATGTATAAGTAGAAACAGTATGGAGGGTGATATCAAGGACAAAATAATATGGTAAGTAATCAAGTATCTGCATCCAAATCAACATCAGTCTATCAGTCAATAATAATTGGTTTCATCTACCAGCTACCTTCTAGCCACACCATCATGAATTCCACATTTCTACCACCTCCCTCTAAACATAACAGAAGAGAGTCAATTCTTTGATTAAAACAAGTTATTTGTCTATACATATCCACTTGCACTTAAATCTGCCAACATTTATACTTATAGTAGACATATCTTTGGAATGCTGTGGAAGCAAAGTGGTATCCTACTCCTAGCAGAAATGAGATTTAAAGTGATCACAATGGTCTGGAATTCTTGGGTGTAATACCTTTACTGGCTATTTTACCTTTTATTAATATTGAGTCATTCTAAACTTGACTCTCTGGAAGCTAAGAGAAATCATCTTGCTAATATCTCCACAAAGAAGGCTGCCTTTAAAGGGAAAAATAACAGCTAAATCTATGTCATGGTCCAAAGGGATATTTCTCTAAATGATAATTTAGAGAAGCTGGCTAAAGAAGCCTAACAGTTGGTTTCAGAAAAGGAAAACAAAGATTGGAAATTCAACAACTGTTGACTTGATAACAAGAGGAAGTTCCACTTAGGACTAAATAAAAACTTAGTGTAAATGAGCAGAAGCCTGCCATGACCTCTGCCTCTTGTTTATAGAAAAATTGTAGCCTCCTAGGCCTCACCCAAGTTCAAAAGAGCAAATTTAATCAGAGAAGTGAGAAAATACAGAAACAAAGGGAAACAGTTAAGTAAGACAAAATAATAATAGTTAAGTCATACAACAAAGTCAAGGACTTCAGTTTCTCTCAAAGGCTATATCTAATATTCTGAGCCATATCCTTGAGCTGTCTTGCAGATATTGAAGGCCCATCAGATAGAAGAAGTTAACTGCATGCTGACCACAAGCACACAGACCCCAGAACTGGTGGTACTAAGGTTGATAATATTGACTCTCAATTGTATACCTCACCACCAACTAATCAGAATGCCCACAAGTTGATCAGGTACCATAAAACCCTCTCACTCACATGAGAAAGTGTCTTTAAAAACATTTCCATCAGATCCACCAGGGAGTTCTGGTCTTTTCAGCATCAGTCACCCATACTCCTTGCTTGGCCTTGCAATAAATGCTGTACTTCTCTAAACCACAGTTAGAGATCAGCATATTGACTTTACTGTGCATGAACAAGCAGACCCAAGTTTCTCTCAGTATCACCAGTCCTCCTGGAGACTCAATTCCCATGCCTCAACATTGTTGGAGACACTGTTGGTCTGCTGACACAATGATAGCCTTAGTGAATCAATATTGGTGGGAAAGCATTAACAAGCTTGTAAAGAGTGCTTACCTCACTTGTTCCACTTGTCCAAAGCACAACAGAAACAAGCCTGTTTGTACTGTTCCTTAACAATTTAACTGGTCATTGGAATCTGGCCAATATATTTCATAAAATTTCATCTGTCTAATAAATATAAATATATTAATCATGATCTGTATGTTTTCACACTGAACTGAAGCCTCCCCTTGCAAAAGGCCTGTTCTGCGGCCAAAGTCCTTCTGGAAAAGATAATCCATACCTAGAAAACTCCTCTCAATCTCAATAATGATCAAGAAATCCATTTTACTGGCCAGATACTTCAACAGCTATGCTGGTTTTATAATACATCCACTGTGCTTACCACCCTCAATCCTCTGGTTTAGTCAAACATACTAACAGGATTCTTAAGATTTAATTTGCAAAACTTGTACAGGCTCTCCAAACACATTGGCAAATATCATTGCCATTAGTCCTTCTGTTTCTTGGGTCCACCTTTTTTGGAACTTATAAGCTCTCACCTTTTGAGATAGTGATAGGATGCCCAATGCACTTGGGTCTTTCTTCTTTTGACTCAAAACTGATAAAAGAAGAGATATTCTAATTCTGCAAAGACCTAATTATTTCTATTAAAAGTAACCATATTTTGGTAGATCAGTCGTTTCACAGTGCACTTTCAAGAGATGAAGACCTTAAGCATGACAGCTTGCAACTTGGAGATTTCATCTACTGGAAAAGATACCTCCAGCAGAGGTCTCCTCAACCTAGGTGGAAAGGCCTGTTTCAGACACTGCTAACCAACACTTGTGCCACCAAACTCCAAGGAATAGACAGACTCTGGATTCACATAACATACCTAAAGAAAGCACCAAACCCTGACCAGACTACACATCATCTGGTGACCTGAAAGTAAAAATTTCCCAGAACTGAAGCAGGAGACATTGGATGACACAGTTTTCCCAAGATATCCAGATTAGGTTTGTTGGAAGTTAGTCACATAAAGTTTTGTGACATAAAGCTTTGATGACGATATAAAGCTTCAGATGACCCCCAATGTCCATGATCTTGATAACATATGGACTTCAGATAAAAAGTGCCTGAGCATTCTCCCTCCTGCCCCTCGTTACTCAAATGTGACTCCAACAGGTTTCCAATCTGCACCTTCCCTCCAATGTGAGATATTACAGGAAGAAAGGTCCTTCCTGGCACTGATGGACAAAAAAGCCACTGAAATCAGAAAACCTAACTCTTGATCAGCAATGCTTTCAGAGAAAAATCCTGATAGTAAGGGGGGGGGTGTAAAAAAATAATAAATAGAAACCTTAATTAAATAGAGTCAGCAGACCAGAGAGGTCGCTCATGCACACTCTCGGACAATAGCAGAGTCCAACAGGAAGAAGAAATACTCCTCCCGTTCCTGTCAAGTTCTCAGATATGAAATTCGTGGGTTCCTCTTTTAACTATGACCTTTGTAATTTCCTTCCTCCTTCTATAAATGTATTCTCCTTCCCTTGGTGTGTGGGTGGGGACTTGCATGTGGCTTGCCAAGATTGCAGCCCTCAGGTTGTAGTTCTCTGCTGATCATGAGTAAACCCATGCTTGCTGGAGAAATGTCTTGCTGTCTATTTGTTTCAGCACCATTTAATAATCCATTTAAGTTATTATTAATGTTCATATCAATTTTATACCTTATTGAAGTTTCCTTCCAAGCAGAATAAATGAATTATATTTTATAGTGACATCATATTTTATGGTGAAAAGTATAAGGTAAAAAACACATCAGGGATGAAAAGGGTAACGGATTAAGAGATATAAACTACTATGTATAAAATAAATAAGCAAAATGGATATACCATATAGCAGAGGGGGAAATGGCTACTATTTTATAATAAGTTTAAATAACCTATAAATATATTGAATCACTATATTGCACACTTGAAACTAATATAATATTGTAAATCAACTATATTTTTAAAAAACATATCAGGGAAGGGTAGTAGAAAAGGGAATAGCAAACATAGGATGTCAACTTCACATAAAGTGATTAGAAAGGCCTTCCATGGCTTCCCTGGTGGCTTAGTGATAGATAAAGAATGCCAATACAGGAGACATGGGAAGAGTCCTCATGCCTAGAGCATGCCTATGCACCACAACTACTGAGTTAGTGCTCTAGAGCCCAGGAGCTGCAATTACTGAAGCCCAAGCACCCTAGAGCCAGTGCTCTGCAACAAGAGAAGCCACGTTGATGAGAAGCCTGTGCACTGCAACTAGAGAGTAGCCCTTGCTCACTACAGCTGGAGAAAAAGCCCTCACAGCAGCAAAGGCCCAGCACAGCCAAAAACAAATAAATAAACAAAACTATTTTTAAAAAAATAAAAGGCCTTTCTAAGAAAGTTATTTTGAATCAAAGGCCTAAAGGAATTGAAAGAGGGAGTAATTTCGTTATCTGAGGAGCGAGCATTCTGGACAAAGCTAACAGCAAGTTTAAAATTCCTTAGAAGGGAATGCAGGAGATGTGTTTGAGATGTTAGTACAGGAAGCTTTGACTTTTCAGGAAAGCCTGGTTTCATTTTGCTATCTGACCTCATGTTCCACAGGACACAAGAAAAGGATTTGAAGGGCATAAGATATAGTTAAATGAAGGCTGTTTAAACTGTATGAGAACTAACATGCAGGGGTATGTGCTGCACTGTATGTCATGGGTTTCTTGTAACAAGCATAAATAAAGAAAAAGGGTGTAAGGATATACTGTGTACATTAGTTGCCTAGGGTTTCATTAACAAAGTACCACAGACTAGTTGGCTTAAAATAACAGAAATTAATTGCCTCAAGTTCCTGGAGGCTAGAAGTTCAAAATCAAGGTGTTAGCAGAGCCATCCTTCATCTGAAACCTGTAGAGAAGAATCTTCATTTGCCTCTTCAATTTTTTTGGTGATCTGCTGACAAATTTTGGCATTCCTGAACTTGCAGTTACAGCAACTCAATCTCTGCTTCCATCGTCGTGTGGTATTCCCCTGTGAGTCTCTTTCTCCTCTTCTTACAAGGATACCAGTTATATTCGATTAAGGGCCACCCTACTCAAAAATGACCACATCTTAGCTAATTACATCTGGAATCACCCTATTTCCAAATAAGGTCACATTCTGGCAACAGGGAGTGAAAATTTATTAACATATCTTTTAGGGGACACAATTCAACCCATTAAACTGGGCTTAACCATTAAGGCTCAAGGCAGATAGTGACAGCAAAGTTGTGAGTTTGGGGATATACTGAGAAGTAAAGGGATCTTGCCAAGATAAACAGAGTTCTGGGGCTACTTCTCCACCTACATAGGTAAAAGCATCGAAGGCAGGAGGACAGAAAGTTTTTCTTGACATATTTGGTAAACCTGATCATTCCCAGATCACCTGACCACTCCTAGTCTTCATGATCTAGTCTGTAGGAACACTGTTTCTAATAAATATTTATCATATTTATCATTTCAATAATGTATACTTCCCAAGGTAGCTAGAAATGACATTTATAACAATTTAAAGTGGCTATATCTCAACCCCATTCAAAGACATGACTTCCTTTTATTTCAAACATGTCTCTGAATCATACTGTTGAATAGGCTGCTTTCTGGATATTTTCCTGTATGTGTTGATTCCATGCATAGGATACAGATTCAACTATTTTCTACTTCAGACCATGGCTCAACTTACATTAGTCTGTTCCTGATCTGGCTTCCTCTTCTTCTTGTTTTTTTCTCTAAGTCTCTGTGTATACATATTTCTTAAATAATCAGTATAAACATAAAGCAGTCATTTGAGATAAACTTTTTAGCTTTCAGCCATTAATCTTTGCTTTCCTATGTGACTTTTAATTCCTGCTTAAATTTCTCTTATTTGCCTGAGAATGATGAAATATCATCAAAGAGAACTTCCTGAAGAGAGAGGACAATCTTGTTTAACAAAGGAAAGATCCACTGAACTCAGGAATTTCCAATCATCCATCTCTGTTATGAATAGTCATTTAGAGTTGGATGCTACCCTGAGATCAACAATTAAAAACTTTCAAATGTGAATTTTAAAAAAGTTAGACTTTTAGTCACCAAATTAATTGATGTAGTTTAGATAAATGGGAGAAATATCAACAACCTCAGATACACAATATTATCATTCTAGTGGCAGAAAGTGAAGAGGAACTAAAGAGCCTCTTGATGAAAGTGAAAAAGGAGAGTGAAAAAGCTGGCTTAAAATTCAACATTCAAAAAACTAGGATCATGGCATTTAGTCCCATCACTTCATGGAAACTAGATGGGGAAAAAATGGAAACAGTGACAGACTTTATTTTCTTGGGCTCCAAAATCACTGCAGATGGTGACTGCAGCCATGAAATTAAAAGATGAAGCTATGGCAAACCTAGACAGCATATTCAAAAGCAGTAACATACTTTGCCAACAAATATCCATATAGTCAAAGCTATGGTTTTTCCAGTAGTCATGGATGGATGTGAGAGTTGGACCATAAAGAAGGCTGAGCACCAAAGAACTAATGCTTTCAAATTGTGGTGTGGGAGAAGACTCTCGAGAGTCCCTTGGACTGCAAGGAGATCAAACCAGTCAATCCTAAAGGAAATCAATTCTGATTATTCATTGGAAGGACTGATGTTGAAACTGAAGCTCCAATACTTTGTCAACCTGATGCAAAGAGCCGACTCATTGGAAAAGACCCTGATGCTGGAAAAGACTGAGGGCAGGAGGAGAAGTGAGTGATAGAGGATGAGATGATTAGATAGCATCACTGACTCAGTGGACATGAGTTTGAGCAAACTCTGGGAGATGATGAAGGACAGGGAAGCCTGGCATGCTGTAGCCTACGGGGTTGCAAAGAGTCAGACATGACTTAGCAACTGAACAACAACAAGATAAACTCCAGAAAGTATGGTAGATTAGTAGATAGTAGATCTCCCCCAATTAAGTAGATACACTAAGGCCATTAGTAGATACACTAGCCCATATACTGATTTAAAGAAAAAGAACCCAAAGTTTTTAGTTTTGTTGTTTTTAATTTTTGGCTGTGCTGGGTCTTAATTACTATGTAAAGGCTTTCTCTAGCTTTTTCTAGTTGTGGCGAGTGGGAGCTACTCTTCCTTTTGGTGCCTGGGCTTTTCATTACAGTGGTTTCTCTTGCAGAGCATAAGCTCTAGGCACATGATCTTTAGTAGCTGCACCATGTGGGCTCAGTTGTAGCTTGTGGGTATAGTTGTCCTGAGGCATGTGGCATCTTTCCAGACCAGGGATAGAATCCATGTCCCCTGCACCAGCATGCAGATTCTTAACCACTGGACCACCAGGGAAGTCCTGAAGCCAAAGTTTAAAACTCACTTAAACTGGGAAGATGCCATGGAAGAAAAAAGCAGAAGTAAGTGGAAAACAGGAAAACAATATATTTAGAGCTCATTATTATAGAGACCTGGAGGAGAGAATGGCAAGCCACTCCAGTATTCTTGCCTGGAGAATCCCCATGGACAGAGAAGCCTGGCGAGCTACCATCCACAGGGTCACAAAGAATTGTACATGACTGAATGACTAAGAACATGCACACATTACAGAGACCACCGTGGCGGAAGACTGTAAAGGCCAGGGAAGAAATTTTGGTTGCCACAGGAATGTGTCTCTTCAATACAACTTAGCATGATGCTAAGAATAAACTTGACTAGCATCAGAAACTGAACTTTGAGGAAATACTACAAGAGGTCTAGTCTAAAGTAGACAATTTGCAGATTTAGAGTGTATGTTCTAAATAGATGGCCTGGATTGCTTTGAGGATTTTAGCATTTGTCCCATCATCTTTCACTCTTTAAAGTGCCCCATTTTAAAAACAAAGTATGTGGTCACCATAGTTTTATGGGGCTGAAAATCAAGACTATAGTGGAGCTGTCCTGTGTCTATTTAGTTAAATTGAAACTACATCCTCTAGAACTTCCTTCCTTGTGTTATTAATAGTTCAGTTCAGTTGCTCAGTCATGTCCAACTCTCTGAGACCCCACAGACTGCTGCACGCCAGACCTCCTTGTCCATCACCAACTCCTGGAGCTTACTCAAACTCATGTCCATCGAATTGGTGATGCCATCCAACCATCTCATCCTCTGCTGTCCCCTTCTCCTCCTGCCTTCAATCTTTCCCAGCATCAGGGTCTTTTCCAATGAGTCAGTTCTTTGCATCAGGTGGCCAGAGTACTGGAGCTTCAGCTTCAGCATCAGTCCTCCCAATGAATATTCAGGACTGATTTCCTTTAGGATTGACTTGTTTGATCTCCCTGCAGTTCAAGGGACTCTCGAGAGTTTTCTCCAACACCACAGTTCAAAAGCATCCGTTCTTTGGTGCTCAGCTTTCTTGAGCTGAGCTTGAGTCCAACTCTCACATCCATCCATGACTACTGGAAATACCATAGCTTTGACTAGATGTACCTTTGTTGGCAAAGTAATGTCTCTGCTTTTTAATGCGCTGTCTGGGTTGGTCATAGGTTTTCTTCCAAGGAGCAAGTGTCTTTTAATTTCATGGCTGCAGTCATCATCTGCAGTGATTTTGGAGCCCAAGAAAATAAAGTCTGTCACTGTTTCCATTTTTCCCCATCTATATCCATGAAGTGATGGGACCAGATGCTATGATCTTAGTTTTTTGAGTTTTGAGTTGTTGAGTTTTAAGCCAACTTTTTCACTCTCCTCTTTCACTTTCATCAAGAGGCTCTTTAGTTCCTCTTATCTTTCTGCCATAAGGGTGGTGTCATATGCATATCTGAGGCTATTGATATTTCTCCCGACAATCTTGATTCCAGCTTGTACTTCATCCAGCCTGGCATTTCACATTACATACTCTGCACATAAGTTAAATAAGCAGGGTTACAATATACAGCCTTGACATACTCCCTTCCCAATTCCATGTCTGGTTCTAGCTGTTGCTTCTTGACCTGCGTACAGAATTCTCAGGAGGCAGGTAAGGTGGTCTGGTATTCCTATCTCTTAAAGAATTTTCCACAGTTTGTTGTGATCTACAAAGGCTTTGGCGTAATCAATAAAGCAGAAGTATACATTTTTCTGGAATTCTCTTGTTTTTTCTTTGATTCAATGGATGTTGGCAATTTGTTCTGTGGTTCCTCTGCCCTTTCTAAATCCAGCTTGAACATCTGGAAGGTCTAGGTTCATATACTGTTGTAGCCCAGCTTGGAGAATTTTGAGCATTACTTTGCTAGTGTGTGAGATGAGTGCAATTGTGCAGTAGTTTGAACATTCTTTGGCATTGTCTTTCTTTGGGATTGGAATGAAAACTGACTTTTCCAGTCGTGGCCACTGCTGAGTTTTCCAAATTTGCTGGCACATTGAGTGCAGCACTTTAATAGCATCATCTTTTACGATTTGAATCAGCTCAATTGGAATCTCATCACCTCCACTAGTTGTGTTCGTAGTGATGCTTCCTAAGGCCTACTTGACTTCGCACTCCAAGATGTCTGGCTCTAGGTGAGTGATCACACCATCATGGTTATCTGGGTCATGAAGATCTTTTTTGTATAGTTCTTCTGTGTATTCTTGCCACCTCTTCTCAATATCTTCTGCTTCTGTTAGGTCCATTCCATTTCTGTCCTTTATTGTGCCTATCTTTGCATGAAATGTTCCCTTGGTATTTCTAATTTTCTTGAAGAGATCTCTAGTCTTTCCCATTCTATTGTTTTCCTCTATTTCTTTGCACTGATTACTTAGGAAGGCTTTCTGATCTCTCCCTGTTATTCTTTGGAACTCTGCATTCGTATGGGTCTATCTTTCCTTTTCTCCTTTGCCTTTGGATTCTCTTCTTTTCTCGGCTATTTGTAAGGCCTCCTCAGACAACCATTTTGCCTTTTTGCATTTCTTCTTCTTGGGGATGTTCTTGATCACTGCCTTCTGTACAGTGTCTCAAACCTCCGTCCATAGTTCTCAGGCACTCTATCAGATATAATCTCTTGAATCTATTTGTCACTTCCACTGTATAATCATAAGGGATCTGATTTAGGTCATAAATGGTATGTTAGATGATGGCAAATGTTAAGAAGAAAAAATATAGGAAAATAAATAAGGTAATGAGTGCTGGGCATACAAGACTGCTATTTAATATAGAGTCATCAGGAAATACTTTCCCAGCTACAGTGAAATATGAGCAGAATTCTAAAGAAGGGATGGAAACAAAAATATTTTTTCAGACAGAGCAAGAGCAAAGATTGCAAGATGGAAGCAGGTGAGGGCTAACAAAGATGCTAGTATAGTTGCAGCACAAAAAAACAAGGGAGAGAGTGGTCAGAGAGGAAACTGATATAAGGGCTTGTGGGACATTGTAGGACTTGCCACTTTTGCTAAGAGAGAGATGGGAAGCTCTTGGAGATTTCTAAGCAGAGGAATGACATCTTACTTTTGACTTAAAAGGGTCATTCTCTTATTAAAATGTTCATACTGTGTGAATGGACAGAGAAAATGAGGTAGAGTACAATGACAATGACTATTCAGGGGAATAAGTTAGAAGACTATTGCAACAATTCAGGAAAGAGATGATAGCAGCTTGTATTAGGATAGCGCTTAGTGCTACACATGGTCTGTGGCCCAACCCAGGATATATTTTAATAGTAGAACCAATAAGATTTGCTTGAATTGAATTAATATCCCAGACATCCCAACATGTCTGGGATAATTAGTTTGAGGGTTCAAAAATATTCCCCTAAAATGGTATTCCAAATTACATCAACTCCAAGTCTCTATTTGACCAAATTAGCAAAAATCCTGGATCTGCTTATATCTGACCCCAAACCCGAGGGATACCTTTAGTAATTAGTAATCTCTTTTAAAGTTTTCAGTATTCATGAGTGGTACCAGAATGCAACTGAATCCCTTTCAGAGCCAGACAAATCCATGACTGCTCCCACATTACTGGGAGCTCTTCCCGAAGTTCATTCTTACCACTTCCATGGTGGCCACTCTGAATTCAGCTTCTGACTTAATTTCCCTCTGCATTCTTCCTTGCTATTCTGAAAATCCCTCAGGTTCTTCTGAAATGGGGGCCACCCTATATCTCCAACCACTAAAAATTTTCTACATATGCTCTTCTAGATTCATATTGATGGATATTTACCCTGGATTCTAAAGTATTTCAATATCATCAATTATAAAGCCTATCCTAATGTCTAGAAAAGTAAGCTTTCCGCTTGGCTTCCTTGAATTCCATCTTCTGCTTTGCACAGTGTGAAAGTGAAAGTTAGTCGCTCAGTCATGTCTGACTCTTTGCAACCCCATGGACTGTAGCCTGCCGGGCTCCTTTGTCCATGGAATTCTCCAGGGAAGAATATTGGAGTAGGTAGCCATTCCTTTCTCCAGAGGTCTTCCTGACCCAGGGATCGAACCCAGGACTCCTGCACTGCAAATGGATTTTTTACTGTCTGAGACACGTTCAGTTTTGCATAATCAGTTTCGGTATCTCCGTCTGAGACTGAGATGGAGTTTACACTGGAGATTCCTTTAAGCAGAACTTGAATGGGAAGAAGAGATGGAAAGACTAATATTTTGAGCCCCTACCTCAGGTTAAGCCCTGGAATTCTCATTTCATCAACACAATGAAAAGTAGCAAGAAGAAATGTTACTGAACTTTTATAAACTTGAGTCCATTAGCACATGTAAAGCCAATCTACTGACACCAAGTTTTGGTGAAGGAAAGTGAAAGTGAAAGTCATTCAGTCCTATCTTACTCTTTGTGGAATATACCCATGGACTCTATGGTCCATGGACTTCTCTAGGCCAGAACACTGGAGTGGGTAGCCATTCACTTCTCCAGGGGATCTTCCCAACCCAGGGATTGAACCCAGGTCTCCCTCATTGCAGGCTGATTCTTTACTAGCTGAACCACTACGGAAGCCCAAGAATACTGGAGTGGGTAGTCTATCCCTTCTCCAGGGGATCTTCCTGACCCAGGAATCAAACCGGGGTCTCCTACTTAGCAGGGGGATTCTTCACCAGCTGAACTACGGAACATGCTACATTTATTACAGGGCCATACAAGGAGTCATATGGGCTCAAAAGGTCCAGATTCCCCATTAGATTTCAGAAAAGGCTTTGTTTTTTTGTTTTTTTTTTTGAAGGCAAAGGGAGAGAGAGAATCACAGGTGTGTGATCAGCTTGTGTATAATTCTCTGATTGGTTGATGGTGATATAACAAGTTGGTGTCATAGTGGTTAATACCATCAATCCTCAGACTCCAATCAGTTTGGGGACCATGTTCTCATAGTTCATCCAGTTAACTTACATCTGGTGGAGGTTTTACAGTATTTGCAAAACAACTCGGGAAGTTGTATCAGACACCATTATCTACGTACTTCAGGAAGGAACTAAATATCCTATAACTTTGCTATATCGTTGATCTATTTAAATTGTTACCAGTTCTCCTGGCCCAGCTGCTATTTTTTGTTACTACAAATTCACAGTCTTTAAATCAAGTCTTGAGCCAGCCTTTTGTGACTCTGGGGAGACCTGGGAGACTAAAGCTTTTCTACAAAGAGGCAGATGGAGCACATAGGAGGGTGGGCAGTTTGGTTTTGGGAAAGCCCTATAGGATCCAACTTAGTTACTGAAAAATGGAGAAAGATTAAATGAGTGACCAAAGTCTGCATAATTAGAAAGTAACAACAATGGAGTTTGGGTCCACTTTCCATGTAAATACATACCTTTAAGGAGACTAGTACTGATAGCCATTCCTAAACTTGACAAATCAGCCCAAATTTTTATATCCCTGTCATCTGCAAGGATAATGCCACCTAAATATTCGCTTAGAAATTCATGTTTTCTAAAGGGAATAGACTGGAAGTAGGATCAGACAGCAGAAGCAGGAAAATCTCAGGGTTCACAAGAGAGGAGGACGCTCTTCCTTTCTACCTCTACCTGGGGCTAGCAAAGCCCTACTGGTTGCAGCTGGGCACTGCCCTGAGAGGTAAGGGGAGAAGTCCACTGAAGGCAGGATCTGATGCTTCTGTGTCTTTCCCTGTGTAATATTGTTACTTATAATAAGAAATATATAGTTGATCTTTGTCCCAATTCATAAAACAGGGTTCTTGAAATGCTTATAAATTCCTAAGTAGTAAGAATGGTAGAAGCACTTTTGTTTTAATGAGGCAACTATGGGTGGGCCCCTGGATGGGAAATGGCCACCAGAAAGACAAAGCCATGATTAGAAGTTTCACATTTTCAGTCCTCTACTTCCCATTCTCCAGAGAGGAGCTGAAAATTAACTTAAAAATAGATGAATCCTCTGTGAGAAAGCCTACATAAAATCCCAAGAGCATGGGGTTTGGAGAGCTTTCAGTTTGGTGAACACATCCACATATATCAAGAGAGGGATGGACCCTTACTCCACAGGGACAGAACCCACCCAGACCTCAACCTATGTATCTCCTCATCTGTCTGTTCATCTGCATCCTTTATCACATTCTTTACTCAACTAGTAAACATAAGTCTTCCCTGAGTTTTAGAAGTTGCTCTAGCAAGTACATCAAACCTGAAGAGGTAGCTTTCGGGAACTTCTGATTTATAGCCAAGTCATACAGAAGTTGAGGGTAATCTGGGTATCTACTACCTGAAATTGACATGTGAAGCCAGTGGCAGTCTCCTGGGACTGAGCCCTTAAACTGTGGGACCTGACAGTACATTCAGAAAGATACACAATGTCCGAATCAAATTAAATTTTAAGACACCCAGCTAGTGCTACAGAATTGCTTGTTGTGGGGAAAGCCCCACACACATCTGGTGTTGAAACAAAGGAAAACTGTTTTATTTTTTTTTCTAAAACACCTAGGTTGTCTGATTTTTTTCTTCCTCTTCTTCCTCTCTTTTGATGGGATACAGTGCAGGTGACCCAATATGTGCCACATGGGTGTGTAGATTATTTCAACTTGAAGGTAAGGAAGTTCCAAAAGACTCAGAAAACTTTGAACTTCTACCTTACTGCCTAAGAGAACAGAATATAGAGTCTGTTCCAGGAGGGAGAGATACCACTATAGATAACTATACAACACTATATATAACTATAGCATACGATGAACTAGGTGTGTTAAACAGGGAGGAACTTAGCAAGGCCAGTTTGATCGAAGTACTCTCTATGTCCTGATCTCTCTAGATTGACCAGCGAACATTCGTTTAACAAACATTAAATCTCTATGTTTTCCTGTGAATTACTTTACTTCCCTTTGAAGTCCCATATGCCTATCTCTTTCTCCTTAGTCCAGTAGGCTTTATAAATGTACCTCACCCTGCCTTGCTGCTGCTAAGTCACTTCAGTTGTGTCCAACTCTGTGCGACCCCACAGACGGCAGCCCACCAGGCTCCCCCGTCCCTGGGATTCTCCAGGCAAGAACACTGGAGTGGGTTGCCATTTCCTTCTCCAATGCATGAAAGTGAAAAGTGAAAGTGAAGTCACTCAGTCGTGTCCGACCCTTAGTGAACCCATGGACTGCAGCCTACCAGGCTCCTCTGTCCATAGGATTTTCCAGGCAAGAGTATCTTTCATATTTCTCATGCCTATGCTAATTCTCCAGACATATGTATTAAACTTGATTTTCTACTGTGAATGTCTTATGTCATTTTAATTATTTGACTAGCCAAAAGAAATATAACAGGAAAAAGAAAAATACCACCACCCCTTTTTTGTTGGCAAGTATCACCCACCTGATTTCAGAAGAGGCCAACGGAGTCCCTTAATGGACATATTCTCTTAGTCAAAGAAGAGCCAATTAGAAGGAAAGATTCAGGGGAAATTGTCAGACAAGAGAGACCCAGTGATCTCAGCTGCCCTTTTCTCTGTAATCAATGGGTTAGAGATGGATTGGTTCATGCCAGGATTTTTAGCTGAAGCTAAAAGAAGGGCTGAAATTAGGGTGAAGCAAGTGAGGCACCCAGACTACAAAATTTAAATCTCTCTCACTCTCAAGTTCCCTTGTACCCCAAACTCTTCTCTTGCCTCACCCTAGTTCCAGCCCTGGATGCTTGGCTCTCTCTAGTATCACTGTGGAGGACTGGGTGATTTCCTTTTTTCCTCAGTTTATTCAGAATAAAGCTATAATTTTTCAAAGAGAACTTTAAGTTAAAAACTGGCAATAAAAAAAGAAACAAAAAAGCCCGGAGAAAACAGCTTTCAAAAACCATTCTCTAGTCATTTAACCGAAGTTCATGTTAAAAACAAACATTTGCTGGAATTGAGAGAAAAGTGAAAATGAAAGCAAAAGTCTGTTTTCTGTATTGGGCGTTGACATGGAGTAATGGGAGGTAAATGTGTGGTGCGATAAACTTGGTTTCAAATCTGATTTTATTCTAAGGGATTGCTTTTACTCCTTCATTAATTTATACATTTACTGAAATCATACCATATACAGAAAATCTACTCACTCTGTGAGAGAAACTGAGGTGCATCAGACAGACTCTGTGATCTCTAGACCCAAAGCATAGCAATAGAGAAGACACGGGCAGTGACACAAAGCCCAGCATAAGAACGCAAAAACACGCATGTACACAGAAACACTCAGAGGTGCAGATCGAAGAGTGGAGGGAACTCTGCCGCTAAAGACACTTCCCTCGATAGTTCTTGTTCTGACAGATGTGATCATCAGACAAATTGTGTGCTGGGAAAAAGAATTCATATGTGATTGTCTACTTCAGGTCAAGCACTGGGTGAGGTTAACCCACCTCATTTTATCCTCATTAATAATATGTGAGTGGATGGTGCTACTGACACAAATTCATTCCACTACTAGACTGCTCCTCATTACTTAGGTCACCCTCTCCACACTCATAAACAAATATAGCTAGGAACTGCTGGATCCTGGACTCAAACTAATGGCTGGCATTTAAACTCTGGCCTACTAGAAAACACTTTCATTCCTATTCTAAAAGTAGGAAAAGGGAAGTCCTATTGGAAGGGTACCATTCCAGCCCTTCTTATACCTTCCTTGTGTCTCATGTCACTCACCGAAATAGCTGTTAATATTCTCACATATAACTGAAGACACGGGCTCAAACAGACCAATCATTTTCTTATTCAATCATGACATTTTGTTCATCTACATGGTTCATGCACTATGTTTGGGATACAAAGATGAATAAGACAGATCCCTCACAGCTGGGAGGAACAAAGGGAGGTGGGATGTTTGAGGTTTGGGGGATGGGAGAAATGAGTAGACAAGCAACAGGTACAGTGCAGCACATTGTGACAGGAGCATCGTCAGAGTGGAGTCAGTGTCTGAGAGCACAGCACAGACAGCTCAGTATACGTCCATGTAGGGGAGACATACAGGTTCACTGGGAGTGGAAACGGGAAATATGAGATGACGTGGGTAGAATTTCTAGAGGTCCTGGGAAAAATGAGTATGAGGTTCTCCTCCAACAAGACATGTGCAGACATACACAGCTTGAAACAGAGGAACAATGGAGCAGGCAGTACTGTTTACAAGCAAAATTATAAATGAATTAAATCATGGGGTAAGATAATAATCAATGAAACAAAATGCTTCACATGAGATGTGTAAGGGAAAACAGATTTTTAACATTACTCAAAAGCTCTGCTTTCCTTGTAGCTCAAAGAATCCGTCTGCAATGCAGGAGACCTGGGCTCAATTCCTTGGTTGTTGAGATCCCCTGGAGAAGGAAATGGCAACCCACTCCAGTGTTCTTGCCTGGAGAATCCCCTGGACAGAGGAGCCGGGCAGGCTACAGTCCATGGGGTTGCAAAAGTCAGACACGACTTAGCAACTAAACTACATCAAAAGCTCTAGTATAAAATTAGAGAACAGTAAAATTCTCTTTCTCACTATAAACACATAGTATGCTTTTAAGAATTTAGCTCATGTTAGTTTTGAATCATCCATATCAGCTTTGCTAATTTTCAAATCAATCACACAGCTAGAACAGTAGAGCAGTTAAAGCAAGTTCCCTGAGGAAGACATTCTAATGTGCCCTTGTCTCTTTTCTGAAATTCTTTCCCTATCCTGTTTCTCCCGTGTTCTTTATCTGGTGCTCACCCCAGGCCACCATAAATAAACATGCACACACACTGCTCCCCACGAACATTAGTCTTCCATCTGCAATAACCTTAGCACCCAGGAATCACAATGTAAACACAATTATAAATCACAATTATCTAATCATAATTATATAAATAAATATAAATCACAATTATAAATGAATGAATGAATGAATAAATAAGTAAATAAATGAGTAGGATTCCTTAAAACCAGCTGATCTTTTAAAAGAGGGGAAAAAAAACAAAAGTGAAACCAGTTGTTCACTTCCTGCTTGCCCTTTTACCACAGAAGGAGCTGAAGTCTAGGCTGGAGATTTCAATAAGCAAACTGCCCGACTCGGGGAAGGAACCTGCTTTGCTTTCTCGCTCATCTCTCTGGAGCAAACTGAAGACAGGAGCTTGGCCTCAAGGAGACAGGTAAGTGAAGGAAAAGGAGAGAAATGGGTAGACAGAGAGATACAACAACATACTCAGAGACTAAAATAAAAACAGAAATTGATGGAAACGAGGATAGGGACAGTCAGAGATCAAGGCAGGTTAAGGCACAATGACAACACAAATATGAATCTAACATTCTCATTGTTCCAATAAACAGCTCCAAACCTGAGGGAAAGGGAGTACATTATCAAAAGAGACAAACAATTTGGTAACTTCTATCATCAAATAAAAATAAACCTACACTTAACATAAAAAGAGACTTCATTTGAAAGGATTATTACAATAAAGAGACTATTGTAATAGAGAGAACAATTCAAACAGAACTGTAAGCATCTCAAAGGACAGGCAGAAAGGAATTTTCTTTTGTAGGGAAAGGTCAACTGGCTAGAAAGAACACAGAATAGAGGGTGTGTATAAAAGGAAATATTTTTATTTTTAGGAGGGATCATTAAGGAGGGGCTGTTGTATGCTGAATCAGAACGAGGAGTATGGGTCAACCTTAAGGAGGCTAAAAGGAGAGAAGTTTAATTAATGTTTAGTTTCAAACACTCCAATTGATCAGGAGGACAAACAGCTCAGTGAAAGTTTCATGAGGCAAAGAATGGAATTTAAAGGGCCTTTGTCTGATGCTATATTTAAAATAAGTAACCAAGAAAGATCTACTGTATAGCAATAAAGAAAGAGAGAGAGAAAAGTAGTTAATTTTTAAAAAGGGGGTCTGACCTCCCCATAAGTAATAGAGGAGCACACAAATGAGTCTTACCTAAGTGATATGCAGAAAGGTGGCTCTGTGCAGTAAGTTAATTCTCAGAACACAAAAGGTTGCATGGATTTCTTTTAACCATCACTGCTTTCCAAGAGCAAAGGACTCATGAAACGTTTAACTTTATTATGACTCATGTAAGTAAGAGGTGCTATGGTAAATACAGAGAAGAAGGGAACTAACTGGACCTGGAAGAATAAAGGAAGCCTTCACAAATAAGGAGAATTGGGTTAGGAGTATAGTGTCCTGGGAAATGCTCATCTAATATAATATTTTGCTGATCTAATATTTGAATTGATATAAAACAGATTAACAGGACAAAGTTAAGTTTAAGTTTAATTACATACTTACAGAATCCCCACCAAGACTCAAAGATGGTCTGGCAATTGAGGCATATACACCATCTCATGCTAAGGAGAAGGCAGTAGGGGTCTGGGGCTTCAAAGAGGAGGGAGACAATTAAGAAGACGGGAAAAGCAAATGATTGGTAAGCAAATGTTTGTGATGCCGTGCAAATATGTCTTTCTGATAAACAAGCTGTCTCTGGTAATAGCTCTTTCTGGTACAGTGTTAGTTGCTCAGTCACTCCAACTCTTTGTACGCTACGCACTGTGGCCCACCAGGCTCCTCTGTCCATGGAGTTCTCCAGGCAAGAATCCTGGCGTGGGTTGCCATTTCCTTCTCCAAGGCTTTCTGGTACAGGCCCTCTATGTAATTCTTTTAGGCAGTTAGAGGTAAAAAAGCTTTTCCTGAGTCTGTTGGGTCTTAATTGCCTTCTGCTCAGAACAATCCACATGTCAAAGTGGCAGATTTGGAGGTGGCATATTCTGCTCCACCTCAACATACAGGGTTAAAAAACTATGAGATTGAGGAAAGATGACAGGGTACAGCTTTTAAGGGCAGAAAGTGAACTAGCATAAAAGGAAAAAGAGTGGTTGTAAAAGGAATTGGGTTGGGAATTCTCTGGCAGTCCCGTGGTTAAGACTTTGCCTTTTGAGGTTTGATCCCCAGTGGGGGAGCTGAGATGCCACCTGCCTTGCAGCCAGGAAACCAAACCATAAAAGAGAAGTAATATTATAACAGAAGGCTCAGATGGTAAAGCGTCTGCCTACAATGCTGGAGACCTGGGTTCAATCCCTGGGTCGGGAAAATCCTCTGGAGAAGGAAATGGCAACCCACTCCAGTACTCTTGCCTGGAAAATCCCATGGATGGAGTAATCTGGTAGGCTACAGTCCATGGGGTTGCAAAGAGTTGGACACAACTGAGCAACTTCACTTCACTTCACTTTGCTTCACTTCAAAGAAAAAAAAGGGGGATTGGGTTGTTTGTTGCCAGATTGTGAGGGGGATTGAATGCTAGGGCCAAGTAATTAGATCATATCATAAACCAATGAGGACTTTTCGAGTCTTGTAAACAAGTGAATGACTTACCTATGAGTTTCAGGATGCACTGTGAAAGGTGGACCATACAAAGATAGAGATACAGATTCAAGAGCTTCTTATACAGAGCAGTCAAATAGCACAAACTAATGCCCAGCATTTAGTCGGTAACTAACAGGGGCATAGTTCAGGTGAAGAAGTAGGAAAAAATGGCTTCCAAGAAATAAAAGGTGCCCACGTCACCATTTGTCCATCAGAATGGAATAATACCCTCAAAGAGCCAGAGTTAGAAATTCAAAATAAGTTTCTAACTGGATAAGCCATTCAACACTGTAAATCCAAGTCCAAAGAGGAACTACAGAAATAGTAAAATCTACAACAGGAGGTAGAGATTAAGAGGCAAGCTAACATTTTGTTACTTTTTTCTTTTTTATTGAGATATAATTCACAGTATTAGTTAAACGGTGCAACATGATTCCATATGTGTATATATTGCAAAATGATAACCCACAGCAAGCCTAGTAAACATACATCACCGCACAGTTATAGTTTACTTTTCCTTATGATGAAAAATTTTAAGGTCTTCTTAGCAACTTTCAAATCACAATACTGTATTATCAACTATATTCATCATGCTGCACATAACATTCCCAGGATTCATTCCTTTTATAACTGGAAATTTCAGCCTTTGTACCTCCTTCACCCATTTTCTTCCCTTCTCCCCCAACCTCTGGCAACCACCAATCTGTTCTCTGTATCATTTAGCTTGTGTTTGATTACGTTATGTTTTGTTTTAGCTTCCATATGTAAGTGAGATCATATGGTATTTATCTTTGTGTGACATTTTACTTAACATAATGCCCTCACGGTCAAACCATGTTGTCACAAATGGCAGGATTTCTTTCTTTCTCTCTCTCTTTTTCTGAATAATATTCCATTAGAAATGTACCACACTTTCTTTATCCATCCATCCATCAATGGACATTTATGTTGCTTTCAGCTTTGGTTATTGTAAATAATGCTGGAATGAACCTGGTCAGGGATGGGGAGGATCTTTTCAAATTAGTATTTTCTTTTCCTTTAGATAAATACCCAGTGGTGTCACTGGTGGATCATGATATTTGATAGAAACTGGAAAAGGCTAGACACTGCATAAAGAGCCTAAAGCAGCTCATGATTAGCAGCAGAGTCTTTGAACACATATTCTCTAACTACATGATCAAAAGCAGTCTCAGGTTACTCTCCATCCAATTATCTGATTGTTTCATTGCTAACACTTAACCTGAAATTATTTTCCTTCTTCAAATATTTTGAAGTTTATGGTCTGCTTCCCTCAGGTAGAGGTAAACCCTGTAAAGGCAGGGACCTAACCTGCCTTATTCATTAGTCAACACACAGTACCTAAAACATTTCCCAACATGCTGAAAGCCCTCAATAAATGTGTGTGAAATAAATGCTGACATTTAAAAAATCTTTACCAAACTTCCAATCAGCGGTACTTGTATGATCTCATTCACTCAAAGGCACATTATCATGATGAGTACAAGAGAGGAGAGATGGTCCACAAAGAGGAGCTCCCAGATTTAACAGGATAGAAAGCTGGAAAGGCTCCCTGGACTGGATAATTAGAATGTGAATATCAGACTTCTAGAGAACTTTTTCTAGAAAAAGGTAAGGGCAGAAGTGAAACTAAATAATAATAAGTGGATAGGATGCATTCAGCAATTTATTTCATCAACAAACATTTACTGAGCCAGAAGTGCTAAATTTGAAAATCCTTTTTGAGAAATATGGCAATAAAAGAAATATAAAGAAAAGCTTATGGAGGAGGCAAGATCCACTCTATATTTAAACAAAATGGGAAGATGTATGGTTTTTATCCAAAGTGAAGCAACTGCAAAAGTAAAATAGAAATAAAAAGTAAAAATACCCAAGATATTTTAGACCCAAGATAAAGAAAAAAGAAAAGAAAAAGGCCACTGGGAGGTGAGTAGCAGCAGGATTTAAAGGACAGAGCTAGTATTGCAAAGAGGTTAGGGATGCCTCTTCCTTAGGGACCAGAGGGAAGAACACAAGAATGGATAATAGAGTCTTAATTTGAAGGTGACAACTTTTGAAGATGAGGAAGGTTTGACCACATAGCTTCTACATCTGTAGAAATGGAAAGGGAGGTCACCAAATGTGAGAAGAGCCTCAACTAATGCTCTCTTTGAGGTAACCTTTCCTGCATTCATAGACCCCTCTCAATGCTTCTGGACTATCAGTACAAAGAAATTTCTCAGCCTTTTTCTTATTTATCTCTCTAACCCCATTGTCTTGAAAAGTGCCTGGCACTTAGGTGTAGACCAGTCAGTGTAAATTATATGTAAAATTATGAAGATGAGTTGTTTAATTGTGGGAAGTGAAAAAGAGAATGAAGAACAATCAAACTAGACTTTTTGGGGGCCTGAGACACTGGGAAGATAGTAATAGAATGGATGCGTTGAGAAAACAAAAGGCAGAGAGAGGTTTAAACAAGTTACTGGGTGCAAGCTGGGATGCACTTATATTCCACCTCAAGGGTCTCACTTGCTGGTAAGAAGTACAACTCTGTCCTAGGCTGTTCCCATGCTGGTTTCACATTCTCTTGGTCCCCAGGGATTCAACTTTTCTCTTCAGTCTCCTCAGTTATCCAAAAACATCCTCTAAACACTTGGCTGCTCCTGGTTCAGGTCCCAGTTCAGTTTCTTTCTGTCCTCAAGACAATGCCTCAGTTTCAACTGTGGCTAAGGCATTTGCTACTAATCACTAGGTAGATGAAGACAAAAATGTAAAAACCAAGGAAAGGGAAAAGATCTTCTCTTGCTATGTGGTTTTAGAATGCTCCCAGAAGCCTCACTAGACTAAAAGCAAATTAGAATATGGGAATAAAATGGTCTCAAGGAAGTCATGTCTAAGTGTAAGCATACACTCCCACATAAATGGGCCCTATGTTCTCCCACTTGAAAAGTCGCACAGAAGATGGAATCATGTGGCTTCCTCTATCCTAGTTTAAAATTATTTTTGTATTTTTATGTCAATTTTATTGAGAAATAATCTATGCACAAAAGAAATGCATCCATTTAAGGTATACATTTTGATGAATTTTGCCAAACTGAAACTACTAAACCCTTGAAACTATTCCCACAATCAAGACATAAAATATTTTCATGATACCCCAAAATTTACAGTGCCCTTTTGCAGTCTATTCCTACCTCTGCTCCAGTCCCGGGCAACCACTGATATGCTTTGGGTTACTATCAATTAGTTTGCATTTTATATAAATGGAATAATACAAGAAGTATTCTTTTGTTGATGGCTTCTTTCATACAGCATAATAAATTTTAAATTCAACCATGTTGTTGCTTGTATGAGTAGGTATCCATTTCTATTATTAAGCAGCATTTTATTGTATAGAGTTATTTTGTTTACTATTGGATTAGCCAGAAAGTTCATTCAGGGGATGTTACACAAAAACCCAAAAGAACTTTTTGGCCAACACAGTATCTACCTATTTATGGACACTTTGAGTATTTCCAGTTTTTAGCTATTATGCAAAAATCTACTATGAACATCTATACACACATCGTTGTGTGGACAAAAATTTTCAATTCTCTTGGATAGCTATCTAGAAGTGAAATGTCTGAGTCATGTGGTGTGTGATGTTTCACAAGTGCCTAACACGTTTCTGAAATGGTTACTACCAAGAGTGAGGCATGCTCTAGCTGCTCTACATCCTCTCTGACACTTGACATTGTCAGTCTTCTTAATTTTAGCCTTTCTAATGAGTTTGCTCTGTTTGCTCATTGCAGTTTTAATTTGAATTTCCCTAATGACTAATGATGTTGACCATCTTTTCACGCACTTAGTGACCACTCAATATCTTCTTTGATGAAATCAGCTATTCAAACACTTTGCCCTGTTCTTACTGCCTTCTCTTACATATTACTGAACTGTAAGAGTCTTTATATAATTTGGATATGAGTTTTTTGTCAGACATATTCATTGAAAATATTTTCTTCCATTCTTTAGTTAGACCTTTAATTGTCTTAATGTAATTTTCAGAGAGCCAAATTTTTCATTTTGATTGTCTAATTGATCAGTTTTTTTACAGCTCATGATTTTAGTGTCCTAAGAAAGTTTTGCCCACTGCAAGGCCATGAATATTAATATTTTTCACTCTTCTTTCATCCAGAAGTTTAATAGGTTAATTTTTACATTAAGTTTTGGTCTATTTTGAGTTCTTTTGGGTGTGGTGTGATGAGCTATTTTGGGTGTGGTATAAAGCAGGGTCAATGATCAGGTTTTTTCCACATGGATATCCAATTGTCCCAGCACCATTTGTTGAATAGATTTTCCATTCCTCTTTGCAAATCAGTGTAGCATATATGTATGAGTGTATTTCTAGATCCTCTGTACTCTTCCATTGCCATTGACCTATATCTCTCTTCATTAATACCATCTTGTTCTTGGTAGCTGTATGTAAGTCTTAAAATGAGACAATGTAATGACCTCTTTCCTTTTTACATACACACCCAAACCACATATATATGTGCAATTTACTTAGGACAAGAGTCACAAAAATTCCTATTTCTGAGAGAAGTCATCTTGAGTTTGAATAGCTCAAAGCTTCTTGACAATCTCAGCAAGTTGGAATTAATAGTATTCATGAACTTTAACGAGCTAGAGATCAATATAGATTAGAAAAATGAACAAATATCTGAACTTTTACAACATCTATGTCATCAACTATATCCCTTCTACTGAATTTCTACTAAATATGGCTGAGAGGCCTATTTTTCACAGTCTTCCTCTTTAGAACCTGAGGTTGTGTAATAGAAAGGAAACTTTGAGTTAGGGGATGTCAGAGAAGATCTCTGAATACAAGTTATCTGATGTTATTTTTCTGTCACATAGATGTCCACACAACTTTATCTGTGTTTTTCTTAGACAACAGGAAATTAAACAAAGAATTACGCTCTCCTTTTTTACAGGGGACAAGTCATTTAATAATAAGCCTAAGTTTACCTGCTAGTCTCTGAAAATCACCATTTCCTAGTGGCCTGACTCTTACCCTAAAGAACTATAAGTCTTTCTCTAGTCCTGTTCAATTGTACCACCAAGTCTGTCTCAGATCAACCATGTTCAGGCTTTTTAGCTCAAGAAATAACAAACAGGTTCTCAGGGGGTTTTCTATATAAGGTCTGAGATTATCTGCTTTCTGTTTATGTGACTATGAAAGATTTGAGCCCAATAACCATAAAACATGTGCCTGTGACTTTACCCTAAGTAGAAACAACACAGGTTAACTTGACAGTCTTCCTGGGATGGAACAAATACTGCTTTGATATTTCTCCTGGTCTCTTTGATCCTTCCTCCACTGACCAATGACTTCTCAAACCATAGAGAAGATCATGCCATGAGATTAGAGTCTACCAGTATTTATAGTTTAATGAAGTATCACAAATTGACCACATAAGCATGCCCAAATGGAGTATTAGAACACTGCCCATATTCCAGAACAATCTCCCATACTCTTAGCTACTTCTTATCATTAATCTCTCTACTTCCTAACAGTTTATACTAGTCATTACTCAGACTTGTGATATTATAAATTCATTTTGGCAGGTATTTATCTTTCTGTATATGGAATCATATTATATGTATTCTTTTGTATTTGGCTGGTTTCAAAGCTTAAAATTGTGAGATTTACCCATAATGTTGTGTATCACCATGATATTGTTTTATTATTGTATGAATATGTCACTTTTTATTTACCATGTGACTATGAATGGACATCAGGATTGTTTCCAATTTTTTACTTTTATGAATAGTGGTGCTATGCACATTCTGGTGGATATATCTTGATGTATGTTTACACACAGTTCTACTGGAATATACAGAAGGATGAAAAACTTGACTTATTCCTGTCATTTATATGTACCCATAATTTCTTCTTTTGAATTTTTTTTGTCTACTTTTGTGACACCAGTTGATATTTCTTTATTTCATTTTATTATTTCATTAGTTAGCATGATGGACAGAGAAGCCTGGGGGACTACATTCCATGTGGTCACAAAAAGTTGGACATGACTGAGCATGCACACACAGAGAGAGAAAGGAATCACCCTTTTATGTCATTACCAACTTTCATTTTTATGTCACATTCAAAAATAAATTTTTACCAGCTTGGTGCATTTTCACTCACATTACCACCCAACACACACACACACACACACACACACACACACAGTATCCTCACCTATACCACCTCGTCCTATATTGAGCTAACTGGAATGTGTAAAGTTTTTACTGAAGTATAGTTGCTTTATAATATTGTGTTAGTTGCTAATGTACAGCAAAGTAAATCAGCTATAAAAATACATATATCCTCTCTTTTTTGGATTTCCTTTCCATTTAGGTTACTGCAGAGCACTGAGTACAGTTTCCTATGCTATACAGTAGGTTCCCATTTGTTATCTATTTTATACATAGTATGTATATGTCAGTCCCAACCTCCCAATTTATCCCATCCTCCTTTCCCCCTTGATATCTATATATTTGTTCTCTACATCTGTGTCACTATTTCTGCTTTATAAATAAGATCATCTATACCAATTCTTTCAAATTCCACAGATATGCATTAATATATGATATTTGTTTTTCTTTTTTTGACTTAGTTCACTCTGTATAAAAGTCTCTAGGTACATCCACATCTCTACAAATGACCCAATTTCGTTCCTTTTCATGACTGAGTAATATTCCATTGTATATATGTACCACCTCTTCTGTATCCATTTCTCTGTTGATAGACATTTAGGTTGTTTCCATATCCTGGTTATTGTAAATGGTGCTGCAATGAACATAGGGATGCATGTGTCTTTTTGAAATATGCTTTTCTTTGGGTAACTGCCCAGTAATGGGATTGCTGGGTCACATTTTAGTTCTATTTTTAGTTTTTTAAGGAATATTTATACTGTTCTCCTTAATGGCTGTATCAGTTTACATTGCCACCAACAGTGCAAGGGGTTCCCTTTTCTCCACACCCTTTCAAGCATTCATTGTTTGTATGAACTAGCTAGAATTTTTATTGTAACTTTTTAATTTTTACCTTATGCAATAAAAATCATTACACTAGTAGCTTTACTTTTCCCTTTACTAATTTGGTGGACAGATATTCTTAGGATCCAAATCATATTCCTTAAGAATATTAAAAATAGTGCTATAATATCATGTAGCAATACCATGCTGCTACTGGGAACTCTGACATTCATCTGCTTTTATTAATAACATATCTGTAAATAACCAAGATTGTTCATTGGTTCAATATTCAAACTCCTTACTGTCTATTCTATGAATATGAGAGTATTTCCAGGATCTATTAAACAGAGTTGTTTCTGTTGTTGTTAACTTCATACAACATTTGATCTAAATTTTCATTATGGACAATCAGGCCTACTACTGCTCTGGGAAATATTCTGTTTTTTTTTTTCTTTGATAATTTCTGAAATTATCAGAAATTTCAGGTAATTTTTCTGACCATATTAGACTCAGTCATATGTCAGCAGCATTTCTGGATCTAGCCTACCTGTCTCCTTAAAAAACTTTATAGCTTTGCATTTCTTTATCCTTTGAAGTTAAACTCCTAAAAAATTTAATTCAGTTGAACATTCTAGCACAGCAGTTGAATTTTCATGTGTATTCATTCAAATACTGAGACAGAAAGAGTACCTCAACTAGAAAGAAGAAGTAAAGAGAGTCAAATGATACATCATCATGTTCAGGCCAACAGAAATGGCAAATTTATTTTCTACACTCCCACCTTTTCTTCACTAAAAAATGTTTTCTTAGAATAGAGTTTTTTTCAAAATGTGATTTACCACTTGGCAGCATTTGTAAAATGAAAGTTGAGGTGTTTATAAAAACCATAGTTCCTGAGCAATAAGCCAGACCTTCCACGTCAGATTCTCTGTGAGTGGGGCTGGGAATCCACATTTTTAAGATGTCCTCAGGTAATCATTAGGCAATATAAAGTCTGAGAACAACGACTTTGAAAGATTAACTCATGTTTTTAACTTTAAATTGGTTTAAAACCAAGTCAAGTTCAATCAGTCAGAAGAGTGAGGACATTACAATCCTTAACACCTGCATTAATTTGCTGCAATTTCTGCCTTTTTTGAATAGATTCCTGCCTTCTTTAGATCTATCTCTATAATTTGGCAATAAATATAGACCAAAACTATATGCTTCCCTGGTGACTCAAACAGTAAAGAAACTGCTTGAAATGCAGGAGACCTGGGTTTGATCCTTGGGTTTGAAGACTCCCTGGAAAAGGGAATAGCAACCCACTCCAGTATTCTTGCCTGGAGAATTCCATGGACAGAGGAGCCTGGCAGGCTACAGTCCATGGGGTCACAAAGAGTCAGACACAACCAAGAGACTAACACTTTCACTTCATTTTCATATGATAAGCAAAGTAGAGAAATCATTGATAAAATCTTTCCAGCACCACGAAGGATGGGTAAATAATCTACCTCTAGCCCAAAAGTCCTTCACTGTACGCAACAGCAAAGTAGACAAGAACTAAAAGAATCTTTTCTTCTCCTCATCCTTCTTCCTACTACACATATTTCTACTTCTGTTTCATTGACACAACACCAGTATCAGCTCTGAGGCACACAAAGCTACAAAGAATGACTCATTGACATTGGAAACCATCAGAACAAGTGCCTTATACACAAGTGCTCAAATATAGACACTATTTTATATGTATTCTTCTTAGAGAATAAGTCAGTGAAGGACAAAACAGGATCTTCAACAATGACATAGTTCTATGACTATTACTAGATCCTTGCTGGAACTGACAAACTTGATTTTTTTTTTTTTTTTTTTAGTTGGGGGCTAATTACTTTACAATATTGTAATAGTTTTTGCCATACATTGACATGAATCAGCCATGGTTTACATGTGTTCCCCTTCCTGGACCCCCCACCCACCTCCCTTCCCATCCCATCCCTCTGGGTCATCCCATTGCCCCGGCCCTGAGCCCTTGTCTCATGCATCAAACAAGGAATGGTGTTCTCTTTCACATATGATAATATACATGTTTCAATGCTATTCTCCCAGAACGTCCCACCCTCACCTTCTCCCTCAGAGTCCATAAAATTGTTCTATGCATCTGTGTCTCTTATTCTGTCTCGCATATAGGGTTATCGTTACCATCTTTCAAATTCCATATATATGCATTAGTATACTGTATTGTTGTTTTTCTTTCTGGCTTACTTCACTCTGTATAATGGGCTCCAGTTTCATCCATCTCAGTAGAACCGATTCAAATGTATTTTTTTTTAATGGCTGAGTAATATTCCATTGTGTATATGTACCACAGCTTCCTTATCCATTCGTCTGCTGATGGACATCTAGGTTGCTTCCATGTCCTGGCTACTGTAAACAGTGCTGCGATGAACATTGGGGTACACGCGTCTCTTTCAATTCTGGTTTCCTCGGTGTATATGCCCAGCAGTGGGATTGCTGGGTCATATGGCAGTTCTATTCCCAGTTTTTTAAGGAATCTCCACACTGTTCTCCATAGTGGCTGTACTAGTTTGCATTCCCACCAACAGTGTAAGAGGGTTCCCTTTTCTCCACACCCTCTCCAGCATTTATTGCTTGTAGATTTTTGGATAGCAGCCATTCTGACTGGTGTGAAATGATACCTCATTGTGGTTTTGATTTGCATTTCTCTAATAATGAGTGATGTTGAGCATCTTTTCATGTGTTTGTTAGCCATCTGTATGTCTTCTTTGGAGAAATGTCTGTTTAGTTCTTTGGCCCATTTTTTGATTGGGTCGTTTATTTTTCTGGAATTCAGCTGCAGAAGTTGCTTGTATATTTTTGAGATTAATTGTTTGTCTGTTGCTTCGTTTGCTATTATTTTCTCCCATTCTGAAGGCTGTCTTTTCACCTTGCTTATAGTTTCCTTTGTTGTGCAAAAGCTTTTAATTTTAATTAGGTCCCATTTGTTTATTTTTGCTTTTATTTCCAATATTCTGGGAGGTGGGTCATGGAGGATCCTGCTGTGATTTATGTTGGAGAGTGTTTTGCCTATGTTTTCCTCTAGGAGTTTTATAGTTTCTGGTCTTATGTTTAGATCTTTAATCCATTTTGAGTTTATTTCTGTGTATGGTGTTAGGAAGTGTTCTAGTTTCATTCTTTTACAAGTGGTTGACCAGTTTTCCCAGCACCACTTGTTAAAGAGATTGTCTTTTCTCCATTGTATATTCTTGCCTCCTTTGTCGAAGATAAGGTGTCCATATGTGCGTGGGTTTATCTCTGGGCTTTCTATTTTGTTCCATTGACCTATATTTCTATCTTTGTGCCAGTACCATACTGTCTTGATGACTGTGGCTTTGTAGTAGAGCCTGAAGTCAGGCAGGTTGATTCCTCCAGTTCCATTCTTCTTCCTCAAGATTGCTTTGGCTATTCGAGGTTTCTTATATTTCCATACAAATTGTGAGATGATTTGTTCTAGTTCTGTGAAAAATACCATTGGTAGCTTGATAGGGATTGCATTGAATCTATAGATTGCTTTGGGTAGTATACTCATTTTCACTATATTAATTCTTCCAATCCATGAACACGGTATATTTCTCCATCTGTTTGTGTCCTCTTTGATTCCTTTCAGCAGTGTTTTATAGTTTTCTATATATAAGTCTTTTGTTTCTTTAGGTAGACATAGTCCTAAGTATTTTATTCTTTTTGTTGCAATGGTGAATGGTATTGTTTCCTTAATTTCTCTTTCTGTTTTCTCATTATTGGAGTATAGGAATGCAAGGGATTTCTGTGTGTTAATTTTATATCCTGCAACTTTACTATATTCATTGATCAACTCTAGTAATTTTCTAGTAGAGTCTTTAGGGTTTTCTATGTAGAGGATCATGTCATCTGCAAACAGTGAGAGTTTTACTTCTTCTTTTCCTATCTGTATTCCTTTTATTTCTTTTTCAGCTCTGATTGCTGTGGCCAAAACTTCCAAAACTATGTTGAATAGTAGTGGTGAAAGTGGGCATCCTTGCCTTGTTCCTGACTTTAGGGGAAATGCTTTCAATTTTTCACCATTGAGGATAATGTTTGCTGTGGGTTTGTCATATATAGCTTTTGTTATGTTGAGATATGTTCCTTCTATTCCTGCTTTCTGGAGGGTTTTTATCATAAATGGATGCTGAATTTTGTCAAAGGCTTTTTCTGCATCTATTGAGATAACCATATGGTTTTTTTCTTTCAATTTGTTAATGTGATGTATTACATTGATTGATTTGCGGATGTTAAAAAAACCTTGCATTCCTGGGATAAAGCCCACTTGGTCATGATGTATGATCTTTTTAATATGATGTTGGATTCTGTTTGCTAGAATTTTATTAAGGATTTTTGCATCTATGTTCATCAGTGATATTGGCCTGTAGTTTTCCTTTTTTGTGACATCTTTGTCTGGTTTTGGAATTAGGGTGATGGTGGCCTCATAGAATGAGTTTGGAAGTTTACCATCTTCTGCAATTTTCTGGAAGAGTTTGAGTAGGATAGGTGTTAGCTCTTCTCTAAATTTTTGGTAGAATTCCGCTGTGAAGCCGTCTGGTCCTGGGCTTTTGTTTGCTGGAAGATTTCTGATTACAGTTTCGATTTCCGTGCTTGTGATGGGTCTGTTAAGATCTTCTATTTCTTCCTGGTTCAGTTTTGGAAAGTTATACTTTTCTAAGAATTTGTCCATTTCTTCCAAGTTGTCCACTTTATTGGCATATAGCTGTTGGTAGTAGTCTCTTATGATCCTTTGTATTTCTGTGGAGTCTGTTGTGATCTCTCCATTTTCATTTCTAATTTTGTTGATCTGATTCTTCTCCCTTTGTTTCTTGATGAGTCTGGCTAATGGCTTGTCAATTTTGTTTATCTTCTCAAAAAACCAGCTTTTAGTTTTGTTGATTTTTGCTAAGGTCTCTTTTGTTTCTTTTGCATTTATTTCTGCCCTAATTTTTAAGATTTCTTTCCTTATACTGACCCTGGGGTTCTTCATTTCTTCCTTCTCTAGTTGCTTTAGGTGTAGAGTTAGTTGATTTATTTGATTTTTTTTCTTGTTTCTTGAGGTACGCCTGTATTGCTATGAACCTTCCCCTTAGTATTGCTTTTACAGTGTCCCATAGGTTTTGGGTTGTTGTGTTTTCATTTTCATTCGTTTCTATGCATAATTTGATTTCTTTTTTGATTTCTTCTGTGATTTGTTGGTTATTCAGAAGCGTGTTGTTTAGCCTCCATATGTTGGAATTTTTAATAGTTTTTTTCCTGTAATTGAGGTCTAATCTTACTGCATTGTGGTCAGAGAAGATGGCTGGGATGATTTCAATTTTTTTGAATTTACCAAGGCTAGATTTATGGCCCAGGATGTGATCTATCCTGGAGAAAGTTCCATGTGCACTTGAGAAAAAGGTAAAATTGATTGTTTTGGGGTGGAAAGTGCTGTAAATATCAATTAAATCTAATTTGTCTATTGCATCATTTAAAGTTTGTGTTTCCTTGTTAATTTTCTGTTTAGTTGATCTATCCATACGCGTGAGTGGAGTATTAAAGTCTCCCACTATTATTGTGTTATTGTTAATTTCCCCTTTCATACTTGTTAGTATTTGCCTTATATATTGTGGTGCTCCTATGTTGGGTGCATATATATTTATGATTGTTACGTCTTCTTCTTGGATTGATCCTTTGATCTTTATGTAGTGTCCTTCTTTGTCCCTTTTCACATCCTTTATTTTAAAGTCTATTTTATCTGAAATGAGTATTGCGACTCCTGCTTTCTTTTGGTCTCCGTTTGCATGAAATATGTTTTTCCATCCCTTCACTTTCAGCCTGTGTGTGTCCCTAGTTTTGAGGTGGGTCTCTTGTAGACAGCATATATAGGGGTCTTGTTTTTGTATCCACTCAGCAAGCCTTTATCTTTTGGTTGGGGCATTCAACCCATTTACATTTAAGGTAATTATTGAAAAGTATGATCCCGTTGCCATTTACTTGGTTGTTTTGAGTTTGTGTTGAAACATCCTTTCTGTGTTTCCTGTTTAGAGAAGATCCTTTAGCATTTGTTGGAGAGCTGGTTTGGTGGTGCTGAATTCCCTCAGCTCTTGCTTGTCTGTAAAGCTTTTGAATTCTCCTTCATATCTGAATGAGATCCTTGCTGGGTACAGTAGTCTGGGTTGTAGATTATTCTCTTTCATTACTTTGAGTATGTCCTGCCATTCCCTTCCTGCCTGAAGGGTTTCTATTGAAAGATCAGCTGTTATCCTTATAGGGATCCCCTTGTGTGTTATTTGTTGTTTTTCCCTTGCTGCTTTTAATATTTGTTCTTTGTGTTTGATCTTTGTTAATTTGATTAATATGTGTCTTGGGGTGTTTCGCCTTGGGTTTATCCTGTTTGGAACTCTCTGGGTTTCTTGGACTTCTGTGACTATTTCTTTCCTCATTTTAGGGAAATTTTCAACTATTATCTCCTCGAGTATTTTTTCATGGCCTTTCCTTTTATCTTCTTCTTCTGGGACTCCTATGATTCGAATGTTGGGGCGTTTCATATTGTCCCAGAGGTCCCTGAGGTTTTCCTCATTTCTTTTGATTCTTTTTTCTTTTTTCCTCTCTGCTTCGTTTATTTCCATCATTCTATCTTCTACCTCACTTATCCTATCTTCTGCCTCCGTTATTCTACTGTTGGTTCCCTCCAGAGTCTTTTATCTCCTTTATTTCATTATTCATTTTATATTGACTCCTTTTTATTTCTTCTAAGTCCTTGATAAACATTTCTTGCATCTTCTCAATCCTTGTCTCCAGGCTATTTATCTGTAACTCCATTTTGCTTTCAAGATTTTGGATCATTTTTATTATCATTATTCTAAATTCTTTTTCAGATAGATTCCCTATCTCCTCCTCTTTTGTTTGGTTTTGTGGGCATTTCTCATTTTCCTTTACTTGCTGAGTATTTCTCTGCCTTTTCATCTTGTCTAGATTGCTGTGTTAGGCGTGGCCCTTCTGTATTCTGGTAGTATGAAGTTCCTCTTTATTGTGGAGGTTCCTCACTGTGGTTGGGGTTGGACAGGTGGCTTGTCAAGGCTTCCTGGTTGGGGGAGCTTGTGTCGGTGTTCTGGTGGGTGGAGCTGGATTTCTGCTCTCTAGAGTGCAATGGAGTGACCAGTATTAATTTTTGAGATGTCTATGGATTTGGTGTGCCTCTGGGCAGCCTGTATATTGATGCTCAGGTCTATGTTCCTGCGTTGCTGGAGAATTTGCGTGGTATGTCTTGCTCTGGAACTTATTGGCTCTTGGGTGGAGCTTGGTTTCAGTGTATATGTGGAGGCTATTGGATGGTCTCTTATTAATTAATGTTTCCCCTGGCTTTCAGTCTTATTCTTGCAGTAGCCTCAAGACTTCTCCTTCCATACAGCATCAATAATAAAACTTTTAGGTTAATGGTGAAAAGATTCTCCACAGTGAGGGATACCCAGAAAGGTTCACTGAATTACATGGAGAGATGAGGTGGGGGGGGGGGGTTGAGGTGACCAGGAGGGGAAGAGGGGAATTCAAATGTGGAGAGAGCAATCTAGCCAGTAAGCACTTCCCTCTGTGCTTTCCACAGTTTGGAACCCTCAGAGTGGTTCACAGAGATACATAGAGAGGGGGGGAGGAAGGTAATAGAGGTGAGCATGAGTAGAAAGGGAGGAATCAAGAGGGGAGAGAGAGATCTGGGCAGTATCCTGTTCCTGAAGTGTTCTCCGGTACCCAGAACACCCTCAGAGATTCACAGAATTGGGTTGAGAAGAGAAGGAGGAGGGTGGGAGATAGAGGTTCCCTGGGGGAGAAGAAAGAGCATCAATAGGGGGAGAGAGTAATCAGGCCAGTGATCACACTCCTGAGTAAAAATGGGTCCTAAAGATTGGGTTCTTAAATGTACAAAATTGATATCAAATATGTAAAACAAAGATTAAAAATCTAGAGTAGAGGTTAGACTCTTATAAAACTTACAATATAAAAAAAAGAAAAAAGGAAACAGTGTAAAAAGAAAAAAAACAGTAAAACAGTAGAAAAAGAAACAGTAAAAAAAGTAAAACAGGAAAAAAACAGTAAAAAAAGAAAACACAAAAGGTATGATATATGTATGCAGTTTGCTTCAAAAATAGGGGGTTTTTTTTGTGCAAGTTAATAGTGGGTTATGAAAATGAAAGTTAAAGGTGTAATAGAGGACTTGAAGAAAAAGGAAAGAAGAGAAAAAAAATTTTAATTAAAAAAAAAAAATAATAGTAAAAAATATATATATCCCGGACTTTCTCTGGATCTGTTGTGAGCAGTGTGGGGTCTGCTCAGTTGCAGATAGATCCTTGTTCCTGCTTATACTCTTCAAGATCTATAGGTCCTTTTCAATGCAGCCGGTATTAACTACAGGGATTTTAATCTGTTGGCCTGTCACTTCCAAAGCGCTTCCCTCTGTTTATTTGGCTTCTGTTTGGAGGTCTCTTCAGTATCTAATTTCCGCCCTGCAACAAAGGGGTGGAGGTGGTCTCTTTAGGTTCGCTTGTTCAATCGTGCTGTGGGGAGGAAGGAACACTGCAAACCTGGCGTGTGTGTGGTGAGCTCGCAGTGTCTCGACCGCACTGGGTTCGCCCCCGCTCACGGCGTGTGTGCTTTCCCCGTCTACCCTGCTCAGGCTTCAGGTTACTCGGCCGGGGAGTGGGCCCTGAGATGCATGCACTTCCCAGGTCTAAGCCGCTCAGGTTCAGGCTCCCGGTTACTCCACAAGGGCGCAGACTCGGTTTCGCCCGCGGCTTGTGCTGTTCCCGGTCGGAGCTGCTTAGGCGGCCAGGAGTTTGGCGAGCGCACTCTCCCCTGTTGGGGCGGTGCGGCTTATCACCTCCCTGGTCCCTGCCTCGGTTTACGGGCGCGCCCGGCGCCGGTGTGCTTTGTGTCGGTTCTAGGGAGCTGGTCTCTGGCTGCGACCCTCCCGGCGGCTGTCGACCCTCCGGGATCTCAGGCAGTCTTTGCTTAGAAACTGGGAGCCTGTTTGCAGTTTGGTAGGGGGTGCCCTCTCTGGGGCCGAGTTTGCCCCTTTCCCGCTCTGGCGGGCCCCGCCTGCCCGCTGTGTCCGGCGGGGGATGGGGCGGTCTGCAGCCGGCTAGCTCTCCTCTGGTATCGCTCAGTCCTTTGTTCTGTGAGTGGGCCGGCAGTGCCTTAGAGTTGGGCTTTTCGTGGGATAGTTCTCTCTCTCTGGCTGTCCCACAGTTTAGGTTACTATCTCACGTTAGCTCCCTCAGATTGCCCTCAGGGCACTCGGGCCCGGTCCTTACCCTAGGCAGTGCCGCCCGCTCCTCTCCGTTCAGCCCCCACTTGCTGGTGGCGGATGATGCGAGCGTCTGGGGTTCTTTGCTGGGAGTTGCTTTAGGCACGTAATCTGTGGGTTTTATTTATTTTTTCCTCCCAGTTACGTTGCCCTCCGAGATAAGAAATCTTCCCCCACACCCGCCGGTGAGAGGGTTTCCTGGTGCTTGGAAATTTCTCCTCTTTTACGACTCCCTCCCCGGGACGGGTCTCCGTCCCTAACTCTTTTGTCTCTCTTTTTATCTTTTATAATTTCTCCTACCTCTTTTGAAGATAATGCGCTGTCTTTGTGGAAGCCTGACGTCCTCTGCCAGCCTTCAGAAGTAGTTTTGTGAAGTTTGCTCAGCGTTCAGATGTTCTTTCGATAAATTTGTGGAGGAGAGAGTGGTCTCCCCGTCCTATTCCTCCGCCATCTTAGCCCCGCCTCCAAACTTGATTTTTATGTGACTTCAAAGGATGTCTTCCCAGACACTCTAGTTGGAGGTGGAAAGGAGAGATCCTGGTATACAACTTAACTGTAAAACTGATTTACTCTTGAGGAAACTACTAGTGTGTTCTGGACCTACAGACACCTAGTAAAGGCCTCTGCATTCATCTTCAGCAGAGATCATTTTGTTAGGTTACAATAGATACCAAGGATTCAGTTTTTAGCAAGAATTGAATATATGGATTGATTTCCAGATTACAATTTCTGTAGTCAATATAAAATCTTACTTTTACCATGCAGCTTGGTGATCAAATGTTGTGTCCATTGGGGTATAAACCAATGCTCTCAAATCACAGGCAGATCATCTCCTAATACGGGGATATATCCATAGTGTGTCAGTTCCCTTCAGGGAAGGTAATCTTGAAAATGTCTTCTGACACATTCAACTCCTATCCAACACTCAGCACAGTTACTCATGCAGAATGAAGAATAATAGGAGCCTGACAGTGTAACAGGACAGACAGACTCCCCAGCTTTCCAGTGTCACAGTATCCATCCAAATCTGAACCAGACCGTCCAGTGGAGACAATCACTGAGAAGTCTACCCTCCTCCCTATGTGTCTTTGTCTGTGCCCTCGAAATGACAGCTCTGAGAATTCTAGGTCAGTAGGCTTAGTCTTAAAGTCTTAGAAGTAAAAAGCAGCTATAGCTACTGTCCTACATTTTTTGTCCCTTCCTAACCTACATGGAGGTCAATGACTATGGGATTTCAAATGCTGAAGAGGCCTTCTTTGGGTTACAATCTCCCACATCTCCTAAAGAAAAGCATCTCCCCATTTTGAGACAACAAGAAAATAATATAATCACTAAAACATTAGCAGAAAAGACACAGCATCTCCATTAATTTTCAGTCTATACCAAAATGTTGAAAGTTATTTTCCATGTTGCAGCAATTTCCATAACTAATATTTCCTATTATCTCATGGCAGAAGCTTCAGGAGATGGGAAGCCACTTCTGAAAGAAAATCTATAGGATCGGTGTTCCTGACTGCAGTTGTGGTATGTAGTTTCTAGTTAAAGTAAAAATCAAACAAACAAAAAACAAACCTTGGCCTAAATTTAGACCCTTAAGTCTTGATCTTTCCTTTCATTCTCCAATGTATGTAAGCTTCCCAATCTTTATTGGACTTGACATATGATCATTAAACCCTATATTTATTCACCTTGGAGTGGTGGGTCTGACATTCTATTTTCAGTCTTCATGGTTTCCTGGAGATTGGAACCTGCTTCTACCTTGGGGAGCTTCTCTTTTTCCTACATTTCCGTTCTTGGTCCCATAGGATCCTCTAGTCCTTGGGCTTTATTCATTCTATTCAAACAGCCTTTTTCTCTTTTCATGATGTTTTCTCTGACACACTTGCCACTTTTCAGGTTACTTTAGTTCATAGGCCAATCTTAACTGAATATCATCTCTTAAAATTTGCCTCTACCACCTGGAATAGGTATAGGCACCAAATGAATTCCATGTACAGAATGGCTCAGTTATACTCCTAAGCCACCTAAACTCTAAGCCCCTTGGGTCAACTAAAAGAATATCTTGAAGGTTATGTGTATCTCCATATAACAGCCATCTTACTTGTTTGGATGGCATACACTCCCTGGGCTATGCTTCTCTCTTAATTCCTTTCTATACTCTACCCTGATGCATTGAAAAATTCCCTGGAACCTAATCTGCATATGCATTCCTTCCAAGTTCTCTGGTTTAAGACTTCAATTCTCCACTAACAGTTCCTCTCTCCAGATTTTCTTAAACTGTGAAGCATGCTCTTATAAGTAAGAGAATCTGATTCTCCTTTGGCTAGGTGATGGCAAACTCCTTTAGATCCTCCTCCCCTTCAGTGGGATTTACCTCATTGAGTCCCACATCCCTTTGGGCATTGAGATTGTGGTTCCAAAAGAGACTTTAGAAAAATCAAAAGATAGGAGGTGTTAACATTTATTGAGCTCTTAGTATACGTCAAATACTGGACTGAGGACTTTACATACTTTACCACTTGGCACACAGATGAGGGTAGCTCCATTATTCAAGGCCTACCTAATGACTTCCCTTTGCTGCAAAACAATAGAATGTAGCATTGATGAAGGAATTTTCAGATAAAATTAAGGTCCCAAATCAGCTGATTTTGGTTTAACCAAAAGAAGGTTATCCCGGATAGGCTCAACTTAAGCAGGCAAAAGGGGTGGGATGGTAGGTTGGAGGGATGTTCAAGAGGGAGGAGATATATTGTTACTTGGCTGATTCATGTTGATATATGGCAGAAACCAACACAATACTGTGAAGCAATTATCCTCCAATTAAAAATAATAAATAAATAAATGAAAATCATTTTAACTACACTCTCCCCAAAAAAGAGGATAAGGGTTTGCCTCACAGATATCATTCAAACTAGAAGTCCTCTAGGGAGCTTAACGGTACTGTTTTCTACTATTTCAGCAGGAGGGCAAGGCTTAGAAGGGTTTGTCTGGAAAAGATCTATAAATGTGGCTTTTGCATAGAGGAATGAACCCCACTGAAATTTACAGAAGATCCACAAAGTTCTTGAGAAAATCTGTTCAGCAGAAACACTACTAAGCTGATGTTGGAGAGAGTGTCTGTTTATGTCTGTCAGATATAGCTGGTTTAGAGTATTGTTCAACTCCCCTACTGCTACTGATCTTCTAATTGTTCCTCCATATGGAAAGTACAGCATTGAAATCTCCAACTATTATTTTAGAACTGTATATTTCTGCTTTCACTTTTGAATTTTTGCTTCCTATGTTTTAGAGTTCTGTTGCTAGGTTCCTAGGTTTATATCTTCCTGATGGGTTCACATTTTAATCAATATTTAGTGTTCCTGCTTGCCTCTTGAAACAATTTTCGACTGAGTCTATTTTATCTGATCTTAGCATTGATATCTCAGTTCTCTTTTAGTAACTATTTGCCTGGAATGTCCTTTTCCATTCTTTTACTTTTGACCTATTTGTCTTGGATATAAAATGAGTCTTTTCTAGACAGCATATAATAGCATTTTGCTTTTTAATCTATTTTGAGAATATTTACCTTCTAATAGAAGAGTTTAATCCATTTATAATTACTGATAATGAAACATTTATTTCTGCAATTTTGCTTTGTCTTTCATATGTTTCATATCTTGTTTGTTCCTCAGTGTCACCATTAACTGCCTTCTTTTGTGGTTGGTATTTTTGTAGTGCATAATTTTGATTCCTTTCTAATTTATTTTTCTGTATATTTAAAAGTTATTTTAGCATTTGTTGTGCTGGAGCTTACAATTAACCTCACAAACATGTAACAATCTATTTTGAATTAATATCATGTTAACTTCCATAGGTGTGTAAAAATTCTGATCCTACATTTCTCCGTCCCTCCCCCCTTTGTGTTACTGTGTCACAAATTACATCTTTCTACTTTGTGTGTCCATTTAACATAGGCTTATCATTATCATTTTATGATTTGTCTTTTTGATCAAACTTGGAAAGAAAAAGGAGTCACAAATGAAAAATACACTAATACTGGCTTATATATTCCTTTACCTGTGTTATTTCTTCACGTGGCTTCAAGTTTACTGTCTAGTGTCCTTTCATTTCCTCCTGAAGGACTCTTTAGCATTTCCTATAGGAAACATCTAGCATCACCAACTCAATGAACATGAACTTGAGCAAACTCCAGGAAATAGTGAAGGACAAGGAAGAATGACATGCCGCAGTCCACAGGATCACAAAGAGTCGGACACAACACAGCGACTGAACAAATAGGACACATCTAGTAGTGATGAATTCCCTCAGCATTTGTTACTCTGGGAATGTCTTAACTTCTTTATTTCTGAATGATAGTTTTGCCAGGTATAGAGTTATGGGCTTTCTCTTTCTTTAGGTACTTTAAATATGTCATCTCACCGCCTTCTGGCCTCCATGGTTTCTGCTAAGATGTCCAGTCTTTTTCTTAATGAGTATCCCTCAAATAGGACATTCATTTCTCATTTGCTGCTTTCAAGGTTCTTCCTTTGTCTCTGACCTTTAAAAGTTTTATTAGAACATGTCTCAGTGTGGATCTCTTGTGTTTTTCCTTTCTAAAGTTCATTGAGCTTCCTGAATGTGTAGATTCATGTATTTAATCAAAGTATGACTTGTTGGTCATAGTTTCTTCAAAATTCTTTTACATCCCTTTCACTCTATTCTCTCCTTATGAAACTTCCATTGTTTGTATGTTCTATTATTGATGGTGTCTCACAGATCTCATAGGCTTTCTTCATTTTTGTTCATTCCCTTGTCTTTATGTTGCTCAGACTGGATAATTTTAAATGTCTTGTTTTCAAGTTCTCTGACTTTCAACTCTGACTGCTCAAATCTGATGTTGAAATTCTTAGTGAATTCATTTTTGATATTGTAATTTTTAACCTAGAATTAGTTTGGTCCCTTTTTATACTCTGCATCTCTTTAGAGGTATACACTATTTGAGGAATATCATTCTCCTGGAGTTATACAATTTTTGTCCATGATCTCCTTTAGTATTTTGAGCACATTTAAGCCAGTTGAATTAAAGGCCTTGATGAATAACTTCTATGACTTGATAGTTTCTATTAATTTTTCTGTGAATGGGTCATATTTTCTTGTTTCTTTGCAAGTTTTTTAAAATTTTTGTGGAAAACTGGACATTTTGAATTTTATAATAAGGTAACTCTTGAAATCATAAACTTTCTCATGCTCAGGGCTTGTTTTGGTTGGTTCCTGTGGGTTTTGGTTATATGTCTAGCATTTTTCTATCTTTTTCTGTAAAAATATTAGTGGTATGTTCTCTCCAAAATGTGTCCTTTATCTTATGGTAAGTTTATGCATTGTTTGAGTTTTTTTGCCTGGAGACAAAACAAAAACATACCCAGACAAACAACAGCAAGAAAAAAAAAACTCCCTTTGCATACTGGCTCTGTGTTTAGCATGCCTTCAGTGCTTTGTTGTTCAGTCACTCAGTCATGCTCAACTCTTAAGGACCTCATGGACTTCAGGACACCAGGATTTCCTGTCCATCACCATCTCTCAGAGCTTGCTCAAACTCACGTCCATTGAGTTGGTGGTGCCATCCAACCATCTCGTCCTCTGTCGTCCCCTTCTCCTCCTGCCTTCAATCCTTCCCAGCATCAGGGTCTTTTCTAATGAGTCAGCTCTTCGCACCAGGTGGCCCAAGTATTGGAGCTTCAGCTTCAGCATCAGTCCTTCTAATGAATATTCAGGACTGATTTCCTTTAGGATTGACTGCTTCGATCTCCTTGCAGTCCAAGGGACCCTCAAGAGTCTTCTCCATCATCACAGTTGAAAAGCTTTAATTCTTTGGAGTTCATCCTTCTTTATGGTCCAACTCTCACACCCATTCTTTGACATTACCTTTCTTTGGGATTGGAATGAAAACTGACCTTTTCCAGTCCTGTGGCCACTGCTGAGTTTTCCAAATTTGCTGGCATATTGAGTGCAGCACTTTCACAGCATCATCTTTTAGGATTTGAAACAGCTCAACTGGAATTCCATCACCTCCACTAGCTTTGTTCATAGTGATGCTTCCTAAGGCCCACTTGACTTCGCATTCCAGGATGTCTGGCTCTAGGTGAGTGATCACACCATCGTGATTATCTGGGTCGTGAAGATCTTTTTTGTATAGTTCTTCTGTGTATTCTTGCCACCTCTTCTTAATATCTTCTGCTTCTGTTAGGTCCATAGCATTTCTGTCCTTTATTGTGCCCATCTTGACTCCAGCTTGTGCTTCATCCAGCCTGACATGTCGCATGATGTACTCTGCATATAAGTTAAATAAGCAAGGTGACGATATACAGTCTTGACATACTCCTTTCCCAATTTGGAACCAGTCCATTGTTCCATGACCAGTTCTAACTGTTGCTTCCTGACCTGCATACAAGTTTCTCAGGAGACAGGTAAGATTGTCTGGTATTCCCATCTCTTTAAAAGTTTTCTACAGTGTGTTGCAATTCACACAAAGGCTTTGGTGTAGTCAGTGAAGCAGAAGTAGCTATTTTTCTGGAATTCTCTTGCTTTTTCTATGATCCAACAGATCTTGGCAATTTGATCTCTGCTTCCTGTGCCTTTTCTAAATCCTTCAATGCTTAACCAGGCCCTTTACAATTCTGCCTTAGCCTTTAGTTTCTGCTTCTCTTGAACCTAAAGATCATTTAGAGGTATAAATCCTACACAGAGGGAACTTTTTACTGTTCCAGTTCCCCACAAAATGTCTCTTCTCAGTCTTTCTTACCAAGTTTTCCACATGTCTATTGTTTACCTCAACTTTAACATCTTCCCCCAGATAGGAGGGGTTGTCTATTTATCTTTCTTGTTTGCAAGGAATACCTGCCACTTGGCTGCATTCTATTGGAGCTCTGTGCTGCACAAAATAAAAACCAAACTGCCTTTCTTCAGTCTTTCAGATAACCCCCAGAGGGCTCCAAGTAGAGAAATACAATCTTTGAGATCAGGGTCTGCTCCTTTCCCTTTGAAAGCAGGGACAAAGCTCTCACAAGGGGAATGTGGCCTATATCTTCACAACTCTCTCAAGCAGGGGAGGAAGGTGGCCCAAAGGCAAGTAAAAGTGCCACAACACTCCCCTCCCATTTTTAAGTTGCCTTTTGTTGATCAGCACACATAAACCTTTAATTGCTTTCCAGATTTTCAACGAAGTAGATTCTGATGTTTTTGTTTATTTTTGTTTATTGTTTCAGTGGAAAGATGGACCCCTGGAGTCACTTATCCCCTAATATTTGCAGATGTGTTCCCATGTAATTTACTTTTCGTAATGGTTGTGCTTAATAATTGTCTTACAAAATCCTGAACATTTAATAATTTTCTCATGAGACAGTATAGGCTGGTTCCATGATACCATGAAATATGGTCACTGAAGGCATAACAGATGTTTACAGAGGTTTCTGAGAAGGCACTAAGAGGGAATCTATAAGAAAAGTTTCTCAAATTAGTCAAGAATTGAAGGTCTATGACTGAGATTTTATTCCTCCCTGATAATGTCCTTGTATGCTTTTCTAATCATTTTATCACATATTCTTGTCCCCTACACACACCCCACTTCTAATCTCAATGAGAGTTTCTCACAACATAGACCCTTACCCGCTCTAGCTCTCAGTTATCAGAACTGCTGAAGATTTTAGGCTCCCTTCAGCAGGCAAAGTAATAAAATATTGCAGTATCATAAGATAAATGTCAGATAATATAAATCAAGCCTTTGTAGAAGAAAATGTATGAACCAAAATTTCATAGGCTGTGTTATTATTTTAAACATTATAGTTACAACTAGGGTCATAGGATATAAAAACAGTACTGAAATGTTTATTTGTAAACTAAACTTCTGTTGCAAGAATGAAGTTGAGACAGAATCTATAGTACATGACAATATTTCCTTATGTTGAAAAGTTTTCTATCCTTGCCAAGGCACTGCTAAATTAAAAAAAAAAGAAAAACTATTGTTTCTGGAAAATGAGAGAAAGAGAAATAAAACTGAAAGCATTTTCACAGCAGTGGGTAGAAGCAAAGGAAGGGCTCATCTCGACATCTGGGTGATGAATAGGGTTTATATGTGTGATATTCCACCCAGGGGCACTCACACACATACACACACAAGATAACCCACCTTATAACCAGTAGTCCTCCTCTTATAATAATATTATATTTATTATAACATTGTAATAGTATTATAATTAATATCATATTGTTATTATTAATCATATCAATTTATGAATGAATTATCTGTCTCCTCACCGTGGGTGAGCAAGGACACCTCTGTCTTCTTCAGTGAGCAATCTATAGAACCTAGAACATTACTGGCAAAAGATCAGTATTCGTAAACACTGAAATAAATGTGGGGCATTCTTGGTTTGGGTTTCCCTGGTGGTTCAGATGGTAAAGAATCTGCCTGAAATGTGGGAAACCTGGGTTCAGTCCCTGGGTTGGGAAGATCCCCTGGAGGAGGGCATGGCAACCCACTCCAGTATTCTTTGCCTGGAGAATCCTCATGGACAGAGGAGCCTGACAGGCTACAGTCCATGGGGTCACAAAGAGTTGAACATAACTGAGTGACTAAGCACAGCACAGTACAACCTTGGTTTATTTTTGCTCACTTTGGTCTATAATATTTACTGTATTAAACTAGCTTAGATAAACACAGGAAAGAAGAAAAAGGTTTCATTGGTCTTAACAATCAGTAAGATGAAGACAGAGCCCAAAAATATGTTATTTAACTTAGCAACCAGAGACTGAAGGACAGAATTGTGCTTTCAAAAGTCATATGGCACAACCTAAACTTATGAAAAAATAGTAAAGTGAATGTTCATTAGCTTATTTAGCCATCATATATTCATATTTGAGGGCTTCCCTGGTGGCTCAGATGGTAAAGAATCCACCTACAGTGTGGGAGACTTGGGATTGATCCCTGGGTTAGGAAGATCCTCTGGAGGAGGGCATGGCAACCCTCCTCCAGTATTCTTGCCTAGAGAATCCCCATGGACAAAGGAGCCTGGTGGGCTACAGTCCATGGGGTCACAAAGAGTTGTGAGCAACTAAGCGCATTCATATTTGATGACTCAGAGTAAAGAATCTGCCTGCAGTGTAGGAAACCCAGATTCGATCCCTTGGTTGGGAAGATCCCCTGGAGAAGGAAATGACTACCCACTGGAGAACTGCCTAGAGAGTTCCATGGACAGAGGACCTGGGGGACTGTAATCCATGGGGTCGCAAAGAGTCAGACACGACCGAGCGACTAAGCACAGCACAGCACACATAGTCACACTTAATAAGATAATGTTTCGAGTTTTTGGAAATATAGTGAAAGGAATAAAGAGACCGAGAACTTAAAGAGGAGAAAAACTCCAACCTGTATTTATTTAGAATAGGAATGCCTGAGCATGTCTAGGGGCTAATATGAAACAATCAGGGGAACAAGATAGATGCAAAGTATGAAATAAAGGATAAGTGAGAGAGCAAAGCTCAAAGAAGGTGGATGAACCTTATGCATTCTCTGGAGAAGGGAATGGCAAACCACTTCAGTATTCTTGCTTTGAGAACCCCATGAACAGTATGAAAAGGCAAAAGATATGACACTGAAAGATGAACTCCCCAGGTCGGCAGGTGCCCTATAGGCTACTGGAGAAGAATGAAGAAATAACTACAGAAAGAATGAAGAGATGGAGCCAAAGTGAAAACAACACGCAGTTGTGGATGTGACTGGTGATGGAAGTAAAGTCTGATGCTATAAAGAGCAATATTGCATAGGAACCTGGAATGTTAGGTCCATGAATCAAGGTAAATTAGAAGTGGTCAAGCAGGAGATGGCAAGAGTGAACATCAACATTTTAGGAATCAGTGAAATAAAATGGACTGGAATGAGCGAATTTAATTCAGATGATCATTCTATCTACTACTGTGGGCAAGAATCCCATAGAAGAAATGGAGTAGCCTTCATAGTCAACAAGAGTCCGAAATGCAGTACTTAGGGGAAATCTCAAAAATGACCAAATGATCTCTGTTTGTTTCCAAGGCAAACCATTCAATATCACAGTAATCCAAGTCTATGCCCCGACCAGTAATGCTGAAGAAGCTGAAACTGAACAGTTCTATGAAGACCCACAAGACCTTCTAGAACTAACACCCAAAAAAGATGTCCTTTTCATCTTAGGGGACTGGAATGCAAAAGTAGGAAGTCAAGGGATACCTGGAGTAACAGGTAAATTTGGCCTTGGAGTACAAAATGAAGCAGGCCAAAGACTAACAGAGTTTTGCCAAGAATAAGCAATGGTCATAGCAAACACCCTCTTCCAACAATACAAGAGAAGATTCTACACATGAACATCACCAGATGGTCAATACCAAAATCAGGTTGATTATATTCTTTGCAGCCAAAGATGGAGAAGCTCTATACAGTCAGCAAAAACAAGGCTGGGAGCTGACTGTGGCTCAGATAATTCCTTATTGCCAAATTCAGACATCAGTTGAAGAAAGTAGGGAAAACCACTAGACCATTCAGGTATGACCTAAATCAAATCCCTTATGATTATACAGTGGAAGTGATAAATAGATTCAAGGGATTAGATCTGATAGAATGTCTGAAGAACTGTGGATGGAGGTTCGTGACGCTGTACAGGAGACAGTGATCAAGACCATCCCCAAGAAGAAGAAATGCAAAAAGGCAAAATGGCTTTCTGAGGAGGCCTTACAAAGAGCTGAGGAAAGAAGAGAAGCTAAAGGCAAAGGAGAAAATTGAATGCAGAATTCCAAATAGCAAGGAGAGATAAGAAAGCCTTCCATACAATACAAAGGCTTCCACATCAATACAAAGAAATAGAGGAAAACAATAGAATGGGAAAGACTAGAGATCTCTTCAAGAAAATTAAAGATACCAAGGGAACATTTCATGTAAAGATGGGCAAAATGAAGGACAGATATGGTATGGAACTAAAGAAGCAAAAGATATTAAGAAGATTCGGTAAGAATTTGCAGAAGAATTATACAAAAAAAGATCTTAATGACCCAGATAACCATGATGGTGTGATCACTCACCTAGAGCCAGACATCTTGGAATACAAAGTCAAGTGGGCCTTAGGAAGCATCACTATGAACAAAGCTAGTGGAGGTGGTGGAATTCCAGTTGAGCTATTTCAAATCCTAAAAGATGATGCTGTGAAAGTGCTGCACTCAATATGCCAGCAAATTTGGAAAACTCAGCAGTGGCCACAGGACTGGAAAAGGTCAGTTTTCATTCCAATCCCAAAGAAGGGCAATGGCAAAGAATGTTCAAACTACCGCACAATTGCACTCATCTCACACGCTAGTAAAGTAATGCTCAAAACTCTCCAAGCCAGGCTTATACAGTACATGAACTGTGAACTTTCAGATGTTCAAGTAAGATTCAGAAAAGGCAGAGGAGATCAAATTGCCTACATCTGTTGGATCATAGAAAATGCAAGAGAATTCCAGAAAAATAGCTACTTCTGCTTCATTGACGACACTAAAGACTTTATGTGAATTGCAACAAACTTTGGAAAATTCTTAAAGAGATGGGAATACCAGACCACCATATCAGCCTCCTGAGAAATCTGTATGCAGGTCAAGAAGGAACAGTTAGAACTGGACATGAAACAACAGACTGGTTCCAAATCGGGAGAGGAGTATGTCAAGGCTGTATATTGTCACCCTGCTTATTTAACTTCTATGCAGAGTACATCATGCGACATGTCAGGCTGGATGAAGCACAAGCTGGAATCAAGATTGCCATGAGAAATATCAATAATCTCAGATACGCAGATGACACCACTCTTATGGCAGAAAGCAAAGAGGAACTGAAGAGCCCCTTGATGAAAGTGAAATAGGAGAGTGAAAAAGCTGGTCTAAAACTCAACATTCAAATATTAAAGATCATGGCATTCGGTCCCATCAATTCATGGCAAATAGAAGGGGAAACAATCAAAACAGTGAGAGACTTTATTTTCTTGGGTTCCAAAATCACTGCACATGGTGACTGCAGCCATGAAATTAAAAGATACTTGCTTCTTGGAAGAAAAGTTATGATCAACCTAGACAGCATATTAAAAAGCAGAGACATTAGTTTGCCAACAAAGGGTCCATCTAGTCAGAGCTGTGGTTCTTCCAGTAGTCATGTATGGATGTGATAGTTGGACTACAAAGAAACCTGAGAGCCAAAGAATTGATGCTTTTGAACTGTGGTGTTGGAGAAGATTCTCGAGAGTCCCTTGGACTGCAAGGAGATGCCACCAGTCCATCCTAAAGGAAATCAGCCCTGAATATTCATTGGAAGGACTGATGCTGAAGCTGAAACTCCAATACTTTGGCCACCTGATGCAAAGGACTGACTCACTGGAAAGACCCTGATGCTGGGAAAGATTGAAGGCGGGAGGAGTAGGGGACGACAGAGGATGAGATGGTTGGTTGGCATCACTGACTCAATTGACATGAGCTTGAGCAAGCTCCAGGAGATAGTGATGGACAGGGAAGCCTGGCATGCTGCAGTCCATGGGGTCACAAAGAGTTAGACGTGACTCAGCGACTGAACTGAACTGAACTGAAGAAGACCAGCTTTGATGATGGCTCTCAATTGGTATAATAAGTATACCAATGCCAAAGAATGCTCAAACTACTGCACAATTGAACTCATCTCACACGCTAGTAAAGTAATGCCCCAAATTCTCCAAGCTGGGCTTCAGCAATACGTGAACCATGAACTTCCAGATGTTCAGGCTGGTTTCAGAAAAGACAGAGGAACCAGAGATCAAATTGCCAACATCCACTGGATCATCGAAAAAGCAACAGAGTTCCAGAAAAACATCTACTTCTGCTTTACTGACTAAGCCAAAGCCTTTGACTGTAGAACCACAATAAACTGTAGAAAATTCTGAAAGAGATGGGAATACCAGACCACCTGACCTGCCTCTTGAGAAATCTGTATGCAGATCAGGAAGCAACAGTTAGAACTGGACATGGAACAACAGACTGGTTCCAAATAGGAAAAGGAGTACGTCAAGGCTGTATATTGTCACCCTGCGTATTTAACTTATATGCAGAGTACATCATGAGAAATTCTGGGCTGGATGAAGCACAAGCTGGCATCAGGATTGCCAGGAGAAATATCAATAACCTCAGAAAAGCAGATGACACCACCCTTATGGCAGAAAGTGAAGAAGAACTAAAGAGCCTCTTGATGAAAGTGAAAGAGGAGAGTGAAAAAGTTGGCCTAAAGCTCAGCATTTAGAAACTAAGATCATGGCATCCGGTCCCATCACTTCATGGCAAATAGATGGGGAAACAGTAGCAGAGTTTATTTTGGGGGGCTCCAAAATCACTGCAGATGGTGATTGCAGCCATGAAAGTAAAAGATGCTTACTCCTTGGAAGGAAAGTTGTGACCAATCTAAACACCATATTGAAAAGCAGAGACATAACTTTGCCAACAAAGGTCCATCTATCAAAGCCATGGTTTTTCCAGCAGTCATGTATGGATGTGAGAGTTGGACTATCAAGAAAGCTGAGCGCCGAAGAATTGATGCTTTTGAACTGTGGTGTTGGAGAAGACTCTTGAGAGTCCCTTGGACTGCAAGGAGATTCAACCAGTCCATCCTAAAGGAGATCAGTTCTGAGTGTTCATTGGAAGGACTGATGTTGAAGCTGAAACTCCAATATTCTGGCCATCTGAATCAAAGAACTGACTCATTTAAAAAGACTCTGATGCTGGAAAAGGTTGAAAGCGGGAGGAGAAGGGGATGACAGAGGATGAGATGGTTGCATGGCATCACTAACTCAGTGGACATGAGTTTTGGTAAACTCCGGGAGTTGGTGATGGACAGGGAGGCCTGGTGTGCTGCAGTCCATGGGGTCACAAAGATTTGGACACGACTGAGTGACTGAACTGAACTGAATAGGTATACAGGCATATCTCATTTTATTGTGCTTTGTGGATATTGTGTTTTTTACAAACAAGTTTTGTGGCAACCCTGCATTAAGCAAGTCTATAGGCACCAATTTTCTTTTCTCTCCACAGCCCCTGGCAACCACTGATCTATTTGCAGTCTGCATAGTTTTGACTTCCACTATTTCATATAGTTGGAATCATAAAGTTTGTAGCATTATCAGACTGTTCTCTTTCACACAGCAATGTGATTTAAGATTCTTCTGTGTCTTTCATATCTTTATAGCTCAATTGTTTGTTGTTGTTGTTGTTGTTGTTGTTTGCTAAACAGTAATAATAACCTAGATGGTATATTAAAAAGCAGAAACATCACTTTGTCAACGCAGGTCCATATAGTCAAAGCTATACGTTTTCTAGCAGTTATGTACAGATGTGAGAGTTGGACCATAAAGAAAGCTGAATGCTGGAGAACTGATGCTTTCAAATTGTGGTGCTGAAGAAGACACTGTCTCTATAAATTAAGTTGGGAAGAACTGATGCCTTAACAATATTAAACATAAATATCTCTCCATTTATATAGCTATTCATTGATTTCTTTCATCAGAGTTTTGTAGTTTTCCTTATATAGATCTTGTACATATTTTATTATATTTATATCTAAGTATTTATTTTGCGAGGGTGCTAGTTTAAATGGTATTGTGTTTTTAATCTCAAATTCCAATTGCTTACTGCTAGCATATTAAAAAACAATGGTCTTTGTATGCTAACCCTTATATTCTACAACCTTGTTGTATTCACTTAGCAGTTCCAGGAGACTTTTTGTTGATTCTTTGGCATTTTTTACATAGTGTTATCTACAAACAAAGACATGTTTTATTTATTTCTTCCCAATCAGTATATTCTTATTTCCTTATCTTATTAACTAACTCTTCCAATAGAATGTGTGATAGGAGTGATGAGAGGGGATATCCTTAACCTGTTTTTCTTTAAGAGGAAAGCATCTAGGTTCTTACCATTAAGTGTAATGTTAATAGTAGGGCTTTTGTTAATGTCTTTTATCAAGTTCAGTAAGTTCCCCTCTATTCTTAGCTTGCTGGAAGTTTTAATAATGAGTAAGTATTGGATTTTGTCAAATGGGTTCTCTCCATGTGGTTTTTCTTCTTAGTTGATTGTAGTATATTACATGAATTGATTCTGAACGTTGAATCCACTTTGCTTACCTGAGGTATATCCCACATGCTTGTGGTATATAACTCCTTTTTACATTATTAGATTTAATTTGTTAATTTTTTTTCATAAGAGATATAGGTTTTCAGTTTTCTTTCTTGTAATGTCCTTAACTGGTTTTGGTATTAACGTAACGCTGACCTCATGAACTAAATTAGGAAGTATTCCTCCTGCTTCAGTCCTCTGAGAGAGATTGTAGATATTTGGTACAGTTTCTTCCTTAAATGTTTGGTAGAATTCACCAGTGAATCCCACTGGGACTGGTGTTTTTGGATGGTTGTTAAATATTGTTAAATATTGATTTAATTTTTTTAACAGACACAGGCCTATTCAGATTATTTATTTCCTCTCATGTAAGCTTAATAGTTTGTCTTCCAAGGAATTGATACTTTTTATCTAGGCTATCAAATGTGAGAGCGAACAGTTTTTCATAGTACTCTTTTTTTCATCCTCAATGTTTATAGAATTCATATCCATAACCCCTATTTTATTTCTGATATTAGTAATTTGTATCTTCCCTCTTTTCACAGTCTAAATTATTAGTTTTGTTGGTATTTCCAAAGAATCATGTTATACTTTTACTGATTTTTTTCTATTGATTTCCTGTTTTCAATTTTATTGGTTTTTTAGTTCTTATTTCTTTTTTCTTGCTTATCTGGATTTAATTTCCTCTTCCTCAGATGGAAACTTAGATTATTGTTTTCATATAATTATTCTTTTGTTATGTATGCATTCAATGTAAATTTCCCTCTAAGCACGGCTTTCACTGTAGCCCACAAATTTTGATAAGTTGTATAATCAAATGCTTCTTATTTTATTTTCCTGTGTTACTTTGACAGTTATATATTCTTGACTCTTATATTTGAGATTGTTCTAGAAATTGCAACATATATTCTACAAAAGCAATAGAATCTTTGACCTTCCTCTCAAATACCTCAAGGAACTGAGGGTCCCTTTAGTTCATTTGGCTGCACACTCCAGCCTAAATGAAATTGCCATCATGTATTTTAAACCCCACTGCTTTATGCATTTATTTAGATTTTTCCATATACTTATTAATTTGTTGCTCATCATCTTTTCCTGCATCTCTGACTATTCATTGGTGATATTTTCCTTCTCCTGAAAAAACATGCCTTAGTAGTTCCTTCAATGTGCATTTCCAGGTAACAAATTCTGTTACTGTGCTGTCTTCAATTATGTTTTTCTCCCACTGTAATTCTTTAAGGATATCTTTAACTCTGTATAGAATCCTACTTTATCAGCTATTTTCTTTCAGTAGGTTTAATTCTCCATCCTACCGCCTTCTGGCTTCCATCAGCACTGTTGAGGTCATCATTCTCTCTAATTATTATTTGAGGATAAAATCCACTTACCTCAGACAGTCCTCAGAATGGGAGAAAGTAATAGCAAACGAAAAAACTGACAAAGACTTAGTCTCCAAAATATACAAGCCAGCTCATGTAGCTCAATACCAGAAAAATGAACAATCCAACCAAAAAGTGGGCAAAAGACATAAAAAGACATTTCTCCAAAGAAGACATACACATGGCTAATAAATACAGGAAAAGATGCTCAATATCACTCGTTATTAGATAAATGCAAATCAAAACCACAATGAGGTATCATCTCACATTGGTCAGAATGGCCATCATCAAAGTCTATAACAATAAATGCTGGAGAGGGTGTGGAGAAAAGGGAATGCTCTTAGACTGTTGGTAGCAATGCAAACTGGTAGAGCCATTATGGAGAACAATGTGGAGATTCCTTAAAAAACTGGGGATAGAACTGCCATACCACCCAGTAATCCCACTGCTGGGCATACACTCCAAGGAAACCAGAATTAAAAGAGACACATGTACCCCACTGTTCAGTGCAGCACTATTTACAATAGCTGGGACGTGGAAGCAACCTAGATGTCCATTGACAGATGAATGGATAAGGAAGTTGTGGTACATATACACAATGAAATATTACTCAGCTATTAAAAAGAGTGCCTTTGAGTCAGTTCTAATGAGGTGTATGAGCCTGGAGCCTATTATATAGAGTGAAGTAAGTCAGAAAGAGAAAGACAAATACTGTATAATAACACATATAAATGGAATATAGAAAGATGGCACCAACAATCCTACATGCAGGACAGCAAGGGAGACATAAATATAAAAAACAGACTTTTGAACTCAGTAGAAGAAGGTGAGGGTGGGATGATTTGAGAGAATACTACTGAAACATGTACATTATCATATGTAAAATAGATGACCAGTGCAAGTTCGATGCATGAAGCAGAGCATCCATTGTAGGTCCTCTGGAACAACCCAGGATAGGGTGGGAAGGAAGGTGGGAAGGGGGGTTCAGGATTGTGGAGGACACTTATATACCTGTGGCTGATTCATGTTGATGTATGGCAAACCATCACAATATTGTAATTATTCTCCAATTAAAATATATTAATTTTTAAAAATCTGCTTTTCTCTAAATGGTTTGCTTTTCCTATTGTATTTTCTGCAGTTTCACTATGATATGTCTGATTGTGAATTTCTTTTATTTGTCTTCCGAGGTGTATGCCAAGGTATCCTAAACGTTGTCTCTAATTTGTAATGGAAGTGTTTCACTTGCTTCAAATTTATTTACCTCTTTCATCAGATATTATTTCACCATCTATTAAATTCCTTGAGACTTCAAAGAATTTGTCTAAAAAATTTACCTAGATATTTTAGATAACTCAGTTGGAAAACTTGTTCTCTTTTTTAATTAATTTATGTTTTGGCTGCACTGAGTCCTTATTGCTGTGCGCAGGCTTTCTCTAGTTGCAGTAAGTGGGGGCTACTTTAGTTGCAGTGTGCATATGCACACTGCATACATCTCATCCATATCCTGTCTTTACTTCCTTTGCATATATACCCAGGGCTTCTATTATTGTGGAGCACAGCCCCTAGGGCACACGGGTTTTAGTAGTTGCACCTCATGGGCTCAGTAATTGTGGCTTGTGGATTCTAAGCACAGGTGCAGATGTGGTGCACAGGCTTAGTTGCTCCGTGGCATGTGGGATCTTCCTGGACCAGGGATCGAACCAGTGTTCCCTGCATTGCAAGGCAGATTCCTAACCACTGCCCACCAGAGAAGCCCAGAAAAGCTGTTCTTTGAATTACTGAGTCTGCCATTAAATTTAGATTCAAATTTTAGTGACACTGGGGAAGACGGAAAGCACAAAATCAAAATGACTGTAAGATGAGATGACAGTTATATGATTCAATGAAGGAAAAATCTAAGGGAGAGCTGGTAGGGGATTAAAAAAGAGTTGAGATTTAGGAGAGATTGAAAAGGATAATTTGAAAGGACATGAAACTACATTCACATTAGGAGGAAGAAGGATGCACAGGATTATAATAATGACATTCAGTAGCACAGGAAATACAAAAAGAGAGGAAACCTGAAATATGTGTGAAGTTGAAATGTGTGAAATCTCATCTCATATAATATGTCTCAAAGACAGTGGGGTTAACAACAACATTGAGTAACACTGAATATAAGAGTATTTGGTTCTACATACACACATTAAGATGGCATCAGTAGATAAAGAGAATTTGATTATATATATATGCTTTATAATATAAATAGATATATATAATATAATGATATTAACTAGTGTCAGAGAAAGAGTGAGAAGTGGGTGACAAGTTAAATCAGCTAAGAAGTGCATTTTATTTATTGAGATAAATTAACATATAACCTTACATAAGTCTAAGGTATACAATGTGCTGATATGATACATTTTTATATTGCCATATGACCAAGATAGAGTTAGCTAACACCTCTATCACATCACAGTATCATTTCTTTATTGTGGTGAGAACAAGTAAGAGAAAGTCCCTTGGCAACTTTGAAGTTTATAATACAGTGTATTGTTTATAATCACTATGTGTGCTATGTGCTATTCTTACTTGCTCAGTCATGTCCAACTCTTTGCGACCCCATGGACTGTAGCCCGCCAGGCTCCCATGTCCATGAGGATCCTCCAGGCAAAAATACTGGAGTCAGTTGCCATGCCATCTTCCAGGGGATCTTCCCAACCTAGGCATCAAACCCAGGTCTCCTGCATTGAGGGAGGATTCTTTACCGTTTGAGCCACAGGGAAGTCTAGATGTCTAGGACTTATTTATCTACTGATGGCACATTTGTACCTTTAAACAGTATCTCCCTAATTCCTGCACCTTCCAACCTCTGGTAACCATCATACTACTCTGTTTTTAAAAGTTTGGCTTTTTTAGATTTCACATGTAAGTGATATTATACAGAATTTCTCTTTCTTGGTCTGATTTATCTCACTTAGCATAATGCACTCAAGGTCCATCCATGTTGTCACACACAAATGGCAAGATTTCCCTCTTTCTTGTGACTATATAATATTCCATTGTGTGTCTGTGTCTGTGCGCACATGTGTACATGCTGTATCACATATCCTTTATCCATTAAGGCATGTGCTGACACTTAGGTTGTTTCCATATCTTGGCTATTGTGAATCACGATGCAATAAACATGGGGGTGCATATATCTCTTCAATATCCTGTCTTCACTTCCTTTACGTATATACCCAGGAGTGGAATTGCTGGGTAATATTGTGATCCTATTTTTCATTTTTGAGGAAACTCTATAATCCTTTCCATAGTGGCTAAATCAACTTAAATTCTCAGCAACAGTACACAAGGGTTCCCTTTTATCCACACCCTCTCTAACATTTATTATTTGTAGACTATATGATGATGGCCATTATGATTGGCTTGAGGTGATACCTCATTATGGTTTTGACTTGCATTTTCCTAACAATTAATAATGTTTAATGACTTTTCATGTGCCTGTTGGTCATCTGTATGTCTTCTTTGCCTATTTTTTCCTAATATTCTTTTAATGTAGCTATCCAATTTTCCCAGTACCACTTATTTGAATTATCTTTTTTCCATTGTTTTCTCAACTCTTTGTCATAGATTATTGACCATAAGTGTATTCGTTTATTTCTGGGCTCTCTACTCTGTTCCATTGATCTATGTGTTTGCTTTTATGCCAATGTCATGCTGTTTTGATTAATGTAGCCTTATTGTATAGTCTGAATAGAGGACATGATACATCCAGCTATTTTTTTTCTCCAGTCAGCTTTGGCAATTGAGTCTTTTCTGGTTCCAAAAAAAATTTTTAGAATCATTTTGTCCAACTTTGTGAAAGTGTCCTGGGTATTTTGATAGTGACTGCATTAAATCTATAGATTGCATTGGATACTACGGCCATTTTTAACAACATTAATCCTTCTAATCAAGGAACACAGGATATCTTTCCATTCCTTTTTATCATTTTCAAATTCCTTCATCAGTGTTTATAGTATTCAGAATATAGGTCTTTCACCTTGGTTAAGTTTATTCCCTGGTATTTTATTCTCTTTAGTGTGATCATAAATGGGATTGTTCCCTGAATTTTTTTTCTGATAGTTCATTATTAGTGTATACAAAAGCAACAGATTTCTGCAAATTAATCACAGAATTCTGCATATTAACATGCCACAGGCTAACTGAGTGTCTTTTCTTCCCACAGCCATGGACACAGCAGAATCTATGCCCAATGAACATCTGTTAAGAGGCAAACATACGCAAGATCTCCAAGAGATGCTCAGAGAAGTAGGACTGGCAGTTGAGCACTAGTTGTCAAAGCTGCAGGAACACCTGGGTGTGACTTCTGCCCATGCCTTACAACACCTAGAAGAAAAAGACCTCCAGAAACTGAAATACCAGGTGCAACATTCCTGGGAGAAAAGGGCCCTGGAGAAACTGCTTAACCTGTCACTCTCAAATACTCTTTCAGACTTATAAGACTCTTGGGTGGAATCGTTAAAGAAAAGGCAGAAGGAGGCAGAACAGGCACTGCAGGAACAAAGAGAAATGCTGTAAGAATGGAGGCCACAACAGGAAGAGGCAGTGAGGAAAAAGGAAGCAGCGCTGAGGCAAACAATGGAGATCTCCAAAGAGTTCTGGCCATGTCTTTAAACCCCCTAGGAGAAGTCATGGAAGATATGCAGAGAAAACTCAACCTCATGGAAGGGGCATTTTCTCACAGGAAAATTCTTCCAGATAGAGAACTGGTGAGACATGCATCTGGAGGACTAGCCCTACGGGGAATTTACAAAACCAGTGACCAAAGATGTCTTATAGAGAAGAAAGAAGAGCTACTCTGTGTCCCCAAGGAGCTTGTACTCCATGGCCCTAATCAGAGTATACGGATGGAAATGAAGGAATTTACATCTTCTCAAGAAGAATCCATGTTCACTAAGACTGTAGAGAAGCTGGGCTTCAGTATAACTGCCTTAGGAAAGGGTAGAGGTTGGGGAATTAGCCTGGAAGCTGGTATGGATCAGAGCATGCATTCAGAATCCAAGAAAATACAACAGTCACATTCTAAACACTCTTATTTCTGCTCAACCAAGTTAATCTATATCCCACTGGCCTCCTGCATCTTTCCCATTGACCAGCTCCAACTTTCCAATGCTGCTCTCCAGGATTTAAAATACATTGAAGACCTTTTGAGTCAGTCAGAAAACCCAGACAAACTGCACTTGCTAAGGCACAGAACTGAATCCTTCTTCCAGAGGTTTGGGTCCCATGCTGATCAGGGCCCTCTGCACCTAGGAGGAATCTACTGGTGGAAAGCCATTTCAGAGGGTTTCCAAAAAGAATGGCTGGCAGAAGTGAAACAGCAAGCAGCAAAGGCCCTGAATATTTACATAAGGGGCAGTTACAGTGGCTTTGGAGTGAACATTGGTACAGGTCTGGATATGTCAGACTCTCAGTCGAAAAAAGCCTCTCAGAGAAAAACCTTCCAAAATCTCCAAAATGAAGTCCAATTATCTATGGCCCAGACAGGTGGCCCACCAGAAGCAAATGGCTTTCTTGACTGGAAAGCTGGTCTAGTTGCCAATAATCAAACCTGGTGTGTCATTGACCGTGGACTTCAGCTGGTACCTGTTTGGGACATTGTCCTCTCTAGCCACAGAGATGATTTTAAGGATCCTCTTGAAGTAGCTAACTGCCTGAAAGACAACTATACTGTTCTGACTGAACTCACTGCCCAGATCCAGGAGGGAGAAGAATTACTGAGTATTGAGAAGGAGGCTAGGATTTTCCTAGAGGATGTGAAATCCTGGAAAGTTTTTGATCCTGAAGAACAGCTTAATAGGCTGATAAATTTTATGCAAACACTGAGTCAAAAAACTGAAAGTTATACCATTTGGACTAATATATGCCTCAAAGACTGGGGTCTGCAGGATTTTCTGGTAAACACTGTTAACTTTTGCAAAAAATCTTCCAATTATGGAAGTAAATTTATTAAATCTCAGTTGAGCAGTCTTTTGGATCCTCACATCTATACAGTAACAAACTTTCCTCAGGCTCATTCCATTATGCAGTGGATATTTCAGTCAGAACCAAAGGAAAACAATGTCCGTATCACCCAATTTTCTGAGTTAATTGAAATATTTAAAAAAACACAGAATGACCTTAGAGAAGTAAAGGCCAACTCTGAATCCACAGAGTTGGTGGAGGAAGCTCAAAGAAAGTTGACTTATGAGGTCAGCTTGTATCTTGGCTGCTTCTTGAAATATCTCCAAGAAACGGGGAAGCCAGACACACACATCTTGCTACTTTTGATAGCATCTGGTGCAGGATATCACGTGGTTGACAATATATTTCAGTATCTCCTGGGGCATGATGAGTTAGACTTCCTATTGGATAAAATGCAAACTGCCCAAAATAAATACCAAGAGCTCAAAAATATTTGCAACTACAGGGCTCAGGCATTCCTGGTGCTCACAGGTCTGACAGCAACAGTGGGCATCAAAGCTGTTTCTCCAGAGGAGAAAACACAACGCTTGGCATTGATAAAACATCATATGGGACAATCTTTGACTAAAGAAGTTGTATATGTCCTCGCCAAAGCTGGAGATCATGATTGGGAAAACCTAGAAAAAGACTTGAGACTGCTCATTGATGGGAGTTATGAGGCTGCTCTCTCTTCATTGCAAGTGGAGGAGGTGAGAAAACAATTGCAAAGTGTCTTCCATGAAAAGAAAGAGCCCCATGAACCACAGGATAATGAAAATAAAAAGGAGGAAGTCATAGAAAATGGAGCCTTCCAAGACTTACTCCACCGTCTAGGCCTAGAACATTACTACCCAAGAAAAATGAGCAGAGCTAACTTCCAACTGATCCACAAGACTTCCGTGTACAACACTCAGCCCTGCTCTGAAAGAGAACTTTCCTTCTATTTCCTAGAGAAGCTGCTGATGCTGGATTGTGGGCTGAGACACCTGATCATCAAACATGAAGAATACACAGAGAACCAAGTCTATTCAAGCACCTCAAATCAAGAAAAGGAGGCTTTTGATCCATATGAAGATCTACCTGAAGAAAGTGACAGTCCTACTAAGCCTTCAGCAGCCACTAACGTCAGACCCTATGTTCACCCTATGGATATTCAGATGGCAATTCTTCACTGTGCAGATGATTTTGCCAGACAATATATTTTGGACAAACTTTCCATTTGTCAGTTTGCCCTCCCCCTTCTGATACCTAATCCTTGCAATGCTCAAATTGAATTCCCTCTCTGGTCTCTCAGTCAAATTCGAAAGAGCTGGCAGCAAGTAGGGAAAACAATAAAAGAGGAGAAGGACAATTACAAGAATCACCGGATGTGTCATGTTTCTATCCCCATTGTGTCCTTTATTAGAGTTGGAACTGGCTTCTCTGCCTCCAAATCTCAGATCATGAACTGTCTTCTCAGTGAACGCAAACATGATGTCTTTTTTCACCGACATTGCAAAGGTAGCAGCAGAGACTGTCTCTTGATGGGAGGAGTGGTGGAAGTCGCCTGGTTCTGTCCCGGAGGGGAACAGCAGGACAGATTTGACAACTGCTTGACCTTTACCAATCTTCACGGAGATGCAAAGGAACATGAGAAGCAACTCGCCTTTTTGCAGGAAGTTTCTTCCATAATTGTGGTCCTCATGTCAACTTCTGATGACAATAAAGAAAACCGAAAAATAGTCCATGACATGTGTCAGTCATCAAAACATTTCATCTTTTTGCTTGATGATAAAGGAAAAGTCACAGTCAATAAATCCGGCTCAAGAGTGAGAATTGGGATCAGGAACAGAAATGAGGCAGAATTAATAGGGGAGCTCACAACTACAATCAGACGTTTGCTGGAGCTCTCTAACACTGCAGTCAGCTTGGAGAACTGTGCCCAAGTTGCTCGCAAGCAAGGAATGCTTATTGATGAAGACCAGAGAGATTGTAAGGAAGCCAAAGAAAAAGTAGAGGCTCTAATGACCCTACTGAGAGAAATGGAAATAACTCAGGTCAAGGAAAACTTACTACCTCTTCAGGGAAAGCTGTGGCAACTTTGGTGTGAAAAGGACAAAGAACTCTATCATCTGAGAGAAAAGGGGAATCGCAGCATTGAACAACACAAAAGTGAGATTGAGACAGAAAAACAAAGGATAAGATGTAAACAGTTGAGAAAAGCCCGTTCTCTCAATGCTTTAATGCGTTCTGTCCTTGAAATTCTCCAAAATCATTCAGAAACTCACACCAAACTCTACTTCCTCCAATGGCTGAATGTAGCTTTGGACAACCTGACTGCAGAACACTTGGAAAATCTAAATGAGAAGAAAAAGGCATTGGTTCAAAAAGAAAAGCAAGAGGCCCCAAAGAGTAGCTCTCTGAAAGTCAGGCAAAATGAGATAGAAGCCATTTCCAGAGAGATTAATGACTGTACCTTGAGAATTGAGCACATTCTCAGAGAAGCTGGCCAGATCTATGAAGCTCTGGAAGAAACTCCATCCATGAAAGATACCCTATTTCCCTCCCTTCCCCACATTGCTGCAGATCTGATGATATCTGGTGTTCCCATGGAGCTGATGGATGGGGATGTTTCCTATGTGCCCTTGAGGTGGGTGGCAGCTGTTTTTGACAAGCTCTCTGAGAAACTTGGAAACAAGCGGCTCTTTGTTCTCTCTGTCCTTGGCCTGCAGAGTTCAGGGAAGTCCACCCTGCTGAATGCTCTTTTTGGGCTGCAGTTCACTGTCAGTGCTGGGAGGTGTACTCGGGGGGCCTACATGCAGCTTCTGAAAGTGGAGGAGACATTCACAGCTGAACTTGGCTTTGACTTTGTGCTTGTTGTGGACACAGAGGGACTTCGAGCCCCTGAACTCAGCAACAAGTCCCAGAATCATGACAATGAGTTGGCAACCTTTGTCATCGGACTTGGAAACCTGACTCTCATCAATATTTTTGGGGAAAATCCATCAGAAATGCAAGATATTCTACAAATAGTTGTCCAAGCTTTTCTGAGGATGAAACAAGTAAAAATCTCTCCCAGTTGCCTCTTTGTCCATCAGAATGTGGGGGAAGTTACAGCTAAAGACAAAACTATGGAAGGAAGAAGGCGGCTAGAGCAGAGATTGGACAAAATGGCAGCAATAGCAGCTGAAGAAGAGCAGTGCTCTGATGTAACCTGTTTCAGTGATGTCATTAAGTTTGACACCAATACCCAGGTCTACTATTTTGCTCACCTCTGGGATGGCAATCCGCCAATGGCCCCTCCCAATCCTCGCTACAGCCACAACGTCCAGGAACTAAAAAGTAGAATTCTTGTCACTGCCCGACAGGAATCTAGGGGAAGCATCATGAAGATATCAGATGTAAAATTCCGAGTTCAAGATTTGTGGAGAGCCCTTCTGAATGAGAACTTTATTTTCAGTTTCAGGAACACTCACGAAGTCATGGCCATGAGCAAACTGGAAACCATGTATAACTCCTGGACATGGGACCTGAGGAGTCGTGTGCAGAGCTTACAGGAGAAGCTGATCAACCAGATTCAGAATGGAAAAATCCAGACACTCGAAACATATACCCTGGAGGCTCCAGTTACAGAGATATATGAAGCCATCAAGCAAGAATTTGAGAAATATTTTAATGAAGACCCAGATAGTGACGTGCTGGTTCAGTGGAAAGGAAATTTTGAAAATAAACTAATAACCCTTAAAGAGACACTAATTTTAGATGGCCAAAGAAAAGCCAAAGAACTTATTCATTTAAAAAAGAATCAAGAAAAACTGGATAACAAAAAGTCAGGCTATGAAAAGGAATTATTGGAAAAAAGCCGGAATGTGGCTTTATCGCTAAATGGCACCAAATTGAGTGAGGAAGAGCTCCATGAGAAATTCAACCCACTTTGGGAAAATTGGGTCTATGATGTGTCCTCAAGTCTCCCTCCAGACACAGAGCCTACAATTGAAGCGGATTCTGAAAACACCCTTTTGGGTTATTTCAAAAAGGAAAAAGACATGGTAAGGATACTGGAGAACTATTCTGGAGAAAAGTTTGAAATCAACTATGACAAACATGTTAAGATGCACAAGAAATCTTGGGGACTCTCCACAATGACAATAGAGCCCCAGGATATACAGTCCATAAATATGACTACTGACTGCATTATTTCGAAAGTTAATGAAACTGTTAACAAAATATCTCAGCAAAAGCATGATTACAATCCAACTAATTTCTATGAAATCCTGAGAATAATAGAAGAGGAGGTGAAGTCTGCACACACTCAGAAAAGATACACATTTACAAGAAGATATAAAATAGACTTATCATTGCGTTTATTCCAAAGAGCATCAGTGAAGTTTAAGGAGATGCACAAGGCATTCAAGAGGGCAAATGATCCTGTAAACTATCTGCAAAGCAAGAAAGATGATTTCTTCATGAGCTTTAAGATCTCTTGTCAAGGAGCAACTTCAATTAAAACATTTGTTGATTTTCTGTGGAACAAACTCACACCTGCTATCTCCAGCACCATAAGGAAAAACATGGTCCTCAAAATTGCTGGGGACATTCGAACCACCTTCCGGGCATTCAATGAAAACAGAGCTAACCTGGAGAAACACATTCTCATCTCTCTGGCAGAAGAAGAAAATTTTGATAACTACTGGCAGTACCTTCATAATCCAGAATCATTTTTTAAGAATTACATCGAAAACCATGTTAAAAGATATTTTTCTGACACAGGAAGTGAAAAAATAAAGACTTTTCTACAAATGAGTTTAGATGACATCAAAAATGCCATCCTCTCAGCTATATATGCATCTACTCCAATAGCCAAAGATAAAAGCAGCACAGTGTCTGGGTGGTTAGATTTGTTCTGTGATCACCTTGGGAGTAACTTGACCTTTCCACGAAAAGACTTGATAAGCATTGAACACCAGGAGATAAAAGATACCGAGTTTATCAAAGAGGCCATGAGTAAAGCTTTGGATCCTGAAATGAAGAAGGTAGAACAGAACTGTTTGTCTAGATTTGTAGAAGAAATGATTCCTGAAATCCAGAAAATGCTCTCTGAACATCTTTGTGGCTGCTGGAAACAGTGTCCCTTCTGTAAAGCAATTTGTACAAACACAATCCCTACCCACGAAGGAGACCACAGTGTTCCCTTCCACCGTCCACAGGCTCTCAGTGGAATGTCATGGTATCAAACAGACCATTTTACCATTGATTTCTGTACTAGTCTGGTAGCAAGTGATTGCGTTTTGATTTTCCAAGATGGCAGGAGAATCCCATATAAGACCTATCGACAAGCAGGAGGGGAATATGCCACATGGAGCATCACCTCAGACACATCCACCCAGCCATACTGGAAATGGTTTGTCTGTCACTTCAGATCAAAGCTAGAACAAAAATATCACAAAAGATTTATCAATAAAGGTGAAATTCCTGATGCCTGGAAGAAAATCACAAAGCAGGATGTGCTTGATGACTTGAAAAAAATGTAATACTCAATGACCAGATAAGAGTTCCAGTATCTAAACAAAGAAGGCACATTACCAGGACAAGCTTAAAATAGCACCTACTCAGAATGAAAACCTTCCTTATATCAATTTTTTTCAAATTGAACATCTAAAACTAAATCAATCATAGCAAGAGTTGAAGATTTCTTGAGTAAGAACCTTATTTTTCTTTGCCTCAATTCCTTCTTCTTTAAAAACAGATAACTGATATACATGAGTACATGATAAAATCGAATAAAGTCCATTTAATATACTGACTGCATATTTTATATTATTATTCTGAATGTTTTTATTTTTAAATATGTAATGTTATATAAAGCTTCAAGAAAGTCATTTTCATAGAGGAAAATTAAAATCATTGCAGACTGCTACAAAATCTATAGAATAACTATACGAATATTTTTATCAATATACAGTTATTCACTGGAAGTTACAAATTCTTTGCATTTCTAAGTGTATTTTTTTCACTCTCTTAAATTGTGAAGAAGAGTTATTAATACTTGAATGCAAAAACATTCATAGGAAATTCAAGATTTCCAATTCTCAAATATAATGCCATTTAGAGCTATTCTATTATAGGAACAAAAAAAATCAGAAACTTGGCCAGGATAGAGCCTGCATCAATTCGGGAAACAATATTAAACAAATATGAAAAATAGAAGTTAAATAACTTTTTCTAATTTAACCATTTTCTCTTCTTCCTGGGCACTTTGGCACTTGCCTGTGCATGTTTCTTAAAAAAGGTAAAGAAAAAATTTACAGGAGTTTAGATATTTAAGGCCTAGAGGTCTGTACAAGTCTGAGAAGGACCCATTTCTGGAATGAGATTTATGACCAGAGAGAAAGGGCCATTTTAATCAAGGCTGTGGACCATGTCGGGGCATTCCTCGTAGCTCAGTCAGTAAAGAGTCTGCCTGCAATGCAGGAGACCCGGGTTCGAGCCCAGGGTGGGGAAGAGTCCCTGGAGAAGGAAATAGCAACCCACTCCAGTATTCTTGCCTGGAGAATCCCATGGGCAGAGGAGCCTGGCTAGCTACAGTCCATGGGGTCACAAGAGTCAGACACATCTTAGTGACTAAACCATAGTGATAATTCAATAAGAAATGTTTCTGTATATTAAAATGTAAGAAAATGCTTATCTCCAATCAAGCACCTTTGTGACTTTTCACACTATTTGAGCCATAGACTCATGATCAGAAATAAAAAAGGAGAATATGCTGAAGCCAACCAAGGACCTGAGAGGGGAGGAAATCTCCATTCTGAAAACCTATACCTTCGGAAACAATGACTTATGCTAGGTTCTCAAAGCTGATGATCTGAAGGAATCCTGATGCAAAGAAAAAATGTTACTCATGTCTGACACAGGGCCATTTATTGGCTTCCATTTAAGGGTACACTCTTTACCCCTCCACGGTCTATATGAAAACATACAGTACAAAGAAGAACAATCAAAGGACTTGGATCTTCAGAGCTGGGAAACAGGAGTGCTCACTCTGCTATCTTTGTGCCTCAAGCATACTCTTCAGTTTCAGGTCAAATGACCATGTCTCCAGAAGAAATCATGAAACAGAAAAACTATATAGAAAGCAGATGTTCTTGAATAGATGGATTTTCCTTTTGTTGTTTAAAAATAGTCTCACTGCGAGTTGGAGGAGCCCCCGAATAGGATAAAGTTGAAATAGTGATAAAAACAGTACCCATGCACAATATAGCACCTGTCTCTGACATCACTGCATCCTTGATAACTGTGCACTGTTAACATTTGTTCAATGCTTTTCATATTTGTTCAATAAGTCCATTAAAACTTTTAACTAAGAAGCATTATATATTAACTTTGATTTTCAAGCAAAATTCTTGTGTATAAACAAATAATTTTTTATCAACTCCTCAGGCATTTAAGTTGGATAAGGCAATGGCACCCCACTCCAGTACTTTTGCCTGAAAATTCCATGGATGGAGGAGTCTGGTAGGCTGCAGTCCATGGGGTCGCGACGAGTCGGACACGACTGAGTGACTTCACTTTCACTTTTCACTTTCATGCATTGGAGAAGGAAATGGCAACCCACTTCTGTGTTCTTGCCTGGAGAATCCCAGGGATGGCAGAGCCTGGTGGGCTGCCATCTATGGGGTCGCACAGAGTCTTACACGACTGAAGCGACTAAGCAGCAGCAACAGCAGCAGGCATTTAAGTAGAGTGATTACTAAATGCAAGTCAGAGACAATATCAAGAGTTCCCTACAAAATGGCTAGACATAAGTTTGGAATAAGGGTAGATGGAAACATATGAATGTGGTTTTCGATGATAGTAGTGGAGAGTAAAGTGCCATCAAGGTGGGGTCAGGATCAAAGTTCCAATGGGTTGAGGTCAGTGAGGGAGATCTTAGGAGTGTGATAGAGTTCACAGGGATGAGAATCATAAGTCATGAAAAGTGGGAGATGCTGGGCCCAGTGTAGATCACAGGGATTAGAGATGGACAGCATTGTAAGGTCACTGGAGGTAAGGTTCACATGATCAGTAGAAAGAGTCTCTCAGAGTCACTGAAAATGTGGATCACGGAACAAAGGAATTGGGGGTCACCACATCAATAGATGTAGGGAATTTCCAGTGATTTAAGCAAGAGAGGACAAGTCCTGCAAGAATGGGGCTAGGAGAGTGATGGATTCTAGGACAAGATAAATAACACAAATAAGATGTGAGTTGCTGCTCAGGTGGCACCAATGGTGAAGAACTCACTTGCCGATGCAGGAGATAACAGAGATGGCGAAGTTCAATCCCTGGGTTGGGAAGATCCCCTGGAGAAGGAAATGGCAACCCACTCCAGTATTCTTGCCTGGAAAATTCCATAGAAAGAGGAGCCTGATGGGCCACCTTCCATGAGGCAGCCAAGAGTTGGACATGACTGAGCACCAGCACATGCTTTAAAAAAAAAGGAAATTTGCCTTAAGAAGATTTTCACTTAGGTCTCAAAGTGAATGAAGTGCATTATGGACTATTATGGACTAATTATTACTGTCATCCCTAAATCCATAGGGATTTAAGACAGACTTATATGTCTTTTAATTTGGAGGAGATATCAAGATTGAAGGCAAAAGGAGAAGAGGGCAACAGAGGATGAGATGGTTAGATAGCATCACTGAGTTTGAGCAAACTCCAGGAAACAGCAATAATGGTAGTTAACATGAAGCCTGGGGCTACCTGCTAACGATCACTAGTGTCCTCTACTCCTGAACAAGATGCTGAATTTCTCCAAGGTCCATGGGATACAGATTGGATCCTTTGCCCAACAGAGTTTCCTCACCCCTCCCACCCCTCCCATGCCCCACCCCTCCCACCGCCCACTTCAGCAGAGACAACTGGAAATATACTTCCAGAAGGAGGAATGAGGGGAAAGTCAAAGAGCTTACCCTGGGATGTCAGCAAACAGTACACTATCAGGTCACTGAGTGTATGGGGGCAATCTGAAGACTCCACAAAAGCACAACCACAAGAAGCAGCCATCGTATATTCTACAACTAAAAGCAAAGTCACAAAAAGCACTACAGCTACCCTTCAGCTCTCAGCCCACAAACCAAATAATGAGAGGAGGAGGAGGAAAGGAAGTAAAGAAATGAGAAAAAGAAAACACGCCATGACACACTTACTCCCTCCTGTCCTATGAAATGGCAAATCAGGACTGAACTTGATGGAGGTGGTGAAAGGTGGCCAAAGAGCCAGCTTAGGATTTAAAGAGAGATGGAAGTTTTGATAGTAGATAGGACTAAACTTTTTAATGCCTAAGACTTTAGATATTCCAATACCAAAAGTGACTAGAAAAATCACGTTCCCAAGAGTATTATCAGGAATGGGGGTGGGGAGAAGCAAAATTACATGGTGGCAAGCAAAGGTAGAGATAAATAAAGGAATATTCCAATTATACACCACTGCTACTGCTAAGTCACTTCAGTCGTGTCCGACTCTGTGCAACTCCACAGACGGCAGCCCACCAGGCTTCCCCGTCCCTGGGATTCTCCAGGCAAGAACACTGGAGTGGGTTGCCATTTCCTTCTCCAATGCATGACAGTGAAAAGTGAAAGTGAAGTCGCTCAGTCCTGTCCGACCCTTAGCGAACCCATGGACTGCAGCCTACCAGGCTCCTCTGTCCGTAGGATTTTCCAGGCAAGAGTACTGAGTCCAGCTCATTCAGTGATCAGGTTAAACACAGATGAAAAAAAAATGAGGAAGAGGGGCAAGAGGAGAAATAAACTGGCAACACAGATGAGTCTCTTCTGGAAAGGGAAGGGGCTGCTTCCAGGAGATATTTTCAATTACTTCTCATTATTAACTAGTACAATATTGTGATATAATAATAAAGATATATCCAGTCTTTGTCCAGGTTTCTGGAGCAGAGCTCCCAGAATTCTTGGAACTTCATGAGTTACAGGGATGAGAGGAGCCTCTTTTGTTACTCCTAAAAAGTCCCTGTCAAGAATACCTGAGTTTATGTTAATGAGGTGACTGTGTATGAGCCCCCTAGATAGTTTCAGGATGGAGGTTGTCTGCCAAAGAAACCATGTGATTAGAGGGTCGGAACTTTCAGCTCCAAATCCCCTCACACCTCCAGGAGGGAAACAAGATAGAGACTGAGTTAATCTGGAGTTGCCAATGATTTAATCATGCTTATGTCATGGAACCTCCATAAAAACTGTAAAGGAAAGGGTCTGTAGAGCTTCTAGGGTGATGAACACCCCCACATGCAGAAAGGTGGTATACCTCACCCTCCACAGTCACAGAAGCCCTTGTATTCAGGACACCTCCATACCTCATATTATTTGCCTTTTAATCAGGTTTTTCATTTATATATTTTCTAACATCCTTTATAAGGATACATAACTATATATCCTATATATATTTGGCTGTAAACAAGGAAAGTCCCTGATTTCCATGTGTTTTCATAGCAAATTATCAAACTAGAAGAGAGGGTCATGGGAATCCCAAATTTTAAGACAAGTCAGATAAATTGTGGGTAACTAGGGACCCAATATTTGCAATTGCTATCTGAAGTGGGAGGGCAGTCTTGTGGGGCTGAGCCCTTAACCAGTGAGGTCTGAACTAACTCCAGGTAGTAAGTGTCAGAACTGAAGCAAATTGTAGGACACCCAGTTGGTATCTGCACAGAGTTAGAGAACTATTTGGTAGGGAAAACCCACATTTTTAGTGTCAGAAGTGTTCTATGATTGGGAACAGATCTTAGTAATTATAACTAGACTTACATTGAAGAAAGTAGGGAAAACCATTAAGCAATTCAGGTAAGACCTAAATCAAATCCCTTACAATTACACAGTGGAAGTGACAAATAGATTCAAGGGATTAGATCTGATAAACAGAGTGTCTCAAGAACTAAGGATGGAGGTTTGTAACATTGTACAGGAGGCAGTGATTAAGACCAGCCCCAAGAAAAAGAAATGCAACAAAGCAATACGATTGTCTGAGGAGGCCTTTCAAATAGCAGAGAAAAGAAGAGCAGCTAAAGGCAAAGGAGAAAAGGAAAGATACATCCATCTGAATGCAGAGTTCTGAAGAGTAGCAAGGAGAGATGAGAAAGCCTTCCTAAGTGATCAGTGCAAAGAAATAGAGGAAAACAACACAATGGGAAAGACTGCTGCTGCTGCTGCTAAGTCGCTTCAGTCGTGTCTGACTCTGTGCGACCCCATAGACGACAGCCCACCAGGCTCCGTCATCTCTTGGATTCTCCGGGCAAGAATACTGGAGTGGGTTGCCATTTCCTTCTCCATGAAAGGGAAAAGTGAAAGTGAAGTCACTCAGTCGTGTCCGACTCTTAGCGACCCCATGGACTGTAGCCTACCAGGCTCCTCCGTCCATGGGATTTTCCAGGCAAGAGTACTGGAGTGGGGTGTCGTTGCCTTCTCTGATGGGAAAGACTAGAGATCTCTTTAAGAAAATTAGAGACACCAAGGGAACATGCAAAGATGGGCACAATAAAGGACAGAAACGGTATGGACCTAACAGAAGCAGAAGATATTAAGAAGAAGTGGCCAGAATACACAGAAGTACTATACATAAAAGATCTTAAATAACCCAGATAACCACGATGGTGTGATCACACACCTAGAACCAGACTTCCTGGAGTGCTAAGTCAAGTAGACCTTAGAACAAAGCTAGTGGAGGTGATGGAATTTCAGCTGAGCTATTTCAAACCATAAAAGATGATGCTGTTAAAGTGCTGCACTCAATGTGCCAGAAAATGTGGAAAACTCAGCAGTGGCCACATGACTGGAAAAGGTCAGTTTTCTTTCCAATCTCAAAGAAAGGCAATGGCAGAGAATGCTCAAACTACTGCACAATAGGACTCATCTCCCTTGCTAGCAAAGAAATGCTCAAAATTCTCCAGTACGTGAACCAACAACTTCCAGATGTTCAAGATGGATTTAGAAAAGCCAGAAGAACTAGAGATCAAATTGCCAACATCTGCTGGATCATTGAAAAAGCAAGGGAATTCTAGAAAAACATCTACTTCTGCTTCATTGACTATGCTAAAGCCATTAACTCTGTGGATCACAGCAAACTGTGGAAAATTCTTAAAGAGATGGGAAAACCAAACCACCTTACCTGCTAATTCTCTTATAGTTCTAGAGGTGATATGTCCAAAATTGGGTCTTATGGGACTAAACACAAATTATTGGTAAAGCTGCATTCTTTATGGAGGCTCTAAAGGAAAGTCTGTTTTCTTGCCTTTATAGCATCTAGAGGCTGCCATCCTTCCCAGGCTCACAATCTCCTTCCATCTTCAAACCTTTCAGTGACCAGTCAAGTTGTCCCCATGCAACATCACTCTGCCTCTGACCCCCACACCTCCCTCTCATAAGGACCCTTCTGATTATATTCATCACAACCGGATAACCCATTATAATCTCCCTATCTTAATCACATCTGAAAAATTCTTTTTGCCATGTAAAGCAATATATTCACAGGTTCTGGGGATTAGAAAATGGATATCTTTTTGGCGGGGTCCTTTATTCATTATATCACACCTACTCATAGAATGAAAGAGAAATAACTCTTGGAGAGTCAGGAGGCTATAAAAGATGTGATTTCTTTAAATCTATTTTTAACTGAAATACAAGAGCTATACTACCAAAACAAACAAACAAACAAACAAACAACACAAATTACACATGTGCAGCTCATGGAGTTATTCCATAACAAACACATCAATTTAAGCATCATGGAGGAAAAGTTACAGAACATCACCAACCTCCTAGAATCGCCTCCCTCACAACATGTCCTCTTCTAATAACTATACCCTCTCTATTCCAGAGGTTCAACACCATAGATGAGTTCTGTTTTTGAACAGGCAAATTGAATGATTCAGTGTAATTGTTTTGTGTCTGACTTTCATTCACTCAACAATGTTTGGGAAATTTATCTGTTACTAAACGGAGCAACAAAAGTCCGTCTAGTCAAGGCTATGGTTTTTCCAGTGGTCATGTATGGATGTGAGAGTTGGACGGTGAAGAAAGCTGAGTGCAGAAGAATTGATGCTTTTGAACTGTGGTGTTGGAGAAGACTCTTGAGAGTCCCTTGGACTGCAAGGAGATCCAATCAATCCATCCTGAAGGAGATCAATCCTGGGTGTTCATTGGAAGGACTGATGTTGAAGCTGAAACTCCAATACTTTGGCCACCTCATGCGAAGAGTTGACTCATTGGAAAAGACCCTAATGCTGGGTAGGATTGGGGGCAGGAGGAGAAAGGGATGACAGAGGATGAGATGGTTGGATGGCATCACTGACTCGATGGACATGGGTTTGGGTAAACTCCGGGAGTTGGTGATGGACAGGGAGGCCTGGTGTGCTGCGATTCATGGGATCGCAAAGAGTTGGACACGACTGAGGGACTGAACTGAACTGAAATGGAGCTACAGTTGAGTTTTTCATCATTGCATAACATTCCATTATATATCACAATTCATTATACTACTGACAAACTACCGAATTTTCTTCAGCTTGTGTTTATTTAAATACTGCTGCTCTAAGAATTCTCGCACATGTCTTTTGTTGCATTTACTTACACATTTCCATTAGGTATATACCAGGAGAATAATTTTTGGGTCATAGTTTATCTACATATCTAGATATCTCTTTAACTTTAGGAGAGAATACCAGCCAATTTTTAAAGTAGCTGTACAAACTTATAACCTTACTAGCAATATATGAGTGTTTCTGTTGCTTCTCATGTTTATTAACACTATTATCACTCTTAAATTTTAGCCACTCTGGACTATGTAGTACTAATAACTCACTATAGTTTGCATTTCCTTGATTACTACTGAGACTGGACTTCCTTCATTCCTTGTGACTATTTGAATATTCACTTTTTTAAAGTGCCTGCTCAATTCTTTCATCAATATTCATTTCATGGTGATTTCATAGTTCTTTCCATATTTTGCATGTAGGTACTTTATCAGATATATGTGTTGCATAATGACTTCTCTACCATAAAAAAGTACATAAAATTGATATTTGAATGTCAATTGATTGCTTATGCATCAAGCTATTATTTCCAAACTTGTAACTATCAATTCACCCAATACAGGTGCCCCCTAAGCACATAAAGCAAATATTCAGTTCAGTTCAGTCGCTCAGTCGTGTCCGACTCTTTGAGATCCCATGAATTGGAGCACGCCAGGCCTCCCTGTCCATCACCAACTCCCGGAGTCTACCCAAACCCATGTCCATCAAGTCAATGATGCCATCCAACCATCTCATCCTCTGTCGTCCCCTTCTCCTCCTGCCCCCAATCCTACCCAGCATTAGGGTCTTTTCCAATGAGTCAACTCTTCGCATGAGGTGGCCAAAGTACTGGAGTTTCAGCTTCAACATCAGTCCTTCCAATGAACGCCCAGGACTGATCTCCTTTAGGATGGACTGGTTGGATCTCCTTGCAGTCCAAGGGACTCTTAAGAGTCTTCTCCAACACCACAGTTCAAAAGCATCAATTCTTTGGCGCTCAGCTTTCTTCATCGTCCAACTCTCACATCCACACATGACCACTGGAAAAACCATAGCCTTGACTAGATGGACCTTTGTCGGCAAAGTAATGTCTCTGCTTTTAAATATGCTATCTAGGTTGGTCACAGGCATAAAGGGAGAAATGAACAGTAATACAATAATAGTACAGGAATTTAAAAGCCCACTTACATCCCTGGACAGATGATCCAGGCAGAAAATCGATAAAGAAATATGGGCCTTAAACAATGCATTTGATCAGGTTGACTTATTCAGTTCAGTTCAGTCGCTCAGTCATGTCCGACTCTCTGCGACCCCATGAATTGCAGCACGCCAGGCCTCTCTGTCCATCACCAACTCCCGGAGTCTACCCAAACCCATGTTCATTGAGTCGGTGATGCCATCCAACCATCTCATCCTCTGTCGTCCCCTTCTCCTCCCGCCCCCAATCCTACCCAGCATTAGGGTCTTTTCCAATGAGTCAACACTTCGCATGAGGTGGCCAAAGTATTGGAGCTTCAGCTTCAACATCAGACCTTCCAATGAACACCCAGGATTGATCTCTTTTAGGATGGATTGATTGGATCTCCTTGCAGTCCAAGGGACTCTCAAGAGTCTTCTCCAACACCACAGTTCAAAAGCATCAATTCTGCAGCGCTCAGCTTTCTTCACCATCCAACTCTCACATCCATACATGACCACTGGAAAAACCATAGCCTTGACTAGACGGACTTTTGTTGGCAAAGTAATGTCTCTGCTTTTAAACATGCTATCTAGGTTGGCCATAACCTTCCTTCCAAGGAGTAAGCATCTTTTAATTTCATGGCTGCAGTCACCATCAGCAGTGATTCTGGAGCCCAAAAAAGTAAAGTGTGACACTGTTTCCACTGTTTCTCCATCTATTTCCCATGGAGTGATGGGACCAGATGCCATGATCTTAGTTTTCTGAACGTTGAGCTTTAAGCCAACTTTTTCACTCTCCTCCTTCACCTTCATCAAGAGGCTCTTTAGTTCTTCTTCACTTTCTGCCATAAGGGTGGTGTCATCCGCATATCTGAGGTTATTGATATTTCTCCCGGCAATCTTGATTCCAGCTTGTGTTTCTTCCAGCCCAGCGTTTCTCATGATGTACTCTGCATATAAGTTAAATAAGCAGGGTGACAATATACAGCCTTGACGTACTCCTTTTCCTATTCGAAACCAGTCTGTTGTTCCATGTCCAGTTCCAACTGTTGCTTCCTGACCTGCATACAGGTTTCTCAAGAGACAGGTCAGATGGTCTGGTATTCCCATCTCTTTCAGAATTTTCCACAGTTTATTGTGATCCACACAGTCAAAGGCTTTGGCATAGTCAATAAAGCAGAAATAGATGTTTTTCTGGAACTCTCTTGCTTTTTCGATGATCCAGCGGATATTGGCAATTTGATCTCTGGTTCCTCTGCCTTTTCTAAAACCAGCTTGAACATCTGGAAGTTCACGGTTCACATATTGCTGAAGCCTGGCTTGGAGATTATTAGATACACAAAAAATATTTCATTCAAATAAAACACAATACATATTCTTTTCAAGTGCTCAAGGAACATTCTCAACAATAAATCATATGCAACTCCACAAAACAAGTCTTAATATAATTAAGGAAACTAAAAGTATATCAACTATCTTGTCTGACCACAACAGGATAAAACAAGAATATAACAAAAAAAACTAGAAAAACCATAAACTTGTGGTCTAACCAACATGCTACTAAACAACAAATGATTCCTTGAAGAAATCAAAGATAAAATTTAAAAAACAATCTCAAGACAACTGAAAATGAAAACACAATGCTCCAAAACCTATGAGGCAGATCAAATGAAGCTCTAACAGGGAGGTGTATAGTAATATAGGCCTACCTAAAGAAAACAAACAAACAAAATAGTCTCAAACAAACAAACTAACCTTACAACTAGAGGAATGAGAATAAAAAGTACAAACAAAACCTGAAGTTCATAAAAGAAAAATAATAAGCTTAGAGAAGAAATAATTGAAATAGAGACTGAAAGGCAAGTGAAAAGATCAATGAAACTAAGCTAGTTCTTTGATGAGATAAAATTGATAAACCTCTAGCTAAACACATCAGGGAAGAAAAAGAGAGACAAAATAAATGAAATCAGTAAAGAAAGAGAAGCTATTAGTAATTGTGGTTTTGCATTGCTCAACTTTGCTGTTTTTAGATATTGGAATACATTCTTCAATAAATGTGGTTATATTGCACATCATTTTAAAGCTCATTTCTCACTTTATGTTATTTTGCTAATGATATTACTTTCTGTGTATTTTTTATTTATTTTAGACTATGAAAATTATATTAGACAAACAGCAAATTTTAGCAATTTTCTTATTCAAATTCAAAATGGGTTGTAAAGCAATTTGGAGAGTTCTATAAATATTTTGAGGTGTTTCAATATATTAATAATTGGTTCCTTTATAATATTTTTAATTCATTTTACATTAAAAAACTATTTTTCAGAAGAACAGAATTCATCAGTCTTGGTCAAAAGGCACAGAAAATGTTAAGAACAGGTGGGCTGGATAATCAGCAAGGTTTCATTCAAATGGATGAAGTTTATAGCTATTATCTCCTCTGATGGGTCTACTGTCCAACTTTTATCTGGCTTAAGAGTTTCTAAGGTAGTGGGTAGGGAATGAAAGGGTGGGCTTCCCTGACAGCTCAGTTAGTAAAGAATCCCTCTGCAATGCAGGAGACCCCGGTTTGATTCCTGGGTCGGGAAGACTCTCTGGAGAAGGGATAGGCTACCCACTGCAGTATTCTTGGGCTTCCCTTGTGGCTCAGTTGGTAAAGAATCTACCTGCTATGCGGGAGACCTGGGTTCAATCTCTGGGTTGGGAAGATCCCTTGGAGAAGGGAAAGGCTACCCATTACAGTATTCTGGCTGAGAGAATTCCATGGACTATGAAAGAAAGTTTCAACTCCCAGTGATGAAGAAATATGTCAGCTAGGGTAAGAAACAGACTCAAAGCAAAAGCAAGTCAGATACACTGCAAATACTACAGTCAGTGACATGTGTGAGTTCAGATTCATAAGAAGAAATGCACTAGAGAAATCTTTTTAATAATTTAGACTCAATAGCAAAAGATCACAGAGAAAGGGATGTACTGTGAGAGGCATAATTAGTGAGATGTTATGGAGAGTTGGACTATAAAGAAAGTTGAGCACCAAAGAATTGATGCTTTTGAACTGTGGTGTTGGAGAAGACGCTTGAGACTCCCTTGGACTGCAGGGAGATCACACCAGTCAATCCTAAAGGAAATCAGTCCTGAAAATTCATTGAAAGGACTGATGCTGAAGCTGAAACTCCAATGCTTTGTCCAGCTGATGCAAAGAACCAACTCACTGGAAAAGACCCTGATGCTGGGAAAGATTGAAGGTGGGAGGAGAAGGGGACAACAGAGGATGAGATGGTTGGATGGTATCACCGACTCAATGGACATGAGTTTGAGTAGGCTCCAGGAGTTGGTGATGGACAGGGAAGCCTTGCGTACTGAAGTCTATGGGATTGCAAAGAGTCGGACACGACTGAGCGACTGAACCGTGATGAAAGGTAGCTAACAAGCAATGTACATAGCTATATAGTAAATTCTCAACAAATATTTATCAGATGAAACAGAAAGGGGAAAATAAACAATTTATATAAGTAAAAGTGAAATCATCAAGGGACACAAACAAACAAAAATCCAAGTTCTCTTTTTTACAAACTTGTATTGAAAGACTTTGCAGGGGGGCAGTGAGAGCAGCACAGAACTAGGTTGGAGGTAGGCAGGGAGAAGAGATAGGATATATGAATCACAGTCCTTCTCTGACCTTAAAGGACCTTATAATTTCAGCAGCAGGCAGTTTATCTCACAATACAAGGAAATGAAGTAGATAGGGGAAAGAACACACATGAGGAGAATAAGCCAAGCTGGAATTATCAATAGTCATCATTTCCAAAATGAAATGTCACCAAAGAGGGCTATGTTGATTTCTATCCAAACTCCATGTCCCTCTATAGCCCTGGACCACTTCAACTTTAGTTGCATATAGATTAGTGACTTATTTTCATAAATTCAACTGCTTACAAGATTTCTTGTTTTCATTTGGGATGTTTTGATTAATTATATTCTTCAATATTCCAATGATTCAAATTTGGGAAACTCATTTTAACTAAGCCCAATATGATCACAATTCCATCTGTTAACATAGACAAGCTCCGTCTTTGTCCAATCCTTCCTGTAACACTGGATTGATCCAGAAAGGTATGAAGACCGTGACCTAAGAGGAAAAAGAAAATCCAGAAGGAGGTAGTCCCTATGATACTTCACAACATTCAGGATTCTAGGGATAGAATCAAAAGTTGGCTTGGAATCCAATTGACAATTCCTTTTCACCATCATCACTAAATCCCCTGTTGAACACTTGATCCCTGTACAGGCTGCAGGACATTGTTTCATGAAGGCATCAACAAAATAGGATGCAGTCATTCAGAGTAGAGGAAAAGGCATGTTTTTCTTTTTACAACACTTCTGACACCAAAGCAATTCTATTCTCAAAATCTCTCAAAGACAGTGAGTAGCAAGGGTTGGGAGGTAGACATAGTCTGGCCCAGTGTAAGCATAAGCAGGTGAATCATCTGTAAAGAATTTTAAAATAGTAATAAAACTGAAAGAAAGTCAATCTGATTTTCATCACATTGCATGACTATGCTAAACAATGTTAGTGATACAATAACTCTCAAAGAAAAATCTTTTTGTTTCTCTAAGTGCTAAACAAATGATCGTTGTTGTTGTTCAATTGCTAAGTCACGTCCTACTCTTTGCAACCCCATGCATTGCAGCACCCAGGCTCCTCTGTCCTCCACTATCTCCCAGAGCTCACATCAGGCACATTTTGTGCCTCCAATCCTTGTGGTAGAACATAGCCCCTGCTTCTAAAACTATAAATTTAAAATAACCCTAGTCATGTAAGATTTTTCTTTCCTGAGTTATTTTTTTGTTTTGAGATGAAGTTTCAAATGAGGTCAATCAGACACATAAGTATCTGCGAACAGCCAGAATATTCCTTGATCACCAGCAAGACGCCAAGATTTAAAATTGTTCCTTGAACGTCAATCCACAAAATTGTATAGAAAGCCATTATCTATGCACCAACAAAATGTAAGGAAACTGACACATACAAAAAGAATCAAAGCATGAATACTGCTGGGAGAACAAACAAGAGATGACAGTCTCACATAGCCAAAAAAAATATTTTGAGTTTGCTCAAACTCAAGTCCATTGAGTTGGTGGTGCTATCTAACCATCTCATCCTTTGACACCCCGTTTTCCTTTTGCCTTCAATCTTCCCCAGCATCAGGGTCTTTTCAAATAAGTCAACTCTTTAAATCAGGTGGCCAAAGTACTGGAGCTTCAACAACAATCCTTCCAGTGAATATTCAGGACTGATAGATCAGTGGTTGCCAGGGGTTGTGGAGACAAAAAAAATTGGTGCCTATAGCTTGCTTAATGCAGGGTTGCCACAAAACTTCAGTTTGTAAAAAACACAATATCCACAAAGCACAATAAATGAGATATGCCTGTATACCTATTCAGTTCAGTTCAGTTGCTCAGTCGTGTCCAACTCTTTGTGACCCCATGGACTGCAGCACACCAGGCCTCCCTGTCTATCACCAACTCCCGGAGTTTACCAAAACTCATGTCCATTGAGTTGGTGATGCCATGCAACCATCTCATCCTCTGTCATCCCCTTCTCCCACCTCCAACCTTTTCCAGCATCAGAGTCTTTTCAGATGAGTCAGTTCTTTGCTTCAGGTGGCCAGAGTATTGGAGTTTCAGCTTCAACATCAGTCCTTCCAATGAACACTCAGAACTGATCTCCTTTAGGATGGACTGGTTGGATCTCCTTGCAGTCCAAGGGACTCTCAAGAGTCTTCTCCAACACCACAGTTCAAAAGCATCAATTCTTCAGCGCTCAGCTTTCTTTATAGTCCAACTCTCACATCCATACATGACTACTGGAAAAACCATAGCCTTGACTAGATGGACCTTTGTTGACAAAGTAATGTCTCTGCTTTTCAATATGCTGTCTAGGTTGGTCATAACTTTTCTTCCAAGGAGTAAGTGTCTTTTAATTTCATGGCTGCAATCACCATCTGCAGTGATTTGGAGCCCAGAAAAATAGTCAGCCACTGTTTCCAGTTTCCCCATCTATTTGCCATGAAGTGATAGGACCAGATGCCATGATCTTAGTTTTCTGAATGTTGAACTTTAAGCCAACTTTTTCACTCTCCTCTTTCACTTTCATCAAGAGGCTCTTTCGTTCTTCACTTTCTGCCATAAGGGTGGTGTCATCTGCATATCTGAGGTTACTGATATTTCTCCTGGCAATCTTGATTCCAGCTTGGGCTTCATCCAGCCCAGCGTTTCTCATGATATACTCTGCATGTAAGTTAAATAAGGAGGGTGACAATATACAACCTTGATGTACTCCTTTTCCTATTTGGAACCAATCTGTTGTTCCATGTCCAGTTCTAACTGTTGCTTCCTGACCTGCATACAGGTTTCTCAAGAGACAGGTCAGATGGTCTGGTATTCCCATCTCTTTCAGAATTTTCTACAGTTTATTGTGATCCACACAGTCAAAGGCTTTGGCATAGTCAATAAAGCAGAAATAGATGTTTTTCTGGAACTCTCTTGCTTTTTCGATGATCCAGCAGATGCTGGCAATTTGATCTCTGGTTCCTCTGCCTTTTCTAAAACCAACTTGAACACCTGGAAGTTCACGGTTCACGTATTGCTGAAGCCTGGCTTGGAGAATTTTAAGCATCACTTCACTAGCGTGTGAGATGAGTGCAATTGTGCAGTAGTTTGAGCATTCTTTGGCATTGCCTTTCTTTGGAATTGGAATGAAAACTGACCTTTTCCAGTCCTGTGGCCACTGCTGAGTTTTCCAAATTTGCTGGCATATTGAGTGCAGCACTTTAACAGCATCAACTTTCAGGATTTGAAATAGCTCAATTGGAATTCCATCACTTCCACTAGCTTTGTCCGTAGTGATGCTTCCTAAGGCCCACTTGACTTCACATTCCAGGATGTCTGGCTCTAGGTGAGTGATCACACCATCGTGATTATCTGGGTCGTGAAGATCTTTTTTGTACAGTTCTTCTGTGTATTCTTGCCACCTCTTCTCAATATCTTCTGCTTCTTGTCTTCTTACAACTACACAAGAAGTTGCCAAAGAACTCAACGTCGACCATTCTACAGTCATTTGGCATTTGAAGCAAATTGGAAAGGTGAAAAAAGTTGACAAGTGGTGCCTCATGAGCTAACCAGAAAACAAACAAATCGATGTTTTGAAGTGTCATCTTCTCTTATTCTATGCAATAACAACAAACCATTTCTCAATCAGATTGTGATATGTGATGAAAAATGGATTTTATATGACAACTGGCAATGACCAGCTGAGTACTTGGACCGAGAAGTCCAAAGCACTTCCCAAAGCCAAACTTGCACCAAGAAAAGGCCATGGTCACTGTTTGATGGTCTACTGTTGGTCTGATCCACTACAGCTTTCTGAATCCCAGTGAAACCATTACATCTGAGAAGTATGCTCAGCAAACTGATTTGTTATTCAGTCACTCAGTCATGTTTGACTCTTTGAGACCCCATGGACTGCAGCACGCCAGGTTTCCCTGTCCTTTATCTCCTGGAGCTTGCTCAAACTCATGTCCATTGAGTCAGTGATGCCATCCAACCATCTTGTCCTCTGTCGTCTCCTTCTCCTCTTGCCTTCAATCTTTCCCAACATTAGGGTCTTTTCTAATGAGTTGGCTCTTTGCAATAGGTGGCCAAAGTATTGGAGCTTCAGCATCAGTCCTTCCAGGAAATAGATGAGTTATACCAAAAACTGCAATGCATGCAGCTGGCATTGGTCAATAGAAAGAACCCAATTCTTCTCCATGACAATACCTGACCACATGTTGCACAACCAATGCTTCAGAAGTTGAATGAATTGGGCTGTGAAGTTTTGCCTCATCCATCATATTCATCTGACCTCTCATCAACTAACTATCACTTCTTCAAGCATCTCGAAAACTTTTTGCAGGGAAAACGCTTCCACAACCAGCAGGAGGCAGAAGTTTGACCAATGCTTTCTAGAAGTTTGACCAATCCCGAAGCATAGATTTTTACACTACAGGAATAAATAAACTTATTCCTTATTAGCAAAAATGTGTTGATTGTATTGGTTCATATTTTGATTAATAAAGATGTGTTTGAGCCTAGTTATAATGATTTAAAATTTGTGATCCAAAACCACAACTACATTTACATTTGCACCAACCTAAATGAATAAGGGCAATGTTTGATGCTGTACATTTTCACCATGTGGATATTCCTTTTTAAAAGCAATAGATCAAATAACACCAGTGTCAATATTCAATTTCCCTGAATTTTGCAAAGAAGAAAATCTACCCAATTTTTACCAGTAGAAATTTAGGATGAATTTTCTGATGATGATATTATAGTGAAATGTGGAGATAACTGAAAGCTGCAAGAATTAATCCCAAATAAATGAGACATAGAGAATATTGCAATTTCTGGAATTTATTGTGAACTATGGTTTGTATAATTTTCTGCCAACATATTCATATATTTAAGACTTTTCCTATTTGCATAATTGTTGCTTCAGACTAAAGAAATTTTTCAAAATTAAAATTAACAACAAGTGTTCTCTGGTTATCTAAGGGAAACAGAATGACAAATATAAATATGCTTTCTAACAAACATGAATATGTGTCTAGGGCTTCTGTAACAAAATGTCACAAACTGGGCAGAAATTTACTATCTTATAGTTCAGAAGTCCAAAATCAACTTGTCAGCTAGGCCAAGCATTCTCTGAAGGATCTAGGGAAGAATCTGTTCCACATCTTATGACAGGGACACAGTAAAGGAAAGAAGCAGGTGATTAAATCGTTAATCCCACTAGGGGATTGCAAGTAGAAAAATATATGGGAGACCCCTGTAAGTTAATGATTATTCAAGAAAGCAGGTTTGCTTAACCACAAAACCAAGCAGGCTTGCTTAGCAACAAAACCACGTAACAGAAGCAAGAGACATGCCCCCAAACAAGAAAACAATGATAGCATGAGCCCAACATCCTGAGCAATGATCTCAGTAAGTTAGGACATGCTCTGTGCACACATAAAAAACAATAATTTGTGAACCTAGCTTGACCATGTAGGGACAAGAAAACTCCCCTGCCCAGCCTGGAGGAGGAACAAATGATGGAAGCATGACCTCTACTCAAGAATGATGAAGAAGTCTTCTTCTCGTCCTTCTCACTTTTTGATTATAAAACTGTAGCCCAGTAAGTTCTTGGGATGCAGCAACCTCTTGTCTGCCTGCTTGTAAGTCTCACAAGCATCCTATTCTAATAAGCCAGTTCTTATCTATCACTTTGCACTGATCGCTGAGGAAGGCTTTCTTATCTCTCCTTGCTATTCTTTGGAACTCTGCATTCAGATGGGAATATCTTTCCTTTTCTCCTTTGCTTTTCGCTTCTCTTCTCTTCCCAGCTATCTGTAAGGCCTCCTCAGACAGCCATTTTGCTTTTTTGCGTTTCTTTTCCATGGGGATTTTCTTGATCCCTGTCTCCTGTACAATGTCACGAACCTCTGTCCATAGTTCATCAGGCACTCTGTCTATCAGGTCTAGTCCCTTAAATCTATTTGTCACTTCCACTGTATACTCATAAGGGATTTGATCTAGGTCATACCTGAATGGACTAGTGGTTTTCCCTACTTTCTTCAATTTAAGTCTGAATTTGGCAATAAGCAGTTCATGATCTGAGCCACAGTCTGCTCCCGGTCTTGTTTTTGCTGACTGTATAGAGCTTCTCCATCTTTGGCTGCAAAGAATATAATCAATCTGATTTCGGTGTTGACCATCTGGTGATGTCCACGTGTAGAGTCTTCTCTTGTGTTGTTGGAAGAGGGTGTTTGCTATTACCAGTGCGTTCTCATGGCAAAACTCTATTAGCCTTTGCCCTGCCAGTGGTCATGTATAGATGTGAGAGTTGGACGGTGAAGAAAGCTGAGCACCAAAGAATTGATGTTTTTGAACTGTGGTGTTGGAGAAGACTCTTGAGAGTCCCTTGGACTGCAAGGAGATCCAATCAATCCATCCTGAAAGAGATCAATCCTGGGTGTTCATTGGAAGGACTGATGTTGAAGCTGAAACTCCAATACTTTGGCCACCTCATGCGAAGGGTTGACTCATTGGAAAAGACTCTAATGCTGGGTAGGATTGGGGGCGGGAGAAGAAGGGGATGAGAGAGGATGAGATGGTTGAATGGCATAACCGACTCGACGGACATGGGTTTGGGTAGACTCCGGGAGTTGGTGATGGACAGAGAGGCCTGGCATGCTGCAGTTCATGGGGTCGCAAAGAGTTGGACACGACTGAGCAACTGAACTGAACTGAACTATCTATCACTTTGCCTCTCGCTGAGTTCTTTCTGCACTGAGACATAAAGGATCACAACTCTTCAGAGCCTCCCAACAGGACACTTGACAGTTTCACTTGCTCTTAAGTTTCTTATGTTTGCCAGAAACCCTTGTCTTGCATTAGACAACTCTGATCTCTGCCTTCCTGGTGACATGGCATTCTCCTTGTGTGTCTCTGTCTCTTCACAAGTGTTCTTTTTATAAGGACACCAGCCATTTTGGATTAGGCATCCACTCTAGTCCAGCTGCAGTCCATGGGGTCGCAAAGAGTGGGACATGACTGAGCAACTGAACTGAACTAGTCCAGTATGACCTCATCTTAACCAATTACATCTGCAAGGACTCTGTTTCCAAAGAAAGTCACATCCTGAGGTATTGGGTGAAGGAGATACAGGAAGTGTGGGGGTGGGGTAGGTCTTAGCATATATTTTTTTGCGGGGGGGGGCCACATCTGAATACGTAACAAGGAACACTTTTGACTAAGTCATTGCAAATCAGCTGACACAAAGGCTCAAAACCAGCAACTACAATGTTATTGCTCATTTCTTTAACACACAAATGCATACGTATGTTTTCCCCTTTTAAAATAAAAAAAACAACGATGTAATTAAAAAAAAAAAATGATGCGAAAAGCTGACTCATTTGAAAAGACCCTGATGCTGGGAAAGATTGAGGGCAGGAGGAGAAGGGGACGACAGAGGATGAGATGGTTGGATGGTATCACCGACTCGATGGACATGCTGCTGCTGCTGCTGCTAAGTCGCTTCAGTCATGTTCGACTCTGTGCGACCCCATTGACGGCAGCCCACCAGGCTCCCCCGTCCCTGGGATTCTCCAGGCAAGAATACTGGAGTGCGTTGCCATTTCCTTCTCCAATGCATGAAAGTGAAAAGTGAAAGTGAAGTCGCTCAGTCGTGTCCGACTCGTCGCGACCCCATGGACTGCAGCCTACCAGGCTCCTCCATCCATGGGATTTTCCAGGCAAGAGTACCGGAGTGGGTTGCCATTGCCTTCTCCGGCGATGGACATGAGTTTGGGTAAACTCTGGGAGTTGGTGATGGACAGGGAAGCCTGGCGTGCTGCAGTCCATGGGGGTCACAAAGAGTCGGACACGCCTGAGTGACTGAACTGAACTGAATTTAAAAATATTAAATCATTACTTTTCCTTTGAGCACAGTAATTTTTCTTTAACTAGGATGGCTATATGTGCTTTGTGAATTAAAAATGTCGCCCGCCACATCAGTAAACAAATGATGTTGCAGCCATCAGCCACTGCAGGCACCTCCTCTCCACCACAGAAAACCCCAAGGAAATTCAGGACAGAAACATAACCCTCCCCAGTGAATCATCAGACACTGCAGCCACTCACTGAATGGAGCAACTTGAGAAAACAGGATACTAGTCCCAAAGAGCTGGGGTGCATATCAAAACAATGATCTCAATGAGCCTAGACTCATGCATCTTCTCAAACATAGACAAGCACTAAATTCCTTGAGATATCTGCTTTTTTTAAGAGTAATCGTTTGGTGCTCCAACTACCCAGTCTTCGCTGCAAAATCTCTTATATTTTCTGGCCCCCACCCATCCCAAACCCCTTCTACAACCCCCTCTGCCACCATAGCCTCTCGGAGTTACCTTAGCTACTGTGTCCTGGGATCAAGTCCTCAGTTTTGTCTGCTAGATAAAACAACTCTCAACTTTCACGTTGTACTTTTTTTTTCCAGTCAACAACTTCAAGGAAAGAAAACTTTCACCATCTCCGTTTCTTTCCTATCATTGTTATTCCATTCATTTCGCCATTACTACTGAAAACAATTTTCTTTTCAAAATGACACGCTCAGCGTGTCAGACGCCCCACGCCTCAGGAAGAGCAGGTCCGCCGGCCTGAAGACTGGAACACCGCCAGGTACTTTCCCCTCAGGTACTCACTGTCCCAGCCAGGTCCTGGCGGAGCTTCCCGGCGAGGGGTCATAAGACAACTGTCGCAGCACCAGAGAAACCGTCGGCCTGCTCACTCGACACTAGAGGGCGCCCGGTTCCCGGGCAAACCAGCAGCGCTCGCTAGACCAAACTCCGCCCGTCTCTCCTCCTCCGGACGAGGTCAACGCCCCGTCCCCGCCCTCCCCAAGGCTGCCAACGAGGCAGGCTCTGATACACATGCGCAAACACGTCCATCACGCAGCTACGTAAGGCGCGTGAGTCCTCTAAGCTCCGCCTCTCAGCCGCGTCTCTGAGTTTCCGGTTCCGGCCTCACGGGGCGGGGAGAAGCTGGGAACATGCGGCTGTCGTTCGCCGCCGCGATCTCCCACGGCCGTGTATACCGCCGCCTAGGCCTTGGTCCCGAGTCCCGCATCCACCTGTTGCAGAACTTGCTTACGGGACTGGTGCGACACGAACGCATCGAGGCGTCATGGGCACGCGTGGACGAGCTGAGGGGCTACGCCGAGAAGGTAAGGGGCGTGACCCTTTTGTTCCTCTTGTAGGTCTGGCCTCCGGGGGCGGGATACGGCTGGAGTTGGGGAAGAATTGGGACCGCCCTGGTGAACAGTGCCCGAAGTCTCTTTCGTTATTACCGTGAGCTGAACCTACTCCTGTGGCCCTTCAAGTGGAGAACTGATTAGGACTGCGTGGTTAGAGGTAGCCTGAATTAGCGACGTGCTTTGCTAGTGTATGGAATGAATAGGTTGCAGTCTGGCATTAGAGGGTTAAGATTGACGCTTCCTTTCTTGCTCGGATTTTGGTCAGTGATGTTGTGTCCTCACAGCTCATCGACTACGGGAAGCTGGGAGACACCAACGAACGAGCCATGCGCATGGCTGACTTCTGGCTCACGGTGAGTGCATCCTGTCCACTTCCCAGATCTTTGCTCCTTAAGTGGGAGGGAGTTGTTAGAGGAAAGGGAACTGGGCGGAATTAAGACACGCACTTACGGACACATGTGAACTAAGTTAGAGATATATGTCCTACGTTGAGTTCAACGTGAATCTCAGTCTACAAAACTGCCTGTAATTGATCACTTTATAATACCACGTCAGAGAGTGAGGGAATACCACGTCAGAGGGTGAGGGAAGGGATGTGGGTGGGTGGGTGTGTGCACCCTACCTTTGGGGGCGCTGTAAGTTAATGTCTCGGTGATGGTGCCTGACTCTGCTCTCTCCTGGAAAACTCTCCCCCTCTAGGAGAAAGACTTGATCCCAAAGCTGTTTCAAGTACTGGCCCCTCGGTACCAAGGTCAGAATGGGGGCTACACGAGAATGCTGCAGATCCCAAATCGGAATCAGCAGGATCGGGCCAAAATGGCAGTGATTGAGTACAAAGGGAACTGTCTCCCACCCCTGCCCCTGCCACGCAGAGACAGCAACCTTACACTCCTAAACCAGCTGCTTCAGGGGCTGCGGCAGGACCAGGAAGCAAGCACCCACAGTTCCCGCCTGGCTCAAACACCAGAGGTTTAACTGGAGCCAAAGGGCATGTGGCCCTCATCAGTGCCCATGATCACAGGCCTTGGGAGCTCTTTTAAGCTCTAAGAACTGGAGCTTGAGTTGTAAAATGGACTATCTGATTGGAGTCTGGAGCCCAGAACTTTCTGAGAGCCAGATAACCTTTTCTTTTTACAATAGGTAAAAATTCTTTGTATTTATGTAAACTGATTGTTTTCCGCCCTTTGGATTTCTGGAGAATGAGAACTCACCACATCCGTCTGTGTGAGATAGTAAATTCATGGCATGTTTCTGGTTCTTGATCTGGGTTGTGTTGAATTAACACAGTTTTGTTTTTCTTAATGCCTGACTATATGGGGCATGTATTCTGTAATTCCAAACTGGCCCCCATAGGTGATTGAGTTTTGGTATCCAGCATAGAGACTGAGCCCCTGGGATTTCTTAAAGATTACTTCCTGACAAGGGTGGGAGGGTGAACATCTAGAAGTGAACTTTCCCTAATAATCTGGTATCCTAGGAACCTTCAAGGTTTCATTCCTCTGTTTCTGAACAGGATCACATGTTACCCTCAAGTGCTCCCTCAAATCCTAAATGGACTTCAGAGGAGAGGACCACCAACCTGGCGAGGAGAGTGGAAGTATTTAGCAGAGGATGTTGACTGCAGGATAAGCTCCTTCCTCTTGGGGTGGGAATGGAGGGGTGAAGGAGAAGGTTGAAATGGAAGGAAGATTAGGAAGTTAAATCCGTGGGAATTTCCTGGAAGTTGTCATTGTTGTCAAATCTGGGCCTCTCTGGGAACTCGGAAGAAGGAAATCCGGCTTCAGAATGGTCAGGGGATGTGAGAAGTAGGAAGTTCCTTTATGTGCACTAGGAACAGTGAAGCCAGACTCTGCCCAGCCAGGCTGCACATCCCTCACACTCAGGCTTCACTTGGGTGATAGTCATGGGAAGTCTTAGAGCTATCATCCCTGCACGAACACGGAACAGCAAGGCCTAGCAGATCCCAGATTGCTAGTACAGTGGAAAAAAGAGATTTTTATCTTAGGGCAGACCTTCAGAGGGTATTTGGCCCACCAAACCCATACACTATTTGAGATAATAACGTTGCAGGTAGAGGGCTCACCAGTCTAGCAGACAGATACTAGCCTCGGTGACAGCTACTCTGGTCCTGTTTCAGGACAGCTGCCTGAGTCTGAGAAACTGATCTGCCCCCAACAGAGGTTTTACTCTACTCATCAGAGGTTTTACTCATCTCTTTTACTCTACTCCAGTTGGTCTTCTACACTATTACAAACAAGCTCTTTCTGACGTTATATTTTGAGTGACACATAGTAGACACTTAGAACATTTATTGACTAAACATTTAACTCTGAATGCTTGTGCAAAAAAATTTGCCCCCTTTCTGTCTTTTTGGCACTAACTCATTCCCCTCAGCCAGATATCTTGGAGTCAGCTTTGACTCCTAGAGAAAGCACTCCTTAAAATTAAAACCACATCTTTAAGTATTGGTAACAGGAGGGTTATGACTGGACTCTCATATCTTTTCCTCTTAAGCCCCAGAAATATACCTTCCTTTGGGGCCTTCAGTAGTTCCTCAAGTGTTTTATTCAGCATCTGCTAGTACCCAGCATCATTTTAGGCACTGCTACTGCTGCTGCTGCTGCTAAGTCACTTCAGTTGTGGCCGACTCTGTGCGACCCCATAGACGGAAGCCCACCAGGCTCCCCATCCCTGGGATTTTCCAGGCAAGAGTACTGGAGTGGGGTGCCATTGCCTTCTCCAATTTTAGGCACTAGGGATATACTAGTTAACAAGTGTTGGCCATATGTCAGGCCCTGGGCTACATACTAGGATATAGAATTGAGAAGAAGCAACCTTTGCCATCAAGGAGCTCACAGCCTGATGGGCCATGTCCAGTGCCACTGAGGTCTCAAGAGACACTGCATCCCCTTTAATGTTCTAGCCTATGTAACAGATAGAGTACATGAATCCTAAAGCATTTACTAAAGGCTCAGGGATTGGTGCAGTGGTAAAGAACTCCCCTGCCAATGCAAGAGACAAGAGTTCAATCCCTGGGTTGGGAAAATCCTCTGGAGTAGAAAATGGCAACCCACTCCAGTATTCTTGCCTGGAAAATTCCATGGACAGAGAGTCTCATGGGCTGCAGTCCATGGGGTCACAGAGTTGGACTGGACTGAACATCAACAGTGGGATAACACCAGGGAAATAACAGTGTAGCAGTTTTTCACTAATCAGGCCTATACATGGCAAGTCTTCACCTAAATAGGTGGAGTATGCCCCCAAATCCATGCTGGCACCTGTTTAATAAATTTCAAACTCCCAAGAGAGGCCCATATATACTAAAAATTGCCTCCTACTTGCAAAGATTCTCTGTTCAGGATCCAGCTTCACAAGTTATGCCCATTCTCCTCAAAATGTAACAAATTTACTGTAGTCTCAATAGATCAATGGCAGTGTAAGCCCAGTATCCAAAGGAAACTACTACCAAAGTCAGACTTATGTTACACTCATTTTCTGCAGTAAAATTAGCACATCACGTGAAATTTATTTCCATAGTGTTTCTCAAATCTGTCAGTATGCCTCCCTAGTCTGAAATCCAAGACCTCTCTATCCTGGATTACTCCCACAGCCCCCTGATTTACTTCCCTCCACACTGCAGCCATAGTGATAGGGATCTGCTGTCTTAATTCTCTGCTCTTCTTTTCCAATAGGGAAGGAGTCCAGATTCCTTACTGTGATTCTCCTCAGTGAGTAGGCAATCTGCTCATTGCTCCAACTTCTCTTGTCTCTAATTTTATGTTCCCGAGTCTTGGAGGTTTCCCTATGCATGGGCTTCCCAGGTGCCGCTAGTGGTAAAGAACCTGCCTGCCAGTGCAGGAGACATAAGAGACACAGGTTGGATCCCTGGGTCGGGAAGATTCCCTGGAGGAGGGCATGGCAACCCATTCCTGTATTCTTGCCTGGGGAATCCCCATGGACAGAGGAGCCTGGCGGGCTACCGTCCATAGGATCACAAAGAGTTGGACACACTTAGCACTTCCCTGTGCGTGGCTTTCCTTAATACATTTTGTTCATCTACCACCCAGAGAACTCTCTGCCTTTTACCTACCTGACTTGTACACACACTTTTGCCATCTCTTCGGTGACTGCTCAGACCATCTCCAAACTTAAATTTATTACTTAATGACCCTAGGTGCCACTACGGTATTTCCATAATGCACTGAATTTACCACATTGCGTTACAGTTCCCTGCAGTGGGTTGATTCCCAAACAAACGCCCCAGATTAGTCTAAAGGCAGTCATGGTACTTCCACCCCCTGTCTATTGATGGGTTCAGAGATAGAGAGGTCTTAAATAATTTGAGGGAGTGAGAATCCAGGTTCTGTAAGACTAAGATCACATATTATTCTGATAAACAGGGAACTGGCTCAAGGCTGAAGATGATACTGAGAATGGTAGGTCAGAACAACTAAAAGATACTATATAATAAGAATCTTTATAGTGACTATTCCCATTTGTGCCTGAGTTTTTTCTATGAATTGCTACGAAAAGTAATCTGATATATTGTTTTGTAGTGTTGAATCTTTAGTGTTTCTCCAATTTTTTTTTTACTCTGACCCACAGATCAAAATACATTTACATCAGAACACAATATTGATGTGTATATATATATATTGTTGAAACAAAAGCATCAGAAAACATTATTTATAAATACCATGTGCACTGATATTGTCTACTCTTTTCTAGTTTACTTTTTTAAAACGAGGGTCCCAACTCACCAAGTTGATTTTACAACTCAGTAATGTTTTACAACCTAGCTCTGAAAAACCTGATCTAAGTCAGCATTACAGTGATTCAGCATTAGCTTTGCTGGTTAAAATCCAAGCTCGTATCCTGGCACAAAGGCCTTCTATGACCTGGCCTCAGTCACCTCTCAGACTTGTCTCCTACCTTAATCCTACAGTTAACTTGTTATTCTCCAAACGTATCATACCTTTCTGCATGATGTTGCCTCTAGTGTAGTGCTTGCCCTCTTTCAGGTTACCTCCTACATGTGATTCAAATCTCTACTCAAAGTCAGTTTTTTTAGGCCAACTTCGCATCACCTTCCATGTGAGAATAGGTCCATTCTTGGGTGCAGTAAGAGCCCTGAGGTATGGCTGTCAAAGCATTCTCACACTGTACTATAGTTGCCTACCTGCTTGACTGACTCCTTCACTCAACTGAGCTTCCAAAGCCAGGAACTGGGACTCAGCCTTCTGAATAACTCTGTTCCTACAATTGAACCTGAATTCAATATATGTTTTTTAAATGAGGAGGAGTCAGCTACATGTTGTCTTTGTCATAATCAGCTCTCTGGCTCAGCTTTACAAAACCATAAACGTGGTACATACATGTCAGGACAGTGCTAAGCTACACTGCTGAAGATACCAAAGCTGAAGAAATGGGCTTTTTCCTCTCCAGGGACTTAGGTGTTCATAATGACAGTCAAAAATGTAAACATGTGTCCAACTCTGATTTCCCACACATTTCATATTTCATTTTCCTGAAATATTTCTAACCTACCTACAGACAGAAAATACCTATACATTCTCCAAGATGTAGCCAGAAGCTGATCTGTTGCCTCCTCGAAGAAGTATTCACTGAATTCTGCAAGCTAAGTTAGGGACTTTTCCAGTGGTCCAGTTTCTCATGGTACACCCTTCATTGTAGCAATGGCACAGTTATATTGTTCAACATGCATCACTAGCTGATGAATTCCTAGAGGGTAGGGGAGATGCCTAATCAACTTGGGCCATCCAGTAGAGAACATGGGACAAAATAGGTATCTATAAATGTCTCAATTGAGTCAACATACTGTACTAAGTTCTTCAGCCAAGTTCTGCATTTTAAGTTTCCTAACTCCTCCCTTCCCTGGTTTCCTCTTACTTCATCTGAAAATGAACTTCCTGCAATGCTGATTCCCCATTGTTCACTACTGGATAATGTCTGTACCCTTGAAGTTTTCCTCTGTGCCCTTAAATGTGAGGGCATATTGTAGCTCTGACTCAGGGACAGGAATTTGGTAGTTTAATTTGAGCTGTCCTAATAAAAAGGGTTTCCCTGGTGGCTCAGATGGTAAAGAACCTGCCTGCAATGTGGGAGATCTAGGTTTGATCCCTAAATGGTCTGTGTTTTTATTTTGAGGAAAGGAGTGCAACTTTTGTGACATTTTGCATTCTGTTCCATAATATATATGTTTAATATAAAAATTATGGTTTTAGTTCTTACAAGTTAAATATTGTACATTGCACATACACATACAAATTATCAAAGTTGATGCTGTAGGAAGATGAACTTTGTTTACACTGTGGCTTCACATATACTTTGGCACACCACTGTGTAGCCCAGCATGAAAAGCCAAAGCATTAAAGTTTTACTGCTTTTCACTTCAAGAAGATGAAAATACGAAAGCTATACCTAGAGACGTAACTGAAAACTCAATCCCATTGTCCTGACTTAATTTCTAACTGCTTTTTCTTAAACTGGTCTCAGAAGGTTTCCTACAATTAACCTTTCCTTTTATCCCACATGGAACAAAGGAAGAGAAAAATAGTTCAGTTTTGTATGTGCTGAGTTTGAGATGCCTGGGAGCATGTGGAGTTTAGGAAAGAGTTCTTCCCTGGGAAAAAGAGATTTGAGAGTTCTTGGCAGTTAAAGCTAAGGAAATGGATGGGATGACTCAGGGTATATATGTAGAGGGAAAGGAGACTGAGGTCAGACATTAGGGGACCGACAGGATACAGAATCTATGAAGGAGACTGAGAGAGGAAAGAGAACCTGCAAAATTCATCACAGTACCCAGTACAGTGTCTTCCTTGTACATAGGAGAGACTCAAAAATTAATTACCAAATGAATTTAGCAAACATAGTCCTTCTTCATTCAAAGCACAGTGCTAGTATAGAGAATACAGGGATGACTCCTCCAGAGCCCAACAGGCCATTTAATGGAGGGACAAATCATGAATAAGCACAAGATAGTAAGATGGATAGCTAATAAAGTGGTGTGCACAAGGCATTCTGGAGTACTAAGAAAAGAGGCGATCAGTAAGGAACTTTTCAGAGGAAACAATGCTAGAGCTGAATCTTGAAGAATGAGTAGGCATTCATCAAGTGTTAGGTAGGAAGGTCCTCTGGGAGGGCATTCCAGGCAGCAAGATCTGCAGGTAGAAGTGTGCTGAATTATGAAACAGAGTGGAGTGGTTGAGAAATTCCAAGTAAGTAATTTGGTACATCTGGGATTTAGTTTTGAGGATGAAGTGGAGGAAATGAAGCGAGAAAGCCAGGCAAGATCAGGTTACAAAGGGCCCTGTAAGACATGATAAAGTGCTTGGATTTTATCCTGAAGACTAGGGGAAGCCACTGAAGGATTTTTAAATGAAGAGAAAAGGGATCAGATTTACAATTCAGTACGATCATTCTTGCATCAGACCGGAAGATGGGTTAGGGGACAAGACTTGAAGCAAGGAAATCGAGTAAGAGGCTAGTTAAGGAATCCAAGGGGAGTTGAGGGAAGACGAGACTAGGACAGAAGCAGAGGGAATGGAGAGAAGCCAACAGATCAAACAGGTATAGAGGAGACAGAATAGACTAGACATCACGTGTGCTTCATGAGGTAGAGGAAGAAGTTAAGAGTCAAGCACGATACCAGTTCCTGCTTGGGCAATTGGGTGAAGTAATCCTGTTGACAGAGAATGAGGACAGCAGAGAAGCAGATCTGAGATGAGCTTTGCTGTAAACACATTCATGCTACAGAGCTGTCTTGTGAAGAGTTGTTGTGGAGCTCAGAGGATATATATAAGATAGCAGTACACACGTGAGAATCACACACATATGTGGAAGCTGAACCAATGGGACTGGATGAGATTTCCCAGACGAAAAATATAGAGCAAAAGGAAAAGGATAGAGTCAACATTCAAAGGCCAGACAGAGAAAAAGAAGCCCTCTGAGGAAAGTGAAAAGAACTACAGCTAGAACACTGGTGTCTCAAAATCCAGGGGATGTGGGGTCAGAAACATCTTCAGATTCTGAGCTTCTGGGGACAGACACTAGATAATTTTTGTATTCTTGGAACCTAATGTTGGCCAGGCTCCAAATAGTAGTTATTATAATGAGTATCTTTGGCCATCCGGCTTGAAAATTAGGATATTCGCTGTTGACCTCTAATGGAGCAGTCTCTTGAGAGGAGCAAAAGCAGAAACCATAAAAACTAGCAAAGTTTAGTGATGGTGAAAAGGGAGGACAGGGACTTCCCTGGCAGTCCCATGGTTAAGACTTTGCCTTCCAATGCCAGGGGCGGGTGGGAGGGGAGTGCAGGTCCAATCCCTGGTCATAGAGCTTGCAGTCAAAAACCAAAACATGAAAGAAGCAGTATTGTAACAAATTCAGTAAAGACTTAAGAAAAGGAGTGGGGGAAGATAGAACAGAGATACAGCAGCAACTTGAGGGGAAAGGAGATTTAAACAGTAAATTTTGAAGATGAATGAATTCATTTTTTGCTACGATCTGCATGTTTGTGTGCCCCCCCCTCCAAATTCATATGTTGAAATCCCAATGCCCAGGGACTTCCCTGGTGGTCCAGTGGCTAAGATTCCACACTCCCAGTGTAGGGGGCTCAGGTTTGATCCCTGGTCAGGGACCTAGATCTCATATGCTGCAACTAAGAGCTCTCATGCCGCAACTAAAAAAGATGCCCCAGCTAAAGATCCTGCATGCCACAATGAAGATTGAAGACCCTGAATGTCGCAACTAAGACCAGTGCAAATAAATAAATAAATTTTAAGAAAGAACTCCTAAGCCCAATTGGATGGTATTGGGAGGTGGGGCCTTTGGAAGGTGCTTAGGTCCTGAGTGCGGAAGCATCACAAATGGGAATATTGTTCTTATAAAGAGGGCACAGTGAGAAGATGCCGGCTATGAACCTGGACGAGGGTCCTCACTAGGATTCAACCATGCCAGTACTTTGATCTTGGATTTCCCATCCTTCAGAACGATGAGAAATAAATTCCTATTGTTTATAAATAACCCAGTTTGTGGTATTTTTGTAATAATAGCCCAAATAGACTAAGACAATTTTATAACGGGTACTTTTGCCAGGCCTTAGTTATGGAGATAGACACTTAAGGATTTAGACAAATTTAAGGGAAAAGTGCAAAATCTTGTGTTGAGGGCAAAGGGGCTGGCGGAGATCTTTCTCATTCCCTACTGTGGTTTCCACCACCTTTATGTAAAGCCTCTTTCCTTGAGAACTTGAGACATTGGTTGTACCACCTCCTCCTGATGTTCTTGGCCTTAACTGCTAGTGGATGCCTAAAGCACCTGCTCACCCAGTGCACAGGAAGTCAATTGGCAAGCCTGCACTTTGAACATGTCTGCCTTTGAGGAGAAAACATGCAGTGTGTGGCCCAGAGCTAGTCACAAAATGAATCAGATTTAGCAGGATGGGCTAGAAAAGATAGACAAAATATCAGGAATTCCAAACATGACTGAGAAATCAACATGGAGCTAGCAGAGATAGGAGCAAGTACAGGAAAGTCCAAACTCTGGAAGCATTTTATAATACTAAGAACCACTTCCCCACATCCATCTTTTTTATAACTGACTGGGCCATTCATTGCACAAGCCGATTAGGGGTGAAGGTGGGAGAAGACAGCTTCTGATCATTCACACATTCATTCAAGTCTTAGGCATAGAGTCTTACCATCCCAACCTGGGATGCTCCATTCAAGGTGCTGGCTCCATAGTTCTTTATTGTTCTCTCCTCCTGAAGCCCATCTCTCCAGCCCATTCTGTTTACCAGGCCTTTGACCCTTTCATGACCAGATCTACTTTACCCCTAAAGCTTTACACTCCAGAATCTCATTCTCTAAACCCAGCTTCTGGCCTCTGGGTCTCTCATTCCTTTTGCACATATATCAAATTTTCAAACTCTAGGAACTCTATAGTTTCCTGAGCTCTTTTCTGCCTGTGTGTAACATGCCTGTCTTTCTTTAGTCTGGATATCATGATCCAACACTTCATCTGTTCTCATGGTAGCTCCAACTCAACACCGTATCTTTCTCTCCCACCCACTTATGAATTACCAGGTTACTCCTGTGCAGTCATCACTAAGTTCCTAGGAACAAAAATGTATTACACAACCACTAGCAATGGGATCAACAAAATTCAGTCCTGAACACAACTATACAGTCGTAAATTGCTCAATCTTACCATCTCTTGACCCCTCCAAATGTTCTATACTTTTCTTAAATTCTTTTGTATCATCTTCATCTCTTGTTATAAGCACTTAACCTCATCTCCTACTTCTCAAAAAAAAAAAAAAGAGATAAGCATGGTCATCTCAATTCTCGACCCTCCTGATCTTTATCTACATCCAGGAATTAGGCAGTTAGCTGAAAATCTATTTACTGAAGACAGGTCACCGATTGTCCAAGCTCCCAAAGGCTCAATTCATCAAGTTTTCCAAAGTTATCAAGTTTAAAAATTGTTGGTTTTGAGCACCAAAATCTAATCTGGTAAAGTTATCAATTCACCAAAAATTTGTTTCTATCAGTAGTTTATAAAATTTATGGAAATTGTGTTGCATGGAAAGGTTTAATAACTTTGTAGTTTCACTTTTTTTTTCTTTTCTTTAGTTTTCAATTAATTTCAGGTTGACTTAGTTTTACCAAAGTCTTCTCTTTAGGTCTATTGTGTACCATATTTCAGTCAAATTGTATTGAATGTGACTATTGTGTGTGATACTCACATCAGAAACTTAGGATTCAGATGCCAAAAACAAATAGATAATATGCATTTGATCAAGCTGATTAAAAAAAAAATCTAGGAATTAAAAAATAATTAAAAACGGACTTTTCTAACTCATTCTGTGAAGCCATTATTACCATGAACTAAAACCAGAAAAAGACATCACAAGAAAATATCAATATCCCTTATGAACATAGATGCAAATTTTTTCAACAGAATACTAGCAAACTGTATCCAACAACATAAAGAAGTATAAGCCAGAACCAAGTCGGTCTTGCCCTAGAAATACAAGGTCAGTTACCATTCTGAAATCAATCAGTAAATAAAAACCTATTGTATTTCTACACACTAGCAAGGAGCAATCCAAAAAATAAAACAATTTCATTTACAATAATATCAAAAAGAATAAAATGCTTAGGGATAAATTTAACAGAAGAATTTAACAAAAGAAGTTTACACACCAAAAACTACAAAAGATTATTGAGATAAAATGTAAAACACCTAAATAATGTAAAGATAACACATGTTCACGGATGCAAAGACTTAATATTGTTAAGATACAAATACTCCCCAAATAGATTTAGAGACTTAACACCATCCCTATGAAAGTTATGCTGCCTTTTTTATTTGAAGAAATACTAAAATTCATATGGAAATTCAAGAGACTCGGAATAGCCACGCAAAATATTCTTGAAAAAGAACAAAATGGGAGGACTCATACTTCCTCATTTTAAAACTTATACAAAGTAAGCAAGACTATGTGGTACTGGCATAAGGATAGACATATAGATGAGAATAGAATTGAGAGGTCAGAAATAAACCCACATTTATAGTCAATTTTTTCTTAACAAGCATGATAAGAAAATCAAAAACAAGTCTTATCAACAAATAATGATAGGACTGCTGCTGCTGCTGCTGAGTCGCTTCAGTCGTGTCCGACTCTGTGCGACCCCATAGACGGCAGCCCACCAGGCTCCGCCATCCCTGGGATTCTCCAGGCAAGAATACTGGAGTGGGTTGCCATTTCCTTCTCCAGTGCATGAAAGGGAAAAGTGAAAGTGAAGTCATTCAGTCGTGTCCGACTCTCAGCGACTCCATGGACTGTAGCCTACCAGGCTCCTCCGTCCATGGGATTTTCCAGGCAAGAGTACTGGAGTGGGTGGGGTGCCATTGCCTTCTCCAAATGATAGGACTAGCTGTCTACATGTAAAAAAGTTGCCACTACCTCACCCACATACAAAAATTAATTCAAATGGATCGTAGACCTAAATGTAAAAGCTAAAATTATAAAGCTTTTTTAAAATAGTAAATCTTGACCTTGGATTAGATGATGATGTCTTAGATAGGATGCCAAAAACACAAGCAACAAAGGGAAAATAAGAGGGAGAAGGGGCAACATAGGGGTGGGGAACAAAAGGGTTATATAATATGATTATATGAAATCATGTGTGAAGCTGAAAACTGTAAAGCACTACAGAATTTAAAGATTCATTCAATCAAAGTTTTTTAGAAAGGAAAATTAGATAATTATCTAAGGAACAGAATATCCAAGAACTGTGGACTGTGGAAGACAAGAACTATGGGACAATAATAATATATGTAATGGGAATATGAAAGAGAAAAAAAAAAGAAACAGAAGAAATATTTGAAGTAATAATCATTGAAAATTCTCTGAAATTAATGGACGACACCAAAGCACATATCCAGAAAGTTCAGAAGACATCAAAATGGACACTGAAAAAATCTACACCTAGGTGTACAAGACTGCGGAATATTTAAACTACAGAATATTCAAACCACAGGAAAAAATCCTGCAAGAAGCCAGAGAAGAAAATATACAATGGCCAATAAGCATATAAAAAGAGGCTGAACATCATTAGTCATTCAGTTCAGCTCAGTCACTCAATGATGTCCAACTCTTTGTGACCCCATGGACTGCAGCACACCAGGCTTCCCTGTCCATCACCAACTCCCAGAGCTTGCTCAAACTAATGTCCATTGAGTCAGTGATGCCATCCAACCATCTCATCCTCTGTCATCCCATTCTCCTCCCACCTCCAATCTTTGCCAGTATCAGTGTCTTTTCCAATGAGTCAGTTCTTTACATCAGGTGGCCAAAGTATTGGAGTTTCAGCTTCAGCATCAGTCCTTCCAATGAACATTCAGGACTGATTTCCTTTAGGATGGACTGGTTGGATCTCCTTGCAGTCCAAGGGACTCTCAAGAGTCTTCTCCAACACCACAGTTCAAAAGCATCAATTCTTCAGTGCCCAGCTTTCCCTATAGTCCAACTCTCACATCCATACATGACTACTGGAAAAACCATAGCTTTGACGAGACAGACCTTTGTTGGCCAAGTAATGTCTCTGCTTTTTAATATGCTGTCTAGTTTGGTCTACTACTCTGTCCAGCCCCCTTCTGCTCCATCCATCCCACCCTCTCCAGCTAAGAAAGCATTCCAGCCCTTTCTAAGCCTTTTCCCTCCTGGATAAGCCCAGAGGATGGATACCTAGGATGGAGCCAGAACGGCCATCGAGTTAACATCAGGACCACACCATATGTCAGACCTGCACTCGGGCCTCATCCCCGGGGCCCCTGCTCCCTTGTGAGAGGAAGTGCAGGCATCTAGTCAAGGTCACGTGCAGAATCTCACCCAAGGTGTCTGAAGACCAACGCACTGTCTGTCGCCCAGAAATGCTGCCTTGGCTTGCCAGCCAGCAGGGCTTCCCTGAACCCATGCGGGCAGCAAGGGAACCCCTTCCCCTCTGGCAGGGGAGCCAGGTGGGTGGGAGATTTGGGACATCCGGACAGCATGGTGCAGGGTCACCTGCTCCTGTCCTACCCACAGCATCTTGGCCAGATGAAAGTACTTACGGATCCCCGTGTTCAGCTACTTGATCTTGCTCTGGAGAAGGAAATGGCAACCTACTCCAGTATTCTTGCCTGGAAAATCCCATGGACGGAGGAACCTAGTAGGCTATAGTTCATGGGGTCGCAAAGAGTTGGACACAACTGAGTGACTTCACTTTCACATTCTAGGTTGGTCATAACTTTTCTTCCAAGGAGCAAGTGTCTTTTAATCTCATGGCTGCAGTCACCATCTGCAGTGATTTTGGAACCCAGAAAAATAAAGTCTTTTCACTGTTTCCATTGTTTCCCCATCTATTTGCCATGAAGTGATGGGACAGGATGCCATGATCTTAGTTTTCTGAATGTTGAGCTTTAAGCCAATTTTTTCACTCTCCTCTTTCACTTTCATCAAGGGGCTCTTCAGTTCCTCTTCACTTTCTGCCATAAGAGTGATGTCATCTGTGTATCTGAAGTTGTTGATATTTCTCCTGGCAATCTTGATCCCAGCTTGCGCTTCATCCAGCCTGGCATTTCACATGATGTACTCTGCATAGAAGTTAAATAAGTAGGGTGACAATATACAGCCTTGACATACTCCTTTCCCAATTTGGAACCAGTTTATTGTTCCATGTCCTGTTCTAACTGTTGCTTCTTGACCTGCATACAGATTTCTCAGGAGGCAGGTAAGGTGGTCTGGTATTCCCATCTCTTGAAGAATTTTCCACAGTTTATTGTGATCTACACAGTCAAACACTTTGGCATAATCAATGAAGCAGAAGTAGATGTTTTTCTGGAATTCTCTTGCTTTTTCTATGATCCAATGGATGTCTGTACATTAGTCATTAGAATGCTCCTGTACATTAGTCACTAGGGAAGTGCAAATCAAAACCTTTGAGATACCACTTCATACCCACTAAGATGATTACAATACAAAAGATGAACAATAAGTGTGTTGGCAAGGATGCAGATATATTGGAACCAGGATACAGTCCTGGAAGAAAGGTAAAATGGTGACATTGCTATAGAAAAATTTGGCCCTTTTCCTCAAATATTTCCTCAAAATGGTAAACATAGTTTACAATATGCAGTTACCAATATATCATACCAGCAATTCCACTCCTAGGTATATACCCAAGGGAACTGAAAGGGTGTGTCTGCACAAAAACTTGTATGCAGATGTTCACAACAGCATTACTCATAACAGCCAAAAGGGCAAAAAATCCAAATGTCCATCAACTAATCAATGAATAATCAGAATGTGATATATTCATAGGATGGAATATTATTCTGCCATAAAAGAGAATGAAATACTGATGCATGCTGCAACACATATGAACCTCAAAAATAAGCTAAGTGAAAGAAGCCAGACACAAAAGGCTACTTACTATATGATTCCATTTAAATGAAATATCCAAAACAAGCAAATCTCCAGCAACTGAAAGTAATTATTCATTGCCAGGGGTTGAAGGGAGAAGGAAATGGGGAGTAATTGCTGGTAGATATGGGGTTTCTTTTGGAACAAAGAAAACATTCTGGAATTTGATTGTGGTTGATGGATACACAACTCTGTGAATATACTAAAAGCAACTGTGAACTGTACACTTTAAAAGGACGAACTTTATGAAATTGTATCCCAATAAAACTGTTACTTAAATAAAAAATAAAATCAGAGTAAAAACTTTATTTAGAAGTAGTAGCAACTACATAATCAAGGATAAGGATAAGCAGAGATGTTCCAAAAGTACAGTCTTCCTATAGTGACATAAATGGGACCAGCAGAAATTCTACAAATGTTTCTTCAGTGTCACTATGGCAGGAGGCCCATTTATTAATGGTCATCATGAGATCTTAGAATAATTATCTTGAACTAATAAATTTATATAATTAATTTTATCACTTACTGTAGTAACTATTAATGCCATTTACCAACAAGTGAGGAAATATTATATGGCCATATTTCAGCCCATATATATATATACCTATTAAAATTATAAATGTACAAAAAAGTATTTAAAAAAACCAAATTATTAGTTTGAAAATGTTGAAAGACAGAAACCCCCCCAAGATTGTTTATGTTTGACATTTGAGTCATTTTACAGTAGTTACAGAACAAAACACACAAGAAATATCTCATTCTCAAAAGTGGTAGATTCAAAGTAAGGAAAAATTTAGACTACACTGAACTTTGGCTAGGCCAGCCCTGGCAAAAATGACTTCAGTGAAACAGCTGCAAATAAATTAAAACTGAGCTAAACTACACTTCAAATTAGTCAACTGACACTTTGTAATCTTCAAAACTAGTTAAAATCCATACAGCCATGCAAATGGTTGTAAACTTTACACATAATTAAACAAAATTTTGGTAAATTGGCAAAATTGGTGAATTTCAGCAAATTGATCACTCTGTGAACTGAAATTTAGAGAACTGGCTCTCCTTTCTTCCTATCCCAGAGGATAGGAGTCCCTCCTCTTCTCCACATTTAATCCCTCCACCTGTGTTCTAGATTCCATCTGGTTCTGCCTTTCTTGGCTCCTGCTCTGTGGGAGAGAATCAAGAGTCTCCTTTTTTCTTCCCTAGAGTCTCTACCGGAGAAGGCAATGGCACCCCACTCCAGTACTCTTGCCTGGAAAATCCCATGGATGGAGGAGCCTGGTAGGCTACAGTCCATGGGGTCGCTAAGAGTCGGACACGACTGAGCGACTTCACTTTCACTTTTCCCTTTCATGCACTGGAGAAGGAAATGGCAACCCACTCCAGTATTCTTGCCTGGAGAATCCCAGGGACGGCGGAGCCTGATGGGCTGCCGTCTATGGGGTCGCACAGAGTCGGACACGACTGAAGCAACTTAGCAGCAGCAGCAGCAGCAGAGTCTCTACAGGGAATTGAAATCCTTCAGAGCCTGAAAAACATACTTACTCTTGGAAGATCCCAACTCAAGCAGTGCTGGACTCTGGCCATTTTTTAATACTCTTGCTCTCTTTCTCCAGGGCTGGGCTCTACTGAAGAGCGCTAATAATTGTGGCTTTCTCATGAGCATTTGAGCGAGGACTTAGTCTCAGAGCAGTCTACAACTAAGCGCTGATGCTACCCAGTGCCTCCTCCCTCACTAAGAAGGAACAAATGATTAACAGAGTCAGCAAGAATTGATGTCCTCCCATCCTGTCGTTCAGGATCATCGTTTACAAGGCAGGCCTTTGGGGTCGTCTTTCCTTTCCCATGTGGTCTTCCGCACACTCATCTGTCCTTCCTTGCCCCTGGTTAATTTACCCTTTCACTGCTTCCCAGAGTTAGCCCTTTCTGTCTTGGACTCTTCTCCCAATTTTTTCTGTTGTGAAACCCCAAAATTCTCAGCCCCATTATATACCTCTGAGACTCCACTTCCTCTAAGAGAGCTGGCTTTGTTTACGTACATCATTTCTTCACGTTCTTCCACATGTCTATGGAAAGGGAAGTTGTCCCCATTCTCGGAGCTTCCAAAGGCCCAAACACACACAAGCACTTCTCCATACTTCCTCCTAGTCTTTGAGAATCATACCATCTTGTCATTCAAACCTCTACCCTCTTCAGTGTTGTCATGAAATGACCTCTCTTCTTCATCAGAGACTTCAGTGTAGCTGTGCTTGTATCTTTTGATCTCTTGCTAGCATCCTCAACTCTGTGGTCCTTTGAGCCTATAAGGCCAACAGCCGTCATTCCTCTTAACAGTGTCTCCCCTCCTTTAACACTTTCCTCAAAATCCCTAACGTTCTGCCTCCCTTGTGTTCCATTTTTCACAAACACCAACTCCTCTCCAGAGAGAATGGGATCACCAGGTACAATGGCCTGAAATTCCCACGTCAACTCTCCTCCCCTACTGCCATCATAAGCTCATACATGCACTTATCTGCATCCTCACCCATCTTCCCTTTTAGTCTTGAAGGAAGAAGTACCTCTCAAGGTTAAAAACCAGTTCCTTCCAGTAACCATGGTTAATTCCTCACACCTTCCTCTCTCCTTTGCGACCTTTCTCCACTAGCCATTGCCCCTCCATTAGCTTCTTACCTGCGGTGTTAAATGTGATCCTGCTGCTTACTTGCTAGCAACTGTTCCTCAGTCCTTCTTCTCCCACTCCTCTCAGCCTCATGTTACTATCCTTTCTCATTCGTTCCCTGCTGTACTCACTGAGTAGTAGTAGTTCTTCATCCTGCTGTCTCACTAGCATTCCTTCTTTATTCTGGAAGGAATCTTTATATTCTTTCTTATATTCAGCATATACTGTGCTTAGTTGCTCAGTCCTGTCCGATTGTTTGCGACCCCATAGGCTGTTGCACGCCAGGCTCCTCTGTTCATGGGGATTCTCCAGGCAAGAATACTGGATGGGTTCCCCTGCCCTCCTCCAGGAGATCTTTCCAACCCAAGGATCAAACCCAGGTCTCCTGCATTACAGTCAGATTCTTTACCATCTGAGCCACTAGGGAAACCCAAGAATACTGGAGTGGGTAGCCTGTCTCTTCTCCAGGGGATCTTTCCTACCCAAGAATTGAACTGGGGTCTCCTACATTGCAAGTGGATTCTTTTACCAGCTGAGCTACCAAAGAAGCCCATATTCAGCATGAATGAATATTACTTATTCATTTGCCCATCAATGGAAACTTAGGTTGTTTCCACATCTTGGTTTTTGTGAATAATGCTGCAATGAACATGAGGTGCAGATATCTTTTCCAGATAGTAATTTCATTTCCTTTGGATATAGCAGAATTGCTGTATCATATGGTAGTTCTACTTTTAATTTCTTGAGGAACTACCATCATGTTTTCCATGAAGGTTGTACCAGTTTACACAAAGGTTCATTGTTCCTCCATATCTTTGCCAGCATTTTATATGTCTTGTTTTTTGATAACAGCAATCCTAACAGGTTTGAGGCGATATCTCATTGTGGTTTTGATCCACACTTTCCTGGTTAGTGATGTTGAGCATGTTTTCACGTGCCTATTGGTCATCTATTTTTTCTCTGGAAAAGATCTAGATCCTTCGCTTATTTTTAAGTTGGGTTATTTGGGGGTTTTTTGCTCTTGAATTGTATGAGTTCCTTATATATTTTGGATATTAACCCCTTAGCTGATATGTGGTTTGCCAATATTTTCTCCCCTTCCATAGGTTGCTTTCTCATTTTGTTGATGATCTCCTTTGGTGTTCAGAAGATTCTCGGTTTGATGCAGCCCCACCTGTTAATTTTTCCTTTTGCTCCCTTTGCTTTTAGTGTCAAATCCAAAAAAGTCACTGCCAAGAACAATGTCAAGCAGCTTACCCCCAAGGTTAAGGTTCTTCTAAGAATTTTATCGTTCCAGGTCCTAATGTTCAAATCTAGTTCCACTTTGAATTGATTTTTTGAGTATGGTGTCAAATAAGGTTCTGGTTTCATTCTTTTGCCCATAGATATCCAGTTTTCCCAGCACTAATATTAAAGACGCTATCCTTTCCCCATTGAGTATTTTTGGTACCTTTGTTGAAAATTAATTACACGTATAAGTTTACTTCTGGGTTCTCTATTCTGTTCCATTGATCTATATGTCTGCTTTTATGTAGATATCATACTGTTTTGATTACAGCTTTGTAATACAGTTTGAAATCATGAGGTGTGATGCCTCCAGCTTCGTTCTTCCTCTGCTGTCTTTGAATCATTAAGATCATCAGCTACATCTTAATTTCAAAGTCTAATGGAGATCTATGAGACCTCATCTAAGTGTTGTAATTTTTCTCTACTGACAACTCTCATTCTAGAAGCTGTTTCCTTCCTTGGCTTTTATGATAGCACATTGGACGCTACTCTCATGCTCAGTTCTTATCTTGTTGGCCACTTCTTCCCAATCCCCTTCATGGCTCTTCTTTTGTTATCCACCCTTAATGCTGCCCAGGCACTCTTTTCACTATATATTCTCTGCATGTGACCACATCCATTCTTATGGTTCCACTTAACCACTATAGACTGACAGACTGGTGCCTCCAAAATATCTATCCTTGGCTTACCTGAGTTCCAAATTTTATACTCATTGGGATATCTCACATACATCTTAAAGTCATCATGTCCAAAACCAAATTCATTATCATCTCTCTCTCCTCTCAAACATGCTCATCCTTTTCTTCCCAAACATAGTGAGTAACATCACTAATGTACAGACCAGGAAGATAAAGTCATCTTACACTCTTCCTACACCACCACTCCTCACTTCTAGTCAGCCATCAAGAATGTGATCCCTAGGGACTTCGCTAGTGGTCGAGTGGCTAAGACTCCGAGCTCCCAATGCAGGGTGCCTGGGTTTGACCCCTAGTCAGAGAACTACATCCCACATGCTGCAACAAAGATCCTGGGTGCCGCAACTAAGACAGGGTGAAGCCAAATAAGTAAATAAAGATTTTCTCATAGACTTAGAAAACTAATTCATGGTTTCTGGGGGGAAGGAATAGTTAGGGAGTCTGAGATGGTCATGTACACACTACTATATTTAAAATGGATAACCAACAAGGACCTATTGTACAGCACATGGAACTCTGCTCAATGTTATGTGGCAGCTTGGATGGGAGGAGGGTTTGGGGGAGAATGTATACACGTATATGTATAGCTGAATCCCTTCACTGCTCACCTACAACTACCACAACATTGTTAATCAACTATACTGATTTTATGTGTGTATATTTTATATATATGTATAGTTTTATACAAAATAAAAAGTTAAAAAAATTAAAAAAGAATTGTAGTCTCTAAAACTTCTCTCATATCTTACTCTTCTTTTCTAATCCTACTACTAACTTAGTTTAGATCTTCACTACAAGCCAGGCTTTGCCAACAAAGGTCCATCTAGTCAACACTATGGTTTTTCCAGTCATCATGTATGGATGTGATAGTTGGACTATAAAGAAAGCTGAGCGCTGAAGAATTGATGCTTTTGAACTGTGGTGTTGGAGAAGACTCTTGAGAGTCCCTTGGACTGCAAGGAGATCCAACCAGTACATCCTAAAGGAGATCAGTCCTGAATATTCATTGGAAGGAAATGATGAAGCTGAAACTCCAATACTTTGGCCACCTGATGCGAAGAACTGACTCATTTGAAAAGACCTTGATGCTGGGAAAGGTTGAAGGTGAGAGGAGAAGGGGACAACAGAGGATGAGATGGTAGGATGGCATCACCGACCCAATGGACATGAGTTTGAGTAGACTCCAGGAGTTGGTGATGGACAGGGAGGCCTGGCATGCTGTAGTCCATGGGGTCGTAAAGAGTTGGACACAACTGAGCGACTGAACTGAACTGACAAGCTAGGCAATTGAAACTGACTCTTGTCCATTCTCTTTTGATGCTCAGTAGTGCAGCCAAAATGATCTTGATGTCTCATCACCTGATCATTTTTACTTCCTTTATTAAATAAACTTTACAATGGCTCAGAGCCTGTACTATATACATGAAATGTAATATCCTCCATGATTTGGCTCCATTTACCTTTCTTGTTTTCTCCTTTCACACCAGCCCATATGGCTTACACTCCAGCCAAGTCAATGTCCTCAGGAACCACCAACACATCCACCTGTATACCAACCTCCATGGCCAAAGGCTATTTTCTTTCATACCTTGCTGATTTTGAGCATAGTGCTATTTATTCTGCCTGAAACTCCTTTCTCCAACTTCTCCCTCTGCTATGCTTCTACTCATCTTTCAAGATCCAATTCCAGTGTCATCTTTGTGACACTATTTGCTGACATCCCAACCCTGGACTGGATTTAGAATCCCCTCTATGTGGAAAATTCTGAAAGAGATGGGAATACCAGACCACCTGACCCGCCTCTTGAGAAATCTATATGCAGGTCAGGAAGCAACAGTTAAAACTGGACATGGAACAACAGACTGGTTCCAAATAGGGAAAGGAGTACGTCAAGGCTGTATATTGTCACTCTGCTTATTTAACTTATATGCAGAGTACATCATGAGAAGCACTGGGCTGGAGGAAGCACAAGCTGGAATCAAGATTGCCAGGAGAAATATCAACAATCTCAGATACGCAGATGATACCACCCTTATGGCAGAAAGTGAAGAACTGAAGAGCCTCTTGATGAAAGTGAAAGAGGAGAGTGAAAAAGTTGGCTTAAAGTTCAACATTCAGAAAACTAAGATCATGGCATCTGGCCCCATCACTTCATGGCAAATAGATGGGGAAACAATGGAAACAGTGAGAGGCTTTATTTTTCTGGGCTCCAAAATCACGGCAGATGGTGACTGCAGCCATGAAATTAAAAGACGCTTACTCCTTGGAAGAAAAGTTATGACCAACCTAGACAATATATTAAAAAGCAGAGACATTACTTTGCCAACAAAAGTCCATCTAGTCAAAGCTATGGTTTTTCCAGTAGTCATGTATGGATGTGAGAGTTGGACTATAAAGAAAGCTGAGGGCCAAAGAATTGATGCTTTTGAACTGTGGTATTGGAGAAGACTCTTGAGAATTCCTTGGACTGCAAGGAGATCCAACCAGTCCATCCTAAAGGAAATCAATCCTGACTGTTCATTGGAAGGACTGATGCTGAAGCTGAAACTCCAATACTTTGGCCACCTGATGGGAAGAGCTGACTCATTTGAAAAGACCCTGATGCTGGGAAAGATTGAAGGCGAGAGGAGAAGGGGACGACAGAGGATGAGATGGCTGGATGGCATCACCGACTCAATGGACATGAGTTTGAGTAATCTCTGGGAGTTGGTGATGGACAAGGAGGCCTGGCGTGTTGCAGTCCATGGAGTAGCAAAGAATCGGACATGACTGAGCAACTGAAGTGAACTGAACTATGCCCGCAATCCCATGCTTTCCTCTATTATTATATTACCCAGTGCCAGTGTACAGATCTGTCTTCACAGCTTCTGAATGCTCCTTAGTCATATCCTAACAATGTATCCTAAGCAAAAAGCTGGCACATAGTGGCCATTAATATGTATCTTCAATAAAGAGAGGTAATAAAATTTAGGTTCTCTTATTTGAAAAACTCTCTGGCCCCCTAAAACACCTGTCCCTTGCCCCTGCAATAGTTCTCTCTCCTCCCTGTAGTCTAGCCTTTTTAAAGAACAGGCTGGACTGCATGTCTTCAGTTGCTCATCCCTTACCCAACTCCTTTACTGAGTGCTGACTAGTTTCCACCTCTACCACTCCCCCTACCCTGTTGTCCCCAAGGTCACCAATGCTCTCCCTCTGGCCAAATCCAATGGATACTTTTCAGTCCTTGCCTCCCTGGCCTCCTCTGTGTCATTCAACCCTGATCAACACTCCTTGCCTCATGACTTCTTTCATAGCCTTTCACTTGGCTTCATTGGCACTGCATCTTCCCTTTCTTCTCCCTCTCTGGCTACTTCTTCTCACTCTCCTTTGAAGACTCTGATTCTTCTCCTCAACCTTTAAGGGCTAGAACTTCTTAGAGTCTGTCTCAGGCCCCCTTCTCTTTCCAATGTACATTCTGTCCCTGGGAAATCTCATTCACTCCTTTAGCTTCATTTACCATTTATCACATTTCCCCTAAAAGTCAACCCAAACCTAAGATAATTTCTCATTTTCCCAGTGAGAAAACCCAGAAAGCTTTTTGACGTAACTGAAAACACATACCTTCAAGAATAAGGCTGAAAAACCAAAATTCTACTTCTGTCAGTTAATGGACTTTATTATACATATATTTAAATTCATATATCATCACAAAGGGCTTCCCAGGTGATGTTAATGGTACAGAATACTGCCAATGCAGGAGACACAAGAGGTGCAGGTTCAATCCCTAGGTAATGAAGATCTCCTGGAGCAAGAAATGGCACCCCACTCCACTATTCTTGACTGGAAAATTGCATGGGCAGAGGAGCCTAGCAGGCTACAGCCCATGGGTTCGCAAAGAGTCAGACACAGCTGAGCAACTTAGCACAGCACAGGATCATCATGAAATATAAATATTTATAAATAATATGTTGATTTATAGATACGGCTTTCTTTTCATATTCATAATTCAATAAACAATTTAATGCATCTTTTAACATGAATTATCCAAAGCAGTATCTTCCTCATTATTAGGGTCACTTTTTCAGCCATCTTATCTATTTTCCAAAACAGATGACCTTCTCTTCAGTCTAAGTGCATAATTTGGGTGAGGACACAGCACAATTTGAATCCACATGTAATGCAGTCATTGGAAACTTTATCCCCAGTTACAGGTCCCATTTGCATCACGCTAAGACAGTTAGTGTTTGGCTTGCATCCTGCAAGAGTATATTCATGACCTCTAAAAATCACTTAATTTTTTTGCCTTTTAAAAATAACTTTAGATTTTTTTTACTGAGTTATAATATTCATATAGAAAATGGTCTAAGCCATAAGTGTTTGGCTTAATGAATAGTCGCAGAGTAAAACATCCATATAGCATCACTCAGGCCAAGAAAGAGAACATTTCCAGCATCCTAGAACCCCTCCCAAATACTACAGTATTGCTTTTTAAAGCACTGTTTATAAAACATCCTTAGAAACATCCAACACATGCAGTTGTGAGGCTGTATTACCAGGAATAGTTATCAAAGCTGGGACTATCGATTCTGTGGCAAGTGACCTAACAGGCGACCATTACTGAGGACATTTCAGGTTAATGGGTCTTGCCCGAACAGTAAAAATAGATAGTGTTTATGGACCACTTACTATGTGCCAAGTATATTTACATATATTAAATAATTTAACCCTAAGTCCTGCTTTGTGGATGAGAAAACTGAGTCAAAGACAGGTTAAGTGAATTGTTAAAAGCCACACAGCTTGTAAATGGCAGGGTCTGGACCCCAAGTCAGGCAGTCTGGCTCCAGAGTCCACAAGCTTAGTCACCATACCATACTGCCCTATCCAGTGGTTTGTTGTTCAAAATAAAGTAAATGAGAGCAAACCCTGTAATATGAGAGACTTTGTAAGGACTCAAATATAAGGTTACTCCCTCTTTCCTTTGGTATGATTTTGGAAAAACAAAACAGCAAAAACCTCACCCTATATTCAAGCTTATATGGTATTTGCAGATGATTCCCAAATATTTATGTCCATCCCAGACCGCTCTTCTAAGCTGCAGACCTACCTAGCCAACAGGCACTTCAAAGTCAGCAGCCCAAATCAAAAGTCATCATCTTCCTAAATCAGCCTTCTGTAAGCTATAGTCCTCCTCCTTTTGTCCAACGCAGTGAATATCACCACCAAACCCACCTGCCTAAGCCAGAAACCTGGATGCTATCAAGGATTCCAGCATCTCCTTCACTCCTCTTGAAAACAATCACACTCCTTTCTGTTTTAATTGAAACCTCTCTCTCCCCAGAAGTTCCTGATTTCTTTGCACCATTTGCACAAGTCTCAAGTTCAGAATACCTTTAGACTCACAGCCTACACTCAGTCATAAGGAAAGACAGAGAAGAGGGATCAAAACTCTTCTAGTTCTTTAACACTGTCCACCTCCATTTGATAGACTTATTTTCATTTTCTCTCCCAGCTGGCCCCTCAAGACCCTTCCCACCTCCCTGCCCAGTTTCCATCTCGCTTTCCTTTTCTGAGAAGTATATACCCTGAGTAAGAACACCCACCCTAAATCTCCTCCTTCCAGTCCCTTCCATCTGGAGCCTCAACTTTGGGATAAAAGAGGAAGCAAGAAAGGGAAAAGTGGGCGACGAAAAAAGGAAAAGGAATAAAGAGCATGGAACAAACAGAAGTAATCAGGAGAGAATGGAGAGATTCACGTGGAAGAAGAGGATGGGGAAAGAGAGATGACAGGGGAAATTGGGAGGTAAGGGGATGTGGGGAGGAAACACGGAGAAAGGGACAAGGAGAAGGGGTTGGGGAAAAAGAGGTGGGGAGACGGGAAAGGAGAAGGGCAGGCAAAGGACATGGGGAGAACTGGTGCGGAGAAGAGGTGAGGAGAGAGGATCCAGGAGAAGGGATGGAAGATAAGGGGCTGGAGAGGAAAGAACGGGGAGATGGGACGAGAAGAAGACGATGGAAGAAGGGAGAGGAGAACGGGGAGAAAAGGGTTCGGAGGGGAGAATAAACAGTGAGGGAGAAAGAGGGGACGGTGGGGGAATAGGGAGCGGGAAAGAAGATGGAAGAGCCGGACGGAAGGAGAAGGGGACGCGGAGAGGGGATGCGGAGAACGGGACGGGAAAACGGGATGGGGCGCTTGGACCGGGAGAAGGGAAGGGACCGGGGACGCGGGGACGGCGCGGCGCTGGGGCCGGATCCGGCCGGGGATGGGGCCGGGAAGTCGAGGGGCGGAGGGAGGACGGGCTTGGGGGGGCCGCGGCGCGGAGCGAGGGTGGGGGCGGAGGCGGGGGCTCGCGGGCGGAGGGGCGGGGGTTCGGGTTACCGCGCGGAGGGCGGGGGAGGGGAGGGGAGGGGAGGGGGCGCGGGACCGCGGCGGCGAATCTCGCATCCTCCGCGGGGCGGCTGTGGAGGAGGCGGCGCCCCGGCGGCGGCGGCGGACGGACCGACCGATCGACGGGCGGGGGCGCGCGGACCGACGGCCGATCGCCCGGAGCTGCTCGCGGACTGACAGACAGCGGCGGCGGACGATGCGCAGCCCCAGGCCCCGCGCGGGCGGGCGCTGCCCGGGGGGCTGACCGCGCCGGACGGCGCCCCAGGACCGGGCGAGGGAGCCCGCGCCGCGCGGAGGTCAGTGCCCGCGGCTGCCCGGCCCGTCCGGCCGCGCCCGCCGGCCCGCCGGCCTCTCCCGGGCGGCGGTGGCGGCGACGGAGCCGGGGGCTTTGTTCTGAGCCGGAGACAATGGGGGAGGGGGGGCCTGGGCCTGCGGGACGAGGGCTAGCGTGAACGTGAACGTGAACGTGGGGGCAGGGCGGGGGGTCTTTGTGCTGCGTGTGTCATCGCGTCGGGTGTGTGGCGGCGTGAGTGTGCCGGGGGTGTGGGCAGGGTGTGTGTGTGCTCCTTCGAGTGTGAGTGTGAGCTCGAGTGCATCGCCTAGTGTGAGTCAGTGCGTGTCACTGGGAAGTTGTGTGTCTGCGTGTGTGTGTCTGGCCGTGTGTACGTGCGTGTCACTACGATGGGGTGTGGGTCAGAGTGAGTGTGTGTCTGGTGAGCCAGTCCTTGTGAGGGAGTGTGTGTGTGTGTGGTGTGTGTGTGTGTGTGTTGCCCGCCTCTGTGGGAGCCATGTGTCAGAATGTGGAGGATGGGTGTGTGACAGACAAACTGAGACAAAGAAACTGAGGGGGGAGAAGGAAAGAGAAACAGAGAAGAGACAGGCCAAGCCCAGGCTAGAGGCCTGTCACCCAGACTGTGTTGAGTTTGTGTCCAGGATGCCTAGATCAGAATCCAGCACAGGGGACAGAGGGAGGTCACCACCAGCCTCGGCCCACGTGGAGGGGGTGGGGAAGGGGAGGTCCAGAAGCACAATGAACTCAGTGTGGCGTGGGCTGGGCCCACAGCCATGGGGTCATAGGCCAGAAAAATATTGTTGCTAATGTCAACTCCTCAAATACCCACAGGGGACACAGTCACAGGCAGCACACATCCACAAGAGATGCCTTCACAGCCATCACACGCCCCCCGAAAGCACTGTCAGAGCCAACACACGTTTACAGAAGGTGCTCTCAGAACAGCGCACACCCACAGCAGAAATGGTGCAGCCAACACATTCCCACAGGACCTCTGTCAAAGCCAGCACACAGCGTGGGAGACACAGTTGCTGCCAGCACCTTTCCTGAGACACTGCTGGAGCAACACACATCCACTGGGAACCTGTCACAGCCCACCAACATCTAGGGCTGTCTGTACATAGCAGGTGTCTCAGAGACCTGACACTAACGGGATGCTGTGTTGCAGTCACTCTTACTTACCAACACCTTTTTGTACATCCCATAAGAAACACTTTTAGATGTCATGCACACGCCACAGACGGAGCAGTCCCAACTGCTGAATAAATTCCCATTAACTTACGATGCTCACACCGAGGCTTCTTCTCACGCATAGACCTCCCAGGGTTACCCTCTGGTTCCTTGGAAACTTGGGGACTTAGATCAGTTTTTCCCTCACCCTGTATCCTGCCATGGTTCTCAGTGTCCCTCCAAGTGCAGCCTCACAGTTTCTTGAGTTCTTCAGCTCCTATTACTGTCTCTTCTCCCAGGACCATTCAGTGCAACTGGTCTGTCTCTGAAATTCGTCACCTACATTCTACTCTGCCCACAGCCTCCTGAGTCCTTTGAGCTCCCTGATGCCCTCACTCCCATTCCACTTACCCTTCAACCTCACAGTGATCCCTTGCCCTTAACCTTTTTGCTTTCTCCTAATCTTCTCCTTTCTGGCTTTTTACTCTCCTTCCAGTTTATATGTCCAAGACCATCACTTCACCCACTCTTTGACCACTCTGTTCCGTTGTTATTGTCTTTAGACCACCCATCCCACAAAGTCTCAACCCAGCTGGAATGATTTCCCAACCACACCAAGTGATGCTTCTATAAATTCATGCTTCTATAAATTGCACCCTCAACTTGGCCCTCCATAAATAAACAAATAGATGAAATATTTTCTAGTGTTTTACATCCCTTAACCTTACATCCCTCATTGTTTTCAACAGATTAATTAGTCAACCCACTGGATCATTTATTCTGTGAACACCTATTAAGCACCTACTCTGTGCCAAGCAGTGTGATAGGTGCTAGCATTACAAGGGTGAACAAAATAGACATGGTCCTTGCCCTTATGGAGCTTACAGGCCATGGGGTGAGCACTGTGACATGGCAGCACATAGCCGGCCAACCTGAGCCCTTGAAGGGGAACTAGAAGAGGTTTTTGGAAGGAAGCGACATTGAAGCTTATGCTTGATAGATAAGTAGGAGGCTACCAAGCAAAGGAGAGGCGGCGGTGAGGTGGAGTGTGTGGAGAGTATGCCAAACCAAAGGAGCAGCACTGGAAAACCCACATTAAGAAAGGATCGTATGTCTGAGGGGGAAAGCAATCCAATGAGCCTGGCACTGAGAGCACGATGTGAGGGTGGGTCAGAGAGTTGGGGAGAGGTGAGGAAGGATTAGTTAGGTCGTGCACTTCTTATAGGTCACACGAGTGCTTATCGAACTCAGGAATAATTGAAAGTCACCGAATCATTTGAAGCTGTGATGTGATATGGTCAGATCTGTCTTACAGAGACCACTTTGACAGCATTGTGGAGACTAGAGGGAGGCATCTGAAAGGAAGGAGATAGTTGGCTGTTGTAGGAACCCAGGAGGGGATAATGCTGGTCTGAACTGGAAGAAGGGCAGTAGAGGTTGAAGTAGTAGGTAGCTTCAAGAATTCTTTAAGCAGTGGAGTCAGAAGGACTCAGTGACAGAATGGACACAGAGGCTGAAGGAGAGGGAGGAAGGAAGGAAGAGTAGACGTGACAGACAGACCTGGTCTGTCGGCCACTCAGAAAGTTGAGGCCATCCAGTTTGAATTCCCTCGGCTGTTGCAGATCCCATCCACTTTGGCCTCAGGGGAGACCTCACTCGACGAATTACTCTTGAGTCTTATCCATGTGTCTAGATTCTCCCTGTGCACCCATTCCTCCTGTGAGCACATAAAGAGCCTCCAGGCTCTCCTACTTTCCTGCACCCTGAAATACCTGACTAGCTAAGATGCTCTCTCGCTTTGCTTCACTGCCGTGTTTTGTGAAAAACTCTTCTGCACTGAACTGTTCCCACCTCCTGACCTCCCATTTATTCCTGCCCCATCTATGTAACTTCTCTCCCTAAGAGAACATGACTTCTCATTTGCGAAATTTAGGGGCTTTTTTCGAAAGTCCTCAGCTGCTTGACCTCTTGGCAAGGTCGAACATTGTTGACTGTTATTTCCTCTTTGAATCATTCATGTCTTATGCCTTTTGAACCACTATTTTATTCTGTCAACATTTGATGAGCTCTCATGTCCCAACCACACTGCTAGGCAGTGAGAATATGATGATAGAAGACACTGTTCCTACCCTCGGCAAAGGAGACAGGCAAATAAGCAGATGATGATACAGTAGGGTGGCATCTGTGCATCCCTCTCTCAAAACACCTCCTGACTGTTCCTTCTCTGTCTACTTTGGGGACTCCTTTGGGTGGCACCTAGGGCTTCCCAGGTGGCGCTAGTGGTAAAGAACCCGCCTGCCAATATAGAAGACGCAGAAGATACGGGTTTGATCCGAGTCAGGAAGATCCCCTGGAGGAGAAAATGGCAAACCGCTTCAGTATTCTTGCCTGGAAGATCCCATGGACGGAGGAGCCTGGCAGGCTACAGTCCATGGGGTAACAAAGAGTTAGACATGACTGAGCGACTGAGCACGCATGCACTCTATGTGTGATTGGGGGACCCCTAAGTGTTACGATTTATTAGAGTTCTGACTTGGACCTTCTTATCATCTCACTGTATACACCCCTCTGGGTGATCCATCTCATTCATTTCCAGGGCTTTAATTATCATCTGAATAAGCTGATGACTCCCAAATAACTATTTCTTCCAGATCTCTCTTCAGACCCCCAGGCCTGCAGACTTGCTTCCTTTTGGATTTTTACTATTGAGCCCATACTATGGAGTCCCCTAACATGTCCCAGACCTGATCTCATCATTCCTTCCTCCCTAAAACCAACATCTCCACTCAGTTAACAAGCTACAAAGCCAGAAATTAACTGTAGCCACTCCCTTCTCTACATGTCCTATAACCTAGAAACACTGAGACGTGTTGGTGCTCCTTCCTTCCCAGCTTTCTCTGATGTGTCATCCCCCTTTATCCATGGGCTCAGCTACTGCCTTCATCTCACCATCTTTTCACATGCATTATGGCAAGAGCCTCCTAGCTTGTCGCCCTAGACGTCTCCTCCTCCCTCTTCCAATCCAATCTTTTCCCTAAAATGCAAACCCAGACATAGCATTCCCTGCTTAGCGTTCTTTAGTATCCTTACACTATCTTGGGTGAGATTTCCACTTTAAGGAGGCTTCAGAGACCTGTCATGATCTGACTCCCCCCAGCCTCCCCCCAGCCTCCCAGCCTCATAGCCTGTCCCGTTTCCATAGTTCCCTCACATTGCAAGTCCCAGCCATACTGAATTCCTTGTCGTTCTCCAAAGACACTGCATTCTTCCATGCTTCTGGCCCTGTAGACATACTGCTCTCTGCCTGAAAAGCCCTTTACTCCCTTTGTCTCCTGGCTGACCCCTTCCCATCCTCAGCTCTTTTCTCAAACTCTCCCTCTCCTGACCACCAGACCAGCTTGGAATCCTCTTGTCTCACTGTTGTCACTGCCTCTTTACTTTTTCTCCCTCTGCCTGGGCTGGGACGTCCTTAATGGCAAGGTTGCATGTTATTCATCTTCACATCCCCCAGCTTCCTCTATAGACGCTTGGCAATGAACAAATGAATGAATGAGGCACCTCATAGCGCCTCCCTCACTCTCATTCACTCTTCAGAAGACTGACTCCTGGTCTCAGCTGCCCACACAATAGAGACATTTCCACACATGCCCGCTTACCCAGTAGAGATGTTTCCAGTCCCCTCCCCGACAAGTTGTCCTTCTTCCCCCTACGCTCTTCTCTTCTCTCTCTTTCACCTGGGCTTCTCTTTTCCTGGATCCTCTTTCTCTCCCTCGATCTGTACTTTATGTCTCTTTCATTCAGCTGCCAAATATTTAATAAACACCAGAAATTTGCAGATCCAAATCTATTGGACCACGTGGTTGTTGGGCTTCTTGGAGGGAGTGGAAGCCGAGGAAGCTGTGACTTGCTATCAGGCCACAGGACTGCGGTGCTGCTCCATCTGTTCTACTCCACCAGGCCCCCTTCCTAGGAGGTGTCACAGGCTGCTCCTTCTGCCGACAGCCTCCTCACACATACCACTCTGTGCCCTCCTATTCCTGGCGCCCAGGCCCTTCCCCGTATCAGGTTCCCAGATGCTTGTGCCCTCATCCTCTTTTTTTCTGCCTTTCAGTAGTAACAGAAGTTAGATCAGACTTTCTGATGCCCTGGCACCTGCAAGCAAAAGCCCCTCTGATGGGTTCAAGCTATTGGATCCCATCACCTTCCTGGTTTCCTGCTGCCTGCCCCTCCCTTCAGCTCCAGTGGCTATGTTTCCAGGTAATCCTCTTCCTTCTGGGCATTTCAGCCTCTGCCACTTAGGAGGGCCTTCTCAGTTCCTCTGTCCCCCGGTGAGAGGGCATCTCTTCCTAGCAGTCCACCTAGAACCCCCAGGCCTGTTGTTTATGTTTTTCTATCTGCTGCTCAATGGAGGGAGCTATTTCTTCTCAGGGCCTGGAACACACTCTCATATGCTTGGTGAGGAAGGAGGAAAGGGAGGAAAGGAAGGAGGGCTCGTACCTCACACCTTCCAGTCACACTATTTAGCACCTGGGTCACCTTAGCTTCTCTGAGCTTCCCTTTCCACAGTTGAATATGGAGGTAACAGTAAAGTTGTTTTGAGGACTGAGAAAGAAGACGGCTATTAAATGTTCAGCTCTTAATTTAGTTCGTTTTACTTCCACAGTCTCAGTCCCTCTACTACTCTTCTTCTTTGCAACATCTCATTTCCCCAAACTCGTTCTTCCCCCAAATCTCCAACTTCTCTGCCTTCTCACCGGCCTCCTGTGTAGCCTGGACTCTACTTACGGGAGTTAGACCTTAAGACCAGGCTCTTGCTGCTCATCCCATCACCCCTAGATCCCTCACCCTGCCCTGCCCATTCCTGCCCAATCCTCCCAACCTGTGAACACCTTGAAGGCAGGGATGTGATCTGTCCAGGTCGCTGCTATGTCTCTACTGCTTAGTATGGTGTTTGGCACATTGTAGGTCTTCAATAGATACTAATTGAATAAATGTATCAATGAATTATTGCACATGCGTGCCCTGGACCCATCCCTCCTATTTTTCCCTTTGCCTTCTAGAAACCTCCAAACCTCCTCTGGTCACTTCCCCTCTCACCACCTGACCTCACGCCCACCTGACCCTCAACCTGGACTTGTAACTGCCTTGTCACTGATCACCTCTGATCCACCTTATGTGCACACTGGAATTATTCTCCTACCCAGAGTTCTCCTCAGGCACCTTCCCTGTTTGGTTGCCTGGCCACTTCCATGACCCTTTATCAGGCTGCTCCAGGTCCTCCAGCAGAGAAGCGGTATTGTAGATGAGAAAGCACTAACTGTGGAGTCTGTCGGAGCTGTGTTCCAGATGTTTCTCTGCTACCTGCTCCGAGCTTTTGTCTCCTCACCTGTATAATAACACTTATCCCATGGTTATTGTGAGTGTCTGGCACACAATAGCAGGTGACATTCATTGAGCCTTCACTGTGTGCCAGCCACCATGCTAAGTTTTTCGCAGCATTCTTTCATTTAACCCCCCTATCAACTATATAAAGCAGGCACTTTGATTCCCATTTTACAAAAAGAAAACTCAGGCCTAGAAAGATTAAAAAATTTTCCCAGGATTACACCATAAGCAGCAGAGTCTGAATTTGACTCAGCAGAGCCCATCTTCCTAACCACCGTAGTAATAGCTCGTGCTTGTGCACTTATAAAATGCCTACTCTATGCCACACACTATTCTAACTGCAAATACACTGTAGTGTTATTATTGTTCCTATTTTATAAACGAGCAAATGGAAGCACTGAACATTTAATGGCTCACCAAAGGTTACATAACTAGCAAGTGAGAAGCTGGAGAGAAATCCCAGAGTTGGTTTGGCCCAAGTCCAGTCTTCAGCACTGTCCTGTCCTTCCTCCCCATGACACATTTCCTCTCTTTTCTAGGTGTTCAGTAAGCACATGTTGATGGATGAATCTATGCTGACATCTTGTCTATGGCTAGTTCATTCATTCCCTGTAGTTTCCCATTCCAGGAGGCTTGCTCCCTTAGGAGTCTCCTGAAGTGATTCTGCCCAAGATCACTATGACCTTATTATTGCTAAAACCAATGGTCACTTCTCAGTCTTCGTCTCACTTGGCCTCTCAGCAGCATTGGACACTACTGACCCCTCCATCCTTGTTGAAATGCTCTCTCCTTAACTTCTGAGATATGGCCTCCTCTCTCTTCTCCAGGAAGAATCAAGCTCTCCTTGGCTGCCCCTTGAATGTACTCTTCCCCAGGGTTCTGTCCTAGTCTCTCTTTTCTCTCCACACATCCGAGCTGATGGGTCTCCGCACTCATGGCTGTCAGTTACTCCTTGGTTGGTCCAAATCCATATCTCCAAACAGACCTCTCTCCTCAGCTCCAGACCTGCAAACCTAACCGTGTGAGGGACATCCCCATGAGAAGACCCCAACAGGCACCCCCAAAATGGCTCTCCTCTGTGGTATCCTAATGGCCCCACATTAGTAATCAGACCAGCACTAACTGGAGTCAGTCTAGAACCTTTCTGTTCCTTCACCCTTCCTGAAGGGTCGGTGGCTAAGTCTTGTCAACCTCACCTCCTCACAGTTTCCTTCTCTGTGTCTACTCTGTCCCACTGGTACTGACCTGAGCTACAAAAACCTTGTCCATGGTGTCCCTCCTCCGTGGGTTCTCTTCTGCAGGTTTCCGTTGTCTTGCTAGGTCTCTCCCCTCAGCTCCCCTGTAATTTCTGCCTCCCTCCATCTTTCCCTTCTCTGTGAATCTCAGGCAGCGTGGAGTGCATAGTCCTGGGATCAGATCAAGGCTATGTCAGGAGGAGGACAAAAATAATCACTTTAGGTTTTGGTAAGCTAAGTCTAGCGGAGAAGGAAATGGCAACCCACTCCAGTATTCTTGCCTGGAGAATCCCAGGGATGGAGGAGCCTGGTGGGCTGCTGTCTATGTGGTTGCACAGTCGGACACGACTGAAGCGACTTAGCAGCAGCAGCAGCAGCAAGCTAAGTCTAGATGCTAAAACTTTAAAGATAACCACAAGAAATAGAGAAATAAAGTGGATAACTTTAAAGCCAGTGAAGTGATAAAGACATACTAGAAATGATAAAAACCTAATTCTGAAGATTAACTTTTCAGGGAGAGGGAGAAGCCATGCAACTGGAGTGGGTACAATCCGCAATTAGATTAGTAATCGTTAAATAAATAAATGTTTTATTAAAAAAAAAAAAAGGCTGTGTTAACTCAGGACAGTTAACTCAGCCCCAGTTTCCTCACTGAAAGGTGGGACACTTCCCTGACCCGGGCTGTTAGGATGATTAAGATGATTAAATAAGGCACCATCTATGAATTGCCAGCACACTAACAGCTCAGAAAAGAAATTTTCCTTCTGCCTTCTCTGCTCGCATCTGTCCCAGCCTCTCCCTGAGGTGCCTAATGGGAACCAGTCCCCGGGAGGGACAGAGCCAGGCCCGGGCACTGCCCAGCTGCCCATCCATGAGGTTGTCCAGGGGACATCCAGGGAAGCCAGCTTGTCAGCCTTCTCCTCTTCCTCCTGTCCTCACTCCTCCTTTCCTCTTTTCTGCTCCCCACACCCGCTCCCCAGCCCTAGCTCCTTCCTTTATTTATGCTCCCCCCTCACTCCAGCCCAGCTGTTCCCATCTCTGACTTACCTCCCCTTTCTGTGTGAACTCCACTCACTCTTTCCCTTGCTGACACACACTCACTCTCTCCCACACACTCACTCTCCCCCAGTCTTGCTCCCAGTCATCCCCTGTGAGAACTCTCGCCTCTCTTCCTTTCTCCTTTATGCCTGGCCCTGTACCTCCACCTCCCTTTGCTCACCAAGGCTACCCTCTTCTTCCTCCACTTCTGGCCAATCTGCCTTTTGCAGCCCCCTCCTCACCCTGTTGTCTTTCTGGTCCCTGCCCCTTCCTGGCCCTGGGACAGGAAGTTGAGGGAGGAGGCCTGCGAGGTGCCAGTTCCCCCAGCCTGCTTCCCCTCTGCACCTCGGGCCACTCCTCTGCTTCCTCCTGGAGCACCCTTCCCTTATGGTCCCCCTGTGACTCCCCCACAGCCCACCTCTTTCCTCTCCCATGTTCCCCCTGCTCCCAGGTCCTATAGACACACAGGCTGTGTGTGTGTTGGTGGCGGGGGGGGGGTTGTGGATTGACATCACATTGCAGGCCCCAATGAACAGTCTCGCCCCTCCCCCTCCTAATGAGAACCAGCTGTGGTTCCAGAGGCCCAGATGTGGGGCTAGAGGGAGAGAGCAGGATGGAGCCAGAGGACAGAGTAACAGGCCCGGGACGGGGCGAGGGCATGTAGCGAGGAGATCTGGGCGGGGGAAGCAGTGTGACCAGTCTAGGAGGAAAAAGAAGACAGATCTGGGTAGGAGGCAGGAAAAACTGGGAAAACAGACAAGATGGATGGTTTAGACCAGATCTGGGGGAAGGGGTGGGACAGACCTGGAGGGGGAAAGAGACAGGAACAGGGAGGAGGAGCAAGTCTTGGGGAAGAAGCAGTGAGAAACCCTGGACAGATGGGGAGATGGTGCTGAGAAGAGAGTTGGAGAAAGGATGAGACAGTCTCGGGAGAGAGTCTGGAGTTCGAGTTTGGAGCTGGAAGCCCTGGAGCAGGAAGTGATGAGGCACAGTCCAGACAGGCCCCAGGGACCTCAGGGTCACAGCTGCAGCCGCAGAGCTGACCACGAGTGCCCCGGCAGCGTGTGTGAGAGCGTGCCGGCGTGTGGGTGGGTCTGCCATCGGGAGTCTGCGCAGGGGTGAATGTGGTCTGTCTGTGTCCATGAGAGGAAGGGTGTGTGTGAGTGTGTGTGTATGTGTGTGTGTGTGCACGCACGTGTGCTTGTCTACGTGAGGCCTGTAGGAAAGTGTCTTTCTGTGTGTATGGGTCTGTATGGACAAAAGCATGCCTGTGTGTGTCTGTACATGTGCCTGCATGTGTGGAGAGTGGAGGAAGTTTCCAGGTGAATGAACACATGTGTGTGAGTGATAACCTGCTTCTCTGTATGTGTGAAGAAGGGCATCTCTGTATATGTAAGAGTAGCCTCTGTCTATGTGCATGTGAGTGTGTATGGAGTGTGCCGGAATGCCCGTACTCGAGTCTGAGCATCTGTGTGCCTGGCTATGTATGGGCCTGTGACTTCATGAGGAGGCACTTTTATGCATCCACTGTGAGGGTGTATGTGGGAGTTTGCATTGGACAGGGACCCAGGATGGGCACCAGGAGGGCACCAGGATCTGCACGACTTGGGAGAAGGGACATCTGCTTGGGCCTGGATCCCTCCTCCTCAAGGCTGATCACTCACCTGAGTGTTAGCTCACACCATTCATTCATCTTTTCATTCAGAAAACGTGCTGATCATGTGCCATGCCCTGTGCTACACAAAATGGTGATTAAAATACAGTCCTGGCCCTCAAACATCTGACATTCTGTCTCTGGGTACAGAGAACCCTAATAGAGAATGTAAGAAGTACACTGACCTCACTGTCCATTATCTTCTCTGCCCACCCTGCTTTCTCTGCACTGACTGATTAAATGAATAGGACCCGTTCCTAACTCTTGACCCTTACCCCAGTCTCTAGGCCTAGATCCCCGACTCTTATCGCTGCACCACCTCTGTACACTGAGCCTCTCCCCTCTCTGGTCAGGCCTATGTTCACTCTGCCCTTCTTGTTCTGAATTCCTCTGATCTGTTATTCCATGTGGCAGCTTCTTAGGCTTTGCAGACTTGAGCTCAGGGAAGAGGGGTCTTAGTGGACCCTACAACTCTGAAGCCAGGATGAGGAGCCTCATCAGGGATGGTGCTGGGAACCCAGGCAAGAGCACCTACAAAGTGCCCAACTCTGGGCTCTCATTTCCATCACCTGTGATTTTCACAAAACTACAGATAGTAGGCATTACCATGGCCATTATATGGATTAGGAAAATAACATTCAGACTGGACTCAAATTTCAGGGTCCCAGCTCCTTTCATTGCCTCACACAAATGGGAGAGATGGGGTTGGAAGTGTAAGCAGAAGGTCAGAAGTTCTTATCCCTGGGGAGGACAGGAAGTCCTGGAGCAGAGCAAATCTAGAAAGACCAAAGGACACACTTCAGTAGCCACTTCTGTGGCCACACTTCTGACCATAGTGCCTCAGAGGCACAGGCTCACGTGTGTCTGTGTGTGACAGAGTTGGCATGTCCAGGAACATTTCCCCTTCTGTCAGTAGGTGATGGTGGTAGTGTGCAGTTATGAGATTCTGGCCATTCATTTTGCACTGATTGCCTGCTCTCACGATACCTCTACCAAATGCTGGAGAACCTGAGACTAAGACCCTCAAGCTGCTGCCCTTAGGGATCTTCTGATTCAGTGTGGAAGAAGAGGAGAATTTGGCAGACACAAGAGCAAAACAGGGCTGCTATACAGTTTGTTGTCAGTGTGCATCCAAAGCAGTGAGAGCCCAGTAGAGTACATAGTAGGCACTGCAGGGAGGTAAAGAGATATCATAGAAACATCCACAGAAGACAGCATCTTGAAGTTCGAGCAGGAGATGGCCAGTTGGACAGGACCTTTAAAGGATATCTCAGGAAGAGAGCGTAGTACACACAAGGCAAGAAGTTGCAAGGGGAACAGGTGAGGGGTTTAGTGTAGGAACACAGGGTGTGGTGGGGCAAAGTGAATGTGAGGCATAGTGGAGAGATGGCAGGGCTCAGGTCAGGAAGATATATTAAGGGGGTTGGGCTTTGCCTTGTGAATAGATGGTCTACACCTAGTGTCCATGAACCCTTAAAACTGCAGGCACAGTTTGGGTGTATGCATCTGCTTTTTTTTTGTCCAGAGTGGGCAGCAGTTTTCTGCCATCAGTAACAGTGAACCAGTGGAAACCTTTTGTCAGGGGTGGTTTGGTGAGAGTTGTGAGGATAGCTCCAGTCAGGAGGACGTGGATTAATGGGTCCAATCCAGGAGGCACAGGGAGGATAAAGGACTGTGGAAGGAATCGAAAGGAGGGATGACAGTGCTTGGACCTGGACAGCAGCAGTGTGAAAACAGGAAAGGGCAGGCTTGAGACGTGTCTCACTGAGACAGTCAGGTTTTGACTGAAGAAGAGCAAGGAAAGCAAGGAGAGTTTCTGAGTGGTGATGCTGTTCACAGGAAAGGGAAGGGAGGAAGAAAATCAGCTTGAGGTGAAGGTTAGGAATACTTTGTAAGAGAGTCTGTTTTCTGGGGGGATATGTGTCTCCAGCACTCTCCAGAGCTGGAGATTGCAAAGTCATCACCAAATAGACATCAAATGATCAACGCTGAAGCTGAAGCTCCAATTCTTTGGCCATTTGATGCAAAGAGCCAACTCATTGGAAAAGACCCTGATGCTGGGAAAGATTGAGGGCAGGAGGATAAGATGGTTAGATAGCATCACCAACTCAATGGACATGAGTTTGAGCAAACTCCAGGAGATAGTGAAGGACAAGGAAGCCTGGAGTGCTGCAGTCCATGGGGTCACAATGAGTCAGACACAACTGAGCAACTGAACAACAAAGAAGACAAAATGACTGATAACATTTTTAATTGAAGGCATGGGAGGGGATAAGACCACCGAGGCAGTGTGAAAAGTGGGAAAACGTGCGGCCCTGGACTGAGTCCTGAGGGGCACCAGTTTTTAAGGGCAGAGGAAGAACTTGCCCAGGAGACTGAAGAGTGGACATAGAAGTACAATGGAAGCAAGAGGTGGGGTGTCACCATGTGAAGCCAAGAGGGCTAGGCTTCAAGAAGCCAGTGATCAGTGATTCAGTATTCCAGAATGATGCAACAAGAAGATGAAACAGTGTCCACTGGATGCAGAGTGTAGCGATGGTTGGAAGCTTAGTGAAAGCAGTGTCACAGGAGAGGAAGCCTCTCTACGTAGATGGAGGAGGCTGTGAGAAGTGAGAAACTGGGGGAAGTGAACAAACCTTTCTCCACTGATTCTGCTCTCACTCAGTCACTAAAGGCCTTCCTGGGACTTAGGCCTCCTTCTCCTTGAATATCAGCAGTATTTGAAACCCTGTCTCCCTTAGCATTGTTGGCACTGCCCTTCCCTGGATTTCTTGCTCTCTCTTTGGCCAGTTAAGGATGCCTTTGTTCAGCTAATGGTTCGGGCCAGAAATTTGCCCATCATCCTTGACTCTTCCCACTCCCTCATCCTCTGCCTTTAAGCCGTCATCAAGCCCTGGCCATTCTACCTGCTAAACCTCCCACAGAGCTATCCACTTCTCCCCATGTTCATTGCTGACACTCATCCAAGTCTCTATCAGAGCCACACCCTGGCCTGGTGTGTTGTGAGGGCTGTCCTAAGATAACTTTCCCATCTGTGTGATCCTGTGTTTACAAAGGGGCAGGCAGTGGTGATTTTCACAAGATGTAAGTCATATTGCAGTACGCTCTCTTAGAATGCTTTCATGGCTTCCATTTGTCCTCAGCATAAAGTCCAAATCATCAATATGGCCTCTGAGCCCCTGCCCCACTTCATACCTTCTGCCTGGACACTCTGCACCTCACACACATGCCCTACCCACCCCCAGACACTCTCAGCCCTTTCTTGGTAGTAGACTCTAAGCCTCCCTTTCTATTTCCTCTTCTGAGTCTTCTCTCGTTTCTCTGTTCCCCTTCTCTGCCCACCGTTGTCTAGCTAACACCTACATTAAGTAGATCCTGACTTGAATGCTGTTTCCTTGGAGAAGCACTCGCTGACTCCTGACTGTGATCAGCCCCTCCTTACCCTCACAGCTCCCTACACCTCTCCCTTGAGGCCCACATCACACTGCTAATTACTTGTCCAGTTCCTGGACTGTTTCCTTTATTCACTGGTATGTCTTCAGTGTCTCCACATAGCAGGTACTCAATCTCTTGTTGAATAGAGAGGGAAGTAGAGCCAAAGGGGTGTGTGTGTGTGTCTGTGTGTGTGTGTGTATGGGGGAGAGGGAAAAGGAGACAGAGAGAGAGGAAGGGAGAGAGAGACTTCAGCATATTTAAATGTTAATAGAAAACTGGCAGAGAGGAAAAAGGTTGAGGTTCAGATGATATTACCAAGCACGTGGTTATTGAGGTATTAGTCCTGAATGAGAAGAAAAATGAGAAAGAACTGGCCACATGTTTAAGTCTAGAGATGAAAGGAAGGGAATCTGAAGGCATTCAGACCTGAACAATAGGAATAAAGTAATCTGCTGGGGGGGTGTGGGGGGGAGGAACCAAGGTGGGATGGGACCTGCCAGCTAAAGGCTGCAGTGGATCCTGAGGAGCTTCCTGGGCCCAAGATGGTGTGAGGCAGCATGAGGGCCCTGCGGGGGGCTGAACACACTTCAGTCCTGGTGTGGCCTGGACCCCAGCCTCCCTGGACTGTTGATTCCTCCCCCATCATGACTTTTTTCCTTCTGATTTTCTCCCAGGTCAGAGAGCGTGAGCTGGAGCCAGGGTCCAAGTTGGACCTGATCCAAAACCTGAGATCAAGCTGCTCCTGGAGCCTGGCCTGGAGCTGGATCCCAAGGCACAACTGGACTGGCCCTGCCATGCAGAAGGAGCGGGGCACTGCACCTTCCTGCCCGGGCATGCAGATCCCCAGGCCCCTCCCCCTGCTATCATTGCTGATGCTGCTGCTCCTGGGGGCAGGGGCGCCAGGTGCCTGGGGTCAGGCTGGGAGCCTGGACCTGCAGATTGATGAGGAGCAGCCAGCGGGCACGCTGATTGGGGACATCAGTGCAGGGCTTCCAGCGGGCACAGCAGCACCTCCCATGTACTTCATCTCCGCCCAGGAGGGCAGCGGGGTGGGCACGGACCTGGCCATCGACGAACACAGTGGGGTGGTCCGTACAGCCCGTGTCTTGGACCGCGAGCGGCGGGATCGCTACCGCTTCACTGCAGTCACTCCCGACGGCGCCACTGTGGAAGTTACCGTGCGAGTGGCTGACATCAATGACCACGCTCCGGCCTTCCCACAGGCTCGGGCTGTCCTGCAGATACCTGAGCATACAGCACTTGGCACCCGCTACCCACTGGAGCCTGCTCGTGATGCCGACGCCGGCCGCCTGGGAACCCAGGGCTATGCCCTGTCTGGTGATGGGGCTGGAGAGACCTTCCGGCTGGAGACACGCCCTGGTCCAGATGGGGCCCCAGTGCCTGAGCTGGTAGTTACCGGAGAGCTGGACCGAGAGAACCGCTCACACTACGTGCTGCAACTGGAGGCCTACGACGGTGGTTCACCCCCTCGGAGGGCCCAGGCCTTGCTGGACGTGACACTGCTGGACATCAATGACCATGCCCCAGCTTTCAATCAGAGCCGCTACCACGCTGCGGTGTCCGAGAGCCTGGCCCCCGGCAGTCCTGTCTTGCAGGTGTATGCCTCTGATGCCGATGCAGGTGCCAATGGGGCTGTAACTTACGAGATCAACCGAAGGCAGAGCGAAGGTGATGGACCCTTCTCCATTGATGCTCACACAGGGCTGCTGCGGCTAGAGCGGCCGCTTGACTTTGAGCAACGTCGGGTCCATGAACTGGTGGTGCAGGCTCGGGATGGAGGGGCTCACCCTGAGCTGGGCTCGGCCTTTGTGACCGTGCATGTGCGAGACGCCAATGACAATCAGCCCTCCATGACTGTCATCTTCCTGAGTGCAGATGGCTCCCCCCGTGTATCTGAGGCTGCCCCCCCGGGCCAGCTTGTTGCTCGAATCTCTGTGTCAGACCCAGATGACGGTGACTTTGCACATGTCAATGTATCCCTGGAGGGTGGAGAGGGCCACTTTGCGCTCAGCACCCAGGACAGCGTCATCTACCTGGTGTGTGTGGCTCGGCGGCTGGATCGAGAGGAGCGCGACGCCTACAACTTGCGAGTTACCGCCACGGACTCAGGCTCACCCCCACTGCGGGCTGAGGCTGCCTTTGTGCTACACGTCACTGATGTCAACGACAATGCGCCTGCCTTTGATCGCCAGCTCTACCGACCCGAGCCTCTGCCTGAGGTTGCCCTGCCTGGAAGCTTCGTGGTGCGGGTGACGGCACGGGATCCTGACCAGGGCACCAATGGTCAGGTCACCTACAGCCTGGTCCCAGGTGCCCACACCCGCTGGTTCTCCATAGACCCCACCTCAGGCATTGTCACTACAGCTGCTTTGCTGGACTATGAGTTGGAACCTCAGCCACAGCTAATCGTGGTGGCCACGGATGGGGGCTTGCCCCCTCTCTCCTCCTCCACCACAGTGAGCGTGGTCTTGCAAGATGTGAATGATAACGAGCCGCAGTTCCAGAGGACTTTCTACAACGCCTCGCTTCCTGAGGGCACTCAGCCGGGAACCTGCTTCCTGCAGGTGGGTAAGCCCCGCAACACACAGCGGAGTGGTGCTGTGGGCAGGAGTGGATCAGAGGGTCACAGGGGACCTCAGAGCAGGAACCAAGCCTTGCAGGGGCTAGCTGTTGATGGTGACATTTGCCAGAGGGTTCAGTCTTATTCAGTGAGCTGCACAGTCTGTACAGAGGGTGAGGGTTACTGAGAAGATGAGAAAGCAGGGTGCAGGAGCTGGGAAAGGTGATCTTGGGGTTGAGAGAATTAAGACTGGATATAGAGAAATGTGTCTTGTGGTGTGAGGAAGTGAGAGGGGACTCTTTAAAGTTTCAAAGCTGTTCTGTAGGGCAGAGATGGAGATTTTGCACGCCTATGTGGCTCCTGTTCCCCAGGGGAGATGACAGCATTTACTGAGCCCTCCAATCCTAGTCCAGTGCTGGACTGTTCTGGCAGATACACCCATCCATGCCCTTGGAGCTGAGCCCTAATGCGACTTGGGATCAGGCACAGGGAGATAACAAGAAGTATTCAATGAGATCCCAGTGTCCAGGAAGACCTCTCAAAGGAAGAGGCAGGAGCCCTGGACAGGCTGAGGGAGCCACAGACTTCCTGAAAGTCAAGCCTGGAGGAGATGGGTGGGGAGGCATGCAACTGGAAAGGCAGGCCAAAGCCAGATTGCAGAAGTCCTTGGACACCAAGCTGTGAGGGGTTAGGACTTTACTTGGAAGGCAAAGAGGGTCACTAAACTTCTTTGGTCCAGAAAAGCCAGGGTCAGATTGTTTTGTTTTTGTTTAAGATTTTATGTTTGGGAGGCAGTTTTTGATTCATAGCACTATTAAGTGGAAGCTGTAGATTTTCCATGTCCCTGCCTGGACTCACACACTACCAACATCCCCCACGAGAGTGGTACATTTGCTGCAACAGATGAATCTACATAGCCATCATTATCACTAAAGTCCATAGCTTACATTAGAGTTTGCTCTTGGTGTTGTACCTTCTATGGGTTTGGATAAAAATATATTGTATATGTATAATGGACATATATAATGACATACAGTATAACACATGGAGAGTAGTTTCACTGCCCTAAAAGTCCTGTACCCCTCATCCTTCCCTCCTCACTACAGATTGTTTTTGTTTGGTTTTTTGTTTGTTTGTTGTTGTTGTCGTCGTTGGGTTTTATTTGGCTGTGCCACGTGGCATGTGGGCTCTTAGTTCCCCAACCAGGGATTGAACCCATGTCCCGTGCAGTGGAAGCATGGAGTCTTAACTACTGAACCGCCAGGGAAATCCCTGTTTTATGTTTGTTTGTTTTTTTGGAAGCTAACTTGCTTAAGGGTGAAAATAGATTAGATCAATGGTAAGTAATACATTGAAAACTTAACTTAGCACTGTAGGCCTGGCACTGTGCTGGGTTCTGAGATCAAAGAAAGGAGACAGTCTTCTTCCCAAGCAGGTCCCAGTCTAGGCAAGGAGATACACCAGTAGCTAGTGATGTATCAGGTGGCATATGAAGCACTATGGAAGCCTAGAGGCAGACCTTTGCAGAAGCAGTGATACTTTGCCAAGGGGATAATATGGGGTGTATGGACAGGAACTCCAAGCCCACAGAAAAAGCTGCAGGACATCATGATATGTGTTCATGGGCAGCATTGTTCAGGTTGGCCTCAACTGTGCTGATGAGAGAGAGTTATGGAGAGACAAGAGAGTAGACAGGGACCAGGCAGCTTTGACTTTATTTTAAAAATCACAGGGAACCAACGAGAGATTCTAGGCAAATCTGATACGTCTTCTGGAAAGATTGCTTTGGCTCTTTCACAGAATTATGGATGCAGGAGAGGAGACTGGAGGCAGGGAGGTCTCTTAGGAGGAAATGTTTATGTCTCAGAAGACCCCTGAGCATCTTCTAGGAGCTGCTGTTTGCCTAGACTTTCCAGTGCCTGGGGCCTGGCTGACCTCCCGTTTGGCCAGACTCTGGGTGCTTGCCTGCCTACTGCTGTCCAGCTTCCACCCACTCTCCCACGTGTTTACTCTCCCTCTTGGCCCAAGACCAGTGGGCTGTGGCTTCTAACTTCCCTCCTCACTAGTGCCTGAAGCAAGAGGGCATCTCTCCAGGTAGTTTCCTGGAGTTTTTGCTAGTAGTAATCATAGGGAAGCAGGGGTGAAAATGACCACTGGGTGTTCATAACCTTTACAAGAAGTCCTAATATTTGGTTCATTCAATATTCATTTGAATATCTGTCATTAGGGACACAGCATACAGTAATGGTTGAGTAACTGCTACCTAATTCATGGAGTTTACAGTTTAGAGGGGAGATTTGTATGCAAAGAAACAGTCTTACTGCGATAAAAGAAACTTCCATATGGGGATATATACGAGATACAGATGGGCAGTTTGAATGTTTTCCCAAAGGAAAGGACCTTTGAGCTGAGACAAAGGATAAGCAGGAGCTGATGAGGGAACCAGATAAGGGAAGGGTTCCATACAGAGGTGACATGCAGAGGGAAGTGGAAGAGCCTGACCTGTCTGACTTGTTCAGGGGCCTACAAGTGGCTTGGTGTCTCTGGAGTTTAAGATGTGAGATGGAAGAGTGGGAGATGAGACTGCAGGAGGCCAGACAGTGAGGAGTGAAGCCAAGCCAAGGAGTCTGAGCATTTTTCTTTAGAGGATATTGAAGCTTTTTGAGTAGGGGAATAATTTGATCATATTTGTTCTCTCAAAAGATGCTTTTGTTAGTGCAGAGCAGTGGTTCACAACAGCTGGTGATTTTGCCCTTTGGAGGGGATATTTGTCAACATCTAGAGACATTTTTGGTCATCACAACTGGTGGGATCGATTGGTACCTAGTGGATAGCATGCGTGCGAGCTTAGTCGCTCAGTCATGTCTGACTCTTTGCAACCCCATGGACTGCAGCCTGCCAGGCTCCTCTGTCCATGGAATTTTCTAGGCAAGATTACTGGAGAGGGTTGCATTTCCTCCTCCAGGGGATCTTCCTGACTCAGGGATTGAACCCACATCTCCTACATCTCCTGCATTAACAGGCAGATTCTTTACCACTGAGCCAACTGGGAAGCCCATTTAGTAGATAGAGATGCTGCCAAGCATTCTAAAATGCACATGACAGCACCACAACAAAGAAATATTTGGTCCAAAATGTCAGTCATGCGGAGGTTGAGAAGTCCTGGTGTAGAGGACAAGACTGGAGGGTCAGACACCTATCAAACGGTAACTATAGTAGCCCAGGGGAGAGACGACTCAGGCTTGAGTCAGAACAGAGATAATGGTAATGGAGAGGAATAGACAAATAAGAAGGATAATGAGGATTTACTTGGTCCCCAGTTGATTGATATGTCGGCAGAGGAAAAGGGAAGAACAGATTTCTGGCTCGAGCAGCTACATAGATGGAAGACTCATTAGAGAGAGGTTGGAATGATCATGAGTTTAGTTTAGGACAGGTTGGATTTAAGGTGCCTGTGGGACATCCAAGTGGAGATGTTGAGCAGGCATCTGGATGTACAAGTTGGGAGCACAGAGGAGTGGTCTGGGTCAAAACACAGATCATCATCAGAGCCACAGCAATGGAAGAGAAGGCAGTCAGAGAGTGTGTAGAAGAAGAAGATGCCAAGGAAAGCTTCCAGGGAACAACAGTGTATAACAGACAGAGTAAGGGGAGGTGGAGGAAGGCTGGGCAGTGGGGAAGCAGTGGCAGAAGAAGCAGGAGAGACTCCTGGGAAGGAAGTCAGCATGGAGCAGATGCAGTAAGTTTGTGGTGTAATAGGAATTTTAGAGAGTTCACACATGAAGGTCTTTATTTCCTCCTTGCATTAATGCATTTGATGAGAGCTGGGCGGGGATGGGGGGGTCGTGGAAACAAGAGAGAGAGATGAGGTTAGTTACAGCTTTCAGGCAGAGCTGGAGAGGGAGCTGACCAAGGTTGGACTGTGAAGAGGGGCTGAGAGCCTGCTGACAATGCAGGCTGTGCCTTTGCAGTGAAACCTCTGAGCAGGGGCTGCACAGGCCAGAAAACTCACTTCTGCCTTGGTCATTTCCAGTCACTGGCCCCTGTGCCTTTTGGGGTCACTTCCTGACAACCTCTTTGACCACTATTTATCGCTTTCTTCCTGCAGCGAGTCAGAGGGCAGAGGTCTTTAACAGCTTCTGGAGATGGTGCCGCAGCTGTGCTGCTGCCCACCAGATGGATGTGGGGGGAAGTTTGTCTCCTGGGATATCCGGGCCCATGGCCACAGTAAAGAGTTGGAGCAGGAGCTGTTTCCAGGGCTCAGCATGGCAAGGTCTTAGTGTCTCTCGGGAAGGTAAACAATGGCACAAATCACTTCTGTCAAGGGCCTGGGCAACAATTAGAAGTCCTTGGCTCCACTTCTCTCTGAGCAACATTTTCTGGCTAAGAAAAGGGAACTCTCCAGCTTCCTTTTCATGGCATATCATGACCCTGAGGCCCTCATAGCCACAAAGAGTACTTTGTCACAGCTACAGCAGTCTGCACCAGCTAACCCACTGTTGAGGGCCTAATGTGCACCCAGTTTATAAAACTTGCTTTGAAAGAAGTTTTTGTTGTAAGGCAAGGCAATCCAAATGTCTGTTTACTCAATGAACAAATTTACATAGAGTACCTACTGTGCGCCTGGCCCTGTCTTAAGCTCCAAAGCTTTTGGAATGGTGTTTCCCGCTGATCTGACTCTGAAATGTTCAGAGGCTCCTGACTTTGGCGTCCAATCATAAACCTTATCTGAGCCAATCTGGGAGATGTCTGAGAAGTCACCAAGGAAGTCTTTCCCTATTTCTTAGTTTTGGGGAGCCCCTGAAACTTAATGACCTGAATATTGTCCTATAGACCTGCAGTTCTCTGTCTCTCATTTCCAGTGAGATTGGCTCGAGAGATGAAGGGATGTGAAGGGTGCAAAAGCCACATCCATAAATGCATACAGCAGACCCTCATCAGCCCAGCGATCAATCAGATCCCACTTAATGACCAAACTCAATAAAGAGGAGGCCTATAACAGCAGTCTGAATAACTCTGTAGGTCAGCCAGTTCTCTGCTTGGAGTGATTCTGAGACTTGGTGATGGTTATTAACTTGCTGTGACCCACCTGGAACTTGCTGTCACAGCCCTTAGCACTTTCCTTTTAAATACAGTTGGTCCTCATCCATTTGCAGATTCTGTATTTGTGAATTTGCCAACTGTCTAAAATTTCTTTGTAACCCTTGAATCCATACTCATGGAGATTTCACTGTCATTCCCGGACATGTGCAGAAGAATGGAAAATTCAAGTCTCTCGATGAGCACATTCCGGCTGAAGTCAAACAAGGCAATGCCCTGCCTTCGTGTTTCAGCTCTTATGTTGTAAACAAGGGTCCTTTTCGTGGTCTGTTTGGTGCCACATTTTTCACATTTTTGTGCTTTCTGTTTGGTGATTTTGCTGTTTAAAATGGTCCCCAACTGTAGTGCTGAAGTGCTGTCTGTGTTCTTAAAAGCAAGAGGGCCGTGCTGTGCCTTATAGAGAAAATACATGTCAGTTTCACTTAGATGTGAGTTGTGCCATCGGCTCTGAGTTCAGTATTAGTCAACCAACAATATATATTAAATAAGGTGCCTTTAAACAGAAACACACATAAAACAAAGTTATATATCAATCAGTTGACAAAAATGTTGTGATCAGAGGCTCATAGGAACCTAACACAAGTGGTGAGATCTGAGCTGGGTTTAGAGTTTAGCCTGTAAGCTACTAGTCCCTTCTGTGTATCCACCATCCAAACACTCTGGGCACCAACTGTCAGAGGGTCTTCTCTTTCTAATTGCTACTTAACTATGGCTTTTCTGGCCAAAAAGATGGGGTATTACTCACCCCAGCCTCTCCCCAGGTGACAGCCACAGATGCAGACAGTGGCCCATTTGGCCTCCTCTCCTATTCCTTGGGTGCCGGACTTGGGACCTCAGGGTCTCCCCCGTTCCGCATCGATACCCACAGTGGCAACGTGTGCACGACCCGGACCCTGGACCGCGATCAGGGGCCCTCAAGCTTTGACTTCACAGTGACAGCTGTGGATGGGGTGAGTGGGCAGACTGTGGGCAGGTTGGGGGGAGGGCACTCAGCAGGGCCGATCAAGACCCACCTGACTTAATGGCTGCATGTCTCACTAGGGAGGCCTCAAGTCTATGGTATATGTGAAGGTGTTTGTGTCAGATGAGAATGACAACCCACCTCAGTTTTATCCACGGGAGTATGCTGCCAGTCTAAGCGCCCAGAGTGCACCAGGCACAGCTGTACTGAGGGTGCGTGCCCATGATCCTGATCAGGGACCCCATGGGCGACTCTCCTACCACATCCTGGCTGGCAACAGCCCCCCGCTCTTTGCCTTGGATGAGCATTCAGGTGAGGATCCTCCCATTCCCGGGGCTTGCCTCCCCACCTGCCCTCCACCCCAACCCTTCCAGTGCTGTTCTGTTTCCTTACGCATCTCCACTTCTGTCCCTCCTCCCAGGGCTGTTAACGGTAGCCTGGCCCTTGGCCAGACGGGCCAGTTCCATGGTGCAGCTGGAGATCGGGGCTCGGGATGGAGGTGGCCTGCAGGCAGAGCCCAGTGCCCGAGTCAACATCAGCATTGTGCCTGGAACTCCTGTACCACCAGTATTTGAGCAGCTTCAGTATGTCTTTTCTGTGCCAGAGGATGTGGCACCAGGCACCAGTGTGGGCGTAGTCCAGGCACACAATCCACCAGGTATCCCTTATCATTATATCCGTGTGGTGCCGTACCCAGGCACCCCAGTGTAACCCTCGGGTATCACACCACTGACAGTCCCAATACAAAACACTCTGGTTCTAGTCCCTGCCACCTCCTTGGGCGTGGTGCAGACACTCTGCTTCATCCCCAGGTACATGAATATCACCCTAGTGCCACCCAGCTTCTCTGCCAACACCTGCCTCTCCCCTAATACTTTGACAGGCCCAGATGTGGACACTACCTAGCCCTTTTGGGGATCAGAGTCTGGGCTTCAACTTAGAAGGGGTCCCCATCTTTTTTCTGACTGCTCTCTCTTCCCTAGGTCGCTTGGGGCCTGTGACCCTCGCCCTATCGGGAGGGGATCCCCGAGGACTCTTCTCCCTAGATGGGGCCACTGGGCTGTTACAGACGCTTCGCCCTCTGGACCGGGAGCTGCTGGGACCAGTGCTGGAGCTGGAGGTGCGGGCAGGCAGTGGAGTACCGCCGGCTTTCTCTGTAGCTCGGGTGCGCGTGCTGCTAGACGACGTGAACGACAACTCCCCTGCCTTCCCTGCGCCTGAAGACACGGTGCTGCTGCCATCGAGCACTGCCCCAGGGACCCTCATTTATACACTGCGGGCTCTGGACCCCGACTCAGGCGCTAACAGTCGAGTCACCTTTACCCTGCTTGCTGGGGGTGGTGGGGCCTTCACTGTGGACCCCACCATGGGCCACATACGGCTTATGGGACCTCTGGGGCCTCCAGGGGGGTCAGCCCATGAACTGGAGCTGGAAGCCCGGGATGGAGGCTCCCCACCTCGCACCAGCCACTTTCGACTGCGGGTGGTAGTACAGGACCTGGGGACCCGTGGGCTGGCTCCCCACTTCGACAGCCCTACCTACCATGTAGACCTGCCCTCAGGCACCACCCCTGGAACTCAAGTCCTGCAAGTGCAGGCTCGAGCACCAGATGGGGGCCCTGTCACCTACCACCTTGCAACAGATGGGCCAGGTAGCCCCTTTGGCCTGGAACCACAGAGTGGATGGCTGTGGGTTCGGGCAGCACTGGACCATGAGGCCCAGGAGTTGTACACACTGAAAGTAATGGCAGTGTCTGGTTCCAAAGCTGAGTTGGGGCAGCAGACAGCCACGGCCACCGTGAGGGTCAGCATCCTCAACCAGAATGACCACAGTCCCCGCTTGTCTGAGGAGCCCACCTTCCTGGCTGTGGCTGAGAACCAGCCCCCAGGGACAAGCGTGGGTCGGGTCTTTGCCACTGACCGAGACTCAGGACTCAACGGACGTCTGACCTACAGCCTGCGACAGGTGTCAGAAGACAGCAAGGCCTTCCGCATCCACCCCCAGACTGGTGAGTGAGCACTGGGACCCAAAATCTGAGATCCCATAGCCTCATCCTCATACTGGTAAACACCCAGAAACGATCCCCGGAGCCTGGTCGTGAGGACCAGGACTGAGCCTGGAGTTTTCCCCGGGCATTCCTTTCCACACTCCCCCAACCCCAGCCTCTCACAGACCCCAGGATCTTCATGTCTGGCTACCCCATACATGGTCTCTGTCTATCCTGCACCTGCAGGAGAGGTGACCACACTCCAAACTCTGGACCGCGAACGGCAGAGCAGCTACCAGCTCCTGGTGCAGGTTCAGGATGCGGGGAGCCCACCCCGCAGCACCACAGGCACCGTGCACATCGCAGTGCTTGACCTCAATGACAACAGTCCCACCTTCCTGCAGGCCTCAGGGGCTGCTGGTGGAGGCCTCCCCATACAGGTAGGTGAAGCTGCAGGGCCCTGCCTTGCAGAAGTAAGAGAGTATGTGGGTGTCTGCTTAGAACTCTAGATGTAGGTAAAAGAAACTGCATCTTGGAACAGGTGTGAGAGTAGAAAGGGGGCTCTGTCTGCACAGAGGTGAGGGGAATGTGTCCTGGGTTGTCTCAAGAACAGAAGGAGACAACTGTAGATGAGTTGTGTGTTCCCACAGGTACCAGATGGTGTGCCTCCAGGAACACTGGTGACAACTCTGCAAGCCAAGGATCCAGATGAGGGGGAGAATGGAACCATTCTGTACATGCTAACTGGTATATGGGGAGTGGAGAGAAGGGAGTTGGTAGTGAATGGCCTGTCCTCATGATAATGCCCAGCTCTGGAATGCAAGCCCTCACCCTTTGCTCTGCCCGTCGCCAGGTCCTGGCTCAGAGCTCTTCTCCCTGCATCCTCACTCGGGAGAGCTGCTTACCGCAGCACCCCTGATCCGAGCAGAGCGGCCACATTATGTGCTGACGCTGAGCGCGCATGACCAAGGCAGCCCCCCTCGGAGCTCCAGCCTCCAGCTGCTGGTGCAGGTATGGCTGCCCTTCCTCCAATCTGTCCAGGTCTCCTTGGCCACCAGCGTGGGGACCGCCTCCCAGAGCGCCATCTTCCTAAGCCCTTGTGCCCTCTCCTCTAGACAGGCTACTCTGACCGCCCCTCCTGCTACTCAGCAGGCCAGCCCAGATTCCCTTTTACTTGGGTCCCCCTGATTCCGTCCTCCCTCCCGGGTCCACAACAGGTGCTTCCCTCCACTCGCTCGGCTGAGCCTCCACCGGAACCCTCAGAGCCAGACCCGGTTGCGCCTGTGCCTGTCGTGCTGACGGTGACAGCAGCCGAGGGGCTCCGGCCCGGCTCCCTGTTGGGCTCCGTGGCACCGCCGGAGCAGGCGGGGGTGGGCGCCCTTACCTACACACTGGTGGGCGGCGCCGACCCAGAGGGCACCTTTGCGCTGGACGCGGCCTCGGGGCGCTTGTACCTGGCGCGGCCCCTGGACTTCGAGGCCGGTCCGGCTTGGCGCGCGCTCACGGTGCGCGCCGAGGGGCCGGGAGGCGCGGGCGCGCGGCTGCTGCGAGTGCAGGTGCGCGTGCAGGACGAGAACGAGCACGCGCCGGCCTTCGCGCGCGACCCGCTGGCGCTGGCGCTCCCGGAGAACCCCGAGCCGGGCGCGACCTTGTACACTTTCCGCGCGTCCGACGCCGACGGCCCCGGCCCCAACAGCGATGTGCGCTACCGCCTGCTGCGCCAAGAGCCGCCTGCGCCCGCGCTTCGCCTGGACGCGCGCACCGGGGCGCTCAGCGCCCCGCGAGGCCTGGATCGGGAGACCACTCCTGCTCTGCTGCTGCTCGTGGAAGCCACTGACCGGCCCGCCAACGCCAGCCGCCGCCGCACAGCACGCGTTTCCGCGCGCGTCTTTGTCACGGATGAGAATGACAACGCTCCAGTCTTTGTCTCGCCCTCACGTGTGCGCCTCCCAGAGGATCAGCCGCTCGGGCCCACGGCGCTGCACGTAGTAGCCCAGGACCCCGACCTGGGCGAGGCCGCACGGGTGTCTTATCGCCTGGCAGCTGGCGCGGACGGCTGTTTCCGGCTACACCCCAGCACCGGTGAGTTGGACCGCTGGGAGGGATGGGGACGAGGAGGATACTAATGCAGAGCGAGTGTTTCCTTCCAACCTGCCCTACTGCTCACCTAGGAGCGCTGTCCGTGGTGCGGTCTCTGGACCGCGAACAGCGAGCTGAGTACGTGCTGACTGTGGTGGCCTCCGACCACGGCTCCCCACCGCGCTCGGCCACGCAGCTTCTGACTGTCAGTGTCGCCGACGTCAACGACGAGGCACCCGCTTTCCAACAGCAGGAGTACAGCGTCCTCTTGCGGGAGAACAGCCCGCCTGGAACATCTCTGCTCACTCTGCAGGCAACCGACCCCGATCTGGGTAAGGGTTGGGGGATGAGTTGGAAGAGGGAGGGACTGGGTCAAGAAAGGGTATATTCACCCTATGATCTTTCCCCACGCTGGCTCTCCTCAGGGGCCAACGGGCACGTGACTTATGGAGGCATCTCTGGCGAAAACTTCTCCCTGGACCCAGACACTGGGGTCCTTACCACTCTTCGGGCCCTGGATCGGGAGGAGCAGGAGGAGATCAACCTGACAGGTATACACTGACAGGCTCCCCAAAGCCTGAGATGGCGTAAACACGAGTGTTACATGGGCAGGACCCCCAAAGTACCTTCAAGAAACTTCTACCTCTTACAGCACAGCTTGTATTTTTAATACTTTAATATTGGGGGAGTTTGTCAGAGTACAGGGTGAACTGACTTCTAGGCTGTCACCACTGTGATTACACTAACTCTCAAATACATAATGTCACAGCTGTGCCTTCTAGGATTCCCTCAGATTACACTGTAGCCGTTTAACAAGGTGCATATGGATACTGAGAACCAAAGAGATTAGCTCAGGCTAACACAGCTTGGAAGTGGCAGAGCTGGGACTTGAACCCAGATCTCTTATTACCTCATTTAATGCCTTTCCTGTTACACCACCACATATATGTATGCGTGCCTGTGTGCTTGTGGGGTGTGGAAAGGTGGACATATTCTGATTTTTGTGTGCACCTGGTGAACACATGTGGTGTGAATTCCTCCATGGAAGCAGGATAAATCTCATTGACTTTGCTTCCCAACAGTATATGCCCGGGACGGGGGCTCGCCTCCTCTGTTGACCCATGTCACAGTGCGAGTGGCTGTGGAGGATGAGAATGACCATGCCCCAACCTTTGGAAGTGCCCATCTCTCCCTGGAGGTGCCCGAGGGCCAGGACCCCCAGACCCTTACCACGCTGCGGGCCTCTGACCCGGATGTGGGAGCCAATGGGCAGCTGCAGTACCGCATCCTGGGTGAGAACCTTCCCATACCTACTTGCCCAGGGCTACTTCTTGTTGGCCTGTGTCCCAGACCCAGTGCGCCTGGGTCCCCTTTTCCTTCTCTTTATGTTTCTGGGTCTCCAAGCATCTCTTTCTATGCCCCTCCAGTGCTTGATCTCCCTCTTTGTCTCTGTTTATCTTCCTGTATCTTTTCTTTCTTGATTGTCTCTCCCTGTAGAGTAGTTGTTCTCAAACCTTTTCATCTCAGGAAGCTTAACATTATTTTTAACTTTTTATTTTATAATGGAGTACAGTTGATTAACAATGTTGTGATAGTTTCAGGTGTACAGCAAAGTGATTCAGTTATCATATACATGTAATCTATTCTTTTTCAAATTCTTTTCCCATTTAGGTTATTACATAATGTTGAGTAGAGTTCCTTGTGCTATACAGTTGGTCCTTGTTGGTTATCCATTTTAAATACAGTAGCATGTACATGTCAATTGCAAACCCCCTAACTATCCCTTCTCCCACCCTTCCCCTTTAAGGTCTTTAAGTCTATGAGTCTGTTTCTGTTTTGTAAATAAATTAATTTGTATCATTTCTTTTTAGATTCCACATATAAGTGGTATATATTTCTCTTCCCTGACTTTCTTCACTCAGTGTGACAGCCTCTAGATCTATCCATGTTACTGCAAATGGCGTTATTTCATTTTTAATGGCTGAATAATATTCCATTGTATATATGTACCACATCTTTACCCATTCATCTGTGGATGGAAATCTAAGTTGCTTCCATGTCTTGACTACTGTAAACAGTGCTGCAGTGAACATTGAGGGATGTGTGTATCCTTTTGGACTATATTTTTCTCCAGATATGTACCCAGGAATAGGATTGAAGGATCATATGGTATCTCTATTTTTAGTTTTTAAAGGAACCTCGATACTGTTCTCCATAGTGGCTGTACCAGTTTACATTCCCACCAACAGTATAGGACGGAGGAACCCTTATATCTTAATTTTTAAGAACTGTAAAGAACTTTGGCTTACATGATATCAGCATTTATTGATGTAATAAAATATAATAATTGAAAATATAAAATATATAATAAATACATATCATTATTTACCACATTTGGTATTAAAACTGAGAACATTTTTAAATATCATTGCAAAACAAGCCAATGAAGTGTGCCACTTGCTGTATTTTTGCATAGGCCCAAGGAGATTTACTGTCCATTTTGTTGGACAATAATGAGGTTGCAAAGATTAGAGCAGGTGTGACTGAACACAAGCTAACAAAAGCTGAGTGAATCTATGAAAACACATTTATGCTTTAAACTTTCTACCTAGAATATTCTGGAAATCACAACATTACATAAGCACACATTCCATTAACCATCCAAGTTATGACATCATGACATGTCATGTAGCATCTGGACTCCACTCTGCATTTGTGAGTTGAATGGAAAAGTCATATAATGTCTTAGTATTCCTATGAAAATAGTTTTGATCTTATGTACTCCCAAAAGGGTCTCAGGGGGATTCTTGGGGCCCCCAGACCACACTTTGAGAAAAACTACTTTATAGTCCCTTTCTTTACCTTCTGTGTTTCTCTTTGTTTCTCTGCCTTTATTCCACTTTCCCTCTCCTGCCCTTCTCCCTCTCTCTCTCCCTCTCTCTCTTTCTTCTCCGTTGACTGTAAATCACCCTCTCTCCCATGGGCTGACACATGTATGTTTCTGTGTGCATGTCCTTCTCTGCAGATGGGGACCCCTCAGGAGCCTTTGTCCTGGACCTAGCTTCTGGGGAGTTTGGCACCATGAGGCCACTAGACCGGGAGGTGGAGCCAGCATTCCAGCTGCAGATAGAAGCCCGGGATGGAGGCCAGCCAGCTCTCAGCGCCACGCTGCTTGTGACAGTGACAGTGCTGGATGCCAATGACCATGCCCCAGCCTTCCCTATGCCCGCCTACTCTGTGGAGGTGCCTGAGGACGCACCTGCGGGGACCCTGCTGCTGCAGCTACAGGCTCATGATCCTGATGCTGGGGCCAATGGTCGTGTGACCTACTACCTGGGTACTGGTGCAGCAGGAGCCTTCCTGCTAGAGCCCAGCTCTGGGGAATTGCGCACAGCCACCACCCTTGACAGAGAGCAGTGTCCCAGCTATGCCTTTACAGTGAATGCAGTGGACAGTGCAGCTGCTGGACCCCTAAGCACCACGGTGCCCATCACCATCACAGTGCGTGATGTCAATGACCATGCGCCCACCTTCCCCACCAGTCCCCTGAGGCTGCGCCTGCCCCGCCCAGGCCCTGGCCTCAGCACCCCAACTCTGCCTCTGGCCACTCTGCGAGCTGAAGACCGTGATGCTGGTGCCAACGCCTCTATCCTGTACCGGCTGGCAGGCACACCACCTCCTGGCACCACCGTGGACTCTTACACTGGTGAAATCCGTGTGTCTCGCTCCCCTGTATCTCTGAGTCCCCGGGATCGTGTCCTCTTCATTGTGGCAACTGACCTTGGCCGTCCAGCTCGCTCTGCCACTGGTGTGGTCATTGTTGGGCTGCAAGGGGAGCCTGAGCATGGACCTCGCTTTCCCCGGGCCAGTAGTGAAGCCGTGCTCCGTGAAAATGCACCCCCAGGTGGGTCCCTAACCATGTCTCCCAGCTTTGTGTCCCTGGTTGGGCTGGGGTTGCTCACTGAAAATGCTCCCCAAACTCCCTCAGTCTAGTGCTCGCACTTCAACCGATGCCCTCCTCTCTACAGGGACTCCCGTTGTCTCCCCCAAGGCTATCCATGGAGGGGGCTCAAGTGGACCCATCACGTACAGCATTCTCAGTGGGAATGAGAAAGGGACATTCTCCATCCAGCCTAGTACAGGTAAGGGGCAGGAGCAGGGGACTCTGGGGGACAGGTTCCTGGGGGAGCTCCTCTTTGGGCCCCAGGAGACTCCAGTTGAGGAGGGGCTGCCCTGGAGTGGTAGGCCTCAGAGATGGAGGCACTAGGGCAAGCAAGAGGTCTGTCAGTGATCCATTCTGCCTTCCCCCAGGAGCCATCACAGTCCGCTCAGCAGAGGGGCTGGATTTTGAGGCAAACCCTCGGCTGAGATTGGTGCTGCAGGCGGAGAGTGGAGGAGCCTATGCCTTCTCCGTGCTGACCCTAACCCTGCAAGATGCCAATGACAACGCACCCCGCTTCCTGCAGCCCCACTATGTGGCCTTCCTGCCAGAGTCCAGGCCCTTGGAGGGACCCCTGCTGCAGGTGTGGGGTGTGATAGGAAAATGGAGGCAGGGCTGGGCAGACTTTATCTGCCACCAGCCTAGTGCCAGCAGCCTCCTACTCCCACCAGGTGGAAGCAGATGACCTGGACCAAGGCCCCAGTGGACAGATCTCCTACAGTCTGGCCGCATCCCAGCCAGCCCGGGGATTGTTCCATGTAGACCCAGCCACAGGCACTATCACCACCACAGCTATCCTGGACCGCGAGATCTGGGCCGAAACACGGTGAAGCTTGGCTCTGTAGACCCTGAGACTCCTTCCTGGGTCCATGCAATTTCGAGTCCTGCATCAAATCCCCTTCAATCCCTAGGCCACATCCTGAGTTCCCCCTTTGCACCCCTGGCACCTGTCCTGAGCCCTCCTGTCCCTGCCCAGGGTTCTCCCTTATCCCAGGCCCCACCCCCTGACTGTGCTCTGTGTTCAGGCTGGTGCTGATGGCCACAGACAGAGGAAGCCCAGCCCTGGTGGGCTCAGCTACCCTGACGGTGATGGTCATCGACACCAATGACAATCGCCCCACCATCCCCCAGCCCTGGGAGCTCCGAGTGTCAGAAGGTGAGGACTGAGTCAAGTGAGAGGTATAAAGGATGGTAGGGAAGCATTATTCCCCACCGTGGGGCTCCAGGACTGTCTGCGACTATAACAAACACACTCGTGCCATGTATTGCAGATGCACTGTTGGGCTCGGAGATCGCACAGGTAACGGGGAATGATGTGGACTCAGGACCAGTGCTGTGGTATGTTCTGAGCCCTTCTGGGCCCCAGGAGCCCTTCAGTGTCGGCCGCTACGGAGGCCGCCTATCCCTCACGGGCCCCTTGGATTTTGAGCAGCGCGACCGCTACCACCTGCAGCTCCTGGCACACGACGGGCCTCACGAGGGCCGGGCCAACCTCACGGTGCTCGTGGAGGATGTCAATGACAACGCACCTGCCTTCTCACAGACTCTTTACCAGGTGCTCCCACCTCTGGGTCCAGGGTTGTTCACAATGGAGGGAAGTGACAAAGCTAGAAGGATCTGGGGGGGCTGTATGTTGGAACTGACTTGGGGACAGAGCTTGGGGGATATAAAGGTCCCATCTCAAACTAGCCTTCTAAGTCCTAGGAACTGTGTCCAGGTTCTGCATCCAGGGCCCAGAAATGGGGGAAGGGGGACAGTTCGAATATTAGGGGTATAAGGGCTCCAAGCTGGAACAGGTGCCACGCAGAGCTCATGGGACCAAGCTGCAGAACACAGGCTGAGCGAGCAGCAAGGCAGCTGAGAGGCTCAGCCGTAAACCCTTGTCTTATACCTCAGGTGATGCTGCTTGAGCACACACCCCCGGGCAGTGCCATTCTCTCCGTCTCGGCCACTGACCGGGACTCGGGCGCCAACGGTCACATCTCCTACCACCTGGCTTCCCCTGCTGAGGGCTTCAGCATTGACCCCAACAATGGTGTGTCCTTCCTGGCGTCTACCCCTTATCCTTGACTGTGCTGGGCCATATTTTGACCTCATCCCTAGAATTTCTTGCCTGAACTCCTAACTCCTAGATCTCTGATCTAGGGAGGACATTTTCCCCCCTTTGTATCTTTTTTTAAAATTAATTAATTTATTTATTTTTGGCCATGCTGGGTCTTCATTGTTGCTCACAGGCTTTTGTGTAGTGGCAGTGGGCAGGGGCTACTTTTCATTGCAGTGCATGGGCTTCTCATTGTGGTGGCTTCTTTCATTGCGGAGCATGGGCTCCAGGCACACAGGCTTCAGTAGTTGCATCATGCAGGCTCAGTAGCTGTGGCACACAGGCTTTGGTTGCCCGTGGCATGTGGGATCTTCTCGGACCAGGGATTGAACCCGTCTGTGTCCCCTGCATTGGCAGGCGGATTCTTACCCACTGGGCCACCAGGGAAGTCCCCCTTGGTCTCTGTTTTAAGCACTGTCCTGACTGCATGTCCAGAAGCCATTCCCTGAATCCTGGAGCCCATTCCATAATCTCCCAGCACACAGGCCACTCCCTGGAGTCTGACTTCCAAGTCCATTTCCCTGTCCCTGTAGGGTCATTCTGCTCACCCATGGTCTCTGCTGATGGCATATTTCTCTTCATTCCCTTTTCACCTCAGGGACCCTGTTCACAACAGTGGGGACAGTGGCCTTGGGCCATGAAGGGCCAGGCATGGTGGACGTGGTGCTGGAAGCCCGAGATCACGGAGTGCCGGGTCGGGCCGCCCGCGCCACGGTGCACGTGCAGCTGCAGGATCAGAACGACCATGCCCCGAGCTTCACGCTGCCACACTACCGCGTGGCTGTGACTGAGGATCTGCCGCCCGGCTCCACCCTGCTCACCCTGGAGGCCACAGACGCCGACGGGAGCCGCAGCCACGCCGCCGTGGACTACGGCATTGTCAGTGGCAATCGGGGCCGAGTCTTCCAGCTGGAACCCCGGCTGGCCGAGGCTGGGGAGGGTGATGGACTAGGCCCCCGGGCCCTGGGCTGCCTGGTGTTGCTTGAGCCTCTAGACTTCGAAAGCCTAACCCAGTACAACCTAACTGTGGCTGCAACTGACCGGGGGCAGCCACCTCGAAGTTCGGCGGTGCCAGTCACCGTCACCGTGCTGGACGTCAATGACAACCCACCTGTCTTCACCCGAGCGGCTTACCGTGTGGCGGTGCCTGAGGACACGCCTGTGGGAGCCGAGCTGCTGCACGTGGAGGCCTCCGACGCTGATCCGGGCCCCCATGGCCTTGTGCGCTTCACCCTCAGCTCAGGCAACCCTCTGGGGCTCTTTGAGCTGGATGAGAGCTCCGGAGACTTGCGACTAGCCCGCCCCTTGGACTGTGAGACCCAGGCTCGACATCAGCTTGTAGTGCAGGCTGCTGACCCTGCCGGGGCACACTTTGCTCTGGCACCAGTGACCATCGAGGTCCAGGATGTGAATGACCATGGCCCCGCCTTCCCTCTCAGCTTGCTCAGCACCAGCCTGGCTGAGAACCAGCCTCCAGGCACTCTCGTGACCACCCTGCACGCAATCGATGGGGATGCTGGGGCTTTCGGAAGGCTCCACTACAGCCTGCTGGAGGCTGGGCCGGGGCCCGAGGGCCGCGAGGCGTTTGCACTGAACAGCTCAACTGGGGAGTTGCGGGCACGAGTGGCCTTTGACTATGAGCACACTGGCAGCTTCCAGCTACTGGTGGGCGCTACGGATGCTGGGAACCTGTCTGCCTCAGTCACCGTGTCAGTGCTGGTGACCGGTGAGGATGAGTATGACCCAGTGTTCCTGGCTCCAGCTTTCCACTTCCAGGTGCCAGAAGGTGCACGGCGTGGCCACAGCCTGGGTCACGTGCAGGCCACAGACGAGGATGGAGGTGCTGACGGCCTGGTGCTGTACTCGCTGGCTGCCTCGTCCCCCTATTTTGGTATCAACCAGACTACAGGTGCCCTGTACCTGCGGGTGGATAGCCGGGCACCAGGCAGTGGAACAGGCACCTCCGGGGGTGGGGGCAGGACCCGACGTGAGGCACCACGGGAGCTGAGGCTGGAGGTGGTGGCACGGGGGCCTCTGCCCGGTTCTCGGAGTGCCACAGTGCCCGTGACTGTGGATATCACCCACACCGCGCTGGGCCTGGCACCTGACCTCAACCTGCTCTTGGTGGGGGCTGTGGCGGCCTCTCTGGGAGTTGTGGTGGTGCTTGCCCTGGCAGCCCTTGTCCTGGGACTGGTGCGGGCCCGGAGCCGCAAAGCTGAGGCGGCGCCTGGCCCGATGTCCCAGGCAGCACCCCTGGCCAGCGGCTCACTGCAGAAGCTGGGCCGAGAGCCACCTAGCCCGCCGCCCTCAGAGCACCTGTATCACCAGACTCTCCCCAGCTACGGTGGGCCAGGAGCTGGAGGACCCTACCCCCGCGGTGGCTCCCTGGACCCTTCACACTCAAGCGGCCGAGGCTCAGCAGAGGCTGCGGAAGATGACGAGATTCGCATGATCAACGAGTTCCCCCGTGTGGCCAGTGTGGCCTCCTCCCTGGCTGCCCGCGGCCCTGACTCTGGCATCCAGCAGGATGCAGATGGACTGAGTGACACCTCCTGCGAGCCACCTGCCCCCGACACCTGGTATAAGGGCCGTAAGGCAGGGCTGCTGCTGCCGGGTGCAGGAGCCACTCTGTACCGAGAAGACGGCCCCCCAGCCACTGCCACCACCTTCCTGGGGGGCTGTGGCCTAAGCCCCGCACCCACGGGGGACTACGGCTTTCCAGCAGATGGCAAGCCCTGTGTGGCGGGAGCGCTGACGGCCATCGTGGCCGGTGAGGAAGAGCTCCGTGGCAGCTACAACTGGGACTACCTGCTGAGCTGGTGCCCTCAGTTCCAACCACTGGCCAGTGTCTTCACAGAGATCGCCCGGCTCAAGGATGAAGCTCGGCCGTGTCCCCCGGCGCCCCGTATTGACCCACCGCCCCTCATCACTGCCGTGGCCCACCCAGGAGCCAAGTCTGTGCCCCCCAAGCCAGCCAGCACGGCCACAACCCGGGCCGTCTTCCCACCAGCCTCTCACCGCTCCCCCATCAGCCACGAAGGTTCCTTGTCCTCGGCGGCCATGTCCCCCAGCTTCTCACCTTCATTGTCTCCTCTGGCCGCTCGCTCACCCGTCGTCTCACCATTTGGGGTGGCCCAGGGCCCCTCAGCCTCAGCTCTGAGCGCAGAGTCTGGCCTGGAGCCACCCGACGACACCGAGCTCCATATCTAGGTGTGGCCCAGACCGGGCCCCGACCTGGGATGCACACAGTGTCCCCAATGCAGGCCCCATCTGAGCCTGCCCGGGCAGCCTCGGACCATGATTGGCCATGGGGGAGGCCAGCTCCCCACCCCAGAGTCCTCCAGTAGGGGCAGGTCTCACATCTTGCCCCGGCCCTGGCAGAGCCCCAGTACCTCGAGGCCCGGTTGGGCACTGACCTGTGGCCAGGTCCGACGCAGGGAGAGAGATGAGGAAGGAGGCAGCAGCCCTGGGGTTCCCCTCAGTGAGGGCTTCTTGCCCTGTGCCAGCACCCTGAGATGGAGCTGAGACTTTATTTATTGGGGGGTAGGAGAGTGGGGGCAGCCCCTGCAACTTTATTCGGGCCCAGCTCCTTTGGGTTCCACTGACACCCCTGCCCCTGCCCAGAATCAAGTGCCAATTCTCACTCTGGAGCCTTAATAAACTGCAGTTTGTATCCAGTGTCCGGATCTGTTCTCTGGGCCCATAGGGATGGGGCAGTGATGGAAAGGCTCCTGACACCTTGTAGACACCTCAGGAGGCACAGAGTGGGATGGATATAGGTGTGTCTAGGGTCGGAGAAGGCAATGGCACCCCACTCCAGTACTCTTGCCTGGAAAATCCCATGGATGGAGGGGCCTGGTAGGCTACAGTTCATGGGGTCGCGAAGAGTCGGACACAATTGAGCGACTTCACTTTCACTTTTCCGTTTCATGCATTGGAGAAGGAAATGGCAACCCACTCCAGTGTTCTTGCCTGGAGAATCCCAGGGACGGGGGAGCCTGGTGGGCTGCCGTCTATGGGGTTGCACAGAGTCGGACACGACTGAAGCAACTTAGCAGCAGCAGGGTGGGGGTAAGTGGGGATGGCACTGGGAACCTGAGCCTAGCCTGAGGCTGTCACATCGCTCTGCAGTCGACCTCTCCCTCTAACATGGGCAGGAGGCCAGACAAAGGCAGACAGCAGGAGCTTGCTTGTGGCAGCAATCCAGAGAGGAATTGGCTGGCTGGGGAGACCCTGGAGAGGACCAGCTCTAGGCTTGAGGGTCTTCAAAGAGGTGGGGGTGGATACAAGAGCAGCAAAGTGATTTATTTGTTTTTTGTGGGGTCATTATATATACTATAATATATTCATATATAATAACAGCTCACATTTGTTGAGCTTCTGCCATGTGAGGCTCTCGGAGGGGTTTGCTTGCTTTATCTCTGTACATTTTCAGTGCAATCCGCTGAGGCAGAGCACTTTTAACCTAACTGTCTCCATATTCTACATGAAGAAACCAAGGCTCCGAGAAGCTGTGACTTTCCTGATATCATACATCTTGTAAGGACCTGGATCTCTGGGTCTATGGGCCTCCAGAGCCCCTTTATTAAGTACCGCCTACACTGTGGTGAGTCCTGGGCTCATCCAGTGTTTGACAGTCCATAGAGGGAGCATCTGAGTGGCCGCCCCACCCCTTCTCCAGCATTCAGGACCACCCATTTGTGGGCGGGGCCACACGTCACTAGTTCCTAGGCAGAAGTGGTGGTGTACTACAGGGAGCATATGATCTGTCACATGACAGCGGACAAGCCGAAAGGCAGAATGGAACCCCGATCCTGGTGAGAAACTGGGGGGCTCCGGGAGAAGGGAAACACGTTGGAGGGATTTTATGTTGGAGGGTGGGAACAGCAACAGTCCAGCTCCTGCTGAAACCCATGTGCTGTCCCTGCAGCCTCTTAGGACTCTTTGCCCTCTTTGTCGCGGGCAAATGCAGATACAGCCCAGAGCCGGACCAGCAGAGGAGGTGAGTTGACTTAGCACTGATCGCCCCTTCCCCATGGCTTGTCCTGCACCTATTATCCTGGTTCCAGCCTCCCTCACCGGCTTACCAGCTCCTGGTACCCCCTCCATAGTTCCCAGGCTCAGTCTGATCATCCACCTCCTGTGATTCAAATCTGCTTCTAGAATCTTCCCCCAAATCTAGGTCTAATGCTGAATCTTCCCATCCCCACGTTAATAATGAAGGCTGTGTGACCCCTGACCCTGCAGGCTGCCCCCTGGCTGGGTGTCCCTGGGCCGTGCGGACCCTGAGGAAGAGCTGAGTCTTACGTTTGCCCTGAGACAGCAGAACGTGAAGAGACTGTCCGAGCTGGTGCAGGCTGTGTCGGATCCCGGCTCTCCTCGCTACGGTGCCTGGCGGGACCGCGGGGCAGGATGTGGGATGCGGTGGAGGGACACGGAGCTGGGCTGAGCATGGGATGATGCAGGTCATGTCAAGGGCATGCTCTCGGGGCCTGCGGAGAGGGTGGTATAGGACAGATGAATGGCAGTGATCCTCACTGAAGAGTTTCTGAATAAAAAGTGAATGGGAAGTAGACTGTCCAAAACTAACTCACATTCTTCCCTCCAAAACTTTCCACCTGTGTTCATCCGGCTAAAAAACTGAAAGTGGGTATGGTTAAGAGCACAGGCTTGGTGATCAAACCTGAATTTAAATTCTGACTCTACTACTTACCAGCTGCCAGACAAATGGGGAAGTAGCATCGAGTACATGTTTAGCTCACTACCTCAGATTTCACCTGCAGTACAAGTTTAGCTCACTACCTCAGATTTCACCTGCAACCCCTGCTAAATTCACTCTCATTTACTCCTCCACTCAAACACTAAAGCTGTCAGTTCTAGCTCTGAAACAGTCCACTCTCTCATCGTTCCTGGTTGCCACCAACTCAGTTGATTACTCTCTCACCTGGACTGCTGCCCACCCCCCTCGCTGTTCTGCCGTCTCTTCCCCTCCGCTCCACTCCCTTTACTTCACACTCTGCTCCAAAAGAGTCTGTGTTTTGCTCCAATGGTCAAGCTGGACCGTGTGCTTCCTCTGAGGAAGCCCTTTGTGGTGGGGAAGGAGTGGGAGTGGTAAGCGTGTGAGGCAGCAATCTAAGGTTCACCCAGGAGGTGTGTGCATGGTCCATGCAGAACAGTGACTCATCATCATGTTTAGTTTAAAATCAGTAAGTATGAAGATGTGAGCTAAATGTGAGCTAAATTAGATATCATCTTATAACTGGTCCTGAAAGTTTTGAGAACTTTTATTGGAAATAAACTTAAAATGAACATTTTTTTTTTAATTCTGCCGGCAGTCCAGTGGTTAGGACTCAGTGCTTTCACTGCTGTGGCCTGGATTCTATCACTGGTCGGGGAACTAAGATTCCACAAGCTGTGTGGCACGCCCCCCGGCCCCCAAAAGAACGTCTTTAATCTATTAATCTCATTTGTTTTTCATGATCATGTGGTATTGGCAACCTCCTGTCCTTTAGGATAAATCCATATTCCCCCAAGTTGAGCCTACACCTGTATGGCCTGCCGTTTACTAGAAGCTTCCCACTCATCCCTCAAGCCCCTGCTCCAATTTCCCTAGGAAGTCCCAGTGTCTCCTGGTTGAAGTCCAAAAAGAGCAATTTGGAAAAACAATGAACGAAGGCAATTCTACTGAATTCCTGCAGGCAAGTACCTGACCCTAGAGGATGTGGCTGAACTGGTCCGGCCATCACCATTGACCCTCCACACAGTCCAGAAATGGCTTTTGGCGGCTGGAGCCCGGAACTGCCACTCAGTGACCACACAGGACTTTCTGACTTGCTGGCTGAGTGTCCGGTGAGAGGGCATAATTGCCTCATAGAGGGTATTGATCACTCCATCAGGGAGATTTGTCTCCCTCCCAGGGGGAGGGAGCCGAGAGCTTGCAATTGCTGTGGGTGAAAATGCGTGGAGAGAGAACAACTAACTACTCGGTGATGGCTCAGGCAGCCTCCTCTGCTCTGCTCCATGCTTTCTGACCTGTGTTTTCTGAACTCTGACCTCCAGACAGGCAGAGCTGCTGCTCTCTGGGGCTGAGTTTCATCACTATATGGGAGGACCTGCAGAGACCCATGCTGTGAGGTCCCCACATCCCTACCGGCTCCCAAAGGCCTTGGCCCAGCATGTGGACTTTGGTAACACCCAGTGGGGCTGGTGGAGGTTGGAGGGGCAGAGTCAGGGATGGGAGAAGTTTAGGTGCCACACGGGTGTGAGTGGGGGTGGGATCACAGTGGTAAAATGGGGGTTGGAGTCCAAAAGATCTCTTCCTCAAGCCTGACCCCTCCTCACAGTGGGGGGGCTGCATCGTTTTCCCCCTACATCAACCCTGAGGCAACGCCCTGAGCCACAGGTGCCGGGGACTGTTGGCCTGCACCTAGGAGTGACCCCATCCGTGATCCGTAAGCGTTACAACTTGACGGCACAAGATGTGGGCTCTGGCACAACCAACAACAGTCAAGCCTGTGCTCAGGTGAGCCATGCAGGGAGCCTCAGCGTCCTCACAGCCTCCTCAAGGTGCCTGACCAGCCTGGGGCTGACTCTCCGACTCTAACCCCTGGGCTCTCATCCTGTGATCTGGGACAGCATCCCCTGACCTGACCCTTGGGGCTGTGTCTTCTGACCCATGAATCTCCTCTGACTCCCTCTGTAGTTCCTGGAGCAGTATTTCCACAATTCAGATCTGGCTGAATTCATGCGCCTCTTCGGTGGGGACTTTGCACACCAGGCATCGGTAGCCCGTGTGGTCGGACAGCAGGGCCGGGGCCGGGCCGGGATTGAGGCCAGCCTAGATGTGGAGTACCTCATGAGTGCTGGCGCCAACATCTCTACCTGGGTCTACAGTAGCCCTGGTACTGCCTGGGGGACTGACTGGTGGGGACAGAATTGGGGGGAGTAGTGATCTTTGCTCCCTCAAGGGAATTCCATGAGCTAGAGGGAGATCCTGACAATGTCCCAAATGATTGCCCTTGTGCCCCCTTCTCCAAAAAACATCCAGGCCGGCACGAGTCACAGGAGCCTTTCCTGCAGTGGCTTCTGCTGCTCAGTAACGAGTCAGCTCTGCCATATGTGCACACCGTGAGCTACGGCGATGACGAGGACTCCCTCAGCAGCACCTATATCCAGCGGGTCAACACTGAGCTCATGAAGGCGGCTGCTCGGGGTCTTACCCTGCTCTTTGCCTCAGGTGACCTCCTACTCTAAACTTAGACCCCACCACCACCCACACCCTCTCCAGATGAGAACTTTGACCCCACAGTAACTCCTGGACCTGATCTCTAACTCATAATCTGAACTTAACATGGACCATGAACCTGACCTCAACTCTGACCTCTTGCAGCAATAACTAACACTTGAATTTCCTCTCTGACATCTGAACCCACGTTCCAAGCTCTAACCAATGAAACTGAATGCTAAACCTGTTCTCTCTCCCAGGTGACAGTGGGGCCGGGTGTTGGTCTGTCTCTGGCAGACACCAGTTCCGTCCCAGCTTCCCTGCCTCCAGGTAAGTACCCAGCCCACCACTTACTTGTGACTTCCTGGTCTGGAACCTTTGCCTTAACCCCACCAGCTGCTCCTGTGGGTCAGCGCTCAGTTGTACCTGCTCTGATCGTGATCATGCAGTATTTTCAGTCTCTGCTCTGGTTCCTGCACCCGCCCTTCTTCCCAAAGGTTCCAGGCCCCGAATCTCCTCAGTAGGACACAGCTCCCAGTGTTCTGCGTTTTACTGGGAGATTTGGTGGATGTTTTGTGGGGAGAAGTGTGCACCGTCACCTCAGACCATGCCTTGAGGGCCACAAACCTCTCAGTCTTCCCCATGTACGTACTTCACCAGAGTGCTTTCCCAGTCTCTCCAGCAAGACCCAGGCCACACTCACCCAGCCCTATGCATTTTGGAGGTGTCTTAGGACTCCTACATTCTGAGTGCTGTCTTCTGCCCTCAGTCCCTATGTCACCACGGTGGGAGGCACATCCTTCCAGAACCCTTTCCGAGTCACAGATGAGGTCGTTGACTACATCAGTGGTGGCGGCTTCAGCAACATGTTCCCACGGCCTTCGTACCAGGTATGTGTGTGTTTGTGTTGGTGGAGGAGAGACGGGTGGAATCCTCAGTTCAGCAGATGGTACTTACTCAACAGTGTCTTTCAGGAGGAAGCCGTAACCCGGTACCTGAGCTCCAGTCCCCACTTGCCACCATCCAGTTACTTCAATGCCAGTGGCCGTGCCTACCCAGACGTGGCTGCACTCTCTGATGGCTACTGGGTGGTCAGCAACCATGTGCCCATTCCATGGGTGTCTGGTACCTCGGTGAGAATCAGTCTGGCTCCAAACCTCCACCCAGGGAATACCCCTACCTTCCAACCCCAAGACCTTGCACCCAGAACCCCTGACTCCTCAGAGACCTCCTACCCATCCCTCCCAAAAAGTCCAACCACTCTGAATCCCTAACCTCTACTTGTACCCTCACCCTTGCAGGCCTCTACTCCAGTGTTTGGAGGACTCCTATCCCTGATAAATGAACATAGAATCCTCAGAGGCCTACCCCCTCTCGGTTTTCTCAACCCAAGGCTCTACCAGCAGCGTGGGGCAGGACTTTTTGATGTGAGTATGGAAGGGAGGGTTGTGGCCATTTTCATATGAAATAACAACATTCATACTCATAAGAGTATGTTGAGTGCTAAGATGAACTTGAGGGCAGTCCTGATGGGGTGGGATAGCCTCTGGAATGTGAATACAGGCTAAAGGGCTGTAGTCTGTTAATATCAGCAGGTCCAGATCTGATGCCCACCCTCTCCCTAGGTAACCCGTGGCTGCCATGAGTCCTGTCTGAATGAAGAGGTGGAGGGTCAAGGTTTCTGCTCTGGCCCTGGCTGGGATCCTGTGACAGGCTGGGGAACACCCAACTTCCCAGCTCTGCTGAAGACACTAATGAACCCTTGACCCACCCTCTCCTGCTAGAAGGGTGGGCCTGTCCTCTGCCCCACAGCAGGTGGCTCGGTCCCTAATTCTGCAGTGTTGGAAGCCCTGCTAAACGCTCAACCGTTGACTGCCGCAGACAGCTTATCTCCCTAACCCAGAAATGCTGTGAGCTTGACTTGACTCCCAACCCTACCTGTTCCATCATACTCAGGTCCCCCTCCCCCTGCCCCAGGTTCCTCAACAGTGCCCTAACCAGCACTATTTGGGAGCATCCCCTGCACACAACCACTCCCACCCCCACTCCCCGGGGCCCCCTGCTCCATTTCTTCTTTTTCTTTTCAACCACGCTTTTCCAACATGTTTTCTACACTGCCTGTGTACACTATTTCACTGTATCCTCACTCCTCAATTCATTGCCTTGAGACCTCTACTGTTACTGTTTCACTCTTTCCTTCCCTGAGAAATACTCCCAACCTTTGTTTTGTGAGCTCTCTGTCATAGAAGCCTACTGCCTCTTTTTTCTTAGCTTCCAGGGCTTAACTTCTTCTCTGACCACTCCCTCTTCTTCCTTCATTCCCTTTTCCCTCCTTCTCTTTCTCTGCTTCCTCATTAAACATTGTTGTATTTTGTTGCTCTTGGTTTTTAACCAAAATTTTATAACTCTTGGTCTTTATTTTGTCAAAGTATATGGGCACATTGTCAAATAGTTCTTTAAGTCTTATTGCAAAAAAAAAAAAAAATAGCTACCCCTTGTGTACCTACCACCATTTCCTGCTACTTGAAGCAAACATTTCAGCTTTTCTGTTGATTCTTTGGTGCATGCTAAGTCACTTCAGTCGTGTCCAACTCTTTGTGACCCCATGGACTGTAGCCTGCCAGGCTCCTTTGTCTAGAGTTCTCCAGGCAAGAATACTGGAGTGGGTTGCCAGGCCCTCCTCCAGAGGATATCCCTGACCCAGGGATCGAACCTGCATCTCTTAAATCTCCTACATTGGCAGGCATGTTCTCCACCACTAGTGCCACCTAGGAAGCCCTGATTCTTTGGTATATATTGGTTTATCTCTAAATAACATGCTTATATTGCTGTTTATTGATTCCTCCCCTCCCCTAGTTTTAGCCATTATTGACTTCCTGTTAGCTTATGATCATTCTTCTGCCTTGTCCCAATCACTCAAAATCCCCACCACCCATTCTTTCATCCTTCCAATACAATTCTATTTTTGTTTGAGCTGCATACAGGATTTGCATTGGTACAACTGTGTAAATGCTAATCATACCTAATCCATGTAGTATCATTGCTCTATCCTTTGTCTTTTGCTCTTGTCACTTGACTCATTGTCCACTGAAACAAATCAATAACTGGCATCCACAGCCATCACCATCTCACTAAATCAGACTTTTCCATCCTACAGTGACTGATACCTCAAAAGCAAGATGTGTAATTCTCAATATTTTATCTCCCTTCTTCCCAATCCCAAACTGTTCTCTTTTGTTTCTTTTTTGTAAATGACACTATGCTTGACACTTCCAACTGAGCCAGAAGCCTAAAGTGTCATCCAAGGTTCCCTTTCCTTCACCTCCTCCCGTCATCACCTTGTCAACAAGTCCTACTGACTCTATCTCTTAAATACATCTTTATCAACCCAAAAGTTCTTCCAATTATATTTCTGAAGTGTATCTTGAATTCATCTACTTCTCTCCAGCTCCACTGCTGCTACATTAGCTGTGAGCCATATTCCCTCTCTTCTGAATTGAGGCCCTTGCAAGAAGTGTCCTTACATCCTGCCTTTCCCTAAACCATCTACCAGTTGTTTATTTGCTAAGTTTATCTGACTCTTTTGCGACACCATGGACTATAGCCCATCAGGCTCCTCTGTCCATGGGATTTCCCAGGCAAGAATACAGAGTGGATTGCCACTTCCTTCTCTAGGGTTCTTCCTGACCTAGGGATGGGACATGGGTATCTTGCATTGGCAGACGGATTCTTTACCACTGAGCCACAAGGGAAGCCCCAAAAGCAACTACCAGAGTAAGATGCAAATCTCATGAGGTCATCTACTTGATTAAGGCCCGTCAAAGATTACTGGCTATAGGTCAGGCTTTTTATCATGACTTACAAACCTATCTCCTTACTTGCTATTTGTTTCTGAGTAACAAATTGTTTATCCTTCCAGTCTACCCTACCCCCACCCCCCCACACACATGCACTTTCATTCACTGTTGCTCAAGATATTCTTTGCCCTAACATTACCCCTGGCTCCCTTTGCCTGGTTGAGGTCCAGAATTCTTTCAAGACTCAGCTCACCTTCTCTTGTGAATCTTTTGGCTCCCTGAAGCTAGTTGATGTGGGTATGACAGAAAAATCCTAGATTCTTGGTTCTGATATAGACTAGAGAGAGCCTGGGGCAAGTAAGTTCAACTCTCTGAGACGTTTTCCTCGTCTGTTAAGTGAGGATATTGATACCTGCCTCTAATATTCAGGAAATCATTAAATGGAATAAACTTAATGGAATGCCTAACACAGAGATGTAGGCAGCAACTATTAGTTCCCTTCCTCCCTTGCACTGCACACCCTGTGTCTACCTCCAGTATTTTAACTCCCATATACTGTTGAAATGGCCAGTTTAACTCTTTGCCTCCCTTTCCAAGACCACTGGTGCCTGGAGAACTAGAACCTTGTCCTACTTAACTTTGTATTTGCAGACCCTAGCTCAGGACTGACAAATAAAAATTAAATAAATTTTTGCTGCGTTGAAAACCCCACTCTTTCACCAGCCGTGATTTTACATAAGTTATTTATTAAGACTGAAAGACAGCCATCCCTCTGTATCTTTGGGTTGTACATCCACAGATTCACCCAACCATGAACTGAAGAGACATATTTTTTTAATTCCAGTTATAAAAAACGAAACTTGAATTTACCATGCACCAGCAAACTATTTACATTGCATTGGATCTTATAAGTAATCTAGAGATGATTTAGAGTATACAGTTCAAATACTATGCCATTTCATATAACGGACTTGAGCATCCACGGATTTTGGTATACATGGGTTGAGGATGGGAGTGGGGGGGAGTCCTGGAACCAATCCTACCAACCCCTCACCACCTATACGGACGGTAGACGGTACCTCTCTCCCCATCTGCAGCAGCACTGTGTCAGCTGTCCGGTTACCTTCACTTTGGGCAGCTGGCGGAGAAAGAGGCTATCCAACTCCACTACAAACCCTTAAAAGGCTGGATAAAGGAACTAGAAAAGATGCAGGCTGGCAGGCGGCCAACAGTCGAGAGGTGTCGGGGCGATGAGCCTCAAAGGAAGGATTTTAGGCGTCAGGCAGGGTGAGGGGCCTCAAACCCACAGAAGAGACCCCCCGAAGGGTTCCCATCCCAGCGGATCCACACTGGAGAACCGCGGCTCCGGACGCGAAATGTCCGCGCTAGCGCCGTTCCGCAACACTTGGTCTCCGCCCTCCGGCCTTTGTCAGTCATGTAGCGGCTGGATGGGCGGGGAATAAAAGAAGGAGGCCTAAGGGAGGAGTGAACGTGGCGTGGGAGGGACGAGTCGCGGGGCGCGTGACGTCACTCCTGGTGTGTGCGTATCGTGAACGGAAGCGGAAGCGGCTCTGTTCGCCGCCTTTCCCACCGGCCCGATGAGCTGCAGCGGCTCTGGCGCGGACCCCGAGGCGGCGCCGGCCTCCGCCGCCTCGGCCCCGGGCCCGGCGCCCGCGGTCTCGGCCCCCGCCGCGCTGCCCGCCGGCACCGCCGCGGAGAACAAGGCCAGCCCCGCGGGGACAGCAGGGGGGCCTGGGGCTGGAGCCGTGGCAGGGGGCACGGGAGCCGTGGCGGCGCGAGCCGGGGAGCCTGCCGAGCGGCGCGGGGCGGGTGAGGGCCGGGACGGGTGAGGGCGAGGGCCGCGCTTTGGGCTGGGCCCAGCGGCGGGTGAGGGCATAGGGTAAGGCAGACCTAGCGGAGCCCCCGAGCCTCCCACCTCCGTGTCTCAGTTTGTTGGTTTTCCTCTAGCTCCAGTAACGACTGGCGGCGCGGCGCCCCCAGAGGGGGCTATGTCTAACGGGGTTTACGTGCTGCCGAGCGCGGCCAACGGGGAGGTGAAGCCGGTGGTGTCCAGCACGCCTCTGGTGGACTTCCTGATGCAGCTGGAGGATTACACGCCTACGGTGGGCTTCCCGCCTGAACAAGGCTCCTGACTCGCTGTCATGCCATCCTCTGCCACACCATCTGGATTTGCAGCGTCCTCTTGTGTTTATTTCCCTTACTAGCTTTTGTGATTTTCCCCTTCTGCCCACCCAAACTGGGAGCTTCCTAATAGCCAGGGCTGCCCTCTATTTCCCTTACCCCCACTCTCAGCCCCGCAGTATACAGGGCTAACGCTTACAGTCGTGTAATTGTTCTCTCAGATCCCTGATGCAGTGACTGGTTACTACCTGAACCGTGCTGGCTTTGAGGCCTCCGACCCACGCATGTGAGTAAACTCAGGGCAGGTTAGAGTGTCGGGTGCTTGTGTGGAGTTCGTTGTCTATGCCCTTCTCATAGACATAGACTTTTTTTTCTCTCTAGAATTCGCCTCATCTCCCTAGCTGCCCAGAAATTCATCTCAGATATTGCCAACGATGCCCTACAGCACTGCAAAATGAAGGGTACAGCTTCTGGCAGCTCCCGAAGCAAGAGCAAGGTGTGAGGGGAGGCTCATTGATTCAGTAATTACCTCCTACAGCAGCAGAGGCTTAAATTATCCTGAAACCCCTTTGAGGGAAACTAAGCCTTAGGGGAGGTGAAAGACCTACTCAGGGTCACCCGCCTGGGATTGAAATCTGGAATTCCTGTGTTCAGCTGGTGCTCTTCCCTCTTCCCTCAGGACCGCAAGTACACTCTAACCATGGAGGACTTGACCCCTGCCCTCAGCGAGTATGGCATCAATGTGAAGAAGCCGCACTACTTCACCTGAGCCACCCAATCTAAATGTACTTGTCTGTTCTCTTGTCCCCACACCAGCCTGTTTTCATAATAAACTTTATTGTGACAGGCAGGGCTGATCTCTCCCATGCTGGGAGACACCGTGTGGCAAGTGACAAAGCTTTGAGCCCATTCCCTTTTGGGGCCACAGTGGTAGGGATGGGGGCAGGGGATGGGCCCCATGGCTGGGGTAGTACCATGACTAGTGGCAGGGGAGGCAGCCAGAGGCCTGCTGCTTTGGGGAGGCGCACTCCCCTAACCGTGTCCTGACATCTCTGGAGTTCAGACAAGGACTTTCCAGCTCTACTTGTCCTGCATCTTCTCCAGGATAGGCACAATCATGTCAAACTTGGGCCGCTTAGCAGGGTCTTCATTCATGCAGATCTTCATGAGTTTACATACGTGGGGGGAGATGCCTGGTGGGATGGTAGGCCGAAGGCCTTCCAATGCCACCTGCAAACACAAGGGAAAACAAGGTGAGTCTCAGAACTTGAGTCTCATGTGGGGAGAGACATCTAGCCCTCAGGACAGGATTCTGTATATTTGAATCAATGTGGCAGGAGCCCAGCCCCACTACAGTTATTGTCACTACCATCACCATTCCCCCAGCACAAGTATATCCAGTTATGCTCTCACCTTCATTCCAATTTCCATGTTGGAGAGGTCAGCAAAGGGTACCTCCCGTGTCACCAGTTCCCACAGAAGCACTGCAAAACTCCACATATCTGCTGAGCGTCTGTTTGTGTCTTCAGGCTTCTTTTGCAGAGCTGGAGGGACAGGACTTATCTGTTCCAGCTGCTTGTCCTGTCTCTGTTCCCTTCCATTACTACTGAGCTGCCCCTTCTCTGCCTCACATCATAATGCCATCACTCACCTTCAGGAGCCACCCAGGCAGGCGCATACATGCGCCCAGGGCACTGGAAGGAGAACTTGACGTCGGCCATACTGATTCGAGCAGTCATGTCCTCATCAATCTGAGGAAGAGAAGATAGTTGTGTGGAAGGAGGTAAGTCCTATTCTAGGGAAAGTACCTCTGGGGCTTGGGCTGGGAGTGAAGTTGTGATCTCACCATTACACTACGGCTGTTGAGTGCATGTCGTGGGATGAGGGGCTCTAGTGTGTGTAGGAAGGCCATGCCCCTTGCCATGTCCAATGCAAACTTCACAGCCTGGCTCTGGTCCACAACGAAATCTAAGTGAGAAGGAAAGAGTTAAATCATTTGGAGAAGCTCACACACTTTCCCTCCCCACACCCATGAGATTTGGCACCCCCTACTCACTGGTGCCTTCATGTAGCACATTGTACAGGGATCCGTATGGCATCCAGTGTGTGATGAGGGTGGGGTGAGGAGCAGGTGGAGACTGACAGGCACCAAGCACTGGGAGCACATTGGGATGTGAAAAAATCCTGGAAGAGGGAGAGAATGTCCCTGGCTGAGATCCAGCATAAACGATCTCCATCTGGGTGCTGGACAGGGTTCCTTGAAATCAAGGCTTCCAGTTTAGGCCTTGCCCCACCTGAGCCGGGGACACTCCTCATTGAAGTCCCTGCTCTTCCTTGTACTCCAGTCTCGAACCTTCAGCATCTTCACGACAATGTCATTGCCTTGCCAGCGGCCCTTCCATAGCTGAGGGACAGATAAGGGTTAGAAGGCTTTAACTAAGGCCACTGTTTTCTTGTCCACTAACTGGAGGAGAAACTTAAAACAGGTGCACAACAGGTAATATGTTGGGGTGGGCTGGGGTGGGGGGTTACCTCTCCAGAGTGATTCTCGTTGAGCTTCGCCAGGAAGTTGAGCTGTTTGAAGTCAATGCCGGAGTGTTTGTTCAGAGTCCCATTTCCTGAGAGTGTGGGCAGGTCAGGTACTCAGCTTCCCTCTTTCCCAGCCCCAGGAGTCCAGGACAATTCTCTCACCACCCCTCCCCTCACAGCTGACTCACGGGGCCGAGTGCGGGTAGTCCCCTTCCAGAATGTGTCCTTGTATGGAATACGGTTCAGATTCTGGCCCATCTTCTCTGCCCGCTCTGGGGAAGAAAGACAAAGTCTTGACCTCAGCTGTTGTGTGGAAAGAGACAGGCTAGGACAAGACGAGGACACAAACGGTGGGTGGGGACAGACCTCGGAGCAGCTCTCTCAGGGGTGCCTTGGCTTTGTCCACAGGCATCTCTCCATACTTGTTACAGATGCTGACAAGGGCCCCATTCGCCACGAGGTCCTGGAATTAAGAGATGGCTGTGATGAGGGCATTCCCAACTAACCATGAATGCAGATGCAGTGCAAACCTTGTGAATGTTGTACACAGGACAGTACTCAGGATGGGTTGAGGGTTCCAGAGTCTCCCACTCAAGCTCAGACTTCCTTCCCACCCATCCCAGAGCTCAGGGCCTGAGTACTCACCTCTGCCACCTGATCTTGGCCCCAGAAACAGGCATAGTGCAGGGGCACATTCCCATGCTCATTCACCGCATTGATGTCAGCTTTGTACTGCAGCAGCTGGTCCCCCGTGGCCAAACAAAGAGACAGAAGGTACAGTCAGTCCCAAATGAGAGAAGTGTACTGAGACATGCAAGGAGGGAGATGAGTACACATACTTTGTATGTTATGTTATAGTGCCTGTGTCCTACTTCCAGGCATGTGCATCAAGGGGTTCATACATACCTTCTGTACAATATCACGGTGCCCATGACTGGCTGCCAGGTGCAGAGGGGTATCATCCCCACGGTTCATCACATTGATTCGTGCCCCCCGCATGATCAGCATCTCAACCACAGCAGATCGGCCTTCTCGGCAGGCCCAATGCAAGGGGGAGAAGCCATGATCGTCCCTTTGAGGAAGCACAAGGGTCATTGATTTGGAAGTGGGATGGGGGCAAAGGCTTTGACACAGGAAAAACTTAATATTCACTCTGCATACTCTCCCTGGGAAGCCTTACCTCTAGAACTTTGATTCTCATTCATGCCAGCAACTCCCAAAACTGTCCAGTCCAGACCTTCCCCTGAGTTTTAAACCCAACCAACCACTACCTGAAATCTCAACAAATCCATATGATTCACTGTCTTCATCTCCCTCTAGCCTTTCTTCTCTGGCACGCTCTATCTCATTAAATGGTAACATTCTTCATCTGGTTTCCTCTGCACCCCTTTGGCAACATCTGTTGGCTCTTTTTGTTTTCACCACATCTTGTACACTGCCTTACTACATACAGTAGTTGTCACACTGGATTGTAAAAATCTGTTAAATGGGCTATCTTGTCTATTAGACTAAGCTTCTTGAGAATTGACAGCAGCTGTTCAGTGCATGTTAATAGAAGGAAGGGAAGCTTTGAGAAGAAAAGCCACAGTTTATGGAAGAGGAAGCAAACTTACTGATTGGTTTTGGTTCTGATACTAAAATTAAAATTTAAAAAGGGAATGGAATTAAAATGATGGTTTGGAGGGGTTTATAATGAAAAGGAGCAATGCTTTGGGTAAGTCATTCATGAGGCAGATAACCGCCACATAAGACAGGATTCTTCTACTCAAGCAATCCTAGGTACAGAAAACAAGAAAATGAGCATTACTTAATTAGAAAGAAAGCAGTCCCTAACTTTTTTCTTTTCCCAAGAACTTCTCTATTTTATAAAGTTAAAGAAATGTACAAAAAACAACAACAAAAAAAACCCACAACTGGGTGGAAGCTAGGCCTGCCTGACAGCCTGGGGCCATAAAAGGAAATTCCCTCCAGTCCTGGGCTGCAGATCCAAGGGGCGGAGCAAGGGGGCGGTCCGTGGTCTGGGCCGTCAGCCTCCGGATGCCTTAGTGCTGCGGTCACTTCCCGTGTGGGGGCTCTAGGCGGGGCCTGAAGCCGATCGGGGGTATGGTCACCCCGGGCCATGAAGATGTCCCCAAAGTGAAAGTGGATGGTGGGTGTGACCACCAGTATCAGTAACTTACTGATTTCCCTCTACAGCTGCCCTCATCTGTTCACAAAGATAGCCAAAAGCTTTCCTGGGAGGTATTCCCCTCCCTCTTCCTAAAGCAATCACCACCCCTTACTTATCAGTCAGTTTTGCATCCCAGCTCTTTAATTTGTGCCCCAGCTTATCAGCCTCTGGCAGTCTATAGCCCCAGAGCAGGCCAGAGCCTGAGAGCAAAAGTATGGGCACAAGGGTTCTGCCCACGGCCAGGCTCCAGTCACCTCAGAGCCTGAACTTTAATCCCAAAGAGACCAGCAGGGAATTGACCCTTACTTCATATCCAGCATATAGCCAGTTGGGGTCCCGAAGCCTCTCCACTAATACCTGCACCACTTTCACTAATACCACTCTTTCACCTTTTGGCAGCAGTCTTCCTAAATGCCAGCTTCATTGGAAAAAGTTACCTAACCCTTTATGATGCCACCAACAAAATAGTAGCTGTGCTCTCTGCCTTTATCAGAGCACCCTTTGAGGAATTATATGAAAAATGGAACGAGTGTGAATTACAGAGAAATAGCATAGAGTCTAATGGGGACCTATAAAGCCTGGATGAAAGTGACAGGTGATCCTTAACTCTCAAACCTAAAATCTATTTTCTCCTCACCTTAAAAAACTCCACCATCCTGAATCAGCATCACTACTGCTTTTGTTGCCTTCCTGTCTCAACCAACCTTAAAGAACTTGTCTGCATTCACTTTATCTACCTCCCACTCTACGTGCCCAGGAGACCACTGCCTGGAGAGCAGGCGTCATGTCTGATTCCTGACTTCTAGTGCCCAGTGCATGTTCAGTATAGTTCCTTAAATGAAGGAACCAAGTATAGTCTGGTTTTTTCACCTGTTTTCCTCCGAAACAGCTCTCACAGAGATCATTAAATATATAATTAATTGTAAATTCAAGGGTTACACTTTAGTGCTCAAGTTCTTTGACCTCTTAGCAGTCTAGGGTACCACTGACCACTCCCCTTTCATTGAAACATTCACTTCTTTAAGCCTTACTAGAGTATTTTCCTGTTTCTTCTTCAACCTCTAGTTGCTCCTTTTTGGTCTTTTAGGTTTCTCATCCCCTGTTTCACATCCACCTCTTCAGGTGCCATCTACATGCTGTGTGTGTGTGTGTGTGCACGCGTATGCATGTGTGTACATGCTCAGTCATGTCTGACTTTGCAACCCCATGGACCAGCCTGCCAGGCTCCTCTGTCCATGGGATTTCTCAGGTAAGAATACTGGAGTGGGTTGCCATTTCTTGCTCCAGGGGATCTTCCAGACCTAGGGGTTGAACCCACATCTCCTGCGGCTCCTGCACTGGCAGGTAGATTCTTTACTGCTGAGCCACCTTCATGCTAATATCTCCCGAATCTCTGTCTCCAAGTCAGATCTCTCTCCTGAAATCCAGCAGCCTACTCCACATTTCCACTTTATTGTCACTTAAATGTGTCCAGAGTGGAACTCACCACCCTTTAGCCTTGTCTGTCTCAATAAAAGGAACCACCATCTACCCAAGCCAGAACCCTGATCATCATCTTTGACCTTCCTCACTTTCCACACCAAGTCTCACCAATTCTGTATCCGAAAGATTTCAGGAATTTGATCACCTTTTTCGCCTGCCCCAATTCTAGTCTAAGCCATCACCACTTGAGATGGACTAGGCAGTTAGTTGCCTCTCTTCACATCACCACTTGCTCTTCACAAAGCGTCCAAGATGACACTTAACAAATGGACAATCTCATCGTACCATTACATAGCTCTAAACCCTTGCCCTTGCAATAAAATTATTATAGCCTAAATACTCTTGCATGATCTGACTGACCTTTGCAGACTTTTCCAGTCTTCTGTCATTCTACACTTGTGCTTAGAGCTTTAGCCCACAAAAGCCCAGCGGATTTCTCTCCTCTAGCCATATGGAGCTCCGGACAGTTTCTGGCACGCTCTGCTCCGTGTTTTGCCCCCTAGCTTTTGCCCATGAGGTTTACTGAGGTTAGAAAAGTTCTCTGCAGTCTCTGCCTATGAAATTCTTATTCAGTCAAGATTCAGCTCAAACAACAGCTTCCGGTGTGGAGACCCTCTGCCCCGCTGACAGGCTGTGCTTAACCTCATCACACTGAATAGGAAAGTTAGCCGCCCGCACCAGAAGTGAGCACCCCACATCGCGGAGAGGAGCATGTCTTTGCCCTTCCTCTCGCCCCCCAGCCACCCCAGCTCACCCCTGGTTGAGGTCGTTCTCCGTGTTGTCCAGCCACAGGCGGACCGCAACCGCGTTGCCCTCCCGGCACTGAGTGAAAATGTCGTCCATAGCAGCGTCCCGGCACAGAGTCCCCTAGATTGGGAAAGTGTGGGAACTGTAGAAGGATCTAGCGGGGTGGGTGAGCCCCGGCCTTTGTCCCCTACTGGAGAGAAGTGTGGTGTTGGGCTGGGGGTCTGGGCTCTGCGTCCCCAGCTACTGGATGTCTGAAAGGAGTTAGGGAGGCAGCGGGATGATCCTGGACCGTGTCCCTTGAGCGCGAGGGAAAGGCGGATTGGGCGAAGTAGGCGTTGATTAAGAGGTAGTGTCTCCCGAAGGGATGTCACGAGAGCAAGCACAGAGACCCTACCCGCGAACAGAGCTGGGGGGGGGAGTTTAGGCGCCGTATACCCTGGAGGAGGCGATCGGAGGTCCTTGCCGGGGATGGCCCTCGTTCCCCACCCGGAACCGCGTAGGTGGAGTGAGGGGTGACCGCCTGGTAGAGCTCGAACCTTGGGGAGGGGGCACGGATGCCCCCACACTCACCGGGACTCGGGCTAGAGGAGCCTTCTCCGGGGAACTCCCGTCCGGCCGCGCCCGCCGCCCGGCCCCGCCCCTGTCCCTCTCAGGCCAGCGCGGGCCTCCTTCTCGCAGCCCCTCCCTCCCGCCTTCCTTGCCCTTCTAGCCCACCAGTGTCTAAACTCGATGGTCTTCGGCGCTGCGCCGGCTGCTCTAGCCGCTTCAGCTCTCACTCTTTGGTTTCCTGCCCTGTTCCGGCGTCTCTGAGCGGTCCGATTCCTAGAGACGCTGTCTGCACGTGAAGAGCGCGTGGATCCCGCAACCTCGCTCTCCCCAGCCCCATGTTCGAGGAGCCGGAGTGGGCCGAGGAGGCCCCTGTAGTCGCGGACCTCGGGTCTGTAGCCTTAGGGCTTCGGCCCACGGCAGCCTCTCAAATCAAGGTGAGTGGCCCCGCAGGGATACTCAGAACAGACTCTGCTGGATTCCGGAGCTGGGGCGCGCGCGTGTGTAATTAGGGGGAGGGGGGACGCCTGCAGCCTCCCCAAATCCGGAACTTCCAAAAGAAAGTAACGTTGGAACTGAGGGAGAATTGGTGAGTAGAAGTTAGTGAAGCAAAGAGGGTTTCTTGGAAGGAAAGGCATGTGGAGAGACCCGGGCTCAAGGGAGCATGACACAGAATGAGAGGCAGTGTGGTAGAAATTGGACATGTTGCACATGTTAAAGAGAAACCAATGGAGTGTTTTAGCAGGAGAATGATTTCTTCAGATTTGCTTTTTGAAAACGTCACTGGTTGCTGTGTGGGGATTGGAAAGAGCAAGAGTGAATGACAGTGAAGGGCTATCAGTACTACTGTTCAAAGGGAGCTGGTGCTGAGGGAGTACCGAGAATCTCCAAGATGAGTAACCCGTCCAGTAGGACTTCAATCCAGAACGGCCTCCCAGACAGTAGACCTCCTTTAAGCCTCTGCCAACGTGAGGGCTGCCGCACTTGCTCAGGCTCTTTCTGTCCTTCAGTCAGCCTGTGACATGGAATCTGCCTGCTTTATTCCCTCCTCTTCAACCCCTCGACCCATTGCTATACTCCCCACTACTGGCCTCTGTCTGCAGCTTGTCTCTTTCAGTGCTTTTTTTTTTTCTTTCAGTTCTTTGCACTACAACTGGAGGCATCTTTAATACACACGTGTGATCATGTAACTCTTATTTTCAAAAATCTTCCTACTTTTTATAAAAAGGTACTAGCTAGAGATAGAAGCCTGAGATTGAGGGTTGGAACTCCTGGTCACTAGCTTTGGACCTGTAGCTTGTGGCCTTACAGTGTTTCTCTGGGAACCCCATCACCTCAGCTATACAAAGAAGAATGTGAGGTGGGTGGTTTCTCTGCTCTCCAGCCTCCCAAAGGTTGGGATGACGATTTGAAAGTTCTTCAGGCCCTGGCAGTCTTTGTGATAAGCTAGGTAAGTTGATTGGGAATAATCCAAATGCCTCTAACCAGCATCTGAATGAGGTCCCCATCTCTCTTCTTACTCCCTAGGCCCTATCCATTCTCCTCGACCCCGCTTTCATCCCTTGTTTTCCCCCAGGGCTCCAACCGCCGCCAGCTCTTGGCCACATTACGGGCCCTGGAAGTAGCATCTGTTCCCCAGCAGTCCCCTAGCCTGCCTGGCAGTGACTCTGAGGAGGAGGAGGAGGTAGTGGAAACAAAGAAGAAACGCCTGAAAAAGGGCTTGTTTGCCAACGCGTCTTGTGAAATAAAGGAGAAAAGGAAGAAGAAACGTCACAAACAGGGCCCACCTAGCAGTGACTCCAAGGAAGAAGAAGTGGAAAGGAAGACGTGCCACAAAGGGGCTGTTCTTGGCAGTGACTTGGCTGAAGAAGAGAAAAAAAAGAGGAAATGCCGGAAACAGATCCCTTCAAATCCTGCCCAGCCCCTGGACAATGTTGACCAAACAGGTATTAGTATATGTGGGATGATGAGGGCTGGGGTTTGGGGATCAGCTGATCCTACATGTAACAGAGTTCCTCTGACACCAGTAGGTTTGGGGTTAGGGAATAAGAAGTACTTTGATGTAGACCACAGTTTCTGTCTTAGGGACAAGGGTATGGCTAGGATGATGTGCTAAGCCTCTGAATTCAGGGCATCTTGCTCCCCAGTATGCCTTTCCAAATCTCTTTCTTCAGATTCTAAAGCTTGGAATTCTAGTGCTACAAGTGACCCCACCAAGCCAACCTGTGAGACCCCTTCCTCTAATCCTCCCCATACCTTGAGTCGCAAGCAATGGCGGAACCGGCAGAAGAACAAGCGTAGACAGAAGAACAAGTTTCGGCCATCTCAGCCACCAGAGCAGGCCCCAGCCCCAGCCCCAGCCTCTGCAGAGGAGGCAGAGGTGCCTTCTGCCCCCGGTCCAGACAGCCATGGAGCCCGGGCAGAGGCTCTTCGAGCCCGCATGGCCCAGCGTCTGGATGGTGCCCGGTTCCGCTACCTCAATGAACAGCTGTACTCAGGGCCCAGCAGTGCTGCGCAGCGCCTCTTCCAGGAAGACCCTGAGGCCTTTCTCCTATACCACCGTGGCTTCCAGAACCAAGTCAAGAAGTGGCCACTGCAGCCGGTAGACCGCATTGCCAGGGATCTTCGCCAGCGGTTAGTGAAACCTGGGCGCTGTGAGAAGCTAGGTGTCTCAGTCCCAGGCTCAGACCAGACCAGTGAGCTCTTCCTCCCTTCCATTCCCAGGCCTGCGTCCCTGGTGGTGGCTGACTTCGGCTGTGGGGACTGCCGCCTGGCTTCAAGTATCCGGAACCCTGTCCACTGCTTTGACTTGGCCTCTCTGGACCCCCGGGTCACTGTGTGTGACATGGCCCAGGTAAACCCCTCTCTCCTTCCATGTAACACACTCTGCCCACTCTGCCCACCCTGCATCCTTGTGTCTACCCCTAGCGTTCATTGCTGGCTTTCTCCTTCCCATAATGTGTGCTTTGTACAACATTCTCACTCTCCACAGGTGCCTCTGGGGGATGAATCTATAGATGTGGCTGTGTTCTGCCTTTCACTGATGGGAACCAACATCAGAGACTTCCTGGAGGAGGCAAATCGAGTGCTGAAGCCAGGGTAGGTGCTCCCAGGACACAGATGCATGACTGTGTGCTCATGCGCATGTCGGTGTACTTACCCAGAACTTGCCGTCCTTCTCAGGGGTCTCCTGAAAGTGGCTGAGGTCAGCAGCCGCTTTGAAGATGTTCGGACTTTTCTGGGGGCTGTCACCAAGCTGGGCTTCAAGGTTATCTCCAAGGTAAGGGCCCCAGGAAGTCTGTCCTATTTTTGTCACATGTGTGGCCCTTCAGGCTAATAATGGTGTTCAGGAAGGAGGTCATTGTCAGACACAGATGTTTGCTCCTTGAAGGCTTGAGTAGTTGGAGAGAGCTGGGAAGCTTTCTGAGCAGGGGTGGGGCCTGGACAGAGGTGATTTGAAGAGCTGAGATGAGGACTTACAGCTCACTGGGTTTTTCTGTCCCTAGGATCTGACCAACAGCCACTTCTTCTTGTTTGACTTTGAAAAGACCGGCCCCCCTCGGGTAGGGCCCAAGACTCAGCTCTCAGGCCTGAAACTTCAGCCTTGTCTCTACAAGCGCAGGTGACCTTTGGAGCCCCCCCTTGAAAGGGGAGACAAGTCTTGAACTCCAGACTCAGTTTCTCTGAAGACTGTGTCCAGCCAGGCTGTGACCCGGGGCCTGGTACCACCCTTACTTACTCCATCTCAAGAACAAAATGTAATGAAACTCTTGGCTCAACCCTGCTGTGATGAAGGCTTCTTGGTTCCAGGAAGCATAAAGTCGTTTGGGCTAGCTAGAGAGTAAGGAGCTCATTGTGAGAACACAGGAGTATGTGGGGATTATGGATCCCCTCAGTGTCATGGAAACTACATGGTTTGGAATTCAAGGCATCTCTGGGTTTGGTGTCTGTTTCCATCTCTCAGAAGCCACATGAGCTTTCTGTCCTAGCTTCTCCACTCTCTATTCGGATTTTCTTGTCTGCACACCAGATCCCTCTGCTCACCCAAAGCTTCCACAGCTTTGGTCTGGCCGGGCCTTTAAGGCCTCAGGCAGGCATTGCTTCTTGGCTCTAGAGCAAGTGCAGCGGCCCTCACGTCAGCAGAGGCAACTTGGCTCTAGTCCACCAACATCAGCTGGACTTCTCGGTCAGGATGGCTTGATTGTCCCTATACTGAGTACTTCTTTCCCCTGATTGTCATCTCCATCTTTGGAGCTGAATGGCCCTAACCCTCCTAGCCTCTGTTGTTCTGTTGGGGCCTGGTGTTTGTCTGGCTGAGAGCACAGATACTGGAATCAGGTAGGCCTGCCGTTGACTGCTGAGAGCCTTTTACTCTTTGAGTGTCCTGCTACTCATTTGGTAAATGATAGAATTCCTGTCTCATAGGATTGTTGTATGGGTTCATGAGGAAATCTGTAGCCAAGGCTGGGCACATAGGAGGTGCTCAGTAACTGTTGCTGTGGCTGTCGTGTGTTGTAAGCCTTACTGTTTCTAAAGACCTTCCTTAAGCAGGATTAGGGGTTGAAGAGTAAAGGATGAATTTGTTGGTTGAGGAAGACTCTGGGAGAGCTCAAGGTAGCCTTTCAACAACCTTATTTTATAAGATTTTTAGAGATTCTTAATAGATTGTGAGCAGTTCTTCGAATGGGGGTGATGTGGGAGCTGGGTCTCCATAAATCACAACTGATTGATGCCATTTGCAGTGAGGACTGGCAGCAGAGTGTGTCTGTTGTTTCTGCCTTGCAGTGGGCCCAGATCAGCACATCCTAGGCCAACTATGGGCAGAGAAGACTAGTTCTGGGAGAAGATGACTGGGGTGACAAGTCCTTGGCCTCTTCCAAAAGGCATCTGCCATGGGCCCAGGTATAAGGATACAGTCTGTTCTACCTATTTCTAAGGGCTTCCCTGGTGGTTCAGACAGTGAAGACTTATTTCCAAGAACAAGAACTGAGAGGAACCACTGGCACACAGGTTCCAGGACTCTGCACCAGTTGAGTGCCTCTGGTTAGGGGTTGTTTTGAGGCAGGTTGTGCAGGCCAGAGGGCATGTTTGGAGGCTGGGCTGTGAACCATCCAGCAGACACTGTTCTGTACCTTTGCACGTGCTTCTCACTGCTGAATACTCATCTGACTAGCAGAGTCTTACTCATCCTTCCAGACAGCCTAGTTGTTTCCTATTCCATTACTCCCAAAGCAGAACTAATTTCTTCATCTGCATTCTCAACGCACTACAGGAAGAGGTCAACTGCAACATTTGAATACTGTGTGGCGATTGGTTGGTGCATTCGGCTGCAGTCTTCTCAGCTCATATTTATCTTTGTATTTCCAGAGCTGGTCACTTGAGATCCATCTAAGGAAGTGATAAAGATGACAGGGTCCGTGGACCAGTGAGAAGCAGGGGTGTTGCAGGAACCCAGGTTTGGCCACATGATAAGGTCACTAGTGACGGAGCAAGGAGTGGGCAGGTGGGAGAACTTCAGTTGGTAGAACTGGTGGGACATTGAGGCTTGGTGAGAGAAAGGAATCTGAAGCAGATCTTGGGTTTCTGGCTTAAGCAGCTGTTGCGCTGGTGATGCCATTCAAAATGTTGGGATTTTGGTATCTAAATGTTCATTTGGAAGCAGGACATAAACTCAGCAGCCAGGGGAGGTAATTCAAGTCATTGTAATAGATAAGATATCCAGAGTAAGATAACGAGAAGAGAAAATGGCTTGGAAGAGAACTCTGAGGAGCATTTAATGGATAAGTAAAGGAAAATGAACCAGTAAAGGTGACAAGAGAAGGTGGGGCCGGAGATGAAGGAGTAAAACCATGAGAGTGGATTTCTTAATGTGGAAGGAATGGGAAGGTTTTTGGCTGTTGGATGCTGTTGAAGGTCTGTTAAAATGAAAGAAAGGTCAGATTGTGGCAGGGAGAGGATTTCTGCGTAATGTTGAGGGGTTTGAATTTATAGTGGTATTCATGAGTATATAGTTATACCAGTCAGCCCAATGGTGTGGTTATCTCTGCCTGCTCAGGAATCTAGGTGTAACTGTAGGAAAAATGAGTACTAAGGGATCATCCAGAGTTGAAACCTTACCACACAATTGAAATGAAATCGAGCAAAGGAGTTTCAGACCATTCACAAGTTAGTGCTGTCTATTCTGGGCCATGGACCTTTGTAGAACAACTGAGCGAAGTGAAGACAGGAGTAGGTCATTCCACTGGGGGTAATTTAAAAAGTAACCTGGGAAGATGGGAGGCTGTGGTCAGAAACTGGAATGTCTGAATAGTTCGTATTGGAAGCAGAGCAGCCTCAGGCAGTGGCCAAGTTTAAGAGTGTGGTTATAGGGGTGAGTGCCAGAGAGGAGTGCACGGGAGATTGCCTGGAGATTGGTTATTGCATGAGGGGCTCAGATATTGGGAGTGGGTCTGCATGGACTTTGACATTCTCCAAGATGACGATAGAAGTTAGCATGGAACAGTACCAATGTCTTGAAGAAGGGGGCAGATTCAGGAAATCTGTAGACAGAGTAGGAGAGGCCGGATAGCATGAATTTAGAAGGACAGAGGGTCACACGTCCCACTAGAGAGACTTCCATTTTGGGGATTATGTGAGGCTGGTGAGTGGAGCTGGCTGCCGGGCAGCCGAGACAATACCCTGACAGTCCTCTCCAATGTACCGGGATTCTCTGGGGATTATAGGGGAGACAACTGTTGCGGCAGCTTCATGGGGTGGGAACCTCTTGGGATCATGAGGAGGCAAGCCGTAAAATCTGAGAACATCTGTCTCGTTATAGAACATAGATCACCTTTTTACAGTGTCATATCTCTGTTTCCTCCCAGGTGTTATGTATCATTCCTAGATCTTGATTAGTGTTTCCTGTTTTGTTATCATGCTCAACAGGACAGCTGGGGTCTGCCTTCCTCCCTCTTTTGCTTTCCTTCCCTTACTTAAAATTTGGATTCTGTCTTTGCCTATTCTGGCTCCAGCCACCTGAATAAACATCTTTCTGGGTCTGACTCAGGCCCTTGACTCCCCTTGTCTCAGGCCAGCCTCCACCTGCTTTTCCATCAATTCTGAAAGCAGGATTTCTGAGTCTGGGTCATCGCTGTTCCATTATCAGCTTCAGGACCATCTCTCGTTCAAGCCTGGGCTTCAGTGTCTGATGTCTGATATTGAGAGCCTAGACTGAAGAAAGAACAGTGGATACTCCCTTAAGAAAAAGCAGCATACCAGCTGATTAAGGAACAATGAGATCAGTTTAAGGAACAATTTGAGAATAGGATAAAGAGTGGCAGTCATAGTAAGAGGTAAATGGGAGTGGGAAAGAGTCTAACTGGAGACTCCACTGGGAGCATTCAGGAAGCTTGAGGTATTTATTCCTAAAGCCAAGAAATGGTACACCTGGAGTCTGACTCCTGCCCTGGAAATGCAGAGGGCAAGCAGAGGCTCACTTTCAGTGGTGGAGCCAGGGGCATGCTGCTGCTTTTGCATTGGTCTGTGTTCCTAGAATTTGCTGAGGCGAACCATGCAGGAGTATCCTGTGCACCTTGTAGCAGGGGAAGCATCGGGTGGTCCAGAGTGCTGTCCAGTAGGACCATTGCAGAGGTGAGGAAGCAGAGAGAAGTTAGGAGTGTGCCATCTGGACTAAGGAGGGAATTGTAGGATACCACCCAGAATAAAGCTGCACCCACCAGGGGAAAGGGGACTGCAGAAAAAGGACAGCAAGATGCCCCCTTTAAATCTGTGAGGCCCATGGGACCCAGAAATATCCCACTGGGCAAAAGCTGTCTTATCCCCTTCCTTCTCTGCAGTTGGGCGCAGAGCAGTCAGCAGCTATTAGGTGCAGAGGAGGTAAGAAGAGCAGAGAGCCTAGAGATCATCCCCCCTTCTCCAGTGCAGGCTCCTTGACTTTAGTGGGACTGAGAGGTGAAAACAGCTAAAGCTATAAGAGGTGCAGATTATTTATTGTTACATAGGATTAGATGTTGTAATCACTTGAGATTGGGTTTGTATCTTGATCCTAAGAATCTGTGAACTGAGAATGCGCCGTAAGTCACAGGCTTGCCACAGCTTTTCTCTGAATGAAAAAAGGTCGGAGAGGTGGTGGGAGACAAGAATAAAGTTGGGTTTGGATAGCAGTCTGTGCTCATGCTTCCTCAGCATCTGTTTTAGAGGTTGGTTACCCCTGCAGTCACTGGTGTGCTCCAGCTTTTGTTCTTGTAACACAGTCCTAAGGGAACACAGTTCCCAAAGAAACAGCATGATCTTGGCAGAGACACGGCTCAGCTCCAGTCACTCAACCACTTACATAATTGCACAAAGCCCTTTACAGATTTTCACAGAGACCTCTAACTAGGTTGTCCTCCATCCCTGGTGACTTCCCAGGCTGGCCACCTGATTCTGACTGCTACAGTCACCACATTACTGGTCCAGTTGCTTCCACTCCTGTTCCCAGAGCAATTCATTTGCCGCACAGCCAAGTGAGCCTTTTTAAAATGTAAGTTAGATATGTCACTTCTCTGCTTAAAACTCTTCAATGGATTCTCACTGCTCTGAGAACGAAAGGCAGACTCCTTTCCAGGGCCTAAGTGATCTTGCCCAGGCCTCCCTCTCCAACTGCATCTTAATCCACTCCTTCCACATGAAAAACTCTAGCTGCACAGGCTTTCTTTTCATTCCTCAAGCGTTCCAAGCCGTTTCTACTTCTGGGTCTTTATAATTGCCACTTTGTCTTCCCAGGGCACTTTTCCCTGGTGAGTTCATTTTCGTCTTCCAGATCTTCACACTAGCATCACGCTAGATCTCACCAGAATGAGAATGTCCTTTTCCTGGACACACAGTTAAATTACATATCCCAGCTCCTTGCCTCAAGGTGAGGCTGTGTGCATAGTCCTTCCCAGTGGAGAGTAAGTAGAAGTGATGTTTCTCTACCAGACAGGGCAGTTAAAGACTGGATGAACCTTCTCTGTATTCTCCACCCCTTCATCTGCCTTTCAAGGTGACGTTGAAGCAGATGTTTTGAAGATGGAGTCAGAGAATAGACCTCTGGATGTTTGAGTCCTGGCTTAGAGGAAAATTGCTTGACCAAGAATATCCACATTGGTTTTGACAAGGAATAACCTCTTTTGCATTAATTTAGTGAGTTTGGGGACTGTTACAGTCATTAGCATTTTATGCCCTGGCTAATATATCTTCTTTGGACATCCTGTCCACCTTAGTCTTGATCTCAAAACAAGGAAACCCGTGTTTCCTTCAGGGTGCTTCAGACATTTAATTGTTTTACCAGATGCCAGTTTACACTATCCCTTGTCCTATGAATTGAACTCCTAATTGGGGAGAAAATGCTCACATGAGGAAATTGAGAGATTGATTTTATCAGTTACATTTTGATTGTGAGCCCCCTCCCCCTCAAAAAAAATCCCCCTAAAGAATATCTCAAGTTAGATTTTTCATCTCATAAAACTAGAAACCTGATGGTTGTTGGCATTGGCTCAGGAATTCAAGGATCTTAGCAGTTAGGTCTGTGTGGTTCTCTTGGTCTCTTGATTCTCATGGTCACAAGAGACACCTTGTGATGTGATTAATCAGAAACACCCTACTTACTTAGCCTTCTCAGGAGTCTCACAGATTGCCACAGCCCCTGTCTTTTTGGTCTTGCTTCAAGGGTCCTTCTACATTGTTAATACTCTGGTGTAAATATGTTCCATTATTCCCTAGAACATAACTGAGATCAGCCTGAAATACTAACATTTTAAATACATTTGTCTTCCCCACCCCTTCCCACATCTCAGTGACTTGTCAGCAACTCCTCCAGTTCAAAGCTGTTCTCCCTCCAGCTCAGTCGGGGTGGGGAAACCTTCACAGTTCTGTTTATTTCACTCATTCTTTACCTCCTCTGTCACTTCTAGGATTGGGATGAGGAAGGGTATATTAGAGGCAAAAAGGCTAAACTTTTGGTTTAGTTTGGCTTTATCAGTGTGTTCTACTAAGACAGGCATTTAAATGTTGGTTCAGTGTGTGAGGTGTTGGAGTTCTTTGGAGCCACCCCCTGCCCCTTGGGGACTTTTGCACTAACTGGCTCTGGTTCTCTCCTTAAGATACTCAGCCCACACCCCTCAGCTTCTGACCCTGACAGTGTATCCATAGCCTCCTAGTGCTAAAGAACCTCACCCTGGCCGGCAGCCTTCCTGAGAGAGGTCTCAGCAAACATCTTAAGAGTGGTTACCTTTCTGGGAGCCCCCAGGAAACTCTCATATGTTTGTCCTGCCAAAGGGCAGAAGTACAGCTGGACTAGCAGCTGACTCCTCTCCCCTCACCCTGCCCCAGCTAGCCTGACTCACCTCTCCATTCTCTCTGTGGCTCCAAACCCTTACAAGTGACTTGGGTTACTTTCTCCCAACAAGCCTCCACCCCAGTGGCCTTGTTGGAACTGGGGCTGTAAGTTTCTGAGTGCAGCAAGCCTCCTGCCAGAGAATGTAATGCTGAATGAATATAAGGTCTCTCCCTGTCATGGGAACACAAAATGACTACAAGTGGTCGTCTTAGAGCCCTCCTCACCTGATGAGGATAGAGGGAACAGCACCGCTTTGTTGCCTTTCAGGGGGACCGTTCTCTCTATTCCTCCAAATTCCCATCAATGAAGCTGGTGTTTCTAACTTCATGTACAGTAGGAGGGTTAGTGAGCTCTGGATCAGCTTTATTATCTAAGAGTAAATCCTGTGTTGGGCTTCCCCAGTGGCTCTTCGTTAAAGGATCCACTTGCAATGCAGGAGATGTGGCAGGAGCTGTGGGTTTGATTCCTGGGTCAGGATCCCCTGGAGAAGGAAATGGCAACCCACTCCAGTATTCTTGCCTGGAAAATCTCATGGACAGAAGAGCCTGGCAGGCTATAGTCCATGGGGTTGCAAAGAGTTGGACATGACTTAGTGACTAAACAACATATTCTATATAGATACATCTGCTACTGCTAAGTCGCTTCAGTCATGTCCAACTCTGTGCGACCCCATAGACGGCAGCCCACCAGGCTCCACCGTCCCTGGGATTCTCCAGGCAAGAACACTGGAGTGGGTTGCCATTTCCTTCTCCAGTGCATGAAAGGGAAAAGTGAAAGTGAAGTCGCTCAGTCATGTCCGACTCCTAGCGACCCCATGGGTCTGCAGCCTACCAGGCTCCTCCACCCATGGGATTTTCCAGGCAAGAGTACTGGAGTGAGGTGCCATTGCCTTCTCCGATAGATACATCTAGGACCTTTATTTAATATCCTCTTTTGTACAAGTATTTTTTTAAAAAATTTATTTATTTGGCTGCCTCGGGTCTTAGTTGCGATGTGTGGGATCTCTCGTTCCGGCTTCTCTCTAGCTGTGACTTGTGAGCTTAGTTTCCCTGCAGCATGTGGGCTCTTAGTTCCCCCACTAGCATCGAACCCGTGTTCCCTGCATTGGAAGGCAGATTCTTAACCACTGGACCACCAGGGAAGTCCCTGCACAAGCATTTTTATAAAATGTGAATTGTTTTTGTGTGTGTGCTTAACTTACAGAGTACTGTCAACAAATCTTGTCTTATTTCTTACATTTTTTCCTTCACTCAACTATATTTTTAATATCCAAACGTGTATCTATCAGGGCTCAGTCAGGAAAACGGAAACCACACTAAATGTTTCAAATAGAGGACATTTAATGCAGAGAATTGATTCCTAGTGACAAAAGCCGAGTCAAAAGAAAATGCTTGATGTAATTAAAAATTGAGAACTGGAGAAATCAGATAATGTCCAAAGGCCTGAGAAAACCAAGCGGAAGAAGCAAAGTGATTATCAGAAACCAGGAGCTCAGAGAAGTGGCCCCTTTTGACTAGTCAATACTCAGACTTTTGTGGGGGAGGCTCCCTCCACATAACCTGGTGCTTGGACTTCTGAGGAAGGACATGGCCTTGAGGGTGGGGGCACACGGTCTGACTCTTCTCTGGCTGTTACACTGGAAACTGATCTACTGCTGGTATCTCAGAAGTATAGCAAAGCTGCTGCGGAGTGCAGAAGAAGCCAGAGCCAACTGACTGCAGCTGAAGTACTGCAACAGCGGCTGGAAAACAGGAATGAAGACCCTCCCCACTGTGTTTCACTTTCAGTTTCCCTTTATGGCATCTCTTTGGCAGCACTTGGTGGAACCACCTGGGAGAAACAGTTTGCAGAGTCACAGCTGCAGCAACACAACTCCAGAGTGTGTATGTGGGGGTTGAGAGGGAGGTGTGTGGCAGAGGGAGATACAGAGAGTGCAGGAGCCAAAAGAAAATAGATGAATAACCAGAGCATTCCATGTATTAATAGCCGCTCATATATCTAGATTGTTGTTTCTGTCAGCTCTGAAGTATTTCCTAATAAGCATCCACCATAGTGAGCTTATCCATTCTCCTGGTTGCCTCAAATTCTTTGCCATCTGGATAAATTAAAACCCTTGCAGTTTAGGGTTCTGAGTACCAAATAAGTTCCCCCAATTATATGCACTCTGAGATTTGAGAGGTAAGTGTCATGTTCCTGCTGCTTGGCTGTTTCCAGAGGCAGGTTTAGATGTTGGCTTTCTGCAGCAGCATTTGCATCGAAGCCAAGGACAAAAGGATGCGTACTGTAGTGGCTAAAGTTCAACATGGAACTGGAGGTTCAATAGGTAAAACAAATCTACTTTGTACAAGTTTGGCTTTGATGGTTAAGAGGAAAAATTATTGGAAGGATATCAATAAGTTACTCAGAGAACTAATGGAAAGTCCAGGGAGTGAGGCTTAGAGAACAGACAGGAGCCAGGGGAGGATGAACAGCTGCAAAAACTAAGGTCAGCTTTAAGAGTCATCATGGTTAGGATGGCATTGCTGGCATCATTGCTACTTGACTTTTTTCCTCACTCCTGTCAGTACATAGAGTGATGCTGAGAATTGAGTTTATCCTCTAAGTTCATGGCACTGTTAGGATTGGTTCATGAAAGGCCCCTCTCCTGTTTGTTATTTTGTTTGTTTCCTTAATTCCTGATTCATACTTCAGTTCCTCTTATAGCTTCACAACATGTTTGTTGTGTTCCCCTGGACACCTGTGTATCCTTGGCAAAATAGATGGTGGTTTTGGTATATGTGTGTTTTGGCAGAGACTGCCAGCTGATCCTCACACCCATTTTCTTCTTTGTGGGAAATCAGCTGGACTCTTTCCCAGCTTCCCTTATTCTTAAGTGTGATCAAGTGGATGATAGTAGAACTAAGGTGTGCTACTCCTATGACTTGGGTCCTTAAATTTTCCTATGCATGGTCCCCCATGTTATTTCCAATTTGGCCTTTGAGCATACGACCTGGAAAGCTACACCTTGAAAGAGCCAGAAGATGGAAGGAGCTTGAACACCACTTAGAGGAGAGCCACCCACCAATTAGAAGCATCTGTTTTGGATGTCTCGTGAGTGAAAAATGAATTTCTTTCTCAGCCATTATACCCTTGGTTTGTTGTTACAGTGCCTAGTGATCTTTCTTTAAAATACCTTTTAATCGAACACATCAGAAAAGTAAACAAAACAGGGCCATAAGGAAAAGTAAACAAAAGTGTTAAGCCTAATGGTTTATCACAAGGCCAGTGCCCAGGTAGGCACCACCTAGACTGAGAACCAAAGTGCTGACAATACCCAGAAGCCTCTTTCATGTCACCTCCCAAACGTGAGCAGCTTTCTTCTCTCAGCATTACAGAATTGCCACCATCCTGACTTCCATGACATTGATTTCCTTGCTTTTCTTTATAGTCTTACTAGTTGAGCTGTTTAGTTGCTCAGTCGTGTCCAACTCTTTGCATCCCCATGGACTGCGCATCAGGCTCCTCTGTCCATGGGATTCTTCAGGCAAGAATACTGGAGTGGGTTGCCATTTCCTTCTCCAGGGGATCTTCCTGACCCAAGGATCAAACCCACATCTCTTATATCTCCTGCAATGGCAGGAGTGTTCTTTACCACTAGTGCCACCTGGCTGAAATACAACCAATTTTTGTATGTTGACCATGGAGCAGCACCCTTGCAAAGTAACCTCACTTAACTAGTAATTTATCTATATTTTTTCATTTTCCTCACATATTATCCTCATAGTATGTGATTGTCATATCAGTTTGTTTCATGCTTTCTAATTCCGTATCATTTATTCTCATCCATGATGTACTCCAGGAGGTCCATCATTATGTTCAAGTGATGTTGGTAGAAATCTTTGAATCATTCTCAGACTTGAAGGAAGAACTTTCGATGTTTCATCACTGGGTGTGATATTTGAAGTGAGATTCTGATTAATGGTTGTCAGATTAGTAATATGCTCTACTTGCTATTACTTGTATTATGAATCGAATTTTGAATTTTGTCAAATGCTGCTTCTGAATTGAGATGATCATATATTTTTAAAAATTCTGTCAGTGTAGCAAGTAAAATATTTATTTATTTATTTTATATGTGAAATCAACCTTAAGTTTTTGGAATAAAATCAGCTTAGTTGATTACATCCATTTTACATATTGGTGAGATCAGTTTGATCATATTTTGTATAGGACTTTTTCATCTGTGCTCATGAGTGAACATAAATGATATCTTCCTATAAATCTTCCTTTTCCCACACAATGCAATGTTTTTAAGTTCTTTTCATGTTGCTCTGTGTACTATAACTCACTTTTAACACCGTCTTCAAATGTTCTAATGACTTCCCATCTTATAGCCCAGAGTTCTTACTATAGCTAAAAAGGCCCTGTCTTGTTTGGATTCCAAATATCTCTTGAACACTCTCACCCCCTTTACACACACCCTTCCAGCCATACTGTCCATTTTGCTATTTATTGAATATTCTGGGTATGCCCCTGCCGTTATACTATTTCATCTACCTGGAATATTATTTCCACAGATATCTTTATGCCCCACTTCCACACTGTATTCAGGTCTCTGTTCAAATGTCAGTCTATCAGATTATCCCTCTGACTAGCCAATGCTTCTTATTTTTCCTCCCAGTACTTTCTACTGCCTTAACCATGCTAGTGTTTCTTCAAGGAACTTATCATCACCTTTTAGATTACATATTTATTTGTTTATATAGTTATTGTATATTTCCCTGCACTTCCAAGAGAGCAGGGACTTCTCTGTCTTATTTAATACTGTATCCCTGATAGTACATACTTGCATCCAACATCTGTTTAGTGTTCCAGTGTGTATCTGTTTAGAACATTTAGCTTAGCCATTCCTCTAAAGACCTTTAGATTATCCACGTCCTTGTGACTACAAACATTTTGGGGAAGGATTTTCTTATAAATGTTCTCTTAAATGTAATATGAGCCTTTGTTCCAGATTTCAAATTAATTGGTCAGGCCAGTTATCCCACAATTAACAACTCTAAAATCTGAACAAAATACAAACAAAAACCAACTATTTGAAGGCCCTGGAAAGTGAACAAAAGCAGTCAGAAAGCAGAGGAAAATTTACCCATGAAAGACTTTAGCTGCAATGGGTAAGAATTGTGATCTTTGTGGTCTTTCTGTCTGAAGGTTTTCCTTCCCCACCCCATTTTCCAGCCCCACCCTATCCCCAAGTTCCAAAAGCAGAAAACCACAGCCTTACTTGGTCAGAATAGCAGAGGACAGAGTTCAGCGCTGGTAAAACTGCTGGAAATGTAAGAGCAGAAATCTTGGAAGAGAGAGAGGGGTATAAGGGGTGAAACCAAAATATGGCCATATACTCAGCCCAAATCCTTGGATGACCACTAAATTACACATGCATAGTGGAGACTCAACGGTACCTAGCAAAAATAGCTGGCAGAATCCAGTGAGGAGTCTACCTTTGAATGATAGAAATGCCCTGGGGAAAGGTCTGCAAATTTGCTGCTTTTTTGCCTGAGTGCATTCCTCAATCCATGGCCAACTTGGGATGGCAGCTAACATGTCAGAAGACAGGGTTTGGCAATGGAGAAAAGCTGGAAATTTAAAAGGAAAGTCCCAGAAGCAAAAGAACTATAGAGGAGATGTGCCCCTAAATCTGTCCAAATCTTTGACAAGTGACTAAATTGTGTAAATGCAGGTGAGATGCTCTGAGGCTAGGCTGAAAAAGCAGCTGCTGGAAGCCAAAAAAAGTAAGCAGCTATATCAACTGTTGCATACATATTACAGGAAATATTAAATTTGCATTTTGAGCCCACCTCCCCATCCCAAAAGTTCTATAACAACACCAACAACAAATTGTCAGAACATAACAATGCGAATTTCCATTTGGTTCTTGTAGTTTCTATGTTTCTACAGCATATTATCTATAATATCCAGTTTTCTCCCCAAATTACAAGACATGCAAATAAACAGGAAATTATAGCCCAATTATAATTATAAAAATATGAAATTATAAGCAGTAACTTATACTCCAGGTAAAAGAAACTCAATAGAAACTGACTCTAGTGGGCTCTGATATTGGATTTAGCTGTCACATAGTTCAAAGTAGCTGTTACTAATGTGTCCAAATAATGAAATGAAAATATGTCTAAGAAATTTAAGGAAATTAAGGCCTCAGTGAATACACAGATGGGGAACCTTGCCAGAAACATAGGAACTACAAGAAAGAACCAAATGGAAAACATCAGTAAAATTACAAACTTCTAGCAGAACTGAAAGAGAAAAGACACAAATTATCAATATCAGGAATGAAGCAACAAATACCACTACAGACTGTGTAGACAGATACATAAAGATAAAGGAATGCTGCAAACTCTCTGGAGGTTTATTTAACAACTTTGTTGAAATGGAACAATTCTCCTCCCCCTAAGGACACCAGAATACAGTTCATACAGTATGAAATAAATAGCCCTGTAACGATTAATGAAATTAAATTTGTAATTCTAAAACCCCTAAGAAAAAAATCTCCAGGCCTTGATTGTCTCACTGGGGAATTCGACCAAATGTTTCAAGAGGAAATAACGCTGATTCTTCATAATCTTTTTCAGAAAATAGAAGGGAACACTTCCCAATTCATTTTATTTTATTTTTTTTCCAATTCATTTTAAGAAGCTATTGCTCTGATACCAAAACCAAAAAGAGAGAATGTAAACACAGACGAAAATCCTGATTAATATAAATGTAAAAATTCTTAACAAAATGTTAGCAAATAGAATCTAGCAATATATAAACATATATACCATGGCCCAACAGAGTTTATTTCAGGAATGCAAGGGCTGGTTCAATAGTAGAAAATCAGTCAATGTAATCCACCATATTTAAAGGCTAAAGAAAAATTAGAGGATTAAATCAATTGATGATAAACAAGGATTTGACAAAATTCAACAACCATTCATAATCTCAGAAAACTACAAATAGAGGGAAACTTGTTCAACTTCATAAAGAGCATCTATTTTTTAAAAATCTGCTAACATACTTAATGGGTTTTTAAAAAAAACCTTAATGTTTCTCCCCTAAAACTGAAAAAAAATGCAAGGGTCTCCGCTTGTACCATTCTTATTCATAGACAATCCCAAGGAATCTACAAAAAATTCCTAGCAGAAGTGAATTGAGTATCATAACAAGATAAAAGGTAGACCACAAAAGTTAACTGCATATCTATGCCGGTTCCTGGTGGCTTAGACAGTAAAGAATCTACCTGCAATGCAGGAGACTGGGGTTCGATCCCTGGGTGGGGAAGATCCCGTGGAGGAGGAAATGGCAACCTACTCCAGTATTCTTGTCTGGAGAATTCCATGTACAGAAGAGCCTGGCAGGCTGTAGTCCATGGGGTCACAGAGTCGGACATGACTGAGTGATTAACACACAAAAATTAATTGCATTTCTATACACTGGAAATACACATGTAGACACTAAAATTTAAAATACCATTTACATTTGCTTGAAAAGAAATTAAGTACTTAACTATAAATAATACATTTGTAGGATTTCTATACAAAAACTGTACAGTGGTGATGAAAGAAATCAAAGATCTAAAAACATGGGCTTCCAGGTGGCACTAGTGGTAAAGAACCTGCCTGCCAGTGCAAGAGACGTAAGAGATGCTGGTTTGATCCTTGAGTGGGGAAAATCCCCTGGAGGAGGGCATGACAACCCACTCCAGTATTCTTGCCTGGGAAATCCCATGGACAGAAGACAATCTATGGGGCTGCAACATGTTGGACACAACCAAAGCGACTCTATGCATGCAAGCAAATAAACGGAAAGACATACCGTGTTCTTGGATTGTAAAAGCAGTGAAGACGTCAGTTGTGTACCCACATGGGTATAGAGGTTTAAACACAATTCCTATCAAAATCCCAGCATGACTTTTTGTAGACATAGATAAGATGATTCTAAAATTTGTATGGAAAGGCAAAGGAACTAGAATAGGTACAGTTTTGAAAAAGAAGAACAAAGTAGAAGGAATCAGTTTACCCAATTTCAAGACTTACTACATAGGTACAGCAATCAAGACTGTGTGGTATTGGTGGAGGGGAGTATAGATACAAAATCAATAGAACAGAGATCCCAGAAACAAACCGATACAACCATGCCCAGCTGATTTTGACAAAAGTGCAAACACAGTTCAATGGGGGAAAGATAGTCTTTTCAACAAATGGAGCTGGAGAACTTGAACATCCACAGGCAAAAATAAATATATACATACATACATAAATCTTAATCTGTCTTGACCTAGTCTTACACCTTGTACAAAAATTATCTCAAAATGGATCACGGACTTAAGTGTAAAATGATAAAATGATAATAGTGATAAAGCTCTTAGAAAAGAAACACAGAAGAAAGTCTCTGATATCTAAGGTGAGGCAAAGAGTTTTAAACTTGGCATCAAAAGCATAATTCAGAAAAGAAAAAACTGATAAACTGAGATTTCACCAAAATTTAAAACCTTCACTCTGTGGAAGACCCTATTAACTTAGGAAGCTACAGACTGAGAGAAAATATTTGCGAACCACATATCTGACAAAGAAGTATCTAGAATATATAAATAACTCTGAAAACTCAGGGGTCAAAAACCTGATAGCCTTATATTTACTAAAGAAATTGACTTTGTTATTAAAAACTTCCTCAGCAAAACAAAACAAAACAAAATCTCCAGGCCCAGATGGCTTTACTGTGAAATTATATCAACCACTTAAATAATATCCATTTGACACAAACTCTTAGTAAGCAGAGTAGGACAGAACACTTCCCAATTCCTTTTGTGTGAGCCTAGGACAAACCCAGAAACAAAATTGCTAGGACATACTATATTTAATTAATTCACTAAGTGCTGCCAAATTGTTCCCCAGAATACACCAATATACCCATCTACCAACAATACATAAGGATTCTGTTTTCCACTGTCTACTCAACATTTCTTACATTAAAAGCAATAACAGTGCCGCAGAGAGAATGGATTCTGGAGACAAATGCATGGATTCCATAACTGGCTCTGAATATTTTATGATAACTTTAAAGGGACTATAACCTTTAAAAACTCTGAGTCAATATATTATATGCCTGTAACTTACATAATATTGTACATCAGCAATATGTCAGTTTATAAAAGTGCAAAAAAAGGTGTTGGTGGGAGAGTTGACTTGCAGGATTGTTTAAAAGATTAAAGGAGATAAGCAATTGGAAAGTGACTATTCCAGTACCTGGCATAAGGCATGTAGGATCTGCTCCCCAGGATGGGTTAATCTGTTCAATCTAAAAGGACTAAACACTCAAAAGACCTATGTCACTACATCCAGTGCTGGCACCAACCAGTCTTCCATCAGACTCATACTGCCCAGGGATGGGCTAACCGTTCATCCACAACCAAAGAGGGGCCTCCTTCACCTGATTCACATACATATGGAGAAAGCTGTATTCAGTGGGGACACTCAAATCCCCTTCTAATCAATGGCTCAGATCCTCAAGGTTGATGGTGACTTCAGTTCAGTTTAGTCGCTCAGTCATGTCCGACTCTTTGTGACCCGATGGACTGCAGAATGCCAGGCTTCCCTGTCCATCACCAACTCCTGGAACTTGCTCAAACTCATGTCCATCAAGTCGGTGATGCCATCCAACCATCTTATCCTCTGTTGTCCCCTTCTCCTCCTGCCTTCAATCTTTTCCAGTATCAGGGTCTTTTCCAGTGAGTCAGTTCTTCGCATCAGGTGGCCAAAGTATTGGAGCATCAGTCCTTCCAACGAATATTCAGTACTGATACTGATGGCGACTGATGGTGACTATGCTGGATGCTTACTCTGTTCTTCCATGCAGAAAAAATTTCAGTGTAAGGTAATGCTGTCTTAGGTTCCATGCAAGAGGATTTGTCATCTTGAAGTTTTTAAAAGTACTCTTATTCAAAATACCATTCCTTGCATGGCTCTCAAGCACAGGCTCATAGTCATATGGTCTAAAATGGGTCCAATTTTCTCACAAAGTGAGAAAAGTATGTCAAGTAGAGTGAGAACTTGAAAACTGAGTAAGGGTACACTTTACTCAAAATAAGACCCAGATATTATTTGGTTGTAATACTACAGACTAAATCTTCTTAAAGGAAGAACTATATATAAACAATAAAGGTGAAAAACAAACTGACTCTTTGTGACATTGAATAGCTGACTGAATCTGTATCTCAGTTTCCTGACCTGTGGTATGGAATAATAATATTATAGTACCTAAGTTACAGGTACCAGGGCTTCTTAGGCATTAGTGGATGAACTGGCACTCTCTTTTTTCTGTTTCAAACATTTCCTATATATATGCTATTTCTGAATAAGGATTTTCAAATTGAAAAGCTGAAAAAAATATAAATGTTTCAGGTGAGCTGCAGAGCACTAGTCAATGAAATTTTTGGTCTTTGGATTATTAATGCATATACACTACAGAGCCAGATCACAAATTTCCTCACAAATTTGGATATGCAGATAAAATTTAGCTCCTTTCTCAGTTACTGATCTGATTTCCCTCACAAGTCTCACTCCCATCCTCCCAGAAGAGGCTAGAGATAAATTTTGTTCAGTCTCTTTAGGTTTCGTTTGTTCGCTTTGAAATACATTCTAAAATTCTGAGCATTCTACCTTTGTTCCTCTCCAGAGTGGCAGCTGGGTGTTGCGAGGAGGGCTTGTGTGGCATTTTGATGTCGGAAGAAATGGGTCCCTGGTCTAACACTGGCTCTTGGGCATGCACACGCTGGAATCCTCTGGGTAGGGTTGGCCTAGTTCCACACCTGGGCGTCCTGCCAGAATTTGCTTCTAAAGCCCATGAATTTGTGGTCTTGTCTTTTTCAGCTGTCGGGGCCTTTTGCCCCTCCCTGCCAACTTGGCCTCCTCTCAACAACTCTGTTTGCTGCTGCAGACCCCAGCGATTCTCTGCCTCATATTCCCTCGAGCTTAACAGATCTCTATTCAGTTTCTACACTATGCAGGGATCAAGGGACACTTCTTCCTGTCCATGCCACTCTGCCTTCTTATTGCTCTGGTGGCCACAGTAGGTCAGTGTTGCAGAGCAGTCCCTTCTAAAGTCACAGGTAGGGAAAAGAGGAAAAGCCTCTTTGCCCTCAGTACCTCAGTTTACTTCTAAAGTCCCAGATCATGTTTAGTTTATCATATTCCTCCCTCCCTTGACTCCACTTCTTCATCCCCCACCCCCCACCCCGCCACCTGATCTTTCAGGACAGGATGGGACATATTTCTTCCCTTTGTCACATGTCTTACTTCTTCCTTCCTTTCATTGTTTGAGACTTTACTTCCCTAATGAGATTTTTTTTTTTTTTTTTAAGTTTGGTGGGTTTTTTTTTTTGCCACACCACAGGACATGTGGGATCTTAGTTCCCTGACTAGGGATCAAACCTGGGCCCCATCAGTGAAAACACAGTCCTATTCACTAGACCACCAGGGAATTCCCCCTGAGATTTTAATTTATCTGATAGACAATTCCAACTGTGAAATTGTTGAATCTGGAATATTTTTATACTCAGTCATTGTATTTGGGCTACACTGTCACTTACTACTTATAACCTCTACTTATCTAAGCTGGTACTTATAACCTCTGATTATCTAAGTTTAATAACAATTTGCTGTGCATAATTCAAGAATGAATTTCAGTCAATTATGCATCAGTAAAGATGAATTAAAAAAAAATTCTAGGTTTAAAAAAAGAATACATTTTGGTCTAGAGAATGATGTGGATTTATAGAAAATATTCTGGTCTAACCAGTTGCAGACGGTTTTACTTGTGTATCACTATTGTTCCCTGTTTCCAATGGGGAAAATAGTATTGATGGACATATGGTACTTATGGACAATAGTACATATGGACAGAGAGTTCATTTATCCAAAAGGACTTCTTTAATACTCTGCTAATCTCCTCACCTGAAGGAATAGCCATGCCTCTGGTTATATAAAAGAAGAGGGAAGAGTTTCTGAAGGAAGAGGGAGCTTTTGCCTGTTTGCTTAGCCTTTTTTAAAGGACATCAGTTTCACTGCAGTCACTAGCAAGTGGGGTAACTGAAGAGCCTGTGCACTGATGCTCAGTATACATCTCTGTTTGCATTTCCTCCCACCACGTAGCTCTCATACCTAATCATACAGCAAGGGAATTAATTTGTACCTAGTAAATTCTGGTGCCTGGGGGCAAAGAGAGGAGCTGGTGTTGGCTTTTAACTGGTGTTGTCTGTTACATTCTAACCCAACTTTTATCTGAGAGGTTTGCGCTGGGATAGGAAGCAATCACGAAACTAATAATAACTGAACATATCAAAGCAGAATTCCTGATTTCCTACCTCCAACCTGTCTCTCTCTCTCTCTCAAATTTCTCATCTCACTTAATGACACCATGATCCACCCAGTTCCTCAAGTCATCCTAGATTTGCCCTTTTCCCTCACATTCAATCCGTCGGTAAGTTCTGCTGGCTTTGCCTCCAGAATATTTCCTAAATCCATCAATTCTCCATCTCCATGGTTATGACTGTAGTCCAAACTCCATCATCTCTCACTTGATTTACTTTAATAACCTCCAAACAAATCTTCCCCCTTGTTACTCTGGACTTCCTTCCATCCATCCACCCACCATGGGTTTCCCAGGTGGCACAGTGGTAAAGAATCCGCCTGTCACTGCAGGAGACCCAAAAGACACGGGGTTTGGTCCCTGGGTCAGGAAGATCCCCTGGAGGAGAAAATGGCAACCCACTCCAGTATTTTTGCCTGGAAAATTCCATGGACAGAGGTGCCTTATGGGCTATAGTCCATGGGTCGCAAAGAGTCAGACACAACTGAGCAACTGAGCACACATACACATCTACCCACCATAGAACAGCCAGAATGATCTTTGAAAAAGATAATTTCCCATCTAGGACTTTCCAGTAGATTCCTTCTTACACTTTTAAAAATACAAGCTCATCATCACGATCTGCTCCAGTTTATACCTTTCCATACTTTGGGCTCATTCTGCCCCTCACTCACAGTGTTATAGCTGCATGTTCTGTTCCTTGAACACCCCAGGTTGTTCTCACCTCAAGCTCTTTGCATCTACTGAAGGCTGTATCTGAAATATAGGTACTCCTAGATTTTCTCCTCCTAGATCTAGAAGATCTACTCCTAGATCTTCAAATAGCTCCCTTTCAAATATTCAGCAAGCCTTCCTTGACCACCCAAACTAGATTAACTGCTCCCCTCCAATCACACTCCAACACATCAGCCTGTTTTGTTTTCTTTATAGCACTTAAAAAGCATCAAATTTAACTCATTTATATGTTGGCCTTTTTATTGTCTCCCAGCATTAGAACAACCTCATCAGTGCCTGCAAGAGCACCTCACTCAGAGGAGGGCTCGTAAATGAGCATTGAATGAACATAGGCCCTTGTGTCTTATTTTGCTTTTGTTTCTTCGTGTGTGTGCTGAGAATCCATCTTGCGGGGATGACTAGCTGGGCAGGATTGGGGCATTCCCAGTAGTACTACTAAGTGCCTGAAGAAATGATCTTGAGTTCTAATGTTCTCCCTTTAAAAATATCCCTTGTGGGTTTATCACGGAGCTGAGAGCACAATTGTGAGCTGGGCAGGGATTCAAGTCTGATGTGTTAGCCATCCTGAGATCTGCCTAGCCCATTGGAGACAGGACTAACCGCAGGTCCCTCTCCCCACAGTGAGCCCACAGTTGCCTCTCCCCAAGTGCCAGGCACACACCCTCTTCTACCTTCAGTGTGAATAGACCTCCTCTTTCTCAGATGTACACATTGTTTTCCCTTCAGTATGTCACTTTGTGTGCACACATCTACAGACCTTATAAGTCTCAGAAACGTTTCATCAAATCAGTCCAACTTTATTTTGGCTGAGGGCTCAGGACAACGGAGGGCTGCACACGTGGACTCTCCTTTGGATGCAGGTGGCAGGGCTGAGCTTGGTGGGCAGGGGCAGGTGCATCAGGACCTTCCTCCTGTGTAGCCTAGTGGTGCCCAGGGGCCCTTCCAAGTACACAGGACAGGAATACACTGCCAGGCCGCCTCGGGGTGGCAGGTCATTGGCCCCTAGGGCCTGGGCACTGACGCTGATGGGAGGCAGAGGGCTGGGTTGACTGGAGGAGCTGTCCTGCAAGGCCCCTGCTACCGGGTCCCACTTGGCATTGTGAAGCTGTAGTCCAATCAGCAGTAGCCCCATCTCTGGAACCGTGGGATGTGGGCCATTCGCCACCTGGGGGCGCCAGAAACTGGTCAGGCAAGGCTAAGAAACTAAGGGGTCCCGGTGGAATCGGATCAGAGAAGCAGGTGAGCTAATGAGGAAGTAGAACTAAGAGGCGCTAAGGTGAGGGGCTTAGCTACACTGCGAGGTGTAACCAGGGATTTGAAGGGCAGAATTGGAAACGAAGGGGCAGCGCGAAGATACCTGGAAGTGCAGAGGGCTGATCAGCTCCTGACGTTTGTGGGAGAGTTGACTGGAGCTGGAGACTCGGCAAGCTAGGAAATTTGTCGGGGTGACCACAGCAAAGGTAGCTTCCCAACGCAGGGACAGCAACAGGCGGCGCGGGTGGCAAAAGGCTGACAGGTGAAAGATGCGCTCTGGTACTTGGGTTCCCACACCCAGGTAGCGAACCAACAGCTGCCCGCGGCGCGACAGCTGTCGCAGCCAGTGCCAGGGCGGCTGCGGCCCGGCAGGCGCGTGGGGTTGCCAAGGCGGGGGTAGGCGGCCAGTCCAGAGAGCCTGAGCCACCGCGGCACAGCGCCGGGCGGCACACGGGGGCGCGCCTTTCAGCTGCTGCAGCAGGCAATCCAGGTCCCTCTGCAGCGCCCCCACCAGCTGGCTCAATTCCAGCACCTCAGTCTTGAGGAAGCCCTCCAGCGGCAGCCGCGCACTCAGCCCCAGCTCCCCGAAACCCACGCCAGACTCCTCTTGGCGCGTGGTCTCGGTCAGCTGAGCCTGCAGTGACTCCAGTCTCCGCTTGGCTTGCGCTAGGCGTTGCCGCAGCCGCCTTTCGGCGCGCCGCGAGGTCCCGCGGGCCGCGGGCACCCAAGTAGGTGAACACCGCTGTAGCGCACTCAGGATGGCGCGGCTCTGGCGTCGCAACAGCCAGGTCTGGGAGCCAGCACTCAGTCCGCAGATCCGGGGTTCAGGCGGTGTGGGCAGTAGGTGCATCTGAGCCTTGCACTCCTCCAGAGCATCCAGCTCCTTTAGTTCTTAGGGGTTGGAGAGGAGGGGTGAGAGATAAAGACCATCTCTTTCCACCCCACATCCAAGGAGTAGGCCTTGCTCTGACACTTGAACCCATCATTATCCCATAACTGTGTGAATATCCTCCTTTCTATACCTTTATTGGTACCTTTGTTACATTCCCTTGAGCAAGGTGGCATTACTGTGCTGCTTCCCACCCCAACACAGATACCTGATTGCAGCTCACCTGGGCTGGGCATCAGAGTGGCCAGCAGATACTGGGGTGTGTGTGGCTGGGCTCCATTCCCGCTGCTGGAGCTCAGGCAGGCTCGAGTGAGGCTAATCAGGACCTCCCTGTCCTTGTCATCTCCCACAGGACCCCCATAGAAAACTGAAGCTGAGGGTGAGGTCAGAGCCCCTCAGTTTCAGTCCCTCCCATTTCCACCACCTCCCAAACCGAAGTAGTAGATTATGTCCCATCTCAGTGCTCCCCCAGCCCACTCCCTTCTGGGCTCTCCTGGGGGCTGGTGACTACATGGGGGACAGGAGGAGTCTCACCGGCCAGCTCCCTCATGGCAACATTAGGATTGCTAAGGCTGGCCCACAGCTGGTCTTGGATCTGCAGGACGTGGGTCAGGGTCACTTGACTCCTGGGGGTGGAGAGCAGGAAGTCGGGTTTCAAAACTGTCTATATGCTGAGGATTTTCACATCTTTCTCTGCAGCCCAAACTTCTCTCCTGAGCTCCAGACCCATGAGGCTTACTAGTCATTGCCACTTGGCACCTCAAATTTCCTTTCAACTGAAATCATCATTTCCCCCCACACCAGCCACCCAGTTGTCCAACACAGAAATCTGAGACCCATCCTTGACTCTTCCTTCTTCCTCACCCCATATTTACTGTCTCCCCACTGTGACTACTCTAGTCCCAACCACTCATACCATGATCTCATTTCTCGATACTGCCAGAGCCTCCCAAAACTATTCTGCTTGCCTCCAGCCCACCCCATCTGGTCCGTTCTCCACACTGCTGCCAGACTGATCTTTCCAACAGACAAATGGGATCACGTTTCTTCAGCCCTTTAGTGGCTTCCCACTGTCCTCAGGATCCAATCAGTCCCACAAGTCTCTCCTCTCCCCACTGACCCCAGCATGTCCACTTCAGCCACACTGAAGCCTTCTCTCTCCTGCTAAGCTTAGTTGCCTCTGCTCAGAAAGGCCTCATCTCCTCCTGATCTGCCTCTGCTGTCAGGACTCAATTCAAAGCAAGATTCCAAAGTCCTTGGAGAAGCCTTCCTTGACTTCTCCTTGCCCTCACATTTTGGAGCTCCCCAGAGATGAATCCCAGCATGTGAAAATATTCAGTGTTTGCTGAGCGACTGACAGAGCAGGATGGGTGGGGGTCCCTCACCAGTGCCCCCTGTGAGCCTGCAGCTTCATTCCATAGAGCTGCCGGTGTAGCAGGAGGCCATGTAGGAGAAGCAGAGGCATCACTCTGCTTGGGGGTTGCTCAGAGAGTCCTTGCTGGACTAGCTCCATACTGTCGACCAGGACATGGCCCAGCTCCAGGGACTGGTCCCAGAAAACAGGCATGGAGTGCTGAGTGAGCACGGCTGGGGAGGAAGGAAAGTGCTGAGTCAGCACAGTGCAGTTGCCCTCTGGGCTCCAATCCAAGAGCGTATAGGGAAGCTCCTTCCTCACCTGGTAAGGAAGCAGTAGCTTCTGCAGACACAGTAAGCCAAAGACGGAAATCCCTGTGGACAGCAGCCACATTCCCATTTGCTTGTTGAGCAAAAAGCAGTTCTAACTCCAGGTCCGAGACCTCTAGGGGTCAGACATGGGGCTGAGATCAATTGCTGGATAGGGATCAGACTTGAGGCTAAGGGGTCATACAAAGGGGATGAGGGGATCGACCAGGAGACCCGAGTTCAAGCTCAGGCCCAAGAGCAGGATAAAGTCCTAGAAGCCATCTCTAGACAGCAAACCCACCCTTGGCTCCATCCAACAGTCCCAGCAAGGGCTGCAGCAGCTCTTTTGGCCAGTGAGGCATAAGATGACAGTTCTCCAGCACCAGCCATTCCCCCCTGAGCATAGCCTTGCGGAGAGAGCTGATCACAGTGGAAACTGGGTCCCAGGTTTCAGAGCCCAGAGCTATCACCTTCAGATGCTTCTTCCCCTGGAGACCAACAACAAAATGGCAGAGTAACTCAAAGAGATCCTAGGATGACCCAAAGGACCCAGAGTAATGCCACAGATGACCCAGAAAGTCCCTGAGTAATCCAGAAAGATCCATGAGAATGCTGGGGGTGGGGATGGGCCCACCACTCACCCCAGCCCTAAGAGCCCCATCACTCTGTGACCAAGAGGCTAGGCTCAAACCTGCTCGTGTGTGGCAGCCAGTTTCCGGATAACGGTCAGGTGATGCAGGGTGGCAGTGGGATGACCGGGTGGTGGCAACAAGATCAGTATGGGCTGAGTAGCCTGAGTGTGTTCAAAGGGGATGGTGTGGGCACTCAGGTTTTCATCCAGGGGCCGGCCCAGGAGGCTGGTGGTGAAGGTTGCCAGGGTACTGACCAGGCACTCAGGTCTCAGCACCCGCCACAGGATCAGCTTCTGGAGGAGGCTCAGTGGGTGAGCCCCCGGCCCTGGTGCAGGGCCCAGCACACTGGATGATAGCGACAGGTAAGCCTGCCAAACATTGGCATGGCCCACCAGGGATGCACACAGCCCAGCAAATGGAGGCAGCACCTCCAACATCTCACATTCGTGCCAGGCTCTCAGCCCTAGCCAGGCCGGTCGAGCCACACCTGGGACTGGTTTTTCGCAGCCTGTGCTTGGAGAGACTGGCAGTCCAGGCCAGAGGGCCAGCCTCTCCAGCACCGGCGCCTTCCTTGCCACTCGCAACAGAGCCAGAGCACCCAAGACACCCACCAAGGGTACGCAGGTCAGGCCCAGTGTAGCCACAGTGCTGCCTAGTAGCTGGTGGGTCAGCTGTCTCTTCAGCTGCAGCAGACGGCAGGTTACTTCCTCCCGCTGGTGAATCTCACCCTTTATGCTTGTCAGAGCCCGCTTGGTGGCAGCTAGACAATTCTCTGGACTCATACGGAAAAGTGGTAGTAGGTTCTGCAGTGAGCTAAGAGCCTTTATGATGGTCATGCCATGCCAGACCACACGCCGATAGGGTGCCCACAGTGCCACCTCCTTCAGCCTCAGCTCTTCTAGGTCCTCTAAATGGGCACGCAGCTGACACAGCTCCGCCTGGGCCCTCACCACGTCTCGCAGGAACTTGGCTGGTTTCTGACGCCGTGGGCCCTGGAGCAGTAGCATCGTCAGCAGCCGCTCCTACAAACAGTCACTTATTGCATGGATCTGGCCCTTCTCCATGTAGTTCCCCGGTCAGCGACATTCATCTCCACCCCCATACTGGGGCCCATCCCAACCCATAGACTGAATCCCCAAGCACCTCAACAGCCCCTGCAGCTTCCCAGGAGTCCAGGAATCTGATGGTCAGGTCCCACCAGCGGGTCTCAAGCTCAGGACGCTCCGTGCACAAGATTTCCCACAGCATCCGTTCTTCTAGGATTTCCATGTTCACGCCCAGGTCCAGCACATTCAGCCCCTTCAGCAATTCACAGCCTAGCACTTGGAGTCACACAGGAGATGCTTAACCCCTTCCCTTTGGCAGAGCCAGGGGTGAGGGGCCCAGGGAGTGTGGCTACCGGCTATGGTCCTGAGCCCGCTCTAGGTCAGATTAAGTGAAGCTCGGGCCCTGGTGTGTCCACAAAGGTGTGCTGGCAACTCACTCACTGGGCCTCACCTTTTTCCAAGGCATTGAGGGGGACAGTAGTACTCAGATAGAGGCAGAAGCCAGGCTGCACCTGGGGTGGGCTCAGCTGTTCCCGCTGAAGTAGCCATTGCAGTTCTGGGCAGTCTAGGCCCAGATCCATGTTGGTCAGTAGCACAGGCAGGCCTGCGCAGGGGAGACAAGGACACCTTACCCACCATGCCAGCACCTGGGGCCCCCATGCACTAAGTCTGGCTCCAACCCAGGGTTCTTCCAGAGAATTAGTGCCTAGGGTGAAGGTAGGGGCTGAGGTCAGACTGGAGGTTGAGAGGCCTGTGGGGCCACTGCGTAGGGGAGGACACAGGAGACCTTGGGTGGAGGGCCTGCATTCTCACCACGGGCAGCTGCCTCCTGGAGCTGAGGCCCCAGCTCTGGGCTGGTGCCTGAGAAGACCTGGAGGTCGGGAGGGGGCGGGGACTGAGTTTCCTCCTCATCCTGCTGTTCTTTCTCCTTTCGCTCCTGCTGCCCTTCCTTTTCCTCCTTTGTCTCCTTGATTGTCCTTTCTTCTGCCTTCTGCTCCTTTGTTTTATCATACTCATCACTATCATCATCTTCATCTTCCATGTTCTCCTCTTTAGACTTTCCTTTTTGATTTCTCTTAAACCCCTTCCCTGTGGCAGGAAGATGAAGAGGAGCTCTTTTCAGGGAGGGAATCAGGCTCCTGGGGAGCCCTATTCACCCAAGGACTCCAGCTCATGAAGGAAGGTCTGCAGGAAGACACCATAGGAAAGTCACTTAAGCTCTCTACAACTCAATTTCCTCATCTGCAAGATGGGTTGATATTAGTGCATTACTAACACCACATAGGGTTCCTGTGAAGATGACGTGAAACAATGCACAGAAAGCACTCCACTGGCACCTGGCAAGCACTCAGTAGAGGGTAGCTCTCAGTAACTATAAAATTCCAGGGAGGGGTTCTAGTCACCCCTGAAACTAGCTCCATTCCTGCCTTTCTGTAGGTTGGCTAGAGGAGTCAGTGCACTTCCCTTTTTGCCTGAGCTAATTCTGTCGCTAACAACTATAAGAGTCACCGCCAGCATAGAGATCAGTGCCTGGAAGTATCGATTTGTAAAAGAAAGTCCATCAATTGTAGCCTTGGCCACAACATGGGCAGTGCTGTGGACACAGGTGGTTGGTTAACCAACAGCCATCTGCAATCCCCTTCTCTTTGCCTCCTCTACTACAGGAGCTGGAAAAGATGAATAGTTTTTTGTTTTGTTTTGTTTTATGTTGGGAAATTTAAGAATTTTAAGTTTTTTAAAAAATTAAGTGTTTAAGAAATGGGCAAGTAGAGGTTGCCAGACCCACAATTTGATGTGTTTGTTTCCTATTGCTTAACAAATTACCACAAACTTAACAGCTAAAAACAACACCTATTTATTATCTCTCAGGTTACTAGGTTAAAAACCTGACCAGGCACTCTGCTCAGAGTTATACTGGGCTAAAATTGAGACTAAAATAACAGGTTGCAGTGCTCAACTGGGACTTGAGTGTTCTTCCAGGCTTACCATTTTATGGGTTTTGTTTGTTTGTTTTTATTGTTTTATTGAAGTACAGTTCGTTTATAGTGCTGTTAGTTTCAGGTATACAGCAAAATGATTCAAATATATATATGTGTATTCTTTTTCAGATTTTATCCATTATAGGTTATTACAAGATATTGAATATAGTTCCCTGTGCTATAAGTAGGTCCTTGTTGTTTATCTATTGTATCTATAGTAGTATATATTAATATCTGCTAATTCCAAGCTCCTAATTTATCCTCCCCCTCCTTCCCCTTTAGTAACCATAACTTTATTTTCTATAAATATGTCTGTTTTGTAAATAAATTCATTTGTATCATTTTTTTAGATTCCACATATAAGTGATATATGCTATTTGTGCATCTGGCTATCCAGGTTTCTGGAAGATCTTTTATTTTTCTGATGAAAGGGACAGATATTGCCTAGGAACACCTCTGACATGACGCTTGGAGGGATAGTAGCATTTGATAGCAAATACGGTGGCTTTAAAACAATAGAAATTTATTCTCTTAGTGGCCTTGAGACCAGAAATCCAAAATCAAAGTGTTGGCAAGATTGCACTCCTTCTGAAGGCTTCAAGGAAGATTTCTTTGTTGCCTCTTCCAGCTTCTGGTGGTTCTAGGAGTTCCTTGGCTCATGGCTACATAATTCCACTGTCTTTCCCTTCATATGGCCTTCCTCTGTGCACATATGCCTTATCTTCTATCTCTTATAAGGACACTTATCATTGGGTTTAGGCCAACCCTGGAAATCTAGGATGGTCTCATTGCAAACCCTTAACTTAAGTATATCTACAAAGACTCCTTTTCCAAAAAAAGAGCACATTCATAAGTTCTGGAGGTTAGGATGAGGATATATCTTTTGGGTGGGCACCATCCAACCCACTACAATGTGATAAATGACTATGCCAAGGGTCATAGGTCAGAGAGCTAGAAGATTCTGGGTGCTTGGAGGCAACACTGAAGCCTTACACCTGCTTATCCCAGTCCTTTTTATTGGATAAGAAGGACTTATCCAATAAAATAAGTCCATTTGTTTAAGCCATGGTGAGTGGAATTTTTGTTACAGGTAGTAAGTGGCAGTGAGGATTTTTCTTTTCCTTACTGGTAAGGTGGCTAGGCTATGTGTAGCTAAAAAGCTGGCTTATCTCATAGGACTTGGCCCCTGTGCTCACTGAACTTTAGTGGACTTAGTAGAAGATGCTGGAGCAAGCTGGCTACACCTCTTCTTACTGAAACAATCTCTAGAAAGAACTTAAAGGAATGAGAAGCATTCCTTTCTTCTCATATCAAGCAGTGTTAGATCACACATGATCAGATACTCATGCACCTTGCCGACTTGTAAAAAATGATTCTGTACATCATATCACATGGAACAGGAAATCACGGGCTATTGGAAAATCAGGGATGCCTCCAGGTTCATCACAAGCACTTCTCTCCCTGCATTCCCTGCCTGACAAGAGTAGTCTCTCTCCCCTTTTTGATCCACATACTTCCAAGTAGGGGCTGCATTCCATGGCCAGTCAGCCTAAGCTTCCCACTAATACTATTTTCTTACTACAGCCCTGAGGTGAGGGCCAAGGTTTAGATGGATGACAGTACACTGAGGCTTAGTGGAATTGGTGGAGTCCCCAGAACCAATGTTAAGAGACAGAAGCCAGAAGTTGGGGCTTAAATGCAACAATGAGAATATATCAAGAGTTCTGGCGTCAGTTAATAGATAGCTAATGGAGTCTTTACAAATGAAATCTGGAGGGAAAAAGATGAGAGATTTTAGGGGATTCGCCAGAAATTCCCCCATCTGGTAATAAGTGTTTGCTTAATTTTACAGCACATCCTAAGCCCCTATACCCATTCCAATAGGAAATGGACATTTACGGTATAACAGCTACCAACAGGGTACTCTTGCCTGACGTTCCTCTCACAGATACTTCTGGGGGACAATGGGAAAGGAAAATTATACTATTTATCAGAACTCAGGGCAGCTGAACTGGCTGTCCAAGAACTCACTCCAATGAATTCGATTAGCCAGTGAAATGATGCTAATCTTTTATCTTCTGTCTGGCATTGCACAGTATATGCTAGAGACCAATATAATGTGTATTTCTTACCCTTTCCAAGTTTCTAAACAGAAGTTTATTATAGTTATCTTGATTTGATTTTGCTTCTCTTTGCTTATCAGGTGTATTCTTAAGGTGAGATTCACTTAATCTAGTGTAGTTTACAGAACCACCATGAAAAGCCATATCCAGATCTGATCAAGAGATTATTCAGTTTCAGGACTCAAAATTGGATACAGCAGCTAGATGTTTCTTTAGGGTGTCTCTTATTAGAGAGGGGGTAAATTAATTTATAGCCACATGTGTGCTAGCTGTATAGTGTATGTTTTTGTATGGGCACAATAGAAAGTCATATACTGGACAGTCAAGGGATGGACTGTAATATTGATAGCAGTAAGACACTGGTAGTAATAGTGACTACTGACTCAATGGACATGAATTTGAGCCAACTCTGGGAGACAGTGAAGGACAGGGAAGCCTGGCATGCTGTAGTCCATGGGGTCACCAAGAGTCGGACATGACTCAGCGACTAAACAGCAACAACAAATAATGACTAATGTTTTTGAGAACTTATTATACATTAGGCACTGTGTGAACTCTTTTTTTCATGAATTATCTTAATTCTCACAACACTTTATGAGATGGCTATAATTAAGACCCTGATTTTATTGGCAAACAAACTTAGGCTTTCAGTTCAGTTTAGTCACTCAGTTGTGTCCGACTCTTTGCGACCCCATGGACTGCAGCACGCCAGGCCTCCCTGTCCATCACCAACTCCCAGAGTTTACTCAAACTCATCTCCATTGAGTCGGTGATGCCATCCAACCATCTCATCCTCTGTCATCCCCTTCTCCTCCTGCCTTCAATCTTTCCCAACATCAGGGGTCAGCTCTTCGCATCAGGTGGCCAAAGTATTGGAGTTTCAGCTTCAACATCAGTCCTTCGAATGAACACCCAGGACTGATCTCCTTTAGGATGAACTGGTTGGATCTCCTTGCAGTCCAAGGGATTCTCAAGAGTCTTCTCAAACACCACAGTTCAAAAGCATCAATTCTTCAGCGCTCAGCTTTCTTTATAGTCCAACTCTCACATCCATACATGACTACTGGAAAAACCATAGCCTTGACTAGACAGACCTTTGTTGGCAAAGTAATGTCTCTGCTTTTTAATATTTTTTAAACTTAGGCTTTAGAGAGATTAAATACCTTGCCTTAGGTCACACAGCTAGCAAAATGCAAATATTTGACCCAGATAGTCTGCTTATAGAGCCCCGGTTACAGACCACTTTATTATACACCTTCTGTTCCAGAAGTCTATTGTTTTTACCACTACAACCCTCAGCCCCTTCTTCTGGGAAATAAACACTCTTCCTTCCTTCCCCTAGGAAATGCTCCTTCTGATCCTCTACCCAGATGGGTCCCTGATCCAAGCAGAACCAATGGAAATATTTCCCCAGAATTCCTGATAAATTTGAATAGGAAAGCTCTGAGTTGCAGTCCAAGGTTCTAATAGTGCTGAGCAGACTAGGAAGTGGAAGATTATGGTCAGCCACATAGATTCACAATCGTTGCAGTATGGGCCCAAAAATATACATGTGACCTGATTTATTAATATCATATTGGCTGAAGAAATCTGGGATACCCTGGCCATGAATATTTAGTGTCTTCCTTGTGAAAGGGAAGAGTGCATGTGGCTGAGAGTGTTGAGCAGCTCAAATACCAAGAAGCGTTGTGTTTATTATCCCTGGATTTACCTGTGCCATTGGTGGGACCGGTGGCCAAGTGTCCAGCCTCTTCCAGAGGCAGCGGCTTCAGCCAGATGAGGGCCTGGTTGCCGGGGTCAAGCAGCAGGGGCCAACGGCAACTGAAGTAGTGAGTGCAACTTCGCAAAAGCAGCGCTGCCAGGCGGGCTGACTTTGCCTGGGGCTTCATGTCTCGGTCCCACTGGAACTGTTCAGATTCGGAGCTCAACAAGGACACAAGGCTGAAGGGAGAGCGTATGGAGAGCAGGGGATTCTTTGGCAATGTGGTGATAGATTTCTGCATCTGCTTCAGTGCCTGTGCCACGTCATCTGGGCCCAGTGGTTCCTGACAGCCCCTGCAGAGAGCCAGCCACTTGTCAAACAGCTCCTGGCGTCGCACTGGTGGGAAGGGACCCAAGTAGTTGATGGCAGCCGAACACAAGAGGGCATCTCCGAGCACCGTAGAGGAGTGACCCTTCAACTTCTGGTGTGGAAGGGAAGACCAGATGGTGTGTATGCCGGTGGGGAGGGTAGAGGTAGAAGGTCTGGCAGAGAGGGAGTGAGGCAGGGTGTGGGGGAAAGCATGGCAAGGAGGGCAGAGTGGAACAGAGGGAGGCGGTAAGGGCACGGGGAGGGGCAGAGGAGTGGTCTGCGGTGCAGAAATGAGCTTTAGGGGGAAATCTAGAAGGAGCTGGTTACCTGGAGCTCCGTAACCCAGGAATGCATAGGTGTGAGCAGGGCAGCCTCAACCGGCCATTTGTGATGTTGGCCACACTGAGCCTGCCCCAGATTCTCGACCACACGCTTGTGGGAAGTTTGGGCATTTTCCAGATTCTTGGACAGGGCCAAATTGTGCTCTAAAAGCTCCTGGGCCTGGAACTGGTACTGGCCCAGGCGGGCCTGCTCCCTAGCCAGTGTCGCCTCCACCTGCCGCAACAGTAGGCCTGTGGGCAGTCCTCGGCGCTGTGCCAGCCCGTAGCACAGAACAGCCCAGAGCCAGGCTGCCAGGCTTGCTGCAGGTATGCTCACTGCCCGCAAGTCTGCATCGCTCATGCCTGGAGCCTTCAGAGCCAGGTTTAACTTGATCATCTCTGCATCTGTCATCTTCTCCTTGGGGAAGAACACCAGCTCCTGGGGGAGTGTGTGTTAAGAGGGGTGGGGGAAGACATGCATGCTCTGACCTTTCCCCAACAGCCTCGCTCTGCCAAGTTGCTGCTTCGTGCCTCCATTTCTCCTCCTCCATGGAGCCCCACATTCCTTACCTGATAAAAATCCTCAGAGCATAGCAGCTGCTTGGCACTGGCCCAGCCTGTTTCACGGTGGAAGAGGTCACACAGAGCATTGGTCACCTGGACTACAGACTCTGGTGGTGCTCGATAGCTTCGTATCTCCTCAAAGTCAGCCACCTGCAGCTGGCTCAGGGGCCCCAGAAATGCTTTGCCCATCTAAATGAGGAGAGATGTGCAGTTGAAGTGAACTCCCAGAATGTCCTCTCTTCCTTCAAGGTATTTCCAGAAGGGATCACCTTCTCCTAGGGTCTCCCAGGGACCACACCCCAAGCCATCCTATTACCTTTGCCGCAGGAGACTCCATGACAAGTCAACCCATCCTCTCCTCTGGGCATCCTATGAGAGGTTGTCCCCTTCCAAGAGGGGATCAGTGCAGGGCAGGTGGTAAGAAGAGCTCACCTGCTCTAGGAAAGCCTCATACTGAGCCCGCAGGGCATCCCGCTGCTTGGTCAGGTTCTCAATGAGGTTCTCCTGCTGCCAACACTCTGTCAGCTGCCGCTTGTACAGAATCTTGCTTTGGTCTAGTTGATGATTCAGTCTGCTCAGGCTCTGTGAACAGAGTTTAGGCTCTGCAGCTCCAGATCTTGGGCCAGGTGGGACTACCCCAAGGGAAGACCCCCACACGGGCTTGGACTCAGGCATACTTCTGACAGTTGTATGACCAAGTTGACAGGGTGACCAAGTTGAACTCCAAGTAGGCTACAGATACGTGCTGAGCTCTGAAACTGTCATTCTCCAGTCTGTGAGTTATACATCTAGTCAGGCAGCCTCACTGAGTGGGTTGGGTGCTTCTGACCTACCAAGGCAATCTGAATCCAAAGCCTACATGCTTAACCACTGGGAGACACTCTATCTTACTTGACCCGCTAGTGGCATTTGTCACAGAAGAAGCTCCTCCTTGTTGAAACATTCTCCTCCCTTGACTTTCATGAGACCATGTTCTTCTTTGGCTTCTGTGGCTGCCCTTCCTCATTCTCTTCCTCTTAAATATTCTCTTCCCTTAAATATTCCTCAAAAAGTTTTCAGAGCCCCCTTCTCTTATCATCTTTCTGTGTACCTCCCTAAACTCATGGCTCTGATTATCACTTATATTTTGACAACTCAAAATTCTTATATCTAGCCAGATTCTTCCCCAAGACCCACACCTCCACATCCATCTGCTTAGTGGGAATTTCCTCTTCAACGTCTCACAGACCCCTCAGACTCCACATATCCAGAAATTAATGTATTGGCTATGGCTCCTCAGATCTCTTGCAATCCTATTCATCTCTTCATGTATTCTTTTCTCAGAGATCTATGGCAAAATACATCCAAGTTTCCCAAGGAAGAAACCTGATGGTTACCCTGACTCCACCTCTTCTAGTCCCCAAAATCGAACCCATCTTCAAGCAAGGCCTTTCTGTTTTATCTCCAATATGTCTCTCACATCTACTTCCATCCCCAAAACCATGACTCACACCCATGCTCTCTCACTCCTGATGTTTTGCACTGGCTTCCTAACTCCTACTCCCCCTCCTCTAATCTGCTTTTCAGGCTGCAAGCCTATTTGGTTTTCTCAAAGGCAAATATCATATCATCATGTCTCTTAACACTGTTGCATTTGGTTTACAAATGCATTTGGTTTACAATACCTCCGTGACCAGGAGGCTTCTGTTCATCTTTCCAACCTCATTTGCTTTTCCTCTCCCAGCAGTATGCTCTCTAGTCATTCCAGACTTTCAGTTCCTCCAACGTGGCACACATCTTCTTGCCTCTGGGCCTTTGCACCTGCTGTTACTTCAGCCTGTGACATTCTTCCCACCCCCTTTCATACCAAATCTCACCTGACCTTCAGGTATCAACCTTGATGTACTTCATTCTTGTGTTTACATATTTAAGGAATGCTTTTGGTGCTTACCAATGCCTCTGTGCTACACAGTGTGGTACTATGCTCTCTCTAGGAAGTTTTCTTTTTTTTACTTCTTTTTTATTTTTTTTAAATTATGAAAATATGATAACACATTTACCAGAAACTTGGAAAATACGGAACAATGGTACATCTAGTTCTACTATATATTTCAATTATTTTTCAAGTAGATAAATTAAGATTTTTAATTGGAGTTCAATATCAAGCTCTCAAAAATTAATAGAATAAATATACAGAGAAGTATAAGGATACAGTAGACCTGAAAAGCACTATGAACCAACTCAACCTAAGACTTATACAATTTTAGGAAGTCTTTCTTGATACTTCAGAGCACCCTGGACTTGCTGTCATAATGCATTGTTTTGTAATTACTTGCACGAGCCTATATCTTCCAGCAAACTAGGCACCATGAAGGACAGGAGAGTGCCTTATCTTTATTAGGAGGCCATCTACTATCAATACATGATGACATTTATTGGGCTCTTGCCATGTGCCAGCACTTTGAAATACTTTACATATAAAGGCCTCACTTAATCCTCATCCTAACCTCTTTGGAGCTGAGTTTTTTCATTCGTAAAATGAAAGAAAGAATGGCCTCCTTAGAAAAGTGGAGGTGAGAATTCTATCTATCTAGAGTTAAACATAAATGTCTCCTGCATTGCAGGCGGATTCTTTACCAACTGAGCCATGAGGGAAGAAGCCAGCATAGATGTAGACATGGACAAAAGTATTAATGAGTGCTCAGACAAAAAATATGGAATTAAGCTTTGCTGAGCACAGTCATAAATAAATGAACCAAGTGAATATGAAAGGGAAGAGAGATGGATGGGTCCAAGATGACTCCTGGGGTTCAGCTTAAGTGACTAAGTGGAGGGCAGTGCCATTTCCTGTGGTGGGCAACTGTGAAACAAGTACACACAGTTATGGCTGTTAAGTGAATGCCCCTGAGACTATGAACATCTCTTATCCAGCTTTTGGGCTTCTTGTGTTCTGACCCAGGGATCAGAGAATAATAGCTCCCCTAAACCATATCAAAAATTCCTGGTATTAATCATTTGGGGAAAAAGCAAGACCAAGACAGAAAACTGGAATTTGGAAATCATGGGAAAGAGGACTCCCATCCATCAATGAACTTCTTAATTTTTTGCATCTCAACCGAGTCTTAATTTTTCATCTAAGCTAGTGATCCTCCATGGCGAATGGTAGAAGGCCAACAGTACTATGATGACTCCACAGGACACAGTGAAAACCACATATGTAGATACTATATAAGCCACGCCCCTGGGGTTGTGCAACACCGAAGGATAGCCCTGAGGACACCCATCAGAAGAGGAGGGTTAGGCATGGGGAGCTGGAAGACCGGAAAGCCCAGGAGAAAGTAAGTCATATTATCTGCTTGTGAACTGATCACCAGTAACTATCTCACTGTAGTTACTCCTGAATCTTCATCAAAGTTTTGTGTAAGCAGGAAAGGGAAAAAAATGCATTATCAGAATTCCTCTTATTAAAAATGAAATAAAACCAAAAAAATGTCTATTTTAGGAAAGCATTTATAACTAAGAGTGTTTGACTACAGAAGATGTCATGATGCCACTGCTACCAGTGTTAGCTAGATATGAGTGGTTTGTTTATTCAAAGAAGAAAATTGCTCTGTATAAGAAAGCAACAGGATTTAGAGTAAGGACTGGAAAAAAAAATCTCTTGTTACATGAGCATTGTCTTTGGGAAGCTCTAAAGGAAAAATAGGGTGACTGAATAGCATTGGGAGCAGTGCTGGGGAGATGGGACAGGGAGAGAAAACTCTCTCACTAGGAAATGCCCTGTAGAGGAAGGTGACGGGAAAACAGGACACTGAGATCTAGTAAACCATTTAAACCTATTTCTGGTTCTGTTCTAAAATGTAAATTGCCCCACTGCCATCACCCATCTGCATTTCCCCACTGTACCTAACAGTGTACATTTTTGCATATAGAGTGTATAAATTTGTGTATTTGGTGTATTGTGCAAGGACACGCTGCAGGAACAAAGGGGTATGGGAAGAGAGGACAGCTACAAGAGGTGTGCCCACCAGCAGTGAGCGATAGAGAATCCAGGAGAAGAGGATTAAAGTGAGAGGGGACCATGAGGATGTAATCCTGCCCCATCCTCAATGGGAATCTCTGCAGAGCTTGGGGAGCATACTGAACTTCACACAGTCAAGGTACTAGGGACAACCAGAAGCAGACACTTGGGTTTCATACATTTAGAGGAATCAGCCTGATCACAGATGTGCCACAGGGAACTTTGAGCCTGAGCTCTAGAGGAGAGGCAGCAGGGATTAGAGACATCCCCTGGGGGAAGGGGAACTCTCAGGAGACCAGAACTAAGGTTCAGTCTGGCTGGTTTCTGCAGTCATTGTTTGGGCTCCTGCTTTGACCTACTGTTCATGCTTCAAACTCCTCTCCCCCTTACCTTATGGGAGCCTTTCAGCTGCGCCTCCAAGTTGAAGACCAGGGTGGCGTGGACACTGTGCTTCTCAATCAGCATCTTCAGATTTTCCAGGGCATTCTGTATCCTGAAGACAAAGTGTGCCAGTGAGTGGACCTGAGGGAGTGGAAGGAGATGCAGGGGAGGGAATGGGGGTCACTCACCGCTTGGCCCTGTTCTTAATGTGCAGGGTCATCCATTGCTGCTGCAGTACGAAGGTGTCCAAGAAGTCCAGGAACGTCTTGGGCGTGACAAGTGGTAACTCAGGGCACAGGTGCCCTTGGTAGCTGGCAGCCGAAAGGTGGATGAGAGCCATGGCTTTGGCCACACTGGGAACTGAGGCCTGGATGTCTGGGAACCTCAAGGAGTCTGCAACAGGCATGGCTTTAGCCTGGACTTGTGAGCTTGGAGGGGAAGAAAGGAAAGAGACCCTCTCCTCGCTCAGGAAAGAGGGCAGAAAAGGTGAAGGGAGGCTCAACCATGTTCTAGAGAGAGACTGACCCAAATAACAGTCCTCTTTAGAACCTGCTCTGATGAGGGGTGAGGACAGGTAAAGAGGGCTCACCGTCATCAAGGGGCGGGCTCTGAGCACCCTTCAGATGATGCTGGGCCACAGCGACCAGGGAATCTTGGTCCCAGGGTTCATAGCGGTCAGTGCTGGCGATGGCCAGTTGAAGGAGCCTCAGGAAAAGGGTGGAGGGTAGCTGTTTGTGGGCCTGGTCATCTCCGATCAGGATGAACATGTGCAGGTGGCTGCGCACCTGGTGGTAGAACCTGTGGGGCAGGAGCTCTGATACTGTCCTCTCCTTCATCCCTGTTTGCCCACCCACGTCCCCACCCCAACCTGACCCCTCAACCCTGCTCTTCTGTGCCCCCTCAGTAGCCCTTAAGTTTTGTGGGGGCTTTTGGCCTTCGGCCAGGGTGGAGCCAGAGCAGAGCGACCCCTGGCTTGGGGGTCTTGGCCTCACCTCTGCAACAGTATTTCCTTCTTGATGTTCTGCTTGACACTAAGGCTGTCCCTGGGGAGATGTTCTTCAATGTTTTCCAGATCTGCCTCTGTGTACAGGTCAGGAAAACTGCCTGAGGTTGCCAGGGCCAGCAGGCGATGAAAGGTAGTAAGGTCCACACCCTTGGGCACCAGCAGGGCCACCAGCTGGCCTAACATGCCAGCATGCCAGCTGGCCTCCCTCAGACACCGGAGAATGGCCTCCTCTGGTCCACACGGCAGACGGAAGAGACGGGCCTGACAAATGCCGGCAGCCAGAGTGATGGCAGTACGGCGCCCAGTCCCTTGAGCCCCTGAGAGCAAGAGGCCATGCTGCCGGGGCCTGGCCAACACCCGGACCAGGCGAGCCACGTGCTGGGCCATCGAGTGGCACCGGGCAAGGTGGGGGCTCAGCCGCAGCTGAGTGGCTGAGGTGGCCAGCTGTTCCTCCAGGCTTACCCACTGGCGTTCCAAGTATAAGTTGGAGCTCTCAGAGTTGGACTCTAGTATCAGCTCCTGACTGAAGACCAGGTCTGAGGGCTTCTCCTGGGGCCGGAGTAGCAGCACTGGGAGCAACAAGGGTGAGGCCATGCCTACTTGGGCTGCCTTCTGACACAAGTTCTTAGATTTATTCAGCTGGAGTATGTAGCTGGAGGTCCTTGTGCCTTCCTCCTGGCTTATCTTCTGACTCATGCTTCCCACAGTCACCTTCTTTACTGGTGCTACAGGTGGTGCTGAATCATGGCACAGTGAGCCTGTGGTGACCGCAAGTTCGTACGGGGCCTCCTCCTCCTCCTCCGTCTCACTCCCGCTGTTGCTCAGGTCCTCCCACTGAGCCAGCTCCCCTTCGGATTCCACTTCAGGCACCTTCTCTTCCTCCTCCTCCTCATAACCCTTGCCCAGGCTCTGGGGTGTTGGCCCACAGCAGAAGACATTCTGAGCTACCTCTAGGAGCAGTCTGGCACAGAAGGAGCGTTCCCTGGGGCTGTCCAGCCGGTCACAAAACGTTCTCTGTGCTTCGTGCAACCAGAGACGCACAATGTTGCGCATGGCCATCATGATCGTCAGGCGGGTGCCACGTAAGCCGGACACCCGGCGCAGGTGCTCCTGATGGTTGAGACAGTCCACAAAACCCCGGGATCCTGCCCTGATGGGCAGCAGCTGCAGGCTGCCCAGAAGCTGGCTCACAGAGTGCATGGAGAAGCGGTAGTGTGGGTGGAGGGGTGAGGGCATAAAGCAGTTGCCCACTGCCTCCCAGGCCTCCACTGAGGCCCGAACCAGGGCTCTTGCTAGAACACTCTCCCGCTCCACAGAGGGGAAGCGCTCGAGCCAGGCCTGCATGCTGGGCGCGTGCCTGCTCAGCAGCATGGCCTGGGTCACGCTGCCCAGGGCCAGCACTGTGAAGAGCCGAGAGAGGCGCGGGCACAGCGGGCGCTCGCAGAAGCCTGGCACCGTGGCAGTGGCCAGGAAGTTGACTCCGGGCTGCAGCGTCTGCAGCTCCAAGGTGCTGTGGGTATACACAGAGCCGTCTATGCCCTGACGCAGAGTCTCCAACAGTGGCTGACAGCTCTTCTCTGGGTCTGGGGGCCATGAACAAAGAAAACTTGCGTGAGACCGAACGACAGTGTCACCCTGCTCCTCCTCTCCCTGTCTCTACGGGTCTGCTCCTGGCACACATGGGGTTCTGAGGAAGTTTATGCATCTGGGGTGTTGGGACTGGGTCATGTCTGAGTACATTGTTCTCTCTCCCTATAAGTGAGTGACTTTTTTTTCTTCTTCCCTGAATCCTACCTCTAAGACCAATTACATATTCATTAACTGAAGGTTAATGAATAGAAAGGTTTGGAAACCTGATCTGACCACAGTAGAGGGAAAAGTGCAGTCACCACAGTCAAAGATAATGGAGTTATATCTCATGCAGGCTTTTATAAAGTCAACTTTATTGAGAAATTATTTCTATAAAATAAAATGTACACATTGTAGATAGTTCAATGAGCTCTGACAAACGTATGTGCCCGTGTAACCACCCCCCCAATGATATTTAGGACACTTTCATCACCCAAGAAAGTTTCCTCCTGCCCCGCTGCCGTCAATCCCCTATCACACTGTCCCAGGAATTTCTATCTGATCTGACATCTATCATTATGGATTAGCTTTGCCTATTCTAGGACTTCATACAAAGCGAATCATACAGTATGCGGTTCACCACGTCTGGCCTCTTTCACTCAGCGTGATTCTGAGATTCATCCATGTTTTGGGTGTATCCGTAATTTGTTCTGTTTCATTGCTGAATGATATTCCATTATGAAAATATCACAATTTGTAGATCCACTGACACTGATGGACTTTTACGTTGTTTTGAGGTTTTGACTATTCAGAATAATGCTGCTATGAACATACATGTGCAAGTTTGAGAACATACACATGCTTTCATTTCACTTCGGTAAATACCCATGAGCAGAACTGCTGGGTTACATTGTAAACATACATTTAATAGGTAAGAAACTGTCACACTTTTTTTCCCCCCATAGTTGTATCATTTGCTCCTACCAGCAAAGTGTGAGGGTTTCAGTTGCTCCACATTTCACAATTACTGTCAGTCTTTCTACTTACAATCTTTCTAGTAGGTGTGAAGTACTGTCTCACAGGTTTTACATTTGGAGTTCACTGATGCGTAACCGTATCAAACACATTTTCATCTGCTATTCGTCACTCATATACTTTTCTTTTGTAAAGTATCTATTCAAAGTCTTTTGTCCATTTTTTTAAAATTTATTTATTTATTTTTTAAATGAATTTATTTATTTTAGTTGGGGGCTAATTACTTTACAATATTGTAATAGTTTTTGCCATACATTGACATGAATCAGCCATGGGTTTACATGTGTTCCCCTTCCTGGACCCCCCACCCACCTCCCTCCCCATCCCATCCCTCTGGGTCATCCCATTGCCCCGGCCCTGAGCCTTTGTCTCATGCATCAAACGAAGCAACAGACAAACAATTAATCTCAAAAATATACAAGCAACTTCTGCAGCTGAATTCCAGAAAAATAAACGACCCAATCAAAAAATGGGCCAAAGAACTAAACAGACATTTCTCCAAAGAAGACATACAGATGGCTAACAAACACATGAAAAGATGCTCAACATCACTCATTATTAGAGAAATGAAAATCAAAACCACAATGAGGTATCATTTCACACCAGTCAGAATGGCTGCTATCCAAAAGTCTACGAGCAATAAATGCTGGAGAGGGTGTGGAGAAAAGGGAACCCTCTTACACTGTTGGTGGGAATGCAAACTAGTACAGCCACTATGGAGAACAGTGTGGAGATTCCTTAAAAAACTGGGAATAGAACTGCCATATGATCCAGCAATCCCACTGCTGGGCATACACACCGAAGAAACCAGAATTGAAAGAGACGCGTGTACCCCAATGTTCATCGCAGCACTGTTTACAATAGCCAGGACATGGAAGCAACCTAGATGTCCATCAGCAGACGAATGGATAAGGAAGCTGTGGTACATATACACAATGGAATATTACTCAGCCATTAAAAAAAATACATTTGAATCGGTTCTACTGAGATGGATGAAACTGGAGCCCATTATACAGAGTGAAGTAAGCCAGAAAGAAAAACAACAATACAGTATACTAATGCATATATATGGAATTTGAAAGATGGTAACAATAACCCTATATGCGAGACAGAATAAGAGACACAGATGCATAGAACAATTTTATGGACTCTGAGGGAGAAGGTGAGGGTGGGACGTTCTGGGAGAATAGCATTGAAACATGTATATTATCATATGTGAAACAGAACACCATTCCATGGTTTTTCGAGAAGATAAACAAAATTGACAAGCCATTAGCCAGATTCATCAAGAAACAAAGGGAGAAGAATCAGATCAACAAAATTAGAAATGAAAATGGAGAGATCACAACAGACTCCACAGAAATACAAAGGATCATAAGAGACTACTACCAACAACTATATGCCAATAAAATGGACAACTTGGAAGAAATGGACAAATTCTTAGAAAAGTATAACTTTCCAAAACTGAACCAGGAAGAAATAGAAGATCTTAACAGACCCATCACAAGCACGGAAATCGAAACTGTAATCAGAAATCTTCCAGCAAACAAAAGCCCAGGACCAGATGGCTTCACAGCGGAATTCTACCAAAAATTTAGAGAAGAGCTAACACCTATCTACTCAAACTCTTCCAGAAAATTGCAGAAGATGGTAAACTTCCAAACTCATTCTATGAGGCCACCATCACCCTAATGTCCATTTTTTAAATGGAGTTTTTCTTACTGAGTTGTAAGAGCTTTTTTATGTATTCAAGATATAAGAGCTTTGTTAGATATACATATCATGAATTTTTTCTATTGATTTTTTTTTTATTTTTTTAAGTGTCTCTTGAAGGGCATAGGTTTTAAATTTTGGTGAAATATAGTTGTAGCCTAAGAAATCATTGCTTCTAGCCAAGTTCACACAGATTTTTCTTCAATATTTTTTTAAGATTTATAGTTTTAGTTTTTATACTTGTCTATAACCTATTTATAATTTATTTTTGTGAATGTTGTGAGGTAGGATTCAAGATTTTTTTTTCCTCACACATACATACAGTTGGTTCCACCCCAAGAACTATACTTTCCCCCACTGAATTTTCTTGGAACACTTGTTGAAAACCAAATGACCATAAATGACCATATATCAGATTCGTGATTCTGTTCCATTAGGCTGTATCCATGTCCTTATACCAATATTGGTATTTATTACTTGATTACTGTAACTGTGTGCAGTAAGTCTTAAAATCACTAGTTTAAGCCCTCCAACTTTCTTATTTTTCAAAGTTGTTTTGGCCCTTCTAGGTCTTTCGCATTTCCATATAAGTCTCAGAAAGACTCTGTCAATTTCTAAAAAATAAAAAACAAAAACAAACAAAAAAACCCAAGACTTCCTAGTTTAGACTGGGACTGTATTGAATCTGTAGATCAATTTGGGGAGAATGAGCACCTTAACACTGGTGACTCATCTGGTGATCTCTAAGAACATGATGTATTTCCTCATTTACTTAATTCTCTTTTATCTTGGCAGTATTTAGTAATTTTCAGTGTGTATCTTTCACTAAGTTTATTCCTAAGTACTTTAAGCTTTTAGATGATATTTTAAATGATACTTAAATTTTTTATTTCTGATTGTCGTTAGGATATAGAAATAATAACGATTTCAATAGATTGACTTTGTATACTGTGAGCCTGCTAAATTCACTTATTTATTCTAATAATTTTGTAGTTTTGTTTTTGCTTTTGGTAGATCTTTAGGACTCACCATGTAGTAAATCATGTTATATGCTAGTAGAGATAGTATTACTTTTTTTTATAATTTTAAAGGCTTTTCTTTCTTTCTCTTATTGTACTGATAGCGGTCTCTGTTCACTATTGAAAAGCAGCAGTGAGAATGGACACTCTTGCCTTGTGACTGATCTTATGGAAAAAATGTTCAATATTTCACAGTTAAGTATGTAATTAGCTATAGATTTCAATAGATGCCCTTCATCAAATTGAGAAAATTCCTTTCTACTCCTAGTTGCTGAGAGTTACCATAAATAGTGTTGAATTTTATCAAATGCTTTTTCTTTATCTACTAGGATGATCTTACACTTTTCTCTGTTATTCTGATGTCATGCATTACACCGATTGATTTTTGAATGTTGAGTCAACTTGCATTCTTGAGATATACCCCACTTGATGATAATGTGTTGTTCTTTTTATATGTTGCTGAATTTTACTTACTATCTCATGAGGATTTGTTTTGCATTTATATTTATGAAAGATCATGGTCTATAATTTATTTTCTTGAAATATCTTTCAGAACTTGGTATTAGGGTTTGGTGGCCTTATCAAATGAATTGAAAAGTATTTACTCCATTTTCTGAAAAACTGTAGGTTTCCATTTTTTTCTTAAATATTGGATATAATTGAACTGTGTGATAACCATCCAGGACTAGGAATGTTTATTATTATGAATTCAAATTTTTAATAGATATATAGGGCTATTCTTTTCCTATTCTTTTTCTTCTTGAGTTAGATTTTGATAAGGTGTGTTTTTCAAGGCATCTATCCATTTCATCTGAATTACTAAATTTATTACTATAAGTTTTTCTATAATATCCCCTTGTTATTTTAATATCTTTAAAACCTCTTTCATTCCTGATATTGATAATTTATATTTTCCTATTTTATTTCTTGATTTGTGTTACTTAGGGATTCATTTTATTTATCTTTTTAAAATTTTTGCTTCGCTGATATTTTCTATTGTTTGTGCTTTTTATTCTATTTCATTGATTGCTGGTCTGATCTTTATTATTTATTGCCTTCTAATTATTTTAACTTGCTCTTCTTTCCTAGATTCTTAAGCTGAAAATATAGATCACTGAATTCAAATTTTTCTTCTTTTCTAATCAGGCATTTAAAGCTGTAAACTCTCTGAGCACTGCTTTAACTACATTCCACAAATTTTGATGTGTTGTGTTTTCATTATTATTCAGTTCAAAATAGTTTTCTAATTTGCTTTTGAGTTTCTTCTTCTATGCACGAGTTATCTAGAAATGTGCTGTTTAATTTCAAAAATTGGGGGATTTCTAGTATCTTACTGTTACTGGTTTTTATTGCTACAGTCAGAGAAAATATTCTGTAAAAGTTAATCCTTTGAAATTTGTTGAGACTGATTTTATGCATATGGTCTATCTTGGTGGATGTTCCATGTGCACTTGAAAAGAAAGTACATTTTGCAGTCAGTGGATATAATGTTCTCTAAATGTCAATATGGTCAATACTGCAAGGGATGCAAGGGACAAGATTATTCAGGAGCATATGTAGACTGAGAAGATATTAAGAATGGAACACTCAAGTCTGGTCTGTAGGTGTAGGTCTGAGAGTCAATAAATATAGCTAAGGATTTTACAGTCAAGAGAAAGGACAATGACTCCTTCCCTCCCGGCTCCTCACCGGAAGCAGCCAGGTGCAGATCCTCCAGCAGGAAGAGGAGAAAACCTTTAGAATCCAGGTGCCGCCCAATCCATGGGCTGGCTTGTGATTGGCCCTGGACCACCCGGCTCAGCAGGAGGCGAAGGTGGGTGGTACTGACAGCGGGGTGGATGGGGCTGTTTATGTAAGGGTGCTGTGGTTCCACCAGCACTTCCACAAAGGTTGTCTTCCCTGTTGCTGCCTCTCCAGCCAGCAGCACTGGGTGTCCCTCTGACAGAAGCAGGTCCACCACGTACAAGAGCCGCTCAGTCTGCAGGACAGGAGCAGGGCTTACTGTGGCAGCTCCTGGTTAGCACAGTAATCTAGCTGGAAGTAGAGGTCTTAGGAGGCTTATATTAAAGCTCTACTTGCAGAACACTTCGTGTATTCTTGTGATTTTAAAAACGTTTCAAGGAACGGGAGCAGGCAACCCTCGGCTATGCCGAAGACATGTACACCCCAGGACATCTCTTTGAGCCCCAACCCCAGCTTCGGCCCCACTGTCCTCACACCTGGGGAGAAGGGCAGAAGGTGCCCTGAGTTCCCTTGATGCGGCTGCCCAGGTATTGGCCAGTGAAGGGGGCCAGTGTCCCGTCTTCAGGGCATACATGTAGATCAAACACCGAGTCTGAGGGTGGCAGCTCAGAGTAGTTGGAGAGGCAACTAATAGAATCCCTCAGGAAGGTATCATAGAGGGGCCAAAGCCTGCTCAAATGAACATACAGGTGAGAGTGTCTTATGGTTACAACAGTTCCATTAGTGATACACTCACACACCCCCACCCTTCTCCAACAATGGCGCCAGGGTTTAGACACCCATGGGTCATTCCATTTCAGCCCTCTCCATCTCCAACCCGCACCCCCCACCCCGATCCCTGTAGATACCTGGAGGGAAGGTGGGCTCCAAAGCCCCAGATCACAGCAAAAAGAAAGCTGCTGATGGCCAGTAAGTGCTCCCTGCGCTTACTAGCCACAGCATCACTGTCAATCTGGTTCTGGTGCAGAGAGCTGGTTTTTGAGGCCTTGATGCTTCGGGCCACTATACACTTTGAATCACTATAGCTGAGGTCCTCTGTGCAGATCACCATGGCCAGGAAAGGAGCCCCAGTAGGAAAAAAGAGGAGAGGGTGGGGAAAGAGAGTAGAGGTTGGCTATTACTTCTCACTTTTAGTCCCAAGACCCGAGTCCACCTAAGAACCTGGGCCACAAGCTCAAGCTTATATCCCCACTATCCTCAAGGCCACACAGCTCTCAAATCAGTCCTTGTCTTCACCTCGGATATGTGCCTTCTCCTCCTCATCTATGCGCAGGTGTGGGTTGAGCAGACAACGCAAGATGCGGGCCAGGCTGGTGACTTCAGCCACACCTGGGCAAATGGCCCGCTGTCCGTGTACCTGCAGCAGAGAGCTAACACCCTGGCAGGTGAGGAACTGGAACGTTGCAGGCACCAGCCCTTCAGCCAGGTGGTTGAGCTCAGTGACAGTCTGGGGCTGCAGGCGGTACTCACGGGGCAAGGCTGCCATCAGGACGCTCAGGATACCCTGCCAAGTCTGCTCCCCCCCACACCACACCAGGGCACAACGGCCCACCACTGTGGGGGACATGCCTGTGGTATCTCCCACTTCCATCAAAAGAAAAGTACCTGGGGGTCGTGCTATTTGCTGACCATTGGGGAGGCTAAGCTGTGGGGGGTCACCTAGGAGGCAAGAGATAGAGTCCAGCCAGGAAGAACTGGAAGCTCCATCACATATTATCCAGTGATGAATCCCCACCGATTCCTGTACCTGCCCCCTTGGGCCCACGGTCCTACACCGACTGGCTTCACGCAGCAGCCTGGGGAAGACACCGTGGTGCCAACAGGGGCCCTCCAGCCATCCCAGGAACTCCTGGGGGCTGAGGACGCCGGGATACAGGTGAGTAATTTCCACAGGCTGGCAGCTCTGGGTTGTGGGGTCCTCCATGGCCGCCAGCCGATTCTGGATCTTAAATAAGCTGTGCCAACACGTGGTCTTGCCACTGCCTGCCGGGCCCAGGAGCAAAATGCCTGAGGCCTGGCCCAGGGCCTGGCTCAGCTGCTCTAGGGACCCCAAAATATCAGGGCTGGGATGCAGGCCTCCCTGCCGTAACTCCTCCACCAGCAGTGACTTCCTCAGCCTGGGGGTTGCAGGCTCTGCCAGCACCTGGGAGGCGGTGGGAAAGAGCCCACAGAGCAGCTTCTGGAGGTCCTGCAGGTGGGCCCCCTCCAGGAGGCTGAACAGGGGGGAGCGTAGCAGGGTGCGCAGCAGGGTGGCCTCCTCCATGGTGGCTAGGCCGCAGGGCTGCTCGGACTCGGGGTTCTCCTTGGTCACGTTCAGAGCCTGTATCGTGTCTTCTAGCACTTTCCTGAGGAGGGGCAGGCGGCAGGGCAGGGGCCCAGACACCAGCTCACGCTCTAGGGAGAAGAACTTGGCTAGGCGGTTCGCGATGCGGGAGGCATCCCGGATCCCTGCGCCCAGCAGGGTCAGCTCTGCCACTTGCTGCAAGTCGGGCAGGGTCAGTGCCACAGGCCGCAGCAGTTGGCGCAGGTTGGTGGGCATGGCAGGGCTCAGGGCCCGCAGCGTCAGGAGACAGCCGTAGCCAAGGCGCATGTCCACGTGATGTCTCTCAAAGAAGCTGCTGCCGAGGAGCCAGGGGTGGGTGGGGTCGATAGTGCTGGTACTTTGGGAAGCTTCCTGGTACAGCGGGGCATAGAGGTGGCGCAGTTTGGCCAAGCGCTGGCCCAGGGCAGAGAGCAAGCCGAGGGGCAAATGCTGAGCTGCTTCTAACAGCAGCCAGGCACCTCCCTGCAGGGCACCGTTCAGGTAGTTGCTCAGGCTGCAGGCCTCCATCTGTGGCAAGCAGGGCATCACCACCAGCTGGCGCCCCAGGGCCTGGGCCAGGCTCTTTACTATGGCTGCCTTGCCCACACCACTGGAGCCCAGTAGGGTCCCACAGGCCACCTCTTCCAGGGCTAATAACAGCACGAGGGCTGGCCGCTCAGGCAGCAGGCTGGGTAGGGACTCCAGTCTGGGACCCAGGTACTCATAATTGTATAGGAAAGACCGACCCAGCACATCTATCCAGCATGCAGCTGGGGACAGAAAGGTCTCAGTAGACACAACAGTCTTGAGACTCTGCAGGGGGCTTCGGGGAGCAATGTGAGGGGAACCCAGGTGATACTTGAGTTGGCGGACCCAGTGGAAGTCTGTCAGTCCACTGACCTGGTGCTCTTGCAGCAGCTGGGCTATGTCCCGGTGGGTCACCGCCATGACCAGCAGGGCACTGAGCAGGCTGGTCTGGCGGACAGAGGGCAGGGGCTGCTCACCCTGAGAGGCCCTCTGGGCCCGAAGAAAATGCACCAGTACCTCTAGCTTGCGCACATGCATGGGGACCATGGCCAGGGTCCTCCCTTCAAGCAGAGCCTCCTCCATGCTGGCCCGCCATACCACCTCCTCCGCCACCAGCACACACTGCCACGGGAAGGCCTGGACTAAGTCCAGCCAGTGCTGGACATACATCTTCAGGGGCAACTGGCTTTCCTGGGGCAACTGGTTTTCCTGCTTGAAGGCCTTGTCTAGGGACGGGCCCATAGCAAGACGGGCAGCCACACAGTCCTGCAGCCTATGCACCAGTACCAAACGCAGACTCTCCTCCAGGGAGGCCAGCCACTTAGGGAGATCGGGATGCAGAGGAAGGGACCCCCGCAGCTTCACCTCCTCCCCACCTACCCCGAACACCGCGAGCGCCTCCACCTGAGTCTGTATGCTTGGGCTCGACTCCTGGTCATCCGTGCCTTTTGCAGTTTGGCTGGACTCGAAGCTCATGGCGTGCACATGAGGAAAGCAGCGTCGTGCCCACAGCTGGGCCTCGCAGGGCTCCAGTGGGGCAGCCAGCAGGGCCACGAGCTCACTGTCACTGAGGAAGAAGAGGCGGGGGAAGTGGGTGCGCACACCATAGAGCACGCTCTCCAGCGCCATGATGATGCCCTCCAGGTCCACAGAACCCTCCTGAAGCAGTTGTTGCAGCTGCTGGCCTTGGAAAAGAGGGTTCCGCTTGGTAGTGGGCACTATGAGTGACAGAACCAGGGGGTCAGCTACAGAGATCTGCATCAGGGTCCGATACTGCTCATCCATGGCCTCGAAACGGGTGCTCTGTGGTGAGAGAGAGGGCAAGGGTGAGGGCAGCACCCCCACTCTGCCCCAGAGCCCTGCTGTTCGGCAGCACTGGTCCACCCTGCCACACCCACTTCCCTACCAGCTCAGCACTGGGAAACGGGATCTTCATCTCGTGCAGAACTTTATTTAGGAAGATCCACTTCTGCTGGAAAGTCACCCACACCTGCAGCAGGGCACCTGTGAGGGCAGTCAGGGGAACAATGGAGGGAGACTAGGGTTCTAGCTTCTGCAAGAGGGTCAAGCCTCCTCCTGCCCGCTTGGGATGCCCTACCCGCCAAAATAACTGCTTAGTAGGACCCTGGGACCTTGCACGAAGGAGAGAAAACCTGCAACGTGAATAAAGACCTGGTCACTTTAGCCCAAGAAGTGGCTCTGAAGGCGGTGCTCACTCTGTCTTCCCCCACCCGGCACCTCTCTCCCCAACCTTCTGGGCCATCTCCCGTCAGGTCCCACATATCAGCCCAGCTAGAGGCCTGCACTCACTCAGGCCATGCATGATGGTCACCCACTCCAGAGCAATTCTGTTTAAGTCTCCTGACTTCTGGATGGCCAGGATCTTGAACAACACCTGAAGGCTTTCATGGATAGAGTCCTGCAGGCTGCTGTAATCTAAGGAAGAGTGGACTTGAGCTGAGCTGAGCTGGCAGTCAGATGGGGCAAGGGCACGGGCAACCAATACCAAAAACACGCCTAAACTCACAGATCTCAAACCATTCTCTGGAAGATACAAACATTTTTTCTTCCACTAATTGAACCATATGCTCACCAACAGTCAGAGTGTTTGCAAAACTGTTTATTATTTGAGTTACATTTTAATTACAGAATTTAATCTAGTATTATATTAATCACCGAAATACGGGTGGGGAAAGAGTTGCTGGTTCTATAAAAACTATGGAAGCCTTCAGAAATAAAGGTAAACTATTAAAAAATAGAGGCATGATATTAAATTAGGTATGCCTGCTGTTGCTTTAGTCTTGTCCGGCTCTTTGCTACCCTATGAACTGTAGCCCACCAGGCTCCTCTGTCCAAGGGATTCTCCAGGCAAGAATACTGGAGTGGGTTGCCATGCCCTCCTCTAGAAGATCTTCCCAACTCAGGGATTGAACCCACGTCTCTTTATGTCTCCTACACTGCAGGCAGATTTTCTTACCACTAGCACCACCTGGGAAGCCCAAATTAGGCATAGACAAGTCAATTTTTAAAAACTGTGAAATTATAATAAAACTTAGAAAAATTCTGGACTCAGATAGCTTCATAAGTGTCCTCATGTCACTTCTCAACTTTCAGAAATGGAAAGTGAAAATAGCAGACAATGTATTAATACTACAAAGGTAATGAGGAACCTCTATCAGTTGACTGCAAATCAAAGAAAAGCTCTTGTCCTTAGGTTAAAAGGTTAGTAAATAAATGTACATTATATGATTTGAACTAAAATAAAAATCTTAAGCCATGTATGCATATTTTATGATTGATTGCCCTATTTAACTAGCTTTTTGAATCCGCTGGCTGGGTTTTAACTAGACTGGATAAGAGGATTTCTCCTTTACTGGCAGTTCCCTAATTATACCATTTTGGGTGCCTGGACATACACTGCTCCCTCTCTCCGGCAAACCCTTTGACCCCTGCATGTTTAGCAAACTTGTACTCCTTCAGAAGTCAGTGTGAGGCCTTTTCCTAAGGAAACGGAAGATTTCTCTCAGTCTCCTGCTCATTTCAAGTTGCTCCTCTTTCTGATAGCTCAGCTGGTAAAGAATCTGCCTGCCAAGCAGGAAACCTGGGTTTGATCCCTGGGTTGAGAAGATCCCCTGGAGAAGGGACCAGCTACCCACTCCAGTATTCTGGCCTGGAGAATTCCAAGGACTGTACACTCCAGGGGGTCGCAAAGAGTCAGACATGACTGAGTGACTTTCACTTCCACTTTTTCACTGCTCCATCGCACACCCATCTCTGTTCTCTTGTCCCTTTCTGGGAGTTCACAAGAGATAGGACTTTGGTCTGATAATCTCAAGAGTCTCCTGCATTTGGCTCACAAGAGGCAGGTGAGTTTGATCAGGGAAGGACAAAGGAATGAATGAGCTGGTGCAGCCTAGAGGACAGAGCACTGAACACTGGGGAGATGTGACCATAAAGGGGAGACCTTTGCTGAAGAGGCCGGACATTGGGCAGGAGGGAGGGAGTGAGGGGCTCCCAAGAAGATTAAGACTCTGTGGGAGCTGCATGGAAGATACTGTCTGTCTCAGAACAGACGGATGGCTCAGGCTGTCCAGGAGGGCAGGGGCCCTGGCTAGAGAAGCCAGATCCGGCAGAGGTTGGTGGATGAATATGCCCCTCATCCGGTCCAGCTGTCACTGGGGCCTAAGGGCTGGGCCTCACCTGAGAGGATGAAGGTGCCGCTGTCCTTGCCCACTACCTGCCACTGAGGGCTGCGGGTTGATTGCCTCTTGGAGCGCTCAGAGACTGGGGACTCGTAGGGGACGTGCAGGATGAAGTTGAGCAGTCGCAGCTGGCGTGCTTCCCAGGCCCGCCGCAGCCGCAGGAGTGCCTCGTGGGCATGATTCCGTATGTTTTCAATCCTCCAGATCTGGAAGAGCCAGGACTCAGGAGCCGGGACTGGGGGATGGCTCAGGGGATAGCCCTGGAGCTTGGACTCGAGGGCCAGGGCTCAGGAGAGTGCAGGTCTCGGAGAGGGAGAGTGGGGTCATTGGCTTCAAAGGCAGGCCACCAGCATCACACTGTGATCTAGGGCTGCTGCCCTGAAACCCACTCTTTTGCAAAGCTCTGGCTGAGCAGACAATACTTCAACCAACTCATGCTCTTTGGGGACAGGGTAAGTATTGGGGGACATGTGCCATCCTGTGTGCCCACCACTTTGGGGCTGCCACCCACTTCCTTCTCCTGTAGGGGAGGGACATACTCTCAGTCACGGAGAGTCTGGAACCACCCATCAGATCCCCATACTCCCTAGGCAGGCTAGCGATCTCAACCCCCTCCCCACAGACCAATATCTGCTGTCCCCCTTGTCTCAAGGGGCTGCTGGGTCTTAACTGGCTCTATTAGAGCTTAGCAAACAGGCCTTGGGCTTGAACTGCCCCTCCTCAGTGGGGTTGTGGGGGAGGGCCCACCTGATTGATTCGATCTGTAAATTCCAGCAGCGGACAAGAGAGCAACTGGCCCACTGTTAGGAGCTCTATGTTGTAGAGACTGCTTAGCCCTAAGGCTGGGGGTGGAGGGATAGCGAGTCAGAGCAGTACTCCGTCTTTGGCAGAGCCCAGCCTAGCCCAGCCCAGACTCATCTCAAAAGCATGACATAGAGGCAGGGGCCCAGAACCCAAGGTCCAGAGCACAATTCGGAGTTCAGAACTAAGACTCCAGCCTAAGTCTAGCCCTGGGCAGCTGAGAGGATCCACGTGGTAGCGTGGGAGGTTAAACATGCTTGTTTCTGTGAGGGGAAGGAGGCTGTGGTCCATGGGGAAAGGTCAGGGCAGCCCAGGGAGGAAAGATGCTTCCCCAAAAAAGTCACAGAGAAGTGAGTTGTCCCATTGTTCTAACCCTATGTCCTTCCCTCCCCCAGCCCTCTGACTCTATCCAAACCCACCTCGCAGGAGTGCTTGGCAGTTGAGATTCTGCACCTGGAGGCTGCCCAGCTTGGTCAGCAGGGGAAGGAGGCTGCGAAACTCCTCCAGCATGTGCATGCAGAGCTGCAGGACTGGGCTGTGCAGCCCCAGGGCCGCACTCACCCGGGCCACCTCTGTCAGCCAGCTGTCTGTCTTCTCCTGGGCCAGAGCCAGATTGAACTGTAGGGGGAGAGGCACACCGGCAGCTGGAGACCCTCCCACCCCCACCCCCGTAAATGCTTCCCCCCACTCCCCCCACCACGCCCCGGGCAGGGGCTCCAAGGAGGATGTCAGCACCTTTGCAAAAGCCATGCATTTCCATTCACTGATGTTTTCAGAGATGACACGGTACAGGTGCCAGATGCGCTGCTGCTGCACGATGGGGCGGGTCCCACAGACTGGCAAGGACACAGGATTCTCGTCCCCTGTGGGACAGGGCTGGGTGAGGCCCAGGGCTCGGGTGGGGGCATGATCAGTGAAGATCCCATAATGACAGAAGGGAGGGTCCTGAAAGTGCAGGGGAGGAGGTGGGGGGCGGGGGCGGTGTCCAAAACTTCAGTACAATAAACCAAGGGAGAGTTAGTCCAAGGAAGGAAACTTGAGGAAAACGTGATAGGGATGAAAGGGAAGGAGTCCTCTTCTAATGATTAGACTCTGTCTCACTTATGCCACTCCAGCCACACCACCCTTCAGTATTGCTCAGATACACCAGCCCTGCTCCCTCTTGCTGAGGGCCTTTGACAGCTCATTCTTTCTGGAACACTCCCCTCTAGAGAAATATATGGCTCACTCCCTTACCACATTCAAGTCCTTGATCAAACGTCAGCTTCTGAGTGAGACCCAGGCAGACCCCCCCATTAAGAACTGCTATCTACCCTCCCTGATATTCTTGACTCCTCTTAATCCAAAGGACAGAGGAGCCAATTTTTTGACTTCAGAATCTAATATTTAGCCAAGCTGTGATATAAGGACATTATACAGTCATTCTTAGTCATAAGTAGCTTAGAAAGTATAATACCTCCAACTCCCTTCTTAGAAAAAAGCAATTACTCAAAGAGTTACTGCAGCCATCCAAGGAAGAAGTGAAAAAATTAAAAAGATGTGGTATTTTTAAAACTGGAGTGGGTAAACAAAACCATTCAACCTTAGATGTCAAAATAGTTGTTAACACAGTTATAGAACAAAACAAATGTCAAAGGTAGTAAGTAAAATAAAAGCACAGAATGGAAAATAAAGAGTGGCATTAATGGTCTAGATCTAAGATCCTAGATTATTGTATAAAAACTGGGAGTTTGGTGAGGAGACAGGGATGGAAAAAGGAAACAAAATCAATGCTGTGCGATTTTCCAGGAGAAACCCCATAAGACCAGAGTCCCCTACCCTACTTTTCCACAAACATCGCAACACCAGCAGGAAAGGCCAAGGTCTGTGGTCTACGTCAGCTAGAGCATGGGATGAGGGTTCCCCAATACTTGACCAAAGGAAAAGTCCCTTGTTTTAGGATGGTCCCAGAGTGTCTCCTCCCTGGGACTGGAGACCTCGCAGTCGGAGATGGTAACAGTTGGCAGCTGGCTAAGAGTCAACTCGGAAGCAACGTGCCCTTGCAAGGGATACAAGTGAGCGACAGAAGTGACTGCATCTGAGGAAAGAACCTGCAGCCTACAAAGTCCTTCCTGTGCAGAAGGGAACCAGCCTAGCCACACACTGCACAGAAGGGCCAAGACCAAGAGTTCTGTCTGGGTTTCCTCCTCGGCGCCAGGGAAGCCCTTAGCAGCCACCTCTCTCCACCACACTGGCTGGAAGCAGTGACCATGGAGCATCCACACCTGTTTTTATCTGAGACCTGCTGCCTGCTGTAGGCCTGAGTTGAACAGGGCTACACAAAGGCTAAGGAATACGTCAAGGACACATTTACATTTCTCTGCACAAGCTTTTAACCCTCCAACCCCATCACATTCTGATGGAACACTCACCTATTTGCCTTCTCCTCCAGACCATGAGCTCCCATCTAAGCACAACGCTTATCCCCACCCTAAGCACAACACTTGACATACTCAATGGATTTAGATTTTGTCCTGCAATCTTTGCACATGAAAGAGACTAAAATGAAGGTATGTGATTCCTAAGACTTGCTTAGGATCACCCAGGACACAACCCAGCATCACACCCCCCAGGATCATGCCACCCAGTGGTGGTGGTGGTGGAGGAGGTGGGACCCTGGGTACCAGTGAAGGCAGCATAGGCATGGTGCAGTTCACAGAGGCTGCTGACTGTGTTCTGGTACTGATGCTCCAGGGAGATGAGCTGGCGCTCGGTGCTCCTCTGCTCCTGTGCGGGGTCCATGAATGGACCAGACAAGGCCTTCTCAATCAGGCCGTCCAGCTCCGCCAGTGCTGCGGCCATCAGCTGCTGCAGCTTGGGCACAATGGTGTGCCGCTTGCTGAGCAGGAACTCTGAGGCCTGGCTTTTCTCATACTGGAATGACTCCCACGTGTCCATAAGCTGAGGGGCAGGCAGAGGGCGGTCAAGCAGAGGTGGTGGTGGTGGGGAGGAGCAGCGGGAGGGGCAGAGGAGATGCCTTCTCACCGAGATGTCCAGTGCCTCATTCTCAGCACTGAAGAGGCCAAAGTGGTTGCGGATGAGCTCATAGAGTGACCGCGTGTATTCCATTTGCTCCTCCAGCTCCGCGTACCGCTCGTTGGCCTCATTCAGCTGCAGGGATGACAGCATGAGACCAGCACCCACACAGCCCTGTACACCTCTCTGCACCCATCCTGGGGGCACTCCCTCCTGCTAGAGGCTCCAGGTCCCAGCAGTTGCCTTTTAACCAACCGAGATCAGGGCAGTCTGGGATCGGATCCCCATCTGACCGAGGTCTCCCTAAAGACAGCACAGCTCCTCCCCCATCAAATCATTGCCCTGAGGACGGGGCAATGGATCTCTACTTAAGCATACAAACAGAAGAACTCTGTCTCTGAAAGCAGGACTGTCTCTCTTTCATCACATCAGGGCCTCCCCATTTCATGAGGATACTGAGGGCCATGTGAACAGGGTGAGAACTGGTGAGGGCAGGTCACACAGGTGAACGCAGTTTAAGGGCATCGAGCCCCATTAGGAGCTCAGCAGAGACCTGAAGGGAGTGTGCTTAGCACGTGAGCGGGATGGCCTTGGATAAGCTGGGGAGGAAGGATGGGGAGCGCCCACCTTCTGGGAGCACCATGCGATGGAGTGGATGTCTGAGTTGATGGTTTGGAAGGCCTTCATGAAACCTGTGAGCTCTGTTATTAGCTGCTGACTGCGGTTCTGGCATTCATTCTGTACCTGTTCAAGAATGTCCTTCCTGATGTTTACCAGCTTGGATTCTGAAGACAGGAGAGAGTTAGGTGTGAGGGGCTGCAGTGCCAAGGGAGCATCCAGGGGAGGCTGAAGTGAGAGCAAGTTGAAGGGGAAGCCAGAGCATGAACTGGTTCCCTCAGTCACTGAACACATACTGGACCCCTGCTTGGTGTCATCAGCTGCAGTTCACTGGGGCCTGTGCTAGGCACCAGTAGACAAGGGTGATGAGTGAGACAGAAAGGTTCTCACCCAGAGAAGCTCACAATATGGCAGTAGTGACAAACATATAAACGGACAATCATGTATCAGTGCAATAAATGCTCTTCAGCCAGCCCTCAACCTGGCTCAGTGAGGAGGGAGGAAGCCTGAGGAGACTGGGGAAGGAGTCCTCAGGGAAAGGGGCACTGGAGCTGACTGTACTAAGTGGTTAAGGCTCCCAGGGGCATACCCAGTGTATGAAAGCATGTGCAAAGGCAAGGGAACGCCATAGCCATGATAAGCAGAATGCCCACCACAGATAAACAGTTTCTGTCTGAGGAGTCTTACTGCAACTGCTCTAGCAGAAGAAGGCCTAAGAAGAGTGTGCACTTTGCCTTTTATTTTTTAAGGATTAAAGGAAAGAAGCTGTCAGGTGGATTTGCAGCCAGAAGATAATCTTGGAAGCTGGCTTTGACAATATGAACAGCTCCACTGTCGCCAAGGACAGGAATAATACCAATATGATGGCTCATATGGTATAGCAAGGATTCAAACTCTGGCAGCCTGGCTCTACCTTGTTATATTTTATGCTTTGAAGGGTTAAAAGTAAATTGACTCATCTTTTATGAGCATCTCTGCAACTGGAAAGTAGGATAGTGAGTTCCAGGGGCATATAATTGAGACATACAAGGAATGGATCCAATGGGGCTTTGAAGAAAGTAACCAATAGGAATTGGCATCAAGAGCTGAAACTGAGAAAACCAAGATGAGGGAACCTCCAAGGGGTACTCAAGGTTGAACAGAATACAAACATGTAAACTTATCCTTTTCCAGACTGTCCCACTGGCCTCTGACAGTAGCTAGACCATTGCAATGGTGCTGCTTTCTGATCAGCAGCACCAGGCTGGTGAAGACCAAGAGCTCAACAGTGACACCGTGTGGTAAGAAGGAACAGTGGACTGATAAAATACCAGGGTTCCTTGTTGTTGCAAGTTGGAGGTGGATGGGAAAACACATTTGAGAGATACTTAGGAGGCAGAAGAATGGAAAGGATTTGGTGACAGGTTGGATGTGGTGGAGTTAGGGAAATGGATGAGAAAAGTACAAACTCAAGTTTCTGTTGAGGCCAATTCATTATCATTCTCTATTAAAGGGAGCCCAGATAGAAGAAGAGGCGGAGAAGGCAATGGCACCCCACTCCAGTACTCTTGCCTGGAAAATCCCATGGACGGAGGAGCCTGGTAGGCTGCAGTCCATGGGGTCACTACGAGTGGGACACAATTAAGCGACTTCACTTTCACATTTCACTCTCATGCATTGGAGAAGGAAATGGCAACTCACTCCAGTGTTCTTGCCTGGAGAATCCCAGGGACGGGAGAGCCTGGTGGGCTGCCGTCTATGGGGTCACACAGAGTCAGACACAACTGAAGCGACTTAGCAGCAGCAGCAGCAGATAGAAGAGGAGCAAAGTCACAGGGTAAAAACATAAAACTAGAAGGATGAAAGAAGGATGAAAGTGAACAGAAGGGAACAAGGTGAAATAAGCATCTGCTGTATGCCATACTAAATGCTAGGAATATTGCAAACAGTATCTCATTTAATCCTCCTTCCCATAACCCAGTGAGTGGCTACATTATTATGTCCATGTTACAAATAAAGAAACTGAAGCTCAGTGATATGAAGTCACGAAAACCAGTAAAAACACAGCCAGGTTTCTGAACCCAGTGCTTTTCTCTCTCCATCTGTTCCTCTTAAAGAGGTCAGTTGACCTTGGATTAAAGACAAAGAAGTCAACAAATTAGAAAGAACACCAACTTCCTGAGCAAGAGTGGAGCAAAGTCCACTGCAACTAGGGTCAGAAAGAAAGCAGGCCAATGATAGGCGCTCCTGCTTCTGCCTGGCCAGCCTCAACCCTCTGTATATTTAGGAGGAAAGGTGGGGATAGGAGTGGGGAGTTCTGTCACCTAGGAGATACCTAAAGAGTCCGTGCTTTCATCTGTGGAGGGGCAAAGGCAGGCAGAGCTAGGCAAGCAAGCACTTTGAGGCCCAGCTCCAAGGCCTCCCACCTTCATAAACCAAGCAGGCCTAGAGGGCATGGGTCTGAAAGCACCTAGTCTCTGCAGGAAGCAGACACTGCCATCTGGGGTTGTTAGGTCACAAAATAGAACCACCTCTCAATTTCCTAGAGGAACCAGCTTCCCAATCTACTCTGCTCTGTGTCTCTCCACAGCCATCTCCTGGGTGGAGGCACTTAGCCAGCAAACAGTAGTGTGAGACATGCTTCCCATAGGAAGGGAAGAAGAGAAAAGAGGAATGAGGCTATGTCTTAAACCAGACTTCTCAGAGATCTGGGGAGACCAACAACTGGGCCTTGGCCTCGTGTGGGTAGGCAGACACCTGAAGTGGGAAACTGAGATGGGCTAAGGGGGGAAGAGATAGCACAGTGGGCCTGAGCTCCACTTTCCATGTAATCACTTTGGGGAGATGACCCTCTTGCAGGGTGTCCTTATACTCGTGTGACATGAGACAGTCACAGCAGAGCAGAAACCAGGGTGTGATGTGATGTGGCAGAAAGAAGATCAAATATAATGTTCCCAAGACCCACAGCTCCCAGATGGCAGTGGACACAGGAGACAGTGGAGAGTTGATAGCCAGCAGGCCTGGATGGTGTTCCTGGGTTGCGAGGGGAGGGGCCCTTCAGCAGAAGCTATGGGGGTGGCCAGCCTAGGACAAAGACTGGATGAAGGGTTCACTAAAACCCCAAGGACACGTGGTGTCAGCAGTAGCCAATGCAGAGCCAGGTCAGCAAGGGCAGACACTCTGGGCTCCTATCAGCCGAGAGAACACATACCAGCCACCCCAGCTCAGGACACAGCTTCGCCGGAAGCAGCAAGGTCAGAAGGAGGGCAGAGACCTCAGGGAAGTCAACAGAAGCCAGCCAAGAAAAGCACATGGCCCTGAAGCCCTCTCCAATGCCAGGTGCCACCTGGGGAGGAAAAGGAGCTGAGGACGCTTGAGAAACAGAACAACCCAGAACCTTAGTATGAATTTTGAATTGACCAATTACCCCAAATAGACTGAATTAGACCAAAAGTCCTACTTTAAATGAAAAAAAAAAAAAATGTGTTCACTTTCAATTGGAATACAGTTGTCCCTAGGGGAACTGGTTCTAGGACCCTTGAGGATACCAAAATCCACACATGCTCAGTTCCCTTATAAAATGGCATAGTATTTACATATAACCTATACATGTCCCTCTGTGTACTTTATATCATCTCTGTGCTGTGTGCTAAGTTAAGTCACTTCAGTCGTGTCCAACTCTGTGCAACGCTATGGACTGTAGCCCATCAGGTTCCTCTGTCCATGGGACGGACTCTCCAGGCAAGAATACTGGATTGGGTTGTCATGCCCTCCCCCAGGAGATCTTCCCAACCCAGGGATTGAGTCTGCGTCTTTTATGTCTTCTGCATTGGTAGGCAGATTCTTTACCACTAGCGCCACGTGAGAAGCCCCTTAAATCATCTCTAGTTTACTTACAACACCTAAAACGATGTAAGTGCTATGTAAATAGTTGTAAATACAGTGTAAATGCTACATAAACAGTTCTCGGTTCAAGTTTTGCTTTTTTGGGACTTTCTGGAATTTTACCCACAGACACAGAACATTCAGATACGGAGGGCCAACTGTCTGTTCTTTCACCATCAGCAGAATTTAAGGCTACAGAACAAGCCAAGATCAGTTAAAGAGAGTAACTTTTTATACATGCAAATCACGGTGTCAATTTTGATTGCTACATGTGGAGAGAGAGCACCCTTGATTCCTGAGAATCTCAGTAAAGAAACTGAGTTCTCCTAGCCTAAGGAGCAAGCTAAGATTTTCCTCAGTTACCTTTGGTCTGACTACTTCCACACCGTAAGAACAGAAAATGTCAGGTGACAGAGACACCTTTCCTGAGAAGTATGAGCTGGGCCAAAACAGATGGAGAGGCTGTCCCCTGTAGCGGACAGTTGGCAAAGGGAAGGATGGGACCTGGGGCTTTGGGAGGCTCTACTAATTCCTGCACCAAAGGTCTCTGGGGGACACTGAAGACCCAAGGAGGGCCGTGTGGATAAGGTACAGAAGGTGAAGGAGAGAAGGGAGGATAGGACTTCGCTGGTGGTCCAGTGGTTAGGAAACCTCCCGCCAGTGCAGGGGACACAGGTTCCATCCCTGGATTCCACATGCCATGGGGTAACTGTACCCACATGTACCCTCACGTGCCACAACCAGTGAGGATGCAACTACTGGGCTTCGCAGGTGGCTCAGTAGTTAAAGCAGCCTCCTGACAATCCAGGAGACAGGAGACACAGGTTCGATCCCTGGGTCAGGAAGATCCCCTAGAGGAAGAAATGGCAACCCACTCCAGTATGCTTGCCTGAGAAATCCTGCGGACAGAGGAGGTTGTCAGAATACAGTTCATAAGGGTCGTAAAGAGTCAGACACGACTTAGCAGCTGAGCACACACACATGCTGCAACTACTGAAGCCTGCGTGGCTAGAACCTGTGCTCCACAACAAGAGAAACCACTGCAGTGAGAAGCCCCTACTCAAGAGGGCTACCGTAACTCGAGAGTAGCCCCCATTCACTGCAAGCAGAGAAAGGCCACGGGCAGCAACGAAGGCCCAGTGCAGCCACAAATAAATAAACAAAATTTAAAAAAAACAAGAAGGGAGGCTAAGCAGCACTCACCCATCTCCGCCTGTATGTTGCGGCAGCTCAGCAGCAGCAGCCTGCCTCTTGTGATCAACTCCATGGGTATCCTGGAGACTTGGGCCTGCCAAGCGTTCAGGCGGGTCACCAGCATCACGTAGTTCTTGATAGGATAACCTCTCATAGACTCCAGCTTTTGACACCCCCAGGCTTGCAGGAACTCATAAATGCCTGTCATCCAATGATAATCCCGGCAGAATTCCTGCACCTCCTGCAGCATGTCCTAGAGGCAGACAAGGGGCTTAGGGCAGAGGTGGGTGGCTGTGACAGGAACTGGTGGCCACCATCCCATTCCTTAAACCTCTGTCCTCACCTCCAACAGGGCCTGTTGGATAGCCAGCGCCTGCTGGATTTGAGAGCTGTTGTCCAGGTCCTCTTGCAGCTGATTATAATCGAGGGGCAAGTACTGGCCCCGAAGCCGGTGCCCATGGACCTCCAGGGCTTCAGTAACTGTGCGAGACTTCCAGGGCCATACCAATCCTATATTCGGGCCACAGAAGACATCCACAGCATCGCTGGGGTGGCCCTGGAACTTAGGCATCATGAAGTCTGAGTCTGAGTCTTCCTCTTCATCTTCGTCTAGTGGGGAACAGACCGTGATTGTCCATGAGTGCCCTCCAGGGACCACATACAACCTCTCCCTCTACCCTGAGTGTGGACACACACATTACACACCTTACACATTCTCTGTTCATGAGTGAGTTTACATATACATCTATATCATAAACATAGTGCCAGGGAATCTGTTAGGGTTCAGACGCAGACAACAAAATTTACTCTAGCTAGCATAAGCAGTGAAAGCGTTAGTCGCTCATTTGTGTCTGACTCTTTGCGACCCCATTGACTGTAGCCTGCCAGGCACCTCTGTCCATGGATTCTCCAAGCAAGAATACTGGGTTGGATAGCCATTCTCTTCTCCAGGGGATCTTCCCAATTCAGGGAAGCCCAGTATAAGCAATTATTTTATAAAATTATGTGAGTTGTGGATGACTGCAAGAACTGAAAAACAAAAACACTCTAGGCCAAGTGTCTAGGGCTTCATGCTGCCTGGCAAATTGCGGTGTTGTCGCCATACCACCAGCTACATAAACACATGATCATAAACGATTATGAGCCCCACCAGCAGAGCAGATGGCATGCAACCTGCTCTCTCCCCTACTTACCTCAATTCTGAACTGAAGTCACATATAGCTCTAAATAACCTAGGACTCCCAGCCTCGAGGAGGTCTGAGAAATGCAGTTTCAGAAATGCAGAACAGAGGAGGAGGTGGGGAAGGAAGCTGAGCAAGCCAGTCCTCAGCACCTGTCTTAAGGAATATCCTTGAACTTGGCCTCTGCCTTAATTCTTAGAAACTGGTTAATTGCCAGCTTCGGTATTTGTGTTAAGATTTGCACAAAAAGGGAGAAGAGGCATCAAAATGTTCATAAATTAGATTCATACAGCAAACACCTAAACACCATGGTGCCCCCTCCCAGGGGCCCGTCCTCAGATCTCTTCCCTTCCCCATCAGGACTCACTTTCTAGAACTAACTCAGTTTCATATTTTTAAATACCATTTATTTTCTCTGGAATTTGTGTCTAACTCAGGATCTCTCCCTGAATCCCAATCCCATTTAAACTGCCTAGTCCACATCTCTACCTAGATGCCTACCATGCACCTCAAACTTTTAACAGCCCAGAATGGGCTCTGATCTCCACCCGCTCCCCTCCAAATTGCTCCTCATGCAGTCTTCCAGCTTCAGTAAATGGGAACTCCATTCTTCCAGGTTCTCCAGTCAAAAACTTTAAAGTTATCTTTGACTCTCCTCTCTCACATACAATGCACCCACCCATCACAAAATCCCACTGGCACACGCACGAGGAGCAAAAACATGCCTCTACCCTCCTTCCCCCATCACATGTTCAGACCCAGACTGGAGCTGCTCCATCCATGTCCAGTGCCTGACTCTATGGCCATTAGGACATTGCACGTACCCTTCTCCCTCCTTCCACCCTTCCTCCCCACTGCCCAGGGCTCCTAAAATACCTTCAATATACAGGGAATCCCAGAAGGTCTTCAGGTCTGTAGACTGCATTACCTTCATGCCAAGGTACAAAGAAGGCACAGAAAGAGCAAATAATGAGGGTTCAGACCAGGCTGAGAGTTTCTGATTCTAGAGGATAGGAATAGGGTATTCCCTGTAGGGAATTCCTCCAGCCAGCCCCCTGCCCAAGCCAGAATACCTTCAGGGCAGAGGCCTTCATTGACCTTAGGCCCGCAGTTAAAATCTGGATCATATTTTCAATACAGGGCTCATGAGACAGCTGACCATGACTGTCAAAGACCAGCTGTGCTGAGAGAAAGGGTTTCTGCCTCGGGGCCTGTAAAGAAAGGTCAGGAGAAGTTTGGGGACAGAGGTCAGTACTTGCTCCCTGCCAGTCGGCCCTTGTCTGCCTGCCCACCTTCCCACATTCTACCCATCACCTCACTTGCAGGATGTTGGCCACAAAAGAGGTTATCTCCTCCTCTATGATGGACACGAGGTTCTGGCAGATCATATAGTCTACCAAGCGGGCCAGCTGTCCTATCTGCAGCAACCAGGCCTCTGCCTGCTTCAGCCTCTGCTCCAGCTGCTGGCACTGCACCTTCTGAAGGTATGCGGAGGTCTGGTCTGTCCTGATCCTCTTGCAGTTTTTCAGTCGCTCCTGCAGGCCTTGTTGCATGTGGTATGTATCCTCGTGGATCTGTCAGGAGAGTGGAAAGTTCACTGGAGAAAGGGGGATGGAGACAAAACTGGCCACCTACTGGTCGGTTGCAAAGCTCTTGGGTCTCAGAGTCTAAAACTCGACACTAGATATGCAGATGGAGGGCTGCTTCTTAGTAGAGATTGGCCCTGGAAATCTTTAAGTGACCAGAGAAGATGTGAAACAGAGAACATATATTGAGAGGCTACAATGAGTTGATTTGATAGGCCAAGCTGCCAAATGCCCCCAGTGAAGTGAAAGTTGCTCAGTCTTGGAATTCTCTAAGCCAGGCTTCAACAGTACGTGAACCGTGAAATTCCATATTTTCAAGCTGGATTTAGAAAACGAAGAGGAACCAGAGATCAAATTGCCAACATCTGTTGGATCATCGAAAAAGCAAGAGAGTTTCAGAAAAACATCTATTACTGCCTTATTGACCACGCCAAAGCCTTTGACTATGTGGATCACAACAAACTGGAAAATTCTTCAAGAGATGGGAATACCAGACCACCTCACTTGCCTCCTGAGAAATCTGTATGCAGGTCAAGAAGTAACAGTTAGAACTGGACATGGAACAACGGACTGGTTCCAAATCGGGAAAGAAGTACGTCAAGGCTGCATATTGTCACCCTGCTTATTTAACTTATGTGCAGAGTACATCATGTGAAATGCCAGGCTGGATGAAACACAAGTTGGAATCAAGATTGCCAGGAGAAATATCAATAACCTCAGATATGCAGACATGCAGAAATATCAATAACCTCAGATATGACAACACCCTTATCGCAGAAAGCAAAGAGGAACTAAAGAGCCTCTTGATGAAAGTGAAAGAGGAGAGTGAAACAGTTGGCTTAAAACTCAACATTCAGAAAACTAAGACCATGGCATCTGATCCAATCACTTCATGGCAAATAGATGGGGAAACAATGGAAACAGTGAGAGACTTTATTTTTTAGGGCTCCAAAATCACTGCAGATGGTGACTACAGCCATGAAATTAAAAGATGCTTGCTCCTTGGAAGAAAAGCTATGATCAACCTAGACAGCATATTAAAAAGCAGAGACATTACTTTGCCAACAAAGGCCTGTCTAGTCAAAGTCATGATTTTTCAGGTATTCACGTATGGATGTGAGAGCTGGACCATAAAGAAAGCTGAGCGCTGAAGAATTGATACTTTTAAATTGTGGTGTTGGAGAAGACTCCTTTGGATTGCAAGGAGATCAAACCAGTCAATCAAAAAAGAAACTAGTCCTGAATATTTCTTGGAAGGACTGATGCTCAACCTGAAACTCTAATACTTTGACCACCTGATGCGAAGAACTGACTCAGTAGAAAAGACCCTGATGTGGGGAAAGATTGAAGGCAGAAGGAGAAGGGGACAACAGAAGATGAGATGGTTGGATGGCATCACTGACTTGATGGACATGAGTTTGTGTAAGCTCTGGGAATTGGTGATGGACAGGGAAGCCTGGTGTGCTGCAGTCCATGGGGTTGCAAAGAGTCAGTTGCAAAGAGTGACTGAACTGAACTGAGGGGCATTATCTTTAAAGTTCTAACGAGATTTTTAATGGGGCTTCTCTGAGAGCTCAGTTGGTAAAGAAACATTGTAAATCAACTATACATCAATACATATTAAATAAATAATAAAAATAGAGAGAAAATGGAGATTCTTAAAAAAAAAAAAACAACTAGCAACCACAATAATAACTACAACAGAACATAATCAGTATACGTTTTTAAAACCTTACCACTAGGGGCAATATCTTTAAAGTTCTAAGGAGATTTTAAAAACCTAGAATTCCATATCTAGCCATAGAATCACTGAAGTTTGAAGATGAATAAAGACATTTTTAGATGTACAAAGACTCTAAAAATTTACCATCCACAGATTCTCTCTGGAAAAAAAGACAGTATATTTTTGACAGAAGAAAATGAATACAAGAAGATAAAGTGGTCTATAAGAAGTTGTAATGAGCAAAAAAAAAAAAAATTGTGAATATATTGTTAATTCTAAATGAGAAGCCATAAAAGAAAAATTTTTGTAACAATGTAGGACTAAAATTCCAGGAGATATCAAAAAAAGCATAATGAGAAGGGTGGAGGGTAAGGAGAGGAGAAAAAGAAAATTAGAAGAATGCCAAGGTTTTATTCTGCTTGGGAGAAAGATATAGATACAAACTCAATTTGGCATTCATTCAGTCAACAAATATTCACTGAGCACCTACTGTATGTCATACACTACAATAAGCAATAGAAACATACTAGTTAATGAAACAGACAAAAATTCCTACCATCTTGTTGGAGTACATACAATAAACATAATAAATAATGCACAATAAACATATAAATAGTAAATTTACATTATATGCAAAAATTATGAGAGCTGTGAAAAAAAGCCAGCAGGAAACAAGCAATCAGGAGTGCTGGTTAGGGGACTTCCCTGGAGGTCCGGTGATTAAGAATCTGCCTTACAATTCAGGGACACAGGTTCGAGCTCTGGTCAGGGAAGTAAGATCTCACGTGCCAAGGAACAGTTAAGCCCACGCCTCAACTACTGAAGGAAGGAAGGAGGAAGGAAGGAAGGAAATGGGTTTATCCCAGTAATGCAAAGGTAGTCTAACACTGACAATTCACCATATTAACAGACTCAAGGAGAAAAATTACATGATCATCTAAATAGAAGAAGAAAAAAAAAAATCATTGGACAAAATTCAATACCCATTCATGAAAAAACCTCTTAACAAACTAGGAGTTGATGGAAACTTCCTTAAAAATTGATGAGTATCTAAAACACTCACATATAATATCATTATTTGTTTCTAATCTATCTGAGTTATTGAATAATGCTACATTTTAATGGACAGCAGCATGCTTTTATTTAGCACAGATTATAAGCTTGGTTCTGTAACAGTTCAGTTGCCAGCTGTGATGATCATTGATTCTGCCCTACTGCCCTTGCATCCCACCTTTGGGGTGACTGCCAACAGGGACTGGTTCCATTCCACACCACATAGCAGCACAGAAAGTGGCAAGTGTTGCATTTGCTTGTCCTTTCATTTTTTCAATGGTGATTTATCTATTTTTTTTCTTTATGATTTTGTATTGGTTTTGCCATACATTGACATGAACCCACCATGGGTGTACATGTGTTCCACTTCCAGAACCCCCCTCCCACCTCCCTCCCCATCCCATCCCTCCGGGTCATCCCGGTGCACCAGCCCCGAGCACCCTGTATCATGCATCGAAACTGGACTGGCTATTCATTTCACATATGATAATTTACAAGCTTCAATGCCATTCTTCCATATCATTCCACCCTCACCCTCTCCCATAGAGTCCATAATACTGTTCTATATATCTTTGTCTCTTTTTTTGTCTTGCATACAGGGTTATCTTTACCGATTTACTAGATTCTATATATATGTGTTAGTATACTGTATTGGTGTTTTTCTCTCTGGCTTACTTCACTCTGTATAACAGGCTCCAGTTTCATCCACCTCATTACTGTCTTTTATCCACCATGAATTAATTTTTGTGTATGGTATAGCAGCTATTAGAAAACAGCAACGTTTTAAAATACCATTTATAATAGCAACAAAAAATGTCTAGTATCTAGCAATAAGTCTAATGAACACAAATATGTTCAAGACCTCTATAGGAAACCTGCAAAATCTTGTCAAGAGTAATTAAAGAAATCAAAATAAATCAATAGATCCATGTCATGGACTAGGAAATTAAATATTGTTAGGATATCAATTCTCCCCAAATTGATCTATAGATTTAAAGCAAGCTAATAAAAAAAAATCCAGTAAGGTATTTTGTGGAAATTAACAAGCTGATCTGAAAATGTATATAGAACTTAAAAGAACCTAGAATAGCTAGGGAAATCTTGAATAACAAAAAGCTGTAGGTCTTATAATACCAGATATTAAGACTTATTATGAAGCTGCTGCTGCTGCCTGCTGCCAAGTTGCTTCAGTCATGTCCAACTCTGTGCAACCCCATAGACGGCAGCCCACCAGGCTCCCCCGTCCCTGGGATTCTCCAGGCAAGAACACTGGAGTAGGTTGCCATTTCCCTCTCCAATGCATGCATGCATGTTAAGTCGCCTCAATCGTGTCCAGCTCTGTGCGACCCCATAGACGGCAGCCCACCAGGCTCCCCTGTCCACAGGACTCTCCCGGCAAGAATACTGGAGTGGGCTGCCATTTCCTTCTCCAATTATGAAGCTACAATAATTAAAATAGACAAACAGATTAATGGAACAGAAGAGAGTCCAGAAACAGGTCCACACATATACAATCATCTGATTTAAGAAAAAGACACCACTGTAATTTAGTAGGGAAAGGACAGTCTTTTCCATAAATGAGAAAAATAAAACTTGACTCTTACCTCACACCACACAGAAAAATTAATTTGAAATGGATCATACAACTAAATGTAAATGATAAGGTAATAAAATTTCTAGAAGAAAATATAGGAGAATATGGGATAGGCAAGATTTCTTAAGCCAGAACCCAAAGGACACTAACCAAAAAATAATCATAAAATAAACTTCAAGAAAATAAGAACTTGTACGCATCAAAAGACACTATTAAAATAGTAAAAAGGCAAACCACAGACTGGGATAAAATGTCCACAATATTTGTATATTTGATACCAGACTTATATGCAGAATATATAAAAGAACTCCTACAAATTAATAGACAACCCAATCAAAACTGAACAAGAGTTAAATACGTCACAGAAGAGAGTACCAAAATGGCCAATAAACATTTGAAAGGATGCTCAACATCACTGGTGATCATAGAAACACAAACTAAAACCATACACTCACCAATCTGGTTAAAATTAAAAACCTCAACACTCTCAAGTGCTGATGAGATCACAGGACAACTAGAAGTCTGATCGGAATATAAACTGGTACAACTACTCTAGAAAACTGTCTGGCACTGTTAAACATACCTAAACCCTATTCTAGCAATTCCACTCCTGGAATATATACCCCAAAGAAATGAGGGTTTATGTCCATCAAAAAACATACAAACTTCATAAGAGCATTCACAATAGTAAAAAACTGGAACTAACACAAATACCCATCAACAGGAGAATTAACAAATAAATTGTGGCACATTTGTATAGTAAAACACTACACAGCAATACAAAAGAGTGAACCACTACCACCTATAGTATTATGGATAACTGTCACTAACATAATGTGAAGTGAAAAAAAGCCAGGCCAAAAAAAAAGAGTACATGAAATTTCAAATCAGACAAAATTAATCTGTGGTGACAGTGGTTACCTTTGTGGAGGCACTGATGAGAAAGTACCAGGGAAGTTGCTGAAGTTCTATAGACATTGTATATCTTGATCTGCTGGTAGTTATTATATGGGTATATACATAAGGAAAGGTTTCCCCAATGGCTCAGCAGTACAGAATCCGCCTGCAATGCAGGAGATGTGGGTTCAATCCCTGGGTCAGGAAGATCCCCTGGAGTAGGAAATGTCAATCTCCTTCAGTGTTCTTGCTTAGAAAATCCCCTGGACAGAGGAGCCTGGTGGGCTACAGTTCATAAGAGCTGCAAAGCGTCAGGCAGGACCAAGAGACTGAGTGTGCACGCACCAGGGACATGTACCACAGACGTAAAGTAGGCACGAGAAGGAAGGACTCCATGACTGGATGCTTCTGTCCGCCACGGGGACCTATCAAAAGTTCAAGAGAGGTTCCGGGATAAGCCCAGAAACACGTAAGATCAGGATCCCAACTTTCAAATTCTCTACTGCTCCTGGCACAAATGACTGAAAAAACAGACATTGTTATGTTTCTTCTTGACTCTGCTCAAGACTTTAGGAAAAGATTGAATCTAAGTCTCTGCCTGTTTGTTATTAATCCATCCACCTAGAGTACAGGCTGCTGTTGGTAAACAGGACAGAGACTCTGAGCCCACTGCAGAGTCCAGAACACACAGGGAAGCTTAAGCCAAGAGATAGCTGAAACCTTGGCGTGTTCAGCCTGGAGAAAAATCTCACCATAAATGGGAGCCTCTTACCAGATGAAGGATGGATGTGCAGAGACGCAGGCAGCGATGGAGCAGCCGCAGAGCCTTGTGGTTCTCCTTGGCTAGAGCCCGCCGCAGGTCCAGCAGCTCGTAGCACTGATCTGCTTCATGAGGGAGCCAGGACACAGAGTGCAGTTCCTGCAGAAGTCTGGAATCAAGGGCTAAACCGGTCAGAGCTGGTGACTCTGCCCTCCTTCCTTGGACTCTTTTGACTTATTCCTAGCCCAGCTCACCCCAGAATGAGCAAAGGTTTAGAGAGAGCATAATGTTCCCAGTGACCGACAGTAACAGCCTCCTCTTGAGGGTTCTTTGGAAGAGTTTAAGCCCAGGGTGTTGCTGGCTATGGAATTCTTTGGCAAAGGTCTGGGGTATGCACAAATGTTTACACTGGGTAACCCTTTCTTCCAGGAAAGAAGGTCAAAGAGATCCTAGGGTATGACTTAGAAGGAGAGACTGCATAGGCTTCTTCCTTGGAATAAGGAAAGCCGAGGGTCCTTACAGTCTAGATGGACAGGCAAGTTTTAGAATCAAAGGTGAGGAACCTCCAGCCTCTCTATGGGCTGACCATCCCTGAAGAAACCCACTTCTGTTATCTATTCCTCGCACAACCAACCTGAAAAATCTACATCTCAAAATATCCTTGAAAAAATGGACTCCCTGATAAACAGAGGATGATCATATGGGTATCATTTGCTAAATTCCTATTGAGGCACTGAACATGGTACTTTATATTCATTATCTCATTTAATTCTCACTGCTGGTTCGTTGAATAAAGAAAGTGAAAGTAAGTTAAAGTGAAAGTCGCTCAGTAATGTCCAACTCTTTGTGATCCCATAGACTATACAGTCCATGGAATTCTCCAGACCAGAATACTGGAGTGGGTAGCCTTTCCCTTCTCCAGGGGATCTTCCCAACCCAGTGGTCGAACCCAGGTCTGCCTCATTGCAGGCAGATTCTTTACCAGCTGAGCCACAAGGGAAGCCCAAGGATACTAGAGTGGGTAGCCTATCCCTTCTCTAGCGGATATTCTCGACCCAGGAATAGAACTGGGGTCTCCTGCATTGCAGACAGATTCTTTACCAACTGAGCTATCAGGGAAGCCATCAAGTAAAGAATCCGCCTGCAAAGCAGGAGACTTGGGAAACGCTGGTTTGATCCCTGGGTCAGGAAGCTCCTCTAGAGAAGGAAATGGAAACTTACTCTAGTATTCTTGCCTGGAAAATCCCATGGACAGAGGAGCCTGGCAGGCTACAGTCCAAAGGGTTGCCAAGAGTTAGTTATGACTGAGCAGGAGCACTGTGACTTTTTTTTTTTAACAGCTGTGAGTAGCAAAAGTCTTCTTTTGTTTTCAGATCAGGAAACTGGGGCTCAAAGAGTAAGGTCCCTTGCTAGTGTTTAGGACTTAAATTCGGATCTGTGCAGCCAATTATGCCATAATCATTAAGCTAGACTGGAGAAAACCTAGAGCTGAGGTTGTGAACTGGTAGCACATAGGCCGAATTCAGAATGAAAGGGTTTTTGTATGTACCACTAAGAGTTGGCCAGCACAGTGTTTTAATAAAACTTTCTGGTGCTTTAATAAAAATTAAAAGATAACCAGATAAAATAAAGAGATTTTACAACAAAATGTGGATTCCTAGGTCATCCTGAAAAAATAATGTGGCTGACATGCTGGATCCATATTCCTAATGGTAAGAATCAATTGGAACTGGGTAGTGACTGTCCTCTTTAGGGGCAATCCCCAAGCTGACTGCAGTCCCATGCTCCTTCAGCCCACTGTGTTTCTTCCACAGCTCTTCCTTGGGCCCTGCAGGCATCTGAGCTTGCAGCTCGTATCACAGAAGATAACTGCAATGGTTGAGGAGTTGTGCAGAGAAAGTAAGAAAGAACTGAAAACAGGAGACACTAAGTTTTTCTTAAAAAAAAAAAAAAGAATTCAAGTAATACCATGGTAACAGCAGAGTTTCAAATACCTACATTACATCCTCAGATTTGATATTTAATAACTGAACAATCTGGAGAAAGTTGATATAGAAATTTATTAATACATAGATATGTTCAGAATATATTTTTCAGAGGAAAAAACTGGTTACATAACAATTATGTAAAGTATGATTGCATTTGTATACATGATGGGAAAAAAGACTATAAGAATATGTGACAAAATGTCATGGTTATCTGTAGATGGTGAGACTGAAGAGTTTTTCATTTGTGCTCTTTTTGTATTTTCCAAATCTTCTAAAATGATCGTGTGTATTACTGCTTGTAAAATGATTTTCAGAAGTCCATTGCAGGGACTTCCCTAGTGGTCCAGCAGCTAAGAATTCTGTGTTCCTAATGCAGTGGGGTTGGATTCAATCCCTGGTCAGGGAACTAGATCCCATATGCCTCAACTAAGACCCAGTGCAGCCAAATAAATAAATATTTTTTTAAAAGTCCATAGAAGTTGTGATTTAAGACCTCACCTGTTGATATGGAGCAGCCCAGCTCCAAAGTGGGGGACAGCCAGGAGCAGGTGTTTCTCTAGGAAAGACCGATGCCGGTGCAGCCTCTGCAACTTCACACCCTTCTTCCAGCTACAGACCAGAGGGAAGTGACAGTGTACTGTGGCTCTTTGTGATGCCTCTTCCCAAACCCCATATCCACCATCACCTACCTGGCTAAGGCCTTGCGTAAGAGGCAATACTTGAAGAATGGAATAAGCTGGAGCTGTTGCCAGAGGACAGAGTGGTGGTGCCAGGTACCCAGTGTCATTGCCTCACTGCCCTCCACAGGATGTACGTGCAGGATCCCAAAGGGAGAGAAGATGTAGTGCTCGGGATTCACCTTGTTGGGTGGCACCACCATAAGGCTGTAAGGCCTTTAAACCAGCGCACAGATCAGTGGGGGCCTTGGGAACTTGTGCAGACTCCAGGGAGGGACAAAAGAAGGACAGAAAGGGGAAACAAGGAAGCAGAAAGGAAGGCGGAAGACAGTGGGAAGAGGGGAAAGAGAGCAGAATGATCTTCAAACCAGAAAGATGTGATATTAAGAAGAAAAAGGAAGCCAAAAACAGGTGGGAAGAAAGAAAAAGGCTCCTAGCCAGTTCCAAGAAGTTCATATCTCCAGATACAGAGAACTTACATCCCATCAAATCTAAGATGCTATCAACTGTAAGCTGCAGCGTTCTTTTATGAAACACTAAAAGAAAAAATGCTGTCAATATGATACACCAACAATTTGTAAGATGCATGACAATTTCAGAAATGTTGAAATGTGAAAAAAAATGTACATGCAGAGATAATCAGGGAAGGCTGTTTGGAGTGACTGAGAATGGGGGAAAGCAAGGGTAACTAGAACACCAGACACAGGCCAATAAAGAGGAAAACTGCCATCTAGTGAACCAGATAAATTCCTCCAGAGCCATCTTAAAATCCTAGTAAGTTGTCTTATTTCAGGAAAATGCTCCCATATCCCACATTAAATACACTCTACATGTAAGTATATAACATATAAATTATGTGCTATATCTAGTTGAGGTAAACTAGTTGCCATAATGCCATGCTTGGGCACATTTAATAAAGGATTTATTAATTTTTATCCTGCAGTTTTCTTTTCATAACTTGGAGTCAGTAATATTTCTAAGCACTAAAAATATTTTTTAGCCCTTTAAAAGCTGTGTGTCCCAAGTCCAATGTATATAATGCCAAAAGGTAAAACCACCCTCCTCTCTCTCTCTCTCTCCCATACATTATTAAGCAAATGACTCAAGCGCATATACATAGATATCAGAATAAACTCAGTAAGTCAAATCATACAAAAACTTTATTTCATTTCTGACAAAGTGACTAGATCTTCTCAAATATACTATTATCTCCAAATTACAGATGAGAAAACTGAACAAAGAGAAGTCATAAGTTTGCACAAGGCAGTTAAGGAAAGAATTTTTGTTGTTTAGCTGCTAAATTGTGTCCAACTCTTTTGCGACACCATGGACTGTAGCCCACCAAGCTCCCCTGTCAATGGGATTTCCCAGGCAAGACTACTGGAGTGGTTTGCTATTTCCTTCGCCAAGGGATCTTCCCCACCCAGGGATTGAACCTGCATCTCCTGCATTGGCAACCAGACTCTTTACCACTGAGCCACCAGGGAAGCCCAGGATTTAAACACCAAATCTACCTGACTGAAGCTCCCCTCTCTTAACCACTGGGTTATGCGGCATCTTGCAGGATAGCTACCTATCCTAACTGAGGCCTGACTTCCCAAGGCGATGCTCCTTCCCCTGTGGCTTTCTTAATGGAGGCTATTCTTCCTGCACAGGGCAGGAGTCAGGGAGAGCTGAGCAAAGACCCTAAGGAAGTGAAGGAATATATTCTTCCCTAAGTATAAATCAAAATCTAGGACAGGGGTTCCCTGGTGGCCTAGAGATTAGGATTTCTGGCTATCACTGCTGTGGCCCAGGTTCAATCCCTGGCCTGGAAACTGAGATCCTTGCAAGCGTGGCCATCTAGGACAAATATAAGAAAAATTTTGATAATTGCAAATACACTGAAAGAAAACTTCAAAGTGAAACAAAAAATGCCAGGTTTCCACTTTTTGCCAGGTTTCCACTTTTACTGATGGTGCACTAGAAATATGGACCAACAGTCCCCTTGAGAACAACTAGAAAAACTGGGCAAAGAATCTAGATAAAACATGAAAATCATCAGAGAACCCACAAATTAAATCCCCTGGCCTTCCAGAGGGGACTCTGGTTACAACACAGGTTGGACCACAAAACACCTCCCTCCTTGGTGTGGGCCCCCAGCTCTTTTGTTTTAAAACCAAATCTGCTTTAAACCCACTTTTGCTCTTTAGTTTTCTGAGTCTGATGAAAGCTTGGCTCCTCTTCTCTGTCTTTCAGGGGCATATAGTAAAACTGACACACCATTGCCTCTGCTGGAATCTCTGTTTGGAGAAAAGCAGCAACAAGTGCAAAATTCACTTCACTGCGTTCCTTTTTGGGCAGATGTGGGCCCTGTAATTATTCACTGCTTTTTTAGTTCTCTTGCTCATGGTTTCTTGTTTCTCTCTGTGCCTAATTATCTTTGATTACGTTGCTTCTCTGATTATGACTGAGCTGATAGTTGAAAGCCCTAAGCTTGTCATTTTCTTTCTATAGGCTCTCCACCATAGTCAACAGGGCTCCCATCCCACATTGCTACCATTACTATCACTACTGCTGGACAGTCAAGTGTAGCAGCCACGAGGTGTCCTTAGGTAGTTCATCATCTTCAACTACAGTGACAATTTAGTCAGTTGTGATGTCACCACAGGTCATGGATTACTGGCATGCTATTTCCCATTAGCAAGAAGCCTAATACTGTCCAAAGCCAAGGACATTACCAAACCAATATCAGAATCCCATATTTGAGGATCATTTCCTGAGACCACTCATGATGCCAAGTACTATATCAGAGTCCAGTCAGGAAAACAGAAATTGCATTCAGCGTTTCAACAAAGTGAATTCAATAAAGAAGATGTGTTTTAGAAAAGGTGTCAGAGGACACCTGAAAAGCAAAAAGGGAAAACTAAGGTAGAGCAGAGACAATAACTACAGGAACTGGATGCCAGCCCTAAGACTAGAGGAACAAAGGAAAGAAGTTTGGGTTCTCAGAAGCCATGGATTTGGAGGAGAGGCTTGTAGCACAGGGACTTGGATTTCTAAGGAATGCCGCCTGGATGCTACTAGTAAATAAGGAGTTCGGAGGAGGGGCCTTGTAGAGTTATGATTCAGAACTCTGATGGGAAGGTGCTACCCAAGTGGCGTTGACCCTTCTTGCAGTGCCAGGATCAGGAAGAGGCTACTTCAGAAAGCACCTGCTGCTGGAAGAGTGAACGACCATTTCTGGGGCAATGATATGAAGGGAAAGCAGAGGAAGGACAAAGTCAAGTCCCTTCTCCTTTTATCCTGCTATCCAGTCTCCTTCTAGCACCCCCTATTAATCAAACCTAACAGGAAGCTAGCTGAAAAAAGAGAAATGAAGTTTACAGAGTCCCAGCCCCAGTGTTACAAAGCAGAGAGAGAAGAGCAGAACTGGAGTCAAGAGACAATTGCTTAATAACGAGCACAATGCTCTCAGTGAGCGCTTGTTGAATGAATTGATCAGTAAATCAGTGGATGGTACAGGTCATTAGTCCCACTGAAGTTCAGGAGAAAGAGGTCAGTGTATGCAGGATATATAGATTCCTGGGAGTAGATCAGATACTGCTCAAGAGTATGGACTTTTGAGTTAAGACAGTGCCAGGTTTCAGTCTTGTTTCTACCACTTACTATGTGGTCTTGGACAAGTCATGTAACCTGTCTATGCATCAGTCTACTCATCTCATATATGGAATAACAATGGCACCTACCCGGTATGTGGGGATTAAAAAAAAAGCTTGATCAATGGTAATTACTACTGATATTTCTGGGGAGAGAAGAGATTTGAATAGGGCTTTAAAAAATACTAAGATTTTGATCTAATGGAAGAAAGTGAATGAATGACTCTCAAGTCATATGGAAGAAGACTTGTTTTCATAGCACAGAGATAAAACGAGGACCAAAAGGTAAAAGTTAAAGGAAAGTAGTCTAAGGAAAATGATGCCTTGTGAAACACAAAGATTTAAATGAATATGTGATTCTTGGACTGGAGTTAGAAGAGTTCACCATCAAATTCCCTTCTGAGGTGATGACCAAATGTTTCTGTCATTCTAGGACAAAATAAAGAAGACAGAGCAAAAAGTAGAAAAGAATGACTAACATGAAAAGCTATGAGAGCAAAGGGGAGCAAGAGGAAGTGAAGCGTGGAGAGAAGGCTGAGAAGGGAAGAAAGAGGGAACCTAGGAGACAGAAGGAATGAGAGGGGAGAGGAGAAAGACAGGAAAGTAGCAGGTCTGGAGAGGAGGAGGAGGGGGAGATAGTGTGGGGGGGAAGTCAGGGAGCGGGAGGAGTAGGTCAGGGGTCTGGGCGTGGGCTCTCACGTAAAGTAGCGGCTGGGAGCCACGTTGAGATAAAGGAAGTGGATCTTCTTCAGGTATCTCTCTGTCTTCATAACGGCCATTATCTGGCTACCCAGGAGGGAAATCTGTGGTAAGAAGGCAGTGCTTCTTTTTTGGAGCGTCTTCTCCTCAGGAACTTCCAAGTCCAGCTGAGATCTGTATGATACGAAGCCAGGAGAGAAGAGGCAGAGCAAAGCGGTCAGGCAGCCACTGTCTGCCAGTGAACAAAGGAGCTAGATTAGGTGCCTGAGAGGACCTGATGTGGCCTTGTTAGAGCCTGTCAACCATTTACACCCAAAGGTTTACATGCTGAGCAAATATAGTCCAAGAGGTGACACAGTCAGGCAGCTGCAGTCATTCAGATCTCTGTGTGAAGAACCCTTCCCTTTCTGATAAATGATTAATCGTTCTGGATTGATTGTGATTACTATGACATCAGTATTACATAATACTCAGTAAAAGTCATGGGAATATTTTGCTGTCCCAACCCATCACCTTGCAAGCCCACAGTCCTAGATATCTCCTCTCTGGCAACCTTCCTAGCCTTCTAGATCTCCTATCTTTGTCCCCATTATACCTGCTTTCCAACTCTTCATGATCTCCAGCCTGGGGGTTCTTTCTTGCTTTTTCTCCATCATCACCCAAACTCCACCTTCACATCCATCTCTTCCCAGCTGGGATCCAACTATACATCCTTCAGCACCCTCAAGCCTGCACCAATACCATCAGTCTTCCTACCCTTCCACCATACCAGCTGATAAAATTGGTATTAAAATCAATTATTAGAGAAGCCAAAAGTCAATTACCTGGACTAACAAATTTGGTTAGAGTAAACTCAGAGCACAAAAATAAAACAAACCAAAACCCTCTGAATAATTCAGTTTAGACTTAATCAGTCCAAGTATATTCATGCCATTAATTAACCCAAATCTAGATCAACAGAACAAGTTACCCCAGGGCTATAATGCCATCCTAAAGTTCACATCAGGACTTCCCTGGTGGTCTAGTGGTTGAGAATCCACCTGCCAATGCAGGGGACACGGGTTCAATCCTTGGTCCTAGAAGATCCCACATGCCGCAGAGCAGCTGTGCCCTCGAACCACAACTGCTGAGCCTGTGTTCTGCAACAAAAGAAGCCACTGCCATGAGAAGCCCTAGCCCTACAGCTGGGGAGTTGGCCCCAGGTTTCCGCAACCAGAGAAATCCCATTGGCAGCAATGAAGACCCAGAACAGCCAAAAATAAATAAATAAATAAATAAAATTAAATGAAGTACACATCAACACCAGGGCAGGGTTTGTGATTTTGACATTAGATAAGGACATCTTAATGGTGTAACTGCACTAAAGTTTCATTTCCTCAATAATTAAAGCCCTACTTGTACGAAGCAGGTTCAGAAGATCTCAGAACAGAAATATCATCTGTATAGACTCCTGGAGTCCAGTCTCATCTGTGGGCTCACTCTGCTCGATGTCTTAGTACAAGTCCTCAGGCAGCTACCCCTTGCAGTCTCCTTGACTGCTATTGCAGGCTTCCACCTCCCCACCCCCATGCCCAGCCCCGCCGAGCTCCCCGTGTCCTTCTTTGCCTCTGTCCCTGCCCAGCGAAACTGAGGCTCTCAGCCATGAAATAACCCCCTCAAGTTCAGCTGCCTTGCCACACATTTATCTGTACATATTTCCATTCTACTTTTGCCTCCATATTTGAGAGGAAGGAGTGACCTTCTTCTCTGCAAGACTAATTCCTCCATTTGTGCTCTGGATCCTTTCTCCCCTCTTCACGATGTATTTTCAATTTCCTCTTCTTCCATTGTTAGCCTATACTTATTCATTCACTCTACAAATATTTATCGAGCACCAACTTCTCCAAGACTGTCTTGAGGGCTACAAACACCTCTCCATTTTTTTAGAGTCCTACTCAGACACCACTGTTCTTTCAATCTGCTGTCCTAATCTCTTTCTCTTTCAAGCCAAGCTTCATGAAAGAATGAAACATGATTTCCACTTCTTCCCCTTCCATTCACTTCTGAATGCACTACAGTCTGCCTTCCTCATCGCAAAACTACACTGAAACTGCTCTCACCAACCTCTTCCTTGTTGCTAAATCCAGTGAATATTTTTTCAGATTGTTCTTAATTGTCTTGGTAGAGTTTAACACTGACTGCTCCCTCCTCTTTGAAACTTTCCACTTTATTTCACTTCCTGACCTTCAAGGTATTTTGTTAACCCAAATTTAAACCCAAATTCCTCTGATGTGCTTTCTCCTAACTCTGATGTGTATGCACACACACACACCCAGAGGAAGAGCCAGGGAAAAGGCAGTGTTCTTTGATTTTGTAGCATTCAACACAAATTGTAATGCTATTTTACTTAAATCAACTTATTTAACATATATCTCCCTTAACTAAGCTGTAAAACCCCAGGGTGGAGAAGGAAATGGCAACCCACTCCAGTACTCTTGCCTGGAGAATCCCAGGGACAGAGGAGCCTGTTGGGCTGCCGTCTGTGGGGTTGCACAGAGTCGGACACGAATGAAGCGATTTAGCGGCAGCAGCAAAACCCAAGGGAAGAGATTGAATCTCTCTTATCACTTCTGTATCCTCAGCATCTAGCAGTTCCTGATATATATTGTTTACCCAGCAATACTTCCTGAATGTATGAATGCCTGGGAGGCCAGTCCTGGGGAATATGGTGAAATTAAGCCACATTAGCTAGGCCTCAGAGGTTTACTGCCAGCTCCAAAAAGAGGACCAAGAACTTGACTTCTTGCCAGCATCTCAGCCCATTCTCACTCAATCTCGATTGCTCCCCCAGGAAAGGAGACTTATACTCAGGGCACAGGGCAGAGCATTGAAAAAGAAGCATCTGGTGGGGCAACTGAAGGCAAACACAACGAAGGCACTGGCCACCTTCCATCAGGGCCCCAAGAGTCTGCCTATCTGCCCACTGTTAAGGCTCTAAGGCTTCAGGAAAAACTTGACCCAGCCATAAACTGAGAGCTAAAATTGAGAACGCCAAGGTTGACTGAAGGTAAAACTAGCCTTCTTCCCAGACGGTGAACGTATGAATGCCTGCAAGCCAGTCCTAGAGAATATGAAACAGAAAACAGCTTGAGTTTCTAGAATGTGTCACAGACAAGCTGGCCAGGGGACAGGGAGAAATTCCAAGACTAGGGTTAGAGAACTCTGAGAAGAGGGCGTCTCTGTAGGCATTCTGAAATCCTTAGAGAGCAGTTTAAGAGCCAGACTGGGGAGAAAATCATCACTCCAAGGGCCAAGAGTCCCTCACTCGCAGGGCAAGAAGGCTCTGGAAGGATCAGAATGAAAAGTCCTAGCTGGCAGTGCAGCCAACTCTAGTCTGCCTTGGAGCTGGTTTAGCTTACATAGGCATGAGTGGGAGGGGCCCCCAGACAGGCACTCACCTAAGAGCATCTCAAGGGAGAGACCCAGATTGAGTATCCTGCAATAGGTAGGCCTAGAGGCAAGACTCGGGGATTGTGGAACAAGTAAGAAAAACAACTAAGCACTACATGAGAAAGAAGTCTAGAAACTCTGGAAAATCAGGCTGTTTTCTGAAACTTTGGCTTCCTCGAGGTTGACTTGTGATTTTCATTAATCTCTGCATTTTCCTAAGGGGATTAACACTGAGACCACTGGGGTTATTAGCAGACAGAAAGAAAGAGGTTTTTTTCTTTCCTTTGCTCAAAGCCCTGGACTAGGTTCCTCACTTACTTAGTCTCTGTTCTTCCAACAGGCTCCTCCTCTGCGTTGTCAGTGTCACTGCTTTCATACTGTACTGGGATGTCGGTCGCCAGTGCCAAGGGCAGAAGTCTGAGGCCATCTAGCCACTGGGTCTCTTCCATGGCCACCTCCGCACCAACAATACCCAGGCTGTGCTGTAGCTCAGGCAGGGTCAGTGGTCGTAGCCATGTGGCCAAATCCTCCTCGACTTGCTGCCCTTCCCACTGGGCCTGCACAAAAGGACATGCTGGGCGTGAGGTCCCATGATGGAACCTCTTCTTCTGGGGATAGCAGTCAACATGGGAGGCGCCCTCTAACAACGAGGTGTCTCGGGGAAAGGCCTGCTCTATGGCGTCCAGCAGATCCAGCTGGAGCTGGGCCTGAACCCAGGGTGCCCAGCGGTACAGCCGCTCTAGGAAAGGCAGCAAGTCAAGGCGACCGACCAGCAGCGCTCGATATGGAGGCAGCAGACCCAGCACAGCATGCAGGTAGTACCATGCCTCAGGGCTGCCATCCTGTAGCACTTTCGAGAACAGGGTTTGGAGCTCAGCTACCAGGAGCTCCAACACTGTGGGCCACTCGGACTGAGTCACTGCTTTCAGGGGCCGCCTCTTTTTTCCCTGACAGGCCCGGCGGCGCTGCTCTGCTTTGTCCAGGACACCTACGGAGCGCCGAGATTCAAGGGCTTTAGATGATGCCTCTTCATCTGAGACCAAGAGGAGCCAGGCATTCAACTGCCGTCGAACTGTCCCTGCCCACTGCTCAGGATCCAACTGCCAGTTCCAGGCTCCTGGTTGATAGATCTCATCTGCTTGGTGCAGCGCAAGAGAGGGCAAGAGAAGGGGGCTTAAGCTCTGGGCAGTGTCAAGGGGATTGGCAGAAGGGGGAAGGGAGGGACTTAGGACAGCGAGATGGATAGAACTGCAGTTTCCTGAGACCGTCAACCAACCACACAGCTTCCCCTTAAGACCGGTGAAAAGCAGGCCCAGGATGGAGGTAGGGCTCTCCCTGCACAGGAGTCCCTTCCCACTGCCCCTGACACCATCCTCTCACCTGGACTATGGGGCACAGAAGGCAAGGGAAGGGAAGAGAGCGGGATGTGCTGGTGAGGTTTCATGGGGAAGTGCCTGTAGGAGAAATGGATGAACTTAGACTTGGGTCTCCGGCACAGGCTCGCTCTATTCACAGTCATCCCCACACAGAGACTGGCACGCACACGTATGATCACTGGTAGAGACAAAGTGGCACACACACCTAAAAAGGCTCATTCAGAGGACCTCAGAATAGCAGGGAACAGTCACTGGGACTGGAGCCTGGCGATCGCCTGAAGGGGAGGAACAGGTCGTCACGGACAGGCAGCAAAGCCCCGGTCCCGTTTGCCCTCGCCCGTGAACTAAGAGAACGTGTTGAGGACAGAAAGCAGAGGAGAGGGTACAAAGGACTACTAGGCAGGATGGAGGCGGGGGCCGGGGAAGAACGGAGAGGGCTGGGCTGGGAGCGGAAGCAGAGGAGGTAGAAGAGGAGAGGAAGGGAGGGGGTGTGGGAGAAAGGGACATTCCGGGGGCCGGGGGACAATGGCGAGAATGTGTGTGTGTCTGGGAGCAGTGGTGCAAAAGGAAGGGATCCGCAGCAGCGGACTCACCCGCGGCCCCATCCCTCCCAACTGTTAGAACAGTTAGCAAGTCGCGTGAGGACCCTGCTGGGCCAGGAAGAGGCGGGGCCCGGGGCGGGGCCCTGGGAGAGGGGGCGGGCCCAGGCCAAATCTGCCCTCTGCCCTCTCTGCCCTCTGCCCGCGGGCCTTGGGACTAGGCAGTCTGGCTGGTTGGGTCTGGAAAAGAACGACTTGTTTGATTTGGGAAAGTAGCAATCCTGAGGGCGTCGAGAGAAGGTGTAGTCCATATTGCTTGTTTATCTATTACTGAGCCTGTAAGTTGCTTCGGGCACCCACAACAGGGATCATTGGGACACCCCACCCCACCCAACGCGCACACGCCTGTATCCACCTAGACCATCACACCCCTAGCAAAAAATCCTAGTAAGACAAACTCCTTGATCACAGAGGAGCTCAAAATCTGGGGGATTTGGGGTGGCGGGAGGGCAGGGGGAAACCCCTGAATGATTAAAATAAATAGAAATTCAGCATGTGACAGAGTCCCACCTCCACTTTGGATATCTGATAAGAATCCCAAACTTAAAAACGTAAAAGGTCCAAAACCTGAGTCCTAACTGCCTCCTCCCCCAAATAAGCCTGTTTTCTTTCGTTTTCTTCAGCATCTCAGTGAACAGCAAGTCCGTTTCTCCAATTGCTTGGGTCAAAGGTTCAGTCAGTTCAGTCGTACAGTCGTGTCTGATTCTTTGCGGCTCCGTGGACTGCAGCACACCAGCCCTCCCGGTCCATCACCAACTCCCAGAGCTTGCTCGAACTCATGTCCATCGGTCAGTGATGCCATCCAACCATCTCATTTTCTGTCATCCCCTTCTCCTGCTTTCAATCTTTCCCAGCATCAGGGTCTTTTTCAACGAGTCAGTTCTTCAAATTAGGTGGCGGAAGCATTGGAGTTTCAGCTTCATCATCAGTCCTTCCAATGAATATTCAAGGCTGATTTCCCTTAGGATTGACTGGTTTGATCTCCTTGCAGTCCAAGGGACTTTTCAAGAGTCTTTTCCAACACCACATTTCAAAAGCATCAATTCTTCAGCGCTCAGCCTTCTTTATGGTCCAACTTTCACATCCCTTACATGACTACTGGAAAAACCATAGCTTTGACTAGACGGACCTTTGTCAGCAAAGTAATGTCTCTGCTTTTTAGTATGCTGCCTAGGTTGGCCATAGCTTTTCTTCCAAGGAGCAAGCGTCTTTTAATTTCATGGCTGCAGTCACCATCTGCGGTAATTTGGGAGCCCAAGAAAATAAACTCTGTCACTGTTTCCATTGTTTCCCCATCTATTTGCCATGAAGGGATGGGACCGGATATCATAATCTTCATTTTTTGAACACTGAGTTTTAAGCCAAGTTTTTCATTCTTCTCTTTCACTTTCATCAAGAGGCTCTTTAGTTCCTCTTCACTTCCTTTCATAAGGGTGGTGTCATCTGCGTCTCTGAGGTTATTGATATTTCTCCCAGCAATCTTAATTCCAGCTTGTGCTTCATCCAGCCTGGCATTTCGCATGATGTACTCTATGCATAAGTTAAATAAACAGGGTGACAATATACAGCTTTTACATACTCCTTTCCCAATTTGGAACCAGTCTGTTGTTCCATGTCCAGTTCTAACTGTTATTTCTTGACCTACATACAGATTTCTCAGGAGCCAAGTAAGGTGGTCTGGTATTCCCATCTCTTGAAGAATTTTCCACAGTTTGTTGTGATCCATATAGTCAAAGGTTTTGGCACAGTCAATAAGGCAGAATTAGTTGTTTTTCTGAAACTCTCTTGCTTTTTCTATGATCCAATAGATGCTGGCAATTTGATCTCTGCTCCTCTGTGTTTTCTAGATCCAGCTTGAACATCTGGAAGTTCTTGGTTCAGGTACGGAACCTGGGAGATTTGGGAAAGTAGCAATCCTGAGGGTGTCCTGGGCAGGTGTAGTCCATATGCTTCTTTATCTATTACTGAGCCTGTAAGTTGCTATGAGCACCAACAACAGGGCTGTTTTGGGACGCCCCACCCCACCCAACACACACTTGCATGTATCCATCTAGACTACCACACCCTTAGCAAAAATTCCAAGTAAGACAAACTCCTTGATCCAAGCGAGGCTTAACTTGCTTAGAGAATTTTGAGCATTACTTTACTAGAGCGTGAGATGAGTGCAATTGTGCAGTAGTTTGAACATTCTTTGGCGTTGCTTTTCTTTGGGATTGGGATGAAAACTGACCTTTTCCAGTCCTGTGGCCACTGCTGAGTTTTCCACATTTGCTGGCATATTGAATGCAGCACTTTCACAGTATCATCTTTTAAGACTTGAAATAGCTCAGCTGGATTCCATCGCCTCCACTATCTTTGTTTGTAGTGATGCTTCCTAAGGCTCACTTGACTTCGGATTCCAGGATTTGTGGCTCTAGGTGAGTGATCACACCATCATGGTTATCTGGGTCTTGAAGATCTTTTTGTAGAGTTCTTCTGTGTATTCTTGACACCTCTTCCTAATATCTTCTGCTTCTGTTAGGTCCATACTGTTTCTGTCCTTTATTGTGCCCATCTTTGCATGAAATGTTCCCTTGGTAGTTCCCCACCCCCACCCCTGCACATATCCCATGTCTAATCGTTCAGCAAAAATTCTGTGAAACTGTAATTTCAAAATATATCCAAAATCCAAGTATTTCTCACCACTAAGAGCTAAACCCACTGAGTCACTAAGATGGTGAAGGAAAGGGAAGCCTGCTGTGCTGTACTCCGTGGAGTCCCAAAGAGTCAGACACGGCTGAGCAACTGAACACCACCAAAGAGCTAAACCTTGGTCTAGGCCACTATCACCTCTCACCTGGATTATTCCATTACCTTCTAACTGGTCTCTTGGCTTCCACCCTTGCCATACAATCTGCTCTTTTTAGACCAGCCAGTGACCTGTTTCAAATACAGGCAGATCGTACTCTGCTGAAACTCACTAATGCTTTATCATCTCATTCCCTCAGGAAGTCCTACAAGGCCTATAAGTTGCTACTGCTCAGCTGGCTACTACCTCTGTGAACTCTGTCCTTCTCTCCCCATTCAGAGTCACACTCAGCATGCTCCCACCCCAGAGCCTTAGTACAGTACATCTCTCCCTACCAATCATTTAAGAGACAGACAAGTTTTCTGTGGCAATACAACCAACTGCTACAAACTAAGCAGCTTGAAAACAACATCCATTTAGTATCTCAGTTCTGTATGTCAGTGCCCTCAGCATGGCTTGACTGGGTTCTCAGCTCAGGATATCATAAGCCTGAAATCTAGCTGTTGGTTGGACTGAGTTCTTGTCTGAAGGCTCTGGGAAAAAATCCTCCTCCAAGCACATTCTGTTTTTTTGTGCGTGTGTGTGTGTGGAAGTGCAGAGTCTTAACCATTGGATAGCCAGGGAAATCCCCAAGCTCATTCTTATTGTTGGCACTTTTCAGTTTCTTGTGGTTATGGGATGGGGTCCCTGGTTCCTCCTGGGCATCAGGGGCCACTCTCAGCTCCATCCAAGCGGCCACTGGTCTTTCTTGTCATATGGTATCTTCATCTTCAAATCAGGCACAGTGCCTCAAACCCCTCTCACGTTTCAAATCTTTCTGACATCCTCTTCTGCCTTTTATATATTTATTTATTTGGCTGTGCCAGGTCTTTGTTGTAGCATGTGGGGTCTGGTTCCCTGACAAGGGATCAAACCTGGGCCCCTTTCATTGGGAGCATGGTCTTAGTCACTGAACCACCGGAGAAGTCCTGAAAACTCCCTGCTTTTAAAATGTGGTTAGGCCTGGCCTATCCAGGTGATCTCCTTTTCTTACAGTCAAGTATGTCATATAATACAACCTAATCAAAGAGCAAAATCTGTCATATTCACAGTCCTGGGGCTTATACATGGTGTGTACAGTGGGGCAGGAAATCTTGGACACCATGTTAACATTCTGTCTACTACACGTATGCTGTAATAACAAAAAGACCCCCCAAATACAAGGGCTTAAACAGGATAGAAGTTTTTCTCTCATAGAACTGTCCAAGTATAAGTACTCCAGGGCTTAAGTGGCAGCATTTGAGTTGTTCTGCCTTCTTCAAGGAAGTGGTCTTTGTCTTCAAAGTCCAAGAGAGTTCACCAGCATGTGTGTTGAGTCCCATCCCAAGTAGTGAGATGGGGAAAAGAGCAGGAGAAGGCATGCCCTTACCCTTAAGAGCAAAATCTAGCAATGCACACATCATTCATCACATGGACACACCTAGCTGCAAGGAAAGCTACAGAATTTGGTCTTTATTTTCAGCAACCATCCATCTGGGTTAAAGTCAGGGATTCAGTTAGTAAAGGAAGAAGGGGACAATGGATGCCGGGGACAACTAGAGGCTATAGCACAGTGAACACTCTTCTTCCAGATGTCCCCAAGGTCCGCTCCTTCATTTCAAGTTTTGGCTTCAAGAGACCTCATTAGTGGGTTCTTCTATGACAACCTAGCATAAAATAGCAACAGTATCCCCATCTTCCTTGTCCTTCTTACCCTGCATTAATTTTCTCCATAGCACTTATTACCATCTCCTATCAGTACATACTTAATTGCTTATTGTCTGTTTCCTCAGACTAGAAGTCTAAGCTCCATGGTGACAGATTCTGACTGCCCTCTGCTCTCTCTAGTGCTGGGCACCATGAGTAGGTGACCAGAAAGTATTTGTGGAACAAATGCATAAATGTACAGCAATCTTCATTAGTGAGAAAGAGGTCAGACTCTGGAAGTCAGCCTGGACTGAAAACTTGACTCCACCAATTACTAGCTGTGAGATATTTTTCTGCCGTTTCATTTTTCTGTGTGTAAAATGAAGATAATAATAGTATTTACTTTACAGTGTTGTTGTGAGAATTAGATGAGTTGTTATATAAAATGCTTAAATTAGAGCCCGGTAGATAATAAGCATGTGATATAACTGATTTGTGCAAACTATGTATTTTTGTTATTGTTTATGGCACTCTACCAACTGCTGTGGACATAATGGTGAATAAGACATAAAAGGCTCAGTAAGGGCCATATGAGGAGAGGATGGGTTGCAATTTTAAATAGGGTAATTAGTAAAAGGTGGCATCTAAACAGGAAAGGAAAGGTGGAAAAGAGGGCAGCACTTCCCCCTGTCTATTGCCTGGTTAATTCTAATTTATCTTTCAAGTCTCAGCTTCAGAATCCCAGGGAAGTTCTTCATCCCACACACAGTTAAGTTAGTACTACTGTCTGTTCTCATTGCAATGCATATTTCTTCTTCACGACATACATCACAGTTGTGATTACTTGTTCTGTATTGACCGTCACTATACCCACATTAACTTCCAAGAAAACAACTGCATCTTCTCATTCACCTCTGTATCTTCAGGGCTTAACAATGTTGGTAAAAGCAGTAACTCAAGTATTTGTGAATTATTATAAATATATGGAAGAATGTGGGGCATACCCAGAAAAAGAACGAGTCCAGAGTTATTAGCAGGATGTGTCTGAACACTACAAGTAAATTGATTCTTTTACAACCAAGGATAAGAGAGTCAAAAGCTGGCTGAAGATGAGGCCAGAGCCCATCAGAGAAAGCTTCAGTTGTGAGGAGGAGTCTGAAGGTCATGGAAGGCGTTAAGTAGATGAGTACCATGGTTAAATTTCTATTTTACAAGAATCACTCTTGGTTAGTGTGGAAAGTGGATTGGCAGTACCTCCCATTAGCCATTCTTTTCTTTCTTAGTAACAGAACCTCAAAGTTTAAAAGAAAAAAAAGTTTTATTTATTTATGTATTTTTATGGCTGCACTGGGTCTTTGTTGCCGAGCTGCTCCGCAGTACACAGGCCTCTCATTACAGTGACTTCTCTTGTTGTGGAGCATGGGCTCTAGGTGCCCAGGCTTCAATAGTTGGGGGATGCCGGCTTAGTTGTCCTGTGGCATGTGGCATCTTCCCAGACCGGGGGTCAAACTCGTATCCCCTGCATTGGCAGGCAGATTCTTCACCACTGAGCCATCAGGGAAGCCCCAGAACCTCCCACTTTTAACTGGGTAAATGACTAGTAAGATTAAAGATAACATTTCCCAGCCTCCCACATAATAAGATCTGAGTAATTTGCTGCAGACAGAGGTTTTTGGGTGTTGCCTTATCTGATTAAAGGAGGAAGATACAAAAAGTGAAATTTTGAATGAAAAAAACTTCAAAATCATTGGCAAAATGTCAAATGCAGATTCATTGCTGTCCCTTTTGATTAAAAGCCTTTCTCTTATTATATAAATAGTTGATTGAGCTAGAAAGAGACTGAAAGATACTCATTCAACAATATTTATCAAGCACTTTTATGTGCCAGGCATGGTGATAAGGATACAAAGGTGAGCAATACAGACAAGGACTCTGACCTCATGGGGTTTATAATTACCAAGTGTACAAGCGCTACAAGCCAAAAGCAGAAGCATTTATGGGAGCTGGAGTCTGGGATGAGTTACTTGAGGAAAGTATTTGAACTAAGTACTCAAGAATGAGTAGAAATGAGGTGGGTAAAGGGGGAAAGCACTGCAAGTCAGGAAACAACAGGTACAAAGGAATCAGGTATGACAGGTTAGAGGAACTGAAAGGCCAGAGTGGTTAGAACACACAGAGAGTGAGGTGTGTGGTTCATTTCAATTCAATTCAACAAACAGTATTTACTGCCCAGTGTTTGAGTTACTGACAAGATTAAGCTGAGGTAGGCAGGGGCTGGATCATGCAGGGCCTTGTAGGTCACGTACAGAATGTGTTTTTATTCTAAAAATGGGGAGCTATTGCAAGGTCTTAAGCATCAGTTTGTGTCTTCTGGCTAGTGCATGGAGAATAGATTGGAGGGCTGCAAAAGTGAGTATGAGAAGAAGCAGGAATTGCAATAATCCTGGTGAGAGATTGTGATGATGAAGAGAAGCAGACAGAATCTAGGAATTTTTAGAAATTTAATCTGATAGGATTTTGGCAGTTGAGTGAAGGGATGAGTGAGGTTTCTAGTATCTGCAACTGGTTGAGTACCAGGCATAGGAGGAAAAGTTTATCAGAAAACATGTTGAATTGGGATGTTTTTGAAACACCTAAGTGGAGACATCAATCAAGTAGCTCAGAGGAGAGATCTGAGTCATCAGGAACTAGGGCTCAGCATGAGGATGAAACAATCCCAGAAAAAATAGACTGAGAAAAAACAGGACCTAGAGAAACTTTTAGATTTAATGGGTGGAGGCAGGTAATCGTACAAAGGAGGCTAAGAGGCTGTGGCCAGAGGTAGTAGTAAAACCATGAGTGGAATCACAGACACCAGTGAGAGTGTTGATGAGGAACTAGTCAATAGTACCAGATGCCACTGAGAAATGAAGTAAGCTAGGGAAATAGCCACTGGACTCAGGGATATGAAGGTCACTTGGTGAGCCAGGGTGAGCTCACGAACTATTTCAATAAAGGTTGCTGTGCTGTACTTGAGTCGTGTACTCAGCTCTTTGCAACCCCATGTATTGTAGCCCACCAGGCTCCTCTGTCTATGGGGTTTCCCAGGCAAGAATACTGGAGTGGGTTGCCATTTTCTCCTCCTCAATAAAGGTTACAGAAGTCAAAATAGAGTGGGAGAAGGAGTGGGAATAGAGAGGACCTAAGTATTAATATCCAACTGTTCTGAGAAGTTCAGCTGTAAAGTAGAAAAAAGTACATGGTACCTGGGAGACAGAGGGGTCTGTTTATTTTAACGGGAGCCTTCAGCACATTTAGATACTTATGACAAGAATTTAGTAAAGTAGGGGAAAGTCAGAGGTCTCCAAAGAAGGAAGGACTAGGATTCAGGGCCTGGAAATTGGCACTGGCCTTGAGACAGATGCCTGTCCTGTTTAGATGGGAGGAAAGAGGAGAATGGTGCAGATGGAGATCGGTGACCAAGTTATGAGTTGTGAGATGTTATCAGAGCTCCTAATTGATAGCTTCCATTTTTGCCTGTGAAGTAAATATATAAGGTTACTTGCAGAAAGCAAACAGAATGGTGGGGATAAGAGGCTTAAGAATATTGGTTTGAAATAGTCATTGCAGGGAACAGGAGAGAGACTAGAAAAATCTAGTGGGATTACAGGGGCAGAGACTCCATTTGAAGTTAACCATGGGCTTCCCTGGTGGCTTAGACAGGAATCTAAGAATCTACCTGCAACGCGGGAGATCTGGGTTCAATCCCTGGGTTGGGAAGATCCCCTGGAGGAGGGCATGGCAACCCACACCAGTATTCTTGCCTGGAGAATCCCCATGAACAGAGGAGTCTGGAGGGCCACCATCCATGGGGTTACAAAAGGCTGGATGCGACTGAGCGACTAAGTACACACAGCACACATGGACTCAAACAGTGATAAAAATTTGCTCTATAGTCATTTCCTTGGGCAGTTTTTAAGACTCATTCTTTTGACATGAACATTATCTCCGCAGTTTGTCCCGTCTCTGTGTCCGCTCTTTAGTATGAAGACAGAATCCCCTATAGGTGGTAGGTAGCACAGCTGGGGTTGGCAGGGGGTGAGGAGGGGTGGCCCCTTCCCATAGCTTTTCATTTGGCTGAGCTGGGTCTCAGTTGCAGCGCGCAGAATCTTGGATCTTCACTGCACTATGTGGGATTTTTCAGCTGAGGCGTGCGAACTCTCAGGTGTAGCATGTGGGATCTAGCTCTCCAACCAGGGATTGAACCTGGGCCCCCTGAATCGGGAACATCAAGTCCTAGCCACCGGACCACCAGCGAAGTCCTCCTTGGTCAGTTTTTAGATGTCCAAAGGCAGGCACAAATGTTTCATTTTTATCAAAGTCCAACAAAGAGATGAAAGGAAATTCAGCCTATTCGAAAAGAATGAATAGAATGGAAAAAAAAAAAAATGAACGGGCAATTAAGTTCTAAAGCCACAATGGCAAGAGTATGTTTGTGAAACATACTCAAGTATGTTTGTGAAAAAATGATAAAGCTTTATCAATGTTTATCATTGTGTTGTGCTTGAAATGTCACATTGCTCTCATTACGCCAATGATTAACACTTTTTATGCCAAGAGCTGAGGGAGACTTCAGTGACAATAGAAGACGGATAGTAGGAATAAGGTTCTTTTCATAAGTACTGAACATATTTATACACAGAAGAGATTGAAAAGTTAAGGAACTAACTGGTGGATCAGACTGAGAAACACTTATTTTTCCATGCCTAGGGAAAGGATGACTGCAGATGAGCAAACAAATACAAACTTTGGAAGTTCGAAGAATATAGACTTGGTAATTCCCTGGTTGTCTAGTAGTTATGGTCAGGGGTTCACTGCCTGGTTAGGGAACTAAGAACCCAGCGAAGGGCAAAAAAAGAACATAGGCTTTAAGAGTCAGACAGATCTGTATTGTTAACCCTTCTCCAACAATTACTCAATTATGTGACATGGGAACACAGAAATTCACATCGGAAGTTTATTGCAAGCATATACATAAATATTGGCATGGAAGAATCTTCCGACCATCACCACAGTATTCCAGGTCCCTGTTCCCGTCTTTGGGAATTGGGAAATTCACAAGCGGTTTCATCTGCATTTATACCTTCCAAGAGACTTTATTGGGCAAACATGAGGCCACTCAGTAGGAAAGTTCCCGGTCGACAACTTTTTTGTTAAGAAAGGTTCTTAATAAACCTGTACAAGATTTGTTCCGATAAAGAGAGCTACTTTTCTCCACAGGTAACTGTGTATAAGGTGGGCTTCTGGTACATACTGAATTCTTGCTGCCTCACCTGTTGAGTGGGGGTAATACCTACATCAGAACCTATACAAAATGGGTACTCAAAAGATATTTTGAAAGGCAGCCTGGTGGAGTAAAGAAAACATGGATTTTAAAGTCAGATCTGCATTTTCAGACACGGTCTGTTACTACAGAACTTCAACATCCTGATATGTACAGGGGTGAAAATATCTGCTTTGTGGGTGGTTGTACTTAAAAAAAAAATGGTTACCATGGGAGCCAATGTCTAAGAACTACTTATATTTTAAAAATAAAACATGATCACCTGATATGGAGGAACAGAAGAAAAGTTAAAACAGCTAGAATGACACAAAAAGGACACAAGAATGGCAAGAAAACTCAGTGATGGAGTGATAGGCCATTCAGATTGTTGAATACAGAAGTAAATTCCATGGAGGGCAATAATAAGGAAAGAACAGAGGGGCTGGAATTAGAAATCACAGAACAGGCACAGTGGGAACATGTAGGGGTAGAGGAAGAGATGGAGTTAGGAGATTATAGGCAAGAAGTGAGACATAAGGTAACATTCAAGAAGTCCTGAAGATTTGACTTTCTTCCATTTTCTTTCCATAAGTATCACCACCTACTTCTCCCTTAGGTTTTTATCCCTCAAGTCTGAGTGTATTGCAGAATATGGTTCCACAAGTTTTCCCCTTTCTGACTGCTCCTGAAGACAAGAACACAGATTTTCTTTATTTAAAGGTTTAACTGCTCATCCTAAGAAGACAGAAAATATTAAGTGAGTACATCTTGAGGAAGTGGTTGATGTTCCAGAACACCCCTGAATTCTTACAGGTTTCATCTCTGTCTGAGGCTACTGACTTCCCAGGAGGTAATGCCTAAAAGCCCTGTGGATTCTTAATCTGTTCTCCAAGATATCTCCAAGCGAGCCATTTCAGTCAGACAGATTTAAGGACAGTTAGAGTTCCCATTTTCTTTCATTGGGGCAACCAACTTGTTGCTATTACCAGTCTTAAAATTGTACCCTCAGACCTTGCTTTAACCAGATACCTGGTTATAGGCTTTCCTTCTACATACAGAAGGCAATTTCTCTGCTTCCAGGGCTGAAGCACTGACAGAATAATAAAGATGGTGCCAACAATGTGGGCAAAACTTCCTTGCCCAGAATATAAACCAAACAGAGGAAAAGTGGGTTTATTAGCTCCAGGAAAAGGAGCAACAGTACCCGGCTCTCGGACAACTCCTCACTTGCTATACACAGGCTGCATCCAGCCCTAGGTCCACTGGCTCCTTCAATTTGAGGGTTCATCCAGCGCCTCCTTTCCCGAGGTTTGCGGATGGCGAGCTGCCGAATGGTGAGGTTTCGGGTTGTTCAGCAGCAGCATGTGGCACAGCTGAGGCAGCCTCGTAGTCTGCCATGCGGCGCTGTACCAGGGCAGGCATGAGCTGCACGTAAGCGGCCATGAGGCGGTGATTAGAATGGATCAGCTTCCCGGCACAGCTGTGCAGACATGCCTCCTGGAAGGAAGACAGGATGGAAGCAGAAGTCAAAGGAGTCCTGTCAGGTCCTGCCGCAACTCCAGCCTAGGGGCGAGGGTCATAGAAAGGCCGGAGCCAGAGGTAGGGGAAGTGGCGGAAGAGAGAAGCAGTCTACTGTTAACTCTGAGGATCGAGGGTAGTTCCCCTACTCAGTTCCCCACCTAACCTCCTCAGCATCCAGAGCTCGGTGGTGCAGGCTAGGCACGCAGCGCTGGAAGCAGAGTTCCGTCATCCGATTGTAGACCAAAAGGAAGTCCCGCAGCTGAGAGGAAGGGGGACGAGAGAGGGGCCACATCTTAATTGAAGGCCGCGCCGCCCGAGCTTTCCCAGGACCGCGCCCCACGGCCCGACGATCCCAGCCCTCAGATGCTTGGCTATTTGGGGTTTCCGCTATGCAGACAAGGATGCTAGTTGAACGCATGGCCCTAAAGCGACTTAGCTCCCACTCACGTTTCTCAATTGCTGCTGCTGCTGCTGCTGTTGCTGCTCCATCACGCCACCAGCGTGAGCTCCAGGTCATTTCCTTTTCAGCTTCTCGGTAACGCCCCGGAAGTGACGTCTCGTAGCTCCCCAGGGACAGAAGGGTTGGCTCCAGGATCGCCCTGCCCCAGATGTTAACGTCACTTCCGCCCTCATAATCTGCGACGTGGCCGGCTTCTTCTGCCCGGGCGGGGACGTCACTTCCGCTGAGTCCCTGACCTGCTGCTAGGATCGCGACGGGAACTGGAGCCGGAGGTCCCCGCGCGGCCCGGGCCCGGCGCCCTGAGGGGAAGAGCGGCCCGGCCCGAGGTGAGAGGGACAAGCACGGGTGAGGGCAAGTTGACTCCACGAACCTGACCAGAGGGCAAGATGCCTCTGAGCCCTGGGGAAGGTTGAGGACACACCTGATGCCCAGGTGTATGGGGGGAGGGCGGAGACTCACACACCTGGGGAAACTAAAGTGACTTTGGAAGGGATCACCTACCTATGTCCTGGGAAAAAAGAGGTTTTTCCCAGAGGTCGAGAACTTAGACCAACTGACTGAACTAAGGCCTGGGGGGGCAGGGCCCGAGGAAGAGGAGGTGCATGGGATGGAGGAGGGGGAGACCACCTGCTGGAAAGGGGAAGAAACACAAAAGGAGAGTGAACAGCCAAACAGTAGTGAACATACCTGAACGGGAGTAGACACCAAGCTCGGGGAAAGGGGTTAATCTCCTGATGGGGAGAAACACCTGCATGGGGATGAGCTTCTTGAGAACACAGACTTTCTCTTGTTCGCTGCTGTATCTCCATTGTCTGAGATAGTGTGTGACACATAGCAGGCACTCATTAAAGGTTTGTGGAGTGATTGAATGCGTGAATAATCAGCAGAGCTCTGGTAGGGTGAGGGGTTCATGAGGACATGACCTCAGGTCAGGCACACCCGAGGCCTGGGTTTGCCTGTGTACGAATATGCACCTTGGAGGGGAGAAATACATAGAGTTCAGGGAAGAGTGGTGGCCAAACCCCAGAACTCTGAAGCCCTGGGACAACCTCTGAAATGGTAGGGGAGACCTTCCTCTTTGGAGTACTGGCCAGTTTCCAGAGCTGTCTGTGTTGGGCTTTGCAGGGCGCTGGGGTGGAGACCTTGACTCCAGTCCCTTCGCTCACCATGACGGACGGGATCCTAGGGAAGGCAGCCACAATGGAGATCCCCATCCACGGGAACGGTGAAGCTGGGCAGCTTCCTGAGGATGATGGGCTGGAGCAGGTGCTTCTGTTTGATTCTTCATATTGTTTCAATTGAGGAATCCCAACTCAGAAACCCTGAACTCTCACGTCTGTTCCAGTAGCCTTCCCCTAACTTACCTAACTCCCTTCAGTCTTTTTACAAATCTTTGTTCTGATTCTGTGCAGACTGTCCTTGTGTGCTCTCTCTATGATGCTTCAATCCAAGCTTGTTTTCACCCCAAAAATGCTTCAGCTGCCCCTATGTTCCTGAAGCCCCCTCTTCTCTGGCCTATAGGACCTCCAGCAAGTGATGGTGTCAGGACCCAACCTCAATGAAACCAGCATTGTGTCTGGTGGCTATGGGGGCTCTGGTGATGGACTCATCCCCACAGGTATGAATGATCAGAATAGGACAGGGTGCTTGAGCTTAGATGGGGAGAGGGATGGTCCCAGGGAACATCAAAAGTTCAAAGTTCAAAGTGAAGTCGCTCAGTCGTGTCTGACTCTTTGAGACCCCATGGATTGTAGCCTGCCAGGCTCCTCTGTCCATGAGATTTTCCAAGCTTGAATACTGGAGTGGGTTGCCATTTCTTTCTCCAGGGGATCTTCCTGACCCAGGGATCGAACCCAGGTCTCCCACACTGCAGGCAGACTCTTTACCGTCTGAGCCACCAGGGAAGCCCTAGACTATGGGAGCATAGACTATGTCTAAGAAGGCTTGCATTTTGTTTGGAGATCCTTGGAACCTCGGCTAGTATGAACCTTATGGAATCTCAGCCCAAAGCCAGCTCCCAGAGTTGTCCTTCTGCTCCCACTTGCAGTTTAGCCCCACTTGTCCTTTTCCCTGCTGTCACCAGCTAAGACAAGCAAAGAACTCTTTTTCACAGCTCTCCTTCCCCCTAATCTGCTCTAGAGCCTGAATCTGATTTGGAACTTTGTGAGGCTTCTCAGAGTTTTAATTTGACTCTTAACATTTAGAAGAACAAACAGTTGTGAATCTCACACTGACTAGAATCAACATGGGAATTGTCAGCGGGTTTTCTATTTCCTGGACTCACCATCCATGATCAGTCACCCCATACTGGGCCTACTTCCTGCTGTTTCCTCTACCCCTGTACACATGCCACTCCCTCTTCGCCCCTTTTCTAACCCTCAGTTTAAGAAGAGGCCAATGTGTATTGGGATTTGGGTCTCAGGGCACAACGTATAAGTTCCTCCTAGTGAGTAAGAGAATCTAATTGTCTCTAGCTTCTTCAGGGAAGTCATTTTCATGTACTGGGAGGGGAGTGTGGGGGGAACCACAGAAGTGTTTGATTGTATCTGAGAGAGGCTGGTGTCAGAGAACTTGGTCCTTTAGGGTCTGGCCGCCATCCATCTCACAATGCTACTCCTGCTGGCCCTGGAGATGAGGTGGCTCGGGGCATCGCTGGAGAGAAGTTTGACATCGTCAAGAAATGGGGCATCAATACATATAAGGTGGGATTCAAGCACCTCTCCCTTACCCCAAACTGCCCTGGGTACCTTTTCCCCATCTTCCAGATCCTAATATCCCAGCTATGGCTGAGACTTGGAAGCCTGGGGATGCTGGGGTAGGTGCCTTTTGCGGGGGCAGGGTGCTAGAGTCTCTGACCTGCTCCCCCACTTCCCATTAGTGCACAAAGCAGCTGTTATCAGAGCGATTTGGCCGAGGCTCCCGGACTGTGGACCTGGAGCTGGAGCTGCAGATTGAGCTGCTGCGTGAGACGAAGCGCAAGTATGAGAGTGTCCTGCAGCTGGGCCGGGCACTGACAGCCCACCTCTACAGCCTGCTGCAGACCCAGCATGCACTGGGGGACGCCTTTGCTGACCTCAGCCAGAAGTCCCCAGAGCTCCAGGTGCCTTGGCCAGGCCAAAGAAGGTGGGGGGACTGGGCCCGGGCCCTCCCAGGCAGTCACCCCTCAGCCTCCCTCCCTCCCTCCCTCCTGCAGCCCAGAGGGAGAACCCCTCCAGGGTGGGCCCAGCCCCGCCCCCAGCAGCACTCACCTGTGGAGGCAGCCTAAGGGTTTGTACAGAGGTCCAGAAGTGGGAGGCGGTGGGGAGCGGCACACTAGGTGCCTCACAAGTAACCCTTCTCTGCATTGACAAGAATGTCTTCTGTGCTCAGCCTAATCAGAGCCCCTCCCTTGCCTGCCGCACTAGCTTTCCCTATTCCAGTCCTGTGAACTTATCTGAGACCCCCCCACTCCCACATTCCTGCCCCAGGCAGCCCCAGGGTGGCCCCACTAACTTTCTGGCTAAGAGAGCCTTGCTGGAGCCAGTCCTGACTTGTTCCAGTTTCATTGGCTGTTTCTTCCGGGAGAGGAGGGGGAAGAAGGGCCCTTTAGCTCCAGTCAGGTGGTGACTGTTACTCAAGCCCTGTCCCTTCCTTCTGCCCTCAGGAGGAATTTGGCTACAATGCAGAGACGCAGAAGCTGCTGTGCAAGAATGGAGAGACATTGCTAGGGGCTGTGAACTTCTTTGTCTCTAGCATCAACACATTGGTAACCAAGACCATGGAAGACACACTCATGACTGTCAAACAGTATGAGGCTGCCAGGTGTGGGCACTGGCAGGGCCTAGGGTTTTGGGAGTTGGCTGGCATGGGTGAAAGTTTGCGCTTTAGGGGCAAAAGAATTGAGAAAAGTAGGAGAGTATGTGTGAAGGGCAAACGGGTGGAGACCAGCCCATATCACCCCCTCCCCAGGCTGGAATATGATGCCTACCGGACAGACTTAGAGGAGCTGAGCCTAGGCCCCCGGGATGCAGGGACGCGTGGTCGACTCGAGAGTGCCCAGGCCACTTTCCAGGCCCATCGGGACAAATATGAGAAGCTGCGGGGAGATGTGGCCATCAAGCTCAAGTTCCTGGAAGAAAACAAGGTGCTAACCCCACCCCTTTGACCCAGCCCACCTTTCCATCTGTACCACTGACCTTCCCCTCAAACTCCCCATCACTGAATGGGGAAATGCATCCTGGCTAAGAAGTGGGAACATCCCCCACCCCACTCAATCCCTGGACCTTTCCCTGTCACCCTCCCTCTGATCCCTGGCCCTTTTCTATTAGAGGATTTGGGTGCTGATCCCAAGAACACAACTGGGAAAAAACCACCCCTTGAGCTTAGGTGCCAGAACCCCTGGCCCAGCCAGTCAAGTTAGGTTTCTTCTATTACAAGGCTTTTATCCCTTGACTCCCTTGGTGGAGTTCTGCCCCCACTCCAAAAGCACCATCAGAGCAGAGTCTATGTGCCCCTGGTCTGGGTTCAGGCTCATAGCCTCTCAGAAAGGGTGTCTGAGTCCAGTCTCAGCTGACCCTGCTGGACCCCCAGATCAAGGTGATGCACAAGCAGCTGCTGCTCTTCCACAATGCTGTGTCCGCCTACTTTGCTGGGAACCAGAAACAACTGGAGCAGACCCTGCAGCAGTTCAACATCAAGCTGCGGCCGCCAGGAGCTGAGAAGCCCTCCTGGCTAGAGGAGCAGTGAGCCACTCCAGCCCAACCTGGCTATCAAGAAGGACATCGGGAGGGGTAGTCCCAGGGTGGGGGATATTTGGACATGGGACATCCCTTGCCACCTGCACTCTGGCTTGGGTTCCCTTTCCCTGGCTGGGGCCTGACAGGGGCCTGCAGGCCCAGCATCTGCAGCCCTGTCCTTTATCTTCCTGGCCACTGGGCTTCATTCCCAGATCTTTTCCTTTCACTCCACAGCCAAAGGCTATGACAAAACCACTCCCTGGCCAATGGCGTCACTCCTCAGGCCTATCCCCAGTTTCTGGGGTGTGCCCCCTGACCAATGGCAGAGCCTCAAAAGGCCCTGTCAGCCAATGGCAGCTCTTCTTGGGCTCCCCTGGGCCAATGATGTTGCCTCCAGTACCCTTTGTCCCTCCTCAATGCGTGCCCATTGCAGAGAAGGGGACTGGGACCAAAAGGGTGGGGATATGGGGAGCCCTATTTTTGGCCGTGCATCTGAATGGGTCTCCCCTCACCTGCCCACCCAGTTTAATTGTGCTTAGAGCCCTGGAAGATTGGGACCTAGCACTAGGAATAAACCTTTCATAAAAGCAGGCCCAGTGAGGTCAATTTGTGGGGGATTCTAGGAGGGTGGTCTGGGTGGATAAATGCTCAGTCTAATCATACATCAAAATCCTACCATTTCAGGAGAGCTAGAGCCAGATATCTGAAGTCACAGGTTTCTGGAGAGCCTAGTCCCCTCCCCCAGCCCCAGTAGGAGCCAAAGCTTTATTTGCCCTTGAGGCTCCTGCCAGGATAGCAATGTATCTTAAAACACAGGGCCCAGAGGGGGTTGGGCCTACCGACCTCCATCATCTGTTCATTCATACAGCAAATATTTACTGTACTGAATGCTTTTATTTGCCAGGCACTGCGCTTGACCCTGGGGAGACATCATGGAATAAAACACGGTCCCTGCCCACAGTGCTTATGGCCTAGTGGGGGATAGAGGCAAGTAACCAGGCAACTACAATACAGTGATAAATACTAAGATACAGAAGTACAGGGAGCTATGGGAGCACAGAGGATGGATGCTGGATGGAGCCTAGATGGGTGGAGGTGGGGATGTCAGCTTGAAAGCTGAGACCTGAGGGTAACTAAATGATGGCCAGGTAAAGAGTAAGCAGAAGAGCATCTTAGGCAAAGACGCCAGTTTATGTGAAGGCCCTGAGTAGGAATTGGGAGGAATTAGCTTGGCAGAAATGAAGGGGGAATGGCTAGAGGATAACTACAGAGGCAAGGTAGCAGATCATGCTGAGCGTTTTCAGGCTGCTTAAGGACTTTTGCTCTTTGAACAGACAGCTGTTGAAGCCTTATCAGCAGAAGTTTGATGGCATGAGGGACATTTAGGGTTGAGGAAAGAAGTCTATGAGGCTTAAAATAGTGTTCTACAGACCCAAGTCACCTAGTATTGGGTAGTCTCCTAGCCCTGGCCCCAAATTACAGAGCAATCATGAACCCTGAGGCTCATTCACAGGCACCAGAGCACCTTTGCCAGAACTGAGGCAGGTGGAAAGTCAAGGAACTTAACCAGGGTCCCTGCTGCACCCAGGTGTTGAGCCCAAACCTGAACCTTGTGTGTTGCGGGAAAGCTCCCTAACAGCATTTTCGTGTAGTCAGGATCCAGGTACCATTGCCCTATATCCCTTGGCCAAGGAATGCTCCAGAATTCAGCATTGTTCTCTACCTCAAAAGGTGCAGTTACCTGACAAGTTTGATTACTGAGTGGGGTGGTCCACATACAGGCCCCCCACCCTTATGGGTCACTAGGATACTTCAACATGAAACGTTCTGAGGCTTCAAGTGACTGGAGCACTTGAAGAATTCAAACCCTGTTCCAGCACTTTCTACCTGAGTGATCAGGGTTACTCTCTGGGGAGCCGAAGGCCCTCAGTTCTTTCCGTTGCAAACCACAGCTAATGAAAGAAGTAACCTATTAAGATGATGAGTATAAAGAAGATCATATATTTAAGGTGATGCGTTATGCGTCTGGCACATAATAAGCAGTCCCTGCTAACGGTTACACTTTATTATTTTCCACCGGGACTGGTTTTCCACAATGCGATGATTCTGAGAATCGCTCTGGTCTTTGGATGGTGGAAGGGGGTCGCTAGATGGTCTGAACCATAATTTCCTCGCGAGGGGGCCCCTGAGGGAGAGCCAGGCACTTGAGCCAAATCAAGCCCCATCTTTCTCGGCCGTCAGCCCCTTCCAGAGCTCTGGATACTGCCCTTCCACTTGGGGGCTCTTCCGTCGCCCAGAGATCCGGGCCTAGGCACAGGGGATTCCTGTCTCCCCCCGGCTCAGCAGAGACCACGCTAGCATAGTCCGTGGGAGCCCCCCAAGACAGCCTGGCAGGGCACCTCCAGGAGGCAGCCCTTACCCGCTCCCAGTCCGAAAACCCTGCTGCCCAGCCGCCTTTTCGAACTGGAGCGTCCGACCAGTCCCTGAGACCGACTACGCTGCCCTTTCCTGGAACCGTCGGGAGTCAGAGGCAGCTGGCGGGGATCGAGGATCCGGGATCCGGGATCTGGCTCAAGGGTTGCCCAGCCCGACCGCCGAGGCACCTCCTGCAGGAACCTCAGGGGAGTCGGGAGATCTGGGCGGGTGGGGTAGGGGTGGGCAGGGCCTCCGCGGCGGCGGGCGGGGCGTGGGTGGGTCTTCGGTCTCCGAACCGCCCCCTCCCCCGGCTGGTCCGCAGCCCCGCCCCGGCCCCTCCCTCCGGCCTGTGCGGCGGGTCCGGCGGCGGCGCCGGCGCGGGGACAGGCGGAGGCGCGGGACTTGGGGCGGCGCCGCGGGCACGGCCGGGCGGACGGGCGCTAGCAGCAGGGGCAGCGCCGCGGGCCCCTCGGAGTGGCCGCAGTCCGGGTCTTGGCCCTCCCATCCTGCCTGGCCGCGGTGAGTGCGACGGGCGGCCCCCAGGGGTGCGTTTGTGTTCCTGTCTGCCCGGGTCCCGGTCTGGGTCGGAGCGGCGATGTGTCTGTCCGAGTGGCTGTGGGTGGGGGCATAGATGCTTTTCAAAAGCTGTGCCTGTCTCTGTCCACGTGAGGCGTGTCCCTGTCCGTGAGAGCCGTGGGGGGATTCTTCGGGCTGTGGCTGCTCACGTGAGGTCCATGTTTGAGGGGGGAGGCGCGGGTGGATGGGTGATGGTTCCTTGGAAGAGCGCAGGGTTTGGGAGCCTGTATATGTTGGCAGAGGGTGTCGAACAGTGCGGCCGAGGATGATGGGGGGTGGGGGCGCGGGTGGGGTTGCTGAGTGGGACTCTGGAATCTAGTGGCCCAGCTTGTCTGAGGGTTCCTTTCTCCCTGGTGCAGACACTTCCACCCCTTGCTACCCTCAGGCACCTAGAGGCCCATCGGCGGGTATAGGGGACACCCTTTCCTCCTCTAGCCCTGGCCTCAGGACGGGCAGCCTCATCTGGAGGCTGTTTCTTATAGGAAAGGACCCTTCTGTTTCCCATGCAGCCAGGGCCCCGCCTGGAGGACCCCAGGCTCCTCCCTGGTTCTGGCCTCCTCCCTTCTGGACTTGGCTTCAGATCATGGGCTGCAATCCTGCAGGGACAGATGGTTGCAGGTTGGAGGGGCAGGCTGCACCCCAGGGAGGTCAGTCCGCTAAACGCCGGTCCTGGGCTTGTTCCTGTGCGAGGGTCTCTGATGTGGAAAGCGTAAACGAGGACTGGCCCCTGGAGGAAGATGAGATCCAGGAGGTTGGAGCAGGTGCAGAGGTCTTTTTCACAGGTCTCTCCCTGCCTGTCTGTCCAGCTCATCAGTGCCCATTTTCCCCTAAGCAAGGCTGTGATTTGCTGCAGAATTGGAATCAGCTGCAGGCCTGACAGGTGCCCTGCCTCCCTTGGCTTGCATGCCTCCAGTGACAGAGCACTTACTACCTTCTGCTATGGGGAAGCTTCTTTATGTTGAGTGGAGGTCTTTTTCCTTGGAACTTTGTTCCCTTGTCTTGTTATTGCCTTTGATTTTGCCTCTCTGTCTGGTGAGAGGGAACTGCAGTGATTTAAACATGGCTCTCTTGTCACCAACATATACTGAGCACCCTCTGTGTGCCAGGTGCTGCCTCAGCCACTCAGGGGACAATGACATTCTTGCTGAGAGAAGAGCCTGAGCAAAGGCCCATAGTTTGTATAGAACTTGTGTTCAGAAAAATGGAGCAAAATCATTTTGCTAGGCTAGGGTAGAGGGTGTCCAGAAGGAGTGTCATTGGTGCACTCAACTCAGCAAGAGAGGTAGACAACTACAACCACTATCTAACACACCTGGCCTTGCTGTGAAAACCAGAAATCAAATACTCAAGGTTGTACAAGGTTGGATTTGATCATGGACACATATTACAATCTGTAGAGACCTTTGGCTGGACAGAGAACCTTGGGAATCTCAGATTTGGGGAAGAAAAAGATATGCCCCCCCCCCCACACACACACAATTTGCAAGTAAGGGGATGGAGTAGGAACTTGTCCAGAGTCTTACCTTGCATTAGTGAAGTTAGTGAGAGTCAGGACTAGCCCTTGAAACTCCTGACCTTTAACCAAGACACATTTTAGGAACAGAAGCAAGGATATAGTCATAGCCTGCATCTGAAAATTGAAAGATAAGAAGGAATTGAGAAGAGTCCCAGGATTCTGGCTGATGAAGCTAGGTGGATGGTGGTGGCTTTTATTGAGATGAGAGATGCAGCAAGATGAGTAGGTTAGGGGAAAGTGAAGTCAGTTTTAGACTAGTCTCTAGCATCATCCCTGTACAGATGTCCTAGGTATAGCTAGATATACAGGTCTGGGTTCAAGAAAGTTTTCTGCATAGGAGATAAGACTTTGAGAGTCGTTAGCAAGTGGATGGTAGCTGAAACCATAGGAGATGGTGAGATCTCCCAGAGTATGAAAGTGAGAGGAGAAAAGGCCCTAGAACAAAGCTCTGAGGAACTAGAGAGATAAGGAATGGACAGTGAAGGAGCAGCCGGAGAGGGCAAGTGGAGAACTCAAATCAAGTGAGTCGTGATATCAAGTACAGCCACTGGCTTTTTGAGTCTTGCTCTCTTGCCCAGCTGGTCCATGTTTCTTAATTTTTCATGCTTCTGTTCCTTGACGCACTGTTTTCCCAATGTACTTATCCTATTTGTCCCCCAAGATCCAGTTCATATATCCCTTCTTCTGCAAGTTTTCTTTATTCTCCTCCCTCACCTTCAGAGTTAGATACTTCCTCCTCTTTGCTGCCACTGTAGTTTGAATATGTTAATATCATGACACTTATCAGATTGTAGGTTATATATTTACAAGTCTGATTCCCACCCTAGTCTGAGAACTTGTAAAGGACAGGGAGTGTATCTGTTTCAGCACTGTGTATCCAGTAACTGTTTTAAGGGCCTTGTCCAGAGTGCCCAGGAAATTTGATTGCTTGATAGGTTGATCAGCTGATTGAATGGTTCATTCACCTACTCAGTCTGGCAGTAGGGGGCGAGGAGAGTGGTACTGCAAATTTCATCACTTTCCTTCCTTGCCAATCTTAGTGCAAGGGTTCCTTGGCTTTGAGGACTTTACCTCCTCCAAGGTTTCAACTGTTCCAGAGAAACCCCGGAGACAGTAACCTGCAGCATTTGTCATTTTGCTGAGGCTTCAAATGATCAAGTACACTTGGAGGCTAGTGAACACGAGAAAGTCATTTTCAGAAGTGAGTGAACCTACCTGGCCTCTTGCAGCCGCTGTTTAACAATGTCTTGGTCACCCACCTTTACTCACAGCTGTGTAAGTAATGTATACTGGGACTCCCGTGAGGTTGTATGGGGAAGTCCTGGAGGAAATTAGATGCTGCTTGAGAATTTGGAGAAACTGAAAAGCCTTGAAATACATCCTTTGCAGATGTCAGAGATCTAGTGGAATCAGCACTGGCTGTCCTCATTTGCTCACAATCAACTTCCTCTTCAGCCCCCTGGATCTGGCTTCCTTTCCTCCAGCCCTTAGAAACCATACTCCCTGGGGTTAATACCAGCTTCTTTAGAGCTTTAGATCATGGGAACTCTTTGCAGCATTTCACAGTGAAGACTGTTCTCTTATCCATGAAGCTCTCTTCTCCATTTGCTTTCAGGATATCTTTCCTGATTCTCCTGCCTTTTTGGCCACATCTTTTCAGCTTGTTTGCAGGCTTTGCTTCCTTAAATGTTGAATTTCCTTGGGGCACAGTCACAGGCTCTCCTTTCTCATCTTATACCCTCTCTGGGTGATGTCATCCACTTCCATGGCTTCAGGCACCATGTCTACACCAAGGACTCCAAATTCATTATCTCCAGGCCAAACCTCTTTCCTAGGCTCCAGCTTATCTTTCCAACTGCCAGCTGGATCTCTCCACTAGAAAGTCCCGTAGGCACCTCAGATTCCTTTTACTAAACACTGAGCCTGTCACCCTCCCATTCAAACTGCTTGTCTTTTCAAAGTTTTCAAGCTAGAAAACCATGAATCATCTCTTAATTCTTTCTTCTCCCTCTACTCTTCATATCTAATAACTGGTCACCAAGTTCTGTGATTTCTTGCTATGAAATCCACTTCTCTCACCTCCCCTTTGCTACTCCACTAATCAAGGTCACTCTCATCTCTCCTCTAGAATATCATGGCAGTCTCTTAACTTTCTACTTGTGACACCCTTCATCTTTTTTCTACACTGCGGTCAAAAATTTACTCTCCTCTCTCCCTCACCCTGTACTTACACCCTCTCCACCTCCCCACCCTGCCCCTAAAAGATTTCCTTTGCTCTTTGGATAAAGGCTTAACCCCCTACCAGTGTAGGGTAAAGTCTAAATTCCTTAATAAGACCAACAAAACATTGTGATCTAACTGCTGCCTACCACTCCATCTCATTTCTTAGCCCTCCCCTGTCACAGTGTTTGATTCAGTCTCCTGTTGTAAAAGACACGCTCTCTGTAACTCTTACCCATCCTGGAGCTCTTGAATGGCCCTTTCTTCTGGAGAATTCCCTTGACCTCCAACCTTTAGTACGCTCTTCCCTTGCCCAGGATCTAGGTTAGGTGACTCTTAGCAATCTGTCCTTCCCCATCATAGCCCTCACCATATTGCACTGCAGTAATCTATTTATTGGGCTTCCCTGGAGGTTCAGACGGTAAAGAATCCACCTGCAATGCTGGAGACCTGGGTTCGATCCCTGGGTTGGGAAGATCCCCTGGAGAAGGGAAAGGCTACCTACTCTTATTTATTAGATTGTGGAATCCATGAAGGCTAAGCTGTGACTATTTATCTTTGTATCCCTAGACCTAGCAGAGGTGCTGAATGAATGCTGAAAGAGGAAACCTTTAGAACCTCAATTAAAAGATGGGAAGGATAAGGGAAGCAGAGATGGCAGTAGGCAGCCTGAGGAAGCAGGGTGAAATCTCAGCTCTGAGTTCAAGATCTTCCGAGTGCCTGCTGTGATAAACAGTTCATTTAAACCGTGACCTATAGGACCTTGGGGGCAGTGAGATGGGAGTGGTGGGAGTAGAAGCCCAAGAGAGGAAGGGAGCCTAGTGATTTAGGCCGGGGCGGGGGGGTGGGGGTGGGGGGTGGGTATGACCTAAGCGGCTGCGTGCCCAGCATGTCTGGGTGGGGAACTGAAGCAGGAAGGGGAAGAGAGGGAGGAGCTGTCAGTGCCTGGATGGAGCCCAATCCCCGCCCCTGTGTGACAGGCTGGGAGAGCCCCTTGGGCTTGGAGAGAGGCGGAGCCTGACTTCCAGCTGCCCGAGAAGGGCCGGGTGGACCACTCCTACTCTTCCTCCCCGCCCTCCCCTTTGCCAAACAGAAGCATCAGCTTGGCCCTGGCCTCCTGTTCCTTCCGCCAACCCTCAATCTGTCCTCTTCCTGCTGGGTTGTTGTCTTTGTATTAAGTCTCCAAATTCAGAACCCATCATATCTGGAGAAGGAACCTCAGAATCCCAGTGCCCACATCAGGGGAGAATGCTCACAGGGATGCCTTCCACCCTACCCATGCCCACCCTCACATAAACATGAGACACATGCAGCCAAGCCTCTCTCCAGCCCCTCCACAAACCTGGAGAGGGCTCTGGACTGGCCCCATTGCATTCATTCATTCTGCATTCACTCATTGTCTTTAGAGAGGCCCATGCTACATTGAGCTGGGCACAGAGAGGGACGGCCTGCTCCTCTTCGCTGCCCGTTTTGAAGTAGTCTGATTATCTTTCTGCCTCCTTTCATGGCCATGTTTCTCTCTTAAGTGGCTTACATCCACTGTGTTAACTTCTTCATCTCCAGTCATCCTTCCATCACTCTGACTTGGCTTCTGCCCCTCCCATTCCACCACATCCAAATCTGTAGGATACCCTCAGTCTTTATCTTCTTTCACTGCTCCTTCTTTCTTGAGTCACTCTCTTTCCCAGATTTCCTTGATCCCATACACTCTTGGTTTTCCTCCCAGCCTTCACTCTCTTTCTCTAGACGGTCCTGTCCATTATCATTGCTGTGCGTGCATGCATGCTCAGTCGCTTCAGTTATATCTGACTCTTTGCGACCCTATGGACTGTAGCCTGCCAGGCTCCTCCCTCCATGGGATTCTCCAGGAAAGAATACTGGAGTGGGTTGCCATGCCCTTCTCCAGGGGATCTTCCCAACCCAGGGATCGAACCCGAGTCTCTGGCATCTCCTGCGTTGCAGGCAGATTCTTTACCCACTGAGCCACCTGGGAAGCCCCACCATTGCCTTAAGTATCATTAATATGCCAGTTCTTCCAAGTCCAAAACCAGTCCAGACCTCTCCCTTGAGCTCCTATATTCTATTCCTTACTTGACAACTCTACCTGGGTTATCACATCTCAGACATAGCGTGGCTAGAATGGAATGGCCCAGATCAGTTCCTCAGCTTCACTGTCTCTGGGCACAGTCCACCATCTGCTCAAGGGAGAAACCTGTGAGTCCTTATTGCTTTATTCCTTTCCCCTCCACATCTGGTCAATCATGATATCCTTTTGACTCAACCTCATGGTTATTTCTCAGCTCAGTCCACCTTTTTGCTTATAGGCTGGTGGCTCAGATGGTAAAAAGTCTGCCTGCAAACTGGGAGACCTGGGTTCGATCCCTGGGTCAGAAAGATCCCCTGGAGAAGGAAATGGCAACCCACTCCAGTATTCTTGCCTGGAAAATCCCATGGATGGAGGAGCCTGGAGAGCTACAGTTCATGAGGTCACAAAGAGTCAGACACGATTGAGCAACTAACACACTGCTAATACCCAACATCAGCCTACCTAAAGAACTGGAGTAGCCTCCCAAGGGGTCTAACTGCTTCCACCTGGCTCTTCTTCAATCCTCGTAGCCACCAGAATAGCTTTTTAATTTATTTTTATTTTTTTGTAAATTGCATCATTTCCCTCCCAATTTGAGATAAAACCCAGATTCTTAACATCAAGGTCCTTTGTCATCTCATTCCCAGTTACCCCCAGTCTTTTATTCCTTTGTTCTAACCATGTGGTCCTTTTGGGTTCTCAGTGATCTTTTTGCCTAGGAACTTTCCTTCATGCTGTTCCTTCAGCCTGGAATAAATTCCCTCCCTCACTCCCTAATGCCTCTACCCTCATCCCTGTCATTTACCTTCTAGCCCTCAAAGCTCTGCTTAAAAGTCACCTGCTTGGAAAGGCCTTCCTCAATCACCCAGCTGAAACCTCATAACTTTCTCATAGCGTCCTGTTCTTCTGTGTAGCACTCCCCTCCCCCAATTAATAATTATATATATATATTCATTTATTTACTTTTTAAATATCTGTCACCACCTCCCCTCCACAAGGACAGTGACCATATCTGTTCTGTTTATCACTCTATCCCCAGTGCCTGTACAAAGTAGGCACTTAATAAATAGTTATTGAATTACTGAATTTCTTCAATAAATACAAACCAATCCTTATATCAGACTCTGTGCTAAGTGCTAGGATTAAAAATGAATAAAATATAATACCTCTCTTCAAGAACTCTGCATAGAGTGCAAGAAACCAAGAAACAACAAGAAAATTACAGTGTAGTGTATAAGGGCCAGAATGGATGAAATACAGGGTACAGAATGATGCAAAGGTGGAGCACCTCATTCAGACCTCAGGAAATCAGGGAAGGCCTTCTGGAGGAAGTGACATTTATGCGCAGACCTGAAAGATAATCGAGAAATTAGTCAGACAAAGTAGAGGTTAGAAGAGGATCTCAGGCAGAGGGAACAGAATGTGTGACTGCCCAGAAGCAAAAGAGAACAAGGAGTTTTCCAGGAACTGAAAAGAAACCAGTGTGACTGCTCACAGAATCATGAGATGTGAGGTTGTAGAGGGAGGTATGGGCCAGACAAAGCTAAGCCTTGTTGGCCAGTTTAAGGAGTTTGGACTTTGTCCTCTGGACAATGGAGAACCATTGAAAGAATTTAAATAGCGAGTTAGTGACAAGATGGAATCTGTGTTTAGAAGCTTCATTCTGGCTGCAAGAGGGATTGATGACAAATAGGTGAGGAGACAAGGACACCAGTTAGGTTGTTGCTGTATCGTTGGAGAGAACTGGTGGCAGCGTGTGAGGGTGGTATCTGTGCATTTGGAGTAAAGGGGATAAGATATTTGGGAGGCAGAATCCATGAGACCTGGATACTGATTGGATGTGGAGAAGAATGCAACTCTGGGCAGTTGTGCTGGGAGGTGGGTCAGAGAACAGCTAGAAGGGCTGTAGGTGGTCAGAGGAGAGACACTATCAGAAAAGCCTCCTGGGGGAGGGCTTAGGGGAGGCAAAGGAGATAAAGTGTGAGTATGTCAGTGAAAGTGGATATCCCTGTACCGTGCACTTGATGGACACAAATGTGAATCCTCCAAACAACCATTTCAGGTAGGGATTAGTATTCCCATAACTGCAAATTATGGAAACTGAAGCTCAAAGAGGATATATGAATTGTCCAAGGTCACATAGCTGGGAAGAGGCTGAGCTGGGTTTGAAGTCCACTCTAACCTGATGCCTGTGCTTTTGACCAGAGCAGCAGGCTCAGAGGGCCCCTAGTCCACCTACTTGACCTTGCTGCGTTCCTGGCAGGGAAGAGATGGGGCTAGTGGTCTTCAGGGACTATGGGTGGTGGGGATCAGGTGGAGGAAGGGAGTGCTGGCTTCCCTGGTGCTGACCATCTCTCTGGGTACAGGCTGGTGTGAGTGGCAGGAGCCACCTGTGGGCACCATGGCGAAGAGGGAGGACAGCCCTGGCCCAGAGGTCCAGCCGATGGACAAGCAGTTCCTGGTGTGCAGCATCTGCCTGGATCGGTACCGGTGCCCCAAGGTTCTGCCTTGTCTGCACACCTTCTGTGAAAGGTGAGGGGGTGTGTACCGGGGAGGGAGGAGGACCTTGCAGGCCCTCTGGAGAAGGAGTGGCATGTGTAAACCTGTAAGAGGTGAGGGAGATGTGTGCACACGTAGAGGGGAGCAGATGAACCCGACCTACAGGAGATGAAGGTTTGGGCCTGCGAGAGGGCCAGTGGTTTCCTAACACCAGGCTGCACCTCCTGCCCAGAACGGGGCCTTCTGTGCCCCTGCTCAAACCCTGAGGCAGCCTTTGACATCACCAGAGAAATCAGACAGAGCTGAGGCTCTCAACCAGCTCTGGCACCAGAAATTTCTGACCAGTGGGAGGATGTTCAAAGTTAAGTCTGTCCTCCCTGCCCATCCTCATTGTCGTCCTGAGGCACTGAATGAAAGGCAACCCCTCCCAGCCTCTGGGCTTCTATCTATTATTCATTCACTCAACAAATACTTATTTATCCAGCAACTACTGTGCACCAGACCTGTCCCAGGTGCTGGGCAAGCAGTGATAAGCAAAAACAGATATGATCCTTGCTCTTAAAGGGCTGACAGTATAGTGAAGGAGAAAGATAGTAATCAAGTCATCATACAGCCAGACTACAGATAAATGTAATATTGCAGATAAATGTAATATTGATACAGATAAATGTAATATTGCACCCTGAATGAGTGCTGCAAATAAAGTGGTAAGATGGGATCTGTTAGAATTTAGAAAATCAGAGAAGGCTTCCCTGAGGTCTGATCCAGAGGCTGAATGGGAGTTAACTGAGTGAAGGGAGTGGTCAGAGCCTTCCAGGCAGAAGACAGAACATGGGGAGGCCACATGGCATGAGGAACTGCATCGGGTTAGAGGCTCTAGAGGAAGACAGCGGGGCTGGAGCATAGTGAGTGCAGTTGAGAGTGGCCTGGGACAGAGCTGGAGCTCAGACCGAGAGGGGCTTTGAGGACCTCTTAGGGAATTTTGTTCTTACCCTGAGAGCCATGTGAAGCCTTTGAAGGGTTTCATGCATGATCACATCTGTATTTTGACAGTATTCTCTCTCCAGCCTCATCCCTTATTGCTCTTCAGTGAGTTACCAGATCCCTAGGTCTTGTCACCACTGCCTCCACCCAACCCCGCCCCCCAGCCCCTTCACTGAACCTGCTGCCCCAGGGCTGCTCTTCTCTTCCAGCCCTGCTCTTTTAGGTTCCAGCTCTGCTGCTCTCTCTCCTCTTCATCAGCTGGAAACAGTCTCAGCCTTCCTGTCTATTCTTACATCAACCTGGCTGACTTCACTACCTACCTGTGCCTCTTAGTTCTTGACTGTTTCTCCAGGGATGCCCTCCATACCACTTCAGTCAGACACCCTCCCAAAGACACCCTGGATCTTTCCATCACCCAAAATAATGCCACTTCTTCTGTGGCCACAAGCTCCAGCATCCCACTCTTGGCTCCCATCACTCCACTTTCAGTACACCAGCTTTGACTGGAGGTAGATGTCTAATGCCCTTGACGGCTCCCTCTTCTCCCAATTATCTGCTCCTTCCTGGATTCCCTGTCTTTCCTACCCATTCTGAATCCTATGCAGACCATACACGTTTGTCCTCTTCCAAACCCATATGGCAAAAGCCCAATCCTGGATCTGAGCTGTAATTAGATGTCTCCACACCTTCTCCTACACCCAGATCACTGAACACTCCTGGAAAAAAATCAGTGCCTGAGAAATTATAACAATAGCTACCATGTATTGATTGCTCACTATTTGCCAGGGACTGGCTAAGTGATTTACATGTATTGATTTACTTAATCCTTCCAACAGATACTTTATTATCCCCATTTTTAGAGAAGAAGAAACTAGGGTTCAGAGTCATTAAGTAAGAAATATTTCCAAGGCTCTGCAGCAAGTTAAATAGTCAAGGTCTGAATCCAGGTTTGACTGCAGAGCCTTCTCTCCCAACTACCACTCATTCACTTATCCCTTGGTCCCTGCTCTCAAAGACTTATGCTCTAGTGAGAAGTGATGGACAGTAGGCAAGCAAATAATCAAACAGGAGAGTCACAGTTTGTACTGTTTTCCAGGAAATAAATAGGGAGCAGATGAGGGCGGTTGGGCCAGGGGCTAGTCTACATAGAGTCATCAGGGAAGGCTTCCCCAAGGAAGTGACGTTTGATCCAAGACCTGAGGGTGAGAAGGAAACAGGCATGTGCACATTGTTCGAGGCATCGGGATCATCTTTGCACTGTTTCATGCAAAAGCCTTAAGGAAGGAGTAATTGGGGCATGTTCAGAGACCGGAGGAGAAGCCATCATGCATGAGTAAGGAGGAAAGTGGGGTGAAGTGAGGTAGGAAAGAGTCAGAACAGTTCATGGGAGAGCTTGGCAGTTTTAGGAAAGTGTTTGAAGTTTGTTCTAAATGCAGTGGGAAACCCTGAAGGATTTTCTTTAGCAGGGAAATAATGTGACATAAATTGGGTTTTTCAAAGCTCATTCTGGCTGCTGTGGAAGAGTGGGTTCTACAGAAGCGAGAGTGGAAACAGGAAACCAGTTAGGAAGCCATCGTAAGCCAGGCGTGAGCAACACATAGGGTGGGTTCTTGATGAGTTCAAAGGTATTCTGCAGGGTAAACCCCAGATTCGGCGAGCTTGGAAGAGAGCTACAGGGGAAACTAAATCGAATGGTTGAAATGCAGACTTCAGAGTTGATGAGACATAGGTGGTGCTGGGAACATAGGAGTAGATAGCTGAGGTTAAGTAGAGGAAAGGATCCTGGGAGTAAGGGGGTGAAGAGGCTTAGGAACTAACAAATCTTTTTTTTTTTTCCTCACGTCATGCACACATGTGTGATCTTAGTTCTCTGACCAGGAATTGAACTCATGCTCCCTACATTAGGAATGCAAAGTCATAACCGCTGGACCACCAGGGAAGACCCTGGAACTAAGAAATCTTGATGGTGGGTGGGTTACTCGGTGGATGTCAGAGTCATTGAGAATAAGGGCAGGAGTGTGTGTTGGGATGGGAGGGGAGTAATAGAAGAGAGAGAGCCAGGAGAAAGACTTCAGCCAATGGGGAAGCAACCATTAAGTCAGCAGAGACAACAGCAAGGTGGGGTGTTGTAGACAGAAGGCCTGAGCTTCCAAGGAGCTGAAGAAGGAGAATTTAGAAATGTTCCTGTTGGGGGTAGGGAGGACTCAACCCCACCTTCTGGCCCTGAGGAATGTGGAGTATGAGACCAAAACCACCCTCAACTCGAGAAGACTGAAGAGGAAACTAGGTCACAAATAAGTTAATATTTGTGAAGCACTTAGAACTGTGCCTGGCACATAGTGTTTGTTAAATAAATAAGATAATTAATTCAGATCAAGAGGTGTAGACAACATTAAGAGGGGAGATTGAAGATATGGGAAACTTTGCACCAGTCAGATCTTCCCTCCACAAATTGGTGGTCTCCAAACACGGTGGCTCTAGTGGTAAAGAGACTACCTGCCAATGTAGGAGACTTAAGAGACGCAGGTTCAATCCCTGGGTCGGGAAGACGCCCTGGAGGAGGGTACTGCAACTCACTCCAGTATTCTTGCCTGGAGAATTCTATGGACAGAGGAGCCTGGCAGGCTGTGGTCCATAGAGTCTCAAACAGTCAGACATGACTAAAGCGACAGCACGCATGCAAACACAGCTGCCATCAGTCTGTTTCTAGTAAGACCCTTCTCCTCCCCCCTTCAGTGCTGAGTCCTAGCCTCCTTGTCCGCCTGGACCCGCCTTCGCCCACTCATTTGCTTTCAGCCGCTAACCTTGCCTGAGGCAAGTTAGGCATCCTAATTTTGGCCCCCAGTGCTCAAGTATAGCCACCTCCATTTCCCCCTCCCTCCATCCATCCACTCCTCCTCTTCAAGCCAACCTGAGCCACTCTCCCATCCCCAGACCTTGTCCCATGTCTTCTAGTCTCTTCCCTCCCTCCTCTGCTGGCTCGTCGATTTATAAACATGCTCAAGCCTCCCATTACAGATAAGAACTCTTCTTTGTCCCTCTGTCCTTCCCAGCTGCCATCCAACCCCTCAACCTCCTTTTTACTCAAACTTCCAACCTCCCATTCACTCTTCAGTTGGCAATATTTTCCCATCCTTGCCTTCCCTGACTCAGCTGCTTTTGACAGTGATGACTACTCATTCTCTGCTTCTGGAATTGCTCCACTCACTTGGCTGCCCTGACACCTTCTCTCCTTCTCTCTCTCTGCCCGTTCCTCTTTGCTCTCCTCATTCAGTATTTGCTGGGTCCTGCTCTTGGCACTGTAATCCCCTTCTTGGTGATCACATCCTCTCCCATGGCTACAGAAGCCATCTGAATGTTGGTGGCCTCCCTCTCTCTCTAACATGCCTTCTCCCCAGCTGTCTACTGATCCCCTCTGCCTGGATGCCCCAGTGTTACAGTAAGCCAGGCCACAGCTGAACTTCCCTGTAAACTAGTCCTCTTTCTGTGTTTCTCATCGTGGTGAATGGCACCACCATCCACTTAGTCATCTAAGCTAGGATCCTGGGAGTCAACCCAGGCTCATCTTTCACTCCCCATATCTAATCAGACAACACCTCCCACTGGCTGCACTTCTTAAACACTTCTCAAATTTGTTCCTTTGGTCTACATTGTTATTGTTCTGTTGCTCAGTCATGTCTGACTCTTTGCGACCCCATGGACTGCAGCATACCAGGCTTTCTGTCCTTTACCATCTCCCGGAGCTTGCTCAAACTCATGTCCATTGAGTTGGTGATGCCATCCAGCCATCTCATCCTCTGTGGTCCTTTGGTCTCCATTGCTAGTGCCTAAATCCAGGTCTTCCTCACCTCTTGCCTAGACTATTACAAGAGTATCTCGCATCAGTTCAGTTCAGTTCAGTCGCTCAGTCGTGTCCGACTCTTTGCGACCCCATGAACCGCAGCACGCCAGGCCTTCCTGTCCATCACCAATTCCCGGAGTTTACCCAGTCTCATGTCCATCGAGTTGGCGATGCCATCCAACCATCTCATCCTCTGTCGTCCCCTTCTCCTCCTGCCCTCAATCTTTCCCAGCATCAAGGTCTTTTCAAATGAGTCAGCTCTTTGCATTAAGTAGCCATAGTATTGGAGTTTCAGCTTCAACATCAGTCCTTCCAATGAACACCCAGGACTGATCTCCCTTAGGATGGACTGCTTGGATCTCTTTGCAGTCCAAGGGACTCTCGAGAATCTTCTCCATCACTACAGTTCAAAAGCATCAATTCGTCGGCGCTCAGCTTTCTTTATAGTCTGACTCTCACATCCACACATGACCACTGGAAAAACCATAGCCTTGACTAGATGGACCTTTGTTGGCAAAGTAATGTCTCTGCTTTTTAATACGCTGTCTAGGTTGGTCATAACTTTCCTTCCAAGGAGTAAGCGTCTTTTAATTTCATGGCTGTAGTCACCATCTGCAGTAATTTTAGAGCCCAGAAAAATAAAGTCAGCCACTGTTTCCACTGTTTCCCCATCTATCTGCCATGAAGTGATGGGACCAGATGCCATGATACTAGTTTTCTGAATGTTGAGCTTTAAGCCAACTTTTTCACTCTCCTCTTTCACTTTCAACAAGAGGCGTTTTAGTTCCTCTTCACTTTCTGCCATAAGGGTGGTGTCATCTGCATATCTGAGGTTACTGATATTTCTCCCGGCAGTCTTGATTCCAGCTTGTGCTTCCTCCAGCCCAGCGTTTCTCATGATGTACTCTGCATATAGGTTAAATAAGCAGGGTGACAACATACAGCCTTGACGTACTCCTTTTCCTATTTGGAACCAGTCTGTTGTTCCATGTCCAGTTCTAACTGTTGCTTCCTGACCTGCATACAGGTTTCTCAAGAGGCAGGTCAGGTGGTCTGGTATCTTGCATAAACACATGCATTACCTTGGATCTGCTTCTCGTGTTCACTAGCTTTGTTATCTTGGAGCACCTAACCTTTCTGAGTCTGTTAACAAGCATCAAGTGTACAGTACCTGGCACATTGTGCCTAATAAATGGTAGCTGGGTGCTAAGGAGGAAGATGCTACCATCCCTTGTCTGCTGTCTCATCATATTCACAGTCACCTTCCACACAGAGAGAGTGAAGAGGAGCTTGATAAAGTGTAAACCTGGCTCTACCATGCTCCTGCAACTCCCTCCTGCTGTTGAGTAACTTCTAAGTTCCTTTGTGTGGCCCAGGAGCCCTCCGTGAGCTGGCCCCTGCCTCTCTCTCCAGACTTCCCTTACCATTCCTTGCCTTGGAGTCCTCTCTAGTCACCTCAAACTGCTTATAATGTCCTAGTATACTGTGCTGTTTCTGGTCACCTTCTGGACCCCCCATTCCTCCTCTCCCTGCTCCTTTCTCTGGTCAGACTAACAGTTATTTGTCCCTGAAGATTTTGCTTATGTCACCTCCTCTTCTGCCCTTCCTGGCTACCCGCTCCACCCACCCTTGGCCAGATGCCCCTTCTGTGAATTTCCTTATTACTACATCTTCTGTGTTCCTTATATTTATTTACTTGTTTTGATTGCGCTGGGTCTTGTGGCACACGGGCTTCTCCAGCTGTGGCATGCAGGCTTTAGAGCATGCAGGCTCAGTAGCTGTAGTGCCCCTGTTTAGCTGCAGTATATGGGGTCTTAGTTCCCTTACTAGGGATTGAACCCCGGCTCCCTACTGCGAGGGGGATTAAGCACTGGGCCACTAGGGATTAACCACTGGACCACCAGGGAAGTCCCTATGTTCCTTATATTAATGATCAGTGATACTAATACCCGTACATGAATTTGAGCAAACTCTGGGAGATAATGAGGACAGAGAAGCCTGGTGTGCTACAGTCAATGGGGACACAAAGAGTCGGGCACGACTTATGACTGAACAACAACAAATGCTAATAGTCTACAATATATAGCACTTTCTGTGAGTCAGGCTTTGTCAGCACTTTACATTTAATTCTCCATACTTTGTGAAGCCTGTACTGTCTCCATCTTACAACGGAGGGATCCTTAGCACATAAAAAGTTAAGTAACTTGTCAGGGTCACATAGCATAATAGGTGATGGACCTGGGAATTGAACCCAGGCAGCCTAACTTCAGGACCCATGCTTTTAATCATCACACTGTTTTACTTCTACGAACGCTAATTTTGTTACTTTTTTTCCTCTGTAAACTGGAAGTATTCTAGAGGTAGGCACTGTGCTTTATCTTTGTATTCCCAGAGCTTGGCACAAATTTGGCAAGAGGAGGCAGTCAATAAATGTTTAATGAATTAATGGCAGGGGGGTGGGGACAGGCAGTCACACATTTTCTGTGAGAAGGGTTTGTAAACACCTGTGAAAGGTGAACCTGTGTTTGTGCACACTGTGAGGAATGCGGATACGTCTGCTCTTCTGAGAGACGTCAGGGGTGTGTTTCCACCCAGTTGCGAGAGAGGAGGCCTCTTACCCCTGCTGGCAGGACTGGATGCATGTGCCAACCAGAGCGGTTTCCAAATGAATGTAACCGCACACCTGTGAGGAGAGGGCTTGGCACCTGTGGCAGGTGAGAGGAGGGGCATGCTGACACCACCTCACCCCTTCATTCCTTTGACGCCCCCTCCTCCCTGGCCAGATGCCTCCAGAACTACATCCCTGCCCAGAGCCTGACACTGTCCTGTCCAGTGTGCCGGCAGACGTCCATCCTCCCCGAGCAGGGCGTCTCCGCACTACAGAACAACTTCTTCATCAGCAGCCTCATGGAGGCCATGCAGCAGGCGCCCGATGGGGCCCACGACCCCGAGGACCCCCACCCCCTCAGCGCAGTGGCTGGCCGCCCCCTCTCCTGCCCCAACCATGAAGGCAAGGTGGGCCCAAGCAGGCCCAGTGAGGCCAGGACTTGGGGTGGAGGGGGAGGAGGGGTCGGGGGAGGGGGCTGAGAGGCTGTGGGTGGGAGGGTGTTTCTCTGGGGAAAGTGGTCCAGGTAAGGGGATGCGCCTGGAAGGTGAGAGGCAAGGAGGGCAGGTGGGGGAGGGGAGGGGACAAAGACGTCTGGTGTCTAGTGGATGCCTGACTGGAGTCCTTATGCTGCCAGACGATGGAGTTTTACTGTGAGGCCTGTGAGACGGCCATGTGCGGGGAGTGCCGCGCCGGCGAGCACCGGGAGCATGGCACGGTGCTGCTGCGCGACGTGGTGGAGCAGCACAAGGCGGCCCTGCAGCGCCAGCTCGAGGCGGTGCGCGGCCGGTAGGCGCCTGGTGGAAAGCGGGCTGGTGGGGCCATCTGGGGTGGTGCTTTCGCAGGGGCAGAAGAGAGACCCTGGGGAGGGTGGAGATACAGGGAAGTGGCAGGGAGGGGAATTCGTCCAGGGCAGCGGTAGGGTCCCCAGGGAGAAGGGATGGGTTGGCGCGGGCACCCTCAAGCAGCCCCAGGATGAGATGTTTCCCCTCCCCAGACTGCCACAGCTGTCCGCAGCTATCGCCTTAGTCGGGGGCATCAGCCAGCAGCTGCAGGAGCGCAAGGCAGAGGCCCTGGCCCAGATCAGCTCAGCCTTCGAGGACCTGGAGCAAGCGTTGCAGCAGCGCAAGCAGGCTCTGGTCAGCGACCTGGAGGCCATCTGTGGGGCCAAGCAGAAGGTGCGTCTGCTCACCCTTTCCCACCGCCGTCCATCCTGAGACAGCCTGCTGCCTTCCCCGCCTTTCCACACCTGTGCACACCTTCCCCTGGCCTCTGCTTTCCACCTCCTCACGTGGTCTGTAGGTGCTGCGGGCATCTGTGTCCTTTGTCCGTACTCACCCTCTTGTATTTCTCTCATGCCATAGTACACGTTCATCAGGAATCACAAGAAACACCCCCTCCCTAGCCTTCCCCCCACCCCACCAATCTGCTCACCCAAGCCTCCTGGAACCCCTCCTCAGGTGTTGCAGACCCAGCTAGACACACTGCGTCAGGGTCAGGAACACATCGGCAGTAGCTGCAGCTTCGCGGAGCAGGCACTGCGCCTGGGCTCAGCCCCGGAGGTGCTGCTGGTGCGCAAGCATATGCGAGAGCGGCTGGCGGCTTTGGCTGCACAGGCCTTCCCGGAGCGGCCCCACGAGAACGCGCAGCTGGAACTAGTCCTCGAGGTCGACGGGCTGCGGAGATCGGTGCTCAATCTGGGCGCGCTGCTCACTACCAGTGCCACTGCACACGAGACGGTGGCCACGGGCGAGGGCTTGCGCCAGGCGCTGGTGGGCCAGCCCGCCTCGCTCACCGTCACTACCAAAGACAAGGATGGGCGGCTGGTGCGTACAGGCAGCGCCGAGCTGCGTGCGGAGATCACCGGCCCGGATGGCACGCGCCTGCCGGTGCCCGTGGTGGACCACAAGAATGGCACGTACGAGCTGGTATACACAGCGCGTACGGAAGGTGAGCTGCTCCTCTCGGTGCTGCTCTACGGACAGCCGGTGCGCGGTAGCCCCTTCCGCGTGCGTGCCCTGCGCCCTGGGGACCTGCCGCCTTCCCCGGATGATGTCAAGCGCCGCGTCAAGTCTCCTGGCGGCCCGGGCAGCCACGTGCGCCAGAAGGCTGTGCGAAGGCCCAGCTCCATGTACAGCACGGGCGGCAAACGGAAGGACAACCCCATCGAGGATGAGCTAGTCTTCCGAGTTGGTACAGCGGGGCCGAGGGCTGAGCCAGAAGGGGCGGGGCGGGGCAGGTGGGGCCAGAGGCTCAAAATGACCTCAGTGTGAATTTTTGTCTGTTTCCATTCCATCTGTTCCCCACAGGGAGTCGTGGAAGGGAGAAGGGTGAATTCACCAATTTACAGGGTGTGTCCGCAGCCAGCAGCGGCCGCATAGTGGTAGCAGACAGCAACAACCAATGTATCCAGGTAAGCTCTCCCCTAACACCAAAATAGAGGTTCTCAGGCTATATAGCCTACTCAAAAGAGAAACAGAGTATCTCCGGAAGGAAAGGTGAAACCCTGCAGATAGTACTTTTCCTTAAAGAACAATGAGTCATAGCACCACCCCTCACCCAGCCACTTGCCACCCCAACCTTACTGGCCACAACAGTAACCAGCAACTTCACAGTTAGGCACCAGGGTTTACTGAGCTGGCAGCCTCTACCTCCCAGGCTGTGGTCAGACCAGACCGGCTCCTAGACCCCAAAGATCTGGCTCATTCTTCCTTCCCCTCTGCCTCCACTTGTGTCTCCACTTGGCTGGCTTACATCCTGCCCTTTTCACCACCATGTGGTCGGGATGCAGGCTTTGCACCTCCCCTACTGTCTTCCAACATGCCTGTGTGTCATCTGTGCTAGTCTCTGCAAATGTCCAGTTGCTGCTGCTGCTGCTGCTGCTGCTAAGTCGCTTCAGTCGTGTCCGACTCTGTGCGACCCCATAGACGGCAGCCCACCAGGCTTCGCCGTCCCCGGGATTCTCCAGGCAAGAATACTGGAGTGGGTTGCCATTTCCTTCTCCAGTGCATGAAAGGGTGACTAACTTGTGAAAGCGGCGCCTTCCAGTGGCTATAATGTAATGCATTTCATAGGTGGTCCTGCCCCTGGCCCTCCTAATGCCTCACACACCTGAGTGGAGCATCCACCACTCAAGGGGACATGGTCTCTGCTGCACTGTGGGCTCCATAAAGCTAGAAAATGTGGTTTTCTCTCTCTATTCCTTGTAGGTGAGCCTAGGAGCAGGCAGAGCCTAGTGGCAATCACCAGCATGTTAGACGCAGCAGCACGGTTCAAAGCTCAAGGTCTGAAACCAGACACCTGGGCTTGAATCCTAGTTCTGCCACTTACTGACAAGTCATGTGACCTCTCTGAGCTTTGGTTAACTCATGTGTAAAATTAGGAAAAGAATACCTCAGAGGGCTGCCTGACATAATGTATTGTGCTTGACACTGAGTGAACCTTCTAACGTTAGCTGTTGTTGACAATATCATTGTCCAGGTGGGGGCTGTAAACAAAAGCCAGGAGGTGGGAAGGTGCTGGAGGAGGCTGTTCAGGGAGCTGGAGAGAGGGGCTGGAGGAGACTACTATTAGGAGTGAAGTAGCTGAGGTCACGCTGTAAATGGTTTGGGAGCAGAAGCTATGGGATTTTGATTTTGATACTGAACAGGATTGCTTCTAACTACTATAAAGCTTCAGTTCTTGGAACCATTTTGTCCAACAGCAAAACTTGTCCTTGAGCCTTAATTCACACCTGTATGTTTAAACTTCTTCCCAACCCTCTGCCTGAGTACCCCTGTCACAGATACGACTCTCCCAAAGGTCTGTCACCTTAGGGTCAGCTCCGCCTGGCCCTTGCTTTCCTCCTAGCAGACTGAAGGAGCCAGGAACTCTTCCATGAGTGTATTCACCAGCCTGTCTAGCCTGCTTTTATTCCCACCCTGTTACTAAGCATAGAGGAAAAGAGAGGTCAGCACAGGGAGGCATTTGGGTCCATCCTGCATAGCAAGGAGTGGAGCAGGTGGATGGGTAGGGCTGGTGCTGAGGCCTACTGTAATACCCTCCACCCTCCAACTCCGTTTCTCCTCCTTATGCCAAGGGTGCTTTATGGCACAAAAGTTGAGGTTGGGGAAACTTCTCCTGGGGTGGACACATATGTCACTTTGTCTTCCCAACAAGGGACTGTGCTTGTCTGTTGTTTCAAGGTGGGAACTTCAGAGGGAAGGCCTAGTGCAGCCCCCTCCTCGCTCCAAATACTTACTTCCCCTGCAGCGATCCTCCTGGCCCCTGCCCCCACCCACATAGCCACCTCATAGCTGCTAGGAGGCTGGCTTTCAGTTCTAAAGCTGGGTTTCTGCTGCTTTCACTCTGGGGTCCTCAGGTCTGGTATGGGCCAGGCTTCCAGATAGACTGTGACTTCCCACCTTGGTTCATGAGGATTGGAGTCCTCGTGAACTTTTCCTCCTTTGGAGCTGGCTATGGTGGCAGCCAAGACAGATCTTCTCCTTGTGTTGAATCCGCATCAGCTGACAGAAGAGAAAAAACATTTTGTGATTTTTGAATGAAGGATTTGATTTGGCTATATTACATCTTTGTGTAATTAATTGTCTGAGTCCAGAAATTTTATCAGCTCTTTTGTGAAAGCATCCTCATTTCTTTCAGGCAGAATGTTAATCACATTGTCCTCTGAGCTCCCTCAGCCTTTTTGGCCCTTTTCATTCTTTACTAGAACCACTGGTTTGCTTGTTTTATTTTACTTAGTCTCTCACCCAAGTAGACTCAAGTCCTGAAGTTGCTTTCTGCTACTGTGGCATAAGAGAGAGATGTTAAGGGTCAAAGTAGGGCACTGGTAGATTCTAGAGATTAAAAAGCAAATATGGCAGGTTTTGATGAGCCATCAGATATCAAAGGAGAGGGAGGGATCAAGAACTGCAGCGCCTGGTGCCCTGGGTAGGTGGTCTTCTGTTCAGGAGCGGGCCTGGGAATAAGTTGATGAATTCACATTTTCATGTGTGGTGAATTTGAGATAACCATGCAGTACCTGAGGAGAGGTGTCCAGTTCTGGTCTGGGAGTGAGCTGATGGATTCATTCATTTGTTGAGTGTCTGCTGTGCGCCAGTTGCTATACCAGTGCTGCAGTGCAACAGCGAACAAAACAGACACAATCCATGCCCCAGCTGGGGCTTACATCCTTAGAAAGGAACAAGGCTGTTTAGCAGTTATTTAGTTACAGAAGTGACAGTTATGAAAAGAGCTAAAAAGTGTGTATCATGGAGACCTAACTTTATATGTATGTATTAATTCAGGTAGTAGAATTGATCATTAAAACCTTCTCTGAAGAAGTGACCTGGGAATTCTGAGAACTGGAAGATGAATTGGAGTTGGCCAGTTGTAAGGGGTGGGATAGGATAGGATGAGAAGAGTAAGACCCCCCATAAAGCCTCAGTGTTGAGATAGAAACAAAGCCGCTCGGAGTGAAGGACGCAATTGTGTTGCTTCACTGCCGATCTGGTGGTACCTTTTCATCTCTCTCACAGCAGCTCTTCAGCTCGTAGTGCCTATCTTCTTGTGCTGGCAAGTGCTGTCCAAGCACAGGGGACCAGGGCAGAACCCAGGGGCTGTTCTGATCAGCCAGGGAGGGCACGGTGGAAGGTCCATCTCAGGAAGAAGTGACGTCCATAGGTGGGACCAATTCAAACATCCCAGCAGACCTGAACAATGGGAATGACGCAGGCGTGGGGACCTCAGTACACTAAAGAGGGAAGAAGTCTGGATCAAGAGTAAGGCCAAGGCCTATAACTTGAGTTCTGCAAGGCTGCTCTTGGCTCTGATTTACCTTGTATCCCTAGAGTTATAACAAAGACTTAGGCAGAGAGAGATGTTTCGGCTATGAGGAATAAGCAAGAAGGCTTAGCTATAGAGAAGAGAACCATTAAAGTAGTGTTTTAAGGATGGGGAGATCTGATCATGTTGCTAAGGTGGGGGAAGTAGAAGCAGGGGCGAGAGGTTGAAAGGTTTAGTCTGTCCAGATTACTTTATCAGCCTCATAACCTGGAGGGGTTAATCCTTTTCCCTTCCCCCGACCCTCACCTGACCCTTTCTTGTCTGCTACCAAGCCCTGTTGAGTCTTCCTCCTTATGTCTCTTGAGTCCATCTACTTCCCTCCAGCAAGTGCCCTGGTCCAAGCCAGCGTTAGTTCTCACCTGGATCTCTGCAGCACCTCTGACTAGTCAGCAATTTCCAGTCTCGACTTCTCCCTGCAGCCAGAGTGCTCTTTTTTTTACTCCTTTAAAAAAAATTTTTGGCCATACCATGTGGTGTGCGAGATCTTAGTTCTCCAGTCAGGGATTAAACTCTCACCCCCTGCAGTGAAAGCGCAGCATCTTAACCACTGGACTGTCATGGAAATCCCTAGTATGCTTTTTCTTAAAAAGCTCCCATGGGCTTTTTCTAGTACCACTAAGCAGTTCTCCAATTCTCAGTGGACACTGACCAGTGATCCTATGAATTTAACTCAATTCTGATACTACCTGAAGATGGCATCACACCCCACAGGTTAAAGGCTCAGCCCCATAAGATGGCCCTCTTCAGAGGCTAATCGACAGTTCAGGTTGTCACCTATACTCTGACCCACCAGCTATAAATTGCAAGTTCCTACATCCCACTCCTTGGGTTCAAATAATTAGATACAGCAGCTCACAATGGCACCCCACTCCAGTACTCTTGCCTGGAAAGTCCCATGGACGGAGGAGCCTGGTGGGCTACAGTCCATGGGGTCGCTAAGAGTCGGATACGACTGAGCGACTTCACTTTCACTTTTCCCTTTCATGCACTGGAGAAGGAAATGGCAACCACTCCAGTATTCTTGCCTGGAGAATCCCAGGGACGGCGGAGCCTGGTGGGCTGCCGTTTATGGGGTCGCACAGAGTCGGACACGACTGAAGCGACTTAGCAGCAGCAGCAGCAGCAGCAGCTCACAGAATTTAGAGAAACATCTAATTATGTCTATCATATCCTTTATTAGTATAAAGGGTATTATAAAAGATATAGGTGAACAGACAGAAAAGAAGTACATAGGATGAGGTCTCTTAGTGTAGGAGCTTTGGTCCCTGTGGAACTGGGGAACACACCTTCCTGGCACCAACCTGGAAGCTCATAGAATCTTGTTGTTCAAGAGGATTTATAGAGCTTAGTGTGTGCTCCCCACCCCTTCTCCTTCCCAGAGGTAGGTGGGCAGAGCTGAAAGTTCTGACCCTTTAATCAGATGGTCTTTCTGGTGACCAGCCTCATCCTGAAGCTATCTAGGGGTCCCACTCCAAGTCCCTCGTTAGCATAAACTCACAAGGGGCTCCTTGTGAATGACAAAAGACACTGCTACTGATCAGGAAATTCTTTCAGGGTTTGAAGAGCTCTGTGCCAGGCACTGGGGACAAAGACCAAATATATTTCATATTATAGCACAGAGTCAGATCTTTTCTTGTCATTCTCCTGCCCAGAACTTTTCAGTGACTCCTCATCATATCCAGAATAAAGCCTTCTTCTGTTCTTTACGGAAATGCCCATTGCAGTCCAGCCACCCTGGACAAGTAGTGCCCATGCTGGACTCACGTAGTGTACATATTGAACCCTCTGCCTTTTACATACTGTTGACTCAGCTTAAACACCTTTCTTCCTCCTCCTTTACCTGCCAACTCTGGCTCATCTCTTGGCATCCTTATGAGGCTGTTAACTCAGATTGCCCCTGCCCTTGGAGCCTTTCCTGACCACCCCTCCTCCCTTTCACATCCTCACAATCCCAGTCACAACTCTGCTGCATGTCCCCTAAGGTCTGCCACATCTGATTCTGCCCTGTACCCCAGCAGGGTGTCAGGACGTGCTGGTTGAGTGATGAATGAATGGGGGGGGTCTCCTCCCTCAGGATCCTGCTCCCTTCCCTTTGTGCCCATAGTCTCTCCCCTCCTGCCCTCTCCCTCCCTCACTCCTCTGCTGTAGGTTTTCTCCAATGAAGGCCAGTTCAAGTTTCGCTTCGGGGTCCGAGGGCGCTCACCTGGGCAGCTGCAGCGCCCCACGGGTGTGGCCGTGGACACCAATGGAGACATTATTGTGGCAGACTATGACAACCGTTGGGTCAGCATCTTCTCCCCTGAGGGCAAGTTCAAGGTGAGAGGCCTACCATCCCTCTACTCTGCAGCCTTGGTGGCCAGCCGCGGTGACCATTCTAGTGCCTCCAGGTGGTCAGGGCCTGGACTGCCCGATCCATCCTCAGCCTAAGATTCTGTTTTGGTGCCAGGCTGGGACTCCTCTCCCCACCAGGCAGCCCCTAACGGGTAACCCCTTCCTCCAGACCAAGATAGGAGCTGGCCGCCTCATGGGCCCCAAGGGAGTGGCTGTAGACCGGAACGGGCATATCATTGTGGTTGACAACAAGTCCTGCTGCGTCTTCACCTTCCAGCCCAATGGCAAGCTGGTGGGCCGTTTTGGGGGCCGTGGGGCCACTGACCGCCACTTTGCAGGTACTGGAGGAGAATTTACAGACCTAGTTCCCAAAACCCCAGCCCCAGAGAACTCCGCTACATGCCCCAGTTCTAAAGACCCCTTCTCCTATATTTTGGCCCTGGGGGGACCCTGTCCCTGCACTGTACCCTAGCGCCATCATCCCAGAGACCCCACCATCTCCTCACAGCCAGCTTTGTCACCACAGATGTTCTTCCCCACTCCGCTCAGTCTCCCGGCTTACTGCCAGAGAGCCCACTTTGTGTTTCAGGGCCCCATTTTGTGGCTGTGAACAACAAGAATGAGATTGTAGTGACGGATTTCCATAACCATTCAGTGAAGGTCAGTGTCCTGCCTCCCTCCATGACCACTGTCCCAGCATCCTTTCCTCCTCCACAAGACCCCTCTCTCCCTCACCTCCTTGCTTTCTCCCCCGAGATCATCCCTTTGCTCAATAAACATTGGTGACGTGGCTGCATTGTCCCAGGAACTGTGCTCGAAGCTGTGGATAATCACTATGTGAAAGCAAATATGTTCCCTGTCTTCTTGATTTTGGTCTAGTGGGGTTGAGAAAAAGGTGCCAGGATATTGTAACGTGATGTGACAGATGCTGTGCTACGGGAGTGCTGGGAAACTAGGTGAGGGCATAGCCGGGGTACTTGGTTTAGGTGAGACTGAGAGTGACCTACAGCACAAGTGGGAATTAACCAGAAGACGGAGGGACAGGAGAAGCCAAGGAGGTGGAAGCTCTTACCATGTAGTTCAGGGAGTTCAGATGAGGTTTGAAGAGGGGGGAGTAGTGCCAGGTGAGAAACGAGGCTTGCTCACTCCCTGAAGGGGCTTGCTCTCTTCCTGAGAGTTATGGGGAGTCACTGAAGGATTGCAGGCAGGAACGTGATGCAATCTTGTGTGTCTTAGAAAGAGCGCTCTGGCTGGGGCGAGACTAGAGGCAGAAAGATCAGCCTTTTGCAGTAATCCAGCTGAGCACCATTGCAGTGGCACTGTATGCATAGGGTACAGATTTGACATAGACTCAGCGGCTTGGTGGGCTGCCGTCTATGGGGTCGCACAGAGTCGGACACGACTGAAGCGACTTAGCAGCAGCAGCAGCAGCAGCTTACAGTAATTCACTGGAGGTCAAGCAGAGGAGAAGGTGAAGTTGAGAGTGACTTGTGGCCACCAGGGTGTTGCCAGTCACTGGGAAGAATGAACTGCTTTTCCGGGGAAGATGAGCCTGCCCAAGGGACATCAACGGGGGTGTCCAGTAGCAGTGGGATGTGTGGACGTGAAGCCTAGGGAGAAGAAACTGATTTACAGCTGCAGATCTGGGGGTCCTCAGCCCTGGGGCTTCACCCCATCCTCCTCCAAGGCCCTGCCTTCTGCCTGAGGCCGGGTCCCCAGTCCCCAGACCTTTCCTCTGCCAGGTGTACAGTGCCGACGGGGAGTTCCTCTTCAAGTTTGGCTCCCATGGCGAGGGCAATGGGCAGTTCAACGCTCCCACGGGGGTAGCTGTGGACTCCAATGGGAACATCATCGTGGCCGACTGGGGCAACAGCCGCATCCAGGTGAGAAAGGCCCAGGGGTGGCATGAGGCTGAGGTTTCCTGCTGGGCCCCGCGCACCCCCTCCCCAAATGCCGCTCATCTGCCTGATCTCACCTCTCCCTCTGATCTCCACTCCCTCCCCAGGTATTCGACAGCTCTGGCTCCTTCCTGTCCTATATCAACACATCTGCAGAGCCACTGTATGGCCCCCAGGGCCTGGCACTGACCTCGGATGGCCATGTGGTAGTGGCCGACGCCGGCAACCACTGCTTTAAGGCCTATCGCTACCTCCAGTAGCTGCACAGGGGCCCTGCCTGGCTCATGGAGGGACGGACATAGGGGTGATTGGACAAGATGGTCTGGCCGGGAGGTGGGCCAGACCTGGCAGCACTGAATGTGGGCTGTGGGCGTGGGTGCGCCCGATGCCCTCCCTCTCCCCCCTCCCAACCCCCCACGGTTGCACTTTATTTATTCGGTTCTTGCTTTGGTGACTGGGTGGGCCTGGACCATGGTCCCAAGGATGTGTGCAGAGCTTCACCCTCCCCTCCCCACCTTACACACCTCCCCATCTCCTCAGTCTGCTCCCCACCCCCCAGCCTGGGGCCAGAACAGCCTCTTACTCCAGGGCAAAAGTCCCTCTGGTTGTCTCCCTACCACCCTATACACACTGACAGAGGCAGCAATACCCCACCCCCCATATTAAGTAAATGTGTTCACCACGATGGGTTTGTTGCTTTCTTGTGGGATGGGGCTTGGAAGGGGAGATGAGGGTACAACCAGCTCTTGATGAGAAGAGGGGCAAGCAGCTGGGTAGGGGACCCAGATTCCAAATGCGCCCTGATGTTTTGAAGCTTCAGGAGAAGAGGCAGAGCCCCTGGAACCCAGCCACCTCTAAATGCCTGTCCCCAGGCCCACGTCTCCTGCAGAAATAGGAAGGTCTTTGGTTCTCTGCTCTAGGGCTGAGAAAGGACCCTTACCCAAACACAACCAGTAGCTGTGGGGAGAACAGTGTAAGGGTGACAGCAATCCTTGAGGCGCAGGCCTGGGTTAGGGACCTGGGATGAGCCGAGGCCATGGGAAACTCGGGGCATTGGAAAACTCAGTCCCGAAGACTTTGAGCTCAGCTTCATTCTCCTGCTCTTCGAGCCAAAACTGCTGCCCTTTCCCTACAGTGGAACAAGGGTCCTGGCACCCCCTCCTGAGCTCTATTCTGCCAAGGTTTGGCTGCCAATTCCAAAGATAATTACCAGCAGCCCTCAGTGATTTGGGAAGTAGGGTCTATGATTTCTCCCTCTCTACAAAAGGCTGAAGCTGCTCTTTATTGCTAAGTAAGAACAGAGCCCAGTCCTGAATCTAGAGCTGTCATACTCCTAACTGGTAAGTTGTAGCACCTCATTCATTCTTAGGCCCCTTGCACCCAGCATGGTAACTGGCAGAGAATGCACTCAAGAGTATTTGGGGAGTGCTGGGTCTGGGAAGGTTGGGTATAAGAGGTCATGGGGAAGGTCAAGACTTTGCCCTGGTGTAGCACCATGCTTATGGCAGAAAGCGAAGAGGAACTAAAGGGCCTCTTGATGAAAGTCAAAGAGGAGAGTGAAAAAGCTGGCTTAAAACTCAACATTCAAAAAACTAAGATCACGGCATCCAGTCCCATCACTTCATGGCAAATAGATGGGGAAACAATGGAAAACAGTGACAGACTATTTTCTTGGGCTCCAAAATCACTGCAGATGGTGACTGCTTCAGCCATGAAATTAAAAGACACTCCTTGGAAGAAAAGCTATGATAAACCTAGCATATTAAAAAGCAGAGACATTACTTTGCCAACAAAGGTCCATCTAGTCAAAGCTATGGTTTTTACAGTAGTCACACACGGATGTGAGAGTTAGACCATAAAGAAAGCTGCTGCTAAGTAGCTTCAGTCATGTCTGACTCTGTGCGACCCCATAGACAGCAGCCCACCAGCCTCCGCCATCCCTGGGATTCTCCAGGCAAGGACACCGGAGTGGGTTGCCATTTCCTTCTCCAATGCATGAAAGTGAAAAGTGAAAGTGAAGTCGCTCAGTCGTGTCTGACTCTTCGAGACCCCATGGACTGCGGCCCACCAGGCTCCTCCGTCCATGGGATTTTCCAGGCAAGAGTACTGGAGTGGGATGCCACTGCCTTCTCCAAAAGAAAGCTGAGTACTGAAGAATTGATGCTTTTGAACTGTGGTGTTGGAGAAGACTCTTGAGAGTCCCTTGGATGGCAAGGATATCAAACCAGTCAATCCTAAAGGAAATCAGTCCTGAATATTCATTGGAAGGACTGATGCTAAAGCTGAAACTCCAATACTTTGGCCACCTGATGTGGAGAACTGACTCACCGGAAAAGACCCTGATACTGGGAAAGATTGAAGGCAGGAGGAGAAGGGGATGACAGAGGATGAGATGGTTGGATGGCATCACCGACTCCATGGACATGAGTTTGACCAATCTCCTGGAGCTGGTGATGGACAGGGAAGCCTGGCATGCTGCTGTCCCTGAGGTCGCAAAGAGTTGGACATGACTGAGTGACTGAACTGAACTGAACTGAGCATGATTCCTGGGTCTAGGGTGGGAGGGCCTGTTCATGGACCTCTGGAAGACAATAGGGGCTTTTCAGAGATCAAAGGGACACATTGTGGACCATAGGGAAGTCTCAGTTATGTATGATTTGATAAAATAATCACATTAAGTGTTTAGCACAATGCCAGGCACATACATGTGCCCAATAAATACAAGCAAATTATTATAATCATTCATAGGGAGGGACCAGAGGTGGCTCAGTGGTAAAGAACATGCCAGCCAATGCAAGAGACTTGGGTTTGATCCCTTGGTGGGGAAGATCCCCTGGAAGGGGAAATGGCAACCCACTCCAGTATACCTGCCTGGGAAATCCCACGAACAGAGGAGCCTGGCGGACTACAGTCCGTTGTGTCGCAAAAGTTGGATATGACTGAGCACGCACACACACATACATTCAGAGGGAAGTAAGAATGGACTATGCAGGAAGGCCCATTATAGACAGGGAAAATCTTGAAGGAGTTGGTTGAGAGCAGCGAGCACTTTGGGTACCTGGAGCTGCATCCCAGTTCTTCTAAGTCCAGGGAAGAGAGAATCCCATCTCTGCTGCCTGGAGTGCTCAGCACACGCAGCACTCAAATGGAAGCGAGAAGTAACTGGGATGAGAGAACTCAGTGGCAGAGCAGGCTGCACACAGCCAGTCCAAGCGACAGTAGGGCAGTGTCCAGCTTAACTGCAGCCCTTGGCGATGCCAGAGGAAGCTCTGTCCATGAAGATGTTTGCAGGCACACATTCACACTCCCTTAGGGGGAAGTCAGAGAGCTGCTGGTCTGAGGGTTGGGAAGAAAGGCTACATGGTAAAGGGGATGGTTGGATAATTCTGGGCTTGAATTCCCCAAGAAATCAAGCAAGGGACCAAGGTCCCTACACCTGCTCGGGGCAGCGGAGATTTTCAGAGGGAGGGGCTATGGCACTAAGGCCCCACAGCGAGGCTGAAAAGAGAGAAAGGGAAAAACTGTGGGGAGCTGGTTTCAGGGAGGCAATCTCTGGGGCTGTGGCTTCTGGTTGCAGGGTGGGAGTGCACTGATCCCCGAGGCCTCCAGGGGGCGCTCAGGCCCAAGTTTGGACACGAGCTCTGTCGACAGCCCAGGACACAGCGCTGGGAATAACTCAGGACAAGCAGAAATGGCCAACATATCCACACCTGGGTTCTCAAATGGCCTCTCAGCCCCTGCTCAGGAGGTGAACTTTCATGCGAGCTGCCTGCTGTGCAGAAGACTCTGCTGGCCTAGTCCCTGAGCGGTTGGGGGGGGCGGAGCGGGGGTGGGGAGGCGGTTGGGTCGGGGGTGGACGGGAGGAAAGAGGAAGGCTTCCAATAATGCCATCTAAATCACCTTGGAGTAGACTAACAAATTAGGAAACAATAGTGGGAAAGTGCCACAGATCAGTCTTCTGTGATAGGTAGGTCCAGGGGTGCTGTGATGGGGACCAGAGCTGTGTGGGAAAGAAGAGGCCAAGCTGAGAAACCACCATCCAGTTATGTGCTGTCTCCCAGCAGAGAGCCCTGCGAGGCCACAGCGGAGGCTGCTTCCGGACCAGAAGGTCCATGCAGGGCCCTGCCAGTACTACTGAATACCCTCATAGTGGGTTTTCCGGGGGGCATTCCCGCTCGGTGTGAACACTTCAGTCTCCCCAGGCAGGCTCAGTGAAACCTGTAGGACACGTGGACACAGTTCTGGAGCTAGAGATGGCTGTTGAGGGGTTGGTGATGAAAGGTCACTGGGTGCTCAAGGAGGGCTAATCCCAGGAAGGTTATAATATAAGATTTTAGAGGCTGAAGACAAGGAGAAGGGGAGTCTGGGAGTAGCAGCCCCCAGTGCCCAGCAGCTGGGAGGAAGCAGGCCCAGTCAGAGATACCCTGCAGTGGGAGAAATGGGTGTCAGGTATCTGCTGAGGGAGTCGAGGCGCTACCCATGCTGCCAAGGGCCTGAGGAGTCCAGCTTTGTCCACTAACTTCAGGGGAGGAACAATGTTAACATGACATGTTTTCATGGTAAGTCAGGAGAGGACGCTAAACCTGATGGCAGAGGCCTGGTAACACGTTCCAGGGGTCCCAGAAATCTCTGTCTTCCTGTCAGGAGGAAGCTTTGCAGAGTAGATAAGGGATCTGAGGCCTTTGCTGAGGTTATTTAAGGGGATGTCAAGGGCATCTGAGAGGGATCAGGGGCCCTTCAGGCTGGATTGGGGAACAGGGATCCTGGAACCTCAGCCTGGCCCAGGGCTGACGGTTCATATTTGTCTCCCACAGCTACGTCTCAGATAGAAACAGGCAGACCCCAGTGAGTGCTGAAGATAGCAGGTACTAGAGATAGCAGAGCTGAGAGGAGGAGAGGAATGCAGGGCTGGACACCGGAGAATGAAACAAGACTACAAGATGAAGGTCAGTGTCACGGAGACCTATGACCCCTATGTCACAGTATGTCTCCAAAATAAAACACCCCCAATCCTGATATTCTCCTTACCTGGGAAGGAGGAAAACTGTCAGAAATTTGGCAACATTAGTAACACTATTCAATACTTGAAATTTATGTTTTTCATTCAACAAATATTTATTTAACATCCATTACAGGCGTACCCAGTTTATTGCGCTTTGCTTTACTGCACTTCACAAGATAGTACTTTTTTGTTGTTGTTACAAATTGAAGGTTTGTTGCAACTCTGGGTTGAGCAAGTCTTTTAGCACATTTTTTCCAACAGCATTTGCTCAGTTCATGTTGCTGTGTCACATTTTGGTAATTCTTGAAATATTTCAAACTTTTTCAGTTTTATTAATACTTGTTCCAGTAATCTATGATGTTACTATTGCAAAAAGATACAACCCCCTGAAGGTTCAGATGATCGTTAGCATTTTTAGCAATAAGGTGTTTTTAAATTAAGGTATAGAGGTTTCCCTGGTGGCTCAGTGGTAAAGAATCCGCCTGCCAATGCAGGAGACACCGATTCTCAGACCCTGGTCTGAGAAAATCCCACGTGCTGTGGAGCAACTAAGCCCTTTTACCACAACTATTGAGCCTGTGCTCTGGAGCCCGCAACTTCTGAGCAATTCTGCAACTTCTGCAACTTCTGAGCCCTTGAGCTGCAACTACTGAAGCCTACACGCTCTAGAGCCCATGCTCCACAACAAGAGTGTAGCCCCTACTCTCTGCAACTAGAGAAAAACCCACACAGCAACAGAGACCCAGCACAGCCAAAGATAAATAAATAAAATTATTTTTTAAAATTAAGATAGGTACTTTTTTTGATCTAATGCTATTACACACTTAATAGACTACAATCCAGTGTCATTATAACTGAAACTCCAATACTTTGGCCACCTGATGCGAAGAACTGACTCATTGGAAAAGACTCTGATTCTGGGAAAGATTGAAGGCAGGAGGAGAAGGGGACGACAGAGGATGGCATCACCGACTCGATGGACATGAGTTTGAGCAAGCTTCAGGAGTTGGTGATGGACAGGGAAGCCTAGCATGCTGCAGTCCATGGGGTCACAAAGAGCTGAACGCGACTAAGTGACTGAACTAAACTGAACTTTAAAAAAACTAATTTACTTATTTTATTTCTAGTTGCTCTGGGTCTTCATTGCAGCACACTGGCTTTCCTTAGTTGTGGTGAATGGGGGCCACTCTCTAGGGGTGGTGTGCAGGCTTCTCATTGGAGTGACTTCTCTTTTATTTGCACTGAGAAACCAAAAAATTTGTGTTACTTTATTGCGATGTTCACTGTATTGCAAGGATCTAGAAACAAACTCGAGATATCTTTGAGGTATGCCTGTACATGCCCGGTACTAGTTTAGGTGGAGAAAATGTAATGGTACGGGAATTTCCCTGGTGGTCCATGGGTTAAGACTCTACCCTTCCAATGTCTGGTCGGGGAACTAAGATCCTACATACTACATGGCGCAGCCAAAAAACATTTTAAAAATTAAAAAAATACATAATGGTACATAAGACAGGCAAATCAAAACTAGCAAAGAAAAAAAAGCATAAACAAGCAGAAGCAAAAGCATAAACAAACAAAATAATTTCAAGTTTTATTAAGTAATGTAAAGGAAACCAGCGAGATTCTGAAATAGCTAGATGAGGTGGACAAGAAAGGCTTCATTGAGAAGACGGCATTTAAGCAAGAATCTGCTATAAATATTGTGAAACCCCAGTACAGTTTTATTTATTCTGTGATAGGTAAACAAAGAACTTTCCCCTTAAGATAGAAACTATGAAGAAAGTCTAATTACTAGCAGGTCTCTCTGAAAGAGACACCTCCTCCAGCCCTTCCATCCCAGGTGATTTTTGCAAAGCCTGTGGGGGTGGGGGCAAGGATGGAACTTGGACTTTCAGCAATGGTGAAATATTATTGACCTGCCAAGGGCAAAGATAAAGAGACTTGGGAATGCCCCCAACAGGTCCCTGATGGAGCTTGGAAGAAACTGTTCTCTGAGTTGTTCTAAGTTTGTTTGTATGTGTGTGTGGTTATTAAGTATATGGAAGTGTTAGTGTCTAAGAGTTTCAGAGCCAGGCTTGGCACAGTTCACAAAAATGTTACTTTCCTCTTCTCACCTCCTGCGTTGTTCAGGTAAGTCCAACCACAGCTAGGGGGTCCTCAATCAATCTACCCGCTTCTTACCCTCTATGGGTACCCAGACCCATCAACAAGGTGAAGAGTTATGTTGAACATCAATGGCCTGGGCCAGTCACTGCTCAAAAGTCACTGAAGGGCTTTGCTGTTCACCTGAAACTATCACAACATTGTTAATTGGCTATACTCCAATATAAAATAAAAGGTTAAAAAAAAAAGTCACTGAAGTGGGATGGGGCCTCCTGCCGGGAAGAGTTAGTCTTGGACTCAGATTTCTGTTCAGACCCTGACCTTATTTGCACTGATGTAATCAGCCAATATTGGCATAGTCCTGAGAGATCTCGTTCCCAGCAGGCTTGGAGGTGGGGGTAGTGCTGCTGCCTTCCCTATATAGGGGGTTCAGCCATGTGCCCAGTGCTGTCCTGGGGCCTCTCCAGCTCACCATGGCTCGGGCATTGGGAGCGCCAGTTGCACTGTGGCTGTTGGGCTTGTGCTGGTCTTTGGCTAAAGCCCACCCTCTGTGAGTGAAGCTGAGGCTGGGGAAGGAGGACCGGGGTCAGGATTAGAGTGGGATAGGGCCAACTTTTAGGTCTGGGATAAGTCTGGGGTCTTGGGACTTCCCTGGTGGCTCAGACAGTAAAGCATCTACCTAAAATGCAGAAGACCCAGGTTTGATCCCTGGGTTGGGAAGATCCTCTGGAGAAGGAAATGGCAATCCACTCCAGTACCCTTGCCTGGAAAATCCCATGGACGGAGGAGCCTGGTAGGCTACAGTCCATGGGGTTGCAAAGAGTCAAACACAACTGAGCGACTTCACTTCACTTCTTCAAGTCTGGGGTCAGGAGCTAAGGGAGAGGGGTTAGATCCTGTGAAGCCAGACAGTTCTGTGTCTTCTCTCTAGGGCTAGAGCTCCTGGGCTTGGGCACGGAGTTGAAGATGGGAATGTGGCCAAGCCGGATCCAGACGTGACGGGTGAGGCCCTGACTCTCTGTGTCTGTCTCTCTGCTTCTGCACTGTATCCTCTTACTGGTCTTTCACCTGTTGTCTCCCTACCTCCTCCCCAGAACGCTGCTCGGATGGCTGGGGCTTTGATGCTACCACCCTAGATGAGCATGGGAACATGCTGTTTTTAAAAGGTAGGAGGGGCTGGGATTGGGGCATTTGGGACCTCAGACTTGGTCCCCTTCACCAGGGTGTATCCTGGTGGTCTTAGGCATTATTTAAGAGCATCACCCACGGCTTCTTTGTAACTATCTCAGTAGGCCAAAAGTTTGCTCTGGGTCCCTCAGTGACTGTGTGTTTTTCAGGGGAGTTTGTGTGGAAGGGTCATGCCTGGGCCCGGCAGTTAATCTCGGAGAGGTGGAAGGATGCCCCCAGTCCCGTGGATGCTGCATTCCGCTATAATCGTAACAGTGTCCTTCTGATCAAGGTACGACTGGACCCAGGTCAGGGCCAGGCCAGAAGTGCTGGAATCAACACGAAGAAACCCTCCCCCAGGTGGCCCTTGCCAACAGGTTCCAGGTTTCCTCCTCCTGGGCCTTCCTTTCCTGAGAAAGGTCAGGCTAGGGGTGTGTGTGTGAGCGCGCATGCGGGCCTGACAGGCACCACATCCAGGGGCTCTTCTTCAGTCCTAATCTGCGTCCACACCTCTCTGCTACTCCTCAAGCTGTCAACCATCCTTTCCTTCCTAGAAATTCTTCCTTGGCTTCCATGACCCGCATCTGGTCTTCTTCCTATGGTTGCCAGGTTGTTCGCCACACAATGGTACCTGGCCAAGGGGTGAGTGGAGGATGAAATCCAGCCTGCTGTGCTCATCAGGTCCCATGCCCTGGCCCAGCTTGTGTCTGCTCCTTCTCGGCACCTTCTCCTGACTCACACAAAGATGCCGCGTGGCTGGGTGGCCCTCACTGCCAGCTTTGTTTTCCCTCCTGCCTCTTTTCCTGCTCTTCTCAGCTTCTCATCCTGGGCCACTCCCTGAATGTACCTTGGGGATCCTTCCCAGACTTTCCATTCACCTTCCCTGGGTGATCTCAACCACTGCCAGAGCTCTGAGACTCTCCACATCATGGACACCAGATATGGGTCTCTCTCCAGAGCTCCAGACATTTCTTTGCAATTTCCTGGCTGACATCTTCAACTTAGATGTTCTGTAGACACCTCAAATGCAGCACCCCCAAAACGGAACTCAGTACCTTCTGTACAAATCCCTCTCCTCCCGAGTCTCCTGTTTCAGCAAATGGCACCACCACATGCACATCCTGTAAGCCAGGTGCACACGGGTCATGAGGCCTGGCCCTTGGTTATCTTTTCAGGTTGATCTCTTCCCCCGCCACATTCACTGTGTGCCAGCCACACGCATATACTGTGTAAACGCTACTCCCTCTGCTAGTAATGCCCTTTCCACACTTGTCTACCTGGAAAATTCCTGCTCAGTTTTGAACACCTGGCCCAAATGTTCCCTCCTCTGTGCAGCCTTCCAGGAATTCTCTAGGTTGACTTAGGCACCTCTCCTTTATTCCCAAGGTACTTCACATGCCTCCACCTTGGGGCTCACATGGCTAGGACTCACCAGGGGCTCACTTTCTGCTTTTGTACAGTGAAAAAAAAATGGAGGTCCTTGAAGGCAGAGATAGAGTCTTGTCACCCCTTTATGACCAGTGCTTCTGACAATATCTGGCATGTGGTAGTCATTCAGCAACTGTTTCTTGAGTGAATAAATGAACAAAGGAATGTTTGAATGGATGGATGATTGCAGGATGACTGTGGATGTGTTTGCCAAAACCAATGGTGTTGCAGATAATTGTACCTTGGGAGTGCTAGTTGTACACAGTGAGATGTGTGTGTGTAGTAACAATGATTGGATTTGCACAAACTGAAGGTGTATATTTGTGCAAGGGGTCAGCACATTGTTGTCCACAGATGGATAGAGAGTATGGGGGACTGCAGAAGAATATTATGTTAAGTGCAATAGATCAAAGGTGTTGTGCCAGAGAGCCGAGTGGCAGTGTCTGGCGTGCATATTAAAAATAGAGTGCTTTTGTGTGCAGGGGGACAAATTCTGGGTATATCCTCCCGAGAAGGGGCAGGAATATCCAAAGTTGCTCCAAGAGAAGTTTCCTGGAGTCCCATTCCCACTGGATGCAGCTGTGGAATGTCACCGTGGAGAATGCTCCAATGAGGGTGTCTTCTTCTTCCAAGGTCAGTGCAGGCTGGAATAAGAGAGCATGGAGTAGTGGTGGGATGGTGGTGATGGACATAGTGGTAGGGAGGGTGGTGCTGGTAGAACCATGATATGGTTTCCCAAGAAAGAGAAATAGAGAAGCTAATTAAGGTCTACACAGTTTAAGTAGGGGAAGTAAGAGGAAGTCATTCTGGGGAAGTTAACTGGATATAATTCTGCTAAAATTCCCTCATTGTCCTCCATGACCCTTAGACAAATCTATGTTCTTTAGTCTCACAGACAAGGTTCTTCACGACCTTACATACAAGGTTCTCCAAGTCCCTCCAGCCTATTGACCCTCCAGCCTTTAGTCTCTCAATCTCTTCCCTTGAATATGAAGCCCCCCAAACTCTCTGCTATTCCCTAGACACCCAATTTGCTTCATGCTTTAGGCTTCCATCTCCCACTCTTGTCTGCTTTGTTACTCCTTCAGATTTTAGTTTAAGTATCACCTTCTTGGGAAGTTTTCCCAGACTCTTCCCACTGCCCTTGCTGAGCTGATCATGTGTACTTTGCTGCCGAATTTTGTTGTATGACTACTTTCCTCAATTCTTTCCCTGCTGGGATGTGAGCTCCATGTGATGGGGACCACATCTTGTCCATCCTGGGGCCCAGTGCAAGCACAAGGGAGGGCACAGTCTGGTCTCACCGAATACTTGTTGGTTGATTGGACAAAGGCAACCACACGTGGTTCTGGGACTTCAATACAAGTACCATAAAGGAACGTCCCTGGCCGGCCGTTGGGAACTGCTACTCGGCTATACGATGGCTCAACCGCTACTACTGCTTCCGGGGTAACAAATTCCTGCGCTTTGACCCCGTCAAGGGAGAAGTGAATTCCACTTATCCTCGGGATGTCCGAGATTACTTTATGCCCTGCCCTAACAGAGGTGAGAAAGCCCCAGCCCTGGGACCTCGGGAGACATGTCCACCTTCCCTGAGTCTGCAAATGCCATACACCCCAGCTCCTACCCTCCCCTGTGGAATGATACCTTGGCCCTTGCTCCAGCCCCACTTCCATTCTGGCTCTTCCCAACTGTCTTCATATGGGGAAGACCTGCACCCCCAATACCCCCAGTGGTTTCTTCCACCTCAGACCTCATTCTGACCTCTTGCCTTCGTGTGTTCTCCCTTGCTTATTTCTCCCCCAAGGCCATGCACATTGGAATGCATCCCAGCATAAGGATAAGCGCTGTAGCCCACACCTAGTCTTATCTGCATTGCTCTCTGACAACCATGGTGCCACCTATGCTTTCAGTGGTAAGAGATGCCCTCCAATCCCCCATCTCTGTCCGCCAATCCCCCATCTCTGTCCTCCATACCTCCCAGCTCTTTCGTGTGTGCCTCTCATCTCTGAGATATTTCCTCCATTTTCATCACTGTGCCCCATATGAAAGGCTCCCATCCTTTCACCCTAGCATGCTCCTTTTCACCTCTCATTTCCTCAGATGCATATGGTCCAACCTATCTCACTGTCCAGGCCTCTAACTTCTTCCACCTGTCTGCCTCTCAGTACTATCCATGCCAGGTCTGTGTCTTCTCTGGACCCCCTGAACCTATGACTCCTCATATTCCCTTTGCTCCTGCATGTCTCTGACCCTCTCCCCGCCCCCCTACCTCAAGCTTATCCCCAGGAGCTCCATCTTTTTCCAGGTTCCTGGTTCATATGTCCAGGCCTCTGGGCACAGCATTACCTGGAAATAAGATGTTCCCGTTGCTGAGAATCAGCCAAGAAGTGATAAGTTCCTTAGATCTTTAGGCAACAGCTTCACTAGCGCGATGAGATTTCTCCCCTGAGTGTCCAGGGGAGACCAATCTCCCCAGACCTGTGTCATTAATTAGTAAAACCCATCTAATGCTACCTAAGGATAAGTCTTGATCTATACTTGAGGACAGCTCTAAGGGAAAGAGTGACCTACCACATTACACTCAGCCTAAGACATACGTATGACAGGATACAAGTGTGAAACAGTGGTTTAGAATACAGCAGAGCAAAAAATCCTTCCTTACTCCTAACCCCTGAACCAATCGGATCAGATGTGACTACCAAGCTATAATGAAAAATACACAGCCACAAGCAGAGCATATCCCCATAAAAGGGGGATATATAACATAACAGCACATCCCCATGCTGTAATGACAACATACATCCGTGAGGAAACACACACCGACAGTGAACAAGTAGACCTGTACTGAGAATACATCCCAGAGTAAGAACACATACGTATCAGGAGAATACGCAGCTGCAGTGAGAGCAAGGCACCACTGGGAGAGCACACACGCAAAGTGAGGTAGATGAGAGAGAGAGATCGATAGAAAGACACGGAGATAGAAACACTAAGAAAACAGGGCTACAGGGACCACACAGAGATAGAGAACACTCACCCGTGGCGAGATCCTGGAATCTCAAGGCCATGTGCGCATTAACAGAATGCAGCTGAAATCCTAAATCAAGAGTATCAGAGATGTTCCATAGTTGTTGAGAGAACACCGTTGTTAAAAATACCCAGCCAAGGTGGGAACTCACTATGTTGGCAAAAACACCAGCATGACCCAGTGGTTCAGCAAAGGGCCAGTTCTCCCCTCTCCCTTATTGATAAATCGTTTGTCTCTATCTCACAGTTTCTAATCCATTCTTTCTGCTTTCCCAACTTTGGCTCACACATGGACCATCATGTCCTCTCGATTTTCTCTCTTGTTATGATCTTTTAGCCTCAGATACAACTGATAACTGCCTCGGTTGCTTTTCTTCCTATTGGCTTTCCAGAGAGAGAATGGGACTGGCCCAGCCCCATAATTTTATTCCAGATCACATTAAAGTGGCTGCTGGTTGGCCTCTGCATTGGCTATTGATGGACTGGGGGGCTCAGCACTTATTTCCTCTGTCCAAAGAGCAGCATAGCTCTGATTCTCAAAATAGGAGCCAGGAGCAGGGTAGATTCATTAGGAGGGAAAGGTGGATATGTGGTCACTGAGACTTGTCTGGTTAATACACATAAAGAGAGCTTGTGGCTGCATGGGGAACACCAGCTATTTATCAAGCACCTGATAGGCACTGGGCATTGTTCTAGGCACTGGGATACAGTGATCAACATGGCAGACAAGACAATTACCCTCATAGAGCCTGCTGGAGAGAGAGAAGATGATAAAAAAGAGAAAATAAAAGAGAATACTTTCAGGCAGTGTTAATAGCTGTGAAATGTCCTGGGAACATTAGAATATTTCTTATTCCCAAATACCATTTGAAGCTAGTATAAATGAATTTGTGAGTTGTTGATATTTTAAAATATAAAATAAAAAATGTTAAGTGTCAAAAAGCTGTGAAGGAAATAGGACAGAATAATTGGATAGAGGTGAAGAGAATGATGGGCCCCTTCTCTGAGAGATGATTTTTAAAAAATATTTATTCTGTTTATTATTTGTCTGCACCAACCTTAGTTGTGGCATGTAAAATCTTGTTCCCTGACCAGGCATCGATTAAACCTGGGCTCCTGCATAGGAAGCGTGGAGCCACCAGACCACCAGGGAAATCCTGAAGAGATGACTTTTGAGCTGAGATTTCAGTGATAAAGAGAAATTAGCCACATAAAGCAATGGAGGAGAAGCATTTTAGGGAAGGTGAACAGCAACTACTTTGAGGAGTCAAGAAAGGAGGCCAGTGTGACTCGACTGTTGGGAAAGAGCAGATGAGTGGCTTGAAAAGAGGGAGAAAGTAGCCAGATCACATGGGCCTGGGAATTCCCAGGCGGTCCAGCGGTTAGGATGCTATGTGTTCACTGCAGAGGGCCCAAGGTTCTGTCCTTGGTTGGAGAACTAAGATCCTGCAAGCCGTGCCTGGACCAACCAAAAAAGAAAAAAGATTATATCATGGGCCTGGTAAGGATTTTCAACTGTAAAAGGAAGTTAGGAGGGGATCTTGAGCTGAGCCATGATCTGTTCTGACTTAGATTTTTAAAAGATCATCCTGGTTTCTTGTGGAATGTTAAGTCACAGAGCTGTAATTGTATAAGCAGGGAATCAGAGCCATAATTGTGTAAGCAGGGAATCAGGTGAAGAGTTCGTGCAGTTGTCTGGATTAGAGGTGATGACACCTTGGACTGGGATAACAGCACAGAGGTGGTGAGGAGTCATCATGATGTATTCTGGAAGTCAAGTCCATAGCATTAACCAATGCCTTGGATATTGGTCAGAGTGGGGAAGGGAAAAGAGAGGTTTCAAGAATGACTTAGCTTTGGGGACTGGGAAACTGGGTGACAAGTGGTTCCTTTTTATTAAGATTTGAAAAGACTAGGGTAGAAGGTGTGTGTGTTTGGTGGGAGCAGAAATGAGTTTGGACACATTAGGGTTTTCGTATCTAGTGGCCCCAAATGGACATATCAGGTAGGCAGGTGAGTTTGAGCCTGACACTCAAAGAAAAGGTCCATCAGAGGTGAAGAGAACAGATCAAAAGTCTTCATCATGCAGATGGGGTTTAAAACCCTGGACTAGGTAAAATCACCTAGAGAGTGAGGGCAGATAGAGTGGAGGCCCAAACTAGGGGAATTTAATGTGAGATACCAGGCTGAAGAGGCATCAAAAAGGTAAGAACACTGGAAGAGTCTGGAATAACAGGAGCCAAAATTTAAAAAAAAAATTAAAGAAGGGAGCTGTGAGCAGTCAAATGCTGCTAAGAGGCAGAGTAAGAAGACATTAGATTTGGCAAGTTGGAGGATACTTAACCCTGAAGAGAGAAATTTCAATGGCAGAGGGAAACAGCAATGTAAGTGAAGTGGATTGGGGAAGGAAAGGTAAATAAAAGGTTAGACAATTTCTTTAGGAATTTGTTATGAAAAGGGAAGAGGAAATTAGGGGGCTGGTCTGGCTACTCCCTGTCTCCGGCCATCTCAAGGGATTAGAGAACACAGCCCGTGTGAGAATACCCAGTGGAAGCTTGCTGTGGTCTTCCCTTTTCTTTTTTTTTTGAACTTTTTATTCTGTATTGGGGTTTAGTTGATTAACAATGTTGTGATAGATTCAGGTGAACAGCGAAGGGACTCAGCCATACATATACATGTATCCATTCTCCCCCAAACCTCCCCTCCCATCCAGGCTGCCACATAACATTGAGCAGAGGTCCATGTGCTATACAATAGGTCCTTGTTGGTTATCTACTTTAAATATAGCAGTGTTTTAGGTTATAGGTCCTTGTTGGTTATCCATTTTAAATATAGCATTTCTAAAAAGAAATGACACAAATGAATTTACTTACAAAACAGAAAGAGGCTCACAGACATAGAAAATGGACTTATGGTGGTCAGGGGGAAGGGACAGTTATTGAGTCTGGGATGGTCACAGATGGTGCTTCCCTTTTAACTTCTGGCCACTGTCTCATTGTAGCACCTCCTCACACGGACGTCTGAGATGCATAAGGAGCCCCCACCAAACCTCATAACGTTGGCCTGATCTAGCAACCTGGTCATTCTTCTCCAAGCTTGCCCTTCCATCAGGCCCCTACTGCCTCCAGTTCCAGTCAGGTCACCATGCCTAACTTGTCCAACCGTGTGCTTGCTCTACTTTCTCACCTAGCCTCTTCCCTCTTGGCCTCTGGATGCACTCTCCCCTCCCTCTCGGGACTCACCCCTGCATCTGTCACTTGCTTCTTCACGGCCTGGCCTTTTACCACCAGCACTAGAGCTACCTCTGCTACCCCACAGAGAACCACTACTGGCGTCTGGACAGCAGCCGGGACGGGTGGCATAGCTGGCCCATTGAGCATCTGTGGCCCCAAGGCCCCTCAACAGTGGATGCTGCCTTTCTCTGGGATGATAAGCTCTATCTGATCCAGGTGTGTGATGGGAGAGAGGCCTGAGGTGGAGACTGGGGAGAATACCCTGCTCTGTGCTGATCAATGTCCTTTGTCCTCCAGGGTACCCAGGTATATATCTTCCTGACAAGGGCAGGCTACACTCTCGTAGAATATTATCCAAAGCAGCTGGAGAAGGAATTCAGGAGCCCTCATGGGGTCAGCCTTCATTCTGTGGATGCAGCCTTTACCTGTCCTGGATCTTCTCGGCTCCACATCATGGCAGGTGAGGGGCGTTGGGTGCTGAGGGGTGGTTGGTTCTGTGCTTCTCCATCAGGGCATGAGAAAGGCCAGGTGCAGATCCCCGTGATGTGGAAGCCATGTTCTATCCGGTGTCTCTTCCCAGGCCAGAAGCTGTGGTGGCTGGACCTGAATTTAGGAGCTCAAGCCACATGGACAGAGCTTCCTTGGCCCCATACGAAGGTCGATGGGGCCCTGTGTACGGAGAAGTCTCTGGGCCCCCACTCGTGTTCCGCCAACGGTCTGGGCTTGTACCTCATCCAAGGCCCCAATCTGTACTGCTACAAAAACGTGGAGGAACTGAGCAAGACCAAGGACCTTCCCCAGGCCCAGAGGATGAACAGCCTCCTGGGCTGCCCTCCCCTCCAGCACTCCTGATGGGAGTCTGGCCCAGCTCCTACTCCCAATTCCCTCACAATAAAGCCAGAGTGCTTCTTCACTTGAATCAAAGGGCCCTGGTTGTGGAACAACCTCACTTCTTTCTTTGAGTTGAGAAGCTTGTAACCTCTCTTTTTTGAGGCTCTTAAAGCTACGGGAGACAAGGGAGGGGAGGGCTGAAGGACAAACCTCATTTCTTTGCAGGTGATTCCTGAATCCCAGTCATAAACTGGCTTCTTCCAGACTATCGACACAGACAGGGAAACAGAGGGGAGGGGATATGACTGATTCACTTTGTTGTAGAGCAGAAATCAACATAACATTGTAAAGCAATTATCCTCCAACTGAAAAACAATATTAGAAAAAAAAAGAGAGGGGAACAGAGAAAACATGTAGAGAAAAGAACCCCTGTGTTGGCACAGCAAGTAAGCAGCAGAGCAGGGACTTTGCCACGCTAATATCGACCACACCTTGGCCCCAGGACATCAGGAAAATAGGGCTGGAAGTGGCTATGCATGCACCAAGAGGGCTGGCCCAGCGCTGCCATGAGGGGCTGTGGGAGTCCTCAAATTGTAGGTTCAGGGGGTTCAGGCAGCATCACAGCAGAAGATGAGGCTTGGTTGCTAGAGTTAGGCACAACAAGCGGAATGAAAAAAAGAGTGTTTTCACCTGCCTAAAGCAAGCTGGGAAAATGGAAGAAGGACTGACTCCGGGACCTGGCACTATGAAACACATTTTCAGAATGTCACACGGCCTCGTGGGCGTCCTGTTGGCTACCCTTCAGTCCCCTGGGTATTTGCACCATCTAGGCCAGCAGTGTCGTCTGGGTGGAGGTTACAGTGGCTTGTTCTTTTCTGGTCATAAGCTGACCAAGACTTTAGGGTCCAAACCTACTGACAACCATTTCATTGGGGATTGGCCTGGACTATAGGCACTGGGTCTCAAGGTGAGACCTTTTACTTCCTCTACCTTTCCAAGTCACCTGAGGTTGAAAACTTGTTTTAGGCTCAAAAAAAAAAGCCTCAGACTCTAGCAAGGGGCCCTCACTCTGAGCTTCCATATGAAGCCTCAGTGACTTCTTCCATTAAATGGGCACAATACTCGACACTTCCCTGTGACAATGAGTATGGACTCAAACCCACCTCTTGGATTCACTCCAGAGGATCCTTGGAAGGATAACCACACTCTGGTCCATGGTCCCTCCTGACCTGGTGGCCCCATCCTCTCTGGGGCTTTGGAGTCTAAGTAGAAGAGAAGACAGACAAGCCTGGCACTGGGAGGCCAGGCCATAGTGTGGTCCCCAACAGGAACCAGGCCCTTATTGTTCAGGAGAACTGCCTCAGGTTCCTTTCCCAGGCTCAATGGCTGGGAAGAGAAGCAGGTGATGAACCCAGGCCCCTTAGATCATGGTCCATCCAGGACTTGAGTTTGGCTGGGACTGGAAACAGAGGTAGGGGCCAGGCACTAGGGCTGCGGGATCCAAGAAGTGTCTTGAGTTTTCCCTTCCATCCTTGAAGATATCTGGATGGTTCTCCTCATGGGGTTGGCTTCTTCTCCTTCAGCCTGAGGGGTGAAGAGAAAGTCAGAATCTTAGTTCTGGGTCTCGTCCAGTCCATGTGCCACATCTGGGGCCATCACTGCATCATGTCAGGATGCTTAGAGGTGTCTAAACAGTTATCCAGCAACTCTGGTACTGGAGGCTAACTTCCTCCTCTTTACTGAGAAAGGAGGACTAAGTCTCCTCTTTCTTTTCTTGTTCCATCTGCTCTGTTGAAGGGAAGCCTCTAAGCTTGTGTCCAAGGAACTTTCAGAAAAGGTCAACTCATGATTCTTCCATCCACCCTTAGCACCTCCTATGCTCAGGGCAGTGTGTCAGGCAGCAGATAAAAAGATGTGTTGGACAGTTCCTGCCCCCAAGGTCTGCCACTCTACACAGCTGGGGTGGGGGGAGGTTAGGGGGGTGGGATGCAGACACAGCATCAGATAAATGCAATAGAGTGAGACAGACATTAAGATGGAAGACTATATATGCAAATGAAATCAGAGCCAGCAATACTTGGATGAGGAGCAAGTTAGGAAAGCCTTTATAGCTGATTTTAAAAGATGAGTAGAATGTATGCAGTCCTTTAGCAAATACATATTCACTGCCTGCTATACACTACCATGCCTGGTGCATTACAGGCAGAAGAGGCAACGCAAGCAAAGACGAGCCAGGAGTGGGAACCACAACTACTCAGCAGGGCTGAGTACAGGGGATGAGTGAGAGGCTGGTTGGAGGTGAGGCTGGAGAAGGAGCCAGGGGCTTCTCAGCTCATGGGGGGCTTGCCCGTCAGGCTAGGAAGCTTGAATTTTGTCTATCTTTGGGGCAATGGAGACTACTGAGGGATTTTAGACCAAGGAGTCCTCACACTTGATGAGATTTACATTTTAGAAAGATGACTCTGACTGTTGCAGAGTGGATTCTGGATGAAAGGAGATCGCTGTGGATGTGAGAAAGTCACTGAGGAGGTAAGTGCTGTGGTCCAGGTATAAATCATGGAGGCTCGGACACTGGTGCAATGGCGATGAAGAGAAGCAGGCAGATTAAAAATCATTTAGGGGATTTCCCTGATGGTCCACTGGCTGAGACTCCACACTCCCAATGCAGGGGGAACTGAGTTCGATCCCTGGTCAGGGAGGTAGATCCCACATGCTACAACTAAGAGTTCGCATGCAACTAAGTCCAACTAAGACCCGGTGCAGCCAAATAAATTACTTAATTAACAAGAAGACATTCTGTAGGACTTGCTGATAGACAGGATAGGAGGGTGAGGGGGAGTGAGAATTTCACCGCCAAACTACTCCATGGCCCCTTTTTCCTGCTCATCATTGTGCCACTTCTTCCCAAACTTTCCATGGTGCCCCCTCAAATTTACACTCCATGATCAATAAGCTTCTCTATATTCTTTACACACTTCGTGGTTAATATGCTTCTCTCTTTCTCTCCAACGAAGAGATCGGGCTCTGCCCCAGGGACTTCTTCCTTCCCCTGGAGCTGTCCCAGTGGAGGGGAAGCAGCTCAGCATTGGCAAGACTCCCATACACGCCTATGCTATTTTCTTCCTCTTTCTGTGCATGTTAAATTCTTTTCTTTGGCATCAAGCAAATGAACCATAGCATCCTTATGGATGCTCCCATCTACTAACCTCCTGACTATGTCCTCACTTGCTGAAGACCCAACTTCAGTCACCCAAACTCAGACCCTAGTCCTCATTCACAATTGCTCCACCTGTGAAGAAATTCCTTAAATTCCAACACCCTCCTTGTGACCACAACCTCTTACCTTTATCCTTCTTCATTCTCTCTCTCACTGCTCAGACTTTTTTCCCATCCAAATTGAACATCAAGGTTGATCAACTGAACAATTTTCTTAACAATGGCTTTATTTCTCTGTTCCCTTTAACTTCTATTTAATCTAACCATGGAAAAGGAAAAACAAAACAACAAAAGCCAACTATAGGGCAGAGAAAGAGTGTGAGCTTGAGTCAGACATGTTTGAACTCCAGTCCCAGCTGGTCCACTTACTAACTCTGTAGATTTGAGAAACTCAGCCTTTCTGAGCCTTGTATGTGGTGTATATGTATATGCAAAATAGGAAAATATGTATCAATCATTGTTCCATAAGAATAGAGAGAGCACTCTAGATATTCCAAGTAGAGGAGGATTTTTTTTTTTTTTGCATTTAAAAAAATTACTTATTTTTAATTGGAGGATAATTGTTTTACAATGTTGTGCTGGTTTCTGCCATACATCAACCTTAGAGGAGGATTTAACAGCAAGGAATTTGTCACAAAATTGTGGGGAGGTCTGAAGAAGCATAGGAAGGAAAGCAGTTACCCAGAGACCAGGAATCTACCACTAGTCTTGATTTAAAGGAGCAAAAGGCAGAAAAGGTATTGCCCAAAGAACAAGGAGGTGGAACCCACAAATCTGCACTGGGTGCTAATGCAGCTAGAGTTTGTATTGCTGATGCTATTGTAACAGCCTCCATGTTTGGTACGGTGGTCCACTGCTCCTGAATTTGCCAGAGGTGCTGCCAAAAGCAGAGTGACTCTTTCCTTCCTCCCACCTTCCTCAAGCGAGGGTTTCCATTGGCACAATCTAACTGGAACAAAGCAACAAAGGAACCTGAGAAATGTGGTTTTCAGATCTCCAGCCGTGTTGGTACAAGGGAGATTACAGAACAATGGATGTAGGGCTGAGTACCAAGAGGCAATATTGACCTCATATATGTGTCATAACTCTTGGTTGCAAGCTATAAAACCCAGCTCAAAGTGGTGTAAACAAACAATACTGCTCAACTTATGTGACTTCAGGAAAAGGTAAACAAAGGTGTTAAATGGATGTTATCAAGCATCTGTCTCGCTCCATCCTTTAGCTCTGCTTTTTTTACATTGGCTTCATTCTCAGGCAGGCTTATCCCTTCTGGTGGCAAGATAAGGACCAGACTTATATTCTACCAGCACCATTTGCCCAAAAGCTGAAGGAAAATTCCTGGAACTGAGTTTAACTGGCTCAGACTAGTCATGCGCCTATCTCTGAATTGATCATTTTGACTTGATCCTGGATAAGAGCCCAGCACTGAAATGGGTTGTAGAGTTTGAATGATTCACATTTGAACCCCATAGACTAAGAGTGGGGAGGAGATGGGTCTTCAAAGAAAACGGATGTGCTGTTACCAATCAGAGGAGGAAAAGATGCTGCACCGGTAACAATAAAGGCAACAACAACTTGTTCATGACAGGATAATACTTATAAGGTTTTCCATATTCTCCATCCAATCCTCCTTCCCTTCCTCAGCTAGAGACTTCAGAAATATTGATATCACTAGGTGTGAAATACCTTAATCTCTTGCCTGGCTCCCACCTTATTAATTATCCTATCTACCCTCTATCCTCACCCCGACCCTTCAGCCTGTAAAGTTCAGGTGTCCAATTCTATCTGAGCCCTTGATCCCACCTCCTCTCATCACCTCCAGGATCTCACTTTCTTTTTTTTTTCTTTCCTTTCAAATCTATCTTCTCTACTTGGTATCTTTCTGTAGTTTATACCCAGGTGGCGCTAGTGGTAAAGAACGCTGCCAATGTAGGAAATGTAAGAGATGCGGGCTTGATCCCTGGGTCGGGAAGGTCCCCTGGAGAAGAGCATGGTAACCCATTCCAGCATTCTTGCCTGGAGAATCCCATGGACAGAGGAGCCTGGCAGGCTACAGTCCATAGGGTCACAAAGAGTTGGACATGACTGAAGCGACTTAGTATGTATGCAGGCACACAGACCATATTCAAGTCTCTGTCATCTTGAAGAAAAAAAAAAAAGATAAAACCAGAATCTTCAACTTTGTACCACTTTTCAGCTACTGTCTATTCTGTTTTCCAACTTTCTTAAAGAGGGATCTGCACTTACTTATCCTACTTCCTCATTTTCATTTGCTTAAGTACTATTGCATTGTGGCTTCTGCCTCTATTTTCTGCTAATATAGATCATATGGGGATCCATGACCTCCATATTGCCAAATTCAAAGGATACATTTTTTGACCTTGACCTGTTGGAAATCTTTGCTGCATTTGATGCTGTTGACCACATCTTCCTCCTTGAAAATCTTTCCTCCCTTGGATTTCTTCCATGACATTAGATCTCTCCCAACCTTCTCTTATTCTGTTTCTTCCCCGCTTTCCCCTGGGACTTCTTTTCCTCTGCTGGCCCACCAAATGCTAGCATTCCCAGAGTTCAGGCCTCATCCTTTTCTCATTCTCTACTTGGTCTTCCTAGGAATGTACTAGAATAGTCCTGTTGAAGAATGGTGTTGAGGAAGTACTTGCTAGACCTAGCAATTGACTTTTGAGATCCACTGCATATAATATGTAGTAAGATTTTACTCATGGATTTCCCAAATGATAACAACCAATCTGAAGAAAGAGGGTTTATTGTAACAACTACAAGAAAAATTACAGTATCAAAGCAATATTTACATGTAGTAGTAGAAAAGGTCATTTTTGCTCCAAAAGTGTCTTTGCTGCTAATAGGGTTGCAAGCTCTATTCTTCCGTATAGGTGACTTGGTTGCCAAGTCACCTATAGGTGACGCAGATGTTCACCCGGCTGATCTATTAAACCAAACAGCATAAAGTCAGTACTGGTAAATGACTCTGGATGGATTTGCTTCTAATCAGTTTTTCCTGGTAAGTTCAAGGTAATAATTTGAAAAATTTGCTGCCTCAGAGGGACCCACATTGGTCAAAACCACACAGAGTATCTGAGATGGCTCATAAGCTACTGGTTGTTCTGGAAACCATCAGAAGGGGGATGAGATACAACATAGAAGGGATGGATGAAGGGTACAGGTTGACTCCCCACCAATCAGGAGGCTTTGCAGAACTAGGAGAGCAGGGATTCAGGAAAACTGTGTGTGGATCAAACTGCACTGTATGTATATCTTTTTTTTTTTTTTAACAGCTTGGTTACAGCTCAAAGTTTCATTCAGTAAACAAAGGATAGTACACCCCCCAAGTGTGAGGGTGGAGAGGGTGGAGATCCCAAAGGAGAGGCCTGTAAGTACATCTTAACTGCATGGTATGTTTGCATCTTAACTAATTAGATGCCTCTCCCCATCTTCACCATCTACCTGTGATTACCTGAAGAGACATCCCTGGATATTACAGCCATCCTGCTTAATGGGATTGGCAAGACAAGTATTCTGGTGGGCTGTCTGTAAATGGATGCTATTCCTGGATTTTTTTTCTTTTGCTCAAGCAGAAATCTGGAAGTCATCCTTTCCTTCATTCTACCTTAGCCGATCAATTAATCACTAATTGTTGAGTTCTTTCTCCTGAATATTTATTAAACCTAAGCAATCTTCTCCATCCCTAATCCCACCACTATAGTCATCTCCTAGAATTGCTTTCTAACTGGTCCTCATCCTGCCAATTTTGCTCTCTTCCTATCTATTCTCTACTTAGCAGCCAGAAGTGATCTTCTAAAACGCAAGGGTGGGACTTCCCTAGCAGTCCAGTGGTTACAACTTTGCCTTCCAATGCAGGGGGTGCAGGTTTGACCCCTGGTTGGGGAGCTAAGATCCCACATGCCTCGCAGCTAATATATATATATATATATATGTATATATATATATACATATATATATATATCAGAAGCACTATTGTAACAAATTTAATAAAGACTTTAAAAATGGTCCACATTAAAAAATCTTTTAAAAAATTTACCTCTTAAAAAAAGAGGATTGATGCTGAAGCTGAAGCTCCAATACTTTTGCCACCTGATGCGAAGAGCCGACTCATTGGAAAAGACCCTGAAGTTGGGAAAGATTGAAGGCAAAAGGAGAAGCAGGCAGCAAAAGGATGAGATGGTTAGGTAGCATCACTGACTCAATGGACATGAATCTGAGCAAACTCCAGGAGATAGTGAAGGACAGGGAAGCCTGGTGTGCTGCAGTCCACGGAGTTGCAGAGAATTGGACACAACTGAGTGACTGAACAATGAGAACGACTTAAAAAATAAAAGCAAAGGTGAACAAACATGTCCCTCCCCCGCCGCAAACATTTGATGATTTCCCACTATCCTTAAATGAAAGTCCCAAACCCTAAGCCTAACAACACGGTTCTCCTTGATTTGGCACCTGTCTACCTTTCCAGCTCCCCTTATGCCATTCTTCTACATCATCACACCCATCCTTGCCTTCTTGTACTTCTCCTTTGACTTGGAATCATTTTCTCTTCTCCTGGATGACCTCTTTCTTTTTCACCCTTCCCCCTCACCTAAGTGCCACTTCCTTGTAAAGTCCTTCCAAATGTCCCCAGGTAAAATTTAGTCCACTCACATAGTATTCTGTAGATTTCCTTCAAAATACTCATCACAATTCTAATCATATATTTAGCATCACTTTCCTTTGTTGTTCAAGCTTCACGAGGCCAGGGACTGAATCTTGTCTCTTGACAAGTTACTAGCACCAAGGACAGTGTCTCCCACACTATCATTATTTGTTGAGAGAGAATTATCAAATGAATGAGGACATCTTTCTTCTTCTGAGTAACTCTTACTTATCTTTCAAAGACAAAAGTCATATGTTATACCCTCCAAGTTGGGTGACAGTCAAATCTGATTCATCTTTTGGACCCTAGGGCCTAGCCTGAGGCTTGGTATGTGGTTGGTATATAACAGAAGTTTGTCAAGTCATAATAAACTCTTGGCCAGGAGTTGATAATTTTTGAAGTCAAATGATGGGTATATGAGAGTTCATTATTCTATTCTGTATCTTTCTCTGTATATATTTGAAGATCTCCATAACAAAACGTTAAAACATTTATATTCACCTCAAGTCAAGTGAAAGTGTAGTCAAATATGATCTTGAGATTTCTGGCTTAGGCAAGCAGTAGATGGTGATGCCACTCACTGGGATGGATGAAGTGGGGCTGTACCCAGTCATCTGTGTGTGTATGTGTGTTCTCAGACACATGTACTGGAGAGGATTCCTTTTCACCCCAGTGAAACTTCTTAAAAGTCAAAAAAAAAAAAAAAAAAAAGGGTGAGACAATGAGTTTAGATTTGGACATTTTGAGTTTTAGGCACCCCAAAGGCATCTTCAGTCAGTTGCTCAATAGTTCGCAGGTACAATAAATTAAACCTCTGCCTTAGAGGAATGAGTCAGGGGAGGGTTTCTGGATGGTGACACACCCTCTCACTGGCTTTGATGGCCTCTGTGCCACTGACCTGACCACTGGGGACTACCCCACTACCAGGGAGTCTGCAGTGTTGAGCTCCACCGTTCCTTCCTTCACACATTTCATCTGCATTCTCCCCTTCTTCTTGCCCTCCTGTGAATTTCTGCCAGGGAGCTATTCGTTCTTCATGTCTGCAAGGCCTTGGTGTCACAGTCCCATGTCCAGCCGCAGGGGTAGGGTGTGAAGAAACATCTGGGTTCCAGTTTGTTTCCCCCACTTACCTGTGACCGCAGACAAGTCAGACACGTCGCTGTACCTTTCTGAACCTCAGCATCTGTCTGCAAACTGAGGATGATCAGAGCGGCGACTTCACAGGGCTGGTGTGAGCACGAATGCGTACAAAGGGTTTAACACAGAGCCTGGCACCGTGAAAGCGGTCAATAAATACGAGCTATTATTATCAACAGCGCTGTGTCCTCATCGCTTACCACCAGGACGTCTGGGTGTGCTGCCGCAAGAGCGGAGCAGGCGGCCTCCTCCAGCCCCTCCCCGCGCGGCCGCGGCCCGGGCACCGCCACCGCCGCTCCCGCTCCAACCTCGTCTGAGCGTCGCCCCGCGGGGGTGCGGGGCCAGGGCCCTGCGGGGCGTGCAGGGTGAGTCCGGGGTCCCCTGGCGGAGGGCGGTGCCGGGCTGGGCGGGGGTCGGCGGATGCTGGGGTAGCCCTCTGGGACCCGGGGACCCACCCGGGCGCAGGGATGGCGGCCGGCGAGGGGCTGGGGGCGCGCGGCTCCTGGAGGCCGCAGGTTGCCGTAGGGAGGGGCCCTCCGCTCGGCCGCCGAGGGGCCCAAGATGGCGCCCCTCCCCCACCCCTGCCCCGCGCGCGCCTCCGCCGCTCCGGGCGCGGCCCCGCGGCCCGCGCGCTCCAGGGCGGGGGATGTTGTGATGGAGAAGCTGCCGCCGAGCCCGAGCCCCGCCGCCTGAGCCACCTCCGCCACCTGGGCCTGGGGCCTCCCCGCGCAGGTAGGAGCTGCCCCTGACGGGGCCCAGCCTGGGCTGTCGGATCCCTGCCCCCAGCGGCCCGCGGATCCTGCAGCCCGAACCCCGGGGCGGCCCGCGTCCCCCGGCCAGGCCCCATCCCTGCGGGCGGCCCTCCCACCGCGTATTCCGACCGCCCTCCTGTCCCCTCCTTGCAAGGTCCGACTCTACTACGGTCCTCACGCCGTTGCCTCCCCGACCTTTACCTGCCGCCCCTCCGGAATGAATACGGAGCGAGAATAACGAACGGGGAGCTGGGGGCGGTGGGAGATGGGGGAGGGGAATATGAGGATGGGGGAGGGGTGGTCAAGAACTGGGAAGGGGACCTGGCGTGAGGTGGGCTGACAGGCCGCATGGATTCCTGCAGGGACCCAGGCCCGAAATCTGTCAAGCCGCATTCTGTTGCCCTCGGCCACCGAGGGGTGTGCCCTGGGGCTGACTGTCCCCAGCTCAGCCTGGAGGCCTACCGCTGGCTGGAGCACTCATTAGGAGCAGTTTTCCCATTGTCGATTCAGAGGATATTTCGAATCTATTTTGAACCTGCCTGTGTGTTTCTTGCTTTCCCAGCCCCTCGGAGCCCCAGCTGGCTACACTCCTTAAAGCCAGAATCTCCTCTGCACTTTGATATCTTTATTTCCTCGCTTCCCATTCATTCTTAAAACCGCTTCACTCCATCTTCTGTCTCTGGCACCTATGAAAACTGCTCAAGCCAAGGTCACTGGAGACTTCCATGTGGCCAAATCTAATGGACACTTTTCTTGTACCTCCTTGCCATTTCTTAGTGTTAGTGGTGTGTGTCGACTCTCCCTGAAAAACATTTTCCGGGTTTCTTTTCTGCAGCCTTGTCTGCTCCTTCTCAGTCTCATTTGCTACCTCCTTCCCCTTTCTTTAGTTGCTGGTGACGCTCTTGGTTCTTTCCTAGACTGTCTTCTCTCATTCTGCACTTTCTTCTCATATTTTATTCACTCTCAAGTCTCCAGATTTCAACTCTCAGAAATGGATACTTTCCAATCAGCTACCCAAGCTGGAATCCTGGGCAACATTCTAGATTAATCTCTGTCTCTCACCCTGTGTCTTATGTCAGCAAGTTCTGCCACATCCACTACTTAACTATTTTTCAAATTCATTCATTTCACTCCATCTCACCCATTGCTGCCAAACTTAATCTAGGCCACACACCCCCTTTTTTCCTTGATTGCTTTGATAACATACCCTCTTGCTTACTTCCCCTTAAAACTCTAACATAATTTTTCCTTACTAAAAAAAAAAAAATCTATTCAATCATTTGTTTATTCAACAAGTGTGCTTTGAGCACCTAGTATATACCAGGTACTGTTAGGCACTTAAGATTAATGATGAGCAAAATACACTATACCCTTGTTCCCATGGAGCTGACAGTCTAAGGGGAAAGTCAGATAAGAATAAAATTACAGATGTAATAAATACCATGAAAGGAAAGGTGAATGGTGTCTTGAGAACACACAGGAGCACAAGCTAAACTGTGCTGGAGGGTAGGGAGAGAGGACTGAGGAAGGCTGAGAAGATGACATTTGAACTAAGCGGTAAAGGAGTAGGAGGTAAGCTGGGAGGGTAGGGAAAGGGAGTTCCAGGCAGAAGGGGAATCATGTGTAAATACCTTATGGAAGGAGAGAGCATGATGTCTTCAAGGAAGGCAGAGGCCAGGCTGAGCTGGACAATCTAGGCCATGTTAAGAATTTTGATCATAAAGCCTTTGTCTTTGGTGTGGACTGTTGATGGTAGTAGATGCAGAACGTCAATCAAATCCAGAAATTTTTCTTGGATAAAAGATCGTCAGTACCTGGGGATAGATTGAATATGGGGAGAGACGGAGAAGGTGGTGTCAAGGATGGAATTCCTACTTCTGGTTTATAGAACAGGTTGGATAGTCATGTTATTCCATGAGCCAGGATCCTGAAAGAGGACCAGTTAGGGTGTGGGAGAGAAACATGAGTGAGTATGTTGGTTTGAGAGGCCTTTGAGACATCCAGCTAGAGATATTGAGTAGAAAGTTGAATGTATCTATCTGGAGCTCAGATGAGGGTTCTGAAATGGAGGTATACTTTTGGAAATCATCAGTTTGTAGGGGGCAACTGAAGTTATGGGCATGAATGAATACTTGTATTAAATATTGGGTGAGAATGAGAAAACAGCATGAGAATAAGCCATGAGAAACTCCAGCAGAGGAAGATGAGCCAGCAAGGGAGTGTAAAAACCATCAGACAGTATCGAGAGTGTAGGAAGAAAACCAGGAGATACAGTGCCTGGAAGCCTTGGCTGAAAGCTGGATGAGAGGCCATGGTGTCAGATGCTGCTGAAAGTACAATGAGGACTCCAAGTGTCTGTTGGAGTAAATGACACTGGGGTCATGTTGACCTTGGAAGGAGCTGTTACTGGGGTGTGTTGGGAGTGGAAGCAGAACTGGAAAGAGTTGAAGAATGACCCAGGTGAGGAAATGGCAACTGTGAGTAAAGACAGCTCTTTCAAGGAGTTCATGGTGTCAGGTCAGGAAAGATTCTGTGTTTAAGTTGGGAGATAGTGGATCTCATTGAGGAGCCATTGACTACATGGAAGGAAAAATGGATCAACAGTGGTTAAAAAAAAATTCCTAGAAAGGCATGAAAGGAAGAATTTAAATGACAGGTGAAGCAATTGGTTTTGGAGAAAAGGAGAGAAATGAATAGATGCTGAGTCAGTAATCTATGGGCCTCAGGATGTTCTCTGGCCGATGGCTCCCATTTCCTCAATGAATTAGGAGTGAGGGAGGGTGGTGTTATCCTCTGAGAGGGAGGGGTGGTGAAGGGGTTGGTCCAAGAAGAGCTGTGTTCTTGTTTCAGGCAGGTCTTCGCTGAAGTAAACCTTGGGATCCTGTAGTGCCCTGTTTTTTTTCCAATTGTAATACTCAATCATTTATTCAACAAATACAGAGTGCTTAGAGGGTTAGATACTGCCATTATACTGCAGTGTAATGAGCTCTTCAACGACTGTTTCCCAATAGACTGTGAGCTCCATCGAGGAAGAGCCATTTCTTTATTATTCATCTCTCTCTCTCCCCCATGCCTAACACAGTGCCTGGCATACAGTAAGCAGTCAGGCTAAAAAACCATTGACCTTGAGCAGGATTCATCCCCTAGCCCTGTGGTCTCCTGTCAGCCCCTTCAGGCTTAGAGGCCACTCTTATTTCCTCCCCTGAGGAGCCTGCACGCTCCCTGCCTTGAGCCAGAATCTGTGTGGCTCCTTCCATCCTTGAAGAGGTCCCAGGTGTGAGCAGCTCCAATAGGAGGGGAGAGGTTGGGTCGTGCCCCCTCTTGAAGATACTGAGCAACTGGTCATTCTTTGACCTTAAGAAATGAAGTGAAGGTGACCGCACTTTCTTGGGACAGGCACTCAGGCTTCAGCACTCACAGCAGAACACCCGCTTCCCTCCCCCAGTGCTTTCTGCCCCCATGAGCAGATGGGCAGGGGTGTCCTGAAGTCACCCTGGGTCTTCAATGTCCCAACCTCACAGGGCATGTGCCCTTCTCAGACCATACCTCCACATGCCAAGGAGGTCGGTCCCAAGTACTGAGAAACCTGGCTCCACACACTCCTGCTTTAGAGAAGGGCCCGTCATCCCTGTGATGCTCCGAGCGTGGCACAGTCATGGGGTCTTTCATCTCCTGAAACTCAGAGGAACAGCCTTTGAGCCAGGATGTCAGCTTAAGCCAACCTACCCCCTTTTTTCCTAGATCTCAGACCTTGCTTGCCTGGAACCCCATACTACTTCCTTCCCAGGGACCCTTCAGCATTCTCCAGCACCCTCCCTGATTCTCCTTCCCCGACCCATGGGACCACACAAGCCTGTCTCAGTGTCTATTCCCAATTAGTTCTGAGCTACCTAGATTTAGTTCCTCTTACCCCTCCATCCTGACCAGGGGCCCACTCTGCAGACACACAGCACACTCTCTTTGGTCATGGAGTGTGAAGCTGAGTAAGACAGTTTCAGATGTTCCATTGGAATGCGGTGGTGCTGGGCATGGTGAGACGCAGAGGAGGGAATGGGCACCTGAGGAGGGGAGAGGGGACCAAACGGGAAAGACTTACTGCTTAGAAGCTCCGATGGCTAAGCCAGGTTTTGAAACCTGATCAGAGGTCCTCACAAAGGGAGACAGGATTCCAGATTCCAAGCCGAGGGATCAGTGTAAACAAAGAGCCAGGGTTAGGTGGGTGTGACACATCCTAGAGTCCATCATTCTTCCTGTGGCTGGGGCATAAGCTGAGGAGGACGCAGGATGGGGAGGGGGTCCGAGGGGTCACAGGGATTGGCTCAAGGAGGCTCTTGGTGATCTGCTAACGAGCGCAGACTTTATCCTAAAGGCAGCGGTGAGCCATCTAATTTTTTGAGCTGGAGAGTGACACAATCTGGTTTCCATTTTTGGAAGATTACTGTGGTTCTGGGTAGAGGCAGAGCCGTTTATTTTTCTCGTTGGTGCCAGTGGCCACGAGATTTCTCATCGCCCAGGGGGAGCCATACTGAGCAGACCAGCAGTCAGTTACGTGGGAGGCAGACACATGGACAGGAACCGTTTCTCATTTCTTTCACAGATGTGTGCATGGCATCGTGCTAGGGTCTGAGGAGCTCTAGAAATGACGGAGAGGTGAGCTATGGCACCCGCCTCACAAGCGGGGCACCCGGGAGATGGCCAAGCCTTGTCAGGCAGCCTAAACACCTCCCTGCAGCCAGTGCTCAGGGTTGAGAGTTCTGCCGAGGAGGCAGAAAAAACTGAGGCCGTGGGTTCAGGGAGACAAAGAGCTCAGGGTGAACAGGGAGCTAGAGAGCTCTCAGGTGAGAAATTGAGGGGAAAGAACTGTGCAGTGAGAATCAGAGAGGAAGGTGTGCATTGGGGGCAAACAGTGGGGCCAGTTGCCTGTTGGGGGAGGTCAGGTAGGAAGAGAGAACTCTTGAGTCAGGCTATGAGGGAGGGGAGGAGAGTGTGGTAGGGGCTGTCTAAGAGGGTCAGGATGCGAGAAAATTGAGTAGTGGTTGGTGAGGGAGAACAAATTGTGAGGGGGGCATCCAGGGAGTGAGCACATTATAGTGGAGGTCAGAGAAGGGAAGAAGCCTCCAGTGGAAGGGCAGGGAGATGGGGAGGGTGGAATGGGGCTCTGAGGGTGGGATCAATCATTAGGGTGATGGAGTGGGAAACCTGATAGGTGGAGAAGGTGATCCACAAAGGGCTTCTGAGAATGCAGGAGGGGGTTCAGGGGGCCAGGAGGGGTGGACTGTCACTGAGGAACAGGTGAGCCCCTCACCAGAAAGGCAAGTAGAGTTTGGCTGGGGCACCGTGAGCAGTGGCTGACACACAGTAACATGACCTCTGAAACTGGCAGAGGGGATGCTCAGTGGGGCCAGGGGAGATGGGAGGGCAGATTCATACATTGATTCAACAAGTATTTATTGAGTTCTTGGTTTGTCTCGGCACTGAGCTAAGCTGTAGGCATGCTGCATTGAATAAAAAAAACCAAAATCCTCACCACCATGGAACTCAAATTATAGTCACAAGAAGACAGTCATTAAACCAAGTAAATAATAAATTAGCTTGTTAGATGGTACTGGTGCTGGGGAGAGCTTGGGAATGGCTGGGAGGGGGCATGGTAGCCTACAGTTTTAGGGTATTCAGGGAAGGCCTCCCTGAAAAGGTGACATTTAGGCAAAGACCTGAGGGGCTGGAGGTCCAGATCAAAGGCTCCTGCACTGACCCAGAAGCACTATAGGTGCTGGCAGAGGAACTGGTACCCAAGGTGAGATACTTTATAGGAACAGGCACCAAAATGCAGCTTCCACTTGTCAAAGGAGCCATGAATTGGTGCTCAGGGCCCTTGTTTTGTGACCTGAGGGCTCAGGACCTTGCCCTTGGGGGCTTGGTCTGCAGTTCATTCTCTCTTGTCTTCCCAGTCCCTCGTACGGGGTGGACTTGGGGCCCATTAGGGCCCAGTGATTTATGATGAGAGCAGCAGAGCCTGGGGAGCTCACAGTGGTGGGGCTGTGGGTAGCGGTGTGGCAGGAGGCAGGGAGCAGGCAGTGTCCAGCATCTAGAACACAGGAGCTAGTTCCTCACCAGCCGCACTCCTGGTACAGTAAGCCCCAGTTGGATGAGTTGGGGGTGGGGATGCACAGAGAGCCATTGTTATGGAGTCTCTGCCATTGGGAGCGAGGGCAAAGCAGGGGCTGGCTGTGCTATCCCTGGAAGCTTGGGGCTGGGAGTTTGGGGATGGGGTGGACCTGGCCTGGGCCTGGCCAGTGCAGGTGGTGGTTGAGTGGGTGTGGTGGTGATGGTGACCAGAGTGGAGCCCAGTTACTCTCCTGGGATAACAGCTCACAGGACACAGTGGTATGTGCTGGCCTACTGAGTGCAGGGAGGTGAGGAGGTGTGGGGCACAGGTCTGGGGCTTCAGCAGGGGTGTTGCTATGCTGACCTGGAGGCTCAGCGTGGTCTCCTCTCCCCACTTGCAGGATCTGCTGAGGCCATGTCTGTTCCATCATCTCTGAGCCAGTCGGCCATTAATGCCAACAGCCACGGAGGCCCCTCACTGAGCCTGCCCCTGCCTCTGCACGCTGCCCACAACCAGCTGCTCAACGCCAAGCTGCAGGCCACGGCCGTGGGACCCAAGGATCTGCGCAGCGCCATGGGGGAGGGTGGTGGGCCCGAGCCGGGCCCCGCCAATGCCAAGTGGCTAAAGGAGGGCCAGAACCAGCTCCGGCGGGCCGCCACAGCCCACCGTGACCAGAACCGCAATGTGACCTTGACCCTGGCTGAGGAGGCCAGCCAGGAGCCCGAGATGGCACCCCTGGGCCCCAAAGGCCTGATGCACCTGTACTCTGAGCTGGAGCTCTCCGCCCACAATGCGGCCAACAGAGGGCCGCGAGGACCCGGCCTGATCATCAGCACCCAAGAGCAGGGTCCGGACGAGGGAGAGGAGAAGGCGGCGGGGGAGGCCGAGGAGGATGATGAGGAAGAGGAGGAGGAAGAGGAGGAGGACTTATCTTCTCCCCCAGGGCTGCCAGAGCCCCTGGAGAGCGCGGAGGTGCCCCCTGGGCCCCAGGCCCTGGCAGACGGCCCCCGAGAGCACAGCAAGAGCGCCAGCCTCCTGTTTGGCATGCGGAACAGCGCAGCCAGCGATGAGGACTCGAGCTGGGCCACCTTATCCCAGGGCAGCCCCTCTTATGGCTCCCCAGAGGACACAGGTATCTTGTGCAGCTTGACATGGGGAACGTGGGAGGGAGAGAGGGCAGAGGGTGGGTCCCTTTGTACAGAGGCCGGGGTCCACCTGGGTGGGGGTCACCGAGCCCGTGTCCTCAGTCCTCAGGAGGCTATGCCCCGCTTTTCCGGAAAGAAATGTCTCTACATACTGAGAGTGCTTGGACAAGTGGATAGACCTTTCCATCACACACCCCCGATGGATGATGGACTGGTCTGTTTATGAGGCACTTACCAAGTACTGGCTCTCTGCTCAGTATTATGGTATTAAATCTGCATGCCAATGGGAGGTAGATATCATTAGGATGCCCATAGTACAGGTGACAAAAAATGGACCTGGAGAGATTTAGTCCTCCCCCAAGGTCACCCATGGGCTTCCCTGGTGGTTCAGATGGTAAAGAATCCTCCTGCAATGCGGGAGACCTGAGTTCCATCCCTGGGTTGGGAATATCCCCTGGAGAAGGGAATGGCTACCCATTCCAGTATTCTGGCCTGGAGAATTCCAGAGACAGAGGAGCCTGGCAGGCTACAGTCCATGGGTCGCAAAGCGACAGACACGACCGAGTGACTTCCACTTTCAAGGTCACCCACAGTCTGAGATCACAGTAGAACTGGGATCAAAACCAGGTCCAAGTGCAGACCTGAGCTCTTGGCCCTTATGCTGTCACCAATGCATACAGCTGGACAAACCCAGGTGCCCTCCAGGCAGTTTTGAACAGGCAGCAGCTCCCCACAGAGGTCTGTTTGGAAGGACTGGAGTGTTATGTACAGAGCACCACACTGGATGTTGCAAGAGTAATGTTTTGTCAGGAAGAGGATATTGACTAAAAGGAAACAAAGGAAGAATAAGAGAATGCTTTGTTGGGATGGGGGGATACATATTAGGACTCCAAGGATTGATCCTTCAATGGGTCCCATTTAAAGAAGTTGAGTCTCTGCATTTGCTAGTGTCACACGGAGATGCAGATAGAGCTGAGGCGCAAAGGGCAGAGATAATGGGCTGTAGCTGCAAGCCTGTGCTGGATGGTAGTGTAAGGAAAGACTCTTCCCACTCCAGGCAGCAGGTACCTTACCCAGACCCCAGACTGGGGAACCTTGGCAGGGAGCAGGCAGTTCAGATGAGCGAAGGGCAGCATGCCATCCCCTTTCAAAAAACTTACTATAGACATTTTCAGACATATACAAAAATAACAGAATAACGAACCTGACTTACCCATGACCCAGTTTCAACAATTATCAACACATGGCTAACCTTGTTGCATCCATACCCCCACCTACTACTCCTGGGCCCCAGCCTAGGTTATTTTGAAGCAAATACATCTGTAAATGTTCACTCATGCATTTCTTTCTTTCTTTTTTTTTTTAATCTTGATTGATTAATTTTTGGCTGCTCTTGATCTTAGCTGCTGCGGTGGGCTTTCTCTAGTTGAGGCAATTGGGGGCTACTCTTTTGTTACGGAGCTCCGTCTTCTCATTGCTGTGGCTTCTTTCGTTGTGGAGCATAGGCTCTAGGATGCTCGGGCTTTAGTAGTTGTGGCACATGGGCCTAGTTGCCCTGTGGTATGTGGAATCTTCTCAGACCAGGGATCGAACCCATGTCCCCTGCATTGGCTGGCGGATTCTTAACCACTGGACCACCAGAGAAGTCTCCCAACTCGTGCATGTCTAAAATATAAAACACTTTTTAAAAATCCAGGGATTTCTCTGGTGGTGCAGTGGTTAAGACTCTGTTTCCATTGCAGGGGGCACAGTTTCCATCCCTGATTGGGAACTAAGATCCTACATGCATGCTCTTGCCCGCCCCCCACCCCCGCCAAAAAAAATCCGAAATACTATCATGCCCACAGAAATTTAACAGTACTTCCTCAATATCACTGAATATCTAGTCAGTGTTGACATTTCCCAGTTGTCTAATGAATGTGCTCCCTGCCCTTTTAAAATTTGATTCATTCATTTTAACTGAAGCCACTGTGTTGTTTGCCCTGGGTTTTCCATGTTCTGGATTTGAACAAGTTCCACTTCCCTGGATTTCCCGTAAATTGGCAGTGAGTTCTAGAGCCTTGATCAGATTTAGAGTTTTTGTTTTTGTTTTGTATTTTGTTTGAAAGAACACCTCACAGGTGGTATTGAATACTTCTACCAAAGACAAAGTCTAATTGCCTGTCTTTAGAGGGATGTTCAGAGAAGGCAATGGCACCCCACTCCAGTCCTCTTGCATGGAAAAGCCATGGACAGGGGAGCCTGGTAGGCTGCAGTCCATGGGGTCGCTAAGTCAGACACAACTGAGCGACTTCAGTTTCACTTTTCACTTTCATGCATTGGAGAAGGAAATGGCAACCCACTCCAGTTTCTTGCCTGGAGAATCCCAGGGACAGGGGAGCCTGGTGGGCTGCCGTCCATGGGGTCGCACAGAGTTGGACACGACTAAACTGACTTAGCAGCAGCAGCAGCAGCAGCAGAGGGATGTTAGCGACCATCAGTGATCATTGCCCGGATCCCCTTTATAGGGAACTGCTGCTACTCCACTCCAGCTGGTTACTCATAGGGTTAGGTAGGGGGAGATGTAGTCTCAGTGGAGCCAGTTCTTCAAGGGAAACTGAAAACTAGATATCGATGTGAAACATCCCAATTTCTAAATGTTAGCAACCAAGTATGTTTTTTAAAAAAGTACCACACAGGCCAAACAAAATCTATCTGAGGCTTACATCAGTCTGCAGGCGGCTTGTTTGCAACCTCTGCCTTAGGGGGTGTCAATCAGGGGCCAAACAGTGGAGAGCCTGGCTGCTCTGGGGTCCCTGGGTGGTCACTGTGGTGGTCGCGCCTCTGAGCCTTCTGAGAGTGGGAGGACAGAACTGCTCAAGAGCTGGGAAGATTGTGCCAGGTGTGGGCAGTGACCTCAGCAAGGGAGCTGGTGTGACAGGATGGGCAAGGATCAAGGTCTGCCGGAGGCAGTGGAAATTGAGAATCTCGGAATAGGCTGCGTCACTGCCTACTCTCTTATGACTGTTGACATGACCAGGAAGACCACAGAGGAGGTCTGGTCTCCTGTAGGAATGTGGTAGAATTGAGCAAACATTATTTTCTCCTTCCCACCCTAGGATCTCCATAAGGTTGTTAATTGAATGCAGAAGTATATGAATGAATGGATGGATGGATGGATGAATGATGAGTGAATGATGAATGAATGAACTTTCCTACCTGTGTTGAGTTCACATTCAGTGCCAGGTCTTGTCCTAAATGCTGAGAATACATACTACAAGTGACAGATATTCCTGCCCTCAAAGCACTCAGTCTAGTATTTTGACAGAAGTAAATAGGTAGTTTGTGACCTGGGGTCAGGGAGGTGCAGGAAGAGCATGGTAATAGACTGGGGGTGGGTCAGTTTTGAGAAGGGACCTTTACACTGATGCCCAAAGGAGGAGTAGGTGGTGCCAGGTGAAGTTTGAGGGAATGGAGGCTGGGCTCAGAGAGGATAAGGGGCGTGTCCCAGGCAGGGAGGGAGACCAGGGATGTGGGGAGTTGTCAGAGGTAAGGCTGAGAGGCGGGCGATTAGGTGCTCTTAAGGTCCGACAAACCCTGTGGAGGAATTGGGTTCTATCCTGGAGGCAAAGAGAAAACGATTCGAGTATTCACCTGGAGAGAAGGTTGTTAGCATTTTGGAACAGTCATTTGGGCTGTAGCATGCAGCTCAGATTGGAAAGGGCTAAATAGGAAGAGGGAGACCAACTTGGGAGGCTGTTGCAGTGACCTAGGTGAAAAACACTAGTTGTCTGGACTTTGGGAGTGAGTAGGGGTGGGGAAAGGGAGAGCATTACTGACTCCTGAGCAGGTGACTACCTCCAGCTTAGCCAAGGAGGCCTGTGTGGATGAGTGAATGATACATGAACCTTTCAGTGTGTGGGGGGAGAGCCTGAATGAATTGGTGCAGGAGTGAAAGTGTGCATTTCTAAATAAATGTGTGCTTGTGGAAGCAAGGGCCGAGGTGGGGCTGTGCTCGGAGGGAGATGTGCCAAGCTCCAGAAGGGCCTCCCAGATGGTCCGGGGGGAGAGCGGCCCCTCCAGGACAGATCGGAAGGATGAAGCTCTTTGAGGCAGGAAGGTGCCGACTGACAGGGATGGCAGATGGATTGGTGTGTGTGACTCAGTCAGGAGATGGTGACCTGGTCCTCAGATTCAGGGGTATATGAACCTTCAGGAAGGAGGGTGTGGCTCTGGGGGAACACAGCTGTCCTGGGTGTGGTGTTCCTGGAAGGTTTGGCGCGAAAGCCCTGAAGACGGTGGAGGGTCCCTGGGAAAAGCGGGCATTCTAATTCCCTAGGGCCTGAGGGGAGAGGAGGCTGCGGGGGAAGGAGGCAGAAATGGGTACCTGGAGGCTGGATGGGCAAGAAGAGCCCTCCTCTGTGAGGCCACTTCATTGGAAGCTGAGGGTGGTGATGCACCTTGCCAAAGTGACTCTTGCATCAGGTACACAGTCACCTTGGTGTGGCCACGCCCACTTACAGCCCTCCTCGCCTGGTTGCCCAGCAGCCTGGGTCTGGGGACTGACTGCCTGTCCCTCAGTGCTGCCTCTTGGACCAGTCAGGATTCCTGGTTTCCGTGGTAACGGGAAGCACGTCAGCAGTCTGGGCGCTCCCAGCCGGTCCTGGTGCTGCGGTTGCCGAGGAGACGCTGCAGCCTAGCTGGGCCCTGGCAGGTGAGGGGGGTTGGTGCTGGGAAGCCCCAAGCCCAGCCTTAGGCTTGCTGGGGCCCAGCCCCTGAAGCCCACTCTCCGCTTGAGCTGCTTGGCAGATTCTGGGCAGGGGCGGGATCCCTGGGAGCCTGGAAGCCACACCCTGTTTGCACGGAGAGCTCTAGGCTTTGCAGGGCCCCAGGTGGCTGGGGTGTTCCCAAGAGGCTGAACCTCCTGTCATCCCTAAGGCTGGGCTTGACTGTGGCACTGAGGTGACCGCTGCGGGGGGTGGGATGGAGAGTCAGGATTGGGGGAGGGGATCTAGGATCAGAAAGAAGAGATGTGAGCAGGGAAGGCTGGGGTCTCATGAGCCGCACCCTCCATCCCCACTCCAAGGGGGTTCCCTTCCTTTGTGGTCCCGGCCCCTCCCTGGTGAGCTCCAGGTTCAGGAGGATCCTGCCTGGCAGGCTCTCTGCCCTGGTGAGAAGTGGGCGGGATGAGCTCCTCTCTGCAGCCCAGCACCAGGCTGTGAGCCCAGCTGGCCGGGCTAGAGGGGCTGTGAGGAAGCAGGGTGGAGCAGGAGGGGCTGGGAAGGAGCGCCATGTTCTCCCAGGACTTTTTCGTGGCCATCCTCCTGCAGGACAGTAGCCCAGGTGAGGGACGGCACGGGCCTGGGCACCATCTGGGGCGGGGCTGGCAGGGAGCATGGACGTGGTGGAGGCGTGAGCTGGGCTGCGGGGCTGGAATGGTGTGGCTCTGCTCGGGGAGGGGAGGATATGTCATTGGTGTGCGCGTGTGCATGAAATGTCTGCATGTGTGTGTGGCAAGGGTCAAGGTGTGAGTGTCTGTGGTATCTGCACACATGTGGCAGAGGTTGACATATGTTGCGTGTCTGAATGTGCATTCACTGTGGGTGTGGTACCCACACATGTTTTGGGCGGCATTGTGGATGTGTGTGGCAGGGGCTAGAATATACATCTATGTGTGCGCACACCTTTGTGGATGATGGCTGCATTAGTGGATGGATGGAGTTGGTGTGTGTGTGTTTGTCCCTGCACATGTGTGTGCACTTGAACCAATACCTGTCATCTGTGTAGGTGTCTCCTGTGTGTGCACACCCTTGTGTTTGTGGGGGCTACACAGGTATGTAGTAGGGCTTGTATATGTTGTGTGTCTGTGTGCATGTGTGTGCAGAAGCTGGTAAGTGTGTGCACTTGAGATATGGATATGTGTGACAGGTCATTTGGGGTCACTCAACCTCCTTGCCTTCTCTCTGCCTCCCTCCTCCCTCTGTGTGGCCACATTAGCCAGGAGCGGGGCCCAGGAGGAGACCTGAGTCATGTCCCCTGCTGGTGGCCCCCCCATGCTGTGAGTCCAGACTTTAGGCTCTAGGTGGAAGCAGGAACCTTGTGTTGGAGCCCTTCCCCCACCCCTTCTCCACCACCAGGCCTCGTGAGGGGACTGTGCATAGCACCTATGATTCGCTTGTTAGGTAGGCAGACCCTCACCAAGACCCCCCCAACCCTGGCAGATTCCTTTTGGAACCCCAACGCCTTCGAGACGGATTCCGACCTGCCGGCTGGATGGATGAGGGTCCAGGACACCTCAGGAACCTACTATTGGCACATCCCAACGGGGACCACTCAGTGGGAGCCCCCGGGCCGGGCCTCACCATCACAGGGGAGCAGCCCCCAAGAGGAGTCCCAGGTGAAGCCCACAGGCCTGATGGTTCTGACCCGGGGTGGAGGGGGTTGCTGCTGGAGCAAGATGAGCCAGCCACTCCTTGCTCCCATTCCTGCTTCTAGCTCACCTGGACCGGCTTCACTCATGGAGAACGCTTTGAGGATGGAGAATTTTGGAAGGTGAGTGAGGGGACCTCCTTCACAATGGGGGAGCTGGAAATGGGGCATCATTTGGGTCCTGATTCCTCTCTCCCCTTCCCCAGGACGAGCCCAGTGAGGAGGCCCCGATGGACTTGGGGCTGAAGGACCCCGAGGAGGGAATGTTGCCTTTCCCAGCTCAGAGCCTCAGGTGAGTGGGCTGACTGTGGGATGGATCTGTCTGGAAGGGGCCTTGGGACAGCTCCCTTTTCGGGGGCCTGTACCAAGTGTTACCATCTGCCTCCAGCCCGGAGCCATTGCCCCAAGAGGAGGAGAAGCTGCCCCCACGGAATGCCAACCCAGGGATCAAGGTGTGTTCAAGGCAATGCCTGTTCCCAAGTTGGGCCCCCATGGACAGGAGAGCCCTCGGGTCAGGTTCTGGGGTCTCTCTGGTCTTAGTGCAGTTCCGCAGGTCCTGAGCTCTTGCACTCTCAGCACAGACCCTTGTGTCTGAGCGGGAGGCACTTCAGTTTATAACTCAGGCAGCCCCATGGCTTGGCAGGGGGTCCTTCCTGCCTAGGGGTCTCCTCTGAGACCATCAGCCCTCCTGCAGCTCTGTCCTGTTTGTAGAGCCTCTTACGTCCTCCCATCTGCCATGCTCTGAGTCAGGAACTCCTCTGGTCTCATCAGAGTACCCTGTGTCCTGGCTGGGGGCTCTTCCGGGTTTAGACCAGACCCTCTATCTCCCACCCCCTCTTTTGTGTCTGGCAGTGTTTCGCTGTGCGCTCCCTAGGCTGGGTGGAGATGACTGAGGAGGAGCTGGCCCCTGGCCGCAGCAGCGTGGCAGTCAACAATTGCATCCGTCAGCTCTCCTACCACAAAAACAATCTGCATGACCCCATGTCTGGGGGCTGGGGGGAGGTAAGCTGGCAGGGTGGCAGGGCGGCAGAGAAGTGCAGAAACTGGGAGAGCTGGGAGAACCAAGCTGCCCCTCTGCCAGGGCTGGGGAGGGATGTGCAGACCCACCAGGCAACAGTCTGCGAGATGGAAGTGTGACTCCTAATTGGGAGATGGTTGCCTAACAGCGTTGGGGTTGATAAAAGGAGTCAGGTTGGAGATGAAAGGTGTGAGCTTTGTTAGAGTTGAAGCCTGCAGGGTGGCTGGTCCCACACCAGCCCAGGCCTCTAGGGCAAGGGCCCTAGAGGGGTGGCTCACCTCCCTTGAGCTGGAAGTGGCAAAGATCAGCCACCTTCCTGGCTGGGGCACCGCTGAGCATCTGCTTCCTGGGTCTGCAGGGAAAGGACCTGCTGCTGCAGCTGGAGGATGAGACGCTGAAGCTGGTGGAGCCACATAGTCAGGCCCTGCTGCACGCCCAGCCCATCGTCAGCATCCGCGTGTGGGGCGTCGGGCGGGACAGCGGAAGGTGGGAGCAGGGCCGGGGCTCCGGGGTGGGGGCTCAGCCAGCAGTCAGAGCGAGGCCCTCCTCCCTAACTCTGTTGTTTGCCTCTCTTGTGCTGCCGGACCCAGAGAGAGGTACTATGCCTAATTTACCCTGACCGTTCCTCTCCCCACCCCGGGACCAGATGCCGCAAAGCACCCAAGTCTCCCTAGTCTGCCCCGCCCCTCCTTGCGTGCTGTGCTCGCCCACCCTCCTCGACCTCGGCATGCTTGCCTGTCTACCCTCCAGCCAGAAGGCAGTGCCCACAGGACAGCGACCCGAGGGCAGACGGATGGGGAGGGCGTGGGTGGGCGGGAGTGAGGCTCCGCACTGGAAGGCACTGGGAGACACTGAGGCGCCCCTCCCCCAACAGGGACTTTGCCTACGTAGCTCGCGATAAGCTGACCCAGATGCTCAAGTGCCACGTGTTTCGCTGTGAGGCACCCGCCAAGAACATCGCCACCAGCCTGCATGAGATCTGCTCTAAGGCACGGCCCCCTTCGCACCCTGGACTAGCTGCCACCTTTGCTCTACAAGGACGTGGGTGGGGTCACCGAATGGGGGTTGGGGGCTCCAGGGCGACGAAGCCTTGATGGACCCGCCCTCGCTCTTCCCCCTTCCCCACCCTTCCTCAGATCATGGCCGAAAGGCGCAATGCCCGCTGCTTGGTAAACGGACTCTCCTTGGACCACTCTAAACTTGTGGACGTCCCTTTCCAAGGTCAGTGTCACAACCCCGCCAGGTCTGTCTCAGTTCTGTTGGCAAAGTTGGGGGGACCCAAGAAGAGGCACGAGTTCCTGGGCAGAGTGATAGTAAAATGGAGACTCAGCACTTAACCTGGTAGTCCAGTGGTTAAGACTTCATACTTCTAATGCAGGGGGTGTGAGTTAGCTCCTTGGTTGGGGAGCTAAGATCCCGCATGCCATGCAGAGTGGCCAAAAAAAAAAGAAAAGTGGAGATTCAATTCTTGGAGAGGATAAGTGGAGGGACTTGGTTAAAGGGAGGCAGGGGAGGGGTGGAGGTAGGGCCTTAGCTGGATCAGTGTTCGGCTTATGTCCTGGTGGTGGGACTGGGAGAAGCAAGATCTGTCCCTGTGATTGATCCTCTTCTTTCCTCCTGCAGTGGAATTCCCAGCACCTAAGAATGAATTGGTACAAAAGTTCCAAGTCTATTACCTGGGGAATGTGCCTGTTGCTAAACCTGTTGGTATGTGTGTCCTTTTTCACCCAGGGACTACCACCTTGATCTCAAAGCCCTTCCCCCACCCTCCGCCTCCCCGTACCTCTTTTACCAGACCTTCCTCATGCTTGATGTCACCCTGCTCTTCAGAGTGCATCCCACCTTCTTTACCTCTGTCCCAGCTTCATTCTGTGTCCTAGCTTCCCCAAGTGTGAACCAGTGAACCAGGCATATAGGGAGACCCATTCTTGAATCCCCTGGAAAAGCTTTGGTTAGGTTGGGTGGTACGTCTTCGATAACTAAAACGCTGGAGCAGCCAGGAGCTGTGTTTGGTATTACAGCACCAATTATGGACTGTGATCATCTAAAAAGGAAGCAGTGAGCATATTTGTCAACATGCTTTGTGTTGGTAAAGTACTTCCGTATATGTCATTTAATTCTTGAGGATCGTGTGAGTTTTCGATTATGATGATACCCATTTTATAGTTAAGGAAACTGAGGGTAGAGACTATTAGGTTCACTCTGATATTTCTAGTACTTTAACAGTACCTGTTATTTACTTGTTCATTCACTTAGCAAATAACTATGAAGCCTACCAGGTACCAGGTCCTGAGAGAACAATGGCCACAGCCCTGCTTTCATGGAGGTCATAGGAGATTACGGAAGAAAAAAAAGAGGATTAAATCAAACAATCACATAAATAAATGTATAATTACAATTTGAGTCATTTTACTGAAAGAAAGTAGCAAGATGGTATGGAACTATGTAACAGAAGAGCTTCATTTAGTCTAGAAAGTCAGAAAATATTTGAGAAAGTGACATTTGAACTGAGATCAAAAAAGAAATAGGATCTAATGTGTCCAAATGGGATGGAGATAGGAATAAAGTAGGGAAAGATCACTCTAGGCAGAGTGAAGATTGGGTGTGAGGACCTATCATGAAAGACACTTCAGTATTTCAAAGGCATTGAGAAAAGCAGTGCCAGGTGAGGCTAGGAGCTCAGCAGTGGCCAGATCCTGCGGGACCTCATAGGCCATGTTTATGATTTGTTCTTAATCCTAAAGTGTTAAGAAGCTATCAGAGAATTTTCTGGAGCACACTTGGAATAATTATTTTAATTTTGTAAGGGCTTCCCTGGTGGCTTAGCTGGTAAAGAACTCTCCAGCCAAGGTGGAGATGCAAGAGATACAGGTTTGATCCCCGGGTTGGGAAGATCCCCTGGAGAAGGAAATGGCAACCCACTCTAGTATTCTTGCCTGGAAAATTTCATGGATTGAGGAGCCTGGGCTACAGTCCGTGGGGGTCACAGAGTTGGATACGACTAATCACACATGCACACACCTTGGTGATACCATGGAGAAGGATGTTCAGCAGGTGGAGGTGGACGTGGGGACCTCAGGAGGACCTTGCAGTAGTTGTGGCTGGTAATGAGAGTATCTTGCACTGTACTGGGGCTGAAGAGGAGTGTGTGGATTCAAGAGGTTATTAGATGATTAAAGTCAACATGCCTTGGTTGGATGTGGGGTGAGGGACAGAGGCATTAAGGTTGACCTCTGGCTTCCTGGCTTTTGGCACTAACTGGATAGTGATGCCATTCTCTAAAGGTAGTAGGTACTGGAAGAGGCCAGTTTTGGTTTGGAGATTTGAGTTCAATTCTCAGTTTGGTGCATGCTCAGTTTGGTGTGTCTTTGGGAAGGTGAATAGCAGACTCAAATTGGCAGCTGGATTCACAGAGGAAAGGACTGGGCTAGAGATACAAATGTGGGCATCGTTGGGTTAGAGAGGTAATCAAAGCCATGAGTCTGAAGAAGATTGACCCTGGAATGTGGGCAGCCACTGTGAGAAGGGATATTAGGCTAGGACAGCGGAGGAGCAGGTGTGAGGTGAGAGAAAAAGAGATGGCTTCAAGAAATGGTCAGGTGTCATGTCAAAAGACACTTGTGAAGAACTCAACGGTATTTGGTGAATGGATAAACAAACACACAAATGATAGAATGCTCAGGTGAGATAGCCCAAGAGATAGTGGACTGAGGACTCTCACCCTGGTCATCTTCAGTTCTCTGCTCTTCCCATTATACCATGCCGACTAATGATCAGCACCATTACATTCAGTGAGGGAACCCTTCTTAGGGTGAGGATTGAGCTGGGGTTGAAGGAAGGCCTGAATTTGCAGAAAGGAGTAGACTGGATTCAGTGGCACTGCTACTGTGGAGCTGGAGGTGAGAAGATCCTCGTGGGAGAGCAGGAAGGACTCGTGACTCCGCCCTTCCCTTTGTGCTATTTCCTCCTCCCTTTCACCCTCAAGTTCATGACTCTTCCAGTTATTGCATCACTCCCCTATCTACCTGCCATTCACATAGCTTCTCAGTACAATAAAGGAACTGTCTGCAGCCCTTGACGGATCCTCTGCTGTCCATCAGCTTAGTAGGTCTGCTCTGTTGAAGCCAAGAGTTTCACATGGTAGTCCTTAAACTCACTTCATGCTTTATTTATGCTCCGTTTTTAACCTGCACAAGTTTAATATTGGCCCCTCCTGAAGCTGCAGTATTCACTCGTTAATCATCCATCCATCAACAAATGACTACTGAGTGCTTGAATTGTGCCAGGCACTGGTCTAGGTTCTTGGCATATGTTAATAAACAAAACTGACCAAGATTCCTGCCTTTAAGTAGCTGACATTCTATTTAGAATAGATGGGCAATGAAATAAGTAAATTATGTAGTATCTTGGAAGGCTACAATTGAGACCTGAAGTGAAGAGGCTACTCATTAGAAAAGACCCTGATGCTGGGAAAGATTGAGGGCAGCAGAAGAAGGGAGTGACAGAGGATGAGATGGTTGGATAGCATCACCAATTCAGTGGACATGAGTTTGAGCAAACTCTGGGAGGTAGTGAAGGACTTAGTGACTGAACAAGGATAAGGGGGGTTGGGGGTTTGGGGCTGGGATCAGGGGGTAGGTTTCAGTCCTGAGCTGTTACCGAATGTGACAGACTCTTTCCAGGTCACCTAGTTGCACTGTTGTCCCCACCTCCATGCTGCTCCTCCCCACTCTGGGGCCAGGTGCCACTCCCATAGCTCCATCTGCTTATTAGGCAGTCTGACTTTGATGTCTGGTCTCCACATGACTGGCATCAGTGTCATTCACATCTGAGCCCTCTGCGGGCTGCCCTCACCCACCCACTCCTTCCTGTGTCATCACCCTTCTGTAGCTTCTGGGTTGCTGGGTTATTATACCAGTTTGGGTACGTTTGCCCATTTGCCTTTCTCAGACATCTGGAATTCCTTCAGTTGACAAGCCCTGTGCTAGGACTGGGGACACAGAAACTTGATTTCTGTCCTTGAGATGGCCATAGGCTAGTGTGAAGAAGTTCCTAGCAGTTACAAGATGTGCCAAGAGTTGTCTCAGCAACACCCTGTCTGCCTGCTTCAGGGAAGGCTTCCCAGACAGGAGAGCCTAGGTGAACCCTGATGCGTGAGAACTGGGAATTTCGCAGTCAAGAGGAGAGGAGCCCTCTAGAGGGAGGCTTTCCCTCAGTTACAGTCTGTCTCTCGAGGGCATCCTCTTCTTTTACTTTGTATTTCCCATCTGCCTAGCTGGGCATTTGCCAAGATTAGATGTTAATAATGCTACATAAGTCATTTGAAGCTCAGGGAGCTTAAAATATGAAGCTTGACAGGTCAGATGAGGCCAGTTCTTGGAGGACTTCATGTTTAGGAGAGAAGTTTAGCTTTGATCCAGTCAGAGGTAAGATGAGCAAGGCCAAGCTGAGGGAGGACTTTTGGGGAAGACGTTTTCTGCCCTCAAAGGGTCAACGTGTTCTGTTCCTAGTGGGATCCCAGAAGCACTGACAGGGGCAAGCAGGCCTGAGAGCGGACCAGTGTGTGCTTTTGCATCAGTCACTCTAATGTCTTCAGTACAACCACACACAGAGGACACAGGCAGCTCATGAGTAGTGCAGGGAGCAGAATCTATGCCCCATGCTGTGTGCTTCTGCCCTGGTTCTCTGCTGAGTACCAGTGGCAGTGGGATGCATGGGTGGAAATGTTATGGGTGGAAGTGATTAACGGCAGTTAGCATTAGGAGTTAACAGAAACATTGTTACAAGGGAAAGTTGATTGATCTAAAAGCCAGGAACCTTGGATTCCTTGGCTTTTGCATAAATCATAGAAATTACTGTGTGCGGTAAGATTTTGACAGCCCCTCTGGATCTGAGACTGGAACTATAGACAAGGGGCAGGGGAAAGGCCTGGCTAAGCACCCAGGCTCTGGAATCAGACTGCCTGTCTTCAGATCCTCATTTCTCAGTTGTGACCTAAGGTTAATTACCCGATTTCTCAATATAAGCTTCAGTTTCTTTATCTGTAAAATGGTGATAAAGGGATCTATTGTGAGATTGTGTATGACAGTGCACTATAATGACATAACGTGGTGTGACACATGAGATAACATTGCTCAAATGGAAATCTTAAACAAAACAAAACAAAACCAAACCAAAAGCAAAGCTTGGGTCTTGGGGTCTTAAAGACTGGCGAGAACTGGCCTATAGGGGCTGATTTAGGAGTTGTATGAAGCACTGCAATGTGTGAATGTGGAGAGCAAGGTATGGGGAGGATAGAGCTTTGGGGGTCAGTCTGCTTAGAAGGCTGGAGGAAGAGACAGAGTTGGTGAAGCAAAGCAAACTTAGAATTCAAGATGGAACAGACTAGAAAAGTGCCAGGTCACTGAAACCAAGGAGGAGTGCACCAAAGAAGGGTATCTGTACAGCCTAGTCCAGGGCTGTGGGCAGGTGAGGTAGGGGATGGGACAGAGACCCCAGGCTTGACTGGACGGAGCTGGACAGTCTAGCGTAGAGCTGGGGTGTCCTCTGTCTACCACCAGCAGTGCCATGTTCATGTCCTTATCTTTCAGGGGTAGACGTGATAAATGGGGCCCTGGAATCCGTCCTGTCCTCCAGTAGCCGTGAGCAGTGGACCCCAAGTCACGTCAGCGTGGCCCCGGCCACCCTCACCATCTTGCACCAGCAGGTAAAGACCTGGGTGGAGAAGGTATGGCAGGGCCCTGCCATGGAGGGGAGACGGAGTGAGGGGAAGGGCCACCAGGAAGATGGACGCACCCAGTGAAAGAGGGTCTGGCCATCCCTTTCCAACTGGTGCCCCTCCCCGCAGACGGAGGCAGTGCTGGGGGAGTGCCGGGTGCGCTTCCTGTCCTTCCTGGCCGTGGGCAGAGACGTCCACACGTTTGCATTCATCATGGCTGCCGGCCCAGCCTCCTTCTGCTGCCACATGTTCTGGTGCGAGCCCAACGCTGCCAGCCTCTCGGAGGCTGTGCAGGCTGCGTGCATGGTAAGTGGGGAGGGTGGCGGAGTGGTGGCGCCCAGCCCACCTGGGGCAGGCTGCGGCGTGACTGCTCCTCCTGCCTCTACAGCTCCGCTACCAGAAGTGTCTGGATGCCCGCTCCCAGGCCTCCACCTCCTGCCTCCCGGCGCCCCCAGCCGAGTCCGTTGCCCGGCGTGTGGGGTGGACCGTCCGCAGGGGCGTTCAGTCGCTGTGGGGCTCCCTCAAGCCTAAACGGCTGGGGGCCCACACCCCCTGAAGCCGTCCGTGCTCCCTCCACCTGCTTGCGTTGGGCCCCAGGGAACTCAAGGGTGCGGGGTGGGGAGGGGCGCTGCAGGCTATTATTAGACTTCAGGATCCCCCCCCCATTCCAGAGCTGCCCTCCCCAGTAGCTGGGGTTCCCTGCCGGGGGGCTGGGAAGGGAGATCTAATTCTGCAAGTGACAATATTGGATTGAGAGAAGAGGAGCAGGAAGAGGAAGCAAGGCCAGCCCCAGCTCTCCATCCCCACGTTTCAGGTGGAGCAGGAGGAACTGGTCAAGGCCAGGCCCCCTCTTCATAGGATCCTGCTGGGGCAGAAGGGGGGGATTGGTCCAGGCATGGGTCCTCTCCCCTCTGCTCTGTGGGCACCTCTGCTGTACTGATATCACTAATAAAGTCTGCCCTGCTGAGCTGTGTGCTTTGCTGTGCCCGCAACACACCGTCACTCCAAGAACCCTCCTCCTTCTGTTAGGATCTTGTTCCCAGGGCCCCCTTGCCCTCTCTGCCTCAAAAAAAGAAATTGGGACAGTCACAGCAGGGTCTCAAGTCCGAGTCCTTTGTATTTATTTTAACAGCCTGGCAACCAGGCAGCAGCAGCAGCAGTACAGGGTTCCTGGCTGACCAGCACAGGCCTGGGGCGACAACTTCTGTCTGGTCTGCCCAGGTCAGTGCCAACTTAGACCTCTGCTCCATGGCCACAAAAGGACAGCAGCCTCAGAGCAGCCAACCCCCCTCCCATATTTTGCTAAACCAGCCCCAGGAAAGGAGGTCTTGTTTTCGAGGTGTGCTTGGGCCCAGAGATGGGCCCTTCCACCAGACATTCTTCTCCTCACAGTGGCCCTCTGGGTTTTTCACTCCTTTCCTACCACAAGCACTTTCCCACTTGTGGGCCCCAGGGGTGTTAGCACAACAATGGCCTTGACCACAGGCTCTGGACATCGGGGAGGCTCGAATCTGGCACCAGGTGGCGACACAGAGCAGGGCTGTCTGAGCGGGCGGAGAGCTGGGCGCAGAGGGTAGCAAGGCGGCAGGGTGTGCCGCAGGGCTCCGAGGGCGGGTGGCCCTTATGGTAGAGAAACCAGAAGGTCTGGAAAAGCTGTGTGTCCCTCCGCATGCGGTACACCAGGTCGTGCCAGGCGGTGGGCAGCGCGTCGGGCAGCCCATAGGTTTCCCGAGCCCTATAGAGGAGGTGCCAGTGTGGCGTGGCTCCAGGCTCATTCGCCTCCGTCAGGTTCAGGATGTAGGTCTCATGGTCCAGGACCACGTGAGAGCTCCCGGAGTAGTTGCCGTCTATTTGGTAGACGCGGTACCCTGCAAGGAGGGAGGGCTGACTGGAGATGAAGAGGGCAAGGCCACTCCAGCAGGGAGGCGCAGCTTGTCCCCTGGGCGGCCCTGGCTCCAGCTCGCCTTCCTCTCTCCCAACCACCTCTTTCATCCCAACAATTTGCTTCCGCCTCACTCACCAGGATTAAGGCCGATGTAGGTGGTGGCACTGGGTGCCAGGAAGGCTACAGACAGTGGCCGGCTGAGGGTCTCTTCGTCATAGAAGACCTCAAACTCATCCACGTGGGTGTGACCGAAGAACTGACCAGCCAGGGTGTTCTCATACCTGGCCAGAAGACACGAATCACATTCAGAAGATTCTAGTGAGGGGGAGAAGAGGATCTGAGGAGGAGATGGTGCTTTCTTTGTGCATCCAGTTCAAGGAAGAAGCCTCCCCACCCCATGGGGCAGTGGGGGATGGTGAGATGCCCAAGGGAATTTCTGACCTTTAGACTCTTGAAAACCACTCCCGCCTGTAACACACCTCCCTCCTACCTTTCCACAATTCTGTAATAATTCCAGCTCCAGCTCTTCAGGCAGTGCCCTGGGGGAATGTGGCCAATTATGTGCACCTGTGAGGAGGGTTAAGGAAGGTTATAAGGAGAAGAGGGGTTCAGGCAGCACTAGCCAGGATAGCAGGTGTTCATGTCTCCTACAAGGGCTGGCATTCTTGGCCAGAGAGAGGGGGAGCAAGTGAAAGGACTTTCTAAGGGTGACAGTTGAGCTGAATTCCCCAAGGAACACTGTTGTTGTGAGTGCCAGAAAAATAGAGCTTCTCTGCCTACAAGTGCTCTAGCACAAGACAGGAGTCTGCTCGGGAAGGGCCTGCTCTTCCCTCCCACCCCTGGCACCTGCCCACCTGCTGGGTTCCCACCACCCTCTCACTTTGTCTCCTCGGTCCTCAGCAGCCTGAAGCTCCCCCACCAGCCACTGGAGCTGTCCAGCAGGATCTGTGGAGTTGATCAAGAGCCAGAAGTTCTCACGGGAACAAAAATTCATGTTGAGAGAGATGAGGCGGAGGCCAGGGCGTGGGGAAAGGGCATAGAATCCTCCAATTCTGAAACAAAGCGAACACGGGTCAGCATGCATTCATAGTCTTGGCCCTATGTGCCTAGTCCTGTGCAAGGAACCTGGGTGAAGGGAAGAGGCACCCAGGATGATCCCTACCCTCATGCTCACATTCTGGCTGAAGGTCAGACAGCACTGACTAGAGGGCCCATGGGACCGGAGAGTGGCTCAGAGGACCAGAGGCTCTAGGAGCTCAGAGGAGACAGAATGTGGGCTAGAACAGGAAGCAAAGCTCGTCCAGAGAGAAAAGGACCCAGCCTACCTAGGTGAGTTGGAAAAGTTGGGATGTTAAAGGGGGAAGGCATCTTAGAGAGGGCCAACATGAGCAAACACATAGACTGCCATGCAGAAGGGGTGCTGCTAGCATTGCGGAGGAGGGTGCCTGGAGATAAGTGTGGAAATGGAAAGTGGGGTCAGACTGGAAGGGGAGTGAAGCGAGCTGAGGGCTCAGGCAGAGCACTCAGGCGTAATGCCAGTTCCCCACTCCCTTTGCTTTCATCCACCTTTCTCCTCCCTCCCTGGGTTTCCGTGGCTCTCAAATACCTGAGGGTGCGAAGGGCTTCAGCTGGCAGCCAGGGCTCCCATGCCTCGGCCATCGCCTCATAGAGCCAGTGGGAAGACTGGTTGCCCTTTATGAAGGGGGGAGGGAAGCTGTTGACGGGTGTGCTCTCGTGGTTGCCCACGGCAGGGTACACCGGCATGGTCCCCAAGAACTTCTTCACAAGGGCTGTGACGGTGGTCAGCGCCCGCAGCTGGTCCTGACGAGACTGCTGCCAGACGTTGTGAGCAGGGATGTCTCCTGTCCAGTACACCATATCAAAAGGGCCGACGGGGCCCAGCCCACTCAACAGGCTCTCCAGGGTCCGCAGGGGCAAGTCACACTTGCTATACTCGCCCCAGTACCCAGCACCGGGCTGGGAGGCAGGCGGTGGGCCAGAATCCCGGCGGCAACACAGTGGGTTCTCACAGTTGGGGTCTGTGCCCTCCAGGTAGTCATGATCCCAGTGCAGGTCAGTGAGGAAGAGGACGCGGCTGACAGGGGAGCCTGGGGCTGGGGGCTTGGGCGGCTGGGGGGGTGGCTTTGGCACGGCCGGCAGAGAGATGTTCCAAGAGGAGAAGATGTCCCAGTGCCCACAGGAAGAGCCCAGCAGCAGACCACAGGCCTCTGATGGGCTCAGCACTGAGCGTGTCCACACCTCCACCATGTCGTCCTCGAAGAGCTGGACGGCTGACTGGCACACGGCAGGCGGCGCAATCTTCAGTAACATGCACAGCTTGATGGCCACGGAGCCCACCCAGGCCACACTGGCCTGATTCTGCCATGGGAAAACCAGTGGTGAGGAGTCAGAGACAGAGCTCAGGGACCAGGCCACCCTGGATACGAAAGACCCTTTGGGCTTCCATACCCACAGTGGGGCTGGAATAGACTCCACCATGGTGAAGAGATATCAGCTCACACCTGTCTCCCACAGACATTGCCCTGTGACTCAAGCAGCACCAGGCCAGTACTTCCTTTTAAGCTCAGTGGCAGTTCAGGCCTTTGCTGGCCTGGCTGACTTTCTCAGGCACTGTCTGCTGAGTGCCCTGAAATTTGGACTGGGCAAAATGACAGACTAACCAGGATTTGGGGACACACGTGAGGATAGGGCCTTGATTCCTCAAGGAACCACACCAACCCCAACCAACTAGCTCTCATCATAACCCCATGAGGGACAGTCAAGGCAGCCCAGACCCAACTAGTCCCACATCTCTGGATATTCCTTAATTCAGGTTCCCTTTGGGTAGTAGCTAGCCCTAGGCATAGTGCTGCAGGTGCTAGGTGTAAGGTGGAGGGGATTCAGTCAGGCACACCAAGGTGGGGGTCCCACCCTTACCAGCTGCTGGCCCTCCTACAAGTCACTTCAGCTCTGGGGCCTCTATTCATGTGTAAAGCAGAGATAACAGTAATGAAACCACCTAGCAGGCTACATTTAACCTGCATTAAACTTGCACTGTTTCCTTACTTCACAAGATCACAGTGCAGGTGGTGGTGGTGGTGGTGGTGTGCAGCCAAAGAAGGGCAAATTCAGCAAAGTCTTGTGGAAGACAGCCTCTCCATCAGGGATGCTCTTGGAAACCCCAGAGCACCGGCCTTAGCCCCAGCCCCTATCCCCAGCGCGCCTTTCTGGCCTGTCTCCCAACAGCCCCTGTAGCGCTCACCCTCAGCCCGAAGTCGATGGCGGTGAACAGTCCTTTGCAGGTTGGGCAGGTGAGGTTCCACCAGCCAAAGGCCTCCTGGAGCTGGGGCACTATGCGAATAAACTTGGCGGGATGGCCTCGGGCAGGAAGAGGATGGGCCTCCGCAGGGGACCAGAGGACCAGGGAGTCGGGCAGTGCCAGCGCCAGCGCCAAGCCCAACCACAGGAGCCTCAGGCAGGGGGCCCCCAAGGACCAGACCGATGTCTGCTCCCGGCCCGACCTGGGGCGGCCCTGGCCGGGAGACACTCCACGGCGGGGCATCGCCCGGCTTCCTAGACTAGGCTGGTTCGCCTGCCCGGCCCCGGCTGGTGTAGGCCCCAGTAGGCTCTCGGGATCCCAGGCGGTGCCAGGGACACCGATTACCCCCCGCGCAGTCGGCTGACTGCTCCGAGAAAAGCCACAAAGCAGCTCCACCCCTTCCTCTTTCTGGGTTCCGCAGCAGCTGATCGCGGTGGCTGGAAGCCAGGGCGCAGCTAGGGAGGCGGAGTGGACGCGGAGTGGGCGGGGCGCGCCTGGGACCAGCCCAGGCTCCCGCCCGCGATCCCACCCAGGCCTGGCCTGCGGCGAGAGGCCGCTGTCGCCGCTCAGCCCTTGTTGGAGCTCATCTAGTGTGGCTGGTGAGAGTCTTCTCCGACGCCCCTTAGGCAACTCCTCTCACTCAAATTCCTGGGATAGCTAACTGCCAGGCCCACTGGGCTGTAGACCGGAAGCGGAGTGGGCAAGAGCTGGTGTTGGTGGCAGGGAGCACAGCGAGGCAGGGATGCTTACACTGTGTTTGTTACCTCTCTGCCCAGAAGGTGCCAATCGTCAGTTTCCTATGTTCTGCCACTGGTCCCTGCACCCGTGAGTCGCCCTATCTTTTTGACTCAGACTTCTCTAAGTGGAAGGGACCCTAGGCTTATCCATGCCTTCATTTTATGGATGAGGAAAGGGAGGCTCAGAGACGGTGAAGTGGCTAGTTGAGTTGAGTTGAGTTCAGTCACTCAGTCTTGTCGAACTCATTTTCAGTAACATGGATGCATCTAGAGATTATTATACTAAATGAAGTAGCTCAGAAAGACGCAGCAACCTGTGGCTAAGAACAGATTAAAGACCATACAGCCAGGAACATGAATTAGAACTTGGGTCTTCCACCTTCCTATATCCTTGATGGTGAAAGCTATCATTTACCAAGTGCTGTAGGATGTCCCAGGCACTGAAACAGGCATTTTATAATGACTAATCCTCAGTTCTAACAACAACTCTAAAAAGTTAGTATAATATTGTTATTACCTCCATCTTACAGATGGGGAAACTGAGGCACAGGGCAGTTAAGTGGCAGAACAGTGATTAAAACCTGAACTGTATCTCAGTGTCTCTCCAGATCCACAGAACTATCAAATTCCTGTCAGTTCTTGCCTTTGAGAAATTTTTCTTAAAAAAAAAAAAAATTTCATTTATTTTTATTTTTGGTTGTGCTGGGCTTTCTTTAGTTGTGGCGAGTTGGGGCTACTCTTTGATGTGGTGCTCGGGCTCTAGGCCTGCTGGCTTCAGTAGCTGCAGCACACAGATTCAGTAGTTTTGGCTCATGGACTCTAGAGTGTAGGCTCGGCAGTTGTGGCACTCCAGCCCAGTTGCTCTGCTGCATATGGAATCCTTCTGGACCAGGGATTGAACACGTGTCCCCTGCATTAGCAGGTGGATTCCTATCCACTGTACCACTTCGAACTCTTGAGAATTTTTTTCCAAGTGACCCTTGCCCCCAAGTTCTATGAGCATCATATTAGATAGAGTAATTATAGTATAATAGGAAATACATTTGGTCTTGTCTCCCGTTTCTGGCACAGAGCTCCTGAAACCTTTTGAATTTTCTGATAGGAGTGTCTTTTGTTATTTTTACAAGCCCCTTTCAATCACACCTGAATTTATGTTAATAGGTGAATTAAGGTGAGGCCCCTAAATAGCCTCAGGATGGGGCTGATCACTGGGAAGAACTAGTGATCAGAGTGAGATGTTTTGGTCTCACTCTCAGTCTCCAGATTGGGGAAGAGGGCTGGGGATTGAGCTCTATAAAAACTCTCAGAGCGCTTCTGGGTTGGTGAACAATCGAGGTGTTGAGAGGGTGGTATACCTGCAGAGGGCATGGAAGTTCTATGGCAGTCCCCCTCGCATGCTTTGCCCTATGCGTCTCTTTCATTTGGCCATTCCTCAATTGTACCCTCAGTATTAATCAGAACATGTAAGAAGGTATTTTCCTGAGTTCTGGAAACTGTTCTAGCAAATTATCAAACCTGAGTAGAAGGTCATAGAACCCTAGAATTCACAGCTGGTTGGTCATAAGTATAAGTGGCAATCTGAGACATTTTGTAAGCAGGTAGGGAAGGGAGCTCCCAGAAGGAGAGAATCAGATATAGCTTTTAGACATAAGAGAAGCCATTTTAGATCTAAGCCATTTTGTGATCTAGCCTGACAATGTCTGCCCTCGAACAGGTCTTGTGCTGTGTGCTCAGTTGTGTCCAGCTGTTTGTGACCCCATGGACTAGTCCACCAGGCTCCTCTGTCCATGGGGATTCTCCAGGCAAGAATACTGGAGTGGATTGCCATTTCCTTCTCCAGGGGATCTTCTTGACCCAGGGATTGACTGCATGTCTCCTGCATTGACAGGCAGATTCTTTACCTGCTGAGCCACCTGGGAAGCCTCCAATAAAGATCTTAAGGGAAAAAAATAACAAGACTTTTCAAGCAAGAGAAGTAACCAAAGCAAGGGTAATAAATCAGTTGTAAAGACTCTCAGTTCTGTTTCAGTGGTAAATGTTAGCCTGAAGCACTTTCTTGAGCTGTTTTTCAGAATTTAAACCCTTTCTCTGAGTGAGTACCCAATTCCTAGATCAACTGGAACCTAAAGGATGCTGCTGCTGACTTTTTCTGACCCTTGGGACTTCAATCAACTAAAGCTGGAACTCTGTCAAGCTCTGCTTCTATTCTCTGCAGAATTCTCCTGCTCAAGCCCCTTCTTGTATATGTATGCATCCTTAGCTTAAAACTTCCCCAATTTTGCTGTTAAGGGATACTGCTGAGAGAATCCTTTCCTAGGCAGGTTGATAGGAAGTCTAGGGGTCCCCAAGGAGAGAGTGGTCTGGAATTCTCAAGGAGGAAGAAAGGACAAACTTTTTTTTCTTTTCTCTCTACATTCCTTAGGATTATATAACAACAATGTATCCTGCCTGAGGACAGTCTCTGGATTAAACCTTCTGGCTAATCCTGTTACCTTAAAATGTAAATTATGGGAGTAGGTCTGGTGAGGTCTTTACAACCTCCAGACATTCTTTTGATTCATTGGAGAGTATATAACTCCACTGCTAACACTAGTAAGGGGGTACTCTTTCTGCCCCTTTCTGATGCCTATGTCAGAAACTTTCTCTATCTCCTTTTACTTTAATAAAATTTTATTACACAAAAGCTCTGAGCGATCAAGCCTCGTCTCTGACCCTGGATTGAATTCTTCTCTTTCAGAGGCCAAGAATCCTGGCATCTTTTCATGGTTCAGCAACAACCTTTCACTACTTTGGGAATGATTCCTGATGTTCATCTTACTTGTTACAAGTAATAAATTTTCTTTTTTTCTCCTAATCTCTGTCTCCTTTGCATCTTTTGGCTTGACACCCACAAATAGCTGAACTGAGTTTTCTGGTAACATTGTGACTGGCTATGTTGCAGGAAGGGGAACTTCTTACAGGGCCTGAGAGTGGGCTGTTGCCTAACATTCTGAAAAGAATTGTTGGAGGAAACACACATACTGACAAAGCAAGAAGAGGTGGGGAAGGGGTGCCTAGGTGGAGAGCAGTAGGATAAGGGAACCCAGGAGAATTGCTCTGCCACGTGGCCCGCCATCTCATTTTGTGGTAAGTGGGTTACTTTCCAGGTTGTCTCTGGACAATCATTCTGACTCAGGGTCTTTCCTGGTGGCATGTGCATCCCTCAGCCAAGATGGATTCCATTGAGAAGAATTCTGGGAGATTGGTAGGACATTGGGACTGGAGTCTCTTCTCTCCCTTTGACCTTTCTTGAATTCTTCTAATTGGTGGTAGCTTTTTAGTTCTGCATTCCTTACCAGGACTTCCTGTTGTTAAGATAACTCATGCAAGTGGTTACTATCTTGCCTGGCCAGGGCAGGTGGTTTCAGTCAGTGTTTCCCTAACATCTGGAGTGGGGACAATCTTGTGGGACTGACCCGTTTAATCTGTGGGACCCGATCCTAACTCCAGGTAGATAGTATCATAATTTAGTTGAATTGTTGTAAAATTAGTTGGTGTTGGAGAATTGGTTGGTGTCAGAGAAAACTCTTCCAGAATTGGTGTCAGAAGTACAATTTGCTAGCTTGGCCCTAGCTCATGGAATCTCGTGATCCAGGAAGAGGTAGAATGGAAGAGCAGAGGACGAAGAACCTTAGATTTCTGGGTGGCCACATAGTCACCCATGCTATGAAACAGCAGCTGTGCTGTAATCAATTACCAAAGGTAAATGTTACCAATGGAATTTAGAGATAGATCCAACTCCTGGGGCATTGTTCACTAGAATCTTGAGGAAATGGAAACTAGTAAGAAAAAAGCAAACTACACAATCTCTTGGTTATTGATATCTGTAGTAGCTGAAATGAAATAAGAGAGTGCTGGATTGGACCTTGATTGGTTAGAGCTTCAGCTACTAGCCCCAAAACCACCAGCAAAGGGAAAATATTATGTGGTGACAACAGAGAGTAAGACTCTGGTCACCAAGAAGATAGTCTGTGTTGGGAGAAGACGAAACCAAGAAACTACTAAAACCAGGGGATATAATGTGAAGAAATTGTTTTATTTTATAGATTAGTATCATCAGCTTCCTAAATAGCCTTCACTGAAATGCATTGTGAGAATGACTAATTTGGGGATAGTATTTTTTTAAATGCTACAGAATGGAAGAGCATGTTCAGGTTGTTACAGGACCTATAGTTTACTATGGAACAGTCACCGGTGGTTAGACGTGATCCAGACACACAGTAAGTTGTTCCTGAGGAAATGGCCAGCCTGCTGCATTGGATAAAAGCCACTGTAAGGTCTGTTTACCCTGGTAAGGGTAACTATTCAGCAACCCCCATTAAATGTCAAATGGAACACATCAGATAAAGAAGCTGATCTGCTTCATGTGCAGGCCATGTGGGATGGATTTTATGATGACCAGGATATTCACTCCCCTGATCTTGAGTGACCTCGGCCTGCAGCAGCTTAGAGTGGGGCTTTGGTTTCCAGCCAGAGATTGAGGCCGGGTCGCAGTGGTAAGAGCACTGAATCCTAACCACTAGACCAGTGATCAGTGACAAGGCCCTGGCTCTTCAGCTTTGCAGAAAAGAATTAGCACAAAAATGGAAAGTAGTGACACCAATAAAGTATTTATTAGGGGGGAAAAGGTACAGTACACGAGGAAAGATATGGGAGGACTCAGAGAGAGAGAGTCTCTGAGTTGCACCCTCGTGGGTTTGAATTACTTTTATGGGGCGTTTCTTCCGGGTTTCCTTTGGCCAATCATTTTGATTTGACTGGTTCTGAGTCTATATCTGTTTTACCTCAGGAGTCTCCCATATGTGTATACTCATCTCTTAGCCAAGATGGATTCTAGTCAAGAGTCTTACGGGTAATTGACATTAATTACTATGAAGTGACGTCCCCTCCCTGTTTGACCTCCAAGGAGCCGTTCTGTGCATATGTAGTCGGGGAGGTCTCCTTGATTTTGAGAATGAGGAATATGTGGTCTTTTATCTCTTACCTGGGCAGGGCCCAGACTCCTCCATCATCCTGTTTTCATGGAGTTTCTGTTCACAGAAGGTAAGTTATTCAGCCAGCAGCCCCTCCATGTCCTGCCTCACCCTAACTATGCCCAGTACCCAGGACACGGTAAATGCTATGGTTAAGCAGGCTCCTTTTGCATGGACACCACTGTTGCATTGACACCCCTTGTAACTTTACTGCTACATAATCAATCACCAGTCCAAGAAATCTTGATGGATCTGTTGTCTTCCCTTCTCATCCATGTTACAGATGGTAATAAAACCATCATATTAATTAATAAGAGAATGGGGAGATGTGGATGGGAGAATCAAGGGACTCATCCCAACAGGGTGGATATCCTTAGATGGTTATCAAGAAAGGGAGTCCAAGTAGTAGTTTCTCCTTACCTGTTTCTGCTCTGAGTCTCTGTCCTTACTTACAAAGGACACTGATGACCCTTAGGGCCCACATTCTATCTGTTCTCCAAGACCTTATTTTCTAAGGTCTTGTAAGCAAAAAATGTTATATATCATTCCAGATCTACAAGGTTCATGTACCGCAGTTGCCTATGTAGTTAAGATGCATATCTAAAGAATAATTTCAATGAGTCCAGATTCTTGCATCTTCCCATACATGGAAAAGAACTAAAGTAACTTGAAATACCTGTTCTTTGTGATTAGCAGCAACTCTTTGATGTTCAACCAAATGTTTGTTTTCTCAGCAAAAACCTCATATATAGTCTTGTTCCTCCCTAACCTCTTTGAAGCAGTTCCTCAGAACTATTTGAGACACTGACTCCTGGGCTATAGCCCTCAGTTTAGTCAGTTCAGTCACTCAGTCATGTCCGACTCTTTGTGACCCCATGGACTGCAGCACACCAGGCTTCCCTGTCCATCACCAACTCCCGGAGCTTACTCAAACTCATGTCCATCGAGTCAGTGATGCCATCCAACCATCTCATCCTCTGTCATCCCCTTCTTCTCCTGCCTTCAATCTTTCCCAGCATCAGGGTCTTTTCTAGTGAGTCAATTATTTGCATCAGATGGCCAAAGTATTGGAGTTTCAGCTTCAGCATCAGTCCTTCCAATGAATATTCAGTGATTTCCTTTAGGATAGACTGGCTGGATCTTCTTGCAGTCCAAGGGACTCTCAAGAGTCTTCTCCAGCACCACAGTTCAAAAACATCAATTCTTTGGTGCTCAGCTCTTTTTATAGTCCAACTCTCACATCCATACATGGCTACTGGAAAAACCATAGGTTTCACTAGATGGACCTTTTTGGCAAAGTAATGTCTCCGCTTTTTAAAATGCTGTCCAGGTTGGTCATAGCCTTTCTTCCAAGGAGCAAGTGTCTTTTAATTTCATGGCTGCAATCACCATCTGCAGTCATTTTGGAGCTCAAAAAAACAAAGTCTCTCACTGTTTCCATTGTTTCCCCATCTATTTGCCATGAAGTGATGGGACCGGATGCCATGATTTTAGTTTTCTGAATGTTGAGTTTTAAGTCAACTTTTTCACTCTCCTCTTTCACTTTCATCAAGAGGCTCTTTAGTCCTCAGAAAGATTCCCAATTAAACTTAACTCACAAATTTACATTGTGTGTTTTTCTTTCAGTTGACAATTTTATCTTTCACTTGTGTCCCATCTCCTTAATAACATCATTTTTGATCACGCCCTCCTTTTTCATTTGCCCAGTCCCCTTTTTCACAGTGATTTCACTTATATTGTTGCTTTTGATAGAACCATCACTTGCTACGTATTTAACATCTTTATTCTTATGGACAGATGGTCAAAAACCTCTCTTCCCCTGATATGGATGACATCGTTCTCCAGAAATCAAATTTGGAGAAAGATTAACATGCAAGAGATTTGGGAATTCCCTGGTCATCCAGGGGTTAAGACTCTGCCCTTTCACTGTTGTGGGCCTGAGTTGAGGCCCCGGTGGGGGAAAGAAGATCCCATGGCAAAAACAAAAACAAAAATGAAACAAACCAACAAAATAATGCAAGAGGTTTATTAGGAGATGCTCTGTGGAAAGAAAGGGAAGGTATCAGCATTGGGCAGAGGGACAAGTTGAGCTGTGATGCTGTCTCCATAGAGGCTTAAGTGGGTTTCCTGGGAGTTTTGAAACTGAGATGACCCTTAAGAGTTGTTCTGAAATAGGGTGAGGGGCTTGCTTCATTTGGGGAAATCCCAGTAGCTGATCCCAGAACAGCAACTGATACCCATCATTTTCCTCTTCTATACCTTCTAGATTTCCTTCACCCCTAGCTAGCACCTCTGCTGATTTCAACGGCTTACCTGATGGTGTGACCCAGACTTTTCCCTTCAGAGATCTGAGCTCCAGTATCCATGCTCTCCTTGAGTCAGAGCTGCTGCACTTGTCATGACCATCAAAATAGAGCAAAACAGGGGAGTATCAAGAGGCTCTCAAGTGAATCAGCTGGTGTCAAACACATCCCCCTATGTCTCCTTTGGTAACAGCCATCCTATCTCCCTTTATTTATTTATGATCACACTGCACAGCTTACAGGATTTTAGCTCCCCAACCAGAGATTGAACCTGCACTCTCTGCAATGAAAGCACAGAGCCCTATCCACTGGACAGCCAGGAAATTGCCCCTTCCATCTTGCCTCACTTTGTTCCTGTGATCAGGATTTGAGTTGAGAATTTTAAGTGCTTTTTTTTTTTTTAATATGCTATTTATTTATTTATTTATTTATTTTTGGCAGTGCTGTGTCTTTGTTGCTGCACGCAAACTTCCTCTAGTTGCAAGCTTCTCATTGTGGAGCATGGGCTCTGGGGCACCGGCTCAGTAGTTGTGGTGCATAGGCCTAGTCTGTGCTGCCCCCACCCCCACCCTGCACCGGCCCCTGGCATGTGAGATCTTCCCTGACCAGGGATCAAACCCATGTCCCCTGCTTTGACAGGTAGATTCACTGGACCACCAGGGTAGTTGGGGTTCCAATCTTGAACAGTGATTGGCAGAGGGATAATATGGGCTGCCTGGTTGGGACTGTGAACTTCCTAGTTAATTTGGGAAGCCTGATCCCATTTGGGGTACCTATGTGCCATTGTGTTAGGAAACCTATTCAAATTCTGTACAGGTAACTAGTCAACTCTTGGGCTACCTGTGAAACTGGAAATTAAATCTGTCCTTTGTCAGCAACCAAGAACTGATGGAAAAAAGTCTCCCTCTTGTGGAATTTCTAGAAAGTACAAGAGACCCTGAACAAATGGCATCTTCTGACGGGTAGTTCCAACCAGGTGTTCACAGACCCCTCCAGGGCAGAGCAGTGGCTAAGGGGTGGGTTTTAGAATCAGCTTCCTGCATTAGAATCTTGGCTCTGCCACTCGCTAGCTGTGTGACCCTGCAAAGCATGTCACCTTCTAAACTTTCAGTTCTTCCTGTGTGACATGGAAATAATAGTACAGAATTTTGGTAAAGATTCAATGAGATAAAGAGTTGTTGTTTGGTCGCTCAGTCATGTCTGACTTTTTGCGACCCCATGGAATGCAGCACATCAGGCTTCCCTGTCCTTCACCATCTCCCTTAGCTTGCTCAAACTCATGTCCATTGAGTCAGTGATGCCATCCTACCATCTCATCCTCTGTCATCCCCTTCTTCTCCTGCCTTCAATCCTCTCCAGCATCAGGGTCTTTTATAATGAGTCAGCTCTTTGCATCAGAGGGCCAAAGCTTCAGATTCAGCATCAGTCCTTCCAGTGAATATTCAGGACTGATTTCCTTTAGAATTGACTGGTTTGATCTCCTTGCAGTCCAAGGGACTCTCAAGAATCTTCTCCAACACCACAGTTTGAAAGCATCAATTCTTAGGAGCTCAACCTTCTTTATGGTCCAACTCTCACATCCATACACAACTACTGGAAAAACCATAGCTTTGACTAGATGGACCTTTGTTGGCAAAGTGATGTCTCTGCTTTTTAATATGTTGTCTAGGTTTGTCAGTACTAAACAAACTAGAGATAAAGAGTAGTTAGAACAATATGTAGTGTCTGCATCTTCCATTTATCCTGGCGATCCTTGATGTAATTTAATGTGATTTGACTCCTGTCCTCCCTGGCTTCCCAAGCCCCATTCACGGTGTCCATTGTCAGGGGAAAGGAACTCTGGTTGTAGTGAGGTGAAGGCCAGAAGAAAGAATGTGGGAAACAAATGCCTGCCCCCACTGAGATATAGGTAGTATTTATTTAACAGACAGTAACAGCTCCTTTTATTGTCAGGCAGTCATACATTCATTCACTTGAAACCCACACACACACTGATTTGTCAAAACAAAACCCTCATTGAATTCAGCCTCCCTAGAAAAGCCTTACTGTACAGTCATCTATTGTTATTCATGCAGCTTCCTGGGGCCTCAACTTCCCCACCCCAGAACTTCTCATCAAAGGATTCATTGAATACAAACAATTCTCCTCTGAAAGGAGAGGGATAAATTCTGCATCTAAGAAGAATATAATTAGAAAATTTTATATATTGTTATACTATCCTCTGTTGGTATCTGTGGGGGATTGGTTCGGTAGAAACCAAAATCCACAGATGCTTAAAATCCCTTATTTAAAATGGCATCTCACAAAGAGTACTGTTGGCCTTCCTCTCCTAGGATCTGTCATCTGTGAATTCAACCAGCCTCTCAGTTGACTGAATAAATGAATGTCCAACTTGCGGATAGGGAGGGCCGACTGTGTTAGTAGTGTTAGTAACCGAGCAATTGTAATCAATCACATGAGCGCTTCAGCTGCTGAGAGGAGTTGTGGGAGCATAGAGGAGAGCCACCTGCAATTGAGGGCCCTCGTGGAGGAAGAGGTTTGTTTGCCTAGATGTAGGAGGACCGATGCCCCCACACAGGGAAGCTCTTGCACAGTCCTCTGGAGGGGGGAGGGCTGGGCAGGTTTGGAAACTGAGGGAGAGGATGGGAGCCCTGAGAGGGAGTCGGAGTTGGAGAGTGCCAAGAGCTGAGGCTGCAGAGGCTGGCACCAGCGGGACTAGGAGGATCACGTTAAAGAGTTTAGTGTTAATCCTCAAAGGAACGGGTGTATTTGTTATTAATTCTATTCCTTCATTCATCCAGCCAGCCAGTCATTAAGGTAATAAACAGTTTCAGAAGTCTGCTGTGTGCTGGTTGTTGTGCCAGGAACCATGAAACACAGAGATGACTCGGACATCAGCATCTCCCTCAGACAGCTCATGGGTCTGTGGGAAGAAACAGACATGAAAGCACAGGCCTCACAATAAAGATATTCAGTGAAACTTCATGGTCCAGTAGAGGTCAAAGGAAGAAGTGGTGGATTCCTGTTGACTAGACAGTAAGGGTTGGTGGGGATGAGAACTGTTTTTTCCGGAAGAGGTCAGTCTTGAAATAAGAGTATTTGCGGAGGACACGATCGGCAAGTGGTTTCCCCTTTCTTCTCAGTGCTTGACATGCACTAACCTTTCAGAGCTTACACAACATGCTCTCAGCTTTCTCAGGGCCTCTGCATGTGCTGTTCTTTCTGGCTAAAAGGATCTTATCTCTCCTTTCACGTAATTAACGTTGACTCATTCTTTTTTTTTTTTTTAATTTTTTTTTACTTTACAATATTGCAGTAGTTTTTGCCATACATTGACATGAATTAGGGAGCAGTGGACCCATGGCTGATTCATGTCAATGTATGACTCATTCTTTAGCTGAATTGTGATTTCCTTGGGGACATTTTTCCTGGTCTATTTTTTCTCTTTTCCTTCTTTTTCCTTCTCTTCCCTCTCCTTTCTCTCCTTCTTTGCTTTTTCCTCCACCATAGGTCCCATTACAGCTATAAATTTATGTTTATTTATGTGCTTGTTTGATTCATGTCTGTCTGTAGATTGTAAGCTTCATGAGTGCGGGGACTGTGTCTGATTTTGCGGGATTCCCTGGTGGCTCAGATGGTTAAGAATTTGTCAGTAATGTGGGAGACCTCGGTTTGACCCCTGGGTCAGGCAGATCCCCTGGAGAAGGGAATGGCAATCTACTCCAGTATTCTTGCCTGGAGAATTCCATGGGCAAAGGAAACTGGCAGGCTATACAGGCCATGGGGTCAATAAAGATCTGGACACGACTGAGCCACTAACACTAATACATATCCCTAGTACTCACCACAGAGTCTGGCAATGTCTCTATAAGAATGGTTGCTTAAATAAATTAGAACTGAGAGTATAACAAAAAGACCAAGGTATGAAATATTATATAACAAGGAGAAATTTTTCAAAAGTTTAGGTGAAGAGTAGATGAAGTTTGAGAGGAGATGCAAGAGAGGTGGGTGGGCAGGGAGGAGATCTTGAAGAATTTAGTTACCATCTAAACAACTGAGTCATTAAAGGATTTTTTAATGGGGGTATGGTGATGCAATGAGGTAGCGTCAGGGAGATCAGCTGGTAAAGAATGGTGATCGGGGGACTTCTGTGGTGGTCCAGTGGTTGAGAGTCTGCCTGCTAATGCAGAAGACATGGTTTCAACCCCTGGTCTGGGATGATCCCACATGTCTGTGGACAATCCCACATGCCTCGGAGAATCTAAGCCCACGTGGGCCACAACTACTGAGCCCACATGCCACAATAATAGACGCTCCCAGCTTGCTTTGTGAGAAAGCCCGCACCCAAAATACTAGGTAAATAAATAAATAATTGAAAAATAAATAATGGTGATAGATCAAGTTAGAGATGATGAATTTTGAAAAGTGAGATTGAAGCAGGGTGTTCCTCAGAGCATATATAGAGAAGAGATATTTGGAAAGTGGCTTCAAAAGAAATAACTGTAGGCTGTGGGGAGAGGACTCTTAAGTAACCACCTCAGATCCACAAGAAAACAATTGAACACAGTGAATAGTCGAAGACACCAGGGTTTCTGGCTTGGGAGATAGGCAGATGGAGCACCCGTGAAAGTGTCAGGCTAGGACAAGAAAAGAGATACAGTTTTCCCTGAGGCTGAAGGTGGTGTACTTCAAACTCATGTAGGGGGAGGAGGAGGAGAGAAAGGGAAGGGATTTCAAAGTCCCTGTGATCTCTGTCAGCTAGGAATTGAGGTCACACAGGTCTTGATCTGTACTGCCTCCTTCCTCATCTGTCTAGCTGTTTATCCTTCAAGCTTCGGCTCAGCCACTCCAACCCTCACTGACACCCCTCCCCATGCTCCTCCCCTAACACACCCATCAGACGCCCAACCTGAGACAATTACCGGATGTCTGCCCTACTAAAGCAAAGTGTAGTTGTCAGGGGAGCTTCAGTTTCGCCACTTTGTCCCCACTTCCTGGAATGGCACTCACTGTTCATTTGTTTCCCAGAAAGCAGCGGGGCTGGGACGGGGGTATGGAGGAGAATGTTAGCAGTGCAGAGATGAGCAGAATGACAAAGAATTTAAGGAGGAACAATCAACCTTCTTGACAAGCAAGACTGGAAATTCAGGTCAAAAGGTACAAACTTCCAATCATAAGATAAAGTACTGGGGATGTCATGTACAGCATAGTGAGGGTACTAACACTGCTTCTGGGATATTTGAAAGTTGTTAAGAGAGTAGATCCTAAGAGTTCTCACTGCGAGGGGAAAAAATTTTTTTTTATTTCTCCTTTCTGGTATCTCTATGAGATGATGGATGTTAATTAAACTCATTTTGGTAATCATTTCACAGTATATGTAAGTCAAGTCATTATGCTGTACATCTTAAACTTACACAGAGCTATATTTCAATTATATCTCAATAAAACTGAAAAAAAAGATAAATGATCTAAAACCTGAGAAAATATAAAATATTATACTACTGCAGAGATAGATAACCAAGTTGAACCACCTGGATAGACTAAATGGGAATGAACTTTTTTGTTTGATCAGATCCATCTGATTGACAGTCCCTCTTAGAAAGTTAGAATTTAACTGTCTCAGTTGTCCATTAGTCTTGTTATGAGCCAAATAATTTTTAATCAAACATATTTTTTCTTGCATCTTATCTAATAATTTTATCAATATTCTTCTTTTTGCTCCAAAGGAAAAAATTTTTTTTCAACCTGGTTTCTTAGAAGCCTAGATCCTTTGAAATAAAACTTTAACCCTTCCTTAAAATTAGCTTGTTTGAGAAGCTGCTTTAACAAAGCCATTGCTTGGTTTTATGTAATACCACCCACACTTTTCTGTTACACCAGTGTAGGGACCACACCCCAGTAAGGTGTTTCAGAGACTGTCTTGGAGATGAAAGAGTGAATAGAGAAGATTTCAATGTTTTCAAAGCCCAGTTTTTTTTAAATTGAAAAAGTAATATGAACAAACGTTAAAAATTGTTTTCAAGTACTTTAATGGGTGTACTTTTTAAAAAAAAGGATGCTTTCTTCCTACCCCACACTCTTGAGCCTTTCTCTGGAGAGAACCATGACTACTTCTGTGTGTCGGTAGAATGTTTCTATCATAATATGTGTATGTGTGTCTGCGTGGGTAACAGAAAGTTGAAAGGGACTTCTGATATCTCAGTATTTTGACAAATGCCCTAGCCTTAGAAAATACACATACCCAAAGGATTACTTAAAAGTTACCTGAACAGATCTTCTGACCCTTACTCTAATATCCACTTTCAGCCTATATAAAAGTAGTCTGAAATTCTATGAAAGTTAAAGCATAAGGCGCCAGTGCTATCAGATGCAGGGTGGGGGTAGGGGAGATGTTCCAAGAAAACCACTCAGAATAATTGGGAATCTGGTACCTTTCTTGGAGAAAAAGAGTTGGGAGAGTTGCAGAAACATATAGCCAGGGCAATCCCAATGAAGTTACCAGGGCAAAGTATGGTGAGAGAGTTCTTGCAAGAGCTTGGTATGTGACACAGTGTCTGCTGCCTTCTTTACAGCTATGCTTTTCAAGCAGGGAGGCTGGCTGAGTGACCCTCAATGTTAGAGTAAGGAGGAGGCAGCAGTGCAGTAATCTGCATGCTCATAGCTTGTTGTGGTGAAGTCAAGTGGATGCCGTGGAAGAGAATGAAATGTGAAGGAGCCTTGTCCAAAGAGGTACTTGGTACTGGCATTAAGAGACTGTAGATTGTGAAGAGGAACTGAGATGAGGACTCAGAAGATCATCTGGATAGCCTACTTCCTGCCTGTTTTTTCCCCCACACCCTAGGCCAGGGAACAGTACAGGGTCGATATCCCTACTGGGCCTCTGGAATCTGCAAATGTCCCCAGGAGAGAGCCAGATATCTACGCAGAAGATATGAAGAGCTCAGTTACAACAGGCTAGTGCTACATGAAAAAACTCACACTCAAACATACTCTGGAGGAGCCAGCAGGAGGTGAAGCAGGTGGATGGAGTATGAAAGAGCTATTCATGTCTCCTTTCATCACTACAAGTTCCCAGGCCACAGAACTGGCCTGAGCTGGAAGTGCAAGGTTAATGAGGAAAGCTCTGAATTGGAAATGTTTTGGATTTTGATTTAGGCAGAACAGAATTATTTTAATACATCAGAGTGAGTTTAAGTTGCCAATGTGAGACTTTCTCTATCTGAAGGTAACCAGAACTCTATGAGATCTGCTTGAGACATCATGGGAAGGGTGGTGTGAAAGGGCATTCAGGGCATCATGTTTGAAGTCTATGGTTGGAAAGAAAGCGGAGACTTGACTGTACTCCACTGAGTTTGTAACTGAAAGTGGGGTCCAGCTGCTCATTGCTCAAAAGCCAATAAAGAGGCAAGGTTGGTGGAAAGGAAAGTTTGCTTTATTTTGGATGCCCGTTACCTGGGGTGAGAGGGGGCAGACTTCTGTCCAAAGGCTGACTGTCTCCCACCAACAACCACTGGGCAAGAGCTTTTATAGACAGAGGGAAGGGGCTACATGCAGAAACAGCATGGTCAGCTCTGACAGTCACCTGGAAATTGGTCATCGATGGTCTGACCAGTATCATCTTGATTGTTTTAGGTACAGTTAGTCTTCAGTTCCAGGTTCAGTTTGTTCCCACTTCCTTGAGGCCAATTCTCTGGAATTGAGTCAGCTTATGACATGGCCACAGATTGGTCATCTTGTAGTTAGCGTCTTCCACCTGGTGGGGATTTCAGTATCTACAAGACAGCTCACAGTATATGACTCAGAATATTATCTATAGCACTTGAGAAGGAACCAGAGGTCCTTGACTTTGCTCAATGAATAAACTATTGTTGTTTGGTCTCCTTTGACTGCTTTCCTTTGGATCACCTGTCAGCAGTCACACGATGATCACCAATGTTGACTGATGATCCCCCAGTTATTCTTGGGAGGAGGCTCTCTATCCACTGTGTGTACTTGTTACTAATGATGAAGGTTACCTGTGTGTGTCCTGAGACAGTGCTGCACCCAACCACATTGCCCGATGGAGATATTTTGAACTCCACTGAAGCATGTGATCAGGCCTTTGACACCATGGGTGGAGTGCGATGCCAGAGGGATCATCTTGTACTGGTGTGGGATTGAATAGGGGTGGAACCCAACCCACAACCTGTGGGTCATTTACATTTATTAGCATCTCTACTATCCATAGAAGTAAAGCACTGGTGGCACTTTTCAGCCAGAAAACAGAAATTTACCTAGAAAACCAACATGTATAGCTGTGAAGACATATGCACGTGAATGGTGAGCCTGGATGCGCCCTCCTCCCCATCCCCACCACTGCAATGACTCTCTGACTTCACCAATACCTTAAATCTGTCATTATTTTTCTCCCTTTTATCCACCTGTCCTGGCTTCACATCTTTTCTATATCATATTCTGTAATCTAACATTACAATGATTCTCCACAGATACCCACAGCTCCCTTGCTCCTCTTTCCTCTGTCATTTTCATCTGGCTTTTCTACTGCTAAATCCTAGTGGCTGAAATTGTTACAGAAAATTCTATAGGTGAGAAGATATATATGATGATAAATTCATAATCCGTAGCTTCACATGAGCTGTCAGTGCTGCCTGGCAATTTTTCTGCTTTTCTCTAGTTGGTTTGTCCTAATTTTTCTACAATAACTGTTTCATAACTTTGTAAATCTTTTTTAAAAAATTTAAGTATGGTTGATTTAACAATATTGTGTTAGATTCTGGTGTACAGCAAAATTATCAGTTACATATATATTCTTTCTCATATAGGTTATTACAAGATTTTGAATATAGTTCAGTATACTATAAGATTTTGAATATAGTTCAATATATTCTCTGTGCTATACAGTAGGTCTTTGTTGTTCATCTATTTAATATATAGTAGTTTGTATTTGCTAATCCCAAATTCCTAGTTTGACCATCTCCCCTCCTTTCCCCTTTGGTAACTATAAGTTTGTTTTCAATGTCTATGAGTCATTTCTGTCTTATAAGGCATTCGAATCACATTTTAGATTCCACATATAAGTGATATCATATGCTATTTGTCTTTCTCTTTCTGACTTACTTCACTTAGTATGATTATCTCTGCGTCCACCCATGTTGCTGCAATTGTCCTTATTTCATTCTTTTTTGTGGCTTAGTGGTATTCCTTTGTGTATATACACCATGTCTTCTTTATCCATTCATCTATTGATGGCAGTTTCGACTGTTTCCATGTCTTGGCTACTGTGAATCATGCTGCTATGAACATAAGGGTCCATGTGTTAATATCTTTATGAATTACAGTTTTGTCTGGATATATACCCAGGAGTGGGATTGCTGGATCACATGATAACTCTATTTTTAGTTTTCTGAGGAAACTCTATACTATTCTCCATAGTGACTGAACCCACGTATATTTCTACCGACAGTATAGGAGAGTAACCTTTTTTCCACATCCTCTCCAGAATTTATTGTTTGTGGAGTTTAATCTTCTCATATCTCTGATTCCTCTGTTCCCATACCACAAAGTTGCATTTAAGGATTTTGCCTTCTATTTAACAAATAATTTAGGAGCAGCCGCAAGGAAACACCCCTGTTTTTGATATAACAAATGAAGTCTACTCACATCTGTAGCCATCCGCTCCCTCTCCCTTCTGTTGTGTCCTAACAACCACAGCAAATATTTATATGACACTTACTGTGTGCATCTACTTTTATGCTGTTTTAGAGATGATGAAACTTGGGTGCAGGGAGGTTAAGGAACTTGCCTGAGATCATACAGCAAGTGATAGAGTTCAGTTCTGAAGAGAGGAAGTGTTCCTCCTTCTACCAAAGGCCAGTCCTTTTTTTTATGGTTCTGAGGCTTTTGAATCAGGGATCAAATTGCCCACATCCATTGGATGATCAAAAACGCAAGAGAGTTCCAGAAAAACATCTACTTCTGCTTTATTGACTATGCTAAGGCCTTTGACTGTGTAAATCACAACAAACTGTGGAAAATTCTTAAAGAGATGGGAATACCAGTCCACCTTACTTGCCTCCTGAGAAATGTGTATGCAGGTTAAGAAGCAACAGTTAGAATTGGACATGGAACAACAGACTGGTTCCAAATGGGGAAAGGAGTATGTCAAGGCTGTATATTGTCACCTTGTTTATTTAACTTATATGCAGAGTACATCATGTGAAATGCTGGGCTGGATGAAGCACAAGCTGGAATCAAGATTGCCGGGAGAAATATCAGTAACCTCAGATACACAGATGACACCACGCTTATGGCAGAAAGTGAAGAAGAACTAAAGAGCCTCCTGATGAAAGTGAAAGAGGAGAGTGAAAAAGTTGGCTTAAAACTCAACATTCAGAAAACTAAAATCATGGCATCCGGTCCCATCACTTCACGTCAAATAGATGGGGAAACAATGGAAACAGTGACAGACTTTATTTTCTTGGGCTCCAAAATGACTGCAGATGGTGACTGCAGCCATGAAATTAAAAGACGCTTGCTCCTTGGAAGAAAAGCCGTGACCAACCTAGACAGCATATTAAAAAGCAGAGACATTACTTTGCCAACAAAGGTCCATCTAGTCAAAGTTACGGTTTTTCCAGTAGTCATGTATGGATGTGAGAGTTGGACCATAAAGAACGCTGAACACTGAAAAATTGATACTTTTGAACTGTGGTGTTGGAGAAGACTCTTGAGAGTCCCTTGGACCGCAAGGAAATCAAACCCATCAATCCTAAAGGAAATCAGTCCTGAATATTCATTGAAAGGACTGATGCTGAAGTTGAAACTCCAAAACTTTGGCCACCTGATGGGAAGAACTGACTCACTAGAAGAGACCCTGATGCTGGGAAAGATTGAAGGCAGGAGAAGAAGGGGATGACAAAGGATGAGATGGTTGGATGGCATCACTGACTCGATGGACACGAGTTTGAGTAAGCTCCAGGAGTTGGTGATGGACAGGGAAGCCTGGCGTGCTGCAGTTCATGGGGTTGCAAAGAGTTGAGCATGACTGAGTGGCTGAACTGAACTGAAATATCATCCTATCTATAGATTCAACCACCACAGACTATGGGAGAGTGGTTTAGAGGACAAAAACAGTTTCAACCACACTCTCATGCTCTTCCTGTTTTTGAACCCAAGTTTGTGTTCCAGACAAACAGTGAGGCAAAACAAACTGAAATGTTGGATTTTAGAGCACAGAAAGGTTTATTGTAAGGCCTAATCAAGGAGAACAGTGGTTCATGTTCAAAAAGCCTGAACTCCTCATGGGTTTCAGGGAAGAAGTTTTATTTACTTATTTCTGTAACTATTTGTTTAGGTCTTTGGTTGTGGCATATGGAATCTATTTCCCTGACCAGGGATTGAACTTGGGCCCCCTGTATTGGAAGTGTGGTGTCTTAGCCACTGGACCACAGGGAAGTCCCAGGAGAAAGTTATTATAGGCAAAATTTGGGGGAAGAGCTGCAGGGTATGTAACCCTCCCCTGCTTGACTGGTGTGAAGTAACTGGGTAGCGTGCCAGGAATCTCAGTCATCAGCCTTCTGGTTCCAACCATCTGGAGTCCATGAGCTTGAGCTCAACCTGAAGTTACCATCCTCCCTTGGGGACAGGGCTGCTTATTCCTCCAGATGAACTCATAGATGGGCATCAGATTGCTATGCACACCCTCTGAAGAGCAGCCAGGGCCAGGCCCCACTGCACTACTGTTTTTTTCTGCATTCCTTCACTCATTCTAATTAGTAACTGCTTGAATCTCTCCTTTGGAAGGTCTAGGAGGTTAAGTCTGCTTGCTACAAATAAGAAACGGGGAACACAGAAAGGCTTTTATGCCTGGGAGTTCCCCACAGAGTCTAGCTCGCTGTCAATCCTCCCTTTTCTTTGATTCTCCTCAATCTTGCAGAAACAGGTGTTGGACAAGAAAGGGAATAATATTTTGGATAGAGAGGTTAATCATAAATTTGGCAGAGGAACTAGGTTTTAGAGGGACTCTGTTTCATTCCTTCTCTGACATCTTCAACTCCTTCTACTCAACCTGAAAGCCCAAATGACACTCCCATCTTTAAAAATTAAAATGATGCAAACCAAGACAAAACAAACGCAGTCCCTCTCTGGACCTAACCTGATCTCCGGCCATCCTTATTCTGATTTCTTAAACAGGGAACATCTCAAGAGACCTCACCATGCATGCTCTCTCCACTTTCTCACTTATTTATCCTTCAAGACACTCCAATCTCATTTTGACCCCACCAGTCTACCAAAACAGTTAAGGTACATATGACCTCCACATTAACAGATCTAATGGATACTTTACAGTCCTTCTTTTCTGGATCTGCCAGCAGAATTGGACACTTTTTTTTTTTTTTTTTTTTTTACCGAATGATGTGTGGGATCTTAGTACCTTGACCAGGGATTGAACCCATGCCCCTTGCATTGGGAGCATGGAGTCTTAACCACTGAACTGCCAAGGAAGTCCCATAATTGGTTACATTTGAGCCCTCTGTCTTCAAGGACTATCTTTTCTCTGTTTCTCTGTCACCTTAGTTTTCACTTTCCTCCTTTTTCCCCTCCTTGTCTGATCTTTCTCAGCCCTTTGCTGTTGCTTCTCCTCTCACTTCTTCCCAAGCCCTCACGACTTTGACTTCTTGTTCTTGCACAAGAAGCAGGCTGAACAGAAAGATCTACAAACACAAGGTGACACGTGCTCTTCACCCATATTCTGATTTTACCTGAGGGGTCAAAGGACCTTGGTTTTACAAGCTACTTGCTAATCCAGCCTAGCATCAGTGGAGGCTTAAAGATGCGAGAAAAGTAACCTGCTACTGCTAAGTCACCTCAGTCGTGTCCAACTCTGTGCGACCCCATAGACGGCAACCCACCAGGCTCCCCTGTCCCTGGGATTCTCCAGGCAACAACACTGGAGTGGGTTGCCATTTCCTTCTCCAATGCATGAAAGTGAAAAGTAAAAGTGAAGTCGCTTAGTCGTGTCCGACTCATAGCGACCCCATGGACTGCAGCCTACCAGGCTCCTCTGTCCATGGGGTTTTCCAGGCAAGAGTACTGGAGTGGGGTGCCATTGCCTTCTGATATCAAAATCATGGTTCTGCTCCCAGCTTCAAACAGAACTAAAAACTTTAGATCTTATTTTGACACTCGGTTCCCTGTCTTACCTTCCTCTAGGAGAACCTTGTTGGCTTTATGGGGTTCCCTGGTGGCTCAGACAGTAAAGAATCTGCCTGCAATCGGGAGACTTGGGTTCGATCCCTGGGTTGGAAAGATCCCCTGGAGAAGGGAATGGCTACCCACTCCAGTATTCTTGCCTGGAGAATCCCTTGGACAGAGAAGCCTGGTGAACTACAGTCAATGGGATCACAATGAGTTGAGCACTTTCACTTTTACACTTTCTGGCTTTATACTATTTCTCCTTAGGCCACCAAATTCTGACAAAACCAACTTTCAATACAGTTGCTTTTTGCCTTGAGGGGTGGCAGGGGACACTTTCTCTTGAGCAAGGCAGTTAATTTCAGCCTCTGTCACCTAGAAGCATAAGAAACTCCACTGTCTAATATGAGGACACATCCCATAATAGGGTATTTTGCCTGCCTGCCTCAGAACTTTACCTCTTGGTATTTACCTGATTTTTCTTGTCTTTCTTGAACCCAAGCCAAGAAGGTAGTAAACGATTTCCTGTTTTCTTCCTTTTCAGTTCTTTCTTCAAAAAAATATCTTTTATCTATTCCTCCTTGTGACACTGAGAGATTCCCAGCAGCCAATAATTGACCTTCTTTTGCTTTTTACCTGCTGCAGAACTCCAGCTAAAAGCAGGCCTCCTGCTTTAACTTTCCTGTGTTAAAGCAGACACCTTAACATATGATTCACACAAAGATATTTGGGAGTCGCTGTGGCCAAAAACCTGTGGGCCCCACCTCAGTACAGAGCTGGCTGCTTGCCCAGACCTGGGCAGCTGTGCAGTGTGGACAGCGCAGGTGACCTTCTAGAACTTGTCAGGCCTGTGACGCTTTTTTCTGTTGAAATCCAGTTTATCCCTCTCACCATTTCTTTGAATGCAAAATGGTGGAGCTCTAATTTTTGTTTGCTTCATTCAGAAATTTAATATACAAAACCTGGAGGGGATTGCAAAATCACACTCTAGAGCCGGGCTCTACAATCTTTAAAACAAAAAAATTTTTTTTATTAAAGTATAGTTGCTTTGGGCTTCTCAGGTGGCACTAGTAAAGAGCCTGTCTGCCAATGCAGGAGACTTAAGAGAGAGACACAGATTCTATCCCTGAATCTGGAAGATCCCCTGGAGGAGGGCACAGCAACCACTTCAGTATTCTTACCAGGAGAATCCTATGGACAGAGGAGCCTGGTGGGCTATGGTCCATAAGGTGTCAAAGAGTCGGACACGACTGAAGCTACTTAGGACACACACACACAGAGTTGCTTTACAATGTTATGTTAGTTTCTGCTAACACAGTGAAGAGCAAAGTGAATCAGCTATATGTATACATATATCCCCTCTTCTTTGGATTTCCTTCCCATTTAGGTCACCACAGAATGCTGAGTAGAGTTCCCTATGCTGTATAGCAGGTTCTCATCAGTTATCTATTTTATGCATAGTAGTGTATATATATACCACTCCAGTACTCTTTCCTGGAAAATCCCATGGATGGAGGACCCTGGTAGGCTATAGTCCACGGGGTTGCGAAGAGTCGGACACGACTGAGCGACTTCACTGTCACTTTTCACTTTCACACATTGGAGAAGGAAATGGCAACCTACTCCAGTGTTGTTGCCTGGAGAATCCCAGGGACGGGGGAGCCTGGTGGGCTGCCGTCTGTGGGGTCGCACAGAGTCGGACACGACTGAAGGTGCTTAGCAGTGTATATATGTCAATCCCAATCTCCCGATTCATCCCATCCCCTCCTTTCCCCTTGGGTTGTTGTCAAGTCCCTCAGTCATGTCCGACTCTTTTGTGACCCCATGAACTGTAGCCCATCAGGCTTCTCTGTCCATGGGATTCTCCAGGCAAGAATACTGAAGTGGGTTGCCATTTCCTTCTGCAGGGGATCTTCCTGACTCAGAGACTGAGCCTGCGTCTCCTGCATTGACAGGTGGATTCTTTACCACTGAGCCACCAGGGAAGCCCTTCCTCCTTGGTATCCATATGTTTCTTCTCAATGTCTGTCTGATTCCTTAGCTTAAGAATGGGGCTTTGATTCTCTCTCCTTAGCCAGGCAGATTTCTATTACCGAAGTATGAAGACATAAATAAAGAGCATGTGGATGGGAAGTCAATGATTTGAGGAAAGTTGAAAAAATAGTGCTGTGGAACAGCACAGAAACTTTTGATTCAGGAAGCACAGTGATATTGCAGGAAAATTGGGGGTTTATAGGACTAATACCGCTCTATTTCCATCCTTGTATATTAGTCAGGATAAGCAACACTATGTGCTTTAAGAAACGATTCTAAAATATCAGCGACAGGTTGTCATTGTCCAGTGTGGGTCTGAGGTAAAAGAGAAGTGAGGTGGACCCAGGTAGATAGAGGTTCAATCGTGACTCCTGAAGTTGCTGTAGATGCTGAAATCCAGACATTAAATGGGGTGGGGAGGGGCGGCAGGGTCGGGGTGGGGGCCGAGGAGAGGATCACGCAGAGGATCCAGGCTTGGAAGTGGTTTTCATGCACCAAGTCTGGAAATAGTACCCACCTTTACTGCCCAGATTCCCTTGGCAGGAAGAGGGACAAGGAGGCTGGGGGAATCTAGCTTGGCTGCAGCCCAAGGAAGGAGAGAACAGGGCTCTTGGAGAGCACAATTGGGAGCTCTTCTGTGCCAGGTCTGATTAAACTTATCTGGATATTCCCTCTGCACTCACCCACCTGCACAGCGTCTGGCCCACATAATCTCAGAAAATGGTCTGGATTTTTGAATTGGAGAGCTTGAGCTTAGGTAAGAATTCAAGCTTTCTGTGTTTCCTTTAACTACTTGTACTTACCTGATCCAGACTGTAAAATAAGGTCACTGTGTGCAGAGGAGGGGGAGGTCAGTGTGGGCTAAGTGATCAAGAAAGGCTTCAGGGGGAAAATTCCCTGGTACTCCAGTGGTTAAGACTGCCTGCTTCCAACGTAGGGGACGGGGGTTTGATCTCTGATCGGAGAACTAAGATCCCACTCGCCACTTGGAGTGGTTAAAAAAAAAAAAACTTCAGAGGAAAGCAGTACCTGAACTAGGTCTCACAGGATTTGGATAGACCGAGCAGAGGGGCCACAATGTTTGCTTCCCTGGTTGCTCAGAGGGTAAAGAATTTGCCCGCAATGTGGGAGACATAGGTTTGATCCCTGGGTTGGGAAGTTCCCCTGGAGAAGGAAACGGCAACCCACTCCAGTATTCTTGCCTCAAGAATCCCATAGGCAGAGGAGCCTGGTGGGCTACAGTCCATGGGGCGCAGAGTCAGACACGACTGAGAGACCGACACACACAAGCAGAGGGACAGCACCCTCCAAGCAAGTTTGCAAACATAGATTTGGACTCAGACAGTGACTGTGTTTATTTACTCCAACTTATATTTTTAAAGGTATTCACTTATCTATCTATTTGGCTGTGCTGGATCTTAGCTGTGGCATGCAGGATCTTCAGCCTTCATTGTGGCATGAGGGATCTTCAGTTGTGACGTGTGGGATATATTTCCCTGACCAGGGGTCAAACCCGGGCCCCCTGTATTGGGAGCACGGAACCACCAGGGAAGTCCCTGTATTTTTTTATTAATTAAAATAATTTTTATTAATTTTTTAAAAGGTAACATAGTCACATAGCTAAAAATTCAAAAGGGACTAAAGGATACAGAATTAAAAAAAAAATCTTCCCCCTATTCTGTTCTCTTTCCCAGAGGCAAACCTTATTACCAATTTCTTTGTTTTCTTTCCAGAGATCATCTTCAAATATACAAACAAATGTCTGGGACTGTCCGTCTTTTATATAGCTCGATATATGATTGATGATTGTAATAGTTAACTCTAGATATGGGAAGATGCAACAAAAGGGAATACATTCCTGGACCATAACTAGAAGACAGGTGTCCAGAGATCTTTGACTATTAAGACCTAGTCCAGTAGCAGCACTTTGACTGGCCTATTAACAAAAACCTTCTTCAGAGCTGGGAACGAGACTTCCCAGCAATGTGAGACAAAATGGTCATGAAATGCCCCCCCCAAAGTATGGTCAGATTTATGACCACAAGGGGGCCATGTCAACTACAAACTGGCACTTATCAAGAGCATTGCCAACAACTGAACAACAAAGGCATTTGCCATCTGCCTCTACCGAGATTGAACCCCATGCTGCTATAGCTGTTGACCTTCACCAACCCTGAGGGAGTTCAGGGTGGAGTGAGGCACTCTGTGCTCCAGGGAATCTGGTGGGACAGATCTTTAGATAGTTGAATGTTTTTAGGAACAGATTTTATGCTCTCAATCCTTGCATCTCTTCATATCTAGAGATGCTCTAAATCCCTTCATGGTGACATCAGATCCTCACGACTAACAAAAAACCTTTTGTAAAATGAGTGCTTCATGGTATTGAACTCCCCTTTCACCAAAACCTTATCCATTGACCTTCCCCCACTGTGGCTTTGGAGCAGTCTCTCAGAGCTATCTGAGATGCTGCCTCCCAGGCTGCAGTCCTCATTTTGCCCCAAATAAAACTTCACTCACAACTGCATCTTTTTTTAGTCAATACAACCCACTTCAGTATTCTTGCCTGGAGAATCCCCATGGACAGAGGAGCCTGGCAGACTACAGTCAATAGGACCACAAAGAGTCAGATATGACTGAAGCAACTTAGCAGACACGCACACACGCCAAATGACGAAATGGTCAATGTTGAGTTCTCCAGCAACTTCTCATGTAGTGTAGGAGGAACAACTTCAATGATTCTCTCAAAGGGTCGTTGTCAACTTCCGATGGTCAGCCACTGCGCTCCTCACCTTCAAGGCTCTCATCTACTTTGCAAAACTTCTTGAACCACGATTGCACCGTAAATCGTTAGCGGTTCCTGGGCCAAATGCGTTGTTGATGTTGCAAGTTGTCTCTGATGCTTTACAATCTATTTTGAACTCTAATAAGAAAATTGTTCGAATTTGCTTTTTGTCTGACATCATTCCACTGTCTAAAATAAATATAAAATAAGTGGCAGGTAAAAAAAAATTTAAAAAAAAAAAAAACAATTTCACCATAACAAAGCCTTACTTTTGCTAATCTGATTGGATTAAAAATATTTCAGAGTTGTTTTAATTTGCACTTTGTATTTTTATGAGTAAAATTGAATATCTTTTTGTATTTAGGGCCAGGTGTATATTCTTTTATCTGAACACTTTCCATTACCCATTTTCCTGTTGGATTATTACTACTATTCTGTTAGTATTACTATTATTAATTTCTCAGAAATTCTTCTATATTGGAGAAATGAAGCCTTTGTCACCAATAAAAGTTCTGATTTTTTCCAGTTTGATTTTTTTGTCTTTTTTCTTTTGCTTACAGTGGTTTTTTGTAATACAGAGTTTCTGTTTTACATTGTGAAAACTTTAATCTTTTCTTTTATAGTATTATTTTTGTGACCTACCTAGAAAGATCTTTCATACCCCAGGATTCATTTTAGAAAAATCCTGTGCTTTCTTCTGAAGGGAGAAAATAGGGATTGTAGCACACACAGATCCTGATACAGATTTGGGGTGACCCAAAGGGGCAGTGCTGCTGGCTGCAGCCAGCCTCAGGCACCAGAGGAGACAGCAAACTTTGGGCAAGGCCCTCCAAAGCAGGGATCCCCCATGGGGTTGGGGCAGGGACCTTATTTGTAAGAATCTAAAGGTCATTGTCTAAAGACCCTGATGCTAGGAAAGATTGAGGGAAAAAGGAGAAGGGGGTGGCAGAGGATGAGATGGTTGGATGGCATCATTGACTCAATGGACATGAGTCTGAGCAAGCTCCAGGAGATAGTGAAGGACAGAGGAGCCTGGTGTGCTGCAGTCCATGGGGTCACAAAGAGTTGGACACCACTTAGCTACTGAACAACTACAATAACAACAACCAAGGCCATATTAGAAAGCAGAGATTCACTTCTGATCAAGAGAACAATGAAGATACAGGGAATCAAGCTGTCCACAAAGTGATGAGGAAGATCTGTTGCCTATTTGGGGTTCTTCTTTTGGTTAACCTGACCCAGTACAAGGCAGTCCAGCATCCTCTGAGGGCCAGGTGATCTCTGCCACATCTTTGGCCTCACACAGTTTTTCTCTGTTGATGATTCCAGATTTATATATCCAGTTTCTACTGCTGAGCTCAGACATCTCTAACTTAACTATGTCTAAGATAGAACTTCTGATCTTGTTTCCTGTATTTGGCTGTGCTCCAGTCTTCATTATTTATAATGAAGAAGAAACTTGAGTCATCTTTGGCTTCTTATCCCCCTTTATCTCTAACTTTTATTCATCACCAAATCATGTCTATTTTTCCTCCAAAGTCTATTCTAAAACCTGCTGCAGCTAAGTACCTCTGCAGCTCCTCTGTTAGCCAAAGCCACTACTGTCTCTTGCTTAGATTTCTTCAAGCTATCCTAACAAGTGGCCCCACTTCTACCCCTGCCCCCAACCCCAGGTTTCCCACAGGCTGTTCTCTCCCAGTCTTTCTACTCCCTTCTGCCTGTTTTCACTTTGTGCTCAGCTGCAGGACTGTGGAGCACTCAGAACACCCCCTGGCCCTTTCTGTGCATTTGTACCTGCAGTTCCTTCCTCAAATAACTTCATGTTCTTTGACCTTTAGGCAAACTCCTACGTGTGCTTCAAATCTCAGCCCAAATGCCTCTTCTGTGCTGCTGTCCACTGTACACGAGCTCCCTAACCCCTCCTTTTGTGATCCCATATAGAAGCTCCTTTAATGTTTGTTTGAATAAACATATGGACTTGAGTAGTATGAGGACTGAGGAGAGGAGGGCCTGAATTGTGCTGGGGTCTGGAAGGAAGTTGGGGAGAGACAGGAAGACAGGGATACAGCCATTTTGAGAAAGAATTGGGGAACAACTTTGGGCAAAACAGGCCTTATGAGCTAAAGAACAAAGGCCCTGGGGGCTGGAGCCCCAGAGACAAAAGCCAGGCTTGCAGGAGTAAAAGATTAACTTTATCTCTTTTACACTAGTATACCTTGTTGCCACAAGACAAGAAGCTCAGCTATAAATTTTAACCTTATCTTTCCTGTGCTCTTTGCAGAAAAGCTCATACAATTCTTTCCCCTCACAGAAGCACTCCTTATTCCCAATAGCCACCATTGAGTCCCCTGCTGCTGATTTAAAAAAACTGACAATTTCTAGAAATTATCAGTGATCACAAGACAAATATTCCCTTTTTTGGAAAAAAAATTTTTTAAAATTGTTTTTAAGCTTTTTTTTTGATGTGGATCTTTTTAAGTCTTTATTGAATTTGTTACAATATTGCTTCTGTTTTATGTTTTGAGTTTTTGGCCTTGAGACATGTGGAATCTTAGCTCCCTGACCAGGGATGGAACCCACACTCCCTGCACTGAAAGGTAATGTCTTAACCATTGGACCACCAGAGAATTCCCCAAACCTTCTCTTTCATTGTAAAGGCAACTTGCCCCTTCAACTTGGGGAGCCGGCATTTTTTTCCCCCACCATTTTTTTTTCTGGTGCACAAGCCATCTAGTTTAGTAAAAAGACTTTGCTTGCTAAGAATCTTGTGGAAGCGCTACTCATTTCTATGGTATTTCTGTCCAAGAGTCTGAGAAGACCCAGTGACAGCAGGGCTTGGGGTGGGTGTCAGGCCTGGTGGGAGGCTGGGTCTGAGGAGTGCTCAGCCCTTGTGTGACAGGACTGCCATGGGACAGAGGCCCTATTTGTGAGGGAGACAGGGTGAGAGAACACAGAGAGTGACCTCGTGTTGGAGGGCGAGCAGTTCTGAGCCCCTGGTGGGGGAAAGTGGGCTGCCCTGCGGTGGACAGAATCTGGTGTTCTCAGGTCAGGGTTTCTGGGATGGGATCAGATGCCTCAGCAAAGCCTACTGTCCTTGTGAGACCCAGGCACGGCCGTGGCCATGTCTGAAGCAGGGACCAGGAGCACAGGCAGAGCGAGGTGGAAAGCCCTGGTGACCAGAGGCCTCAGTCTCAGCCTCTCTGGAGACTAGTGGGAAGAAGAAGGTAGATGAGGGAACCAGACAGGACATGCTCAGCACTTGGGGGGCCAAGAGCCCCCCGATACCACTGTATATCCCCACTGGAAGATTCCCCTGGAGGAAGCCTTGGCAACCTACTCCAGTATTCTTGCCTAGAGAATCCCATGGACAGAGGAGCCTGGTGGGCTACAGTCCACAGGGTCACTCAGAGTCAGACACGACTGAAGCGACGTAGTAATAGTAGTATATGCCCACTGGGCTCTGAGTAAGGGTCTCTAGTTACTGAGGGCAGAGGGCCCTGAGTGAGGGGACTCAAGGTCACTGAGAGGCCCTGATCACTGGGGCTTGACTGAGGGTCCCTGGCCTCTGGGAGTCATAAGCTGTAGGTCCTGGTCATTAAGTGGACTGAGAGGGAGGCTCTAGTAACTATGGGGCTTGAGTGAAGGGTTCTGACCACTGAGGCCCAAGTGAAGGTTTCCAGTCATTATGGGGCCTGAGAAGGAGGCCCTGGTCACTGCAGGGTGGACAGGATTGGGGGCTGAGTGAGGGGCCTGATCCCTGAGGATTTATACTGGTGCTATGGCCACTAAAGGACCTGGGAGGGGAGCTTCTGATGACTAAAGTCTGAGTGAGGGGTCCTGGTCACTGGGGGCTTAATGGGGAGGCCACTCTATTAATACTGAGCTGAGGTGCATGGGGGAGGCTTCCAGATGCCCCTAATCTGTCCAGCATGTTCCTGGGCTGACCAGCATGGCTCACAACAGCCAGCAGATGGCACTGCGGCCTCACGTGTGGCCTGAACTCAGCCTCGTGGGGGCCTCGCGCGAGCATTCCTCCGGAAGGGCTGGGGGGAAAAGCTCAGGGGAGACAGGCTCAGGTGCAGCCTCCTCCACCAGCCTGAGGAGCTGCGGGGGGTGAGCGGAGGAGGCGGGGAGTCAGGTGAACTCTGCCCAGCCTCCCTGGGGTGATGGCCCAGGGCATATTCCCTGGAAGCCGAGACTCTGTGCTGTGGGTTAGGAGTCCTGGGTCTGTTTCATACCTGAGCCAGGACAGGCTTGACCAATAGCTCTGGAGCTCAGAACAAACTCTACTCCAAATCTGGCCACATACGTTCCCCTCTAGATTCGTTCAGCCGTCCTGTCTGCAGATCCAAGACACACTAAGATCCAACCAGAACACTAAAGAGGTTGTTTCCCAGGGCATTTGGTGTCCTGTGAAACCCAGACAGAAATAGAGCCTGCACCCTGTCACGGTCAGAACTTGCCAGAGCCCGGAACTTGTTGATACCATACCTCACAGGGCCTGGTCACCTTCCAGAAACGTGTCACACTCCAGGGCCTTGTCAGACCCCAGATACCGTCACAGAGCAGGGCTCTGCCATCTCACAGATAAAGGCACATCCCAGGGCCTGTCACCCTTCAGGCATAGAACAGCCTGGGGCCTGAGCCATCAGTCTTTATACACTGGCACTTCCCAAGGTCCTGTCACAGCCCATGCTTGGCCCTGAGGTGCAGTAGTATCTGCGACGTGACAGCTGAGCTGTGACATATGGGGTACATGACCCGACTCTGACCCGACTCTGAAATGTGCCTGGATTTGAGTGATGACAGAGCCCTGGGCTGTGACTTTACTCAGAGAGTGCAGAAACTGGTTTCAAAACCTGCACCCGTGAGTCTGGCTGTCATCACCAAGAATTCATGATTAGCATCTGTAACTATCACGGCGACAAGTGCTGAGGTGGATACAGAATGTCTGAAGCAGTGCTTCACCAACTATCCATGGTAGAAGACCACTTTCATTTTTTAAATTTCCCTTTTGAATCCACTGCAAACTGACACTTTTGCAAAGTGCAATTATATTGCTAGAAAAATGAAATTGAAGAAAGTCACACACAGTGAGTTACATTATGCCTTCCCACTGTATCGCTGACATAATGCCTGTGTGATACTGGAATCCGTACTCATATGTCATGTAAATAATATGAAACTGTATATTTTTCAAAGCTTTATTTTAACTTCGGGGAATCTTTTATTAAGGTGTTAAAGGAATAAAAGAGCTGGAAAAGAAAAAACCATGTAAAATATAAATCCATATTAAAGACATCTTATTTTGAAATATAAGAAACCTCGAATAGCCAAAGCAATCTTGAGGAAGAAGAATGGAACTGGAGGAATCAACCTGCCTGACTTCAGGCTCTACTACAAAGCCACAGTCATCAAGACAGTATGGTATTGGCACAAAGATAGAAATATAGATCAATGGAACAAAATAGAAAGCCCAGAGATAAACCCACGCACATATGGACACCTTATCTTCGACAAAGGAGGCAAGAATATACAATGGAGAAAAGACAATCTCTTTAACAAGTGGTGCTGGGAAAACTGGTCAACCACTTGTAAAAGAATGAAACTAGAACACTTCCTAACACCGTACACAAAAATAAACTCAAAATGGATTAAAGATCTAAACGTAAGACCAGAAACAATAAAACTCCTAGAGGAAAACATAGGCAAAACACTCTCCGACATAAATCACAGCAGGATCCTCCATGACCCACCTCCCAGAATATTGGAAATAAAAGCAAAAATAAACAAATGGGACCTAATTAAAATTAAAAGCTTTTGCACAACAAAGGAAACTATAAACAAGGTGAAAAGACAGCCTTCAGAATGGGAGAAAATAATAGCAAATGAAGCAACAGACAAACAATTAATCTCAAAAATATACAAGCAACTTCTGCAGCTGTATTCCCGAAAAATAAACGACCCGATCAAAAAATGGGCCAAAGAACTAAACAGACATTTCTCCAAAGAAGACATACAGATGGCTAACAAACACATGAAAAGATGCTCAACATCACTCATTATTAGAGAAATGCAAATCAAAACCTCAATGAGGTATCATTTCACACCAGTCAGAATGGCTGCTATCCAAAAGTCTACAAGCAATAAATGCTGGAGAGGGTGTGGAGAAAAGGGAACCCTCTTACACTGTTGGTGGGAATGCAAACTAGTACAGCCACTATGGAGAACAGTGTGGAGATTCCTTAAAAAACTGGGAATAGAACTGCCATATGACCCAGCAATCCCACTGCTGGGCATATACACCGAGGAAACCAGAATTGAAAGAGACGCGTGTACCCCAATGTTCATCGCAGCACTGTTTACAATAGCCAGGACATGGAAGCAACCTAGATGTCCATCAGCAGACGAATGGATAAGGAAGCTGTGGTACATATACACAATGGAATATTACTCAGCCATTAAAAAAAATACATTTGAATCGGTTCTACTGAGATGGATGAAACTGGAGCCCATTATACAGAGTGAAGTAAGCCAGAAAGAAAAACAACAATACAGTATACTAATGCATATATATGGAATTTGAAAGATGGTAACGATAACCCTATATGCGAGACAGAATAAGAGACACAGATGCATGGAACAATTTTATGGACTCTGAGGGAGAAGGTGAGGGTGGGACGTTCTGGGAGAATGGCATTGAGACATGTGTATTGTCATATGTGAAACAGAGCACCACTCCATGTTCGATGCATGTGACAAGGGCTCAGGGCCGGGGCAATGGGATGATCCAGAAGGATGGGATGGGGAGGGAGGTGGGTGGGGGGTCCGGGAAGGGGAACACATGTAAACCCATGGCTGATTCATGTCAATGTATGGCAAAAACTATTACAATATTGTAAAGTAATTAGCCCCCAACTAAAATAAATAAATTTATTAAAAAAAAAAAATAAAGACATCTTATTTTGGAATAATTGTAGATCTACAGAAAAGTTGCAAAGAGAATAGGGAGACTTGCTGCATAGCTCTCACTCAGTTTCCCTAATGCTGACATCTTAGGTAACTAAAGCATATTTGTGGAAACTAACAAATTCACGTTGCACTGTAACTAAACTATGGACTCTCTTTGGAGTTCAGCAGTTTTCTGGCTAATGTACTCTTTTCTGTTTCAGGATCCAATCCAGGATATCACAGTGCATTTAGTATACTTTTTATGATTAGGTTCAAATGACCTATAATTATTCTGTCCAATTGCTATGTTTCTAAGCACTTGCTCTTTTTTCTCTCTCTCTTTTTAAAACTTTTTCTTTTATATTGGAACATAGCTAATTAACAATGTGATGGTTTCAGGTGCACAGCAGAGAAGCTCAGCCGTACATATACACGTATCCATTCTTCTCCAAACTCCTCTCCCATCCAGGCTGCCACATAACATTGAGCAGAGTTCCCTGTCCAAGCATTTACTCTGAATCTCATCATGGACTGGTAACAACCTGTGGCCTGGCACTGGGGTGTTGGCCACACCTCGAGTAGCACTGAAATAAGGAATGTGTGCGTGCGTGCCGTCACTTCAGTAGTGTCTATTTGCGACCCTATGGACCATAGCCCACCAGGCTTCTCTCTCCATGGAATTATCCAGGCAGGAATACTGGAGTGGGTTGCCATGCTCTCCTCCAGGAGAGTGAACTTAGGACTTGAAAAGACAATGTTGTGTATGGGCTCAGCGATTCCAAGGGCTGACTTAGACCCCTGCCAGTCTGAGGACCCAGCATAGTTTGAGGATGACTTAGATCTAGGATTGCATGACAGGACTCCAAGACACACAAAGGGGCAGGGATGACAAAGTTCCACCAGACAAGGAGAAGGAAACCCAGAGAAGGAGATTCATGTTCCAGGGCCTCCCTTCATCCTGACCTTGTTGTGATCCAGACTCTCAGCAAGTGAGTAATGTAAACCCTCCAGGCCTTAGTCTCCCATGTCTGCAGTGGGATAAATAACATATCAGCTCAAGGAGGAGTCTGAGGATGAAAGAAGAATCGTATGGAAGTATTGTCATGATATCTGGCATGGAACAGGAGCTCCCCTCTCCTGTTCATGACAGCCTAGCTAGAATCTTTGGTTTTCCCATCTTCACCTGTTTCTTTTCCTCTAGGAAGCTGGAATCAATGTTCTAGGAGGGGTTGCCTGGCCTAGGTCCTATCTCATTGCAGATTCTCCAGCCTCCTCCTCTTTGTATGAGTGCCCACTCACCCCTCAGGTCTCAAAGGAACCCTCCAGGGCCCTTCCCTTCATCACCTCTGAGAAGCACAGCTTGCCACTCAACACTTTCTACTCTTGATCATTATTGCTTAATCAACCACAAGTAAATAATGGCAGAAACTTGATCCTACCTTATTCTCTGCTCTATTTCTAGCACCAAAAAGAGCCTGGGCTGTATTTGACATTTTATAAATATTTGTTGAATGAATAATTTGGGAGGAAAATATGTGATTTCTTCCTTTAAACAACTTTCAGTATAGTTAACAGAGTGTACAGAATGTACCATCAAGTGACAAAATTATCGCCACTTGGAACCGAACAGGTTGCCTGGAAAAAAAGATAGCCCTGGTAGAAATGAATTCAATATACCATAAAGTTGAAATCAGAAATTATGGTAAAAGCAGAAACTTATTTTGTACATGGTCTGGAAAAATTGGCTAGCATCATAGAAAAATAATCTATATCTTTTCCTCACATTGTACACCCAGAACTTTCCAGATGGACTAAAGAGCTTTAAAAACTTCGGAAACACCAACCTATTTATCAAATCTCTGGAAGGAGCAAATTTTCCATCTTAGAAGCAATAGAAGCAGTCATAAAGGGAAAGGTTAACTGATGATTATCGAAGTATTTTAAACTTTTGCAAGTTAATAAAATGAAAGGTAACCCAAGTAAAAAGGCAAACACACTGGGGAAATATTTGCAGTCAGCTGCAGCAAGAACTTTCATAAATTGATTTTAAAAGTATACACAGAGGCCCCAGTGAATAAATAGAGTATGTGACCAGATGTTTTTCCAAAAAGGAAAGACATGCAATGATGCTCAATCTTAATAATGAAAGATAATTCCAGGAGGCAGAGGTCCATGGTGGCCTAAAGAGTTGGGGAGATTTTGCTGGTGAGGTGGAGTGTGAGCTTGTTTGAGGATGTGGACTTTACGGAGATGGAGAGGAGATGGCATACTCTTGGCAGGCATTTCCTGCTCAGTAGGCTCTCCTGGTCCCCTCTGACTTTGGAGGGTTTTTGAGGCTGAGAACTGGACAGTCTCCTTAGTGTTGGTCTGACCACCGTTATCCATCAGTAACGGAAAGGACTTTACTCACGGAAACAAACCACCACGGGAACTCAGGCAGGCCTAGCAGAGGGATGTTCTCAAGGGAGAATTCTGTGGTTGTGGGCTTAGGGAGATGGCCAAGGACCCCAACTTTCCCCATCTCATCAACCGCAGCAATCTTGGAGTTTTCTGACTTAAAAATCAGCTGCCTGGGACTTCCCTAGTGGCCCAGTGGCTAAGACTCTGTGCTCCTAATGCAGGGGGTTCAGATTTGATCCCTGGTTAGGGGAGGTCTGCTCAGGAGATGCCTGACCATGCCACAGCTAAGACCTGGCACAGCCAAATGAATGAATGAATAAATAAATAGATATTTAAGAAAAATGGCTGCCCGTCTACCTTTGCCCCTAACAGCCAACCTGGGTTAAACTGTTTTTCACAACTCTCCTGGGAATGTGAACAAAGGTGTCATTCACTGCTATGAAACACACTTCAAACTGGCATTTTCACTTTAAAGTCTTTTCTTTCTATGACTTTTAATAAATATCTTTAAAAAATTAAGCAAGCAATACATATTCATTGCAGGAAGCACACATATAGCTGGCATTTCTGAAAGTTTTTCTGAAGAGCTGAGAGAAAGAGAAAAAATTGAACATATGAATAGTTCACCAATAGTCATATTTCCAAGCAGAGCAAGCAGTTCCCACAATAAGGAGACACTCCCCTCCAGCTAGACTTTCTGAGCCTGTGGGCTGGCTTCCTCTTCAAGTTCCAGACCTGATTAGATCTGAGAACCTTGATTCCTTTCCCAATGGAGAGGTCTCCTGACATCTTTGCTGCCTCCAGGCTGCAAAACCCAGATTCATACTTGCAGTTCCCTTCCGCTCGGCCTCCCACTCAGGTCCCTTTCTGGTCTAAGAACGTGATTCATCCTCAGTTGCATGCAACAGCCATTCTCAATCATTTCTCCACCCACCACAAGAGATGGATGACATCCATATTCACACACGCTCTCAAAGGTCGAACACAATTTTATCTAAACCTGGGAAGATTTTTGCAGGAAATGAAAATCGATGGTAAAAATAACCATTACATCTCCATGCAGTATGATGATTTGAAATTGGCATGACTGTTCGTGTGTTAGTGATTGCCCACTGTTGCCTGCTGTACACGTAGCACAGGCTTTGGAGAAGTCATTCCTGAGTGCTGGCTGTGATGCTGCCTCTTCCTCTCCCAAATTAGTGGGGGTGACATTATTATTATAGGGATAACCTTAGTAGTGGTCACCACTAAGTCTCCTGCATATATTTTGAGAGCAATTATTGTGTTTAGTTGTATGTCTATTTTCCCAACTAAACTTATGTGCTAGTGCCCAGCACAGTGCCCAACATTGATCAGTGGACAATAATTGCATGAATGAGTCAATCATCCCCTTTTGCTGTAAAGTCTGTCTGCAATCTTGCTCTGAGTCTAAAAAACCCACCCTCCTTCAACCCCCGTCTCTTAGATTTTTGCTTTGCTGTTACATTTCCTAAACTGAGTTTGCTTTCTTGGTGACCTGTTTGTGCTCATCTAGCCTGCCAAGCCTGTCATCTTGGTCCTGCTTCTTAGGCTCCTTTATCCTAAGATAAATGAGAAAAAAAAGTCTCAATTTTTCCCAGTCATCAGCAGTCTTTGAGATATTCTCGAGAGCTTTATTTAGAGTGAGAGATTTGTCCAATTTTCTCCTCTCCTCAGCAGGAGTTCTAAGTTGGCTCTGCATCTAGATTTTGACTCTTTGACAGTAATTTATGTCTTATCCACTTTTATGTCACCCAGAGAATGTAGTACAGGCCTAGGTCAGATTAGGCCCATCTCCTTTGCAGCATGGATGTGATTTTTAAGTAACTAAGCGTGTAGTTTGTCTAACATCTGTATCTCCCATTTGGAGGTAAATTCCACAAGGTCAAGGACTCTGTTTAATTCACTACTCAATCCCCAGCATCTATCACGGAACCCAATTCACAGCATATCTCAGTAAAGAAGTGTGGTAAGAATAAATGAATGAATGAGTGAATACAGGAATTAGTAGACTGAATGAATGACCAGTCATGACTTTGATAAGCAGGGGATGATTTTGTTTCTCTGAAAGTAAGCCTTAGATGCTGAAGTCTCTGTTTGTGAAAGGGAAAGGCAGGCCTTGGGGCAGCTGGAGACCAAAGCATTGATTAATGCTTAAAGGAATCCCATGGGCAGCCTGGTTAAGGGCAGGGGAGCCCAGCTTGGGTCAAAATAGAGGGGATAAATGGCTCTGGGAGGGCTGAGAATGAGAGTGGGACTTAGAGACACAATTTCTTACCCACCAGTTTCTCCAATAATTGTATTTACTTTGGACCCTAAGCTATGTTCTCAGAGGATTTGGAGTCAAAGTGGAAGTTGGTTTGTTTGTTACATGGTTCGTGTGTGACAGCAACATTTCAAAGAGGATTATTGCTAATCACTCCTGATACAGGTGGGCTGGGGTGAAGGTGGCCAAAGTTGGCCTTTTGGGGGACAGTCCTTGGGACTGCACCAATTAGCCCAGCAGGCCTACACCTTCTCCTGAGACTTGGGCTCAGCTGTGGCCCTTGTCTGAACAAGGGGCCCAGGGAATGTAAGAGGCAGAAGTCCTGGAGACAAGAGGCTTTGGCAGCTTCTCCAGGGACTAGAGGGAAGCAGAAGGTGGACGAGTGACCTTAAGGGACCCACTGAGCTCTTGTTATGTCACCAGACCTTAATTAAGCCCCTTCAACCACAAAGCCCTGAGAGTGGGCCCTGGGCCCCTAACGGTTTGGGGCTGGATCAAGAAAGTTAAAGGTCTAAACATCTTAAAAATTATGATTGGTCTTCATATATCATTCACTGTAAAAACAGTTAAACCATAAAATAAGTGCAAAGGTCACTACAGTTCAGTTTTATCCCATGATGGTCCTGTTGATGCTTTTCTGCATATGTTGAATTCTTTAAAATAAATTTTTTGTTTTGTTTTCGCTTTAGTAATGCCATAAGGTCTTTCTTGTGGGTCTGTTGAAGAATCTGAGGGAGGGGCTCAGCCACTGAGATCTGAGTGAAAACTGAGAGATCTGAATGAGGGGCCTTGGCTCACTGAGGGGCTGAGAGCGGGGTCCGGCTGCTAAGGGAACAGAGACAAGAGCTCTGATACCTGAGGGATCTTGGTGAGGGTCCTGGTCACTGACAGTGCTGAGTCTGGGCTCTGCTCACTGAGGGCCTGAGGAAAGGTCCCCATCTCTGAGACATCTGAGTCAGTGGCCCTGTTTATTGAAGGGCTTGGCAGAGGCATCTGGTCACAAACACCTGAAGAAGAGGCTATGGTCACAAACTCTTGAGTGTGGTCAGTGGGTCCAAGTGAGAGTCTCTAGTCCCTGAGAGGACCAGGGAGGGATTTTGGGTTCCGTAGTTAGGGCTACTAACTTCTGGGAGGACTGAGTGTGGGGGTACAAGTTTCAAGGTTTAAAGAAAGGACTCTGACCACCGAGACATTCCTGAGAGTGTTTGGTCAATGAGAAATATAAATAAGAAGCTACCTCCATCAATTCTGGGCTCAAATAGGTGGACAAACCTGCTATTGAACCCCAATAGCTGAGATTCTATATCCAGATTAAACCATAGGGGCCCTTAAGGGCTTCTTTCCTTATTCAGCCTGACCTGCAGGTCTTCCAGTCACCAGTAGATGGCACTGCAGCTTCACATGAAGAGGGGGCTGCAGGCTTGGGTCCCAAGGTGGGGTCCAGTTGCAAGTGGGTGACACATGGGAGAGAGAAGAGATTAGTTGCCCCTCTCCTCCCTAGACTCCCTGGAGGCAGGGAGGAACCAAGTTTTGATGGCCAAGGGAGACCCCCAAAACACAGGCCACCTAGAGGCCGAGTCCTGTAAGCACCAAACCAAGTAGTTCCAAACACAGAATGACTTTTACGTTTGATTCATTCGTGTCTTCACTTGCTCAGCGAGTGTAGTCCAATACATAAAGAATGTATGCTAGGCACTGAGGGTAAAAGGGTGATTAAACAGGCCACTGTTGTTGAGAAATCCATAGCCTTGGAGGTGAAAAGTTAATATAAACATATTAAATTAATATAAATGTGTGTGCATGTGTTCTTAGTTGCTCAGTCATGTCCAACTCTTTGCGACCCCATGGACTGTAGCCTGCCAGCCTCTTCTGTCCATGGGATTTCCCAGGCAAGAAGACTGGAGTGGGTTGCCATTTCCTCCTCCAGGGGATCTTCCTGACCCAGGGATTGAACCCGAATCTTCTGCATTTGCAGGTGCATTCTTTACCACAGAACCACCTGGGAAGCCCTAATATAAATGTGATAAGGACTGTAACACAGGGATGTAGACAGTAATATGGGAGTTCAGGGAAGGAATGAATATAGAATTTGGGGAGGTTGTGAATATGAGAGAAGAAAGAGGTGACATTGAAGTAGAGTCTCAAAATAAGGGCTTGGATTTGTGGCAATAAGGGATGGTGTCTTGGGACAGGAGCAAAAGTGTGAGTAAAGAAGTGGAGTGACGGGAATTTCCTGGTGTTTCAGTGGTTAGCCCTTCCATTGCAGGGGGTATGGAGTGGATGCCTGGTCTGGGAATGAAGATCCTGCATGCTGTGTGGCATGAAACTGCCCACTCCCCAAAGAGAGAGATGTGAGGTGAATGACACAGGTTGGGTGTTGAGGGATCGTGCAGCCCAAATGTCTAGGGTACAGGGAGTAGGGTGGGGTGTGCTGGCAGGATGGTGAGTAGGAATGACAAGTACATAGGAGGAAGATCACTAGGAACCTTGTAATCCATATTTAGGGATTCGTTCATGATCCTTTAATGCATGAAGAATCAGGAGGGTTTTCAAGTAGGCAGGTGATGTATTCAGGTTTCTGTTTAATTACTCTGGCAGCCAAGGTGTAGGGGGAGGGTTTATAGGAGGAGCAGATTGTACTCAGGAACCCAGTTTGGTAGCCAAATTAGAATTTATGAGAGTTATGAAGGGAGATAGGGAGAAAAACATAGATTTGAGGGGTATTTAGGAGGGAAGATGAATAGGTTTTTGTGCCAAAGTGGATGTGAAAGATAAGGAGAATAAAGAATTTTGGAAAACAATAAATGCTGGCATTTACTAAGCATTTAACATTTATGGTAGTGTATATCACTAATCATAACGGAACTCTATACGGTAGAAATTATTACTCCCATTTTCAGCTGAAGAAACTAGAGCTCAGAGAGGCTATGTGACCTGCCAAAGGTCACACAGGTAGTTCTGTTCCCTACCTGGTTTTCCTAACTTCAGCTTTATCCCTCCTAGACCACGCTCCATGTGGTCACCAGACTGAGCTTTAGAAAATCCTTCCCCAACATCTTTCAGTGGCTCTCTAATGTGTATAGGATAAAACAAAGCCCAAGCATTTCACCAGATCAAAGCAGTCAATCCTAAAGGAAGTCAACCCTGAATATTCAATGGAAGGACTGATGCTGAAGCTGGAGCTCCAATACTGAGGCCACCTGATGAGAGGAGCATACTCATTGGAAAAGACCCGATGCTGGGAAAGATTAAGGGCAGGAGAAGGGGCAATAGAGGTTGAGATGGTTAGATGGCATCATCAACACATCAGACATGAGTTTGAGCAAACTCCAGGAGATAGTGTAGGACAGGGAAGCCTGGCATTCTGCAGTTCTTGTGGTTGCAAAGAGTCAGACACGACTTAGCGACTGAACAACAACAGTGAAGCATTTCACAGCTGTGCCCAAAGTTCTTGGCCATCTAGTTGCTGATGTCCTCAGCCCTTCCCTACCCCATTCTAAAGATCAGAGAGAAAGGGCTGCTGGCAGCTTGCTTTCTTGCTGGCCATCCTTTCTTTTTTAAAGAGCATCTCTTTCTGGCCTGTATTCACTTGTATATGTGGTGCCCTGGTGCTGTATACCCGACTCAGAGACCTCAAACACACATTGCACCCATCACATGTACCTATCTCCAGCCCCACTGCGTGACCAACTCCTACTCATTCTTCAAGTGTCAGCCTAAATATCACTTCCTTAAGGCAGCACTTTGTGAATAATCCTCAACGCCAGGAGGTTAGGTCTTCCTATAATATATTGTCACTACATCTAGTACTTTTGTTTCATAGCATTTATCACGGTTGCAATTGATTATTTTCATAATTAGTGACTACTTATTATTATAGTCCAGTCTTTTCCACTGGACTATAAGCTCCTTGGGCTCAGGGCCCTACCTAAGTATCTTTATTGCAGCTATTTTGTAACAACAAAAATACCAGGAATGGAGAACTGGTTCAAGACAATGTGATGGAATATTATGTAGTCATTAAAATGAATGAAGCTCATGCCACCCTCCTTCAAGTCCCACCCAGGACCTGTTGACAGAGAATGAGAAGGCTCAAAGTTGATTTGCAGAAGGCTTTGCGCTGAATGCAGCCACAAGGCAGAAATGGGCAGGAGGAATGAAAATCCATCCTCTCCACTGCCTGGTGATGGGAATGTCATTACTCATCATTATACTTTAATAATCATTCTCCAAATGTTGGCTTCCTGACACCAGGACTCTTTTACTACCCAAATCAAGACTATTTCCATTAGGGGATTGTAATGGTTGCACTAGATTGGAAACTGATCATTCACATTTCTCATAACACACAGGAGAAAGCAGACAAAAAGGTATCCTGGTGTCATTTAAGATGATTAATCATGGCTCTTATTGGAGAAAAGTGCTTTCCCCCATTCTTGACGGTTTATTTTATACGGTGGGAGATTCTCCAGAGTAATACTCTTGGCCTTGCTCCCCAGAAGAGAAGTTAATAACTTAGTGGACTGACAAGTTTGACAAGAACAAACTGAACATTAGTTCAGCATCTCCATTTCTCCTTTTGGGAGTTAGGTCACCCACAGAAGCATGCATTCTGTAGGATGTTTTAGAGGGACTCGTCCCAGTGGGGAGACTTCAGTTTTCTAGCATGATCTATGATGGGGGAAGCCTCTATATCTGGGGTTCACTATTGGAAAGTTCATTTAACCAGTGATGTGAGCCCCCTTCTTCAATTTTAACTTTATCAAAGTAATAAAAAGTAATATTGACTTCTACTTTTTAATTGGCCTTGAATTCAAGGCAGGGTAAGAGGGGGCTATTTATTGAGGATCCACAGAACTTCAACATCTGATTCACTGAACCAGAAGCCTTAAGAAATAAACAGGGAGTAGAATCTGGGGACCCAACTAACACGTGAAGAGGCTTTGGTGAGGCCAGGGTCTGTAGCTTAGGTCTGGACTTAAGTAAACATGTGTTTGTGGCTGTGATGGTTTGGGACACTCATAGTGAGCCATGTGGCTGGCTTTTTTTCTGATGGAGTTGTTTTTATCCTTTGTAACTGGGCAGGAAACTTCAGGTTTTAAGTGTCAGATATGTGGGATTTTCTCCATGGTGGGTCGTCACAAGTGTCAGAGTTTGATCCACAGGTGAGGATCTGTTTTTATAGAGACAGGGCTATGTGTTAGCTGTAAGGGTACAGAGGATGGGTCTTTCCTGCCTTCAGCCAAAAAGCTTCTGTCAAAGGTCATGTTGGTGACCTCAACATTCACAATGACAGGGCTTAGCCAGACATGACCCTGGGAGGTTGGTGGGGGGGCACTTAGCAGGGAGTGGCTCAGTTGATACTGGCCTTGGCAGGTGCCTGCTACACAGGATCTGACAAGCACAGGTTGGTCACACTGCTCTTAGGAGAGACACAACCACAGCAAAAGTGAGAGCTTTGGGTATAGTATGTTACAGTTCATCCTTGGACTACTCAGGTATTAAACTTAGCATATGTGCATGGGCCATGTGGGGACCACAGAGATGCTGATGGGCTGCAGTGACTTAACAAACCGGAGGAACTGCAGCAAGCCTTCAGTCATGGAGAAAAGAGAGTCCTTGTGTATATGAGCCTTTTAGATGGGAGAAGGGTGCAGAACAATTAGTTATTAGCTGTATCATTCATCAGTACAGACAGTCTGCTTCAAGTATGATTCAAAAGAGCGTTGTTTTGAAATGACTTCATCCAAGAAAGGGAGTTATGGAGGGACTAACTTCCTCTTACCTGTGATGACTGAAATGGATGAATAAAAAAGGGAAAAGGAGAAGCATCTAGATCTAAGTGCTCTTAGAGAGGATACCAGAACACAGTGAAGTGTCTGTTATTAGCTCAGAAACAGTGACTATGTCCTAGATAATTTTAGCAAGGTTAAAAAAAAAATCTAGATTTCAGAGATGACTGGAATGACTCCTTCTAAAAGGGTCCAAACTTAGGAAACTATTAAGAGATAATTTCTCTTCTCAAAATGATAAAGAGAGAGAAAGAGAGATATCACAGAATGAACAAATTAGAGATAAAATTATAATTTACTTTTCTTGTGTGCCAGAAGTATTTTATTGAAGTTATCAGTTTATCTGCTGAGTTTGGTAAACAGGAACATTCTGATTCATCTCTACCATGTTTTGACTACAGTACCTCCAACTCTATGGGAATTAAAAACACTTGAAAAAAAAAACCCACAATACCATTATGGTGCTCAAAACTCATTTCATTAATATTATTGAATATTCAATTAACATTCAAGTTTTCCAAGATATCACATAATTTCTTTTAACTTCTTTTTGGAATCAGAACCCAAATAAAACCCAATCATTAATATTACTTTATAGGTTTCTTAGATGTCTTTTAATCTATATTATTTTCCTTCTATCACTTTTTTTTTCTTTGAAATTTATTGGCTGTGGAACTTGGGTCATTTATCTTGTAGAACATCCCACAGTATGCCTGAGTTGCTCTGTTATCTTTAGAGATGTTTCCCTGCCTCAGGTATTGCTGGCGAATTGGTAATTAGACCTGGAGACTTGATCAGATTCAGATCTGTCTTTTGGCTTGATCCCTCTGTGGCAGAGGGGTCACTTCTCTGGCAAATTTGGGACGAATGAGTCAGGCATGCTCCACACAACACCTCTCTCTTTAGCCAGGCTCCCCAGGGGACACACACTATGCTTTCCTCCTCCTGTGAAGTAAAATTAGAAGGGATCATCCCTGGATAGGGGTGGGAGACCGGGTCAGGGAGAGGGAGAGCTATCATTTTCTTGCCCAGAGTAGGTAGGTTAGTTTTCCTAATCCTAGAGTTGAGGATCAAGAAACCTATTGCTACTAAATGATACAGCCACATTTGCCAATATCAGCTTCCTCAGTAGTACTATTGTTATCCTGATCTCTCATTAGCCTTGTTCTTTTGCATCATTTCTCAATTAATTCAGAACTTTGGCAGAGAATGGAGGGTTATTATTTATCAGTGCCCCTAAACTCTACAACAACCATCAAGGAGGCATATGCTTGCTACTTCTATCAGACAAGCTGCTGTGCCTGCCTGGCCCAAGATCTTGCGGCCTTGTTTACCACATTCATCTCATTCCTGCACTTCTGGGCAGCAGCTTCTTGGGCCTGGCCCAAGGCTACTGGTTAGATGCTCATTCCCTTAACTCTCAGGAAATTCAACTAAGACACAATGACTGTAATATTTCACAGAAGGCACTTGAGCTGGGTTGAGATGGCCTTTTTCTCACCCCGTGCATTGCTGGCAAGAGGGCATAGAGAGCCAGCGTCCAGGGAAGCAGCGTGGTGCAGGCACGTGGACAGGGGTGCAGCTGAGCGGTCAGGAAACTTTTGAGAATCAGAGGGTGAAACCTGGCTCTCTGACCTCCTTGTTCCAGTCCCTCAGGTTTTTCTTGTCCTTAGATGCTGGGAGATGGTCACTTGACCCTATGTTTGTGAGATGGAGGGAATTATGCCCACTGGACTTGCTGAAGAAAACACTAATATTTTGGAAGAACTTTCATAACAAGCTCATTGGCGGTAGAAGCTGAGAAGCCAAGGGGTCTGAGTATCGGCAACACCTTTGCAGGGGACAGGGACAGCCTTCGCTGGCAACTGTGGAGAGAAAGGGGAGGAAGAGTGTGGGAGGAAGAGTCAGTGACACTGACGTGACACTCTCCAGGACCAACTCTCCAAAACTTCAGATTACATATCTCTTGAAATGAGAAATTTTCAGTTTTCTTAGTGAAAATTGATGAAAGGGCTGTGCTTGACATCCAGATTCATGTGAAAGAATCGAGGCAGCAAGAAGGAACATGGGCCCCTGAGTGACTGAGTGTGATAGCAGTGTATCAGAGCCTGTAGAACTTTGGACTTGAATGGGTTTAGAACTAATTGTTGCTGTTTAGTCACTAAGTCTTGTTTGACTCTTTGTGACCCCATGGACTGTAGCCCCTCAACTCCTCTGTCCATGGAATTTTCCAGACAAGAATACTGGAGTGGGTTGCCGTTTCCTTCTCCAGGTCCAGTTCAGTTCAGTTCAGTCACTCAGTCGTGTCCGACTCTCTGCGACCCCATGAACCACAGCATGCCAGGCTTCCCTGTCCATCACTAACTCCCGGAGCCCACCCAAACCCATGTCCATTGAATCGGTGATGCCATCCAACCATCTCATCCTCTGTTGTCCCTTTCTTGTCCTGCCCTCAATCTTTCCCAGCATCAGGGTCTTTTCCAATGAGTCAGCTCTTCGCATCAGGTGGCCAAAGTATTGGAGTTTCAACTTCAAAATCAGTCCTTCCAATGAACACCCAGGACTTTAGGATGGACTGGCTGGATCTCCTTGCAGTCCAAGGGACTCTCAAGGGTCTTCTCCAACACCGCAGTTCAAAAGCATGAATTCTCTGGTGCCCAGCTTCTCCAGGGGATCTTCCTGATCCAGAGATGGAACCCGAGTCTCCTGCATTGGCAGGCAGATTCTTTACCATTGAGCTACCAGGGAAGCCCCCAGCTTAGACTTAATTGTAACCAGATGATGTCTAGTCACTTTGGACTCCTCATTTACTTCTTCTATAGAGCAGCATCTAACCTATATGAAGACCCCAAAGCTTCAGTCTTATGGCCTCTGGAATTTGTTACCTCTGCAGTGCTATCTTATCATTAAGGGTATTTTTTCCCTGCTCTCCGTTTGGTCTGTCACTGCCGAGAGCTGCACATTGTGCTGCATTCAATGTTTCCTTCCGTTAGTCAAAGGTTGGGCAGATCTTTCTTCCCCTTACTGTTCTCTCCCTCTCATCTCTCCAAAGTTACCAGCAGCCTGAGTGGATATGCAGGTTCTTCACTGAAGAGATAAAGCAATTTCAGAAGGAAGTTCAAAGTCAAAGAGAGCAGGATACCACTCTCCTAATGTAGACCTTTATTCTCAGAGAGAGGGATGATTCCTACAGATCTGGATCCTTCACAAGCTCCCTGGCTTTTAGACGTAAACCTCCCCTTCTTCATGGGCCTCCTTTGAAAATTAGTTTTATTCAAAACCACCAACTTCCACACCCATCACAGGAAGGGATCTCACTTCTTGGATTACCCACTTGGGTCGTTGGATTCTTTAATCAATAGAAATTGATAAGGGGCCAGGTGAGGAATTCAAGCAAGGTTTTATTGGGACTTGTGGTGCAGCAAGAGTGAAAGCAAGTAACATTTTCCCTTGCTTGTTCCCAGAGGGAGGCTGGCTCCTTACATGGGGTGAGGGTAGGGGCAGATTGATGAGTTGGGCCTGAGGGGTGGCTTGGAGGGTGCCCCCCAACCCTGGTGATGCTGTGTGCGTGGATCGTGGGCAGTACCCTGCTTCTGCTCTGGCACTTCAGAAGTGGCGGTTGGGTTTTGGTCTTTTTATATCTTATTGTTCATAATTTGCCCCAACTGCACATAGATGCAGTTAGTTTTAGTCCCTTATAGTTTCTTTGTATTGTGTTGCTCCAGAGGATGTTTTTCCGGGTATGAGCACTGCAGCAAATGGTCTCAGGTCCCAGGCTCCCAGGCTGTCTCTCTTGGATCTCTTTCTCTCTCTCTGAATTAACCACTCTTATTCTACTCCGAAGTCCCAAATCTGAGTGTGCCAGTTGGAGGCAGGTCCTCAGAACTTTAGCCAGAAGGGCACCTAATGTCACTCGAATCTTTCAGAATTATGTGCACAAGAGCAGAGATGGGAGTGGGGGAGAAAGGTGAAGAGCCTCCAAGTATGTGGTAGTCGTGGATTTAGCTCTTCCTAGCTGGATTTCTTTTTCAATATTCTTACACATGTGAGTGGAAATCGTGTCAGTTCATTTGATTAATAGAATTGTTATACAAGCTCATCCACCGCTCCCAGGAACAGACATCAATTTTTAGAGAGTACAATCCAAACCCATATTAAAAAAGGATATATTTCCTCAATTACAAGGGCGTCTCGCCTTTTTCCGAGTTAGAGGGCCCCATTATTGTGCATAAAAGAGGTCTGGTTTCTTTCCTGCTCCTCCTGAGAAGCTATTGAAATAATAAATAAACCGTATTATCCTTTAATGGCTCCTCCCTTTTGTTAATTCAGGAAGAGCTCCAGACTCAATAAATTGTTTTAACAGTCTACTTTTGGGCTAGGGTAGCTGCCAATTCTTTTATAAGAATTTTATAAAACCACCTTCACTTAAGTTAACTGAGATAGTTTTTGCTCCTTGTAACCAACCGACACTTGTCTAGCAGAGAAATGGATGCTGGCAGGTAGGTTTGCAAGCAATAGACCTCAGTGGAATGTGGATGTTGTTCCCAGCATCACTGCATGATGCCAAATGGTGAAGATTTGCTTATCCTGGGAAGACCAGTTTGGTGAGGCCTAGACAGCTTGAGGGGGCTTCCCAGGCGGCTCAGTAGTAAAGAATCCACCTGCCAAGGCAGGAGTTGTGGGTTTGATCTCTGGATTGGGAAGATCCCCTGGAAAAGGAAATGGCAACTCACTCCAGTATTCTTGCCTTGAAAATTCCAAGGACAGAGGAACCTGTTGGGCAAAAGAATCAGACACGATTTAGCGACTAAACAACAACAACAAGCCAGCTTGAGTGAGTTTTTGTTTGTTGCAAAAAAGTGATGCCTGAGTGGGATCCACTATAATAGAGGCCTGGAGAAATATGGAGAGAATGTGAAGGACCCCTGGCATGATGCCTCATTCTGCCATGTTTTGTGGTAAAGGTTAATGAAAGTGAAAAGTAAGTGTTAGTCACTCAGTCACGTCTGGCTTTTTGCAAACTCATGAACTGCAGCCTGCCAAGCTCCTCTGTCCATGAAATTCTCCAGGCAAGAATACTGGAGTGGGCAGCCATTCCCTTCTCCAGGGGATCTTCCAGACCAAAAGATGGAACCCAGGTCTCCTGCATTTCAGGCGGATTCTTTACCATCTGAGCCAAACATTGGCACAATTCTAGGCTAGTTCACCAGAAGTTCAGACTCTTCTGGTATGAGAGTTTGGGTCAGAAACCCTGGTAAATCCTGACCTGTGTAGGTATTGGTTAAAAGCACGGGCAACATGACATGATTTACAGAGGACAAAATAAAGACAAAATAAAGACCAGCTTTACATCTTAAACTCAGTTGTCAATATCTTATCCAATTTGCATTGTATCTTTATTTGAATTTAAATTTAGCTTAATTTTATATTATTTGTATATATTTAACCCAATCTATTTTCTGAGATTTTTCCTCTAGAATTAACCTACTCCCTTCTTCCCTCTTTCTCATAATATATATTTTAAAAATTAATTTATTTACTTTAATTGGAGGCTAATTACTTTAGAATATTGTGGTGGTTTTTGCTGTACATTCACATGAATCAGCCATGGGTGTACATGTGTTCCCCATCCTAAACCCCCCTCCTACGTCCCTCCCCATCCCATCCCTCAGTGTCATCCCGGTGCACCAGCCCCAAGCACCCTGTCTCATGCATCGAACCTGGACTGGCGATCTATTTCACATACGATAATATACATGTTTCAGTGCTATTCTCTCAAATCATCCAATCCTCACCTTCTCCCACTGAGTTCAAAAGTCTGTTCTTTACATTTGTGTCTCTTTTGCTGTCTCGCATATAGGGTCATTATTACCATCTTTCTAAATTCCATATATATGTGTTAATATACTGTATTGGTGTTTTTCTTTCTGACTTACTTCACTCTGTATAATAGGCTCAAGTTTCATCCACCTCATTAGAACTGATTCAAATGCATTGTTTTTAATAGCTGAGTAATATTCCATTGTGTATAATATTAATATTTGGAATTTAAAATCTTCTCTGTTTTTTTTCCCTTCTCATTCTAATGGTCCCAGATTGACAGAAAGTTTGAGAGAGGGAGTCCCTGATTTGGAGAATGTAAGCTTCGGTCAGGGACTAAGTAGCAGGGGCTACTTTCTGAGAGACAGCCCACGTGAGATAGTTGAGAAGTCTTTCTGCACCCCACCTTCCCCAAGAGCCAGGTCCCACAAGCTTTGTGCACTATGTCAGTAAGCTGTAGGCTTTCCCTGTCACAGTTGTTTTTGGTTTCAACCAAAACACTACGGCTTCAGCCTCTTGGGACATCTTATAGAGGCTGAAGTCATAAATCTAGCCTCAGATCACAGGCAAGCCTAAATAGTTCAGTCACAGAAAAAGCTTATTTTTGCCCCCTTATTTCCCACCCACTCACTTGTATAGACAAAACATATCAAGGCCTGTGGAGATCCTAAACAGAGGGTTATTTACAGAAGATGAATTAGACACAAGGCATAGCAGTGCATTCATTCCTGTCTTTTCTCGACCTTTGTTGCCCGAATATTCCCATGGTCTGAAGACTCTTTAAGAGTGGGCACATCTGGAAATGAATGTGATGGTGACTTCTCTTGGACCCGTTGTGTTGGCTTCAGGAAAGCCAAGGAGCATCCATTAAACAAGTCAGCAGGGTTCAGCCCTCCAAGCACTGTAGCCCTGCCTGTGACCAGGCCCTGTACACCTGTTGTGTTTCCCCTACTCCTACCCTTGATTCTCTCCCGAGGTTGGTATATCAGAAGCAGAGGTTTAATTCTTATTAAATGTGTTTACTCCTAAGGTTCTCATTGCAAATGTGACCCACTTATTATTGGTGGTCTACCTTGCTTAGCAAAGCAAACAATTTTTTTTTTCAATCAACAAATTTGTATTGGGCCCTTTTGTGTTTCAAGGCTCTTCTGTTATTGGACTCTTGTCATCAAAACTAAGAACTAAAATATCTGTTGAAAGTAAGTGCAGGGTATGTTTATTTTTTTATTCAAAATCACATGCTACAAAGTAAGCCCCATCATCTTTCTCACCACCCTCACCTCCCTTTCCAGGGCGAGTCAGGCTTACACTGAACATCCTAACTGGTTTCGCCGCACAGACAGAAGGCAGTCTTGTTACTTTGGCAGACACGATTTTTGTAATACTTCCCCTCAAAGGGTAGAATCAATAACCGTAATTTCCATAATCAAGGTAAACCATGTTGGAAGGTATATATTTTTGAGAGTGCTGGTCCAGGTCTTGTAGCATGGGCCCATTTCAGAAACCACTCTCCTGTATCCTTATCTGCCAATTGTAAATGGCCCCAGAGCCGACAGAAGAAATCACTTCTCCACAAATTGCTCTGTAAGTAGGTTCATTCATACTGATCATTTCTTGTTCAAGATGTGCCTTTCAGATGATGTGCCTTTCTTTGTCTCACCTTTCAGAGAAACCCATGGGGTTGTTATTAGTAACATTTGGGACCCCATACTCACCCCATGGACTAGTATTAACTTAGAGGCATGGGGTCCAAAGTGGTAACCACTTGCCAATAGTGACTGTTAAGCTCTTGAAAGTCTTGTGGAAGACTCTTGAGAGTCCCTTGGACCGCAAGGAGATCAAAGCAGTCAATCCTAAAGGAAATCAGTCCTGAATATTCCTTGGAAGGACTGATGCTGAAGCTGAAACTCCAATACTTTGGCCACCTGATGGGAAGAATTGACTCATTGGAAAAGATCCTGAAGCTGGGAAAGATTGAAGGCAGGAGGAGAAGGGGATGAAAGAGGATAAGATGGTTGGATGGCATCATCAACTCGATGGACATAAGTCTGAGCAAGCTCCAGGGGTTGGTGATGGACAGGGAAGCCTGGAGTGCTGCAGTCCATGGGGTCGCAAAGAGTCAGACACGACTGAGTGACTGAACTGAACTGAAGCTCTTGAAATGTGAGTTGTGTGATTGAGGACTAAATTTTAAATTTTATGTAATTTTAATTAAAACTTTAAACATCTATATGTGGCTGGTGGCTATCATATTGTACAGTGTAGGGCTAAAGATGTCCTTAGACAAATTTAAGAAATTGGGTTTTGGGTCACACTGCTTGTACCAGGCTTTCCCAGGTGGTGCTCAAATCTGATTTCCTGAGGATGCTTCAATTCCTAACTGAAGTTTCCATTCTTTCTTTGAAGATTCACATTGTAATTGTACAACCTTCATAAGTATAGCAGGGATCCACACGTTACATTATCTGTCCTCATAAATTTTCCCATTCTAGTTGAAACCATGTAAATATGGTCTCCTTAATATCTTGTACACATTTTCCGACTATAGAAGTGTATATATGTAAATATCTATCTTTATTCTCTTTCCTTTTTTACTTATTCTTGCTTTCTTCTTTTTTGACATAAATCTTTAGCCCACATCAATAGAATGGCTCTGGCTCCCTCCTATATCTCCCTCTCCTACACTAGCTTCCTAAGCAAACTGACTTTGACTGAAGCTACTTTGCAGGGAACATGATTCCAAGATCAACTCCTCTCCCAGCTCCTTAGTCTCTTTCCCTTGAAAAGAGAAGGGGCAGGAAGCAGGCCTTGAAGCAGTCCTCTAACTCTTGTGGGGCAGGAGTGCCTTGCTCATTGCTCTCTGGCCCATTCATTGTATGGCTTAGATGCAACTTGGTGTTAGAAAAAAATTCTGAACCATATGCTCTGCTTATGTCAGTTAATACCTCTTCCATCCAGTTCCCAACAAGAAGAAGGACTTGTGGTTAATCTGCAGCTCTGTCAAACCAGCAAGTTGAAAAGCTGGTAGTAGATTGATTCTGCAACATTAATTATACCCAGGGGACCCCGTGGGGGTACTGTGACACCATCCTACTTAACTGGATGGGGTTTGATCCCAAAAACCTGGGGTATCAGTCTCAAGGACCATTCTGCCAGTCTCAAGGATCATTCTCATCCTTGGATTAAATGGATAAACTTGCAGACCTATAAAACATCTTTTTTTTTTTCCCCCACGCCTCTCAATTGTCATACCAGACTGGTTTAGTGAGTGGATTATTATACATATGTTCTGGTTCTTTTTTTTTTTTTTCTTTCTGACTGCACTGTGCAGCATGTGAGCTCTTAGTTCTTCAACCAGGGATTGAACACAGGTCCTGACAGTGAAAGTGCCGAGTCCTAACCACTGGACCCCAGGGAATTCCCTATGGTCTGTTTCTGAGAGCTTTCTCTTCCGCTTCTAAGATCCACTGAATCCAAATAGGATAAGAAATAGTCAATAGGTTGCTTTGTGTTGTGCAACATTGCTCAACCACGCCATCTGCCTTAAAGTGGCACAGGACAGATGAGCCAGTGCTATTCTTTGCCCAGCATAGGCTGGCTTCTTCTATTCACCTAACTGAACTGATTATCAACTCTCTCTCTCTCCCTCCTTATTTTTTGAGCGGGGGGAGGCTTACAAGATCTTAGCTCCCTGACCAGTGACTGAACCTGGGTCCCTGGCACTAAGAGGACCAAGTCCTAACCACTGGGCCACCAGGGAATTCCCAACTATCTCTACTTTTGACACTATACAAATGATAATGAAGTCGCTCAGTCATGTTCTAATCTTTGCGATCCCATGGACTGTAGCCTGCCAGGCTCCTCCGTCCATGGGATTTTACAGGCAAGATTACCGGAGTGGGTTACCATTTCCTTCTCCAGGGGACCTTCCTGACTCAGGGGTCAAACCCAGGTCTCCCGCATTGCAGGCCAACTCTTTACTGTCTGAGCCACCAGGGAAGCCCACGCAAATGATGCAAATGATAGTTATTCTTCAAACAGAATCTCATAAGTAAACACCATCTACCTAATGCAGTGCTAAATTTTATGAGTCAATATTTCCTGGTTATGGCAGATGCTGGGTGGCTCATAATGACTTCTCCCTCCTTGGACGAAGCCCCAGAGACACAGAGGAATGCTTGTACTAAGATGAAAATAGCTGCAGGACTCCAGCTGTATACGATTTCCTGTAAATCACCGCTGGGCTGGAATTGCTGCCCATGGCATCTTGGCTGAGCCCATCTTCAATGCCCCATTCTACCCCTCAGTCCATGGGACTGCCTCTGAGATTAGGGCATACCAGTCCCTACCGATCTGCCCTGTCCTTTATCATGTGGATTGTAAAATAGGCTCCTAGATCAGGGGAGCACCATATTAGCTCAAGACAGAGGCCCACAGGGGCTTCTGAGTGATTTGCTAAGGAATGCAAGCTCAAATCCAGGCGAGGCTTCCCGCTGTGGGACTCCACTGAATTCCTCGGATTACAGAAAGAGGTTCAATAGAGTCTATTCAGTCACTTCCAGGCTTTTTGCCTTTTGAGTGTCCCAGGACATTTTTTGCAGATCAACTCCTGCGCCCTGACAACAATTACACATTCCAAAGTTCTGGGCTCCTTGGCCTCTTCTCAGATGCAGGATTCTCTGATGCCCCCCGTGGCATATTGATTGATTTACCTGGTTGTTAAAACTTTGCTTTTAGGAGGAGGTGAGCTGAATTTTTTAATCAATTAACAATTTTGGCTGTGCTGGGTCTTCATTGTGACTTGGGCTTAAATTGCCCCAGAGCACGTGGGATCTTCACCCTCAACCAGGGATCAAACCTGGGCCCTCTGCACTGGGGGCACAGAATTAGCCACAGGATCACCAGGGAAGTCTCAAAACTGCTTGTTTTTTGTTTTTTGTATGTGTGTGTGCTTCTAATCCTTCTGGTAGGTGTTCATATGTGTAATAATTTCCTAGGTTTGCCATAACAAATTACAATTAGTGGCTCAAAACAACAGAAATGTATTTCTTCACAGTTCTAGAGGGTAGAAATACAAAATCAGTGTTGGCTAGGACCACACACCCTTGGAAGGCCCTGAGGGAGAAGCCATTTCACACCCCTCTCTTACCTTTTGGTGGCTGCTGGCGACCTTTGGTGTTCCTGGGTTTGGGCCTGCCCTCCAATCTCTGTCTCAGTCTGTATATCTGTGTTTTCTCCTCTTCTTGTAAGGGCACTAGTCACTGGATTTAGGGCTCACCCTAAACCTTGGATGATCACATTTCAATATCCTTAATTACATCTGCCCTATTTCCAAATAGGGCTTCCCTTTGTAGCTCAGTCGGTAAAAGAATCTGCTGCAGTGCAGGAGACCCAGGTTCGATCCCTGGGTTGGAAGGATCGTCTGGAGACAGAAATGGCAAACCACTCCAGCATTCTTGCCTGGAAAATCTCATGGACAGAGGAGCCTGGTGGGCTGCAGTCCATAGGGTTGCAAAGAGTCAGGCACAACTGAGCGACTAACACTTACTTACTTATTTCCAAATAAAGCCACATTCACAGGTACTGGGGTTAGGACTTGGACGTATCTTTTCGGGAAGCTATTCAACCTTCTAAAATATGAGATATGAAAAATACTGGTTTGAGGGATTCAAACCACTTGATTCTTGTCATGAAAGCTATCCCCAAACCTCTTGGCCATAATGCACCATTCCAGGATCTTCCATCCATTTGGTTATTTTGATTTCTGGAGCGAGTACTGGTTCTCATTTCCTGTTGCTCCAAACTTATAGCTCTTTTCATTGCCAGCAGCACAGAGCTCCCTCATTGTGTGCAATGGCCTTACCCCTTCCGTAGACAGGATGTCTGTGACAAAGGGTGGAAGGTAGTGCCTGTCCACTGAGGCTCATTCCCTGTTGAGTGGGTGGTTCTGCTTGTGTTGCACGTTATCACTTTACTTTTTTATTGAAGTACAATTGATTTACAACATTGTGTTAGTTTCAGGTGTATAGCAAAGTGATTCAGTTTTATGTAAGTGTGTGTGTGTGCATGTGTTGCTGTGCTGTGCTCAGTTGCTCAGTCATATCATACTCTTTGTGACCTCAAGGACTGCAGCCCGCCAGGATCCTCTGTCCATAGAATTTTCCAGGCAAGAATACTGGAGTGGGTTGCTATTTCCTACTCCAGGGATCTTCCCAACCCAGGGATTGAACCCATGTCTCCTGTTTTGGCAGGCAGATTCTTTACCACTGCATCAACTGGGAAGTCTTTCTCTCTCTCTCTCTCTCTATATATATATATATACTCTGATTATTTCCCATTATAGATTATTATAAGATACTGAATATAATTACCTTCCTGTGCTATATAGTAATTCTTTATTGCTTATCAGATACAAACTGCTATGCATGTTGTTACTTTTGATTTAAAGGTTAAGTTCCTGGAAGATGTCCCTGTTTCGCAGCTGAAAGTGAGGCTCAAGGTCAAGGGTATTTCTTGTACAATAAACTCACACAGCCATTTCTCATCCTTTTCCAGATTTTTTTTTGCGTCACATAATCAAAAACTGTTAGGCTGCATTGCTACATGAGACAATGAACAAACTAATCTAGCAGCCTCTGGTGAATCTCTCTACTCACATCTACTAGTAAGCCAGCAATTATCTTTCAAAAGCAGTATAATTCTCAGCTGCTAGAAGCATTCCCTTAGTTTAGAATCCTAAATGGTTTTCTTTTAGGATCTGCCATTCTCCTCATTTCTCCTCAAATCATCTTGATGGGAGAGGCAGAAACCACAGAGACCTCAAGTCTCCTCTTTCCAAGGGGTAGAGCTGACCCAATTTGCCCAGAGTCAGTCATTGAGCCTCCTCTGCACCTGATTCAAAGTATGTGGCCTTTTGGATAACCCAAGATGTGGAGTGTATAAGAATTCCAGGGTGGACCAAACTCAGACTCTAAAGCTCAAACACTCCTATTAGTTGCTGTTCTTTGCTGTGATGGGAGGTATCATACACATTTCACTACCTATCATGGACTTAAGTAATACTGCTTCAGGAAGCCCCCATCCATCAGCTGGATGCCCTGTGGCTGTTTGGTCCCCGGATCTGATTGCACATCCCCAACTCCTCAAGTACAATGTTAAGAACTGTAGTGTCCCTAACACTTTTGTTTCGGGGCATCTTTGCAGCATCATATAGTGGAGCATCTGGCCACTGAGAGAAGAAAGAAAACAAGGCTGCAGAATGATACCCTCTAAGGCACTGTAACCTGATCTTTCAGAGGTTTCCCTGGGCTTCCTCTCAAGGAAAAAGTAACCACAGCAGATACAGGCAGGGATTGGGGGGCACCCTTGAGTCAATCTGCACTAGGCAGATATATTCCAGGCAGATCCAGCCCTCATGAAGCTAGAGTGATTTTTTTTTTTTCTTACATAAAGCCAACCCTTCCTGAGTATTCAGTAATGTATGTTCTGGGAGAAGGACAGGCCAATGTATGAAAGGAACTCTTGAGAAGCAGGGCTGGCAATACTTTGTTTTAATTTTTTAAAGTATTTCTTTACTCAAGCACCAGAGCATTCCACTAATATTTGTAAGACTCATTGTATCTGGGCAAATGTTAATTTGAATGTCTACATCCTACAAGGAGTCCTCAGGTTCTATTAACTCTTCCTACAGAGAACCTCATATTCTGAGAGAATTAACCAGGGTGGCCATTTGGTGGAGGGTGGGGACGCATCCTGGATAAGAGGTTACTGTGATACTGATGGTGATCACGTAATGCGTGTGTTAGTTTCCCAGGGTTATCAAAACAAATTACCACAAACTGTGGCTTAAAACAGTGGAAACTGAGGCTAGAAGTCTGAAATCAAGGTGTTGGCAGGGCCATGCTCCCCGCAAAGCTTTAGCGGAGTATCCTTGCTCACCTCTTTCAGCTCCTGGACACATCAGGCATTCCTGGGCTTGTGGCAGCGTGACTCCACTCTCGGCCTCCATTGTCACATGGTGTTTTCTGTGTCTGACCCTTTCCTTCTTGTAACGACACCAGTCATGTTGGACTAAGGGTCCACCCTACTTTAGTACAATATAATCTTAGTACATCTCCAAAGATCTTATCTCCAAATAAGAACAGATTCACAGGTATCAAAGGTTAGGGCTTGAACTTACATTTTTGGGGGACAGGACAAACCTGTACCAACTGGTTTCTATTTTTCACACCCAGATCAAGGAGTTGGAGGGAGTGGGTCCCAGTCACACCCCTGACTTAAGAGAATAGAAATCTTGAACTAAGATCAGGTTGCACTGCCTTAGAGGGTATCATTCTGTAGCTTTTATTATTATGATTTATCATTCTGCTCTCTTTCCTTCTATCTTTCTTGGAAACTGCAATATGGCTTTTTCTTGGATACTGTGTGATCAAGGCCATGCCACTATAATTTATATCAGTCTGGGCTTTGCTGACTCAGGGCATTCTTCTGGGTTGCCCCCAAGTTATTTTTATGCACCTCATGGGCTTCTATTTTCCAAAATCCTCTAGTTTCTATGGCTATTATGCTTGAAGTTTTGGAGACACCAGCAAAATCATCGATGGCTTTATTGCTAAATTTTAAGGTCCTCTTTGTTCTACATACCCAAAGGGGAATTCAGCAGGCTTTTGAAAAATATCTATCCACATAGTTTTTGTTTCCAAATGCACTGGACTTCTTTAGTACCATTCCTTGAGGATAGTGATTCTTTCATAGGCTTCCTGTAGCAGACATTTTTGATTGACTATCCGTAGCAATACTCAGATTTTTTACATAGGTAACCACTTTTCTGCCCACACTACCCATATGCTCCTAGAGAAACTGACCCTATCCTGCTCTAGAAGTGGGCCTAAATTGTCAAAAGGGAATTATCAGCTCTCTTGTCAATGATGGGTTAAGGAACTCAGGTTTAAGCCCACCAAGACATCGCCATACACTTTGATTCTGGAATGGCCATTTAACTCAGTGGAAAGCAAGTGGAAAAATTCTGAGGGGCTCTGGGAAATAAGTGTCCTAGATTTTAAGACAGTTCCCTCTTTTCTCTTAATTTTGTGCAGAGATGTGAGGCCTGCAACTGCTGTAACCACCCTGCTCCCAGCCTGGAATGCAGCTGACACCTGGAGGGCACAGTTGAGAGAGATGTGACTGACCCACACTTAATCATCACTCTATCTACTACCATGGTCTTTTTCAATTATGTTTGGGTTGGATTTCCTGAGTTTAAGAGCTATTTAAACTGGGTTCTCTGTTCCCTTAGTTTGAAAGTATTCTTAACTGGCACATCCTGATGGGTCTCTCTGAGCAAATATAAATCCACTGAAGGAGATGGTGATTCCTTCAGGTTCCCAAGGAGCAGAAGGGTCAGGCTCCATGGAGAATCTGTAGAATTTGGTCTCCAACTTAGCATCACCAGATTTTTGGAAAGAATAATTTCACTCATCTGCTGTCCTTCTGTGTAAATCAGACCTCAGGTCCTTGCAGGCTCATGTAACTATCATGTAACTATCCCCTGAGTGACAGTTTCTGCCATAGTCATCAAGTGGCCCTCACAGACCAGATGAGGAGAGGAAGGAGAGAGATTATAGGATCAGTGAACTGCCTGGACTTCTGCGCCTACTGTCAGTTTACCAGGTATTACTAGAGACGAGGCATGGGGTTTTCCACCCTGGTGAGGTAACAAATTCACCACCGGCATCATTAACTGGATCCTCTGTGCTCACTCTCTCCCACCTCCAGGCAGCAATTTAAAATCTTCACTCTCAACAGGCATTCTCACCTATTTCCAGAGAAAATTAAAAAAACATCAGACGGGAGCCGACAACCAACTTCTAGGAGAAGAGAAGCATAAATACCAGAAACTACTCTAAGCCTTTGAAAGGTTTCACAAGAAGAGGTGTCCTGCCTGCCCTCCAAGTTTGGGGTGCAGGAGCTAGGCCCTCATGGGCTCAAAGAAAGAGAGGGAGGAGACCTAGAAGAAAGAAAGAACTAGAGAAGCAGGAAATGAGGCCTGTGGCCAAACCCTGGTGATGACTACTAGGAAAATACCAGAGGATGCCTTCCCATCCACTCCGCCTCTCCTGTCTACGTGGCCTGCTGGGTCCCAAAGTGAGGCCTCGGGCCCAGTCTTCGTTCTGTATCGAAACAGCCAAGAGCCTAGGGGTGCAAACACAGCCCTCTGAGGCGCGGGAGGCCGAGAGCAGGCGACTGCGGAGGCCCTTTGGTTACACATTTGCCTTGCTGACATAGTTTCTCTGCCCACTCGATGCATACAACAACATTTTCCAAGGCTTGCCCTTTGCACTGGGGAGAGAGTACTTTCCAGAAAGAGGCACACCAGGGAATTGGAGTAGAGGAAGGGAACTCAAACTCATGATGAGAGAGTCAGTCGGGCGGGGTGGGGCGGATTCCAGGCCAACCTGCTTCCCCGCGGGGTCCGAGCAGGGAGGCAGAGAGGGGGCGCGCTTCCGAAGGACCCCACTGCCGACATCCCGCCCTCTGCCCTCCCTCCCGCCGCCGCCGGGGAAGGCCAACTCCGCCTGCCTGAGTCACGGCTGAAGCTGGGGAGGAGCCAGGGAAGGCGGCCCCAGAGCAGAACGCAGCCGCGGCTTCAGCGGGAGCCAGGCAGGGCGGTCAGGGATCATGGGGGAGAGCGCTCTGGAGTCCGGGCCTGTGCCCGGAGCGCCGGCCGGGGGCCCGGTGCACGCCGTCACGGTGGTGACCCTGCTGGAGAAGCTGGCCACTATGCTGGAGACGCTGAGCGAGCGGCAGGGGGGCCTGGCTCAGAGGCAGGGCGGCCTGGCGGGCTCCGTGCGCCGCATCCAGAGCAACCTGGGCGCGCTGAGTCGCAGCCACGACACCACGAGCAACACGCTGGCGCAGCTGCTGGCCAAGGCGGAGCGCGTGGGCTCGCACGCGGATGCCGCCCAGGAGCGCGCCGTGCGCCGCGCCGCCCAGGTGCAGCGGCTGGAGGCCAACCATGGGCTGCTGGTGGCCCGCGGGAAGCTCCACGTTCTGCTCTTCAAGGTTAGTGACCTCAGGCGTCCCCAGATCCGGGGCCTTTTCCCGCCTGCGGGCCACCCTCTGGGGCTCCCCCTCCTATCCGCCTGCCGCACCCACATTCCTGACCCCACCCTCTTCCCTTCTCGGGGAACCCACTTCCAGGGCCGCACCCACTTCCCGCAGCCCAGCCCCAGCCTTCCCTCACACCCCTGAAGGGAGCCTGGCCAATGAACGGCCGTCCAGCTCTCGCTCAGGCCACGTCCACAGAAGTTCCTCCAAGTCCCAGCCCATCCCCGAATGAAAGTAACGGTGATGGAAATGCATCCCGAGACAGTTCGCCGCCTCCTGCTGTTTCTGCCCCTGAGGCCACCATCCTGTCTCGCGCCCCTAAAGGGGTCCCGCAGACTTCTGCACAGTTCGCCTGTCCTAGTGGTCCCCACCTCCCTCCAGCCGGCTCTGTACTTTCCCACGCCTGCCTAGCCTTTCCCATCTGGGCTGCGGAGGCTGAGGTTGGGGCCGGCCCCCTGGTGTAACTGAGATGGGGGGCTCAGGCTGGGGCGGCTCTCGAGAGGGGGTTGCCAGGGCCAGTTCTGTGTCCTTCACTTGCAGGAGGAGGCTGAAATCCCAGCCAAGGCCTTCCAGAAGGCGCCGGAGCCCTTAGGCCCGGCGGACCAGGCTGAACTTGGCCCACAGCAGCCCGAAGCCGAAGCTGAGGAGAGCTCAGACGAGGAGGAGCCCGTGGAGTCCAGGGCCCGGAGGCTGCGGCGCACCGGGTTGGAGAAGGTACAGAGTCTGCGAAGGGCTCTTTCAGGCCGCAAAGGCCATGCTGCGCCAACACCCACGCCTGTTAAGCCACCTCGCCTTGGGCCGGGCCGGAGTGCTGAGGGCCAGCCCGAAGCCCAGCCTGCGCTGGAGCCCAAGCTGGAGCCAGAACCTCCGCAGGACACCGAGGAGGATCCCGGGAGACCCGGGGCTGCCGAAGCGGCGGCTGTGCTCCAAGTAGAGAGTGCGGCCTGATGGCCTGTGCTGCCTGCCTCCCCTGTGCCTAATGCTAGTCCCCAAATAAATCTTTCTCTCAGAATGCAGCATTCCCGCCCAAATAAGGAGTGAATCCTGCATCCACAGCCCAGCGCTGGCCCTCCCTTCCCGGCTTCTCTAGCCCAGCACCCTGTGGCCTCTAAAAGAGATGCCACTCACACCTGTTTACACTCACCATCAATAAAAGTCATGTCACCTAATCCGGACTCCATGTGAAGGGGTGGGGGAAAGGGGGTGCAAGAAATAAGACAGACGTTGGAACCTGGAATGTGACTTCAGTTGCAAACAGATCATTGTGTGATTTCTCATTTTCACTGAATCATGGGCTCTACCCCAGTGGTACAAAGAAGTGTCCTTCTGGCCACTTGCTCCTTCAGCACTTTCCCTGTAGGGACATTCAAGTGTGATTTTTTCCCCCAGCATCTATTACAACCCTTTGCTTTTAGGTGCTCAACAAATGCCAACTTGCGGTTTTCCTCTTCGTCACTTCTTCCTCTACCACTTCTTTAAAGTTGGGTCTTCCAGGACTCTGTTTTTAGCCCTCTTCTCATTCTGGGTATTCTTCCATTAACACTCACCCCTGGGACTGCCCTGCTGGTCCAGTGGTTGAGGCTCTGTGTTCCCAATGCAGGGCACCATGGTTCCATCCCTGATCAGGGAACTAAGATCTCACGTGTAAAATACAAAACCAGAAACCACTCACTGGCAGTCCTCACCTATCAGCCATATACACCCTAGACCACTGTCTTGAGATGCATTGGAAAAGGAATCCAAACTCCACATGTGTCCAAAAGAAGCAGTCTGTCTTCTACCTTTTAATTAAGTTCAATTCCACAGCTATTTATTGAGCACTTACTATGTATCATTCAAAACTGCTCCTCCTCCTGTGTTTTCTTTACCAGTGAATGGCATCATCATCTACACAGAAACCTGGGAGTCTTCATTGGCTCCTCCTCTCTTTCCTTCCCTGACCACATAGAAAAAGTTATTGATAACTCTGACCTGATCTCTCTTGTTAATATCCATTGTTGCTGCTCTATGGCAGGCTTTGTCTTTCATCTGACCGTTATATGAACTGCTAATCTGATCATATCACCCTCCTGCTTCAGACCCTTCAGTGGTTCTCCATCAGCTTCAGAATAAAATCCAAGTTCTTGAATGTTACCTTCAAGCCCCTGCATGAGCTGGTACCTGCTCATTTTTGTAGCCTCACCTCTTGCTACTTCCCTTCATTCTACTATTGAATCACTATGAGCTGTGTGCTCTCACTCTCATCTCTACTGTCCTAGAAAAGTCATCAAGGTACCTCTGTTTTAGGGTCAGATGCTTCTCTTCCTTGCTCCCAAACACCACTTGCACACTTCAGTACTAACTGCACTAATTGTGATTGTTTGCCATTACTATTCCCCCACGCCCCACCAAATCCACTAGACTGTGGCTTCTTTGCAATAGAGACTGTTTTATTCATTTCAGTATTTTCCATACCTAATGCTATGGTTGGGGCACAATAGGCCCTCATGAGCATCACAGAAGAAGGAAGAAGTGGGAAAGGGTTGGGATGGGAGCATGGTCATCTACCCATTCATTCAGTCAGTGTTGTATAAAAATATTTTGAGTTCCTATTATGTTCCAGACCCTATAGTACCTATTGTGAACACTGAGATGACAATCTCTTCTGAGGCCTTCAAGGATCTCAGAGTTTAAGGAGATGCAAACATATAGTGACTGATGTAAGTGCAGTGATAGTTATACATAGGTTATTTTGAGAGAAAATGGGGAAGGGACACATCCTTACCTGAAGGAGGAAAAGTAGAGGATGTTCTTGGAAAAGGTAAATAGAGGGATGGGAAACAGGAATGGTGAGGGGTGTAGAGCTCAGTGGTTAACTGTTTGGGTTCTTAGTTCCCTCAGCTATGAAAAGGGATAATGATAGCTCCTGTAAGGCTGATGTGAGGGTTAAATGATGTAAATGCCTAGCACAGTGCCTGGAACACAGTTTGTTTCAGGTATATAATTTATTTGTCCATACATTTGACAAATATTTACTGAGCTCTGAGTGTCTGCCAGGCACTATTTTAAGAGCTGGGGATATAGTGGCACACTAGAAAGACAAGATCTTTGCTTTTCTGGAGTTAAATTCTAGTAGGAGGAAGCAGACAAAAAACAAACTTACAAGTCAGATAAAAACAAGTAAACATATGAACTACAAGGGCCTCCTGATTATGGGAGCTGAAGAAAACAGTAAGGATACAGATAATGATTGCAGAGGATGCTTAGCTTAAATGAGAATGTTGGGGGCTTAAAATAGGACCAGAGTTCAACAGTGATGTTTCAAATGAAGTTTTAAATTAATTTCTGTGGATTCAATTAGAAGAGTCCAAGTCCCTGCCTGCTACAATTGGTGGGAAGTCTGTTTTCAGTCACTTTAGTGCTCCTCCCTTTCCCTAGACCCGCAATTATACCAGAGGTTCACACCATTTAAGGGTCCCTGATTGTGTATCTCTGTTGCTACTGCTCCTTGTGACCACACGATGCCGCTGTTGGGGTACCAGTGCCTCATCCTACGACCCAGAGGTCTGCCTATTCAGCTCTGTGCTCTGAGCTAGGGGTCCTTCCATGGAGGGTGACTCTACAGTAGCTCCATTTCCTCTGGAAAAATTCAGGGCTCCTCTTGCAGGCTTCCAGAAAAGGCTTTGTGCCCAAATTATGTTAGCTTCTCGGCTGTCACTCCTTTCAAATGTTCTGCTGTTACTGAGGGGCTGGTCTGAACACGCTCAGTTCTCTATCCTCAAGGAAACATAAATTGTTGTTCCATTTCCAAATCCTTGGAAATCCAATCCCCACCCCCCCATTTCAACTCACACACAAAATTAAGAGGGCAAATGCACACTTCTCACACAAAATATCTCGATAGCTTATCAGAAGCATGTGAATTCTCAGAGATTCTGGACCCTGATCCCTAGGAACCCAAAGGCTTGGCTAACTTTGGTGGGAGGGATGCTACTTTTTGTTCTTTCCTGGTGCTTCTACTGCAGCAAATAATAAAAATCAAGTTAAAAGTTCTCAATAGTTCTCTTTGTGACTTTACATTTTCCAATGTTACTGCTATCGTTATGATTAGTAATACTGGAATACCAGCCCACCTGACCTGCCTCTTGAGAAATCTGTATGCAGGTCAGGAAGCAACAGTTAGAATTGGACATGGAACAACAGACTGGTTCCAAATAGGAAAAGGAGTACGTCAAGGCTGTATATTGTTACTCTGCTTATTTAACTTATATGCAGAGTACATCATGAGAAACGCTGTGCTGGATGAAGCACAAGCTGGAATCAAGATTGCTGGAAGAAATATCAATAACCTCAGATATGCAGATGACACCGCCCTTATGGCAGAAAGTGAAGAAGAACTAAAGAGCCTCTTGATGAAAGTGAAAGTGGAGAGTGAAAAAGTTGGCTTAAAGCTCAACATTTAGAAAACTAAGATCATGGCATCCGGTCCCATCACTTCATGGCAAATAGATGGGCAAACAGTGGAAACAGTGGCAGACTTTATTTTTGGGGGGCTCCCAAATTACTGCAGATGGTGACTGCAGCCATGAAATTAAAAGACACTTACTCCTTGGAAGGAAAGTTATGACCAACCTAGATAGCATATTAAAAAGAAGAGACATTACTTTGCCAACAAAGGTCCATCCAGTCAAGGCTATGGTTTTTCCACTAGTTATGTATGGATGTGAGAGTTGGACTATAAACAAAGCTGAGTGCCGAAGAATTGATGCTTTTGAACTGTGGTGTTGGAGAAGACTCTTGAGAGTCCCTTGGACTACAAGGAGATTCAACCAGTCCATCCTAAAGGAAATCCGTCCTGCATATTCGTTGGAAGGACTGATGTTGAAGCTGAAACTCCAATATTTTGGCCACCTGATGTGAAGAGCTGACTCATTTGCAAAGACCCTGATGCTGGGAAAGATTGAGGGCAGGAGGAGAAGGGGACAACAGAGGATGAGATGGTTGGATGGCACCACCAACTCAATGGACATGAGTTTGAGTAAGCTCCGGGAGTTGGTGATGGACAGGGAGGCCTGGAGTGCTGCAGTCCATGGGGTCACAAAGAGTCGGACACGACTGAGTGACTGAACTGAACTGAAACTAAGGTTAATGGAGACACTGACATGGAACCAACTTGTCATCCAGTATATGTGGCTTTTAGGTGGCTGCTTTATTCAGGAGGGAGGCACACTAGTGAATTACCAAAATTCAGAGGCTGGTTGTTGGTTTTTAATATCAGAAGTACAAATCTATTATGTGTTCCATCATAGTTAGGCTGAGAGGGATTTGTCTGCAATTACAAAACTCAGAAAACACTGATTAAGTTCAGGGCTGGATTCATTTCTCTGAGAAGCCTAACTGGTAAATGAACTACAATAATCTAGTTATCTAGTCAGAACATTTTCCATCTTGCAAGAATGTCTACATGGGAAACTGAAGTAAGATCTTAAAGTAAGGAAATAGAATAGTGAAAACAGGATGACGATAATGAGCAGGATTGTCCAACCTGCATGCTCGTTTTTTTGCTGTGATATTCTTCTTCCATGGGAAAGACTATCTACATTCCTGGTAGGAAGCATCTTCCTTGTTAAGCATTGGAGATCCTTTTGGCTTTTCTTCATTGAGAGTTGAATCATATATTAATCACTTCAGCATTGAAGGGAACTCGAAAGCCATTGAATCCACCTGCATTTCCAACACTCAAACATCATTTATCATCTTGCAACTTGTCCTTAGCTAGCTTTTGTTTGAAAAAGTCCAGTGACAAGGAACTCACTGCCTCTTAGGCAACTCTAATTTTGAAAATTTTAACTGACAGGAAAATTTACACTAAGATCACAATATGTCTTTATGGTTTCCCATATGTGGCAGTTGGCGTCACTTCTGCAACATCTGTACATCAGAATTCCTTTATTTCTGTGATGTGCATGTCCTGGGAGTCCAGCTCCAGCAGGGCACACAGGACTGACTTACCTAGGATTTATCCCACCATTCTTTTCTCAGAACAAATGTTGCTATTTTACTTAGACATTCCTTGTGATATGTTGCTTGGAATCTTGGCCATTCTTTTGGGAATTGTTTTAGTTCATTCATATCCATTTTAAATAGAGATTTGGCAAGGTACATGGAAAAAGTATGGTCTTCATAGTCAAAGACTGTTGAACTTAATTGCTGGTGAAGGGCAATTCTCTTTTTCTAGATCTGTTACGAGTATTAAATGAAGTTTTCCACATACTCATTTTCTCATTTCATATTGTGCCAGGCGATGGGGATGGATGGTGTGTTACACAGACACGGAGGCTGCCCTCATAGAACTTACACTAAACTGGAAATTTTAATAAAGTTTTAAATAAATGCTATGATAGGAGAAATATAAGGCGCTATAGGAGCACAGAAATAGGGCATCTAATCCAGTAGGGTGGCAGTAATTACAGCGGAGGCATTTCAGGGAGAAATCATCTTTATTTCAACCTGATTTCCTCTTTTATTTTTTCTATCCTGTTGTATTACATTTCTTGTTACGTAATTTTTGCAAGTGACTTTTTTTTTTTTTGTGGCTGCACCATGTGGCATGCAGGATCTTAGTTCCCTGACCAGGGCTTGAACCCAGTACCCCCTGCAGTGGAGGTGGGGTGACTTTTTAGAATGACCTGATATATAATTTTACAAAAGTCATTTGAGTATTTGATTGACATAGCAGATTGAACACATCCAAAACTGTACTCTTTTCTCAAAAGTCATGATTCTCCTCTCTCACCTTACAAAGTGTCACCACCAAAGACCTGATCTTCACCCCCAAATCCCCATCTTCATTACAATTTTCAGTTTACTATAAGTTCCAAGAGGGCACCATTTCTGTCTGTGTAACACACCATCCATCCCCATCACCTAGCACAATATCAAATGAATGAATGAGTATGTGGAAAACTAATGAGTCACCAAGTCCAGCAGATTCTTTATTAATAACCTGAGAATTTTTCTCTCATAAATAACTAATCAATTTGGAGCCACTAGAACAATTTGAGAAGATAAAACAAAGAACCAGAGGGAAGTTGAATATTGCCCTTTCCTCTTGAGTTTTCTTGTGAGTTAAATGGGTAGATACATGTGAAAGGCTCAGAATTGTGCCAGGCATGTGAGAGCTTAACTTTCATTGTAGTTTGGTTATGGTCACTTGATCCCTAAATTCAGTCAATGCTGAAACCAGCTTTTACTGTTGACATTTTCATTTCTGTGAACTAATAAATATGCTTTTCGCTTAACCTCAGTTTTAGTTTTTTCAGTATATTTGATTCTTCCCTGCAGCTGCAGGATTCCTAATGGATACAAACTCATTGGCTCTGGAACCAGCATGGAGGGCAAGGGCAGCGTCTTATCTTTGAAGCCTCAGCACTTAGTGCAGGACCTGTCATAGAGCAGGTACTGAATATTTGGAGAATAAGCAAATTTATTCCAGTGAGGTTCCAGGGACACAAGAATTAATAAGAACCTGCCTGCAAGGAGCTGGCTCACAGCTACGCCTTGTTTGCTGTCTTTCCTTGGAGCTCTGTTGCGTCCTCCCAGGCTGACTTAAGGCTTGGGAGAGACAGTGTCTGGGGCCCACAGTCTTTTCTGGGTCCATAACAAAGCTTTGCTTTTTTAAAATCAGAAGGGAAAAAAAAAGAAATTTTAGATGAAAGAAACTTTTTTTAACTTTATTTTATATTGTAGTATAGTTGATTAACAATGTTGCGATAGTTTCAGGTGTATAGCAAATGATTCAGTTTTATATATATATACATGTATCTATTCTTTTTCAAACTCTTTTCTCTTTTAGGTTGTTACATAATACTGAGCAGAGTTCCCTGTGCTATACAGTAGGTCCTTGATAGAAACATTTTAATATATGATATTAATATATTAATTATATAATGCCATTGTAAAATATAATTAAAAAACTGGTTATCAGATGCAGGAGGGTGGGGACAGGGGAATTGGATGAAACTGGTCAAAAGGTACCAACTTGTAGTTACAAGTTAAATAAGTACTAGGGATGTAATGTACAAAATGATCAATATAATTAACACTGCTGTGTTTCAAAGATGTAAGTTGTTAAGAGAGTAAATCCTAAGAGTTCTCGTCACAAAGAAAAATATTTTTTTTTCTATTTCTTTAATGTATCTGTATGAGATGATGGATGTTTACTAAACTTATTGTGATAACCGTTTCATGATGTACGTATGCCGAATTATGCTGCACACATTAAACATAAACAGAGCTGTATGTTAATTACATCTCAATAAAACTGGAGGAAAAAAATTATTTTTAATTGAGTAAGGAGCCCCTGTCATCTGCTACTTAATTTTCTAGTTTCTTTTCTCCTATTTTCTTTTTTTAAAAAATTTATTTACTTATTTTAATTGGAGGCTAATTACTTTACAATATTGTAGTCGTTTTTGCCACACATTGATACGAATCAGCCATGGGTGTACATGTGTCTCCTGTTTTCTTAGAGCAACTTTATTGAAACTCTGTACAATTTTTAATACTATTGTTTATCCTTGAAAGAGGTGATTTCTTCTGGACTACAGTTGGAGGAGTTCTCTACTTGGTGAGTGAGTCAGGGCAATGATCCAGACTAGCAGGATTTCACCTTGTGACACAGAGTTTTCAGTGTAACTTTCTCGCTCTCTCTTTTTTAGCAATTAACAACGCAGAGGTTTCCTTCTGCTTCCTGAAATTACTTGCTGCAGGGTGGTGGTCTGTTTGATTTCTTGGTCAACTTTGCAAATTCTACTCGCATAAACTTCAAACTTGTTTCAAGGAATCTCAGGTCTGTAGCCCATAGACTCTGTTCTCATTGTTACAAACTAAATTATGTTTCTTCTGAATTTCCAGGTGTGCCCATTCACTGTGTGTTCTGCCAGCTCTGTGCCTGTGCATCTCTGTGATTTGCAGTTGTGATCATCCTTGCTTTGATCCTCGCTATAATTGGTGGCGCTTCCTATTTGTGGTTTGGACTTTCAGATGCTTCCTAGTTTCATCAAAGATGGACAGAGTCTGCATTTCTGTTTCTCTTTTCTACTTTAGGATTTTTTCCAATATGATGAGAAGAAAAATATAGAGACAGCACAAATGTGGGGCATCATGTCACAAACAGACATCATTTCTCTTCTTCCATGATGGTTTAAGAAACCTGAAGTTGACTTTATAGAATATAGTTATAAACACGGTGTTCGAATCATCTGAATGTAACACGAATATCTCTGAAAATTGAAGAAAAATATAACTTCATCCAAGGAAAACACTGAGGATCACGAAGCTGAGTATCTGGCTCCTCATACAGCATTCTCATCCAACTAATACAAAACAGTAACTCATGGATAAAACAAACTCTTAAAAGAGTTTTATTTAAAATTGTCTAGCTTTTACAATATTGGAGGATTAAAAAGTATAGACTTAAATTTCTCGTAGAGTCACAACTTTTGTCACACACACACAGAAATTTTAAAACATTTAAATATTTACCCTAGTTGAATTCTAGTTTCTAGGCAGACCTTTGGAGACTTCTCTGTCGATGTCTTTGTTGTTGTTGCTTAGTTGCTAAGTTGTGTATGACTAAGTTGTGACCCCTGGACTGTAGCCTGCCAGGCTCCTCTGTTTATGGGATTTCCCAGGCAAAAATACTGGCATGGGTTGCCATTTCCTTCTCCAGGGGCTCTTCCCCACCCAGGGATCGAACCCTTATCTCCTGAGTCTCCTGAATTGCAGGTGGATTCTTTACAGCTGAGCCATCAGGGAAGCTCACTGATATCTATACACACATACTTATGAACACACACACATACACATTACATATATATATATATATATATACACATACATATGCAAACATACACATATATTTCTACTTCAGTGTTATATTTTGTAGGTTTCCAAAAACCAATTAGGAATGTCAAGTTAGAACTAAATTAATATAACATTAAATCACAATCAAATCATACTAAAAATTATAGAGAAAAATAAATTACATTTCTGAAAGCATAAATGAGCAAGTTTTTATAGAATAATATCTATATGTCCAGCTAATTTTCACAAAATCAGTTTACAAAAGATATTACTATTTCTGCTTTTATCCAATATTATCATTTATATTTAGTTCTCCAAATATCAAGCCATGAGACATTGTGACTTTTTTATTTAAAAGCAAATAGAGAACGTTTAGAAAACTTTAGTCATTAGCAACTTCAGTCATTTCAGCTTTAGTAAAATAACCGACTCTTTGCATAGATTAAAATATGCCATTTCCACATCCCTCAAATGCATTTAACTATAGTAATTTTCTTGATTTTGACAGAGGTAAAACATATGATCATCTTTAAGATGATTTGTGTGTGTGCTCAGTCATGTCCAACTGTTTGTGAACCCATGGATTGAACCCAGCCAGGCTCCTCTGTTCATAGAATTAATAAATGACTTTTTCCTCTTTTAATTAACATCAAATAAGGAAATGCTCAAATCAAGAGGTAATACATCTTGCAGTCCTATTATTAATATACTATATACTTTTACTACTATATTTTTAGATTTAAAACAAATCACTGAGAATACTGAAAACTTAGAAATTGTACAAATTAATTCAAGAAAACTCTTATTGGAATTTTACTGAAATAGGAGTTGCAATAGATTTCCCTCTTGTTCCTGATTCTGAAGCAGCAGTTTCTAGGTAGGATTTTTGTTTGTTTTTTATTTCTGCCTGTATGCCTCAAGTGGGACATTAGTCCCATAACCAGGGGTCAAATCCGTGTCCCCAGCAATGGAAGTGCAAAGAAGTTTTAACTGGTTGAAAGACCTCATTCATCCTTGACTCTCCCTCTAGAATTTATGTGTGGCAGAAACTTTTCAATAATTATTTGGGTATATGTTGTTTTAAGTATCTTTATTTTTCTCCCTGATTTGTTGCTTGTTTCAGTCTATCAATATCATACTTATCCCTGAAAGAGAAAATTCATGAAGAAACTATTCTGGAAAAAAAAAGTCATGGTTTTAGACATGATTTAACTTCTGATGGCATTTTTGCTTTCCTTGAATAGAGTCCATCTTACTTCAGTATACTTGAGAACCTTGGATCATTTTGGAATACACAATCAGTTCAGTCGCTCAGTCGTGTCCGACTCTTTGCGACCCCATGAATCGCAGCACGCCAGGCCTCCCTGTCCATCACCAACTCCCGGAGTCTACCCAAACCTGTGTCCATCGAGTCGGTGATGCCATCCAGCCATCTCATCCTCTGTCATCCCCTTCTCCTCCTGCCCCCAATCCTTCCTGGCATCAGGGTTTTTCCAATGAGTCAACTCTTCATATGAGGTGGCCAAAGTATTGGAGTTTCAGCTTCAACATCAGTCCTTCCAGTGAACACCCAGGACTGATCTCCTTTAGGATGGACTGGTTGGATCTTCTTGCCGTCCAAGGGACTCTCAGGAGTCTTCTCCAACACCACAGTTCAAAAGCATCAATTCTTTGGCACTCAGCTTTCTTCACCGTCCAACTCTCACATCCATACATGACTACACAAAGCTGATAGTAAAAAAAATGTTTTCACAGGCAAATCACACATTTAAGAAGAACTGATAAAATTTACAATTTCTCAACTTCTCACACATATAACTCACACACTCATTCTGGTCAAAATGTACTCTTCAAGAAATGTTTCAAAAAAGAGTTTCTCCTATTTATGAATGGAAATTTCATGTTCCCAATTAACTATTTCAAACATTTACTTAGAAGGCATCTTTTAGAGCAAACACATTTTGGAAATGTTCTCACACAATTTCAAGGTCAGAATACCCTCTCCTGCCCCCAACTCCTGGATAACATTCCTTTCCTCAGACTCAACAGAAGTCACAGTGAAAACTGTGGCAGCCATAAAATACATTTGTGAAGAGTGAAAAATTGTTCTCTACAACCAAAGCATCCTCCCTTCTGCCCAGTAAACAGGTGATACATATTGAGTATATTAATGTAAAGGGCCTTTCATGTGTCTAGACAATGAAGTCCAGTATGGTTGTTATTATTCAGTATTATTCTGAGAGTTCTACTTAATGTAATAAAACAGAAAAATATCTAAATATGGAATATGCAAATATGTGGAAAGGTGTCATTAATGTTAAGTTGGAGAGCAAATGTAGAATAGCACAAATTGTGTAATTCCATTAAAAAATTTAAGTACATAAAATGTATAACATATGTGCCATAGAAAACTATTTTACTTTTTGACAGTGGAATGGAAAAAGATAAACTTATATTTTTTATATTCTATACTTTTCCAACTATTTGGATTTATAAATATGTATTAATTTTGTTGATAAGAAAGGGAAAACTCTACCAAACTCAGAAGCCCTTAGGCTATAAATAAAATAGCTTTCTCTTTCTTTTAAACATATATATTAATACTTTTGTACATACATACTTTAATATTTATATAAATGTCACAATAACATTTTGTATTTCTTAATCAAATGTATATATATTTCATAGCAGAAGTATAAGCAAAAATCTTGAATTAAGAATCATGTAATTTTTTAGAAAATCCTAAAGATGCCACCAGAAAACTGCTAGAGATAATCAATGAATTTGGTAAAGTTGCAGGATACAAAATTAATCACAGAAATCACTTTCATTCCTATACAGTAATAACAAATGATCAGAGAGAGAATTTAAGGTAACAGTCCCATTTACCATTGCAACAAAAAGTATAAAATACATTGACTTTTGAACACTGAAAAACAAACAAAAAATTGGCTTTTATTCTTGTGACTATAGGCATATATACAGCCCAGGAAATTTTTGTTATAAGAAGTTAAGCTCTCAGCATAGAAAATTTACACAAAGAAAAATATAATATCTACAGTTATGAAAATTCAGGCAGGTATCAAAAATGATAAGATAATTTTAATTACATAAGAAAATTCTCAAAATATAATGGTTAAAATATCAGAAAATGATACTATTTGCACAGTAGGATTCCAGCTATGTTTTATTTTTTTAATTTATTTTAAAAATATTTATTTATTTGTTTGGCTGCATCTTATCTTAGTTGCACCACCCAGTTATGTTTTAAAATTAAAATATGCATAAGAAGAAAAAGCCTAGGCTAAAATGTTAATAGTGATGAGAGGACAGTTCCATATTTTCTTCTTTAACCTTTTTTCTTAGTTACCAAATCAAGTAATTTTTGCAATGAGCACATATTACTTTGGAAAATAGAAAAAAGTAAAATTTTTGAATGTTAAACAACAATACAATGAAGTTTCAAGTAAACAACACCTGTCAGAAATGAGAAAGAAATTTATGAGTGTAAAGTTGAGGTAGGAAGACTGAAGCAGTTCTCTGCTGACATGTGGAGAATTCAAAAAGTTGAAGAGACTCAGTTAAGTGAGTGCCTCATTTGATTTATAGGGAAGGGTGTCTTGAGACTGTAAATTTATTTTTCCAGCATCCAAATAAGATATTTTCAGATTGTGCCGAGAAGCCAAGAAAAAAAAAAAAGATAGACAATCTTTGGTTAGAGCTCAAGTGTCTGTAGGCAGTCCTTCCTCCCCTGACAGAGCTTTAATAATGGAGCACTCCTACATTCCAGCTGGGCAGGCTCCTCTCCATCTCATCGGCACAGAGAGGAGAATTAAACTGCAGGCATCTGAGTTACTCATAGCGAGCTAAAGCTAAATAAAGAGGTGACATTGGGGAGGTGGGTGGCGATGGCATGGATCCTAAGAATTGGCTTTCAAGGCATAAATACTTATGTTGCACAGAGTATCTGCAAACCAAGGATATGACTGAACAGACAGAATGAAAAGATAGAAGTCTCCTCTGGGGAAAAATCAGACAAGATGGCCACACTGTATATAATCACTAACCTCTGTATACGGTGTTTAAACAGCATCTCAGAAAGTAAGCTTGCTGTCTTCCACCTCATTTCCTTTGCCCCCCTTACTTTTGTCAACTATATTTCCATTCCCAATTCCCAATACTCAAACAGTTTGTCTCCTCCCTTTCAATCATCTCCCATATGTATATTAGTTAAATCTTGAAGAAGCTAGTTATGCAACATTTCATAATTCTAGTCCCTCATTTCCATTTCATTGCTATTATCCTCATTTACAGTCCCATTGCCTCTGACTTGAGCCCTTGAAATCATCTCTTAAATGTTTCTACTTGAATCTATTTGATATACTCAGTAGGTCAAAACACTATCTTGATTTTCCCCCAAACTCATGACTTCCTCTTCCTCTTAGCCAAGGTAGCATTCTTGTATATTTGCTATAGTCTATTTGTGTAATTATTCCCTTCCCCACTGCACTGTAAGTTCCTTGAGGACAGAGGTGTATTGAATTTATCTTTTGGTCCTTCACAATACTACTGTTCACTTAGAAGTCATAGAAACACTTGCTGTGTACTTAGTTGCTTAGTCATTTCTGACTCTGTGACCCCATGAACTGTAGCCCGCTAGTTTCTGTCCATGGGGATTCTCCAGGCAAGAATACTGGAGTGGGTTGCCATGCCCTCCTACAGGGAAAAATGCTTGGGGCCTTGGTATATAATTATTTGCTTAACTTCCCTCCCTTCTTACCCTGTGCCAAGAAACTCTTTCCAAGAGCATGCTTTAGGTCAGAGAAATGAGACTGATGCTTCCTCTCTGAACCATGAAGGCTTATCTCTTGAGCACTTGCTTCCTCCTTTATCACCAGTCAGTGATGGAAATAGATCACCACAAGCCCATTCAAAACAGACAGGGGTTATCATCGCCTTTTCATAACTGCCTGTTTTCTGGTAGATGTCTGTGTCTCCATCTTAGTTGGAGTCTGATTGCTATGATGTGTTTGCTACTAAGCACCAGTAGATACAGCTTCTGCACTTTGACAGAAACAAGTTCTTTTTTTTTTTAAATAGCAATTTCCTTTCCCTTTTAGGTTATTTAAAAAATATTTGTTTATTTGGCTGCACCAGGTCATATGGGATCTAGTCCCCTGACCAGGGATCAAACCCAGGTTCCCCTGCATTGGAAACACCAAGTCCTGCCATCAGACCACCAGGGAAGTCCCCCAACACAGGTTCTTAACTGCACACAAATCTGGGATGACTGCTGTTATACTGTTACCACCATACAGCTTCATTGGCTTACTTTCCTGGAACCTCTACTCCTCAAGCCCTCTCCTACCCTGCCATCCATTGCCAATGGTCCAATATTTTGTTATAGAGTTAAACCTTCTTGCTCTTGCTCCAACCAGGGTAAGGTTTCCTAAGAGTGAATCTTACTGCTCTCACATACCCATGGAAGCTCAGATCTTTCAACTATTCTTTTGGAAGGAAGGTGCTGTGTTACAGTGTTCCTCTTTGGTTACACCAATAACTCAGTACAACTTTTCTCTCAAGGGAAGGAATGGGATCTTAATCTCTTCTCCAGGTCAGTGGTTTGGGGGACTTAACAGAATACTTAGACTCATGGTCGGTGATCTTCGACAAACTGTTAAATACACTAAACCTAGTGATGGGGGGCGGAGGGAGGAGAAGGCACTGGTGCCCCACTCCAGTACTCTTGCCTGGAAAATCCCATGGATGGAGGAGCCTGGTAGGCTGCAGTCCATGGGGTCACGAAGAGTTGGACACGACTGAGTGACTTCACTTTCACTTTTCACTTTCATGCATTGGAGAAGGAAATGGCAACCCACTCCAGTATTCTCGCCTGGAGAATCCCAGGGACGGGGCAGCCTGGTGAGTTACGTCTATGGGGTCGCACAGAGTCGGACACTACTGACGTGACTTAGCAGCAGCAGCAGCAGTGATGGGGGAGGGGATTGCTCCTCTAAGTCTGTGCTATTTAGCCACTTACATGGCCCTAGACTTCCAGGATATATAAGCAAGTAAGCTGAGGGTATTTGGTTATGATCATTGTGTCTCACTCTCTTCTTTTTCCCCAAGAGGACAGACACATTAAGACCCATGTATTTGCCTGGAAGTTGACAGGTTATACTAATAAGAGGAAATTGAATAGGAAAAATGGAATTCTGATCTAGATTAAAAAGCAGACACATTACTTTGCCAACAAAGGTCCGTCTAGTCAAGGCTATGGTTTTTCCAGTTGTCATGTATGCATGTGAGAGTTGGACTATAAAGAAAGCTGAGTGTTGAAGAATTGATGCTTTTGAACTGTGGTGTTGGAGAAGACTCTTGAGAGTCCCTTGGACTGCAAGGAGATCCAACCAGTCCAACCTAAAGGAAATCCGTCCTGAATATTCTTTGGAAGGACTGATGTTAAAGCTGAAACTCCAATATTTTGGCTGCCTGATGCAAAGAGCTGACTCATTTGAAAAGACCCTGATGCTGGGAAAGATTGAAGGCAGGAGGAGAAGGGTACGACAGAGGATGAGATTGTTGGATGGCATTATCGACTCAATGGACATGAGTTTGGGTAAACTCCAGGAGTTGGTGATGGACAGGGAGGCCTGGAGTGCTGCAGTCCATGGGGTCACAAAGAGTCAGACACGACTGAGCGACTGAACTGAACTGATCTAGATTAAACAAAAATAAACTTAAGGCTTATTGGAAGATGATAGAATACTAAAACTGCAAGGCTAACAGAAACACCTGAAAACAGAAGAAATGCTTCCAAAACGAGACAAGAAATCTCAATACCAACAAACAAAAGTTAAAAAAAAAAAAAGTTTAACTTCGTCAACAAAAAACAAAGCCACAGAAGCCAAACTGTAGATGGAATCTCTGCAATGTGTTGGATACTTAGTGGATGGATTTCCCAGCACCCCTTAAAGGAGCAGCCATAGAGATCCAGCTAGTTATGTGCTAATTTCCTGATCCCTGGCCCTTGGTCTCAGGCCAAAGCACTCCATCCAAAGTAGGTAAATCACAGTCTTTTCTCTAGACCAGTGGTTCTCAACTGGAGGTGATTTTGCCTCCAGGGGACATTTGGCAATGGCTGGAGACATCTTTAAGTATCACAACTGGCATCTAGTACACAGAGCTCAGTGATGCTGCCAAATATCTAACAAAGCACAGGACAGCTTACCCAACCAAAGAATTATTAATAACTTGTTCAAAATGTCAATAGTGCTGAGGTTGCTAAACCTCACAGTTGATTGATCCCTACTGCTAATCTTACGTAGGCTGTTCTTCACTCAGTTAGCTACAATGAAAAAGTGGATGAAAAATATTCTCCTGGCACATGATAAAGTGTACAGTGGTGGAGCTTTAAGTTTATTACTGACTCAGAGAGAAGGCATTGCCTAGAATTCATAAAAACACTATAATGAGATAAATTTTAATTCAGATAAATTGTTTGGTAGAGGAAGACGTTTTTCCTTAGCTAGTAATTAACTTGCCTTATGGCTCTTTCTCCATAGCACTCAATATGAGACTGTGTTGAAGCATTAATTGAACAGTTTTTACTGTCAAGTCAAAATGAACCTCTTACTCAACCTGACATCCAGTAATACAGAACCAGCTCTGGCAGCTGTGAAGACTCTATATGTCTGTGCCTATGGTGCATGATGGAAAAAATTGCAAAGTGAATTTAGGGTAACCCCTTTGCCCCACCAAAGATATTACATTAAAATAAAAAACAAAAAAACAAAGGAACAACATAGGTGTGTGGAAGCATTTTCATAGGGACTTGGGGGAAATTTTGTTCTTTTACAGAAATACTAGCACCCATTATCAGGACATCTATTTGTGCCTTTGTTATAATGTGACAGTGTTCTTGGATGTGTTAACATAAAGGCACCAAGATCAAACAATATCAGAGCCACCAGCAGAGTGAAATAAAAGTGAGCAAAACTATTTAAGATTATTTGTCAGATGTGATATTTAGTTCAAAAAGAAAAGGACAAGAGTATGTTTATGTATGAACATTTTTCATAGGCATTTAACAATTGTTTTTAGATATTATTTTCTGATTGTGCTTTAGGTGTGTTGATACAGAAAGTGGAAAGAGAAACTGTGAATCTAGTGAAGCTACATGTCATCATCACAGCAGGAAGCTAAAACGGGACTTAATGATGTAGGAAAGGGTATTCAGGCCAATGGATGCTGACCAGGCTAGTCAGCAGTTTGCCTGAAAATAATAAGCAGAATTTTAAGACAGAGCTGCATTCCCGCTTGAGAGTTATGCCTCCCACAACCATAGTCACTTTGTCAAGGCTACCTGCACAGCCTGTCAAGGCAGCCAAGTCACTGTCCATTGTGCTGGATTGTCCAGCTCAGTCAGGACCCAGTGGAGGGAACATAGAGAGCTTCTGAGAAAGGAAAATAGGGAAATGTATCTGGGACCTCAACGAAGGTTGTCTTGAGGTAGATCAATTTCTAGAAAGCAATATGTGCAGGAAAAATCTTATGGATCATATTGGGGCTACTGAATATTTCCTTGAATTTTTTTTTAACATTCCCCAAAATGACCAGAAGGGTACCCAGAGACTCTAAAATAAAACTTGAAGTAAATGTATCCTGAATATTACACTCAGCTCTGGTGGGTTGGAGAGGGATCAAACAAATAATTGTTCTCATGGTGGGGCGACGGCAGTTGAACTTACCCAGCACAACAACAAAATATGAAAGTCATTCAGAGCTTGTTGCAGATGTGTTGTCAACGTTATAGGGACTGTTAGAAAGGATGGTGGTGAAAAGAGGATAAATAAAATGTTTTTCTGGTCAGGTAACGAACCCAAACATATCCTGTGGACTTCAGCTGTCCAGGTAGGGGTTAGGATATGGCTAACATGTGACCCAGGGTGGGAAGTGTTAAGCATATAGGGCAAAACCTTAATCAGCCACTTTCTGGATTCTTTAACCTTCTTAGAAGCTGCCAGAAGCCAACGCCTTTCTGGTGAATAACGGGATAATGCTCATATTTTTTAACGTGGCTCTGAGTCAGTATATGTGGGTCCTTGGCCAGCTCTCAACAAGACAGACCTGAGCAGATGAGGAGAATAAAATAAGACACTCCTTTCAGTGGTTTTTCTGCTGTCCATCCCTATGGTTCTTTATAAGCTTTACTTCTCACCATAAAAAGAGCTGCTTCTATCACTCCCTTCATTGCTGCTGTTCTTTATACAAAGATTGTGCTATTTAGCTCACAATTGAGGGGTTATCTAACAAACCATGCCTGCCTGGAGGGCAAGGGTCTTGTCAGGCACTTCCTGGATGGTTTTTTCCATGATCAAAAAAACTAGAGTGGTCTCTGAGTTCAGTGGTTGTTCTCTCCCACCTTGCTATGGCTGTAGGAGGCCACAAACTTGTGAAACATCACCCTTGGGCAACATCACAGTGGAGCTTCGGTCAGATCTCACCATGTGGACAGACACTGATTTCCTGTATGTGGCTCAATTGGGTGGCTCAGTTACGAAAAAGAAGAGCAAAAATTGCCAAGAAGGAATATCTCCTGCTTTGGGTATTTTTTTGGGTACATCATTTATCCACTGCCTCTGGAAGTTTGGGTTGCTATTGTGTTGGAGGGTGGTTATAAATATGCAGCTAACCTACACTTAATTTCATGGTCTGGGGAGAGGGTATGCTACCATCGCGTCTTCACAAGTCAGTATCCGCTTGTGAGGGCTTCCCCTGTGGCTCAGCTGGTAAAGAATCCGCCTGCAATGCTGGAGACCTGGGTTTGATCCCTCGGTTGGGAAGATCCCCTGGAGAAGGGAAAGGCTACCCTACCCATTTCCAGTATTCTGGTCTGGAGAATTCCATCGACTGTATAGTCTATGGGGTTGCAAAGAGTCGGACACGACTTTTTCAAGTGAGCGACTTTCACTTCACATCCTCTTGTGAACAAGACCAAGCACTACTGTGTAGAGTACCGAAAATTGATCAAAAAATCTATTTGCTAGAATCCACAGAAAGCTGATGTTCATGTGCTGCTGCTCACTTATAGCTTATTGTAGAGAAAAAGGAACAGTTTTTAGCAGATACCCACTGGAACTGGGATGACCAACCCATCCTGATCTGCTCAGGACTGTCTGTTTTAATACCTGAAGTCTCCCATCTCAGGAAACCCTTCAGTTTCAGCTAAGTTGGGACAGTTGGTCACCCTAAGGAGAACTGAATATGGCTCTGATCAAAGGGTATGGGACTCATGAGATTTATGAGGTCTCGTGTTTTAAGGAAAGTTCCACATAACTCTTAAGTGAATATGTTCATCTACATTGGTGTTATAAGGTTCCCAATATCTAAGCCAGAAAGGCCAATACAGAGGAGGAATGATTGTTAAACATAGGATATTGAGTTAAACCACTGTAAAATTCATTAAATATTTAGTGTTTACTATGTTCCAAGCACATTTATAGGTATCAGAAATAGAGAACTGAGCAAAATAAAGGCCTTAATTTCAGAGAACAAATTATCGGGAATATAATCAGGAAAGTTGGCGTGCTTCTTCTGGATGCACTGTGGGATAAATGAGCACAATGGTCAAACCTTCTGAATACCAAATTGGTGAGGACACGATGTAGCAAGATGTTTTCATGATGTATCCTACTATTTTCTAATCTTGATTGCACATCCTGGGAGGAAAAAGTTGGACATGCAACCTCAGTATGTATTTGCAAATTATATGCATGTACTTCCCAGGTGGCGCTAGTGGGAAAGAACCCGCCTGCCAGTTTAGGAGATGCGGACTTGATCCCTGAGTTGGGAAGATCCCCTGGAGGAGGGGCATGGCAACACACTCCAGTATTCTTGCCTGAAGAATTCCATGGACAGAGGAGGCTGGTGGGCTACAGTTCATGGGATCACAAAGAGTTGGACATGGCTGAAATGACTGAGCATGTATGCACTACTAATATATGAAACACATATACAAAAATGGAAATTAAGAAAAGTTACTCTCTAAGGCCCTCTGGGGCTGAAGCAAAAGCTCAGGGCACACATGATCAGGTATTAAAGGTTGGTTTAATTCCAAGTAGGCATTAAAAGATCATTTTTAAATGCAGGTAAAATCATGGCTCTCATACAGATATAAGAATAAAAATGAGTTGAAGATTTTATTTAATTCATTCATAGAAAACAAAAGTGATACAACCAAGTCAAAGGAGATTACCAAGAACAGACACAGTTAAAAGTCAGGAATATGGAAATGTACAAATAGAGCCCAAACTGATTTTTTGACTGTTTCTCCCTAGACAGAATTTGTTGGCATGTCAACAGACAAGAATTATCAGGCATTGCTATCAGTTATCTACAGTTTACAGAATTAGAATCAGACAACCCAAGTGTGTTTTAGAATAAACACTTATTTTTGCATTTATGCACATTTTTCCCCTACAGTCTCCCCACTTTTGATCAAACAGAATCTCAAAGAATCCTGATCACAAAGTGAATGTGGCCTTATTAGATATGGCCTGATTATTTACATAGGTGCAGCAAGAATGTTACCACAAAGGCCTTCTTTTTGTTTACTCTGCTGGAGGTTTCCATAAGGAATCTCAGGTTGGAATTCTAAAAGCCTCTATTACTTGCTGTCCTGAGGCTAGGAAGCCATGCCCAAGAAACTATCCACCAGGTTTCATCTGCAGGACTTATGATACATTGTGGTGACTCCTCCTCTCAAAGTCTTCAAAACACCTTTAGGCTCCTGTCATGGAAGTGACCTTCCTTACAAGCTGGACCATGTAAGCGAGGTACCAGGAAAGCCTTGTCAGCAATAAAGTCACTCATAAAGTCAATCTTAGTTCCCTGAGATCTTCTTCCTTTGTCCCCGCAGTCATGCCCACTTGGAGGGGCCTGGTGACAAAGTCACTGCTAGTATGAGCAGCTAGTCTTCTGCAAAGGAGTTGCCTGGTGGCTACAGACACCAAACACCACGGACTTGAAGCAGCTGGGAGTTAGAGTGGGTGATTCTCTCACTCTTCTTCCAAACAGTCCCTCTATCTGCCCCTGATTCTCTGAAACCTTTTCCAAATAGGATTAACAGGCGCTTGGATCAGCTGCCCACAGTGCTCCTGGTTGGAATTATTCGATAAAGTCCCTCCCAGAGAGAATCTTCAGAAAATCCAAAAGCCATTCAGCAGGAACAAAGCACGAATGAACAGGGAGGACCCGTAAATCACTGCGTCAGTTTTTAAGACATAAGAAGCCTGAATTCGAGTCACCTTCTACCTCCATCCTGATTCTCGAGTATGGGCCATCATATATGACTGATGATTGCTTTTGTGTCCCATTGAAATCTTTGGCTACTCCAAGAAAATCTTCCTGCCAAATCTGTGAAAGAAACTTTAACCTCAGTGGAAAGAACACGGGACCTCTGAACTGAGCCTTAAATTGAGAAAGTAAAGCAGCATGTTAAAAAAAATGATTAAGAAAAAGTATTTCAAATGCCATGGTAATTTGGACCAGTGAAACACTGCCAGGCTGGGAAGTAATTCATAGTTAAGAGAAAGGCTGGAGAATTAAGGTGCAGGGATTGCCCCCTAGTGTTCATGGTAAAGCTTGGAGTCTCTTTGTATTAAGTGAACTGAATATCACTCCTGAATTTATGCAATATTCCTCCCCAGAGGAAAGAGATGGTGGGAAAGCTTCAGTGAAACAAGTTCTATCTAAATATATACTTTTCTAGGATATAGAATGTGTATCTGTTGATGGTCCAGATGCTGGTCTGGAATTAAGCTAGATTATTGTATGCCTTTCCATCTTTCTACATCTTTCAGATGGATGGTCCATATCATGATGTTTTATATAGTATCTTAGGAGGATATTCATGCTGCAGACCTGATGTTGTTTATGTCCAAGGGATATCCTTCGCTGTGGTAGTGTTCATTCTCAGTTTGGAAGCAGTAGATGCTTTCATTGGAAATCTCATGCGTAAGTCATTCCAGTTGGCCTTTTTCTGTGTGGATTGAAGCCAGATGTTGAAATATTTTGGAACATTTGAAGTATTCTTTGAGGGCAGTCTCTTTACTCTTTTTCTTCATATTAAGCAGTCTTATGGTCAAGACACATACTTGTCTTATGTCAAGACATATACTTGACAGATTAGATCTTCACACAGTATCACAAATCACTGTTCTCTTGATCTGGCCAGTCCAGTCCGGGATGTATTTTGCAGAGATAGGGAGGAATTTTTATTTAGAATTGGGATAAGAATCCTCCAGTAATATGAAGACATTTTCCTCCACATAGACTTTATTCACATAACACAGTTTCTAAATAAACTGGCAGAGAATCTCACAATGGAAAAGCTGTTCAGCTGTATTGCAGCCACTCAGATGCAGAAAAGCACCAACTAATGGACTTAGGTCTTTGGGTCAATGATGAAGGATACTGAAGAAGGAGACAAAATAACAGTACTGCTTTGAACAGCTAATCTTCATAATTAACAGACCAATTGAAACGTAAAGAAGCATTTTTTATAACAGTATTTTGTTTCCCATGTAAGCAGCATGGAGAAAGTTGGAGCAGTTCAAAAGAAGCAAGAGATGGAAAACTGCTGATTTTGAATTTTGTATCTGAAGCAACAGAAATGAAAACCTATTGACAATATTATTTTAAAAAGGTATTTTGTCGGGAGAGCCATTTTACAAAAGAAAAAGTGTAAATGGTTAGTTCATACTCCATAATTTGGGGTAACATTTGAATGCAATAACATTTTAAAATAGTTTTGGGGAAAAAAGACAGTGGCTTGTCATACCCAATTAAATAAGCATCATTTTCAAATATAACATTCCAGACAAGGCCTCTGTTACACAACCATTTTTCCAATTATATTTAGTAAAAAGGAGGGTAGATTCTTACTGAACCTTTGCAAATAACTATGTTATCATTTAAAAGTAAGAATATTTAATAAAAGTTTCTGAATTTGGAAGGGGAGTCAAGTAGGGAGAATAAAACATCATCTAAAGATGTTTCATTCAGTTTACAAAATCAAATTTTACTAAATTGTTATGGATTATAAATAAGTTAATAAGAAGGGCTTCCTTTTGTATCCAGAAAATTACAACATTAAAACAATATCAACAATATTCCAAACAAATAGCTACAATCATCTCTCATTAGTTCATCCATTCTATGTAATCATTTCTTGTCCTACTGGGTCTTGGATTAGCAGTATCATGAACCCATCTGTTTCTTACTAATAAGAGTTCCGTAGATTCTAATTTAGACCATTAGCATCATCTTTCCTCTTCAGGACAGTCTTAAAGTTGTTTAAGTGATGACATCAGAAGCCTGTACCCAAGATCTATTATTCATTGAAGTGTCAGTAGTTTGAAGTAGCTGGTACAGTCCTTTTCTTTGGACTCTGGGGACCATGCATCTTTGTCAAAGACGTGATCTGGCCCCTGCAGCTGATTGCAGAGCCTTCAGGGGAGCTTACAAGTAACTATCTGTAGATGTCAGACTTAAAATGACTATGGTAATTGATGGAGAGAGTTCATATCAAGCAAGATGTAACTGACAAGGAAATTTGGTTGTTTCTGTGTCATGGAAAACAATGCTAATCCAAATAAATAAACACATAAAGCTATGACAAAATGTCTATGTACATAATGATTAAGGCTATTTCCAAAGATATCAAACTTTACAACCAATTTATAAAAATAATGAACATACTTGTTACAGAGGAAAAATTCTTGAGATATGCAAAATTCCCTACTTGTTATATACATAATACACTAAAATATACCAATAATATATCAAGAATATCAAGTGAAGAGATTCAGAGTAGGTTCTAAACATTTATATTTGAAAAAAACTCTACAGATAAGTCTCCACTGCCTAGAGAAGGAAATGGCAATCCACTCCAGTATTCTTGCCTGGGAAATTCCATGGACAGAGGAACCTGGTGGGCTACAATCCATGGGGTCGCAAAGAGTCAGACACTACTTAGTGACTAAATAAACAGCAACATAGATAAGTCTGATATTTATCCCCAAATAAAAATCACTGGCTTAGAAGACTCAGGTTTCTCATTAAAGGAGAAAGATTTAAACCAAGTAAACATTTTAAATAACTAAAATTATGACTAGTAACACTATTTTGCTGTTGCCTAACATCAAGCAAAGCATCATTGGTATGAAGATAAACAAATATCAACAGGTCTCAAAGTCATTCAAGTCCCAAGATAGTTACAGCAATAAAATTTTACTTATACAAATTTAACCTGGGGAAGGCTAAGCATTCTTTCTGATTTGACAAATCTTTCCATGAAACTCATCAATAGCAACATAAATAAAACCTAAGTATTCTTGCCTGGAGAATCCCAGGGACAGGGGAGCCTGGTGGGCTGCCGTCTATGGGGTCGCACAGTCTCGGACACGACTGAAGCGACTTAGCAGCAGCAGCAGCAATTATTTAGAAACAACATTCCTCTTTCATAAGTTAAGGAAAAAATCTTTTGGAGTTCGAGAGACCCACTTAGAAATATCAAAGATAGGTTTGGGGAGGCAAAAATCAAAAGTTGTCAGTATATTTAAACTCTTAAGATAGGATCATGGGTGCCTAAGAAATTACTGTTGTTTTTCTTCAAATATTATGATTTGAAGGTGACAATAAAACATCTAAAGATAAACACAAAATGTAACACAATTGTAAAGAATCTTAGTTTTTTTCTAAGTGAGGAAATTTTGCTTTTTAAAAATAACCAAGAACATAATACAATTAATGTATTGTAAGACAGAATCTTTTGCTATCTAGGCAAAGTACATAGATAAAAAGAACTTTCCATATTGGAGGTGAAGGCAATGGGAAGTAACATGAAAACAAGACCATTAAAAATGAGCAAACTTTGGTGAAATTTTAGCACATTTCATAACTTTTCAGACTCAGGTATTATAAAGCAAGGCAAATAAAATTTAGTGATTGCCAAGGGGTGGGAGACGGTGAGGACGGGAAGTTAATTGTTTAACAGGTGTAAAGCTTCGGCTTGGGAATTTGAAAAATTTCTGGAGATGAATGGTGGTGAAAGTTGCATGACAATGTGAATATACCTTAATGGACACTTAAAAACAGTTAAAATGGTAGATTATTTACAAGCTTTGCCCTTTATTGTGTTCTTTTATATTTTGGAACAAACCGACACTTTATATTAGGACCCATCTCAGGGCATCTATAATGTCAGAATGAATTTCATAATATGAAGATGTTATTAATATGCAAAAAAGTCATTGCTGCCATCTTCAAATGACTCAATAAATAAGAATTATAAACATTTCTCAATTTAGTTTCCAATATGGTAAGTAGTGACAATTAATTACACAACCCCTAACCTCCCCGCCCCCCACAAACATCTTCAGTACGTTTGAACAGTGCAAAGGGGTTTTGGAGACAAAACAAATCATACATATAAACCCTTGAGACCCATTGTTTCAGGATAACACTACTCTTTTTTTTCTTGAGAAACAGAAGCACATACACAGTTGTATTTCTCTATTACTTCTCAATAAAGTATCAACCACTAACATAAATTCTAAGTTTTAACCAAAGTAAACTTCCATTTCAGAGAAAACTGAGGTTGAGGGGGAGGGAGGAGGTGGATAATTGTGAACTATGTCACATACCAGCTTTTAATTTTATTTTTTGACTTTATCATATGTGGTATCTTAGTTCTCCAACCAGGAATTGAACCTGTGCCCCCTCCAGTGTAAGCACGGAGTCTTAACCACTGGACCACCAGGTAAGTCCCACATACCAACATTTTCGCCTTTAAATAGAGCAGCAGGGCTCATGGATACACATAATACAACTTTCCATAGCCACATATATCCCTTACAGTACAACTTACCAAAGTGGCAAAAATGGACATATTCATTTACAGTGGTCCCCAACCTTCTTGGCACCAGGGACCAGTTTCATGGAAGACAAATTTTTCCATGGCTGGGGGGTGGGGGATGGCTTTGGGATGATTCAAGCACATTACATTTATTGTGCACTTTATTTCTATTATTATACCAGGTCCACCTCAGATAATCAGGCATTAGATCCCAGAGGCTGCATTAACAGACTCAAAGATACAGCCCCTCTACAGCATATAAATATAAGACACAAAAGTATATAAACTTAAAATTATGCTTAGTAATCAATGTCCAGTATTCTGTCTTACTTAAGAATGACCTTGGTATGCAATAACTACCCATTACTTAACTTAATTTTAGTATCAGTCCAAGGTTTTAAGCTACCTATAACTCTTGGAAATTATCTTCAAGCTGACATACTGCAAAACAAAATTACTGTTGAAATAAAAGTTATCTTCAGAATAATTACTGTGAAATAAAAGATTTTCAGAATAATACTTGATTAGTGAAACACAACTTTTCATTTTTCATAATCTTAAACATTATGAGTTATGTTAACTAATCTGACTTAATAAATTTGTATAAGTTTAGAAAAAGCATATCCAAGTAGAATACTGTTAGAGAGTACACTTAACATCAATAAATTAGAGAAAATATAGCTGTTTTTCTTAAACCCCAAATGCTAAACTACTCATTTTCCAAAGATTTACTTAAATTCATAAACTGGAATTTTAAAGATATCATTGAGTGGGTTTTGTTAGTGCAACACATTTAAAGATTTAGAAGTTCATTTTCACCACTTTCTGAAAATTGAAGGAATATTTGCCTAATTTAAGCTCTTATTTATCTCCATCTGGCTTCCCTGGTGGCTCATCTGGTAAAGAATCTGCCTGCAGTGTGGGAGACCTGGGTTCGATCCCTGGGTTGGGAAGATCACCTGGAGAAGGGAAAGGCAACCCACTCCAGTATTCTGGCCTGGATAATTCTTGGACTGTATGGTCCATGGGGTCGCAAAGAGGTCGGACACGACTGAGTGACTTTTACTTTCATTTATCTCTATCAGCCAATCCGAAAAGAACTCTATTAACATGAGACTTTACAATCAAATTTATTAATACCCTCAGCAAGTGTGAAAATATTACACTTACAGAATGAGGGATAAAGGTTTTTCTAAACTACAGACACACACATAAACAGGGCTTATAGCTTGCATTCTAAAATTTCAGTCACAGGTCACGAGTAAAATCTCACCAATCCTGGTATGAAAGAGTTGTTCTCCTTCCCAAAGGGCAAAGGGTTCAATAGATTTGGGCTCAAAATAGACAAACAAAAATGACTAACAGTCCAAATTCTCCATCCTCTTTCACCCAGCAGAGCATAGATCTCTATAACCCATTAGTCCATTTATAGAGATCAACAAACGGTCAAAGACCAAATTCTCAGTCACTGCTGCCACTAATGAGTATTGGCTATAAATGAACCAAAAGCGAAAAACAAAATTTGTAGAGAGGAAAATTAAATCAGAAAAATAGCAAAGATGCCTTGTCACTTTGGATTCACCTCTATGAGTCAAGAAGAGATGTGCCTGAGCGCAACCACATCTTTGGTGATGAAGTTTACCTGGCTCTGTCAGATGAATGCATTATGCATTTCAACGGAGGACCCCCCAAAACTATTAAAAGGCCATTTTCAAAATTAAAAGAATATGATTCTAATACACATATAAATATGTATTAAAAGGATTTTTTTTAACTTATTAATAAGAATCCAAAGAACAGGCACCTTTACGGATTAGGAATATTAAAATGCACGTGCAAATGGAACCCAAACTGAGTTTTTTGTGGGCTGGGGTTTGGGGTAAGGGAGGTGTTTTGCATTGCTATTGTCTACAACTTCAAGGAGCCAGACAGCTTCAAGAGTGTCAGAATCAGGTAATGGGAAGAGTATACAAAAACAATACATAGGTCTACTGAAGTTCATTTTTCTCCCTACAGAAGGTTATCATTAACATTGAGATGCAGATGTCACTCCTTACAAAGCTAGGAAGGTATGGTCCCACTGGACTTGTAACTTGTAATCCAGTTACGCCCAGGTTCCATCTTATTGCTCTTGAGATTATATTTACAACCCTTTTCCAAACCCAAATATCCCACAGCATTCAACCAGTTGAGACACTCCATATACCACTTGCAATATCACCACCCAGGCAACATACAGTGGGGGGGGGGGGGGAATCAACCTTCTTCTCATGTTTCTAAAACCCTGATGTGAAAAACTAAAGGTTAAAAAATTTTTTTAAAATACTACACTTTAACTTGTTTAAAACTTCCCTATCTTCAGTTTCCAATATAAAAAGAAAACATCCAGAAATCTAAAAACAGTTGCCTTGAACTGCTTTCAACAAGAAAAAACAGCAGGCCTTCCCTGCTTCTCTGTAAAAATTCTTTTTGACTCAGTCATGGTGAATCACCTAATCTCATTTCTAAATTGTTAAAAAAAAAAGAGAGAGAGAGATAGTGAAAAAGGTATCCTCACAAAAATATACTGTAAAAGACTGAAAAAAAACCCCCAAAAAAGAAAGAATGGGGTAGTCTGTCACTCATACATCTAAAATAGTGCTCAAAAAAATGGTAGGAGATGCTTTTTCCTCTGAGGGCTCTAAAATGCAACTTCCCCCCGTGCATGGTGGAGTTAGAAAACAGGACATCATGCTAAAATGGGCTCTCCTCTGCTTCTGATGCAGCTGAGGACCAAAAGCAAAGAAAAAAGGAGCAGGTGGCAAGTCCCCTTACTTCAAAGTGGGTTTTGAGACCACCTCCATGGACAGGCAAAGGAGGAGGTAGTTGGAGAGAACAGACGACGTGATGGTTGGATGGCATCACCAACACAAGGGACATGAGGTTGAGCAAGTTCCAGGAGATGGTGAAGGACAAGGGAAGTCTGGCATGCTGCAGTCCATTGGGTTGCCAAGAGTCAGACATGACTGAAGCGACTGAACAACAGCAAGTTAGAGATAGCTTTGTGACCTTTAGAGAAACACTCACCCCTCAATTCCTCAAGATTTGAGGTCAAAGAAAAGACATTTTGGAAAAGACAGTTGATGCCCTGTAACACTCTCCCTCCTACCTCCTTCACTTACCCAAGGCTGCACACCTTTTTATGTCAAACCTCACGAGAAAGGGCTTTGAAAAATCAGTTCCCTTAAAACTGAGTGGACCGAAACAACTGGTGTCTGACCCATACCAGGGAGGATTAAAGGCAGATGGCTGTGGCTGGAGTCAGGTGCTAGGATGAGAAGGAGTGCGTAAACCATTAAACTCAGAGCAGAAGTGCCTGCTTTGAGTGGACCAAATGGGGGAAGGGAGAGAATGAGCCTGAGGGTTGTTTCCAAGGAGACCCCACCTCAGTGGGCTTGCTACTAGGCAACAGAGATTTCAAATCAGATGCAGAAGTCAGTGGAACAGGTGGCCAGCACAGGAGGTCCAGTGTTTTCAGCGGACTCATTTCCAAGGGTCACATGAAACTGCCTAGTAAGAGGAGTCCATAGTGAATATCCATCAAAATCCTTGGCCAGCACCAGCACGACTAAGTGTTACAGTTTCCCTAAAGTAAGGCCTTTCCTCCTTTCACTGCTCCCGCCTCCATCCCCAAGCCCTGTTGGACCCAAGTCCTAGAGGGAGTGGGTTTGGAGGAGCAGAAGCCTTAGGTGGGAAAACAAAGAAGACAGTTGTGCGTCCCCTGCCCTCTTGGCCCCTGCCCCCTTGGGCCCCTACCTCTCTCTCCTCACTTCATGCTTCTAGCCTGAATCAGCCTGGGCTGGGGAAGCAGAGAAAGGGGAAATATTTGTCTTAAATCAAGTTCAGAGTTACATGGGACTGGACATTTCAATGACTGAAATGAGGCTATTTTATGACTAAAGTTGACTGGAGGGACTTTTTTCGACAAGGCCCTTTTCTCGAAGAGCTATAGGGACCCACTTGAGATTTCATCCACAGACAAGGAAGAAACTAGCCTCTGAGCAGAAGGGGCAGGAAAAAAATTAAAGTTGCTTTCAGAGCACACCCTATCAGACGCTACCCTTTTGGTTGTACAAGTTTGCTCCAAAGAAGACAGCCTCTTTCCCAACTTCTAATAAGTCAACCACTATCCCCCTAAAATGGTTCTACAGGACTTTCCCCTGTAGAACCATCCCCAGGGTAAAAGACCTTGCAGACTCTGAGAAACTTGTCAACCACAAATACAGCAGCCAAGCAGGAAAATAATAACAGGATAGGATGCTTTTTCTAAGGGTCTTCGAGCATTGGCTTCTTATATTGAATATTCCATGGGATTAATCAAATAGAAAGTCCTAGAGCTAAAGACTGTTTAAAGAAAAATCAGAGCAGGAAAAAAGAATCAGTGGTGGCTCATTCAGCCGGTCAAAACCATGGAGAAACCCAACCATGACCATGAAGAAGGAGCCGTAAATTCTAAAATCTCACTCACAAGGCAGTTCTTTGTATTTCGTATGACACTGAAGGAGTGTGCCAAAGAAACTCTGGGTGAATTTTAGAGACCTTCCACCTTGGAGTGGCAGGTGGACACCAGCTAGAGCCATTTTCAACCTCTGCTGAGAGCAGTAATGTCCTCAAACTGAAGTTCGATACAAATCATGGGATGAGGAAAGAATTACCTTCAAGGATCATCTATATGCTAATAAATTTAGTGGAGATGATGGAATTCCAGCAGAGCTATTTAAAATCCTAAAAGATGATGCTATTGAAGTGCTGCACTCAATGTCAGCAAATTTGGAAAACCCACCAGTGGCCACAGGACTGGAAAATATCAATCTTCATCCCAATTCCCAAGAAGAGCAGTACTAAAGAATGTTCAGACTACTAGACAATTGCACTCATCTCCCATGCTAGAAAGGTTATGCTCAAAAGCCTTCAAGCTAGGTTTTAGCATTATGTGAACCGAGAACTTCCAGATGTTCAAGCTGGGTTTAGAAAAGGCAGAGGAACCAGCGATCAAATTGCCAATATTCGCTGGATCATAGGGAAAATAAGGGAATTCCAGAAAAACATATACCTCTGTTTCATTGACTACACTAAAGCCTTAGACTGTGTGGATCATAACAAACTATAGAAAACTCTTAAAGAGATGGGGATACCAGACCATTTTACCTTTTGCCTGAGAAACCTGCATGTGGGTCAAGAAGCAACAGTTAGAAACTTGTATGAAACAACTGATTGGTTCCAGTTTGAGAAAGGAGTACGACAAGGCAGTTTATTGTCACCTTGTTTAACTTATACCCAGAGCATATCATGTGAAATGTCAGGCTAGATGAGTTAAAAGCTGGAATCAAGACTGCCAGGAGGAATATCAACAACCTCAGATATGTGGATGATACCACTTTAACGGCAGAAACTGAAGAGGAACTAAAGAGCCTCTTGTTGAGGGTGAAAGAGGAGAATGAAAAAGCGGGCTTAAAACTCAATATTAAAAAAGAACTAAGATCATGGCATCTGGTCCTATCACTTCATGGCAAATAGAAGGGGAAAATGTGGGAGCAGTGACAGATTTCCTCTTCTTGGGCTCTAAAATCACTGAGGATGGTGACTGCAGCCATGAAATTAGAAGGTGATTGCTTCTTGACAGAAAAGTTATGACAAAACTAGACAGTGTGTTAAAAAGCAAAGACATCACTTTGCCAACAAAAGTCTGTATAGTCAAGGCTACAGTCTTTCCAGTAGTCACGTATGGATGTGACAGCTGGACCATAAAAATGGCAGAGGGCCGAAGAATTGATGCTCTCGAACTGTGGTGCTGGAGAAGAATCTCGAGAGTCCTTTGGACAGCAAGGAGATAAAAACCAGTCAATCTTAGAGGAAATTGACCCTGAATATTCATTGCAAGTGCTGATGCTGAAGCTGAAGTTCCAATACTTTGGCCACCTGATGCGAAGAGCTGACTCACTGGAAAAGACCCTGATGCTGGGAAAGACTGAAGGCAGACGAATAGGATGACAGAGCATGAGACAGCTATATGGCATCACCAATTCAAGGGATAAGAACTTGAGCAAACTCTGGGAGATGGTGAGGGACAGGGAAACCTGGCATGCTGCAGTTCATTGGGTTGCAAAGAGTCAGACACAACTTGGTGACTGAACAACAACATTATCATCTACACGTACGATTTCAATGTAATCTGTGCTGTTTATTTCTACATAGTGAATGTGTACATTTGTTAACAAAGTTGGTCCATCATAATCATTCCTCTGCCTCTGTAATGTATTGAAATATCTTAAAACAGAGGGTATTACAGAGTTATAGACTAGAGATCTCTTCAAGAAAATTAGAGATGCCAAGGGAACATTTCATGCAAAGATGGGCTCGATAAAGGACAGAAAAGGTATGGACCTAACAGAAGCAGAAGATATTAAGAAGAGGTGGAAAGAATACACAGAAGAACTGTACAAAAAGGATCTTCACAACCCAGATAATCACGATGGTGTGATCACTCACCTAGAGCCAGACATCCTGGAATGTGAAGTCAAGTGGGCCTTAGAAAGCATCACTACGAACAAAGCTAGTGGAGGTGATGGAATTCCAGTTGAGCTATTTCAAATCCTGAAAGATGATGCTGTGAAAGTGCTGCACTCGATATGCCAGCAAATCTGGAAAACTCAGCAGTGGCCACAGGACTGGAAAAGGTCAGTTTTCATTCCAATCCCAAAGAAAGGCAGTGCCAAAGAATGCTCAAACTACCGCACAATTGCACTCATCTCACACACTTGTAAAGTAATGCTCAAAATTCTCCAGGACAGGCTTCAGCAATATGTGAACCGTGAACTTCCAGATGTTCAAGCTGGTTTTAGAAAAGGCAGAGGAACCAGAGATCAAATTGCCAACATCGATGGATCATCAAAAAAACAAGAGAGTACCAGAAAAACATCTATTTCTGCTTTATTGACCATGCCAAAGCCTTTGACTGTGTGGATCACAATAAACTGTGGAAAATTCTTCAAGAGATGGGAATACCAGACCATCTGATCTGTCTCTTGAGAAACCTGTATGCAGGTCAAGAAGCAACAGTTAGAACTGGACATGGAACAACAGACTGGTTCCAAATAGGAAAAGGAGTCCATCAAGGCTGTATATTGTCACCCTGCTTATTTAACTTATACGCAGAGTACATCATGAGAAACGCTGTGCTGGATGAAGCACAAGCTGGAATCAAGATTGCCGGGAGAAATATCAATAACCTCAGATATGCAGATGACACCATCCTTATGGCAGAAAATGAAGAAGAACTAAAGAGTCTCTCGATGAAAGTGAAAGTGGAGAGTGAAAAAGTTGGCTTAAAGCTCAACATTCAGAAAACAAAGATCATGGCATCCAGTCCCATCACTTCATGGCAGATAGATGGGGAAACAGTGGAAACAATGGCTGACTTTATTTTTCTGGGCTCCAAAATCACTGCAGATGGTGACTGCAGCCCTGAAATTAAAAGACACTTACTCCTCGGAAGGAAAGTTATGACCAACCTAGAAAGCATATTAAAAAGCAGAGACATTACTTTGCTAACCAAGGTCAACAAAGGTCCATCTAGTCAAGGCTATGGTTTTTCCAGTAGTCATGTATGGATGTGAGAGTTGGACTATAAAGAAAGCTGAAGCCAAAAAATTGATACTTTTAAACTGTGGTGTTGGAGAAGACTCTTGAGAGTCCCTTGGACTGTAAGGAGATCCAAGCAGTCCATCATAAAGGAGATCAGTCCTGGGTGTTCATTGGAAGGACTGATGTTGAAGCTGAAACTCCAATACTTTGGCCACCTGATGCAAAGAGCTGACTCATTTGCAAAGACCCTGATGCTGGGAAATATTGAGGGCAGGAGGAGAAGGGGACGACAGAGGATGAGATGGTTGGATGGCATCATCGACTCAATGGACATGGGTTTGCGTGGACTCAGGGAGCTGGTGATGGACAGGGAGGCCTGGCGTGCTGTGGTTCATGGGGTCACAAAGAGTCAGACATGACTAAGCGACTGAACTGAACTGAATGTATCCTGCCTGAGGACAGTCTCTGGATTAAACCTTCTGGCTAATCCTGTTATCTTAAAATGTAAATTATGGGAGTAGGTCTGGTGAGGTCTTGACAACATCCAGACATTCTTTTGATTCATTGGAGAGTATATAACTCCACTGCTAACACTAGTAACACTGCTAACACTACTCTTTCTGCCCCCTTCTGATGTCTATGTCAGAAGCTTTCTCTATCTCTTTTATACTTTAATAAACTCTATTGCACAAAATCTCTGAGCGATCAAGCCTCTGGCCCTGGATTGAATTCTTCTCCTCCGGAGGCCAAGAATCTCGGTGTCTTTTCGTGATTCAGCAATAACCTTTCATCTTGGGGGCTCGTCCAGTATTCTTCAGGACAAGGTAAGGATGCTTGGAGCTCTAGTTCTTTGTTCTGTTCTCCTAGCGAACACTTTTTCTGCTGTACTTTACTAACTCTACGGTAAGCTTGTGTGAATGAGTGAAATGCTCTGCACAAAGCAAGTGAGGAGCCCTGCTCTGTGGTTCTGCAGTGACCTCATAGGGCTTATGGCAGAAACCTGTCGGGGCTTTATACCGACCTGCCAATGCCAAAAGGCACCCAGTGTCTCCTTTGGGGCCTGACCAGAAATGGGCAAAGCGTGTGGACCGAACTCTCCTTTCTCGGTCAAACTTTTTGGTCTCTTTGACCATTTCGTAACTCCTTGGAAATTAGAAGTACAAACCAAATCTATTAGATCATAGACTTTCACGGAACTTGTGATCCATGCTGTTACTGTGTTCTGTGACTTAGGTCCCAAACTTGGATTGGTAGTCAGGAAGTGCCTAGCTTTGCTAGGAATCGAAAGTTTGGAAGTTAGACAGAGCTCTAGCTACAAGAGCATCTCTGAGGTTAAAAGGTTACTCGGATTGGAACTGCAATGGGGTTTTTTCCTTTGGTAACACTGGCTCTTAGTGGACCAGAGGAGGCTCTTATACTGGTGTGGTGACGCTTGGAAGGAACATCTCAGTTTTATGTTCGTACTGGTCTTATTGGGGTCAGGAATATACTCAGGGTCGTGCACAGGCACTCAGGTGACGAACGGTGCCCCCAGCGGTCTTAGCGTGGGAGGCATTCCAGAAGGTTACTCTGATTGCACCCTGGGTGGCATCAGAGGCAAGCAAGGTTTTGATGGTGAGGAGCTGGACGTCAGTCAGGGATGCCATCAGGTCTACCCCTGGTGCATCTCCACCCCGTCTCGGTGGTAGAACCGGGAGAGACGAATATGTCGCCTGCGTCGGTAAGGGACAGACTAAGTCCGACCAGGAAAGGAAAGCTTTGGTGTAAAGTTTGTCTACACCCCCATCTAGAGCAGGGAGGGACACCTCCGGTAGAAAGAGGGCGCTCATCGCTTTTTTTCTGTTACAGATGGGAGCTAACAATTCTAGCCTCACTCCTTTGAGCTGTATCCTGAAAAACTGGGATAGATTTCATCCCCAGGGCTTAAGGAAGGCAAACCTGGTCTTCCTATGTGATACTGGCCGCGGTACCCACTGGAGGACGGCGAACGGTGGCCAGTTGGAGGGTCTCTTAAGTATAATACTGTTTTACAGTTGGACCGGTTCTGTAGAAAACAAGGGAAATGGGTAGAAGTAGCATATGTGTTGCCCTTTTTCTCTCTGTGAAATATGCCAGACTTCTGTCCTAAGGGTATGGATTTGGGTGTGACACCTTCAGCTCCCTCCTGTCCTCCTACTTTGCCCCCGTACCCAGGGCTCCAAAATGGGCAAACTAAAAGTCAGAGAACCCCCCCAAGAAGGGTTGCCGTAATCTCAGTGGAAACCCAAACTGAGAGTCAAACTGCCCACGTAGAAGTCCCAACAACTCCTGTCTCAGCAAGACCTCAGACTACTCTGGTTTCAGTAGAACCTCAGACCATCGAAGTAAGAGATGAGATGGAGGACAGAAGACAAAGAGATAAAGTAAAGCAGGTTTCTCCAATATATCCCTGGGATCATATGTGCAGAGCAGCCAGAGAGACTGAGGAACAGCCACACAAGCTGTTGCCTCTTCATGAAGCACCCACAGGGAGAAATAATCAGTCTATGAGAGTTAATAATTTCTTATCAAGAAATACAGAGAATCAAGGAGGATCTGGGAGACTATTTAGAGGACCCAGAAAAATATATTAGAGCTTCTAAAGGTGTTGCTGCTGCTGCTGCTAAGTCGCTTCAGTCGTGTCCGACTCTGTGCGACCCCATAGACGGCAGCCCACCAGGCTCCGCCGTCCCTGGGATTCTCCAGGCAAGAACACTGGAGTGGGTTGCCATTTCCTTCTCCAGTGCATGAAAGGGAAAAGTGAAAGTGAAGTCGCTCAGTCGTGTCCGACTCGTAGCGACCCCATGGACTGCAGCCCACCAGGCTCCTCCGTCCATGGGATTTTCTAGGCAAGAGTACTGGAGTGGGGTGCCATTGCCTTCTCCGTCTAAAGGTGTTACTCTGTTTTATTACCTTACTTGGAAGGATGTGATGTATATCTTGGGACAAACGCTGACTCCCGACTCAAAGAGCCGAGTTTTGGGGAAAGCGGTTGCTTACGGAGATGAATGGCTTGGTAATGAATCAGTAGGGAAGAGGGAGGACGAGATAACCACCCTCCCTACTGGGAATCAGGCAGTCCCAATTACAGAACCAAACTGGGACTACAACACAGCTAAAGGAAGATGGGATCAGAGTCATTTTGTCAGATGTATTCTTGAAGGACTCAGGCAGGTGCGTGTTAAGCCTTTAAACTACGGCAAATTGGCAAACATAGAACAGGAGGAGAAGGAAGCTCCTAGTAAATTCCTAGAGAGACTGAGAGAAGCCCTTCGCAGGTTCACTGAGATTGATCCCCAAAGTGAAGAGGGAAAAGTGATCTTAAAGGACAGATTTCTCACTCAGTGGGCTCCAGATATCCGCCGTAAGCTATTAAAACGGGCGTATGAACCAAATCAGTCTTTAGATAATCTGTTACAACTGGCTCAGACAGTCTATTATGGTAGGGAATATGAGGAAAAGAAACACAGAAAAAGACCAAGGAACAGGCGGAAGCCCTCCCAAAGGCTATGAGAACCGTTCTTAAACAGCCTGAGAAAAATGCCCAGAGGGACCCAGGTGAAAAGGGATGGGCTTGCTATTACTGTGGAAAGGAGGGGCACGTCAAGCGGGATTGCCCTCAGGCATCCAAGCCGCCCCCGGCTCCAAGTCCGGTCTGCAAGGGACCACAGTGGAAGAGAGACTGCCCCCAGAGGCGTAGGTTTCAGGGGTGGACTCTTAAGACAATCAGGCCTGAAGGTGCCCGGGGGTCCCCACACAAGCTCCCGTCCTAATTACACCTAAGGAACCCTGGGTATTAATAACTCTGTGCGTGTGTGTGTGGGGGGGTGGGTGGGCAATCAGTCTATTTCCATTTAGACACTGGGGCAACTTACTCTGTGCTTACTGAAGCCCCTGGCCCACTTTCTTCCTGATCCGCTTCCGTAATGAGACTGTCTGGACGAGCCAAAAGGTATTACTTCAGTTGTTCTTTAAGCTATAACTGAGACTCTGTGCTATTTTCACAGGAGTTTCTGATCGTGCCAGAGTCTCCCTCACCCCTTTTGGGGAAGGATATACTGAGCAAGGTCCATGCCTCTGTTTTGAAGAATATGGAGCTCTCCCTTTCTGTCCTTTTAATTGAACGAAATGTAAATCCTCGAGTATGGGCTGATGGAAAACCTGTAGGTTGAGCACAAAATGCTGTTCCTGTAGTTGTCAAGCTCAAACACCCACACTTATTTCCACATAAGAAGCAGTATCCACTGAAACCTGAGGTTAAGGAAGGGTTAAAACCCATCACTGAAAATTTAAAGGAGCAGGGACTATTAATTCCCTGTAACAGTCCATGCAACACTCCTATTTTGGGTATAAAGAAATCAAATGGTAAATGGAGACTAGTTCAAGATTTACGAATAATAAATGAGGCTTTAGTTCCTTTACACCCCGTGTTGCCTAATCCTTATACTCGATTGTCTGAAATTCCTGAACGAGCCAAATATTTCTCAGTAATTGATTTGAAAGATGCCTTCTATTCAGTGCCTTTGGCGGAGGAAAGTCAATTTCTATTTGCCTTTGAGGACCCTAGGCAGCCAGCTTCTCAGTTAACCTGGACAGTTTTGCCCCAGGGATTTCATGACAGTCTTCACTTATTTGGACAAAGTTTGTCACGGGATCTACAAAACTTTAATAGCTCTGAAGCAGTGGTGTTACAATATGTAGATGATATTCTGCTCTGTGCTGAGACAGAGGAAGCTTGTTCACCAGCCTCAGAAGATTTCTTAAACTTTCTGGCAGGCTACGGTTACAAGCCATAAAGAGAAAAGGCTAAGCTTTGTCAACAATCTGTTAGATATCTGGGCCTAATCATATCAGAAGGGACTAGGGCCATAGGCCTGAGGGAATTAAACCTATACTAAATCATGCTGGGTGTTCATTGGAAGGACTGATGTTGAAGCTGAAACTCCAATACTTTGGCCACCTCATGCGAAGAGTTGACTCATTGGAAAAGACCCTAATGCTGGGAAGAATTGGGGGCAGGAGGAGAAGGGGTCGACAGAGGATGAGATGGTTGGATGGCATCACCGACTCGATGGACATGAGTTTGGGTAGACTCTGGGAGTTGGTGATGGACAGGGAGGCCTGGCGTGATGCGATTCATGGGATCGCAAAGAGTCGGACACGACTGAGTGACTGAACTGAACTGAAATCATTCTCTACCTATGACTTTAAGACAATTGAGAGGATTTTTGGGAATCACAGGCTACTGTCACATTTGGATTCCGGGTTATGGGGAACTTGCCCGGCCTCTATATAAACTTACAGCTGAAATTCAGCAGGCCCAAACGGACAAACTGGTTTGGTCTCCAGATACTCAAAAGACTTTTAAGGTTCTTCAGACTGCTCTTCTGCAAGCTCCCACTCTGAGCTTGCCCACAGGGTCAGAATTTAATTTGTTTGTCACTAAAAGAAAAGGTATGGCCTTGGGAGTTTTGACACAACCCCGAGGGCCTCACCAGCAACCTATTGCTCATCTAAGCAGAGAATTAGATGTAATTTCACATAGGTGGCCCCACTGCCCTAGAGTAATGGGGCAACGGCTTTATTAACACCTGAAGCTTTAAAAATAATTAATGGACGAAACCTTACTGTATTGGTGAGTAGAATCTTAAATTCTACGGTTAATATTTGGATGACAGACAGTAGGCTTCTTAAATATCAGTCACTGTTGTTAGAAGGACCAGAACTAAGCTTAAAGTTTGTGGAAATTTAAATCCTGCCACTATCCTTCCTGAGAAGGAAAATGAAACACCTGATTACGATTCTTCCCAATTCCTAACTTTAAACTATGCAGCTCGGGAAGATCTAATGGATACCCCATTAGACAATCCTGATATGGAAATATTCACAGATGGCAGTTCTTTTGTTGGGGATGGAAAGCATAAAGCAGGTTTATGCCGTGGTGACTGCTGAACAGGTTTTAGAAGCAAAATCTCTCCCCAGGGAACCAGTGCTCAGTTAGCCGAGCTTGTGACTCTGACCCGAGCTCTGCTGCTGCTGCTGCTGCTAAGTCGCTTCAGTCGTGTCCGACTCTGTGCGACCCCATAGATGGCAGCCCACCAGGCTCCCCCGTCCCTGGGATTCTCCAGGCAAGAATACTGGAGTGGGTTGCCATTTCCTTCTTCAATGCATGAAATTGAAAAGTGAAAGTGAAGTCGCTCAGTCATGTCCGACTCCTAGCGACCCCATGGACTGCAGCCTACCGGGCTCTTCCGTCCATGGGATTTTCCAGGCAAGTGTAGTGGAGTGGGGTGCCATTGCCTTCTCCCGACCCGAGCTCTAGAGTTAAGCAAAAGGCAGCAGGTAAATATCTACACTGATTCTAAGTATACTCATTTGACTTTACATGCTCATGCTGCAATATGGAAAGAAAGACAGTTTAAAACAGCAACAAGAGAACCTATTACGCATTTCAGAGAGATTGAGAGACTTTTAACTGCTATATATTGTCCTAAAGAAGTAGCTGTTATGCATTGCAGAGGGCACAACACAGCTGGAAGTAAAGTAGCTGAAGGTAATCAGCTGGCTGTCAAGCCAGAAAAGCGGCACTTTATGAAACCCCTTCACTACAGATGCCTTTGATCTGGACAGGTCCTGTGGAACAGGAAAAACTACAATATACTGAGGAAGAATTAGAAAGATATGAGAAAAGAGGAGCAAAGATTACTGATAAAGGGTGGTTACAGTCCGAGGATGGACGACTAATAATTCCTGAAAATGCTCAAAGGAAAATTCTTAAGGGTTTACACCAGAATTTCCATTTGGGTGCAGAGAGTACTTACCAGATGGCTTCCCGTTTGTTTGAAGGTAAAAATGTAATGAAAACTTTAAAGAACATTATCAAAAGGTGTGAGGTATGTCAGAAAAATAACCCAAAGACTGAAAAGCTAGCAAAATCTGGATTACAACCAAGTGGAAAGTATCCTGGGGAGGACTGGGAAATTGATTTTACTCATATGCCAAAAGCTAATGGGTATTCTTGCTTACAAGTTTGGGTGGATACTTTTACTGGACAGATTGAGGCTTTTCCCTGTCATAGTGAACAGGTTAAAGAGGTTATAAAGATTTTAATCCATGAAATTATCCCCAGGTTTGGGCTGCCACAGAGCCTTCAGAGTGACAATGGCTCCGCTTTCAGAGCTGCTGTAACTCAGGGAGTGTCTAAAGCTCTAGGAATAGAATATCACTTACACTGTTCCTGGAGACCCCAATCCTCAGGAAAGTTTGAAAAAGATAATGACATTATCAAACGACATCTGCGCAAATTAACTCAAGAGACGCAAGACAACTGGATTAAAGTCCTACCCATAGCTTTAATGAGGGCTCGAACTGCCCCAAAAAAGGGGAGACTGTTCCCCTTTGAATGTATTTATGGAAGGCCTTTCTTATGCACAGACATTGTTATAGACCCTGAAGCCTTGGAATTAACTAGTTATGTGACTCAGCTCTCAGCTTTTCAACAGGCATTAACAGAACTCCGGGAGATGACTCCTGACCCAGCCTCTGAGTCATGCAAGCCTCTATTTGAGCCAGGAACCGAGGTCCTCATAAAAACATTGGGGTCTGGGGGCCCATCCCTTGAGCCCCTCTGGGAAGGCCCTTACCAGGTTATTCTTTCTTCTCCCACAGCTGTCAAAGTGCCAGGAGTTGTCGTGGGTACATCACACTCGAGTTAAGAGGTGGCACCCTGACCAGAACTAAGTGATTTCATTTTATGTCTTTACTTTCTATGCTCTGACTTGTACTTTTCAGTTGGGCCTGATAATCTATGTGAGCCTACTTCTGCTGACTCCAAAGTCCTGATTCTGCTGTTTGATCCTCAAGACAATGCCTTCCTGTCCTGGGCTCACTCCTACACTGCATTCCACAATCAGTCTAACTGCTGGGTCTGTGGAGCGCTCCCCTCTTCATTACTGGAAGGCTTCCCGTGGTGGACATCTCCACTTCAAGGAAAAGACTTTCTCCAAGTCTGCGAACACCTTCAACAACAATCATATGTGATGCCTCTTCTTAAACTGATGACATCTAACAACCTTAGGATGGACTAATGTAACTATGGACATAATGTGACTTTTCATTTTGATTTTAACTAGGTTTAATGACTATTTTGCCTTACGTCTGTAACTGTATAATGGGGTTTTCTAACCGTCTAAAAGCTTTTAAGTTACAAATGGTTGTCCAAGCTCCTACGAGTGCCACAGCCTCCTCCAACTATTACTTGGGGCCCCTGGATCAGAGACCCTCAATATGAGGGTTTAGAGAATATGTTGCCTCAACAATTTAGGGACCACGCCCCTAAATAGCAGAAGTAGTTATGGAATGAAAACGACGCCCCTTTCCCTCAGCAACATAATTCTCCTAAAAGAAAAGGGGAAATGAGAGAGTCATTTCCTAGGCAGGCTGATAGGAAGTCTAGGGGTCCCCAAGGAGAGTGGGGTCTGGAATTCTTGAGGAGGAAGAAAGGACAAACTTTTTTTTCTTCTCTCTCTACTTTCCTTAGGATTATATAACAATAATGTATCCTGCCTGAGGACAGTCTCTGGATTAAACCTTCTGGCTGATTCTGTTATCTTGAAATGTAAATTATGGGAGTAGGTCTGGTGAGGTCTTTACAACCTCCAGACATTCTTTTGATTCATTGGAGAGTATATAACTCCACTGCTAACACTAGTAAGGGGGTACTCTTTCTGCCCCCTTCTGATGTCTATGTCAGAAGCTTTCTCTATCCCTTTTATACTTTAATAAACTCTATTGCACAAAATCTCTGAGCAATCAAGCCTCGTCTCTGGCCCCAGATTGAATTCTTCTCCTCCGGAGGCCAAGAATCCCGGTGTCTTTTCGTGATTCAGCAATAACTTTTCAGATTCTTTCATAAGCCTCCTCGAGACTCTATATAGTAGAAATTATCTCAGTTTTATAGGAAAAGGAAACTGAGATTTAAACAGCATAGACAATTTAAACAGTGGAGCACAACTAGTGAATATTGACATCAGGATATGAATCCAGGCTCAAGCTCTGGAGGAAGAGACAGGAAAGGCATTAGAATCTTGAGAATGCATAGGATCTTATTGTAGGGGACGTGCCAAGGCCTCAGGCTAATAGTTATTAAGGTCGAAATCCCCTCTTTTGTAAACAAATATTAATGGTGAAAGATTGCCCAGAGCTAGGTACCAAGTCAAGAGTGGTAAGGGAAACAGAGGGTTCATGGAGTTTATTGTGTGAAGGGAGAGAGCCACAAACACAAATAAGTATGTAATCTGAAATACTGACAAGTGCTATGAAGAAAAATTCTAAGCATGTGTTAGGGATAAAGGGTGGAGGATAATTTTGACTAAGTAGGAAAAGGCTTGTCTGAATGAGAACTATATAAACAGAGACCTGACAAATAAAATGAGTGAAGTGAAGAAGAGGAGAAAAATATTCTGGGGCAGAGGAAATTGCTGATGAAAAAAAAGAAAATGGTCTTGATGCAAGAACAAGCAGAACTTTTGAACAAATGATGCTAGATAGGCAGGAGGGGTTCAGGGCAAGCAGGGAAGAATCTGAAGTCTCAGGAAGGAATCTCAGGATCTCAACACATTATTGGCGTTGATTAGTGGGAGTTCTGCCATTTGGGGACCAAAGTTTCCAGATCTTCCAGTCAGTTATGGAGTCAGAAACTGATCCCTGAAGGTGTGGGGAATAGGGTTCCTAAGGCAGGAAATGAACTGGGACTTTCTCTGTCTTAGGGGCTCCTAACCTTTTCTCACCCAGTCTGTTTCCTAATCTATCCTGTTTTTTTGCATCTTTAAAATGTCCACTCAGTTCCACCTGGTCTTTTCTACCTTTGAGCACAGGCATTCCCTTGAAGGTATGGAAGGAATAGCTCAGTTTTCTTGCTCTTTCTAGAACCAACTTTGCGTAAAACTATTTCTCTTCCCTGGAATACCTTTTTATAGTCATTCGAAAAAACTCTAGAGAGTAGTCTAACTCAGACTGTACTTCCTTCACAAAGCTTTCCTAGGTCCCCACCATCAAAGGCTCTACTTTGCCCATTCAACCTGAGTAGGGTCTGTTTGCCATAAGGTATTTCATGTACACCTATGGCTTCTGGAAAATTGGTGAACCTGTCCAGACATAGGCCCTGTGGCATCCACCTTCATAGAGCCAGCCTCTTGATTGTAGTTTCTTCTCTCTCTTCTCCTATAGCAGGAAGTATTTGTTCACTCACATTAATCAGTGGCTTGGCCAATGTTGTAATCTTCACTCCCTAGGCATTATTCCCACTGTTTTATGAGGGTGAGAGTCATTTGGGTGCTTGTTAAAAAGTCAGATTCTGTGGTTTTACCTTAGACGTAAAAAAAATCGTGTTGTTCAGGCAAAGAGAACCAAAAATTATATTACTAAAAACTGCCCCCAGGTAATTGTTATCATGACAGAAATTCAGAAAATACCACAGAGTATAATTTAGGTCAGAGAATTAGCAGGTGCACCCTAAGTTAGATGTTTGCTCATTTACCTTTCTTTATCCTGTGGCCGAACAGGTGTTAACTGCAATAGGACTTGTTTTTCTCCAGCCCTTTAAAAGGGAAGGAAGGAAATATGTTTTAGATATAGAAGTATTTTGAGATGGATATTTGGAACTAAAGAAAGCCTGAACTGGAGACCTGAATTAGAGAGTAAATTTGCAAAGAACAGACCCCAAACTCAAATTTGGGAGAAAATCAGCCTAGAACAGGAACATCTAATATATACTAGGAATTGTTAGGTATTCTACGTATAATGAATTATTAACTTAACCCTGATGATTTCCCCTATAAAGTAGGTTTTATTATCTACATTTTGCAGGTGAGGAGACTGAGTTTCAAAGAGATCAAGTGACACAGGTCATACAGCTAATAAGCAGAAAATCTCCCAAATAGATTGCTTATTCTTTTAGCAAATATTTATCGTCTCCCATGTACCATGTACCTTTCTTAAACACAATTTACCCTTTTCTCTAACCAATTTTAAGCTTTGGCCCTTTTCTTTGGTTTTTAAATAATTTCATTATGATGACTTTAGGTGTTGGTTCTTTTTTATTGCAATTCATAGGATTTCTTAAATCTGTGGCTTTAATTTCTTGCTCAAAGCTGCCCTAAGCTCCTTGCCATTTGTCTACTCACAAGACAGACTTTTATAACATAAGTACCATGAGAGTGACATTCTCTCATTTTGCCATATGCTCTTGGTTAAAGTCAGATAGGTCCCCTCTCCTACACTTAGGGGGATGGGGGAATCCCTTAGAGCCTGTTTACCTAAGTCTCCATTAGACTCCCCGCTTTGCCTGCCCCCGGCTTTGATTTCTGTATACTGGGACCCACGACACTAACATTCTAATTTGGGGGAATATGCATACCTTCAGGGTGAAAGAGGTTCCCATACCTTCTCACCCCTCTTCAATCTTCACATTTCAGCTTGATTCTTACTGTTTATCATCTCTTCATTGATCTTAACAAAATGTTTCTTATATTTTGTTCAGTTTTCCTCTTTCAAGTTATTTTCAGCCAAAGGGTTGATCCAAATAACCTAGCCTGCCATTACTAGGAAAAAGAAGTCCAAAGTTAGTGTGCAGGAGATTCACTCAGATTACTGCAGGGACAGCCTGCAAGGATTCAAACATGGAGGTGAAAAAGACAAATTAGTCTGATATTACAACAATTCAGGTGAGAGACAGTAGTGGCTTGGTGAAAGGTGGCAACATGCAGAAACTCGATAATTGGATAACTCCAAAATAACTCCAGATATCTAAATAATTGAAAAATAAGCCCTTTAAAAATAATCACTGAAGAGTTTTATATTATCATTTTCTCCCAAGTAAAATAAAGTTGAATAGAAGCTCATTAGGACTTGTGGTGGTGTTACACTGCAGTATTTTTTACACTTGAGTGGAACCTTAAGGTTACATTACCACCCTACCCACCACCAGATAATCAGTTAAAACCCTATATATACAGAGAGAGGGTTTGACAAGCCCTGAACTAGTGAGTAATAAACTTCTATGTACTACCAGTGACAATTTAAAAGATTTCCATTTTTCTGCAGAGAGGACAATGGGAAGCTGTATCCCCATCCTTAGTGGTGGATGCCCCACAGAGTCCTCAAATGGAAGTCACTTAAGAGACTTTGCAGTTTTGAATTGGGTTTGTGGTCTTAATATCCTCTCAAGTACTCATTTTCTGGGTTGGGAGGTTGGTGTGGCGCTTAGTGAGGGTCCTTAGGTCGCTGGCATTCTGTGTTGCACACTGTTGCCCTGTGTTTCCTCTCGTTCATGCTGTGTCATCTTCCTGTAGGAGGCTCAGTTAGGCTGGACTACATTGCCTTGTTTTAACTCCTCTGCTATTCTGCAGGATTAAATTGAGGTCTCTAAGGAAACACTTCTGTCTCTTCGGATAGCCCAGCCCTGCCCAGATTTTTATCCCTAGCCTTCAAGTCCTGCCGACCACCCCTACAATTGTGGTTGGACCTCTGCCTTTCACTCTAACTTCATTTCATGCCACTTTCCCCAGCCTTGTGGGACCTGTATTTCCTGAACTCACTAAGGTCATTACTTCCCTGGAGTCTTTCCCTCCTGTCTGCCTGGAAAATTCTTCCTCTAGACCTTCTGGTAGCTGGCTCCTACTCACCATTCCAAAGTCCATGAGCCTTCCCTTGCGTTCAGCATCAATAGATTAGATGAACACCTACATTATATGGATACTGCACACCAATAAGAAGAAAATTTAAATATCTTCTGAAACAATAGGTGAGGGCAGGTAAGCCAGTCTAGAAGACCAGAGAGTATACTGTAGCACTGCCCCACTCCTGAAGAACAAAGGAGCAATAGTTTCACCTGAGCATATCCGACACCTCCTAACCATGGAGTCCTTTTTGGCTCTGCTATGGTCTAAATGTCTGTATTACCCCAAAATTCATATGCTGAAACCTAACCCCCGAGGTGATGGCATTACGTATTGAGGACTTTTGGGGTGATTAGATCATCTGAGCAGAACCCTCATAAATGGGATTAGTGCCCTTATAAAAGAAGCCCAAGGAAGTGCCATTGCTCCTTCCACCTTGTGAAGTTATAGCATAAAGATGGCCATCTAGGAGTCAGCCTCTCACCAGATGCCAAACCTGCTAGCACCTTAGTCTTGGACCTCTCAGCCTCCAGAACTGTAAAAAATAAATTTCTGTTGTGTATGAGCCACCCAGTCTATGACCTTCTGTTACAGCAGCCTAAAAAGACTGAGACAGGCCCCTAGTTTCTAAACTATTACTCTGGGTAAAGGTATGCCTGATAGCGGGCCCCACACTGAGGACACTCAGAGATGCTGCAGAAGAAACAGGAGGCCCGAGGCCCAGGGTGAGAAGCATAGGAGAAGATGGGTTTTGAATCTGGAGACATTGTTTTGTGGCTTCAGATCACTAGTTCTGTGTTACCTCTTATCACTAAGTCACATCCTATTCTAGTTATTTTATTCCACACTGGCAGATAACTGGCTTCAATAATATCACAACTACTCTGTTCTTTCTACTGAATCATTTAGCTGATCTGTGATTCTGAGCAAGTCATTTCTGTTTTAACATCTTTGCCTGTAAAGATGGGGATAATGCAGCCATCTCAAGACCTTTCCATATTAGAACAAGAGAAAGTACTCTGAAAGGGTTAATTAAACATGTGACTATGAAGCAGGATTGTTAAATACTTGCATTTTGTCAGAACACAACAGTTAAAACCCAGCCCAACAGTTACAGCAGTGTCTTCCAAGTCCTGCTGGGTGGGAGGCCTGCCAGTCATCAAAACATGTTAGAATTAAGGCTTACCCAGGCAGCTACTTCTGGGCTTCACAACAGCACACGTTTTTCCGGTCCCTGGTGAGGGTCCCTTCTTGCTGGACTAAGTGAGTACACTGGATCTCCTCTTAAGTCCCTCCTGTCCCCAAGATAAGTTCCTACCCTCTATTTCTCTTTCTTCTTCTTGCCCATCTATTTCCCCTCCCCACCGATCACTCTCTCAAACCTCCCCTCCCTCTCATCCTGGTCCCTTCCTTTCATTACCTCCTCTTCTCATTAGTCTCCCCAGCCTCTCCCCCTCCTTCTGACCAAGCCACTTTTCTTTGAACATCTTTTCTGTGGCCTCCCTGTCCCGAAAGCCCATTGCAGCCAGCGGCACCTCTGCGCACCAGCCTCTCTCCCTCCTCTCATCCCAGCCGTTCCTGGCCTTAGCCGTTTCCTGTGCGTGGCTCAGGTTCTCAACGGCTTCAGAAGTTTCCTGTGCGTGGCTCGAGTCCTCAACGGCCTTAGCCGTTTCCTGTGCGTGGTTCAGGTTGCAAGCGTGCGCTGGCGGGAAGGGGGCCTAAGGGGCGGGGCTGAGGGAGGGCGGTGCCTCAGCCTCTGAGAAGCAAGCAGATTCGATTTTCCCTATTTTCCCTGGGGCTCACCTTAGCGAAGTGACTTACAGGTTGGTATCAGCCTGAACCTCAAGTTTTGTGTGTCATGTGTAGCAAGGCCTGGCGCATGAACCACCCCTCCCTTGGGCACGCCTCACGTGTCTGCATCTCCTCCAGAACTGGCTTGGGTTGGTCTCTCCTTTAGAATCTGCCCTTGAGATAACTTACCGGGAGGCAACATGACCTGGCAAAGACCACACAAGCCCAACCCAATACCCATTCATGGGAGGGAGTGTCCTTCTTGTTTCTGCACTCTCTATAAAATAACTGATTTTATAATAATTGTTTTTGTAATTGTTAAATTACAACTGCTGTAATTAAAGAGATTATTCAAGAAATTCACTGAATTGAAGTTGTACTTCCACAAGCACTAGCAGTATTTGTCCTTTAAAGGCTGAAATTGACCTCCTAAAGCAGCCCACAGGAGTTGAATAAGTCAATAGAAAACTCAGCAGAGATCTAGGCTACTTCCTGGGCTTCCCAGGTGGCTCAGTGGTAAATGCAGGAGATGCAGGAGACTCAGGTTCGATCCCTGGGTTTTGAAGATCTCCTGGAGGAGGAAATGGCAGCCCTCTGCAGTATTCTTGCCTGGAGGATCTCATGGACCGAGAAGCCTGGTGGGCTACAGTCCATGGGGTTGCAAAGAATTGTACAGGACTGAGCAGCTGAGCATGCAGGTATGCAGGGCACTTTCGGGGAAAGATTATATTTTGAACACAGGCATAAAAGGTTGCTCTCTTTGAAAACCTCTCTAAAAGAAGGGATTTCCTGAAAGTGAGAGAAAGTTAGGGAACTGGATTTCTTCATCTATGTATAATGTGTCCCCATCTCCTATGCTCTGTTCCTTCTCTGACACCATACTGAGGTTTATCTGATCCCTTAACTGGGTTTAAAGGGATTTATTTTTTTTGAGGTATAAATCTTCAGAGAAGGTGAGAAAAAAGATTATGAGAAAATTTTGGAAACTGAAAAATAGATGGGTATGTGTCTAATGACTTAGTTGACTTAAGTAAGCAGATATAACACTTAGAGGAAACCAAAGAACTACCACAACTAAATGGCAGAACCCTCAAAAGGCCTAGGAATTGGTGGTTCGAGATATGTCTGGAAGTTTGAAAGTGAAAGTGAAAGTGAAGTTGCTCAGTCGTGTCCGACTCTTTGCAGCCCCATGGACTGTAGCCTACCACACTTCTCCGTCCATGGGATTTTCCAGGCAAGAGTACTGGAGTGAGTTGCCATTTCCTTCTCCAGGAGATCTTCCCAACCCAGGGATCAAACCCAGGTCTCCCACATTGACGGCAGACGCTTTACCATCTGAGCCACCAGGGAAGTCTCTCTGGAAGTTTAGGGGGTGGGCAATAAAAGAAGATTGGTTGAAAGCTGTTGAAAAAAAAAAAGATTTCTAGATCCCTTAGCTAACTCTCTACTGTTCTTTTCATTGGCAGAAGACAGGAGATTTGTCTGGAGAAGATAAAATTGAAGGCCCTTCAGGCAAACTTGAAGGCTGCTGCTGCTGCTAAGTCACTTCAGTTGTGTCTGACTCTGTGCGATCCCATAGACAGCAGCCCACCAGGCTCCGCCGTCCCTGGGATTCTCCAGGCAAGAATACTGGAGGGGGTTGCCATTTCCTTCTCCAGTGCATGAAAGGGAAAAGTGAAAGTGAAGTCACTCTGTCATGTCTGACTCTTAGCGACCCCATGGACTGTAGCCTACCAGGCTCCTCCATCCATGGAATTTTCCACTCAAGAGTACTGGCGTGGGGTGCCATTGCCTTCTCCTGATGGACATGTACAATTCCAGATTCCAAAATCAATAGCCACTATTTTAGTGCAAAGGATCAGAAGTCAAATGACTTTGGTCTTCAAAAGAATATCTTCAAAATATAGGTTAAAAAATTCCCAACCTGGAATTCTATATCTGGCCAAACTAGGAATCCAATGTGAGGGTGAATTACACATGCTGCTGCTGCTGCTGCTGCTAAGTCGCTTCAGTTGTGTCCAACTCTGTGCGACCCCATAGACGGCAGCCCACCAGGTTCCCCCATCCCTAGGATTCTCCAGGCAAGAATACTGGAGTGGGTTGCCATTTCCTTCTCCAATGCATGAAAGTGAAAAGTGAAAGTGAGGTCGCTCAGTCGTGTCCGACTTGTAGCAACCTCAGGGACTTCAGCCTACCAGGCTCCTCCGTCCATGGGATTTTCCAGGCAAGACATAAAGACTTCCCTGGTGGCTCAGATGGTAAAGAATCTGCCTGCAATGCAGGACACCGGGGTTCAATCCCTGGGTCAGGAAGATCCCCTGAAGAAGGGAATACTCCAGTATTCTTGCCTGGAGAATTCCACTCACAGAAGAGCCTGGTAGGCTACAGTCCATGGGGGTTGCAAAGAGTTGGACATGACTGAGCAACTAACTCTTTCAGACATAAAGATTACTTTCCAAAAGTTTACTTCCCATGCATCCTTTCTCAAGAAGCTATTAGGATAGGTTAGGGCCAAGACTAAGATGCTTTCTTGTTTTGGGTGAAAGATTTAAAAGAGCATCAAAAATTTTAATGATCAACATAAAAAGTACTTTGTAAAATATTAAAAATGTTAAAATTTATGCAAAAAAAATCCACAATGAACAAAAACATCAAAATGTTAAAGACAAAATCCATCAGGGATGGATTAAGGTGAAGTGAGTTAGGCCAAGCTGTGCAAGTGCAGAGTGGGATCCCATCTTTATTAAACACTCTGATATTTTGTTGGTTACATACACAGCCCAGTGAAGTGAAACAGGACTACAAAGGGTCAGGAATACAAGGAGGTGAATATCACTGGGGATCACCTTGGTGCCTGGATGTCACAATAACAAAAATTATGCTATCATTTTGGAGAAAGAAATGGCACCCCACTCCAGTGTTCTTGCCTGGAAAATTGCATGGGCAGAGGAGCCTGGTAGGTGATAGTCCTTAGGCTCGCACAGAGGTGGACACAACTTAGTGACTAAACAACAGCAATGACATCTTATTATTTTATTGGGTGAGAAGGGGGTATAGGAGTGTGTGCATCTTGTTGGTGGAAATGAGAGTTAAACCCTCATCTTCCTTCGAGAGTGGCCAATAGATAATACTGCCAAACAGAAGAACCAGAAGTAATATTAGCACATTATTAAAAGTCATGGTAATAAACACTAGGAAAAAATGGATAAGAGATTTAAAAGTAATTCCCTCTGTAGGAGGGGAAATGAGCAAGTTAGGGGTCCGGGGACTGCTGTTTGTCTTGATGTCATAGAATACATGATTAAACTATATATGTGTGCTCAGTCGTGTCTGACTCTTTGTGACACCATAGACTAAGGTCCACCAGGCTCCTCTGTCCATTGGATTTTTCTGGCAAGAATACTGGACTGGGTTGCCATTTCCTCCTCCAGGGGCTCTTCTCGACCCAGGGATCAACCCGGCATCTCCTGCATTGGCAGGTGGATTCTTTACCACTGACCAACCTAGGAATTCCCTTTAAACTAGGTGTATATATGACTAATAAAAATATTAAATAAGTAAATCATTGCTTGAGATTAAAAAAAAAGACTCTAAAGTACTCCTCATGGGAAAGGCAGAAGTTTATTGGACTTTATTACATGATGTTATGATTCAATATTATTTTTACTTTGGATTACTTATGGCAGTGGCTGCCAGCATGATCTCAGTGCTAGAGTGTCTAATAATCTTCCTGAGCTTGTGCATTTCCTTGGGAGATAGCTGTTCCAGCTCATGTAGCCTTCACAACTACATAGCAAGTCATGAAATATCTCCAAGTGAGGGATACCAACAGATGAGGGAAATTGAGGCTCAGAAATAGAAAGTAACCAGTCGGAGCTAGTCACTCCATAGTTAATGGCATTGGGGCATACTGGGTACCAGATCTTTCCAGTGAGATTGGTCTTCAGACCAAGTAACTGTTGTTAGCTCTTTACCCTGGAGCTGTGTATTGGTCTCCTCTGGCCAGATCCCCACTTTTGCTGCCTAGTTCTGGTTTGACCTGCATCACCATTCCAAGTTGGTGGGTGCAACCGTTCCCTGACAATGTGAGGGCCCTCTACCTCTCTGGCTGCACTTAAAGCCAGGCTTCCTGCCTCAGCCACCCTATATTCTTGTCTTTTCTGGGATGAACCACAGATCCCCACATCTAGGCCCAGGGGCTGGCCTTTCAATTTCCTGAATTGCTGCCCGTTACTTCCTGGAGGGTTGTACGTGCGTGCTCGAGCTCAGTCATTCAGTCATGTCTGACTCTTTGCAAGTCCATGGACTGTAGCCTGCCAGGTTCCTCTGTCCATGGGATTTCCCAGTCAAGAATATTGGAGTGGTTTGACATTTCTTATTCCAGGGGATCTTCTTGACCCAGGGATCAAACCCATGTTTCCTGCATTGGCAGGCAGATTCTTTACCACGGAGCCATCTGGGAAGCCCCTATGCCTAAATTTAGAAGGATCAAGGGATTATCTCTGGTTTGAGGCAGAAAAGAGATTTTTTCCCCCCTGCCTACCTATTGAGTTCCACCTGGAATGCTCTTTCCCTGTCCAGGTGGTGTCTTTGCACCTGCCTTTCCTTGTCCACGTGCAGTGTTAGCCCTGTCCCCTGACACTTAGATGGAATCTTGCATCCGTCCTGTGTTCTGCATTTCCCTCATTGCTCGAAGCCCATTTGTTTCACCCTGGGAAATTTACTCAAACCAACATTACCATTTAAATAAATGTACCTTCCTCAAGAGCCCTTGCATGTGTTATCTCTTACTACTTACCTGCCAGGTGAGTATTCTGGAGCCCCAAACTGTTTTACTAAGACAAAGGGCCTAATTTGATTAAGGCAATGTGCCTGTTTGGCTAAGACAAAGTACCTAAGACAATGGGCCTATTGGGTTAACTATTTCCTTTCTCAAGATGTGGATACATGGCTGGGCTAGAATTGTTTCCAAAAGACCGAGCCCTACCAAAAAGGAAGTATTAATCCTCATGTCTGGTGCTAGCAACGGACCAAGCATCTGACTGACCAAGTGCCCCATAAAGTTGGGGGACAGTGAATGAGACTCAGAGAACAGGAAGCAGACAGAGAACCATGGTTAGAATCTGCAGTAAGAGCTGCCACTTCTAGCATAGCCCCTCCTATAGGCATTTTATCCCAGCCCAAAGCTTTGACCTCAGATGGGGTCTGCTTTCTTCTCCATCCTTTCCATTTGCTTTTCTTCCCTCCCACCTCTCCTCTCCCAGAGATAACTTGAAGGAACAGTCTTTCCTTAAAGCATACCTTGCTTTTCACTAATCAGACCTGAGTAACCAGAGTGTATGGTTGCCCAAAGCTCTGACTTGAGTTGTCTGGCACAAGGCCCCCTGTGCCTGTTCTCTGTGAGACTGTCTCTTTTCTGGTTTGTCCTCATGTCTGAGACTTAGTTGGAAACCTGCCTTCTTGAAAGGTTTGAGGGGGATGAGATTTCCAGCACAACCGCCATCCTCAATTTTTGTGGAACTGGCCTCCCTTTGGTGGCTTCCTTCCAGGAATGGAGATGCTAGAACTGGGGCTTCTGAAGGATCCAAGTCTGTAGAGCTATAGACTTACCTGTTTTTCTACTTGGAGTCCTGAGAAGAGTCCTGAGTAGTTCCAATTTCTCCCATCTCCCCGGGCTGAATGTCCCCTCTGGGAGGTCAGAGTCAGGATGTATAGTGAAAGAGCATGGATTTTGGAGTCAAAAGGGTTCAGATTCTGACTCCACCGCTTCCTAACAACATCTCCTAGCAGACTCTGAGCTTCCCCTTGGACTCTGGGTTCTGTCCCCCTCATTTAGGTGTGGTTTTCTATCTGTAGAGGGCTTTGTTTCCAGATACAAATCCTTCATTCTGGTCTTGAAACAATCTCAACCTCCTTATGATATGTATCTCTGCAATTACAAGCACTGACTGGGATCTTGGTCCCCCCACCAAGGATTGAACTTAGGCAGTGAAACCAGTGGAAGCACCTAGTCCCAACCACTGGACCACCAGGGAATTCCCCCATAAGCACTTTTGAGCATTCTTTTCTTAATTCTCAAAATACCAGTGTGGATTATGATTCTGATACCAATTATAATGTGCATTTTTTCCCCACACCACCAAGCAATGCCCTCATACCAACTGGGTGTTCTTTAATCCACTGAATTCAGATATTATCTACCCGGAGATAGTGTCAGATCCCACAGATTAAGAGCTCAGTCTGAGAAGACTGCCCGCTCAAGCCCCACCCCTGTCCAAACCCAACTTATCACTTGTGCTTCTGACCAGCTAGTTATTTCCCCACCCATGACTTGGGTTCCATTAATTTGCTAAAGCAGTTCCTAGAACTCAGAGAAACATTTTACTTACTAGATATTGGTTTATGATAAAGGGCTATGACTCAGGAACAGCCAGTGGGTGAGATGCATAGGGCAAGATACATGAGAAGGGGCACAGAGCTTCTATGTCCTCTGCCAATGAGACACTCTCCCCAAATCTCCCTGTGTTCACCAAGCTGTCAGTCCCTGTCCTTTTGAGATTTTATGGAAGCTTCTTACATAGGCACAGTTGATTAAATCGTTAGCCTTTAGTGATTGATCTCAATCTCTAGACGCTTTTCCTTCCTCTGGGGTCAGGGAGTGGGTCTGAATTTTATGTGTGCATGCACAGTAACTAAGTTGTGTTCAACTCTTTGCGACACCATGGACTGTAGCCTGCAAGGTTCCTCTGTCCCTGGGGTTTCCCAGGCAAGAATACTGGAGTGGGTTGCCATTTCCTCCTCCAGGGGATCTTCTCAACCCAGGGATCAAAACTTCATCTCCTGTATTGACTCAGCCTCTAATTACTTTGTTGATGTCTGTTGGTTTCTCTGACAAACCAGCTTCCATCCTTAGGTGACTTAGGGATTTTCCAAAAGTCACTACATTAACATAATAAAAGACACTTTATTGGCTCTCAACACTTAGGAAATTCCAAGGAGCTCTGTGCCAGGAACAGGACAAAGATTGACTAGATATATACATTAATATATATTTCTTATAAATCACAGTATTGCAGGAGTTAACGTAATTCTTCCCATTTTAAAGGTGAGACTGAGACTCATTGAGATAAATTGCACAGAATCAACTTTTAAAAGGCAGGACCACTGGCACCCATATCTTCAAGGTTTGAAGGAAGGCAAAACAGCATAATGGAAGGAAACGAAGCTTTAGAGGCAGAAACCTGAGCTCAGTGCCTGCCTCCCTTCTAGCTGCAGGGCCTCATGTAACTCCCTTAAGCTTTCTCAGCCTCACTTTCTTCTTCTGTCAAATGAAGAGAAATGCTCTGGAGAAGAGTTTTGAGAATGAGATGAATTGGTATACATAAACGTCTGTCACACAGAATCAAGAAGCATTAGATTTCACCCCTACCCCCTCCATCACTCCACCTTCTAGGCCCAGGCTCAGTCATCTTCCCATGACATCATGCTGTTCCCTGCCCAGGATGGGAAATCAGGCAGGAACATAAATAACTATGCTAGAAGAGAGAAAGCCGTAAGTACTCTATGAGCAGACAAGCTTTGTGAGGATGACCAAGCAGGACTTCACAGAGACAGTGATATTAAAATCTGGACCTGAAATGTTTTGTCAGATTTCCAGAGATGGAAAATAGATGAGAGGACCCCAAATTCCACATCGAGTAACTAAATAGGTCACAGGGTGGAGTGATGCATGTGTTAAGTCTTCTGTAGAAAGAAGGACTGCGCAGTGTGGGAAATGGCATTATTCAGGCTGTGCCTATGTGCTAGGTTCTAGGCTAGTCCTGGACTGCCATACTTGAGCTCATATTCCAGGCTGAGAGGCTTGGAGTATGAGCTCTCCATGAGCTCATGAGCTATGAGTATCAGCCCTCCCTTGCTGAGCTCCCCACCACCATCTGATGGACATTAGGAGCCCAGGCCCACGCTGATGGGACTGACGGTGGGGGGAGCCTCTTCAAGGCTGTATCTCCTTCAGAAGGGATGGTGGGAATGAGAATCAGGGAGTGCTGCGAAGGCTGTGGGCAAACCTACTCCCACCCCCTGGGAAAGCTGGCATGAGTGAGCAAGGCCCAATTTCTTGCTTTCCACAACTCCGACCAGCTGGGATTCTATTTTTAACCAGTACTGTCTTAGTCGACAGCTTGGAACGCCTTCTCCCTCCTTTTCTTCCTTCCTCCTGCCTCTTGCAGCCGAGAGCCCTGCAGAAAGGATGGATAGGAGCAGCTCAGAACTGGTAAACAGACCACTCTCCTTTCTCATTGCCCTTCACTCCATCCAGTGTTTGTTCAACGTCATTAGTGGGTGGATTTTAGAGGTATTATTGGCTGTGAAGCTAATGGAGCTTACATCTCAGGGATCCTCACTTGCAGGGATCTCTTCCAAGGCCCTGGTCAGTGTCCTAGCAATTTTGTAGCTGTAATTTTGTATTTTTTTTTTTCTTAAAAAAGGGACACCCAATTTTATAAGCTCCAGGCCCGCAAAGTTTGGGTCTGACACGAGAGAGTATGGCTTCTCTTCCACCTCCAGCTCAGTGTCTACTTCAATAAGGTTATTTCTGTCTTGCTTTAATTTCTTGTATGACCTTGAGCAGCTTTCTTTCTTGTGCTAGGTCTCAGTTTCTCCACCTGTTATAAGATGAAGTGTCAAGGAGCCCTCTTCTAGCATACCACACCTCTGTCTATTTCTGTACGTTCCCTCGGTGAGATCATCTGTTCTTCCTGGTTTGTCACTGTATGTGTGGAGGGGTGATTTGCTGTCTCTGCCTCTCTCTGGGGCTGGATCAGTCTTATAGTCAAGAGGGAGACTGATTTCTGGGACTTTTATTCAGGTTCAGCTCCCTACCTCCTTTCCTACTGCACCTCTCCTTGTTGCTGGCCAGTAAAAGGTGCTTCCACAGGTTAAAAGGCATTAAAAGGCCCAACCCTTTAATTCTGTATATCTGTTATGTTCTGACCCCATACTATTACAAATACACAGTGAATAAACTGAGTCTAAACATTCCTTTTTTCATTAAAATTTTAATAAGCATCTATTAATACAGTACCCTAACAAGGGGACCACTTTAGGACAATGTGCTTAGGAATGATGATGTGTCATGGGTATCCCACCCCTGTCCTCATTCCCAGCTTCATGACTCTGGTGTGAGGTGGGTCCAGGTTGACCACTTGGAGAGAATTCACACAGCCTCATCTAGACTCAGACCATGGGCTTTTTGGCAGGGGGTCATGCACAGGAGTGAGCAGCAGGGGGAGGGACCTGACAGAGAAGACTCCCAAATCCTGTGCCCCCTCACGTGCCCCAGAAAAGTCCAAAAAGGAAATTGAAGGGGAAACCAAGTCATTTATTATTTATTGAAAAAGTCCGGTGAGGGAGGAGGGGCAGGCCTATAGTATTTAACTGGAAAGGAATGAAGGGACTTTTCAGTGCAAAACAGCTTGTTGGTCCGGGAAGTGTGAGATTAGGCAGGTTGGTGTTTGCAGCACTGACTGGGGAAGGGCACTGTGAGGTCAAACTAGGGGCAGAGTGGAGCATCTCAGGAGTCATTCCTGTGCCAGGCTCCAGAGCCCTGAAAGATTCAATGCCACTGCTATATGTGTGAGAGGCAGGTCAGCCCCTGTCGGTTTCCACAGTATGGAGACAGTCCACGGCTAGGGACGTGGGTCTGTCCACGGTCAGTGCCATGTCTCTGTGTGCCAGGCTCAGTCCCTCACTGAGTGCCTCCTTTTCTGTGTGAGGGTCTGGTTTGTTTCCTTCGTGTCGGGTAAGCCACCCTTTCCTGGCCATTGGGATTAGTCAGTCTCTCGTGTCAGCTGGTCTGCGTCTCTTGTGCGTTTGGACGGGGCTGAGCCGGTAGGAATCCGTCTGTCCTGCCTCAGCCCCGCTCCCGCTCCCGCTCCTGCTCCACCCCTCAGCCAGCCCCCAGCGTGCTGATGGTGGTATAGCTCAGCCTGGACAGTGAGGCGATGGAGGGAGTGGGAGGGTCCTCGTCCGGCAGAGGTCTGGGGCGAGCCCGCGGAGGCCGAGGACAGCAGCGGGCGCAGGTGTCAAGGCAGGCCTGGCGAAAGCGACGGTGCATGAAGCAGTAGACCAGGGGGTTGACACAGGCAGAGGCGTAGCTCAGCAAGTGGATGAAGGAGATGGGCGCACCCGAAAGTGCACGATGTGCGCCGGGGCCGTCGAAGGCGCGCCACGTGTTGGCGCTGTACACCGGCAACCAACACAGGAAAAAAAGCACAACGATCACCAGTAACATCCGCACCACGCGCTTCTTAGCCAGCAGCTTGGCCTGGGCAGGCCGGGTGCCGGATCCTGGGCCAGGCGTGGGCGCGGTCAGCGCAGACATCTCCAGTGCTGGCCGGGACCGCGGAAGCTGCACGTAACAGCCGTCGCCGTCCTCACCCGCCAGCCGGGTCTCAGACCTGCAACGTCCGTTCGCTTGGGCAGGACCTGAGCACAGACCGTGAGCGGTCAGATTTGGAGGCTGAATCCTCTAAATCGCACACCTTTCCGCCCCACCCACTTTATGTCCCGCCCCTTCCCAAAGTTCCGCCCCCTGCTGAATTTCACCCACCTTGTCCTGTGCCACCGGGCAGCCCTCCCTGACTTCCGACCCGGCTCTGGCTCTCGCTGTCACTGTCACCATCAAAGCGAAGCCCTAAGTAGAGCTCACGGGAGATAAGCCCGTAGGCCACCGCCATAACCACCCCGGGCACGAAAAACAAGAGCAGGAGCAGCAGTACCGACCTGGAGACAGAGCGGAAACCAATCAGCGGGTCCCTGTCCAGCTATAATCACTGATGGAGGAAGACTGAAGAACTGATGTTTCTAGGGCTGGTGACCACGTCCCAGGGGTAGAGGTAGGATTTGGGGTACAGCTGGGAAGGGCTAGAGAACTGGGGAGGAGCCCCGAATGGGGATCCCAGGGTGGTGGGTCGTGGTAATTGTTGGAGCAAGATTCTGGGTAATGCTTGTGAGTGATGGAGAAAAGAGAAGGGAATTCTCAGGAATGGGTAATAGGCACCCTCACCAGGTTTGGCGAACCCGCGCACTGGGCCACCGGTGCATGCATTGCAAGACACGCGGCCCCGCTGGCTGCACGGCAGTGTACACTGGGTAGGGCACCATGAGCAGGCCGGACAGCATCCACGTGGCTACGATCACACGAGCCGCATGGGAGCGCGTCTGCCACACGCGCGCCTGCAGTGGCCGGCAGATGGCGCTGTACCGCTCCAGGGCGATGGCCACGAGGCTTAGCGTGGACACGCTCACAGACACTCCTAGGAAGGAAGAGGAAAGGGTTACCTAGGAAACTTGTGCTACACACTCCCCAGTGTGACTTCCACACTATAGACGAAGACAGACCCTTTCGTTCGGCAAGGACTTTAGGAGAGGAGAGGGCCAAGGGAGGCAGGGCGATTGTTTACTTACCCATGAAGTAGGAAACCGCCTTGCAGACGACTGTGCCGAAGATAAATGTGCCCATGAGATTGGGCAGGAGGGTGAAGGGCATGCAAGCCACAGCCAGCAGGAGGTCGCTGACTGCCAGTGAGAGCAAGAAGGCATTGGTGACGGTCCTCAGTCGGCGGCTCAGCCCCAGGACCACGATGATGAGCACATTTCCTCCAACACTCATCAGAAAGATCACAGCGTAGAGGGTGACCCTAATGGCCAGCTCCAATTCTGGGTAGGAAAGAGGTGAGGTGGCAGTAGGGGGTTTGGCCCCCACTCAGCTGGGCTGTCCAGTCTCACTTATTCCCAACTCTTCAAGCCCTACTACCCAGCCAGATCCCCTGCTTCTCAAATCCTCATTCCTCCCCCACTGGCCCAGGACCCACTCAGTAAATGGTGAACTTGAATCTGTTACCCTTTTAACATCTAGAAGCCTAGTTAAAGTGGCCTAACTCTACCCTTCCTTAAGAAATCCTGTCTGTTCTCAAGCTTTGCTCCAAATCCTTCCGTCTCTTTGCAGCCATACTTCTTGAAGAGATTATTTGCATCTTTTCATCCACTCCTCAATCTATTACAATCCAGTGACCTCTTCCCCATTACTGTTCATAAGTGTTCATTACACTTCTTCTCATGGTTACTAAGCTTTAACTACCAAATCCAAAGGTCCCTTCTCAGCCTATTCTACTTGATGATCTCCTGGTAGCATTCAACCTTGTTGACCGCTGTCTTTTGAGACACAGGTCTGATCATGTCTTTATTGTCTTAAATAACAATAATCACTAAACAAACAAGCAAAAGACCCTTTACCTACTCTTAACTGTCTTCAATTTGCCATCAAGATTCTCCCAGAACTGGCCTTTTCCTCCTCTCACCTCATCCCTGCAATGCACTCATTTAAGCCACCAGATGACTCAGTTTCTGGGAGGCATCAGGTGCACTCACGAGTCTCCTTTGCTCATGTTGGTTTCTCAGCCTAAAATGCTCTTTCACCGCACCCCCACCACTGTTAATACCCTCCTCCCTCCATTAATGACTCGCAATAACAAACTTGTTTTCTGTTATCTGGTGAACTCCTACTTACCATTATCTTTCAAGACTTGGACTGACTGCTCCCTTCTCTATAAGGCCTCTCTGGACACCTTATTTGGAGCTAATCTCCCCTTCCTCTGACCCATGCATGTTCCCTACACATCTGTTAGAATGGCCTTTACTTTCTGCTTTGTATTTTAATATCTATAAATATTCACTCTCACTCCACAAGCATTTACAGAGGATTATCTTTATACTAGGCACTGGGGACAAAGAGATGAACATGACAAATGCCCCGAGAGCTCTCATCTGAGAGCTCACATTCTAGAAGTCTAGAGGGAAACTCAGACGTATAAATAGATATCTGTCACACAGTGTGATAAGAAGTGAGGTTGAAGAATAACAGAATGCTCTGGGAGCTCACAGGAAGGACACGTAGCACTGCTGGGCTAGACAAAGGGCTGACCCCATTCACTTGTGTCATTGCCTGTTGGGGGGAAGGATTCATCACTGGGCTGCCATATCACAACCAAGACAAAACTGAATTGAATTAAACTGGACCCATGTCACCAGTCACATGTGTCCATGGCCTCAGTGTGAGGGAGACTGGAGGTTGGAAGGAGAGAGGGCAGGGACAGAGCCTACCAGGTTGGGGGGAGGGAAGGGCCCAGAGCTGCATCATTCTCCATAGCCCCATACATTGGCTGAATTTTGCCTTAGCTCCCAAATAAAACTGTTTTTTCTCCCCATATCCTTATCCAGAAGTTGTTGTAGACTTCAAGGAAGTGCTATTTACAAGAAACCTCCTAACTGAAATGCAGAAGACACAGGAGATGTGAGTTCGATTCCTGGGTTGGGAAGATCCCCTGGAGAAGGAAATGGCAACCCACTCCAGTATTCTTGCCTGAAAAATCCCATGGTCAGAGGAACCTGACAGGCTACAGTCCACGGGGTCGCAAAAGTCAGATACGACTGAGAGACTAAGCAGTACAGGACCCTCACTGAACCCAGCAATGACATTACTTTCTCGGAGCACACAGCAAGTAAGGAGCCGAATCAGAAGAGAATCTTGTCTCCACATTTCCAGAATGTGTTGTCTCCTGTCATTCCCTCACTTCTCTGTCATTCATCACGCTGCCACTACCATACTCCACCCTGGCGGCATTTCTTACAGCATTATTATGTTCATGTTCTGTCTCTGCCACTAGACTATGAGCTCTTGAGGGCAGGGGCAATGCCCATCTTGTTCTTCAGCATGTCCCTAGCATTTGCCATAATGCTCCCTGCGCAGGAGATGTTAACACCTGCTTGCTAATGAATCTTAAATGGATCCCTGTCACTGTCCACATAAATGCATCTGCTCTGTTTCTCTTCATCCATCCTTCATCTCTGTGCTTCTAAAGCTCCAGCACGCACTCTCCTTGCTGCCTCACTGCCTCTATTTCTTTGGAGACCCATGTTGGAGAATCTTTTGTGTGGTACAGGGGAAGGGGTCAATAACAGGTTGTGATTTGGTATGTGTTCGTTTTACTATCGTACACAAACTGTCTATGTCTCATTTAGAAGCTGGGCTCCCTCTCTGCAGGGAAGGCTTATGGGAGGTTTGCTTATGTGTGACAATTTGAGGTGTGTGTGTGTGTGTGTATAGGGGGAAATAAATAACATTTGGGAGGTGGGATCTCTGTCAGAGAGGTCCTTGGACCCAAGAAAATAGAACAGGTGGTCTTTCTTGCATTTTTTGTGTCTCCTTTCAGTCCACTGCCCCTCTATGCCCCTCTCCTCCCATCCCTTATCTCTCTAGTTCTATCATCTCTCTCACATCCTCCTCCGTCCTCTGGATATTTCTCTTCAACTAGTTTTTTTTTTTTTGGCTGCACTGTGGAGCCTTGGCAGTGACAGCACTGAGTTCTAACCATTGGACAACCAGGGGTTCCCTTTCTACTAGTTCTTGATTCAATAACCACGCCTAAAGTTTGAATGGCACTCTAAACTGTGAAAGCACATTTCTCATTCATTCATCTGGGGTACAGCCATCAGTGCCTTGACAGTCTACATGTGGGTATCAGTCTGCTGGGGATGAGTGTGTGCTAAATCGCTCAGTCATGTCGGACTCTTTGTGACCCTATGGACTGTAGCCCGCCAGGCTGCTGTGTCCATGGGATTCTCCAGGCAAGAATATGGAGTGGGTTTCCATGCCCTCATCCAGAGGATCTTCCTGACCCAGGGATTGAACCCAAGTCTCTTACATCTTCTACACTGGCAGGTGGGTTCTTTACCACTGTGCCATGCGAGCAGACCAGAAATCAGACCAGGGAACTCAGAAGACTTGAACAGTTCAGTTCTGCTTCTGGTGTCTAGAGCATCTGAATTTGTTCTCTCCAGATGAGGGGAGACAAGTGTGGGTACAAAAGTCCAGATAATGTCACATAAAACAAGAACACGCTTTTCTAAGAAATGATTCCACAGAACAGTGAAGCTGCTGATGCCTCAGATCCTGCTGTTCACTGATGTGTTGGATCCGGTTACCCATCACACAGACATCAAAGTAGTACCCATGCTTCTGTGGTGAGCAAGGATATCATCCAGCTGATTGTGAATGGGAGCAGAGTGAGCCTTGGGAATACTTGAGTATTAGAGATGATATCTGGGTGGGTGAGATTAACACATATTTCTGTGGGCAATATCTGGAGAAGGGTAACAGCTATGTGTCTAAAGGTAATATCTGATTGAGCGTGGGTTACCTTTAAGTTTAGGTAATATCTGAGTAAGTGTTGCAACAATTGTATGAGCCAGGGTCTACAGATAACATCTCGTTTTGTAGGTAACATCTACAGGAAGCACGGGTTACATTCAGAGGTCTGTATTTCAGTGAGGGAAATATCCAGCTGATGGTGGTCCTAGATGACTGAGCAGAAGTAATATGAAAGTGTATGTGGGCAATATTTAAGTGAGTATAAATATGAGATGTTAACAGATTAGGATGTTAACCTGATTGAGTAAAATAACTGAGCATCTGAGTGACCACAGGTAGTATTTGAGTCTTTGCAGGTATTATCTGAATATGTAAGAGTTATATCTATGACTTTATAGGTAATACCTGGAGATGGGTTCCTTAAGTAAGCATGAGTAATATTTGATTATATGTAGATAATAAAAAAATGAAAGCATGTGTGTTTGATGGATGAGTAACATCGAAATGACAGTGGGCAATGTTTAAGTAAGTGTGGGTGACATCTGTTTTTCTGTGGGTAGCTTCTTTTTTTCCCATTTTATTTATTTTTTAAATTGGAGTATAATTGCTTTACAATGTTGTGTAGGTTTCTGCTATACAACAACATGAATGAGCTATATGTATGTGTACGTCCTCTCCCCCTTGAGCCTCACTCCCACCCCTCCTCATTCCACCTCTCTAGGTCATCACAGAGCCCTGAGCTGAGCTCCCTGTGCTATACAGCAGCTTCCCACTAGCTACCATCTGTTTACAAATGGTAATGCATATATATCAATGCTATTCTCGCAGTTTGTCCTACCCTCTCCTTCCCCTTCTGTGTCCACAAGTCCATTATATGTGTAGTTTCTGAGTGAACATTGGAAACATTTAGTTGTATGTGGATTATATCAGAACAATGTGGGTAACAGCCACATATTTTACTGGTAACACTGGGTCAGCCTGGGTGAGATGTGTCTGTGGGGGTAATAGCTGAGTGAGTGTGGCTGACAGTCTCTGACTGCTGGGTGTCACATCCAGGTGCGTGTGGGCAGCAGCATCTAGATGACTTGGGCTCTGAATCACTGCGCATTCTGCTTGCTCAAGGTCCCTTACTCTATCAACTAGGCCTGCCGTCTTTTGCACTTCAACCTTCCTCTCTCTTGGCCCATTCCCGATCAACATTTAAAAAATGGTTTTGTCTCTGCAACACATACACATTCAAAAGACAAACTATATGTGCACATGCATGTACACACACACACACACACTTCCCCAATCTCATGTTATTTCTAGAACTATCCTGTTTTTTCTTTGTCTCTCTCTCTCTTCAAAATATATGGACGTTTTTATCTGCATGCCTTGGTTCACTTCTCATAACCCCTTCTCCATGGCCCAAACTTCAACCGACCATAGTCAGTAATAACACCCTAACCCTAACCCCAACAGGTCCTCCTAAGATGTCCTTTCCATTGAATCCAAAGGATGCTATTCTGACCTTATCTGATGTATATTGGCAGCATGTATTACCCTGTTTGAAATTTTCTTTTTTTCTTTCTTCCTTGCCTTCTTGTCTCTCTAATGGTTTCGTCTAGATCTCCTTCATGGACTCCTCTTCTGCTTGGCTTTTAAAAATTGGTCTTCCTCAAGGTCCTATCCCAGGACCTCTTTTTTTTTTTTTTAAATCTGACACAATCTTTGTATGATTTAATCTAGTCTCATGGCTTTCATTACCTCCTCTAGACAAACAAAAACCTTTCAAGTCTGCATTTCCAGCTTGTACCTCCCAGACCCTTGGAATCAACAGCTTACTGGGCAACTCCACCTGGATATTTCACTGGCATTTAAACTCAGTGGGTTCCAAATTGAATGGATAATCTCCTCTTTCAAATCTGTTTCTGCTCCCTTGTTATCCTTCTCATTATACAGCACAACAACCATCCAGTTGTCTAAGCCAGAAACATGGATGTCGTCCCTTGACCTCTTCTTCCCTCTCCATTTCTAATAAATCATCAAGTTCTGTGGATTTCACTTCCTGAAGTGTCTCTCCAATCATCCACTTCTCTCCATCTCCACTGCCAGTAGCTTAGCCTAAGCCACTATCATCTTTCACCAGGGCCAATGTAACATAAAAGCCTTCAAAGGGATGCCCCTCTCCCCATCTCTTGTCCTCCAATCCATCCTCTTTACTACAGAACTAATCCTAGCAGCACTACTGCACGTTTCAGTAACTTCCATCGACCTCAGGATAAAATCCATACTCCTTAGACAGTTCCATACATTTCTCTGGAACCTCTCTAGGCTGGTCTTCATCCTGAGTGTTCATCATTCCTCTCTTATGGTACATGTTCCAGACACTCAGAAACTGTGATACACTGAACGAAAGTGCCATGGATTTAAACTCTGGGTGTTTATACATACTGTTTCTCTGCTTGAGATGCTTTTTGCCTTTTCTGCCCCCTCATTTGGCTGACTTTCCCTCAGCTTTTTTCTTTTTAAATTTTTTATTGGAGGATAATTGCTTCACAGTATTGTGCTGGTTTCTGCCATACATCAACAGGAATCAGCCACATGTATACAATATGTCCCCTCCTTCTTGAACTTCCCTCCCATCTCCCACCCCCTCCCACTCCTCTAGGTCGTCACAGAGTACTTCCCTCAGCGTTTTAATGTTTATTTCAGTTTACCCTTTACCTCCTCAGAAAGCCACATTTGATTCCCAAGACTAAGCTAGGCTCGAGGTGCTCCTCTTCTGTGTTCCTACATCCCTCTCAAGGCACATCCCTCTTTGTCCGGCAATCCCCTGCTTACTTGTCTGTCTCTCCCACTGAACTGTGGGCTCCTTGAAATAAGGACTGTGCCAGTTTTGTTTTACTCCTGTCGCTAGTGCCTAGCACAATCTCTGATTCAATAAATAGTTGTTGAGTGAAAGAATCCAAGTATAAGAATGAGAGAGTGTATAACAACGAGCTGAGAAAGCATTCCATACTTTATGGAGGTAAATAAATCCTTCAATTACAATTTATTCCCATTTTCCCTTCTAGAGCTTGGAATAATTTCCTTCTGCTTAGTGCTGTTCCCTCTCCTGGAATCCCACTTATTACTTTTCTGCTTCCTGAACTCCAACTTCAAGGTTCCCTCTGTGAAATTTTCAGATCCCATCTCTTTTGGGTGCCCACAATTTGGTCCCTCTTATGGGAATAGTAAATGCTGACTGTGGTTTTCCCATTGGTTTTTGTCTCTTTCCTGCATTGGAGATGAGAGTCCAGACTGGGTCTAGTTTAGTCCCGTGTACCTGGCACCTAGCCTAGGGACTATAGTAGCAGTGTCTAGTAACCACTGAAGGAAAGAAAAGGTGTGGGAAGGGGAAAAATATGACTTGAGCTGGGTCATCAAGAAAACGTAGATGTTGAGTGATGGGAGGAGTGAAAGTCATTTCAGGGACTGGGTGAGTGAAAGCAACCTGGGGGTGGGAGGGAAAGTTGGCACAAGGGGGTGGGATGATGAACGGGGCAGCCAGGCTCTAGAAGGGTGAAACCTAAGGAAAGGCAGGTTGGAGAGGGGGGCTTGGAAGGGACCTAGAGACATTACTTGGAGACACCGTAAGAGATAGGGTATAGAGCCTTGAGAAGAACTCCAGGTTGGGAGGAAAGGAGATTTGAGGAAGAAGGCAATGGAGAGCAGCCTCCAATCCAACGTCCAGGCTAATTCAGGTTCGGGGATCTCTTGGGGAAGGCAAGGGGTTGGGGTGGGCAACACAGGAGACTGTAATTGTCTGTAATTGACTGGAACTTCCCATTCAGGTCTTCCAGACTGCCTCTGCCCCCAGCCAGTCCCCTTCATCCCCCCAATCTTGCCTTCCTTCCTCCTTTGCTTTTCCACTGAGGCTCCCTGAACTGACTGCAAAAGGAAAGGAGAGACTTGGAAGGGATTGGCCAGAGGAGGTCCTTGCCTTTCCACTGTCTCTGTCTAGCAGTGGGCTGTGTGTTGGTGAAGGTGCTGCGTTTTGGGGGTGACCAAGAGCTCTGGGGGCGGCGAGGGGACCAGAGTGTGAAGGGACTCTGACCAGGTAGTGTGAAGCTGCGATGGAGTTTTATGAGCTGTGGAGGAGAGATGTGTCAGGGGAGCTGTCTGGGGACGGCGGGAGTACTATGAAGGGATAGTGAGGGCGTTTGAGGAGGCTATGGGGGCCTCTGTGAGTGTTGTGGGGTGCAGTGAGAAGGAGCTCGCGGAGGAGGCTTAGGGAGGCACCCACCTCTTGTCCCGGCTCCGCGGATGCGTGGGGGCTCACAGCTGAGGTTGCCGGTGCCGCTGCCGTTGAGGAGGGGGCCCCCCGGGCGGCACAGGGGAGCCCCCGGCCCGGGTCCGGATCCCAGCACGCTCCGGTTTGGCTTTAGCAGCTCCATGGCCACGGCTCAGCCGCCGCCTCCCAGCGCTCGCCTGGGCGAGCTCCCGCTGCGGCTCCACCTGCTCCCGCCGCGATTCCGGCTGAGGCTTGCGCCCCGCCTGGTTCCCGCCCCCAACCTTGGCCCCTGCCCCTCCGCTCCTCTTCTACGCGCCCCGCCTCTGCTCGCCTCCCTCCCAAGCTCGGGTCCGCCTCTGTCCAGCCAGGTGACTCTCCGCCCCCCTCTTCTGCTCCTGACTTACTCGCGCCCCTCCGCCCCCAGCACGGGGGCTGTCCTGCCTCCCTCCCGGCAGGGCTGTCCGCACCCCACTCCCTAGATTTCTCCCTCCTTCTCTTAGAGATTTTCTTCGCGCCCACTCCCTTTCACCAGCGTCCCGGTTCCGGGGAGTTCTCGGGAGCGTGTGTGTCTGTGTGTGTTGGCGAGGTTTGGGGAGAGGTTATTAGTGGATGGAGACTTTGCGGGGAGGGAGGCTGGGAAGAAGGCAGCGGTAAGAGGGACAGGGTAGGGCGCGGCTGCCGCGGGGTTTAGCATCTTTTCCTGGTGGGTCGGGGAGCCAGGAGGTGGCCACCGAGACGCTGGGATCACCGGCTGCGGCGCAGACGCCTTAGCCCGCGGGAAGCGCCACGGTACCCTACTATGCCGCAGTGGCCGCAGTGACCGTGATCGTTCCCTGCAGCTTTTCGCCTCGGGGCAGGGGTAGCCCCCGTATCTGTCCCCCGCACCCTCACCTCCTACATCAGGCCCAACACCCAGGCTTCCACGCAAAGCGCCCAGGGAACCCTCCCCAGTGGGCAAGGATGGGAATGGGCAGCATTCCCGCCCCCCTGGGGAACCCTGGCTGGGGAAAAGGGCTGCCTGGAGGAAGAGCGACTTGGGGACCGAGGGGCGGCGGGGGTAGCGGCGAGAACTCCCCGGGATAAACAGGAGTGAGTTGGGGTGAAGGTGGGGTATGGTTCTATTCCCAGCCCAGTGCAGGCTTAACCCGGGAGGAGGCGGCTGGCTTTCTCTGTGGTCTCCAGGCAGCGCCCACCCTCACCAGACACACTGAAGCTCCCTGTTTGTTCTCAGCGCAGGTGTAGCAGCCGGTGTAGGGCGTCAGGTTCCCACGGTGGGGCGGGGGTGGGACGGTGGGGGGCTGGAAGGGGAGCACTAGGGTGCACCCGGAACACAACTGAAGGGGGCATGCGCAGGACTGCGGTGGGTTCAGCTACTTGGGTAGGACTTGCCTCCACTAATGTTTCCCCCTGCTCGATGTCATTCTTCTTCATTCCAAAGAAACTTCATCTAACTGGGAATTCCATTCTCTGGCCTGACAGCAGTAGCTGTCAGAGGTGGGAATTATCCATCAAAGAGAACATTAGACTGGGGGCGAGGTCTGAGTTTATGCGGAATTCAGACACTTACCCAGTCAGTCTTTTGAAGAGGACCTGATCCAGCTAGCAGTGAGTTTATAGAGGATAAAGATATTGGAAGAGGATTTAAGTCTGAGGTCAGTGGGAATGTCGTCAACCCAACCCCCCTTCTCCTGGCACTGCCTGCCTTCCCCACCATAGCAGCCTGATTAGCTGTTTGTTCAGCTCCAGCACAGGTGAGGGCTCAGATAACCTGCTGAACTTTTCCCATATTGGATGAGGGTAGGGTGTGGGGGCAGGAAAGCAAAGGCAATGTGGGGAGAGGGGAGTGGAAATAGGAGAAATAGACTGGCATTCACTTATTCAGCAATGTGCCAGGTATAGGGCTATACACTAGCTGTCCAATACAGTCTGTGCCAATTTCCCAAGCTAGTAGGGAAAAATGCAGGTAGACCAGTGAGGACAACATATGGTCATAAGTGCATCCATCAAGATGCACAAATCAGAAATTTACAGATCATCTTGAATGCCTTACTCCCTTATGCTCCTGCACCCCTATGGTGAAGGCTGTGATGAAAAGCCCAGATTTCTGCTCAAAAAAAAAAAAAAAAAAAAAAGAAGGATTTAGTCTCCTTTTTCACTGAGAATGCTATGCTGCTGGAAGATAGCCCTCAACTATCAGTCCCTTCAAGAGCTGCTTGAGTTGAAGAAAGCTAGCTCATTCAAGGTCAGGTTATCTTTCTGAGGCATCCTACAGTCAATGACCGATCAGCAGAAAGATATAAAGATTCAGTTCCCTCACTCGACAGAGGACAACTTTGAAAGATGTTCCCAGCTCCTCGTTGGGGTTGACTGAGGTCTTTGTTGGGCTGCTCAGCTTCTCCCTTTCCCCAATCCCACGTTCATCCTCTTTCTTCCACAGGTGTTGACTCTGAGAGCACTCCTTAGTAAACATCCTCCACAGTAATCTCTCTTAGAGTCTGCTTCCTGGGGAACGTAACAGCTTTTCTCCCATGTTCAATCAATCATGAAGTGCTGTTGATTTTAGCTACTGAGTGTTCCTTGAATCATTATGTTTGTATCTTCACTGACATTGCCCATTGTTTCTTATACTACTCTCCCCACTTCCTAAGTGGTCCACATTTTAATGGATGCCTCTTTATATCCACCCTCCACCTTGTAACCAGAGTGCTATGTTTGGAATACAAATCTGATTATGCCATTCTTTGGACTTCTTCTCTGGGAATAGAGAAAGCATTTTAATAGAGTCTATGAAGTCTTGGACTGCAAGGAGATCCAACCAGCCAGTCCTAAAGGAAATCAGTCCTCAATATTCATTGGAATGTCTGATGCTGAAGCTGAAACTCCAATACTTTGGCCACCTGATGCGAAGAAGTGACTCATTTGAAAAGACCTTGATGCTGGGAAAGATTGAAGGCAGGGGGAAAAGGGGATGACAGAGGATGAGATGGTTGGATGGCATCACTGACCCGATGGACATGAGATTGAGTAAGCTCTGGGAGTTGGTGATGGACAGGGAAGCTTGGCATGCTGCAGTCCATGGGATCGCAAAGAATTGGACATGACTGAGTGACTGAACTGAACTGATGAAGTCTGCATGGCCTGACTACTACTGACCTAACTACCTTGTTTTGAATCACTATGGTTCTTGTTCTCTCCACTGAAGACACTGGGCTTCTTTTAGTTCAGTTTTCAGATGTAAGTCTTTTAGTTATATGTCCTCTGCACATTCTCTCTGGAAGATTTCCTTCCTTACCCAATTAACTTCTACTCATCCTTCTGATCTCAGCTCAAGATCTCAGCATTTCTCAGGGGTGTTTCCCCCTGCTTTCCCTCTTGGGTGGGCAGAATTGCAAGATGATTCCTAATGACTGTTACTCTTGTATGATTTCCTTCCCTCAGGTGTGGGTGGAACTTGTGAATGTGAAAAGACACTACTCCTAAGATTAGGGTACATGGTCAAAAGGGATTTTTGTGAATACAAATAACAGTGCTAATCAGTTGACCTTATGATAGATTATCCAGTTTGTCCTTATCATATGAATCCCTCCAAAAGCCACAAGTTTTCTCTGGTTGGCAGCAGAAGAGGAAGTCAAAGAGATGTGAAGAACAAGATTTGATACAGGGTAGCTGGCTTGAAAATGGAGGAGACAATGAGGCAAGGAATGGGGGTGACTGTAGTTAGCTTGAGAATGGAGGAGGGCATACAACAAGTGCCTGAGAATGGCCTTTAGTTGAGAGCCATCTCTGGCTGACAGCCAGCAAGAAAATAGGGACCGCAGTCCTACAGCCACAGAATTTGGATCCTGCTAATGACAAGAATGAACCTGAAAGCAGATTTTCCCCCAGAGCCTCCAGAAGAGAATTGAGTCTGACTGACACTCTGAGTTCTGCCTGGTGATAACCACTCTGAGCAAAGAACCCAGCTATACTGTCTGTGAGCTAATAAATGGATGTTTTTAAGCTACCAATTTCACTATAATTTGTTACTGTAGCCCTAGAAAGTAACACACCTCTCATCTCAGGAGGTAGCAAATGCAGACTCTTGCAAGTCATGCAAGGAGGAAGTGAGGGCACTGGAAATTTGTTAAGATTTAGAAAACCTTGGAAAGATTGCAGTAGCAACTGGTGTGGACAGTAACTTTAGGAGTGGGATCAATTGGGAATCCATGACAGTAATTCAGGGAAGAACTGACAGTGGTTTGAACTAAAGTCATGGAAGTAGTGGAGAAGATGGATCTGAGAGATACTTAGAAGGAAGAGGGACACAGTTTATTTATTAAATGTTTATTTATTTATTTGGTTGCATCCTCGGGTCTTTGTGACATCACACAGGATCTTGTGTTGTGGTGCAGGGACTCTCCAGCTGTGGCAGGCAGGCTCAGTAGTTTCTGTGTGCCTGCTTAGTTGCCTCTTGGCATGTAGAATTTCAGTTCCCTGATCAGGGATCGAACCCGTGTCTCCTGCCTTGCGAGGCTGATTGAGAGACAGAATTTAGAGGCCATTTGTTTGTGGAAAGTGACAGAGAAGGATGAAATTTAAAATGAGTAATATTTCTGGTGAAATTTTGATAATCACCTACTGTTCCAAGCATATTGTCTTTAATCCTCACAAAAAAACTACAAATTTGAGCACAATATTATTATCATTTTAAATGAAAACACTGGCTCAGAGAGAGTTTGAGTAACTTACCCAAAGCTACAAAGCTATTAGGTGAAAAAAACCCACAATTCAAAGCCAGGCAGTTGGGAAATCAGAACTCAGGTGCTCCTAGTACGCTGCATCCCAGAATGAGTAGAAATTTTATTGTTTCTCTGGTCACTTTCTTCTCATTTTGTAATTTTTTTTTCAAATTTTCTTGGTTCATAAATTCTCTTATTGCATCTCTAACTCTGGTGAGTGCCTGTATACACACACACACACACCCACACACACCAACTTTTACTCACAACAAATAACACAGCCCCTGACTTCATAGAGAAAGTAATAGCTATCAGACAGAAGTTCCCACCAGGGAATCTGGTCCACTTCGGAGAAGTGAAGTTTCAGATGCCTATTAGACATATAAGTAGGAATTCCAGTAGAAAGCTGAATTCCTACAACATAGGTTGTAGGAATTAATGCAAACCATAGAATTAACGAGAGTATGTTGAATAAGGAGAAATGAGGACCAGATGAGAAGTCTGGAAAAGACCATTATTTAGTGGCTGGATAGAGAAAGATCAACCTGCCAAAGAGCCCAAGAAGGAGCATTTAGAGGGGCGAGGGGAGAACAAAGGGAGCAGGGCATCATACAAGCAAAAAGAGATATGCTGAATGTATTCAAATGCTGCTTCTGGACCAAGATAACGAGGATGAGAAATGTACTCAGAATTCAGGGACCTGGAGAGCCTTGGCCATAGAAGGAGCCATTTTGGTGAGGTCCTAGAGCTTCTCCAATAGCTCATTTGGTATAGAATCTGCCTGCGATGCGGGAGACCCTGGTTCAATTCCTGGGCTGGGAAGATACCCTGGAGAAGGGATAGGCTAACCACTCCAATATTCCTGGGCTTCCCTTGTGGCTCAGTTGGTAAAGAATCTGCCTGCAATGTGGGAGACCTGGGTTTGACGGGAAAGGCTACCCTCTCCAGTATTCTGGCCTAGAGAATTCCATGGACTGTATAGTCCATGGGGTCACAAAGAGTCGGACATGACTGAGTGACTTTCACTTTTCACGAGAGACAGAAGATGGATCCGATGTACTGAACACTGAATGTGACGGGAGAAAGTAGAGCAGGTGACTTTAGACAAGTCTATCTGAATAGTAGTTATTAAGGAAAAGAAAAAGGGTAGTAACTGGAGGGGGATGTGGAATTAAACATTTTTAAGATGGAAGAACTAGAACTTTTTAGTGGCAGATCGAATTACTGCAACGTGTAGAAAAGACTGAAGGAGAGAGAAAGACAGAGACAGAAACTGAGAGGCAGAGAGACATAGAGACACTAACGCAAGTTTCTTGAGAAAAGGCAGCGAAGTATGGAACCCAGTGTACGTGTGGAGGGTTCTACCTTTTGATGTGAGTAGAGACTCAATTGTAAAAAGCTAGTAGAAAAGAATAATTTTAGAAGAAAATGTCATGGCAACCAGATCACAAGTATATAGATGAAAATGTCATGGCAACCACATTATAAGTAAGTTTCCTAGATTTTTGTAGTTAAGTGTGGCTTTATGACTACATTCTGGACAGAGATTGTGGATGGAAGCCTGAAGTGCAGCTTCCAGATCAAGTTCTTAAAGGAAAGGAGTGGATTCTCTCTTCCTTGTTGCCCTTTCTTGCAGGTGACCGTGGGTGTGGATAAGCCACCTTCAGTCATGCAGTGACTAGCTTTAATTAACAGGGCAGTTGAGAGAGTGTTCAAAGAAATTGAGGATATGAGAGCTTGCTGATCTTGGAAAAAGGAGTTATGGAAGCTGAAACTCCTCTGAGAAGCTTTCCTTAACCCCACACATCTGGATTAGGTGCCTCTTAACCCATGGACTTCTGTAATACCTGTATCTCTCATTCATTATGGTAATTCTCACAATTACATGTCTTTTAAAAAATTTATTTATTTTATTTTTGGTTGTGCTGGGTCTTTGTTGCTGTGCGCAGGCTTACTCTAGTTGTGTTAAGTGGGGGCTACTCTCTATGGCTTCTCTTGTGGCAGAGTGCGGGTCCTAGGGTGAGTGGGCTTCAGTTGTTGGGGCACATAGGCTCTAGAGCGCCACCTCAGTGGTCCTGGCACATAGGCTTAATTGCCCCGCTGCATGTGGGATCTTAGTTCCAGGACCAGGGATCCAACTTGTGTCCCCTGCATTGGCAGGCGGGTTCTTAACCGCTGGACCACCATGGTAGTCCCACAATTAACATATCTTGTAATCACCCTTTTGCTTGTCTGTATTCCAAGTGTCTGGCATCTGTCCTTTTCTCCGACAGTTTCTCAAGCCACTCCCCACACTTCTCTCATTTCTTTTCTATTTTTTTATGCTCAAGGAACCTTGAGTTGCTTATAATTTTGTGGTGCCTTCCATATCGTTCATCACCTACGTACCTTGCTCATTTTCTCCCCTCTAACCAAGTGCAGATGAGTAATGGGAGGTGAAGATCAGGAGTTTGTGGGTGTAAACTGTTTCAAGAAGATGGTTTGTAAAGAGGGAAAAAGTCATAGATACTAGTGGGGTTAGCTGGTGGTTCAGTGGTAAAGAATCTGCCTGCATTGCAGGAGACCTGGGTTCGATCCCTGGGTTGGGAAGATCCTCTGGAGAAGGAAATGGTTACCCACTCCAATATTTTTGCCTGGAGAAATGGGCAGAGGAGCCTGGTGGGCTACAGTCTATGGGGTCTCAAAGAGTTGGACATGACTGAGTGACTGATGCTTTCACTATTTTTCACATGGGGGAAGAGGGACACACCATGAGCAGAGGAAGAAGGAGGAGAGATGAAAATGCCACACTAAGGGGAGTCAAACCTCATTTCTCAAAATCAGGAGATTCCATCTGTGCCAGGGATTAAGCCAACATTTGGAGAGAACGTGAGATTGCTGAGGGCCAGGAAACAGGGGAACGTTAGATCACAGCAGAAAGAGAACTTCAAAGTCAATATGAGTAGACAGAGGACAGAGACCTGGACCCTTATTTCAGAACAAGTCAGAAAGCTAGATCAAGGAAGCAAGTGCAAGAGGCCCTTAAATAGGGCCAGGTTCAGTCCTCAGGGAAGCTGCCTTTCTGACTCAGGCCTTGTCCTGTCAAGGTTGTCAGTTTTCTGTTTTTTGGTGCCTGCCCGTGTGTGTGCGTGTGTGTGCGTGTGCACGTGTGCACGCATGCATGTGTGTGCCTTGCAGGGGGTGCTGGTCCACCTTGCTTGACTCTTGTGGTTTAGAACAATCTGCCTTTGCCTTGGGGAAGTTTGAGACACCCATGCTACTGCCCAAGGTGGGCACATGATCCTTCTTTCAATATTCTATATCACAGTTGAGATAAGAGGGGAATGTTTAAATAAACAATACAGCAGTAAATATGCAAGGGAGAGAATGAAAGAGAAAAGCACATAGTGTCGAATGCACAGCCAAATAACCTGCTTGATAAGGTAGGGCTTATTCCAGGTAGCCTGAAGTTCCACAAAACATCAACACTTTCCCTGGGGAGCCCAGTGTTCATGCATGGTGGTCATGAACACGCTCTGCCTCCACAGCCCTGGCCCTGACACACATGCAGCTGGGATCCAGAGCTAGGAGGGAAACCAGTCATTTACTCCTTGGGGTGCCTGCTGGCCCAGTGGCTTAGTCTCTCCCCTGTGACTGTGTGGGTTGCCTCCTCCCCTCCCCTTTCAAGGCCTTCTTTTCTCTGCATTTCTGTGATGTGCAGATATGCCTCTGTGCTGAGCTCCTGCCCACACACTCCCTGCCCACATTGAAGGTCCTTCTCTTGGCATAATTAAACAAAGAGGCAATGAGCTGAGAAGACAGACGGGCAAGAGCCAGAGCAGTAGGGATGTTGGGCAGAGGAAAGAAAGCAAGGGAAGGACCAGCCTTCCAGAGCCTGGGGCTTATGCTGTTGGGGAGCAGCGCATACGCTGGGGACGGGCTCCTGCTGGAAGGTTACATGTGGCTTCAGATGTGGGCTCTCACAGGTAGGCTACAGGGGCCTGGATACCCCGGGTCAGGGCCTTACTTGAGGGCTGAAAGGGCCATAGGAAGGCTTACCCAGGAGGTTAAACAGAGAGAAGGCTTCCAGAAATACATTTGTGCCTCTGGCGCCCTGTGAGACCTGCTGGTGAAGGGCAAGGCTGAGAACAGCAGGCCAAGGTACTGAAAATGGGAAAGCAGTACCAGATACAGACAGGGTCCATGCATTCTGTGTGAAAAGCACAAGAGTTTTCAAACTGTGGGAGAGGGCAGTCCTGAATGATCCCAGCTATTCCATACCTTGGGCTCTGATTTAGCATAAGTTCCTCAGTAATGTTTCTCAGCAGCACCACTGCTGTCTTCGTTAGAAAATTTAAATAAGGTTTTTCTTAAATCAGTCAAGACCCGGATTTTAAGATTCCGTTTCTCCCTGGGTAATTCTCCCAGCTGTGCAAGGAAAGCACTCCTAAGGCCTGGGAGGGAGCCGGGAGGGGAGAGAAAGAAAGCACTTCGCCCTCTGCCGGCCAGACATGGCATTGCCAGCACAGCCTTTTGGCCCAAGGCCAAGGAGGGCTACACAACCCATGAGCCCCAGGGCCCTCAAAGGCATACTCTTACCTGCTAGAGAGGTAAGAATAATGATCTTAGGTATTATTCATTATTAAGCAGTTGCTTTCTGTCAGGCACCATAGACAGTTTACATTCATAATCTCATTTACATTTTAATTCTCCAAGCATTTCTTTCAACAATCTTGAAAGATTTTGTAGGAGGCTGAGTCCCCCATCTACTAAGTGATGTTTCAGAGCTACTATCTGACCCTGATTGGCTATAAGCACATTTTGGCCCCAAACTCTTTTTCTTATCTTTTGTGCTTTTAGGCCAGCCTAATACCTGCACTGGCTATGCCCTGACCCAAGTTTCAACCCAGCTTGGTCATCTACCTCTGATCCAAGCCTCAAGCCAAACCCTAGCTTCATCTGCAAGCTGGGCTCCACCCACCTGTCCTCCTGCTCCTGGCTCCAAGTGTTTGCACCAGATCTTCCCTGGACTGGATGGCCAGACTCCCTGTGAATCTGATTTCCCGCCAAGCTGGATACTTTATTTCCATCTGTCTTTGCCATTTTAGCAGTCAAACCCTCAGCAAGAAAAAGGTGAAGCAGGGTGGGCTGAAGAAGCTCCTGTGGGGAAATGGCTAATGGGGAACACTGAGGAGGAATGTACATCTCAAATCTTAGCCAGGCCAAGGTGTTCTGAGGTTAGTGACCCAGCGAGGGAAATGGGTGAGGACCTAGGTCCTACAGAGGTGAGGATGGAGATAGGGTGGGAGGAGCTAAGCCAGAAGCAGCTGAGCTCTCAGCAGGAGGGCCCAGTTTTGAAACCCCTGAAGGAAACTGGTGGTGACACCCCAACTCCTCCCACAGCTGCATACATGCGGGCAGAGAGCTGGAACTAGCAGCTCTTCTCCAGAGCAGTGGGTGGTCCCTTGTCTAGGTACTTGGCCTTGAGATCACACTTCAGCACACTGGCTTGCTTGTGATTCACAGGCGCTGCTCTGCACCGTGACTAGCTCCTTCTCCCCTGGTTACTACCTGGTTACCACTGTTACAGCCTGCAACAGTCATTCTCAAGAAAAGAAGGAGCTTGCCTGGCCTTGGCCTCAAGCAGAGGCAGTTCCATTTCTTATCTCCCTAGAAGAAACACACAAACCTAGGTTTCATTCCATGTGACTTAGGAGCCCTGTGATACTGGATAAATTATCTAATCTCCCAGAGCCTTTGTTTCCTCATTTCAAAATGGGGAAATAATAGCATGTTTCTCATAGTTACAAAGATTAGCTGAGACAATGCACTTAGCCCAGGACCTGGCATAAACAGCTTTACAATTTTGTTGTTGTTGCTTAGTCACTAAGTCGTGTCTGACTTTTTGTGACCCCATGGACTGTAGCCTGCCATGCTCCTCTGTCCATGGGATTTCCCAGGCAAGAATACTAGAGTAGGTTGCCATTTCCTTCTCCAGGGGATCTTCTTGATCCAGGGGTCAAACTTGTGTCTTCTGCAATTCTCCTGCATTACAGGCAGCTTCTTTACTGCTGAGTCACTGAGGAAGTCCAATTTTACAAAATCCTATGTAATTTTTTTTAGCTGCTCTGTGGGCTTCTGTTTCCTGATTTTGAAAAATTAACATAAAGCAATTTAATTTTCCTAATATTGCTATAAGAACCAAATGAGATAATTTACACATAGCAGTTACAAATGATTGCATTTGTGCTCAGACAGTCACGTTTGACTCTTTATGACCCTATGGACTGTAACTTGCCAGGCTCCTCTGTCCATGAGATTCTCCTGGCAAGAATACTGGAGTGCGTTGCCATTTCCTCCTCCAAGGGATCTTCCCCACCCAGGGATCAAACTCGTGTCTTCCATGTCTCCTGCATTGGCAGGTGGATTCTTTACCACTAGTGTCATGCTACTGCTGCTAAGTCGCTTCAGTCGTGCTCGACTCTGTGCGACCCCACAGACAGAAGCCCACCAGGCTCCCCCGTCCCTGGGATTCTCCAGGCAAGAATACTGGAGTGGGTTGCCATTTCCTTCTGCAATGCATGAAAGTTAAAAGTAAAAGTGAAGTCTCTCAGCTGTGTCCGACTCCTAGCGACCCCATGGTCTGCAGCCCACCAGGCTCCTCCGTCCATGGGATTTTCCAGGCAAGAGTACTGGAGTGGGGTGCCATTGCCTTCTCTGACTAGTGTCATAACAGTGTATAAAAAATTGGATTTTTCCTTGATTCTCTAAATTAGACAATTGTCATCTAAACGTTTAACCACCTATCTTACTGAAGACTTAATCTCCTTGTGTTTTGTGACTTTCTTTCCATTCTCTCTTCCTCCAAATTTAGGGTCTTATAAAAATATCTGTGGATTTTATGTTGGACAGAGTATCTGGAGACCAGGAGGCTCTGTGGCAGTCAGACCAGGTTGGCAATGCAGATACTCACCTCATTCACTCAAGCCTGTGCTCCCTCTAGTGGATGCTGCTTTGAGACTCCAGTACAACCTGGGGCAAAGTGATCTTTCTGCAGTTTCCAAAGATTTGATCCTTAGGGTTCCATATTCTAAGCCTGGGGTGAAAGTGGGGTCCAGGCTGCTTTCCTCCCCAGTAACCCTGTGATACGTAGAATTTTGGCTCCCATTATCTTTGCCCTCTGGTGTTACTTCTGTGATTATGGCAAAAAGGGCCTTTACAGATATAATTAAGGTTAATAACCTGCTGACATTAATTAAAATATGGAGATTATTTTGGATTATCTGGGTAAGCCTAATCTAATCATATGACCCTAAAAAGCAGAGGTCTCTCTCAGTCTTATAAGAGAAGCAGGAGTAAGAGATTTGGAGAATGAGAAAGATTTAACATGCTTCTAGTGGCCTGAAGATAAAGGGGCCATGTGTCGAGGAAATAAAGATCTCAGTTCCATGACCAAAAGACACTGAATTCTTCAAACAACCTGAATGATCTTGGAAGCAGACTCTTCCCAGAGACTTCAGTTAACAGCCCAGCCCAACTGACACCTTGATTTTGGTTTTGGGAGGCCCAGTTGAACCAGAGGACCCAGCTGAGCCACACTATGCTCAGATTTCTGACTCAGAATTGTGAGATAATAAATGAGTACTGTTTTAAGCTATTAAATTTGTGGCAAGATGTTACTTCAGTAAAAGAAAACTAATATAATGTTCAAAAATCCCATTTCTTTCCTTAGTCTTAGAGAATCTCCTTCCTCAGAAGTACAGAAGCTTCTGCTTCTTCAACTCTAAGCCCTCACAGGCAGTTGGGCACAATTCACCCTTAGGTGAATTTTTTCTGAAAACCTTGGAGCCTGTTTTTTTTTTTAATTATAGTATATTGTTATAATTGTTCTGTTTTGTTATTTTTAGATTTATTTATTTTTAATTGAAGAATAATTGCTTCAGAGAATTTTGTTGGTTTCTGCCAAACATCAACATGAATCAGTCATAAGTATACATATGTCTCCTCCCTCTTGGGAGCCCTGTTTTTATAAACAAAAGCTAAGGCAGAGAGTTTCTGAACATTTCTATCTTGACATTGCAATTTGAAAAGCTTTAAGTCTAGGGGATACAAAGCTTTAGGTACTTTTTTATGATGAGAAGAAGGATAAAATGAACAAAACCCAAATGAATACCTCTGTGAAGTTTCCTGCCACATAGATAAATGCTTAGCCTAGCAATTGACACATAGTAAATAATACTCTTTGGACTAAAAGATTATTTTTGTTGTTGTTTTGTTGTTGTGATTCCAGGAACTTAAAACTGTGTTCCCTGCTGCCCATCCTGGCTCAACTCTATCCAACTTGATCCCAAATTGTCAAAATGCTATCACAGGAGGGTGTCAGTCTGCAACTAGAGGACCTCAACATGCTTATTCAAGATGTCTTGTGGTATGGTGGCTCCACCAGGAGAAATCTGATCCTCCCATCCTGGAAAAGCAGAGACAGCAAGATGCACAGCTGACTCCGGAATTTTGTTCCTGCTTCTAGGACAGGCAAGATGGCCAGTTATCACCCTCCTTGTGCTGTTGGTCAGGATTCTACTGGGTGGCAGAAGCCACCTGTTCTAGGAGAGGCTTCTCTAGGGACAGGTGTGTACATTATAAATGAAAAGCTTATTTTTAGTACCCTGAATCCATCAGAGACCACCAAAGTGACCTTCATTACCCATTCTAGCTCAACATGACTGGAGGGCAGAGATGGTAGGAAAACCTCTTAAGAAACTGACACATGTCTTCCTCCAAAATTGGATCTTTGCTTGCTTCAACTCTTATCTCTGGTTGCCAAATAAATATTTAGGCACCTAAAACCTGGCATAGTTTTAGCTCTGAGGACCCAGCAATAATCAAGACACCCCATGCCAGCCCTATGGAGCTCAAAATTTGTGAGGAAAATATCACAAAATAACCACAGATTTGAAATGATTGAAAGTGCAATGACCCTCATAATCTCTCCTGACACCTCGGCTCCAGCCCCAGTCTCAGTTTCCGTGGCTATTTGAAAAAGCTTTGTTTCAAGTCCTTCGTGTCTGAGTCCCTCTGTGTCACCTGCAACGTATCCAAAAGGTTGGTCAGTGTAGAGGACACCATCAACTCTGGGACTGTCTCCATGACAACACATTGGCACATCCTGCCCTCAGAGCACCAGAGGCCCTACCCTACATTCTTGGACCACTTATAATAATCATTCTTGATATTCTGTAACTGATGATTCAGCATCTTGAAACCATGAGAAAATTAATGACCAATGTTGTTTACATTTCCCCTGTGGTCTGACTTTTGTGGGTGCTTGAAAGTCATATTATGAACCTTTCAACCACAAAATCCCAAAGTGGGTTTTGCTCCCTACCTAGTAGGAGATATCCTCATCTAAAAACTTGCTACCTCTATAGAAATAAAAACTTTTTACCCATATTTTCTTCTTGCTCCTTCTGCCTCCTGACCAACTCTGGTGCTTCCCCATGTGGTCCTGTATGGCATAGTGTGCCCTCTTCCTGTTGGGGACTGTAAGTAATAAATCTTATTTCAATGGCATTGATCTCTGAGTATGTCATCACTTAGTCAATGTAATATAAATTTATCAGCTTAATGTTGGTAAATTAAATTCCAAGCACATTTTAAAGTACTGCCTGGCACAGCTCATACCCAAAGACTGGCCAGGCCCTGGAGGAGCTAAAATTATGGCAAGGGTGAAAGTGCAATGAAAGCAGCATTTGACTCTGCTCCACAGACACCATAACACCTCTTCTACCCCAAACCTGCAGACCTTCTTCTAAGTATGTCAGAGTTTCTTCAGAACTCCCCAAACACTAATCTCCAGTTGTCTCCAATCATGATACTCTGCTCCACTGAGCCTCCATTCTCCACCCTATATCTTGGAATGTTGTACAGAGAAGGAGGACTGGATTTATGCCAGGACCAAGGCCAGCTCTGAGAACCATCATAGTAGGATAGGGCCAGGTTTACAGTCCTGGAAACTATTCTCCCCTTGGAATCAGTTCTGAGGGTAAGATATCCCTGGTCCTAGGTTCCAGGGCTGAACTCAAGGAAGGAAAAAGGAGCAGGTATTTACTTTGGCTTACTAAGCAAGATCGAACCCCTCAGAGCTCATGAGGTTGAGGATACAAACCCTGCTGTGAGATGCAATGGTTAGGGTGTATATATGTGTCTATGAAAATATGTGCATACGTACAGCAGTGTGATGCATAAGCTTGCTGTTCTGTGGCACAATGATTCTTCATTCATCAGTACTCCCATCTCTTTGAAGCCAACCCACCAGCCTGTGCCCCTTGCCCCTGTAACCCAGAATTCAGACAGAGTTTATCCTGGCTCACATTGGCTTTGGTTTTTTCCATCAACCCCATAAACGCTTAGTGAGGAAGCAAATACTTTATTGAAGTGCTGTTTGCAGGGTACACTTGTGAACCTCCCATGTGGAGAAGCATTTAAGAGACACCTTGGAACAAGAGGGCTATAAGCGTGATTTTGTGTGTTCACAAGTGTGTGCAGACCCACAGAGGGCATCTGTGTGTATTGATGTGTGACTCTCAGTATATGTGTGTTTATGAGGTGTGTGACTGAATGTATATATATGGTGTGGGTATAAGACTTATGGAGGTGAGAAAGATGTATGTTCTGAGAAGGGGAACTCTAGAGCATTTTATATGGATTTCACAGTCTCCTGGTCAGTGTGCATATGTGCAAATAGGTATGTGTGCATGCGTGTGTGTGTGTAGTGCTGGTGAGCAGAGGTTGAATGTACACTACACCCTTGCATCTCTAGATGGTACATCTACAGAGCCAGTTCACTCCCATCTCTGTAATCCAGCAGACAGGATGGCAGAGTTTCTGCAGGCAGATTTCCCCACAACTCTGGACTCACTTGGTGGTGGGAGTCCTGGGGATGGACATGGGGTCACTCTAGGCCTGGAGGTCCCTCCCGGCCAGCTCTGCCCTCTCCATCTTTGGACGTTCCCTCCCCAGTTTCACCCTCGTCATCAGCCTCGATGAGTTCCTCAGGCATTGGCCACTCCCGGGTCTGCCACTCCAGCCGCTCGATGCGATAGGCGATCTTGAGTGCACTGGACTCCAGCTCAGCCAGGAGTCGAGCAAACTTGGTTTGCAGATCATCGAGTTGCTGGTCGAGGCCTTGCAGCCGGGCCTCCGTGGCCTCCTGTAGGGCGATCTCGGCTGCCTCTGCATTTACATCCAACTTGTTCATTTTGAGCAGGATCTCACGGCCCTTTTCCTCCATGACGGCCTGGGCCTGCGGGTACTCGCTCAGCACTTCCCGCAGGTCCTCCTTGCTCAGGCAGAACAGGTCCGAATAACCTAGACTCTTGATGTTGGCTGTACGGCGATTCCCAGACATGTTCCCTGTGGCCCAGGAGCAGACAAGTGGGAGGACAGTTAGTCAGAGTGGGTGTGAGGAGGTATTTCCCGCCTGAACCAGGACTCCCCCCCCCCCTCCACATTTGTGCTTCTGAGCCTCTCTTTCTGCCTCATTAATTCTTTCATTCTGTAATGTACTGGGTGGGGACTAGGCCCTGTGCTGAGTGGGTATCAGTGACCTGCCTCCAAGAGTTCAGTCTAGAGGAAATAGACATTTGATGGAACAGTTACCTAACAGCACAGTCAATGCAGTGCAGAGGAGCATCTGGTACTGTGGGAAGACAGGCAAAGAGCCCCAAACAAGCTTTAAGGCAGAGAATTAAGGGAAGCCTGGAGGAACTGATGCCTAGACTGAGTGGGAGGTAACTAGTGGAGGAGGGGAGGGCAACTAGGCAGGGGAGGAGCATGAGCAGAGGGATGGAGGTAGGAAAGAGCCGGGAGGTTACCGAATACAGCAGGCAGGGCAGAGAGGCCCAGCGCAGCCTGTGAGGAGACTGGGAGAGAGGGACAGAGCCAGGTCAAGGCCCATAGCCCTGGCAAGGAGTCTAGACCTTACGCTAAAGGACAGAAACTATTGAACTATTTTTAACAGGGGAACTGTATGGTATCATTTGCATTTTAGAAAGATAATGGTGGGTGGCTGGTGGGAAGATAGGTTCTGAATGCTGCGAAGTCTCCGAGCTAGAAGGAACTTAGAAAGGGCAAGGGAGCTACCATTTGTTGAACTCTTGCCATGTACCGGGCACTGCACTGGGTGCCTCACTTATACAGCTCATTTAATTCTCACAAATAACTCTATGGGTTTTGAATATCACCCCTCTTGGGTAGGTGAGGAAACTGAGGCCTAAAAGAGGGAAGTGATTTGTCCAAAGTCAGGTAGATAGTGGCCAACTGCATACCAGACACGGCGCTTGAGGGGGTCCTTGGATGACAAGTGTGAGACCTTTAAGACAACTGGAGAGTGGGATCCCCAGGCTGAGAGCACATTCTAGTCTTAGTCAGTGACAGCGTGCTTAACCCTTTTAAGTTTTTCCCATCTCCTGTGGCCTTGGTGTCTTTACCTGTGCTGTCCTCCTTCACAGGCTGATAAGAAGAATAAATGAGCCAGTGTACAGTATCTGGCCTGGACTGGAGTTGATGGAGTAAATAGGAGTTCATTCCTTCTACCTTCCTTTCCATTTGGCTATGAGGAAGTTGTTTCTCATATTGACTTCAAGCATGTATACTTATCACCCAGGTCACCTTGGACAAGTTCCCCAAACTCTCTGTGCTCCAGTTTCCTTACCTTTAAACTGTGAATAATAGTACCTACTTTACAGAACTGCTGTGAGAATTAAATGAATTGGTACACGTGAAGAACTTTGAACAGGGCATGTAGTAAGCATGTAGAAAGGATTAGCCTTTATTATTACTAATTGTTATTATCTCTGCACTTTCCACTGATCTGTGGGTGCTTTGGGTGAATACTCACAGAGCAAGTCTCTCTTCCAAGGACCCAACCTTCTCATGGACGTTGACTCAGCCTCTTCTTAGGGAAGAGACTCTCTGTGTCCTGATTCTCTCTTGAGCCCTCTAGTGACTCAGGCAAGGGCCAGCTGTCCTTAATCTGTGGGCCCTGAAGTACCATCTGGTCTCAGCACAGGGTTCTGCTGTCCCCATTCCTCTCCCCTAGCCCGGTCCGCAGAACAAATGCTGAGGTGCCCACCTTTGATGTTGATGATGCTGATCTCCCCAAAGTAGAGCCCTGCACCAAGCACAGCATACTGGGTGACACCATCATCGGCCACCACGGCCAGCTGACCCTCTCGGATGATGTACATCTCTCGGCCAATATCCCCTTTGCGGCAGACATATTCACCCGGTGAGTAGGTCTGGGGCTGCAGCTTCAGCACCAGCTCCTCCAGCAGGCTGGCCTCACAGTTTTGGAAGATCTGTACCCGGCTCAGGGTAGGCAGGTGCACAGACACGGCCACTTCTGCCCGCAACCGCTCGGGCAAGTGCTGTAAGATGGCTACCTCATTGGTCATCTTCTTGTTGATCTGCAGGTGCTGGTACCTGGGGGGAATGGTAGCGGCAATCCTCACCAGCCCCCTACATGCCTCCCTCTACATTTTCCATCAGGGTTCTCAGCTCAGCTTCAGTCAAGAACCCAACCACACTGAGCTCTCACAAGGGTCATGGGAATATTTGACAGTTGGTTGATAAATATCTTTAGTCCACTATCTCCTGGTCACAGACATATTTTGACTTCTTCTCTCCCATCCAGGGCCTGGAAGCCTTCACACAGTGGACAGACCCTTAATTCCTGTCAGGCTCTACCCACTCACCATTCCATAATGTCTTGTACCATTCCACTAAAAATATCTACTTCAGTCACCAAGCCCCATCTTCTTTAGAGGTCTTATGTTCTAGGTCCCTAACTTGGCGACACTTCCCTTTGTTCACCCTACAGTACGGACTCCATGACATGGTTGACCATCTTGTTGGTCATCCCCTGAGGAGTATTGCTCTTACCTCTTACACCTTCCAGGACCTTCTGAGTCCTACCAGGTGGTGGCAGTTCCCATTCCCTGGGTTCTGGGTTAGCTTTCCTTGTGTTTGAGTTCATCTCCCTGTCAGTATCTTACCCAACCTCTCCTCTTAAGTCCATACCCAATTAATGGAGGACATCATTTTCCAAGTTCCACCCAGTGAACCCTCCAATGAATACCAAATCCTGAGTGCCCTGCCTGACCCACCAGGCAGTAAGAACCCAGCTACCTTCCTCCGAGTCTATCCCATATACCTCTCCCTGCTCTGGTCTGGAACCCCAGCATCCTCACCAGTCAATGACTCGCCGCTCCAGCCGGTGGTTGACATGATGCAGCTTCATGTACTTCTTCACCAGTGCGTGGTCTGGGTAGAAGGCTGCATCTGCTGTGTTCATGTTGTAGATGACAGAGCTCATGCTACCCATGATGGTGGCGAAACCCATGACGGCCAGCAGGAAGTCGCCCACCATGAAGAGGTACTCCTCCTCCCGGGCTGGCGGCGGCGTGTCGCCCACGGTGGTCAGGATCAGTGTAGAAAAGTAAAAGCTGTAGAGGTACTGGCGCCGCAGCCGCTCAAAGCCGGGCTGCGCGGGGTCGGGGTACACCCAGATGTCACGCCCGAAGCCCAGGTACCGGGACAGAGCAAAGTAGAGGCAGCTGTTCCAATGGATGACCACAAAAATGTAAAGCATCAGCTTGGTGATGCGGAAGGCGTTCGGGTAAGCTGTGCGGGTCTCCGTGCGGTCAAATGCCTCAAAGAGGCGGGGCACTCGCAGAAAGCGGTTTAGTCTCAGCGTGGGTGTGTGTGGACCCAGACTCACATAGGCAACATCCGTGGGCAACAGGGAAACTAGGTCCAAGAAGAAGCTCCGGGTGCGAACGTAGCGACTCGAGATCCTACCTTTGTCTACCACCAGGATGCCCTGTTCCAAGAATCCTGGTGGGGGAAGGTGGCTCAGCCGTGGGTGGGGTCAGGTATGGGGCAGAGTCGGGGCACCTTCCTGCTCCAGTAATGAGGTTGAGGGTGGGTAGGCCAGGGCAGCACAGGGAGACAGTTACAGGGACAGGATGGGGTTGGGCCTAACCCTGCTCCGGGGTTTCTGGGGTGAGCATTCGGGTATTGTAAACATAGAGACGTGACAGTGCTATGAAGGAGGGGGCCACTTTCTTGTTACTAAGAGGCTCTCCTTAGGAAGGGAATGTGGAAGGAAGGTCAGTCCTGAGACTCACTGACCAGTGTGGAAGCGCACCACGATGTCCAGGAGGTAGAACAGGTCACTTGTGTAGTCCAGCACTAACCAGGCCACCAGATAACCGTGCTGCAAGTCGGGGAAGCAGGCTCTGTGTGGTAGGGACAGAAGGGATTGGCTTAAGGGATCCCTCTGTGTGTGAGGTATTGTCCCCAAGCGGCTGAGCACTAAACCTGGGCCCTTGCATTGGCACCGCCCCCACACCAGCCCTGAGCAAGGGCCCGCCCTCTTCCTGGGCCTCACTCTTTATCGCTGGTCTCTGCTTAGGGCCCTTCCCATAGCACCAAACCTGCACACGATGACGATGAGGTTATACATTACTGGGAAGACCATTGTGTTCAGCCACCAGTAGTAGTAATCCCCAGATGGGTCCAGGACCAGCAGAGACTTCCTGTGGGTAAGAGAAGTCGGGTTTCATTTATCCATGGTTCGCTGTTCCCCTTGCCACCCAGGGCAGCAAGGAGGGATCAGGCTCCATCTGGTGAGGCAGACAGATAGACACTGGGGACCGGGATCTCTCACCTGGCCTTGGTTAGGACAGGAGGGCTGGACTCTGTCGTCTTCACTTTGCTGTCCTGGCTCATGGTTCTGTGGCTTGCTGCCTGGGTATGAGATATCCAGGGCCTCTGCCTGCAGGTGGTTTCAGAAAGTGGGGGCTAGGATCTGCCTGTCCGAAAGAAGCTGCCCTTGGTCTCCAGTTGTGATTCCTCCCTCTTTGGCTTCTGAAGCTCTTAGCAACGCCACCAGAGCCAGCCGCTACCAAAGGGGTGGAAGCCGTGTGGCTCTGGCGCTCCGCCCTGTCTCCTAGGGCCCGGGTTTACACCTGCCCAACTAAACATCTCTAATGAGGTCCTTGGAGATGGTGGGAGGGTATGCCTCAGAGGTAAGGCCAAACCCTGTCTCCTCCACCTTCCTCAAAGCTGAACTACGTAAGGGCTTTCTAGTGCGGAGACTTGGTTGCCTGTGTAGGTTTAGGAATTCATTCTATTTTACCTTGTGCAAGGTCCCAGCTCATTTTTTATTCTCTTAACAGCTATGTACTGTCAGGTGTGTCAGGTGTCAGGTGCTGAACTAGTCTCCAGGGACAGAGAATGCCTGTCATATCAATGTGAGCTCTGGTTCCATTACTTGGACCCTTGTCTACGTCCTTCCTGCTGCATGAGTGTGATGGGGGCCATCTTGTGGCATTTTGGTCCTCATCCCCCTCCTGTTACCTCTTGTGCCTGATCTCACCAGTTATTTCCTGTGTTTTCTAAATCCTTAACCTCTTTCAGTTTTCCCTTTCTGTGAACATGTTTAAACCTCCCATACCAGAAAAAAATTAAAAAAATCCTAAAAATTCTCCCTCACCTTGATGTCCCTTTCACTAATATCATCTTTCTCAGTCAAAAAATCATAATCAAAACACCTGCTATGTGCCAGGTCAAAATTATGCAAAGTATTGGGGATAAAAGATGAATGAAACACATTCCTTGTCCTCCATAAACTTGAAGTCTAGTAGAGGGAAGCATCAGGTAGATAGGCAATTATATGTTAGTCTGATGAGTACTCAATTAGGTGGGTACACAGAGAGTTATTACAGTGCATAGGAAAGGTCCCAATTGAGACTGGGTTCTGTAGGATGAATAGGAGTTAGTTAAGTGTAGAGATGGAAGAGTGAAGAGGGCTACAGGCAAAGTGCAAAGAGCATGGAAAGGCACAGAGATTTCAAAACGCATAGGTGACTAGGGGAACATTGATTGGTTTTTGTAGAGAATCTGAGAGGCTAGTGGTGAAAGATGAGGCTGAATGGTTGACAGATGACAGCTCAGGGAGAGCTTTGTCAGCCATGTTATAAAGCTAGCAGCTTATCTAAAGACAATGGAGAATGCATGAAATGTTTTGCACAGGTAAGTGATATGGCTAGATTTGTGTTTTCAGAGAGTGTCTTGGAAAAAATATCTGTGATCTACAATAGTGTATTTTATTTTCTTGAAATCTGCTTTTCCCATGACTTGTATTGATACCATAATTTCTTGGTTTTCTGTTTATTTCTTCTTAATCTCTTTCATAAGCCCCTCTGCCTATCCCTCCTGTTTTGGTGAGCTTTTCCTGGACTCTGGTGGGCTGTCTTTCTATCCTCCCAACTCTCTCTGGTCAATCTGGGTCACCCTCAGAATCTCCTTTCCCATCTAATGACTCCCAGTAACTCTCTTTGAGCTCCAGACCTATCTATACCACTAAGTGTTCACAGGATGTCCCCACTCAGATATTGCACAGTCACCTGTAGCCCATTTGGTCCTTTAACTGAGCTCATTATCTTCCCTATCTGCTCTTTCTCTTATGATCCCCATCACTGGCCTTTCAGCCAGAACACTTAGCACCAGTATTGTTACTATTACAATTGTATAATATTGTGACAGTTTTAAAAAATGTTCAAAAATTCTTTGATACTCCTTCCTTGTGACTGTTTCAGTCAATAGAGTAAAGCAGGAGTGACGTTGTGTGGTTTCTGAGACTAGATCATAAAAGGCCAAGCAGCTTCCTTCTGGTTTTCTTAGAACACTCACTGTCCAGAAGCTCTCTCAGGATGCTGCCTCTTACAAACTGGCTGCCATGTTGTGAGAAGCTCAAGCCACAGGAACAGTCATGTGCCTGTACTTTGACAGTTCCAGCTGAGCTCAGCCTTCAAGTTATCCCAGTTGTCTCAGGCATCAGACATGTGAGTGAAGAAGCCTCCAGATGATTTCAGTCACCCTCAGGCGTTTGAATTTTCTAGATGAGGTCCCAGACATGAGGGAACAGAGATAAGCCATTCTGCCCTGTCTTATTCGAATTCCAAGAATCTGTGAGCATAATAAAATGATCGTTGTTTTACCCTACTAAGTTTGGGATGATTTGTTATGCAGCATAGTAACCAGAGGACTTTCCTGGTGGCTCAGCAGCAAAGAATCCACCTGTAGTGCAGGAGTCCCAGGAGATGAGGGTTTGATCCCTGGGTCAGGAAGATCCCCTAGAGGAGGGCATGGCAACCCACTCCAGTGTTCTTGCCTGTAGAATCCCATGGACAAAGGAGCCTTGTGGGCTACAGTCTATAGTATTGCAAAGAGTCAGACATGACTGAAGTGACTTATCATGCACTCAGAGCATAGTAACTAGACCATACATATAGAAAAGTACATATTTCCTAAGTACACAGCTTGATGAATTCCATAGAGTGAACACAGTCATGTAACGGGCACTCACATCAAGAGCTCCACTCTGCCCTCTTCTAGGCAGCGCTTCTCCAAGGGTGATCACTAACCTGACTCTTAATCCTATCCTTTAGTTTTGCCTGTGCTTGAATTTGCTTCCCAGGAGGCTCAGTGGTAAGGAATCTGCCTGCCAATGCAGGAGACGTGTATTGGATCCATGGGTTGGGAAGATCCCCTGGAGAAGGAAATGGCAAACCACTCCAGTTTTTAATATTTCCTCTTACTTTCTCTCATATTCATCCAGTCATCAAGCCCTGGTGACCTAATAACCACGTGTCCACTTCTCTACATCCTTACTATTCCAATTTGGATCTTATCAATCTGATCATAACATTTTTTATAGTTCTCTATTATCCCAAGGATGAAAATCTAAACTCCTTAACATGGCCTACAAAGCTTTGTCCATGTCTTCGACCTCATCTCACAGTGTTTCCTCTGCATGTTCCCTAGGCTCCAGACAAGCTGTACTAATGATAGTTTTCAGAATACCTCCCACATGTTGTCCATTCTTTCTTGCCTTGTTATGTGCTGATCCTTTCCGCTGAAACTCCCATTACTTTTTCTTTTTAAACACTTTTTCTTTTGAACTAATTTTAGGCTTACAAAAAAGTTGCAAAAATAGGACAGAAAGTCCTTGTAAACTCCTTACTCGTGTTCCTCTGTTATCATCTTAACTAGAGCACAGTGATCAAATCCAGGGAATTAATATCGATGCAATACTTGCAACTAAACTGCAGACCTTATCTGAAACTTTCATTTCTCAATCTTACTCTTGCTTGTTTCTAAAGACTGCTCAGACATCATCTTCTCCTAGACAGCTTTCCTAGGCCCCTTCGCTCTTCTTTCCCCTCATTCTCTAAGCACGCATAACACTTGTTGCGTGTGAGGAGTGCTGCTCTTCGATGTGTGTTGTTGTTGTGTGAGGAGTACTGCTCCTCGACGGCAATTACACTACGTTGCAATTGTCTATAAAGGCTGAGATCCTGAAGGGCAGAGACTGGTTATAATTGATCTGGAATTCTGCCTGACAAGGAGGCGCTTACTCCATGTTCCTTGAGAGACTGAAAACGATAGTGCCCCAAGTATCACAAGGCAGCAGGTGTTGGCGAGCCAACGAAGGCCGGTCATCGCCTGGGTCCTATCCAAGCCGTTCCCGCAGGTGGTGCAAGAAATGAGCTAGACCACTCGCTGTCTGCCTTCTCTAAGGCTTTGCTTTTCCGCAGGTCCAGCTCACCTGCTAACTCCTCCCCTTAGACCTACCCCCCAGTGTTAGCTCCACCCCCTCCACGCCCCCTCTTCCTCTGTAAGCTCCTTTAGGACCCGTGACCCCGCCCCTACCACGTTAGTCACTCTTTCATCCGGATCTCTGTCCTAAGCCCCGCCCTCCAGCCTTTCCCTGCCTCTTTTAGTCACGTCGCTCTTTAGGTCCCGCCTTCTGCCCTCTGGTTTGACCTTTCCTCCTCAGACTCCGCCCCCACCCCGCGGGCGTCCTCCTCCCCAGAGGTCTTCCCCTGTGACACGCGGGAGTCCTTCAGAAGGGCGGGGTTTGCAAGTGCGAGGGGGCGGAACCTGGGGGGAAAAGGCGGTATTCCTTGCTCGGAATGCCGTCGGCGACCCCGCCCCTGCGCTCGGCCGTTGCCAGGAAACAAGGATCGACGCTCTGGCTTTGGCCCGGTTCAGCCAATGAGCTGGCACGCCGCTGCCCAGCGGTGCGTCGCTGGGCGGTTACGTGTGGTGCGCGGGGGCGCGAGTTGCGTGTGGCGCGGGGCGGGGCGCGGCTGGTGCGCCTGAGGAGCGATGGCGGCCTGAACTCACCTAGCACCGCGGTGGAGATCGGGCCTGGTCAGGGTCGGGGTTCTGTGAGTGAACACTAAGTAAGGGCCAGAGGGCCCGGAGAGGCGCGAGAGGGGATGAGGGACTGGGGAATGATGGCACCGGGTTTGGTGACTGCCCTCGTTGTGAGGGGACAGGGTGAGGGGCTGGAATGTGGTGAGGGGTTCGGGTGTGAGTGTCTAAGGTAGGGGAACAAGATTAGAGCCTCGGGTGAGTGGGCAAGTAAGGAGCTGGGTTGTATGAAGGGCAGGGATGCTTTCTGCGGGGCCAAGTGAAAGGGACTTGTGAACACGGTTTAGTGAGGAGCTGGGGCTCCTGTGGGCAGGAGTGAGGGACAGCCCTGGGACCAGAGTGAGGAGGGGTTGAGGCCTGTGCTGGGAGGGAGAATAGACAGGGCTAAGGCGGGAACGTGCGGACAGCTGGTGAATCAGGAGGGAGCTGAGGGCAGGGCATGGAGGGAGGAACGAGGATTGTGAGACCTAGGTAAAGATGAGAGGTCGGTTCTGAATGGAGTGTCCTGCTCAGTGAGAGCAATAGTTTTAGGTTGGGTAGGATAGCTTGGGTGGAAATGTTGTGCACTTCTCTCCTCTGCTTCATAGGCTCTACATATTTTGGAGGATTGAAACACGAAGGTGTCATGGACAATAGTAACAATGGTAATGAAAATCATTTTTGAAACTGACTCTTTAACAGAGTCATAATTGGAATTCCTCGTTTCCTCAAGTTATTCCTTGGGACTGCAGACTTGGTGATGTTCCCTCTCACAGAGGTTTTTTTTGGCTATGACTGCCTATGTTTGTTTCCTCTTCACCTGATTCTGGGAAACCTTACTCCACTGCTGCTCCTTATCTGTGCTGTGCTGTGGGGCTTTGACGGTTGCCTTCTATATTGGACTAGCTGCTTAAAGTTGCTAATTCTACTTTCATGAAAATAATATGGCTTGTTACATACAACACTGTATTTAGACTTCCAAACAGGATGACTTACAGTTAAATTAAAACTAATTTATGTACAATAAACTACTCATATTTAAAATGTACATGTTTGATGAGTTCTGACATATGTTTACATCTGTGAAACCATCACCATTTTCAAGATACTGAACATTTCTACCACCCTCAAAAGTTTTTCTCTTATCCCTTTGAAATCATTCATCCCTTCACGACATGTTAATTGGTTCACTTTATTAGCATTTTACGGGTCCCATGTTCCCTGCCAACCCACATGCACATGGAAAATTTGAATGTTCTAGAAAGCTGGGTTAGCAGTCAGATAATTGCCCCTTCCACACTATTAAAATTGCTTCTCTACTGACAGTCTGCCACAGAGCAGATACCTTCCCCAACCTCAGGAAGAGGTACACCTTCCCTATACAGACCATTCTCTGAGAATTAGGAGCAGCCCAAGTCCCCATTCTATTCAAGAATCTGAGCCTCAGAAACAACCGTTGTGTGGTATGTTTTCATTGCTTCTCTCTGAAGACCTAGCAGATTTTCATGGTAGTGGAACCCTTGGCAATCCTACCTAGACAGAACCCTATAAAACTTACATGTATAATGAAAGAGTTTTAGGGCAGTGATTCATAAACGTTGGGTCAAAAACAGTGCCAGTCCATAGTAAAGTTTTCAACTATTCAAGGTGGAAGGAGAGAAAGAAAACATATAGAACATGAGTTTTCCATAAAGATAAATTTATTCTTAGAGTATCATTCCTATCCTTCTGGTGTTAAAGTGCTCTCTCACTGATGAAGTAATGGTGACAGTAAGTGATGGGTTTAAAAAAAACTGATTTATTTGTCGAAATAAAAAGTAATCCTATTTTTAAAACTTTAAAATCTATTTCTACTGGTTCATGAAAATCAGAAATTTAGAGGATGATGGTGTGGCTGCTGTATTATGTTGTGGAAGCATGCTGCACATGCTTCCTCAGAATTACTGTCTGACATGGGTTGCATAGTGATCTCAGGTTTTGCTGGAATTATATAGATTCCCTGTGAAGTATGTAAGGGCAGAAATGCTTATTTTATAGATGGAGAATCAAACTGGGGAGCCAGAGATCACAATGATAAAGTGGCAAAGTCTGGGCTCCATATTTGGTCTCATGAGAGTGACTTGGGGTGGAAAAAAGTTTGTAACATAGAGTGAAGATGATGTGGAATAAAAAGCATGTGATTTATAAGAAGGGTTGTGATGACATGGAGGACATTATACTGGCAAAACTTTTTTTTTTATGATTTGTATTTGTTCTGTTTCCAAAAGAGGTTAAAGAGACTTTGAGGGTGACATAGGTTTGAAGGTTTTGTTTAATAATGTGGCAAAAACAGGAACAGTTGTCCATAATACCTGGGTCACATTGGTCAATGTAGTCATATGTCAGAGGGTTGTTAGGGACTGTGCATTCTTGATTGTTCTGGAGAAGGCACTAGGTTGTTAAGCTTACTGTTCGCTATACTGAATCTTTGTTGAATTATAGTGCTTTAAGTGTAATGGATTTTGCTTTATGATATATAGCTGAGGGATAAATCTGAGAAAATGAAACATAGATGAGGATGATGATGTAGAGATAGAAACATGTTTGGAGTGCTGTGTGTAACCATTTATTCCACCTCTGCTGTGTGCCAGCACTCTGCTAAGTGCTGGGAGGATAAATTTATTCATTTATGAATTAATTCATTTATTCATTCAGCAGATACTTCAGCATATAGTCTGCCCTTGTGATGCTCACATTTTGAGATAACAAGATGTCAATAAATAAGACGTGGTCCTCTGAAGTCTCAAGGAATTTTCAATCCGGTTGGGAGAGGTGGACACATGAAAAGATAATTTCAGTTTAGAGAGAGAATGTGAAATGTAAAAATATATCATAATTAGATGATTACTTCTCTGTATCTAATCTTAGTCTCTCTCTATGTTCCGGTCATATTTACTCAGTGATCTCCTGTATATCTTCATAGGTATCATAGTTAACATGTTCAAAACAGGACTCATTGTCTTGGCTTTGAATGTCTGCTTTTGTACCATATGGTATATAGCAATCCAGGCAAGGACTTCAGTGTCATCTTCCATCTTTCTGCTCCTTCACCCCCTCTATGTAGTCAATCACTAAAATCTTAATACATTTCCTTTTATATTATCTCTGTTTTCTTCATCTCCTCTGTTATATCTTCACAGTTAAGGCTTTAGTTTACTTTCTTCTCATCTCTTATCTGGACTTTTTCCCCCTCATAGTCTCCTGCCTTCAGACCTTTCTTTGGTCATGTATTATTGGCTTTTAACTTTTTATTATTTTTTATTTATTTTTTTACTGGAGTATAGTTGCTTTACACTGCTGTGTCAGTTTCTCCTGTACAGCAAAATGAATCAGCCATACATATACCCCCTCTTTTTTGAATTTCCTTCCCATTTAGGTCACCATAGAGCAGTAAGGAGAGTTCCCTGTGCCATACAGTAGATTCTCATTAGTTATCTCTTTTATACATAGTAGTGTATATATCAGACTTGCTCTTTTCTAATCCATCCCTGGAATGATCTTTCTAAAAATACAAATTTTATCATGGAGCTCTTATGCTTAAAAATTTTGGCTCTTTGTCTTCTGTAGGATAACATCCAAATTCCTTAATATGGCATCATTTGGCCTCGACTCATGTCTAGCCTCATCTCCTGCCACTCTCTACTCTGTGTTCTAGCTTGAATAAATTGTTCACAGTTTCCTAACAAACATGTTACTTTTTTGAGCCTTGAAATCTTTGTAATTGCTCCTTTCTCATCTAGGAATGCCTTTTCTTCTCTGCCCAGTGAACTTTCCTCATCCATTAGGATCTGGTTCAGTTGTACCTCCTCTTTGACTTCTTTGTCACCCTCTCCCACAAAGAGGGTGGAGAAAGCCATGTGCAACATGGGATTTACTTTGGTAAGGGGAGTCAACATGTGATAGAGTTCACGTTGTGAGTTATGAGGGCTCTGCTGGAGTCAGGGGGGGAGATGCCTGCAAGAAGCAGAGGTGGTACTGGGGAGAGGAGGAGTGAGGTGGGACCGTACACTGATATCCCACTTGTTTTATAGGGATAGACAAGCAGAGAGGATATGTGTAATCTGAGCTCTAGATTGCAGGCTCTTACAAGGTGGGGTTTGTTTGTTTTTTCCTTTTGTATTCCTATGAGGTTTTAATCAGATCTTCCCACTTTAAGCATCTAGGGTAATAGCACATTGCTGCCTCTTAGGTCAGTAAGAGGCAGAGCCTAGGAAGAGCCGTTGTAAGGGGATGAGAAACCTTAGAACTTCACTGACCTATTCTTAGAAGGTTGTTTGGTCTCTCTCTGTCAGCTGTAGGTGTTACAGGTGTATCCCTGCCCCCAGCTCTCTCCCTCTCTTTGCCTCTCCCAGGGCAAAGGTTCATAAGTGAGGCTGAGCCACTTCCTGCCTTGTTCCTGCTGTTGGTGGACACCCTTGCTGAGTGTGCCTGTAAGTCTGAATTTGGGGCCCTATGGTGAGTGCTTGGCCCTGGCCATTTGGGAGGTCTGAAAGATCAGCTCCTTTTTTCCCTGTGACTGAGCTTGTAGATGAATTTGGGAAGAGAGGTCTCCATTTCTGTAGACTTTGCTATGGGAGGAAAGGGCACAGTCATAGGGTATTGTTACACAGAGAATGTACGTAGAGAATGATTCCGTTCTCTTCTTTGTCTTGTTCTGAACTTTTCAGGGTTAATGGAGTGAGGGAGTCTTATATAGGTGACAGGAACACTGAACTAGGGCTTTCTTTTAGGGTTTTGAAGTAAGTGAAGAGGGTCCAGGTTAAGTGTTAGCTTTTGAGTTCTGAGACACTGATTTCAGTGTGGTTCTTCTCTTTGAGGTCTTTGAAAATAAATGGGAGTGGGTGGGGAGGGGAAGTCCTGGAGACCAGTTCCCCTTGGGTCCGTGAGTAGTGCCCTATGTTAGTTAAGCAGTGGAGCAGAAGTGGTGCCCGGTACATCAGAAGGTAGAAGCTGTCAGTCTTTGGAATTAGGTTCTGAAAGCTGGAGGTGAAGCAAACCTTACTTTGCTGAGACTGGTTGCTTGGCCCTTCTTCAGCTCCCCTGGAGATTGAGTGTGAGAAGGTGAGGATGGAAGTGTCAGAGTAGGTTAGATCTCTCCTTTCTGTCAGAGATGAGGGCATCTTGGTCAGACAGGATCAGGAGACGGAAGTGGGAAGGAAAGTGTCATGTATAGAGCACCTGGACTTCTACATAGGTTATCTTATTTAACTCTTAAAACAATAACAATACATATTTCATCAGGAATTTGTAGATGAGGAAACAGGCTCTGATGTGTGATTTATTTAAGGTCGTGCAGTGGGAAAATGGTTGAGATTCAAACCTTTGTTTGAGGGACTCCAGAGTTCATGCTTTATTTACTACTTTGTGTTATTCTTGTTGGACCTTAAGGACCTCTATTCGTTTTCAGCCCTCAGATGAGGTATAGCTGAGGAAACATTCTGTAACCAGTAATACTGTTGTATCAGTCAGGGTCCTTGAAAGTAGCAGATGGCACAAATTAGGTTTGGAAAGAATTTAATGGTAAATGGGCTGTCATCTCTGACAGAAAGGAGAGACCTAACCTACTCTGACACTTCCATCCTCACCACCTCACACTCAGTCCCCAGGGGAGCTGAAGAAGGGCCAAGCAACTAGTCTCAGCAAAGTAAGGTTTTAATGTGTCCAAAACTAAATTGCCTCCAGCTTCCAAAACCTAATTCCAAAGACTAGCAAACAGCTTGTGAATATATACAAAGGCATGCGCAGAGTTTGAGGAAACCGACAAAGGATGATGCAGCATCCCAGGGCTAAGAACTTGACAAGTGACAGGTCTAGGAACAGGGGAGGTTTCTTCCCAGTAATTGCACCTGCTGGCTTTGCCTTCTCCAACCCATGACTACTTGGGATCTTAAATACTAGGACAGATGCGTAAGTACTTTTTCTAGTGCATCCGTGCTGGTGATCCATAGTCAGTGTGGTTGTGTTTGATGGTTTATAGGAAACCATGTGTGGAAGACTGAGCATCTATTCTGTGGCACTTCCATTTTCTCCCCTCTGCTCTCTCCCTCACCCCGACTCTTTTGGGTGAGCAAGGGAGGGAAGAGTAGTTGGGTAGGGGATGGTATTAGGTATTAACTTCCCTCTTTTAGTTTTCAGATTTACCTGAAGTGGCACCCATTCTTTATCTTTTACTGTTTTCTTCCTTTCTCAGAGAAAGTGGTGTGCTTCTTTTTCTCAGACTAGTATACTATACTTGTTTTTTTTGGTCAGTTATCTCCTTCTGATTTATCCACAAGCTGTTACTTTCTTCAGACTTCTTTTCCTCACTTGATAACTGCCCTTGAGGCTCCCCATCTGACCAGCTAAAATCAACTGACTATTTTTAGTTTTCATTATTTTATCTCTCTGTAGACTGTGCACCGGAGAAGGCAATGGCAACCCACTCCGGTACTCTTGCCTGGAGAATCTCAGGGACGGGGGAGCCTGGTGGGCTGCTGTCTATGGGGTCGCACAGAGTCAGACACGACTGAAGCGACTTAGCAGCAGCAGCAGCAGACTGGGCACTATGGACAACATCCAGTTTCCTAAAACTTCCTTTCCTTGATTTCTTGATTATGATTATTTCTTGGAATTCTCCTTCCATTTCTGGCTACCTTCACTAGTCTTTTTTAAAGACTCCTCCTTTGCTTTTTTAAATCTTGGTTTTCCCCAGGATGTCACCCTTGGCTCCTTTTGTGATTACTGATCTCTTTGGATGATTCCATCCCCTTACTTAGCTTCATCTACTACATATAAGCTGGTGACTCCTGGATTTATAGCTCTAGTCGTGATTTTACTCTTGAGCTTGAGTATAATTTCTACTTGCTTTCTGGATATCGTGGATATCTTATTGGTGTCTAAAAACTTAACATGTCCAAAACTCTACTCATTCTCTTCTAAAACAAGTTCCTTTGTTGCATGTTCCTAGTCTGTTAATGGAATTACCTTTTACTAAGACTCTTATCGGAGAAGACAATGGCACCCCACTCCAGTACTCTTGGCTGGGAAACCCCATGGATGGAGAAGCCTGGTAGGCTGCAGCCCATGGAGTTGCGAAGAGTCGGACACGACTGAGCGACTTCACTTTCACTTTTCACTTTCATGCACTGGAGGAGGAAATGGCAACCCACTCCAGTATTCTTGCCTGGAGAATCCCAGGGACAGAGGAGCCTGGTGGGCTGCCGTCTATGGGGTCTCACAGAGTTGGACACGACTGATACGACTTAGCAGCAGCAGCAGCAAGACTCTTATACTTCATATTAGCTTCTTCTGTCATCCTCTATTCATTTGGTAGATCTTATTACTTCTACTTCATGGTTAAGTTAAATCTGGAGGCTGATTATCTGCATTTGCATCCCATTCTTGCCACTTACTAACTGGGTAACTTTGGCTATTTAAACTTTCTAGGCTTTGATTTCCTTGTGTGTAAAATGGAGATAATAATATATCTATGGTTTTTATTAGGCTTAAATGAGCAATAACATGCAGTGCTTAGAATGGAGACTGAGCACATATAAGTGCTCAATATGTGCTAGCTATTATAATTTTTAAATTCAGCATCTTGTTCCACAAATGTTTTTGAATGGCAGTTACTATATTGGCATTGGACTTTCAAAGAAGATTGAATGATACGGTCTCTTGTCAAGGAGCTTGCTATTAGTGACAGAGATATTATAGGTGTAAACACTTTCATTATCACATGGGACATGCTGTGGAACATAGAGGTAAATCTCAGATTTACCTTTTCTAATTCTGCTCTTACCTTTTAGTTCATGCCATCCTTTTTTTAAATGGACTATTGAAACAGAGTCTTATAAATTTTCTACTGCCATTGGTCTCTCTCTACTCTACCTTGTACTGCTAGCTGACATATTTTTAAAGGCAAATTTGATCTTACCATTTTCTTGTTTAAAAATCTCCTTTATTTCAGGGTGTTCATAAGTAAAACTCCTCAGCATGATATTCAGTGATATTTATAACCTTCACCCATGTTTACCTTTTAACTTAACATTGTCCTCTCTTTTCTAAATAGTCTGTGTTTAAGCCACACCAAACATGCAACTGTTCTTTAAATTTACTATGTTCTTTCACAGTGCTGTATTTTTGTACATAATGTTTTTAATATGAAGAAGACTTTTTGCTCTGCTCTCTTTGTGACCAGTATCTCATTGTTAAAGTTTTACATCAGGTATCACGTCTTTTCTGGAATCCTCTTATAGTTTCCAGGCAGATTTAGTTTCTTTCCTTAGTGCCCCCATGACATTTTTTGTAAATACCTCTTTATAATATTTATTGAAGTTTTTATTTATGCTCCCCCGACTGTTTTTATCCATCTTTGTATTTCTAGTGCTTCCTTAGCACAGTGCCCCAGTACTGGTATGATGTACACTGAATTAATCAATGAGTGGGCCCTGCTTGCTCTTTAGGACTGACTCTTCCCATTGTGTCTTTTGGAAAAAAAAAGACTATCTTTTGTTCTCAAGAAAGTTTCCTTAAGCAAGCAGAGTTGCTGCCTTTTAGTTGTGAGCAGATAATGGTGAGAGATTGTGTATCTGGGTAGAAGGAGATGGTGGTTAATGTAACTGGAGGGCAAAGTGTGGGTCTGTTGGCAGGTCTCTGGGTTCCTTTAGGCCTTGTTGGATGACTGAACCATACCTTTCCTCTGAAGCTGTTGTTGTTTTTTTTTTCCTCTGAAGTTTTTATACTTAAGAGGTATTGTTGAGAGCCATTACTGCTGAGAGGGTGGTAGATGTGATGACGAAGGAACTGTGAGCCATGGCTGAGGCCCACAGATGTTTATCACGATTGTATGGTCACTCACCTACAGCCAGACATCCCGGAGTGTGAAGTCAAGTAGACCTTAGGAAGCACTACTATGAACAAAGCTAATGGAAGTGATGGAATTCCAGCTGAGCTATTTAAAATCCTGAAAGATGATGCTGTTAAAGTGTTGCACTCAGTATGCCAGCAGACTTGAAAAACTTGGCAGTGGCCATAGGACTGGAAAAGGTCAGTTTTCATTCCAATCCCAAAGAGAGGCAATGCCAAATTCAAACTACCATATACTGTACTCATTTCACATGCTAGCAAAGTAAATGCTCAAAATCCTTCAAGCTAGACTTCAACAGTACGTGAACTGAGAATTTCAGATGTATAAGCTGGATTTAGATAAGGCAGAGAAACCAAAGATCAAATCGTGAACATCTATTGGATCTTAGAAAAAGCAAGGGAATTCCAGAAAAATGTCTACTTCTGCTTCATTGACTATGCTGAAGCCTTTTATAGTGTGGATCACAACAAACTGGGAAATTCTTCAAGAGATGAGAATACCAGACCACTTTACCTGCCTCCTGAGACACTTGTATGCAGATCAAGAAGCAACAGTTAGAACCGGACATGGAACAATGTCCTTGTTCAAAAATGGAAAAGGAGTGTGTCAAGATTGTATATTGTCACCCTGCTTATTTAACTTATATATGCAGAGTATATCATACAAAATGCTGGGCTGGATGAATCACAAGCTGGAATCAAGATTGCTGGGAGGAATATTGACAGCCTCAAGTATGCAGATGATTCCACTCTAATGGCAGAAAGTGAGGAGGAACTAAAGAGCCTTTTGATGAGGGTGAAAGAGGAGAGTGAAAAAGCTGGCTTAAAACTCAACATTCAAAAAACTAAGATTAAGCCATCTAATCCCATCACTTCATGGCAAATAGATGGTGAGAAAGTGGAAGCAATGGCAGATTTTATATTCTTGGACTCCAAAATCACCGCAGACATTGACTGTAGTCACGAAATTAAAAGATGCTTGCTCCTTGGAAGAAAAACTGTGACCAACCTAGACAGCATATTAAGAAACAGACATTACTCTGCCAACAAAGGTCTGTCTTGTCAAAGCTATGGCTTTTCCAGTAGTCTTGTATGGATGTGGCGGCAGAGGATGAAATGGTTGGATGGCATCACCAACTCAGTGGACTTGAGTTTGAGCAAACTTCGGGAAACAGTGAAGAACAGGGAAGCGTGGCATGCTGCAGTCCATGGGGTCACAAAGAGTCGGCCACAACTTAGTGACTGAACAACAACAAAAACTCTTTCTCTAATAAGGGTGTTGTGTCATGTCCTCAGGAGTGAATGTTGGATGCATATGATAGGAGTGGGTATATGTGTGTTTATGGGAGTGTATCCTTGTATTTTTTTCTGTAATGAAAATTCTTTTGCTTTTTTGATTGGTTCTGAATTTTTACCTCTTAAGATTATTCAGCAAGTTAAAGATCTGTTTGTGTATTTCCTATTGGGTGGGCTTCCAGGGAGGGACCTGTAATAGAAAAAAGTTTCTTCCTCAGAAGTCCCAGAGGGCGAGAGTCAGATCTAGACTGGATTTCCTGATTGTTGTTCGTTCGTTCATTCATTCGCTCATTCACTTGAGCATCTATACATTTAGCAAATAACTTATTAATCTCTAGATACTGGGGATGCAACAGAGAAACCTTGTCCTCAGTGAGCTTACATTGTAGTGGGGAAGATAGATAAATGAATAGGCAAATAATAAATATTTTCAGAAAATAAAAAAATTGTGCAGAAGAAAGTAGGATTAGAAAGCTAGAGAGTGAAGGTGGGAAAATGTGCAATTTCAATAGAATTGTTAAGTAAGTCCTCTTTGAGGAAATGGCATTCGGAAAGAACTGAGTGATGTGAACAATGTGAAGATCAGGAAAAGTGCACTCCAGACAGAGGGAAGAGCTAGTATTCAAGAAAGGCTCCTATGAGTAAAATGTGAGTGAGAAGGGGCATGTAGGAAGTTATACAGATTAAATTAGATAGTACCCTAGTGGCCAAGGTAAAGGACTTGGATTATTTCCAGTGTGATAGGGAATCATTGGAGGGTTTTCAGCAGAGGAGAGATGTAGTATAATTTATGTTTTAAAACTCTGGTTGTCGTGTGGGGGATAGATTCTCAGAGGGGTAAGGTTGGAGGCATGAAGACCAGATTGGAAGCTATTGCAATAGTGAGACATGTTTGGAGGGTATAGATTATAGGCTGATGAATGGGATATTGGAAGTAATAGCAAGAAGAAAGAAGGATGATGCCCAGGTGTTTGACCTGAGCAAGTAGGTGAATATTGCTATCGTTTATCAATGTGGAGACGGCTGGGGAAGTAACACAGGCTTGGTGCTGGAATGAGTTCTGTTTTACATGTGTTGAATTTAAGTTGCTGATTGTGTGTGTGGTTTTCAGTGGAGTGGTGGTTCTGTGTTCTTCCTGGTGGGTGGTAGAAAGAGGCAAACTTCTGTTAACCTCTTCTGTTCTTTCTCTTTGAATTAGATTTGTAGGTCTGGATTGGGCAGTGACTTCTGGGCTCACTATTCCAGCCTGGTGCATCTTCTGGCTCCATGGACAGCTGTTGGCTCCTACAGACCGGATGAAGCAGACTAGAGACACAAGTGGAGAAAACCTCCAGCTGGCAAGTTCTCAGAGTGTGACTCTCTGGCCGCTGGCCCTGCCCAGCCTGCCTCATGGAGAGGATGAACTGGCTGAGCAGACTGGCCTCCCGGGGCCCTGGGCACCGTGTACCACAAGGGACCAGTCTGCAGACCCCTGTCATGGCTGACCCCGAGACCTGCCTCATGGTCTTCAAGAATCACTGGTCCCAGGTAGGAGACTGTATGCCAAAGGGCCCAGTCTACTAGCTGCCTGAGTCCCTCTAAATTTCTGTGTTCTCTCACCTTGACGTCTAGTCACCTTATCTTAGTTTCCTTCTCTTATCTGTCCTGATTCCCCAGGTGGTGCGAATCCTGGAGCGGCAAGGCCCTCGGGCAGCTCCTGGGGGTGCTGATGATCTCAGTGCTGTGCGCAACCATACTTACCAGATGCTGACACTCCTGGCAGAGGATCGTGCAGTGCCCTCGGTCCCTACAGCTCCTGGGCCCCTTCTTGAGTTTGCTCTGCGTGAGGATCTTCTAACCCGTGTGTTGACATGGCAGCTTCAGTGGGATGAGCTTGGGGATGGGGTTGAGGAACGGCGGGCTGAGCAACTGAAACTGTTTGAGATGCTAGTGAGCGAAGCTCGCCAGCCCCTGTTGCGGCATGGTCCAGTTCGTGAGGCTCTACTGATCTTGCTGGATGCCTGTGGCCACCCTGTGCCCAGTAGCCCAGCACTGGATGAAGGCCTGGTGCTACTTCTCAGCCAGCTGTGCGTGTGTCTGGCCCGGGAGCCTTCATTGCTCGAGTTCTTCCTGCAGCCACCTCCTGAACCTGGAGCTGCTCCCCGCCTTCTCCTCTTTTCTCGCCTTGTCCCTTTTGTTCATCGAGAGGGCACCCTGGGCCAGCAGGCCCGCGACGCCCTACTCCTGCTCATGGCTCTATCAGCTGGAAGTCCCACTGTGGGCCGCTACATCGCAGATCACTCTTACTTCTGCCCGGTCAGCACCTCCTGGGATGGGTGTAGGGTATGGTGTAGGCACCTTCCTGTTTAGGAGGTGTGGAGGGGCTATGCACCTCTCCTTTAGCAAGTAGCCCCCTGGGTTTGAATGCAACACCTGGGATTGGGGTGGGGATGAAACTTGGGCTTATGTGAATAAGGCAGGTATGAAGGCTTTTCATGGGACAGTGTTCCCAGATGATGTCTTGGCACCCTGGGTAACCAAATATCTGCTCTGGTAATAGCTTTTATCGCTACTCCCATAAAAACTCTGGGTTAATAGTTCCCTGTTTCCATTTTTTATATTGTCTGTGCCTTTGGTAACCTGTCCTTGGGGATGGCCCCCAGGTGCTGGCCACAGGGCTGAGTGCCCTGTACTCGTCACTGCCCCGAAAGATTGAAGTTCCAGGGGATGATTGGCACTGCCTGCGACGGGAGGACTGGCTTGGAGTGCCAGCCCTTGCGCTCTTCATGAGTTCCCTAGAGTTCTGCAATGCAGTCATTCAGGTGAGTCTGGGGTTCCCAGGAGCTCTGGCCCTTGGTCATTCTGGGGTAATGGGGTGGGGAGAAGGTACATTCCCTGAAGTTCTGATTTTCTTTCAGCTTGAGGGGAGGGTGCATATATGTATTCAAACATTTTGCTCCCTTCCTGACAGTAGCCCCCTTCAAAATGCTCCATCCTCTGTTTTGTACCCACACAGGTGGCTCATCCTCTGGTGCAAAAGCAGCTGGTTGATTATATCCATAATGGGTTCCTGGTGCCAGTCATGGGCCCTGCCCTGCACAAGGTGAGTCATGGGTGGAAGGCAGATTAAGGGATTAGGCTGAGGAGTGGTTAGCTCAGTGCCAGGACCAGTGTGGGTGCAGTGGGCAGGGTACTCCTCCCTTTTTCCCTGTCTGTTCCTGGTACCTCCTTAGAACTTAGGGAAAATGGCTTTGTGTATGTGTGGGGAAGCCCTAAATTTCCAAACTTTCCCTTCCCTTCGTTCAGACCTCTGTGGAGGAGATGATCGCCAGTACCGCCTATCTGGAACTTTTCCTACGGAGTATTTCAGAGCCTGCCTTGCTCCGTACCTTCCTGCGATTCCTGCTGTTACACCGGCATGACACCCACACCATCCTTGACACCCTTGTTGCCCGTATTGGCAGCAACTCCCGGGTATGGCCCCCACCTCTGTCCTGGCTTACCTGGGTGAGCCGTCTCCTCTCTCCAACCTTTGTTCTGGGAGGGTGTTCCTGCTCTTCTTTGGCCTTTGTCTCTAGTAATCACTTCAAAGTTAGGTGGCATTTTCTTTCTAGTATTAAACTTTTAACTATTTCGGGGACATTTTCAATGTGCTTCCCTGCTTTTGTAGTATCTGGATCTACATAGGACAGTTATGTTTTCTGAATGACTTTGGCCACTCATGGCTATTTGCCATTGTGCAGCACTTGTAATATGGCATTGACCTGAGATTCTCTTCAGCTGTGTAGTGCTCTGTGGCTTGCTGTGGGTGACTTGAGATCACCTCTTCAGGCTTTGAGCCTGCTTTGTAACTAGTGTGTTTACCTGTTCTTCCGTTTGGACTTGCTGTATTTGAACTGCTGTAACTTGGGGCACCCATCTGCCCACCTACCTAGTTACATTCCTTCCTCCTGAACGTTTTGATTGAATGTTCACTGTGTTCACTATATTGTTCTCTGGTACTGAGGATATAATGGTAAGCAGTGGTTGCTGACTTCATGGAGCTTCCTTCATAGAGGAGGTAGATAAGCAAACACGTAACTAAAATAATTGAAAGTTGAGGTCACTGTGTTAAAAAACAGGCTGCTTAGAAAACAGAGTGAAAGTGATAGTCACTCAGTTGTATCCAAGTCTTTGCAACCCCATGGCCTGCCAGGCCCTCTCTCCCTGAAATTCTCTAGGCAAGAATACTGGAGTGAGTTGCCATTCCCTTTTCCAGGGGATCTTCCCGACCCAGGGATCCAACCCAGGATTAAAATTTGAAAATGCATTGGCAGGTGAATTCTTTACCATCTAAGCCAGTAGGGTGATCAAAAAACCTCTCAGAGGAGATGACATTGAACTGAGACCTAAAGGTCATGAGGGAGCTAGCCTACTAAAGAGCAAGTGGAAGAACAGTCTAGGCAGAGGGAGCAGTGCTTGCAAAGGACACAAGAGGGGAAGAGGAAATGAAATGTGTTTGAGGAGAGAAAAGACCAGTGTGACTGGAGGTGTAGTGAGCATGGGGGAGAAAGGAGGGAGAGGTGGGTAAGATTCAGATCATGCATGGCTTTGTAGACCATGGTAAGTGTAGATTTTAACCAATAGAAATATATATAAAATAGGAGTAAATTGTTTCTAAGTAATAAAGACCTACAGTCTTTCTGGGGGAAATAAAGCATTTGTTTAGCCATGCACTTATGGCATTTATTTTGGCTCCATCACCATTTTTGTTTCCTTCTTTTATTACAAATAATTGACGTTCTCTGGGTCTTTGTGTTTGAAATAGAAGTTCTTGGATCACTAAGGGTTCTGGAAAGTTGTTCCAGTTAACTGAGATACCTGGTAGTAGGGTTTGAGGTAGGTGAAATTTCTGGATAGCTATGTTTTGTATACTTGACATTCTCCTGAATAGCTCAGTTAGGGTATGTGTGAGATTTTTAGACTGACTCTGATTTGACCAGTGTTTCTGAACCAAGTGTACACCCTAAAATTTGAAAATGACAGTAACTACAACAACAGATTCTAAGTTCTGCCTTAGGTCTCTTGAGTTAGAGTCTTTGGAAGTAGGCCCAAGGCATGTGAACTTTTATAATACTCCAAACTATAAGTATAATACATGCCTTAGCTTAAGAATTATTGGCATAAACCAGTAGGAAATACTTGCCAAAGCTTTAATTCTACAAAGATATTGAAAAAGTTTTATTTCTAATTATGCTGAAGTTCAACCATTGTCTTAAATCTATTTGACCTCTTAGAATGTTCTGTTCATGCTTTGAGAAAGTTGATTTCCTTCCTAGGGTTTATTTATTTATTTATTTATTTTTCCTGTGCTGGGCTCTGTCCATCTTGTTTTTGTCTTAATCTTATCCTAACTTCTTTGATTCTCCCTCAGTGTCTTTAGTCTTTAGCACATATTTCTGTTAGTATTGCATTTGGTCCTCTGGTTTCAGGAGCCTTTCATGGTCTTTGAGTATTTGTTCTTGGCTCTCTGTTCTTGGAGGAACCAAATCTGTTCTGATTTCAGGATTCCCATGTTAAGCATGCAGGTTCTTTCCCTTTCCTCTGTTTAGCCCTTTTAAGCTTGATTCTATTGGTCTGACTTCGTAACCACTATAGCCTGACTTTCATGGCTTAAGGTGGATAATGCTGGCTAGCTAGTCTGAGTACCTGAGTATCTATATTAGTTTTCTATTGCTATCATAACAAATTATCACTAATGTAGTGGCTTAAAACAACACAAATTTATTACCTTACCATTCTGTAGGTCATGTATCTGGTACTGACTATACCCTACTAAAATAAAAATGTCACTGGGGCTGCATCTTTTCTGGAGGCCCCAGAAGAAAATCCATTTCCTTGCTCATTTTAGTCCTTGGTCAGATTTACTTAATTGTAGTTAAAGGACGGAGATTATTATTTTCTTGCTAGTGTCAGCTGGGAACCATTCCCAGCTTCTAGAGACCAGCTAAATCCTTGACTTGTGACTCTTTCCACCTTCAAAACCGTCAGTGGTGGATGGAGTCCCTCTCATGCTTCAGGTCTCTTTCTTTTTGACCCAACTAGAAAATATTCTTTGCTTTTAAAGACTCGTGTGATTTAATTGGGCCCCTCTGGATAATCTAGGCTACTCTCCTCAACTTAAATTCCTTAATAACCTTAATCATGCCTGCAAAGTCCCTTCTGCCATGTAAGGTAAAAAGGTACAAGATCTGGAGATTAGGATCTGTACATCTTTGAGGGGCCATTTTTCTACCTACCACACAATCTTTCAATGAGTCTGAGTGTTTTCATTGCTAGTTAAGATGGTCATTTAGGATAAATATCCATACTGACTAAAATGTGAACTGCTATCTTATCTCTTTCCCACCATGACTGGCTTTTAATTTCCCCTCAGTCATTTGGTAGATGATGAACACCTAGACTATGGAGGTAGTGCCCTAGACTAAGACCCAGTATTTGTCTTCGAGGAGCTCAAGGTATACTTGTCATAAGGGAAGTGTAGAGACAGCGCATGGGGATTCAGAGGAGTGAGGGAGAACGTACATGTGTCTGCAGTCTTTGCCTAGCTGGAGGTGAACCACCCTTATTACTTTTCTAAAACAAAAGCTTTTCCTTTTTCTGGACCCACCTATTTTTTCCTTTTCCTGTCAGCTGCCCTTGAACTTTTCTTTATCCTACCTTCTCTGAGAGACACTGGTGTTGGAGAGGTGACTCACACTCCATGTTCACAGCCCCACCCACTTCCCAGCTGGGATTCTTCCAGGTTCCCTCTGGTTTCTTGCTGGTAGGCATTCAGTTACTATGCTGCTACGGTCTGCTGACTGGCATTCACTTAGTTATCATGTTGTGTTGTCTCCTGTTAGACATTCACTCAGTCCTAGTATCTCCTGGGGTCTCTTCATGGGTATTCCTTCCATTTAAGTGTTGCTAGAATCTCTGTTGCCAGGTATATATAGCCAGAGTTTGATGACATGTATGTGGTCTATAGAAATGCATTAAATCTGGCACACTGTTTGTTCCTATCTGTAAATAATGAAGTCTTGACCATAAAGATAGTGTAATCATTTATTTAATATTTGAATGATTGTTATATGCCAGGCCCTTTGCCGTTGTTTTAGGAGTGGTTGGTTGGGCCTCAGGTTGTGGGGGGCGGTTCCCATTTGTTAAACATCTTGGAGGGCTGAGAGCTCTTACAGTGACTCATCTTCCTTGCGCCTCCCCCAGCTCTGCATGGTGTCTTTGAGTCTCTTCAGGACCCTTCTGAACCTCAGCTGTGAGGATGTCCTGCTGCAGCTGGTTCTCAGGTACCTGTCGGGGCAGGGCTGAGGGATGGCTGATGCCGAACCTTCAGGGCTGTCAGTGCCTTGTGCACTGCTGGGGTGATGGGTTGCATTGGGGTTGCTTGTGCATGTCCTCTTGAAACCTGGCTTGGCCATGTAGTTCCACTGATGTTCTCCCAAACCCTGTCCTTCCTTCCTGATCTATCCATCTTTTCTGCTGTCTTTCCCAGGTATCTTGTCCCGTGTAACCATGTGATGCTGAGCCAGAAGCCGGCTGTGCGTGATGTGGACCTATATGGACGAGCCGCAGACAAGTTTCTCTCCCTAATCCCACGCTGTTGTCGGCACCGTGCCTCCAGCCCACCTCGTCCAGAGCATGCCTCGTGGGCACGAGGTGGGCCTAGCAGAGAGGCAGGGAGAAGGGAGGACACAACGGGTATGGCCTGGGTCCTGGGGGAGCTAGCAAGAAGGCGGGGCCAGGGTGGAAGGAGGGAGGTGGTCGTGAGTGGCATTCCATGTTTAGGGAAGTTGGTGAGAGGTGTTGCAGGGTGGATCATTAACTCCATCAGAGAAATTTAGCTTCTGAGCAAAGCTGTTCCTTTTCTTCACTCTGGTCATGCTCTTCTGTTTCTGTTGTTTTCATGGTGGTGGTGGTGAGGGGGGCTGTTGAATGAGGAATAGCTTAATTTGAGTGGTGGAGAGTCAGCTGTCCGAATCAATCACATTTCTGCTACTTTGTTGCCTTCTTTTGTAGTTACCCATGGTGTCTCATCCCTCCTCCTGCACCTCTGTCTCTTTGATCCCTCTTATGTTTTTTCCCCTTGGCAGGCCCTGGAAGCCCAAGTGTTGACTCCTCTTCTGTGGTGACGGTACCCCGGCCCTCCACACCATCTCGTCTAGCCCTCTTCCTGCGACAGCAGAGCCTGGGTGGCTCCGAGTCCCCAGCCCCAGCCCCTCGCTCACCAGGGCTTGCTTCGTCCCCAGCCTCTAGCCCTGGCCGCCGGCCCAGCCCTGTGGAGGAGCCTGGTGAGCTGGAAGACAATTACCTGGAGTATCTGCGTGAGGCGCGCCGTGGTGTGGACCGCTGTGTCCAAGCCTGCCGTACCTGGTCTGCCCCCTATGATGGCGAGCGGCCCCCTCCTGAGCCCAGTCCTGTTGGCTCCCGGACTAAGAAACGCAGCCTACTGCCCGAGGAAGGCAGGGACAATGCGGGGGAAGGGGAGGAGGAAGAGCTGGGGAGTGGGGGGCTGGCTAGGGGTGCACGGGAAAGCCTTGGCCACCTGCCACCTCCCCAGCTCAATGGGCTGCCAGGACCATGGCCTGAGGGGGCCAAGAAGGTTCGTCGGGTGCCAAAGGAGGGAGCTGGGGAACCACTAGAGGACACGTCTGAGGGCATGGCAGGACTAGAGGGCTTTGGGCAGGAGCTTCGGGAGCTGGAGGTGGCATTGAGCAATGGGGGTGCTGGCTCTGAGCCCCCTCTAGAGCCTTCACTACCTCTTGAGGAGGAGGAGGCCTACGAGAGCTTCACCTGTCCCCCTGAGCCCCCTGGCCCCTTCCTCAGCAGCCCTTTGCGGACTTTCAACCAGCTGCCAAGCCAGCCCTTCACTGGTAAGCTACTTAGCCTAGGTCTTCTCCTTTGTGTACTCTTTGCATGTTCTCGACCTGTTTGTGCTAGTTTCTGAGACTTCTTGGCCATGTCATTCCTGTGTACTTGCCTAGCTCCTCATCCATTTTGCTTGGGTCCCCTCCAGATACATATCATGTCATACTTGTGTCTCTGTGTCTGTCTGTACATCTTCCATGCTTGTGCTGGTTTGAGTATTGACTTTTGTCTAAGCCTTATATGTCTGTCCTATGTGCATGTTCCAACTCTTAGTCTGGCCATTTCCTGGGATGTATGATCAGGATATTCTGTGTTTGGTGTTTCCTGGTAAATCACAATAATACATCTGAACCATGTGGAAGACATGTGCTGTCCTGTTTGTGAGGCACCTGCAAATCGTGCTATTCCATGCTGTTCCCACCAGTGTATCTGTCTGGTGTTGGGTCTCCTGTCAGCCCTTCTGTGGCCCACAGTCAGCTCTCTGATGTACTTTCCTTCTTCAGCCCTGGCCTCCTTTCTCCCAGCCTCTTTAGAGAAGGGCTCAGTTTCAAGTTTCTCCTGTTGCCTATCCTTGTACCTTGCTCTGACTGCTCGGTAAGCCTTTCTAAGGGTTTATGGTTAGTGGTAAGAATTGCAGCAGATAGAGTGAAATACCTCTGTCTGGGTAAATTAGATCAGTGAAATACCGCTATCAGGGAAAATGACAACGCTGGCCTTGACCACCCCAGCTAAGTTCTTTTGGTTTCTTCCAAAGACCCTGGGGCTAGACCTGGCCTGAGTGGCTGGGCTAACTCCATTTTGTTTTTGTTTGAGCCTGCTTTACCCAGCCCGGCCCGCACCTGGCTCTTGTCCCTCCTCTACATACCATCCTGGGGGTTGTTGGGGAGACACTTCTGGGAAGCTGTGTAGTGATTTGTACTAGACATTCCTTGAGTTAGTGTTCCATCTATGTCTTTGATGCATGCAAATCACTTACTGTGATGGTGGTATATTGTGAGAACTCAGCATGTGGTAGTTTAGGATTGTTATCTTGGGCACATGGCAGATAATAGTTGACCAAGGCACCACATGTCTTCCTGTTGTTTGTAGTCAGGTTATTGTGCATTGATCAGTACAATCAGTACATGTTCTAACTGGGCCCAGGATATGCTGCCATGCTGCTCGCACATCATCAGGCCTTTAGCTCTGGAGTAATAACAACTCTTGCAGACTACAGAGAATAGGTGTATTCATTTACTTAGCCTCTGCTTTGCTCTTTCCTTTTCTATGCCACTAGAAGGTGGTGTGCAGGTTTTACCACTTTCTTGAAGTGTTAACTGAAGCTCTCTGTCTTTTTTCTTCTTCATAAACTCATCTGAGCTTTTTATCTTGCAAAAAAGTCCCCTGGAGATGACAAGTGGTATCTTAGGACCTTGCTAAACCAAGAGTTGATTTAGAGCTAAGGCTAGTCGTGTGTGTGTGGAATGAAGACTGTTCTAGGATCTTTTTCAGGATTCAGTGTCTCTTGCCCTTCATTGTTCTCCTGGCTTAATTCCTAGGGCAGTTCATAGGCACAGTCCCTTTCCCCCACAAATCCCTGACCAGACAGACTGTGATGGTTCTACTGCACTAGTGTTGGTGACCTGGCTCAGTTGAGGCCAGTTCTTCTAGAAGGTCATTCTAATCCCTTCTGCTAGTCTCTTTTCCACCAAAGAGTCTGTCCTGGATCAGTTTTCTCTGGCCCTGAACTAAGCTCTTTTTTTCCTACAGATTCTATCTTACCATTTTCGTTCCCAGTTCTTGAACAGACCTGATTATTTCTTTAGTTCTCCAAAGATTTCTCCCCTTTTAAGTTGACCAATATAGTCACCTTCTTTGCCTTCATTATGCTTTCTTCTTGCTTTATTTCTGACTCAGGTCTAGTGTTATTCTCTGTCTTGTGTGTAACTTGATTTCTTCTTTTGGTTCTAATCACTTACTCACTTGTTCCGTCTTCAGTTGTTCTCTTGGGTGAAGCTTTTTAAAAAACTGAGAAATATCATATAGCTTATAGTTATTATTGAATGCTTAAAATTTGCTAGACCTTGACCTAAATGCTATGTATCAGTCTCTCTTTGATCCTCTTAATAACCTTGTGATGTGGGTGTTTTTCTTATTTTAACAAGTAGGAAACTGTGCTTGGAGAGTTTTGATTCATCTAGTCATTTTGCTAGTAAATGGTAGAGCTCAAATTTAATCAAGTCTGCCTAATTCCAGAGCCTGTGCTCTGGCTTTTCAGCTAGAATGTGTATAAAGCTGGCATCTGGCCCTCTTGTGGGTCCATGTGGTGTCTGCCATTTTATCTTGTCCAGAATAGGTATTCACAGGATATTTAAACATTCCCAGAGACTGAAATACAAATAATTTTCACCTAGTGGGGGATCTCGTTTTGGGGAGGAATGTGTGTGATGTGCACTGTGTTCAAGCCTTGTATCCTTGTGCCCACCTCCCCAGGCCCCTTCATGGCTGTGCTCTTTGCCAAGCTCGAGAATATGCTGCAGAACTCCGTCTATGTCAACTTCCTGCTGACAGGGCTGGTGGCCCAGCTGGCCTGTCACCCTCAGCCCCTGCTCCGCTCTTTCCTGCTCAACACCAACATGGTCTTCCAGCCCAGTGTCAAGTCCCTGCTGCAGGTGTGCGATGCATGCGTGCATGGGTGCGTCCAGGCTCCACGGTGGGCCAGGCCCACAGCTGGAGTGGCCCTGGGGGTGCTGGGAACAGGCCCGGTGGGGCTAGAAAGGACTATGTCAGTCTGCAGCCACCCAGAAATGTTATGAAGTTGTGCTTCGTAGGTGCTGGGCTCTGTGAAGAATAAGATTGAAAGCTTTGCAGCCTCCCAGGAGGACTTCCCAGCACTGCTATCCAAAGCCAAGAAGTACCTCATTGCCCGTGGCAAGTTGGACTGGACTGAGAGCCCTGCAGCAGGACCTGCCCCCCGCCGATCTGATTCCCTAGGTGAGGTCTACCCTGCCACTGCCTCCCCATCATTCCTAGGCAACTAACTAGCTCAGGTTAATTGAATTATTATTAAAATTGAAGTCTTGTGGTGGGAACTGGGGAGTTGCAGAGAGTGGAATCTTGACTTTTGTCTTCAAGTTTCTGGTCAGAGGAAAAATAGTTGTGTCCATTGAGAGCCAAGTCAATAGTACCAGCAAAAACTACTGTAGAAGCTGGGGACAGGCAAGGGGACAGAATAGTTTCTAGGTTGAGATTGTTTTTTTTTTAGGTTGCGATATTGTTAAAGCTTGGTAAAGGATATGGCGTTTGACATGGGTCTTAAGAGATGGGTAGGACTTGGGTGGCAAAGGAGTGGGATGACTTTATTATTTGTTCAGAAGATAGCATGAACTGTTTAGCTGGAGCAGGGAATTTGGAAGGTGGTGGAACAGTTGGTAGTAAGGCTGGGAAGATTTCATCACAGCAGAAGGTTCTCAGAGTAGAAGTTGGGATGGGTGGAAGTTGTAAACTTTTAGGCAGCGAGATACCAATTGGAGGTTCTGTATGTGGGAGTGGAGAGATAAGTATGTAAGTTCATGTGCTAGGTGCACTGGAGTTCAGGGAAGATGGGGTCAGAAGAGCAATCAGAAAGCATCTGCCATAATGCAGATGTGACTTGTGAGGCTTGAATTAGAACAGTAGAAATAGGAAGAATTTGATAAGGTGGAAGTGGTAAAGAAGTATTGGCAGAGTTTGATGAGTAGTTGCGGGGTATAAGGAAGAAGGAAGAGTTATATATGATGTTTTGAATTTAGATCTTTTATCAGCAAGTATCTGAGTGCTTGAGCTTCCCAGGTGGTGCTATTGGTAAAGAACCTGCCTGACAATGCAGGGGGCATAAGACATGCACGTTCGATCCCTGGGTCGGGAAGATCCCCTGAAGGAGGTATGGCAAGCCACTCCAGTATTCCTGCCTGGAGAATCCCTTGGACAGAGGAGCCTGGCGGGCTGCAGTCCATAGCATTGCAAAGAGTTGGACATGACTGAAGTGACTTAGTGCTTGCCATGTGGTGTTGTCTTTGGTACAGGGGACTCATGGAGGCACAAGATGAGATCTTTACTTTCAAAAAGCTGATAATCTAGACGGGAACTAGGGGATTGTTATAACTGAGGGAGCAAGGTCCCAAAGGTGGTGGAAGTAAGTAGGATCCAGAGCACCAGGGAAATTTTTTTCCCCCTGTGAGGCAAATGAGAGATCAAAGGAGGAGATGATATGTACCAGTGGAGTTTTGAGATGTAGAGGAAGATTTAGGGAATTGAAGTCCTCTTTTATGTGCTAATCAAAGTAAGAGGCAGAATAATATGCTGAGCAAGAAAGTAGAGGTGAGATGAGGGCTTTCGGGGGAAAGTGTGTAGGTTGGGAAGAGAGTACCAAGAGGGTTATTATATAGCTGTGAAGGCCCAGTTGAAGTTTCTTAGCATGATTTCCTCATGGTCTAGTACCAGGAAGTAATCTGGCTTCCACTCTCCTGGTACTATGTTCACTGTGGAGGGGTCCAGGGATATAGAGGTAAATAAGACAGAGTGCAAGCCCTTAAACTCACAGGTCAATGTTTGAGGAGAAGCCATGAGAACAAGTTATTGAAATGCAATGTGATAGGGCAGTAAAATGGGAAGTTGGTGGAGGCCAAATTAGAGGAGAGTTGGGGTTAGGGGGATTAGGCCAGGGATGAAAACATCAAGGAGAACAAAATTAAGGCAGAAGGGGCTACAGAAGCATGAGAAGAGCCTGGAAGGTTCCAGGGGGAGCAGATAGATGTGGATGCCAAAGCCGAGGGCTCTGTAGAATCTCTAGAAGAGGTGGGAGGAAGTGTGTGAACCTGGTTGTAATGGGCTCTGAAAGCCACATTTAATATATCTAGTGTATCTCTGTCCTCAGTGTTAGAGGGAGAGAATGGGAATGATATGATCTGGAGACTAGATCCCTAGAGTCTAGGCCCTAGGTCTGAGCAGGGACAAGAATACATCCAGGGCCAGGAGTCTCGGCAGGAAATTAGAGGAGAGAAGGCAGTATTTTCAGTGGTTCATTTGAACTGACATGAAGTTGTCTGGCCCCAACCAGTGGGAGGGTAGCTTTGGTGGTTATAGGAAAGGGATTGGTGGAAGGCCAAGTGTTAGCACAGGAGACAAGATCTTGGAGAGACAGTGGTGTATGACAGGTCTGATAAAGTCACTGAACTCTGATTGCATTTATAGTCCCTGTGGGTATTGAAGGAGCAGAGGATGTGGCTGAGGTGTCACAGATGGGCAAGGGGAAAGGGGAAGTGTTCGACTCTAGTACAGCAGAGTGCTGGGGAGCAGGAAGTAAGGGCATGCTACAGACTGGGGAGAAAGAGCTTAGTGATGTAGAATAGTGATTGGAAAGGGAGGAGCAGTAAGAGAACCCCTCAAGGTAAAGGGACCTGGAGAAGGGAGGGGTCCTGTCTGGGAATGAAGTGTCTGAAGGGTTGACTGACTGAAGACTGAGCATGATGCTTGAGTGGTGGGAAGGCTGGATAGAGGGAAGGAGGCTGAGCAGGCAGCACTTAGGTGTTAAGAGTCCTAGTTGAGAAGTTCATGAACCTGGGAGGTGGGGGTGGGGTGGGGTGGGGAACTCTCCTCTCCCAGGCCAAGGGATTCTGCCTGACCTCAGCACCTTCCCGACACTCCTGTTTGTTCCCAGTGAAGAGCCGGAGGCCATCCTTGGGGGAGCTACTCCTGCGGCATGCACACAGTCCAACCAGGGCTCGGCAGGCGGCACAGATGGTTCTCCAGCCTGGGAGAGACGGTGGCACGGGACTTGGCCTAGGTGGGGGCTCCCCTGGGCCTTCGACCCCCGTCCTACCCCCCCGGGGTGGGGCCCCTGAGCGCCAAGGTGAGGCTCTGCGAGTCAAGAATGCTGTCTACTGTGCAGTCATTTTCCCTGAGTTTCTCAAGGAGTTGGCTGCCATCTCCCAGGCGCACGCTGTCACCTCGCCTTTCTTGTTGGATACTTCTGAGGAGGGGTCTGGCCCTTCTGTCTCAGGCTTCGGGCCCCTCAATCCTTAACTTTCTTCCATGGACAATCAGGGCCTTGACTGGTCTGGGCTGGGGCCAGGGTGTAGGCTCCTTTTTATGTTTGGAGGCAGTGGCAAGAGGACTTTTTAATTTATTTCTGATGAATGTTTTCTGGAGAACTTGTTGCAATATGTATAAAAGGGAAATCTCTATTCTGTGCCCATTTTTCTTTCCCACTCTTTATCTGTGGGGCTGGGGCCCCAAGAAAGTTGTAAATAGATGGGGAAGTGGTCAGGGTGTTTTGTCTCTGGTGAGGACATGATGCCAAGGTTTCAAGATACTTCTTATGCCTTTAGAGGGTGAGGGGACAGGAAGCCTAGGGAAAAAAGCTGGGACTTTCCTCTTCCAGACCCCCACAGGAAGAAGCAGCATGGGCCCAGGATGTTTGGGGGAGCAGCAGTTGAAGTTTATTGGGGACCAGTACCCCATGTCAGATCTTGGGGGCCTCGCCCCCTGCATCTTTCGCCTCAGCTTCATTCGTCGCTGTCGAACTCCGAGGATAGACCCTGCAGCAGGGGCAGGGACATGGAGTGCCGATCGGGGTCCCCGGGGCCCCCACCCTGGGCTCCTGGTGGGGGGCTGCGGGGGCTGAAGAGCCAGTTCTCTGCCAGGGTTGGGGATAGTCACAGCTTGACTCGTGCCCTGGTCTTTCTGCCTCCCTGGTCCCTCCCTCTGGTCTTCTGTGCTGTACCCACCCCCTCACCAGGACCATGCTTCCGTCTCACCCTCCCCTGGCTCCCTCACTCCATCCCCTTGACCAGGGTCCAGTGTGGAGTTATGTGTGGCCCACACATTCCTCCCCATGTGCTTCCCCTCCACCGTATCCCAGCCACCTCATCTTCATTTCCTCTAGCAGTACCTGACAGCATCTGGGGCCCCCTTCGGAAGGGGTTTCGGCCCTTGTAGGAGAATCTGGTTGGTCTGCCCTCTGGCCCTTCCTGGGGAGGTGGCGTAGGTGGGGCTGGGACAGGTGGGGGCATATCAGCAGCTTCGGGGATATCATCAGAGTCTGATGTAGGGGCCAGAGGTGGCATGATGTTAAGGTTGGGTCTGGCCCAGCTGGCCCCCTGGGGCAATGGGTCTTTGATCAGGGGCTTCTGTGGTCCCAGCACTCCCTTGGGTTGCAGTGAAAACTTGAGGCAGGAGAAGGCAATAGGCAGTGACCGTTGTAACCGGAGCAGCTGGGGCTCATGGGCTGTCGGCAGCAGCCCCAGCTGTAGCCAGGAACAGGAGAAGACCTGGTAGATGATGTAGATGCTGTGGGTGCTTCGGAGCCAGGGAAGAGACTGCTGTAGGCTCACCTGCCCTGGTGGCAGCAGCAGGAAGGCCATCTTCTTGCGTAGACCCCCCATGTGTAAGCGGATCCGGCAGGGCTGCCCATCCAGCAGTCGCATTTCTTCATAGGCTATCTCTGCCCGGCTGTTGGGTGAGTATTCTCGAGTGCAGTGGGCGAAGGCACCCTCAGAGCCTGCCTGTTCCAGGAGGTTTGGTAGCAGCCCCACTGGTTGTAGTGCCCGCCGGCCCTGCCGACCTGGCAGAGCCAGGCGGCTGTGGGCTGGGCGGGACTGTTTCACTAGAACACCCAGTAGGTCATAGCAGGCTGCATCAGACAGAAAAGGTACTGCCACTACATTGGGCCCAAAGCGCTCCTCGATAACCTGCGGGCAGTCAGTATATAGGTCAGGGACTGAGTTAGGGACCAGGTTAGGAGTTAACCTGGTAGCCTGCTCTGGATGGACCCTCCCACTGTCACTGTTCTTTACACTCCACAACATGCTCAAAGTGTGGTGCTTCTTGCTTGTCTCCCAGTTCTTCCCTATAGCAAAACCTGAATGTCTGCTGTGTGCCAGCCTCTGCTAGATACAAGAGACTTTGTCCTTGTCCTAAAACAGCTCGGACAGCAAACTGCAGAGCAGATGATTTAACAGCCTTTGTCTTTGATTGAAGAGGATCAAAGATAGTTTCTAGGTGGTAATACTTTAGCTTTGAGGGAATTAGTAAGCTAAGAAAATGGTCAGTCCAGGCAGAGGGAACAGCCAGTGAAAAAACTTGAACTTACAAACTAAGAGGGGCATAGTCAGGAACATATAGTTTCATATTAAGTGTAGGGTATGGAGAGGGACAGGATACAGGAGCTTAATTATTCAAGGCTTTACGTGTGTGCTAACTGATGGGAATTTTATCCTGAGGACAGTGGGAAGCCACTTGAAGGGCTCTGGTTAGGAGGAGCACGGTTCAGGTAGGCATTTTAGAAAGTTAATTTTGTCTAAGAAGGCATAAAATAGAGAAAAGTCAGTTAAGAGCATTGTAAAATTCCAGGCAAGACATGGTAAGGCCCTGAAGTAAAACCCTGGGGAAGATACTTAGGTTATAGAATTAGTAGGACTTGGTCACTTAAGGGGTGAGGGAAAAGGCTTACTCAACGATTATTCTTAGGTGATTGGTTAGATGGGTGCTGTTATTAACCAAGAGTGGATACACAAATAGGTTTGGAAGTCCATGCTTATTTTACTAGGTCTATAACCCCTTATACATCTTCTGCCTGAACTGAAGGATAGTTCTTGTGTGGATTTGAGGCCTCATGTTTGTGATACTAGTTCCAATAGGCCTTTTTGGATCACAGTTCCTCTTGGTTTGGTCCTTGTCTTGGCCTTTTTGTGCTTGGTTTTTGCCATGGAAATTTATTAGGCCCTTATTCTTACCTTGAGGGCCCCAATGTTATCCTAAAGTAGGAATAATAAAGTGCTCAGCTCTGTGCTAGGGTGAGTGTGTTCTTGGCAGAGTCACCATTTGAGACCACTACCTGCTTCTACTGCACTTCTGGGCGGAAGTTCTGAGGACTTGGAGGCCTGCAAATTTAGCCTCTCCCAGGGGCAGCCCATGAAAGTGATGGTGGAAGATTATCTTCCTGGAGGTACCTTGGTGGTTTGAATTCTGAATAGGGAGCCCTTGAGCCACATCCTGCTTAGTGAGATGTTCTACAAGTGCCCACTAACTCAGCAGTTCTGGAGAGAGGAAACCAGGTCACTCAAATGTGTCCTACTCCTTGAATTTGTCACGTATCACCAGTGATTTATCCTGCATGTCTCTACCCTGACTTCCCTGACAATTTTCCATTTAAATAGGACAGGGAGTTTTTCTGATTCTCAGAGCTGGTGTAGCTTTCTGATAGTTAAAGACCTCATTTACTTCACCCCAATTGATCAGGACCATCCTTTCCCATTGCTGAGATTAGTTGCTCTCATTCTTGGGAGGACCTTGGTTCTTCTCTTTCTGCCTGGGAAGCCGACCTCTGTGGTGAGTAAGTACTCCATTTCAAATGGGAGTTACGTGCCATTAAGGCTGCTTTGAGTTTGCTGGGCACTTCAAGATGATTGTTTTAAACTTGGTGGGTTGCCTTCTGCAAATGCTTCAGATTCACTTTAATTCAGAGAACGTGACCAGAATTGATCCCTGAATTCTCTAATCTCAGAAATTAGTAGCCATCAAAATTTGGTGTGGTTTTTTGGACACTGGCAACTCAGATAGAGCTGAAATCTGCCTGCTCCTGAAAATCTGTATATTTTGGTTCAAAACCCAAGTTTCTCATTCTGTGAAAGTTAAACTGGAGGGCGTATCTGTGAAGAGGTCAAAGGTAAGGTTCAGGTTCTTTAGAAAATGTAAAAGGCCTTTCACCATTAGCCCCTGTACCTCTTCTTCCTCATTTTCATCACTACTTCTTTGAACTCTGTTCCAGAGAACTATTTGCAGTCCACTAATACACATTTTTCTTTTCCCTTTCTTGGCTTTTGCACATATTCTACCTTTCGTTAGTACACTGTTCACTCACTCCCGCCCCCCCCTCCCCATTTAGGTGTTTTTTACGCACTCTTTATGTGCCAGGTATTCCTCTTCCCTCCATGTGAATAACTTCTACTTGTAGAGCTAGAATGTCACTCACTCCAGGAAGCCTTCTTGACCTTCTAAGTCTATCCCCGACATAGCACTTCTTCCTACTCTCATAGCTCCCCATCCCTTGTCTTTCAAGGAAGCTTTCTTACTGTTTTTGCAGTTGTAATCAAACTGGACATTAGTGCAGTGCCTCACTTAGAAGACAGCGCTGAGTTAATATTAGCTATTATTGTCTTCACCCATCCAATCTCTTCCTACTTACAAGCTGCTGAGACCTATATAGTTGACACTGTGTTGTTTCCTCTTTTGCCCTCTTTTCCTACCTTATCTTTGATGAGAGTCCAGGTGGCATCAGCTTCATCCAGTGTCAGCAGGTGGGGGGTACCAACCAACATAATGGGGTGTGGGAGGGGTTAGGCAGGGCAGTGGCTGCTGCAGGAACCCCAAGCTGCCCAGAGAGGTAAGGCCCCAGGTGCCAGACTCTGACCTACTGCAGCATGAGGTCATAGAGGTCCTGCTGGGTGTTGGGGCCTTGGGTGGGGAGAGGGCAATCACTTTCATAACCTCACTGTACCCACAACCTGAGTGCATACTTTTTAGTCAACCCGTTCATTCTCCTGCTTCAGTAGGGGAGGAAGATTCAGGTATCCATTGCTGCTGCTGCTGCTAAGTCGCTTCAGTTGTGTCCGACTCTGTGTGACCCTATAGATGGCAGCCCACCAGGCTCTACCGTCCCTGGGATTCTCCAGGCAGGAATACTGGAGTGAGTTGCCATTTCCTTCTCCAGTGCATGAAAGGGAAGAGTGAAAGTGAAGTCACTCAGTCGTGTCCGACTCTTAGCGACCCCATGGACTGTAGCCTACCAGGCTCCTCTGTCCATGGGATTTTCCAGGCAAGAGTACTGGAGTGGAGTGCCATTGTCTTCTCCATCAGGTATCCATTAGGATGTGTTTATGTGTGTGTGTGTAGTTCTTGGTCTGAATTCTTTAAGGAAACAGGATCAAGCCTTTCCTCCTTAAAGCAATTTGCAATGCTCTGTTGTCAGTTGCAAATGACTTCTTTGTGAGGTTGGATTGGGGTCTTGAAAGACATGGGAGAAGCACAGATCAGGACTTAAACTGAGAACAAAGCAGTGGCTCTGAACCTTGGCTGTAGTTTGGAACTAACTGAAAACTTTAGAAATTACTAGTACCTGGATCCAGTGCCCAAGGACTTTTATTTAATTGGTCAGGAATATGCCTGGGCATCAGGAATTCTAAAAGCTCCCAGGCAATTCTAATGTGCAGCCTAGGTTGAAACCCATTATTAATGAGTGGGTTACAATTGCAATAAAAACCAGGTGTGTGTAGGAGGGTGCCAAGCTAAGCAGTGACAGTGTGGAGGATAAGAATCGAATTGGGGTAATGTTGCCTTAGTAACTGGAGAGAATTTTCAGGGAGCCAGAATTTCCAAGGTAAATTTAAGAAAAATTTTCTTCATCCTCTGTTCCCTTTCATAGGCTGCTTTGTATCTGGTGGATACTCTTTATGGCCCTAATCTTTGGTTTTCACTTGTGTCTCTGCCCAAAATCTCAGCCTGGTGTTTTGCTGAAGAAGAGTGGTTTTTTCCCTGGAGAAGAACCACTCTAGAGAGTCTTTATAGTAGCTACTTTCCCACTCCACTCCTGTGTGCCTGCGAAGACCCCTAGCATGTGGGGCAGATCCTCCCCTATCCCTCCCCAGCATGTAAGGTTACCTCACAAAGTTGGCCATTGTCTGAGCTGGCTGAGGTGATATGAGTATGGGGCACTGGGAAGGGTCCTACCATAGTGGGAGAGAGTGTTGCCAGAACAAGTTTCCTAGAGGAGCAGTGACTGGCCACAGGAGAGGGTTGGTCTTCTTAGACAGAGCTAGGATATCAGGTCTTTGAGCAAAGGTTTGACAGTGAGCATGCGTCATGGTCCAGGAGAAGAATTAATATTCAAATATTTGTTAAAATTGTGTTAGAGACTATTCCAAACACTTCAAATGAATTATCTTAGTGAATCCTTTTAGTAATCCTTGAAGTAGGTAGTGTCATTTCCATTTTATGGGTGAATTAACAGGCTCAGAGAGGTTAAATAAATTTAGTGCAAGGCATACAGTGAGTTATTGGAGGATCTGGGATTCAAATCCATGCCTGCCTGACTCCAGCTTTAACCATTAACCAGTAGTTCTTTTTGGAGAAGGGAGAGATCAACATGTTCCTTCTGCTCACCTGAGTGTGTTGGGAGAGCTGTGTGCAGGTGGAAGTACAATGCGGTGTGGTGAAAAGGAAATGGGTAGGATGAGAGAAGAGCTGCAGTAGACCAAACCAGAAATCCCAAGTTTCTTGTTACGTGAAACCAAGTCTCTTCCTTCTGATGCCCCTTTGACACATTTTTAATTATGGTTGATGAGGAGAGGTCACCTCATAAAGTATAGTTGGCACCTCTTTTCTCTTAGAAAGGAATTCTGAGTGAGGTGGACAGAGGTAGAGAGCAGACAAGGACAAGATGCATGGGGGAAGGCTGGCCATCAGTGCAAGGAGACAGATGCAGAGGGACAGAGACAGTGAGAGCTGCTGGGAGACAGAGGCAGGGAGTAATGCACATCTGTCTCCTGGCGGGGGGGATCCAGATTGAGAAGCAGGTGGATGAAGCAGGTGCAGGGATGATGTGCTCTTGGTGATATCAGATGAGGCTCTCTTTTCGGATTTTTGTTCATAGCTGGGGCTCAGAGGCGAAATTGGGTACAGTTCAACTCCTTGGCCAGAATCTTACACCTCTGTCTTCTCTCTCTTGCTATCCGATTACCATGATTCTCCAGACTCCCTAATCCCTTATTGCCCTATCCTAAGTAAATCTGTCTTTCCTTTTGGCACATAGAATCTGAGACTGAAAATTGTTGAAGGAAAAGAGATGACAGCTGAGTTCTGGGTGGAGTTGATGAGCCCAAGGACTGGGCTATTTGGGCCATATCCTGTTCATGGGTTTTTCCACCACTGTAGCACCTTCTGTGGTTTCCCTTGGGAAAGGGGCACAGCTCATCAGTGTATTTAAGGAGTGACCAGAGTGGAGAGCATGAGGGGAACAAACAGATGGGGGCTGTTATCCAGAGAACAATGCTGCTTTCTGCAAGAACTTCTAGGGTAGTATAGAATGGTGTTGATAGCAAAGACTTCAGAGTGACAAAGAGTCCTAACAGGTCTCTTCACTTCTCTTGGGCTACAGGGATAATCCTACAGGTCCCTAATCCCTTATTTGAAATCTTTTGGGATGTGTATGTTTTGGAATTCAGGATGATTCAGATTTTAGAAAGGGAATATAGTGCCTTTATGATACGTAAAGGAATACCCCAGTGAGATTCAGGGCAGTGCCCTACTGTAATCAAATCTATCAATGTTTCTGTAGCTAAATGTATGAATATTCACACTAAGTGAGATAAATAAATATTATAAATATGATCGTGACGGGTCAGGCCAGATTTTGGGTCAAAGTTATGAACAAACTATGGTTTCTTCAGAGATTTTTTTATTTTGGAATTGTAGATAAGGGATTATGGGCTTATAATTGTTCTCAGGTTGTTGTGGAGGAGTAAGCATGCCAGAAAAGCCTTCTAAACACACCACATGGTAGGTATGTATGCAATCTCAATCCAAAACAAAATACAAATGTCCAAGGGGGTGGACTTTTCGACTTAGAGTGGACAGTGTACGGCTTTGGACTCAGCTGCCTTGGGAGTTGTGCACAGCCACAGGATGAGGTGCCTTAGAAGAGAGGCTTCCTGTGGTGGCCGGGGAACAGGATTCATTGCTTTTGAACATCGGCTGCATATGATTTCCCTTTTCATGTACCAGAAGGGGAAGGTGTGCGTGTGTGCGTGTGTGTGTGTGTGACACAGGACTGTCACACATTTCTTTATATTTCTTTATAATAATGTTGTAATAAATATCTTACTGCATACATGTTTGTTCACATCTCTAATTATTTTGTCAATATAGATTTTTTGGAGGAGGTTTCACTAAGAGAAGGATGTGTACATCTTAAAATACCGATGACCCATTAGGGTTAGAATTTTATCAAAGTTATCTGCAAAATCATTGCCTGGATGGTTTTTTACCTCAGAACTTCATGAAAAAGTTTAGCCTTGAGAATGACTGAGTCCACACTTGGCTGAGAAAAACTGGATTTGCCTTGTCCACTTGGCTTCAGTGTGACAATACTCTGAAAATCACACAGTTTCTAGGCTATCTCTGTAGCTACTTGTTGATGAGGACCTGGAGATGGCATCACTTGCTTTTTTTCAGATCCACAGCCTCCTGTGTGGCATCCCGTGGTGCTCAGTCCAGCTGCCTGTGCTGAGTGGTCTGATTGCTCCAGTTCAGGTCTTTGTGATTAACTCCAGTACCCACTGTTATGATCATTTTCCCGGAGAGCTTAGGTCTGGCTGTGCAGCCCACAGCTTTCTCTGACCACGTAACAGTGTCTCCCTACCTTTTATATGAGAATATACTCATTCTAGACGATGCTGGGCTTCCCTGGTGGCTCAGCAGTAAAGAATCCTCCTGCAGCGCAGGAGATGGGTAGGGAAGATCCCCTGGAAGAGGAAATGGTAACCCACTCCAGTATTCTTGTCTGGGAAAGTCCATGGACAGAAGAGCCTGGTGTGCTAGAGTGCCTGGGGTCGCAGAGTTGGACACAGCTGAACACATGACTGACCACGCACCCAGACTTAATGCTGGCATGAAAGATTTTTCTGTGCAAGGTCCTTGCAGTGTGGAGGTTTTTTTTTTTTAGCAGAAAGTGAATCCCATGTTAGGCAACACCATGACACTTCCTGTTTAATATCTCTGTTCTCTGGCAGCCACAGCAGTGTGAAATATTCCTGTTTCATCATATTGCACCAACATTGTGTGCTTCTCATAATGCTGGCCAAGACAAATGGGGGTGCTGATGAAAATTTTATTTGAGAAGTCTATATTCTTATTTGAAGATGCACAAAAGGGCATGTTGGTAAGAGAAGATAATGATCTCTGGCAAACAGGTAAAGTGGTTACAATGATTTTCTGGGCTATCACAATTTCTTTCAGTTGAACCCCTGACCCCTGAAGCTACAGGCCCAGGGAGAGAAGTTCTAGTCATCAATATCTGAGACTTTTTCAGGGCAGTGAGGGTAAGGGGAATAGTGGTTTACATGTAGAGACCAAGAAGGCTCTCTGAACTGAGAATGTATGTCTTCAGGATCAGGGTCTTGGAAAAATTTGGGAATCCAGGGCACCTTATCCCAATTATCAGAAAGTGGGGAATAAGCCTCCTTAACTCCTTCCCAAAGGATAGACTGAAAACAGAATCAGGCTTCAGGCATAGAGGGAGGGCTATAATCCCAGACAGGTGCCCAAGCACTTGCTTCCAGAGGCTGTTCTTTCCAGACCCCCTCTAGGTCACTCTTCCAGACCCCCTTCTCTAGGATCTGTAGAGAAGCTTTGGTGTGGGAAAGTGGGAAGACTTAGGTTAAAATGATGGAGCAGAGTTGGGAGAGAAGGAGGAGGGTGGTTTTAAGTTAAATCGTGTGTATTGTGATCCCATGATTATTCCCTGGTACCTTTTCTCACCTCCTCTGCATGGCAACGTGGTTGCCCATCTCCTGTGTCTCCTCTCAAGCAGGATGCATGGCTAGACCAGTCTACAGATGCCACTGGTACACAGAGACTTCACAGCAAATATCTGTTGAGTGATTGTCACAGTCATACACAGATCATGGGACAAAGATGACATCATCTACATCTCCAGACCCTAAACTCCTCTGAATGTCCCCCCTCTCCCACCCTCAGGCTCCCTTGTTTTCACTGCCCATTAGAACTGGCTTTTCTTGAATGTGAAGATTTCTAGGAGCCGGTCCCTAATCTGCTTGGTGCGGGCCCCATAGATGAGAGGGTTAAGGGCAGGTGGCAGCAGCAAATAGATGTTAGAGAGAAGGATGTGCACAGGCTTGGGGACGGTGTGACGACCAAAGCGGTGTGTGAGGTAGGAGAAGAGACCAGGCACATAGAAGGCTAGAATGACACAGATGTGGGAACTGCATGTACCAAAGGCCTTGGCACGGGCTTCCCGGGTAGGCAGCTGCAGCACAGTGTGGGCGATGAGCCCATAGGAGCCCGTGATGCCTAGAATATCTATACCTGACACAGCCAACGAAAGCACCAGCCCGTACAAGTTGTTGGCTCGTGTGTTACCCACCACCAGCTCCACCACCGCCATGTGTGCACAGTAGGCGTGGTCTATGATCTGGGCTTGAAAGTGCTCAAATCGTGCAACCAGCAGAGGGAAAGGCACAACAATAGCCACAGCTTTTAGTGCCAGTGCCAAGGCTGCATACCCCACACGGGCTTTGGTGACTAGGATGGGGTAGTGCAATGGACGCCCTACTGCCACAGCACGGTCACAGGCCATGGCCAACAGTACACCGGATTCCACGGCCGTCAGTGCGTGAACAAAGAACATCTGGACCAGGCAGCCAGCGTATGGCACAGGCTGGGGCCCGAGCCACAGCACAGCCAGCAGCCCTGGAGCTAGAGATGTGGCTAAGCTCAGATCTGTGGCTGCCAGGGTGGCCAGGAGCAGAAACATGGGCTGATGCAGTGTGGAGTCTGTCTGCACCACTGCCAGCAGTGCTCCATTTCCCAGCAGCGAAAGCAGATACATGGGCCCAAAGACCAGTGTCAGCCAGGCCTGTGCACCCCCTAGCCCTGGGATGCCAGTCAGTATGAAGAAGGTTGGGCATGAGAAGGTAGAGTTGGGCTGTGGAGCTTCTGTCATCCTGTGGGGTCAGAGCTTTTGGGCTCATGGAAGCATGACTCATGATGGACAAAGGACAAAGGGAGAGAGTTGGGGATGTCACAGTGGCACAGATCCATCCATGTATGTGTAGGAGTTAAGCAGGGCTGGGAGGCAGTGGTGTAACCTTTGATTGGGGTTATATGGATATAACCTTGGATAATCAGGGTCACAACCCTAGCTAGGGTGGAAGAATCCTTTTGCCTGAAAGTCCATGAGTGTTGGAGTAGCAAAGGGGGACAGTGGAAGTGAAGCAGGGGTGTCACTGCTGCAGTGCTAGAATAGCTGGAGCCCTCCAGTTGGAGCTTAGCTGAGAGTGGAGCTGAGATGAATTTTTTCCTCCTCACAGTCCAAGTAGAGTCAGTCTCTGTAGATGGAGAGAAAGCCAGTGCTGGGTGGGGATCAGGCCTCAGGCTGGTCCTGTTCCTGACTGTATCTGAGGCAGAACTCCTGGACCCAGCTTCCTCAGCTCTACAGCAGGGGTGGGCACAATGATCTTATGTGTTGCCCAGCTTTAACATTCTGGGCACCAGCCCTCCAAGAAGAAAGGAAGAGAGTAGAAAGGGAGAAACAGGAGGAGGAGGCAGAAGGGACCTGGAGCAAAGTAGGAAGGCTGATATGATAGGAGAAAACCTGGTGGGTTTTTGGGGTGTGGGGTTCTTCTTTTATTCTTCACTCCATGCTGAAGTAGTGAACTTGAACACGGGCTGGAGAATTGACGTTAGGCCTGGGAAGCAACGGAGAAAGAGAGATGGCAGCAAAGGAAGGAACTTCTCTGTCTCCTTTCCTTCTTCACATTCCAGAAGGGGGATCACATTGCAGAATTGAGTCTCATTCCTGGGGTGCCAGAGGCAGAGCAGGTGACAGAGGGGGAGGAAATGGCACTCAACACAGACTAGCAGCCAGAGGAGGAAGAAGTATCTGGTGGTGGAGGAGGCAGGGTGAGTAGAACCAGTTTCTCCCAGGACCTAGCCCACAGCAGAAACTTAATAAAGGTTGGCTGGATAAATGAAGGGGAAAAAAAGTCCCAGAAGACTTGACTGAGGAAAGGTCCTAAGCATCATGTGTTTGTAGCTTCTCTTCACCTTGGCTGATGCCTGTGGGGCCTTTTATGTGGCTGTTCTACCTGCTTCCCTCAGGGCCCTTACCCCTCCCACCTGGGCCATATTACCTCTTCCTTGTTCTGCCTCCGGTAGCCTGGGTAACTCAGGAAGTAGAGTAAAGAGGCAGAGATGGGGACAATGATAAAAGAGTCTGACTTTTGGCATTGAAAGATCTGGGTTAGAGGAAACTCTCTGGGAGGTCTTTGCTGACTCACTGATGCCTGGAGAGAAAAGACCTTGCTTTCTTTATTCTTTAATAGCATCAGTTCCCCTCCATTGTAATTGCTTGTCTCTCTTTCCTCCACTAGACTGAAAGAGCTACAGGCAGTGCTTCTTATTAGCCTCAATATCACCACCACTTATCATAATATCTGGTAGTTGATTGTCAATAAACAAATATTTATTGCTCTTAATTGTGGGACAAAACTGCTGGCCCAAATGGCCACCCAGACAGCATTTGCTGACTAACAGTGGTGCCTACAGTTTCAGAAGTCTTCAGTATCCATGGAAATGAAAACGATTCACCATCCACCACAAGTCCACTGAGTAAAATTCTTTCTGCTATGATGAGACATAGTCTAAAAATCACCACAGTATGTAAGATAAAATAACAAAATCACAGGGACTATGGAAAAAATAGGAGTAGGGACACAACACTAAAACCTTCATCAGTGAAACATTTGAGAAAGAATGTGAACCTAGTACAAATGGTAGTACTGTTTTACATATGTTAAACAGTTAGGATGTGACAGAACTTGTGGGATGAGCCAAAGCAGTTCTAAGGGGGAATATCAGCAATAAATGCCTACATTAAAAAGCAAGAAAAATTCCATTTAAACAACCTCACTCTCCCTCTTCAGGACCTGGAAAAAGAACAGACCAATCCCAAAGTTACCAGAAGAAAGAAAATAATAAAGATTAGAGCAGAAAGAAATGAACAGGAAAATAGAAAATATTAACCAAACGAAGTTAGCTCTTTGAAAAAATAAATTAATAAATCCTTAGCTAGACTCACCAAGGGGAAAAAAAGAGATCAAATCAATATAAATAGAAAGGAGACATTAGAATGGATACCACAGAAATTCTAAGAATATAAGAGGCTACTGTGAATAACTATACCAACAAACTATACAACCTAGAAGAAATAGAAAAATTCTTAGAAGCATAACTTATAATTCAAGACAGGATCAGGAAAAAATAGAAAATCTGAATAGATCAATTACTAGTAAGGAGATTGAATCAGTAATCAAAATTCTATCAATGAAGAAAAGTCCAGGACTGGATGGTTTCACTAGTAAATTTTTGCCAAATATTTTAAATAAAAATTAACCCCAGGCCTTAAACTCTTTCAAAAAAGCTGAAGAGGAGGGAAAACTCTCAAACTCATTTCATAAGACCAGAATTCTGATAACAAAATCAGAAAAGGACACTACTAAAAAAGAAAACTACAGGCCCTGATAAATATAAATGCAAAGATTCTCAATAAAGTACAGCAAATCAAATTCAAACTATTCCAAAATCTTGCAGGATAAGGAAGGCTTCTTATCTCATTCTATGAGGCAAGCACCACCCCGATATCAAAACCAGACAAAGATATCACAGGCACTAAAAAGAGAATTACAGGTCAACCGAACATAAATGCAAAAATCCTCAATAAAATATTAGCAACAAATTTAACAATACATTAAAAGGATCACAGACCAGGATCAACTATAGGATTTTCCCAGGGATTCAAGGGTGGTTCAGCATAAATACAAATTAAGCAATGTAATACATCATGTTAATAAAATGAAAAACGAATCACACCATCATCTCAATAGATACAGAAAAAGCATGACAAAATTCAACATCCTCTTATGATAAAAACTTTTAACAAATTAGGCATAGAAGGAATATATCTCATAAAAAGGCCATATATGACAAGCTCATATCAACTTTTCACTGTACTCAATGGTGAAAGGTTGAAAACTTTTCCTCTAAAATTGAAACTATATAGTAGTGGCCACTCTCAGCACCCATTTTCAACATAGCACTAGAAGTCCTGGCTAGAACAAGAAGGCAAGAAAAAGAAATAAAAGGTATTTGAAGTGGAAAGGAAGAAGCAAAATTGTCTCTATTTTTAGATGAAATGATTTTACATATAGAAAATCCTGAAAACAATCAAAAAGCCATTAGAACTGATCAATGAATTCAATAAACTTGCAGGATACAAAATTAACTTCCAAAAATCAATAGCATTTTATGTACTAATGACAAATTTTATGAAAAAGAAATAAAAGAAATTGATCTCATATACAATAGCATCAAAAACAATAAAATAAAATAATTAGGAAAAAATTTGACTAAGAAGATGAAATATCTCTATTCTAAAAGCTATTGATATAAGACATTGACGAAAGAAATTGAACAAGACACAGATAAATGGGAAATGTGTTCATGGATTGGAAGAATTAATTTTATTAAATGTCATTACTACCAAAAGTTGTCTATAGATTCAATGCAATCTCTATCAAGATTCCTATAGCATTTTTTTTTACAGTAGTAGAAAAAAAACCTCTTAAAATTTGTAAGGAATCACAAAGACCCTGAATAACCAAAGACATCCTGAGAAAGAAGATCATAAAGCTATACTCTATAGTTATCAAAACAGTAGACACACTGGGGAAAGAGAGAGTGGGAAGGACTGAAAGAGTAGTATAGACATATATACACTACCATGTGTAAGGTAGCTAGCTAGTGGGAAGCTATCTTTTTTCCACTGACTATTCTTAGCTTCCTTGTCAAATATTAGTTGACTGTATGTACTTGGGTTTATTCTAGGCTCTCAGTTCTGTTCCATTGATCTATTTGTCTACTTTTCTGCCAATATCATACTGCTTAAAAAAAATTTTTTTTTAATTGGAGTATAATTTCTTTACAATGTTGTGTTAGTTTCTGCTGTCCAACAATGTGAATCCGCTGTATATATACATACATACATACAGGTATGACCTAAATCAAATCCCTCATGATTATACAGTGGAAGTGACAAAGAGATTCAATGGATTAGATCTGATACACAGAGTGCCTGAAGAACTGTGGATGGAGGTTCATGACATTGTACAGGAGGCCATCCCCAAGAAAAAGAAATGCAAAAAGGCAAAGTGGTTGTCTGAGGAGTCCTTACAAATAGCTGAGAAAAGAAGAGAAGCTAAAGGCAAAGGAGAAAAAGAAAGATAGACCCATGTGAATGCAGAGTTCCAAAGAATAGCAAGGAGAGATAAGAAAGCCTTCCTCGGTGATCAATGGAAAGAAATAGAGGAAAACAATAGAATGGGAAAGACTAGAGATCTCTTCAAGAAAATTAGAGATACCAAGGGAAACATTTCATGCAAAGATGGACACAATGAAGGACAGAAATGGCATGGACCTAACAGAAGAAGAAGATAAAAAGAAGAGGTGGCAAGAACACACAGAAGAACTATACAAAAAAGATCTTCATGACCCAGATAACCACAATGGTGTGATCACTCACCTGGAGCCAGACATCCTGGAATGCGAAGTCAAGTGGGCCTTAGGAAGCATCACTATGAATGAACAAAGCTAGGAGGTGATGGAATTCCAGTTGAGCTATTTCAAATCCTAAAAGATGATGCTGTGAAAATGCTTTACTCAATATGTCAGCAAATTTGGAATACTCAGCAGTGGCCACAGGACTGAAAAAGATCAGTTTTCATTCCAATCCCAAAGAAAGGCAATGCCAAAGAACATTCAAACTACCACAAAATTGCACTCACCTCAATAGTTAGCAAAGTAATGCTCAAAATTCTCCAAGCTAGGCTTCAACAGTATGTGAACTGTGAACTTCTAGATGTTCAAGTTGGATTTAGAAAAGGCAGAGGAACCAGAGATCAAATTGCCAACATCCGTTGGATCATCGAAAAAGCAAGAGACTTACATAAAAACATCTATTTCTGCTTTATTGACTATGCCAAAGCCTTTGACTGTGTGGATCACAACAAACTGTGGAAAATTCTTAAAGAGATGGGAATACCAGACCACCTTACCTGCCTCCTGAGAAATCTGTATGCAGGTCAGGAAGCAACAGTTAGAGCTGGACATGGAACAACAGACTGGTATATATATATATACCCCCATGTTCACTGCAGCATTATTTACAATAGCCAACACAAGGAAATAACTTTAGTGCCTGTTAATGAATGAATAGATAAAGTTGTGAGATACACACACACTGGAATATTATTTAGCCATAAAAGTGAGGAAATCCTACCATTTGTGGTAACATGGATGAGCTTTGAAGGTGTTACATTAAGTGAAATAACTCAGAGAAAGACAAAGACTAGATGATCTCACTTATACGTGGAATCTAAAGAAAAAATAGCAACCAAAAGAAGAAAGAAAATATCCCCCAAACTCATAGGAAAAGAGATCAGATTTTTGGTTACCTGAGGTGGAGGGTGGGAGGAGGAGAAATTGGAGGAAGGTGGTCAAAAGGTACAAATTTTTAGATATAAGTTAGTCCTGGGGATGTAATGTAAAACATGACCACAACTAATACAGCTGTGTGATATATAGGAAAGTTGAGAGTAAATTCTATGAGTTCTAATCACAAGGAGAAATTTTTTTCCTGTTTTTTTCTTTTTAATAACCTCAGATATGCAGATGACACCACCCTTATGGCAGAAAGTGAAGAAGAACTAAAGAGCCTCTTGATGAAAGTGAAAGAGGAGAGTGAAAAAATTGGCTTAAAGCTCAACATTCAGAAAACTAAGATCATGGAATCCAGTCCCATCATTTCATGGCAGATAGATGGGCAAACAGTGGAAACAGTGGCTGAGTTTATTTTTCTTGGCTCCAAATTGACTGAAGATGGTGATTGCAACCATGAAATTAAAAGATGCTTACTCTTTGGAAGGAAAGTTATGACCAACCTAGATAGCATATTAAAAAGCAGAGACATTACTTTGCCAACAAAGGTCCATCTAGTCAAGACTATGGTTTTTCCAGTGGTCATGTATGGATGTGAGAGTTGGACTATAAAGAAAGCTGAGTGTCAAAGAATTGATGCTTTTGAACTGTGGTGTTGGAGAAGACTTTTGAGAGTCCCTTGGACTGCAAGGAGATCCAACCAGTCCATCCTAAAGGGGATCAGTCCTGGGTGTTCATTGGAAGGACTGATGTTGAAGCTGAAACTCCAATACTTTGGCCACCTGATGCAAAGAGCTGATTCATTTGAAAAGACCCTGATGCTGGGAAAGATTGAGGGCAGGAGAAAAAGGGGATGACAGAGGATGAGATGGTTGGATGGCATCACCGACTCAATGGACATGGGTTTGGGTTGACTCAGGGAGTTGGTGATGGACAGGGAGGCCTGGCATGCTGCGGTTCATGGGGTCGCAAAGAGTTGGACATGACTGAGAGACTGAACTGAACTGAATTGTATCTGTACGAGAAGATGTATTTTACTCAAACCTATTTGATAATCATTTCACAATGTATGTAAATCAAATCATCAGACTGTTTGCTTTATGCTGTGTGCTTTAGCATCACGTATGTCAATTATTTCTCCATAAAACTGGAAAAAATTTGCTAAGTTTTGTTTTACGGTTCATAACAATGGCTATCTTGGTAATTTTTCATGGATGCTTGATTAAAAAACAAGTTTGGTCTCTTGTTGGGTGGTCTTCTATATATGTCAGTCAGATCTTATTTGATTGTGTTGGTCAGTTCTCCTACATCCTTGTCCATAATCCGTCTAGTAGTTTTATCAGTTGTAGAGATAGAAGAATTCAGGGGGCTGTTAGAGTCCTAAACTATAATAGTGATTTGTCTATTTTTCTTCCCAGTTCTTTCAGCTTATGCTTAATGTGTTTTGAGGCTTTGTTGTTTGGTGTGTACATACTTAGGATCATTATATTTCCCTGGCTAATTGATACTTTTATTATTATGTAATATGTCACTTTGTCACTAGCAATATATTTGCTTTGTGCATGCATGTGTGCTCAGTTACTCAGTTGTGTCTGACTCTTTGTGACCCCATGGACTGCAGCCTGCCAGCTCCTCTGTCCATGGAATTTTCCAGGCAATAATACTGGAGTGTGTTGCTATTTCCTGCTCCAGGGGATCTTCCTGACCTAGGGATTGAACCATTGTCTCCTGCATCTATGCCAAAGCCTTTGACTGTGTGGATCACAATAAACTGTGGAAAATTCTTCAAGAGATGGGAATACCAGACCACCTGACCTGCCTCTTGAGAAACCTGTATGCAGGTCAGGAAGCAACAGTTAGAACTGCACATGGAACAACAGACTGGTTCCAAATAGGAAAAGGAGTACGTCAAGGCTGTATATTGTCACCCTGCTTATTTAACTTCTATGCAGAGTACATCATGAGAAACGCTGGGCTGGAAGAAGCACAAGCTGGAATCAAGATTGCCGGGAGAAATACCAATAACCTCAGATACACAAGTGACACCACCCTTATGGCAGAAAGTGAAGAAGAACTAAAGAGCCTCTTGATGAAAGTGAAAGAGGAGAGTGAAAAAGTTGGCTTAAAGCTCAACATTCAGGAAACTAAGATCATGGCATCTGATCCCATCATTCATGGCAAATAGATGGGCAAACAGTGGAAACAGTGGCTAACTTTATTTTTGGGGGCTCCAAAATCACTGCAGATGGTGATTGCAGCAATGAAATTAAGAGACGCTAACTCCTTGGAAGGAAAGTTATGACCAACCTAGACAGCATATTAAAAAGCAGAGACATTACTTCGCCAACAAAGGTCTATCTAGTTCAGGCTATTGTTTTTCCATGGTCATGTATGGATGTGAGAGTTGGACTATAAAGAAAGCTGAGTGCCGAAGAATTGATGCTTTTGAACTGTGGTGTTGGAGAAGACTTTTGAGAGTCCCTTGGACTGCAAGGAGATCCAACCAGTCCATCCTAAAGGAGATCAGTCCTGGGTGTTCATTGGAAGGATTGATGTTGAAGCTGAAACTCCAATACTTTGGCCACGTGATGTGAAGAGCTGACTCATTTGCAAAGACCCTGATGCTGGGAAAGATTGAGGGCAGGAGAAGAAGGGGACAACAGAGGATGAGATGGTTGGATGGCATCACTGACTCGATGGACATGGGTTTGGGTTGACTCTGGCGGTTGGTGATGGACAGGGTGGCCTGGTGTGCTGTGGTTTATGGGGTCGCAAAGAGTTGGACACGACTGAGCAACTGAACTGAACTCCTGCATCTCCTGCATTGGCAGGCAGAGTCTTTACCACTGAGCAACCTGGGAAACCCGTTGTAGTCTACTTTATCTGCTATTAATATAAGCCATTCCTGCTTTTTTTTTAAATTAATGTTTGCATAATATATATATATTTTTTTTTTTTCCTTTTATTTTCAACCTATCTATGTCATTGAACATGAAATGAATTTCTGGTAAACAGAATATAGTTGGGTTTTTTTTGTTAGTCCACTTTGCTGATCTCTGTTTTTTAGCTTGTGCATTGAGACTATTTACAGTTCAGGTAGTTATTAATGAGTTGGGACTTAAGTCTGATATTTTATTCTTTGTTTTCTGTTTGTTTCTTTGCCTCAGTCCTCTGTTTCTGTTTTCTTGCCTTTCTGTGGATTGCTTGAACATTTTTAGGATTCTTTCATGATTTACTTTTTGAGTATACGGCTTTGTATAGTTTTCTTTGTGGTTGCTCTATTAAAAATTATTGTGGACAATTATTCATAGTCCACTGGCAACAACATTTTGCCACTTTTAGTGGTAAAACCTTCATTCCATTTAGGTCCCTCTACTCTTCCTATTTTAAAATATTATTGTCTTGAGTGTCGGTGTAATCACTTTTGTTTCAAGCATTGCATGTGATATAAAAAACTCATGGGAAGAAGAATTTACACGCATTCCTGTTTTTTCATTATTCTTTATTTCTTCTTGATGCTCCAAAAAATCTTTCTTCTGACATATGTAGACACCCATGTAACCCACACTTCCCTCAATATATAGAATGTTTTTACCAGAGGAAGTGCCTTCTGCTTCCTCCTATCCTAGAGGCAATCGCTATTCTGATTTTTATCACCATGGGCTGGTTTTTATCTATGTGGAACCTCATGAAAACGGAATCATGCAATATATAGCCTTTTGTATCTGGTCTCTTCCATGCAACATAATGACCTTGAGTTTAACCTGTGTTGTATGTTTTAGCAGTTTTCAAAAAAATTTACATTGGAGCATAGTTGATTAACAATTTTGTGCTAGGTTCAGGTGCACAGCAAAGTGATTCAGTTATACCAATACATGTATCTGTTCTTTTTCAAAATCTTTTCTCATTTAGGTTATTCCTGAATATTGGGCAGTGTTTCCTGTGCTGAACAGTAGGTCCTGGTTGGTTATCTGTTTTAAATATAGCAGTGTGTACATGTCAATTCCAAACTCCCAATCCTTCCCCTGATTCTTCCCCCATGGTAACCATAAATTTGTTCTCTAAGTCTGTGAGTCTGTTTCTGTGTTTTAAATAAGTTCATTTGTGTCATTTTTTAGATTCCAAATATAAATGATATCATACAACATTTGTCTTTCTCTGTCTGACTTGCTTCACTTAATATGACTCTCTCCAGGTCCATCCATGTTGCTGCAAATGGCATTATTTCATTCTACTTAACAGCTGAGTCATCTACTGGGCCCCCCTGGTCACTCAATGGTAAAGAATCCACCTGCCAATGAAGGAAATGCAGGTTGGTTCACTGGGTCAGGAAGATTCCCTGGAGAAGTTTTGAAATGGCAACCCACTCCAGTATTCTTGCCTGGGAAATCCCATGGACAGAGGAGCCCAGTGGGCTATAGTCCATGGGGTTGCAAAAGAGTCAGATGTAACTTAGCAACTAAACAACAACAATAACAACATTCTGTTGTACACGTGTACCACATCTTCTTTATCCATTCATCTGGGAGTGGATATTTAAATTGCTTCCATATCTTGGCTGTTGTAAACAGTGCTGCAATGAACATTGAGGTGCATGCATCCTTTCAAACCAAGTTTTTCTCTGGATATATGCCCAGGATTGGCATTGTTGGATCGTATGGTAGCTCTGGGCTTCCCAGGTAGCACTAGTGGTAAAGAGCCTCCCTGTCAATGCAGGAGACATAAGGATGCCAGTTTGATCCTTTGGTCGGGAAGATCCCCTGGAGGAGGGCATGGTAACCCACTCCAGTATTCTTGCCTGGAGAATCCCATGGACAGAGGAGCCTGGCAGGCTACAGCCCATAGGGTCATACAGAGTCAGACACAACTGAAGTGACTTAGCACACACACATGGTAGCTCTATATTTAGTTCCTAAAGGAATACTCATACTGTTCTCCATAAAGGCTGTTCCAATTTACATCCCCACCAACAGTGTCGAAGGGTTTCCTTTTCTTCACACCCTCTCTAGCATTTACTGTTTGTAGATCTAAGAGGAAATGCTTTCAGCTTTTCATCATCGAATATGATGTTGACTGCTGCTTTGTCACATATAGCCTTTATTATGTTGAGGTGCATTCCCTCTATGCCCATTTTCTAGAAAGTTTTTTTTTTATCATAAATGGGTGTTGAATTTTGTCAAAAGTTTTTTCTGCATCTATTGAGATGATCACATGGATTTATTGTTCAATTTGTTGATGTGGTATATCACACTGACTGTTTTGTGGATATTGAAAAATTCCTGCATCTCTGGGTTAGATTCCACTTGATAATGGTACATTATCCTTTTAATTTTGTTGCATTTGGATTGCTACTATTTTGTTGAAGATTTTTGTGTCTATGTTTATCAGTGATAACTGGTCTTTAACTTTTTTGGTGATATCTTTGTCTGATTTTGGTATCAGAGTGATGGTGACCTCATAGAGTTTGGGAGTATTCCTTTCTCTGCAATTTTTGGGGATAGTTTCAGAAGAATAGGTGTTAACTCTTCTCTAAACATTTGAGAGAATTTGCCTGTGACGCTATCTGGTCCTGGACTTTTATTTGTTGGGAGTTTTTAAATCACAGTTTTGATTTCAGCACTTGTGATTAGTCTGCTCATGTTTTCTATTTTTTCCGGGTTCAGTCTTGCAAGAGTGTATCTTTCTAAGAATTTGTCCGTTTCTTCCAGGTTGTCCATTTTATTGGCATATATTTGCACATATGGGTAGGCGTGCATGCTTAGTTTCTCAGTCGTGTCTGACTCTTTGCAACCCCATGAACTGTAGCCCTCCAGGCTCCTCTGTCCATGGAATTTTACAGGCAAGATTACTGGAGTGGGGTGCCATTTCCTACTCCAGGGGATCTTCCTGATGCAAGGATTGAACCCGCATCTCTTGCACCTCCTGCACTGTCAGGTGGATTCTGTACCACTGCGCCGCCTGGGAAGCCTATTGTTGCTTGTAATAGTCTCCTGATTCTTCATATTTCTGTGGTGTCCATTGTAACTTCTCCTTTTTCATTTCTAACCATATTGATTTAAGCCCTCCCCCTCTCCTTTTTTTTCTTGATGATGCTGGCTAACATTTTATCAATTTTGTTTATCTTTTCAAAGAACCAGTTTTTAGTTTCATTGATCTTTTCTATTGTTTTATTTATTTCTATTTCATTTATTTCTGCTCTGGTATTTATGATTTCTTTCCTTCTACTAACTTTGGGCTTTGTTCATTCTTCTTTTTCTAGCTGCCTTAGGTGTAAGCTTGTGTTTATTTGTGATTTCTCTTACTTTCTGCAGTAAGATTGTATTGCTATAAACTTCCCTCTTAAAATTGCTTTTGCCACATCCCATAGGTTTTGGATTGTTGTGCTTTCATTATTATTTGTCTCTATGAAGAAAATGTTAGAGTTAGGGTGACTCCAACGTCTGCCTCCACAAGAAGGAAGTACGTGGTGTCTCCAGTCTCTAAATATAAGCTCCCTGTTCAGAGCAGGACTAGTGACACCTCCTCATGCGAACATGGTCAAGCTCTAGCTTTCTCTTTTCTTCACATTCCTCTTCTCTCAGAAGGAATATTTTTCAATTTCCCCTTTGATTTCTTCAATGATCCACTGGTTGTTAGGTAGCATATTGTTTAATCTCTACATGTCTGCATTTTATAGTTTTTTTTTCTTGTAGTTGATTTCTAATCTCATGGTGTTGTGGTCAGAAAAGATGCTTGATACGGTTTCAATTTTCTTAAGTTTACTGAGAGTTGCCTTGTGGTTCAGCATGTGATCAATCCTGGAGAATATTCCACGTGCACTTGAGAAGAATGTGTGTTCTGCTGCTTTTGGATGGAGTGCTGTACAAATATCAATCTGGTCTAATGTGCCATTTAAGACCTATGTTTCCTTATTGATCTTTTGTCTGGATGATCGTCCATTGCTGAAAGTGGGGTGTTAAAGTCTCCTACTATTATTGTATTTCTGTCAGTTTCTCCTTTTATGGATGTTAGAATTTGCCTTATATATTGAGGTGCTCCTATGTTGGATGCATATATAGTTATCATATCTTCTTGAAATGAACCCTTTTTCATTATGTAGTGTCCTTCTTTGTCTCTTGTAACAGTCTTTATTTTAAAGTCTGTTTTGTCTGATACAAGTATAGCTACTCCAGTTTTCTTCTGATTTTCATTTGCTTGGAATATCTTTTTCCATCTGTTTTAGTAGTTTTTTCATTTCAATTGCTGAATTGTGTGCCATTATATGAATATATCACAATTTGCTTATCCAGTCTTCTTTTGATAAACATCTGGATTGTTTCAAGTTTTTGGTTACTATGAGCAAAGCTACTATGAGCATAGCTTTTTTGTATGAGGCTTTGTGAATTTATGTTTTTATTTCTCTTGGATAAAAACCTAAAGCATGGATTCGCATTTTTTTTTTCCCTTATAGGGTTCCTAGCAACATATTTGCTCCAAAAGTTACAAGATAGCTGGGAAGAATTACTCTCCTCTCAACAGTGTTAGAGTACTTTAGTTAAGTGCTCACACAAAGTAAAATTTGCCTTTAATGGTGTAAACATTTTAATCAAACTTTCATTTATTCTGTCTCTTTTTTTCTTAAGTGATTGACCCTTCAGGGTGGCTCTAAAATTCTACCTCTCAGCTCCCTTAATCAATGTGTCTAGACTGAGTCTGAATATTTTGAAATGTCCACTCGAGTGAGCTTTTTTCTTCTCTTCTTATCGGATACTTAGTCTCTCCAAGCCTCTGTTTTCTCATCTACCAAATGGATATAAGAATCATGCTTTATCTCAGTGGGTTGTTCCGAGAATTAAATGCGGTAATTTATATTAAACCCTAACACCATATTTGGCAGGGATTTAGCAAGGGCTCAACAGTCATTAGCTGTTCTTATTTTTATTGCTGGGATTTCTGTCACTGCTCTTATGCTGTGTCTTCAAATACTTTGGGTGTATTTTGTCTGGACTAATAATTATCTCTAGAATTATTGCTCCCTCTTGGCATGAGGGGGAGGGTTTTCATTTCTCCTTTGCTTCATTGATTGAAGGAGAACTGATCCCAGGGGTGACTCTTTAACACCTGCCTCCAGAAGAAGGAAGCATGTGGTGTCTCCAGTCTCTAAATATAGGCACCCTGTACAGAGCAGGACTAGTGACACCCCTCATGCCAACATGGTCAACTTCCAACTTTCTCTTTTCATCTCATTTCCCTTCTCTCAGAACAAGCAAGCTTTTCAGTTGTTCTCTGCCACTTTCTCTATTCTTCACCAGATACTGTGATAATGTAGGTGAGTTTCATTGAGAGTGGTAGGGGGAGGGATTGGCAGGAGAGTATGTTTATGTGCGTATTTAGGAGTATCAGAAAAGGACACAAATGAATTGGGAGAGAGGAGATAGGTATGTAGGAGAAAAGAGGTCAGTGAGATAAAGGATGAGAGAGAGACTGCAGCATGTCAGAGCTCAGAGTAGGGAGTGCTGGGGGAGATGTCAGTGCGACAAGGAGGTGGCACTGGTTGGGAATGTGAATGTAGAAAGTGGCCAGGAAAAGCACCAAAAGAATATGGGAGAAGAGAGACTTGAAAGTTTTGAAGGCAGTTCATAGAGCAGTCAGAATCAGACTGTACCAGGACGGGGGATATAAGTGGGGCTGTTCATGAAAACGGCTCAGATTTTGAGCACCGCCTTGGAAAAACAACCAAAGTTACTGGTGAAAGGTTAGCTGATTAATTCCATGGTCCATTTGTTCAAATGTTTCCTAAGTTCCACTAAACCAGATGCTATGCTTAATAGTATGAACCCCTGTATCCCAAAGTAAGGAGGACTCTTAAGGAAACTTTATCTGGGAAATCTGGGTGTCAGGTGTGTATAAAGCAGAAAAATCCTCATTCATTCTGCCATCCCACATTCTGCAGAAGGGATACAGAAATTGGGAGAAGAGGTTGTGTCTTGGAACTGGGGTCTTCCTTGTTTTTGCCATCACATCATAAGACTATTGTGATATTTACACAAGATACACTATCATATGATTACTTAAATGTTGACAAAATCCTCAAAATGCTTATGAGGAGTGAAACAAATGGGGTAGTGGGACATTTTTCTTGAGATGTTTATTTATTAAAAAACATGAGTCTCTATTAAAGATATTTTAGTGAATTAAGGGCATATCAGTGTCTTTGCAGCATAAATAACACAGGCTTTAGATTATGAAGCATTTTACATGCCAGCTTTCAGTGCACATGAGCAAGAGTGAGGCTATTAGAGGTATAAATCTGAATTTGCTCCAATTTATTAAAAGGGTGAGCCATTTATAAATGTTGGTGCTTTATGTATTATTAGAAACAAACTTGTTGTGACACATCTCCCAACTATGCTTCCGTATGCTGTGCTGCACACAGAGGCCAGCCTTATAATCTACAGTGGAAGGGAGAAGGCTATTCTATCTGTTAGAGACATGGCTTCAGTGTTTACACTCTGTGCACTTTAAAGAACCTGAGAGTGGTGAAAAGCATTTGAGATATGAAACACATGCTGCAGAAAAATGGCAAAATAAAATTAATACTTGTTTGAATAGATGTCTAGATAATACAACTAGGCAAAAAGCAATTGACTCAACTCCTATACATTTATCTAACAATTATATTTGATGTGGTTTGTGGGTGCATTTTAGTATGTTGTTATGAGAGTTAGAAGAATCTTCCAAAATAAAGATGCATAAAGACATGAAAGGCTTTTATATAACCCCTTAGAGAGAGAGTAGGCATAACCAAAAAACAGAGTTGGGTGGGACTCACAGGAAGAAAAGAAGACACTAGGAAGAAAAAGAGAGAGCAGAGTCTGCTCAGGGGCTGCAGGGATGAAGTGGCTTCACCTCTCCTGCCTGGGCTGAATCTTCCCTATGATTCCCACTTCTAGTTTTCCTCGGTCCTGGGGCTGAAGCTCTGATGCCCATCACTCTGCCATGTCTCTGGGGATTCTGTAAATAATGGAGACAAACTCTGTTTCTGCTTTGACAGATACATGTTTTTCAAAGCACTTGAGGGAAGCCTAGCAGGCAGTTCTGACCCAACTAAGTCCATCACTGTGGACTTTCCTGGTGTACCACCCAAGCCCTCAGATCTTATTTATTGATTTTTTTTCTGAACCGAGGTGCATGTGGAACTTCACTGACTAGAGATCGAACCCTCATCCCCTGCAGCAGAAGTGTGGAGTGTTAACCACTGGCCTGCCAGGGAAGTTCCCCAGGTCTTGGTTCTGAGACACCATCTGAGAGATATGTTTTCTTTTTTCTCTCCTTGGGCACTTCTCTCATCCCTTCCCCTCTTCTTTATCCCTAGAAAAGAAACCTCCTTTGGTTATATTTAGATGATTTAATATTGTTGAATATTCATTAATGTGTTTTGCTTAGTGAAAATAATACAATAGGATAATGGCCAAACAGGTTTATAAGTAACAATGATCTACTATTCTGAGCACTTTATATGAATTAACTCATTTAATCCTCTTAATTACCTCATAAGGGCTTCCCTGGTGGCTCAGATGGTAAAGAATTGGCCTGCAATGCAGGAGACTCATTTTTGATCCCTGGGTCAGTAAGATCCCCTGGAGAAGGAAATGGCTACCCACTCCAGTACTCTTGCCTAGAGAATTCCATGGAGAGAAGAGCCTGGCAGGCTACAGTCCATGGGATTGCAAAGCGTCGGATACTACTGAGTGACTAAAACTTTCACTTTTCACCTCATAAAGTTCATTGTTATCCACATCTTACAAATGAGAAAATGGAAACATCATCAAATTAGTTAGGGAAGAACTGGGAAATTAACCCAGAATTTGACTCCAGAAGTCAGGGTCCTCATGTACCGTACCGTATTCTCTCACATTCACCATGGCTCCTTGCCTCATCTCTGCTGTTCTTTTTTTCTTGCTCATCTGCATCTGGATAGTCTCTCAGGGCTTGGGCAGGTTCTCACTGTGAGACTTTGATGTGTGCCTTGTGCCTGTGATCTCTGACTCTTTCCTAAATAAGTCTAAAACTCTCCTGCTTAGAACCCTCAGCAGAGATGAGACGGAGCCCTGGGAAGGCACTGAATGAAATGAAAGTCCTTCTTCACACAGGCAGATGCCTTTTCCAGAACCTCATAAACAGCCAACCAGGCCTCACAGTCCCTCTTCCAGTCCTGAATTTGGTGTCTCACTACTGAGGTTATAAGACATTATTAGAATTATAGGCAGAGAGCCCAGGTTGTTATGAGGTCATATATCAGATGTCGTTTATTGAGAAGGTGTATGTTAACAACTGGTAGAGTTGGGAGAAGTGCTGAGAAAAAATTTCAGTAAATTTCCTTCTAAGGAAAATGAATTTGTTTTCTGGTGGGGCTCTTTTACTTTTTATTTTTTTAATTGAAGGATAATTGCTTTACAATGTTGTGTTAATTTCTGCTGTATCACAACACAAATAAGTATACATATATATATATATTCCCTCCCTCTTCAGCCTTTCTGGTGGGGCTTTTGTTTATATAAATTTGCTGATGCTTCAGAATTGAGGCCAAGCAATATTACCAGTGGCCTTCATCTCTGTGTTTATCCTGGGAAAGCTCAGCTTCTCCTCTGAATAGACGTCAAACGAGTGTCTAAAATATACTGGGCTGGAAGGATGTCAAATTATTAACTCCTCTGAGGCCCTTGTTTGAATCTGGCCCTGATCCCTTCCCCGTGCCCAACTGGAGTCCCATTGCATCCTCTCCACAGCCCATTATGCTCTGAGCAAGTACATCTGCATAGAGGCAGGGGGATGGACTCACAAATTGGGGCTTTCATTCCTTTGGATGCCCTCCTCCCTGGGACCATCTGAATGCCATTAAGAGTAGGTCCATCTATTAATAGTATACCCCGAATTCTTCCCTTATTCTCTCTATGGTTTCTTTCCTCCGTATTCCCTTTCAGATTTTTAATCACTCATTCCTTCCCTAATCCTAAGAGCTGACAGTCCACAGCTTCAGAAGGAAATAAATTTTACCTGAGTGGTAGGAGGAGTGAAGGCAAAGAAAGCCCTTTGCCTAACTTTTCTGAGCCAAAGGGAAACCTGAATTTTTTGAGAGTGAAGGAACAAGTGGGATGAAAAGGAGGGCTATATTAGTGGAGCCAGAGAGGTGTGTATTAATTTCCTGTACTCAGAATACTTTTCCTTGGGTGCTCTTAAGGATAAGGAGATTTAAACACAACTTTTGTGGAATCATTTTGGGGAAGAGCAGGCAATGAATATGAACCCCTCTCACTTTCACCAACTGCTCTTCTCTTCATGACCTTTAGAGAAAGTTTTAATTTGGGTCAGAATGAAGGAATAAATTTTTCAGACTCCTTCTGGATTGCCACTTGCTGCTCCATTTCCACGAGTGCCAGGATATTAGGCAAATTTCGTGTGAAATGTTCAAAGTAATAGCCAGATAAATTTAATGTGATTAAATATAACCAAGTTAAATATAGTTTAGCTAGTAGGTGTTCAGGAAGGAAATATATTGTTATGAACATGGGCCATTACAAAGTGATATGTTTTAAGAAAGTATTTTAAGGTTAAAATTTGAGTAAGCAGAAAGGAAAGGGAAGGGAAATTCAGGTTAACACAGAAGGAACAAAACCTTGTGGGAAGAAAAAAGTACAACACAGGTAAGAGGGCAAATGCTACTTGGGTGGAAATGGTAGAATGAGGTCAGAAAGGTAGGATGGGACCAAAGGTCCAGAGCAGAGTGGCTGGATGCAGAGTGAAGCCTCTATTGATTCTTGAAGAATGATCGCCACAGAAGATCTCCCTGCAAATCAAGCACCAAGGGTCAGAAGTAATTTCTACACCCAACTGAGCATTGATTAGAAGAACATTCCCCTGCAGAGTCCCATGGTTCAGAAACCAATGCTATCTTTTGTGATCTCTGTATGTGCTCAGAGGTGCTTTCTGTTCCTATGCCTTTCAGCAGACTCATCAGCTTCTGTCATTATAGAGATGATCCTAAAGTACATCATGACTCACACCAACCTCACCATCTTCCACCCTGCAATTTTTGTCTTACTGGGCATCCCTGGGTTGGAGGCTTATCATGTTTGGCTGTCAATACCCTTCTGCCTCATGTATATCACTGCAGTTACGGGCAACAGTATCCTGATAGTGGTCATCATCACAGAACGTAACCTTCATGAGCCCATGTACTTCTTCCTCTCCATGCTGGCCATCACGGACATCCTGCTGTCCACCACTACTGTCCCCAAGGCCCTAGCCATCTTTTGGCTCCATGCTCATGACATTGCCTTTGATGCCTGTGTCACCCAGGTTTTCTTTGTCCACATGATGTTTGTGGGGGAGTCAGCCATCCTATTAGCCATGGCCTTTGACCGGTTTGTGGCCATCTGTATCCCCCTGCATTACAAGACAGTGCTAACATGGCCTGTGGTGGGAAGGATTGCTGTGGCCATTGTCACCCGAAGTTTCTGTATCATCTTTCCGGTGATCTTCCTGCTCAAGCGACTGCCTTTCTGCCGGACCAATATCATCCCCCATTCCTACTGTGAGCATATTGGAGTGGCCCGCTTGGCCTGTGCTGACATCACCATTAACATCTGGTACGGCTTCTCAGTGCCCATTGTCATGGTCATCTTGGACGTGATCCTCATCGCGGTGTCGTACTCACTGATCCTCCGAGCCGTGTTTCGTTTGCCCTCCCAGGATGCTCGGCACAAGGCCCTCAGCACCTGTGGTTCCCACCTCTGTGTCATCCTCATGTTTTATGTCCCCTCCTTCTTTACATTATTGACCCATCGCTTTGGACGTAACATACCTCGACATGTCCATATCCTGCTAGCCAATCTTTATGTGGTGGTGCCACCGATGCTCAACCCCATTGTCTACGGTGTAAAGACTAAGCAGATCCGAGACGGGGTAGTCCACTGGTTCTTTGATATTATGGCTTGGTGCTCTGCTTCCTCTCTGGGCTAATGGCTTCCTTTGAATCCTCACTCCCAGCTTTATCAAGGAAACTAGGTGCGAAGCACAGAGATTTCCTGGACTGAGAGAGCTTTTCCTTCCCTTCCTTGCTCTCTTCCTTTTTCTTCATGTTCCTCCTGGTTTTTCCCGACACTCCAAGCCTCCTATCTCTGTACATCTATTGAATATAGTGCAGATCTCAAAATGTATGTACTGAGTTATTATGGGTTTCTATGTGTACCCCTAATTGACTGTAAACTCTTTGAAATCAGAAGAGTGTGTGTCACTCATATTTGTATGCTCAGAACTTCACAAAATGCCTGGAACATAATAAATGTTTGAAAATGAATGACAGCACATTTGCCTCCTCAAAGTTAGAAAGTGCATCCCTATTACACACTGAATGATCAGCTAAATTAGTCCACAAACCCAGTAATTAGTAAACCGTCTCCTTACAAAGGTAGTTTGGTGTCTTACAGACAAATAAGCTGCTGACATAGCACAGTTCTTCTTATTTCTCATAGCTGTGCCATATCTCAGAGACCAGGGAATAACATGGGTGGAGGAAACAGGGTACTCTTGATATTCTCTTATACTTGGCTTCTGACTAACCTCAATATTAGGAATTATAGCACACTTTTCCTGGCCAGGTTGGCAAAAATTGGAGTAGTTTCTTGAAGTTACTGATCTTGACTCTAATTCTTTCATGCTTTTTCAGAAAAGGCCATATATACTCATTTCCTCAACCACAAACTGTGTTAATGGGTCCCGCATCTCTCTCTCCTTCCTAGAATTCCCTTGTGAGTTTCAGATACATAAAAATCCACCTGTCAACTGGGTATCATCTCCAGGATATAGAACTACCATTCATGGTAGCTTTTCTTCTTGTTCCTTTTCTTAGAAACTAGATTATGATAATTGTATCAGCTTCATTGAGCTGGAAACCCTGGGGAGTTACTCAACTTCTTCCTCTCTAGCCTGCTCCCCAAGAATTTATTTGCTGTTACTGATATTGACTCTACTACTAAATAGATATCTGGGTAGTTTTTGGAGTTGTATCAGGATTCCACTCCTGTCGCCATCATTTTCCAGCTGTGTGAACTTGTGAAATTTATTCAATGTTTTTAGTCTTCAATTTTTAAGTCTGTAAAATGAGAGTAGAAAGAGAAACGTGTGGGGTTGTTGAGAAGATTAAATGAAATAAATCATATACACAGCACTTATTTTTAGCTCATAGTAATAAATATCTGAGAAATAGTTCACTAAGGCTATCAGTATTGTTAGGTTTCTTTTTAACATTGTTTCTATCCATTACTTATATCCCCTATCATCTTTCGCCTCAGATATTGCATTAGTTTTTAAATTGATTTCAATGTTTTAAATCTTTTACACTGTCACCTAAACTACAAATTGACCCAAAGGTAAGCATTCTAAAAGGCACGGCCAATCATACTACTTTATGTCAAATATTTTCAAGCAGTCTTCATTACTTACAGAAGTGTTTTCCACAGAATACTCTGTAGAAATAATAGGTATCATAATGGATGTTTTATAGAAAAGTTCCATAGTCAAATAAGGATGAAAAATGCTGACACTGAGTTACGCACACGGCTATCCAAGAGAAGGCTAGAGTTTTCAGCCTTTCCCACATATTTGTGACCATAGATATTTGTATCCATGTTTATATAACTTCTTGATAGCACATCAAGTTACACTGGTAAAGTAACCTAGTGTTCCATCAGCCACAATTTGGAAGTCATAGGACCACAGAGTAATAGCTAAACTAAGCATTAATTTAATAATCTAGCCCTGATTTACTTTTCTATCATTACCTCAAAACACATCACTATGTAGAGTACATTAATGCATAATATAGTAATATTAATTATAACAAAAGCTAATGTTTAGTAGGAGATCACGGTATGCTAGGAACCATGTTAAATGTTCTGCTGCATTAACTCATTTAACCCTCATACAACCTCATGAGATAGTACTGTTGCTACCTCTGTTTTATACATGGGGCACCAAAAAGCTCAGCTAGGATAAATAATCAAGACCACACAGCTGGCAGACGGTAGAGCCCTAATGTCAACTCCTCTTTGAAGTCTTTGCCAATCTCCCCCAACTCAGAGGTGATCATCTTGTTCTCTGGGTCTCACAGCAACGGTATTTATGGTTCAGCTAATTATTAATCACTCTATGAAATCACGAGAACTTGAGTTCTGTGAGGGCAGAGAATTTGTCTTATTCATTATTATGGTTCTCCAATCTGGCATAAAGGTCAATGTGTATATTAATGGATTGATTAATTTAAAATGTTGGTGAGGTCATTGACCTTTGGATCTTTCATTGTTATGTAGTATCTAATTTTATGACTGAGAATCATTTGGACACACACATACTCTGCTTAGCTCCTCCTGACCTATTTCTTCTGTATCCCCACAGGTTTCTATGCTCATTGAGGTCCAGAAATATAGGCAGGGCTTTAACATTCTGTGTACTGACTAGCAGCAATTAGTGTCCACTAGTCCACTCTGTGTCTGTATGTTAGTCAGAGAAATGGAGTTGTTAGCAGGTGGAGTTTGGACAGACTGCTGTAGCTAGGAATAGATTACCCACCCTCTCTGGTCAGTGACCTCTGGAGACTAGTCCTAAGGGGATCTGCTCTGTCCAGTTAAATGACATGCTCCCTAAAGACTTTGTAGGGTAGAAACTCTTTCCTTGCCTAAGGGATTTCTGCAGGTGAGGTATAAATACTATTCTATTTCACTCCACAGTCTACATCTGGCATCTCCTTTCATGTGTTGGGGAAGCATGCATGAAACTGGAGTAAGTTTCTGGGAAGGGAATAAATATTTGGCTCATAGGATTTTTAGGTTTTCCTGGAATAAAATCCAATAAACTGTTGATCCAGACATTGTCTTCTCAGGCCCTCTGTATTAAGTAGTGTAAACACACACTACTCAGAAGTGTGTATATCTTGACATCTTGAACCGCTGCAGACATTTTTGCTACGTGGTGCTGGGACTACAGCTAATTTCCCCCCCCCAGAATATGACAGTAGTATAAAAAATAGTGGAACATTGAAAAGTAGGAATAGTAAAACTCACAACTTAGTGTAAGTTGAAATATTTATATGAAAACTAGAATGTATTACAATTTTACTGGTTTTAACTGTAGCCTACCAGATTCCTCTGTCCCTGGAGTTCTCCAGACAAGAATACTGGAGTGGGTAGCCATTCCCTTCTCCAGGGGATCTTCCCAACTCAGGGATTGAACCTGGGTCTCCTGCATTGCAGGCAGATTCTTTACCATCTGAGCCACCAGGGAAGCCCACAATAGAAGAAACTCAAATAATATTTATCAAAATAAAATTATGGAAACATTTAACCATTAAAACCACAGAAAACATGTACAGGTGGCCCTGAAAAGCACAGATTTGAACGTCACAGGTCCACTTATATGCAGATTTTTTTTCAATAGTAAATACTACAACACAAAACCATCCATGGTTGGTTGAATCCACGGATGTTGTTGTTTAGTCGCTAAGTTGTGTCTGACTCTTTTGCGACTCCATGGACTATAGCCCCTCAAGCTCCTCTGTCCATGGGATTCTCTAGGCAAGAATACTGGAGTGAGTTGCCATTTCCTTCTCCAATAGGGAGGGTCCAATGTAAAGTTACATACAGATTTTTTACTATTTGGTAGGTTGCTCTACCTAACACTTGCATTGTTCAAAGGTCAGCTCTATGTAGGGGCTCCCATTTTTCCTTTTGTCTTGGATTCCAATGTGGTTCAGTACAGCATTATCAGTCCAATCTTTATTTAAAATTCTGATATTTTGTTCATTATGATAGTTCATATAATTTTGATTAAAAAAAATTAAAACCACGGGTTCTTGAAAAGGCTCAATCACAGAAAAGCCCTGAGATTCTGAATCAAAGTGCGTATCTTTAATCAACACTTGCAAACTTCATACTGTGCTGGCTGAGGCCAAAGGTCAATGTTTCTACACAATTATTGGAGGGAGGAGCGCACTGCCCAGTCCATCCTGGTGTTGTAAGAAGCCCCTCTCAGAGTAAAGTTCTTAGATGCACAAAAACAAGCTTTGGTACTAAAACTGAAGACCTCATGTGCTGGAGAACCTTCACAGCTTCTATTGGACATAGTTCCTTTTTAGGAATGAAGGAAAATTCTCCCACTTTTGAGCCATTCTTTTATGACAGTCTATGAAATTTCATGTAACTTCAGGGCTTCCCAGGGCTTCTCTGGAAGCTCAGACAGTAAAGAATCTGCCTACAATGAAGGGGACCTGGGTTTAATCCCTGGGTCAGGAAGATCCACTCCAGTATTCTTGCCTGGAGAATTCCGTTGACAGAGGAGCCTGGCAGGCTGCAGTCCATGGGATCACAGAAGAGTCAGATACTGATGATTGACTTTCACTTTTCACTTTACTTCAATTCTACGAAATTGCATATAACTTTATAAATATTTTTAATGATATAATTTTGTAAATATTTAATGTTCTGCTAATTTGATTTTGATTGTAAGTGTCAAGTATTCTCCTTTGAGTGTTTTTGTGTTTTATTAGACATGGCTATAAAGGAAAAATTGTATGTTTTTAGAATGTTTTTATGAGTAAATTTAATGTACTGAAAATAAAAATTAAAAAAGATTGTACTGAAGTATTTATCTACCTTACTGATTTTTGGGTACCCTTTTAAATTTTGCATCTAAGGTAAGTGCCTCCACTTACTGTGGGTTGCCATTTCCTTCTCCAATAGAGAGGGTCCACTGTAAAGTTACATACAGATTTTCTACTATTTGGTAGGTTGGTGCACCTAATGCTTGCATTGTTCAAAGGTCAGCTCTACACAGGGGTTCCCATTTTTCCTTTTGTCTTGGGTTCCAGTGTGGTTCAGTGCACCTTATTTGTACTGAACCTCACCTTAATCCTGGCCCTAGGAGAGTCAACATCTGTAGGGCAGAGCAGAGAGTCATAAAGAAATGGAACCCTGAATGATGTCTTGAATCTTTACATAAATCTGATACTAGAAACATACTTTTCAATTTCAGGAACAGATATTTCCCTTTGTGCTAGCTCAAGCCAAATTGGGGTTGGATTTTCTCTTAATTATAATGTAAAGTATCTTATTAATAAACACAGTAAAAAAATCTTATGCATTTTATCTCCAATTTGCTTTTTCACTTAACTATATGCATGGTTAATTTTTGTTGTTCAGTCACTAAGTCATGTATGACTCTTTGTGATCCCATGGACTATAGCACGCCAGGCTTCCCTGTCCTTCACTATGTCATGAAGTTTGTGCAAACTCATGTCCATTGAGTCTGTGATGCTATCTAAATATCTCATCCTCTGTTGCCCCCTTCTCCTCCTGCCCTCTATCTTTTTCAGCATCAGGGTTTTTTTTTTTTTTTTTTTTTTTTAATGAGTCGGCTCTTTGCATCAGGTTGCCAAAGTACTGGACCTTCAGCTTCAGCATCAGTCCTTCCAATGAATACTCAGGATTGATTTTGTTTAGGATTGACTGGTTTGATCTCCTTGCAGTCCAAGGGATTCTCAAGTGTTTTCTTCAGCACCACAATTTGAAAGCATCAATTCTACTCCTTTTCAAAAAATGGAAACAAGATATTTCACTGTAATGTGTACCATTATTTATTTATTGTCCTATTGATGAACATGGAAGTTGTAAAAATTTTTTTACTATTGCCACATGTAGCAATGAATATTCTTATAGATATATCTATAGGTTTTCATGTGGTAACACCAGCACTAGGGGCTGATCATTTATTTTTATGTTTTCTAATCGATACGAAACTACTATATTTTAATATGATATTGATTTTCATTTCTTTACAAATAAGCTGCTGACATAGCACAGTTCTTCTTATTTGTTCATACATATATTGGCCATTTGTTTTTCTTGCAGTGTGAATTGCCTATTTTGATTCTTTGCATATTTCCTCTTTTTTCTTATTCATTTATGCCAACTTTTGGTATTCATGGGCTTCCCTCGTGGCTCAGATGGTAAAGAATCTGCCTCCAATGTAGGAGACCTGGGTTTGATCCCTGGGTCAGGAAGATCCCCTGGAAAAGGAACCGGCAACCCACTCCAGCATTCATGCCTGGGAAATCCCATGGACAGAGGAGCCTGACAGACCACAGTTCATGGGGTTGCAAAGAGTTGGACACAACTGAATGACTAACAGTTTGGTATTTAAGCATGTTAACTTTTAGAGTATTACATGTTTTGTAACTTTTTTCCCTAGGATTTTTATTTATGCTTGACTGCATTTTTGCATAATTAAATTGTTCAATTGTTACTGCTTATGAAATATGGTTTTATTATCTCAGGAAGAGCTTTCCAACCCCCCAAACATTTTCTTTTAATTTTTCTCTTAAGGTCTTAATTTTAATTCTTAACATTTTTGTAGTTTTTAAAACAAGTGCCTCTTTAATTTATTTGGAATTTATGTTTTTTACTGAGATGGGAACTGATTTTATTTCCTTAACAACAATAACATAGTCCAACAGCCCAATACTATGAATTGAGTAGGTCTTCCTTTCTTCACTAAGTTAAAAGTCTACTTTATCATATTCCCTCCACTCCCTTTGGCTTCTCCTATGCGCAGGGTCTTAGTTCCCTGACCAGGGATAGAACACGTTCCCTCTGCAGTGTAAGGGTGGAGTCTTAACCATTCGACCGCCAGGAAGTCCCAACTTTATCACATTTTAAATTCCAAGTATAGGCATTTCTAGTCTCTTTATTAAGCAGTGCTCATTCACTCAATAACAGTAACTAGTGTTTAGTTTTTCTATGCCAGGCACTATATTAGGCAGTTTACAGAAAGTATTTAATTTAATCCTTGGAAAATAAGAATGAAAATTTCATTTCACAGATAAGGCTACATTTTTGAGATGTGAAAAACCTGCTCTTTGTTAATAATCAGAAAGTTGGGGGAAAAAAATCAGAATCTGAACCTGAGGAAGGCTTTCCAGATGATAAATATTTAAGCTTTGCTTGAGCAAAGCCATGAAGTTTGGAAAACTCAGATTTTGTGTGGAGAATGGATTATGGTCTAATTCAGCTGTGCTAGAGTGCCTAAAGGGGACGGAAGCTAGAGAAGAGAGTAACAGCGGGGTTGTGGAAGGCTTTGCATGCTAATCATTATATAGCTTTTCACAAAGATGGAGCCAAAGGCGAAGAAGGAATCCTCTGCCCCTTCCAAAACTGAAGCGAAAGCAAAGGCTTTGAAGGCCAAGAAAGCAGTGCTGAAAGGAGTCCACAGCCACACACACACACACTTACAAGATCCAGACATCACCCATTTTCTGATGACTCAAAACACTGAGGCTCTGGAGGCAGCCTCAGAAGAACACTTTTAAGAAGAAGCAAGCTTGATCACTGTGCCATCAAGTTCTATCTCACTACTGAGTCAGTCATGAAGAAGGTAGAAGAACACAACACACTTGTGTTCATTGTGGATATCAAGGCCAACACCGGCCAGGTCAGACAGGCTGTGAAGAAGCTCTGTGACTCTGAAGTGGCCAAAGTGAACACCCTGATCTGGCCTGATGGAGAGAAGAAGGCGTATGTTCTACTGACTCCTGACTATGATGCATTACATGTTGCCAATAAAATTGGGATCATCTAAACCTAGTCCAGCTAGCTAATTCCAAACATATATATTTAAACATTATATTTAGATTATCTATCTATCTAAATCTATATATCTATGTATATTGTTGTTGTTGTTCAGTCGCTAAGTTGTGTCTGACTCTTTGTGACCCCATGGACTGCAGCATGCCAGATTCCCCTGCCTTGACTATCTCCTGGAGTTTGCTCAAATCCATGTCTTTCGAGTCAATGATGTTATCAAACCGTCTCATTCTCTGCTGCCCCCTCCTCCTTTTTCCTTCAATATTTCCTAACTTCAGGGTCTTTTCCAATGAGTCAGCTCTTTGCATCACGTGGCCAAAGTATTAGAGCTTCAGCATCAGTCCTTCCAATGAATAGTCAGGGTTGATTTCCTTTAAGATTGACTGGTTTGATCTCCTTGCAGTCCAAGGGACTCTCAAGAGTCTTCTCTAGCCCCCAAATTCAAAAACATCAGTTCTTTGGCACTCAGTCTTCTTTATGGTCCAGCTTTCATATCTCTGGAAAAACTATAGCTTTGGCTGTTTGGGTGGACCTTTATTGGCAAGGTGGTGTACTGCTTTTTAATATGCTGTCTAGGTTTGTCAAAGCTTTTCTTCCAAGGAGTAAGCATCTTTAAATTTCATGGCTGCAGTCACCATCTGCAGTGATTTTGGAGCCCAAGAAAAGAAAATTTATCAGTGTTTTTACTTTTCCCCCTTCTTTTTGCCTTGAAGTGATGGGACTAGATGCCATGCTTCATTTTTTTGAATGTAGAGTTTTTTTTATTTTTTTATTTTTGTTTTATTATTATTAGTTTTTTTGAATGTTGAGTTTTAAGTCAGCTTTTTCACTTTCCTCTTTCACCTTCATCAAGAGGCTCTTTAGTTCCTCTTCACTTTCTGCCGTTAGAGTGGTATCATCTGCATATCTGAGGTTGTTGATATTTCTCCTGGCAATCTTGATTCCAGCTTGTGATTCATCCAGTCTGGCATTTTGCATGATGTTCTCTGCATGTAAGTTAAATAAGCAGGGTGACAATATACTGATGTTGGCAATTTGATCTCTGGTTCCTCTGCCTTTTCTAAATCCAGCCTGTATATCTGGAAGTTCTCAGTTCACATACTGTTGAGGCCTAGCTTGAAGTATTTTGAGCATTACCTTACTAGCATGTGAAATGAGAGCAATTGCCCTTCATTGGGATTGGAATGAAAACTGACCCTTTGAGTCCTGTGGCTATTGCTGAGTCTTCCAAATTTGCTGGCATGTTGAGTGCAGCACTTCAATACCATCATCTTTTAGAATTTTAAATAGCTCAGCTGGAATTCCATTGCCTCCACTAGCTCTGTTTGTTCTAATGCTTCCTAAGGCCCACTTGACTTCACACTCCAGGATGTCTGGTTCTAGGTGAGTGACTATACCATCATAATTATTCAGATCACTAAGACTTTTTTTTGTATAGTTCTGTGTATTCTTGCCACCTTGTCTTAATCTCTTCTGTTAGATCCTTATTGTTTCTGTCCTTTATCATGCCCATCCTTGCATGAAATGTTCCCTTGAGATCTATAATTTTCTTTTAAGAGAAAAAAAATATGTAAAAACAATATATATATATATATATTTTTCCCCCAGGTAGCTCAGCTGGTAAAGAATCCACCTGCAATGCGGGAGACCTGGGTTTGATCCCTGCATTGGGAAGATCCCCTGGAGAAGGGAATGGCTACCCACTCTAGTCTCTAGTATTCTGGCCTGGAGAATTCCATGGGCTGTATAGGCCATGGGGTTGCAAAAAGTCATACACCAAAAATCCTTAATAAAATTCTAGCAAACAGAATCCAACATCATATTAAAAAGATCATACATCATGACCAAGTGGGCTTTATCCCAGGAATGCAAGGTTTTTTTAACATCCGCAAATCAATCAATGTAATACACCACATTAACAAATTGAAAGAAAAAAACCATATGGTTATCTCAATAGATGCAGAAAAAGCCTTTGACAAAATTCAGCATCCATTTATGATAAAAACCCTCCAGAAAGCAGGAATAGAAGGAACATATCTCAACATAATAAAAGCTATATATGACAAACCCACAGCAAACATTATCCTCAATGGTGAAAAATTGAAAGCATTTCCCCTAAAGTCAAGAACAAGGCAAGGATGCCCACTTTCACCACTACTATTCAACATAGTTTTGGAAGTTTTGGCCACAGCAATCAGAGCTGAAAAAGAAATAAAAGGAATACAGATAGGAAAAGAAGAAGTAAAACTCTCACTGTTTGCAGATGACATGATCCTCTACAGAGAAAACCCTAAAGACTCTACTAGAAAATTACTAGAGTTGATCAATGAATATAGTAAAGTTGCAGGATATAAAATTAACACACAGAAGGGAACAAGATAACAGAGAATAAGAGTTATGGAGAGGCAAACCAGGGAGGCTTGCTCACTCTGACTGCAATTCAGTGTGAGCAGTGCTATGAGAAGGGAACCATAGACTATGATGGCAACACAAAGGAGGAGGCATGGGACCCACCCCAAGGCACCCTGGAGGAGACTATCCCTTGAAAACATAGGGCTGGGGCTTGAAAAGGCCACTTAGCCAGGCCAGAGGGGGAGAAGGGCATTCAGGAGCATCCCAGGCAAAAATAAACAAAATAGCAAAAAAACAACTCCAAGACAGTGATGACATGGCAATTAGGGAAATGCAAGCAATTTGGTAGGACCATAGGAAAGTTTGGACCAGGAAATGGTGAGAAAGTGAAGAAAAGGCCTGGGCCAGATCATGATTATATGCTATGCTAAGGAATTTGGATTTTATCCTGAAGGCTCTGGGGAAGAATTTTTTTTCTGACTACAAAAGTTGCACAAAATTATAAAAGGGAGTTTGGAAAATACAGAAAAATATAAGGAAGAAATTCTTTTTTTTTTTTTTTTTTTGCTGTACCACAAAGCATGCAGGATCTTAGTTCCCCAACCAGGGATCAAACCCTTGACCCCTGCAGTGGAAGCTCAGAGTCTTAACCACTGGTTAAAGAAAGTTCCTTTTTCTATTTTTTTTTAAGAGAAGAAATTATATCACACCAAATACAAATCATATATTGCTTTTTCCCATCAAAATTTTGCTATCATACTATAAATAACAAATTTACATCCATTTATTTTAACCTAACATATAAACATTTTCATATTTAATTAGTAGTCTTAGAAAATATAACTTAATTGAGTAATCACTTGTCTATACTACCTGGTCCCCTAATATTTGACATATAGGTTATGCCCACTTTTCTCCTATAATAAATGATATTGGCATGTCTATGCATAATACTTCACCCACATTTTGGATGATTTCCTTTTTAAATATTATTTTAAGGTTCTTTGTTCATGCTGGCATTGTATCAACATGTATGTTTTCCTTTAACAAGTACATTTCTATCTCATCCTACCTACATTAGCATTAAAAAGAATTCTAATTCAAAAAAAAAAAAGTCATACACAACTAAATGACTTTCACTTTCACTTTCATATATATATATCTATATGTATATAATTATGTAAGGGTTGTAAGAGGAAATATAGAAAGATATTTTGTTTTGTTTTGTTTTGAGCATACCACGCAGGCTGCAGTACAGCTGATGGCTGTGGAGAGGTTGAGGTTGGGAAGCTAGGAGAGGAGGAGACTAGATTAGTTATGAAGCTATTGCAGCAGAATGGGTGAAGGATGGCCAAAGCCTGAGTAGAAGCATGTAAGTGAGAATGGTAAGTTACGTCTATATTCTAGACATTGCTGAGTTGTGATGATGAACCTATGTCTATATTTATGTTTGCAGTGCTAGGCTAGGAAGTGAAAGCTTAACATTATATATGCTAAGTCAAGGCATTAGTGATTGATTTCATTATCTAATGTTCAACTTTAGGGAAACTTATGGCTGATTCTGCTCAATGACTCCTAATTTCTGTGGTCTTCATGGAGAGACTCCAAAAGCAGGCATGTTTGGTGCTAACCTCACCACCTTCCACCTTGTCGTGTTTGTCCTACTTGGCATCAGGACTGGAGAACCACTACACCTGGCTCTCAATCCCCTTCTGCCTGATGTACATCACTACAGTCTTGGGAAATGAAGCCCTCATCCTTGTCGTCCTCAATGAATGCACTCTCCGTGAACCTATGTATGTCTTCCTATCCATGCTGGCTGGCACTGACATCCTGCTGTCCACCACCACTGTGCCCAAGGCTCTTGCTATCTTCTGGTTCTATGCTGGGGAGATTGCCTTTGATGCCTGCATCACTCAGATGTTTTTCATCCATGTTGCCTTTGTAACTGAGTCAGGAATCCTTCTGGCCGGCATTTGACTGCTACATGGCCATTTGTACTCCTTTGAGGCACACAGCCATCTTAACTCCTCAGTTCAGTTCAGTTGCTCAGTCGTGTCTGACTCTTTGCGACCCCATGGACTGCAGTGCGTTAGGCTTCCCTGTCCATCATCAACTCTCAGAGCTTGCTCAAAGTCATTTCCATCGAGTCAGTGATGCCATCCAACCATCTCATGTTAACTGCAATCATAAAAATTACCCTGGCAATCTGGGGACGGAACCCTGGGGCCATTTTCCCTATCATATGCTTGCTGAAGAGGCTGCCATACTATTGAACCAACGTAATCCCCTACTCATACTGTTAACTCATTGGGGTAGCCAAACTGGCTTGTGTTGGCATCACTCTCAATAACTGGTATGGCTTCTCAGTGCCAATGGCATCAGTTTTCGTAGATGTTGAACTCATTGGTATTTCCTACACTTTGATCCTCCAAGCTGTGTTTAGACTTCCTTCCCAGGATGCCTTGCACAAGGCTGTCAATACTTGTGGTTCACACATTGGATTCATTCTCCTCTTTTTCATCCCATCCTTTTTCACTTTCCTGACCTATTGCTTTGGCAAGAATATTCTCCCCTATATCCACATCCTTCTGGCAAATCTCTATGTGTTAATTCCCTCCATGCTTAATCCCATCATCTATGGAGCAAAGATCAAGAAAATCAGGGACAGTGTGACTTACATGCTATCTGTTGTGTAGAAGTCTTGAGGAAGCTCATGGGGCTCTTTTACAGTTTTCAAAGCAACAAGGAAAAAGAGAACTTAACAAGTTCCCAAATTTAGACGCTATAGTGTGTTGCAGAAGAATGTACATGGGCTCTGGAATAAAAACGTATCTGGATTTAAATCCTGGCTCCCTTACTTTCTGATTTTTGACCATAGGTAGAGTTCCACTTTTTGGAAATTTAGTCCTAACCTAGAAAATGAAACGTTGTACCTAGGCTCTAAGGCTTAAATTAAATCTGTTAACTTAAATTAGCTTAAGTTAAATTGTAAACAACATGGTACATTGCTTAGCATTTAGTGGGCTCTCAATGTTAGCTATAGTTTTAACTTGAAGTTTTTTGCCTGAGGAAGGTGTTTTAGATTTCTTGTATATGAGATTTCCAATGTTTCCAGAGGCTCCTCTACCTCCTGCTTACCTTTCAAGAACATCATCACCTCCAACACCACTGCCAGCATAACCAGAAGTTTATTTTACAAATCAAATTATATAATGAATATAAAAGAGTGTTTTAAAAATTATACTGTTGGAGAATGGAGGTTCCTTTACAAACTAAGACTACAGCTACCATACAACCCTGCAATCCAACTCCTAGGCATAGATCTACAGAAAAACATAATTTGAAAGGATACATGCAGCCTCATGTTCATTGCAGCACCGCTTACCACAGCCAAGACATGGAAACAACCTAAATGTCCATTGACAGCAGAATGAATAAATATGAAGAAATATGAAATATGAAGCATTAGAGTGAAAGAATTCAGACACAAAGACACGTACTATAAAGTTTACATGTGGAATCTAAAAAAAGCAAACTCACAGAAACAATGGAATTGTGATTACCAGTGTCTGGGAAGTGGGAGAAATGGAAAAATGTTGGTTGAAGTGTACAAACATCCAGTCTTAAGACAATTAAGTTCTGGGGATCTAATGTACAATATGATAATTATAGTTAATAATGCTGTATAATACACTTGAGAATTGCTTAGAGAGCAATTCTCACCACACACAAAAATATTCTCACTACACACAAAAAATGATAATCATATGATGGGGTAGAGGTGTTAGCGTGGTGATCATTTTAAAATATATGAGAGTATCAAGTCAACATATTGTACATCTTAAACTTACACATGTTATATGTCAATTATATCTCAATAAGCCTGGGAAAAAACACTTGGAGGAGAGCCATCAGTAGTCATTCGACCTACAATATTATCATTTTTTCCTTTTCTGTGTGAATGGCAAGTAATGTTTTATTGTGTCAAATAACTAGAAGTTTGAAGTTGTATGCTTACTAATATAGCCACTGATTTTCATAATTTTTAAATAATGAAAAGCATATTTAACTAACAGGATTTAATGAAGATTAAATGAGATTGTGTTTGGGACAATTCTTAAGCTGCCAAGTACTCTATATAAAGTATTACAATTATTCTTATGCCCCCTCCAGATGGATACATGAAAGCTATTAGGTTAATCTGGAAGCCTCTTCAGTGATTACTTCTCTTCTCCTCCTATACTTTGGAGTCTGAAATTGCTGATCATTGGTGGAAGAGTCAGCATGACTTGTTGGAAAAGAATGCAACTTCTCTTTACTCAACTATCTTTAAACACAGCTCTCAAGTCCACCCATCTTGGTTTAAGGGCTGATTACTTGAGGTTTTCTGCCTTCATGTCCTGCTTTGCATTAAACTACATATTCTGAGTGGTCACCTAATGGTTCCTACCACTGCTCCACAGCAGTGGAGAATCTGTTTTCCAAGGAGCTGATACCCATGTGTGAATTCATCCACAAGCCTCATGAAGTCTGTCCTCAGTACATAGTCCAGAATTTATATATATATATATTGAGAAAGACACTGAATCTATTGTCTTATGAGCCATTCACATAGAATTTGTTAGGCAGCACTGGGGTTCAGAGTCCTGTGCTAGACACACTGACTTTTACACAGGTTCACTGGGGAGAGAAAAAAGGTTAAAATTCATTTAGACCTCCCCCCCACTCCCCACCAAAGGCACATGGAATTATTTGTCCAAGCTTTGAATTTTATTGCAAAAATTTAAAAATTACTGCTTTATGGACTGTACATGTTTCCCTGGTAGCTCAGTTGGTAAAGAATCTGCCTATAATTCAAGAGACCCAGGTTCAATCCCTGGGTGGGGAAGATCCCCTGGAGAAGGAATGGCTACCCACTCCAGTATTCTTATAGGGAAAATCTCATGGACAGAGAAGCCTGGAAGGATGCACATTCAATGTACATATTCTTCTATTCTCTTTCAATTTCATCAACATCCTAATTGCATATGGTAATAGGGTTGTTCCCAGTGTACAAATGAGAAAAAACGAGGGAGGTTAGATAAATTGCAAAGACACAGTTCCGTGTTTTGCGTTGCAGTTAACCAAAAGAAAACACAGGTTGTAAGTAAAGCTGGAGCTTACTCCAATAATAAGCAAAATTGGAGCTTACTATCTTACCAGATTGAAGAAAGACTAGGAAACTAAGAAGGGTAAAGATATGAAGTCTAGTCAAGGCTATGGTTTTTCCAGTGGGCATGTATGGATGTGAGAGTTGGACTATAGAGAAAGCTGAACGCAGAATTAATGCTTTTGAACCGTGGTGTTGGAGAAGACTCTTGAGAGTCCCTTGGACTGCAAGGAGACCCAACCAGTCCATCCTAAAGGAGATCAGTCCTGGGTGTTCATTGGAAGGACTGATGTTGAAGCTGAAACTCCAATACTTTGGCCACCTGATGCAAAGAGCTGATTCGTTTGGAAAGACCCTGATGCTGTGTGAGATTGAGGGCAGAAAGAGAGAGGGACGACAGAGGATGAGATGGTTGGATGGCATCACCGACTCAATGGACATGAGTTTGGGTAAACTCCGGGAGTTGGTGATGGATAGGGAGGCCTGGTGTGCTGCAGTTCATGGGGTCACAAAGAGTTGGACATGACTGAGCTGCTGAACTGAAGGATATGAAACCATGGGAAGTACGGGAACTAGCCCCCTCCATTTGTCGTCTGTTTTTTATCTGTGTGGCAAAACACTCGAAACAAATATAATATTGTAAATCAACTATACTTCAATTTAAAAAAATTCATGACAAAAAGATGCAGATAGGTCTAGACTCTGTTGAGATCATCTTCATCCACTCATCAGGGAAGGTAATATTATATTAAACTACAAAATGAAGAGATTTTGGGGCAGGTGGTCTCATTACCTTTCTTCCAGAAAGCTTTGTGTTTTCAGTACAAATTGGCTCCATATATGGTGAGGGAGGTCACCCTTTGTCAAGCCACAGAAGAATTTGTTACATTCTTGCCATACACAATCGTTTTTTACTATGCTGATTGAAAATCTGCTGCTTTCACTGTTAGACAAGCATTTGGCAACATTTAAGAAAATAATTGCTTAATTCACATACTATAAATTTACCCTTTTAAAGCATACAATTCAATAATTTTTAGTATACTCACAGTTGTGCAACTATCACCCACTATCTAATTCCAGAACACTTTTATCTTCACAAAAAGGAATCTGTTATCCATTAGCAATCATCATCACTCCCTCAGCATCCCAGCCACCAATAAACACTAGTCTATTTTCTGTCTCTATGGCTTTGTCTATTATGCACATTTCATATATATAGAATTATACAATATATGACCTTTTATGTCTGGCTCTTTTAATTAGGATAATGTTTTTAAGGTTCATCAGTGTTGTAGCTTGTAACATAGTGTCAGTACTTCATTCTTTTTTGTTGTTGAATAATATTTCAATATATGGATATGCCTTGTTTTGTTTATCCATTCATCAACTGATGGGCATTTCAGTTGTATTCCATATGTGCAACTTTTAAATATAAATTCCTCTCATTGAAATCAATATGTATAGTTCTACTTAGGTAGGAACTACCTCTTGTATTTATTTTCATTTATATTATTTAAAAAAACATTTATTGATTTCGCTGCATCAGGTCTTAGGATTTTTCATTGTGCATAGGCTCTCTAGTTGTGCCTGACCCTGTGATAGCTGAGAAGTTTTTCTTTGCATAATCCTCTGGCTGGATTGCCTCACCATTTTCAACAAGGACTGTTAGAGCTTGGCCTCATCTCCTTGGCCTTGTTCCAGATACAACTATTAACCCTTGCACAAGTGAAGAGACTAATGAAAGATAAAGACAGGCAAGTTGAGAAATCCAAGGATAGTGAGCCAGAGTATAGTCCAGGACAGAATCCTAGTGGGGTGGGCTGCCTCCCCTGACTCCCCTCCCAGTGTCTTGGTATTGGCTGGTTTACTTACTACTGCAGAGGCACCATGAGGCACCGTGAAGCTGGCATCAGGTTGGTGCGCCCTTCAGAGCTGCTTCCCTGTGCATGGCTGCTGATGCCTCTGCTTAGCTGTTTGTGGCTCGAAGCAAATCTATCTCCCTCCCTACCACTCCTGGGGCTTGGGGTCTACATCACAGCTGTGAAATGACCTGATCTTGCGCTAACCCTCCTTGGCCCCCTGCTTGAGGCAGGCTATTGTCTCACTCCAGCAGGAGGGACCCTTGGTGACTTTGGGAGTTTATCTTGGTCATCTATGAACCATCCCTTTCAAACCTAGTCTTGGAAGGCAGTACCACCAGATGAACAGTTCTGCCAGGTTGAATTGTAGGTATAAGCTGTGTTCTCAGGAATTTCCTGGATGTCTAGAAGTTAGGGCTCTGAGCTTCCACTTCAAGGGGCACAGGTTTGATCCTAAGGTCCTGCATGGCTGGAAAAAAAAAAAATGCGTTCTCCCTTCTCCCACTCATTCTAGCAAGTAAAGTCAGTTTTGTTATAATGTGACACATGTTATATTATAAAATCTTAAAAATCACCATGCTGTGCAAATCCCACATGAAATCCATAGGATTTATGGAAGAATGGAGTTAGGAGCACAGTATGCAAAAACTTTGTCAATGACATGTAAAAAAAAGAGAGAGAAAAAATATAAACAGTACCAGAGTTTTACACATGTTAAATGGCTAAGAACAATACTAATACTACAAAGAATGCAATACTTTGAAAAAGACATGAAGTTTGTGGAAGTAGGTAAACAGATTGAAGCTTGTGAGTTATTTTGAAGTGGTAAAAATAACTTTATTTGAAATCAAATGGAAAGTTGTGAAGTAAATGGAGGTAGCTGGTAGATATTTGGAGTGTGTGCTGAGTGTGTGTGTTTTGTGTACTCCTAATGTAGTTTGTTTTCAGCTTGATGCAGCTTTCTCCATTCAACCCGTGTTACGAGTATACAAAATTGCATAAGGGCAAATGTGAAATTCAGTTATGCTCAAATTGTTTCAAAACATATCACTGGTTTTGGGATATATTTTTATGTTCAAACCAAGTGACACAGCAGAACTGAGTGTATGTATCACTTTCTCCTCTGTCAACAGACTTCCTCTCTCCCATATCATACACCTCAGTAAATGACTGTCAACTTCAAAAAGCTCTGTTCCACATACTTATCCCTAGGTCTTTCCATGGTACTTTCCAGTCTCATTCCTCTATCCTCAGGATCTGCCTATTATCTTCTAAGCTGCAGTGAACATAGGGGTACAGGTGTCTTTTCAAATTAGTATTTTTATTTTTCTTTGGATAAATACCAACAGTGGACTTGTGGGTGATACATTTGTTCTATTTTAATTTTTTTGAGGAAACCCATACTGTTTTCCATAGTGGCCGCACCAATTTTCATTTCCGCCAACTGTACACAAGTATCTCCTTTTCTCCACATTCTTGCCAAAACTTTACTATTTCTCAAATTACTTATAAGTGAAAGTGAAAGTCACTCAATCGTGTCTGACTCTTTGCGACCCCATGGACTATATAGGCCATGGAATTCTCCAAGCCGGGATACTGGCATGGGTAGCCTTTCCCTTCTCCAGAAGATCTTCCCAATGCAGAAATCGAACCCAGGTCTCCCACATTGCAGGCTGCTGAGCCACAGGGAAGCCCAAGAATACTGGAGTGGATAACCTATCCCTTCTGCAGTGGATCTTCCCAATCCAGGAATCTAACTGGGGTCTCCTGCATCGCAGGTGGATTCTTTACTAACTGAGCTATCAGGGAGGCTCAAAAATTTTGTACGATTTCTCAAATTGCTTACAAAGGGACTATTTATAAGGATGTGGTCAGTAAGAGAGCCTAAGTGATCCTAAATGCAGTTATCTAGGGCTCGTAAGTAACAGCACATGTCACCACATCTAGCTGTGAAGGGTTGAGTGACTGGATTCCTAAAGTAGAGAATTGGCATAGAGAAGGTTACCTCTGGAGGAGTTTCTTTTTTGGGTTGATGCTGTTGAATTTATTCTATCTTTTCCGGTGTGAGTTATGTTTGTTAACATTTATGTCACTCTTTCATGTTGATTTTCCTCAAAAATTTTGTATTTGGTAGTAAAGAAAAATTGCACTGAACAGGATGAGCAAATGGAAGTTGATTTTATTTGATACTATTGCCAGCAGTGGGGGAGACAACACAGACCAGGTCTAGATACTTTGTTCTACTAAAACAAAAGGGCTGGGGTAGGTGTCAGGAGAAATGGGTTTCAGCCCTGGGCTGAGCTAGTGGAAAAGTAGTGGAGGACTTTAGGGAGAGGTTGATCAATAGAGTTTGTCAAGCATATGGAATTATTTCTGAGATTGCAAATGCTTTTGTCTGTGATTAGGCCATCTGTGCTTACTAATTGCTGCTCTTAGAAGTTAGGCTCCGATTCTCCATAGAGGCTGAGAGATAGGGTGCTATCTCCTTCGATGTTTATATTTTAGGAGAAAGTTCCCAGGTCTTGAGAAAGACATTTCTAGGTTGTAAAACTGAGAGAAGATTGGGAGAAGATTTATTTATATGCCAAAAGGGCAGAGAAAGAATTTGCAAGTTTTCTCAAGCAAATGTCCTAAGAATAGGGAGGCTAGATGCTGACAGGGAAGAAATCTGTCTAAAGTTTAGACCAAGCCATCTTGGTCATTGGCTAATTGTTTTTCTTTCTAGTAGGCAGTCTCAGAATGCTGCTGTATTTGTTTGATGCAATCTGTTGTTGGGAGGTGTGGGGTGTGCCAGGGGTAGATTTATGGTTAAGCTTCTTTTCCATTTCTCATGGGGCATGAATATTTGCATCCATTTGGGTCTCCGTCTTATTTTCTGACCCAGTCACCACTATTCTGGAACACTCACCCCTCTTGCCTGACTTTTGGCTGACCTCTTGGTCTAACAGTGTATGTGCAAAAGGCTGTCCTGCGTACCTGCTCCTACTCTGCTACCCATTAATCAGCAAGTTGATTTTCTCATGCCCCCTCCCTGCTCTTTTAGCATCAGATATTTCTGAATCTGAATCAGTATTATTTTTGTAGCAGTCCTTTTCCATGCACATTTTGGGCTTCTATTCTTTCCGATAATTCTGTTATAAATGTCTTTCTTCTTTTGGAGTTTCTTTATGTTTTCTCTTTTTAAAATGGCTCTGCATTTGTTTTGCATCGTGTTATAGATCGACTTACTACTGACTATCTTGTCAGTATTGGTAGGTTTTAGAGTGGAAGGAGGAGCCTGCTGTGAATGCTCAATTTGTCATGTGGATTCAGAGATCTTTGGAACTTATTTACTCTGGAATCTTTGAGACCTTCTTCATGGCACATTATGTTATATATTTCTGAAAATATTGCATGGAAAGAATGTGATGTATATTTTCTGTTTTCAGAGGTTAGTTCATTTGGAATGTGGGGATGAATGTGGAGTAAGGTATCTAGAATGACAGAGCAGAAAGTCGAAAGAGCCTGATTCCTTCATGTCACAATTGTTGCTGTTGTTCAGTCGCTAAGTCATATCTGACACTTTGCAACTTCACAGACTGCAGTACTCCAGGCTCATCTGTCCCTCACTCCCTCTTGGAGTTTGCTCAAATTCATGTCCATTGAGTTGGTGATGCTATCTATCTCTTCCTCTGCTGCCCCCTTCTCTTTTTGCCTTCAATCTTTCCCAGCATGGTACAACAGTGCTGCTTTAATAATTCTGAACTGCCTGACTGTGGTGTGTATGTGTGTGTGATGAGAAAAATAAACTCCAATTTGGTTGGCCACTATTATCTATTGTCTCATATACAGCCAAACACAATCCTAATAGTTTGTTACCTAAAGTTAAGGAGGCACATCTCTCTCCTTCTTGATGTTCTGTGCCATGTGCTGGCCAGTCCTTTGCCATAACACTTCTGTTCACTCTTCACTCACTCTCCAGAGTTGGAGGACACTCTTAAGTAGAAGTGTCTTAATCTGAGCAGTTCGTGAAAAAAAAAATAATGTCGAATAGAGCTCAGTTCTTTTCTCTCTCCTAGTCTCTAGACCATGTGTCTCTATGGCTCTCAGCCATGTGGTAACCCCATTTTTAAAGGTCCTATATCTGCAGGGAATCTGCAGTTGGGAAAGGTCAGTTTAATTCAAGAAATTGCTAACATTCGGCTAACTGACAGCATATTGAAGAAGAGGGTATATAAATCTATGAAATTTAGGCATTCAAATATATGTTTTTGTTGTATTTTCCTTTTTCTATTTGCAGCCAGGGCAGACTTCTGGGAAGATATCACTATGCACTTAAGAAATAAGGAATTATGCTTTACCTACTTGAAGGTGGTGTATCTACATATATTATTCAGAATTTTTCTGCTTAAGAGGTTTGCCTATTCTCCCTTACATATTTATTTACTGGATCATTTATTTATATCAGAATGGAGTCATGGATATTTATTTTGTACTTTAGTTATAATCCAATACTAGAAATTCTGACCTGTAAAGAGCTTTTTATCATCACTCCTATCCTTACAACAACAACAACAACAACAAAAAGCTGAAAAAAAGGAAATGCAGTGATTTTTCTTTGACTTATCAGAGAATTGACATTGCAGGGTAACTTCTGCCCCCAAATTTGGGGGGACAGGTAAAGACAGAGAATACAGAGAATCTGGCTAATAGGAGCAGAAGCTACTGGAGCCAGGAAGACTTCAAAGGTAATTTAGACAAATCCTGGAGGATGTGTGTGAAAATGAGAAACACTTGGAGCTGTAGTCTTAGGGAGGCTCCACACTTTAAATCCAGCAATTCTAGCAGATTCTTATAGTAAACATCCAAGAATGGATTGTGAAATAAGCCCAGAGCATGCTCCATGTTAGAGGGCTCCTCTCCAGGGGAAAAGACTTTATTAGAGACATATCCTACCTGGAGTGGGGGGTATTTCTCTGATTCCGGGTTGTTGGTTAGTTTTGTGACTTCAGTCCTTTGATGAGTCCAGAAAAACAGTTGATTTTTAGTTTGTTCAGGTTCATCTTGGTATAAGGATGGGAGTGGCAACTTTTAAGTTCTTTTTATATGTTGGAACAGAAAAGAAATCTATCTGAGTTTTCTTTGACACTCAGATCTTAGCCACATAGTTTTTACTAATTTGTTAGTTTTCCATTTTCTCTATACCCTTATTCTACCTGGGAGGCTTTGTCTGAATTATCCTTATCAGCCTGTTGGCAGAATTGGAAATCCAATCTCTTGGATGGTAAGATGAGAAGAAATTCCAGTAGTTCTTTTGGGATTTATTTTTGCCTCCCTGAAATGTTAAAGGATCTCAGGGACTTAGTCCAAGCACCATATGGAAAGAGAAACAGATAGTTTGACCCATGCATTAGTACACTACTTTTTATCAGTTGCAATACTTCTGCTCTGGGTGTATGGGATCACTGTTAAAAAACAGGTGAAAGCAGATGGTTCCTAGATAAGCCTTGTCCATAGATACAATAAAGCCTTTCTATTTGGCTAACTCTTTCAAAGGAAGATGATTCAATTCCTTGAATATTCATGGCCTAAGTTTTGCTTGGGTGCCAACCTCACTCTACAACTTCCTTCCTATTTGACCTTAGGAAAGTTTCTCAACTTTCTTGCCTCATCTGCAAAATGTGTAAATAACAATGGTTCTTGCTTCACAGGGTTGTTCTGGGAATTAAATGAGTTAATATTTGTGAAATGTTTAGAACAGTGCCTTGCACATAGTATGTACTGTGCAAAATAGGTGAATTAATTTGAATTGATGATCCTAGTAATTGTGATATTAAAGTTTTGTCCCAGAACGATTGGGCTCCAGAGCCTGTGCGCTTTCAATACCGATGATAACTTTCTGCTATTTAAAGCTGGCTCACTTCCTAGACATATTCTCACCCAGACCAAACAACCTTTGGAAGCCCACTCTAAGCTCCTGGGTCCTAAGGGCATACACCATAGGGTTGAGGGCTGGGGGGATGACACTATGCAGCACATTGAGAAGAACAGGGATGATGGGAAACTTTCTTCCTGCCAGATGGGTGACAGATACTACAATAATAGCAGTGTAGAAAAAGAGAATGAGGATGAGATGAGAGCTGCAGGTACTCAGGGCCTTAGATGTTGCTTCAGCAGAGTTCAACCTCAGCACTGAGCGAATAATCAACATGTAGGAAGCAAAGACCAGACCCATGTCACTCCCAACCATAAACCAGGCCAAGGCCAAATGGTAAAATCTATTAATAGTGATGTCATCACAGGCCAGACTGGTGACCCCCAAGTTAGAGCATAGGCAGTGGTCAATCTCATTCCTGGAGCAGTAGTGTCTCTGGGCAGCAAGTACAGGCACTGGGATGATCAGTAGGCTATTCCTGAGCATCATAGACAGTGTGACTTTGATCACAAAAGTCTCAGTGACTATGGAAGAGTACTGAAGGGGATAGCAAATGGCTACATACCTATCCACAGCCATGCAGAGGAAGATGCCTGACTCCATGCACATGAAAGAGTTGATGGCATACATCTGAGCAAAGCACTCGGAGAGACTGATGGTCTTGGCATTAAACCAGAAAATGGCCAGGATTTTGGGCATGATGGTAGTAGCCAGGCCAATGTCCACTACAGCCAAGATACCAAGGAGGTAATACATGGGCTGGTGTAAGGTAGACTCATGATGGATGGTGATCAAGATAAGGAGATTGGCACCAAGAGCTAAGAGGTAGAGTAGAGCCAGCGGCAGGGAGAGCCAGTGTTGCCAGCTGTGAATGCCTGGAAACCCCATTAGGACGAATTCAGACACTTGAAACTTTGAGCCATTGGTTATACTTAGGGTAGTATCCATGTCATGGGATGTCTTCTTCTCAACATTTATCTGTGGATTAAGGGAAAACAAGAATAGGCTGCGGTTAGCCCAGTTAAGGGTCAAAATTCGTGTAGAGGGATATAAGATTCACCAATGATTCAGTTCTTTTTAGCATAACATGTCCTCAGCTTGCTTGAGATCCTTGGAAAAAGTTCAGATAAGAACAATGGAAGAGCCAAAACAGATTCTAAAATAAAGCTTTTAGCAGAATAAAAGTGAAGATTTATGGCTTTGTTTTCTTGAAATTTTGAGTAGTTATTTTTAATATGTGGGGGTTATGAACACAAAGCAGAACACATATGCACATGTAAAGAATGCAAACTTTCAGGAGGTAAAGTTTAAGGGCAGAAGTGTTTTCCCTATTCTTGGAGATCTTAAGAAAGAGAATAAGCCACAATGAGAACCTTGCTTTTCTCTAAACAGCACCTGAAGCTGACAAATTGTTTCTGACAAAACCCATTTCATTTAATCTTCATCAAACAGCTGTTGCTATTCACATATGCATAGAGGATACAGCACTTAAATTATTAGTCTTGATAAGAATCATATATTGAAAACACTAATAAGTGATAAAGCTTCAGCAAAATTTTAAACTTTTGCATTTAATTTCAGCACCCTTTTCATCAAATCGTATCCAAAAGTTCAATACCCTTTAGGAATACCATTTGTTCCTGTTTTAATTATGAAAGTAATGTTAAAGATATACTTAAAGCAATATTTTTATTTTAAAAATTTTATTAATTTAAAAATTTATTTTTAATAAATTTAATACAATTAAATACAATTTAATACAATTTAAAAAGGTTACTTTCCACTTACAGTTATTACAAAATATTGGCTATATTCACCATGTTGTACAATACATCATTGAGCCTATCTTACACACAGTGGCTTGTACCTCTCACTTCCCAAAATCCCTACATTGGCCCCAACTCCACCACTGGTAACCACTAGTCTGTTTTCTATATCTGTGAGTCTGTTAAAGGAATATTTTATTTTATTTATTTTTTTGTTAATTATCTTTCTTTTTTTTAATTTTTTGAAATTCATTTATTTATCTCTTTTTTTAACTTTACAGTATTGTAATGGTTTTGCCATACATTGACATGAATCCACCATGGGTTATTAACAAAATATATAAAGAGAGAAAATTACCAAAAAACTTCCATCTACTTCCAGATTTTTGTGTGGTATTGGTAGGAAGCATGGAGGGCATTTACTGCACACATTTAGACTTTTTTGTTTAAGTAATTTCATGTCTTATTATTGGTCCTTTAATACTTGATCTTCCTTGTTTTGACATTCTTGATTTTGTTCATTCTTGAATTGTTGTATAATATACTCAAGTGTTTTCACCAAAAACTGTACATGGGCATTAAGCTTTGGAATCCATTAATATCTTAGATTCTTTTTGCTACCTTTATCTGTGAATACTACCTTACCTTATCAAATATTTAGGTATCAATATTTCCTTTCCACATCTCTGTCTTTGCTTCATTTGATGGCATTAAGTGTAAGATCATGGCTCTATCCTTCACCATCTATGTGAAGAATGAATGACCATGCCATTTATAGGTTATAATAAATGTATATTTCCCATGAAATTGATGAAGAAAAATAATATAGTTTCACTTTTAGAAAACAAAAAAGCTAAAAAATAACTTTAAATGCAAGTAACTATAAACTATAATCTCAAAAAAGGTAATGATGTTTAACAACATTTAATTTTCAGCATTTTTCTTTGCAATCTTTTTATATAGATGAAGTTTCACATAAGTAGGGTCCTTTATTCTGTGCTTTTTCTTAATATAGTACATATAAATTTCCTAACTAATTGGAGAACTCTTTAAAAGCATTTTAAGTCTTAAAAAATTTATACATTTTATAAATTATCAATGGCCACTAAAAGTTTTCATATTTTTTTTATAACATTTCCCTTAGCTTTTGTTTGGCTTTACATATATATGTATGTATTTTACTTTGATACTTATATTATTTTCTTTTTTTTCTATGTGTTTTCAGCTTAATTAGAACTCTTTCACCAAAAATTTATGAAAGGTATCTATCAGAAACTGTAAATTTCCCAAATTCATATGAAAAAATTTTGTCTATATTTGCATTATTCTGGGGGAAGGGTCCATGTAGCTTTCATAAAATTCTCAAAGCATTCCGTTTTACAAACAGGAAACAATTACAAGAAATTATTCTTCACTCAAAATTTTGATTAATTCACCTCTTATGACTTTCCATCTTTTAATGGTGGACTTTCTGGTTCTGTGTCTTAACTTATGTACATGGAGTTAATTTTACTGTTAATGAGAAGTGTTTAAATAAGTCAATTTCTAATAATTATTAGAAATGTCTTCTACATTTCTCTTCAAGTGATGATTATGCCTTCTGTGTCACATAATAAACTTTTATATGCATAAATTTTACCTGGGCAATCAACTATTTCAATTTTTTATGGTTAATTTTGTGCCAATATAAAACTGAATTAAAAGTTTTAGTTTTATAATATATTTAATATACAGTAGAACTATATTCTCTTATTACTTATTATCTTTAATTTCAAAATCTTTTTCATGTGTTTATTTTCCAGATTAACCTTAGAATTCCCATGTTGAGTTCTAAAATAGTAGTTTTAGTTGGAATTATGTTAAATTTGTAGATTAATTTTGACAAAAAGTTGATGTCCTTATGCTATCAAGTTTTCTCATTCATAAGTATGATTTTTCTCTGCATTTGTTAAATCTTAATGTATATGTGCCCATACTCTCAATCTTCCCAAGATGAGGATAATATCATTACAGTGTTGTATGGGACAGTAACACCCATGCTGAACCCACTGATGTACACTCTGAGACACAACGATGTGAAAGATATGCTAATTAAGGTGGTCAAAGGAAGGATAATGGCCTGATAGCCTCAGATATCTTGTCTGGAATCCTTGCCAGTGAGTCACCAGTCCTTTACTTTTTCACAATTGTCCACAGAGAAGAACTGAATAAAAGATGAGTCTATCTCAGACCCAATCAAAAAAGTTTTTTTTCGTTCTTCTGCACTGTTCTTATTATGGCAAATAGTATTTTGAGATGTTTTAAATGAATATGACTTGTTTGTATTATGTATTCCAATGTTTATTTATGACTGATGCAAATTCATCGAATTTATTTTTTTCAGTGTAATTATATTGTTCTCTTTAACTTCCTTTTTCATTCATCCATTGTGCTAAACTTGTGCCATTTTTAAAACATTTTATGAGTGTCTGTATTATATCCACCAATTAATGATTTCAGATAAAGTATATTTTGGATTTATTATATGTTGAAGTTACATTTGTTTTATTTTTTCTTGTGTATTAGCCATTTTTCCGAACTGTTGTAAATTCTTAACACTGATATTCTTTTTCTGATGTTCTAGATAAAGCAAAAAGTTGCTTGCATACATTATTTTCTCTTTTTATGGATATTAATTTATCTTAATTTTTGCTTCATATCTCAAAGAAATGGTTGAAAATTCATTATTAGTGTAAAATAAATATGATGGAAAACTTCTTCAAGTTTTTTGGTCAGATTTTAATAGGAATTCAGCTTGAATGTGACTTTAAAAGTTACAGTGTCTTTCTTTTTATTGGATGTAATAAAGTAGTCTTTTCTTTGAAGTTACTTTTTATTCTGAGAATCTTGAATATAGAATTTTTATTTTACACCCATCTGTTTATCATTTATTCGCTGACAATTTTAGAACTCAGTGTCATTTCTCTCCTGTTTCCTAAATTATGGACCTTGGTCCCTAAAAATGTGGAGAGCCTGAGAGAAGGAAGGAACTAAAGGTGAAAAATCAAACAAGAAGAGCTAACTATGGAGGCCAAAGATAAGTTATATAATCAAAAGCAGAGATCAGGACAGAATTATGAGAACACAGGATGCATCCACCCCCTTACCCAGAATGCAGGTCATACATTCATTGGTTTGCTCACTATTTCAGAAGGAGCTCTGAAGAGCTTCTCAGGCTGCAATGCCTTCTGTAGATGCTCCTGCTCGTCTTGCTTCAGTTGCTTGTGTTTGGCCTTCTGTTATTCAAAACAGATTCCCTTCCTCACCGGCCACGCCTAGAGTTTGGAGTTTTTCTATAAAATTGATCCTTGAGATGTCTAATCCTGGTGTGCTGCTTTCTAGGCTCTCCCTACTGTATTTCAAGCATCCTCCAGGATCTTTTCTTTACATTGTGGTAGGAATAGAACCCAAGGGCTCTTAGGGGTTAGCCCCTTAATGTCTGGGAGTAGTTTCAACTCTAGTCCCAGGGCAGTCCACCAGATGGACAACTTTTCAGCTCAGGATCCTGAGGGATTAGTTCACCCTTGTGTGACGAATAGTGCACATCACTAAAGAAAGTTTTGAAGTCTCCCCATCTCAAAATGTATCTTTACTTCATGCCCTTTGCACAGATTCCTCCCCATTTTCTGCTTCACAAACGTGAGTAACCCCTTCTGTCACTGCCTTATCCTCACATCCTATATGCATCTCATCTCACTGCAATTTAATTTTTCAGCATCACAGAGAAATTGCTCTTATTAATGACCTCAAATGCCAAAAATATGGCATAATTTTTAGAACTTAATTTTACCTGAAACTTCTTTATTTTTCTGAATTGATCAGTTCCTCCCATTGGGTCCACTTGCCTTTATTGTCCTTCAAGACATTATACATTTCAGTTCAGTTCAGTTCAGTCGCTCAGCCATGTCGGACTCTTTGTGACCCCGTGGACCTCATCACGCCATGCCAGGCTTCCCTGTCTGTCACCAATTCCCAGAGTTTACTCAAACTCCTCTCCATCGAGTGGGTGATGCCATCCAACCATCTTATCCTCTGTTGTCCCCTTTTCCTCCCACCTTCAGTCTTTCCTAGCATCAAGGTCTTTTCAAATGAGTCAGTTGTTCACATCAGGTGGCCAAAGTATTGGAGTTTCAGCTACAGCATCAATCCTGCCAATAATATTCAGGACTGATTTCCTTTAGGATGGACTGGTTTGATCTCTTTGCAATCCAAGGGACTCTCAAGAGTCTTCTCCAACACCACAGTTCAAAAGCATCAATTCTTCGGTGCTCAGCTTTCTTTTTGGTCCAACTCTTACATCCATACATGACTACTGGAAAAACCATACCTTTGACTAGATGGACCTTTGTTGACAAAGTAATGTCTCTGCTTTTAAATATGCTATCTAGGTTTGTTATAGCTTCTCTTCCAAGGAGCAAGCATCTTTTAATTTCATGACTGCAGTCACCATCTGCAGTGATTTTGGAGCCCCCCCAAAATAAAGTCTCTCCCTGTTTCCATTTTTTCCCATCTATTTGCCATGAAGTGATGGGACCAGATGCCATGATCTTAGTTTTCTGAATGTTGAGTTTTAAGCCAACTTTTTCACTCTCCTCTTTCACTTTCATCAAGAGGCTCTTTAGCTCTTCTTTACTTTCTGCCATAAGCATCGTGTCATCTGTGTATCTGAGGTTATTGATATTTCTTTTGGCAATCTTTATTCCAGCTTGTGCTTTATCCAGCCCGGCGTTTTGCATGATGTATTCTGCATACAAGTTAAATAAGCAGGGTGACAATATACAGCCTTGACACACTCCTTTTCTGATATGGAACCAGTCTGTTGTTCCATGTCAAGTTCTAACTGTTGTCTCTTGTCCTGCATACAGATTATTCAAGAGGCAGGTAAAGTGGTCTGGTATTCCCTTCTCTTTCAGAATTTTCCACAGTTTGTTGTGATTCACACTGTCAAAGGCTTTGGCGTAGTCAATAAAGCAGAAGTAGAAGTTTTTCTGGAATTCTCTTGCTTTTTCGATAATTCAATGGATTTGGCCATTTGATCTCTGTTTCCTCTGCCTTTTCTAAATCCAACTTGAACATCTGGAACTTCACAGTTCATGTACCGTTGAAGCCTGGCTTGAAGAATTTTGAGCATTACTTTGCCAGTGTGTGAGAAGAGCGCAATTGTATGATAGTTTGAACATACCTTGGCATTGCCTTTCTTTGGGATTGGGATGAAAACAGACATTTTCTAGTCCTGTGGCCACTGCTGAGTTTTCAAAATTTGCTGGCATATTGAGTAAATCACTTTCACAACATCATCTCTTAGGATTTGAAATAGCTCAACTGGAATTCCATCACCTCCACTAGCTTTGTTCATACTGATGTTTTCTAAGGCCCACTTGATTTCGCATTTCAAGATGTCTGGCTCTAGGTGAGTGATCACACCATTTTGGTTATCTGGGTCATGAAGATCTTTTTTGTATGGTTTTTCTGTGTATTCTCACTACCTCTTCTTATATCTTCTGCTTCTGTTAGGTCCATAAGAATTCTGTCCTTTAATGTGCCCATCTTTACATGAAGTATTCCCTTGGTACCTCTAATTTTCTTGAAGAGATCTCTTGTCTTTCCCATTCTATTGGTTTCCTCTATTTCTTTGCATTGATCACTGAGGAAGGCTTTTATATCTCTCCTTCTATTCTTTGGAATTCTGCATTCAAATGGGTATATCTTTCCTTTTCTCCTTTGCCTTTAGCTTCTTTTCTTTTCTCAGCTATTTGTAAGGCCTCCTCAGGCAACCATTTTTCCTTTTTGCATTTCTTTTTCTTGGGGACGGCCTCCTGTACAATGTCACGAACCTCCATCCATAATTCTTCAGACACTCTATCAGATCTAATCCCTTGAATCAATTTGTCATTTACACTGTATAATCGTAAGGGATTTGATTTACATCATACTTGAATGATCTAGTGGTTTTCCCGACTTTCTTCAATGTAAGTCTGAGCTTGGCAATAATAAGTTCATGATCTGAGCCACAGTCAGCTCCTGGTATTGTTTTTGCTGACTGTATGCAACTTCTCCATCTTCAGCTGCAAAGAATGCAATCAATCTGATTTTGGTATTGACCATCTGGTGATGTCCATGTATAGTCTTCTCTTGTGCTGTTGGAAGAGGGTGTTTGCTATGACCAGTGCATTCGCTTGGCAAAACTCTATTAGCCTTTGCCCTGCTTCATTTTGTACTCCAAGGCCAAATTTGCCTGTAACTCCAGGTATCTCTTGACTTCCTACTTTTGCATTCCAGTCGCCTATAATGAAAAGGACATCTTTGTTGAGTGTTAGTTCTAGAAGATCTTATAGGTTTTCATAGAACTGTTTAAGTTCAGCTTCTTCAGCATTACTGGTCAGGACATACACTTGGATTACTGTGATACTGAATGGTTTGCCTTGGAAACGAACAGAGATCATTCTGTTGTTTTTGAGATTGCATCCAAGTACTGCATTTCAGACTCTTTTGTTGACTATGATGGCTACTCCATTTCTTCTAAGGAATTTTTGTCCACAGTAGTAGATATAGTGGTCATCTGAGTTAAATTCACCCATTCCAGTCCATTTTAGTTCACTGATTCCTAAAATGTCGATGTTCACTCTTGCCATCTCCTGTTTGACCACTTCCAATTTTCCTTAATTCATGGACCTAACACTCCAAGTTCCTATGCAATATTGTTCTTTACAGCATCAGACTTAACTTCCAACACCAGTCACATCCACAACTGGGTGTTATTTTTTCTCTTCATTCTTTCTGTAGTTATTTCTCCACTGTTCTCCAGTAGCATCTTATCTTTTTACCTTTTCATACTGTTCATGGGGTTCCCAAGGCAAGAATACTGAAGTGGTTTGCCATTCCCTTTTCCAGTGGACCACGTTTTGTTAGAACTCTCTACCATGACCAGTCCGTCTTGGGTGGCCCTACATGGCATGGCTCATAGTTTTATTGAGTTAGACAAGGCTGTGGTCCATGTGATCATTTTGATTGGTTTTCTGTGGTTGTGGTTTTTGTTCTGTCTGCCCTCTGATGGATAAGGATAGGAGGCTTATGGAAGCTTTCATATGGCAGAGACTGACTGAAGGGGAAACTGGATCTTGTTCTGATGGGTGGAGTCATGTGGCCCATCAGACTGGGATTAAATCTTTAATCCAATTTTCTGTTGATGGGCGGGGCTGGGTTCCCTCCCTATTGTTTCACCTGAGACCAAATTATGGTTGAGGTGTTGAAGATAATGGTGACTTCTTTCAAAAGGTCCTGTGCATGCACTGCCACACTCAGTGCCCCTGACCCTTCAGCAGGCCACTAGTGACCCACGCCTCCACCAGAGACTTTTGGACACTCAAGGGCAAGTCTGGGTCAGTCTCTTGTGGGGTCACTGTTCCTTTCTCCTGGGTCATGGTGCACACAAGGTTTTGTTTGTGCCCTCCAAGAGTCTGTTTCCCCAGTCCTGTGTAATTGCTGGTGGCTCTATGGTGGGGTTAATGGCAACCTCCTCCAAGAGAGCTTATGCCATACCCAGGTTTGCTGCACCCAGAGCCCCTGCCCCTGCGGTAGGCCACTGCTGACCCATACCTCTGAAGGAGACACTCAAACATTCAAAGGCAGGATTGACTCAGTCTGTATGGGTTTTCCTGGTGCACAGAGGTTTTGTTTGAGCCCTCCGAGCATCTCTGGAAGGTATGGGGTTTGATTCTAAATGCAATTTTGCCCCTCCTACCATCTTTCTGGGGCTTCTCCTTTGCCCTTGGATGTGGGGTATCTTTTTTTGGTGAGACCCACCATTTTCCTAGTGACGGTTGTTCAGTAGCAAGTTGTAATTTTGGAGTTCTTGCAGGAGAAGATGAGTGAACATCCTTCTACTGCACCATCTTGTACTTTCAGTGTTAATTAAATTGGAATAAAAGAGTCATATTGAGTTTGTATTCAGATAAAATGCTCTTTAATGAGAGATGTATTCCCTGATCATTCTATCTAAATTAGCAACTCCAACTGTATATAATTCTCTGCTTTAAATTTATCTCCATGCCACATAGCATATCATGACATGCATATTGTAAGTTATTTGATTGTTTTTCTTTTCTTTTTATCATATTAAAATGTAAGCTCCCCGAGAGTATGCTTTTTGCCATTTTTGTTCACTGCTCTGAACCTAGCACTTAGATTAGTTTCTGGCACTTAGTAGATGTTTGATAAATATTTGTCAAATGTGTGAATAAATATTGAGAAGAGGCATATGGGAGAAGTCTTAAGGAATTTAAAAGTATGATGATGGTAATTCTGGTCTCATAGAATGAGTTTAGAAGTATTCTGTGTATGCTGTGCTATGCTAAGTCACTTCAGTCGTGTCTGACTCTTTGTGACCCCATGGACTGTAGCCCACCAGGTTCATCTGTCCATGGGATTCTCCAGGCAAGAATACTGGAGTGGGCTGCCATGACTTCCTCTGGGGGATCTTCTCAACCCAGGGATTGAACCTTAGTCTCTTACATCTCCTGCATTGGCAGGTGAGTTCTTCACCACTAGCACCGCCTGGGAAGCCCACAAAGTATTCTATTATCCTCTACTTTTTGGGATAATTTAGGAAGGCTCTGTGTTAATTCTTCTTTAAACATTTGAGAGAGTTCATCAGTGAAGCCGTCTGGAGTTGGGCTTTTCTTGTTGGAAGCTTTTTGATTACCGAGTCAACCTTTTTACTTGTTATAAGTCTGTTTATATTTTAGATATCTTGTTGAGCCAATTTTTGTAGTTTATATGTTTCTAGAAAATTTTCCCTTTAATGTAGGTTATCAAATTTGCTGGTATGCAATTTTTTATTCTTTTATAATCCTTTTCCTTTTTGTGAGCTTGGTAGTAATGTTCCCATATTGATACTTAATATTAGTAATTTGAATCTTCTCTCTTTTTATCTTGGTCTTTCTGATTATGCCCCTAGCTGTGGGCATGCTTATGGCCTTCTAGCTCCCCAGGAATATGTGGGAGCTTTTCAAAGCTCTTATTTGCCAAGACATCTCACTCCTCAGCCTTTCCTCCCAAGCATTTGGTGTGTCCATTGTTTGCTTTGACTGTCATTCCTTTCCATATCACAGAGGTTAACACATTTGTGTTTAAATATTTTTTTGCAAATGCCCTCAAGTAGCCTCTGCTATATCTTTATAACCTCTACTTTATCTGGGGAGAGTTCTGAGTTACGTGAAATAAAGGTAAGCTCTTTGTTTCTGTCTTTCAGGGAGCCACCAGATGGGTTAAAAAATGACAACAGTTCTTTGAGAACATGGTCTGCTCTACTCCTTCCAGGACCACGAGCCCACACAGGGAACAGAGGGTGCTCTTTTCAAGAATGTCACCGAGTCACAGAGGGAGAGATGGAGCCTAGGTTAGTTAAAATGCCACAAAGCTCTCCTACTGAGATTCAGTCATCTTTTTATGATTAAGTGCCTGCAGGCTTTGCTGAGCCTAATCAACTTCTCCAGTACAGCTTATGCAGCACGTGTTGGCCAGCAGCCCCTCCTAGAAGCTCCCCGGTATGGTTTTGGAGCAGAATGCCTCTGGTAATACACCTTTTTGTGAACAGTTTTCTCTGGCACCCTGCAAGTTGTATTTCCAGCAAGTTCTGCTGGCACAACGTCACAGCAACTTTCCCATTCAGTGTGCCATCCTGTACCCTCTCCAACAAGGACTGGATCTCAGCCCAGTGGAGCTCTTCCTTCGGAGAATCCATCTTACCTCTAGTGGCAGTGACTGCTCCTATATCTGCTATTTATATAATCTTTAGAGTTCTCTCTACTTACTAGGCAATCCCTTGATTTTCCAGTTCCTTGTTATACTTGATAATTCTTTTTATTTAATATTTCCTGTTCAGGTTATATGGCTTCCCTCTCTTTATTGGACAGAGAATGATACATTGGGGAAATGTATACAAAAAATTATAAACAGTGAATTTGGTAAAGCTTCACAGGGAAACAAAAACAAATTTTCTTAATGTAATTGTGAGCTATGCTAAAAGCTCTAAAATACTTTTGATATAGAAGAGATATGTTTTACATTAATCATCAACAATGACTTGAGACCAAAATTGCAAATGATTTCAGCAAAATTCAGTGTTCTAGTTATCTATGCTTTGTACAAGCACAGAATATAAAACAATACCTATTTTATTACATTCACAGATTCTGTGGGTCAGGAATTCAAGAACAGTGCAGTGGAGAGGTTTTCTTTCTACTCCATGTATCTGAAACCTCAGCTCAGGAGCCTCAAATAGCTGGGGGTGATCAAATTCCCAGGGTTGGAATCACTCAACAGGCTTTGCTCCTGAACTGATACAATTTCAAAGCTGGGCTCAGCTGAGGTTGCTGACTGGAACACCTACCCATGGCCTTGTCACGTGGTTTAGACTTCTTTTTGCATGATGGCAGCATTTTTAGTGGGAGCATCCAGGGACCAAACATTACAAGAGGCACAGGTGGATGCTGGATGTGTTTTCCTGGCCTGGACTTCTGTCACAGTCTACTGGCTGTAAGTGAATCACTAAGGCCAGCTCAGATTCAAGGTGGTGGGCAGTAATTAGATTCAACTTCTCAATGGGGAATTTCCTGGTTACATTGCAAGTCTGAGGGATGGAGATGTTGCAGTCATCTTTGTAATATGTCACACCCAGTGAGAAGCTTGATAGGGAATAAAAGGAACAGAAAAATGCTTTACATTCTTATCTTGAGCTTGAGGCCATAAAGGTGGTGTCATCTGCATATCTGAGGTTATTGATATTTCTCCTGGCAATCTTGATTCCAGCTTGTGCTTCTTCCAGCCCAGCGTTTCTCATGATGTACTCTGCATATAAGTTAAATCAGCAGGGTGACAATATACAGTTTTGACACACTCCTTTCCCTATTTGCAACCAGTCTGTTGTTCCATGTCCAGTTCTAACTGTTGCTTCCTGACCTGTATACAGATTTCTCAAGAGGCAGGTCAGGTGGTCTGGTATTCCCATCTCTTTAAGAATTTCCCACAGTTTATTGTGATCCACACAGTCAAAGGCTTTGGCATAGTCAATAAAGCAGAAGTAGATGTTTTTCTGGAACTCTCTTGCTTTTTCGATGATCCAACAGATGTTGGCGATTTGATCTCTGATTCTTCTGCTTTTTCTAAAACCAGCTTGAGCATCTGGAAGTTCATGGTTCACGTACTGTTGAAGCCTGGCTTGGAGAATTTTGAGCATTACTTTACTAGCGTGTGAGATGAGTGCAATTGTGCAGTAGTTGAGCATTCTTTGGCATTGCCTTTCTTTGGGATTGGAATGAAAACTGACCTTTTCCAGTCCTGTGGCACTGCTGAGTTTTCCAAATTTGCTGGCATATTGAATGCAGCACTTTCACAGCATCATCAAGCCTCATCTACTCATCATCATTTTTATATATTGTTGAGTTTGATTTGCTGATCATTTGTAATGGATTTTTATATCTCTGTTCATGAGGGTTATTGGTCTGTATTTCCTTATTTTCTAAGTCTCTAATTTTGTTATCAGTTAATATTGACCTCATAAAATGAGTTTGAACATGTTACCTCTTCCCCTATTTTCTAAAAGTTTGCATAAGATTATTGTCTGTTTCTTAATTGACAGTATTTATCAGTAAAGACTTAGTCCAATTTCCTCCTTTTTACTCCATTGCCACAGATTTCTTCTAGGATTTCACTAATTCTTACTCATTCTGATATCACATCTTTCTTCTCATGCCCATAATATATGCAAGAAATCTACTAAGTCACCAATCTATTAGCATCACTGCCCTTTTTAAACAACCTCCCTGTTCATTGTGTTGTCTTCCTTGACCTCTTATTTAACACGTAGTTATTTAGAAGAGCACTTAAGACCTGTTGCAGCCTGGATCCAACCTCCCTCTTAAATTTCATTCCTCTCCACCAATCCTCCAATTTTCAGTTCTTGGCTATTCATTAAGAATTCCATACTTTAGGTGTTTTGGTGTCTTTAATGCTAATGTCTGATTCTGAAATATTCTGTTCTCACTTTTCAACTTCCCTCTTAATATTGTCTCCTTTGTGCAGCCTTCCTTGATTCCCACAAGGATAATTAGATTCTGTCTCTCCAAGGTGTTTCCATTTCTCCAAGGTGTGGCCACAGACATCTTTGCTTGTGCCTCTGCTTGCCTTTGGTGATGCTTTGCTTTAGCTTGATGTGTATCTTTCATCTGACTCTAAAATCCATATTTCTTTCTTTCCCAAACCTTAAGAGGAACTCAAGAAATACTTTTATTGATCTAGATTATTGATCCAAATCCTCTTGAATGTTCTTGGAGCTTTGGTCTTGTCCTGATCTCTTGATGTTTTACCCGATTTCTGAATTTAGGTGAGGATATGAGAATTTCAGTTAGATGGTCCATGTTTACATTAATCTAATGTTTTAGTTTTAATACATTTCTTTTTTGGGGGCGCAAAGGACACATGGCTTGGAGGCTTTTAGTTTTCTGACCAGGGATTGAACCTGTACCCTCAGCAGTGAAAGCGTGAAGTCCTAATCTCTGGACTGCCAGAGAACCCCCAACTTCTCTATTTTCTGAGTCTTAAGTTCTTGTTCAGTTATTCATCCTCCCCTTCAGTTCCACTTGGATTGACCTTTGTATTGCTCCTGCCTACTCATTCCTCCTCCAATGAGGTTCTGACCTGATATTTTCTACCTTACAATACCAATATCCTGAAGTTTCAGAGATATCCTACAATGATCTGTCCTAAGCTCATTGTTACCAAGCTTGACTTCTGTTAGAAAGTTGAGTGTTTCACGTTAGTGTTCATAAGCTTGGCTCTACCTAAAATGACACCTACCATGTCTTCTTCTCTCTGGAACTGGGTTAGTACCCTTAGAACACGGCTTTCCTAAATGGATGAACTGGTTCTGGGTAATGACGTTTCCAATAAACATGTGCTGCTCTCTTTTAATATAACTTGTGTTAACCTTCATATTTTTAATTAGGGGTTATCTTTCTGAAGACATACAAGTTTGGTCAAGTCCTGCACTACAAGTTTTCATGTATTTGTTCTTATTTTTCCTTTGGCTTCATAAAACAAATACTTTTTCTTCTTACTGGATTTGAAGAATCCATGAAGAGTCATGCATACAACCACACATGTCCTTTTATGTACACACTCAATTTTTCCAATTCTTCTCAATCCAATGCAATGTCCAGATCCTCTATTCTCTTGAATATTCTCTCATAGATTAATCTGGCACCACTTTAAGGAGTGATTTTAGTGATTGAGTTGAGTCAAATGTAGAGAAATTGGTTAAGAAGAGACAGAGCTGAAGGTAATCTCACTAAGCTGAGATAAGATATGGATGGCAATACCTACAGGACTTGGCCTGCTCTTGTGTCTACCACTTTGAAATTTAGCACAGGAGACATTTGGTATTTTCTCCAGCCTTATTCCATGGCCAGATTCTCTCTTCTTATAAACACTGTTACCTATTAATCCATTCTTCCTCTCATGGTTCCACCTATGTCATGGGGTCATATAGATAATATTGTAGCTGGTCCTGATGTTGTCCCTCCCCATCTCCCTGCCCTCCTCTTACCTCTCCGAAATCAGGTTGCTTGGCCATCAAATTAGGTGGTCCCACTTCCCATCAGAGGACGTCTCTTGCTTCTGGTTGCAGGCACTTAGCCCTCTCTTGACATGGCAACCTGGAGTATGATGTTCAAAATATTCCCCATTGGGGCTGTTCCCTGAGGACCCAGTAATAAGAAGAGACCTTGTTAGACCTTTGTTTGAAGAGGGAACAGAGTACTAATTGGTATCTGGGTGGTGGGAGTTTCACTTAGAATCCCTACAGGCAGTGGCTGAAAAGGTACCCATTAAATACCCTGCTCTTGGGACCTGACTGGTAGCTTAACTTCTCATCCCTCAATAGGTCAGTGCAGCTTTTTGGTGAGTAATGGTTAAGGGTAGGCCCAAGGAAGAGAGATACATATAGGCTACATCTACAATTTAATTTTCCCCCCAGCCTTCTTAGATCTGGATAATCTGATAGGCTGTCTGGAGGTAAAAATGTATCGTATTTATATCAGTAGGGAAAAGTAGAAATATCACCAATACTGATGATGTGTACATCATCAGAGATCTATCTAGACCTTTTGTGTTGTATATGGGCTTCTCTAGAGGCTTAGGTGGTAAAGAATCTGCCTGCAATGTGAGAGACCCAGGTTTGATCTCTGGGTTAGGAAGATCCCTTGGAGAAGGGAATGGCTACCCACTCCAGTCTTCTTTCCTGGAAAATCTCATGGACAGAGGAGCCTGGAAGGTTATAGTCCAGGGGGTCGCAAAGAGTCAGGCACAACTGAGTGACTAACACTTTTCCATTGTGTCATATACAAGGGGGGGAATTGGGTGTGTGAGAATTACTTCCTCCAAAGCAGGCAAACATTCCTGCTGGTCCTGGCTCAACAGTAAGTTATTTATAGTTAAAGACTCCTCCTTGAAGCCTGCAGGGTGAGCCTTAGGAAACATTTATGGAGGCCCCTAAATCTGCCTCCAGGAATTCTCTGGCTCCAGGATTCTTAATCTCATTTTACTACTTCCCTGATGGAAATAAAGGAGTTGAGTTTACTGGGTTAGACTTTCCCTTGAGGCATGAGGTTTATAATGAGGGACATTTGCTGGGTCCTGAGGGGATAGTTGGGCCATTAGATGTGATTATTTCCTACACAGTCCTGAAGACACTGTTTCATTCCACAAAGTGGGCTGAGGCTTAAGGTTGGGCAGCTTTTTGGATAATCTGAAGCAGGTGCTCAGGTGATCAAAGCCACATTTCTTGACACCTTCAAACACCCCTTCCCTCACAGCACCATATTCTGGGGATGCTGAGGGAAACAATGTGTGTTGGGAGGGAGAAAGAGAGCATTATCTGGGAGGATATAGTGTTTTTGACTGGGTGGCTCTGAGTTACTACTAAACAACATCCACCCACAGGATGAATCTACCTTTTTTTTTTTGAACCTATCATCTTTTGTCAAATCAAATTCATTGCCTCTGAATCACTAAAGTTCTGTTGCTCTTCATCAGATAACTCCTAATGCATCACTTACTTCTTATAATTCAGTGGCAATAAAATTACTGTTTTTAGCATTTGATAAGGAATTTTCACATATTATATGTCACTGGATTCTCATAATGATCCTGTGAGGTAGGTTTTAGTATGTTCATTTCACATGTGAGGACACTAAGGCTTGAAAACGGTTAGATGCTTTGCTTAAAGTCACACAGCAGACATACAGCAGAAATAGTACCTCGAACCAGGATCTTAACTTCTGGTTCAGAGTTTATTCCAAGATACCAGAACTACAGGTCCACTCAAATCTCCTTATCTTCCAAGCCCTTATGCCTTCTGCTGTTATCACATAGTCTCCTTAGCAGCTATGGTTTAAGGTATGGGCAACAGTCATGTAATTTCTCTTGGAGAGAAAAGCAAAATATTCTTGGTCATTTTAAAGCTGCACTGTTCCTTCTTTTTTTAATTTCTTTTTTAAAATTGTAGTATAATTGCTTTACAATGTAGTGTTAGTTTCTGCTGTACAACAAAGTGAATCAGTTATATGTATACAATGTAATATTACTCAGGCATGAAAAGGAATTAAATTGGGTCAATTGTAGAGAAGTGTATAGACGTAGAGTCTGTTACACAGAGTTGAGTAAGTCAGAAAGAGAAAAACAAATATTGTATGTTAATGCATATATGTTCCTTCTTTTCTGAACTATGCTCCTGGGCTAACTTCTGCTCCTTTCCCTCATGTTTAGAGATTCCTTTTTGCTGCCATTGAAAGTATGAGATGAGCCCAGCTGTAATGTCTCTGCCTGGAATGTGAATCACTCTTATGCTCCAAAACGCTCTCAGACCCTGGACCCAGGTCTCTGCATGTCCTTGTGTTTTTCTTTGACATGAGAGGACTATGGTACTGGAGATGCTGGGGATGCTGGAGAGACACATAACCCCTAAGTTGGTCTTTATCTGCCCTGCTATTTGATTCCTGTACTACCTACTCTTTGCCACAGGGCCCTTGGTGTTCTTCCTCTGCCCCATAGCAATCACTACAAGATCATAACCTCCTAGCTCATGGATCAGTGGATATGAGGTCTTGTCTGATTCTGCCACTAATAATTCTGGGACTCTAGGCCTTTTACTTGTTTCTAGACCTTAGTTTTCTAACCTACAAAATGATGATTTGAGCATAGTACACGTTGGGGATATGTATAATTCTGTACACTTTATGTGATTATATGAAAAATGGAACTAGAAGGAATATTCAATCATTTTCTTTCCTGTTATCAGCAGTATGGCTGTGATATAGAGTTTTTGATTTTCATATGATTATTATTAAAAAAGTTTCTGTTTATTCCAGGTCACCAAAACTCTGAAATTTGTGTCTACCCCTGTACAATACCACCTTGAAGGAGAGGGAGATACAGGAGGTGGTAAAATCAGATCTATATTGAGAGTTTGGGGAAAGAAGCAAGGTATGCATTTGTGAAATGATTGGGGAATAACCCAAGGAAGAACCTAATCAGTGTTGGAGTCATCAGGGACCATTTATTCTGTAACCTGGAAGTCAGTGGAATTTGGAGAAGTGGAATGTCTCCAAATTAAGGAATTTTCCAGATATTAGGATTTGGGGCAGTTTCAGATGAAGGTTGGTTGTATAAGACTTATGTGAGATCTATGCTGATTAGATCACTCACCAGCATTCAGAAATTGGGAATAAGAGCATGATGGGAAAGAGTTTCACTTACAACAGTTTCTGGGCATCTACTTGAATCTGTGATTTGTTTAAATTATGTGAATTGCTCCAGGTCACAGATATAGTACGAAATATAATTCTGGAAACTGATTTCTGTTTTTTTTGTTCAATGCATTTCCCACTGGATCAAGCTGACTTGCCTCTTCTATGTTTAAAGATCTTGCAGAAATATCGACTAAATTGAAAATTACTTCTGACTATTTTCTTAGAATAATGGGGGAACACTGATGGTGATGGTGGAGTTAGTGAGATCACATATCCTGAGCTCCTAACCTCCTCATTGAATTTAACCTGCTTGCCTTTCTTTGCAGGGCACTTCACACTTCTAAGTGAGAGGACCACCATGACTTTTTCCAATAATTCGCATCTCTTCCCACATACTTTCTTCTTGGCTGGCATCCCAGGACTGACTGCTGTCCACATTTGGATCTCACTTCCCTTTTGCTTCATGTTCTTCCTGTCAGTGACTGGGAATTGTGTCTTGCTTTTTCTCATCCGGACAGAACGCAGTCTTCACCAGCCCATGTTTTTATTTCTTGCCATGCTCTCCTTTGTTGACCTTGTTCTCTCTCTCTTCACTCTGCCCAAGATGCTGGCCATTTTCTGGTTTGGTGCTACAGCCATCAGCTCCTCCTCCTGTCTTTTCCAGATGTTCTTCATCCATGCATTCTCTGCCATGGAATCAGGAGTGCTTGTGGCCATGGCCCTGGACCGCTTTGTGGCCATCTGTAACCCACTACGTTATGCAACCATTCTTACCCCGGTAGTTGTTGCCAAGATTGGAGTCCTGGTGGTGCTTCGAGGTGTGGGTTTGACCATCTCCTTTCCAAGCCTGGCCCGTCGGCTGCCCTACTGTGGCTCCCACACAATTGCCTACACCTACTGTGAGCATATGGCAGTGGTGAAACTGGCCTGTGGGGCCACCACCGTGGATAACCTCTATGCCTTTGCTGTGGCGATCTTTCTTGGTGCTGGGGATATGACCTTTATTGCCTACTCTTATGGGCAGATTGTGAGGACCATGATTCGTTTGCCTTCATCTGAGGCACGTGCTAAAGCAGGCAGCACATGTACAGCTCACGTCTGTGTCATTCTCTTTTTCTACGGGCCAGGCTTTCTTTCTGTAATCATGCAGCGCTTTGGCCAACCCACAGCCTCTACTGCCAATGTCATCCTTGCCAATCTCTACTTGCTATTTCCCCCTGCACTGGACCCCATTGTCTATGGAGTCAAGACCAAGCAGATCCGGGAGCACCTGTGTAAAATTCTAAGTCTCAACCATATTGATCCCACCTGAGTGTAGTTCTCATTAGTTGGACCTCGGGGGCCAAGGTGACCCTCCCCTGTGGGATGAGAGCCCCATAAGACCATGCCACTTACCTGGTGAGGACAATGAGGAGAAAGCAAATGAAGTTATCCCAAGTGTTTAGAAGTTGGGAAATCTCTTCTGAGACCTATGGTGTTTAGATATTTGGATGAAAATCGAGAAGGACAGGGGTGTATCAGTTGATCAATCAGCAAGTAATTTTTTGGATAAAGTTTGTTATTTACTGGTCTTGACAAAATAAGTGCATCAGGTAATTAAGAAATAATTAGACTTTAATAGATCTGGATCAAGTGACTCAGGAGTTCATATGAAAACATGAACCACCTTTCACCACCATGATGCTGACACATAGCCTGTCTGTGGAAGCAGTAAATCTCCCTCTATCAGAAAAACTTTGGCATCACAGAAACTGGGGTGGCAAATTCTGGAGACACTTTAAGATTATGAGAGAAACTCTGTAAAATATTCATGTTCCATCTGACTCCAAAATTGCCAATAACGTTTGAAATCTTTATTCTCTGTATTTTTCTAGCCTGTTTTTGAGATGGATGACCCTCTATGGCTCTTACAGTATTATGTATTTTTAAGTTCTCAGGTTAATGATAATTCTTTATTTCCTCATTTTTAGTCTCTGGTACAAAGTCCTGAGTTAAAGTTTATTGCACACAATAATTATTGTTCTAATTCTTGCTTTGTTTATTTTCTGTCTTCATTTCTAACTCTCTTGCCCATTGTCTTCCAGTTTCTACCATTGGTACTCACTGTAATGTTTATTGTATGCTCTAAAGTATTTACACACTCTTGCAGTATATGTAGCATTGAGTGAGTGTTATGTATTTGTAATAACATGTTTCCTTCTTTAGTCCTTCAACAGTCCAACTCCCTCCAGTCATGTATTGTCTGGGTTCTTCCTAATGGAAATGCATCATCCTGTCCTTTTCCTTGCCATTTCTACTCATCTTGAATTTCAATTCAAACCTCACCTTCTTGAGGAAGATTTTTTTGAACTAGATAAGGTCACCTGTTTTTTGAACCCAGAGCTTGGTGTGTATTTCTTTCATTATCCATCACAATTTATATATATATACTGATTGAATGAATGATCTCTGTCCCTCATCTCTAGTAAATTGTGAGTTAAGTGTATTGTATTCTTATCATAGTACCTGGCACATAATAGGCTCTCAATAAATGCTTGCTCAATAAATACATCTTATCCTTTTCATGGGCCGTGTCATCACTAGCATATTTCCTCATCAGCCACATTGTGTTTTTCCATAAATGAACACATAAATCTTCATAAGTGTAACAGTAGGTACTCAGTACATTTTTTATTGGAGAAATTAAATTAATTGTCACAAAAATGTCATTGCCATTGCAATCACTATTTATAGTACTGTCTTCACTACCATTGTCATGACTAAGGGCACGTTAACTTAGTCTTTTCAGGTGTTATAAGTTCAGCTGGTGGTATTTTGGATACTATTGAAACATATTAGAGGACATGTTTATAACACAGACTCTCTGGTGTGCAGAAGCAGGGAACAAAGAGAAAACTAGCATTTGTCTCTCTTCTTTTCTTTATTTGCTCTCCTTTTCTTCATTATTTTCTTCTTCACCCTGAGTATTTACCAGGCTGTCAGTGTAATGATGAAATGAACTTGAAAATATAGAAATTATGATAAAATGTGGCACTGCTATGGTAAAGATTGGTTCTAAGTTATAGAAGATTAATTCTCAATGGGAAGCCATGGGCAGAGATGGGACATGGGTTAGAGTGGGTTTAAATTGATGCTATAAATGACCAGAGTTTAGAGACTATGAGCCTGAATTGTTGGGTGGGTAAGTGGACCAGGATTAAATTTGTGGTCCCTATGGGGAGTCTGCCTCAATCCTTCTCTGAAGTGGCTTCTGCTGTATGCCACACTGTATGATTCCATATTTTTCTCTGTTAAATATTAATCTTCAATATTATTAGTAAGAAGAAAGCTTTTCAAAGAAAGGGCAAAAAGAGGAGGACCCCCTTTCTCTTATCCCTGCTCCACTGATGGGAGTGGAAGAAAGATCGGCAGAAGAGAGGGAGCAGCCAAAGCTGCTCATCAAAGCTCCATCAGAGCTCAAAGCTCTCTATTGATGGTAATTATCACTCAGTCCTCCATCCACCTAAGGTATCTCCCTCTACAGCCCTGTGGCTGTCCCCTCTTTGTATTGATATTAGTGTAAAATCTTGATAATATGAGCAGCTCTTATTGTTTCCCTCTTATTCCATGGTGCTCTGAAGCTTAGAGAATAAAACTTTGCATTATACATAAACTCTATCATTTAATGTCTACTAAGTGTGTATGAAGCTGGTACTCTCATAATTCTCTCATATTTTTCTAATGAAAATGTTACACTTCCTACTAAGTGGGGAACATCCATTTTCTCACACCTCTTTTACCTCTGATCTGGAAGTGAGTTTACGGTTTTGTTCCCAAATGCAATGTTCAGTTTTTTCTTTCTTTCTTTTTTTTGTAAAAACAGACTAGCAAACAAGCACAGACTGGTGCTTTCGAGGTTCGTGTCATTCATGCATATCATCCTCTACCTCTCCCCGTTACTAATAGCTCTTCTTTAATCAAAAGATAACTTAATCAATATCTTCCTTATTATTTGGCTACCCATAGTCCTGGAGGGAGACTTCAGGGTGAATGACCCATTGAACACTCTAGGTTTTCTTATTCTTCATTTCTTTATTCCCAAAGATCCTACCTCATTGACCGATTCCCGTGATGTGCACTTATACTTGAACCTCGTTAGAGATGGCTGTGCTTGTTTCCAGCAGACGTCCCATCATCTATGCTTCATTCCTTCCTTTCCATACTCCTAGTGTGAATACTTAATAATGAGATTCTGGTTGTGTTCCAACCTTCTGCTTAAAGTCTTCATGACTTTCTGTTGCCCTTTAAAATGACCTAAAATGTGCATGTTACAGTCTTACTTACAGGCCAGGCTAAGTTCCTGAGAATTACATTCCCTAATGTCATGATTTCTTCAGGTCTTTGACAATACCAAGCTCCTTCCTCTCTTGCCTCAGGGATTTGGTATCCTGAGCTTACCCTCACCCCTCTCTTCACTTTTACCCGTTCTTTTGGTCATGAACTTGAATTTAGGATGGCTTCTCTGAACTCTCCAGGCTGAGAATGTTCTCATAAAACACTTTAGTTTTGACTTATAACACTTATAATTTCTATTAGTTATTCTATGATCAGCATTTAAAAGTATCATTCCATGATCTGTGATCACAAGGACCATTTTATCACGTCAGCTGTTGGTGGCTGTTTTTTTGTCCAACATCTATCAGAGTACTTAGATTTGGTAGATATTTAATATCTGTTGAATAAATGAATAATTGAGGCTTCCCACTAGCTATAAGTGAAATGTTTGTAGACTGGAAGAATGAAAAGACTGCACTTGAAACATTATTCCAAAGGAGAACATGGTCCCTGAGGTGGACTGGTAGCTGCTTTATCTGGGACCAAAGGAAGAATTTACCTGGTGATGGAAAGATATGATAAATAAGATCTTAGCCTACCTCATTGAAAACTTCCTGAAATGAGTTGTCTGAGATGTATATTTATCCTATACTTGCTATAGCATTGAAGTTGATGTTTGTATGCTTGTCCCAATTCCCCAAAGAGAAGCAGAGTGCTCAATTCACCTGAGACAGGTGGCATTTATCTTAGGTTAGGTCCTCTAAAATAAACCTAATGCAGAGATTTATATGTAGGAGGCTTATTTTGAAGTATACTTGGAAATAACACCTGTCAAGAGTGAAGGAAGCAGGATGAAGCAGAGAAAGAAGTTAAACTGTGATCCACTTATCCCAGATGCTGATGTTGATTCCATTGGGGAGCTCTTGAGCTGGGATGGTACTTCAGTGTTGTTTCATATAGGAGAAAATATGTCAGGATGTTGTATTTGTACATAGACCAGTCATTGAGCAAGATCTACCTCAGGAAAGAGAAGAAATTTTGTGTGAATCAGCTCTTTGTCCAAAGGAGTGGCTCAATTATGATAACTTTTAGCACACAACATTCACAATAGATGGAAGATAGAACATCAGTCAGTTCAGTTCAGTTCAGTCGCTCAGTCGTGTCCGACTCTTTGCAACCCCATGAATCGCAGCATGCCAGACCTTCCTGTCCATCACCAGCTCCCAGAGTTTACCCAAACTCATGTCCATCGAGTCAGTGATGCCATCCAGCCATCTCATCCTCTGTCGTCCCCTTCTCCTCCTGCCCCAACCCTTCCCAGCATCAGGGTCTTTTCCAATTAGCCAATTCTTCGCATGAGGTGGCTAAAGTATTGGAGTTTCAGCTTCAGCATCAGTCCTTTCAATGAACAGCCAGGGCTGATCTCCTTTAGGATGGACTGGTTGGATCTCTTTGCAGTCCAAGGGGCTCTCAAGAGTCTTCTTCAACACCACAGTTCAAAACCATCCATTCTTCAGTGCTCAGCTTTCTTCACAGTCCAACTTTCACATCCATACATGACTACTGGGAAAACCATAGCCTTGACTAGATGGACCTTTGTTGGCAAAGTAATGTCTCTGCTTTTTAACATGCTATCTAGGTTGGTCATAACTTTCCTTCCAAGGAGTAAGTATCTTTTAATTTCATGGCTGCAATCACCATCTGCAGTGATTTTGGAGCCCAAAAAAATAAAGTCTGACACTGTTTCCACTGTATCCCCATCTATTTCCCATGAAGTGATGGGACCAGATGCCATGATCTTAGTTCTGAACGTTGAGCTTTAGGCCAACTTTTCCACTCTCCTCTCTCATTTTCATCAAGAGATTTTTTAGTTCTTCTTCGCTTTCTGCCATAAGGATGGTGTCATCTGCATATCTGAGGTTACTGATACTTCTCCTGGCAATCTTGATTCCAGCTTGTGCTTCTTCCAGCCCAGCATTTCTCATGATGTACTCTGTATATAAGTTAAATCAGCAGAGTGACAATATACAGCCTTGACGTACTCCTTTTCCTATTTGGAGCCAGTCTGTTGTTCCATGTCCAGTTCTAACTGTTGCTTCCTGACCTGCATACAGGTTTCTCAAGAGGCAGGTCAGGTGGTCTGGTATTCTCATCTCTTTCAGAATTTTCCACAGTTTATTGTGATCCACACAGTCAAAGGCTTTGACATAGTCAATAAAGCAGAAATAGATGTTTTTCTGGAACTCTCTTGCTTTTTCGATGATCCAGCGGATGCTGGCAATTTGATTTCTGGTTCCTCAGCCTTTTCTAAAACCAGCTTGAACATCTGGAAGTTCATGGTTCATGTATTGCTGAAGCCTGGCCTGGAGAATTTTGAGCATTACTTTACTAGTGTGTGAGATGAGGGCAATTGTGCAGTAGTTTGAGCATTCTTTGGCATTGCCTTTCTTTGGGACTGGAATGAAAACTGACCTTTTCCAGTCCTGTGGCCACTGCTGAGTTTTCCAAACTTGCTGGCATATTGAGTGCAGCACTTTCACAGCATCATCTTTCAGGATTTGAAATAGCTCAACTGAAATTCCATCACCTCCACTAGCTTTGTTTGTAGTCATGCTTTCTAAGGCCCACTTGACTTCACATTCAAGGATGTCTGGCTCTAGGTGAGTGGTCACACCATCGTGATTATCTGGGTCATGTAGATCTTTTTTGTACAGTTCTGTGTATTCTTGCCACCTCATGTGAAGAATTGACTCATTGGAAAAGACTCTGATGCTAGGAAGGATTGGAGGCAGGTGGAGAAGGGGACGACAGAGGATGAGATGGCTGGATGGCATCACTGACTCGATGGACGTGAGTTTGGGTAAACTCCAGGAGTTGGTGATGGACAGGGAGGCCTGGCGTTCTGCGATTCATGGGGTCGCAAAGAGTTGGACATGACTGAGCGCCTGAAATGAACTGAACTGAACTTCTTAATATCTCCTGCTTCTGTTAGGTACATATCATTTCTGTCCTTTATCGAGCCCATCTTTGCATGAAATGTTCCCTTGGTATTTCTAATTTTCTTGAAGAGATCTCTAGTCTTTCCCATTCTGTTGTTTTCCTTTATTTCTTTGCATTGAGTGCTAAGGAAAGCTTTCGTATCTCTCCTTGCTATTCTTTGGAACATACTGAAGTACAAAATCCACTACAGTATTTATTGGGTCTGAGTTTGACCTGTGAATATGAGAAGTCTGTGCTTACACAGCAATGTGGGGTTTCTTAGCTTCCTGAACATGAGATTTCTTATCATAGTAATCAGGATGCACAAGCTTAGGAGTGATGACCAACGCTGGACCAACATTAGCCATCTGGTTAGGGGTAGATATCATTCCTTCCTTACCCAATCAGCTGTCCCTGGCACAGCAGACTTACCTCTGTGTGCCTCTAACCAATCGGGAGATTATTTTTGGCTCTATTCAGATGGGTTTGGGTGGCCTCTGGGACCTGCCAATTGGTAATAACATCTTCTCTGCTCAGTACTTTTTTCACAGTCACCAGGACTGCTATGGAGAAGTACCATAAAAGGCTTTGCCTTTGAGGGTAAGACTACAGAACCAGCTATGAGTTTGTGTATAATTTATAGTATAACTGATATACATTGTTTAATTAATATTTATAAACAGTTGTAAGACATAATATTTGCTTTACCATCAGATGAGGTATTGTAGACAGAGAGTTTAAGTATCATACCAAGATTTCATTTATAGAATGTGGATGGTGCAGAATTAAAATTTTAATCTGTCTTCCTGCACAGCTTGTGTTAGCCTGTTACATCATGAAGTCTCTGCCAGCTAGCTGATAATTATAAATTTCAATGAGACATGGTCCTTTACTTGATATAAACCATTAAGACACTGAAAGAATTTCTATGATATAGATAAAACAGAAAATTGTGGATGAACAAAGAAGGATAATAAAATAAAATGCTCATAACTCAATCAGTGGTTCAAACATAGTCAGTGAATCCTTTTCAAGAGGCAGAAGACAGTGGACTCTGAAGTTTGAAGAAACAGCAATTCAGATAAAGAGGAAGAGAAAGAATACATAAAAGGGCCCATGTAAAATAGGATGGTTCAGTTCAGTTCAGTCGCTCAGTCGTGTCTGACTCTTACTCATATAATTCCAAAAACATAAAAATGGTTAAACTATACATGTGGGAATATTTTAAGTACAAGTCAAAGTGATACAAAAACATAGAATTTGAAAACTTTGTATACCAGTCATAAATGTAGGTTTTATTTCACAGATTAAATGAACTAAAAAAAACTTAACTGTAAGAGTGACATGATGACATCTGCATTTTAGATGCATTTAAGAAACTTTTGGCTTGAAAATAGAGAGTGGATTGAAAGGATAAGTGACAAAAGCAGAGAGATCTAAGGAAACAGTCCAGTTGGGAGGAGTAGGGAGTATGACCTAGACATTGACATTGGGGGTTGAGAAAAAGAAGTGGATATAAGAAGGGTTAAAAATCCAGTCAACAGACACTGTGAATATGTAAAGAGGGTGAGAGACAGAATTGTGAGTGCTCAGTTGCTCTCACTGAGTAATGTCAGAATCTTTCTGTAGCCCACCAGGCTCTTATGTCCATGGGACTTTGCAGGCAAGAGAAACATAATAAGCAAGGGTAATTTCAAGTTCGTATATTGGGTTGGAGAGGTTGACAGTGATATAATTCACAAAAACATGGCAAAAGTGAAGTGGAGCAGATTTAGGAAGAATAGGTAAGTTAATTCAGTTTTGAATATGTTGAGTATGTGGTATAGATATTTAGGAAGCAAGTGGAAAAGTGATTTGTGTTTCAGAAAGATATTTGACTTAAAAAAGCTGTTTGGAAGTATATAAATACTTAAACTCATGTGAGCTCAATCAGAGATAAAGTATAGAATATGGAAGAGAGGAAGGAGTGAACCTTTGGAATCAGCAACATATAACTAATAGATGGAGAAAGTGGTGGACTGGGGATATAAGAAAAACACTGGTATAGTACTAAGTCATGGAATTTGAGGAATACTAATTTAAAAAATAGCAGACTGATTTATAGGTTTGATCAATGCCAAGGGGCAAAAAAAGAATTCTTCTGTGTAGACACTTGCAGACTAGAAGAAATTAAATGTTTGAGTTTCAACATATCTCTAAAAGCAGCCTATGCTTACCCTTATCCCTAAATGAAACTAGTCTCCCTTAATTAAGATATGTGGATATCTTGCCTTCACTAAATTATCTGAAGAAAAAGAGATTCTCCTCCTAGAATCTGATTTTATTCCCTTGTGTTACAGTTTAACTTCTTTCTTCATCTTATGAAGATGGTAACCAGATCTGGACAATGTGATAATCCATAAAGAATGAAGAAATCATGATTTTGGTTTTCTTGCCTCTTCCCTTTCCAAGCCATTGATGATAACTCTGAGTAATTCTAGCTGGAGGCAGATCCAGCCATCCTTTTTCCTGATCGGCATCCCGGGTTTAGAGGAAAGCCAGCACTGGATAGCACTCCCGCTGTCTGTCCTTTACCTCCTTGCCCTGCTGGGCAATGTCACCATCCTCTTCACCATCTGCACTGACCCATCCTTGCACCAGCCTATGTACCTCTTTCTGGCCATGCTCTCTGGCATTGACCTGGTCCTGGCCTCCTCCACTGCACCCAAAACCCTTGCAGTGCTCCTGGTTCATGCCCATGAGATTGGGTACACCGTCTGTCTGATCCAGATGTTCTTCATCCACGCGTTCTCTTCCATGGAGTCGGGTGTACTTGTGGCCATGGCTCTGGATCGCTATGTAGCCATTTGTCACCCTCTGCACCACTCTACCATCCTGCATCCCAGGGTCATAGGGCGCATTGGGATGGCAGTGCTGGTGCGGGGGATACTCCTCCTCCTCCCCTTCCCCATCTTGTTGAGGAGACTTGTCTTCTGCCAGGCCACCGTCATAGGCCATGCCTACTGTGAACACATGGCTGTGGTAAAACTCGCCTGCTCAGAAAGCACAGTGAACCGAGCCTATGGGCTGGCAGTGGCACTGCTTGTGGTTGGCCTAGATGTCCTGGCCATTGGTGTTTCCTATGCCCTCATCCTGCAGGCCGTGCTGAAGGTACCCGGGGGTGAGGCCCGACTTAAGGCCTTTAGCACATGTGGATCTCATATTTGTGTCATCCTGGTCTTCTATGTGCCTGGAATGTTCTCCTTCCTCACTCACCGCTTTGGCCAGCAGGTGCCCCATCACGTCCATGTTCTCCTGGCCACACTCTACCTCCTGGTGCCACCTGCACTCAATCCTCTGGTCTATGGGGTGAAGACTCAGCAGATCCGCCAGCGAGTACTCAGGGTGTTTGACATAAAAGGACCGATCTGAACTCATCCCAAACATTTTCTTCAGATGTTCCTGCCAGCCATGCTGCCAGGAGCCCATGGCTGGTCTTGGCCATATGGATTGAGTCCATTGTTATCATGAGAAACCTTTCTGGTCATGATAGTCTCATGACAAAGAACATCATGAACACTTGGCTCCATGGCTGATTGGGATATGCCTGGAGAGCCTGATTGTGAATATTTCCTCCATCCTTTATTTCCTAATCCAAACATTTCTCTATTCCTGGTGATGGAGGGGTTTGGGGTTAAGAGACACAGATGATGGCTTTGGATATGCCATTTTTTCTATCTAATGACTGAATGTGCAATGTCTCCTAGAGTGTGTATGCAAAGTTCTAATGTTTGCCTAGTTTTAGTTCTGAGTGTCTTCAAAACTTGTAAGAGCTATGAGCTTCAGGTCACTAAGCTCCTGTGTTGTAAGAACCTTTCTCAAACCATGTGAGACAGTCACAATGTGAGAAAATACCTTTTACTAAAATATGGGTGTTATTTATTTAAAACAAACTTATGTGGAACAGATACTGTGATAGGGAATAATGTGATATCCCTGTATTTAGTGAAGAAACACATGTGATTAGTGGTTTTCTTTTTTAAAAGATCTGTGGTATTTCAGCTTTATTGCATTTTGATTTACCTATATTTTTCTTTGGATAAAGAAGGAATAAGATAAAGTGTTGAATTTATGTATTTTATAAGTATTAATTTACCAAGCAAAAATAACCATGTAATTATTTGTATCTCATAACTATAATATAGGCTAGAATATGACGTTGATAAACATAGGTTTATTAGTAAATTTAGAAGCAGTTATGCCGCTTAAACTGAGTTACTCTTTCTGAAATGTGGATATGGAGCGATTTCAATGAGGCCTCCCTCCATCTCTGCTAACAGGAACTGGGTAAAAATTATAAGAGGATTGTCGTAAATGATTTGTTGCCTGTTTGTAGGATATTGCCTAAATATTGATCTTAACTATTTTGCATCCCTAAAAAAGTTACAATGATTTTTAGTCCTGGAAGAAATTAAGTCACTGGTACCTAGAAGTAAGATGCTCAAGTGATCAGAGTATCCTATCTTGAGATTCCATCATGGTAGAAATGGTAGGGTAGATAGTGTTTCCAATTTCTCCTTTCTTTGTAAATTTTACTTCTAATAGGTAGTTTTCTATTATAGAGCTGAGTATGAAGTCTTTAATTTGGTTGTCACATGTGGGTGAGTAAAAGAGGATTGGTCTGAATTCTTATTGCAGGAAGGATTACATATTCTCATCACTCTGTTCTAGATGTGGGATTTAAACTGGTAAATTATCCTGGGGAAGCCAGCCTATGCTATATCACACACACTGGAAAACAACTACTTTGACACTAGAGGTATTTAGTTTGAGTAGATTATAAAAGGAGTAATTTGCTTTGTCCTTCCATTTATACTACTTTCCAGTGCTTGGAATGTGGATGTGAAGCAGATTCCTTGGATCAAAAGATGGAAATGTGTGTTGAAGATGGCAGGGCTACATTATAGAGAAATCTGTGTCCTGATTCTTTCTGGGCCACCAAACCTGACTTAAACCTGTGACAAAAATGAACTTGAAGTTGGTTTAAGCCACTGTATTTTGGGGGATCTTTGTTACAACAGACTAACCTATAGCTTGAGCAGTATATAGTTTTCATCTCAGATCTTTCTAGTAGTATATGTATTTCTCTGCCTAAAGGATGTCTTTTAAAATTTCCTTTTGAAAAGATTTGTGGTTCTTGTCTAAAAATCTATTTATTTTACTCACATCCAAATTTAGTATGAGAAAATTATTTAAATTATTTTATTATTTAATTTTCTACTGTGTCTGTGGTATATCCCCTATTTCATTCCTAGCAGTGTTTACTTGTGCTTTTTCTCTTTTCCTTGATTACCCATGATAAACATTTATCAATATTACTAAAGTATTTCACTGTGTAGCCATTCAGTTAGGTGTTAGTACTGATGATTTGGATTAACCTTCTTGTCTTTTCTGCTGGTTTACTGACACTACCTCAAAATTAACTGATTCTCTCTGTCTGGCCCCACAGCAGTGACAGGGCTTGGAGATTCAGCAACATCTCCTTCATTTATAGAGGGATCTGGTTTCCTTGTCACTTTGTGTGCACAGGATACTAAACTGACCCATCTCTTCTGATACTACAAGAATAATTTCTTCATCAAGTCACTGAATGATTTTTCTTTTATGTTATCATTTCTATTTATTCTAAGCTTGGAGTATTCCCTAGACCTCTTAATAAGAAGATTTCCTATCTCTAAATCAAGCTTTAACTTCTCCAATTACTCTTTCCCTAACTCATAATTCTACTGTCCACATTTACATTGGTTTGCAGATTTTTTCATTTTGTTTTTTTTCTATATTTCCAATCCAATTTGACTTATGGATCCAGAAAATTCAGAAAATATTTGAACCAGTCCTTTTACACTTCCCTGTATCCTAGAACTGTTATTGTTGTTTTCATAATTCTTTGTCTATTAAATGAGACTTTTGAGAGAGAGAGAAAGTACATCATATTTTCAATCCAGCATCCTGAATCAGAATTATTACATTTTAGATTTCATTTTTTTGCTATTAGTAGTTTTGTATATAGCTTCCATTTTAAGCCATAAGCTTCTGGTAGGTAGGAGTCTTTTGTGTTTCATTTACTTCTCAAAGCTAAGTGTCTGACTTAATCTCCAATGCAAGAAACATCTTCAGTAATTGTGATACAGGATGAATGCACAAACTTGGTACCTCTGCAGAGAGTGCTTCTTTTATTCTGTTAGTAATTTTTGGTGTGGTTTTTTGTTTAGGAATAGGAATACAGATCTCTCATCCTAGAATTAGATGTTCCTCAACTTGGTAGAAACAGAGTGCCTCTTTGAGAGAAAAAAGCTCAGGAGTACTGCTGGAGATTAGAAGTGCAGATTTTCTCCTCTTAATCCTCTCCGTATTCTTAGCAGTAGTGATCACTCACAAGGAATTAAAGAGGGGCCAAAGTAATGTATGGACGTGAGAGTTGGTCTATAAAGAAAGCTGAGGGCCAAAGAATTGGTACTTTTGAACTGTAGTGTTGGAGAAGACTCTTGAGAGTCGCTTGAACAGCAAGGAGATCAAACCAGCAAGATAATCAACCCTGAATATTCATTGGAAGGACTGATGCTGAAGCTGAAGCTCCAATACTTTGGCCACCTGATGCAAAAAACTGACTCATTGGAAAAGACTCTGATGCTGGGAAAGATTGAAGACAGGAGAAGGGGACAATAGTGGACGAGATGGTTGGATGGCATCACCAACTGAATGGACATCAGTTTGAGCAAGCTCCGGGAGTTGGTGATGGACAGGGAAGCCTGGCGTGCTGCAGTCCATGGGGTTGCAAAGAGTCAGACATGACTGAATGACTGAACTGACTGAAAATAATAATATAGCTTAATAACATCCATATGCATAGTTCTCCAGTAAGTCATGACTGATATATGTGGAACCAGAGAACACAGAGGGGGCCATCAATTTCATTCCCTTAATTCTAGATCTTAGGATCGCTGCTTACTCCCTTCCCCAATCTGGGGGGATACTTGATGTGAAAATTTGGCTCCAAGTACAAATATCTTTGTTGTTCTTGCTTAGTTTCTGAGTCTTGTCTGACTCTTTTGCGACCCCATGGACTGTAGCCCTGCCAGGCTCCTCTGTTCATGGGATTTTCAAGGCAAGGATACTGGAGTGGAATGCCATATCCATCTCCAGGGGATCTTCCCGACCCAGGGATCAAAACTGCATCTCCTGTATTAGCAGAAGGATTCTTTACCACTGAGCCATGGATGAAGATCTAGAAAAATGTAAACTACAAAAAGATAATGGCTGGCTACCAAGTTTTCTTTGGGAAGCAGATCATGGGTACTTATGCAAGTGAATTTATGAAATTTGAATATGAAGCAAAAGAGAGTTCATTGCTGTCCTTATAGATCCTCTAGGCAGTCAGTGAAATGGACAGGTTGGAACATGCTACCTACTCTTAGACTCAACAACCCCACCCATTGCTCCAACAGTCTCTGTCCAGTTAGTGACCTTTCTTCTCATATGGAAAAGCAAGCAAGAGAGAAAAGTGGAGGATAAGGTTCTTATCCTCCTCTTATCTATTCTTAGTAGGCAGCAGAGGGTGCCTTTCACTTTCTTTGGGTGAGGTTGATAATGTTACAAGGGCTTTCCTAGTAGCTCAACTGGTAAAGAATCCCCCTGCAATGCAGGAAACCTCAGTTCAATTCTTGGGTCAGGAAGATCCCCTGCAGAAGTGATAGGCTACGCACTCCAGTATTCTTGGGCTTCCCTGGTGGCTCAGATGGTAAAGAATCTGCCCACAATGCAGGAAACCTGGGTTTGATCCCTGGGTTGGGAAGATCCCCTGGAGAAGGGAATGGCTACCCACTCCAGTATTCTTGCCTGGAGAATTCCATGGACAGAGGAGCCTGACAGACTAAAGTCCACGGGGTCACAAAGAGTTGGACACAACTGAGCAACTTTCACTTGATAATGTTAAAGGAAGATTGGAAAATGTGGGGGGAGCAGGGTACATTTTTGTGCTGGGTCATAAATTATGTCTTAATAAATTTCAAAGAAAAAACCTAACATATATTTAAACTGAAAACAATAACAATATATGTCATGATAAGGTCCAAACAATCAGAAATTAAACAAAATACCTCTAAATAATCTGTGATTCAAATAAGAAGTCATAGAGAATATTAGGAAATATTTCAAACTATAATGACATGTAGTAAAAGTTGTGGAATATAGCTAAAGTAGAGGGAAAATTACACTTAAAAATGTTTATATTAGGAAAATATGAAGATTTAATATCAATTATCTAAGGTGACAAGAAGTTAGAAAAAGAAATATAAATTTAGACAAGGTAAATAAGATTAAGGCATTATTAAAGCTAATAGCAGAATGAATAAAATTGGAAGCAGAAACAATAGAGAAAATTTAACAATTCAACAAAAGAGCAAAATTGGTAGTTTGGAAAGATTAATAATATTGATAAAGCCCTGATAAGATCATCAAAGAAAAAGAGAGAAACACAAAAGATCAATATGATGATTGAAGAAGTTCTTATGTAGACTATAAATCTTGACTTAGGCATACACTTCCTGTTTCTAAGCACCTACCCCCAACACTAGGTTAACTATAACATTGTCCTAGTGAACACTGGACTGTCATTTGCAACTGCAAATCCTTCTGGATTGTCATCTGCCCAAACCCACCATGTAAGTTATCCTGTAATAAACTGATCCATTGGGTATGGAGCTGCCTGCCTTGGTTTTTGGTTTCAAGATACCATCTCAGTTCAGTGGGCACTTTTTTTTCCCTTCACCCTCCAACACTCGGTCACTCCCACAACAGTCCTATTCAAGCCTAGCTCCAGGGACAGCTGTCCCAGATGGACAGCTCTGCCAGGTCGAACTGTTGTGTTCTCCATTCTCTCAGGCTTGGATTCCTCACCATTCACTCTATCAGGTACAGTTGGTTCTCCTATCACATAACACATGAATTCTTAAAAGTCACTATGTTATGCAAAATCCCATGTGAAAAACCATAGGATGTATGGAAAAATGAGTGAGTAGGATAAAAAAGATAGAAAACAATATACAGTAGTAGAGTTTTGCATATTAAATGGTTAAAAAACACTGCATTGAATACAATGCTTTATTTTGAAAAATGCAGGAAGCATGCTTGTGGAAATTGACAGGAGAGTTGCAGCTTGTGAATTATTCTGAAGGGGTAAAAGAAACTTTATTTGAAATTAGATGGAAATTTGTGAAGTGAACTAAGTAAGGTACCTTGTAGCTGTTAGGCATGTGTGCATTTGTGTGTTTTGTATATTCTTATGACGGTCATCTTCAGCTTGCTGCAGTTCTCTGTGTTCAAATTACACACAGGCAAGTATGAAATTCAAATATCCTCAAAATGTTTTCTAATATATTACTGGTATTGGAACACCTTTGTATGTTCAAACCAAGTGATACAGCAAAACTGACTGTATCCTTTTTTTTCCCACTGTCAACAATTTTCCATAATTCCAACAACTGCCAAAAAATATCTGTTCCACAAAGTTTCGTCTAGGTCTTTCCAAGTACTTCCCGGTCTCACCCTGGTATCCCCAGATCTGCCTTTCACTGATCTATTATCTTGTAAGAGGTATCTTGTATATTGCCTTTACTTATTCATTTTTTAAAGCTGTGATCATTTAAAATCTGTCATATCACTAACTTGAAACTGCTTGCTAATGAATGTGCATCAAATTAGGTAGAGTCCCACTAGAGAGCAGAGCATATACTCATATTAGAATAATTTAAGAATGGTTTACTTATGAAGGGACTATTTATAAGGATGTGGTCTGTAAGAGATCCTAAGCAATAGTGCAGTTACTTAGGGCTTGTAACATCACTTGTCAAATGAGTGACTGTATTCCCACAGCACAGATGTGTCTAGACATCAAAGACCATGTCTTGATACCCAGTTTCACAAAAACAAAAGGTGGAGTTGGACTGGGGTAAAGTGTCAGGAGAAATGGGTTTCAGTCATGTCCTGAGCTAGTGAAAAAGTACTGGAAGGCTTTAGGGGGAGGTTGATCAATACGGTATGTCAAACATATTGAGTCATTCTTGAGATTGCAAAAGCTTTAGTCTGTGATTAGGTCATCTGTGCTTGCTGACTGCTGCTCTTGGAAATTAGGCTCCTACTCTCCATAGAGAGTGACAGATGGAGTGCTATCTCCTTCGATGTGTATATATATTAAAATAATTATTTATTTATTTATCGGCTGCTCTGGGCCTTCATTGCTGCATGTGCTTTTCTCTAGTTGCAGTGAGTGGGGGCCACTCTCTAGTTGTGGTGTGCAGGCTTCGCATTGTAGTGGCTTCTCTTGTTGCAGAGCAGGGGCCCTAGAGCACCTGGGCTTCAGAAGTTGCAGCATATGGGCTCAGTAGTCATGGAGCCCAGGCTTAGCTGCTCTGCACCATGTGGGATCTTCCTGGTTCAGGGATCAAACTCATACCTCCTGCATTGGCAGATGAATTCTTTACCACTGAACCACCAGGGGAGACTCGATGTTTATATTTTAAGAGAAAGTTTCCACGTCTTGAGAAAGACATTTCTAGGTTGTAAAATTGGGAGGAGGTTGGGAGAAGATTTATGTACATGGCGAAAGGGCAGAGAAAGAATTTACAATTTCTCAAAGTAAAGTTTCTCAAGCAAATGTTCTAAGGAATCTAAGGCTAGGGGTTTGTAGTCTTAAAGAAAACTGTCCAAAGTTTAGACCAAGTCATCTTGGTCATTGGGTGATTATTATTATTTTTTTCTAGTTGGCAATCTCAGAATGTTGTTGTATTTATTTCATGAAAACTGTTGGGGAGTTGCGGGGTGTGCTAGGGCTTGATGCATGGTTGAGCTTCTTTCCCATGTCTCATGGGGCATGGCTATTTATAGCTATGTGGATCACTGTCCTATTTTCTGACCCAGTCACCACTATTCTGAAACACTCACCCCTCTTGTCTGATTTTTGGCTCACTTCTTGGTCTAATAGTGCATGTGCAAAAGGCTAGTCCTGCCTGTCTAGTATCAGACATTTCTGAATAAATATTATTTTTGTAGCAGTCCTTTCCTGTGCACATTTTGGGCTTCCATTCTTTCCCATAATTTCATCACAGCTGTCTTTCATCTTTTGAAGTATGTTCATATTATCTGCTTCATAAACACCTCTCCATTTGTTTTGTATCATATTATAGATTGATTTACTATTGAACATCATGTCAGTATGGCTAGTTTTCAGAGTGGAAGGAGGAAAGTACAGTGATTTCTGAGTTTGTTATGTGGATTCAGAGATGTTTGGAACTTATTTACTATTTGGAGTTTTTGAGACTTTCTTCATGATCCAATGTCTTATCAATTTTGAAGCCATTGCGTGAAAAGTACGTAATGTGTATTATCTGTTTTTACTAAGAGTAAGCTATTCAACTAAGAGACATTACTTTGCCAACAAAGGTCCATCTAGTCAAGGTTATGGTTTTTCCAGTAGTCATGTATGGATGTGAGAGTTGGACTGTAAAGAAAGCTGAGGGCTGAAGAATTGATGTCTTTGAACTGTGGTGTTAGAGAAGACTCTTGAGAGTCCCTTGGACTGCAAGGAGATCCAACCAGCCCATCCTAGAGGAGATCACTCCCGAGTGTTCATTGGAAGGACTGATGTTGAAGCTGAAATTCCAATACTTTGGCCACCTCATGCGAAGAGTTGACTCATTGGAAAAGACCCTAATGCTGGGAAGGATTGAGGGCAGGAGGAGAAGGGGACAACAGAGGATGAGATGGTTGGATGGCATCACCGACTCAATGGACATGGGTTTGGGTGGACTCCGGGAATTGGTGATGGACAGGGAGGCCTGGCGTGCTGTGGTTCATGGGGTCGCAAAGAGTCAAACATGACTGAGCGACTGAACTGAAGGATATGAAACCATGGGAAGTATGGGAACTAGCCCCCTCCTTCTTGAGTCTGGGAATTTTCTCCTCTTTCTACGTTCTCTTCATGTTGCTAAGTCTTGCTCAATTCTATGTTAGGACTGACCAGTATTCTTGCCTGGAGAATCCCATGGACGGAGAAGCCTGGTGGGCTACAGTCGGTGGGGTTGCAAAGAGTCGGACATGACTGAGCGGCTCACACACACACACACACACATACACACACGTGTTGGGACTGTAAAGCATGCATTTTCAGAAGATAGCCTAGAGGTCAAGAGAATGATATCCCTGTTCTAGTCATTTTATTGATTATTTATGTGTCTCAGATTTGACACTTGACCTCTACATCTGAGGGTTTGATCTCTATTTTTCTCTCTCCTAGTAGGTCATCCCCAAGAACCCACACTTTTTGTGTCCTCGCCTAATCTCTGCCTGTGTCCCTGCGTCTTCCTTTACTACTGTCATAAAATGCACACCACTGTAAAGAAGATTAATGAGGCAGGGACAGGCCACAGCCTACAGAAGAGACTTCCTGCCTGTAGTGACAGAGACAGCGCTGGAACTGCCCACCATGAGGAGTTCCTCATTTCTGACAGACACCTAGGATCCTGCTACAGTTTCCTATGGCGGAGCAATTCAGTGTGGTTCTTCTGCCATGAGGCGCCCAGAATATCACTTGATGAGGAGCACTGAGGCTTGGTCGGTCCATGTCTCATAGATGCCCCCTCCTCAACATCATTCCTGTCGCTTAAGTTCAGGGTCTGTCTTGTCAAGTTCTCATAATTCCTGGTTGCTTTATACTCATTTGTTTATTTTAAATGTAGTCATATAGATATTTATTTATTCACCAAACATTACCAGGCACCAATTAAATTCTGGCCTTTCTGGGACTTGCCTTGTGACTGCTGCCATAAGCAAGGCATGCATGCATGCTTATTTGCTAAGTTATGTCCAACTCTTTGCAATCCCATGGACTATAGCCCATGAGGATCCTCTGTCCGTGGGACTTTCCAGGCAAGAATACTGGGGTGGGTTGCCATTTCCTTCTCCAGGGTATCTTCCCCACTCAGAGATCGAACTTGCGTCTCTTGTACTGGCACAAAGATTCTTTACCACTGAGCCACCAGGAAAGCCCATAAGCAAGGCATAGTCCCCACTTTTTAAGGACTGACACACTAATGAGTTTTACAGTTCAAGGTAATCACTGTAATGACATGGCCAGTAACGTGATTTTATAGAAGAGTAAAGGAGACATGCCAGGCTACCTCACAGATTTGGGGAAGGCTTCATAGAAGAGAGGTTGCTTGGACTAAATTTACACGAATAATTAGGAATGAACAACTTCAAATTTTGTTACTTGTTGTCTGCCTTCTGGCCAGAGAGCTAAATATGTCTTCATTGTTAGGTTCCTGGGAATAAAGTCCCTTCTGCTTTTCCTCTACAAATCATTGAGGGATTTCTTGTTTACTTTAGTAATTAATGCTTAACAAACAGCTCTCAGCTTTCTCCCTAGACTCACAACAACACAGTACAAAGAAGAGGCAGGTTGTACTCAGACACATGTCTCTGCTCTTCTCCTTCGCCAGCTAAAGTTGATCTTCATCTTCCCCCGCTGCTCTGCTGACACTGCCCCTATCAGAGCAATGGGTGGTGGCCTTCCACAAATGCGCAGCTGTCCTCTGACTCCTCAGCTGATACGTGAGAAAGGGGTTGAAACTTGTATCAGAAAGGAAGTAGTTAAGAGAGAATTAACTTCTCATTGCGTAGAATGTTCAGCACTGAAATGTGAAGTTCTGTAAAATTGTGAGATTTTCTTGGAGGTGTCAATGAAAAATGTCCCTTTACTTATGGATTTGAATCTGGAAGGAAAGCAAAAGGTGGGAGATATGTGCCTACCAGGCATTTCAGATTTTGTACCTGCCACGGTCACAGTTTGGGGGCAATATTTTTTGTTATCATTGAGTTACGAAAAAGACAGTTGAAGTGATGTATAGATTTATAATCCACAAGAATTGAATCATTTCTGACTCTTATTGATAATACATAAATACAAGTGTGTAATCCTCTCTTACACTGAAAAGACAATTATTTCACACTGTTTTTGTCTTTTAAGACAAACATACATACACAAACATATCTAGTTTAAAGATTTTTGTTTTAACACTGCAGAAGTTAAACATGGTAGCTATTTAATAAGTATTTCTTGTTAAGTGGGAGTTTCAAAAGCACTGAATCATCATGATAAGAGACAGACATAGCAAAAGTTTGAAATAGAGAGTTATGGGGACAAAAAAATGCACCAGGAATGGAGAAATTATGATTTTCTTTTTGCCTCTTCCCTTTCCAAGCCACTGATGATAACTCTGAGTAATTCTAGCTGGAGGCAGATCCAGCCATCCTTTTTCCTGATCGGCATCCCGGGTTTAGAGGAAAGCCAGCACTGGATAGCACTCCCGCTGTCTGTCCTTTACCTCCTTGCCCTGCTGGGCAATGTCACCATCCTCTTCACCATCTGCACTGACCCATCCTTGCACCAGCCTATGTACCTCTTTCTGGCCATGCTCTCTGGCATTGACCTGGTCCTGGCCTCCTCCACTGCACCCAAAACCCTTGCAGTGCTCCTGGTTCATGCCCATGAGATTGGGTACACCGTCTGTCTGATCCAGATGTTCTTCATCCACGCGTTCTCTTCCATGGAGTCGGGTGTACTTGTGGCCATGGCTCTGGATCGCTATGTAGCCATTTGTCACCCTCTGCACCACTCTACCATCCTGCATCCCAGGGTCATAGGGCGCATTGGGATGGCGGTGCTGGTGCGGGGGATACTCCTCCTCCTCCCCTTCCCCATCTTGTTGAGGAGACTTGTCTTCTGCCAGGCCACCGTCATAGGCCATGCCTACTGTGAACACATGGCTGTGGTAAAACTCGCCTGCTCAGAAAGCACAGTGAACCGAGCCTATGGGCTGGCAGTGGCACTGCTTGTGGTTGGCCTAGATGTCCTGGCCATTGGTGTTTCCTATGCCCTCATCCTGCAGGCCGTGCTGAAGGTACCCGGGGGTGAGGCCCGACTTAAGGCCTTTAGCACATGTGGATCTCATATTTGTGTCATCCTGGTCTTCTATGTGCCTGGAATGTTCTCCTTCCTCACTCACCGCTTTGGCCAGCAGGTGCCCCATCACGTCCATGTTCTCCTGGCCACACTCTACCTCCTGGTGCCACCTGCACTCAATCCTCTGGTCTATGGGGTGAAGACTCAGCAGATCCGCCAGCGAGTACTCAGGGTGTTTGACATAAAAGGACAGATCTGAACACATCCCAAACATTTTCTTCAGATGTTCCTGCCAGCCATGCTGCCAGGAGCCCATGGCTGGTCTAGGCCATATGGATAGAGTCCACTGCTATTGTGAGACGTGTTTGTGATCATAACAGTCTCATGGCAAAGAACATGAACACTTGGCTCCACAGCTGATTGGGATGTGCCTGGAGAGCTAAACTTGTAAATATTTTCCCCATTCTTTCTTTCATGATCCTGACAGTTCTCTATACCTGGTGATGGAGGAATTTGAGGATAGGGAAATAGATGATCACTCTGAATATGCCATTGTTCCTATCTCTGTCTAATGACTGGGCAACACACCTGGCGTGGGTATGGGAAGTTCTAATGTTTGCCTCGTTTTAGTTCTGAATGTCATTAAAGCTTGTAAGTGCTGTGAGCTTCAGGTCACCAGATTCCTCTGTAGTAAGAGTCTTTCTCAAAGCATTTGAGACAGCCACAATGTGAGAGCATACCATTCACTGCAAGGTAGGTGCTATTTATTTAAAATAAACTTAAGTGGGACAGGTAACATAATAGGTTCTGGGAATAATGTGATATGATCCCTATTTTAAATGAAAAAACACGTGTAGTGATTTCTCTTTTTTAAAAGGTCTATTTGTATTTTAACTTTATTGTGTTTTAATTTACCTACATTTTTGCTTAAGATAAAAAGGGAAGAAATAGTGAACATATTTGTGTTTTATAAGTACTAATTTAACAAAGCAAAAGTAGCTATGTATTTATTAGTGTCTCATAAGTGTAACATTTGCTAGAGTCTGGTGTTGATAAACATAGCTTTATCAGTAAATGTAGACACAGTTATACTACTTAAACTGTTTCTGAAATGTGGATACCTAGTGACGTCAATTAGACCTCCTACCATCTCTGCTAACAGGGACTGGGTAAAAGCTTACAAAAGGATTGTCACAATTGCTTTGTTCTCTGTTTGTCAGATGTTGCCCTAATATTGAACTTAACTATTTTGAGTCCCTAAAAAGTTTCAATGTTTTTTTAGTCTTGGAAGAAATCAAGTCACTGCTACCTTGAGTATTAGAGAAAAGATAATAGCTTTGGATATGTCATCTTTTCTGCGTTCACCTAATAACTGACCATTCAAGATCATCTGGGATAAGGGTGGAAAGTCCTAACTTTTGGCAGGTTTTAGTTTCAGAGTGTCTTCAAATCCTCTAAGTTAGTGGTGTGAGTTCTAGGTCATTGCGCTCCTGGGTGGCAGCAGAGTTTCTCTCAGAGTAGTGGGAGAATGTTAAATAAATGTTAAATAATGTTAAATAAATGAATGTTATTTATTTATTTAAAATAAACTTAAGATGGGAAGGCACTATAGTAGGTCCATAGAGTAATAAGATATAATCTCTATTTCCAAGGAAATATCTGTCTCTTTATGTGCATATGTGTATGTGTGTGTGTGTGTGTATAGTGAATTTATTTTTAAAATATCTGTTTGTATTTTAACTTATCCATAATTTTGTCTAGGATAAAGAGGAAATAAAACCAGGTGTTGGATATACATTTATGTGTTTTATGTCTTAATTTACCAAAGCAAATATGTAATTATCAGTATCTGACAAGCATATAATGTATTAGTATCTGGTGTTAGTAAAAATAGGCTTACTAATATATGTATAAGTAGTTATGCTGCTTGAAAGAACAGATCTTTCTGGAATGTGGATATGGAGTGATGTTCGTAAGCCCTCCATCCACTTCCGCTAGTAAGAACTGTGTCAAAACTTACAAGAGGTTTGTCACGGTTGGTGCATTGTACTCTGTTTGTTGGATGGTGCCCTGAGATTGGACTTAATTATTTTGTGTTCCTAAAAAGTAACACAATTTTTTCAGTCCTGGAAAATATCGGGTCACTGCTACTTAGAGGTAAGATGCTCTAGTGATGATAGGTTTCTATCAGGGTAGAAAAGGTGGAATCAATGGTTAGTGTTTCTAGTTGTTCTCTCTCTCTTTTTAATTTTTTTGGCAAATTTTACTCCAAATAAATAGTTTTCTGTTATAGAGCTGAGTATGAAGTCTTAATTTGGTTGGCACTGTGGGTGAGTTAGGGAGGACTGGTATGGGTTCTTATTGCAGGAGGAATGACACAATCTCATCACCTTGGTTCTATGTCTAGGACTTAAAACTCTGGTAAGTTGTCCTGGGCAAGTCCGAGCTATGCTGTATCACATCTATTGGAAAGCAACTGCTTTGATAATGTGTATCACACTCATTTGGAAACAAAGTAAGAGGTACTTAGTTTGAGTAGATTATACAAGGAGTAATTTCCTCTCTCTTTCATTTGTACCATTTTCTGATACTTGGAAGGCGGATGTGAAGGAGTTTCCTTGCATCAAAAGATGGAAATGCGTGTTGAAGAAGGCAGAGGAACATTATTGAAGAGCTTGTGTCCTATTGCTCTCTGGGCCACCAAACCTGACTTAAACCTGTGACAGAAATGGACTTGTAGGTGATTTAAGCCATTGTACTCTGGGGAATTTTTGTTGGAGCTAGTAACTAAAACCTAAAAATATGTTTTTGTTTTAGATCTTTCCAGTAGGATACGTATGTCTTCTAGAATTTTCTTTAAAAATGTTTGCAAGGTTTTGTTTGGGTAAAATGCATTTATTTTGTGCTTATTCAAATTTATTATCAGAGAACTGTTTATGTCATTTTCTTCTTATATTTTATTTTCCACGGTGTCTGTACTATATCCCCTATTTAATTCCTAGCAGTGTTTATTTGTGTTTTTTCTGTTTACCTTGGTCATCAATGTTAGATATTTATCAATATTATTAAAATATTAAAATAGTTAAATTGTATGGGCATTCAGTCAAATGGTAGCTTTGGCTTTCTTTTTTAAATTAGAGAATAATTACTTTACAATATTGTGGTGGTTTTTGTCACACATCAGCATGAATAAGCATTAGGTGTACAAATGTCTCCTCTCTCTTGAAACTTCTTCCGCTCTCCCCATCCAACACCTCCAGGCCATCACAGAGCGTTGGCTTTGGGTTCTCCGTGTGGTACATCAAACTCCCACTGGCTATCTATTATACATGTGGTAATGTATATGTTTCAGTGCTGTTCTCTCATCATCCTACCCTCTCCTTTTGCATTTAACTTTCTTATCTCCTCTGCTGATTTAGATTCCTTTACTTTTCTACCATCTCAAAGATGCATTAAAAAGGATACCAAAATAATTATTACTTTTTTTATATCTATTTTTTTTCACTTTTTGGCTCTAGTGGATTAGTTTTTTTTCTACTGGATTAGTTTTTATGCTTATTTAGCATTGCCCTTTCTTTTCTTGCTAGTTTTCCACAAAACTTTGTATTCTTACGCTTATCTGTCTGTTCACTGATGAAAATAAACTGGTTTGGGTAGATGGTGTGAGTTTCCTCAGAGGCTGTGAATGTCACAGCCCCTGTGCCCTGATGGTAGCACTCTATAGGTCATTTGCTCACAGGCAGAATTCCCTTTAGGCTGTGTCAAGAGAAAAATGAAAAAGTGCACTGAGTTTCTTCTTTTGCTGAAGTAGAGAAGTTTTATATCTGAAGCCAGTGATGCTATCGTGTATTTTGCTGATCAGTGGACTGTTTTTCCATACTTTTTCTCTATTTCTAACCTTGAGTACTGACACTATCTCAGAATTGACTCTGAGATAGAATCAGTTGACTCTGATCCTCTTCATCCAGCCCCACAGAAATGACAGGATTTTGAGATAGAACAGCATCCTCTTTATTTATAAAGGGAGCTGGTTTCCTTGTTACTTTGTGTGCACAGGACACTAAACACATTCATAGGCTCTATGCGGTTCAATATGAGAATAATTTCCTCATCAATCCACTGAAGACTTGTCTTCCATTTCTATTATCATTTCTATTTATTCTAAGCCTAGAGTATTCCCTGGATCTCTTAATAAGAATACTTCCCATCTTCACACCAAGCTTTAGCTTTTCCAATTCCTCTTTCTCTAACTCATAATTCTACACTCCATACATACACTGGTTTCCAGGGTTTTTCATTCTGGCTTTACTATAAATTCAATCCATTCTGACTTTTGAATTCCAGAAAAATCTTAAAGTATGTGAAACAGTTATACTTCCCCATATCCTAATACTGTTACTGCATTATTTTTATGTTTCTTTACTCATTATATTTAATATTATATTACAAATCTATAGTTATCGAAACAACATGATATTGTCATAAGAACAGACCATATATCAATAGCACAGAACAGATAAAGTAACAGAAGTAAACTCATGCACAGTGGTCAGTTAATTTACAACAAAGGAGCTGAGAATAAGCAATGGAAAGAGAATAGTCTTTTTAACATATAGTGTTGGAAAAACTGGATAACCACATGCAGAAGAATGGAATTGGATCCCTATTTTACACAACACACAAAAATCAACTCAAAATGATCTGCAGGCCTGAAACCATAAAAATTCAAATGAAAACACAAGGGGTAAACTCCTCAACATCAGTATTGGCAATAATTTTTGGATTTGACGTCAAAAGCAAAGTCAACAAAGGCCAAAATAAACAAGTAGGACTACATCAAACTAAAAAGCTTCTGCAAAACAAAGGAAATCAGGAACTAAATGAAAAGGCAACCTATGGAACCAAGGAAAATATTTTCAAAATGTATATCTTATAAGGGGTTCATATCTAATTGCATAAAACCTCATACAGCTCAATAGCAAAACAAAACAAAAACAAAAAACAAACCATCTGATTAAAAATAGGCCAAGGAATTGAATAGATATTTTCCCAAAGAAGACATCCAAATGGCTAACAGTTACATGAGAAGGTGTTCCATATCACTAATTATCAGGGAAATGCAAATTGAAACCACTATGAAGTATCACTCACTTTATACTTGCTGAAATCTATCATCAAGAAGACAAGAGAGAGCAAGAGCTGGGGCGGACAGGGAGAAGAGGAAATCCTGTGCACTGTCAGTAATGTGGACTGGTGCAGCCAGTATGGAAAGCATTATGGAGGTTCCTCAAAATGTTAAAGCTAGGACTACATATAATCCAGCAATCCCACTGCCGGCTATAACTAAAGGAAATGAAATCTCTGTCTTAAATAGATATCTGCACACCCATGTTCATTGCAGCATGATTTACAATATCCATGAAGCAACCTAAGCATTCCTTGACAGAAGAATAGATAATGAAAATGCGGTATATGTACTATATGTATATCTAATATTTAGCTGTGGAAAGAAGAAAATCCAACCTTTTGTAACTACATGAATGGAACTTGAGAGCATTATGCTGAAGAAAATAAGTCAGTCAGAGAAAGACAAATACTGTATGTTCTTACATGTAGAATCTTAAAAGCTGAACTCATAGACACAGAGAAAGAGTTGGTGGTTGATAGACATGGAGTATGGGGGTCAGGGAAATGGGCAAAGTTGGCCAAAAGGTAGAATTTTCTGGATAAAGACAAACAAGTCTGGAGATGTAAAAAGAAAAAAGATAACTTTGAGAGAGAAAGAGAAGAAGTGAATAATGTTGTCAATTCAAGATCTTCAATCAGAATTATTATAATTTTAGTTAAAGTCCATGATATTCTTTTGTTGTATATATCTTTCATGCTATGCTTGACTCCAAGAAGACAAGAGCCTTCTATGTTTCATTACTTCTCAATACGAAGTGTCTGACTTATTCCTCAACACAACAAATGTCCTCAATAATTATTTGTAATATTAGATTCAATTAATGCACAAACTTGATACCTCTGCAATGAATGCTTTGTTTTTCCTTTTACTAACTTTTATTGTGATTTTCTGTTCAGGACTGGGAAGACAGATCTCCCATCCTAGAATTAGATGCTCTCACCTGACAGACAGGGTGCCCCTTGAGAGAAAGAAGCTCAAGTGTGCTATTGGAAGTTAAAAGTGCAAATTTATCACTCCTTAACCCCTATGCATTTCTAGCAGTAGAGAAGTGCCACAAAGAATAAAAGAAGAATTAAAGTAACAATAGTTAATGGCTCAGGGGTAAGGAATCCACCTGTAATGCAGGAGACTAAGGAGATGTGAGTTTGATCCCTGGGTCGAGAAGATCCCCTGGAGGAGGACATGGCAATTCACTCTTGTATTTTTGCTGAAAAATCCCATGGACAAAGGAGCCTGGTGGGATACAGTTCAAAGGGTTGCAAAGAGTCAGACATGATTGAAAAGAATACATTTCATATGCATATCTGTCTGGTAGGTAAGTCATGATTGGAAGATGTATGTGGGAGCAGAGGACAAAGAGGAAGCTATCAACCTCATTCCCTTAATTTTGGATATTAGGATCTTTTCTTATTCCCTGCCCCCTCCTGTGCCCAGAGACATTAAATGTGAAAATTGGCTCCAAGTACAAATACTTTATCATCTGCAAGGAGATTTGCAGAATTCCCATTAAAGGATGGAGTCCTAGCAGAATGCATTAATAAAAAGAAAAAGAAAAAGCAGGTCACAGGCTCTTCTATTGGTGAGTTTATGATATTTGAGTATGATCAAGGAGAGGCCACTGCTGTCCTTACAGATCCCCCAGGCAGGTGGTAAAACAGAACCTGGAACATATTTCCTACTCTTGAGATACAATAACCCCATCCACTGCTTGTGACAATATCTGTCCAGTTGTATTAGTGATCCTACTTCTCATATGGAAAAGCAAGACAAGGAGTGGAGAGAGGGGAAGACAGAGCAAAAGTATTCGCTCTTATTATTTCTCCTTGTAGTGAGTAAAAAAGCCTTCTTCCATGAAAGTGGAAGTTGAGGAAATAAGGTTCTTCCTTGATAGGCAGCAGCGGGTGTCTTTCACTTTCTTTGGGAGAGGCTGATAATGTTACAGGAAGGTTGGAAAATGCGGTGAGGGACAGGGTACATTTTTGTGCTGAGTCATAAATTATGTCTCAATAAATTTCAAAAGAAAAAAACTAACATAATTAAATTGGAAAACAATAAGATGTTATGATAAATCCCAAGGACTTGCAAATTGAAACACATCTAAATAATCCATGGCTCAGATAAGACATCAGAGAGAATGTTAGAAATTATTTCAAACTAATTGATAATGACACATAGTAAAAGTTATGGAGTGCAGTTATAGAGAAATTAGAAGAACAATTATAGTTTCAAATGTTTATATTAAGAAAGAATGAAGATTTAATGTCAATTATCTAAGTTGACAACTTAAGAATTTAGAAAAAAAAGAATAAATTAAGCCCAAGGTAAACAGGAGTAAAAAATCAGTAGATAAGACCTGAATCAATAATAGTGAAAGCAGAAACAATAGAAAAAAAATCAACAAATCAAAAGAACAAAGTTGATTCTGTGTAAAGATTAATAATGTTAATAAAGCCTTGGAAAGATTTATCAAAGAAAAAGAGAGAAGCACAAAGAATCAATATAATGATCGAAAAAGTTATTACACAGGCCATACTAAAGAGCAGAAGGATAATAAAGGAACAACACAAACAATTTTAAGCTGACAAAATTAATAATTTACCTATGAGATTATAGGATACACAAATTATGTGACTTCAAGCCCCCAAACATCATAAGTGCAGACTTGAGATTAGGAATTCTCAAGGTATAGTCTTTCCTTTTTCAAAGAAATTCTACCCTTCCCTTCCCTCTTTCTTTTTCTGTTTGGTGAAGAAAAAATAAAAATCGGGCAATGAATCTGATTGATTTTTATCACAAACCCCCAAGAGATATTCAATGATATCTGTCACTGAAATAATTACCCACTCGGAGAAGTGGTTCAAAATACACTGACGAGGTAGGAAGGAGTCAGATTATATATGACCTTGAATTAATTAATTAGGTAAAAAATATGTTGATTCTATTACATTCCAAATACTGTGTGAAACACATTAATGAGAAACAAAATAAATGTGGATCTAAGCTCACCGAAAGTAACTGTCCAGTTTATGTGTAGTCTTGAGTAGTACATGTTATGAGAACTGGTTTTATGAACAATGGGAGAGTTCTGATACCATAATGTAATGTAAATACTGTAATGGAATCTTGATGAGGGCAGAGACCTTAACTACTTTATTCATCTTTTTATTCTTGTGACTATTCTACTACTGGAAAACTGGTTGATAATAATAAATAAACACATATTGAATGACTGAGGTTTACATAGGATAAATTAGCTGCCCCAATTCAGGCAGATAACAAATAGCAGAATTGAATTCAGGATAATATAAAAAAGCAGGAAACAGTATAGCGTCATTAAGAAATTTTGGAACATTTCAATATAACATTTCAGAATGCTGAAAGTGGCATAAAGAAATATTTAAGAAGATGATCTGTGGAGTCAAACAGATAGATATAGATTTTAACTTCAAGTTAGTTTCAAGTCCTGTTTCCCACCTTTTAACTACCATCTAGTGGCACCTTAACACAAGGTAAGATGAAGGTTCCCAGGAGATCCAGCTCATCACCAGCCCCAGGGTCCCAGTATCCCAAACTACCACTGCTCCCAGCTGGCTTGGAGGAGGGGATAGAACAGTGTGAAGAACTGACTGCAGGTCATAAAACCCTCTACACTTTTTCAGCAGAGCCAAGGAAGCAGTTTCAGTCTGGTTACTGGATGCAGGCCAATTGATGTTTTAATTGGGAGCCAATCTGTTGCATCATCTGTGAGTTTCAGGGCTAAGGGAGGGAAGCAAGGCTGTGTTGGACCTGCAGGAGCTGAGTCGTCGAAAGACTCAGAATGGGAGACATTCTCATTCTAATAATGGCTCCCTTGATAACAGAAGAGAAAGGCTGGTGGTACTGGATGGGTGAAATTCAGAAATTCTATGTTCCTTTTGGAAGAGAATGATCTTCTATAGTCTCAGCAATCCCATATCATTACACACAAGGGATCCTATGGCTGGGAATTTCATTCAAGTATGTGACTAAAATCTGTTTGGCTTGCCCAGAAAAGCAGTCTAAGGGACTTTAGAAAAAGAAAGGATGGGATATTGTTTGGAGTTTCATATGACATTGGGCACCGAGCCCATGAGTTCAGTGAGGAAGCTGGTGAGGAGATTTGATTATTGCCTTTACCCAACATGTTCCAGCAGAGTAATGTTAACAAAAAAGTCTCCTCTAATGATTATACAGGATTCACATTCAACAGAAACAGATTTCTCTGTAATTTTTCTCCTTAGTGGTCTTAGTTTTTCTCTTCCTCTTAAAAGTCAATGGTATGTTTACATCACACAAAATATCTTCACTTTCCTAAATTGTCCCTCATTATGAGTTCTTAAGACCCTGTTATCCTGGAAGTCTTCTAAGTGGTAACGTCTCAAAAAACATCCTTTAAATCAAGGTGCACTGAACCACACACAGTGTTATAAGCGTTGTTGAACCAGAGCAAAGCATAGAGTAATTATCATTTTCCCTCTGATTACTGTTACTTCTTCAAGTAGAGAGTTTGTTTTTAATCATTCTTATCACCTGAATATATAAAAACGTCAACTTAAATTTGTTTCTATACTTCTACCTGACAGTACATCCAGGCATCTGATCCTTTTTTTCTCTGTGCTTATTCCTTCTTATCCCCTCCTTTATTACCCTTTACACTAAGTACACTCTTCTCAGTGAAATCCAGGTAGCTGAGGGATGAACTTAATTACAATAGTTCTCTATGATGTAAGGAAGGAATGAGGACAAAGAAGTAGATGGATCAGAAACTAGGATTTGTAAAGGGTATGTTACAGACTGGGGGATGCTTCCCAGATGGTGCTAATGGTAAAGAATCTGCCTGCCAATGCAGGAGACATGAGACACGGGTCTGATCCCTGGGTCAGGAAGACCCCCTGGAGCAGGGAATGGCAACCCACTCCAGTATTCTTGCCTGGAGAACCCCTTGGACCGAGGAGACTGGTGGGCTACAGTCCATAGGGTTGCAAAGAGTCAGACACTACTGAAGTGGCTGAGTACTCATGATGATAGAATTGAGAGTATAAATTTTTCCATCTCTAATTTACTTTGGTGTGTGACTAAAAAGTGAGGAAAAACTAATTTTTTAAACTACTGTCTAATAAATTATGTCAGCAATACTCACTGAAAAGATCTATAGTTAAATGTGATTTTCTGACATCTTTATAAATTATAGATTAATCTGTAAACTAGTGAGCATTTCTGGCTTACGGGATCCGTAATTAGCCAATTTGCTTTGGTCAGTGTCACTTGGAAACTTTTTTATAGCTTTACAGTATGTTTTAATGCAGTGATTCTTCTTATTTTCTTCTAAATCTTGTGGCTTCTTTGTCTTATTGCTTTTCCATTTAACTTTGGCAATAATTTGCCAAGCTCTCCCACCATTAATATGTATCTTTAGAAAACTTTGCCTTTATTTGGGATTGTTCTTCTATAGCTCATCAGTTTTCTGGATGAGTAAGTGCTAGAGAACATTTTGAGAGTGTTGTTTTTTATTGACCTAATTCCTGTACCTTACCATACATAAACCCAAGTAAAATCTCCTCAGTTTAGGATTTACCTCATGACTTCACCCAGCAACTACTCCTCTGTTCCAGTCTCCGAATTCCTCCTCGTCTGCTTCCCTAACTACCAGAGTTGGCAACACTGGCTGGCCCTACCCTTCAGCTTCCTCTTTCTTCTGTCCATGGGGGCCAACGCCACCCTCCTGATCACCATCCGGCTGGAGGCCTCTCTGCACGAGCCCATGTACTACCTGCTCAGCCTCCTCTCCCTGCTGGACATGGTGCTCTGCCTCACTGTCATCCCCAAGGTCCTGGCCATCTTCTGGTTTGACCTCAGGTCCATCAGCTTCTCTGCCTGCTTCCTCCAGATGTTCATCATGAATACTTTCCTCCCCATGGAGTCCTGCACATTCGTGGTCATGGCCTATGACCGTTATGTGGCCATCTGCCACCCATTACGATACTCATCCATCATCTCTGACCAATTTGTGGCCAAGGCTAGTGCTTTCATCATAGCTCGGAATGCTTTGCTGCTTTCACCTGTTCCTATTCTCTCTGCCCGGCTCCGCTATTGTGGGAAAAATGTCATTGAGAACTGCATCTGTGCCAACATGTCTGTGTCCAGGCTCTCATGTGACAGTATCACTGTGAACAGAATCTATCAGTTTGTGGCTGGTTGGACTTTACTAGGCTCAGATTTCATCCTCATCTTCATCTCCTATATCTTCATCTTAAGAGCCGTGTTCAAGTTCAGGAGCGAGGGGGCTGCTGTCAAGGCTCTGAGCACGTGTGGCTCCCACTTCATCCTCATTCTCTTCTTCAGCACCATCCTTCTGGTTGTGGTGTTGACAAATGTGGCCAGAAAGAGGGTCCCCATGGACATCCTGATCCTGCTCAATATCCTTCATCACCTCATACCCCCTGCCTTGAACCCTATTATATATGGGCTTCAAACCAAAGAGTTAAAGCAGGGGTTTCAGAAGTTGTTGCGGAGGGGGTTTTAAACACACAGAAGAAGGCTTTCTGTGGAAACACCTATTACTATTTCCTCTGTTTCTATTTCAGGATTTGTGATTCCAGAAAGCAAAATAATGCTTGATAGTGAACATTTCCTACCCAGTTTCTGTCCTTCTGGTATCAAAATTCATTGGCATAGAGTGGGTAACTAATATTCTTAGGTACCTAACTTTGTATCTAAGTATTATATATTTAAATAATCTCACCTTCATAACAATACTGCAGGACAGGGATTACTATTCCACTTTATGTATTAGAAAACAATAATTTATGGAAAAATATTGACAAAGGTCACATCTGGTGAGTGGTAAAGCATTAATACAAGTGCAGGTCTCTCTGACTCCAGAGCCTTCCAAGACACAGCACTCTTTTCTTAGATACAATTGAAGCTCTAGTTCTGCTCTTCAGGCCATGATCTCTGGAAGGATTTTGTGAACCTGCAGCTAATAAGTATATTCTCTCTAGATCCTCTCCCTTGAGAATCAGGAAGAGCTAAGCAGAGGCACAGAGCTCAGAGAGATCACCATCTTTATCTCATCATGACTGTTCCAGCTTCTGTTACAAAAGGTTAATATTCATAATGGTACTGTTTAGGCCCAACAGAATCCTCAAAAGCTTTATGGAAACTCTTCATGGAAAGGGCGGATACTGAGGACCCAAGTGGAGGTAGAACTGGGGAATGAGAAGACCAGTATGTGGGAAATGGATAAACTAAGTGTGGTGGTTTATGGGGACATTCTGTTTACTTAAAACCATGTACCATCTAGTCTGGAGCTCCACTCAAGAGGAGAGTATAAGTATGGCATATGGTTAAATTTCTGGATGTCACAATCTGGTGAAAATGGGTGAGAAAACATAATATATTATTGTAGTTGGTAGGCAGAGGTGTCATTATTTACATTGGTAGTAGGGAACTTAGGGTTTGGGCTTATCCTATAGGCTTTCCTAGAGGTCAGATATAATTCTTATTTGCAAAAATTCCATAGAATGAAAGCAAGGGCCACTCTATTAAGAGGTCCTCAAACACTGGTTCCAGTGAATAGATTCCAAAATTCTTAAAGGCCTTTGAAACGTAGACAGTACTAGTACATTGCTTTCAACAAATACGATCTTTGTTTTTGAATTGTCTCTTGACTAGTAAACTACAAATACTGGATGAAAAGATGTATACTCTATGGTGTTAGAGTATTTAAAAAAAAAAACTGGTGAAAGCTGGAGAGCTGGTGGGGGGGCTGCTTGATTTCTTTGCAAAAAGCATGAAAACATATTTAGAAAGTATTTCAGAGGAATTTCTTTAAAGAATGAGCAAAACTTGATTAACAATTGTGTATGTGAGAAGGAGAGAAAAATGACTGTATTTCATGCTGACACTTCTGTGGGTTTTATTATCTCTAACCTTGGTTGTTCAAGGAATATTGGCCTAAAATTATCTTCTTATGAGTGAAGATAGAGACTGTTTCCCCAGAGTCAAACACAGTTGACCTGGAGGCCTGGTCATGCAATCGTCTTTACTTAGCCCTTTGACTCCATGAATAAAAGATTTATAGTTGCATGCTTTTTCCTGAGACACTCATATTAATTCTGAGTACACATACTATTGTCCGTATATACAAGGAAGAAAATTTTCATAGATTTTCCACTTAAAAATAAATCTAAGTGCCGTCCTTAATCTTGAAGGTCCTGAATTAGTCACATCTCACTTGATTTCACATTTTTACAATCTCACTGCCCTTCCTCCAGTCCTAAAATCTATTTTCTTCAAATTTCCTGGCTATATTTTAGAGCTCCCAAATCACTCTAACTTCAGGTTCCCCCAGAAGTATATCCCCTTTTATTGTGGTGCATAGTCCCCTTAAGATACTAAGTCTTCAGATGTAAAACATGTCTCCTCTGGCTGTGGGGAGGGTAGAGGGTTTATGCAGTCATAAATCCAGCCCTGAACCCAGGGAGGTCTCAGAAGTGGGATGGTGTTTTCATCTGCTTGTTCAGTATGATTATACATAGTTAAGAGGGACTTTAGTTTGTAAATATGGAGCAAAGTCAAGGTTTATCCTCTCGCTTGAAACAACAACAAAACTGGACAAAAATATATGAAACAATGGTTCTGAAGGCATTGGACATTAGGCAATAGAGATGGGAAGTAAATGAGCTAAGTCCCTTTTACTAGAGAAAGATTGTTGCAGCATTCTGAGGAGGAGTTACAGATCATGTCAAAGGGAGGGTGAACTTAAGTGTAGCCTGACAGTCTTCCTGTGTTGAGGACATGGGAGTCAGGGGAGCCTAAGGCAGCTAAGAATTCACGGGGCAGAGTACTGGAGAAAAAAGAACTGCCTAGAAGGAGAACTCCAAAAATCTACAGAGGGGTTCCCTTAAAGTATTCAACAGAGTACTGATCAATGAATCCTTGTGTGGAAACTACTCATAAATATCTGAGAAAACAAAAGCAAGAACTCACATAACCACTCTAAAGGAAGATTGGGATGGCCTTTCAGAGTTTTCTGGATCTTTCCTGATGGCTCAGATGGTAAAGAATCTGCCTGCAATACAGGAGACATAGGTTTGATCCCTGGGTCAGGAAGATCCCCTGGAGAAGGGAATGGCAACCCACTCTAGTATTCTGCCTGGAGAATTCTATAGACAGAGGAGCCTGGTGGGCTACAGTCCATGGAGTCACAAAAAGTCGGGCACGACTGAGCAACTTTCACCTTCATCTTCAGAGTTTTCCAAACTGAGGTTTGTGTGCCAGGCCTTTTTCTTCTCTCATCAACTAGTCATTGGATGGGGGTTGCCTCAGGGAGGGTGCATAACATTGGAGGAGGCAGCCCCCTTTTACGAAGGGCAATGTACCAAAAGGAACACAGCTGAATGCCCTTATCATGTTACAGTTCAATGTAAAAGATGAAGTCCTAACCCACAAAATATATCAGGGAAGAAAAAGGGATTTTAAGGATCAGAATAAAATGATTAAATTAACCTGATTTTTATATTTTTATATGGTATAATAATTTAAAACAATGAACATTTTTTAGAATTAGTTATATATTCAATAAGATGTCCAAAGATAAGATAAACTTGAAAAAATTAGTAGTTTTCTTTTTTCCTATTTAAAAAAAAATTTTGGCTGCACTGGGTCTTCATTGCTGAGCATGGGCTTCTCTAGTTGTAGTGCATGGGCTTAGTTGATCCAGGCATGTGGGGTCTTAGTTCTATGATAGGGGATCAAACCCATCCTTACATTGGAAGGAGGATTCTTTACCACTGGACCACCAGGGAAGTCCTTCAATAGTTTTTTTTATACCAGCAAAAATTATCCAAAAATATTAGAAATAAACATGCCACTTACCATAGGAGGAATTTATTAATATGTAGAAATTGACATCATAAAAAATACACAAGACCTTTAAGGACATAATTTAAAAATTATGCTGTTATTTAAGTGAAACTTCCACTTTACTTTTACACCCTGAAAGTAGAGAAAAGAATGTATGTGGAAAAGAACATATGAACATTTTAAAGATGTCAGTTCTTCACAAATTAATTGATAAATTCAATGTACTTTCAAGAAACACTCCAGCGAGATTTTCAGAGGAATGTTTGTTACAGTTTTTCTTAAATGTGTATGGAAGATGAAAGTCTTACTAAATGGAAGAGAGTTTTTAAAAGCACTCATGTTAACACATATATGTGAAATATATTTAGAAAAATGGAACCTATTTTTCAGGGCAGAAATAGAGATGCAGACATAAAGAATAGGTCTGCGGACAGAGCGGGAGGGTAAGGAGAGGGTGGGATGAATTGAGAGAGTATCATAGACATAAATATACTACCATGTATAAAATAGATAGCTAATGGGAAGCTGCTGTATAGAACAGGGAGCTCAGTTCGGGGCTCTGTGATGACCTAGGGGGTGGGATGGTGGGGGTGTTAGGGAGGCTCAAGAGGGAAGGGAAATATGTATACGTATAGCTGATTCATTTTGCTGTACAGCAGAAACTAACGCAACATTGTAAAGCAATTATCCTCCAATTAAAAAAGATTCAAGTTGCACCTTAGATTAGATAATAAAGCATACTACAAACTCATGATTTATAAAATGGTTTTGCCTAGCTAGTGTAAAAGCATGGGATATAAATGATATGATATAAATGATATATATATGATAATATCATATATACATATATAAGATCTTCAGTTCAGTTCAGTCGCTCAGTCGTGTCCGACTCTTTGCGACCCCATGGACTGCAGCACGTCAGGCCTCCTTGTCCATCACCAACTCCTGGAGCTTGCTCAAACTCATCTCCATCGAGTTGGTGATGCCATCCAACCATCTCATCCTCTGTCGTCCCCTTCTCCTCATGCCTTCAATCTTTCCTAGCATCAGGGTCTTTACCAAAAAGTCAATTCTTCGAATTAGGTGGCTAGAGTATTGGAGTTTCAACTTTACTATCAGTTCTTCCAATGAATATTCAGTATTGATTTCCTTTAAGATTGACTGGTTTGATCTCCTTGCTATTCAAGGGACATGCAAGAGTCTTCTTCAACACCACAGTGCAAAAACATCAGTTCTTCGGTGCTCACCTTTCTTTACACTCCAAATCTCACATCCATACACAACTACTGGAAAAACCATAGCTTTGACTAGATGGACCTTTGTAGGCAAAGTAATGTCTCTGCTTTTCAATGTGCTATCTAGGTTGGTCATAGATTTTCTTCCAAGGAGCAAGTGTCTTTTATAAAAATTTCATGGCTGCACTCACCATCTGCAGTGATTTTGGAGCCCAAGAAAATAAAGTTTCTGAGTGTTTCCATATCTATTTGCTGTGAAGTGATGGGATCGGATGTCATGATGTTTGTTTTTTGAATATTGAGCTTTAAGCCAGCTTTTTCACTCTCCTTTCACTTTTATTAAGAGGCTCCTCTGTTCCTCTTCACTTTCTGTCATAAGGGTGATGTCATCTGCGTATCTGAGGTTATTGATATTTCTCCTGGCAATCTTGATTCCAGCTTGTGCTTCCTCCAGCTCAGCATTTCGCATGATGTTCTTTGCATGTAAATTAAATAAGCAGGGTGACAATATATAGCCTTGACATACTCCTTTCCTGATTTGGAACCAGTCTGTTGTTGCATGTCCAGTTCTAACTGTTGCTTCTTGATCTGCATACAGATTTCTCAGGAGGCAGTTAAAGTCGTCTGGCATTCCCATCTCTTTCAGAATTTTCCACAGTTTGTTGTTATCCACACAATCAAAGGCTTTGGCATAGTCAGTAAAGAAGTGGATATTTTTCTGGAATTCTCTTGCTTTTTCTATGGTCCAATGGATGTCGGCAATTTGATCTCTGGTTCCTCTGCCTTTTCTAAATCCAACTTGAGTATCTGGAAGTTTCAGTTCACGTACTGTTGAAGCCTGGCTTGGAGAATTTTGAGCATTACTTTGCTAGTGTGTGAGATGAGTGCAATTGTGCAGTAGTTTGAACATTCTTTGGCATCGCCTTTCTTTGGGATTGGAATGAAAACTGATGTTTTCTAGTCCTGTGGCCACTGCTGAGTATTCCAAATTTCCTGGCATATTGAGTGCAGCCCTTTAGCAGCAGCATCTTTTAGGATTTGAAATAGCTCAATTGGAATTTCATTACCTCCACTAGCTTTGTTAGTAGTGATGCTTCCTAAGGGCCATTTGACTTCACATTCCAGGATGTTTGGCTTTAGGTGAGTGATCACACCATTGAGGTTACCTGGGTCATGAAGATCTTTTTTGTACAGTTCTTCTGTGTATTCTTGCTCTATTCTGTGTACTCATTATAGAGGTGGCAAGAATATATATATATATATATGATCTATATTTATATATAAGTTCTTATTTTATATATAAGATATTTTATATTTTATGTATAAGATATTTTGTATTTTATATATAAGGTATCTTATATATAAGATCTTAAACATACCATAAAAATAGGTGAAAAACAGACAACTGATTGTTTATATCAGTTGTTTCTAATGGGTTCTAAGATTTTACGGGGTGACTTTAAATGATGTACAATATCATAATTTGAACGGTAGAATGTCAATGTATTATTTTGTAATATAGGAAAAATGAAAAATTATTATTGATTGGACTATACTGTTCAGAATGAGAATTTGAACGATTAATGTTGGATTGGTGGGAAATACACATCGGTGTTTATAAGTAGAAAACAAATGTGAGAAGTCAGTGAATTCAGGGACCCATTTAAAGGTCATCAGTTAGGAACTCATGGGAACCAGTAAAAATGAAGAGAAGACTGGGAACTACAAAGCAGCTCTTTCACTTTTTATGGGCTTGACTACAGTACCCCTTTTGAAACTTTAGTTTGGCCGTCAGTCGGTTCCTGAGCTCTCTATGCACAGCCCTATTGTGTTCCAGGTGCACACCTCCCAGCACAAGAGCAGAGCTGTGCTAAGTTCCCAGCAGAAACAGCTCCTTCCCTGCTTGCCCACTGAGTTGTTATTTCTTTGCTCTCCTCATTATTATCTATTATCCATGCACTCAATCCTGCAGTGCAACATAAAGCGTCAGGAAGCTCCATACAGGTAGCAGACTACTACAATTACACCAATCCCAGACAAATGTATAAAGGGCACTGGAATAAGTTTCTGCTCATTTTCTAATGCAAGGTAGCTCCCAGGTGATGGTGTCTGCAGATGCATCAGATGAGACAACAAAGAAATGAAATGAATTACTTATTGCCTAAATTATTTGTCTAAAATCAGTGAGAGGCTACAGGCTAAAGACTGTATATCAGATTATTTCTCTGTTGAATATATTCTTTATCTGAAGTCTAGACTTCTCTAAAACTTTTCTCAGATTTATCTTTAGTTTAAGAAATTATATTGTGTGTATGCTATATGTATCCCTCTTATTATTACTTACTTCACTTACATACATTTATTTTTCATCAGAATGTGATTTTCAAACAGTCGGCATCCCTTAGCTGGGAAAACTGGAAATGCTTGAATAGTTAGTTCAACCTGTACTCAAAACTTACACTTTCTTGTTTAAACTACCAGTTTTTGACGTATCTCATTTTTGTGAATCTAAGTTTCATCTCTAAAACATAGATTTGAAACATCCTACTTTCTGACTATCACCTTCTAACTGCAGGCTCAAATTTTTAACTATCCTTAATACAGTCACAATTGTTGAACATCAAGACTACCAAGCCACTGAAAAAAATCACCTTCATTTTATTTTATCTTTCTTTTTTCTTGACTTTATTCCTTCTCAAGCTGAACATCTATGGCCCATCATTCAATTATGCTCTTGGAAATAATCTGACCTCCTTTGTTCTCTTCCTCCACTGCAATTGCTTGAAATAACCCAAACACTGACTAAATCTAAATATCTGTCTCCTTTGTGGAAGATTGAAGCTTTCTAGAAAAAAATCCCCTAAGTAAACTTGTTGATTTCACATTAAATTTATCATTATGAACTTCAAATGTAAGCTCAACAATACCCAGAAATCTCACTATGTGATACCATTACAGTAAATGGGTCCATGTCTACTAGGTTATCAAAGAGAATCCTAAGAATTATATTTGATTTCTACACTGAATGCCTCATTTTCTAGTTCATCAGTATATTTACTTGATTATCCTTCCAAAATTTGTCCACTCAAATTCATTTCCTCTGCCACCAGTCTGGTCCAGGCCACCATCTTGTCTGGGCAAGTAACAGTCTTCCCACTGGCTTCTCGGCTTCTACTCTTGTTTTAATTCCCATTCATACCTCTCTTCCTTAAGGCCATTTTGATTCAACAACTTATCTAAAGTAATGCTCCCATAGTAATGCTCTATGATGGCTTTTGACAGGATTCTGTATATTTTCTTTTGTAAAATTACCAAACCTTTCTATATTTTAATTTTATGATCTAAAGAATAAAATTAAAAGCATATTTAATTAAAAAATAGAAAATACATACACACGGTTCAAAGTTTTAAAAGTTAAACCAGAATTGAAAGAGACGCGTGTACCCCAATGTTCATCGCAGCACTGTTTACAATAGCCAGGACATGGAAGCAACCTAGATGTCCATCAGCAGATGAATGGATAAGGAAGCTGTGGTACATATACACAATGGAATATTACTCAGCCATTAAAAAAAATACATTTGAACCGGTTCTACTGAGATGGATGAAACTGGAGCCCATTATACAGAGTGAAGTAAGCCAGAAAGAAAAACAACAATACAGTATACTAATTCATATATATGGAATCTGAAAGATGGTAATGATAACCCTATATGCGAGACAGAATAAGAGACACAGATGCATGGAACAATTTTATGGACTCTGAGGGAGAAGGTGAGGGTGGGACGTTCTGGGAGAATGGCATTGAGACATGTGTATTGTCATATGTGAAACAGAGCACCATTCCATGTTCGATGCATGTGACAAGGGCTCAGGGCCGGGGCAATGGGATGATCCAGAAGGATGAGAGGGGGAGGGAGGTGGGTGGGGGGTTCGGGAAGGGGAACACATGTAAACCCATGGCTGATTCTTGTCAATGTATGGCAAAAACTATTACAATATTGTAAAGTAATTAGCCCCCAACTAAAATAAATAAATTTATAAAAAAAAAAAAAAAAAAGTTAAAGGTATTCAGTAAAAATAATTAATTTTCCATATCAGTGTTATTTCTGACTGCATATCATAGAAAACCTAAATAATTATGGCCTAAACAAAATAGAAAATACTTTTTCTTCCATGTAGAAGAGTCTCAGAAAAGGACATCTAGGACTGAAACCAGAGCTCCACTGGTTTCTCTATTTCTGCTTTACCATGCTTAGAATCTAATGTTCATCCTCAATGTTACTGACAGTTTAAGGTGCTTACTAGAAATTCAGGCATCAATCCTGTGCCTGTTCTATGTGGAAGGAGAGAGGGCAAATGACCTTCATTCTTCAGCTAAATTAGTTTACTTTATCACTTTAGAGAGTTTTCTTGGAAACTTCACCAAATTACTTCTACTAATATTTGAAATCTGAGAGGTGTAGTATTTTGGTAGTATACATGGATACCAAATAAAATAATGGTTTTTGTTACTAAGGAAGAATGGAGGTATTGGGTAAGTAACAAGTAATCTCTAACATACCATTTTACCCATCTGCCAAGTTTGACAAATTTGTCTTTCTCAGAAAGAACTACTCTTACAGGTCTGTTGTGTATCCTTCCAGAGGAATTTGATTCCATCTAAGAACATGTAATAAAGTGTGTGTGTGTGTGTATATATATATACACTTACTTATATTATATTCTTGGTATAGCATTGCAAAATTATTTTGTGTAGCATTCTATGTACTGTTTTTGCCTCTTGCTTCTTTGCTAAACAATGTATCTTAGAAATTATTCAAATAAATACATTTAGAGATGCCATTTCTTTTAACAACCATATAATTAGAATGCACTCTTGGTGAAGGCAAGGACCACATTTGCTTATTTACCATTGTATTGGGTTGGCCAAAAAGTTCATTTGGGTTTCCATATGCTGTTATGGAAAAACCCAAACAAGCTGTTTGGCCAATCCAATATACAGTGTCTAATACAATTTGTGGATCATAGGCTGGAGTTAGTGTTTGTTTAATGGGTGGGGCATGCAAACAGCAAATGCCAGAGCTGTGATTAAAATCTGCTTTTGATTTGAATGATTTTATTCCTTTGTCTTATTCACAACTTTGATGTCTTAAATTAGATTGTCAGATTTCCTTTTATTTCTCTGCATTCTTTAGGGAAAAAATATATTTATCAGTTAAATAAATCTTAACAGTTTTCTGAATTTGAAGTGCTAGGATTTTATTCAGGATTTCAATACTTATAGCCACATTCATCAGATTAGTGGTGACAGTGGGAAAGGGTCACTTAGAACATAGACATTGGAGTCAGATGGATGTAGCTATAAATGTAGACTAACTGTGTACCTTTGGGCACGTATCCCCTACACACAGTAGGGATAACAGTTTCTCCTCCAAAAAGTTGCTCATCCACATCTAAGAGAGATGATTCAATGAGAAAAATTATATAAAGAACTCAAGTAGTTTAGGTCACTCAGAAAGCACTCAAAACATTGGACTTATTGTAATAAAGACTCTGTAGTCTCTTTTCCTTCATCTTCAACCATGTTTGTGTGTCAGGGCTTATGCACCAGATCCCTGGCTTCTGGGCAAGTTCTGACCTTAGTTTCAAACCAGTCCATTTTTCACATCCTAACTCCCTACCTGCAGGAGCATCATATGACACAGTTCCCAAAGGACTCAGCTTTTTATCCATCAAGTCTCTGCTTCCCAAGTTACCTTTTCCCATCTGGGTCCAAGAAAAAGGGTAGGAGAGGAATAGGAGCTCATAAAACCCTCAAGATTTATTTAGCAAAATCCCGACATGGTTTTACTACAGCTGATACATCATAAAGACTCATCCCTCTACATCTTCTGTAAGTTCCAGGGCTAAGGGCAGATAGCACAGGCTCTATTGGATCGAGGTAAGAAGAACGACAAGGCAGTCAAGGGCCCTTTTCTAATAGCCTCCAATACATAGGAAGAAAAAGGCAATGACAAGGTGACAGGTATGGTAACTCTGGATGCATTAGCATCTAGAAACCCTAAGCAGATCCATAAGGAGCCAATTAGTTTTCTTTCTTCTCTCTGCCTTCCTAGAAGAGGACCGCATTTCATTTCTTGGTTAGGAGACTTAGTGAAAGAGAATTGGCCTTCATCTTGCTTGACCAGAAAAGAAAGGAGATTTATAAATCCTACAGTGGGATAAAACGTGTAGAGACTCTGAATTAGTATGTCACTGGACATCTGGCACATGGACTCAGGAAAAAAACTGATGAAGAAGTTTCCCCAAACTCTGTCCCCATAGTGTAGTTTAAACTGGGGATAGACAGCTTTCTTTAGACTGACAGAACTCTGTGTTTCACATTTAACCAAACTCAGTTTCTCTCTGATTTTTCTCTGATGGTTCTAGTTTTGCCCTTTTGCTGAAGATAACAATTCAAATATTTTGATGTTATCACTGATGTCCTTTGCAGATCACACATCTATATTTTGTAACAATTACTTGACCCCACAAAAGGGGTCAGTACATTTTATCATGTTTTAACTTCCTATGACTTTGTCTAAGTTTGACAAGGAATTTCCTAGTAGTGCCCTGAATTGGATAAGATGCTCCAGAGGGCTAACTGAAACAGAGTTGAGAAAGATTCTCAGTTTTGTTTTTGACACTGTGCTTCTATGAAATAAATGAATAGACATGATATTCTCAAAATAATGCCTGGTATATACGAGATGCCTGATACACACCAGTGAATATTGTCAATCCAGCTTTAGAGTCCTTACATTATTTTTTACTCCATGAACCAACACTTACACTTATTAGAACATCTAGAAATTTGTTTCCTTTTCCTTCTTTCCCATTCCAGATTTTCTCTCCTCCTACCTGCTATCCAATGTTAAATAGTGAAGAAATTGAATTGGACTTTAATAAGCTTAGAGTCCAAGTGATAACACTGGGTGGCTGAAGGCAAGTACCTTGGACTTGATGTAACCCTTTCACAAGTAAATGGTGAACATGTGATGAATGGAAGCAGATAAATAAGAGAACTGATCAGCAAGTAGCCTTTGAGGAGGAGCATGAACAGGAATAAATATTATGTCTAACAATGCTAGAAAAGGGCAAAGTGCTAAGAAGGGCACTCAACAGGGATGAGAAAACAGGATATGAAGAGAATGAAGGTCAAGAAGAACAGGAAAGCTGGGTGCAGAGAGATGAGAGTTTGTATGGATAAGTTGGTAATAATTTAAGCTGAAGGAAATTCAAGAAAATTTGTACTAACATAGCAGGAACAATAGACTGGCTCTGAGTTTGTTTTAGGGCAAGGGCAAAAGATTTATTAAGTCAGAGACCTAGCCTAGGGTTTTGCCGTTCACCAAGGGACAGGATCTTGAGCAGCACCTGCAGACAGTGGCATGAATAAGCCTCCAGGTTTCAACATGCATCTTATGGCATGCTCTGTCCATCCCCTGAAGTCCACCATACAAACCCTCAGTGCCCATCATTTGTAGTATTTTTTTAAACATTTTTTATTTAAAATTTTTTAATTTATTTTTTATTTTATACTGGAGTATAGTTGACTAGCAGTGTGACAGTTTGGGGCAAAGTGATTCAAATTATGTGTGTGTGCTGTGCTCAGTCATGTCTGACTCTTTTGCGACCTCATGGACAGTAGCCCACCAAGCCCCTCTGTCCACGGGATTTTCCAGGCAGAAGAACTGGAATGGGTTGCCATTTCCTTTTCCAGGGGATCTTCCTGACCCAGGGATCAAACCCACGTCTCTGGTGTTGCAGGCAGATTCTTTAACACTGAGCAAATTCAAATTATACATATACATGCATCCTTTTTCAAATTCTTTTCCCATTTAGGTTGCTACATAATACTGAGCAAAGTTCCCTGTGCTGTTGAGTAGGTCCTTGTTGGTTATCCATTTTAAATATAGCCACCATTTGTAGTATTGATCAGAGCTTCTCCTTTCCCCTCTTCTGAGTTCCTTCAGCACTGAAACCCTGGTTTCACTCTCCTTCCTTGAAATTTTCCATCTGTGTAAAACACTAAGGTCCAGTATTTTTCAACAGGCTTTTGTTAAGAATCTTTGGGGTGTTAGAGAATGTTGATGTGTATCAATGAAAAGTGCATGTTGTCAGTCCTCAGATATTTCAGAGTACGGTGGAGGGAGACAGAGGTACAAAATCTACGTATAAAAAGTTACAAAGAAATGATGATAGTAAAAAAAAAAGTTGCTTTCTTAATAAACAACTACTTCAGTTATCTTACTTTCCATCTGAATTTGTAATCTTTCCCCAAATAGGCATGCTACAATATGTTTCATTCTTGTCTTGCTTTTTCCTTTACCTGCAAGCTTGAAATGAGCCTTTTAGCGATGTAGTCAGCCTTCTCTAGCTACACTTTTTCACTTGCTGAATCTTCAGCTCCTTTCATTCTGGTTTCTACTGCCATCAGTCCAATGAATTACCCATGTCCAGGTCACTAATGACACCCTTTTAATAAAATTTAATGACCATTCATAGTCTCATAATATTAGACTTTTGCTTAGCTGACAAGTTGATCCTATGCTCCTTAAAATTTTCATGGAGAAAGCAACTTCTCCTTTATACTATTATCATTGTGCTTCTCTTAAACTGGTACCACACTGACTTAATTTGTTGCACATTTTTAATCTTGTGAGGTTACTACCTATCATTGTTCTCTTTTCAAATCTTAGTGTTTTCACTGATTCTTTTTCTCTCTTTCATAGACTGTAGCATTAATGATCAAGTCCCACCACTCTATCTTTAGGATATTGCCTGGAATTTTCCTTCTTCTGTATATCATTAGCAACCTAGAGAGTGAGAAATCACTTTTGAAATCAATTAAACAAAATTACCTTTTGCATCTGACCAAGCAAATAGTCAAGACAAGACTTCTGAGCTCAAACTCACTGGATGACCTCACCCAGCAACTACTCCTCTCCTTCCGTCTCCGAATTCCTCCTCATCTGCTTCCCTAACTACCAGAACTGGCAACACTGGCTGGCCCTACCCTTCAGCTTCCTCTTTCTTCTGGCCATGGGGGCCAACACCACCCTCCTGATCACCATCCGGCTGGAGGCCTCTCTGCACGAGCCCATGTACTACCTGCTCAGCCTCCTCTCCTTGCTGGACATGGTGCTCTGCCTCACCGTCATCCCCAAGGTCCTGGCCATCTTCTGGTTTGACCTCAGGTCCATCAGCTTCTCTGCCTGCTTCCGCCAGATGTTCATCATGAACAGCTTCCTCCCCATGGAGTCCTGTGCATTCTTGGTCATGGCCTACGACTGCTGTGTGGCCATCTGCCACCCACTGAGGTACCCATCCATCTTCACTAACCACGTTGTGGCCAAGCAGTGTTGTACGAAATGCCCTTCTCACTCTACCCATTCCCATTCTTGCTGCCAGGCTTCGTTATTGTGGGGAAAGTGTCATTGAGAACCGCATTTGTGCCAACCTGTCTGTGTCCAGGATTTCCTGTGACAATTTCACCCTGAACACAATAAACTGTGGAAAATTCTGAAAGAGATGGGAATACCAGACCATCTGACCTGTCTCTTGAGAAACCTGTATGCAGGTCAGGAAGCAACAGTTAGAACTGAACTTGGAACAACAGACTGGTTCCAAATAGGAAAAGGAGTACGTCAAGGCTGTATATTGTCACCCTGCTTATTTAACTTCTATGCAGAGTACATCATGAGAAACGCTGGGTTGGAGAAAGCACAAGCTGGAATCAAGATTGCCGGGAGAAACATCAATAACCTCAGATATGCAGATGACACCACCCTTATGGCAGAAAGCAAAGAATAACTAAAGAGCCTCTTGATGAAAGTGAAAGAGGAGAGTGAAAAAGTTGGCTTAAAATGCAACATTCAGAAAACTAAGATCATGGCATCTGGTCCCATCACTTCATGGGAAATAGATGGGGAAATAGTGGAAACAGTGTCAGACTTTATTTTTTTGGGCTCCAAAATCACTGCAGATGGTGATTGCAGCCATGAAATTAAAAGATACTTACTCCTTGGAAGGAAAGTTATGACCAACCTAGATAGCATATTTAAAAGCAGAGACATTACTTTGCCAACAAAGGTCCATCTAGTCAAGGCTATGGTTTTTCCAGTAGTCATGTATGGATGTGAGAGTTGGACTGTGAAGAAAGCTGAGCACTGAAGAATTGATGCTTTTGAACTGTGGTGTTGGAGAAGACTCTTGAGAGTCCCTTGGACTGCAAGGAGATCCAATCAGTCTATCCTAAAGGATATCAGTCCTGGGTGTTCATTGGAAGGACTGATGTTGAAGCTGAAACTCCAATACTTTGGCCACCTCATGCAAAGGATTGACTCATTGGAAAAGACCCTAATGCTGGGAAGGATTGAAGGCAGGAGGAGAAGGGGACGACAGAGGATGAGATGGCTGGATGGCATCACTGACTCAATGGACATGGGTTTGGGTAGACTCCGGGAATTGGTGATGGACAGGGAGGCCTGGTGTGATGTGATTCATGGGGTCGCAAAGAGTTAGACACGACTGAGCGACTGAACTGAACCGAACTGATGTATTTGAAAGCTGCTTAGAAAACGAATCCTAAAAGTTCTCATCACAAGGAAAAATTGTTTTTCTTTTTTTTGGCTATCTATGTGAGATGTTGGATGTTAACTAAAATTTTGTAGTAATCATTTCACGGTATATGTAAGTCAAGTCATTACTGTGTGCCTTCAACTTATACAATGCTATATGTCAATTATATCTCAATGAAACTGAGAGAAAAATAAATAAATAAAATGGAGGGATATAGATCTTTTTTTCAGTTTAACTGATAAAGTCTGTGAAGAGTCACTTTGCTAACGGTGGTCCAGTTGTACTGGAAGGGGGTGTACTAAGAACAAGAGGAGGGGGAGAAAATTGACCTGTCAAGGCCACTCAAATTAGTTAAACTTACACGAGGAACTGAGTCTTTTGAGAAAGATCTGAAACCACTGAACACTGCTCTCTAGGAACAGAGCAGATTTAAGTCAAGATTTAGCGTCAAGACAAAGTAGCAAGTTTCCTGGAATTAAATTATCTGGAGGAAAGAGAGTCTATGCTGGTGATCAATGCTGAAAACAAAGACCTAAACATGGTTGAGGGAGCAAAACTACATTTCCACAGATCACAAAATGGAGTTTGGGAGCCTCTTAGCACATAGCCATTTGATACTGTAGTGTGCTTCGGGCTGTACTCTGAGCATGCGGGTGTTAACCGTGAAAGGTATGACCTCAAAGGCGGACTGTGGGACATCAAGACTGTGCAGCCAGGGAGTCTCAACAGGATAGCATGACTGCAAGGAGTCAAGAAATGCTTCGTTGTTGACATGTCAACGGTGCCCCCCTGTGGCTATACGTAGGAATAGCAATATTGGAGTGAATTTGATTCTCAACCTCTTCTTCTTAAAAGGGAGCTGACAACTCTGAAGAATTCCTGGGATCTCCAACACTCAGCGGGAGGGCTAGGGTAGATTTGAGACAAAAATACTGTACTGCCTGCTCAGAAGCCTGTGGGGGGGGGTGTTGAAAGATTAAAAAATAAAATGATATAATAATTTACAATCTGGTTTCCTTTATTTCAGTGACATTTAAGAACAATATCAAATCAATCACATGAATCAGATATTCATGTTGCTGGCTTACATCTTGGCTATCTCTGCCTACTGAAGCCAAATTAAAAAATATGGAGACTGAGTTTGGAGGAAATAGAAAGGTGGCTTTAATTCTTAGTCTGCCAAGAGGGGAACAGGGTAGGCTCATGCCTCGAGAACTGTGCCCTCTCTCCATGAGAAGTCTAGGGGCTTATATAAGATGAGGGCTTGCAGTCAAGAGTCAGTGATGAGGAACAAAGGTGTTAGGATTGTGTCTCCTTCTTGCATTGTTTCAAAAATAGTCATAGGCTGGCGTCAGAAACCCCGTTATTGAGCCTGGCAGTTCAGTAGCTCAGTAGCCTTCTTTCTGATATGCAAAACAGAAGAACTACAAGAGGAAATTAAAGGATGCTTGCTCCTTGGAAGAAAAAGTATGACAAACCTAGACAGTGTACTAAAAAGCAGAGACATCGTTTTGCTGATAAAGGTCCGTAGAGTCAAAGCTATGATTTTTCCAGTAGTCATGTATGGAAGTGAGAGCTGGACCATTAAGAAAGCTGAGAACTGAAGAACTGATGCTTTCAAATTGTGGTGCTGGAGAAGGCTCTTCAGAGTCCCTTGGACAGCAAGGAGATCAAGCCAGTCAATCCTAAAGGAAATCAACCATGAATATTTACTAGAGGGACTGATGCTGGAGCTGAAGCTCCAATAATTTGGCCACCTGATGTGATGAGCCAACTCATTGGAAAAGACTCTGATGCTGCGAAAGATTGAGGGCAGGAGGAGAAGGGGCAACAGAGGAAGAGATGATTGGATGGCATCACTGACTCAATGGGCATGAGTTAGAGAAGCTCTGGGAGATACTATAGGACAAGGAAGCCTGGAGTGCTGCAGTTCATAGGGTCACAGAGAGTTGGACATGACTTAGCAACTGAACAACAACAACAAGGGGAAGAGATATTAGGTGCAAAATGTAGCTCTTGCAGAGTTAGGGGAGCAGAAATGTAAACTTAGTCACAGACATGCAGAGTTAGAAGGAGTTAAAGTAAAAAGAAAATTTTGAATGTTCAGGCCTACTCACTGTTCTGTTTATCTTTTCTGCTCTTAGGAAAGGGAAAGAAAAAAAAATCATTCTTCTCTTTTCCTTTCCACTACAACATTGATAAGGGTATACTGTATCATAATATTTAATAAGATTCTAAATTAGGTGTATTTTGCTAAGGACTGTATGAAATAGTAACTTTTTTTTCCATTTCATCTACACAACCAAAAATTAGTTATTGAGTGCTTCATGTGTGATTAGCATGGTAGTGATTAGCATAGATGGTTACCAAGAGGTAAACTACTTTCAGAGAGATTTTGGTCAAAATACCATGAATTATCATTTTTGAAAATTTGCAGGAGAGACAACTGAGTTAGAAGATAAAATATTAATGGTCATTCAGCTAACAGGCACAAGAGTGAAGAGAGAGAAATTAGGCATATTTGCTACTAAATCTATTTTTCCTACTATATTGTCTAGGGATTGATCTACATTTTTTCTACTTTAATTAGATAGATGTAGGGTTTTCTGAAGTTTTTCATGCTCCAAATTATAGATAGCAAAGGCAGTGCACATCAAAATCCATGATATATTGAATTAATAAATGCCCATAAAGTTAGTTACTGCAATAAAGATACCACAGGAACTTAATACAATATGTTTACTTCTCATCCACATCCTGATTTCAGTGCATGGGGGCTTTGCTTCATGTCATTATTTAGGGACCCGTGCTTCTGTCATGTGGGTATTCTGCATTCTAAGCCCTTAGTGACTTTCACAGATCATTCTGCATCTGACTTTCACACAGTGAGGCTTACCAGGTGGCTCAGTGATAAAGAATCCGCCTGCCAATGCAGGAGACACAAGAGCTATGGGTTTGATCCCTGGGTCAGGAAGATTCCCTGGAGAAGGAAATGACAACCCACTCCAGTATTCTTGCCTGGAGAATCCCCATGGACAGAAGAGCCTGGTGGGCTACAGTCCATGGGGTCACCAAGCGTTGGACATGACTGAATGACTAAGCATGAACATGTCACAAATGAAGGGAGACAGTGTGCAGAATCTTGTGGGATATTTTAGGGGCCAATCTGGGAGAGATTTACATCATTTTCTTTACCATTGTGTTGGCCAGAATCCTCACATAAATCTGGCTGCCTAGAGGAGAGGCCAGGTGACTAAATATTTATTTCTTAAGAGAAATGATATGAGAAACTCTCACATGTAACACAAGCTTGACTCTTTCCAAGTGAGGCTACCCAAACTCTCATTTGGCCACTAAATGCAGCACAGAGCCCAAGATCACCAGGAGTGTGTGGTTACCTCCATCAGTCCTGATGTGGCTCCTCTTGGACCATCACCTTCCTTCTTTCATCACATATTTAATGGTGGAGCAGAAACTGGGTACTAGCCATTAAGATTCTAAGTTGAAAGTGAAGCATGGGATACATTTCACAGGAATTTGTCAATGGTAATGCTGGAATACTTTGGGGGCAGGCATCACATTTCAATCTCCTGACAGCTGGGGAAGATCCCTAACTAGATACTGGTTATGTTTTTTGGGAGAGTATCTCCTGACCATTGTTTTCTATGTCCCCTTGTTCTTTTTTGTTGGGGGGGGGGTTGTCCCCAATGACATTAAATGAAGTAGGCATTGGAGCATGTGACTTCTTTTGGAGGTACTGTATTTGCAGCCTGTTCCCTGCTCATAAAATATTAGGGTCAACAATTATTTTAATTGTTTATCAAAAGCTTTCTCTAAAAGCCAGGCTCATTTATATTTGGCAATTGTTTTCTAAATGTTTGTTTTAGTCGCTAAGTCTTGTCTGACTCTTTTACGACTCCATGGACTGTAGCCCACCAGGCTGCTCTGTCCATAGGATTTCCCAGGCAAAAATACTGGAATGGGTAGCCGTTTCCTTCTCCAGGGGATCTTCCCGATCCAGGGATCGAACCAGCATCTTCTGCACTGCAGGCAGATTCTTTACCACTGAGCCATTTGGGAAGCCTATATTTGGAAATGCATTTGCTAGGTTGCTAAGTTGTGTCTGACTCTTTGCAACCCCATGGACTGTAGCTTGCCAGGTTCCTCTGTCCATTGGGATTCTCCAGGCAAGAATACTGGAGTGGGTTGCCATGTCCTCCTCCAAGGGATCCTCCCAAGGATGGAACCCAGGTCTCCTGCATTGTGGGCAAGTTCTTTACCCACTGAGCCACCAGGGAAGCCCAAGAATACCGGAGTGGGTAGCCTATGACTTCCCTGGGGGAACTTCCCAACCCAGGAATCGAACTGGGGTCTCCTGCATTGAAGGTGGATTCTTCACCAGCTGAGCTACCCAGGGAAGCCCTCTGATGTGTTAGTACTAGGTCAATTCCAGGTGCTAGAACCACACTGTAGCGTAAGCACCTGACAAGTAGCATTTTTGATTATAATATAAGTGTCTAACATTAGGCTTTTGATTGCTGAAGCATACACTTTAAAAATATTCCTCTCCTTCAAATAAAACTAAAATAAGATATTACCTAAGAGTGGTCAGAATGGCCATTATCAAAAATCTACAAACAATCAATGCTGGAGAGGGTGTGGAGAAAAGGAAACCCTTCTATACTGTTGATGGGAATGTAAATTGGTATAGCCTTTATGGAGAACATTATGGAGGTTATTTTATAAACTAAATATAGAACAACCATATGATTACCAAGGGGGAGATTGGGGGTAGGGATACATTGGGAGATTGGGATTGAGATAGGAGATACAGGGGCTCCAAGTTGGACATTTACAATCAACCAGCCTCCTTTTGCATTTCCTGAGGCAATAGATAGGTGGGCTCCAGTTGAGAAATTTATAATGAGCAAGCCTCCCATTTGTTCTCCAAAATGGAAGTAACACAGAAACAGGGTAAATAGCCAGTCTTTGCCTCCTGTAAACATGTCAAGGGAATAAACAAGTCAAGGACAAAGAGAGGCAAAAACTCTGTATGAGTAAAGGATTGAGGGATCTCCCCTTCCTCCTCTTTTGGGACAAGGGAGACCCTATACATGTGCAGAAAGGCTCCCTGGAGTCAAAAGTCAGAGAATAATTCCAGGCCATAATGAGTCTTGCTGTTCCCAGAAGCCTTCACTTTGAGATCCATCTGGGTAGAGGTGTGCGTGCGCACGCCAGGGGAGGGTCCTGAAACAGATTTTAACAGGGGCGGGGAACAAAGCAAGATGATTGGCCTGAGAGACGACCAAGACCCAGAAAACTGCCCCCTTATAAAGGATTTAAACTTCCCAAAGGAGCGACTCTCTCTCTGAGCTCGCCTGTGCTCCTTTCTGCAAGTACTGTTCAATAAACTTTTTACTTTACTCTTTACCTTCTGCCTCCTCTCCTGAATTTGTTCTTGACGAGGCAGGCAAAGACTAGGGACCCTGGCTCTAACTGCTGGCCCCATGTGGTTCAGTGATTAGGACTCCTAGCCTGGGAAACTAAGACCTTTCTTCTCACTACTGCTTGCTGCTGCTTGCTATAAGTTGACATTCACTGCTGTGCACATCTGAAATCAGGATTGACATATACACAGTACTACATGTAAAATGGGCTTCCCTGGTGATTCAGATGGTAAAGAATCCATCTGCTATGCGGGAGACCTGGATTTGATCTCTGGGTTGGGAAGATCCCCTGGAGGAGGGCGTGGCAACCCACTCCAGTATTCTTCCCTGGAGAATCCCATGGACAAGGAGCCTGGTGGGCTACAGTCCATGGGGTTGCAAAGAGTCAGACATGACTGAGCGACTAAACACAACATATGTAAAATAAATAACTTAAAGGACCCACTGTAGTATAGCACAGGGAAATCTACTCAATATTCTGTAATGACCAATATGGGAAATCATCTTAAAAAAAAAGTGGATATATGTATATATATATATACACATGTATATATATATATCTGATTCACTTTGCTGCACAGCAGAAACTAACACAACATTGTGAAGCACCTATGTATACTCCAACAAAAATTAATTAAAAAATAAAAACATTAATCTCAAATAAACATATCACCAGTGACATGACTAGATAAAGAACCAGGATACCAGCCTGTGAAATTTTAGAAAGCTCTGGTCCAGTAAATAAATGATCTGTTGATTGTCCCTGCTTTTCTTTTCTTGTACTTTAATTCACTCTCTTCTGTTTTAAATTCACCAATAAAGAGTGAAACTGTGAAAACCTGGGGACCTCACCCTTGACCCCAGTAAAAGCAGAACCTCAGGTCCATTCTCTGTCTCTCCCTCTTCTGTACCCCTGAACTTGTTGTGTGGCTCAGGTATGCTCTTTACCCTATAGGACTTGTGAGCAATAAACCTTGTTTTCCCAAAGTTTCTTGATCTTTGTGGCTGAGGGGTGTCTTGTAATCTTAGTAAGAACTACAAGGACTGATTAAGCCTCAGCATTGGCTCTGGTTGGGAAAATATCTCTGGGGGTTCCCTGCAAGGAATAGGAACACATAATTCCAGAGATGTGGGTTCAATCCCTGAGTTGGGAAGATCCCCTGGAGAAGGAATTGGCAACTGACTCCCAAGAATGCCTGGGAAATCCCATGGACAGAAGAGCCTGGCAGACTGCTGAAGCTGAAGCTCCAATACTTTGGCCACCTGATGTGAAGAGCTGACTCATTGGAAAAGACCCTGATGCTGGGAAAGATTGAAGGTGGAGAAGGGAATGACAGAGGGTAAGATGGTTGAATGACATCACCAACTCTATGGACATGAGTTTGAGTAAGCTCCGGGAGTTGGTGAAAGACAGGGAAGCGTGGCACGCTGCAGTCCATGGGGTTGCAAATAGTCAGACATGACTGAGCAACTGAACTTAATGGCGTAGCAAAGACTCATAGACACTACCACTGAGAAGAGACTAGATGATGTGGATAGCTGTCCTCTCAAGACTGATAGGAGAAGGCAATGGCACCCCACTCCAGTACTCTTGCCTGGAAAATCCCACGGATGGAGGAGCCTGGTAGGCTACAGTCCTTGGGGTCGCTAAGAGTCGGATGACTGAGCAACTTCACTTTCACTTTTCCCTTTCATGCACTGGAGAAGGAAACGGCAACCCACTCCAGTATTCTTACGTGGAGAATCCCAGGGACGGCAGAGCCTGGTGGGCTGCCGTCTATAGGGTCGCACAGAGTCGGACACGACTGAAGCCGACTTAGCAGCAGCAAGACTGATAGTCTTAGATAGACACAATTATTCAGAAAAGGAGTGGCATGGGGAAAAAGGAAGTAAAGAAAAGAAAGAAAAATGCTACATTATGCCAAAAAAAAATTCTTGTGTGTTTTGTGATGCTATTGGCTAAAAATGTCTGGGGTGTGTGTGTGTGTTTAATTGCTAAGTGGTGTCTGACTCTTTGCAATCCCATGGACTGCAGCATGCCACGCTTCCCTGTCTTTCACCAACTCGCAGAGCTTACTCAAACTCATGTCCATAGAGTTGGTGATGTCATCCAACCATCTCACCCTCTGTCATTCCCTTCTCCACCTTCAATCTTTCCCAGCATCAGAGTCTTTTCCAATGAGTCAGTTCTTCGCATCAGGTGGCCAAAGTATTGGAGCTTCAGCTTCAGCATCAGTCTTTCCAATGAATATTCAGGACTGATTTCCTGTAGGATTGACTGCTTTGAGCTCCCTGCAGTCCAAGGGACTCTCAAGAGTCCTCCAACACCACAGTTCAAAAGCATCAATTCTTCAGCACTCAGCTTTTTTTATAGTCCAACTCTCACATCCATACATGACTACTGGAAAAACCATAGCTTTGACTAGACAGACATTTATCAGCAAAGTAATGTCTCTGCTTGTTAATATGCTGCCTAGGTTGGTCATAACTTTTCTTCCAAAGTGCAAGCATCTTTTAATTTCATGGCTGCAGTCACCATATGCAGCGATTTTGGAGCCCAAGAAAATAAAGTCTGTCACTGTTTCCATTGTTTCCCCATCTATTTGCCATGGAGTGATGGGACCGGATGCCATGATGTTAGTTTTTTGAATGTTGAGTTTTAAGCCAGCTTTTTCACTCTCCTCTTTCACTTTCATCAAGAGGCTCTTTAGTTCTTCTTCACACTCTGCCACTTTCTGGTGGTGTCATCAGCATATCTGAGGTTATTGATATTTCTCCCGGCAATAAGATTCCAACTTGATTTCAGCTTTGCTACTCAAAGACATTATAAATCTTTCTGTTAAAATTTGACATTCCAAGTAAGACTTTATATTTATGATCTTTCTCTAATATAGTTAGTTTCTGCTTGAAAGCCAGCTAACTTTCTGCTAAGCTCATGTATTTCTCATAATAACTTAAATGAAATCAACCACTGCAAATACACTATTTAGCAGACACATCAGCTTTCCTTGTTATGTGATCTTTCTAGCATTGGATGCCAATTTTCTCATTATCTTCAGCCTTATTCAGGATAACTTGGCAGTTGCCAAAACAAAAAATTCTAACTTGTCAATAGTTTGACACAATACTATTTTATTTTTTGCTGACATCCAGTCCAATGCATGTGGAAGGGGAAATTTCTCTTCCTTGTGCTCATTCAGAGTCCTAGTCTCCTCCTCTGCATGGTTTCACCATTCTTTATGGGTTCGTATCTTTCAGTGCATTATCTGCAACTAGTCAGAGGAGGAAGAAGAGATAGAATCCAGAGGACATTGAAGAGGTTGTAAAAGCCATTCTTGGAAGAGGTAAATGCCATTCTCTTGGCCAGACTCAGCCTTACAGCCCCTCCCAATTGCAGGTATGCTGGAAAATGTTAATTTATTTGTGTTTAGGAGGTAAAAGAACTCTGTTTGGAAAAATTAGCATTGTTTCTATCATTTATTATTGTCTCTATTACTTCCAAATAGGGAAAAGGGTACATCAAGGCTGTATATTGTCACCCTGTTTATTTAACTTATATGCAGAGTACATCATGAGATATGCTGGATTGGATGAAGCACAAGCTGGAATCAAGACTGCTGGGAGAAATATCAATAACCTCAGATATGCAGATGACACCACCCTTATGGCAGAAAGCAAAGAATAACTAAAGAGCCTCTTGATGAAGGTGAAAGAGGAGAGTGAAAAAGTTGGCTTAAAGCTCAATGTTCAGAAAACTAAGATCATGGCATCTGGTCCCATCACTTCATGGCAAATAGATGGGGAAACAGTGGAAACAGTGTCAGACTTTATTTTTTGGGCTCCAAAATCACTGCAGATGGTGATTGCAGCCATGAAATTAAAAGATGCTTACTCCTTGGCAGGAAGGTTATGGCCAACCTTGATAGCATATTTAAAAGCAGAGACATTACTTTGCCAACAAAGGTCTGTCTAGTCAAGGCTATGGTTTTTCCAGTAGTCATGTATGGTTGTGAGAGTTGGACGGTGAAGACAGCTGAGTGCTGAAGAATTGATGTTTTTGAACTGTGGTGTTGGAGAAGACTCTTGAGAGTCCCTTGGATTGCAAGGAGATCTGAAGATCTGGTGCTGAAGCTGAAGCTCCAATATTTTGGCCACCTGATGTGAAGAAGTGACTCATTGGAAAAGACCCTGATGATGGGAAAGATTGGGGGCAGGAGGAGAAGTGGACGACAGAGGATGAGATGGTTGGATGGCATCACTGACTCAACGGACGTGAGTTTGAGCAAGTTCCAGGAGTTGGTGATGGACAGGGAAACCTGGAGTGCTGCAGTCCATGGGTTTGCAAAGAGTCAGATATGACTGAATGACTGAACTGAACTGAAATGAGCTGATATACTCAGTGAGGCAGAATAAGAGCTCAATGATCTCCAATTCAGGGTCTTGAGACCCTCCTCTTCAAGTAGGCAAGAAATAACCATGTAGGGGCAAAGGTGGAAACTGAGGCCATTTCTGCAGGAACCTGAGTGGCCATGTTGTGGTGTGGTCAGGACAGTGACTCAGCATTTAAACATCTAATCCATTTAGCACTAAGTAGATCCCATTGGTGGGGCTTCCCTGGTGGCTCAGCAGGTAAAGAATTGGCGTGCAATGCAGGAAACTCAGGTCCAGTCCCTCGGTTGGGAAGATCCTCTGAAGAAGGGAATGCCTCCCACTCAGTATTCTTGCCTGAAGAATTCCAAGGACAGAAGAGCCTGGTGGGCCCCAGTTCATGGGGTCACAAAGAGTTGGACATGGCTAACACTTTCACTTTTTTCAGATCCCACTGGTTGGTTGATGATTGCTGTTGATGTGGTGCTTCCTCCCCTTAAACTTAAAAAAGAAAGGAAGCTTCGGGGCCAACACTGAAGAGGGAGAGGCACAATAACATCCATGACACTGGACGCAGCTTTGTTCCCTCTCAACCATGTGTTGTCATGTAGACGTAGCCAAAGTGGACCGAAGCAGGTGTCGAACACTTGATACATTCACGACTATCTTCATACACTCCTTTAAAACTTTGTTGTTGTTATTTAGTCGCTCAGTCATGTCTGACTCCTTTGCCACTTCATGGACTGTAGCGCATCAGGCTCCTCTGTCCATGGGATTTCCCAGGCAAGAATACTGGAGTGGGTTGTCATTTCCTTCTCCAAGGAATCTTCCCAATCCAGAGATAAAATCCACGTTTCCTGCATTGTCAGATGGATTCTTTAGCACCGAGCCAGCAGGAAAGCCCTCTTTTAAAACTCACTAACAGAGAAAAATGAGGGACACTACCACCTATCATGACTTGCTATTTTACTCAACATCTGTCTGTGCTGCTTATTTAGTCCTCTGGATATGAGAGGGAAAAGAATTATAAAAAACCCACAAGCAAGTAAAAATTAAAAAATTAGATGGGGAGGGAGAAGAGGTTTTGCCATCAGATTTTATGGAAAATATTAAATTTTGAAAAAAAATTGTATTTTGTATTTCTATTACTTCATGTAAAAAAAAAAAAAAACAGAAAACTACCACTGGAGCCCACCTTAATGTCAAGAGCTCTGAGGACACCACCCAGACAGATACAGAACATGCAGGTGGTTCTGATAAGTCAGTCCAGAGAGACAAGAAACAGCTCACACAGTGTATCCACCTCTCTTCACTGGACCCTTCGTCCATTTTTTTTTGTCTAGACCTTCAGTTACCAAGTTTAGAACATGAGTACCAGACTGGTTAATATTGTCTCATATTTTTTCCTTTGTACATTTTGTCTCTATATCTCTTCTGCATTATTTCTCTCATTCTTTAATTTAAATAAGCTGCATTTCTATATCTTTATCTACATAAGTTTTTTTTCCCTGCAATGCCAAATCTTCTATAAACCCATTCAGTGACTTTTAATTTTTGTTCAGATATTACTTATTTTTACTCTAGAAATTCCATTAATTTCTTTTTTTACCTTCCTTTTCTTTGTTTTTTCTCTCTCCTTTAACATATTTATAATATTGTTTTAATATTTTTAGCTTTATAACTGCATCATCTCTGTAAGTTTCTGAGTCTGTTTGTGCTAACTAGCTTTTCTCCTGGTTATGGGTCACATTTTCCAGCATCTTAGTATGGGTATTGGTTTTTTGCTAGATGTTGAGAATCTTACAATGTTGGAAATCTAGGTTTTTTGATAGTTGTTTTGGTTTAAAGAGAGTTTTAGTTCATTTGGGCTGCTGAAACAAAATATTACAGGCTGAGTAGCTTGTAAACAGAGGAAATTTCTTTCTCATAATTCTGGAGACTGAAAGTCCAAGATCAAGGCACCAGCAGAGTTGCTTTCTGCAGAGGCCCTTCCTCCTGGTTCATTACTGGCGACTTCTAGCTTTGTCCTGACATAATGGAAAGGTGAGAGGCTTTTGTGGGGTCTCTTTTATAAGAACAGTAATCCCGTTCATGAGGGCTCCACTCTCATTTGACCTTAACACCTCCCAAAGTTCCTACTTCCTAATAGCATCATCAGTGAGGGTTGGGATTTCAACAGATCAGTGAAGGAGGGGCACAAAAGTTCACACCAGAGAGAGGAGTATGTGAGTTTGTTTTGGCAAACCAGTAAGGCATGTTTTGATCAGGCTGTTCCTCTCAAGATTTGTTTTTAGTTTTTTAAGGTAGATATAGAGTAATCTTATCCCCAGGGCTAGTTTAGTATCACTAATTATATATGGCTATCCTGGAGATCCTCCTGAATACCAGATATTGAATATAGTCTCTCCACTCTGGCTGGCTATGAAAAGTGTCAGTCACTCAATCGTGTTCTACCCTGTGTGATCTCATGGACTGTAGCCTGCCGGGCTCCTATATCCATGGGGTTTTTCAGGCAAGTATAATGGAGTGAGTTGCTATTTCTTCCTCCAGGGGATCTGCCCGACCCAGGAACTGAACACATCTCTTGCATTGGCAGTCAGATTTTTTACCACTGAGCCACCTGGGAAGCCTCTGTTTCGACTACATGAGCTTTCAAACCCACATTTACCTGTCTTTACCTGTCTCTCTTACTGTACTGTGAACTCTTTTTGACCAGGGACAGTGTGCAATTCATCTGTTTTCTAGGAATTATGGTATAGGGCCTGACACATAGGAAAGAAAAACAAAAATTAATGAGTTGGTTTTTTTTTTTTATTTCCAGTAGCTAACATCTAGGTTATGGAGTCCTAATATAAAAGTAAGTACAACTTTGACAACAATAAAACATCCACTAAAATAATACATCATAAGTAATCTTATCTTCATATACACAAAATAGGGCGTACAACCATACATAAGATTTACAATTATGCAAAAAGAAAAATATAAATATGTACTTCATTAGTCACTAGCATTAGAAAGTCCTCACTGACAAAAGACAATGTGTCCCTGGTCTTGGAATTAGATTCTCACTCTTATCTTAGGTTCTACTGTAAGCAGCTAGATCTGAGGATTTTCTGCTACTTTTCTTAGCTTTTACCCACATAGCACTTCATCTAGAAAGGCTGGAGTAAAAATATAAATATTTAATTACAGTTTTGGAGAACAGAGGTCTTACTGTTGAGCTATTATCTCTGCTAGATTAGACCGTGGTGTGTTTTCTCTGGTTTGTGCCTGATTCTGATAATGGGCCTCCTTTTTCAGTCTTAATTTCTTCTGTATGTTTATAGTTTAGAGGATTATGTTTCTGTTTTGACTCAAACTCAAGTTTCTGTTATAATGTTCTGCTTAGATCTTCAAATCCTTTCTTAGATTTAGGTCTGGACTTTCTGCCAAGTGGCCATGGCCTTGGACCCCTACCTTAGGTTCTTCTTGGCTATATCCTGTCTATCTATTGATGTTTCCCACTGCTTCTTGAACTACTACTTCTGCCAGGTTCAGAGACTTTGCACTTATACACATGGACCTTGCCTATTTACTCATTTTTGCAACCTTACTACCATAACAAGGATTTTTTTACATTAGGGATAATGTATATTTGACAGATGATTGTTGGTAAATGTTGGCCCTGAAGGGCTGTCACCATTTTCTGTATGTGCTCTGCATTGTTCTCCCAGCTCAATATCCTATGTCCGGTGTGTCTGCTCTCAAATATGGAGAGCAGGAGGAAGGATGTAATTATGGGTAATGTGTGACCAAACTGCAAGTTCTCACCAACAAAATCTGGATTTTAACATTTTATTAATAATGGCTATCAGGTTTGAAGAGACAGGTTTCCTGCTCATATGGTTGAATGGATAATAAATTATAATAATCTCACTATTAAATGTTTCATAGAAAATATATTCTATTAAAATAATTCAGTTAACTTGAAATACATACACCTGTGTGTAAGTAGTGTAAAAAGAAACTTAAAGAATTATAAATTATGATTATTATCACCTTCTGGTAAACCTTTGATAATAACACTTATTTACTCTAGCACTAAGCACTAATATTCCCTACTTAAGATGAGTAAAATCTTTATTTGCATTTTTCCTTAGGCTCTGTAACTTTGAAGATTTGTACAGGGCTTATTTTCAGCTTCGTCACTGCAGGATTTGAAGACTTTATGTTGTAAAAAGCCAGTATATAAACCATCTCTTATTTTAATCTTTACACATTGGTTTCTAGGAATTAGCTTTCATAATATGCACATTTTAATACAAGAAATCATTATTTAATGTCTAAAATCCTGGCTTAGTTTTCTCCATGTGGCAAAGCAAAGAAAAAGAGAAAAATTACAGCAAAGAAGAAAGAAAATCGCTGTACCTCTTTTCCAAAAAAGATGCATTCATCCCCAATTCATTTGGTCTCCTCCCCATTTCAAGTCTAGTGCTGCGTTAGTTAATATAGTAGCCACAAGTCACATGTGACTATTGAGCACTTGTAATGTAGATAGTTCCAACTGAAAAATGCTTTAAATATAAAATACACACTGGATTTCAAAGTTGTTGTTGTTGTTTAGTCACAAAGTTGTATTCAAGTTTTTTGTGCCCCCATGGACTATAGCATGCCAGACTCCTCTGTCCAGGTCATTTCCCAGGAAAGAATATTGGAGCAGGTTGCCATTTCCTCCTCCAGGGAATCTTTCTGACCCAGGGATTGAACCTGGGTTTCCTGTGTTCCTTGTATTGCAGGCAGATTCTTTACTGTTGAGCCACCAGGGATTTCAAAGATGTAGCACATAAAAAAGAATGTACACTATTTCACTATTAAATTGTTTTATATTCATTATGTACTATAATGATAATGTTTAGATTATATTGGAGTAAATAAAATGCACTATTATAATTAACTTTTTAATTTTTGATTTGGCTACCAAAACCCCAAAATTAAATATGTGGTTCAAATGGAGAGAAATATTCTAGAAGACATCTTCCTTTGTATCACCCATTTTAGGGAAATAAAGCCATTGCTAAATCTGTTTACCTTGTTTATCAAATGAGTCTGTCAATACTGCTTTGATATGGGCCACAAACGTATAAATGTATATAAACAAAACAACATAAAGCTTTCAGACATATATTTTTAAAATGTGAACATAGTACTGGTCTCTTCTGGGAGACAAAGTTATGTAAAATTTCCTTAGTCCTGGGAAAGTATGTGCTCCAAATCTGACAATGTAGCTCATTGAAAAAATTTTTCTACATTCAAGTTTTTTCTACTGGAGAGATCTGGGTTTGATATACAAACACTGTTACCCTAATACAGATCTTCCACAAAGTTTTAAGTTAGTATATAAATATAATATTGTTAAAACTTGAAGACTTTAATATTTTCTAAGATTTAGTGGCTTAAATTTAATTTAGAGAAATATTATATCTGTATTCATAAGACCTTCCCATTGGCATCCAATTATGCACATTTTAGACTAGATAGGATTTCTGTTATGCTAAAATCTTTGGGAAAACGAAATTTGGGGGAGATATTTCATTTGAGAAGTGTGTATTCCTGGAATTAATATTTGTATTCCTCCAAACAAAACTTTGAGCCAATGAAAACAGCAATAATGTTTTAATATCTTTGTACTTTAATAGCTAACAGATTTCCCAGAGATACAAGGTGTGCTTAGAAACTGTCCGATGAAAAGAAAACAAAGTTCATCTAGTGTGTTTTATATTTCAGAATTATTACTAGATTGTATTTATAATGCTTGCAATTCTTTAACTCATTAGCAGAGCTCTATTTGCATACCAGAAACGGTGACACTCTGGATTCAAATGATAGGTGGTAACGAGAATTTAGAAGTCTCTTAAATCTAATAAAACTCATTGATAACACATGAGCAATTCAGGAGACCACCCTGCCTTTTTGCAAAGTACATTGCCAGAAATCACCTTGCTTTCTAGAAGAGAAGATAGAGACAAAGGCCCAGACAAGAGCAGAGCAGGAACCAGAAACGGAAGCAGTGACAAAAAAAGACAATCATGCGGTTGAAGGATGAGAGAAAAAGACCCAATTAAAGACCAGTAGTAACTCTCCACCATTCAGGACTGAAATGTCAACTCTTATTTTTATTCTCCAGTATGTTCCTTACTGTGGAAATAATAAGACATTACACATTATAACACAAGTCACCAAATATCCACAGTTGTATGAAAGAAAAGTGAAAGTGAAGTCACTCAGTCGTGTCCGACTCTTTGCAACCCCATGGACTGTAGCCTACCAGGCTCCTCCGTCGATGGGATTTTCCAGGCAAGAGTACTGGAGTGGGGTGCCACTTCCTTCTCCAGGGGATCTTCCCCACCCAGGGATTGAAACCTGGTCTCCCGCATTGTAAGCACATGCTTTACTGTCTGAGCCACCAGGGAAGTCCCACAGTTGTATACTTAACATTATAAATTTTACGTCATATTAACAGTTGGCTATTCAGGAAAGTAAATCTCTCACTTTAGAGCCTGCCCTAAGGAAGCATAGTATTTTATACAAAATAGGATAATAGGTGTGGGAAAAAGGAGAAAGGGCCAAGAAAATTCCTGATTGAGGAGTGAGAGAAAGAGAAATTCTAAATGAAACTTCAGCATTATTAAAGGGAGTTCATAGGCAACATAGACAGTTCATCCAGTTTGAGAGTAAAACTTATGAACGTCAGTCCACTCACCCATTATTGATTCAAAATCATCCTACTTTAGGAATGCAGAGATCCAAGTTGTCTTAATTACCAACCTTTCTTCAATAACCTCTGGATTCCTTGCTTGATTTCCTGGGTTCGCACCCCATAGACAATGGGGTTGAGGGCTGCAGGGATGACATGGTGGAGGACATTGAGCAAGACTGGCACATCAGGGGACACCTTCTTCTTTGCCACGTGAGTGAGGACAAAGACCAGGAGGATGGTGCTGAAGAAGAGGATCAGGATGAAGTGGGAGCCACATGTGCTCAGGGCCTTGGCCACAGCTCCTTCTGACTTGAGTCTCAGCACAGCCCTTAGTATGAGGGTGTAGGAGAGGAAGATGAGGATGAGGTCAGATCCCAGCAGAGTCCAGCCTCCAGCAAACTGGTAGACACGATTGATGGTGACATCATCACAGGAGAGCCTGGACACAGACAGGTTGGCACAGATGCAGTTCTCAATGACATTTCTCCCACAATAATGGAGTTGTACAGAGAGGATGGGGATGGGCACTGTGAAAAAGACATTTCTGGCTAAAATAAAGATGGTTGCCTTTGCAACAAATTGGTCTGTGATGATGGATGAGTACCTCAGAGGATGGCAGATGGCCACATAGCGGTCATAGGCCATGACCATGAATGTACAGGACTCCATGGCAAGGAAGCAATTCATGATGTACATCTGAAGGAAACAGGTAAAGAAGCTGATGGATCTGAGGTTAAACCAGAAGATGGCCAGGACCTTGGGGATGACAGTGAGGCAGAGCACCATGTCCAGCAGGGAGAGGAGGCTGAGCAGGTAGTACATGGGCTCGTGCAGAGAGGCCTCCAGCCGGATGGTGATCAGGAGGGTGGCGTTGGCCCCCATGGCCAGGAGGAAGAGGAGACTGAGGGGCAGGGACAGCCAGTGCTGCCAGCTGGGGGACCTGACAAAACAGCTCAGGAGGAAGTCTGAAATCTCAGTGGAGATGCTGCCATTTTGGTGTGCTGTCATATTTTGTCATATATTTCTACAGCTTTCTTTCAGTGATCTGTAAAATTAGGATAAAATTTAGCTACTGATTCAAGGTGCATGAAGATATTGTAGAATAAGTTGCTTAAGTGAAAGTGTTGCATCCTAGCAGATTTTCCAGAGCCAAGGAAATTTATTTGTATATCCTTTGTGCCATACTACTGGTATATTCCTTTTATGTTAAAAAACTAGAACTGGAGTGATATGATTTGTCTATATATGCTGGATTTATTCAATATTTATTAGAACTTTTAAATCTTTATAGAAGCTAAAAGAAGGAGAAAATAACTTAGAAAACTACTTTGTGAAAGGTTAATCTCCAAATTTGTACTCCTAATTTCTTCCTCTTTTTTGCTTTTATGGACTACATAGACCACCATACATATGATTGAACTATAGCAGTACAGCCAAATAAGCAGCAGATCCTGGCACAAACTAAGGACAAAAGAAAACGGCTTTAACTTCTCAGCTACCCCAATCTGACAATTCACTTATACTTGTTTTTCTTCAATTAGGTAATTTTAAAACTATACACTGAAAATCAAGTTAGTTAATCTGCCTTTTGCCTAAAAATTCATTTTCATTTGATAGGTACAGATCCTGAAAAGAATTGCTTTTTTTTCTCTTTGTCAGATTTTCATATTAGTAGGATTCCTAACCTTTGGAAGAAACAACTTTAAAAGGAGAGTGAGAAAAATCTCATAGCTATATGGGAGCAATGCCTGTCATTAAAGATGAAAAGCTGATTCTTCTGATTACAATAGTGTGAGGGTGTTGAAGTCCACCTTCTAGAGTCCTTTCATCTCCATTCTGCTTCCCTTTTCCATCTTACAAGTTATACCCCCACATCTCACCATCTCCAGGATACTTTTCGTATCTGAGGATTTTAAAATAATTCCTGAAAGAATTCATAATTCCCTGAATAAAAGCAGGGAAACTCTTGAAATGACCTTCAGAGAGTCTGGAATAATTAGCAATTCAGACAAGAATATCCATGGGGAAACCTAGAGGAAGAAGCATGATTTTCATCTCCTAAAGAGCTTTGGAATAATTATTTCTAGTAATAAGATGACATTTCTGAGAACAACGCAAAAAGATTATTTTGTCTCTTTTCCTACTAATTGACCATTCTTTTCTCCTCTTTTTTTCTGGAAAGTTTGTTCCTACATGTTCTTCAACCCATGTCATTCAAAAAGCACTGAACAACCTGTTCCACTTTAGAAGTAAAGAAGCATCAGTTTCTCACCCTCTCCTTTTCCGTCTTTGCTTGTAATCAAAACTTGCCAATTACTGCTCTAGGGCTGAGGACCTGGGGCTAATGGTTACTGGTTCTAGCCAGGAGTAGGAAAAAGCCAGGAAAGTTGACGGTTCAAGACTAAAGTGGAGACATATACACCCAGGCTTTTTCCCAAGCTGCAGATTAAGCCACGACATAGCACTACGGAAGCCCTGTTTCATGAATTGAAAAGGTTGTTAGGGATCACCTAACTCCACAAAGGGCTTTCCTGGTGGCTCAGTGGTAAAGAATCCACCTGCCAGTGCAGGAGAAATGGGCTGGATCCCTGGGTCAGGAAAATCCCCTGGAGAAGGAAATGGCAACCCACTCCAGTATCCTTGCCTGGGAAATCCTATGGAGAGAGGAGCCTGGCAGGCTACAGCTCATCAGGTCATGAAAAGTCAGACACAACTTACTGACTAAACAACAAAACTGCACAAAACTCAGATATACCTATAAGGCATCTGTCCAAAATTATAGACAATATTGAGGGTATCCAGTGCCAGATACCTCACTGATCTTTGAGCATCATTTTCTCATTTTGGCAGCCATAGCTTTTTGAAATTCTTTAATCTGAAAATCAATCTGATTTGAAAACTGAGGAACTATTTTCAGATCCCCACTGACCTCTAGTTGTGGTCTCTGTCCTCAATCTGTGAACTTATATAGACTAGGTTAAATTCCTACTCCATGACTGGAGCATTTGTGGGTAGAAGGTTTGCCTTAGGGCACCTAAATGTCCATATTTATAGTTGTAAATATCCAATTTTTACAAATGGGCTCTTTCCAACTCTTCCACTATTTATTAATCTCCTATGGGCAAACTCCAGCTTCTCTGCATCTCTATTGCCACCAAGAGATGCCACCAAAGAAGAGAAGGACAAAGGAGAGAAGGAGGTCCCAGAGCAGAGAATCTCACCTGTGCTTACTCACCTGAGACAGGAGGCAGTATCTACCACCTGGTTTTCTGACTATTTCAGCAGTACTGACTCAGGAATAGTGGGGAACACAGATATCCAATGAAGATATAGGTCTTTCCTGTCTTCTGGTTAATCTTGGTACAGCTGCCTCTCAGGCACCCTTCACCCAGACTCACTTGCCAAAGATGTGAAGATGGGGTCTGGCTCTACGGATACTGGAGCCTTGGATAGTTCCTGAAGTACCTGGGGTAGTTATACCTCTGGAGCCTAAGGGACTCTTCCCTTTGGGAACTTCTCCATTGTTTCTCCCTTTGGAACAAAAAGCCATTCTAGAATAGGAAGGCAGGCAGTTGGGAGAAGAAATTATCTTCTTTCTTTTCAAAAGAAAGTACTTCTAATGATGTAGTCGTACATACACTGGGTGCTCTGTAGGCAGTTAGTTCATTTCCTGGGTTTGAGTGTCCTACATACATCCCTACATGTTCATGCTAATTTGTACATGCACACTTGGTACTTTCTAGATCCAGTAACTTCACTCAGAAGTTCTCTTGGATTTCCTGTACCTGCTGTTAGATAGATACATCCTGAATCATCCTAGGTACATCCTGAATCATGCTATTGAACAGATCAATGTTATCTTATCATGAATTTATCATGACATTGTAATAATAAAAATGTAAGAGAAAACTAAACAAAATATTATTGAGAAAATGCAATGTGTTTTTCAGAAAGAAAATTCTACATTAATTTTTGCTATATAAAGGATTTTTAAATGGGATTTGATTACAACTGATTTTTAGGAAACATAATTTGTTGTTTATTTTTTATTCTCATTTTGAACTTTATAGGCATTAATCATATATCTCAAGTTATGGGGACAGACATTATCAGTTTCTCTAAGGCCCTTTGCTTTATTTTGATTTTTCTTCTACATGCTTCAACATTCCTCCTTGCTGTCTCGCTTTCAGAAAAGTAAAAACTCAAGTGCACTTAAAACGTCTTTCTAATTAATCACTAGTATGCTTATTTAGTTGTTTGCTCATTTATGGGAGGATAGTTTGGATGTTGAATTTATATAAAGGTCATTGGGTTGTAAGACTGATGCTACTTAATTTTCCATCAACCCTAAATATTAAAAATATATCCATGCTCATATATGTGATTTCATTATTTTAAACTGCTGTTCAATTTCTGTTATGTGCATTTGCCCCTTTTCATGTAAGTAGCCAGCACCCAAGTGACCTATAATTAATTGTTACCATAAATTAATTACTGCTGCTGTCAATATCATTTTATATCTCTCTTTATGGACTTAGTAACTGTATATATATGATTTTTTCAGTTATAAAAATATAAACATATTTAAATATAAATATCAGGTTTCTCTGGTGGCTCAAACAGTAAAAAATCTTCTTGCAATGCAGGAGACTCAGGTTTGATCCCTGGGTCATGAAGATTCCCCTAGAAAAAGAAATGGCTACCCACTCCAGTATTCTTGCCTGGAGAATTCCATGGACAGAGGAGCTAATCTGACTAGGAATTACCAAATTTCTGTCCAAAATATTTACAAAATCCCAGAAGAAATTCCTGAGGTTTTTTTATTTTTCACATTCTTTATACCATTTGATACTTTTTTTGAAAACTCAATGGATGTAAAATAGTATCTCTTTATTTTAAGTTTATTTTCTTCTGATAATTGAGCTTTCTTTATATACTATTTATCCATTTGTGGGTTTTATATTGTGAATTTCATATTCACATCCTTTGCCTTCTTTGTCTATTAATTGCTGTTTTCCTTGCATATTTAAAATTTAATTATATATTAAAGCCCCTGTTGACTAGATGTTGTTAATATCCTCTCTGGTCTGTCATACAGCTGTCAATTTTAGTGCATGCTGTCCATTACTTAATGAAAATCTTTAAATTTGATCAAGTCAAGCTATTTTTCTATTAATAGATTTTCTTTGGGGGTTGTATTTCCAGAACAGTCCATAAAATCACAAAGTTTTGTTTAATTTTTTGGTTTGTCTTAATGTTTAATTTAAACATGGTGTCTTATGTTTCTTGCTGATATATTGACATCTACTTGTGGTTTATATTGTCAAGAGTTAGAAGTGTTATTTAGTATACAGTGCTATAGTCATATGAGGTGTGAAAATACAAATAATACTGCTTGTTATTTTTATAACTGTTCTCTACTGTGAGCCACTGAACACACTCACCTCAACCATGGCCCCTTTTGTGGTATCTAGGCCTCCCCATGATCCATCAAGTAGTGGGTTAATGCCTGAAGTTCAGGGTCTACCAGTGCCTAGCTTTAGAGCAAGGCCTGAGTATCTTCTGTTTTATTGGTGGAAGTGCTTTACTAGTTACTAAGTATTTTTGAATACCACTCTTGTTAATAGTGTTAAATATGACTCTACCTTTATTATTATCCACATAGGGACACATTGATCCTGTTTCCACTGATTTAAGTTCAGTTCAGTCGCTCAGTCGTGTCTGACTCTTTGCGACCCCATGAACAGCAGCACGCCAGGCCTCCCTGTCCATCACCAGCTGCCGGAGTCTACCCAAATCCATGTCCATTGAGTCGGTGATGCCATCCAACCATCTCATCCTCTGTTGTCCCCTTCTCCTCAGCTTTATTACATACCAGGTTCTAATACATACACGTCTCTGTTTCTGTTCCATCACTGGTGTATCTGACTTTACTTAAAAGCAGTGACACAATATTTTTACTACTAATGCTTTGTAAGTCATACTATTATATATCAAAGTGAGTTCCTATTAGAATTCTATCCAAAAAATTTGAGGGATTTTTAGATTTTTACTCTCTACACATATTCTATAATCAGCATCACTTCTGCCACATTCTGTTGATTACGAGTGAATCACTAAAGCCAACCCAGATTCACAAGGAGGGACAGTAAACAACTTCATGGAGAAGTATAAAACAATTTGTGGTCATCTTTAAAACTTTCACAGGTAATGTTAATTTTTCTGCTTTGTGATTTTCTTTCTTTATTACTAAAATTGCTACTTTGATTTACTTATGTTTCTCTGTCCTTTTATTTTTAATGTCAACTCTCCCAAATGCCAACAAATAACAGAATCTCTGAGCTTGTTTAGGAATCCATCTAATCACATGCATCCTTAAGAGTTTATTCTTTTTCTCCGATATCGCTGTTAGGGTTCACAAGGGCCTCATAGCATATAATTAAAATATGGCCTATTGTGGTGACCTGACAAACAAGAGATGAAGTCACAGTGGCTACATTGCCGTGCTGGGCATCCTGTTTTTCCCTAAGGTGAAATCCTATTTTTCCCTGCTGGTGCCAGCTTTTCAAGACTACGTGACCACCCGAACCATGAGACCCCTTCAACTACGTGACCACAAGGCCCCAGCTGCAGACCAAAAGTAAACTGAGGCCCCCTCCCTCTGGGACATGATTTCTTACTGATAGGGTATAAGAAGGGTTGGCTGTGAAAAGAGCACTGGTTTTACTCTAAAGCCAGTCACTTTCTTTCTTTCTTCCTATGATAAATCTTTCTCTGCTTGAATGTCTGGCTTGCTCTCTTTTTCTCTGCGCTTGCCTTACAATCACCATAGTATATCTAGGAGCTTTCTTTTTTAGGATCTAATTTGTCTCTATACGACACCTTTCAGTCTTACATTTTAAAAATAGATGAGCAATTCTTCATTTTTATTCAGGTGCTTCCCTTCCATTCATTTATTTCCTTATGTGATTTTTTATTAGACCAAATTAACATTTTGGCCCCTTTGCACAAAGTCTTTTAATCATTCCCTCTTCCTTCTTTCTGCATCTTCTGACCATTATATACCATGACTGGGAAATTTTTTTTGTTACAGACAGTTCATTAATTCAGCTGTCAGCTCTTCAACTCATCTACTGGATGCCTCATATCAACTATTTTGTCTTTTAGTTAATTCTTTATTATAACTGAATTTCCTGAATTTATATTTCCAATGTCTTCCATTAAGTCTCTGAGGGCATCAATGCTTTTACTTACCAAATAAATGCTTATTTTGTTTAGTAAAGTGCACCTAGGGGTAGAGGGAGTCAGGGATAAAGAGCAAGTTCCAGGCTGCGAATCCTCCAGATGAGCTTTGTGATGTCAGAGAAATGCTTCCTTGCCTTCTGGGCATTAATATTTCTTGTTTTCTACAACTGAGGCAAACAGGCCTCTTAGTTAATCACCCATTACTGCCCCAGCACTGCTGTTTTCAGGGTCTACTATTAAGTAAGATTATACAGACCTCAGTTGGAACTACAGAGGGCCTGCTCTGTGCTTACATATAGCACAGCCATGACAAACATTCTGCAGCTTTCTTCCCTCTCAACAGCTTCAGAGATGGCACCACAAGCTCAAGTGACTGCATGGGCGAAGTAAAGATTGCCATAAAGTTTAGCTCTTTCATCTGGTTTCCTCTAAGGCTGATCCTCTCTTGTTCCAAGTGCTAGGCATCAAGATAACTCCAAAATGTTCATAGGTTTTGTATTGCATTCTGTGATTTAAAAACTTCTCTGACATCATTAGCATACTAAGGGTCTGAGGTAAGAGGTAGGCTGCATTTTGTTAGAAGTTTTTCTGTATGTACTAAGGTGATTATAGGAGCTTTTGTTTGTTAATATAGTGAAATACATTAATTGATGTTTGAATGTTAAATCAACTCTGTATTCCTGGAATTAACCAAACTGGATCTTATCTAGTTGGACGTATCTAAATTTTGTATATTGTTCAATTTAATTTTCTAAAATTTTGTTTAAAGTTTTGGACCTATGTCTTTAAAGGATATCTATTATTTTTTTATATAATGTATTTGTCTGCTTTTGGCATAAAGGTAAATGTGTTCTCATAGTATATGTTGAACAGTATCTCCTCTCCTTCGTTTTTTCTGGAAAAATCTATGTAGAATTGGAATTATTTCTTCTAAACACAAAATACATACTGCATAATTCCTTTCATATGAAATTCTACAATATGAGAAGCTAATGCATACTTTCGGAGAAGGCAATGGCACCCCACTCCAGTACTCTTGCCTGGAAAATCCCATGGATGGAGGAGCCTGGTAGGCTACAGTCCATGAGGTCGCTAAGAGTCGGACATGACTGAACGACTTCACTTTCACTTTTCCAGTTTATGCACTGGAGAAGGAAATGGCAACCCACTCCAGTATTCTTGCCTGGAGAATCCCAGGGACGGCGGAGCCTGGTGGGCTGCCGTCTATGGGGTTGCACAGAGTCGGCCACGACTGAAGTGACGCAGCAGCAGCAGCAGCAGCAGCAGCAGCAATGCATACTTTAAAGCAAACCAATACTTGCTTAAGTAAGATATCAACTGCAAATGGGCATGAGGCAACATTTTTCAGTGATAAAAATAGACTTTTTCTTGATTTTTATGGTTGTTAAGATGATACACATTTTGTAAAACTCATTGTATGGAAAGTGAAAATGAATGAATGAAGTGAAAATGAATATGTATTTCATTACATATAAATAATACTTTAATAAACTTGATAAAAATGCATATTTTTATGAGTAAAGTTAATGTACTGAAAATAAAAATTTAAAAATGCACACAAATGAAGAAAGGCAATTTGCAAGTTGCACATTAAAATATTATAACACACTATCACCATTATTTTTTTTAGAACTGGACATTTTAACGTCCAAAATGGAGATGGATGATTAGAAATCTTAGAATGAAAAATATATTTTGCATCCCATATACTAGTACTCTGTCATTCTCAGCTTTGTAACCCAGACTTGCGAAAACTTTGTCACAGAGATCCAGCAATTCGGTGCCAGGCATTTAAAAATTTTGTGTAAGTAACCTGAGTTAGGGGCTTCCTTGGTGGCTCAGATGATAAAGAATCTGTCTGCAATGTGGGAGACCTGGGTTCAACCCCTGGGCCAGGAAGATCCCCTGGAGAAGGGAATGGCTACCCTACTCTAGTATTCATGCCTGGAGAATTTCATAGGCACAGAAGCCTGGTGGGCTATAGTCCATGGGGTCGCAAAAGAGTTGGACACTACTGAGTGACTAACATTTTCACTTTCATTTTCACTTTCAACTTGAGGTGAGGCTGCACATCAGAAAAGAGGCATGGCAGGGACTAGCTTTGTTTGATTGAAGTGGAAGACACTGCTGTTTGATGTTCACCCCTCTCATAGACCAATAGCTTTCTCTCAAAATTACCTGTGAATCTTTGATGGACTACATTTTCTGGTCTCAAGAGCATCTTAGCCTGAGCCCAGTGCAAACAGGAAGAGCAGGGTGGTCAATCCCTACAAGAAAAATCCTCAAACAATGACTGATGGATGTTGGATACTCCAGCTTTCTTACCCTCAACTGAATAATCTGAAAGAGTTTGTAATCAATCTCTCATGAGCCCCCAGCTGGGACTGGGTCCCAGTTGTCCACGGCAATAACTTAGCACATCCTGTATTGCCCTTGAAACTAGAGCTTCTTTCATCATGATCAATGTCATTAATCATAATAAGTACTGCATCCCTGGTGGAAGGGCACAAAGACCAAGGAATGCAAGGCAGTAGCCCACAGACTTGTCCCTATTTAGTTCACCAGCACAGTCCCTGAATAAACCATGGCCTCTGGCAGATAAAGATGGCCCAAAGTAAATCTCACCAAGATGTAACAGCCCTGGTGACAACTGTTGTGCCAGATGTGACATCTTTAATGAAGAGGACTTTTAAAAATTTTTATTTATTTACTTATTTATTTGTCTGTGCCAGGTGTTAGTTGTGGCATCTGGGACCTTCCATCTGCATTGTAGCCTGCGGGGTCTTTTCGTTGTGAAGTGCAAATTTTCAGTTGCGGCATATGGGATCTATATCTCCGACCAGGGGTTGAACCCAGGCCCCTTGCATTGGGAGTGCGAAGTCAGCCTCTGGACTTCCAGGGAAATCCCTAAAAAGGAATTTTTAATAAAATATCTCTAGCATTTGCTATGCAGATATTGATCTTGCTGATGTTTTCTTTTAGTTAATTTCTATCACTGAAACATATCCAAAGCAGTTTTTGTTCAACTGGGGTAGGCAGTGCATATATAAGAATGTTTGCAAGGCTACGGTGACTTTTTTGTTTATTGTCACAATGTAGCCTGAAAGAATCGTGACCATTTTGACACTTCATATCACACTGATCCAGTACATGGATCAATCATATTAACCTGAGTGGCTAAGCAGAAATTGTCAAGTTCCCTGAATTCTCTGATACAACATATGAACACGACAATGGTGAAAGATAAAGGATCCGGAGGATTCAGGAGCTTGCCACATTAAGGACATTTTTACATTTCCAATGGTTAGAAACGTACTCAGACATCACTCCTGTGTCAAAGGACAAACTATTTCACCTTGACCTCCTACCATTAAGAAAGCAACCTCTCTGGATTTTGGAGACAGCTCATAACACTCTTAAAGATTCTGATTTGATTTGTGATCTATTTACTAGGTGAGACTGAAGGTTCATAGTTTTGGTTGGGCTGAAGAGCAGGAAAGAACTCTACAGTAAGTTTAAGCTGAGGTTCAAGCAGCCTCAAAATATATGATTTGGGGGATACAAAAGTGCTCCTGGTGTTAACGGTAAGTAAAAAAATAGCTGGGTAGAGTCTCTTACATAATATTAGAGTCCCAGAGGAAACCCATAGAGTCTACAGCAAAGAATGCAGCAGAAAACTAGCTATCATTCAAAACACAGCTTGGATTGTATGAAGCAAGAAGTAACAAAGTTGTATATGCATAGCAGTAGCCCGTTCCAACAGGATTGTATTTTGGGAATTGCCTAGGTCAGGGGTTTCCAAACTTCGGGATCTAACACCTGATGATATGAGGTGGAGCTGACGTAATAATAATAGAAATAAAATGCACAACAAATTTAATGCACTTGAATCTTCCTGAAACCATCCTCACCTTCAGTCTGTGGAAAAAATTATCTTCCACAAAACTGGTTGGGGACCACTGGTTAGAGCAACCACGGGGGCATAGATTATATAGTCGGTTGTCCCAGACCTCATTTTGCCTACCTCATTTAAATGACTGTCTTTCCTTCTCTTCATGTCAATGGCCTCAAGGAGGTTCCCTATGATTAAATAAAAGGGAGAGGTCAGAGCTTAGGCCTAGTAATGAATGAGTGATATTACTATGTCGTGCAAGCTAAAATGTTGTCACATTACAGCCTTAAGTCATGAATGAACTACAAAGATAGAGGCAGAGCTCTAAGCAGTGTATGTGGTCATCAACTTGATGTACAGAGAGAATTAGCAAGACTTGACAATCAGAGGCAAAGAGGTTTTGGGGAAGAAGCATATGAATACTCCCATGGGATTTGGCAAAAAACATGTGAATATAATGGTTCATATTAACGGCCACCAAGGAGCTTGTATCAGGGAAAAGGAGGTGAGGAACAACGCGACAGCTAGATGTAGTGACTTCTAAAAACACTGATTGAGTGTGAGCAGAATCTAGAATGAATGGTGAAGGAGGAGGTGAAGAATGAAGGGACTAGCTGCAGCGGCAGTAATATATCTCCCTGTCTTGAATCCTTCTTTAGAAAAATTGTGACAGGCCACTGTCTTGAAGAACTAGCGAAGGTCAGCACTAATGAACACAGAGAATGAGACCATCTGACAGTACAGGAGTGGCTGTAGCAGAAGCTGTCAGTGCCCTGTCCTTGCTGCTCCTGCACTTTAACACCCACACAAGGGTACTCTTCTCATGATACATAGCTAGTGGGAAACTGTTGTATAGTACAGGGAGCTCAGCTCCCTGCTCTCTGATGACCTAGAAGGGCTGGATGAGGGCTGGGATGGAGACTTAAAAGGGAGAGAATATATGTATACATTGGAGAAGGCAATGACAACCCACTCCAGTACTCTTGCCTGGACAATCCCATGGACGGAGGATCCTGGTAGGCTGCGGTCCATGGGGTCGCTAAGAGTTGGACATGACTGAACGTCTTCACTTTCACTTTTCACTTTCATGCATTGGAGAAGGAAATGACAACCCCACTTCAGTGTTCTTGCCTGGAGAACCCCAGGGACAGGGGAGCCTGGTGGTTTGCTGTCTATGGGGTCGCACAGAGTCGGACATGACTGAAGCGCCTTAGCAGCAGTAGCAGCATATGTATACATATAGCTGATTCACTTTGTTCTACATCAGAAACTAACAACATTGTAAAGCATTTTTACTCCAACTAAAACAAACATCCATGCAGTTCTGTTGCAAACTCCTGGGACTCTGCCTAGGAGTACCCTCTAACCGGGGAAGTGTGATAGACTCATGGTTGGGACGCCATGAGTCCCAATGGCTGAAATGAGGTGTCAGGGGGATTAAAGCCTTGTGAAACATTTTTCAAATTGTGGTGGAAAGAATTTTGACAAGATCTTTCCAGTTCTTTTGATTATCACTTGGGTCTGTTCACTACCATAGGCATATCCTGATTTATTCTGGTGGCCATCATTTTAATTTCTGTGCCAGAAGCTAACTATGTTAGCTTGCATGCTGGACATACCTGATGTTACTGGGATCTCATTGGGTCTAAAATTTACCTCTACGGTTACTGTGGTATGTAGATAACTAGAGAGAACTCAAGGAAAGTCAGAGGCCAGATGTAAGACAATATTATATAAGACATTACTTGCTTAGGATATGAGGTTATCTTTACAGTTATTTTCTTTTAGAAATTTGCACAGAACCCTTTATGTTGCCTCAATGGAATTTTTTTTTTTTTAGTATAAATAGTACGTAACTTATGAAAAGTCTTCTGGCATCAAAGTTTCCATTTATCTTTTTAGCTTTCTTGGTGAACTGATTAACTCTTTTAGATTTCAAATTCCAAAATGATCTGATAGAAATTTAACAACGCAACCAAAGTTGTTTAATCAAGACCTCACTTCAGTCACTCAGTCGTGTCCAACTCTTTGCAACTCCATGGACTGCAGCACGCCAGGCTTCCCTTTCCATCACCAATTCCCGGAGCTTGCTCAAACTCATGTCCATTGAGTTGGTGATGCCATCCAACCATATCATCCTCTGTCATCCCCTTCTCCTCCTGCCTTCAATCTTTCCCAGCATCAGGATCTTTTCAAATGAGTCAGCTCTTTGCATCAGGTGGCCAAAGTATTGGAGTTTCAGCTTCAACATCAGTCATTCCAATGAAATTATTTCCTGTTAGCAATTTCTGTTCCCAAGGTTAGGCCTCTCGCATTTTACCTCTTATAACCTCCTGAGCAGTTTCTGCGTTCCCTGCTTGATCTCCTTGGTTCTCACACCATAAACAATGGGATTCAGAGCTGGGGGGATGAGGTGGTGCAGGATGTTAAGCAGGATGGGGACATCTGGGGGAATCCTCTCCCTGGCCAGGTTAGTGATGACCAGGACCAGCAGGACTGTGCTGAAGAAGAGGATGAGGATGAAGTGGGAACCACAGGTGTTCAGGGCCTTGGTGGCAGCTCCCTCATCCTTAATCCTTAGCACAGCTTTCAGGATAAAATAGTAGGAGAGAATGATAAGGATGAGATCAGAGCCCAGTAGGGTCCAGCCTGCCACAAACTGGTAGAGCCGACTGAAGGTGATGTCATCACAGGAGAGTTTGGACACAGAGAGGTTAGTGCAGATGCAGTTCTTGATGATGTTCTCTGCACAGTATCTGAGTCTGGAAGAAAGAATTGGAACTGGGAGTGAAGCAAGGACATTCCGGGCCACTACAAAGATGGTGGCTCTGGCCACAAATTGGTTAGTGATGATAGATGGGTAGTGCAGAGGCTTGCAGATGGCCACATAGCGGTCATAGGCCATGACCATGAATGTGCAAGACTCCATGGTCAAGAAACTGTTCATGATGAACATCTGGAGGAAGCAGGAAAAAAACCCGATAGACCTGAGGTTAAACCAGAAGATGGCCAGGACCTTGGGGATGACGGTGAGGCAGAGCACCATGTCCAGCAGGGAGAGGAGGCTGAGCAGGTAATACATGGGCTCGTGCAGAGAGGCCTCCAGCCGGATGGTGATCAGGAGGGTGGTGTTGGCCCCCATGGCCAGAAGGAAGAGGAGACTGAGGGGCAGGGACAGCCAGTGTTGCCAGCCCTGGTAGTTAGGGAAGCAGATGAGGAGGAATTCAGAGACTGGAGCAGCGGTGTAGTTGCTGTGTGATGCCATGCAGCATATCCTGATCACATTGAAAATCCAGAGTCCTTAAAATGTAGAACAGAAAATATCACCATGGGAAGTGTATGTTATAATTGTAGTAAAACTCGGGTTTTCACTAGAGCTCTGAAACTGCCTCAGTGATGTGTTCAAGTCATCATCATCATTGTTAATCATTGCTGACATTTAACTAAAGACTTGCCATGCATGTGGCATCATGCTAAATGCTTTATATTCATTATATCACTTCCTCTTTTAAAAACATGCGAAAGTAACTAATACTGTTATTTTCATAGATAACGAAGGGAACAAGGAAAGAGAGGCTGAGTACTTTGATCAAAATTGGAAAGCTAGAACATGAGCCACATTCCCTGGTGGCTCAGATGGTAAAGAATCTGCCTGAAATGCAGGAGACCTGGGTTAAATCCCTGGAGAAAAGAATGGCAACCCACTCCAGCATTCTTGCCTGGAGAACTCCATGAACAGAGGAGTCTGGTGGGCTGCAGTTCATGGTGTCATAGAGTCGGACATGACTGAGTGACTAACACACACACACACACACACACACACACACACGTGGCAAAGCCAAACTGAAAACCAGGGAATCTGATTCTAGAGCCTGTGTTTTCAGCCCCTGTACAAGATTTAGCCTCATTAAGCCCAATGACTTAACTCAGCTTTTCCTTCCCTCAGAGTTTATAAGGAAGAGAGCTCTGTTCAGCTGATTCTAGAGAAGCAGAGCCCTCTGCCCCATACAATTGGACAGGGACTGACTTCAGGATTCTTTATTTTCAGTATTCAGGAAATATTGGCTTAGAGGTGGAGCAGCCCTTTGCACCATCCAAGGACAACAATTTCTTCCAGCTCCGAAGAGGATTTCACTTCAAAGTATAATGTTTATCATTCTCTTACTCAATTAACTGCTATTGCTTCTCTTTGTGAAATTTCAAGAGTGCTTTATTAGATTTGAGTCCTTTAGAAAAAACAGTGAATTTCCTATTCTAGTGACAGAGACAGTCAGTCACAAGGTACGCCAGGAGGTTACCAAAGGTGAAATAGAAGTTTTCAATAGTTAGTGAGTGAGTTTGTAGCATAAACTCAAATAGGGCTTACTTAACTGGTAAGCAAAATTATCCATGAATCCTTGTGACCAGGATCCAATTATTTCAGCATATGGAATCTGTGTTCTGAAAATTTACCTGCTGTGATTCTAGTTGGGATTTTTTTTTGTATGTGTGTGTGTGTTGGGTTCTGTCTTAACCCCCTCACTGCTAAACAAAGAGCAGACTGACGGACACTAAGAAGAGTGATAACAATGACTACAGCAGCCGAAGACCAGGAGAGAGCCAGGGAGCCATGGAAGGATGAGAGAAGGAGCCCAGGAGACATACAATCAGTAGATTTGGGGTTACTGGTTCTTTTCATGTATTCCATCTGACCAGCCTCCTCCAGGAGAGTGAAGTGTGTGTGAGAAGGTGTCAGATGCTGGCTGCCAGAGAAGGAAATGAAGGGTTTTTCTTGATCCAAAGACTTTCACTTTGAATATCATAGACTTTCCAAATGCAGATTATGCAATAAACACACACAACTTTCTACTCAGTGTAGGGCTTTAGGAAACCAAAGATTCAGGGGCTCAGGGGTCAAATTTGGGGTAGGCACAGCTATCTATTAGCTCAGTTCTGTATTTCCATTTGCGATTAGAGAAATTATTCTCAGTATGAATCAGAGAAATAAGGAGGATAGAAAACATACCTATCTCTTCTAAAAAGCCTTCTCCTTCTCAATGATAAAGTTCTAGATCCTCAGAGTGACTCAAACTATTTGAAAAGTCAAGAAGATAATCAGTGACTTTTCAGACCTGATCCTGTTTGGCATACAGATGTATAACTATAACATGGATTAAGTAAAAATGATCATTTTCAAGGAGATTAACTAATAGAGAAAACTTGCCTTATAAACATGAATAACACATGTTATAATTGTGGTTATAGTAAAAATGATCTTACAAGCAGTGGGAAAGAGACAAAAGTACAGGTGAATGAACGAATGTTCTGTTGTTGAAAATTTGAGTTCCAACTCTGGCTCTTATACTCATTATATGACCCCGAAGGCTATTTAAACTCTTTGGCATCTAATTTTCTCATATGTGAAACAGATAAATGATACTTAGCTTTGCTGTTGTTGTGGGGACAGAAAGGATCACTTCCTGAGATCCTATTAGCCCAGGGACATAACAAGCTTAGATCATCTGAGAAGGACACATAAAGTGGTTTTATTCATCTGGGGAGAGGGGAGGGTTACTCTTGTAGGCAATGGCAAGAGAAGAAAGGTCTGCCTAGGTGGCTGTTCAGTAATGATTAATGATGAAGTATTAGGGGCTGGTAGATCCTAAGGTCTTTGGGGATAGGAGGTGGGAGAGCAGAGTATCAGGAGACAAGGTTTAAATGTGTGCAGGAGCATATGCAGCCATTCACATTCCACCTGCCAGTAGGCATTGTCAGGTACATCCTAAGGAATCAACAGAGAATTTGACACAGGGAAGTTCTGTGCTACAGATGGGACAAAGGAAAGTCACACACCAGACTTTTAGAGAATCCTGAAGAGTCCAAAGGAAAAGTGATCAATATCTGAACACGGGCAGGTAGCTGGAGAAGGAAGGATATATTAATATTTGAGGGGTGAGAAGGACACTTAGATTTAGTGTAAGGAAGACTGAAGACACAGAGAAACTGGAGATGTCAAGAACATCATCAAAAGTCTTTAACAGACACAGGGAAGAAATGTCCTTTTCGGATCTCATATAACGCTGATATAGTTTAGCTTTTAATCCAATCTTAGAATCCTTTTAAATTCCTCAATAGCTGGGACCATTTTTTCTCTATATAAATATTCTCCTCAATGAAACTCAAGCCTCTTAATATGAGAAATGAGGACTTGTTGGCCATCTGGGGCATTGCTTCGATCTTCAATACTCCAATTTCATTAACTCCATTAATTCCATTAGTTATGCTCACAGACTGATATTTACAAAGGAGTGGTCATAGTGGTTCCTTATTCCAAGTGCTAAAGAACAAGACATGATCCCTGACCATGAAATATTGAGAGTCTGTAAAGGACGGACAAGTCTTAAATAACCCAAATGATAACAGCTATGATTGCCTAGAAGCAAAGTGATCATCTTGGCTCACAGATGGGTTTAGACAAGAGAAGAAAGGAAGGTCCTGACCCAGCCAGTCACACCACCTTGGTCTTCTAGTCGTGATATAGATGGGGGCTTTGAGTCTACAGTTGTTTGGAGTCAATAAACTTTGTATGGCCACAGGATCTAAATGTGTTTGCAGAGTCGACATCTATATCAGGCCCTATTGAAATATTCCATCTCCTTTTCACTCCAGGCTCCTGGACTCACCTCCTTTCTTCATTGTCTCCTTCCTCACAATTTTCCTGGCCTCAACTTAGGACTTACCAGCTTCTAAAGTTTGCACTGCCTCTATTTCTGGTTGTTGGAAAAAACACCTGACCTGACCTCTTCAAAGGCTCTAGAGGCTGATTTTATGGCCTCTGGCTCTTCTGTGCCCCTTCCATCCCCATTACTTTCAACGGTTGGTGCCTGGACCCCGAGGCCCTATGGTCTATTTCCCAGGAGAGTATATTGTAAAAGACTTAATTCAGCACTGTGAACAAAGTGAGAGAGACCAAAAGCTCTTGGGGAATCTGAACAAAGAAAAACTGCCCCAAGAAAAGAAGCGTTAAGAACTGAGTGATGAGAATCTTCTTGGGAAAAATTTCTATGGTTGCACCAGTGGGGAAGGAACTGAATAAATTACTCTCAGAGGGAGATGACAGAGTGACATCCCTAGTGATCAAAGGAGCAGGGGCCTCCAAGGAGCTTGGATTGTGGGCAACTGTGGGGGCCAGGAAGTCAGAAATGTTCTTTACAGGAAGGAAGGACTCATTTCCTCATATAATGGTGTGAAATAACCTTCAGTGTGCAACATGAGAAAATGACACTAAGTAGCAAGTGTTTGCACTCTAAAATTTTGTTACCTTTATTCATGCAATTATTTTCTCTCCTTCTGGATTTAGCTAGATAGATAATTAAGCTGGTTACCTGTGCTTTATCTACCTGAGTTCAAAATACTTACTAGATTACCCAAAGTAATTGATTGATCTTGAAAGTATGTTTTAATGGTGACCCACTTTGGAGGAAGAGAGTATGAAAAAACCAAGATAGTCTTGGGGTCACAGTCAAGAGCAGAATAATTTACCTGAGATTCTTATGAAACAAAGAAGGAGAGAATAAAGGAGAAAGTAGGTGAAATAGAGAGGAAAGGAGCTATGGAAGATAACGAAAGAAGAGAAGAAAAAAACAAGGAGGGAGGGGAAGGAAAACAAGTTATAAGAAGGAAAAAAACACAAAGATAGTGAATTAATGTTTTTACATGCGTATATAATTGAGTGAAAAAAGTAAAATAATTACTGTTTTCAGTGTTTTAGACAATGAGACAGAAATATGGGGAGTTTAAATTAATTGCTTATTTTGTGTGGTTGGCAATAGCCTAGCTGAAATATTAAACTTGGCTTCCACACTTAAAATCCAGGTTTTTTTACACTGAAAGTGAATGTCAGGAAGATCTTTCTCAAGAGTATATGGCATATTGACCAATCTGTCCCTCAGTGCAATGTACGAAGAATCAGCCATGGTGATCATTATAACATGTGTATTATTTGCTGAACTAAGCAATCCCTTTCTCTAAGAAAAGAAAATTGGTGCAAAAGGAATATGAAGTGATGACACTAAGCAAGGCAGTATTAGCCCACAACAGGAAGAAAAATCTCAGAAATATCTTCTCACTGATATTAGTTGCCTGGATAAATGTACAGAACTCCTCAGACATCTCTTAAGTCAGCAGAGTACCTAAAGTCAGGCAGCCTGCTCTCACCTCGGCCGTGAGGAAGCAAGATACTCAGACCCACAAGTACAACGTTCTCCCACCTTTTGGCTCAATCTACAGACAAATCAATATTTACTTTTATAGGAGTGAGCACAGGTCTTGGGAAACTCTCAGCCTATTTCTCAAATAGAACACAGTTCTTAATTCTATTATAAACATCCAAGTAAATGCAAATTCGGTGATTTTGTTGAGGAAATCCATCAAGGTCTGTCTTCCTTAGATATTAACTTCTCTAGTTCCCTTCCCAGTTATATCCCAACAACAGTGTCTTCTGACAGGCAACAAACTACGTAAACTCAAAGAGAATCCTCATTTGTTTGAATTAAATGTTGAACTACTGATGTCACCCCGGCAAAATGGCAAAGCAGGTCTCCAGAGAATATTTAGATGGTTCTGGGCTGGGGGCTGGGTCTGGGGAGGAATTCAAATCCCTGTCCCGCATCTGTTGAACTTCTGTCTCTGACATTCAGTTTACCCATACTCCACTCAATGCCTCCTCTTCCTTCCTACCACAGGTGAGGGGGATGATGGGAAAACATGGAAGGCATCTAAATGTGTCCCTCTGCTTCTCTCTCTTTTGTCTAAAATAAACATGGGGAATATTTAATGAAGCATCTGGAAAAAGTAAACAAGAAGTAGATCAGGCTGTAGGACAGACAGTGCCTCAGAGAGACCAGAAGAGCCATAGACACATTTGGAGGTTCTCCTACCACTTCTCACCATTCTCATGTCGTGGTTGTATTTTAGCTTGGCAATCAGTGTATATAAATGACAGAGACAAGGCTAATTTTTCCAAGCAGAGTTCTTTTTCCTTCTAAATACAAGTAAATTTACATTTTCCAGGCATACTTGCAGTTGCACATGTGCTCAGTTGCATAAGACTCTTTGCAACCCTCTTTGCAACCCACCAGGCTCCTTTGTCCATGGGATACTCCAGGCAAGAATACTGGAGTGGGTTGCCATGCTCTCCACCGACCCAGGGATCAAACCCTTGGGTCCTGTGTCTCCTGCATTATAGGCAGATTCTTTACCCACTGAGCAAACTGGGAAGCTCATACTTGCAGTTGTGTGAGGCTTTATGACTAAGTCTGGCCAAGGGAATGGCATGCACTTCTTCCAGGAATGGCTTTTACAACCTCCTTAATGTCCTCTGCATTCTCTCTCTTCCTCCTCCTCTGACTCATTGCAGATAATTCACTGGAAGACACGAACCCATAGAAAATAGTGGAACCACACAGTGAACAAGGCTAGGACCCTGAATGGCTGGAATGAAGAGAACTTTCACCTTTTACATACACTGATTTCACTGTCATTAAAAAGTATGCAATTTCACTGTGTTAATTCACTGGTAAATTGCAATTGTTTGTTTTGACAGCTGGCAAGTTATGGTGCAGTGGTAAAGAATCTGCTGGTCGATACAGGAGATGCAAAAGACGTGGATTCGATCCCTGGGTTGGGAAGGTCTCTTGGAGAAGAACTGTCAACTCACTCCAGTATTCTTGCCTGGAAAATCCCATAGACAGAGAAGCCTGTCGGGCCACAATCCATGGGGTCCAAAGAGTTGATCATGCCTGAGTGACATGCCTGACTGAACATACCACACACACACACACACACACAGACACACACACAGACACACACACAGAAGTTGGTAATTCTAGGGGAAAGGTTGAAAGAATTCAAAATAGTGTGGTGTGTTTGCAATTGTTGATTTAATTTAATAAGTTGTTACGAGTAATAAGAGAGCTTAACAGAAAGTTAGCTGGTTTCCAAGAAGAAATTAATCACAATAGATAAAGTTTGTAAATATAAAGTCTTGAAGAATTTTCCTAGTCAAAGATTAAGAGAAAGATTTAGAATGTCTTTGAGTAGCAAAGACTCATAGAAAATGACCCTGAGAAAAGACTAGATTATGTGAATCGCTGTCCTCTCAAGTCTGATAGCCTTAGATAGACACCATTATGTAGAAAAGCAGTTGCCCGGGGAAAGCAAAAATACATAAAAAAGGAAAGAAAGTTTACCTAAGAAAAATCTTGTTAAGTTTTTAAGGGGATTCATTGCTAAAGGAACCTGATTAAGGCTTTTAAAAAGTTTTTGATTAAAAATTGAAACAATCATTGATTTTAATATTTGACAGACACAAAACAGTCTCCAGGTGCAATATCTGCAAAAGAAGTCACATTTTCCAGTGCCTGCTTCATATAAGGCAGTGGGGAACATTGAAGAAGACACAACTCCACAGATGCAGAAAAAGAACACGGAAAGCAACAGCCAGGAGAGATTTTCCCAGAATCATATAAAGTGTCTAGTCAAGGGAACTTACCCAACTGTTAGGAGATAAAATTATTGCAGTGCCTGCCCCCAAAGTATTTCAGAATTACCACTGACAAGTTCCTGCTAAATGTATTCCTGCTAAATGTAGTTCAACTGGGAATCTTTTTGGTTTATGCTCCACTATTAGATGTATGGTAGGAGGAGGCAGATGATTCATCCAAGAGGAACTACATCAGGACTTGATGGAGATGACCACACACCCCTGGAGACCCTGGACTCTCTGAGAATACAGTGCCTAGGTGAGGGTTCCGGTAGTCTCATTTGGGAAGAGGTTATATATGTTTTACATGTGAGGGTCTCTCATATCATTTTTCTTATTGTTATTCAGTCACTAAGTCACATCTAACTCTTTGAGCCCCCATGGACTGCAGCACACCAGGCTTTCTTGTCCTCCACCATCTCCCAGAGTCCACTCAAATCCCTGTCCATCGAGCCAGTGATGCCGTCCAACCATCTCACGCTCTGCTGCCCCCTTCTCCTCTCACCCTCAAGTTTCCCAGTTGCGCACTCTTTTCCAATGAGTCTGCTCTTCGAAACAGGTGGCCAAAGTGTTGGAACTTCAGCATCGGTCCTTCCAATAAATATTCAGGGTTGATTTCCTTTAGGATTGACTAGTTTGACCTCATTTCTCTTAAGAAATAAATATTTAGTCACCAGCCTCTCCAGCTAGATTTATGTAAAGATTCTGGCCAAGGGAATGACAGAAAAAATGGTGTAAATTTCTCTTAAATTGAATCCGTAAAATATCTTGCAAAATACTGCTCATTCTCCCCCTTTATTTGCCTGACAGATTCAGAAGCACCAGTGGCAGTCTGTAAGGGATTAGAACATGAAGGGGTCAACTAATCAAAGAAGCATGGGTCTCTAAATGCTGATGTGAAACAAAGCCCACGGGTATTGGAATGGTATGTGGATGAGAAGTAAACTTTTATTGTTAAGTGTGTCAAGTTACTATGATATCTTTGATGGAGAAATCAACTTTACTTACACTGAGCAAGTCACTATATGTCGGGTTGTACAGTGGTCTGCCTTTGCTATTTATAATATGGACCATGAAAAAGTCCAGAAAACTACAAAACTATCCAGTCGAAGTCTAACAATGCAACTCACTCTTCAAAAATGTAATAGGAAAAGAAGATTTATGTAGCAGATGTGCCTAAACCAGTCTTGATTCCGGCCACTGTTAATTAAATGATCATTAGGAATGTATCATTTTGCTTAATTGCCTAACTGGCAAGGTTGGAAATAATGATAATTCATGGGCTGTTTTGAACATAATCTTTCTTAAAGTAGCTTATTTCTTGGTAACTGTCTGTACTAACCACTATTTTGTGAATCACACATATGGCACTTGATAACTAATTTTTTAGTTGAAAAATGAATAAATGTTACAATTGTGTATAGTCTCTAGTCAAATATTGCTAATGTAACATCTTATAAAATACTGAGATATATTCTATCTTTATGAATACTTGACTCATGTCATTGATTTTATATTGACTTTTCAATGTCAATGGAGAAAAGGAAATCAGAGTATAAATTGTCATATATATCTTTTATTTTTTAAATTAAACATTAAAATTCCCATGTGCCTTATGATCATGAAGTACAGTATTTTCTTCTTTAAGCTATCCACTATCCTTCCCCTACTGTTGGAGATCCCAGAAATTTTGATTTCAAAGTTGTCAATCTCCTTTCAAACACCAAGCAGACATTAAGAGGAATAACTCCAGTGTTGCTATTTTGATTAATAGCCACAAGGAGACACTGTTGAGTTGCCAGCAATGAAGCCTTTGATGGGTCCTTTTGGAGAGTTCTGACAAAACGTGGTCCACTGGAGAACGGAATGGCAAAACACTTCAGCATTCTTGCCTTGAAAACCCCATGCACAGTGTGAAAAGACAAAAAGATATGACACTGAAAGATGAACTCCTCTGGTTGGTAGGTGCCCAATATGCTACTGGAGAAGAACGGAGAAATAGCTCCAGAAGGAATGAAGAGGCTGAGCCAAAGTGTGAGTGTGTCTGGTGGTAAAAGTAAAGTCTGATGCTGTAAAGAAGAATATTGCTTAGGAACCTGCAATGTTAGGTCCATGAATCAAGGTAAATTGGAAGTGGTCAAACAGGAGATAGCAAGAGTGAACATCGACATTTTAGCAATCAGTGAACTAAAATGGACCGGAATGGGCAAATTTAATTCAGATGACCATTATATCCACAACTGTGGGTAAGAATCCCTTAGAAGAAATGGAGTAGCCATCATAGTCAACAAAGGAGTCCAAAATACAATACTTGGGTGCAATCTCAAAAATGACAGAATGATCTCTGTTCTTTTCCAAGACAAAGCACTCAATATCACAGTAATCCAAGTCTATGCCCCAACCACTAGTGCCAAAGAAGCTGAAGTTGAACGGTTCTATGAAGACCTACAAGATCTTCTAGAACTAACACCAAAAACTGATGTTCTTTTCATCATAGGGGATTGGAATGCAAAAGCAGGAAGTCAAGAGATACTTGGAGTAATAGGCAAGTTTGGCCTTAGAGTACAAAATGAAGCAGGGCAAAGGCTAAAAGAATTTTGCCAAGAGAACGCACTGGTCATAGCAAACACCTCCCAACAACACGAGAGACAGCTGACTCTACACATGGACATCATCAGATGGTCAATACTGAAATCAGATAATTATATTTTTTACAGCCAAAGATGGAGAAGAAATATATAGTCAGCAAAAACAAAACCCGGAGCTGACTGTGGCTCAGATTATAAACTCCTTATTGCAAAATTCAGACTCAAATTGAAGAAAGTAGGGAAAACCACTAGGCCAGTCAGATATGACCTAAATCAAATCCCTTACAATTATGCAGTGAAAGTGACAAATAGCTTCAAAGGTTTTGATCTGATAGACAGAATGGCTGAAGAATGATGGATGGAGGTTTATAACATCGTACAGGAGGCAGTGATCAAAACCGTCTCCAATAAGAAGAAATGCAAAAAGGCAAAATGGTTGCCTGAGGAGGCCTTACAAATAGCTGAGAAAAGAAAAGAAGTGAAAGGCAAAGGAGAAAAGGAAAGGTACACTCATCAGAATGCAGGGTTTCAAAGAATAGCAAGAAAACCTTCTTAAGAGGTCAGTGAAAAGAAATAGAGGAAAACAGTAGAATGGGAAAGACGAGAGAGATCTCTTCAAGAAAATTAGAGATACCAAAGGGAACATTTCATGCAAAGATGGGCACAATAAAGGACAGAAATGGTATGGACCTAACAGAAGCAGAAGATATTAAGAAGAGGTGGCAAGAATACACAGAGGAACTTTACAAAAGAGATATTAATGACCCAGTCAACCACGATGGTGTGATTACTCACCTAGAGTCAGGCATCCTGGAATGTGAAATCAAGTGGGCTTTAGGAAACGTCACTATGAACAAAAGAGGAAGTGATGGAATTCTAGCTGAGCTATTTCAAATCTTAAAAGATCATGCTATTAAAGTGCTGCACTCCATATGCCAGCAAATATGGAAAACTCAGCTGTGGCCCCAGGACTGGAAAAGATCAGTTGTCATTCCAATCCCAAAGAAAGGCAATGCCAACTAATGTTCAAACTACCACACACTTCTACTCATCTCACACGCTAGCAAAGTAATGCTCAAAATTCTCCAAGCCAGGCTTCAGCAGTACATGAACCGAAAACTTCCAGATGTTCAGCTGGATTTAGAAAAGGCAGAGGAACCAGAGATCAAATTGCCAACATGTGTTAGATCATAGAAAAAACAAGAAGATTCCAGAAAAACTACTACTTCTGCTTCTTTGCCTACACTAAAGCCTTTGACTGTGTAGATCACAATGAACTGTGGCAAATTCTAAAAGAGGTGGGTGGGGGGTCCAGGAAGGGGAACACATGTAAACCCATGGCTGATTCATGTCAATGTATGGCAAAAACTATTACAATATTGTAAAGTAATTAGCCCCCAATTAAAATAAATAAATTTATAAAAAAAAAAAATAAATAAAAGAGGTGGGAATACCAGACCACTTGCCTCCTGAGAAATCTGTATGAGGTCAGGAAGCAACAGTTAGAACTGAACATGGAACGATGGACTGGCTTCAAACTAGGAAAGGAGTACGTCAAGGCTGTATATTGTCACCGTGCTTATTTATTTAACTTATATGCAATGTACATCATGTGAAATGCCGGGATGGATGAAGCACAAGCTGGAATCAAGATTGCTGGGGAAAATATCCATAACCTCAGATATGTTGATGACACCACCTTTATAGCAGAAAGTGAAGAGGCACTAAAGAGCCTCTTGATGAAAGTGAAAGAGGAGAGTGAAAAGGCTGGCTTAAAGCTCAACATTCAAGAGAACTAAGATCATGGCATCTGGTTCCATCACTTTATTGGAAATAGATGGGGAGACAGTGGAAACTGTGACAGACTTTATTTTCTTGTCTCCAAAATTGCTGCAGATGGTGACTGCAGCCATGAAATTAAGAGATGCTTGCTTCTTGGGAAAAAAAGAAACAACTTTGAAAAACCTAGGCAGCATATTAAAAAGCAGAGACATTACTTTGCTAGCAAAGGTCTGTCTAGTCAAAGCTGTGATTTTTCCACTAGTCATGTATGGATATGAGAGTTGGACGATAAAGAAGGCTGAGCACCGAAGAATTGATGTTTTTGAATTGTAGTGTTGGAGAAGACTCTTGAGAGTCCCTTGGACAGGAGGGAGATCAAATTAGTCAATCTTAAAGGAAATCAATCCTGAATATTCATTGGAAGGACTAATGCTGAAGCTCCAATACTTTAGCCACCTGATGTGAAGAGCTGACTCATCAGAAAAGACCTGATGCTGGAAAAGATTGGTAGGAGGAAACGGGGATGATAGAGGATGAGATGGTTAGATGGCATCACCAATTCAATGGACATGAGTTTTAGCAAGATCCAGGAGCTGATAAAGGACAGGGAATCCTGTCATGCTGCAGTCCGTGGGGTCGGAAAGAGTCAGACATGACTGAGCAACTGAACAACAACAACAAATGTTGTTTAGTCTCCAAGATTCCCTGTCTTGAGGTCCCACTCTGGGTCTCTGAGGTCACAGTTGTCATCATTAGCACCCACATGCTTGGAATATATCCTAAGCAAAATATAACATCAGATGTACTAAGAGGCTTGCAAGCTCCATTTATGATATGTTGAATGCATAGTTTTATTTCCTCAACAATATTTAGCTCTTTGTTTTGAGTCTTGGTCACTAGGATAGATTCCTTTTTCCTCTAGATATTTAATTCCCAAGTAACCTGTTGCTCCCTTGATTAAAATTTTCTATTTCTCAATACTGTTCAATAGTTTCAGATCTTTATTTCTCAAAAGGATTTGTGTTGCTCATGTAAATTTCTCATGCAAATATGACAAACCTGCAAACCAGGGAGTGAGGTGAGTGGCTTTGATTGGTCCCACCTTACCCTTCTCTGGTTCTTCGTACAACTTCTTTCAGAACAGCTGAACCATAGTCAGACTATAATAGCAAAATGACTCTTAGATTTTCTCAGTTAAATTGACAAAAACAACTACAGTCTACTAATTTAAAATGCATTTAGTTAATACTAAATCTGGCCAACTAAGACTTTGCTAAGAGGACTTTTTTTTTTTTCTTAATATTGTCGAAACTTCTTGGCAGTGTTGGATCTGCCCTTTAAGATCTGGTTCTTTGAGTAATCCTGGCCCCCTATTCCCAACCCCTTTATCTGTATGTAGAGTCACCTGAAACCTTGGCTTAGGACCATTGTGTCCAGTTCCTTGAACCACCTTCCCTAGTTTTGACAATTTTGTGAGAACCTGTGGTCCTCTTTAACCTCTCTCCTTGGAACCAGAGCAGAGAAGCACTCTTATATTTAGAGACTGACATCTGTAGAACTAGAGATCCATTGTAAACACTATTTGTCAACTCAACATTTATACACTTCAGTATCGTGAGTAAAGGAATGTTTTCTGAGCCCCTTCATGTGCCAAAATCGTGCTAGTTATCATGAGGAATGACAACTGGTGTGTGGAATCCTACATCCTTTACAAATCCTTACAACAAATTGGTAGTATCTAGCCCTGTGAACACTGACTTTGAGTCAGATTTCTCATAATTGTGTTGCTATTTGCATTGATTTAAAGACTCTGTATTTTCTTCTCTATTTTCTGATTTTGTCATCAGGATAGCATTAATTTTCTCAATGATTTTGAAAGATTTGCAAATTTGTTAATATTGCAAAACAGTTAATATAGTATTAATATAAAAAACATATGACAAGTTATTATGGTTTCTTACCATCTTACCGGGGCTTCCCTGATGGCTCAGTGGTAAAGAATCCACCTGCAATGCAGGAGATGTGGGTTCGATCCCTGGGTAGGGAAGATCCCCTGGAGGAGGAAATGGCAACTCACTTCAGTATTCTTGCCTAGAAAATCCCATGGACATAGGAGCCAAGGGATAGCAAAGAGTTGGATGCAACTGAGCACACACACCGTCTTACTTGGATGAAAATCTACAATGACCTATTTTGTCATCTCCCTTCATTTTGATCTGTTTAGTTTTTTAAAATCTTGTTTGTGTCAATATTGTAATTTCTATGTAGAAACTGATCATTTGGTCATTTTTCTTTATAAATTTATACAAAGTATCATTTTTTTTTGCAGTTCGCTACCTCTCTTTGTTTACATTACCATAGTCCCATTCTCTGTTTATTCCTTGCTCACTCTCTCTTGAATTTTAACCAGGGTCCTGTTTCCAATTAGAAGCCAACTGAATGTTTCTGCAATTCCTAGAATACCCAAAGAAATTAGTTATACTATCTAGCTTCCACACTCAGATGAGAATGACTTTATGTCAGTAGCCACTTTCGTGCATTCTGCCCTAAAGCTAACCATTCTGCCTCATGCCCTAACCTGTAGGGCATGTGGTTTCACTGAGTCCTCAAGCCCAGAGAAAGCACTCTTAACTGTTTAGGTATTATAGCCTTCTGGCTTAAAGGCTTTGACCAAGGTCAGGATTGAGTCCCTGCAGACCCCCAAGCACTGGGGTCATCTGCAGCTGGGACCAGTGACTGTAGAGTAGAATTGAAATTAGTAAATTAATCTACATGCACCAGAAGTAACAACCACACCAGAAACACATGTGTTTATTTTCAATGTTTCTTTGTTCTTAGAAGCTGCAAAGATGTTCACAATAGTTTTTTTGTTTTTTTGTTTTTCAGTTATTTTATTAGCAAGTATACTGGCACTCAAAGAGCTCTAAGTGACAAACTCAGGTAAACCTTCCAGTCAAGGACAGAGCCTGAGTTCAAACCTGGATCTCATGACTCGTGCATGTCCCTTACCACTGTGTCCTGCTTGACTTTCATGAAATTCATCATTTTATAGTCATGAACTTCAGCTTCTGACCCATGAATGACAAGACCATGAGAAAGAAAATTATTTAAGGTACCGGGGCATGACTTTTTCAAACCTTTTTCTCCTCTTAGGAATTTTGTAGCATCAGAGGGATTTCAATGTGAGAATTTTTGATGTACTTTTCCTGTGGCAAAAAGTAGCATGATTATTTTTGAATCTTTGAGCTATGCCTTCCAGTGGGGATATACAGATTATGACTGATGGGCAAAAAAGTAGTGTGATTGGCTTGTGTGGGAATGCCAGAGGATTTTAATGAAAATATTTCCAGTGTTTACTACTGATTTGATCTTATTATTATCCCACTGATGATCATGGAAGATTTTCTTGGGGCTAAACATCAATAGCTTTTTGGGTTGAGCATCCTAAGTACTCGCTCTCTTATCTGCTTTGTCCTGACCCCATAGATGATAGGGTTAAGGGCAGGAGGTACAACCACATATAGATTGGCCAGAAGTATGTGGATGCAGTGAGGGACATTGTGGCCAAAGCGGTGGGTCATGAAGGAGAAGAGTGCTGGCAGGTAGAAGGCCAACATGACGCAGACATGGGATCCACAGGTGCTGAGTGCCTTGAGCCGTGCATCCCAGGATGGGAGGTGGAAGACTGCTCTGAGGATTTGGATATACGAAAATCCAATTACAGAAAGATCAATGTATCCCACAGAGAAAGCAATCAAGCCATAGATAACATTGACTCTAATACTGGCACAAGACAACTTTGCCAAACCCATGTGTTCACAATAGGTGTGGGGGATGATCCGGACTTCACAGAAAGGCAGTCTCAAGATAAGGAAAATAAATGGAGTCACAAATACCAAAGTCCTAAATATGATGACTATGCCAAGGATAGCTATCACCTTACTGGTGAGGATCATGCTATATCTCAGGGGGTTGCAGATGGCAATGTATCGGTCTATGGCCATGACTGTCAGCACCACAGACTCCAGGCCAGTGCATATGTGAATTGTGTACATCTGTGTGATGCAAGCACCAAACACAATCTCCCTGAGATTGAACCAGAAGATGCCTAGCATCTTGGGGATGGTGGCTGTGGACAGGCTGAGGTCAGTGAAGGCCAACATGGCCAGGAAGTAAAACATAGGTTGGTGGAGGCTGCGTTCACTCTGGACCACAAACAAGATGGTAATATTTCCCAGGAGAGCTATTAGATAAACTGCAAAGAAGGGGAAGCCAATCCAGATGTGCACGTCTTCCAGCCCTGGAATCCCAATCAGAATAAAGGAAGAAGGATGGAACTGTGTCTTGTTGGGGTGCAGCATATTTGTTTGGAGTGGTTATAGATATATTTTTTGCAGTTTTTTTGCTTCCAGGGAGAGACCATAACCGCTTTCAGAGCATGTCACCTGTTTTCTGGAAGAATAAAAACTCCACTCTTTAATTTCATAACATAGCTGAGGAGACCTAGAGACGGAATATGAGACAGAATTAAAAAGACATTCTCACTTCAAAGTATTTACCTCACCCATATAGAAAACCACGTGGAAAATTTCAAAAAAAAGCCAGTCTGCACTTGTATTGTTTTCCCTTCACTCTTTAAGGAAGAAACTGTATATGGCTATAAAATAACAAATATTGATTGTTAACTATATCTATTTATCATCATGTAAAGCCTAAACAATATGATCTGTGCGTGTGTGTATAAAATCATAGGACTTGTATTGATATAGATGGTTTAGGGGAATGACATATTCTTTCAAGAAAGGCCTGAAAAGAAGATGGTATGTGGATACATAAACAACAAGGTCCTACTGTATATCACAGATAGCTACATTTAGTATCCTATAATGTAGGATCAGCATTTAGTATCAGCATCATCTAGTAATTTGTTATAAATGCTAATTACTGGACACTACCCCAGACTCTCTAAATCAGAATCTCTGGGATTGAGACATATTAATAATGCTAATTAAACCCTCCAGGCCATTCTAATGCTCATTCGATGATGCTGATACCCATGGCCCAGGGACTGCACTTTAAGAACCACTAATAATCAATAATAACTAGCATAACAGCAAGATAAATAGACTTCTGGAAAATAACAAAAATAATAAATAATCATGAAATAAGCCAGCTGGGGAAGGCTCTGTGGATAGTGTTTCATTAAATCTAGACTAAGAATTATTTTGGTAATTGGACGGGTATAATGTCTTTGAGGAGAAGGCAATGGCACCCCACTCCAGTACTCTTGCCTGGAAAATCCCTTGGACGGCGGAGCCTGGTGGGCTGCAGTCCATGGGGTCGCTGAAAGTCGGACATGACTGAGCGACTTCACTTTCACTTTTCACTTTCACGCATTGGAGAAGGAAATGGCAACCCACTCCAGTGTTCTTGCCTGGAGAATCCCAGGGATGGAGGAGCCTGGTGGGCTTCCATCTGTGGGGTTGCACAGAGTCGGCCACGACTGAAGCGACTTAGCAGCATAATGTCTTTGAGGTCAAAATCTGTGTCACATTTATGTTCATGGTATAAAGTATCTTTATACTTTACATAGTGATAGGCAGAGATCAGCAATAATTAGCAAATAAAAGTTAAAGGTTTAGTGGAAATAATCTTTCCAATTATTACATAAATATGAGATCCTAGATAAACACAAACTGGGTTATAGAGTGGCATGCAGAGGGATTTTGGAGATCTCTCAGAAATTATACTTGTAAAAGAGCTAGTAAAATAGAACAGGGTCTAAGGAGAAGCTGACTCACCATGAGATTGCATCTGGGGCCTCCAGTGATATTATGGGAAGCTCTGGAGCTGGAATGGCCCTTCTATGTTGTCCCACAATGATGCAAGGAAGTCAGTTATTTGCATTCCACGGTGTCCTGCCATTGGCCGTGTGTTACCCTGAGTGATGGGGCAAAACTTTGGTTGAGATCGTTTCTTGGGTTGGATGACAGTTCCAGAAAGGGGTGCAGATGTGAGATCCCAGTATCTGATATTCCTAGTATCTGGGAGGTAGATGCATATTTCCTAAAAAGCAGACCTGGAAGGTGTGTCACAGGGCATACCACAGATGGCATTGTGTTTCTGCTCATTCTTGGCTGTATTTCTCCTTCAGTCTCAGGAAATTTACTCTTTCCTTACTTAGTTGTCTGCATTTGAACTTCACATCTTACTTTTTCTTCTTTCTCTACCTGCCAATATTCTCTGCATTTCTTGTGTCAGGGGCAAAACTTTAATTTGCTACTGGACATGGCTTGGACTAAAATTCACGTTTGTATGCGTGCTAAGTTGCTTCAGTTGTGTATGACTCTTTGTGACCTTATGGACTATAGCCCGCCAGGCTCCTCTGTTCATGGAATTCTTCAGACAAGAATACTGGAGTGGATTGCCATGCCCTTCTGCAGGGGATTTTTCCGACCCAGGGACTGAACCTGGGTCTCCTGCATTTCAGGCAGATTCTTTATCATCTGAGCCAACAAGTACTTTAATAGTGTTAGTCTTCAGAAATAGCTATCAAATCTATTTTTCTTCCCCCTCACAACTACTGAGTTAATTAAGACTTCTATAATCTTTTATCTTAATTTTTCAATAATTCATCCCTCTTCACCAATGACTCTCAGTAATTCTCCTTTTGAAAAACATATGACTGATCAATATAATACTATCAATAAAATGTGATTGAGATGCGGTGACTCATATCCTGTTCAAAGGGAGTAGGGGGTTCAAAGATTCATTTCCTGTTCAATGAGATTGTCCAGTGTTTCCAATGTTTACTACTGTTTTGATCTTATTATCATCCCACTGTATGATCATGGAGGATTTTCTGGGGGCTAATATCAATAGAAGCATATTGTCATTGGCAAAAATACTGTCTGTTTAGATCAATATGTTGAAACCATTGTCTTTACTGGGCTTCCCTGGTGGCTCTAGTGGTAAAGAACCCACCTGCCAATGCAGGAGATTTGAGAGATGCAGGTTCAGTTCGAGTTGGGAAGATCCCCTGGAGGAGGGCTTGGCAACCCACTCTAGTATTCTTGCCTGGAGAATCCCAAGGACAGAGGAGCCTGGTGGGCTGCAGACCATAGGGTCACAAAGAGTCAGATATGACTGAGCATGTACACATGCATTGCCATTACTGTGACCACTACTCATGCAGTCATCTTCACCTTCTGTGTGCTTAATATTATTTTCTGTTTAATAAACACTTTCATGTATATTTTTAAAGTTTATGTCGCTATAACTCTCTGATGCTCTTTCTTTTCCTTTCTGAACCTCTCTTTCCTTTCAGACACACAGTTCCTCAGGTAAACTGTGGTGAGCTTCTCCCAGGGACTGGTTTCCATCTTTGCAGCAGAATTGAATAATCTCTTTGCCCAGGTTTCCAGGCTTCCCATCTCTCAACCCCTCCATGCCTCATTTTCAGAGATGCTGTAACCTCCCACTAGGCTAACTGTGCCCAGTGTAAGAGGTTCTCTTCTGAGATGACAAAATTGAAGGCTATAGAGAAGGAAGGAGTTCATTTGCTCCAGCCAATGAGTTACCATTAGTATTTTTCCCTCCTGTTTGCATATCACATTCTTTGTTCATAGGTTTGAATCTATCTGTTCAATATCTGTCTCCCTATCTGCTGAGTTTGTTGATATCAGTTTGCATATTTAGTCCTGTGTCCTGCTATGTGATTTTGTGTTAATGACTGATGTGCATCTATAAATTCAGGTTTTTCTCCACACAATTTCTTGCTGCTCTGCTTGGAGATGGCCTTCTCTACAGAGACTCTGATGGAGCCACTGGAATTCCATCATTCCATGAATCACTTCAGTTACTGTCATTGTGATCCCTCTTCCAGCATAACCAGAAACTGGCTCACCTACCTCTGGCTGGCATCAGAGAAACCGTTTGTGAAGAACTGGATGCCACAGACTGCAGCCTGCACATGTCTGAGTTCTCAGTAGCCAAGGCCAAGGAGTTATATGAGAACTCTAGCCCCCTGGAAGGGCCTTCCCACTGTGTCCCTAGACCTGTAATATGGCATGGAAAATTTCCATATCCCTGAGGACAATCTTAAAATTTTCTGGTCAGAAATTCCCTCTGGTTACAGATCTATAGTCTGCATCCTCCAGTGAGTACTCTCAGGAATCTAGTCAGTTGGAGGAATAATGGCCTCCCACCAAACTGGCGGGCTGCAGACCATGGGTCACAAAGAGTCAGACACAATTCAGCAACTTTCAGATTCACCTTTTTTTCACCAAACTCTTAAATCTCACTGTGGATCAGGTGAAGTTACTTTTGGAAGACAGGAAAGACAGTGAAAGAGCACTGCAGGAAAAAACCCAGCATTTCTCAAACTCAGTGCAGAAATATATGTACATTTAATAAAGGCCAGAGCCAGAATTCATAAGTAAGTTTACAAACTTTGAGCTATATTTGTTTTAAGAATTACACTAAGTGATTTTTGTGAGAGTATATAGCACTTCTAACACTAGATATAATAGTAATTATGTATCATGTATATTAGGAACATGGTCCCTTTGCCCACCCCTTTGTTCTATGACTTTAGTCCATTCAATTTACCTTTTGAGCTTTGGTTTTCTCACAGGGAAATGAGGAAAGAAAATCAACTTAACGGGATTGTCATAATGAAACAATAAGATAATGCCTAGAAAGGACTCTATCACTGTTTATTAGAAATTAATTGCTATTAAACACTGACTATTTAATTAATTTATGGCATTATCTCTGGAGTCAACATTTTAGAGTCAGAAAACTTAAGTTTAAATCTTTTTTATACAATACAATAAAGAGAGAGACTTTGAGCATACTTTTTTTTACCTCTATAAGCCTCACATTCCGCCTTATAAATAAATAAAAAATTTTAAAAAGGGGTGAAAATGACAATTCACATCACATGTTTTTTTCTGAATTAAGATAACACAATGAGAAAGAAGTGTTCGACAATACCATGAAGAGAGACCCCCTGTCCAAGGTAAGAGAAACCCAGGTAAGACGGTAGGCACTGAGAGAGGGGATGAGGGGGCAGACAGGCTGAAACTACAGTCACGGACAACTAGCCAATCTGATCACGTGGACCACAGCCTTGTCTAACTCAATGAAACTAAGCCGTGCCGTGTGGGGCCACCCAAGACGGACGGGTCATGGTGGAGAGGTCTGACAGAATGTGGTCCACTGGAGAAAGGAATGGCAAACCACTTCAGTATTCTTGCCTTGAGAACCCCATGAACAGTATGAAAAGGCAAAAAAATAGGACACTGAAAGATGAACTCCCCAGGTCAGTAGTTGCCCAATATGCTACTGGAGATCAGTGGAGAAATAACTCCAGAAAGAATGAAGGGATGGAGCCAAAGCAAAAACAACACCCAGTTGCGAATGGGACTGGTGATAGAAGCAAGATTCAATGCTGTAAAGAGCAATATTGCATAGGAACCTGGAATGTTAGGTCCATGAATCAGGTCAAATTGGAAGTTGTCAAACAGGAGATGATAAGAGTGAACATTGACATTCTAGCAATTAGTGAACTAAGATGGACTGGAATAGGTGAATTCAACTCAGATGACCATTATATCTACTACTGTGGGCAGGAATCCCTTAGAAGAAATGGAGTAGCCATCATAGTCAACAACAGTCCGAAATGCAGTACTTGGATGCAATCTCAAAAACGACAGAATGATCTCTATTTCTGTTTCAAGGCAAACCATTCAATATCACGGTAATTCAAGTCTATGCCCCGACAAGTAACGCCGAAGAAGCTGAAGTTGAATAGTTCTATTGAGACCTACTAGACCTTCTGGAACTAACACCCCAAAAAGATGTCCTTTTCATTATAGGGGACTGGAATGCAAAAGTAGGAAGTCAAGAAACACCTGGAATAACAGGCAAATTTGGCCTTGGAGTACAGAATGAAGCAGGGCAAAAGTTAATAGAGTTTTGCCAAGAGGACACACTGGTCATAGCAAACACCCTCTTCCAACAACATAAGAGAAGACTTTACACATGGACATCATCAGATGGTCAACATTGACATCAGATTGACTATATTCTTTGCAGCCAAAGATGGAAACAGCTCTATACAGTCAGCAAAAACAAGACCGGGAGCTGACTGTGGATCAGATCATGAACTCCTTATTGCCAAATTCAGACTGAAATTGAAGAAAGTGAAGAAAACCACTAGATCGTTCAGGTATGACATAAATCAAATCACTTATGACTATACAGTAGAAGTGAGAAATAGGTTTAAAGGACTAGATCTGATAGACAGAATACCTGATGAACTATGGATGGAGGTTCATGACATTGTACAGGAGACAGGAATCAAGACCATCCCCAAGAAAAAGAAATGCAAAAAAGCAAAATGGTTGTCTGAGTAGGCCGTACAAATAGCTGTGAAAAGACGGGAAGCAAAAAGCAAAGGAGAAAAGGAAAGATACACCCATTTGAATGCAGAGTTCCAAAGAATAGCAAGGAGAGATAAGAAAGCTTTCCTCAGCGATCATCGCAAACAAATAGAGGAAAACAACAGAATGGGAAAGACTAGAGATCTTTTCAAGAAAATTAGAGATTCCAAGGGAACATTTCATGCAAAGATGGGCTCGATAAAGGACAGAAATGGTAAGGACCTAACAGAAGCAGGACATATTAAGAAGAGGTGGCAAGAATACACAGAAGAATTGTACAAAAAAGTTCTTCACGACCCAGACAATCACGATGGTGTGATCACTCACTTACAACCAGACTTCCTGGAATGTGAAGTCAAGTGGGCCTTAGGAAGCATCACTACGAACAAAGCTAGTGGAGGTGATGGAGTTCCAGTTGAGCTTTTTCAAATCCTAAAAGATGACGCTGTGAAAGTGCTGCACTCAATATGCCAGCAAATTTGGAAAACTCAGCAGTGGGCCCAGGACTGGAAAATGTCAGTTGTCATTCCAATCCCAAAGAAAGGCAATGCCAAAGAATGCTCAAACTACCGCACAATTGCACTCATCTCACACGCTAGTAAAGTAATGCTCGCTTCAGCAATACGTCAACCACGAACTTCCAGATGTTCAAGCTGGTTTTAGAAAAGGCAGAGGAACCAGAGATCAAATTGCCAACATCTGCTGGATCATCGAAAAAGCAAGAGAGTTCCAGAAAAACATCTGTTTCTGCTTCATTGACTATGCCAAAGCCTTTGACTGTGTGGATCACAATAAATTGTGAAAATTCTGAAAGAGATGGGAATACTAGACCACCTGACCTGCCTCTTGAGAAACCTGTATGCAGGTCAGGAAGCAACAGTTAGAACTGGACATGGAACAACAGACTGATTCCAAACAGGAAAAGGAGTACGTCAAGGCTGTATATTGTCACCCTGCTTATTTGACTTCTATGCAGAGTACATCATGAGAAATGCTGGGCTGGAGGAAGCACAAGCTGGAATCAAGATTGCCGGGAGAAATATCAATAACCTCAGATATGCAGATGACACCACCCTTATGGCCGAAAGTGAAGAAGAACTAAAGAGCCTCTTGATGAAAGTGAAAGAGGAGAGTGAAAAATTTGGCTTAAAGCTCAACATTAAGAAAACTAAGATCATGGCATCTGGTCCCATCAGTTCACGGCAGATAGATGGGGAAACAGTGGAAACAGTGGCTGATTTTATTTTTGGGGGCTCTAAAATCACTGCTGATGGTGATTGCAGCCATGAAATTAAAAGACGCTTACTCCTTGGAAGGAAGGTTATGGCCAACCTAGCTACCATATTTAAAAGCAGAGACATTATTTTGCCAACAAAAGTCCGTCTAGTCAAGGCTATGGTTTTTCCAGTGGTCATGTATGGATGTGAGAGTTGGACAGTGAAGAAAGCTGAGCGCTGCAGAATTGATACTTTTGAACTGTGGTGTTGGAGAAGACTCTTGAGAGTCCCTTGGACTGCAAGGAGATCCAACCAGTCCATCCTAAAGGAGATCAGTCCTAGATGTTCATTGGATGGACTGATGTTGAAGCTGAAACTCCAATACTTTGGCCACCTCATGCGAAGAGTTGACTCATTGGAAAAGACCCTAATGCTGGGAAGGATTGGGGGCAGGAGGAGAAGGGGACGACAGAGGATGAGATGGTTGGATGGCATCACCGACTCGATGGACATGGGTTTGGGTAGACTCCGGCAGTTGGTGATGGACAGAGAGGCCTGGAGTGCTGCAATTCATGGGGTCACAAAGAGTCGGACATGACTGAGCGACTGAAATGAACTGAACTGATGACAATTCTATGTTGTCCTTTAGTTGCTATGTCATGTCCGACTCTGCAACTCCATGCAGTGTAACCCTCCAGACTCCTTTGTCCAGGGCATTTTCCAGGCAAGAATACTGGAGTGGGTTGCCATATCCTTCTCCAGGGGATCTTACCAGCTCAGGGATAGAAGCCACATCTCCTGCAACTGCTGCATTGGCAGGTGGATTGTTTACCACTGTACCACCTGGGAAGTCCAATTCTATGCTTAACTTTTTAAATTTGGAATATAGTTGATTTACAATATGATATTAGTTGCAGGTGTACAACATAGTGATTCAAAAATCTTATAGATTATACTCCATTTATAGTTATTTAAAATATTGGCTGAATTTCTTCTGTTGTACAATATATCCTTATAAAGCTTGTTTATTTCATCCATATCAGTTTGTAGCTCTTAATCCTCTACCCTTATCTTGTCTGTCTCCTTCTCTCTTCCCATGGATAGATACTAATTTATTTTCCATGTCTGTGAGTCTCTTTCTTTTTTTAAAATATTCACTATTTTTTTTTAGATTCCACATATGTGATAGCAACAGTATTTGTCTTTTTCTGACTTATTTCACTCAACATAAAACCCCCAAGAACACTCCCAAACAGTCTTTGACATAGATTGTAGCAATATTTTTTTGAATCTGTCTCCTAAGGCAAAGGAAACAAAAGCAAAAATAAACAAATGGGACCTAATTAAGCTTAAAGGCTTTTGCACAGCAAGGGAAACTGTTGACAAAACAAAAACACAACCTATAGAATGGGAGAAAATATTTTCAAATGATATGACTGATATAAGGAGTTAATATCCAAATTACATAAACAGTTCATACAACTTAATATAAAAAATAAACACCTGGATTAAAAAACTGGTAGAAGACCTCATAGATATTTTTCTAAAGAAGATATACAAATGGCCAAAAGGCACATGAAAAGAAATATTCTTTTCATCATTACTTAGCATCATTAATTATTATAGAATTGCAAAGCAAAACCAGAATGAGATATCACCTCACGGTTGTGTTTTGCTGAAAGTTTTCACTTTGGTCTCATGTTCAAAGGATTTGTCAACAAAATAACCCACTCCTTATATGCAAATAAATAGTACAAATATTTATTAGAGAATTATCTAGCTTACTTTCAATATACTAACATTAAAAGAAAAGAGAAATAGAAAGAACTGAGGATACATCACCAAATTGGGTTTTGACCAACATCCAGACTTAATCAGTGCTGGGAAGTCCCATGTCACAGTACATCTGGTGTCCTAGTTAGGAAAGGGTCCCAAGCAGTGCATCAGCTCTGTGGGTGAGACTTCAAAGATTGCAGTTCGTTTATAATTGGAGTTGGTGATGGACAGGGAAGCCTGGTGTCCTGCAGTGCACGGGTTGCGAAGAGTCAGACACGACTGAGCGACCAAACTGAACTGAACTGGACTTTCATTCCAACATTATTTATGATAGCCAAGATTTTGAAGCCTTCTAAATGTCTATGGATAGATGAATGGTAAAGAAGATATGGTATAATATATCCAATGGAATGCTACTGTGCCATAAAAAATTGAAGTCTTTTCATTTGTGACAACATGGATGTATCTAGAGTTTGTTATATTAAGTGAAATAAGTCAGATAAAGAAAGACAAACACAATATCATCTCACTTGTGTGTGGAATCTAAAAACAAAACCAAACAAAATGAAAGCAGACTCATAGATACAAATAACAATTATTTGTATTAGTTTAGTTTAGATTAAATTATTAGATTAGTTACAGGGGAAAAATACTGCAGGGGTTGAAACAGGTGGAGGGGATTAAAGACAAATTCCTGTTATAAAATAAGCCTTATGCAATATACAACATAAAGAATATGGTCAATAATATTGTAGGAACTTTGTATGTGGACAGATGTTTACTAGACTTATTGCAGTGATTATATCATAATGTTGCAAATTTTAAATCACTATGTAGTGTAGGATACCTGACACTAAGATAATATTGTGTGTCAAGTGTATTTCAATAATAGTAATAATAAAGAATTCTTTGGAGCCTATTAACTGCATCAAAGCCCGTAAGATACTATTGGGACCCATCCCAGGGGATATGGGTTTTAAGGAAAGTATAAATACCTCCCACTCAGCATAATAAATAGTATGCCAAAGGATGTTTCTTAGAAACCAAGGTAAGTTATATAATGGTTAGGCTGTGAAAATATCAAGACGAATGGGAAAAGAGTGTATGCCAAGATAGTATGAAGAGTTGGAGGAAAAGTGAAGGTAAAAAAAAAAAAAAGATGAAATGAGAAGCACAGTCACAACCTCCTGAGGCTACACTTTTACCTCTATGTTCTTATACCTATGATTGTGCAAAATCTCATATGGAAAATGTGGAAGGAGATGCACCAATATAGCCTGCATTGATTTAGCTATTGTTTCTGACCTAGTTTGCAATTGTGTGTATGTGAATAGCAAGAGGACAAGGACTAGTTTTCTCTGTTTTCTAGAACTGCTTTTGAATTCATGAATTTGTTAATAAATGAATCTTGAAGCATAGCTCTGGAGAACAGACTTGATGAAAAGGGCTAGGCTGATGAAACATCTGAGAAAGGAAATAGCAGGATTACCATGAGACAACAAAGTTAGGCCAGGACAAGAAGAAGGTGTACATGCTCCTTGTGCTCATCAGTTCTGGGAAATGGGAATGTGGATAGTTGGAGTCTGCTGGTGGTGGGTGGAATAGGGCAGAGTAAGTAGATACCATGTCAAAGAGATGGTTGCTGGAGAGCTAAATATACTCTCATATAGAACTTTAAAGTTAGAAGGTAAATGAGGGATTGGGACCAGTCTTAATTCTGAACCTAGAGAGATTGAAAGATATATAAATATATATTGAAATACGTTATAAAATGATTAAATGATTTGTTGGTTTGTTAAGTGTTTACAGACTGGAAATGATGCTGACTTTGAGAAGAGGTAAGCATCCATTTTCAAGTCCACTTAGAAAATTCACAGAAATAAGTGGAGTAATTGGTTTTCTTGGGATGTAACTGTATTTATTTTCTAAATTTTTGCTGTATGGTGGCCTTAAGAGAGACTAAGACATCAGATGATTAAGGATTTGGTCACTAATCTACTGGATTTCTGGATAAGATCATTGAGAGAATCTGTTAGTCCTTTTTTATGTCCTTTCTGTCCACTGTGCTTTCATTTTCACTTTATTCTTACTCTTCACTCCATTTGAAATAAAAAAACATTTCGTTCTTTGGCTGAAGAACAGTTCTGTGATTCTTAGCATAAGCCTAACTGCCTCCATGGAATTTTTCTGACCCATTTCTACACCAAAGCATTCTGTGCATAGTTCTAAATTGAACTTACAATACAATTTCCAAATTTCATCTTTGGAGTTTTATCTCCCTTACTACTCAGAGGTCTCATTGAGGGTATGTGGGCAATTTTATTCAAACTTGTATTCAAATTCCCTAATCTAGGTTGGTACACAGAGGACCTCTCAAGTACTTGATGGGCTAAATTGAGAAGAGTATGTCTCCACTTGGGCTTCCCAGGTGGCCCAGTGGTAAAGAATCCACCTGCCAAGTCAGGAGATTCAGGAGACGTGGGTTTGACCCCTGGGTCAGGAATATCTCCAGGAGAAGGAAATGGCAACCCAATCCAGTGTTCTTGGCTGGAAAATCCCATGGACAGAGGAGGCTGGCAGGCTACAGTCCATGGAGTCATAAAGAGTTGGACATGACAGCATGGACACACCTCTCCACTTACCTTATATATTCTCACTAATGAAAGACAGAAAGCTATCTCTGAAAGCTTAACATTACAAAACTGAGAACTTCAACTGTCTTCTCCTCAGCCCTAGCAGTCCAATTTTACCCCACAGGCATATTATATAACATAGCATATAAATATATATATATATATTTCCTGAGAGGATTTCCCAAAGTATCAAATTATCTCTCATTTTTGCTAGTCTTCATTGGCTTTAAAGGACACAGAAAATCTTGACATGGGTCAAAGTCAAAGATGTATATACTTTCTTGTGCATTTATCTCTGATGGATCCTTCTCAACTTTGACTTCCCTCAATATTTGAATATTCCTAAATTTGAATCAAAACTTTCCATACAATTGCACATGTCAAACTTCCACATTTTCTATACAGCTAGTTTTCCCCACAAAATCTTCTCTTTTTGCTTCAAATATTTATTTATTATAACTAAGTTCAGAATTCCCATGTATTCTGGATGAGTGCTATGAAACAAAATCACTTGATAATTCTTTTCAATGTCACTATAAGGAAGGTATCCATACAGACATGACAGCCAGGATAGAACCCTATTAGGAAGTAAGATCTAGGGTATCTAAAATGCTCTGCCCTCTCCTCATGGTTACAAGGCAGAAATATATTTAAAAGTTGCCTAGTCCAGAATATTTAATCTCTGCTCCCTCTGCTGGGCTGTTTCTGGACAATGTTTTTACTGAATGTAAAGAATGAACTCTCTAAATGATAGGCTTATTTAGACTAGAATGATCTCTCAATTCATGTTTCATCATAACTAAAAAAATACTCTGTCAAGTATTTCCCTCTCTTTCATATTATCCATTTTCCAAATTTGATGGGTACTTTAAAAAAATATATATGATGAGAAATGAGTTGTTTATTTTCTAAAATAGGACATAGAAATTTCTTGTCCTGTTTCTTCTTCAGCAATTCATCTATTTATGAAGTTTTTAAATTAATTTTTATGTGGTAGAATTTTTTCATTCATATGTGTAAATAAAAGTAAATTGTTTCTTCTGTCCTAAAAAACCAGACCATCTATTATTCACAAACACCACAAAAATGCATAAACATACACACAGCACATTATATTTTGAGGGGTTTTTAGATTCCCTAATAGGGTAATAGTTGAGATTACAAACACCAAAGAAATCACCACACACCTTAAGCAAAAAATATGTGGAACACTATCACATGCATAGACTCTGGAATTTTATTCTTTCCACTTATTTCTGGCTATACTCCAGATTTTTAATTTTCATTGTGCAGAGGATATTATTCTGCCCTCTCTTGTTTATATCAGCTTTTTATTAGGGAAAGCAGCAAAAAAGTAAGGCAATTTCTATTCCTGGTGTCATATGATGCTCAGGCGAGGCTAGCAAAAAATAAGAAGTGGGAGTGTATTTAACCTTATTCCCTTTTTAAAAAATTTGATATAATTGATACATAGTGTTGCATTATGTTCAAGGTATTCAAAGTGTTGATTTGATACATTTGTATATCACAATATGACTACTGCCATAGCTTTAACTATCACTCCCCTCACATCACATAGACATTTTTTCTGTGTGATGAGAACATTCAGTCGGTTAGCAATTTTGAACTACGTAATCAGTATTGCTGACAAAAATTATTTATCTTATTTTTTTTAATAAAAACAAAGGAAGATTAAAATGTTCTTTTGCATCTTAACAGGAGTCTGAAAAAATGGAGACATGGAGGAGGGATCACTGATTGGAAGCCAGCAATTGTTTCTGATACGGACAGCAGAAAAATTGTGGCAGAAATGATGTGGCAGAATAATTGTGGCAGAAAAAATGTCTATGCCTAATGATACCCAGTTCCATCCTTCTTCATTCCTTTTGTTGGGCATCCCCGGGCTAGAAGATGTGCACATCTGGATTGGATTTCCCTTTTTCTTTGTGTATCTTCTTGCACTCCTGGGGAACACTGCTGTTCTATTTGTGATCCAGACCGAGCATAGTCTCCACCAGCCCATGTACTACTTCCTGGCCATATTGGACTCCGTTGACCTGGGTTTGTCCACGGCCACCATCCCCAAAATGCTGGGCATCTTCTGGTTCAGCCTCAAAGATATATCCTTTGGAAGCTGCCTTTCCCAGATGTTCTTTATCCACTTCTTCACTGCCATGGAGAGCATTGTGTTGGTGGCCATGGCCTTTGACCGGTACATTGCCATTTGTAAACCTCTTCAGTACACCATGATTCTCACCAGCAAAATCATTGGCGTTATTGCAGGCATTGCTATTCTGCGGAGTCTGTACATGGTGGCTCCACTGATATTTCTCCTCCTGAGACTACCCTTCTGTGGGCACCATATCATCCCTCATACCTACTGTGAGCACATGGGCATTGCCCGTCTGGCCTGTGCTAGCATCAAAGTCAACATATTATTTGGTCTTGGGAATATGGCTATCTTATTCTTGGATGTACTTCTTATCATTCTTTCCTATATCAGGATCCTCTATACTGTCTTCCACCTGCCTTCCTGGGAAGCCCGTTTCAAAGCTCTCAATACCTGTGGCTCCCACATTGGTGTTATCTTAACCTTTTTCACACCAGCATTTTTCTCTTTCTTAACACACCGTTTTAGCCACAACATTCCTCAGTTTATCCATATCCTCTTAGCCAATCTATATGTGATTTTTCCACCAGCCCTCAATCCTGTAATCTACGGAATCAGAACTAAGCGAATTAGGGAACGAGTTTTGAGGAATTTTTTTTAAAAAATGGTTAACCATCAGTAGCCTTAGAATGTTTAACAGTTCATATTTTCTCCATATGCTTATTAGAAGGGGGTTATTGTCTAATTGAAGCGACTTAGCAGCAGTAGCATTGTCTAAAAAAATAGAGGGCAGGGAGCTTTAACAGTGATTATTAACAGTAATGACATTCCTTTGTCCATAATTCTTTTAGTTTAAGAATAATGAGTTTATTGGTGATAATATAATCATCTGTAAGGATTATATCTTTTGAAAACTGTCTATAGTTAGATTGCTTGATCAAGATAGCCCTGTGTAATAGTTACTCTATTTGCAAACTTCAAATGAATAGTTGATTCATCTGAAAATTCAGTTGTTAGTGGAAGGTAGATTACTAAGTCATGTAGCTTTAAAATTGTAATAGTTTCTGGATCACCAGAGGAAATGTGAAACCAATAGAATAAACTCAGTAGTAGGATTTTAGAAAAAATAACAATGATATTATTTAGAATCATTAGTATTTATTGTTCTAGAAAATTTACTTATATTAACACACGTATTTCTTATGTGAGTTCTGTGACGTGATTACTTTTAAAATTTGCATTTTTATATGAGCAAATGATGGGTCATAAAATTCTCCAAAACAAATTATGATCATGATTTTCACCCTAGGGAAACAGGAGAAACTATGCGTTAGAAATGAAATAGGGAATTCCCTAGTGGTCCAGTGGTTAGAAGTCTGTTTTCACTGCCAAGGGCATGGGTTTGATCCCTGGTTGGGGAACTAAGATTCTGCAAGTCTTGGGGCAACATACAATAATAAGAAGAAGAAGAAGAATGGTGCATAAAGAATAACAGTGCATAATTATGAAAAATACATTCAGTAAATAAATATTTATGAACTTCAACACATGCTAAGTTGTATGTGGCTATTTGGTGATACACAGATGGAAAGGGAGAGTCTTATGTCCTGAGAATCCCATGGTAGGAAAGTTAGGCTATTAAGGCTAAGAACATTCTGTTATAGGTTTGTATATTACTTTATTTTGGGAGGAGCCTTTTAGAAAATTTGCAATAATATCCAATAAATATTACAAATATTGCATCAGTATATTGAAGAATACCAGGCAAAACTAGAAATATATTTGGCTTTTTTCCACTTTCTAGAATAATCATACAAAAAGTTATTGACTTAGTCCATAAAGGAGGTGTCATTTGAAATTGCATTCACGAGGGTCTTCCACAATTATTTCTTTTACTTCAGTTACTTCAGAAATTTTTACTTCTGATTCTTCATCAGCTATGAGCATGGACATTTTACTGTATGACCAGAAACTGTCATAGAGAAATTTAAAAAATAGGTATTTTCTTCTAAATCTTACAGCTAATTTTAGCAAAAATGTTGTAAACAGGACAGCATAGGCATGGATATATCATACCTGCTTAAAAAAACTCCATAGCAACTGCTAAATCTCTTGTGTTTAGAAAATTTAACAAACCAGAAGAACATACTCAGGCAAATAAACAGATATCAGATAAACTGAGTCAAGCTAGCCTATATATTCAGAACCTTCTGACTCTAGACAGGCAAGAAAGTTTTAGTCATCCAAAAAGACATCAGAGGAGCTTACATTAACAAGCAAAAATAATATTATCATATTCAGATATAAGTAAACATAAAAAAAATTTAGAACATTATCTATAGCAAAATGGGCCTTTGGATAAAATAATCACAGTAAGAAAAAAAACTCCTGAAGACTTTTGAGGAAGAACATATAGCTAGCCAATTTGTTTTTCAGTAGTCAGAGGATGAAAATTAAAAAAATTTTTTTGACACGTTTTAGTTAGGCGTTCCTGGTGTTTACCGATATTTTCAAGTTTTCTTTTTCTTCCAGGAACATGGGGGGTTTATGTGTGTAAAACTTCTTGCAGTTAGACTTGGCCATAGGATTTGCTATGGCAAAATATTTGTAGAACTGACCTTTGTCAATTCTTAGTGAAATATTTAAGACTAATTATGTATTTTTTCATTTTCTCTCTCCCACCTCGTGTTCACTGAAGGCTTTTGTTCAGATGTCATGTCATAAAATTCTGACCTTTGTCAGAATAACTCCTTGAGTGACTATACAATAGATTCCCTCCCCACTCCCAAAGCCTGTATTAGTCATGTAATAGGAATAAGAATTAAACCTTTTATTTCTTAATACACTGAAATTTGGAAGGGAGTGGATATTAGCTCAGAATAATCTATACTATGTTGAATAGTATCATATTCATGAAAAGTGTCCAAAAATAGCCATTTCTTTCTGAAGAATTATATTGGAAGACATGAAGACAGACAACAAGACCTGTTCTAAAGCTATAGTATTGAAGACCTATAATAAACCATAGTAATTTGGAGATTATTGTTTTGGTGCAAGTATAGAAAACTAGTCCAATGAAACTGAATAAAGAGTCCAGAAACAGACCCACAGACACATGTTTTCACGAATTATAGGAGAGATAACATTGTAGTACAGTAACAAAAGATGATATTTTCAGTAAAAGGTATTGGATAAATTGGAGAGTCACAGGAAGGAACAGTGAATTTTGATGTTTATCTTACATTACACAAAGAATCCTTCCCAAATGAATTGTATATGTAAACTTGAAAGGGAAAACCATACAACTTCTGGACAAAAAGGGAGTATCTTCACAACTTTCCAATAAGAATGGATTATAAAGACACAATACATACACATATATGTGCTAACAATATGGGAAATATATTGATTAGTCAGTGTATATTAACATTAAAAACATCTTTTATCAAACAAACATATCAAATATATATTTTATCAAATAAATAATAGGGAGAATAGACAAACCAAATGCCTCATATTAAAGAATATATACATGATGCTTATGAATTGATAAGAAAATGGAACATTACCACCTAGAAAACTTAGAAAAGGGTTTGCATGGGGCTTTTGCAGAGGAAGATGTCCAAATTTCTAGTGAGCGTGAAAATATGCACTGTTTTCTTAGTCACAAGGGAAATACATATAAAATCACTAAGCAATTCCACTATATACTGACCATAATGGATAAAGTGAAAGGATCACATGAGTCAGACACGGCTTAGCGACTAAACCACCAAAGTACCAAATGTGTGCACCTAGAATCCTCAAACATTGCTGGTGAGATGGTAAATTGGTAAAATCATTTTAGAAAACTATTTGGCAGTATCTCAGGAAGTTACCCTTTGCACTTCAATTCACTCCATCATCACAAACGCAGAGTGACTTTGTATGATGTTCATATCTTAAAAATTTGTTTATGTTAAGTGGGTATTTTCATGGTCAAGATATTGGTGCCAGTCCAGTGAGCCAGTGACAACTGTTAGAATTGCTTTTTTCTTTCTCTGAAGGAAGTCAGCTTCACAATTATATACTTATCCAGGCTAGACACAGTGCATAATCCTTCTGTGATGTCCACAAGTAATGTAAGTTTATATTTTCCTTTGGAGTTTTTATTGTGCCACCTTCCAAGCCCTTTCTAAAGGAAATTAGGCTAGAGAGCATAGAAAACGTACAGATTCTCTGAATTTCTGTAGCTCTAGTGTTAACACTGTACAACTTAAACTTAATTATTTGCACATTTATGAGTAGTTAGTGGGGCTTCCCTGGTAGTTCAGGGATAAAGAATCTGCCTGCACTGCGGGGAAGATGCCCTGGAGAAGGAAATAGCAACACACTCCAGTATTTTTGCCTGGAAAATCTCATGGACAGAGGAGCCAGACAGGTTACAAAAGAGTCAGGCACAACTTAGCAACTAAACAACAACATCCCGTGGTTAGTATTGTCTATGCAACCAGAATATAGGCCTCATGGGGAAAAGATTTACAGATTAAAACATATCTGACCACATACTTAATCTTTTTTGGCCATGTGGCATGAGGGATCTTAGTTCCCTAACCAGGCATGGAACCCATACCCCTTACAGCGGAAGCATGGAGTCAACCGCCGGACCACTGAGAAGTCTACACAGTCTTAATTTTAAATAAGTGTTCAATGGCTACTTGACTTCTAGATCAAGGCAAAGATATTTGCTGGAAAAATAAGTGGCACAATAATTAGAGAATATAACAGCCTTGGGGGACCAGATAGAAAAATCATATGTTGCTTCAGATGTTTTTCTTATAGGACTGATGGCAAGGGAATAATTAGAACTATTGGGTTGTTAGAGAATTAGAAATACTTGGAAGTTGGGAACTTATGGGGAGAAAATTGAAAGTCCCGAAGGCTTCCTTTGCCCATGTCCTTTTTTATGCCTTTGAACCTGTGGTAAGAACTTGTGAATTCATTTTCTTTGGTGCTTTCATACTGTGGAGCCCCAGAAGAGTAGCTACTCCCAGTCCGGGAGTAAATTTTCCATCCCAGTAAGCTTTACTCTTTGGACCACAGTTACAGTGCTGAGACATGCTTAGAGCATTTATCAGTCTGGATTGTACATTTTTTTTTTTCTAACGTTGGCTATTCCTGAAGCTGGTGAGTTGGTGCAGGCTTAGCTGTGGCTACATGTATTTGAACATATAGATTAGGAAAGTTTGGACTTGAATCTATTGATTTAACCCCCTCACTAACTTTACATATGAAATTAATTTGGAGGAGATAAACCAAAATATTTTACATTCTTATTTATAATTGATAGAATTGTAGGTAATTCTGTGTATTTTAGTGTTTTATTACTTTTTTGTACAAGTATTTCTAATTTTAATGAAAAGAGGAATAAAAAGAAAAAGCTAAACAGTCAACTAAGCATCTTGTTATGATATTGCTAAATTCTCTCTCCTCCTGTTCCATCTTTTCTATCCCTTTCCCTTACATATTCTGGCTTCTTTGTTTCTTTCTGTATCTCTTTCCCCCCTCTCCCATTTCTAATTCTCTCTTTTAGTTTAATTCTACTGAACTTTGTCATGCTACAGGTTATTTTGGAATATTATTTTGTATTTAATATCCAAAAAAGGCATTCTAAAATTTTTTTCAAATCACACCAACGCATGATAAAAAGCCTCAATATGTTTAATTCCTTTCAGATTCCAAATAGTTTGTAGTTTCTTAAAAGCATACAATGAAATTTCCATGCTGATTTATACATATAAGACTACTTGTTTACAAGTACTTGTAATACTACTTATTTACAAATTCTTGATTTAGTCTTCCATATTATCAAGCAAGTTTAGTGTTAAATGGACTTACCTGGTGGCTCAACTGGTAAAGAATCCACTTGCAGAGCCAGAGACATGGGTTCAATTCCTGGGTTGGGACGATCCCCGGGAGAAGGGAATGGCTACCCACTCCATTATTCTGGCCTGGAGAATTCCATGGAGTGTATAGTCCATGGGGTTTCAAAGAGACAGACATGACTGAACTACTTTCACTTTTTACTTTAGCATTAAATATATAAGCTGTACATAAAACACACAACACTAGAAGGTGGAGCTAGTGGTAAAGAATCTGCTTGCCAATGCAGTAGATGCAAGAGACATGGGTTCGATCCCTGGGCTGGGAAGATCCCTTGGAGGAGGGCATGGCAAACCACTCCAGTATTCTTGCCTGGAAAATCACATGAGCCTGGCAGGCTACAGTCCATTGGATCACAAAGAGTTGGACACGACTGAGCAACTGAGCACACAAAAACGCATAACAGTTGAAAGATAATCAGTTGTTAAAATCACATCTCTTCTTTCCTGTAAAAGTAGCTATTTGTAGAACTCAATCATTACTTGCTCTTTAAGTCTATTTATTACTTTTTTTTTTTTTTATAAATTTATTTATTTTAGTTGGGGGCTAATTACTTTACAATATTGTAATAGTTTTTGCCATACATTGACATGAATCAGCCATGGGTTTACATGTGTTCCCCTTCCCGGACCCCCCACCCACCTCCCTCCCCATCCCATCCTTCTGGATCATCCCATTGCCCCGGCCCTGAGCCCTTGTCACATGCATCGAACATGGAATGGTGCTCTGTTTCACATATGACAATACACATGTCTCAATGCCATTCTCCCAGAACGTCCCACCCTCACCTTCTCCCTCAGAGTCCATAAAATTGTTCCATGCATCTGTGTCTCTTATTCTGTCTCGCATATAGGGTTATCGTTACCATCTTTCAAATTCCGTATATATGCATTAGTATACTGTATTGTTGTTTTTCTTTCTGGCTTACTTCACTCTGTATAATGGGCTCCAGTTTCATCCATCTCAGTAGAACCGATTCAAATGTATTTTTTTTAATGGCTGAGTAATATTCCATTGTGTATATGTACCACAGCTTCCTTATCCATTCATCTGCTGATGGACATCTAGGTTTTAAAAAAAAAATATTAGAATCTCCTTTGCTGCCCTGTACATACACACAGACATAAAGAACACATTTTTGAACTTAGTGAGAGGAGAGGCTGGGATGATTTGAGAGAGCATTGAAACATATACATTATTTTATTTAAAGTAGATAGCTGGTGGGAGTTTAACCTATCACACAGGGCACCCAACGCTGGTGCTCCATGACAACCTAGAGAGATGGAGTGGGGAGGGACTTGGGAGGGGGCTTCGGGAGGAACAGGACACAGGTGTGCCTATAGCCAATTCATGTTGATATATGGCAAAACCATCACAATATTGTAAAGTAATTATCCTCCAATTAAAATTAAAAAATGTATTAGAGTCAAATTTGGAAAGAGTAAGATGATATTCTCTCTCTCAAATTATGAACATGTATTTATTTATTTATTTAGCTATCCACCTGTTCTATTTGGTATAGAATGGGAAGATGAATCTCATTTGAGTTGAAATATATCTGAACTATAATAGTTGCTTCTGAACTAGGCTGGCTCAGTGTTGTGCAAAAGAACAATTTTAATCTTACAGACAGGTACTCCTTTATCCAGGACTGCAGAATACCTGATTGAACATCTTTCTGGTTTTAGCACTGTTATTGAGGTTTTATTGTTCATTGTATATAGGAACAAAGATCTTTAAGAGTGAATAAGAATCTTTTAGATAGGTGACATGCCAGATGAGGCTGTTTTGCAGCAATTTTCCCCCTATTTTTACTTTTAATTTATTTCTGTCCTACATAGGGGCCTCCTGAATTGCCTTATTCAGGAGGCTTTCATTTAAGATCTCACAAGTCTTTGACATCACACTTTTGCCCCTTGTACAATTCTGTTTAGGCACTCTAATATAGAATAAATAATGACTTTATGCTGAAAACAAGTTGACATTGCAAAAGACTGAATAACTCTGATTTTTGAAAATGTACCACTGTGAAACTATATTATTGATGTTTTATTGGTGTGTTAGAGTAGCCAGCTAGTCAGGAGGTCCCATGGGAAAACAAGTTATGCATGAACAAATCTACCAGTCACATTTGACTTCCTATTTTTGATTGTCATGATCACCTGCTTTTATAAAATTCTCCCTAGAATGTCCTCCTTGTATTTTCTTTTTATTACATCACAGGCCCATTGAGAGTTTCCTTGTCAGGAAAGCCTCTGATCAGAATTCTCTTCCTTATGTACTCAGAGTACCCTTTTTTGAGGATTATGGTTTTCGTTTTCATTTCTCCATCCTTAACTGCCAGATATACTGTGTGATATCTGTTACCATTCTTCTAACATGAGGACTTTTGACCAGGACTCAAAATGAATAATTACATACTCCTTCAGTCTTTTTGTAAAATAAATGTTTTGAGTCACAGCTATCCACCAAATCCTGTGCTAGAGAAATAATGATGAACAAAACCACTTCCTGGCCCCTGATGCAACTCTGCATGAAGCTTACAATTACATGGGAACTCAGACATTGATTAAATAGCCATACAGAGAGCTATGGAGTAGAATTACTGGGTCCTGGGAGAGAAATATTATAAGTCATCGCTGAGTTCCATGAAGCCTTTCTGAGCGTGAGTAACTAAGAGACCTAGGAGATTAATGGGAGGATGATGCTGGTTCTTCTTTCTCTTCCTCGTATCAGTCTTGATGTATACACTTTACAACAGGTATATCTAGATATTTAGATATTTTAGCTTCCTATCTTTTCTCTTGAAGGATCATGCTTCTTTTATTCTTAGAATCTTCTACATAGATTTCCTAAAATCTTAAGGGAACAGTGTACTGTGATGTCCTCTAACTTCCTTAGCTTCAAAGAAGAGGTCAAATTTCTTATTATTAATACTATTTCATTCTCTTCAAAGAGAGAAGAGAATCTGTCCTTCATGGATTACAATTAAGAACACACTCATATTTGGTTCCCTCTTCTTTAGAAATGTGTATTTAGACCAATTATATTAAAATTTGCAAGAGGTAGTATAGAACGAGGAAGAGTAATGGAAAAAACTGGAGATCGTTAACTACAAGGTTAATGTAGCACAAGAAAAAGAATGAAGAACTGACTACTTAGTTCTAAAATAAACACATTTGGGCAGAACGCTGGGAATACCAGAAGGTCAGAGAGCTGGGTAACTGTAACAAAGCAGTTTTGTACTGAGGATGAAGACCTGCACCTGTGATTCAGACTAAAAGAAATCACAATGAGGTACCATCTCACACCGATCAGAATGGTTGCTATCAAAAACTCTACAAACAATAAATGCTGGAGAGGGTGCGGAGAAAAGGGAACCCTCTTACACTGTTGGTGGTAATGCAAACTAGTACAGCCACTATGGAGAACAGTGTGGAGATTCCTTAAAAAACTGGAAATAGAACTGCCGTATGACCCAGCAATTCCGAGGAAACCAGAGTTGAAAGAGACATGTGTACCCCAATGTTCATCGGAGCACTGTTTACAACAGCTAGGGCATGGAAGCAGTGTGGATGTCCATCGGCAGATGAATGGATAAGAAGGCTGTGGTACATATACACAATGGAATATTACTCAGCTATTAAAAAGAATGCATTTGAATCAGTTCTAATAAGGTGGATGAAACTGGAGTCTATTATACAGAGTGAAGTAAGTCAGAAAGAAAAACACTGATACAGTGTATTAATGCATATATATGGAATTTAGAAAGATGGTAATGATGACCCAATATGCGAGGAAGCAAAAGAGACACAGATGTAAAGAACAGACTTTTAGATTCTGTGGGAGAAGGTGAGGGTGGGATGATTTGAGAGAATAGCATTGAAACATGTGTATTACCATATGTGAAACAGATCACCAGTCCAGGTTTGATGCATGAGACAGGGCACTCAGGGCTGGTGCACTGTGATGACCCTGAGGGATGGGGAGGGAGGTGGGAGGGGGGTTCAGGATGGAGAACACATGTACACCCATGGCTGATTCATGTCAATGTATGGCAAAACCACTACAATATCATAAAGTAATTATCCTCCAATTAAAATAAATAAATAAATTAAAAAAAAAAAGACATCCACTTACTCAGGAACCAGAATCAGTCTTGTTTCCTCATGTCTGAATAGCAAGTAATATAATTTGTTTGAAATTTCCCTGTGAGACTGAGGCAAACAATTTAAAATACTTGTATAGTGTTATTATTTTAGAATTATTTTCTTCTTTCTTATAACAATGACAATATAATAATAATAACATTGCTCGTGTTTCTAAATACCATTAAGAAACAAAGTTGGAAATGATATAGGTGTTTTAGAAATGAAGTGAGCCCAGGTTGTTGGTGCAAGAAAATAGGGAAAAAATGGGTATCCTGAAGCATTCAGTCAGAGCTTTAAACCTGAGTCAATCTCGCTAAAAGAGAGATGGTTTTATATCTAAAATTAATTTTGTAGCATTGAATTTTGTGAAGTCAGTGACCTTATAAGGTAAGGTCCTATTTCAAAGAATAAAACACATGTCTTTATACATTGATGATAAAAGTAAGAAATAACACAAATTTAGAAGCAAAAATATATATGCTTAGATTTTTTGTAATAACATTTTAATTGTAATATAATTGCTTTACATTGTTGTGTTAGTTTCTGCTGTATAAAATGAATCAACTCTATGTATACATATATCCCCACCCTTTTGAGCCTCCCACTCCTCTAGGTCATCACAGAGGACCAAGCTGAGCTCCCTGTGCTATACAGCAGCTTCCCACCAGCTATCTATTTTACACATGGTAGTGTACCTGTGCCAGTGCTACTTTCATAGCATGTTGAGGGAGAAATATATGTCATGTTAAGTCCTGGTGGGGAAAGCTCATTGATTTCAACTGGAAACCCCCAAGGGCATATGTTAGAGTAATATTTCTGGTTAAGCAAATGGTTTTAAAGGCTGCTTCTGAAATCTATAATGATGCCAATGCTCACAAATTGTAATCATTTATCAGTGGGATATGAATGTGTGTATCTTCTCTCAATTTATAATTAACATTTCAAAAAGTTAGAGCCTAGTATAGAATCTTATATTAACTGACTTGGTATAATTTCTCACTAAAACTAATTTAGATTATCTTGTCCAATGTCTCAATATCCATTCATTTCTTAAGGAATATTCTCCTTCATGTGCCATATATAGCAATGAAAGTAAATGAGAGGAAGAGAAGTCTGTGGAATAATGTCCTCTTTCTTCTGTATTTCTAGAGAAAGTGTGCATACTTATATCTTATCGTTCTTCTGCAGTATTAGCAATATTGATGAGGCATTGGGAAGCCTTATGTAGAACTAAAGATTCCTTCAAATGAGTGGAGCGTGACCATCAAAAGCCTTTGCCAATATGTCTCCAGCCAATAACTCATGGATTCACCCCTCATCTTTCCTGTTGCTGGGAATTCCAGGACTGGAAAATATGCAAGTCTGGCTTGGCTTTCCATTTGGTATAATGTATCTGATTGCCCTCCTTGGGAATGTTACCATCCTCTTGGTCATCCAGACTGAACACAGTCTTCACCAGCCCATGTTCTACTTTTTGGCCATCTTGGCTCTCACAGACCTGGGCCTGTCCACGGCCACTATTCCCAAAATGCTAGGTATCTTCTGGTTTAACCTCGGTGTGATTTCCTTTGGGGGGTGCTTAACTCAAATGTTCTTCATACATTTGTTTACAGGCTTTGAAACATTCATGCTTGTAGCCATGGCTTTTGATCGCTATGTTGCCATTTGCCACCCTCTTCGATATAACACAATCCTCACCAACAGAAATACCTGTATTATTGTGGAAATAGGAATGTTGAAAAATTTGGTTTTTGTTTTTCCACTTATATCCCTCCTTCTAAGGCTTTCATTCTGTGGACATAATACTATACCTCACACCTACTGTGAGCACATGGGCATTGCCCGTTTGGCCTGTGTCAGCATAAAGGTCAATATACTGTTTGGATTAATCCTTATTTCTATGATACTTTTGGATGTTATTTTGATTGTTATATCCTATGTGAAGATTCTACATGCTGTCTTCAGACTCCCATCCCGGGAGGCAAGACTCAAAGCTCTTAATACCTGTGGTTCCCATGTGTGTGTCATCTTAGCTTTCTTCACTCCAGCCTTTTTCTCCTTTATGACTCATCGATTTGGACACAATATTCCACGTTATATCCACATCCTCCTGGCTAATTTATATGTGGTCATCCCCCCTGCTCTTAACTCCATTATTTATGGGGTGAGAACCAAGCAGATCCGAAAGGTGGTGACAATATTTCATTTTAAAAAAGCTTGACTCTGAACACTTGATTTGAAAAGAGCCTTAAAATAATTTTCTTTTCCATCCTTTAAAATTAAAGTGTCCTTAAGATTTTGTGTAGAATATTCTTTACAGAATATGAAATTAAACATCATATTGAGAGAGTCAATTCCTAGGCAGGTTGATAAGAAGTCCAGGGTTCCCGAGGAGGAGAAAGGGGTCTGGGGCTCTCCAGGAGAAAATAGGGTTCTGGAATGCTCAAGGAGGAGAAAAGAACAAACATTTTTTTTCCCCTCTACATTCCTTAGTCTTAACCACATAAAGCGTTTTTTCTTTAAGCCCAGAACTGATGATTACACAAAAAACAACTCAGTTTAAACTCTGTACTAAGGATTATATAACAACAATGTATCCTGCTTGAGGACAGTTTCTCCTTCCTGGAAACCTTCTGGCTAATCCTGTTGTCTTAAAGTGTAAATTATGGGAGTGGGTCTTGTAAGATCTTTACAACCTCCAGATATTCTTTTGGTTTATTGTAATAACTAATTAAAAAGTGTATAATTCCCTTGCTAACACTAGCGAGGGGGGCACTCTCTGTGATCTCTTCTGATGTCTGTGTCAGAAATTTTCTCTGTCCCTTTTCTTACTTTAATAAAACTCTGATACACAAAAGCTCTTGAGTGGTCAAACCTGGTCCCTGGTCCCGAAGCTAAATCTTCTTCGGAGATCACGAATCCGACATCGTTCACTGTAAGCTATCAATATTTCCTTATTTATATGCAGTATCAAATTGGAGATAAATTTACAGAGCATTTACTAGTCCCTAGACAAAATTTAAATTTTATTGTTAAATAGTTAGGTGTAATTTATTTCTGTAACAAATATTACAATCAGCATTTGAGAATTAAGTCTTAATGCAACTCAAGTAGTATTAAATAGCCTCTCTATACAGAATTCATTGATTATGATAGAGGAGTGCTGTGCTGTCTTAGCTGTAATAGGTCTAACTAGACAATGCTGTAAGATATGAGTTCCAGAAACACTAATCAAAGAATCTGAACACAGACCTTTTTGCTTCCATGGTAGAGTTGGTTCCGATGAAAAACATAATCCTAAAGTAGAAAAAAAATCAACAAGCAACATAGGCATAATTTTGTATTCAATTTCATGCCTCGTAATAGCAACTGAAGCAGTTACACAGAAGTGAAACAACTCAAAGGGCTTGTAAGGCTTCACAGGATACACTCATTTTAGGCTCTAATTAAGATCAAGGTAAATAAAGTACAGCAGGAGAAAGAAACAGATATAGCAGGTAAACATAGAAAAAGATTGAAAATGTTTAGGCACAACTCCTGGGATGATTTATCAGTTGTACATACTGAACTTCATCTTTGTTGTGAATCACCAGCAAATGTTCAGACAACTTGTGTATGTGTGCTCAGTTGTGTCCGACTCTGCAACCCCATGGACGGTAGCCCACGAGGCTCCTCTGTCCACAGAATTTTCCAGGCAAGAATACTGAAGAGGGTTGCCATTTTCTTCTCCAGAGGATCCTTCCAACCCAGGGACCGAGCCTGTGTCTCCTGCATCTCCTGCATTGGCAGGCAGATTCTTTACCACCTTGCCACCTGGGAAGCCCATAGTTTTACCCAAGCCAAGGCACATATCTACTGAGAATCTTTTAAACCTTACTGTTTGTATAGAGAAATCTGGGATTTCCGAAGTATAGATGGGCATCATCCAATCAATTGAAGGCCTAGATAGAACAAAAGACTGAACTTCTTTGAAGAAGTTCTGCCAGCTGCTAAGTATATCTATTCCAATTATGCATTCTGGAAAAAACCACAAAAACGTTTCAGAGACTAAGTGAGCCAATGTGAGATGGGCCTGTGTTAAAATTTCATTGCTCATCTGACTTCCTAAAGTCCCTTCTCTGACTGTATGGACTTTACAAAATATATATATATTTACAATATACTACTAAGAAAATAAAAAAATCAAGTCCCAGACTGAGAGAAAATACTTGCAACATATGTATCAGACAATGGATTTGCATGCAGGCAAATGGTTGCAGTATGAAGTACTTGCAGTATGAAGAACTTTTTCAGGCCAATAATGAAAAGACAGCTCAATTTTAAAAATGAAGATCAAGTTTTAATAACTATTACACAAAAAGATTACCAATGCTCAATAAACAAATGAAAACATGCTCACTACCACTGGTCATTAGGGAAATGCAAATTGAAGCCACACAAGATACAATTACAATCAAAATTTTTAAAATTAAAAAGACTAGCCATACCAAATATTAGCAAGGATGCGAAGCAACCAGAACTCTTATATATTACTGTGCATGTGTGCTAAGTCGCTTAGTCGTTTCTGACTTTTTGTGACCCCATAAACTGTAGCCCCCCAAGCTCCTCTGTCCATGGTGATTCTCCAGGCAAGAGTACTGGAGTGGATGGCCACACCCTCCTGCAGGGGATCTTCCAGACTCAGGGATCAAACCAAAGTCTCTTATGTCTCTCGCATTGGCAGGTGGGTTCTTTACTGCTAGTGCCACTTGGGAAGCCACTGCTAGCTTGATGTAAAATGCAAGATTAAGAAAACAGTTTTGTAGTCTTAAAAATATTATTTAACATACGCTTGTCATATGACCTAAGCAATATACTCCTAGGTGTTTATCCAAAAGAAAGAAAAAAAACCAATTTTTTTTACCAAAAAAAAAAGAAAAAATGGCTGCACACGGATATGCATACAAGCTTTATCTGTAATAGCTTTGAACTGAAAACAAGCTGTTGAACCTACAAGATTTTAATTTGCTAACATAATGGCAAAAGGGAAAACAACCTTTTAATACAGAATACTTCATGAGTTTTACAACACCTATTCAGCATACTTTGGTTAATCAAGAAATGAACTAAAAATAAGAACACAAGATGGTGCAAAATTAATGAGCACTAACTAAAGCAAAATGAATAATTCCATTTACATAAATACAGTCATCATATATATTACTAGACATTGTATATATTTCCTAAAATGTATATACATATTTAATATTATGATCCAAAAATATTTAAATGAAAGTAAATAATTATAAATAAATAAATTTATCCACTGAACATATTTAGAGGGTTAATATTTAATGTGTTAATACATATCTTTGTAGGTATTTGGAAAGTTTTGGTACAACATCCTATTCTAGATCATTAATTTGATCTTTAAATCCTTAAAGCCTGGAGACTAGACTTTGCTATGCAAATTTGTTGTTGTCTTTTATAGTATTATCTAAAACAAAAATTAATGAATAATCCAGAAGAAATAAAAATAAAACTTTTCCTATCCAATTTTAGAAAACAAAAACAACTTGTATCAATATTCTAAAGAATTGCTTACTATATTTTAACAAGTTAAAATAATAACACAAGAACTGTATTTTTAATAGTCTATTATTTATTTATTTTAATTAAGGTATAATTGATCTACAATGTTGTGTTAGTTTCAGGTATACAGTAAGGTGATTCAGTTATATAGACTTGTATCAATATATCTAATTTTTTCAGATTCTCTTCCCTTATAAGTTACTAAAAAATATTGAGATTATAGTTCCCTGAGTTATGCATTAGTTCCTTGTAGAGTATATTTTTTGGAGAAGTTTTAGATTCATGAAAAAATTGACTGGAAGATACAGAAATTTCTCTTATATCCTCTGTCCCCACATGGATAGTCTCCTCCATTAAACATCACTCACCAAACTAGTAACGTATGCTACCACTGATGAACCTATATTGACACATCATTATTACCCAGAGTGAGTGAAGTTTACATTAGGATTCACTCTTGGTACTGGTATTCTTCATGAGTTTAGACAAATGTATAATGATATATATTCACCAATGCAGTATCATACAGGTCTTTCCCTGCCCTAAAAATCCTCTGTTCTCCTGTGCTATTCATCCATTTCCTAGCCCTCAACTTGTGGAAACCACTGATTTATTTACTGTTGCCATACCTTTTCCAGGATGTCATATAGTTGGAACCATTCAGTATGAAGCCATTTTGTATTGGCTTCTTTCTCTTGGTAATATGCATTTAAATTTCCTCCATGTCTTTTCATGGCCTATCAGCTCATTTCTTTCAATGCGAGCCAATAATCTGTTATTTAGATGTACCACATCATCTTTCATCCATTGAAGGATGCCTTGGTTGTTCCCAAAATTTGGCAATTATGAATAGACTTGCTGTAAACGTCTGAATGCAGGTTTTTATATGGATATAGTTTTCTACTCCTTTGGGTAAATATCAGCAAGCATGACTGATTTCTGGATTATATGGTAATATTGCTTTTAATTTTGTAAGACTACCAAATATCTTCCAAAGTGGCTGCACCATTTCATTTCTACCAGCAATGCAGACAAGGCAAAGGAACTAGAGATCAAATTGCCAACATCCGTTGGATCACCGAGCAAGCAAGAGAATTCCTGAAAATCATCTATTTCTGCTCTATTGATTACGCCAAAGCCTTTGACTGTGTGGATCACAACAAACTGTGGAAAATTCTGAAACTGATGGGAATACCAGACTGCCTGGCCTGCCTCCTGAGACATCTGTATGCAGGTCAAGAAGCAACAGTTAGAACTGAACATGGAACAACAGACTGGTTCCAAATAGGGAAAGGAGTATGTCAAAGCTGTATATTGTCACCTGTTTATATAACTTATATGCAGAGTACATCATGCAAAATGCCAGGCTGGATGAAGCACAAGCTGGAATCAAGATTGCTGGGAGAAATATCAATAACTTCAGATACGCAGGTGACACTACCCTTATGGCAGAAAGTGAAGAGGAACTAAAGAGTCTCTTGTTGAAAGTGAAAGAGGAGAGTGAAAAATTTGGCTTAAAACTCAACATTCAGAAAACTAAGATCATGGCATCTGGTCTCATAACTTCATGGCAAATAGACAGGGAAACAGTGGAAACAGTGAGAGACTTTATTTTGGGGGCTCCAAAATCACTGCAGATGTTGACTGCAGCTATGAGATTAAGACACTTACTCCTTGGAAGAAAAGCTATGGCCAACCTAGACAGCATATTAACAAGCAGAGACATTGCTAACAAAGGTCCATCTAGTCAAAGCTGTGGTTTTTCCAGTAGTCATGTATAGATGTGAGAGTTGGACTATAAAGAAAGCTGAGTGCCAAAGAACTGATGCTTTTGAACTGTGGTGTTGGAGAAGACTCTTGAGAGTCCCTTGGACAGCAAGGAGATCAAACTAGTCCAACCTAAAGGAAATCAGTCCTGAATATTCATTGGAAGGACTGATGTTGAAGCTGAGACTCCAATACTTTGGCCATATGATGCTAAGAAACGACTCATTAGAAAAGACCCTGATGCTGGGCAAGATTGAAGGAGGGAGGAGAAGGGGATGACAGAGTTTGAGATGGTTGGATGGCATCACCAATTTGATGGGCATGAATTTGAGCAAGCTCTGAGAGTTGGTAATGGACAGCGAAGTCTGGCATGCTGCAGTCCATGGGGTTGCAAAGAGTTGGACACGACTGAGCAACTGAATTGAACTGAGCAATGCTCTTTTTCTTTTCCTAGTCTCTTTCTTATTTCCCTTTCAGTTAACTTCAGTAGTTTTCATAAACCTCGACAATAAAAATCTGGAAAGATTTCAAGCTTTTTCACTGATCACTTTTTTTTGATGCTTTGATAGGCCTACTTATCTGTAATGTGGCTTGATATCTGGAATATTAATCTGTTTTGATCTGAACTTCTAGATGTGAGATATAGGCCTTGTACTGTGTATGCATATATGTTAAGTCACTTCAGTTGTTTCTGAATCCTTGAAACCCTATAAACTGTAGCATTCTAGGCTCCTCTGTCCATGGGATTTTCCAGGCAAGAATACTGAAGTGGTTTGCCATGCCCTCCTGCAGGGGATCTTCCCGACCAGGGATCGAGCCCTCTTCTCTTATGTCTCCTGCATTGGCAGGCAGTTTCTTTACTGCTAGTGCCACCTGGGAAAGCCATATAGGCTTTACCAGAAACCTATATTTACTATTATAAAATTAATATATATAGTATAGTATTGGCACATGGATCGAAAAGTGGATGAGTGAATCAAGAAATAGACCTATGTCTATACTAGTATCTGATTTTCTCCAAAAGTGTCCTGAAACACAGTGCAGAAAAGATGGACTTTTCAATAAATGGTTCAGGATTAATTGGGATATCATATAGGACACTTGGTCCTAATTTCACATCAGACACAAAAATAAATTCTAGATGGGTCATAGAGCTAAATGTAAAAGTAAAATAATAAAGCATATTGAAGGTGTTGCTGTTGTTTTTCAGTCACTAAGTGATGGCCCACTCTTCTGAGACCCTGTGGACGGTAGCCAAACAGGCTCCTCTGTCCATGGGATTTTACAGGCAAAAATACTGGAATGGGTTGCCATTTCCTTCTCCAGGAAATCTTTCCAACCCTGGGATTGAACTTGTGTCTCCTGCATTGGCAGGCAGATTCTTTACCACTGAGCCACCAGGGAAGCCCATATTGAAGGTAACATAAGAGAATATCTTCATGTTATTGAGTTCAGCAGAAATTTCTTCAACAGGACTAAAGAACAATAGCTTTATTGAAAAATACTTATACACTGAACTACATTGAACAATACAAGTTGAATTTCTCAAAAAACACTACATAAAGGGTTAAAAGCTAGATCATATAGTGGGAGAAGATACCTGCAGGATACGCACATCTGAGAAAGAACTCAAATACAGGGCATAAAGAGAACTTTCATACCTTCACTGGAAAAAATTCTACAAAAATGAGCACAGATTTTAGAAAGTGTTCTAAATAAAACATCCAAATGGCAAATAGACATAGTTTTTATGACACCATTAATGGCCAAGAAAATGTATACTAATGCATCACATATCCCACATAATGGTAACAAAAACAAATATACATCCACATCCATACACAGGCACACATAAAAAAGAAATAGTGCTGGTGAGGATGCACAGCAATTGGATGATACATAACTGCTAAAAATGTAAAATGATGTATAGTTCTGGAAAACTGGAACTTTCTATGAATACAAAAATAATCACTCAGCAATCATACCCTTAGAAGTTATAATTGCCTGCAAGTGTCTCCCAAACAACCTGTAGAGGAATATTTATAACAACTTTAATGAAAATAACCAAAAACAGGATAAAGCCTAAATGTCCATTCAGAATGGATAATTAAATTTGGTACATTCATAAAATGGAATACTATACAACAATAGAAAGTAACAAGTTTCACTATATGCAATCACATGAATCCTTCTCATAGATATAATTTTGAATAAAACAAGCCACCACAAAGGATGCATATTACATGACTTAATTAGTATTAAAACTAGAAACTAATTTATAGTACCAGATGTGAATAAATGATGAACCCTGAAGGTTACTAACTAGCAGTAGCATGAAGGCTTCTTATGAGTTGTTGGCAGTGCCACATATTTTGATATAAGTAGTAGGTTACAAAGGTTCTGTGCTGTCCTTAAGAAGCACAGGTACTCAAACAAATGCTTTTTCTGGGGCCACTGACTACGTAAACAGTTTGAATCACTTCCAAATCAGCATGTCAGAACTATTTTGATAGACCAACCTTTAGCAGTCTCATGATATGAATACTGCACCACCCAATGGAACTGTCTGTTTTCTAGGCCACTACCCTAGAATTGGGGCCACTTAAAAGACCCTTGGCATCTCTATAGGCAATATTCCTGGAGCTCTATGGGTCTTAATTACATTTCATTATGAATGAAATAATACTAAGGTCAAAGTCTGTTTTGCTGTTCCAAGATTCTGTAATTGAGAAACACAATTTCCTTTCTCTAGAGTAAAACACATATCTCTGAGACACCTTGTATCAGCCTTTTCTCAAAAAGATGCTTGAAACCCTATTCTGAATCTGCTTAGTCCTCACTCCATAGATAACAGGATTAAGGGCGGGTGGAACAACAACATATAGATTAGCCAGGAGAATGTGAATGCATATGGGGACATTCCTGCCAAACCGGTGGGTCATGAAGGAGAAAAATGCTGGAGTGAAGAAGACTAGAATAACACAGATATGGGAGCCACAGGTATTAAGCGCTTTTCGTCTGGCCTCCCGAGAAGCAAGGCAGAAGACAGCTTGGAGTATTCTCACATAGGAGACGACAATCAGAACCACATCAACAAGCACCATGGATATGAGAATCAATCCAAATGTTATGTTCACCTTTATGTTGGCACAGGCCAGTCGAGCGATTCCCATGTGCTCGCAGTAAGTGTGGGGGATTATATGGTGTCCACAGAAGGGAAGCCTCAAGATGAGAAACACCAGAGGGATAACCAAAATGAAATTAACACCAAACACCACAATGAGGATGAAACCAATAGTTTTGTTAGTGAGAATCAGACTATACCTCAAAGGATAGCAGATGGCAACATAGCGGTCAAAGGCCATGGCAACCAACACGACAGTCTCCATAGCAGTGAATATATGAATGAAGAACATCTGGGTGACACAACCCCTAAAGCTAATTTCCCTTAAATTAAACCAGAATATGCCCAGCATCTTAGGGATGGTGGATGTAGACAGACCCAGGTCAATGCAGGCTAACATAGCCAAGAAGTAAAACATGGGCTGATGAAGACTTTGCTCATTCTTGATCACAAACAGGATAGTGTTGTTCCCCACAAGGGCAATCAAATATATAAAACAAAAAGGAAATCCAATCCAAACGTGCATCTCTTCAAGGCCTGGTACTCCCAGCAGGAGGAAAGAGGAGGGGTGGAAGTCAGTGGCATTTGAAGGGAACATCTTCCTCCTGTTCTCTTGGAATCCCAGAGAAGACAAACAAATGATCACGTAGTTTAAAAACTCAAACCATCTCAAAGAAAAGAATATAATAAATTGTGAGCACTAATCAGAAGGAAATTGCGAAGGAGATTATATGCTATCTTTTAAAGTATGGATTCATTCAGATCTTCAAAAACAATAATTTTGCCAAGTGTAGAAAGCAAAGTCTTTGATTTCATAATATTACTAGATCAGGAATGTGGCAGTAGCCAAATAAAAAACAGATATGTACATGTATACATGTGTATACATATATATGTATATATATAATGCACATATATATTTATATATATACATGTACAGCAGGTAGATGGTAGAAAAATAAGTGCTTTGAAGTAAAACAGAACATGACAAGTAGATGAAGCTGGTGTCATTTTAAATTTATCATGAAGAAAGTCCTCTCTAACAAAGTGACATATAAGAGGTTACATGAATGCAGTATGAGGATGATTCAGCTTAATGTTAGTAATGAACATTAAAGACCTTTGACATGGGATGACACTTCAGTTTGAATTCTAGAAAGAAAAATTTTTAGAGCTGCGGAGTGTAAGGTGAAAGCAGTAATGATTGTTCTCTAACAAGGCTATTAAATAATGGCTTTAGGAAAGTCTGGGGGCTGAAGAAGCAGGTTTGTGAGGACGAGTAAAGAAGAAATTGAATTCTCCCTCCTTGTTTTATTTTCTTCTTCTGTTATAAGTGGCTGCTGTGGAAAATTGGAGCTAGGGGTATCTCTGCTTGGGAGATTCTCTGAGCACCTCAGCTAAGTGAGACTCATGTAAGATGGACAGACCAAGAAAGTCATTACATTCAACGTTTTCTTTTTTTTAAATCAAGCTTTCTATTGAAACCTCTGTAGAAACTGACTAAAAATTCTGGATAGGAGGAAAAAGAATGTGTCTATTTTAAAATACCCTTTTTTGGTCTATGCTTTTAAGAAAAACTGAGATTAACAAAAAACAAAGTGGAAGACTTTACCCTACCCCTACCAAAAACATTCCAGCAACACCTACCTTATGCTTCTCTGTTCCTTACAGCTCCAGTCCTGTTCAAAGGATCATTGTTTGTCGCTATTTGTCAGAACTCATGTCCCTCATGTCTGCCAATTCCTTACTCCTAGAGCCCAGCCTTGAGCAGCGCCACCTGCCTTAGCCATGTCCGTGATTCATATGCATGATCCTTTCAGGATCAGATTACAGCAACATCTCCCCATCTGACTTTATATAATTGCATAACTATAGAGAAAATTTATACTTGTGCTGCTATTAGCTCCCAACCCGCAGCCCATCTCACACAGAACCATTAATCCCTAGGGTCTAGAAGGTCTCTCTTCTCAAAGAAAGTAGTTAATCCTGTGACTGTATTTTTGTACCATGAGGTCTATGGTTACCACCTTCATTATTAGTGTCCACTCTACCCAGTTCCACAGACTCTATCCCTAAATTTGGTCTAGCAGTATTAAAATCTTAAAAGCTGTTGGCTTTGATTTACAAAAATAGAAGGAATAATTAGAATGTATGATATAGCCAGGAATAATAATTGAATATAAAAATGCTAATGCCATGGCTTGTAAACATGGTACTGAATTTCTGTGAGCAGGAGTCCAGGCCTTCTGGAGTACACATGCCAAAATCTTCTAGAATTGTGCTAATTTGTGGAATTTCTTGGAGATTGGAGCAGTAATAGGTTTTTTACTATACACACTCTGGACTCATAGAGATCCAGCATTCCCTTCCCCTGGGATCTAACATTATTGTGACTGAAAGTAGCAGCTTTAGTCTACCATGTCGGTATTCAGATTTCAGACATGCCTTCTCGTGATGTCTAAGCTCCTTGTCCCTTTTGTTGAGATGACCAACATATATTACATTTCCAGAGTCTAGATTACACCACAGATGAGGAGATTTACCCAACCAAGACAAAAGAGTGGTTGGTGTAAAGAGGCTAGAAATCTTCCCACATGTGAGTGGATACAGGAAAATAAATGCAAAATGAAAATTTGAGAAGTCAGTGAACATGGAAAAATAGTTTAGGAGGAAGGAATAGCAGAGAACAAAATAATTTACTGTTGAAGATAGCAGAGGACATCTCTCTCCATGATACATCACGAATACACCTTCGTACACAGAAGTGCATGCAGAACACCAGCTGAGAGCAGACAGGAGTACCTGACCAATGGAAAAGAATATATAGAACCAAAGTAGGATGAAGGAACTAGGGGGGAAAACAGGAGTGTTAGTAGGACTGGACCTGCCCTCAGCGGGTGGGGGAACTGAAGCAGAGGTCCGATTCCCACATTGGGACAATTCTCTAAGTCAGAAGAGAAACATTTAAGGCTGAGAGTGAAACAGCTGATCTGTGGCAGCCTAAATGGAATGAGAATCAGATAGTCCTTGCCACAGCCATACATACTCCAGACAGGGATACAGGTTCCCTAGAAGGCGCAGCAGCTGGGAGCTGGAGTTTAGGGATTGTGGAGAAATTCCATGGTGAGGGCTGTTGTTGACTGCAGAGAGACAGATTGAGGGGGTGTGAGGGAGGAGATTGTGGTAGGAAATGCCGGTGGAGAAAAGCCAGGCAGCCATGGAAGCAAGGCAATACTGCTGAGTCACTCGTAGCGGGTGGAGTCATCACCATAGCCTCTCTCTTCCCACACCCAGCATTGGCAGCTGAACAACAGAGAGGCTGGCCCATCAAACACCTGATGCACGAACTACAGAGTACAACCCCACACATGGTGCCCCTTTCAGCGACTAACACACTGATCTACAGAGTAGGACTCCAGCCAGGAGGCCCCCTCTATGTGCCTGACCTACCGAACAACAGAGAAGGACCCCAGGCAAGGGAGCCTTCTAAATGCTTGAATGAGCAGAGCTATGGAGAAAGACTGGCCAAAGAGGCCTTCTAATCACCAGCTACAAGAGGCTCGAAAAAAGACTCTGATAGGGCCACAACTCCTGCGGCGGAGACAGTCCGTGTCCCCTGCATGCTTGGCACCACCAGGGTCCCTGCAAGCCAAGCAGCTAGCCACCTTCACGCTCTGCCCCTCACTGGGGCAGAGTTGCCACCGGCAAAAAAAGTCTTCCGTCTATGTATGCAGGGTCACTTCAGTCGTGTCCGGCTCTTTATGACCCTGTGGACTGTGGTCTGCCAGGCTTCTCTGTCCAGGGGGTTCTCCAGGCAAGAATGCTGGAGTGTATTGGCCAATACTGGTTGCCATACCCTTCTAGAGCACTGTATTTCCTGCTGCCCTAGACATCAATTCCCCTGAGTACCTGGTGCTGCCAGAACCCCTGCCACCCAAGCAACTGCACCACCTCCACACCTGGCCTTCACTTGAGCAAACCCAAGTCCTCCAGGGAAGCCTCAGGAGCAAACCCAGTAGACAACTCACATGCAGAGGTGGAAATAAAACCACAGTTGAAAGCCAGGGCCAGAGTGGCTAAGGAAGAAGACCCAAAACCTCTGACCAGCTGTACAAGCTGCAGATTAAATCCACAAGATCAACTAGGCAGACTCTGTGTCTATGGAATATATTAAAGGACACTGAGAGCTCCCACAAAAGAAAACGCACTAGTTCTGATAGCTGTGGACATTGGAGGCAAGAACACAGAGGAGTAGGACCAGAATAGAATCTGAGCTGCCCCCACAGCAGGTCCAGAGGCCAGCACAGTGTTGGAGGGCATCCTAGGGAGGTGAGGTGGACTGTGACTCCCAGCGAGGGAAAAGACTCTGACAGCAGTGACTCAAGAAAAATTTGTATTATTCTTATGTTTTGACTTGTTCTGTAGATTCTTTTGGATTTTTTCTCTTTTTTTACCCTCCCCCAACCCCGTGTTAGTTGTCAGTTTTATTGGCACTATGAAATCTAATTAAGCTTTAGAGCTTTTTTTCCCCCTCAGTCACATTTTTTTATTGTCATTACAAACCTCTGCCTCTACCTTGGGCTTTTGCAGTTCCATGGAGTTTTCCTTTCTGTTTTGTTTTCTTTTTTCTTTCCTCTTCTTTTTTTTTTTTTTAATTTTAGTTTTTTAAATCTATTATTATTTTTTCTACATTTATTTCTTTGTTTGCTTTTCTTACTGTTCTTTTTCCCTTGCAGTTAATCTTTAATGTATATAAATCTGCTTTATCTACCTCTATTTAACTTTGCATATCCAATCTTTCTTTCTTTTCTTTGTTTCCTTTCCTCTCAAGATATTTGTTAGTTTTGTTTTCATAGCTTTATTCCCCACTTGGCATCTTGTTTTAGTTTTGTTTTTCAGTTTGCACTTTAGTTAGTTTTGTTCTTAACTGGTAAATATAATTTTTGATTTTTTTTGTTTGCCAGGTCAATCTACTGTATTTTATTTTTGTTGGACTGTTTTGATTTTGCTTATGGGTGTATATGTATATGTGTATATTCCATTATTCTAATTATTATTTACCTGATTTTGTAACTGCCATTTGTCTGGGGTTCATCTTTGGTGTCTCATTTTTAGTTATTTGTTTTAATCTCACTTAATGCCATAACAAATAAATTGTGGAACCTTCATTCCTGACCAGAGATCAAGCCCTGAGCCTTTGGACTGGGATCACTGACTCCAAGACCCTAGACTACCAAAGAACTAACCCTGGGGAGTATCAAATAGTGAGAACTCACACAAAGGAAACCACTTGATTATAAGACCTGGCATCACCCAACCACCAATAGCACCCTGTGCAGGACGCCTCATCTAAGCAACAAACAAAGCAAAAATACAAACCCAATCATCAGCAGGCAGGATTACTACCTCACTCAGCCTTGCCCATCAGAGGAAAAACAAACAAAAACAAAAACTCAGCACAAATCTCACCCGATAGTAAGCTTACACAAAACACTGGACTATTTCTAGGAGGACAGAAACCAAAAGGAAGAAAGAATTCAACCCTGAAGCCTGGGAAAAGAAGACCTCAAACACAATAAGTTAAAAAAAAATAATGAAAAAGCAAAGAAATATTACACAAATGAAGAAACAAACTAGAAACACAGAAGTCCAAATAAATGAAGAGGAAATAGGCAAACTACCTGAAAAAGAATTCAGAATCATGATAGTAAAGATGATCAAAAATCTTGAAAGCAAAAGGGATAAAATGCAAGAATCAATTAACAAAGACCTAGAAGAATTAAAGAATAAATTCATACAGAGACAAACAACAATTACTGAAATTAAAAATACTCTAGAAGGAATCACTAGCAGAATATCTGAAGCAGAAGAACAAATCAGTGAGCTGAAAGATAAAATGGTGGAAATAACTTTTGAAGATCAGAATAAAGTAAAAAGAATGAAAAGAACTAAGGATAGTCTCAGAGATCTCTGGGACAACATCAAATGCACCAACATTCGAATTATAGGGGTCCCAGAAGAAGAAGAGAAAAAGAAAGTGTATGAGAAAATTTTTGAAGAGATGATAGTTGAAAATTTCCCCAACATGGAAATGGAAATAGTCAATCAAGTCCAAGAGGCACAAAGAGTCCCACACAGGATAAACCCAAGGAGAAACACGCCAAGACACATACTAATCAAGCTAACAAAGACTAAACACAAAGAAAGAATATTAAAAACAGCAAAGGAGAAGCAACAAGTAACATACAAGGGAAACTCCATATGTTTAACAGCTGATCTTTCAGCAGAAACTCCCCAGACCAGAAAGGAATGGCAGGATATATTTATATATATAAGCACTGAAAGGGAAACATCTACAACCAAGATTACTGTACCTGGCAAGGATCTCATTCAAAATGATGGAGAAATAAAAAGCTTTTCAGACAAACAAATGTTAAGAGAATTCAGTACCACCAAACCAGCTTTACAACAAATGTTAAAGGGACTTCTATAGTCAAGAAATATAAGAGAAGAAAAAGATCTACAAAATCAACTTCAAACAATTAAGAAAATGGCAATAGAACATATATATCAATAATTACTTTGGATGGGAGGGAAGTTTGGAGGAGAATGGATACCTGTATATGTATGTATAAGTCCCTTTGCTGTCCACCTGAAACTATCACAATATTGCTAATAGGCTATACCTCAATACAAAATAAAAAGGTAAAAAAAAAAAGGATTAAATGCTCCAACCAAAAGACACAAACGGGCTCAATGGATACAAAAACAAGACCCATATATATGCTGTCTACAAGAAACCCACTTCAGACTTCAAGACAAATATAGACTGAAACTGAGAGGATGGAAAAATATATATTCCATGCAAATGGGAAGCAAAGAAAGCTGTAGCAGCAATCCTCATATCAGACAAAATAAACCATAAAATAAAGAAGATTATAAGAGAAAGGACACTGCATAATGATAAAGGGATCAATCTAAGAGGAAGACATAACAATTGTAAATATCTATGCATCCAACATAGGAGCACCTCAATACATAAGACAAACACTAACAGACATAAAAGGAGAAATTGACAGTAACACCATAATAGTAGGAGACCTTAACACCCCACTCACACCAATGGGCAGATCATCAAACAGAAAATTAATAAGGAAACACAAGTCTTAAATGATACATTAGATGAGATGGCTGTCATTGATATCTTCAGGACATTCCATCCAAATGCAGAAGAATACATCTTCTTCTCAAGTGCACATGGAACATTCTTCGGGATAGACCACTTCTTGGGTTACAAATCAAGCATCGGTAAATTGAAGAAAATTGAAATTTTATCAAGCATCTTCTCTGACCACACACCATGAGACCTGATTTCAATTACAAGAAAAACACTGTAAGAAACAGAAACACATGGAGATTAACAATACATTTCTAAATAACCAACAGGTTACTGAAGAAATGAAAAGGGAAATCAAAAATTTCTGAAAACAAATGACAATGAAAACACGACAACTCAAAATGGAATGCAGCAAAAGCAGTTCTAAAAACAAAGTTTATACCAATACAATCCTGCCTCAAGAAACAAGAAAAACATTGAATAGACAACATAACTTTACACCTAAAACAACTGAAAAAAGAACACCCCCCCCCAAATTAGTAGAAGGAAAGAAATCATAAAGATCTGAGCAGATATAAATGAAAAGGAGTGAAAGAAACAATAATAAAGATTAATACAATTAAAAGCTGGTTCTTTGAGAAGATAAATAAAATTGACAAACCTTAGCCAAATTCATCAAGAAAAAAAGAGAGAAGAATCAAAAAGCTCATACACCATAATCAAGTTGGGTTTATTTCAAGAATACAAGGATTCTTCAATATATACAAATCAATCAACAAGATACACCATATTAACAAATTGAAAGATAAAAAACATATGATAGTCTCAATAGATGCAGAAAAAGCCATTGACAAAATTCAGCACCCATTTATGATTAAAACTCTTCAAAAAGTGGGCATAGAAGGAACCTACCTCAACATAGTAAAGGCCATATATGATAAGCCTCCAGTTCAGTTCTGTGACTCAGCTGTGTCTGACTCTCTGTGACCCCATAGACTGCAGCACACCAGGCTTCCCTGTCTATCACCAACTCCTGGAGCTTATTCAAACTCATGTCCATTGAGTCAGTGATGCTATCCAACCATCTCATCTTTGGTCATCCACTTCTCCTCCCGCCTTCAATCTTTCCCAGCATCAGGGTCTTTTCAAATGAGTCAGTTCTTCACATAAGCCTACAGCAAATATTATTCTCAGTGATGAAAAACTGACAGCATTCCCCCTAAGATCAGGAACAAGATAAGGATGTCTGCTTTCAGCACTATTTTTCATCATAGTTCTGCAAGTCCTAGCTAGAGCAATCAGAGAAGAAAAAGAAATAAAAAGAATCCAGATTGGAAAAGAAGAAGTAAAGCTCTTACTGTTTGCAGAGGATATGATACTGTACATAGAAAACCCTAAAAGTAGTATCATAAAATTACTAGAGCTAATCAGTGAATTTAGCAAAGTTGCAGGATACAAAATCAGTACACAGAAATCACTTGCATTTCTATATGCTAATAATGAAAAATCAGAAAGAGAAATTAAGGAATCAATCCCATTCACCATTGCAACAAAAAGAATTAAATATCTAGGAATAAACTTACCTAAGGAGACAAAAGAACTGCACCAGAAAATTATAAGACATTAGTGAAAGAAATCAAAGATGACATAGACAGATGGAGAGATAATCCATGTTCCTGGTAGGAAGAATCAATACTGTGAAAATGACTGTACTACCAAATGCTATCTACAGATTCAATGAGATCCATATCAAATAACCAATGGCATTTTTCACAGAACTAGAACAAAAAAATTCACAATTCATCTGAAAACACAAAAGAGCCCAAATAGCCAAAGCAGTCTTGAGAAAGAAGAATGGAGCTGGAGAAATCAACCTTCCTGATTCAGATTATACTATAAAGCTACAGTCATCAAGAGAGTATGGTACTGGTACAAAAACAGAAATATCGACCAATGGAACAAGATATAAAGCCCAGAAATAAACTCATGCACCTATGGGTACCTTATTTTTGACAAAGAAGGCAAGAATATACAATGGGGCACAGACAGCCTCTTCAGTAAATGGTGGTGGGAACACTGGACAGCTACATGTAAAAGAATGAAATTAGAACACTTCTTAATGCCATACACAAAGATAAACTCAAAATGGATTAAAGACCTAAACGTAAGACCAGAAACTATAAAACTCTTAAAGGGAAACATAGGCAGGACACTCGATGACATAAACAAAGCAAGATCCTCTATGACCCACCTCCAATAGCAACAGAATTTTTTTTTGAAAAGGTAAACAAATGAGACCTGAATAAACTTAAAAGCTTTTGCCCAGCAAAGGAAACTATAAGCAAGGTGAAAAGTCAACCCTCAGAATGGGAGAAAATAATAGCAAATGAAACTACTGACAAAGGATTAATTTTCAAAATATACAAGCAGCTCATACACCTCAATACCAGAAAAACAAACAACCCAATCAAAATTGGGGAAAAGACCTAAACAGACATTTCTCCAAAGAAGATATACAGATGGCTAACAAGCACATGAAAAGATGCTCAACATCGCTCATGAGAAATGCAAAACTACAGTGAGATATCACCTCACACTTGTCAGAATGGCCATCTCCAAAAGTCTACAAACAATAAATGCTGGAGAGGGTGTGGAGAAAAGGGAACACTCTTGCACTATTGGTGGGAATGTAAATTTATACAGCCACTATGGAAGACAGTACGGAGATTTCTTAAAAAACTAGGAATAAAACCACCATATGACCCAGCAATTCCACTCCTAGGCATATACCCTGAGGAAACCAAAATTGAAAAAGACACATGTTTCCCACTGTTCGTTGCAGCACTATTTACAATAGCTGGAACATGGAAGCAACCTTGGTGTCCATCAACAGATGAATGGATAAAGAGGTAGTGGTACATATGCACAATGGAATATTACTCAGCCATAAAAAGAACACATTTGAGTCAGTTCTGATGAGGTGAATGAACCTAGAACCTATTATACAGAGTGAAGTAAGTCAGAAAGAGAAAGATAAATATCATATTCTAATGCATATAGACCGACTCTAGAAAAATGGTACTGAAGAATTTATAGGGCAGCAATGGAGAAACAGACATAGAGAATAGACTTATGGACATGGAGAGAGGGGAGAAGAGGGTGAGATGTATGGAAAGAGTAATGTTCTAGAAATTATATAATATTAAATTTCTAAAATTTGGGTATGTCCTAGCATATTATCTTTCATAATTCTAGTTATTATCATAAAGTATTATATGTCACAAAAATAACCAAATTTCTTTTTCACTTGCATTATAATCAGATCTTTAACCATGACCTGCGAAATCTTTGTCATTTATTGACAATTATTGTCTTCAATGTTTTTGCAAAAATGCTTCATTTTCAGGAAGAGTCATACAAAGGACTTTTAGACAATGACACATTTCTGATAAATTTCAGATCATAACACTGAATTGGGTAAGAAATTAAAGAATTCTAATGGAAACTCTGATGACTTCATAAAAAAACTTGACAAAAGATTAAGATCAAGGATTAATTACATAGGACTGTGTGAACTAATGAAGAAGGTCATAAGTTTTAGGTCTTTTGCCTAAAGTATTACTGACTTAATTTTTGCTTTCTGTATATTAGGAAATCTTTCTCCTTAAACTAATTATGACTTACAGAAATTTAGTAAATTGTACTTTTATAAGTAGAACTGAAATATTTACTTTTTCTATCTACCTAATTCAGCCAGAATTTGGAAACTCTTAGTGAGCATTTTTATTTTTAGTAATATAGTTACTTGCATAAGTTCACTGAGGGTCTCTCCTTATAACAGACATAACTGGAAACATTGGTTATATTACCATGATGTTGATTGGAATATTATATTTCTGAATACCCATAAAATCAGATATGATCAAACTGCTTTAAAAAACTAAAGCAAATTTATGGACCTGTGAAAACTCTTGGAAAAACCACCTGGTATCTTGCTTACAGGGTTTCCCAGCAGCCTTACCAGTTTACCACAGTAATCTACCTTTAGATGAAGATTAGATGCCCCGTGATCTGAAACCCAGAGATTATGCACATTGGAAAAGATATCAGATAAAAGACTTTTTACAGCCACATTGAAAGGAATCATATCAGGACTCCTCTCCTGAGTGGATTGCAATTCATGGACGAGAAGAAGAGAACATCTGAAGTAGACAGCTGATCCAAAATGCTGGACCAGGTCTGTATATGATTACCTTGATGACTGTTCACACTTTTGCTTATAAATAAATGTACTTCTCTCTTGGGAACAATCATATTCAAGAATCAAAAACCAGTTCAACTTTAGTTTAGTGGCTGATTTCTAGTACTCCTAGGTTACCTAGGTTGACTTTTCCTCATCATTGTTCTAGTTGGATGGTCTTTTAGGAAGTTTATTTTAACAGAAGGAAGTTATAGTTCTGTTCTAATCACTATTGATATTACTAGATAAGACCCTTTTGTGTTGTTGATCAATCATACTTGCTCTGACCATGGACATAAATGTGAGCTTTCTTTAAAGTTACACAGATTCCATTAGAGTAAAGAGCTAAATTACAGTCAAAGAATATAACTTCCCTGTTATTAGAAGGGCCACTTCTTCAATTATGGAATGCATTTACACGGCTAACAACAAGCTATGGTCATTTAAGTTTAAAGGTCCTCATGTTGGGAATAGTTATATCATTTTAAGGATAATCAGCCTAATAACACTAGGAAATTGAGCTGTGTGCCTTATGAACAATGGATACATCATTACCTTTGAGAATCAGTAATTGTTTTGGAACTGATTGAGATGACCAGGAAAATGCTGGGTAGCTTTTAACAGGACCCAGTGGATTTATGGACCAAACTCATGGTCTTGGCTCACCCCAGGTTGGTAGGAAGATGCACAATTGGTTTCCCTTGGGCTCAGGTTTGCCTGATAGGGCTTCCCTGATGGCTCAGTTGGTAAAGAATCTGCCTGCAATGCAGGAGACCCTGGTTTGATTCCCGTCTCCACTGGAGAAGGGATAGGCTACCCACTCCAATATTCTTGGGCTTCTCTTGTGGCACAGGTGGTAAAGAACCTGTCCGCAATGCAGGAGACCTGGGCTCAATCCTTGGGTTGGGAAGATTCCCTGGAGAAGGGAAAGGCTACCCACTCCAGTATTCTGGCCTGGAGAATTGCAAGGACTAGTCCATGGGGTCACAAGGAGTCGGACATGACTGAGCGATTTTCACTCACTCACTCACATTTGCCTATGGGTAGCCTTGAAAGTGACCCTGCCAATCTACTTTTAATGTAGCACACTGGGTCCAGTCAGTTTTCTAGTGGTAAGGTCAATGGGCTGCAATGTTTGCTTCTTCACTTGGAATGAAGGATGTCATTAATCACATAGAGGCTTTAACAAAATTTACTCAGCAAGCTTTGAATGATAGTAATCAAACCATTAACTTGGTAAATTTGAAGTCTCCATGGTGACAAAAGTGGTCCTACAGAATCACATGTCCCTCATCTTCCCAAGGTTGGGACTTATGCTATAATATGTACTGAATGTTGTGTCTCTAAAGCTGATGAGTCTTCTAATATAACCAATCTTATGATACATAAGAAGAGTCAAATTTCTACTCTGAATGATCCTTTTCTCACTTTAGGCAAAATACTAGGAAAATAGTTTGGTTAAGGAGAATCTGGCTTAAATCTTTACTAATGACATTGTTACTCTTATTGGCAATTTGGATTACTTGTGTAAGATAATATCTAAAAAAGATGAACTACTGGTCACATCTGTAGTTGTTTATAAATTAATGAGCATGAATAATGTACTTGCAAGGTAAAATTGCCGTATGTCCTACTGGGCAACTTGGAATTGACCGTCAGTGCTTCTAGACATCCTGTCAATACAGCCTATATAAGAGTAAGAAATAACTAGATTATTAAGACCTGGCATTGAGGGACATGATGGATTCAGGACAGGAAAGCAACCATGCATGTTCATCAATGGATGAAATAATTGATCACCTAATTCTTGAATTAATGAAATAAAATTATTTTTATGGCAAGAAAAGAAAAATTCTACATAAATTTTTCTCTGCCGTTTAAGCCACTACCATCATTTGATAAAAAGTATGGAAGCTGAGATTTAGAGAGATTAAAGTCTGTCAAAGTCTTGTAATTAGAAATTAAGAAATAAAATTTATACTTTGGAACTCTTCAAATCCAAAATTAATGTGTTCCCCAATTCTTCTGCACTGATTTTTTGCTCTCTCCATATCAAATTCACTTTTTATCATATATTCTCTTTCACATTTGTTTCCTCTCACGATCCCTGGCTAAAATCTAGCTTCCGAGCACCTGGAGGCCAGGGATTACATCAGATTCAATTCTGCCTTTCTTTCATTAAACCCAAAGTATGACCCATACTACGACCTTAATAAGTATCTAGAAAAAAAACTGAATGAGTGAATGAATTATAACATATACTAGAAATTAAACAAGTGCCTTTGCTTGCTTGACTGATATCTCAATTATATTTTTAGGTGTATTTTAGACGGAAGGTCCCAGACTGATGAAATGAAAAAAATAGAATACTTAGATATGTATAAAATGAAAAATATTTAAAAATATTTAATTGATAGTTAAAATTGGGAGATTTCACAAAACATCTGAATTTAGCTTGCTTAAAAAAATACTGGAAAGTATTTAATAGTTGGCCCACATAACCCCATAGCAATAATGTGCTTGATTTGAGTAGAATCTGTCCTTTATGGAGAGGATGTGCTTGCTACACATCACCACAGCTTCTTGTTCTTACACACAATGCTTGCATTGACTTTAGGTCTCTGTCTTTCATTTTCTTACCTATCTGTTCACACATCATGAGTCTATTAACCCTTATGTAAAATATAAAATCTATAAGAAATGAGTAAGTTACTTCTTTATTCTGCATTTTCTTTTTTGGTAGAACTCTTCACAGAAAAAAAGTTCATAATGTATAGTTGAAAATGTTTCAAAGAATCTGTCTACTGGAGGACTTAGTTTTTAATACTATTTTTTTACAAACGTTTCACAGCTTTTACAAATTTCTTGCTTCTTTTACAAATTTACTCACATGTTTTACAAATTTCTTCTTCATTCTATTTTACCCCCCCCATCACCCACCCCAAACAATTTATCTATTTTAAGATTTATGTGTCTTGGGTAAAAACAACCTTCTCTCCAAGTAAAAATTTGATCACACCCTCACGAATCTGTTTGGTCTTGATACCATAAACAATTGGGTTCATTGTAGGAGGCAGTAGCAGATAAAGGTTGGCCACAATGATGTGTATGTGATGAGGGATACTGTGTCCTCCAAAACGGTGGGTGAAAAAAGTGAAAAAAGCTGGGACATAGGTGATCACAATAGCACAGATGTGTGATGTACAGGTGCTGAAGGCTTTGTGACGAGCGTCTGTGGATGACAGGCTCACCACAGCTTGCAAGATCATAGTGTAAGACACTGCAATACAGCACATGTCAAACACACCGATGAGGAGAGCAACCATCAGACCATAAATAGCATTGACCTTGAAATTGCCACAGGACACCTTGGCCACAGACATGTGGTCACAGTACGTGTGGGGGATGAAGTTGCCTCGGCAATAGGGCAGGCGCTTGGTAAGGAAAGTGAATGGGAAGATGAGCATCACACCCCTCAGGAAAGTGGCAAGACCAGCCTTGGCGATGACAGCACTGGTGAGGATGGTGGCGTAGCGTAAGGGGTGGCAGATGGCCACATAGCGGTCCAGCGCCATGAGCATGAGGACCCCAGACTCCATCCCAGTCAACATGTGGACAAAAAACATCTGAGCCAGGCAGCCACTGAAGTAAATCTCCTTAAGGCTGAACCAGAATATGCACAGCATGTTGGGTACCGTGGTAGTGCACAGGGTGACATCTGTGAAGGAGAGCAGGGCCAGAAAGTAGTACATGGGGCGATGCAGGGCCTCCTCATGGCCAATGAGGTAGATGAGTCCACAGTTGCCCACAACAGCAATGATGTACATGAAGCAGAATGGCAGAGAGATCCAGATGTGTGCAGTTTCCAGCCCAGGAACACCATTCAAGATAAAGAATTTCGGGGTTAGACTGGAGCTGTTGGCTCCAAACATAATGGCTGACAGGAGGAGGGCATATTACATTCTTTAAAAGTGGTCCTTTCCTGGACAAGAAAATAACTCAGAGGTGAGCAGAGGGCTTGAAAACAAAATGCAAAACAACAATAACCAAAATGGCTTTTCAAATGAGAAGTATTGGTTAAGTTCCTTGGGGTCACCTTATCTAAATTTATATTCCGTCTCTGGTTCTTACCTAGGATATGATACTGATGAGTTATTTAGCCATGTTATGTCTGTTTTCTCAATATAAAATGAAAATAATAACTGTGCCTGGCTCAGAAATTTGTCAATATTGCTCAATAAGATAATCTATATGTTGTGTTAAAACTGTGTATAACACATAGTGAATACTCAAAAAATATTAGCAGTAGTATTGCTGTTGTTATCACTCTTGTTATAATTTCTTGCATGTGTGCTAAGTTGCTTGAGTCATGTCTGACTCTGTGTGACCGAGTGGACTGCAGCCCACTAGGCTCCTCTGTCCCTGGGATTCTCCAGACAAGAGTACTAGAGTGGGTTGCCACGCCTTCCTCCAGGGGATCTTTCTGACCCAGGGATCAAACCTGCGTCTCTTATGTCTCCTACACCTCAGGGGAGTTAAGGTGAGGTAAGAGTGCCCCTTACCGCAGGATAAACATCCCATGTGATCGAACTTGCCCTGATTAATATAGTAAATTCAAATGGAGCTGCTCAGCTCTGCTGTAATTCAAGTGCCATTGTGCACTTTAGGACAGGAGAGGTAATATGAGATTTTGAAAAACCTCAATTATATTGAGATGATTGAGAGGTGAATTTTAGATAGCAAGTGCTAGTAACTAGGAACTCCAAGGTTAAAATGTATTCTCATATCTTAGAAAAATAATTATAAATGTCTCAACTCTGATAAGAAATCTAGGGACATCTCATCCAGCTAAATCCCTGCAAGTTCTTGCTAATTACAGGTAGCAGGTAAGCATGTAGCAACTGGAACTTCTGCAAGGAGAATTGGCAACATGAGATTCCACCTCTGATGTCTGCCTCCTTCTAAGATAGCTCCAGGGCACTTAAGCCACAAGACTGAAAAGAAAAGACCAAGATATTAAGGTATCAGAGGAGGAAAAACTTTTGGCTCTGCTCATCTGGCTTGTAAACTAAAACTGATTACGGCAAATTCTCAGGCTCTTCCAAGTATCAACTAAACAATCTATCCACACTTATTCAATCATAAACGGATGAACAGATCAACTCAGTGCCAGTTCTTTTCCCCCTACCTTCAGTGAGGTTTCTCTTTATACCCTCCCTGCCAGATGATTCTGCTACAACATGAGCTATTTTTAAACTTAAAATATATTTGTAAAAGGAAAAGTAGATGGATCTCTGAAAATATGAGAACAAAGTTTTATTGTATGCTTATTTATAGAGACATAGACATTCAGACTCCACGATGGACTTGAACAAATCTCACATCTTCCTTTTTAAAATTTTCATGACTTTTAAAGAAGGAGGGAGGTGATAAAAGTTCATAATTAGAGGTGTTAGAATGGTTAAATGGAAGTTAATCCTTCAAGTGGTGTCTAATAAGTCATTAATGTGCACTACATATTATAATAATAAAAATAACTCTCTGGCTATATGCTAAAATGTATATATTTAACAGAGGCTTATTGATATCATTCTAATTTCTAGAGATATATTCATGACTGAAATAGAAAAAACCCTCTCCATTCATGAAGCTAATATTCCAATGGAGGTTAACTTCTACCTTCAAATTTGTATCTATGTCTAGGGTATATGTTACCATCCTCATTTTATATATGAGGAAATGTAAGTTCAAGGTAACTTGATGAGAAGTGTGTCAGCAAAAATTTAGAAACTGGTAAAGCTAGGATTCAAATCCAGGTTTGTTTAACCTTGAAGCTGTATGTTTAATCATTCTAAATCTGTTGCCTAAACTGAAGAACTGAATTAACTAGACATAACTAGCTTAATTTATGATGACGGAGGAAGAAAGAAAAAGCTTGCTTTTATTACTATCTTAGAGAAGAGATAGAATAAATGTGTGAAGTTATATAGGAAATCAGTCTTTATGTAAAGGACCTATCTACAGAGAGAGAACTTATCTGTAAAATAGCCTGATTCCTATTTCTGGACTTGCTCACATAACAGTTATAAAACCTGGTACGGGGGTTGCATGAGATTTCTGCTTCCCTGGTGGCTCAGTGGTAAAGAATCCACCTGCCATTGCAGGAGACAAGGGTTCGATCCCTGGGTTGGGAAGATCCTCTGGAGATGGAAATGGCAACCCACTCCAGTATTCTTGCCTGGAGAATACCATGGACAGAGGAGCCTGGCAGGCTACTTCTGTGGGATTCCAAAAAGAGTCAGGCACCACTCAGCGACTGAAAAACAACAATGAGAAAATATCTACAGGGAAGCCACTCAGGAATTCCTCTCACTACCTTCTAAGATTCAAGTCTACTCATCAATTACTTTCCACAAAATTCATTCTCCTGGAAGCAGTTTTGAGTGTAGATATCTATTAATGAAGGCAAAAAACTTTTGTTTTCCTCCCTTTCAAGTCCACTGGTGTCTGTAGTCTTCATCATCAGTGAACCATGAGGTAGTTTTAAACATATTTCACAATTAGGGGAATATTGTTTCTTTCCTTAGTCCCCAGAGAAACAGTCATTTATCTGGTTAGAGTTAAAAAGAAATACTGAGTTTCTAATCAACAACATCTCAAAGAAATTGCATTTCTTGTATGCAAAAGTTTACATTTGGGGAAAGTGCAAGTCTTTGGGAATCTATGAAACTCACCTCAGTGTGGGCAAAAACCAGACTCATGGGCATGACTGAGACTTCTGAGTGTCAGAGTTCAACAACCAGTTTCCACCTCTACATAGAATTTCTGTGTCTTTTGAGGATTCCACATACTTGGGTGTTTACAGCTGATTGGAGCTCCACATTGATATGTCAGAGGGCTCTGGTTAGAATAAAATTCCTTTGGGACTTTCAAAATTATTTCTATATTTATCAGCTTTTATATTCATAATTATCAGCAGGAGAGATGTTGGTAAGAGTATTGAAGTTAAATGTCTTCCCCCAGGTGTGGTTTCTAACCAAGAGTTCTGATAATCATAAGAATTATTTGCTTTTCACTTATCTTGCTTTATAAAATAATGATCTAACTATGTAATCATAAAATTTAAAAAATATACTGAAACATATTCAATGCATATAATCTGTGTTGCATATATGTTCATAATATATTTCCATGGAAATATATATATATATAATATTTATTTTATATTTTATGTTTAGAGAGAGAGGCAAAAATTGAAAGTGACAGATGCAGATAATAAAATATATCATATAAGAATAATAGAAATATTTTGTCCCTACTTCATGATTTGTCCTGAGTTTATTAGATAAGCTAATAAATACACAAACCCATACATGTGAGCATATTATATATATGTGTATATATTGTGACAAAATAGTTTTGCATTTATCTTACATTTTATTACCTGAGTTTCCCCTGTACTATTTTATTATGAAGAAGACTAATTCTGGAATGATTGAAAAGCAAATTGAAATGATTTTTGTCATTCTCAATGGTGAATATGTAAAGATTCCTGTTAAACAGAGCAAATGTTGAAATTCTCTCAATTAACCATTGAACGTGTATCACAAAACTCCCCTGATACTGTAACTCTAGCACAATATTGGGGAAAGTTTAAAATTGTATGGCTATTTTGCAGAAAAGCTGAAATACTTATATACTGAGAACTATAAAATACTGATACAGAAGACTGTAGATGATTCAGGGAAATAGAAAGATATGCCTTGCTCTTGAGTTGGAAAAATCAATATTGTTAAATGACAAAACTATCCAAGGCAACCTACAAATTAAATACAATCCCTCTCAAATTACCAATAGTGTTTTTTCAGAGAACTAGAACAAATCATTTTAAAATGTGTGTGGGAACACAAAAGACTTTGAATAGCCACCGCAATCTTGAGAAAGAACAGAGCTGGAGAGAGCACACACTGAAACTTCAGAGTATATTGCAAAACTATTGTCATCAAAACAGAATAGAGAGCCCGGAAATAAACCCATGCAGTTATGGTCAATTAATCTACAACAGAGGAGGCAAAAACTTACAATGGAGAAAAGACAGTATTAAATGGACAGTTTACAAGTAAGAGAATAAAATAACTGGACAGCTACATGTAAGAGAACAAAACTTAGAACATTCTCTAACATTATTATACAACAGTAAACTCAATAACACCTCTGCCTTTTCCACCCCAGTTCAGCAAGTTATGTCGGAGGCAAGGAAGTTAGCATCAAAATAACAATTTTATGACATACATCGGGGAAAATAAAGCTTTAGATCTTCAGTCAAAAGGGCTTGTTTATATTTTGTCCTCAATTTAGGTGAGTTTGCTTGCTCAGGCAGCATAGACACATGAAAGTCTCAATGGGAGGGGCTGGCCACTAACCACACCAATGTGGATAGATCAGAATGTATGGTCTATTCAGAGAGAGATTGACTAGTGTGAGGGAACAGGGCTTAACTTATAACTCACTAATATCAGATGCCCAACTGAAACTTCTTATTCAGATGAATGAGTTAGAACAAAAAGTTAAGAATTTTAGGCTAAATGAGGCCCCTACACTTTAAGTAATGATTGAGAAAAATAATTGTCCCCCACCCGAAGTCTCCTTTTTTCCCCTTTGCTTACAAACATTACTATTTGTTCTTTCCCATTGTACCATGTCTTGTACAATATTCAGATTGTAATAACCTCCCTTAAAATTTCTTTTTCTCTGTCCTCCATTTCCTTTTCTTCTGTAATACTTTTATTTCTCTTTCTTTCCTTTTTGCTTGATTTTCCTCTTTTATGGCCTCAAAATTCCAGATTCAAGTGCAACCAAAGTGCTTATCACTACTCTAGGGTGCAATATTTTACTCTTGAGAACTGTGCTTAGCAAAATGCTCCACTTGATACACACAACTCTTTCTCCACAGAACATTCAGCACCACTTGCACACAACCCCATACACAGTAGCCTACAAACTCTGTGTGTTATTTCTGTCTGGGGGCTTAGCGTGTGTTTGGGTGCATGAAGATAGTATTGATTGTATAAAAATATCTGTGCCTTTGATCATTTAACATAAAATATCCAGAGGTAAATAGATAAGCACAATTGTCTAGTATTTCTATAGATAGTTATTGTTCCAAAGGAACTGGGGGAAGATAGCAGACTAATATTAAACTTCTTTTTTGTTGACTGAGATGCCTTTGACTTCTGAGCTCAAATATAGAAATGGAAAGTCAATATCTCTAATTATCCTGCAAAATAATCAAGCCATCTCTATGCAATCTTGTTCAATTTTTAGCATTTTATAAAACTGCTTTGGAAATAGCTTAAAGTTACTTTGAAAGACAAGGTAAGTGTATGGTGTTTTTCATTTCAAAGAGAAGTACATTTGTTATTCGTGGATTCTGAGAGACAGAACTCAGGGAAAGAGTGAGATAAGATTCTAGTTATAATTTTGGCTTAACTTTTCCAGCTCTTTAAAACATAAAACCATACTGTTGGCAGAGTCTTGTGAAAAGGGCATGTGGAATGCTCACTGAACTTTGTATTCTCCTAGTTGTACTGTTCTGTTGTTCTATTTTCTTTATGTCTGTACATCTACACATGTGTCCATATAGAAGTGGCCAAATGATTCTGGAGATTCTGCAGAAGGAAGATAACTTTCACTACCTACCTTGGCATCCTCTTGTAATTTCTTTATAAGTCTTTTCCTTTGGAAATATTAATATATCATATTTTAAAGGAATTATGATTTAATTAAACTGAAATATGCATGGGAGTTCTTTGTACCTAATACATTGGTTCTAGGTCTAATCAAACTATGTGAGGTTGACTGTGGGAAGACTTGGTCTTTTTCACGAAGCCCACCGAGCCTAGCCTCACAACTTTGTTACTAGGGCACGAGATGGAATTTGAAATTCCATCCACCTTTTTTTCCATGTCTTTACTTCTTCTCTCCTTTTCTCTCATTTTCCTCTTTCTATGCTTTTCTCTCTCTCTTCCTCCTCATAAATACTGAGTAGAATATTCTTTCATCACCATTTATTTTATAATTATTTAAAAATCCCTCAATGATTCCAGCCTGCTGGAAGTCATAATTCAGAATTGTATTGTTGTTGTTGTTGTATTTATTTTCTGTGAAACCTATTTTGTGTTAATAATGGGGAAGATAACATAAAATTAATTGGGAATTCTTACTCAGTGCCTCAGATATACCTCATTTATTGCATTTTATTTTTTCAGATTTTGAAATTTATGTTCTTGCTTTACTTTTTGTTGTTGTTGTTGCCTCCCATACACTCTCCCCACAATGCAAGCTTATTAACATTATTGTATTTAAACTTTAATTTTAATATTTTGAGATTTAAATAGTCTAGGAATATATGTATTCCTTATATATAAAATGAGGATAATAATAGCTATGTCATAATTTTGAAGTAAAAATTCAATAATATATATATATATATGTTTTAAAATGTCAGTTTAGGTAAATTTCTTGATCTGTTTCCTAGTGTGTGGATATGATTTAAGTGAGACTATATTATGGACAAAATTTACCAAATCCAAAAACAGAAGTGCAGAAGAGAGAAAATTTTCTGATTATCAGCTTACAATTTTTATTTCATGCAAACACTTAAATTATTTTTTAAAAAATTCATTTTAAATTTTTTAAAAATTCAGGTTTTTCTTCCAAGCATCAAAATTATTCTTGCAAAAATACATGGAATTTTCATTATAGTTCACAATTATTTTATCATATATTTGCTGTTATACAGCCACCAAGTTATGTCAGACTCTTCATGACCTCATAGACTGTAGCATGCCAGACTTGCCTGTCCCTATAACATTATATTAAAATATATTATCCATATTAGCAAATGATGAGCATAATCTTAATCTAATATTGCTAACTATTCCTCTGTTTGTAACCATTTCCTGATCCCATTCTATTTCTTCAGTTTTCTCTTGAATTATGCCCTTATTTTCTTCACTTTTCATTCACTATCACTGTTTCTGAATACCACATTTATAATTCCTCTTTCATTTCTTTTATTATTCATATTTCCAGTTGTCTTAAGTAAGGTGCTCTTCTCTTCATTGTCCCTGATGATTAATTGTTGCTCTTTCAATGTTAAAATTAAGGAAAGTAGTTAGCTCAGGCATCTTTAATTGGCTGAGTACATAGATTTTCTTCAAGTCTGCTTTCCTCTACTTATAAATCCTTTTCCTCACATAGCCATCAAATATTATCCTGTGTACCTTTCAAGATTCTGTTTGAAATAAACTCAAAGGAGTACATTCCAGATTATGAGCAACTCTAGTAATCATATCTACTCCCACTTCATTTGTATTTACACTGACACAGTCAAAGGCATCCAAATAATTTCCTAGGAACAAAAATGTCAGAAATAAATTAACAGTCAAGGTTTTTTATTCCTCTAAAATTATGCAAGTGTCATATAAATATTGAACAAAAAGGTTGACAAAGACCCTTGGACATCAGCACATTCAGGAAAGTGTTTCTTGCTTCCCTGTAACACACATGACAGTTCACTTAGGTGCCTTCCTCAAACCTCTAGAGTTTCTCCAGGCTGCCAGACCTCCTTTATTCTCTACTATATACTCCCGCACGGTGTTTGGATCAAAGTGCATTCATCATCAAGCATTTACTTCAAGCTGTATATTCTATTATTTCATTCTGTGCATCCATTCCACAAGGTCTAACTAAAGTTAAACTGCAAGGGAATACAACAGTTTCTTGTCAATTTTATTTTTTCTATCAAATTAGAGTCTTCAGATTACAAATTTTGTGATTGTTTCATAAATCTCATAGGAGAATATTGACAGGTATTTTCTTTTGACCTTATGGTTATTGAGTTTTATGCTTGTTCTCTTCCTTTCTATATATTTCTTTATAATTATGCTAAATTCAGATTCTATGTATTAGATTTATCTGACATTCAAAGTGTCTATCTCTCCAAAAAACAGTTTGATCACTCCTTCACAGATCTGCTTGGTCTTCACACCATAGACAATTGGATTCAAGGTGGGGGGCAGCAGTAGATAGAGGTTGGCTATTAAAATATTGATATGGTGAAGTATGCTGTGTTCCCCAAAGTGATGAATGAAGAAGGCTGGGACATAGGTGATGACAATAGCACATATATGTGATATACAGGTGCCGAAGTCTTTGTCACAAGCATCTGCAGAGGATAGATTTCCTACAGCATGGATAAGTATGGTGTAAGACACAAAAATGCAGAAAATATCAAACCCTCCAAACAACGTGGCAGCTATGAGACCATAGATGGCATTATTCTTGATGTTGCCACAGGATAGTTTGGCCAGAGACATATGTTCACAATAAGTGTGTTGAATGAGTTTGCCTTTGCAGTAGGGAAGACACTTGATCAGGAAAGTGAATGGTATCATAAGCAACACACTTCGAGTCAAGGTGACAAGGCCAACTTTGATAATTATGGTGTTGGTGAGGATGGAAGAATATCATGGTGTGTGTTAGTTGCTCAGTTGTGTCCAACTCTTTGTGACCACATGGACTGTAGGCTCTTCTGTCCATGAGATTTTCCAGGGAAGAATACTGGAGTGGGTTGCCATTTCCTCTTCCAGGGGATCTTCCTGACCCAGAGATCAAACCCTAGTCTCCCGCATTGCAGGCAGATTCTCTACCATCTGAGCTACCAGGGAAGAACAGCATGCTGCTGCTGCTGCTAAGTCGCTCAGTCGTGTCCGACTCTGTGCGACCCCATAGACGGCAGCCCACCAGGCTCCTCCATCCCTGAGATTCTCCAGGCAAGAAAACTGGAGTGGGTTGCCATTTCCTTCTCCAGTGCATGCATGCATGCTAAGTCGCTTCAGTCGTGTCCAACTCTATGCGACCCTATGGACAGCAGCCCACCAGGCTCCTCTGTCCACAGGATTCTCCAGGCAAGAATACTGGAGTGAGTTGCCATTTCCTTCTCCAAGAACAGCATAGAGGGTAGCAAATGGTCATATAGCAATCCAGAGTCATAAGCATGAGCATACCAGACTCCATGACTGTTAGCATGTGGATGAAAAACATCTGCACAAAGCAGGCATTAAAGTCAATCTCTCTGAGACTGAGCCGAAAGATACACACATATTGGGAACAAATGAAATGCACCCACTAGCGTTTGTAAAGGGCAGTAAGGCTAGGAATTAACACATGGGCCAATAAGGGCCTCCTTATGGCAGATAAGATAGATAAGCCCACAGTTCTCCATGACAGCAATGATGTACATGAGTCAGAATGGCATTGAGATCCAGATGTGTGGAGGTTCCAGTCCAGGAATCCCATTGAGGATGAAGTATCTTGGTGTCAGGCTGGAGCTTTTGACTCCATGCATGATGGTCAATTGCAAAATATTTTACTTTTGGTACCAATAAATATGTCCTATAAAAGAAGGTAGTAGTTTTTCAGTCAGAGTCAAAAGATGGACAAGTATTTGCACAATATAAAGTATGTTTAGAGGAAAAATCAACTTTTTGTACTCTAACTGTGCTAGTTGATCCTACTGAACAGTCTTGAGTCTGCTACCAAATCAAAAGAATTCAAACAGTGGAAATATAGTAACAAAGACATGGTCTTGCTTGGCTTTATACTGTTAACTCTTTCTATAAGTATCTGTTCCTACTCCTAGGCCATTCACTAGCCCTTGCTTTTGTCTCATCTACAAATTTCCAAATGATGGACTCAGTTTTAATAAAACTGATTCTCTTAAGTCTTATAATTTCCCTTCATCCAAGAAGTCCTTTCTGTTGTGTCTACTGAATTATAGTCGAATTTTGTGAGCACCTAATTATTGCACTGAAAGATGAACTACCCAGTGGGTAGGTGCCCAATATGCTACTGGAGATCAGTGGAGAAATAACTCCAGAAAGAATGAAGGGGTGGAACCAAAGCAAAAACAACACCCAGTTGTGGATGTGACTGGTGATAGAAGCAAGGTCCGATGCTGTAAAGAGCAATATTGCATAGGAACCTGGAACGTTAAGTCCATCAATCAAGGCAAATTGGAAGTGGTCAAACAGGAGATGGCAAGAGTGAACGTATACTTTCTAGGAATCAGTGAACTAAAATGGACTGAAATGGGTGAATTTAACTCGGATGACCATTATATCTACTACTGTGGGCAGGAATCCCTTAGAAGAAATAGAGTAGCCATCATAGTCAACAAAAGAGTCCAAAATGCAGTACTTGGATGCAATCTCAAAAACGACAGAATGAGCTCTCTTCTTTTCCAAAGAAAAGCATTCAATATCATGATAATCCAAGTCTATGCCTCGACCAGTAACGCTGAAGAAGCTGAAGTTGAATGTTTCTTTGAAGACCTACAAGACCTTTTAGAACTAACACCCAAAAAAGATGTCCTTTTCATTATAGGGGACTGGAATGAAAAAGCAGGAAATCAGGAAACACCTGGAGTAACAGGCAAATTTAGCCTTGGAGTACAGAATGAAGCAGGGCAAAGGCTAATAGAGTTTTGCCAAGAGAACGCCACTGGTCATAGCAAACACCCTCTTCCAACAACACAAGAGAAGACTCTACACATGGACATCACCAGATGGCCAACAGCAAAATCAGATTGATAATATTCTTTGCAGCCAAAGATGAAGAAGCTCTATACAGTCAGCAAAAACAAGACTGGGAGCAGACTGCAGCTCAGATCATGAACTCCTTATTGCCAAGTTCAGACTTAAATTGAAGAAAGTAGAGAAACCCACTAGACCATTCAAGTATGACCTAAATCAAATCCCTTATGATTATATAGTGGAAGTGAGAAATAGATTTAAGGGACTAGATCTGATAGGCAGAGTGCCTGATGAACTATGGATGGAGGTTTGTGATATTGTACAGAAGACAGGAATCAAGACCATTCCCAAGAAAAAGAAATGCAAAAAAGCAAAATGGCTGTCTGAGAAGGTCTTAAAAATAGCTGTGAAAAGAAGAGAAATGAAAACCAAAGGAGAAAGGGAAAGATATACCCATCTAATGCAGAGTTCTAAAGACTAGCAAGGAGAGATAAGAAAGCCTTCCTCAGTGATCAGTGCAAAGAAATAGAGGAAAATAATAGAATGGAAAGGCTAGAGATCTCTTCAAGAAAATTAGAGATACCAAGGGAATATTTCATGCAAAGATGGGCTCAATAAAGGACAGAAATGGTATGGACCTAACAGAAGCAGAAGATATTAAGAAGAGGTGGCAAGAATACATAGAAGAACTATACAAAAATGATCTTCACGACCCAGATAATCATAATGGTGTGATCACTCACCTAGGGCGAGACATCCTGGAATGCGAAGTCAAGTGGGCCTTAGAAAGCATCACTACGATCAAAGATAGTGGAGGTGATGGAATTCCAGTTGAGCTATTTCAAATCCTAAAAGATGATGCTGTGAAAGTGCTGCACTCAGTATGTCAGCAAATTTGGAAAACTCAGCAGTGGCCCCAGGACTGGAAAATGTCAGTTTTCATTTCAATCCCTGAGAAAGGCAATACCAAAGAATGCTCAAACTACTGCACAATTGCACTCATCTCATACGCTAGTAAAGTAATTCTCAAAATTCTCCAAGCCAGGCTTCAACAGTACGTGAACCGTGAACTTCCAGATGTTCAAGCTGGATTTAAAAAAGGCAGAGGAACCAGAGATCAAATTGCCAACTCCAGGGGGTCTTCCTGACCAGGTGAACCCATGTCTCCTGCATATATATATATATATATATGTATATAGCTATGAAACATTATATTGGATAGGGCATAATATTTATTAATAAAATTGTGTTTTGGGAAAGTTCAGTTCAGTCGCTCAGTCATGTCCCACTCTTTGCAACCCCATGGGCTGCAACACGCCAGGCTTCCCTGTCCTTCATCAACTCTTGGGGCTTGCTCAAACTCATGTCCATTGAGTCAGTGATGCCATCCAACCATCTCATCCTCTGTCATCCCCTTCTCCTCCTGGCTTCAATCTTTCCCAGCATACAGGCCTTTTCCAATGAATCAGTTCTTCACATCAGGTGGCCAAAGTAGTGGAGTTTCATCTTCAGCATCAGTCCTTCCAATGAATATTCAGGGCTGATTTCCTTTAGGATTGACTGGTTTGATCTCCTTGCAGTCCAAGGGACTCTCAAGAGTCTTCTCTAACACCACATATCAACAGCATAACTTGGGAAAGTTAGAGTTCCAATTTTCTTCTGTACTCTAGAACACAGATAAAGTTTTTTGATTGATATCAAAAGACTTCAGGATCCTTGTTTTTGAGAAAATTCTTCATTTATATTTTTAAACCTTCTTCTTTAGTCTTTTGATAACCAACTTCATTATATTGTATTTTATACTGTATATTTTTTATCATTTTCAAAAAATATTTTATATTTTTTCTGTTATATTTTAACCTTCCCCATATCACATACTTTTCCAAAATTCTAATCTTGATTGTGCTCTCTCTCTCTGTTACTCTCTCTCTCCATGAGACTTAGCCTCGAGTTGTCTATAAGTGCTTGTTTTAAATATTACTTTAACTGGTGGAAAAATTTTAAAATAATGCTATATAAATAATATCAATATATAAAACAGGATAAAAGCAAAATTTTCTAGAAAGAAAAAAAGATTAGAACTGTAAACTTTTAAAGCAATCTTCTCAACTGTGAATTCTTTTATCATTAAGAAAAACCATGGAGATTTTGACCTCAGGCCAGGATATTTTCAACAAAATATGTAAGACTGTCACAATTACATTTAGTATTGCTACTGTTATTTGGCTCTATAAAATAAATATAAGCAAATCCATACCTAGCCATCTCTTAAACCTCTTTATTGGTTTCAGGTGTATAGCATAGTGATTCAGTATATTTACAGGTCGTACAGCATTAAACTTTATTGCAAGATGATGACCAGAATTCCCTGTGCTATATAAGATATACTTTGGTGAAAGTCTTACCATTTTCTAAGGAAGATTCCTCTGCCTTTGGAGAGCAGAGAAATTTTTCTATTATTGTACGGAAATATGCTTGTTTGTAATACTATCTTTGGTCCTTGTCATATCAACATTACACAATCTTCTTTCTCAAATGCCTAACCTACATTTAATTTTTCCCCCATTTCTACTTTCTCTTCATGGCAGTTGGCAAATCCCATTGGTTTCAGAAGACCAAAAGTAAGATAATTTAGTCTTCCTTATTCAACCACCCTATGATTCAAATCCCTCCTCTCTAGTAGTATCTGTGTATCATTTGGTTTTTCTTCTAAATCACTCAAACTCAGCCTGATGCCACATGTTTTAAAATCCCTATTCATGACTTATTTTGCTCAGAATGACTGTACTGCATTGGTTAGTGGCTTCTCTGGGGATTTTCCAAGCAAAGGAAAACATTTTTTAGAGCTTCACAGGTAGATATTCTTTAGGTCTCTGATGAGAGAGGAGGAGGTAATTTTAGCTTTGTTGAAACTATGTCTATATTTAGAATATATTTGAAAATGGCAGGGGGCTCAATAATTACCATCTAGTTTTAACACTTTTTCTTCAGTAGGACATATGAACTGTGTCTAGTATTCACTGAAGTATAAGTTATAATTATATATGAGTTCCCAGAGTGCTTCAATTCCAGCCTTGTAATTTTTGTCATAACTTTATCTACATGGCATGTATGGGTCTCAAAGCTTTCTCAAAAATATTGAGTAAACAATAATAATAATATTTTCAAGTCATTAAAAGTGGAAGTCACTGGTTAGAAGAAAATATATGGCAACAAATGTAACTGAGAGAAGGTTTCCAAAATACATAAAGAAATCCTATACATCATATGAAAACAATATTCTAAAGTGAAATGGACAAAAGTTTTAGCTTCCACCCGCCTCCTTGAAAAAAAGTATTCAATAACCTAGAATTTATGAAGGTGTATTCCATACTCATCATCACCAGAAAAATGCAAATTAAGGTCCTATTGTTGTTGCTCAGCCAGTTGTATCCGTCTCTTTGTGACTCCATGGACTGAAGCATGCCAGGCTTCCCTGTCCTTCACTATCTCCTGGAGTTTGCTCAAACTCATGTCCATTCAGTCGGGGATGCCATCCAGCCATCTCATCCGCTGTCACCCACTTCTCCTCCTGCCCTCAATCTTTCCCAGCATCAGGGTCTTTTCCAGTGAGTCAGCTCTTTGCATCAGATGACCAAAGTATTGGAGCTTCAGCTTCAACATCAGTCCTTCCAATGACTATTCAGGTTTGATTTCCTTTAGGATGGACTGGTTTGATCTCCTTGCTGTCCAAGGGATTCTCAAGAGTCTTCTCCAGCATCACAGTTAGAAAGGGTCAGTTCTTCAGCTCTCAGCTTTCTTTATGGTCCAACTCTCACCTTTTTACATGACTTCTGGAAGAACCATCGCTTTGACTATATGAAACTTTGTCAGTAAAATGATGTCTCTGCTAATGAAATACCACAGTTCTGACAATATCAAGTGCTGGGAAGAATAGAAAGTGACTAGAATTCTCATACTGCGGATAAGAGTTTAAACTAGTGCAACCGCCTTGGAATATAGTTGATGATATATACCAAAAACTAAGCTAAAAGTACCATATGATCCAGAAATCCCACTCTTTGGTTGTAAACCAAAGAAATGCACAAATATTTGCTGCAAAAGACATACACAAGAATGTTCATAGGAGTATTATTAGCAGGAGTTTACCAAAAAAGTCTTCAAGAGTACAATAAATAATTGTTGTATATTCACAAATCACAAAACTACTTAGGAATGAAAGTGATCCAAATAATGCTTCACAAAACAACATGGATAATTTTAAATACAATCACCGTAATTTTTAAAGCTCAGAACTGAGCTCACTCTCTTCTGAAACTTGGAGTTGCAAGATAGTACATAATTACATAATAATAATAATAGTAATTGCATAATAACAGCAAAAATGCATCTCCATTTCTTTTTCATTCTGCCTCCTCCCATTTATTTCCCTTCCCTCCTCTCACTCTTTCTTCCCTCTTCTCTTGTTTCTCTTTTACCATACCTAGTTTCTTTTTTGTTTTCTTCACATGTAACCTATTCCCTGCCTGAATCTGAACTGAATTTTGTTTTTAATCATTATTGTAGTGCTAATATTTTTAAACTGTCTATTGCAATCTCTTGAGGTGCTTTTTCTTTGTCTTTGAACTTTCATGTGTGCATCCAATGTTAACTTCAGATCCATTATTTTCTTTGTGGCTTTGAGTATTGTCTGTGTTCAGTAATTCTGATCACTGCTTCACTATCCCCAGGAATATTTATCTTATCCTTCATTCCCTGTCCTTTATTCTCCTCAGCATTATCACCTCATATTTATCTACTGTCTTCTATTACAGCTTATAGTGTTTTCTAAATACTAATTTTTAATAATCACTAATTTAACAGCATAGATTTAATGTTTGCAATTTTTTTACTTTCCTAATTAAACTTTCTTATTCTCATTTATCATTTTTGTTACTATCCCATTACTTTATTATCTCTCTGCCTAATCTGGCCATCCATTGTGTCTCTGTCCTATGATGTTTTTCCTTCCCTTTTCATAGATTATATAAAATCATTCCCATTTTTTAAAACTATAGTCTTTTTTATCTAACAGTAAACATTTTATATACCTACAATAATCTTGTCATTGTCCTACATGCTATATCTTGTCTCTCCTTTATCAGGACATTATTGTAGGCTCAATATAATTATTGTCTGTGATGGTATTGTTTTCCCTTTTTATTCATCTCTAACCAGAGTTAGATTTGTCTATTTTGAATGTTTTTCAGCAAACATGGAACATTCATATATGTGTTTCTTTCACTCTTATCCTTGTTGTGCTTAGACATGGATGGAAGAACAATATATAGTTTCTTATACCACTGTCAGTTTTTAGCAAAGTTTGATCAGCTTCTCTCTTCTTGAGGAATTGTTCTTCTACCATGGTTATTAGTGTACAATGCATAAATTCGAGAAGTTTCTTAAATCAAGATTTATCTTACCTATACCCCCACCTATAGTAATTATTAGTAAAGACTTATGGACTAAATTATTAGTGTATATTTCTTGCTACATTTTAATACTTACTTGTTGTTTAATTGTTTTCTATACTTGCAGCTTTCCCCAGTCTGTTGAAGGTAGTGTGGTGCGGTGAATTATCTGTGTGGTATGGGGAATTAAGAGAGCTGCATAAAATGTCAGGATATATACTGATTAATCCACTGTATAGAGAAAATAATTGAATGTATAGAGAAAGATTACTGCCAGAAAATATCTTTACTGCAGTAATCTTTGTCTTTTTGATCCATCTATAATAATATGTGTTGCATTAGTGTTTCCAAAAATTATGACAGTTATAACATTTTTTCTCTATCTTTGGGCTAATGGGCATAGTTATTTTAGTTCCCCAGAACAGTATGACGATTTAAGATTCTAGGATTAATGCTTATCTAACTTTTACACATGAGCAATAGATTATCGATACTGAAGTTATTGGAGTAAAAGTTTTGTATGGGTACTGAATTTTCATCTCTCCTTTGCTTCTGTGATTTCCCTTTTTATTTCTAAAATTTTTTTTTGCTTTTAGTTTTTCCTCTCTATAATTTCAGAAATATATTCAATCTAGTATTTTTATATATATTTAGAGTGTCAGGGGAAATTGTGTTCTTGTTTACATTTACACTACCATGCTTGCTGGATATCATCAAAATATCAACTCAGGATGATCTAGTAGCAAGTATACTAGCATTTTTGGTGTAATATATCTTCAGAAATCTCTGTTACATATCATAGTGTTCAAAATTTTTAGCAGACATATAGAATACTTTTCTAATTACTTTCAATGTTACACTTCAATATTAATAAATGTACATTTAAAATGTGCATTTCACAATTACTTGTCACGATACATGGTTTAGATTGACAATAAAATTTATAAAACTCAGAAAACTTTCATCTAGAACTGCATTTCCTCAGAGTACAGACAGATACAGGTAACGGAAATCAGCATACAATGCATCTTCAGGCTTAAGTGCCCAGCAATGACCCAAGTTCAGTTTCCTAGCTTTCCGTATTTTGCACTTGGTAATAACACCTGTTACAAGAAACAAGGGCAATCAGTGTTTGTGAATACTTAGTTATTATGCAAACTTGCTTTGAGTAATCAACCTCACCTTGGAGCCAAAAATCTAGATTTTTCAGCTTTGTGGTAGCTGAACTTAAAGAAAACAAAACTATAAAGTCAGCCAAACCCACACGATTATAGATTTTGCTGGTGAATTTCATCTATGTCCTACTGTCACTTCACAATTATTTCAAAGACTTATTCCATGTCTGCTTCAAAAATCTTCCAGAGTTATCCTTAAGAAATTATTTGTTCTAAGTTTCTATGACTCTATTTCCTTGCTTACCTTCATAGTTTTCATCTAGATCACATTGATTCAAATATATGAATATTATTCTCCTTAATAGGGGAAACTCATTACAGCTTACATAGACATGGGATAGTTTAAAAAACTAAACCCAGTAATACAAAATGATGTGATGAAAGGAATAGTGAAGTAAATGAAGTAATTAGAACAAGTGAAGGGCCTTATGAAACAGACTCAGATTTCTTTTTCTATGGATTTCCCCCAAGAACAGATGAATCTTCAACACAGGATAAGTAAATATTTTATTCTTTTATGGTGTTCAACCCATTAGAGGTTTGTTCAACATACAAATCATTAGGACTCTATGCAGCACATTATTTAAAATAGTTTTAAAATTACTATGGAAGTCCTTTTAGGAAAAAATCCTCAAATTCAGAGGCATATTTCTTATTTATTGAATTTTAACCACTGATGAGTTCTACACAAAGGTCAGTTAATATTATAGCAGATATTCAATGAAACACTGAGAACAACTGGCTTAAAATTTACACTCAAAAATCTCACCTAAAATATCATTTGTCTTTCCTTGCTTTTAAATATTAATGCTTTAATCTATTTCATAGCTAAGATATCTTTCTCCTTAAAAAGTAACTTGATGACTCCTTCCCGAATCTGCTTGGTCTTGACTCCATATACAATTGGGTTCAGGGTAGGAGGTAACATCAAATAGAGATTAGCAATTATGATATGGACATGAGGAGGAATGCTTTTTTCCCCAAAGCGGTGAGTAAAAATGGTGAATAAGGCTGGAACATACGTAATGACAATAGCACATATGTGAGATGTACAGGTACTGAAGGCTTTGTGACGAGCATCTGCAGAAGACAGACTCACCACTGCTCGCAAGATCATAGTGTAAGATATGGAAATACAGAAAATATCAAAGCCCCCAATCAGGAGGGCTGCCAAGAGACCATAGATGGCATTTACCTTGACTTTGCCACAGCACACCTTGGCCACAGACATATGGTCACAGTATGTGTGGGGGATGAAGTTGCCTCGACAATAGGGCAGGCGCTTGGTAAGGAAAGTGAATGGGAAGATGAGCATCACACCCCTCAGGAAAGTGGCAAGACCAGCCTTGGCGATGACCGCACTGGTGAGGATGGTGGCGTAGCGTAAGGGGTGGCAGATGGCCACATAGCGGTCCAGTGCCATGAGCATGAGGACCCCAGACTCCATCCCAGTCAACATGTGGACAAAAAACATCTGAGCCAGGCAGCCACTGAAGTCAATCTCCTTAAGGCTGAACCAGAATATGCACAGCATGTTGGGTACCGTGGTAGTGCACAGGGTGACATCTGTGAAGGAGAGCAGGGCCAGAAAGTAGTACATGGGGCGATGCAGGGCCTCCTCATGGCCAATGAGGTAGATGAGTCCACAGTTGCCCACAACAGCAATGATGTACATGAAGCAGAATGGCAGGGAGATCCAGATGTGTGCGGTTTCCAGCCCAGGAACACCATTCAAGATAAAGAATCCTGGTGTCAGGCTGGAGATATTGGCTCCAGACATAATGCCTGACATGTTGGGGGCATTTTATATTCTTTGTCAGCAATTGCTTTCTGTACAGGAGAGAGAGGTGGGGTTAGAGACCAAATATGAGAATGGTTTGTACAATGATACCAATGAAAGCCACGAACATTCATCTTGTTAGGATAATCAGGATGGTTTTTTATTTCCCCAGCTCTAGCAAAAGAATCTTTGAACTATGTTATCTAAAAATAAACAATAGAGTCTTACTTTGTTTAATGTCCAGCAGTAAACTTTCTGCTTAGAAAGTTAGAAAGGATACTTTCTACTATCTTTTTTGTCTCTATCTCTTACAGCTCTTGCCTTGAAGATTATGAGGAAAGCAAGTTATCTATGCAAAATTGTTCTAGATATCTTGCTAATGATAACATACTGTAGAAACTTAATAATATTTTTGAATTAGTAAGGATTTAATATGATTGGCATTCAAACTGATGTCAATATCATGCTTTTCCACGTTGTGAAAACTCAGGTGTTCTTGAGAAGGAAAAAAAACAGTATTTACATTTCTAAATCATTAATAAGTTTTATGACATTTTGGTAAAATTAAAAAAATTTTTTTAAAAATTCATTCAGATACAGAATTCATTCTTTTTGGCTTCTCTTTGTACCTAAAATAAATTCTTTATTTTTAATACAAACTAACACTCAAGAAACCCTTGAATTTCTGAAGATTATTGATTGCCTATACTGCTGTAATTTAAACAATATTTCATTATAACTGTGCAGGTAATTAGTACAACAGACAATACCATATCTTTGGAATGCTATTTCTTGTATGGCAGTAGAAATGACTGAAAGATATTTGAAGAAATTTATAGATTCAGGGATATTTCAGTAAAATTGAAGATTTCAAATGGTTAAAATTGTTCTTTTATTTGAAAAAATAAAATGATGCTTAAGCTGTGGCATAAACCTGAGTTCTCATGTAGCAAAGTCAGTGATAAACACACCCATCATTCAGCAGACTAAAGTAGATACTTGTAGTGTGATGGCATGTATTACATGGCAGTGAAGCCACAAAGTACAGATCCTTTTCACCTAAATATTCAATAAATTACCACTGTGTCTGCTTCTACTGACCAGACTACATAGAAACCACCATGGAAAGAAGAGATACAAAGGAATACAAGTTTCAGAGGCTCATGGTCTCTGCTTCCTAAGCTGACTTCATCTTGTGTGAACCATCTCTTCTTATAAAAAAGGCTCTCCCAAACCTCTCCTGAAATGTCACCACATGGAGAAACTATCATTTCATGGACCTGGATTAGAAACACTTAAAGATAAAAATCTCCAGTGTCCACCATCTTTTATGTATACACTATGAGGAAATGAATAAAGTGGAAATGAGGTTAAGTCTAGCCACCCATAAACACAAAAAACCATTGTCTCTTAAGAAGTGAAAGGGGAAGAGAAATACATTGCTTCTTGCTAATATTGTCTTTTGGTAATTGTGCCCATATTCTTAATCATTGTATTATTATCCAGTAGTATCTCTATCTTTTTCAAATGGCTATTTTTAAAAATTACCCAAACTTACCTCAGTGTTAGGCACAAACAAATTCTTATTCATGGCTGAGAATTCTTACAAGTTTTTAAAAATCTGGGCTGGCATCTTCTTACATAGGAATTTTAGTTTCCCTGGAGAATCTTCAGCAAGGTATCCCAGGTGACTGACTCTCCACAATTAGATGTCTCAGAACAATCTGTTTGAAAGAGAATTAACTTTGGGCTTATGGTATTAGATAGGCATTTAGAAACTTGAATAGAAAAAGAAACAACAAAAGCAAAAACATGTTAAAGTTTAATGCTTTATTCCTAAGTGAGAAATATGACCACCAAGACTGATGGAGACAAATATCATTTAAAATTTTCTTCTCTTATTGCAAAATAAATACATTTTTAATGTAGAAAAATCTGAAAAGAAACTATAGAAAAGTATAATAAAAACTTGGAAAATCACTTGTAATTCTAATGAAACAATAACCATTTTAAACTGCTTTCTCTATTTGTCCAATAATTTTGGAATTACTATGTATCATATTCTCTTTTACATAAACTTCATACTGTATGAAGTTTTGCACTTTTTCCCCTATTTAATGTAATGTACATTTCTCATGTCATTCTATATCCCTTGCAATTGAAATTTTAGAGCTAAACTTTCCACCCAATAGTTTAAGCAAAATTAAACATTTTATTACTCTTGAATATTTAAATTGTTTCTAATTTTTGCTATCAAAGAGAATTATTTTATGGATATCCTAATCCGTTTGTACTGTTGATTTTTCCCTCTTAGACTTATTAGAAATAGATTTGAAATTTGTAGAATAAAAAGGCATAGACAGTTCAATTATGTTGATAAAAGTTGGAAAAAAATCATCTTCATTAAAAAATCATCTTCATATGGGACTTTCACTCCCTTACACAATTAGTATGCTATCCCTCTAAAGTACTAACTATTACATGTTTGCTCTCTTTTCCCCAACTGAATCTGTGAGAATACTCTGATATTTTAGCTTGACTTAAAATTAACTTTATTAGTAGTGACTATAAACATTCTTTTCAAGTGTCTTTTGGTCAGTTGTTTTTCTAATATTTGGATTATTCATGCTTCTCCTTATCTCAGTAGAGGTGTTAGCTTTGATTTTATTGCTTGCTGGGCACTTTCAGTACTAAAATATGAACACATTTTCTGTCATAGTTTGCAACCATTTTCAAAGGTAGTATTGTCACTAAACTGAACTGGAATCCACTTGCCAGATGCATAGCAAATCAATCTACTGACACCAACTTGTGGTGAGGGGAAGTATAGCATTTGTTGCAGAGAACCAAGCAAGGAAAAGAGGAAGATAGTAAAGAACCCACCTGTCAATGTTGAAGATGTAAGAGACACGGATTCAATCCCTAGGTCTGGAAGATCCCCTGGAGGAGGGCACGGCAATCCACTCTAGTATTTTTGCCTGGAGAGTCTCGTGGACATAAGAGCTTGGCGGGTTGTAGTCCATAGGGTCACAAAGAGTCACATACTACTGACTCTTAGCACACACACATGAAGGCATGCTCAAAGGATCCAAACCCCTCATTGTCTTTTAGGGAAGGGTTTTCAAAGACAGTGAGAAGAATAGAATCATAAGATGTGTGATCAGTTTTGCACAAATCTCTGATTGGCCGGTGAGGGTATATCAAGGTGAAGTTTCAGCAATCAACAGCAACAGTCTTCTGACTACAACCAGTCTGGTGTCTGTGTGATTGTGGTGAGCAGTCTCCATTGGTGGGGCTCTGGTTTTTGCAAAACAACTGAGGAATGCACATGAGACCTTTACCTGTATCTTCCAAAGGGAACTGGGAGTTCTAACACTTTATGGCTAACATTGTTTAAGTTTTATCACTTTTCTTGACTTTTCTTGTCTGACTGCCTTTACTTTGTACTTTGCCTCTACATCCCCTTACTTCTCTAATGTTAATTCCTTGTGCTTTCTCTTTGGAATTTGGAGAAGGACTAGGAGACTAAAGCTTTTTCTATAAAGAAGAAGCAGGGGAACACAGAGTGGTCTTGTCACCAAGAAGGTCCCTTGGGGTCCTGCCCAGTTTCAGTTCCCTCTTTTCTTTGATGCTCCTCCATCCTGAGGGGAACAGGGGTGACAATGGCTCTGGCTACTTTCTGATGGATGGGGGCAAAGTCAATTTTTCAGGATTAGAGAAGTGATAATCATAGACTTTCATTTCAAAGAATTCTCAAGTCCTAGGCTTGGCGTCAACATTTTGCATTAGAAAGACATTATTCCTTTTTGACTGCTTTGTCAAGGCACCTAGACAATCATCTGAAAATTAATAGAAGTATTACAATGAAGATGATGATCAAGACGAATCTTTGTAGAATTCCTGAGAAAACCCTCCCATCCCAGACAGCAACCAGGAAAATAAATCTTGGAGTGGGTCCTCTTTTCATTCATCTTGTAACCAAGTGGCCTTTTGAAATAATCTATTCACTAGGCTTTCAACTTCTCCTGAGGTATTTGTATATGTACAGCCTGTGGCAAGTACACATACCCATCTGTGTTTGGTCAAAATGAAATCCAAGGAAATTCTGTTATCAAGGACCACCAGAGCCAAAGAATCTAGAAATACATGTTGGGGCATGATGCTTTTTGGGCAATCTATCCAATTGTGGTAGACAGGTTGCTTATCATATCTATTGATATATTGACATGCACTCTATCAGTTGTGATGAGGATACCGAGAATACTTTGTCCTACTATCCTACCAACATCTTCTTAAGGTGTATGCTATTTCTAGGAAGAGATGTAAGGCTTTCTGAGCTGTGCACAAAAAAGAGTTATAAAATATTCAGTATAAGCAGGACCCTTCATGTTGCCAGCTCTCCAGGCAGTCATATAACTACCTTTGTGTCAATGGGTCACTTCCTATATCACAGACAAAAATATAAGTGGCCGAGGGCCTCAAGTTATCCTTACCGTTATGGTGTTATTAATGTCTTCATTTTTAGAAAGTACAGAGATTGTCTTATGAAGCCAAATTTTCCATATTCCATTTACATGATATCCAATCTGTGTGACTTTCGGGCATAACCTGTCATCATTTCTACTTTTTGTACATGGATCAATTGTGCATTAGGGGTAGGTGGCACATTTTTTCATGTGAAATGAAAGGGATTGCAAGGGACTAGTAATCACCTTTTCTTCAATGGAGATTATTTCGGATAATTTGAGACAGGGGACAAGACATTCTGAAGTTCCAGGTTAATTAAACCTGGAAAGAGAATTTTCAAGGAAGAAGGTTATAAGAAGTCTTGAGCTCTAACACTGCATCAAAACTGACTATTGGGACCACTGAAGGTAGATACTGCCTATGGAAGGTCTGGGGAATTCTACGGTAAATCCAACAATCACTTCAACTTTCCCCTCTGGCTACACTTTGTGACAGTTAGATTTAAAATATCAATATTTTCCTTCTAGGAAGTGGCAAACCAAGTGGGTTAAGACAGAAAAAGGAGAGAAAAAACCATCGTCATTTTAAAAGCAACTTTTAAAGTTATCTATTACTAACAGATATAGCCAGGTACCAAATATTTCTAAGGAAATTAGATAGGCCCATAGTCAAGCAAGGGAACACCCATAGGTCAGAAAAATGCTCCAGGCAATCACAGATGTTAATCTGAAAAGCCATAATCAATACACTGTTTATTTAAGATACTTTAAAAATTTTCAATCTGAGTCCTAGTCCAGGCTCACAAGACTATCAATTTTGAGCTGGTGTGATGGCCATTTCTCCAGGACTTGTTGAAGGCTGTGGAGCTGCAGTCAGTTCAGAAGCTGACTTTACTTAAGTGTGGTGGACCCACAGCTTAATTCCTGCTAATATGACAGAAAAATGAGTTTTTAGCACAATCTGATAAGGTTCCACCCATCAGGTCTGGAAAAGATTCTCCACATGTGCCTCTTTTCAAGTTTTAGGGGTATCCAGTCCCTAGTATAATACAGTGAAGAGGGACATTCAGGGAGCTTTTCTTATTAGCAAATGTATGAAGTGCATTCAGAACCACTGCCAGGTTTGTGTGTACCTCACAGTGTCTAGTTCCCTACCCTCTGACCAGATGCTTGAACTCTTAAATGCTCAGAATAGGAAAAGGGTTTCATATAGGAAATTTCATAAGAACTCAGTTGGAACTTGTTTCTAGGAGCCACTCTAATTCTAAGCAGTGCAACTAACAGCACTTTATACTAAGCTAAATTAGTCTCTGGACAGATTTTTGCTATGGTCTTCTTTAAAGTATGGTTCATCATCTCTGTCTTTCCAGCTGATTAAAGCTTCTATGATTCATGTAAAGTACACTTTATTTCCAGTTATTTAGATAACTCTGGTATCACATTAGCAACAAAGGCTTACTCCTGTTATCATTCTGGACTGAACCAGGGAAGTTAACCCAAATCTCAGTATTGTTTCTTTGAGCAGAGCCTTTACTATTTCACTCCGACAGGGAAATGCCTCTATCCAGGTTGTGAAAGTATCCACCATCACCAGTAAATAGCAGAAATGGAAATCTCCCTTGTCTTTAGGCAGAACTATAGAATCTATTTGCCAGTCCTTTCCTGGTCATTCTCCTCTAGCTTGGATCCTCATGCAAGGTGAGGCAATCAAGCCTTGAAATTGCTTTCTTTTTTTCCTTTGCCTTTTTTAAATTAATTAATTTAATTGGAGGCTAATTACAGTATTGTGGTGGTTTTTGCCATACATTGACATGAATCAGCCACAGGTATACATGTGTCCCCCATCCCGAACCCCCCTTCCACCTCCCTCCCCATCCCATCCCTCTGGGTTGTCCCATGCACCAGCTTTGAGTGCCCTGTTTCATGCATTGAACTTGGACTGGTCATCTGTTTGACATATGATGATATACATATGTTGAAGTTGCTTTTTTGCATTGATACGTATTTTTGTACCACATTCTGAATTGTTTTGTTCAATATAATGTAGAATCCACTGGAAAGTGTTCTATTTTCTTTATCTCTGTACATCTACACGTGTGACAAGTTACACATGATTGGTTAAAGTGTTCTCAAGATTCTGTAGGAGCAAGATAACTTTCACTACATTTGGTATCATCTTGCAATTTCATTCCCCTAACTTTCCTTTGGTAATAATATTCCATAGATGAACAGGAAATGTGATTTAACTAAATTGAAATATGACTGGGAGTTGCTTGTACCCAATACCTTGGTTCTAGATCTAATCACATTGTGTGAGGTTGATGTGGAAAGATTGGACCATTTGCACCAAAGCCACTGAGGTCTGCCTCACAACTTGGTCTCCAGACAGGAGATGGAATTTGAAATTCCATCCACCTTTTTACCTTGTCCTCATCTCTCCTTCTTCCCCCTCCATCTCTAACTACCCCCTCCCATGAACACTGAGTAGAATTTTCTTCCGTCACTATCTGCTTCATAATTGTCCAAGAATTTGTCAATGATTCTGGCCTCCTGGCTCTAATTCAGTGGTGAGTCTTAGTTTTCCCAATTATGTTGTTGTTGTTCATTTCTTTCTGTGAAACTCATCTTTGATTTTGTAATGGGGAAGATGATATAAAATTAATTGGAGATTGTTACTTGAGTGAATCAAAGTTTTTATGCATTACGTTTTATTTTTCCAGGTTTTTGTGTTCTGCTCTGCCTGTATTGTGGCTGTTGCCTCCCACACACTTTTCCCACAGCATACGCCTAGTCACATTATGGTATTTAAATTTAAGTATTCTGAGATTCACCAGCTGGCTGTTTGTATTTCTCACATTCCTCATCTGTCAAATGAGAAGGACTTCCCAAATGGTGCTAGTGGTAAAGAATCCAGCTGGCAATGCAGGAGACACAGGAGATGTGGGTTTGACCCCTGGGTCAGAAAGATCCTCGTGAGTACAAAATGGCACCTCACTCCAGTATTCTTGTCTGGAAAATTATGCTATAGTTTTGAAATAAATGTTTTCATATTTTATATAAAACATCATTATAATACATGATAAAATATATATGTTTAAAACTGACAGTAGGGAAAAGCGCTATGTTTTGGTATGGTTTAAAAAAGGTGAGGGTGGGAGGTTCTGGGACAATAGCATTGAAACATGTATATTATCATATGTGAAACAGAACACCATACCATGTTCGATGCATGAGACAAATGCTCAGGGCTGGGGCAATGGGATGACCCAGAGGGATGGGATGGGGAGGGAGGTGGGACAGCGGTCCAGGAAGGGGAACACATGTAAACCCATGGCTGATTCATGTCAATGTATGGCAAAAACTACTACAATATTGTAAAGTAATTAGCCCCCAACTAAAATAAATAAATTTATTAAAAAAAAAAGAGAATACTTTATGAGTAAAATTTTCCAAATCCAAAAACACAATTTCAAGAGAGAACAACTTTACTGATTATAAGCTTACAAGTAGCATTACAGAGAAGCACTTTTGTATTGATAATATATTTTTAAAATTCAGGTTTTGCTTCAAAGCAGGAAAATTATCTTGCAAAAATATGTCGAGTGGTAAACATATTTTATAATCATTTGACTATGTATAATATGATATAGGGCTTCCCTTGTAGCTCAGTCAGTAAAGAATCTGCCTGGAATGCAGGAGACCTGAGTTCAATTCCTGGGTCAGGAAGATCCCTTGTAGAAGGAAATGGCAACCCACTCCAGTATTCTTGCCTAGAGAATCCCATGGACAGAGGAGCCTGGAAGGCTACACTCCATGGGATCACAAGAGTTGGACACAACTTAGGGACTAAACCACCAATATGATATTAAAATATGTTCTTCATATTGGCAGGCTTCATTCTGTGCCCATTCCAGAAAGTCTAAATAAAGTTAAAGCCTGTGGGAATATAATTATTTCCTGTCAATTTTTTCTATAAAATTTAGGTCTCAGAGTAGAAATTTTGTGATTTTTATCATAAATCTTAGAGCAGAATACTGACAGGTAATTTTTCTGACCTCATGGCTGATGAATTTTACACTTATTCTCTGCCTTTCTATATTTTTCTTTATTGTTATGCTAAGTCCAGAATTCTATATTATAGATTTATCTCACACTCAAAATATCCTTTTTCTCTAGAAAACAGTTTGATCACTCCTCACATATCTTCTTGGTCTTCACTCCATAGACAATTGGATTCAAGGTGGGAGGCAGCAATAGGTAGAGATTGGCTATTAAAATGTGGACATGGTGAGGTATGTTGCATTCCCCAAAGTGGTGAGTAAAGAAATTGAAGAAGGCTGGGACATAGGTGATGACAATAGCACATATGTGTAATGTACATGTGCTGAAGGCTTTGTGAAGAGTATCCGCAGAGGACAGATTTACTACAACATGGACAATCATGGTGTAAGACAGGGAAATACAGATGATATGAGACCCTCCATTCAATACAGCAGTTATGAGATCATAGATGACATTAATCTTTATATAGCCACAGGATAATTTGGCCAGAGACATATGGTCACAATAGATGTGTTGAACAAGGTTTGCCCCTGCAATAGGGAAGATGCTTGATCAGGAAGTGAACGGTATCACCATCAACACACTCCGAGTCAAGGTGACAAGGCCAACCTTGGTAATTGTGGTGTTGGTGAGGATGGTAGAATAGCATAGAGGGTAGCAAATGGCCACATGGCGATCCAGAGCCATAAACATGAGCACACCAGACTCCATGCCTGTCAGCATGTGGATGAAAAACATCTGCATGAAGCAGGCATTAAAGTCAATCTCTTTGAGGCTGAGCCGAAAGATACACACATATTGGGAACAAATGAAGCGCACTCGCTAATATCTATAAGGGACAGTAAGGCTAGGAAGTAGTACGTGGGCAGATGCAGGGCTTCCTCATGGCTGATGATGTGCGTGAGCCCACGGTTCCCCATGACAGCAATGATGTACATGAAGCAGAATGGCAAGGAGATCCAAATGTGTGCAGCTTCTAGCCCAGGAATCCCATTGAGGATGAAGTATTTAGGTGTCAGGCTGGAGCTGTTGACTCTATGCATGATGGTCAATGGCAAAGCATGTTACTTTTGGTTCTAATGAATATGTCCTGTACAAGAGACAGTAGTAGTTTGTTTTCAGTCAGAGACAAAAGACGAATGAATACTTTTCACAACATAAATAATACATTTCGGTGAAAATTAGCTTTTTACACCCAGACTGTGTTGTTTGATCTTGCTGAGGGGTCTTGAGTCTGTTACTGAATCAAAAGAATGCATAGTGCAAGCATAGCAAAGACCTGGTCTTTCTTACTTTCATACTGTAAGCTCTTTCTGTATGTTCCCAGTCATATTTCCAGACCGTTCACTAGTACTTGCTTCTGTCCCATTGATCAGTTTCCTGATAACAGACCTTGTTTTAATAACACCGATTCTACCAACTTCTCATATAATTTCCCTTCTTCCAAAAACTCCTTCCAGGTATGTCCACTGGATTATAGTCATTTAAACAGTGTGAGAATTTACTTATTGCACACATATATTATAAGGTGAACATAATCTCTCTACAAGTCTGGATATTCCAAGTTAGAATAATCAGAGACAAAAGTTTGGCAGACTTAAAATTATATAATAAATTGCAATGCACAATGCATAGCCATATGCATTTTCCCTTAAACGTCTAATTGTTTCTTCTTGATAAACATGAAAGATTTTCTTTTGACATTTAATCGTGACATTTTAAGCTATAATTATTAATAGTTCTTGTGGATCCTATTGATTCTCTTAAATCTCTGAGTAGATAAAGAAGAAATATATATGTATAAATAATTATACTTAAATTTTTGTATTTATTATTTTTAGCCTTTAATAAATATGAAAAATGATGTTTAATAGGGTAAAATATTTATTAATCAATTTAGTTAGCTTTCCACCTCTCTTCTGTGTCCTGAGACATGGATATAGCCTGAAAGTTTTTGATTAAAATCATAAGACTTCAGAATCTTTTAAAACTTTTTTACAAAAAATTTTTTGCTATGTTTTTAAAAGCTCTTGCTTAAGTTTGTATTAGATTATAAAATTGACTCATTCATTAAATAAGCTATCTATTATATGTTTTCTTTCATTAAGAATTATTATGTTTATGTTCTATTATATTTTAATCTCCCCCATATAATAGATATTAAAAGTTCTAATTTTGATCGCTACCATTCTCTCTTTTTCTCTTGCTCTCTCTTTGAGATTTTGTGTAGGGGTTTCTATGTAAGTATGTATCTTTTTTTAATCTTTATCTTTATAATCAGTGGAAGAAATTTTAAATAATATTGCATAAATTATATCAATACATAAAAAAGATAAAAACAAAGTTTTCCAGAAAATAGGAACAAGGTAAAACTGAAAACTTTTAAAAGCAATTCTCTCAATTATGAATTTTTTAAGAGTTCAGAAGAGTAAAACCATGGAGATTTTTACCACAACCTGGAACATTATCAGCAAAATATATAGCACCACTACAATTATTATTAGTGTCATTACCATTATTTTGTTTTGTAAAATGCATGTAAGTAAAGTCATTTCTGAAAGTGAAAGTGAAGTCGCTCAGTCGTGTCCGACTCTTTGTGACCCCATGGACTGCAGCCTACCAGGCTCCTCCGTCCATGGGATTTTCCAGGCAAGAGTACTGGAGTGGGTTGCCATTTCCTTTTCCAGAGGATCCGGACCCAGGGATCGAACTCAGGTCTCCCACATTGTAAGCAAGACGCTTTACCGTCTCAGCCACCAGGGAAGTCCATCTCTAGGCATCCTTTAAACCTTCAGTATCTTTACATCTCAGATCAAAAGCCAACATCCTTATTTTATTTACAAAATCCTACACAATGAGGATCCCTTTAAATCTCTGAATATATCTCTCATTACTTGTATTCCTTCAACCCAGCCATACTTACTTACTGGAGGTTTCTCAAGTTCAACAAATGTGCACAATCTGGGGCATTTCCAGTTTTCATTTTCATTGCTTGCTAAGCTATTCCTCAGGCGATATCAGCATATACCCTTCATGATTCCAGATCTTTGGTTACTGTCAATGACAATCTAAAGCTTTTCCTTACTTCATAGTTTAAAGTTTCAACCCCCAGACCCTTGCCAATAAATGCCTTGGGTATTATACTTACACACCCTAAGGGCATACATGGGCTTTCCAGGAAGCGCAGTGGTCAAGAATCCACCTGCAGGAGATGCAAGAGACCCGGGTTTGATCCCTGGGTTGGAAGATCCTCTGGAGTAGGAAATGGTAATTCACTCCAGTTTTCTTACCTGGAAAATTCCATGGACAGAGGACCCTGGTGGGCTATAGTCAATGAGATCACAAAGAGTAGGACAAAACTGAGCGACTGAGCACACAGCAGAAAGGCATATATATATGTTGAATAGGAAAAGTTATAAGAAAGTAGACTTGAGTTTGGTAATATTGTTCATTCATGCATTTTAGTTCATACATTTTAGTTAGATAACAGGATAACTGTCATCAGATGTATTCAATCAAAAGGAGAATTAGACGTTTCATGAATGTCATTGTCAGGAAGTTGGGATAGATGGTCACTGGAATTCCTTCCAACTCTTGCACTAATTAATTTTTTTGGCAAAGACTTCCAACTTTCTCAGTAACATTCTTACATTTATGGAGAACAGAGGAGTTTTCCTATTACTGTACAGAAATGTGCTTACCTGTAAAATATCTCTTTGGTCCTTGTTATATTAGCATCACGCAGTCTTCTTCCACTAGTACCTAAATTATTTTTATTTCTCCCCACATTTTGCTTTCTCTTCATGATTATTTGCAAATCCTTTTAGTTTCAAATATAGAGATAATTTAGTCTTCCTTATTTGCCTACCCTCTGACTCAAATCCCCCCTATTTAGCAATATCTATGCTTCTTATGTATTTTTTCTTGAGTCACCCAAACTCAGGGTGAGTTTGGGTGATGTTTGCCCGATGTTTCTAAATCTCTATTTAAAATTTGCTCAGTAATATTGTGCTGCATTAGTTTAGAAAGCCTCTATAAAACACTTCCCTGGGGATTTTCCAAGCAAAAGGAGACAATTTGTTTGTAAGTTCCCAGAGAAATGTTCCCACAGGTCTCTAATGAGAAAGGAGGTAAATTTAGCTTTGTTGAAACTAGATCTACATTTAGAAAATATTTGAGCAGAGGGGAAAATCTCAATAACTACCTTTAAATTTTAACAACTTTTCTCTGGTGAGACATATGGACTGTACCTGATACTCATTAAAGTATAAACCTGGATTTATTAATATATCTGACTTCCTAGAGTGATTCAATTCCAGTTTCATAACTTTGGTTATAGCTTTATCTACATGGCACTTATGGGGTTCAAATCTGTCTCAAAAATACTGAGTGAACAATTTCAGAATTTTACGGGGTAAAGACTTGTTAAAATTTATTTTATATACTAAGGTTGTATGTTCATTTGAAACACTACAGTCTTGTTCAGTTGTCAAGTCGTGTCCAACTCTTTGAGACCCCATGGACTGCATGCACCACTCCAGGCTTCCCTGTCCTTCACCATCTCCTAGAGCTTGCTCAAACTGATGTCCAATGAGTCAGTCATGCCATCCAACCATCTTATCCTCTATCACCCCCTTCTCCTCTCGCCCGCTTTAAGTACTTTCGTTTCATTCCTGCTCCTCTCTACCTCACTACAACATTCTTTAAAGTTTCAGTTTCATTTAGCAGATCTTGATCAAATCTAAGGAATCACAGAAGACTGAAATTCTCCCAATAGTGAAGGAATTTCTGGGTACATGTAGCAGAGTACATCATGACCACAATTTAATATCATACCTGGGGTTTGTAGAAGTAAGTGCAAGCTAATGGAGGGTGAAAACAGGAAGTAATCTGGCACAACAGTATACCTTTCTTCTAGAACAGGAAGTGACAGGGGGCAGACACACGTTAAAAAACAAAAAACTCTCACCACAGATCTTCTGGCCAGAGTGAAAGTTTTCAGTTATTAGAGGTCTCTTGAAGCATGGCTTCATTCCAGAACAGATAGCTATGATACATGAAAACTCTAGAAGCAAACCTTCCTTTGATATATGCTGAGTTACAATATTGATTGCATTAGGTAAAGCAGTATTTAAATAAAATAAATAATAATCTAGCAGATGGCACTTATGCTCCAATTCCTAAGCTCTGCAAAGTAATTCCTCAAGGAAGAAAATCTTGAATGAAAATATATCTGCTTAAAGTCTTTTTTGCTTTTTCTGGTTAAAACTATATTAAGCAAGTATATGTGCTTATAAATATTATGCATATATTTTATCAGATTATATGCTTATGACATAAATAATGCATATGCATGAAACGTTAAATGAAGCCTGTTTATCCACATGTGATTTATAGTTTGTACAACAGTTGGCAGGGTATGATAGTGTGTGCCAAGATGTCTAGTAAAGATAATTCTTCTATGTTTATGAGTGAATATGGAAGTGAAGGGGGCTTCCCAGGTGGTGCTAGTGGTAAAGAACCCACCTGCCAATGCAGGAGACTTAAATGATGGAAGTTCGATTCCTGGGTTGGGAAGGTCCCCTGAAAAAGGGCATGGCAACACACTACAGTGTTCTTGCCTTGAGAGTCCCATGGTCAAAGGAGCCTGGCAGGCTACAGTCTACAGTCCATGGGGTTGTACAGAGTCAGACATGACTGAAGCAACATAGTCATAGCACGACATGGCTCGGCACACAGAAGTGAAGAAATGGACAAGAGGTCTAACTGATAAGAGGAAATTAGAAAGTTCTTTGGTTTTTCTTGTCATATAACTGAAAATTTTAATATTAGATAAATGAGATTAAATGAATAAGAAAAGGTCAAAAATGTATGTTAATATTCTATTCCTTCCTTTGAGAAAGCCTCTCTGAGTTAAGCTTAGTCCAAACTACTACTTGACAAACATCAACAATTTTCAAAAGGTTCTCCTAAGATCCTGTTAGGAAAAAGTTCCATGATATAAAGTACATATAAGGTGATTTTTGTAGGAATGATAGTAAGGATCATATTAGTTATGACACAATAGCAGGCAGAAAGCTGATGTGTAAAATTCAGTGCAATGCAGTTGTGAATAAGTCTTTGGTGATTGATGTGCGTGCTTTGTTGCTTCAGTTGTGTCCGACTCCTTGAGACCCTATGGACTGTAGCCTGCCAGGATCTTCTGTCCAAGGGATTCTCCAGGCAAGAATACTGAAGTGGGTTGCCATGTCCTCCTCCAGGGGATCTTCCCAGCCCAGAGATCAAACCTGGGTCTCTTGTGTCTTCTGCATCACGGGTGGATTCTTTACCTCTGAGCCGCTGGGGAAGCCCTCCTGAACTTGAATCCTTCTATTTCATTTATATGAATTATGTTGTTCATTATCACCTATAAACTCCTATGGGTATCAAACCATTTTAATCTCTATATCATTATAATAATAGTATATACCTCAAAGTAATGTTTCAAATTTTAAATGATATAATTAATCTAAAGATAATGGGTTTTTACTTCCACTCTGTAATATCAAGAACAACATTGATTAATGTTCAAACATTAATTAAGTTTCTTATTTCTGGGATAAACTCCAGTGTGCTATGTGTAACTTTCCTTTTCATGTGTTGCAAGGTTCAATTTTTAATATTAGTATTTCATTTGAGACTTTTACATCTGCGTTCATAAGGTGCATTGGTTTCTAATTCTCTTCCTTATAATAAGTTGTTAAGGTTTTAATATTGAGGCTCTGTGTGTTCATTAAACAAGTTTGGAAGTGTTGCAAATTGTTTCTCTGAAAGAGTTTATTTTGTATATGTGTGTGTGTGTGTCTGTATAATTAAATGTATTAAATATGTGGAATATCCAAGTGTCCATCAACAGATAAATGCATAAATAAAGTGTGAGGTGTATAGACTATTACTCAGCCATCAAAAATGAGATTTTGCTTTTTTGCTTTTTGCCATAACACGGGTGGATCTGGAGGGTATTGTACTTAATAACTCAGACAAAGAAAGATGAAACACTGTATGTTATCACTTTTATGTGGAATCTAAGAAATAAAACAAAGGAATAAATACAGCATAACAGAAACAGACTCACAAATATAGAGAACAAACTATTGGCTCTCATGATGAAAGAGATGGGGGGGGGAGGGCACGATAGGGGTGGGGATTAAGAAGTCCAAACTAGTATGTATAAAAAAATGATGCACATTTTAATAACCTTGAGTATATTCTAAAAAAATATTTAATCAATATGCTGTACACCTGAAGCTAATACGGGCTTCCCAGTTGGCTCAGTGGTAAAGAATAAGCCTGCCAATGCAGGAGACACAGGAGATGTGGGTTCAATCTCTGGGTTGGGACAATATCCTAGAGAAGGAAATGGCAACCCACTCCAGTATTCTTGCCTGGGAAATGCCATGGACAGAGGAGCCTGGCATGCTACAGTCCATCATGTCACTGAGTCAGATACAACTGAGCATGCTTCTACTTTTTCTATGAAACTGATATACTATATATCAACCATATTTTAATACAAAAGAAAAAGCTAATCATTATACATTAATGGGTTCAATAAGATGGAAACTAATCATATGATCACCCCTATAGATGTAAGTTCATAATACTATAATTTTGAATATTTATTATAAGAAAAAATAGCTGAACAATCCTGCAACAGAAAAAAAAATATTTAAACTTACTACATCATCACTTGAACACTTCCAAACTCATTTCATGAGGCCATTATCATACAGATACCAAAGCCAGATAAAGACTGCAATAAGGTAAACTGCAGTCAAATATTCTTGAAGAATATAAAAAAAGTCTCAACAAAATGCTAGCAAACTCAACAGCATATGATTAACTTTTATTATTGCACGGATGTGCTTCTGCACTGGAATATAAGTCTTTCATGTGACTGTAGAATGAGGTTTCTCTACCTGTAGTGGGTTTTACTACACTCAGTCATGATAAAGAAACAAAAATATCCAGATCAATCAACATTGTGCAGGAGGGATATCCTAGCCAGTGAAGAAAGGCCAAAAAGGAAAACAAAAAAACAAAAATAAAACAAAGGGAGGAGCAAAATATTCTTCATTTACAGTGAGATGTTATATATCTAGATAATCCAAAATAAGCTACACAAAATTATTTAATAAATACCTTTATTAGGGACACTAACATATACAAGATCACATATAAAACTCAGTTGCTTACATACCAACATCATTTAGTTATTCTTAAAAAATATTTTTTCAGTATGATTTTGTGCATGCCTTTGTGCTAAGATGTGAAAAATGTGGAGAACAGATCAGTCTCCCCAAAGGATTTAATTCTGAAAGTTTAAAAGGTCTCAGAGCTACATATTCTCTGTTGTACTTATAAAAAATTATACCGGGAGTCCTAGACTATAATTCGAGACAAAATAATTCCTAAAGCAATTCCCAATTGCTGAGCCAAGGTCCTTAGGACCCAGGTATATCTGATTCCTAAGTTGTTTTTTTTTTTTTTATAGATAACTTAAATACATGTACATGGAAAATAACTTTCACTCTGAGACTATAGTAGAACAAGATAGTAACAAGTTTTTCCAGCTCTTCAACTTCAGATAATATCATACACATACCACATTCACCAAATATAAAATAGAAATATTCCCTTCTCCATCTACCTCCTCATGGTCTCGATACAGGTCTTACATTTCTCCTGCAAGCCCAGTCCATCATGTAGGCATGAATACGACTTCATTTGTAGATATGTCTTCAATTTCTTGAAGAATTCCAGGAGCTTTCAGGGTAAGAAGATTTCTGAATTGAGGGTGCATTTTGCTTTTTAAAGATGTGGGTACTGATTATGATAATGAGAGGTTAGGAAAAAGAAGCGAATTGTCAAATAGGATTAGTCTCCTAAATTTTGAGAGGGCGTGATGGACCGTATTGTAAGTCTGCTTCTGTATACTGGTTTCTATGCTCCATTTCCGTGTTGGATAAAATATGCTTTTATATTTAAATCTTGTGGTTCACACTGAATAATTCTTGTGAGGAGTATTCTAGAGAAGTGATACCTCCCACTGGCTGTGAAAACTAAAAACAGCATTTCTATGAAAAAAATAATTTACACAATTGGGGGGAAAAGGAAAAGAAAAATGATGGCCTTATTTCATATGTTCTCTGTTTCTCATCTATTTTTCATTTTAGAGAATTGCCTCGATTTCGCATCACACTTATGATATTTGAATTGTTTCTCAATTCGAAGGGGCCCTAGATTTCATCTATTCAGATTTTGTCTTTTAAAAACTAAGGATATAAAATTTTTGTAAAAGACACATATTAGGAAAGGAGAACCAATTTTTCCCAACCTTAAATTTTCAACAGGGATGCCGCTGAAGTGGCAGGTGAGTTACCTCTTATATACATAGGAAATACTATAAATCTGAAAATTGATAATTGTTATTCAAAGAGATTATTATTTTTTCTCCAAAAGTCCTCTCTTTTGGACTTCCTCCCTTATCAAACTACTTGTACATTTTCCCCCCTAAGTCAGCACCCTCCAACCCAACATAATCTGCTTCTTCAGACTTATGCATCCAATTTGCATACATTCTATGGTCATGAATGTGTTCTTATTTTTTCACAATACACTATCATAACAAATATTTTCCTTCTTACTACTCAGAAACATTTGTCAGTCCTTATTTTTCCCACAGCTTTTTTTCCCTATGGATTTGAAAAATGTATTGAGAATCTCCTTTATACTACAAAAATTTAGTTTTGGAGATAGCATAGACTGAGAGATATTGATTCTATAATTCTCTGAGGTGGTGATCAGGATAGGAAATACAGTACTATGTTGTAAAGCAAAAGTGAAAGTCACTCAGTCATGCCTGACTCTTCGCATCCCTGTGGACTGCAGCCCACCAGGCTCCTCTGTCCATGGGGATTCTCCATGCAAGAGTACTGGAGTGGGTAAGCCATTCCCTTCTCCAAATATGTTCTAAAGGAAATGCCAATTGTGTTAGTTTCAAGTGATGGATCCTCAGTTCTTATTGAATTAGGCTATGCAGTCCATTAGAAGAGATTATAATCCTAGAAAAATAATATTAATTTCCCATAGTTATTGTGCTTCCAGTGATTCTTCACTCTCTATTTCTTTTGGTATTGACTCAAGAAATTAATGGGTGGCCCTTTGATGTTTAGAAAGAGCATTATTATTATTTTTTACCTTTAAGATCATTCTATAATTTTGCTTAAAGAACGCTTTTGGCACAGGGGATGATTTACAGTTTTCTGCATTTAGATTTCCTGAGAACCTAAAGCAGGGGATTTGAGCTAAAACTAGTTAATAGCATTGTCAGTATGCCCCCCTAGATTAGACTGGTTGACTTTGAAAATGGAGCCCACAAGCGCCGTTGAAGAGTGATAAGATTTCAGAATAGAATAGGCATCTTTGATTAAGATGATGACCAGTTGGAACACAGAAAATATTTAATTAATCCTTGATCATCCTATTGTTTAGTTGGAGGTCAATTTCAGCCGAGAGAATGAACTATATGATCTTTTAAAATAGGCACATCCAGATCCAGCACATCAACTAGATTCCATCCGTTCATCTGGTCAATGTCTAATGCTTAAGGCATGATCCAACGAGAGTGTTCAGTTCAGTTCAGTCACTAAGTTGTGTCCGACTCTTTCCAACCCCATGGACTGCAGCATGCCAGGCTTTCCTGTCCATCACCAACTCCCATAGCTTACTCAAACTCATGTGCATCGAGTCAATAATGCCATCCAACCATTTCAACTTCCATCATCCCCTTCTCCTCCCACCTTCAATCATTCCCAGCATCAGGGTCTTTTCCAGTGAGTCAGTTCTTCACATCAGGTGGCGAAGTATTGGAGTTTCAGTTTCAGCGTCAATCTGGATGCCATGATCTCAGTTTTCTGAATGTTGAGCTTTAAGCCAACTTTTTCACTCTCCTCTTTTACTTTCATCAAGAGACTCTTTAGTTCTTCTTTGTCTTCTGCCATAAGGGTGGTGTCATCTACATATCTTAGGTTATTGATATTTCTCCAGGCAATCTTTTTTTTTCTTTCTTTTTTATTTATTTACTTATTTATTTTTTAATTGGAGGCTAATTACTTTACAATATTGTAGTGGTTTTTGTCCTGGCAATCTTGATTCCAGCATGTACTTCATCCAGCCTGGCATTTTACATGACGTACTCTGCATATAAGTTAAATAAGCAGGGTGACAATATGCAATCCTTTCCCGATTTAGAACCAGTCTGTTGTTCCATATCCAGTTCTAACTGTTGCTTCTTGACCTGCATACAGATTTCTCAGGAGGCAGGTGAGGTGGTCTGGTATTCTTATCTCTTTCAGAATTTTCCACAGTTGTTGTGATCCACACAGTCAAAGGCTTTGGCATAGTCAATAAATCAGATGTTTTTCTGGAACTCTCTTGCTTTTTCGATGATCCAGTGGATGTTGGTAATTTGATCTCTGGTTCCTCTGCCTTTTTTAAATCCAGCTTGAACATCTGGAAGTTCACGGTTCACGTACTGTTGAAGCCTGGCTTGGAGAATTTTGAGCATTACTTTACTAGCATGTGAGAAGAGTGCAATTGTGTGGTAGCTTGAGGATTCTTTGGCATTGTCTTTCTTTGGGATTGGAATGAAAACTGACCTTTTCCAGTCCTGTGGCCACTGCTGAGTATTCCAAATTTGCTGGCATATTGATTACAGCACTTTCACAGCATCATCTTTTAGGATTTGAAATACCTCAACTGGAATTCCAGCATCTCCACTAGCTTTCTTCGTAGTGATGCTTTCTAAGGCCCACTTGACTTCACATTCCAGGATGTCTGACTCTACGTGAGTGATCACACCATCATGGTTATATGTGTCATGAAGATATTTTTTGTATAGTTCTTCTGTGTATTCTTGCCACCTGTTCTTAATATCTTCTGCTTCTGTTAGGTCCATACTATTTCTGTCCTTTATTGTACCCATCTTTGCATGAAATAATCCCTTGGTGTCTCTAATTTTCTTAAAGAGATCTCTAGTCTTTTCCATTCTATTGTTTTCCTCTAATTCTTTGCATTGATCACTGAGGAAGGATCAGAGTGTAACATCACATAATGAGGGTGTAATATCACATATTCAGCATAAGAGAATGTACATGTGATTGAGCTACAAGAACGACAAATTGTCAGCTATGATAAAGAAAATCTTACTTGTCAGCTCATCTCTGATCTTACTTTTTCTGCCTACAGAGCAATTCTATAACTGGTGTATCATGAGCTTCCAACAGCCAGTATGTCGTTTCTGAATGGCACTAGCCTTACTCCAGTCTCATTCATCCTAAATGGCATCCCTGGACTGGAAGAAGTGCATTTGTGGGTCTCCTTCCCTCTGTGTACCATGTATAGCATTGCAGTCACAGGGAACTTTGGCCTTATGTGTCTCATCTACTCTGAAGAAGCCTTACACAGACCAATGTACATCTTCCTAACCCTTCTTTCCTTCACAGATGTTCTCATGTGCACCAGCACTCTTCCCAACACTCTCTGCATATTGTGGTTCAATCTCAAGGAGATTGATTTTAAGGCCTGCCTGGCCCAGATGTTCTTTGTGCACACCTTCACAGGGATGGAGTCTGGGGTGCTCATGCTCATGGCCCTGGACCGCTTTGTGGCCATCTGCTACCCCTTGCGCTACGCTACTATTCTCACTAACTCAGTCATTGTCAAGGCTGGGCTCCTTACTTTTCTTAGAGGTGTAATGCTTGTTATCCCTTTCACTTTCCTCACCAAACGCCTGCCATACTGCAGGGGCAATGTCATACCACATACCTACTGTGACCACATGTCTGTGGCCAAGATATCCTGTGGCAACGTCAAGGTCAATGCCATCTATGGTTTGATGGTTGCCCTCTTGATTGGGGGCTTTGACATCCTGTGCATCACAGTCTCCTACACCATGATCCTCCGGGCAGTGGTCAGCCTGTCCTCAGCAGAGGCCCGGCAGAAGGCCTTCAGCACCTGCACTGCCCACATCTTTGCCATCGTCATTACCTATGTCCCAGCCTTCTTCACCTTCTTTACACACCGTTTTGGGGGACGCTCCATTCCTCCACATGTACATATTATTATGGCTAATCTCTATCTACTCATGCCTCCCACAATGAATCCTATTGTGTATGGGATAAAAACCAAGCAGTTACGAACATGTATCACTAGGTTTTTGCTTAAAGGAAAGGACAATCCTTCTCATACCATTTAATTAGAATCTTCTGAGAAGTTCTCTTAGTCAGCCTGAAGTCAATGGGGACTAAATTTTTTAGTCAATGGGGAGTCCTCCAAATGAAAGCAAATATCTGGTCATAGGAAATATTTGTTGTGATTTTTATCTTTAAACTTCTCTTAAAAGGGTACCACTATATGCATGTAAGCAAAGACCCTTTCTTCTAAAATTTCATGTTCTCCAAAGCCTCTTTTATTCACAGGAGACTTCAAAGTTCAATTCATCTAATTTTCATAGACTGACATTTTGCTCCTGAATGACAATCCACAATACTTTGAGTTACAGTGTTGGATCATAAGAATTGGAACTGAACATTTCAAAAATTTAAGTTCCTGGCAAACATAAGGTGTATTCATCAATGCCTGTGCTTTTATTTACCTCAGCATTCTCCTTCCAACACCATTTGGAGTTTATTCTTATTTTCCAAGTCCTTATCTGATGTTTTCCTTACTAAGTTTGTCAGCTGTGTTTGCAGCAATGCATATGTATGTTCACCAGAAAACTTGTAAAAAGTGTAAGATGCAGTGTATTCAATACTTAGAAGCTATGTCCATTAACATCCATACAATAAATTTATCCATACAATAAATAAATAATGTAGTCTGTTCAAATAAAATGTCAAGTGAAAGAAACAAAACCATACACATTTAGGATTTTATTTATATAAAGTTCACCAGCAGGCAAAACTCATTTGTGGTGTTAGAAATCAAGATGATATTTAACTTAAAGAACAAGGGTACAGGTAATGATTGGATAGGATATGAGAGGGTGATTCTGAGGTGCTGTCAAGGCTTTAGCTCTTCACTTGAATGGTATTTACAAGGACTTGGTGAATTTTCATGAAGCTGTACACTTATGGTGTATGTTCTTTTTTGCACACTTATTATGTTTTAATAAAATACTTATTTAAAACAATATGTCTTGATTGTGTTCACCCAATCTCCCTAAACTGTGAAACATTTTCTTCCTTGCCTCCTATGCTGTCTATGGCTTACAAAGTGTATATATATATATATATATATGTGTGTGTGTGTGTGTACACATATATTTCTTTTTTCTCTCAGAAGTATGCTAAATTTAGTGCAAATATATGTACTTTTATACAAATTATATCAAACAACGTAATTAAGATAATCATAAGAAACAAAAATCAAAACTTTTATCTTGAACACCCTTTATTTTAACTCATAATCACATCTTCATTTCCATTTTCTTGACTGGGATAGAAGAAGGAGGAGAAGGGGACAATAGAGGTTAAGATGGTTGGATGGTGTTACCGACTCAATAGACATGAATTTGAACAAGCTTGGAGAGTTGGTGATGGACAGGGAAGCCTGGCATGATGCAGTCCGTGGGGGCGCAAAGAGTTGGACATGACTGAGAGACTGAACTGAACTGACTGGGATAATCTCATATAAATAATTAAAGAAAGTGACTTGAGTTAACTTATTTAAATTAGCGTGTAAGTCACTGAGAATTTACTTGTCCTTTAAAAAATTATTTTTCTGAGATATAAGTGGCATAAGGCATTGTATAAGTTGAAAATATGTGACATGTATTATTAAAACTCCAGGATTTATTTATCTGTTGGTTCCAAGTTCATACTCTTGAACAACATTAACCCAAATCCCCCATGTCCCAAACTCTGGTAACCACCATTCTACTATCAGTTTTCATGAATCTGGCTTTTTCTGATGTCACAGGTAAGTAATACCAAGTAGTGATTATCTTTCTGTATCTAACTAATCTCATCTAGCATAATGCCTTCAAGATTCATGCATCTTGTCACAAGTGACAAGATTTCTTTCTTTCTCATGGCAGAAAAATATTCTGTTGTGAGTATATCTAAATTGAAGCAATCAATGAAAAATACCCGTGATCCTGATATTTTTTTTAAATTACATGTACATGAAGATAACGAGACACAAAATCCTAATAGCATGCATTTTCTTACTGTTGGTAGTATGTGCTATTTAAAAATGTTTTTATTGCTGCATTTTTCTCTTTTTTAATTGAGTATAATATTTTAGAATTCAGAATAAAAACAACAAAGCACATTATAAAATCACACATATATATTTTGATTTATTTTTAATTGCCTTAGGTAAGAATTTCCAACTTGTAATCCTAAACGCTGGATATTTGTGCAATAGGAATTACTTTCTGGACTTCTCTCATTCTGGAACCAGCTCAATGGGGTTTATTTTTTCCAAATATCTGAAGCTTTGTATCATGCCCTCCCTTAGGGTTCTATGGCCTTTGGGGATTTAAGCCCTGTTTCACATTGAGACTTGGGAGTCCTAAGGATGTGAAATTAAACCTGTTTCCCGTGGGAAGTCTGCTAGACTAAGAGCTTCAGATCCGTGGTCTAGAAGGTGAAACCAGGGTGCTACCATCATGTACATTCCTGAGCCCTCTACCTGGCATGAGCACCTTTCACATTCCTTTTAGTCTGGATCTACCGTGTGGGTAAGGTAATGCCTTTCAGTTACTTGGATTCTAGGCTTATGACAAAACGCTGTCTTGTTTCATTCTACTGTGTCATCACAAGCATAGAGGGCTTTGCCCTACAGAGTAGGTTATTTGGTTATTTCTTGGTCAGGGAAAATTGAGGAAGAACATAATCCACCTTCAAAGGAGAGATAGTATTAACAAGGAATGTGCGCTCTTTTGTGGGCAGGAGAAAGACTAGACTCTTTCAAAACCTTTAGAGAGAATTCTTTATTATTATTATTCACATTTATAAACTATAGCATAATGGCAGAGACAGAGAATTAGGCACTAATAACTTTAAGATGACTTATATCAGAAAAGATAAATAGGTACATACCTTTCCCTTGAAGTCACTAGCTCAAGCTTCCCCACCACCTTTCTTTTCTTCAGTTCAGTCATACAACTTGCAGTCATCCCATCTGATTCCAATTTGCTTCTTTTTTTAAATCCAGGTACTATCCTCAGTCATGGGTAAAATAGGTAGTAGATTTGGCCCATGTATTAAAACAGCACACAGGTCAGTAAAGGGATATGATAAACATAAAAGAACTTCTGGTACAGGTCTGCAGGTTATCATCATCTTGAAAAAAGGAGGAAAATGTGAGGGTAGCAGAGAGAAAGAAGGGTGACTTTCAAGTAAAGAATCTGTTTTGAATAAAGAAAGAAGGGGCTGTGTTTCATCAGTATTTAGTATAGAGAGCACAAAATTCTGTATCTTTTAGCAAATTTTAAAGATATTGTATCTTGGTTAGATAGAGTGGCTATCACTGCACTCACTAAAGGAATCTAATTAAATTCAAAGAAGAATTTAAATAATAAAAAAGTAAATATATTTAAATACGTAAATAGTACTGCTGCTTCTTGTTTCTGTAGACATGGATAAATACTTGAGTTGGTATGCAAACTGGCTATTTATGCACAAGGTAAACCTAAAATAGCCAGAGGAGGCACAGAAGACCCTTATGCTAAATGCTGAAGGGTGCATTGCCTAGCACTTGGTGGATGCTTAATGGAATTTCTAAAAAAAATTAACAAATGGAAGTGTTTAATTTAATTTAGAGTCCATACACTTGAAATATTCAGTGTCAATGATAGCATTGTGTATCACTAAAAAAGTAAGTTTGATATTTCAAGAAAAATATTTAGAATAGCAATAACAAAAAGTGAAACTATCTCAGAGAACCTAGAACTCTCTTTGCTGAATCCAGCTTTTTCCTGACATTCCTCTCCAAAGGATCATGGAAAGGATTCTTCATATGCCTGACAGAATTTTAGTCTGTGTCTCAGAATCTAAATTCCTAAAAATTGCTGTCCTGGGCCATCTCTAGAGAAACAGCATAAAGGTTTTTTAAAAACTGAAAAAACATGCCTTCTTAGGTCCTAAGCAGTACCTGATTCATCCTGATTTTGAGGGGATGGGCACTGAGGTCAGACAATAATCTAAATATGCCTGTTTTCCATTTTAAATAGCCAGAGGCAGCAATGGGTGCTGCATGCTATTTTCAACAAGTGGCTGTCTAGTGCAGGATGAGGGAACAGAAGCAGCAATAACATTAGTCCCTGTACTTTCCATCAAGTCCTGCTGGCTTAGCCTTCTGGATCAGGTAATGGAATGTATTATCATCAAGGAGGGAAGGTGAGGTGGTATTGTATAGCACAACACAATGTGATATGCTTTTTGTAGTACTGTGTACTACATTGCCTCTTTCATTGGGAAAAGCTCAGTGCAAGAATAAAAATACACTTAAGGTGGATCTCTCTTCCTGTGATTTAGTCATTGTACTTCCAATACTTTTCTCTATTCTGTCTCCTTAATACTTTCCCAGAATCGCAGGCAAAAATAAGGAAGTGGGAGAGGTTTAGGGTAAGTCTGAATAGTATTTGTAACCAAATTACCTATGGTGGATAGGTTTTCAAATAAGGGAAATAAACTGAACAAAGTCAACAGAGGCTACAGGTATCTGCTATAGTTGAAATTTGTGAGTGGTCAATAAAGTTTAAGCATGAAATGCTAAGTTAAGGGATACAGTGATCATATAATACATCATCCAAATGAGGATACTCTTGGGTGCTTAAGGAATGGAAACAAATAACATGGGAAAGAGAAGATAAAAACTAAAGTTTACTTTATTTAATGATATGCCAAGAAATTTGAGCTCTATATTGAAATTGATAAGGAGACTTTGAAGATTACCAAGTAGGATTAAAATGTCTTCAAAAGTATGCTACAGAACATATTTGGTTTGAAAAATACTAAAGGCTAAGCAAATAAATGAGTGGATGTAGCTGGTGGTCTTTAAAAGATAGCAAAGAGTGGTAATAGGAAGGAAGGACTGATATTAAAATTATTTCTGGATTAAAAATACAGCTTTTCCCCTGTCTAAGGATAGAATACAGATAACATATGTGCTGAGATGACCTGGACAGAGTAAGAACTAAGATACTTTGAGTTATAAGGAAAATATATATCCAAGAGGCACACTTGAGGAGGTCACAAAGATGTTGGTAGATCATGTGTTAGGTGATGACATCATTATCTAAAAATCAGAACTCAGTAGTGGAGCTTATTTTGCCATTGGATAGAGGCTGAAATGACTTAGTCTTGAACATGAAGAACTTAAACTGACTGTGGAAATTTAAGATGGAAATATCTACTATGCATTTAGAAGGGATACTCATGAATTGTGACATAGACTGCTTATACATTACTTGTCTGAAAATTATCTTTATGTTGGTTACACCTGAGGTTATGAATCTAGTTTTGCTTGATAGTCAACATTATTCTGGAGAAGGCAATGGCAACCCACTGCAGTACTCTTGCCTGGAAAATCCCATGGATGGAGGAGCCTGGTAGGCTGCAGTCCATGGGGTTGCTGAGAGTTGGACGCGACTGAGCGACTTCACTTTCACTTTCCCCTTTCGTGCATTGGAGAAGGAAATGGCAACCCACTCCAGTGCTCTTGCCTGAAGAATCCCAGGGACGGGGGAGCCTGGTGGGCTGCCGTCTATGGGGTCGCACAGAGTCGGACACAACTGAAGCAACTTAGCAGCAGCAGCAGCAGCAGCATTATTCAATCTTTCTCTACCTCAGTATCTTCTTTTATTTGCTGATAGAACAAATTTGCAATGTGCAATTGTGGCTCTAAAATTACATTTATATTGTTTACAAAACTTTAAAAATATTCTTTAATATTTATTTATTCAATAAACTGCATTTTCATAATCACTATTATTCAAAATTGTTGGTACTGTTATAAATGTAATTTTATGCCAAACTGAAGTCTGCATTCTCAAGAATGATCTAAACTAAATTTTTATTTTTTTTTTGTTTTTGGTTTCTTCTCCTAGGGTACAAACTTATGGATGGAGAAAAATAGAGTCTCTATTGAATTAGTTATGCTGGTTTCCAACAATTCATGTGTGCCCCCCAAATATTTTGTTCTTAATGGAATTCCTGGTCTGGAAAGAGTACATGTATGGATCTCCCTCCCATTCTGCACAATGTATATCATCTCTCTTCTGGGAAACCTTGGCCTTGTGTATCTCATTCATCATGAGGAGTCCTTACATCATCCTATGTATTTTTTTCTGGCAATGCTCTCCCTCGTTGATCTCTTTACCTGTACCACTACGCTACCCAATGCACTCTGCATCTTCTGGCTCAATCTCAAGGAAATTAACTTCAATGCTTGTTTAGTCCAGATGTTCTTTGTCCATGGGTTCACAGGTGTGGAGTCTGGTGTGCTCATGCTCATGGCTCTGGACCGCTATGTGGCCATTTGCTACCCATTGCGCTATGCTACCACCCTCACTAACTCTATCATTGCCAAAGCTGGACTTGTCACCTTCCTGAGGGGTGCATTGCTGATGATTCCTTTTCCTTTCTTGGTTAAGCGTTTGCCCTTCTGCCAAAGCAATATTATCTCCCATACATATTGTGACCACATGTCAGTAGTGAAATTATCCTGTGCCAGTATCAAGGTCAATGTCATCTATGGTCTGATGGTTGCCCTCCTGATTGGAGTGTTTGATATCTGCTGTATATCTGTATCATACACTATGATCCTTCGGGCAGTGGTCAGTCTCTCCTCAGCAGATGCTCGGCAGAAAGCCTTCAGCACCTGCACTGCCCATATATCTGCCATTATTGTCACTTATATTCCAGCATTCTTCACTTTCTTTACCCACCATTTTGGAGGACACACTATTCCCTCTTCTCTTCACATCATTGTGGCTAATCTTTATCTTCTTCTTCCCCCAACTCTCAAAGCCTGTTTATGGGGTGAAGACAAAACACATTTGAGACAATGTCATAAAGCTCTTCCAGGGTCAGAAAGGTGTAAGTACTCAGGACAATTGAAATGAGATAGAATAAAGATGAATGAAAAACAACAAAGAAGAAACTCACGTGTGATATCATGTCTTTTCTATGATCTATGTTTTGCAACTATAGTGGGAAAAGTTACAGATAATTCTGGATTTATATTCCAGTGACTCCATATTTTTTCCCTCTATCACTAGTTTGGACCAAGTCATTGATATTGGTTCATCACAACTTTCCTCTTAATGTATTCATGTAGGATATTTTCTTAATCTTTTGAGAGTTAAGTGTCTTGTCTGTGATTATAATCTTCCTTTGTTGTTCAATTGTTAAGTCATGTCCAACTCTCTTGCAACCCCATGGACTGTAGTCTGCCAGGCTCTTCTGTCCATGGGATTTCCCAGACAAGCATACTGGAGTGGGTTGCCATTTCCTTCTCCATGTAATCGTCCTTATGGATAAGAAATTAAATGGCTTTTAAGGACATTTTCCAGGCTAGGCAGTCATTGAAGTTAAAATTCAGTTTATGAATTACGCTGATAATATACAGGCAAAATGGCAGTCACTGATTTTTAAAAAAATGGCACTTATTAAACATCATATTGTAAAAAGCATGTAGGCCAATTTACTGAAGAAATAAATGTGTAATCTATAGCTTAGCTTTTTGCATGCAACATACATCTCAAAACAGCTATGTTGTTTCAGAATATGGATTTCTTTTTCCTTTACTGATATTGAGGCTTTTTCTCTATTAAATAAAATGACTTATCTATAATGCCAATGGAAACTACATAAGTAATGCTCACAACTACCAATTCTGTAAAAACATCTTGGATATAACCTCTCCACTGTAATTCCCAATTCAATAATTTATTTTTCTTGGTTCACCGATAATCAGTCATCTACCTTGCTTCTCACCTTCTACCTCAGGAGTTTCTAATGCAACCTACATTGAGGTATTGTCCATGGAGCCCTGGGAACCTCAAGACCATTTGGGAAAATGTGTGAAGTCACAACAATTTTCATAGAAATATTAGGGCATTTTTTGTCTTTTTCAGTTTCATTCTCTTACTAATGTACAAAGGGATTTTCTAGAGTTCATATGATGTGAGATTATTGCTGTAAAAACTAAGTATGTCACATTTGGAAGATCTGCATAGCACAGTGAGCCAATATTTCCAAATGACAAATTTTGATGTTGCAAAATGATGCATTTTGTAGCAAATTAATTTCAGTGAAAGATGGACCAGTGGGTTTTAATGCAACAGAGTACCAACAGCTTATTGACATGATTTCAGATTTTACAACTAATCTTCAGGAGAATATCTATTGTTCATTTTGGATGTAGTATCAAAGAAAAATACCCACAATTAATTGAAAAGTTATTAAAGGCTCAACTCCTCTCTCTTCCAACTATGTATTCTATATGAGGTCATATTTTCTTTGTAAATATTAAACAAAATACCATGTTTCAACAGACTGCATGCAGAGGCAGATAGAATCTAGCTGTTGTCTCTTAAATCAGGAAAACTTGTGAGATGTAAAATAATATGATTTCTTAATAGTTTTTGAAAAATATACTAATTTTTACAAAATATGTATTTTGAGAATCATTTATGTAATATGTTGAAAATAAATTCAGCTCTAATAGCAACCATTTCCATAAGGTCTTCCTTTTTTGTTTTTCTTCTTGAAATTGGGATATATCTTATGGAGTACAGTGCAAAAATCTTAGTTATACCTATGTTATCAACACCCAGACCCAAGTATAGAATATTCTCACTAACCTAGTGTATTTCACTTGGTCTCCAAAGATAACCACAATTTCAACCTCAGCATCACAGATTTCCTTGTATATTTGTAAACTTTATTTAATAGAAATAACACAGGATGTGCTTTGATATCTAGCTTCTTTCACTCACAAATAACTTTGTAAGATTCATTTATATTGCTTTGTAAAGCAGCACTTTATGTTTTTATTCCTGTGTAGTATTATGATGCTTTGTATTAATATATGTTTAACAAATATAATATAAAATAATAAATATATAAATCTTATACCTATATGTGTGTGCTCATTTGCTCAGTTATGTCCAACCCTTTGCGACCCTATGGACTGTAGCCCACCAGGCTCCTCTGTCCATTGAATTTTCCAGGGAAGAATACTGGAGAGAATTGTCATTTCTCTCAGGGGCTAGGGATCAAACCACATCTCTTATGTCTCTTGCGTTGGCAGGGAGAGTTCTTTACCACTAGTACCACCTGGGAAGCCTAAATGTAATATGAAATAATAAATATATAAATCTTATACACTAGATTCATGTAAAAGTTTATATATATCAGACACAAATATAAGTTATATCTTTGTATTATCTATCTGCACATAGATACATGTTTTCATTCTGTCATTTTATGGACATCGTTTTCAATGTGGGAACATTATTGACAATATCTTAAACATTTATGTACATATAGTTTGATAGACATAAGTACCACATCTTTTGGGAATATATCCAGATTGCAACTTGTGGATCATGGAACACGTGTTCAGTTCATTTCAGTTGCTCTGTCATGTCGACTTTTTGTGACTCCATGGACTGCAGCACGCCGGGCTTCCCTGTCCATCACCAACTCCCAGAGCCTACTCAAACTCATGTCCATTGAGTCAGTGATGCCATCCAACCATCTCATCCTCTGTCATCCCCTTCTCCTCCCACCTTCAATCTTTTCCAGCATCAGGGTCTTTTCAAATGAGTCAGTTCTTCGTATCAGGTGGCCAAATTTTGGAGTTTCAGCTTCAGCATCAGTCCTTCCAATGAATATTCAAGACTGATTTCCTTTAGGATGAATATGTATATGCTTATCTTAAAAGTTTTAGTTGCTTCATAATGTGCTAAGAATTAATATTGTCAGTTTTTCTCATTTTAAATATTTTGTTTACTAAAGATATCACATTGTGGTTTCAAGTTGCTTTTCCTTATTGACTGATACTGCATAATATTTCATGTGAACATTTCCTATTTATCTCTTTTGTGAAGTGTGTAAGACTTCTGTCAATTTTTCTATTGAATTTTCTATTTTTTTGCAGTTTATACATCACTTGTTAAATGTAGTCATTGCAAATTCTCTCTTTCTCGCTCTCTGTCTCTATCTCTCTTATTCAATGCAATGGTCAAAGTTAGAGGCCTCAGCATTCAGAAGCCAATGAGTGAAAAGAGGAGTAGCCTTTATTATTATCATTCTCTGTAACCCATTCCCCCACCCCTTAATTTAATCTGTACTGGTAATAGGTCCTTGTAGAAGGGGAGGGGGCCTCTTCTACTAGAGATGCAGTCCTAAAACTATGGCTGCTTCTTGATCATTTGTGGCTCACCATGCCCTTAGACTAGGAAGAAGAGAAAGGAGTAACTTTAGTGGTAGAAAAAGTTGACCCAAATTGTTATGAGGAGCTATGGTTGTTGTTACATAGCGGGAGTGGGTGGATTATGTCTTGAACCAAATCATAGACAGAGAAGCCTGACAGGCTACACAGTCCATGGGGTCACAAAGAGTTGGACACAACTGAGTGACTTAAATGGCTTACCTCCTGGCCACCTCTGGGCTTCCCTGGTGGCTCAGATAGTAAAAAATTTGCCAGCAATGTGAGAGACCTGAGTTCAATTCCCCAGATCAGGAAGATCCCCTAGAGAAGGGAATGACAAGCCACTCCAGTAATTGCTGCCTTTTCAAAAGTATAAAGGAAACTTCAGAAAAAATAGAACTATAATATTTCCTTCAAATCAACAGAAAAATTTAAATTCTCAAAGCAATTCCCTAATATAAAGTATATATAATAAAAGCAGTTTCAAAAATGCAAGGAAAATATGAGGCAGCAATCAAAACAAACTGTTTAGGTATGGAAATAAATTTTGATCAGTAAAACAATACTGCTAGTTGGCCTTATTTCACATTGATTATATGCAAATGCTTAAGCAATAAAATACATATCTGTAAGTAAGCATATATATAAATGACAAAAAGAGTGTGAAGTAAACTGAAAATGTACAAAGTTTTTTGGAAACAAAAATTACACTAACACACCAAACACATACTCCCCCCCAAAAAGGGAGGAAATAGACACCCAAACAAGTAAATGATGGGTGAAGATCACCTTAGTAAAGCAATAGATGACATGTTTACACATAGCAGTTAATCCTCAGCATATCACATTGTTTCATTTCCATGTTCATATGGTTGTCCACAAGCAAAATTATAAAATGTATTGAAATTATCTAGTTTATTAATATGTGGAAGAAATTTCAAAATTGGGGAATTTGTGTTATTGACAAATAATATGAGTTTACAATATACTAGAGAATGTGTTTCTTACAAATCAAAACTGTCATCGGGTTTCTTTCTTGTCAAGCTCGTAAATATTTTTCTAATGTTTGTATACTATTATACTTTTCATGTTTCTTTTGCATTTTTCAATAAGAAACAAAACTGTAACAATTCATATATGTGTGTAGGTATATTTGCACACATATATAATTATTACTGTTGAATAAGAAAGAATTTGAAGTGTATTACTGACTAGTGTAGACAGATTTTCAAAGTTGCTGAAAAACTAGGATCTTACTTGCTTCTTCCTCTCAATATATTTGAACTGTCAACTTTTATCTCTTTGTGTCCGTGAAATACAGGTAGAGAAAGCCAGCCTTCTCTGTCCGTGGAATTCTCCAGACAAGAATACTGGAGTGGATAGCCATTCCCTTCTCCAGGGGAATCTTCCCAACCCAGGGATTGAACCCTGGTCTCCTGCATTGCAGGCGGATTCTTTACTGTCTGAGCCACCAGGGAAGCCCAGAAAAAGCACTGATTAAAAAAAAAAAATTCACTAAGGATAGCAAATATATCTCTGATGTCATTTGTGCTCTATTTCTAAGGATCTAGTTCCTAAAAATGAAATAAATATCCTATTTATGTCCTTCTTGTTCCCTTTTGAAAGTTCTAGTGTTGATTATTAAAGCTGGTTTTCTTGTTACATGAGAAATCTACGTCCATTTGCAATACATTTGCAATACTCTCAGTTAACAAGCCAAGCTTAAACCAAATATTGTAGTACTGACCATAATTACATTAGACTTTCCAAAACAAATTTAAAATGATTTCAATACATTATAACTTAAGTTTTCTGTAAGGAAAATGGGCTCTTGTTGTTCTGTGGGAGACAAGTGTGTTGAAGTTGTGACATTAACACAAGAATATGGTCACTTATTTATAAGTACAATTATCATACCACCTGTTGCCTCTTCTTGTTTCTAAACTCCATAGAAATGTTTGTTTCCTCACTAATCAGTCCTCAATTTTACATTCCATGTTCTTTTTCTAATATGGTTGTTTATTCCTCCTCCCAGTAGATTTTCCTACATAAAGTTAATAAAATTCAGCCACAAATAAGTATCTCTAGAAATAAAGTATGTAAATTAGATTCTTAATCTGAGATCAATGGGAGAGTAGGTAAATTACAAGAGCCCTGTGACTATGATCAAGAGTTATTCTCTTGCTGTTTCCTCATTCTTCATTAAATGGCTGTGCTTCTTTCTTGATATTAGCACAACAGAGCCAAAAAAGATTACCATTTGCTTAGAAAAATAACGAGATATTCATAATAAACATGGAAAAATGCACTGTATTGTAATCTGAGAACAGGAGAAGTAAATATTTTCCCATGAAAGTCCAGTCTTTCTTAACATTTCAGCCTTCAAACTGGTAGATGGAATCATACCTGAAGTTGTGTGGATAAATATGTAATAATTAGTTATTATAAATCCAAAAACTCTTGACATTTTTTACTGCCTAGAGAATTAAAAAATATTCTGCCTCTACTCCCACATTTGTATATCCTTTAATCTTAGTTTCTGGAGAGCCAAACAGTGAGTTGAATGCAATCTGGTCCAGGTGTTCAGGATATTGGTTTAAAAAAATCAAGAATGTACAATACATGTACATTCAAAGTCCTCAACTACTAAATCTCTTGACATTTGAACTATAGGACTGAATATTTTTAAGATGTGTTATGTATCCTAGGGAATATTGCAAAACACTTGAGATACAGGTACTGATTTGGGAATTAAGCTAACCCCTATTGGAGAAGAAACAGTGAAAGTTTTTATTCTCACCACCTAGAAGATAACACATGGAGAATAAATTAATCTGTATATATCTAATCTGTGTGCTTGCACATGAGGAATATATATGGAGGAGTGAGAATCAACACAATCTAATTTTGACAAATATTAGAGATTTTAATGTTTATTAAAGAATTCTCTTCCTTCCCTTGTAAGGATGTTCAGAGGTTTTAATCACACACACATTCCTATTTCTTTAAGTGAAATTCACATGCCATAAAATAGCACTCAAAAATGCAAAACTGAGTACCTTTTGGTACATTCAAAGTGCTGCGCAACCTTCAGCGCAATACTATTTCAAAACATTTCCATTACCTCAAAAGAAATATCTGTAGCATTAATCAGTAACTGCTTATTAATTTGTCACTTCTCTTCTTACCAAGGGCTATTTTTTTTTTTTGGTTCAATGGATTCTCTCTTCTGGAGATTTGATGTAATTGAAAGCATGAAACTTATAGCCTTTAGTGTCTGTCTTTCTTATTTAGCATGCTTTTTTCAAATTTTATTTATGCAAGAACATGTATCAGAACTTCATCCTTTTTATGGATGAATAATAATTCCTGAAATGGATATGCTTAATATTGTTTAGCTATTAAACAACTGACATTTAACAGCATTTGACTTCTTTCCACTTTTTGATTAACAATGATACTATGAACATTTCTACATAAAATTTTTGCTGCAGCTGTGTTAAGTTGTCTGATTATATGCTTAAGAGTTAAATTTTGAGTCATATGGTAACTACTTTTAAATTGAGTCATTACTAAACTTTTTTCCACAGCTTCTGTGTGATTTTTACATACTCTCTATCAACATATAATAATGCCATGTTTCAAAATATTGCCAACATCTGCTAAATTTAAAACAAAATAGTAATCATTTAGGGTATACATTAATTATCCTAAACTTATTGTGATAATTGTTGTTTTGATTTTAATTTAATGATATTGAAATATTTTCATATATTTGCTGGCATCTCATATCTTCTTTAGAGAAGTGTCTACTCAAGTTCTTCAACCATTTAAAAATGGTAAAACACCTCAGAAAGAAGCACAAATATCTGGAGCAGTTGTTGCTGCTCAGTTGCTAAATCATGTCTGACTCTTTGAGACCCTTGAACTGCAGATGCCAGGCTTCCCTGTACTTCACTGTATCTCAGAGCTTGCCTAGACCCATGTCTATTGAGTTGGGGATGCCATTTAATCATTCTTCCTCTGTCACACCCTTCTCCTCCTGCGCTTATTCTTTCCCAGCATCAGCGTCTTTTCGAATTAGTCAGCTCTAGGCAGCAGGTGGCCAAAGGATTGGAGCTTCAGCTTTAGGACCAGCCTTCTTTATGGTCCAACTTTCCTGTCCATAAGTGACTACTAGAGAAACCGTAACTTTGACTGTAAGGGCCTTTGTCATCAAAATGATGTCTTTGCTTTTTAATATGCTGTCTAGTTTTGTCATGGAGCAGTTATATGCTATCAGTAATTAAATATGGAGAAGGAAATGGTAACCCGCTCCAGTATTCTTGCCTGGAGAATCCCAGGGACGGAGGAACCTGGTGGGCTGCTGTCTATGGGGTTGCACAGAGTGGGACACGACTGAAGTGACTTAGCAGCAGCAGCAGCAGCAGCAGCAGCAGTAATTAAATAAAATATATATGGATTAAATATTCTCATTAAAAAGGAAGAAAATGGCAGATATCTCTTTTAACCATCTCTATTAAACATTGTTTGGAAGTTCTATTTAGAGAAACTGGAGACAAAAATGGAATATGTATTCTATTGTCTTTCTGTGGATTCCTTGAGACAATCAACATCATTATGTTACTCATTTGATGAAGAAATTTATTGAAAAACAAGATTATTTCATCCTCATTTTGAGGGTTTCATTAATTGCCACTGGTTCCTTAAACTAACTGAAAAATGTTAGTGTTTCTTAGTTCTTCTTTATCTATAATCTTTGAAGAATATAATGCATATATACATAGGGAAATTACAAAGTTGAGCATCCTCTCCAAGTTAATTGCCTTTGAAGTCCAGCTTAAGGAGCTTACATAAGCCCTGTCTGAGCTCCTTGTTCTTGAATGCATAGACCATAGGATTGAGGGCAGGAGGAACGACATTGTGGAGTACATTGAGTAGAACTGGGATGAGGGGAAACATCATTGTTGTGTTATGGGTGATAGAAATGACAATAATGACTGTGTAGAAAAACAGGATTAGGATGAGGTGGGAAGTGCAGGTACTCAGGGCCTTGGATGTAGCCTCCGTTGAGTTCAGTTTCAGTACAGATTGAAGTATCAAAGCATAGGATACAAGAATCAAACCCAAGTCACTCCCCATGAGTATCCATGCCAAAAGTAGCTGGTAAACACTGTTGATTGTCCTGTCATCACAGGATAGACTAGTTACTCCAAGATTAGAGCACAGACAGTGCTCAATTTGGTTTTTTGAGCAATAGTGTCTCTGAGCTGCCAACACAGGAATTGGGATGGTAGTCAGGCTGTTTCTGAGTGCCATGAACACAGTAGCTTTGACCACAAAAGATCCAGTGATTATTGATGAATAACATAGTGGTTGACAAATTGCCACATACCTATCTATAGCCATGCAGACAAAAATGCCTGATTCCATTCCTACAAAACTATGTATGGCATACATCTGTACAAAGCACTCAGGGAGACTGATGGTCTTTGCACTGAACCACAAGATGGTCAAAATCTTGGGCATGATGGTAGTAGCAAGGCCCATGTCAACCACAGCCAGGATGCCCAGGAAATAATACATAGGCTGGTGCAATGTTGCCTCCTGATTGATGACGATCAAGATAAGGATGTTTGCACTGAGAGCTAAGAGGTAGAGCAGAGCCAGGGGCAGGGAGAGCCAGTGCTGCCAGCTGTGAATGCCTGGGAATCCCATCAGAATGAACTCAGAGACCTGAAACTTTGAGCTGTTGGAATCTCCAAGATCCTGGAACATAATTCACTAAGAGGAAAAACATTCAAGGTTACTATTCCTTAATAATCCCTCTGACAGTGTTTGAAGAAATTACATTCATGGTTTTGTAGGTGTTGTGGGGGAATCACCTTTTTAAACTCTAATTCCAGCACTAACATTCCTTGAAAGTGAAAGCTTTTTGAGAGTGTTAGTCACTCAGTCGTGTCCAGCTGTTTGCGACCCCATGGACTGTAGCCCACCAGGCTCCTCTGTCCATAGAATTCTCCAGCAAGAATACTGGAGTGGGTAGCCGTTCACTTCTCCAGGGGATCTTGGTGACTGGGGGATTAAACCTGGGTCTTTTGCTTTGCAGGCAGATTAGAAGTATCCAACATTCCTTGGATATTTCTAATTAACAGAAACTGTTTTAACACATTGTGTGTTAAATTATTTATCAAAACACAAACTTCATACCATGTCAGTTTGTATTGTTTTCATCTTCTCATAACTGAGGAACAGAACTTTAGAGAAAATCATGACTTTGGACATTATCTTCAGCCTATAGGTCATGAAAGCTGGAGAAGATGTAGCCTTCTGATATCACAGACTGCACTCTTGAATTTGTTTTGTTGGATTATTAGAAACATAATATATGTAAAGAGTATAGAAATTTCTGTGCATGGAGACATTTAAGTAATAGACTAGAATATATGATACTGACAATAACTCTTATTTCAAGGATTTGAGATTTTGTTAAATAATCCTGTGTCTCATTTAATTTTAATTGAAATGTATGAAATAATTTAGTATGCACATTTTAAGTGAGGAAGCTTTTATCAAAAATTGCTAATGACTTGTCCAAAACTGTAATAATAAAAGAGAAATGTGATTTAGGAATATAATTGTTATTCAAAACCAATTAATTCTGGTTTTCAGTAACTTTCTCCTGCTTGATGTAGCTTTGATTCTTGGAGCACTCCAGATAGCCAAACCATAAAGAATAAAGCAGGCATTAAAATATTAGTTTGAAGTAAAGATTTTGAAAATCAAATTACTTGAATCAAGTTAGTGCTTATCTACCAAAATTTATTAATTTTGGTACATTTATTCATTTTACTGCAAAGGGGGAAACAGATTTCATGATCTGTTTCTCCTAAATGTCTATTATTTATTCATTTATATGCTTTCAATAAATTAAATATTAAGGATGTATTATCAGGACATAAAACATTGAAAAATGTGGTTCAAAATAATAGTATGTACAGAACAATAGTGTAAATATAATCCTGGAAAATATATTCATTCTAATCCAAGTGATACCATTCCATTATACTTATAATAACATAATGAAGAAGGTAGAATAAAAAAGATATATATTTAGACAAATATAACAATTCTTTTATATATATTATTTTAATAACCTCTAAATTTTAATAGTTTATTTTTATAACTTGCATTGTTTTTAATCTTAACATTGGAACTATTTTTCAAATGTCACATGTTATTTGATATTAATTCACAAAGAGTCCTTAGGAAGCTGATTTGAAACTCCAGGTGATGAGTGAGTCTTGTTAATTGGTAGGATTTACTTTCTGTACTGTAATGTTTCTTTTGTAGCACTATTGACATTCTTATTTACCAGTGGATTCTTTCCCTGAGGGATTTACATTTTTCCCAGAAAATAATCTACCAATATGCATCCTAGAAAAATATTTGACTGGCTTCCATTGTTCTTGATATTGAGTAGTAGAGGGACACAATCTCACAGTTAAATATAAAAATTTGATTCACCTTGTCAATTTTAATGATGCCTCATCCTTGGACTTTATCACATCTGATATATTTGCATCCATAGTATATGTTAAATTTTTTCCCTATGTTAAATTAATTTAACATGTACTACATTAAATTAAACTTTGTCCATCATGTTACTATATATACTTATAGTACAGTCCAGCTATACACTAAGAGTATAGTTAGCACTGTTTAAAATAGTGGATGGATCAGGGATATAAATTTGTTACTTGTTAATTTTCTACCTAGAACCCTCTTTCATCTTTATGTATTCACAACAAAAGAGGACAGTTTAGATACTGCAAAAAGCAACTTTTTTGGAAGTAGTAAAGTAACATTGTATGAACTGCTTAATAAGAGTGCCCTTCAAAGACTTTTCTTGTGCTATAATAAATTCTTGGAGGCATACAGGAGTAGGTAGGAATGAAACTAAGTACAATTTTGGAGGAGATCTGGAGAATTTAAAGAGGAAAGGAAAATGGTCTTAGAGTATGCTAGATCAGTTTCTCTCTTTCTTCTGTTACTGTACTCTGCTTTCTTCTCAAGTTCACTGCTATTTTTTGATTTGTTAACTGCAATTTTCTATCTTATTTTGTGCCCTCCTACAACCACTGCAACTTCAACCACTTTATTTTAGAATATCAACTTTATCTCAGAGAGGACAGGGAGTCATCCTTTAAACTATTTAATATGACGTAAATAAAAAAGAGGCAGGCATTGTAGGTAAGGAATATATTTGTCAGTGGATCAATATTTCTTTCTATTTTAACATCATAGTATTATAAAAAATTTGACAACTTGGATCCACCAGAATTTAAACAAAATCTTAATATTTGAACTTATTGTATTTATATTTATATTTGCATTGTGTGGGGACTTCCCTTGTGGCTCAGACAGTAAAGAATCTGCCTGCAATGCAAGAGACCCGGGTTTGATTCCTGGGTGGGGAAGATATCCTGGAGAAGGATATGGCAACCCACTCCAGTATTCTTGCCTGGAGAATCCCATGGACAGAGGATCCTGTTGGGCTACAGTCCATACGGTCACAAAGAGTTGGACATGACTGAGCAACTAACTCACTTGCATTGTATAGCAACACATCACGCTTTAGATATCAATAAATTTTTTGAGTGAATGAATAGATTCCTGAACTAGTGATTCAAATTTCATAAAACTTTAAGAACTATTGCACTCCGCTCTAAGTACTTAAACATGTATTTAAATATTATTTTTTCAAAGTATAAAAGGAAGAAACAAAAGTATAAATTCTACTTCATAAAACAAGAGAAAACTTAAATCTAAAAAAATTCCTCATCACAAAATAGATAAAACAAAAGAATTTCAAAAAGAAGGCAACAAATAAGGCATCAGTCAAAACAGATATTTGGGTTTAGTAATAAAGTTTAGTTGGTAAAACAGTACTACAAATTGGTGGTATTTTACATTGCATGCATACAAACCAAGTCACTTCAGTCTTGTCAACTCTGCGACCCTGTGAACTGTAGCCTGACAGCTTCCTCTGTCCATGGGATTCTCCATGTAGGAATACTGGGTGGGTTGCCCTGCCCTTTCTCCAGGAGATCTTTCTGACTCAGGGATCAAAACTGCATCTCAGGTCTCCTGCAGTGGCAGGCAGGTTCTTTACCACTAGTGCCACCTGGGAAGCCCTTGGTTATATGCAAATATTTATGCAATAAAATTTATATATATGAATCATAAGGAGAGTGCAAAGAAAATAATAAACTGAAAATGCACAAAATTTTTGGAAACAAAATTTATACTAATTAAACAAAAATTACACTAATACACTAAAAACATCCCACAAATTATGGAAGAAATATTACAATATACAAAATAGAAATCCAAACTAGTATTGAGTTGGCCAAAGAATTCATTTGGTTTTAAGTAAAAATAAAAGACACATTTTTCATTTTCATCCAGAACTGTATTGAATAATATATTCACTACCTGAACCAATTTTTTGGCCAACTCAATAAATAGTGGACCAAGATCACCTTCGTGAAACAATAGATGAGATACTTTACGTGCAGCAGTTTAACCTCATTGTATCAAGTTGCTTAATTTCTCTGTTCCATATTGCTGCCCACAAGCAAAATAAAAGAATAAATTGAAATTATCTTGTTCACTTTATTAGTACATGGTAGAAAATTTAAAGGTGGCAAATGAGTTAGTGAGTTAGTCGCTTAGTCGTGTCTGACTCTTTGTGACCACACGAACTGTAGCCGGACAGGGTCCTCTGTCCGTGAGATTCTCCAGGCAAGAATACTGGAGTGGGTTGCCATGCCCTTCTCCAGGGCATCTTCCCGACCCAGAAATCGAATCTGGGTCTCCTGCATTGCAAGCAGATTCTTTACTGTCTGAGCCACCAGGGAAGTCCCCATACAAAGCAAATCTTAATGGTGGGGAACTCACTTAATGCAATCATAACATTAACTGAACCTCATTCCTATTTGGAGAAGAAAATGGCAGCCCACTCCAAGATTCTTGCCTGGAGAATCCTGTGGACAGAGAAGCCTGGTGGGCTGCTGTCCGTAGGGTCGCAGAGTTGGACACGACTGAAGTGACTTAGCAGCAGCAGCAGCATTCCTATTTAGGAACACTGATTTTGACTGAAAATAATAATCTTGAAGCTTAACAAAGGCCTTGCAATTAGCATTTTTGACAAAGAATCATATGAGTTTATAAGAATGCGTTTCCTTATATACCAAAATTGTTATGAGATTTATTTCTTGTCAGGTTTGTAAATTTGCTCCTAACGTTTGTATGCAATTATACTTTCCACATTTCTTTGAAAATTAATTGTCATTAACGAACAAAACTGTAACAATTCCTATATATATATATATATATATATATAAGCAGTTACACATATATTTTCACACATTATAACTGATTATTATGGAATAGAATAGACTGTGAAATGTATTATTGATAGCTGTTTGACTAGTGTATACAGATTTTAATAGTTGTTGAAAAAATAGTATTGTTACTCATTTCTTCCTCTCAATGTATTTGAATAGTCAACTCTTTTCCTTTAATTGGAGGAGAATTGCTTTACAACATTGTAAATAGTCAACTCTTAACTATATATGTCCAAGCAAAAGAAGTAAGTAGGGAAATCATAGATACCCACAAATCGAGAATAGTAAACATAACTGAGTTCACTTCTGCTTTACTCCTAAGGATATAGCTCCTAATATGAGCTAAATATCTATTTTGTCATTCATATTTCCTTTTGATAGTTCTAGTGTTGATTACTGAAACTGGATTTATTGTTACATGAGAAGTATAGGTCCCATTTGTAAAAACAATCAGTTAAAGATCCCAACTTACACCAAATATTGTAGTACTAACCATAATTATGTTAGGTTTTTTCCAAAACAAATTTAAAATGATTTCAATACATTATAGCTTAATTTTTCTATAAGGAAAATGGGCTCATACTATTCTGTAGGAGACAAGTGTATTGAAGTTTTTACATCAACACAAGAACATGGCTGCTTATTTATAAGTACAATTATTGTCACCTGTTGACTATTCCCATTTCTAAACTCCATAGAAAATGTTTGCTTCCTCAATAGTCAGTCCTCAATTTTATATCCCATGTTCTTCTTCGAACATGAAGTTTATTCCTCCAAGTAGGTTTCCCTGTCTAAAATGGATTAAATGTAGCCACAAATATGTATCTCTAGAAATAAAGTAAGTGAGTGAGATTCTTTTCTGGGGAACAGTGGAAGGTAGGTGAATGGCAAGTGTTGTGATCATGCTCAAGAACTACTCTCCTGCTGTAGTCCCATTGCTCTGGTCATGAGGGTGATTCTGGCTTGATATTTACCACTACAGATTTGGATTCCTATTTACTTTGGAAAAATAACTACATATTCATAATAATCATGGAAAATTACACTATATTGCAATCTGTGAATTGGAGAAATAAACATTTTTCCATTTAAACCCAATCTTTACTTCTGCCTTCTAATAGGTAGATGGAATCAAACCTTCAGTCATGTGAACTTAATAATCAATTAATATACATCCAAAAATTATCTCCATATGTTTTCTGCCTACATATTAAACAAAAACTCTGTTTCTATTCCTGCTTTTGCATATGCTTTAATACCTTAGTTTCTGAAGCAAAACAATGAGCTAAATGCAATCTGGTCCAGGTGTTCAGGATATTAGTTAAAAAAAAGTCATGATTCTACACTATATGTACTTTCACAGTCCTCAGCTACTAAATCTCTTGATATTTGTACCTTTGAACTAAATCTATTTTAAAATGTATTATGTATCCCAACGGAATAGTGTAAAGCACTCGTAATACAGGTGCTGGCATTGGATTTAAGCTAACACCTACTGGAGAAGGAAAAGAAGTGAAAGCTTTCCATTCTTACTGTTTATAAAGTGACACACAAATTAGAGAATAAATTTATCTGTATGTATTCATATCTATGTGCTGACATACAAGCCTTATATATGGGGGCATGAGAATGAACACAATTTAGCTTTAATGAATATTAGATACTTTAATATTTATTGAAGTGTGTTTTTCTTTCCTTGTAAGGATGTGTAGGACAGAAGTTAAAAGCACTAATGATGTTTCAGAAGGTTTTATTGACACTCATTCACATTCAAATTAAATTATATACAGGCAACTTCTGATATATTTATTTTTAATTTTTTTTTTAACATCAAAAACATTTTGTATTGGGGTATAGCTGATTAACAATGTTGTGGTAGTTTTAGGTGGACAGTGAAGGAACTCAGTTATACATATACACCTATATTCATTCTCCCCTTATTTCTTAGTCGGCATTTTCTATATATGTTTAGATAATATTTGGATAAAACAATATTGAAACATAAAGTCTTCTAAGTTAATTGACAGAATATGATAATTAATTTAAATAATGATTATTCAGAAATTTTATGATTAAATAAAAGTATATAATATGTATTTATACAATTTAATTAACAATTTAATTGTGGGTATATATAGAGAGAAACAGGAGAAAAATTTTAACACAAGAGTTTGTTACACTTTATCTTTTTTTATTGAGCCGGAATACACAAGCCATAAAATAACCATTTAAACCTCTGAAATGTAATATTAAGTGCCTTTTAGTACTTTTAAAATGTTGTGCAACCATCAACAATATCTGATTTCAGGACATTTCAACTGCATAAAAAGAAAACTCCATAACCATTAATGAGTCACTACCTATTGATCTATTCCTCTGATCCCTTCCAACATTTAGTATGATTTTGATTCAGTGGATTATCTATTCCAGTAACTGATTTGATATAATTGAAATCATATTGCAGTAGCCTTTAGTGTCTGCTTTTTTAAAATAGCATAGTGTTTTCAAAGTTCATCTGTGAAAGGGCATACATCTGTACTTCATCCTTTCATGAGTGAATAATAATCCTCTCTATGAGTACGCTTCACTTTGTTTATACATTAAACAAATGATGAATATTTGAATTCTTTCCAATTTTTCACTAATAATGATGCTATGAACATTTGTGTATAAATTTTGTTGCTACTCTTGTATTAAGTTATTCTGCTTATATACTTAGGAGTTGAACTTCTGTCATACGGTAATTGTGTTTCAAACTTTGCGTAATTGTCTAACAGTTTCTCACAGCTCAATGTAATTTTTACATACTTTCCAGTATATATAAGAAGTCTAATGTTTCCAGAAAATTGCCATCCTCTGCTAAAATAAAAAAAATACAACCATTTTATTGTATATAGTGGTATCTTGTGGTTTTGATTTGAATTCAGTGATGCTCAGCATCTTTTCCTGTTTGTTGGACATTGCACATCTTTATAGAAATGTCTATTGGAGTCCGTTTTCCATTTAAAGAATAGAAGACTTATTAGAAAGCAAAGATGCAAATATCTAGAGTAAGTTGTACTCTATTAGTAATTGTATGAAATGTACATGGGTTAGACACTCTCATTAGAATGAAAAGATTGTCAGATATCTACTCTAACCACCCCTATACAACATTGTCCAGAATTTCTAGCCAGGGCAGCGAGATATGAAAATTAAATGGGTATTCCATTTGTCTCACCCTGGCTTCCTTGATTCAATCTGCATAATTGTGCTAGTGTTCATTTTTTTTTCTTTTCGATGAAGGTCTTTCTTGACAAACATGATAAAGTATTAGTTTCACCTGCTTTTTTGAAATTTCATTAATTGCCTGTGATTTCTTACATTATCAAAAACGGTTAGTACTCCTTAGTTCTTCTGTCATCTGCAGTCCTTGAGAATGCAATGAACACAGATGTAGAAAAATTTCAAAGGTGAGCATCCTCTCCAAGTTAGTTGCCTTTGAAGTCCAGTTTAAGAACTTTATATAAGCCCTGTCTGAGCTCCTTGTTCTTGAGTGCATAGACCATGGGATTGAGGGCAGGAGGAATAACATTATGGAGTACATTGAGTAGAACTGGGATGAGAGGAACTGTCATTGCTGCACTGTGGGTAATAGAAATGACAATAATGACTGTGTAGAAGAAAAGAATTAGGATGAGGTGGGAAGTGCAGGTACTTAAGGCCTTGGATGCAGCTTCTGATGAGTTCAACTTCAATACAGATTGAAGTATCAGGGCATATGATAAAATAATCAAACCCAAATCACTTCCCATGAGTGTCCAGGCCAGAAGTAGCTGGTAGATACTCTTGACTGTCTTGTCATAATCACAAGATAGGCTAGTGACTCCAAGATTTGAGCAAAGACAGTGCTCAATTTGGTTCTTTGAGCAGTACTGTCTCTGAGCTGCAAACACAGGAATTGGGGTAGTAGTCAGGCTATTTCTGAGTGCCATAAACACAGTTGCTTTGACCACAAAGGAGCCAGTAATTATCGATGGATAACGTAGTGGTCGACAAATGGCTACATATCTATCTATAGCCATGCAGACAAAGATGCCTGATTCCATGGCCACAAAACAGTGTATAGCATACATCTGTATAAAGCACTGAGAGAAGCTGATGGCTTTTGCATTAAACCACAAGATCGCCAAGATCTTGGGCATGATGGTGGTAGCCAGACCCATGTCTACCATAGCCAGGATGCCCAGGAAATAATACATAGGCTGGTGTAGTGTTGCCTCCTTATTGATGATAATCAGGATAAAGATGTTGGCGCTGAGAGCTAAGAGGTAGAGCAGAGCCAGGGGCAGGGATAGCCAGTGCTGCCAGCTGTGAATGCCTGGGAATCCCAACAGAATGAACTCAGAGACCTGGAACTTTGAGCTGTTGGAGTTGCTGAGATCCTGGAACTTCACTAAGTGAAAAGGTAGAGAGTTACTTTTCTTAATAATTTCTCTGACAATATTTGAAAAGGAGTTATCCAGGTTCATAATATCAAAGATATCATAATATCAAAGAATATCAAAGGAGAATTCATTATCTTTATTATTCTGATTGTAGCACTAACATTTCTTGGACATTTGTAATGAAACAGGAACTGTGGTAACACATTTTCTATTGTCAGCTTGGCTAATGATCACAAAAACGACATAAAGGCAAGTCATTTTTCCACCTTCACATAGCAGAGGAATAGAACATTAAAGGAAATCAGGACCTTGTCATGATCTTCAGTCTTGTAAGTGATGGAAGCTGGACAAGATGAAAGTCCTCTGAAATCAGTCTGTTTCTTGACTGACTTTGCTAATGGGTTGTCTTCTTTAGAGGCCAAATATATAGCCTCAGAGTAGTGGATTTTATGCATGTAGTCATTTTAGGTAAAATATTAGACTAGATAATAAATGTTTAAAAAAACTACTTTTCAAGGATTTGAGAATTTATAAAGTACTCAGAAATGTCATTACTTTGAATTAAAATATATGAGTTCATGTAGCATACCTGTTTTATAGCAAGGAAAATGATGTCTAAAATGTTAACAACCTGTGTAAAGCCAAGCAGCTATGAAGGAGAGAAAAATGGCTTGGAAATCTCGGTATGTTTAAACCCAGTTGTCTCTTCTTTTGAGTAACTTTTCCCTATTCCAACATCTATTTGCTTCTTAGAGTACTGCAGACATTCACATTATAACTATTAAACAGACATAAAAACAAATAAACTAACCAAACTAGTGAGTTCGAGGTAAATATTTTTTCAGAAGTTCTGCTAAAATCAAGTAACTCTATATCTAATACCCTTCCTACATATGGTATTTAATTACTGTTTTATTTTAAAATTGAAAACAATATTGTTACTATGTGTTTATACCAGATGTGTTAATTATTATTTACTTTCTTTTAAGAATTTCATATATTAAACATATAATAGAAATACAGGATATTTTTTAAATTTTGTCAAAAGTTATAGTTTAAACAGAGGAGCAGTGTTGATGTAAACTTTGTAGGTATATTTAGCTTAACCCAGATAATGGCATTCGGTTCTTTTCAAAACATAACAGACTCTGGAAATTAATGAAGATGATGGAACTGCTATATATTTTTAATTCTTAATGAAATACAGCAAACAGTATTTTTCTAAATATTGTAAATATCAAATTAAAAATATTTGAGTTTGAAATGAAGGGATAAATTTAATACATCATTCTAAAACTGTCAAGATCCCATAGTAATCTAGAGAGATACCCTATAGGCAAATGTTACAGTGACCTCGATCTGCCGTTTTAACATCCAAATCTGAACAAGAAAATGGTCTTAGGCATGATAATATGGGTTCTTAATAGTGAGCTTGCTTCATCAATTTAGAGCAATGAAATAGCTTCCACTTTACTAAAATTAGCAATTAGAAAGCCTGTTTTTATTGTCTAAAGAAGGGAAAAAAAGATGTGTATTAAAGCCTAGATCATTGTTAGTATATATATCTCCTGAAGAAACCAAGGCATGATGTAGTTGCCATTTATATTACTGGTTTATTCTGAGAGACTGGCACTGAACAGGCACTCAGTATATATTAGTTATGTTAATAAATATTGGAGGAGGGTTATACAGTTTATATGTCCATGATTTTTTGTATTATTCATGAGGAGGTTAGAGCCATTGACAGATGAGTATGTTAAATATGTAAAAGGACAATGGTAGGGTGGGGGGGCAGAAATAATCATGTCAAACAATAAAAGATTAGAAGAAATTATGAATATGTTACCAAAGCCAAATGAAGTCAAAAATAAAACTATGAGTATTAGAAAAAAACATGAAAAAGACAATTCACACATATCTATAAACATAATAATTGCTATGGAGTATGCTTGTTGATTAAAACAGGCTTTCTGAGATTAAATTTTAAAAAGCTATGTAGTATTTATTTTAAAAATCACTTAAAATACAAAGTTTGAAAACATATAGAATGAAAAAATATTCTTACTTGAGTAAAACTATTTAGTGATTTAGAGAAAATAATTCAGTTAAAATGATAATTACATAATGATGAGAGGAATGATTCAACAAAACAATATAATATTTGTGCCTTGCCTGAATCTAAACACATAGCTTTAACCTGAAAGAAATACAAGTAGAGAATTAAAAAGTCAAAATTATGGTAAGAAATTTTAAAATGTTACTATTTCTTAAAATGAATGGGTAATCCTAAATTGGCAATGATATAGATTTGACAGCACTAACAGCAAATTTGTACCAAAAAATTTATGTATAAACCTACATGCAAAAATATGAGATTACAGAGCATTTTAAGCATAAAAGTAAGCCATGCTCTAATTATGTGAGAAGTAAAAAAGAATGAATATATATTTACAAGACAGAGACAGACTCAAAGATCTTGAAATCAAGCTTTATAGGTACTTAAAGGGGGAATGTGGGGGTAAGGGATAAATGGGAAGATTGGAGTTAAAATATACACACTATTATATAAGGGTTTCCCTGGTGGCTCAGCTGGTAAAGAATCTGCCAGCAATGCAGGAGACTCTGGTTCAATTCCTGGATCGGGAAGATCCCTTGGAGAAAGGATAGGTTACCCACTCCAGTATTCATGGGCTTCCCTGGTAGCTCAGATGGTGAAGAATCCTCCTGCAATGTGGGAGACCTGGGTTCGATCCCTGGGTTGGGAAGTTCCCCTGGAAGAAGATATGGTAATCCACCCCAGTATTCTTGCCTGAAGAATCCGCACGGCTTTAGGAGCCTGGTCGGCTACAGTCCATAGCGTCGCAGAGTCGGACATGACTCAACGACTAAGCACAGTACAGTACTATCCATAAAACAGACAACCAACAAGTACCTACTTATGGCACACAGAACTCTACTCAATAATCTCTAATAACCTATATGTGGAAAAAATCTGAAAAAGAATGGATATATATATCTAGTATTGTCCCATGTGGGGCTAATGGTAAAGAACCCACCTGCCAATGCAGGAGACTCAGGAAAGAGATGTAGTTTCGATACCTGGGTTGGGAAGATCCCCTAGAGGAGGAAATGGCAAACTACTCCAGTATTCTTGCCTGGAAAATTCCATGGACAGAGGAGCCTGGTAGGCCCCAATCCATGGGGTCGCAAAGAGTCGGATGCCACTGCGCGCTAACACTTTTTTATATACGTATAACTGATTCAGTTTGCTGTACACCTGAAGCTAACAGAACATTGTAAATCAACTATACTCCAATAAAAATTTGAAAAAGCAATCTGATCTTAAAAAAAAAAGAATGAACATAATAAAGATCACGAATCAAAACTTAAAAAAAAAAGAACATTGATACCATAAAAGAGACAAAATATTATAAATGCATATATATGAAAAGATTTAGTAACAATATGAAACAATAAATGGATCAAATGTAAATAATAATGAAAATCACAAAAGGTAATGAATAGTAAAACGATGAGAAAACTTGAGAGATATAGTTAAACTGATATCTAATACCTCTATAACCTAAATGAGTATATTACAAACAGAAATGTTTATGCTTTAGAATAATTACTTAATACAGGAATTAAAATAACTAACTTCAGTATGGGCTTCCTTTGTGGCTCCGTGGTAAAGAATCGCCTGCCAATACAGGAGACGTGGGTTTCATCCCTGGATTGGGAAGATTCCCTTGACAAGGATATCGCAACCCACTCCAGAAATCTTGCCTGGGAAATCCCATAGACATAGGAGCCTGGTGGGGTACAGTCCACGGGGTCACAAAAGAGTCAGACACGACTTGGTGACTAAACAACAGCAACAAACTTCAATATAAAGAGAGAAAACAGAATAAAAATAAAACGATAAATTACTGGAATTCTAAAAAAATTTAACAAGAAATCTCAAAGAATGAAAGATTTTATTTAAAGAGAGTCATAAAATACTAAAAGTATTCAATTGAAAACAAAGATAAAAAATTGGGACATGGCATGTAAAAAATTATTTTAAAATGCTGTACAATGAAATGAATCATTTTATCAGTCAAGATTGAACATTTAGGTTTGTAAAATATTTTAAAGTTGTAATATTTAAAAAAATTATTTTATAACTAACAAAAATATTTTATTAGTTGTAATTCACTCCGTTGAAAAAATTAAGGGAAAACATATGTAGAGTGTAAAAGGTATATGGGATATTTTTATGCCTTCCACCTATTTTGATGGGGGATAAAATAGACATAGAAGTGAAAGTGTTAGTTGATCAGTCATGTCCTACTCTTGTGTCTGACCCTTTGCAACCCCTGGGACTGCAGCTCCTCTGTCCATGGGTTTCCCAGGCAAGAAAACTGGAGTAGACATTCCATTCTCCAGGGGATCTTCCAGACCTAGGGATTGACCGTTGGTCTCCTGCATTGCAGGCAGAATCTTTACCATCTGAGCCACCAGAGAAGCCCCAAAATAGGCATAAAACAAGATTTATTAACTATTTTTAAGGGTACAGTTCAGTGACATTAAATATATTTCCCTTCTATAACTGTTACCATCATTCATCTCCTCTTTTTTCATCTTGTAAAATTGAAATTCTGTACCTATCAAAAAATAACTCTACATTCTCTCCTCCCCAAATCCCCTAGAAACTACCATTATTACACTTTTTATCTTTATGATTTCGACCCTTCGAAATATCTCATATGAGTGGAATCACAGAGCATTTGTCTTTTTCTTACTGGCATATGTCCTCAAATTTTATCCTTTTTGTAACACATTACAGAATTCTCTCCCTTTTTAAGGACAAATAACATTCCATCGTGTGTGTGTGTGTGTGTGTGTGTGTGTGTATTTTGTGTGTATAACACATTTCTCTTATCCATTTATTGATTGATGGACAGGGGATGCTTCCATGCTTTAGCTATTGTGAATAATGCTGCTATAAACATGGGTGTAAAAATATGTATTCAAGACCTTGTTTTCAATTATTTTGGATATATATTCAAAAGTGGAATTGCTGGACTATATGGTAAACTTATTTTTAATTTTTTGAGAAACTGCTTTCTGCTAAATTTTTCTGTGAACTAAATTGCTCTAAAATATAAAGTATATTAAAAAAAACTTTCTAAATTTTAAAGGAAAAATCAATGTGGGCAAGATAAATCAGTCATATGTTTCATTTTATCTATTTATTTTTACAAATTAAATTTAAACCAGGCAAAAAGAGAACTTGTGTAAATGCATTATACAGCAAAATTTTAAAGTTACCTACTTAAGGAATAGGGCTTCCCTGATAACTCAGTTGGTAAAGAATCTGCCTGCAATGCAGGAGATTCTGGCTCAATTCCTGGGTCAGGAAGATCTGCTGTAGATGGGATAGGCTACCCACTCCAGTATTCTTGGGCTTCCTTTGTGGCTCAGCTGGTAAGAAATCCACCTGCAATGCAGGAGACCTCGGTTCGATCCTTGGGTTGGGAAGGTCCCCTGGAGAAGACTACCCACTCCAGTATTCTGGACTGGAGAATTCCATGGGGTGCCCATCATCTCAATTCCTATTCAATATAGTTGAGATCCCAAAGTAATGGATTTGTAAGAAACATATGCACACACATCCAGCTTGCAGCTTAGAAAATGTAATGACCTAGATGAAAATACCAAAAAATTTTAGGACAAAGCTTTTTAAACATGAAAAATAGTTTGGAACAACTGTGTAGTGTATTCTTAAAGTGGATTATGTTTATTTATCCACTGATATGTGCTAAATATTAATATTACATCTTGCTCGGCGGGGTAGGAGAAATTGTCCTTTCAATTACAGGATTGCTCATTGAAAATTGTACACTATTCTTTCAGTTCAGCAAAAATTCAAATATTTTGGATGAAAATGTAGCTCTATGTGGTCCTATGAACTTGAAAAATTGATTAAGCCTCTAGGATCTTCTGTTCTAATCTATAAAATAACATTCATTTCTAGCTACAGGGGTTGGGAGAAGAATTAAATTATATTAAAATCCTTAGTTAAAATACTTGTAAGGCAGAAAGACAATTAAGTATTTATATAGTCAATTTTAATGGAATCCTAAATATCTGTTTCCTCAGTCAAGACAGTACTCATCAAGGTCTGATACCATGATATTGCTTAGAAGTCAAAAAGGCAAGAAAAGCAAGTGCATGATTATCCACAGAAACTCAGTGGAACTGGAGCATGATGACTTCAGATATGGCCAGCTAAAATGCAGATTTGGAAAATTTCATGAAAAATTTTACAGATAAAAAGTAATAAAATTAAGAAAACAGTGGATATGACTCTAAAGAATATTGGTATTAATACACTTTACCATAATTTTTTTATATCAGGACATAGTGATTATGGAATATTCTAATATTTTGAAAGTCAAGGTCAATAACATATTTCAATATTTAGGTTAATTTCACACAGAGTGCACTTCATAATTTTTATAGAGACATTGGAGGATTATTATGCAGATACTCCCATCACAAATGAATCCTTCTATAAGACAACCCCAAATTACTGCAAAAGATGAAAAGACTGGCTCTGGCCCCAACAATGTACTTACAGTGGGGGTACTGTACTTGACTCATCTTAAGTAGGGGGTTTTGTACTCCACTTGTATCGGGTATAGTCGAATTTCAGTATACTAGCAACTGGCTTACAACTAATGCAGATGGATTCTAGATTTTAAGACTGATGGAGATAAACTCAAGGTGCCTACTGTGATGGAAAGAAAGCCAGTTCCCTAGAGTTTTAAAAGCCAAGTCAGAATGACATAGTCAAACCCAAGAGAATGTTATAATTAAGGATAAGTATTAAAGTCTTGTCATTTAGCTAACTTCCTAATTTGAGTTTGACGGACTTTTATTGAAACAAGCATAAATGTGTTGAAATATCTAAGTTTTAGAATAGCTTTCTTTTTATAGAAAGCCTTTTGGAAGAATATTTTGAAGGAAAAGTGGAATGTGACATCTCTTCCTCCTTGTATACATACTTTAAGTTTTATATATACAGAAATTGCAGAGGGATTCTCTCTCAATTTGTCTCTCTAGGACTGGTCCAATTTTAAATAAAAGAAGAGCATCCAAAAGTAATTGGCTTGGTGAGCTCTCAGTATAAGTAAATGATAAACTACCTGAAAATAGACTTGAAATTCTTGCACCATGTTGCACTTAACTTAGATTGTCTGATCTCCATTGGGTAACAAGAAGAAAGACTGTACCCTTAACTCTCTGATTGGCTGCAGAATAGCTTGTTTCTCTCTGGGTAACCCTGGGAATAGTCTTCAAGAAGAGTTCAATCATTCACCTCAGTCCTACCCCAACCAGCCTTACACAAACATACACAAACCAGCAAAACCTGACATCACACAGTATGTGGTAGAACTGAACTTGGAATTCATGTGCTTATCATTTTCCATTCATCTTATCTCTACAAAGGACAATTCCAAGACTAGATTAAAATCACTATTAATCAAACATAATCCTATTTTGAGGCCTATTCCAAATTCATACATAAACTGACCCAGTAGTTATGCTGAACAAGAAGGAAAATATTTCTGCCCTTAGGGATATTCATTACATTTTGCTCAGACTCTGTCTGAGCAAAGAGTCAGACATGTCCGACTCTTGCTACCCCATGGACTGTAGCCCCATGGACTGTAACCCTCCATCCATGGTAATTCCCAAGCAAAAATTCTGGAATGGATTGCCATTTTCTTCTTCAGGGGATCTTCCTGATCCAGGGATTAAATCTGGGTCTCCTACATTGCAAGTGGCCTCCTGCACTACAGGCAGATTGTTTACCAACTGAGTCACCAGGGAAGCCCTACATTTTAGTTGGAGAGAAAAACATACAATTAAAAATGCTTAAAGAAATAATGATTTTAATGATATAGTAATTGGAGAAACTTTTTACAGAATTTAGACCTTAGACTTGAAAGATGCAAATAAAAAGAAAACCATAAATAACATGGAAAATTATGAAAGAGATGGGAATGCCAGACCACCTGACTTGCCTCTTGAGAAACCTCTTTGCATCAGGTGGCCAAAATATTGGAACTTCAGCTTCAATATCAATCCTTCCAATAAATATTCAAGGTTGATTTCCTTTAGAATTGACTGATTTGATCTCCTTTCTGTCCAAGGGACTCTCAAGAGTCTTCCCCAGCACCAGAGTTTGAAAGCATCAGTTCTTGATTAGGAAAATACAAATCCAAACCACAATGTGATATCACTTCACATGTGGTATAGTGGCCAATATCAAAAACAAACAAACAAACATAAAATAACGTGCTGGTGAAGATTTGGAGAAATTGATACCCTCATGTATTCTTGTTGAGAATGTAAAAGGGTGTGGCATCCATGGAAAAAGAAGAGATTTCCTCCAAAAGTTAACAATAGGATTAATGTATAACTCAGTAATCACAGTTCTGGATGTATATCCAAAAGAAGTAAAAACAAGATCTTGAAGAAATATTTGCACAGCAATGTTCATTTCATCACTATTCACATTAGCCAAAAAGTGGAAGCAAACTAAATGTCAGTAGACCATTGAAAGAATAAAGAAAATATGGTATATACATATAATAGAATGTTATTCAATCTTAAAAAAGGAAGAAATCCTATCATATGTCACAACATGAATGAACCATGAGGACATTATGCTGTGTGAAAAAAGATAGTCATAAAAAGACACACAAAAATTACACATATATGAGGCATCTAAAATAATGAGACTCATAGAAACAAAAAGTAGAATGTTAGTACAAAGTTATGAGAAGAGGGAGAAATGGAAAAACTGCTGTTCACTCTGTAGAGAGTTTCATCTTTGTAAGATGAACAAGTTCTAGATTTCTGCTGTACAGCATTGTAAATACATTCAACTCTTCTTAAATGTACCCTTAAAAATGGTTTATATGGTAAATCTTATATTGTGTGTATTTACTACACTTAAAAATAATTTTTTTAGCAATCAAATTCTTAGAAAGGGGAAATAGAATGGTGGTTACCAGAGATATGAAGAAGGAAAAAAAGGGAATAGTTCAATAAGTATATGGTGTTGATGTTGCAAGATAAAATAAAGTTCTAGGAATCTGTATAAAACAATGTGCATATAGTTTATACTACTATGTGTGTATGTGTGTGTATGTGATCAGTTGTGTCCAGCTATTTGCAACCTCATGGACTGTATGTAGCCTGCCAGTCTCCTTTGTCCATGGAATTTTTCAGGCAAGAATACTAGAGTGGGTTGCCACTTCTTCCTACAGGGGATTTTCCTGACCTAGGGTTCGAAACTACATCTCTTGGGTCTGTAAATATAAAAATCCTTTAAATGATCATTTTTATGTTATCTTTTTTTTTTTACCACAATAATATAAAAGAATGGGTTTAAATTTTGTCAAATCCTTTTTCCTTAACAATTGTGTGATAACATAATGGTTATTATTTAACCTGTTAATGTGGTTGATTGTTGAATACTGAAACAATCTTGAATGCTGAGAATAAAATCCACTGGACTAATTATTTAATAATGATATATAATTTTTATGATTTTTGAATTTTATTTGTTGGGTTTTTTTTAGGAATTTTTCCATCTGGAATCATGAGAGATATTGTTTTGTAGATTTTGTTGCTGTTCTGTCTTTCTCCAGTTTGGGTATCAGAATAACACTAACTTAATAGGAAGAATTGTGAAGTATTCCCTTCTTTTCTATTTTCTAGCAGATATTGCATAGAACTGGTGTTAATACTTTAAAAGTTTGGTAGAATTCTCCATTAAAAATACAAGGCTCTGGAGATAACTTTTTTAATAAAAATTCAATGTCATTAATGGTAACAGAGCTATTGAAATAGCATTTTTCATAATGAGTACATTTTGGTGTGTTTTCTGAACAATTGTCAAGAATTTGTTTAGTGTTTCCATATTACCCTTTCATTTTTTCAGAGTCCAACATGATATTCTGTTTCATTCCTGACATTGTGAATTTGTTTCTTCTCTTTTTTTCCTTATCAATATTGATGGAGGTCAGTCAATTTTAATGATATTTTCAAGTAACCAACTATATGCTTCATTGATTTTAGCTTTATTTTTCTGATTTTAATTTCATTATCTTCTCCTCTTTATCATTCCCTTTCTTTTACTAATGAAATAGTAGTCATTGTAGGAGTTATCAGTTCAGTTCAGTTCAGTTCAGTCGTTCAGTCGTGTCCAACTCTTTGCGACCCCATGGACTGCAGTATATCTGGCTTCCCTGTCCATCACCAATTCCCAGAGATTACTGTCATTCTTTTTCTAGATTTCTCAGGTGAGAGATTGGAATATTGCTTGGATATTTTTCCTCTATTCTAATGTACGTATGAGTGCTCTAAATTACTCTTTCAATAATATTTTAGTGTGTTCCAGAAATTATGATACATTGAATTCTATTTTTAGTCAATGTATTTTTAAAATTTTCCTTGAGACTTCCTTGTTGACTCATGGATTATTTACAAGTGTCTTGCTTATTTTCCAAATGTTTTTAGGTTTTCCTGTCCTTTTTAATTTTTTATTTATTATCAGATTCTGTTGTAGTTGGAAAATACACAGTGTATGCTTTCAATCTTTTTGAAATATTTAGGTTTCTTTTATGGCTCAGGATAGATCTTGTTATAGGTATATATTTCAGGTGCACATGAAAAAAAGAATGCATATTCTAATATTGTTGGGGAGATTGTTTGATAAAGATCTATTAGATACTGTTGATTGAACTTCTGTTGGGTTTTATATTCTTGTTGGTTTTCTGTACAGTTGTTCTATCCATTGTTGAGAGAGGTGTGTTGAGGTTTCCAACTGAATTTTCCATCACTATTTGAAAAGAAGACTGATACCATACCAGTCTGGTATCTGTTGATACCAGATATCAACAGCAGATATCTGTTCCTTAATTATTCATTTTTTAATAATTATTCTGATTTCCACTATGTTTTTTTTCATTGTAACTTGGGCTAATGAGAAGACTAGTTTTCCACAGAAGTGAGGAGATAAAAAATTTGTAAGACAGTGTGTGTGCGTAGGGCAGGGATGTGTCAAGGCTTTGGGCATTTTGAAGACATTGCCTCAATCAGCACCTTCACTTGTTATGACCCAAATGTTACACTTCAAAAGATATTTTTATATCCTGACCAAACATCCAACAGAAGTATCACTTTGTTTCTTTCCCTTTGCCTTTCATCTCTTCCCTGGAAGGTATGTGACATAGGATTTTGTATTCTTAGAACCTGAAAGGATCCTTAGGACACAATCTCGTATCTGCTTGGTTTTCACCCCATAGACAATAGGGTTCATAGTGGGAGGTAGGAGCAGGTAAATATTGGCCACAATGATGTGACAAGATGAAGGAATTGTATGGCTCCCAAAGCGATTAAAAAAGAAACAGAAGAAGGCTGGGCTGTAGGAGAAAACTATAGCACAGATGTGGGCAGTGCAGGTGCTGAAGGCCTTCCACCGAGCTTCTGCTGATGATAGACTGACCACCGCCCGGAGGATCATGGTGTAGGAGATGGCGATGCACAGGATGTCAAAGCCCCCAATTAGGAAGGCAGCCATCAGACCATAGATAACGTTGATCTTGATATTTCCACAAGATAGCTTGGCTACAGATAGCTGGTCACAGTAGGTATGGTGTATTATGTTGCCTCTGCAGTAGGGTAGTCGCTTGGTGAAAAAAACCAAGGGAATGATGAGAAATACTGCTCTCAGGAAAGTGGCAACCCCAACTTTTGCAATGACAGGATTGGTGAGGATAGTTGAATAGCGCAGAGGATAGCAGATGGCCACATAGCGGTCCAAGGCCATAAGCATGAGCACCCCAGATTCCATCCCTGTGAAAGTGTGAATAAAGAACATCTGGACCAAACATTCTTCAAAGCTGATTTCCTTGAGTTGAAACCAGAAGATGCAAAGAGACTTAGGGGTGGTACTAGAGCACATGACAAGGTCAGTTAGGGAAAGCATGGCCAAGAAGTAATACATGGGTCTGTGCAGCGGGTCCTCATAGCGAATGAGGTAGAGGAGTCCACAGTTCCCTACCATAGCTACAACATACATGGAGCAGAATGGGAGGGAAATCCACATGTGCATGTCCTCCAGTCCTGGGATCCCATTAAGAATAAAACAGGCTGGTGTCACATCTGTATGGTTTAGCATTATCATGATCAGGCTGGTATAGTCACTAAGAAGCTTATATGGTTTCACTTTTATTTTTTGTTTTGCTTTGCTTTTTGACCCTCCTAGATTTGGAAAACAGAAAAAGAAATCTCAGTTGCAGTTCCTCTATCTGTCTCTTCTCTCTGTTAAATTTGCATTTTAAATCAAAGAATCAAACATTTTAATGCCAGGAAGTATTTATTTACACATAGATTAAACCAGGTATGTAGTCTCTGTTAATTCATTAATTGATCAATTCATTCAACAAATATGTATGTATCACCTATTATATGCCAGGCACTATCACATCTATTGGAACAACATTATTTTAAACAAAAGAAAAAATTCCTATAATTGATTAATAAGAATCTCAAAATAGACACATATTCATAAAATTTTAATTTAATTAATTGGTTGCAGTCTTTCTAATTAATTTTTGTTTAACCCTATTTAAATATTGATTACTGTATACATCTCCTTTTGGGTGCTTTCTAAAGGAAAATCTCATTAATTACTCATCAGTGACACAATAGACATGATTAGGATGCATTTAATATTGCTGTTATTTCTAACAGAGTTCATATTTATGCTTACTGTAAACCAGGCACAGTTCTAGGATTTTACAAAGATTAACTCGTTTTGTCCTCACTACAAGCTCAGAAAGTAATCTTTTATTAATCTGTACTTTGCTGTGGTTGTTGTTCAGTCTCTAAGTCCTACTGACTCTTTGTGACCTTATGAACCGCAGCACACCAGGCTTCCTTGTCTTTCACTATCTCTCTGAATTTGATCAAACTCATGTCCATTGAGTTGATGATACCATCCAACCATCTCATTCTCTGTCAACCCCTTCTCCTCATGCCCTTAACCTTTCTCAGCATCAGGGTCTTTTCCAATGAGTCGGCTCTTTGCATCAGGTGGTCAAAGTTTTGGAGCTTCAACTTCAGCCTCAGTCCTTCCAATGAATATTCAGGGTTGATTTCGTTTAAAATTGACTGGTTTGATCTCCTTGCTCTCCAAGGGACATTCAAGAGTCTTCTCCAGCACCAGAATTCAAAAGCATCAATTCTTTGGCTCTTAGTCTTTTTTTGTGGTCTGTACTTTATAAATGAGTAAATGGAAACCTTTAGTAGAAAATTTCTTCATACATAAATGTCACAGGTTTTTTCAAATTCTAGCCTCAAGTATAGGTATTAAGAAGATTTTAATCCTTTTGACACTACCTCTTCTTCCTTTGTTTTTCTTCATTTATTTACTTTTTGGCTCTGAAATAGTTAAGAAAATTTTACAGTGTCTGGCTTTCAAGTGTAATGCTGAGAATGGTGATGATAGATGAATAAATTGAATATTTCATGCAGAGATGAGCACAATAAAGAACAGAAGTGGTATAGACCTAACAGAAGCAGAAGATATTAAGAACAGCTGGTAAGAATACACAGAAGAACTATACAAAAGAGATCTTCATGACCCAGATAACCACAATGGTGTGATCTTTCACCTAGAGCCAGATATCCTGGAAGGCAAAGTCAAGTGGGCCTTAGAAAGCATCACTACGAACAAAGCTAGTGGAGGTGATGGAATTCCAGTTGAGCTATTTCAAATTCTAAAAGATGATGCTGTGAAAGTGCTGCAATCAATATGCCAGCAAATTTGGAAATTGCAGCAGTGGCCACAGAACTGGAAAAGGTCAGTTTTCATCCAAATCCCAAAGAAAGGCAATGCCAAAGAATGCTCAAACTACCGCACAATTGCACTCATCTCACACACTAGCAAAGTGATGCTGAAAATTCTCCAAGCCAGGCTTCAGCAATACATGAACCATGAACTTCCAGATGTTCAAGCTGTATTTAGAAGAGGCAGAGGAACCAGAGATAAAATTGCCAACATCCGTTGGATCATTGAAAAAGCAAGAGAGTTCCAGAGAAACATCAACTTCTGCTTTATTGACTATGCCAAAGCCTTTAACAGTGTGAATCACAGCAAACTGTGGAAAATTCTTCAAGAGATGGGAATACCAGGCTACCTGACCTACCTCCTGAGAAATCTGTATGCAGGTCAAGAAGCAACAGTTAGAAGTGGACATGGAACGACAGACTGGTTCCAAATTGGGAAAAGAGTACTTCAAGGCTGTGTATTGCCACCCTGCTTATTTAACTTATTTGCAGTGTGCATCATAAAAAATGCCGAGCTGGATGAAGCACAAGCTAGAATCAAGATTGCCGGGAGAAATAGCAATAACCTCAGATATGCAGATGACACCACTCTTATGGCAGAAAGCGAGGAAGAACTAAAGGGCTTGTTGATGAACGTGAAAGAGGAGAGTGAAAAAGTTGGCTTAAAGCTCAACATTCAAAAAATTGAGATCATGGCATCCGGTTTCATCATTTTATGGCAAATAGATAGGGAAACAGTGGAAACAGTGGCAGACTTTATTTTGGGGGGCTCCAAAATCACTGCAGATGGTGACTGCAGCCATGAAATTAAAAGATGCTTGCTCCTTGGAAGAAAAGCTATGACCAACCTAGACAGCATATTAAAAACCAGAGATATTACTTTACTGACAAAGGTCCGTCTAGTCAAAGCTATGGTTTTTCCAGTAGTCATGTATGGATGTGAGAGTTGGACTATAAAGAAAGCTGAATGCCGAAGAGTTGATGTTTTTGAACTGTAGTGTTGGAGAAGACTCTTGAACGTCCCTTAGACTGCAAAGAGATCCAACCAGTCCATCCTAAAGGAAATCAATCCTGAATATTCATCGGAGGGACTGATGTTGAAGCTGAAACTCTTAATATTTTGGCCACCTGATGCAAAGAACTGACTCATTGGAAAAGACCCTGATGCTGGGAAAGATTGAAGGTGGGAGAAGAGGGGGACAACAGAGGATGAGATGGTTGGATGGCATCACCGACTCAATGGACATGGGTTGCCTGACACTCAAAATAAATGCTACCAGTTGATGAGACTCACCAATCACTGGTATTTAGAATCAGAAACTTTCACCAACCTCTTTCTTAAGCATAAATTAATAGTCAATGGTATATCATACTGACATTTTTAGCTTTGTGAATTTACAGTCTTCTCTCCTTTTTTGCACTCCCCCATCTTTTCCAAAATAACCTCTAGATTACATTTTTCATGAAGATTCAACTCTCTTGGACAGGTTAGAGTGCCAATCTCTAAAGCTTCTTAATATGATATAGCTAGCAAAATACTTGGCTTATAGTCACAGAATAAATTTGTAGATGAAATCATTTTTTCCACTAGCTTAATATCATGATATTATAAAATCCTATTATATTCTTGAGTCATACACAATATAATAAAATCCTTAATACTAAAATTTTACTTCATACTTTCATTGTATAGCAAGACACTTAGTACACATTAGATGTCAATAAATATTTTTAATGAATTAACAGATTATGAATTATACTTTTGTACTTGACTTTAAACATTGTTAAGCTAAATGCTGTAGTCCAAACGTTATTTGGAAGATATAAAGTAACCACCAGAAGAAACAAAATATAATATGTATCTTATAAATCACCAGCAATTGTACATGCCCCTAAATCCATAATAAAGTGGAGAAAACAAAAGAAATCTCAAGAAAGCAAGAAAAATAATGTGATAGACAAAATAACCATATTTGTTTGCAAACAGGATCAATCGTTTAAAGCATTATTTTTTAAGATACAAATATTAAAAAAAGAGGCATGTCAGAAAGAAAACCATGCTGAAAGTATGTACAAAAGTTTTATGGGGAACAGAAAACACCAAAATAATATAAACACATCAAGAAATTTGGGAGGAAGTACTGATTTCAGGCAATGCCGAAATGAAAGCAAGAAAATGTTGGAGTAAGATCACTTTTGAGAAAAATAGACAAAGGCTTGATACAGAGCGGTTAAAGTTAATGTATCAAACTGTTCCCTCTTTAGGTACTAAAATAAATTCTCCTGCTCAGTTTGTTGAGCCACAGTTGAAGTTTAATAATTGGGCATCATTTAAATCATGTCATAGCTTAATAGCTGATCCTCCATTTCTTATTTCAGTGCCATTGATGTTGCTTGAAATTATTAAGACCAAGACTAGTAAAAGCTTTACATACCACACTTTGGAAATAAAGAATACTATGGATTTACTATATAAGAGTTGTGTTTCCATGAATACCAAAATTGCAATCAACTTTCTTTCTGTCAGGCTTGTAAAGGTACACTTTATGTTTGAATACGACATTATATTTTTCAGATTACTTTCACAGATGTTACTAAAAGAAATAAAAATGCTATAAAAGTCACAGGTATGTATATATGTCCATATGTTTATGTATATATATAATAACCATTGAAATAAAATAGACACTGAAATTTGTTTTTGATAAATATTTAGCTAGTGTATACTAAATTGTCATAAATTGTTGGAAAAATGGTATCAACACTCATTTCTGTTTCTTAATACATTTGAACAGTAGAAAAATCAGGAAAAGTATAAACATTCATAACTGAAAAATAAATAGTATGTTACTGACTTGCTGTATTCTGAAGAATATTTTTCCTAAATATCAGGTAAATATCACATTTTAACTTTTGTGTGTTCTTTATAAGGATATGTGTTTTTAATTACCAAAACTTTCTTGTTACAATTAAAAATTGAGTCCTATCTTCAATACATTTGCAACACTGTCAGATTCATACTTATATCAAAGTAATATAGTATTAGCCACAAACTAAATATGACATTTTCCAAAACAAATATTAAATGATTTCAATGCGTCATAATTTATTTTTCCTCGCAAGGAAAATTAACTAATATTATGCTGTGAATGTAGACAGATATATTGATAATAACATTAGCACATGAATACCTGTTGTTCCTTCTCTATCCTAAACCCTGTAGACAATTAGATTGCTTTCTCACTAGCTAGTCCTCAATCTTTAAAGCCCTTGTTTTCTCTCCATATGACAGTGGACTCTTCCAGGCAAATGTTGTTATCTAAAATGGTTAAAACATAGTCATAACTATGTCTTTCTAAAAATGAACCAAGAAAAATTAGATTTTCATTTGAGAATGAGGGAAGGGAAGGTAAAAAGCTAGAGTGTTCTGACCATGACTGAGTAATATTCTCAACCTATTTCCCTATTTCTTCTTGTCGTGAGGGTGATTTATACCTGATTTCTAGTGCAACTGGACAAATCATTCCTATAGATTAGCTGTCCATAAACATGATGGAAATTTACATTGAAGTGTAATCTGAGAATTGGAGAAATAAACATTTTCCAACCTCCCAACCTTCAGTATAATTCTGCCTTCAAATATTATTAGCGGACACAAATCTGCATTTCTAAATGTATCATAAACCATTTATATGCATTCAAAACTCTCTCCACTTTATTTTACTACCCTAACAATATCCTATCACTACTCCCACTATTTATTTCCTTAAATACCTTAGCTCTGGATAGCAGAACAGTGAACTGAATATGAACTAGTCCAGGTGTTCAGAATCCTGGTTAAAAAATATCATGACTGTACAATATATGTACATGCGTAGTCTTCAACTTCTAAATCCCTTGATATCTATACTATTGAACTGAGCGTTTAAGAAAAATATGTGTTATATGTCTCAAGGGGATATTTCAGAACATTGAAGGCACAGATGCTTGTGTAGCAATCAAGCTAACCTAATGGGAGGAAGAAAAACAGTAAAAGTTTTCCATTCTTATAGCTACATGATAATAAATAAAGGATTTATTCATAGATTTGTATCTATGCACATGTTTATGTATGAGAATGTATTCAATGGAGAGGAATTACAATGAACATAAGTCAGTTTTAGTAAAAGTGAATGATTTCAGTATTTATTGCAGAGTATTGTTTCTTTCCATGGAAGTCATTCTAAGACACAAGTCAAAAGCTCTTCAATACAGAATGCTTCAATCACTCACATATTCATTAATTTATTCTTTTATTTGTTTTATTTTGTCATGTCTAAACCATCATGAGGATCTAGTACTCCCCAAATCATACTGGGAACTCTGCAAAAGTCAGATAACATGCACTCTGATTTTTGAGAAGTTTACTTTCAACTGAATTTGTTGTCCAGATGCTAAGTCATGTCTGATTCTCTGTGACCCCATGGACTACAGTACACCAGGCTTCCCTGTCCTTCATCATCTCTCAGAGTTTGCTCAAATTCATGTCCATTGAGTTGGTGGTACTGAAGGTGATGAATATTATGGCTTTCTAAAATGACATCAAAAGTTCTGGCTTGTTATGCGTATGTGTTAGGTTAGGAATAATTAAATACAAAAATGATGATTACAATAGTAGCAATAATAACATATAACAATTCTAGATTTGCATTCCTTCAATTAGGCAATAAAGGTAATATCCATATATTTTGATTAATATTTAAAAATAAAATGACTTTGGGAGGAGATTAAAACCACCATTAAATTCTGTAAAGTGGAGGTAACATATTTCTCTTCTGATAAATATTTCTCTATCAAATTTCTTAATATACATTAGTATATGTGTTCCTGACAAAAACTTGGATGACAGCATATTAAATATAAACACTGCTATTCTCTTGGGCAGCTAAGATTTTTTTATACAGGAAATGATAATATTAAATATACATATAGAAAAAATATTTTGCTTAATGCTTTTACTTTTATTTTTTAAGATGAAACTCACATAAAATGAATTATTTTAACAATTTAAAAATGGACAATTCAGCATTTGTTAGTATATTCACAATGATGTGTAATCACTACCTCTCTACCTAATTGCAGAATATTTCCATTACATTAAAAGCAAAGCCTATAATCTTTAAGCATCATTTTCTATTGCCTCTTCCCTTCAGAATATGTCAAACACTAATTGGCATTCTTTTCTATGACTTTTATTCTAGCCATTTCATGTATATGGAATGACAAAATATGAACTATTCTTTATCTGACTTTTTTCACTTAGGATGTTTCAAAATTCATACTTTTGCATGTATTGATTCCTTTCATTGTGGCGTTTAATTTTATGTGTCAACATGATTGCCATGGTGTGCCTTGATTAAATGTTATTTCTGAGTGTGTCTGGAGATTGCACTAAGGGTTTAGCTAAGCTCCCTCATAGTATCTCTGCCTCTGCATCCATTTGTTTGGTTGTGGTGTCCTCACACTAACACTACACCCCTGTGTAGTTGTATGCCCTAGATAACTGCTCACCAAGTCAAAAACAATTGTAAGTTCCTAATGTGACTTCTCCAAAAGCCCTGTGACCAAATCTCTCCCACTTCCCGGGACCTGCCTCTTGTTCACCCTTAGATAAGACCCCTGTAGAGCTACAAAACTTCCTCTTTATGGTAAAAATTGACTGACATATACATCTGCATATTATTTGGAAAAGAATTGATATCTTCACATTCATGAGCATTGTATATCTTTTCATTTAAATATTTATAATTTATTTCATCAGTACTACACAGTTCTTTATATATTATAATATACATATTATTATATGATAACAATCATTGTGAATGGTGATTGCAGCTATGAAATTAAAAGACACTTGCTCCTTGGAAGAAAAGGTATGACAAACCTAGTCAACTTAGTCCGCCAGGCTCCTCTGTCCATGGGATTTCCCAGGCAAGAATACTGGAGTGGGTTGCCATTTCCTTCTCCAGGGGATCTTCCTGACTCAGGAGTTAAACCGGGGTCTCCTGCATTGCAGGCAGATTCTTTACCAACTGAGCCACCAGGGAAGCCCATGACAAACCTAAACAGTATATTAAAAAGCAAAAAAGCAGAGACATCACATTGCCAACAAAGGTCCATAGAGTCAAAGCTATGGTTTTTCCAGTAGTCATATACAGACATGAGAGTTGGACCATAAAGAAAGTTAAGCACCAAAGAATTGATGCTTTTGAACTGTGGTGCTGGAGAAGACTCTTGAGAGTCCCTTGTACAGATCAAACCAGGCAATCCTAAAGGAAATCAATCCTGAATATTCATTGGAAGGATTGATGCTGAAGCTGAAGCTCCAACACTTTGACCACCTGATGAGAAGAGCTGACTCATTGGTAAAGACACCTGATGCTGGGAAAGATTGAAGGCAGGAGGAGAAGGGGATAACAGAGGATGAGATGATTGTATGGCATCATCACTTCAATGAACATGAATTTGAGCAAACTCCAGGAGATGGTGAAGGACAAGAAAGCCTGGCATGCTGCAGTCCACGGGGTCTGAAAGAGTCAGTCATGACTTAGTGACTGAACAACAACATACGATCATAATAAATAAGCATAATCACCATTCTACTTTCAGATTCTATGGGAAGTACATTAGGTACTTCTTATAGTGGAATCGTGGCTTCCCTGGTATCTCAGATGGTAAAGAATCTGCCTACGACGCAGGAGACCTGGGTTCGATTCCTGAGTTGTTAGATCCCCTGGAGAAAGGAAGATTCCCTGGAGAAGGAAATGGCTACCCACTCCAGTATTCCTGCCTGGAGAACTCCATGGATAGAGGAGCCTGGTGGGCTACAATCTATGGAGTCACAAAGAGTTAGACATGACTGAGCAACTAACAAGGGCTTCCCTAGGGATTCAGGTGGTAAAGAAATGGCCTGAAATACAGGAGACCTGGGTTCAGTCCCTGGGTTGGGAGGATCCCTTGAAGAAGGGAATAAATACCCACTCTAGTATTCTTGCCTGGATAATTCTATAGACAGATGAGCCTGGCAGGCTATAGTTCATGGGGTTGCAAAGAGTTGGACATAACTGAGGTACTAACACTTTTTTAAAACATAGTGGAATCATATTTGACCTTCTGTGACTGGCTTGAATTTATGCCTGAATATTTCATCATATATATAAACTACATTGTTTGTTTGTGTTTTTGTTTGTTTGTATTTAAATTTTTATTGAAGTATAGTTGGTTTACAACGTTGTGCTAGTTTCAAGTGTACAGGAAAGTGAATCAGTTATATATGTGTGTGTGTGCATGTGTGTGTATGTATATATATGTGTGCGTGTGTATGTATATATATGGGCTTCCCCTGTGGCTCAGCTGGTAAAGAATCTGCCTGCAAATCAGGAGACCTGGGTTGGGAGGATCCCCTGGAGTAGGGAAAGTTTACCCACTCCAGTCTGACCTGGAGAATTACATGGACTGTATAGTCCATGGGGTCACAAAAAGTCGGACATGACTGAGACACTTTCACTTTCATATATATATATATATACACATACATATATATGTCAATTCTTTTTCAGATTCTTTTCCCATGTAGATTTTTATAGAATATTGAGTATAATAATGAGCAGAGTTCCCTGTGCTATACAGTAAGTCCTTGTTAGTTACCTATTTTATACATAGTGAAGTGAAGTCACTCAGTCCTGTCCAACTCTTTGCAACCCCATGGACTGTGTAGCCCACCAGGCTCCTCTGTCCATGCAATTTTCCAGGCAAGAATACTGGAGTGGGTTGCCATTTCCTTTTCCAGGGGATCTTCTCGACCAGGGATCTAACCCAGGTGTCCTGCATTTCAGGCAAACACTTTACCATCTGAGCCACCAGGGAAGGCCATTTTATATACATAGTAGTGTGTATCTGTTAATTCCAATCTCCTAGTTTATCACTTTCCCCCACATTTCTCCTTTGGTAACCAGAAGTTTGATTTTGAGATATGTGAGTCTGTTTTTGTTTTGTAAATAAGTTCATTTGTGCAATTTTTATTAGATTCCACATGTAAGTGATATCATATGATATTTTACTTTTTCAGTCTGACTTACATCACTTAGCATGATAGTCTCTAGGTCCATCCATATTGCCGCAAATGGCATTTCATTCTTTTCTTTATGGCTGAGATGTTTCATATAGTGGAATCATATTTGCCCTTCTGACTGTCTTTTTTCATTTAACATAATATTTTTAAGGTCTATCTATGATGTAATCTTCGACAAGATCTCTCAGTTTCAAGTATACAAACCATATTTCCTTACTTAGGCATATATCCATGTACACTTAGCTTTTTTCACATCTTAGATACTGTGAATAATTCAGTAATGAACATGGAAATGTGTATATCTCATTGAGATCCTATTGTCAGTTTTGGGGGGTAAATAACCAGAACTGGGATTGTTCTACCATGCAATAATTCTATTTTTAATTTTTTGAGGAACCTCCCTACTCTTTCCATAGTGGCTGCACAATTTTATATTCCAACAGAAGAGTTCACAAAGTTCCAATTTCTTGACATCCTCACCAACAAATGTTTGCTTGTTTTTATAATTGCCATCCTAACAGGATGTGAAAAGATATCTCATTGTGATTTTGATTTGTCTTTCTCTGATAATTAGTGACATTGAGCATCTTCTTATATATCTGTTGGCCATTTTTATGTCTTCCTTCAAAGTAGTGAAGAAAATCATAACATGTATTGTGCATCTGTAGTTTTAAAATGGTAGTGTTTTTTAATTAATTTATTTATTATAATTGGAGGCTAATTGCTTTACAATATTGTGGTAGTTTTCACCATATATCATACTGAATCAGGGTGTACAGGGTGTGGTGTTTCAAGATATTGGAAATACAGAATTGCATTCTTTATTCCTGAGAGGTAGTGTTAGATGAGCCCATAAAGAATTTTATTTGTTATTGTGGAAGTCCTTAGTGAGATTGACAGAAGCAATTTCAGTTAATGGAAGGGATGACAGAAAGAAAAACTAGGGAAAGAGTGACTTCAGGTTGAGGGGAAAAAATGGAGAGAATGTTGAAAACTCATTTTAGAAGTTTTGAGGTCAAGGTGAATAGAGAAATGGGATGATACAGGGAAGATAATTGCAGTTTAAGGGGTAGAGTTGTCCTGTAGGATTTTACAAGATAGTAAAGAAAAACAGTTAAATAATCCAGTGTGATTTGTTGTGTATGATTAACTGAATTGGGGAGAGACAATGTGTATTTTTTTCAGTTGAAAAGAGAGATAAAAGTAAAGATTCAGTTTACTTTAAAATTCTTATATATAATTGACTAAGTTCTGAAGAAACTAATAAAAAATACCATTTCCTTTCATCCCTCACTTGTTTATTAATTTGGAAGAATCTTAATGATTAGTCCCTCACTTGTTTATCAGAATTTTAATTATCTGAAAGATTTCATTTTATTAGGTTAACAATCGGAGATAAGATGAAAAAAGTCAATTTTGATTCAACCTCATGCCATTCTTTAAAAATAAGTTATGCTGTTATGGTAGATTTGCTTGAGACTTATCTACCTCACCTTTCAGACTGTGTGGAAAATGAACACCAAATTAGTCTGTAGTATAATAGTGTGTGTAATCTGGCAAAGAGAGACCTATTCAGTGTAAAGCAAGATTCTAATAAAATTCCCAGAAACTTAAAATTCATCATAGGATACTTTCTACCTGTTCCTTGGAAAGAAAGAGATATTTTGTTAGTGATTTAAAGTAGAGAGTATATATTTTCAGGGGAAAGTCACAACTGGCTATCTGATTATTAAATTCACTATTTAAAAACAAAATCATGTCCTCCCATTTTATTCACCTTTTTATGAAAAATGGTCTAATTTGTTTTTGTTCAAGAAAACTTGGGTTAGTTATTAGACTAATCTTTCACAGCAATGAGAAATAAGAAATTCATAGAAAGATTGGTGGGTGTGCAGGTGATACTGAGATTCTCACGACAGGACATGCATTTGGAGATGCACTTCAGTTCAGTTCAGTTCAGTCGCTCAGTCATGTCCGACTCTTTGCGACCCCATGAATCGCAGCACGCCAGGCCTCCCTGTCCATCACCAACTCCCGGAGTTTACCCAAACCCATGTCCATCGAGTCGGTGATGCCATCCAACCATCTCATCCTCTGTCGTCCCCTTCTCCTCCTGCCCCCAATCCTTCCCAGCATTAGGGTCTTTTTCAGGGAGTCAACTCTTTGCATGAGGTGGCCAAAGTATTGGAGTTTCAGCTTCAACATCAGTCCTTCCAATGAACACCCAGGACTGATCTCCTTTAGGATGGACTGGTTGGATCCCATTTTAGTGGCCAAAATAGAACTTGCAGAAGGATTTTGCCAACTCCCATGTAAACAGGTAACTAAAAGTCATCTTTCTCTTTTCTTTCTTGGGAATGCCCACTCATATGTTTTGGGATTTGGTATTCTTAGAACCTGAAAAGATTCCTAAAACACAGTCTCTTATCTGCTTGGTTTTCACCCCATACACAACAGGATTCATAGTTGGAGGTAACAGTAGATAAATATTGGCTATAATGATGTGACAAGAGGGAGGGACTGTATTGCCCCCAAAGCGATGGGAAAAGAAGGAGAAAAAGGCTGGGCTGTAGGAGAAAACTATAGCACAGATGTGGGCAGTGCAGGTGCTGAAGGCCTTCTGCCGAGCTTCTGCTGAAGAGAGGCTGACCACTGCCCTCAGGATCATTGTGTAGGAGACTGTGATGCACAGGATGTCAAAGCCTCCAATCAGGAGGGCAACAATCAAACCATAGATGGCATTGACCTTGATATTTCCACAAGACAACTTGGCCACAGACATGTGGTCACAGTAAGTATGGGGGATTACATTGCCTCTGCAGTAGGGCAGGCGCTTGGTGAGGAAAGTGAAGGGAATGATGAGCAACACCCCTCTGAGAAAGGTGGAGAGACCCGCCTTTGCAATGACAGGATTTGTGAGGATAGCTGAGTAGCGCAGAGGATAGCAGATGGCCATGTAGCGGTCCAGGGCCATGAGCATGAGCACCCCAGACTCCATCCCTGTGAAGGTGTGAACGAAGAACATCTGGATCAGGCATCCATCAAAGCCAATTTTCTTGAGATGAAACCAGAAGATGCAAAGGGCTTTAGGGACTGTGCTAGAGCACATGACAAGATCAGTTAGGGAAAGCATGGCCAAGAAATAATACATAGGTTTGTGCAAGGAGTCCTCACAGTGGATGAGGTAGAGGAGTCCACAGTTCCCTGCCATAGCTACAACATACATGGAGCAGAATGGGAAGGAAATCCAAATATGCACATCTTCCAGTCCTGGGACTCCATTCAGAATGAATGAGGTTGGGACCCACTCCGTTTTATTCAGCATTAGCATAATCAGATAGACATAAACTTTATGTGACTTTTCCTAGAGTAAGATAAAGACAAGAGAAAATATAGCTTATGGTTACTTCTCTTTTTCTGTGTTTTAAAATTCTGTAGTTTATTTTAATGATCAAACAGTCAACTTTCCTGAGTGACAGTGTATCTTCTGTTTATTAATTAGTTTATTTATTCACTCAAAAAAATTTTATTAAGCAAGTTCAAGTTCACATCACAGACACTGATTCAAAATTGTTTTTTAAAACTAGTTTTTAACGCTCATCAATTCAGTTCAGTTCAGTCGCTCAGTCGTATCTGACTCTTTGCGACCCCATGAATCACAGCACGCCAGGCCTCCCTGTCCATCACCAACTCCCATAGTTTACCCAAACTCATGTCCATTGAGTCAGTGATGCCATCCAACCATCTCATCCTCTGTCGTCCCCTTCTCCTGCTCCCAATCCTACCTAGCATTAGGGTCTTTTCCAGTGAGTCAACTTTTTGCATGAGGTGGCCAAAGTATTGGAGTTTCAGCTTCAACATCAGTCGTTCCAATGAACACCCAGGACTGATCTCCTTTAGGATGGACTGCTTGGATCTTCTTGCAGCCCAAGGAACTCTCAAGAGTCTTCTCCAACACCACAGTTCAAAAGCATCAGTTCTTCAGCGCTCAGCTTTCTTCACCGTCCAGCTCTCACATCCATACATGACTACTGGAAAAACCATAGCCTTGACTAGATGGACCTTTGTTGGCAGAGTAATGTCTCTGCTTTTCAATATGCTATCTAGGTTAGTCATAACCTTCCTTCCAAAGAATAAGGGTATTTTAATTTCATGGCTGCAAATCACCATCAGCAGTGATTTTGGAGCCCAAAAAAATAAAGTCTGACACTGTTTGCACTGTTTCCCCATCTATTTCCCATGAGGTGATGGGACCAGATGCTCACAGATTTATAATAAAAAGTAATTCTGTTATATCTCCTGAAGAGATTTTGGATAGAAAACTTCATTTGTTAATAAACATATAGATCTCCCTGTGGATGTGATCTTAGTGTCCTTTGGTCACCATACCCATGAGCCGAAAGATATGAGGACTTTAAAAATTCTTATTCTTGTTTAATAGCTGATCACTGATATTTAATTATTAAGGCACGGTTTGAAATCTTTTGTAAATATTAAATTATTTATTTCTCAATGGAGATTGTGGTCTCACAAATCAGAAAAATGTTTGATTTGGTCTTTTCACATTTAAATTGACTCATTTTTGCCTTTTATTATAATGGTCTATGTGCATTGATTAGAATGCTTTTAATTTCTAATCAGAATAAGCTTTCAGTAACAGGTTGTAAGTGGCTAATCTTGTTTAGGATGCATAAATATATCAATGGTAATGAATTTTTTTTTTTATGTCTTTCTACCAATCTTTCTACTTCACCTTTAAACATTGTCCTCTGAGATTATCTGGTGTCTGTAGCAAAAGCAAAACTAGTTTCAAATTTATTTCTCATCTAAGAGTAAAATTAATTAATTCCAAATTCCATGCTTATGGCTAAATCTCATTTTCAATTTAAGTATTTGAGATAAGTAAATGCTACCTCATCCTTTCAGTAATCTTTTAATTTCTCATATGTATGTATTGAACATCTAAAATGTGACAATATGGAGAACAAGGGTTTCACTCATGAAGGATATCAGAGTTAATGGACAAAGATGCATACAATTTATCACAGTAAATGTAATAAGAATTAAAATAAAAGTATGTGTGACCTCCTAAATGAGCACTAGACTATTAAAGTGGATGCTTATTATGTTAATGGGGTGTTGAAGGAGGAATTGGTGACTATAAAGAAAGACTATGTTGAAGAGAAGGTGTTTGATACCTATTCAGAAGGAAAACGTGCTGTAAAGGAGACACATTTATAAAAGGAATTCCAGAGAAAAGAATCAATAAGTAAAAGTATGGAAATCAAATGATCAAGTCTGTGAGAAGCCACTGGGGTAGAGGGGACAAGTGATAATTTAGATGCTTGGCCAGGAGCTAAACCACAAAGAATCTTGCAATTATCAGATAATAGGAACTTCATAGATGCTAAATAATACATGATAAATAATTCATAAATATCCAGAGAGCCATTGGTTAACTTCATGGTGCTTGGAAAGCATTGGGCAGTGAAGAAGCCAGAATCCTCTCCTACCCCTCCCTTAAGAAATATGGTCTGCAGTGTCCAGGAGTTAGGTCAGAAGAAGAAAAGAAACAATTTAGTGCTATTGTACTCTCTGTTCAAAAGGTAAGTAAAATGAGCTTCATGCAAGCATAAGGCTGATTGCAAACAACAGATAATAATTTAGCCAGTGGGCTCTAAATCACCAAAAATGTATGTAAGCTTTATACTCAGTAGAATGAAAATAATTCTGTGACCAATTTCCCAAGAAAAAAAATTGGTTTCTATTAAACACCTTCCTAATAACTCTATAATTACCAGTAATATGAAACAGTTCATCTGATTTTTCATAGAAACATGGCAAACTATCATGATGGAAATCCCACCAATTTATAGGATAGAAAATTGGATTCTATAACTGATTTTTGTAGTTCACTTAATCTCCTTGAGATTTTATTACCTCTCAATTTTTCCAAGATCAGGTAGTACAACAGGACCAGTGAAGAGAAGTATATAGATTTTAACCTTATCTTTCCATTTTTAAAGATATGCATGAGGATAATTTATATAACTTCCTTAAAAAACTAATTACTCATCCTGTTAACTGCGGTTAAAAATACTATTATAAGAAGTACAGAGCCCAGAAACCAAATTCTGAAACACACATTAAGCCATTTAATTTATGACAAAGGAAGCACTATAGATTGGGATAAAAATGCACCATTTTCAATAAGTATTACTGGGTCAGTTGGATATACATTGCTGGAAAAGATACACATTTTGTTCCACAAATCATATCATATACAACAGTTTTTTTTAATGTAGAGTTAAATGTGAAATGCATATACATATCTTCTTTAATATCTGGAATAGACCACAAAAGGTGCTACCCACAGAAAAATGGCAGAGTGAATTAAATTAAAATTAATTTTTTTAATTAAAAAACACTACTGAAAGTATGAAAAATGAGCCACAGACTAGGAGAAGATATTTGCAACACATAAGTTCAACAAAAATTAATATTCAAAATATCTAAAATACTCTTACAATAGCAATAAGAAAAAGAAGGAGGGACAAATTACATAAAATATATATTTCACAAAAGGGGAAAAAAGTGACAGTAAACATGTAAGTAGTCACCAGTTTTTATAATAATTTGGAAAATAAATTCAATTTGAATGTCTCATGGTATAGAAACACATACCAAACTAGATAGTTAAAATGAAAAAGCATAAAAGATGCCAAGTATTGGTGAGGACATGGAATGACTGGAAGTCTCATATACTACTGGAATGTGTGTAGGTTTGAGATAATTTTGGCATATCTTGATGGTGAGTGTACGTATAGCCATCACTTCCATTCCCAACTAAAAATGTGTACATGTTTTTGCCAGACATATCAACTATTAACTGAATGATTATTCTAATATTATTTACAGTATATTAGTAATCTAAATCTGGAAGATATCTAAATTTCTATTGATATCAGAATGGGTAAATAAATTTTGGTGTGCTCCCACAGTGAAATTTGATAATGACAACAGACAACCTATAACTACATGCACAAAATGAAAAATATAAATCTCACAAACTGTTAATTTTAAAAACTAGACAAAATAGAATGTCATGTTTAACACCATTTACATTAAATACAAAAATGGATCAAAGAAATAGGTGCTATTACACACAGAAGAGTGTTTTTCCCACGTGTGAATGCGTGAAAAGAAGCATGAGGAAGAGGAGTCTAGTGACGTGCTGGGAATATTATCTTTCTTGATCTAGTTGTGAGAGAAATGGGTTTCTGGTTGTAAAAAACCATCAAGATGTAACTGTGAAAATTTCATATATATATTATGCTATTAAAATCAGAAAATCATATTGAAGAGAACGTTGAAACATGCTACCACATTTTATGTGTTCAATATTTGTATATTTTTTTCAGACTGACAGCAATTTTGGAATGCTTACAAAAATTAATGCTCTAGAAAGCCATTGAATGCCACTAAATGAATTCTTTACTGTGTTCCATCAGAGAGAATATTCATTCTACCTTCCATTAATAAATTTGGCTATTTCAATGCCATTATCTATAGGGAATATAATCACTTTGAAATTCTGCATCAGAAAGTGCCACCAAGAAATGACAGATTAGATTTGTTAAAGGTTTGTTTTGGAAAAAGTAAAGAAACACAGGTTGCATATATTGATACACACACCCTTCAAGGACTTCTCTTTGTGTCATTACAAAGTCAAAGACAGTCATACTGCCTGTCACAGGATGCTACTTGCTGTTTTCTACTCAAATCACACTGATATTCTCTGCTTTGTGATATGTGGTCCTCTGCCCTTTTGGTGCTCACCTTCTAACCCTCATCAAATGTAGTTAATTCAAATTCATTAAAAAAAAAATCTTCTTCAGAACGAGTTGAATGTCTCTTGAATGTAACAGTAGTGAAACATTCTATAAATAATCTTAAAATAATATAGTTATAAACTTCCATAATTAGAGGCAAGGAACTGATTTATTCAAATAATAATTATATTCTTTGTATTTAACTCATGGTGCTATAAAAATCAATTCATAGTGGGAATCCTCCACAATTCAGTAAAATTATATATATATTTATGGTAAGGACAGTTTGTATATTTTTAAAAAAGGACAGTTTGTATTTACATTAAAACACTCAGTCTAACAACCACCTGATACATATCAGGTAACTTTTAAAATAAATGAACAGTTGGATGAAAGAATAAATAAATAAATGAATAACAGTTTATGTTTGACTTTGAGAATTATTAAGTTATAATCTAAATAGTATTACTTGGAATGCATAAAATAAACTAGTAGAATAAAAAATACAAAGCATCTTCCTCAAGATCACTAGAGTCACACATATGCGAAAAAAACATGGTTACCAAGGGGGAAAGGAGGGGGAGGGAAGAATTGGGAGATTGGGATTGAAATATACACATATTATACATAAGATAACTGATATAAAATTTTTGTATAGCACAGGGAACTCTACTTAATTCTCTGTAATGACCTATATGAGAAAAGAATCTAAAAAGAGTGTATATATGTATATGTAGAGCTGATTCACTTTGCTGTACATGTGAAACTAACACAACATTGTAAATCAACTATAGTGTAATAAAAATTAATTTTTAAAAAAGATTACTAGAAAGATACACAAATAAACATTCCCTTGATAAAGTAGGAAAACAAAATACAGAGTGGTAAGAATAAGATGACAAACACAGAACAAATATATTGTTTTGGTCAATAAAGATAAATTATTTAAACCACCTATCAATTTTAAGATAATTCTAATTAATTTAAAAATAGGATTTCTATTCCTTTCTCCATCTATCTACTTTAAGGCAGTGAAGAGTTTCTCTTAACTGTGAGGTTCAATACCTGCTTTGAACTGTATTGTTGTTGTTGTTGTTCAGCCACCCAGTCACGTCCAACTCTTTGCAACTCCATGGATTGCAGCACACCAGGCCTCCCTGTCCCTCCCAATCACCTGGAGTTTGCCCAAGTTCATGTTCATTGCGTCAATGATGCCGTCCAGCCTTCCCATCCTCTGAAGCCCTCTTCTGCCTTCAATCTTTCCCAGCACCAGGGACTTTTCCAGTGAGTTGTCTGTTCGTGTCAGATGACCAAATACTGGAGTTTCAGCTTCAGTATCGGTTCTTCCATTGAATATTCAGGGTTGACCTCCCTTAAGATTCACTGGTTTGACTTCCTTGCTGCCCAAGGGACTTTCAAGAGTCTTTTCCAACACCATAGTTTGAAGGCATCAATTCTTTGGAGTTCTGTCTTCTTTTCAGCCCAGCTCTGACAACCATACATGACCACTGGGAAGACCATAGCCTTGACTATACGGACCTTTGTCGGCAGAGTAATGTCTCTGCTTTTCAACACACTGTCTGGGTTTGTCATCACTTTCCTGCCAAGAAGCAACCATCTTCTGATTTCATGGCTGCAGTCACCATCTGCAGTGACTTTGGAGCCCAAGAAGAGGAGATCTGTCAGTACTTCCACCTTTTCCCCTTCTGTTTGCCATGCAGTAATGGGGCCGGATACCACGATCTTAGTTTTTTAATATTTAGTCTTAAGTTAGCTCTTTCACTCTCCTCCTTCAACCTCATCAAGACGTTCTTTAGTTCCTCTTCACTTTCTGCCGTTAGAGTGGTATCATCCACATATCTGAGGTTGTTGATGTTTCTCCCGCCTGTCTTGATTCTAGCCTTTAACTCATCCAGCTAGGCATTTCTCATGATATCCTCAGCATATAGGTTAAACAAGCAGGGTGACAACAGACAGTCCTGTCGTACTCCTTTCTTGATCTTAAACCAATCAGTTGTTCCATACAGGGTTCTAACTCTTCCTTCTTGACCTGAATATAGGTTTATCAGGAGACAAGGAATGTGGTGTGATATTTCCATATCTCTAAGAGCTTTCCATAGTTTGTCATGATCCACACAGTCAAAGGCTTTAGCATAATCGATGAAACAGAGATAGATGGTTTTTTTCTGAAATTCCATTGCTTTCTCTATAATTCAGCAAATGTTGACAATTTGGTCTCTAGTTCCTCTTCATTTTCTAAACCCAGCTTGGACATCTGGAAGTTCTTGGTTCACATAATGCTGAAGCTTAGCCTGCAAGATTTTAAGCATGTCCTTACTAGCATGAGAGATGAGTGTGATTGTCCGATGGTTAGCACATTCTTTGGTACTACCCTTCTTGGGAATTGAGATGAAGGTTGACTTTTTCCAGCTCTGTGGCCACTGTTAGGTGTTCCAGATTTGCTGACATAATGAATGAAAAACCTTGAACTGTATATTGCATTGTAAATAGCAGTGCACAAAGCAATATTGCAGCTTCTCTTGGAGTAAAAGGGTCTCTTGACAAGAGCGAACAACGTCAGTTCAGTGCCTTAATAATTTCTCTGCAGAAAGAATAATTATCTGTGTTGAAGAAAATAGGGGGCACTGGGGTGTGGTCAGAGTTACTGGAAAAATAATACAAACACAGGACTATGGCCACTTATAAAATACATCTTTGATATGTCTATTGTCTATCTTCATCCTTAAACTTGATAGGTAATAGATGTACTTTTATTAGACCATGTTTAATCCTTGGACTCATATTTCTCTTTTCATCTGAGAGTGGTTTGCTCCATGTAGTTTTTTTCTATCCAAAATCAATGAAACAAAAGTCATAGGTCTGTCTCTGTAGTACATGATCAAGGCAAATTACATTAAGATTTTGAGGAATAAGGAAAGAATCAGGGAAAAACAAGAGTATTTTTACCATCAGACTAATGATTGAGAACTATTTTTCTAACTATTCCCCTATTTCTCTTTGTCATGGGAGTGATTTACTTCTAATTTCTCTTTGAATAGAGAAATAACAGAAATAATCATAACCACAATGTTACACTTGGGGAAATACACATTTTTCAAGAATGTACAATATCATACAACACTTCTGCCTTAAAACTGTGTGACTAGAAATTTCTGGAAAAATAATAAGCAATTGCCATGTATCCATAGACTTGCCATGTATCCATCCACTTTGTCTTACTGCCTACAAGAAAAAAGAAAGAAAAATAATCCTGCCATTATCCTTTCTTTTGTATATATTAATTACCTTATGGTTTGCTTTCACAGCAAAACAGTGAGCTGAAGGCAATCTGGTCCAAGTATTCAGGGTCTCGGTTAAAAAAAATTCAAACCTTAGGACAAATGTGCTTGCATAGTAAGCAACCTCTTGCTTCCTTGCTATCTGTACTATCAAACTGAGCCTTTAAAGGAAAATGTGTATTAAATGTCCCAAAGGGATATTTCAGAGTATCAAAGACACATGTGTTGGTGTGGGAATCAAAACATCCTCTATAGGAGGAAGAAAAAGAGTAAACACTTTTCACTTTTAGTGCTGAGATAATGATATACAAATATGTGAACACTCTCATATATGTGTGTTTGTGCATTAGCATGTATATTTGTTAGGGGAAAGATTGAAAGTAAACACAAGTTATTTTAATGAAAATGAGGATTAAATATTTTCTTTTAAATATTTTATCTCAAATGTATATTTCCCTTTTGGGTTTTCCTGGTGACTCAGCAGTAAAGAATAGCCCACAATGCAAAAGACACAGAAGACACAGGTTCAATTCCTGGGTCAGGAAGATCCCCTGGAGGAAGAAATGGCAACCCACCCCAGTTTTCTTGATGGGGAAGTTCCATGGACAGAGGACCCTGGTGGGCTACAGTCCTTGGGGTCACAAAAGAGTCTAACACAGCTTAGCAACTAAACAACAAGCAATATTTCCTTTTTACCCACTGCCCTTTGGAAAACATATCAAAAGCAATTGAGTATGGACTCTTTTTTTTCATTCACATCGTGATTTATTTTTTAAAATTTCTTTTTTATTTATGCATTAGTTCATTTCCCCATTTAATAATGTTTCTTGAGAATTTTCTACTCTCCACGCTAAGCTAGGAAGTATATAAACATGGCCCCTGGTTTATAAAGTTTACTTTCAAGTAAGGGAAGTGATAAACATTATGGTGGTCTAGAAAATAAAGTCATCAACAGTCTAAGCTTATTATACTTATATATTAAGTTAGGAAAAATTAGATTAATATATACCCTTAGAATAATAATCTTTATAATAGCAGTAATTTTAAAGATAACTCATTCTATTTTTAACTACTTAAAATAGATAATAAAAGCAATGTCAACATATATTGAATAATTTGGAAAAATAGGAGGTATTTTAAAAAGATATTAAAAAGCACCCATAGTCTACAACTTAGAGGAAACTTCTTATGTATTTTATCTTGATTTAAAAAAATACATGTATAAAATATGTTTATAGATATATTTATTATCTATGGTTTAACAAAAAAAATCATAATATGCTACAATATACACTGGTATTTTTATTTAACATTTATGAGTCCATTTTCATCAGAATTATTATAATTGAATAAAAGTTCATAATTTACTTAAAGATACCCTAATCTCATATTTTAGATCCTTTTAAAAACTCTATAGTAATTGACCTATACATGAAACTTTTACATTTCTGATCTGATTATTTCCTCAGGACAAATTCCTATTTTGTATTGGAGTCCTCCTCTTCCATTCCAAAAGTTATGTGCCAGTTTGATAAGAAACTGCTATCTTATTGTCATTTAATTATGCTCTTGGTTACTTATTCAAAATGCTATTTTAAAATTTTATATTACTAGTTTTGATTCACTGTGATGAGAGTTGCTTATTTTATTTCTCTCCACAGGGCTCGCTGATGGTATTATGTAATCTCCTTTACAAGAGCATGTTTTGTTAATTTTTCACATGCCCCTGAGAAGAATGAATATTGTCTGTTATTGAGGTATATGCTCAGTATATGTTCATATATATCTCATTTATTAGGCTTACTTTTTGTGTATACTCTTGATTTGTCTTGGAAAAAAAATAGTGTATTCACATCTTCCACTATTAGTTTTTCTCTTTATTTCTTCTTGCAGCTGTATTAAGCTAGAAAATAAAATGCAATCATGATAGCTATTTAATCCTCAAGAAGGCAAAAAAAAAGGAAACAAAGGTAACAAAGAACACATGATAAATAAAAAAACAAGTAAAAGATGATAGACTAAAGTTAACCATTTCAATAATCAGTTGTAATAGTAATGGTAATGTTGAAGTAAAAAGACTAATAGGTTAAAAGTTAAAGGATGGAAAAAGTTACACAATGCGCCAGCAGCAGCAGCACTGGTCAAAAGGGCTTCCTAGGTAGTGCAGTGGTAAAGAGTCTCTGCCTGCCAAGCAGGTTTCATCCCTGGATTGGGAGGACTTCCTGGAGAAGGAAACGGCAATCCACTCCAATATTCTTTCCTGAGAAATCCCATGCACAGAGGAGCCTGGTGGGCTACAGTCCATGGAGTCGCAAAGAGTCAGACGTGACTTAGCAACTAAACAACAACACTAGTCAAAAGATAGCTGAAGTGACTATTTTAATATCAAATACTCTTAGAGCAAATAATTTTACCAAGGGGATAAAGAAGGTCAATTTCCTAATATTTATGAGTCTAATAAGAGAAATTCAGAATGCATGGAGTAAAAACATACAGATATGCCAGAAAAATAGTCAAATCCAAAAATACAAATGAAAATTTCAATTTCCTCTTTCTGTAACGGATAGAACAAGTACACACAAAATCACCAAGAATGTAGTAAACCTGTAAAATAATATAAACCATTCCAACCCTGGAGAAAGCTCTAAATGAGTACAGTTGCATTTTCCACTTGAATCATTACTATTTCTGATCCCCCCATTTTTATTAAAACAGTAAATAATTCATTTACCAGATCAGTTGCTGCATACCAAGTACCTGGGACTTTATTAATCTGTTCTAACATAGATACAATCTCAGACCCTGCAATTGCAACCGCGGCTGCTGCTTGATTGAACTTTCAGTAGCTTACAGCCATTCTCCAGGATCTATCTTTTTTTCTGCAAGGGCTAGACTGGAGAATTAAACCAAAATAGGATAAGGACAATCACTAATTTTAGGTACTTTAGATCTTTAAGGCAGCTCTGAGAATGTCTCAACCAGGCTACAAGGGAGTCCACAAGCAAAGTTGGATCATTAGAAAAGTTCCATTTTTGGCAGGAAGGACCTAGCTCAAGTTCCTCTACTTTGTTCAGTCTTGTCTGGGAACAGCCAAGGGAAGCACGATCTTGGTGTGAGTGTCATGGCAGGTTCAAAGGTGCAGCAGTCGGCTGTCATCAACAGGGCTACACAAATCAGCTTCTCTTGAAGGCACATGTCCAAGGCCACCACACTAGTTATAAGGAAACACCAATCAATCCCAAATCTAGGGATGTTTTGCAAATGCCTACCATATCTCTTATAAAATATAAAGATCAAAGTAATACAAGGAAATTTTGTATCAAAATGAAAACATAGAGCAATCAACTAAAATGTTTGGGATTTTATCCCAAACCTAGAAAGATTTGCTACAAATGACATCATAAAGACCAATGACAAAATTTGGATGTGTAGAGTGGATTAGATTATTGTAAAGTATCAGCATAACTTACCTGATTCTGTCGTATGTGTTATGGTTATACAAGTAAATGTCTTTATTCTTAGAAATACACACTAAAATTTGTAAAAGTAAACAATCACAGTCTTTCCAACTTCAAAATTGCTCAAGAAAAAAAAAATAGTATATAAATATACACACATACAAATGGAAAGAGAAAAATTTTTTTAAAAATTGGTGCAAAATGCAACCTATTGGTGAATCTGTGAAAGAATATGCAGAACTTGTTTTGCTTTTCAGTTCAGTTCAGTCACTCAGTCATGTCTGACTCTTTGCGACCCTATGAATCGCAGCACGCCAGGCCTCGCTGTCCATCACCAACTCCCGGAGTTTACCCAAACCCATGTCCATCGAATCGGTGATGCCATCCAACCATCTCATCCTCTGTCGTCCCCTTCTCCTCCTGTCTCCAATCCTTCCCAGCATTAGGGTCTTTTCCAATGAGTCAACTCTTCGCATGAGGTGGCCAAAGTATTGGAATTTCACCTTCAACATCAGTCCTTTCAATGAACACCCAAGACTGATCTCCTTTAGGATGGACTGGTTGGATCTCCTTGCAGTCCAAGGGACTCTCAAGAGTCTTCTCCAACACCACAGTTCAAAAGCATCAATTCTTCAGCGCTCAGCTTTCTTCACCGTCCAACTCTCACATTCATACATGACTACCTGAAAAACCATAGCCTTGACTAGACAGACCTTTGTTGGCAAAGTAATGTCTCTGCTTTTAAACATGCTATCTAGGTTGGTCATAACCTTCCTTCCAAGGAGTAAGCGTCTTTTAATTTCATGGCTGCAATCACCATCAGCAGTGATTTTGGAGCCCAAAAAAATAAAATCTGGCACTGTTTCCACTGTTTCCGCATCTATTTGCCATGAAGTGATGGGACCAGATGCCATGATCTTAGTTTTCTGAACGTTGAGCTTTAAGCCAACTTTTTCACTCTCCTCTTTCACTTTCATCAAGAGGCTCTTTAGTTCCTCTTCACTTTCTGCCATAAGGGTGGTGTCATCTGCATATCTGAGGTTATTGATATTTCTCCTGGCAATCTTGATTCCAGCTTGTGTTTCTTCCAGCCCAGCGTTTCTCATGATGTACTCTGCATATAAGTTAAATAAACAGGGTGACAATATACAATAATGTACTCCTTTTCCTATTTGGAACCAGTTTTGCTTTTACAGCCACCCTATAAACATGAAATTGTATCAGTAAAATCTATACCTAAATTTTGTTATTGATATTTACCTGGTAATAAATTAATTACATTTTTCAGGATTCTGTGGTATATGTGGAATTTCAGCTATTAAATTTGTGTTATTAATTCTTTCTTAATTCTAAGTAAATATTTATTTTGTGGTTAATTTTTAAGTGGATCCTTAAATTTGCATGTGCTTCAGAATCTAGGAAACCTGAATGTGCCCCTGGCCACATGCATAGAGAAGTAGAGAAAACTAACCGACATGAAGAGAATGTTGGGCCAGTTCTCTTTTTCTGTCTCTCTCACAGGCATAGAGAAGGTAAGAGGCCATGCTGCTCAAAGGCAGAAAATACTTAGTACTGGAATTCAAATTTCTGTATTGGGAAGCCCAGTTTCCCTTTCTCCCTGGCTTCTGTGATAAGCCTCTGTACCCTCCTAAGTCACATTCTTTTGGTTGATGTTGGTTTAAGGGAGATTCTGCTTCCTAAAACCAAAAGAAACCTTCTTGATTTGCAGTCTCAAGAGTCTATATTTGTGTAGAATAAATGTTCATTATACCTTTAATATATTTGCTTGACTTTCTTTTCTTTATTACATAAACCCTTTATTTTGAAGTAATGCATTGTTACCAAGTTACCTCACATTTTAGAGTTAGAGTGACATCATGATCTTGAAAACCACAGCTAACAGCTTGACAGTGCAAGAGTACATTAGGTCCTACATATACCAGGTGGCTCAGATGGTAAAGAATCTGCTGCAGTGGTGAGACCTGGGTTAGATCCCTGGTCAGGAAGATAACCTGGAGTGGAAAATGGCAACCCACTCCAGTATTCTTGCCTGGAGAATTCCATGGACAGTGTAGTCCATGGGGTTGCAAAGAGTCAGGCACGACTGAAGCGACTGAGCACACACGTACATGCAGCATACTTGACTGCTCTATCGTGTTTGAGCATAGTCTCGCCTCAAAAGTGTCATGTTCAACACCATTTCAGATTTGAAGAGAGTTTGATGACAAAGTTTTAAAACAAATAAACGAGTATCAAATCAAGTATTTTGGAGAAATTATGTCAATTGTTTACACTTTGGGTATGAGAGAAAAATGCACGTTTAAGGTACTCTTTTTTCTCTATAACATACATTTTCACTTACTTTTTACATGCCGTGCCAAGTTGCTTCTGTTATGTCTGACTCTTTGTGACCCCATGGACTGAGTCTGCCAGGCTCATCTGTCCATGGAATTCTCCAGGCAAGAATACTGGAGTGTGTGGCCATGTCCTCCTCCAACTTCGTACATAATTGTATGTTTTTAATTATAATTACTTTTCCCTTTTAAAAAGTAGAAAAATCTGCACTTATTTAATGTAACAAAATATTGTTAAAGGAAGGAAAAGGATCAGGCAGATAGAATATTGTAAAAATCCATTGATTTTAAGAATTAAAGACTATAAAGAGCTTGCATTATATTCTCCATAGTGATGTTGGCAAATTTTTACTGCTATAATGATAAGCAAAGGACACCCATATCCACATACCCTCTGACCAGAGTTCTAGGATAAAAAATAGAACACTGGATGGCAATCAAAATTACTCTCTAATAATATTCATATCTAATCATCTAAACAAGTTCCAAGAGAAGGACATTCTAACAGAGAAAATGATACATAGAGATAAAATACAGGCCAATGTAAAGGGAAGCGATTTAGAAGGAGAGCATAAACTGATTCCTTCACTGGCAGCTCTGAAGATCCTGAGTGCAAATCCATTCTTCCCTGTTAATTGCTTTGTGGGAGATTTTATCAATTATCACTACTTTTTACCTCTTGGAAAACACAAATAAATTTTTCAAAACATATCTTCCCATACTTATTCAAAAAGTTACTATCCAACATAGAATTTTGCACAATTTCTCTCATTTAATATCCTGGTAAGGCCCTTCAGCATAAGGAGTTCATAGTCACAAATGAACCCATTGCTATTGAGGTCAACTACTGCAAATGACTCTTTGAGTGCATCAAAACTGAGTGGGAATCATCTTGCCCATTTTAAGAAGATCTATGACATTAAAATGCCGCTAAAGATGGACAACTCTGTAGATAAGTTGGGTAAAAACAGCTTTCAGAACTGCTCAGGATGTAGCATCACAGAGCACCAGTTCTGGCCCAGCAGCCTCTGACCAACACACCAAGACAACTTCTGCTGCTCAAAATCTCTGCAGCTGATTGATTTTCTTTTTTGTAACAAAATTAATGGGTTATTTTGAAAATTCATGGTCTGGACTTCTTACTGCTTCTCATAAATTTTTCTTCATCTTTTTAACACCTTTGAAAATCCTCACTGTTACTCTTGCATAAATTCTTGACATTTAAATTCTGTTAGACTGTAATGTGTAGGTTATCTCTGCTGGAATAACATGTAATTTTTGTTTTCTCTCATCGTACTTTGATGGTGTCATTGTTATTTAACAGAAATACCATCTTTTCGTATCTTTATTGAAAATATCAAGCATATGTTTACTTAAATTATTTTAACGCTCTGAAATATGTTATTATTAAAGAACATAGTTTTATGAGTGCGTGGAACATTGGGTTTTCTCTTTGTCAGCCTCTAAATGAATATTAAAAAATGCAAGTTTGTGTGAAAACAATGAATACTGGATTGTTGTTCAGTCACTCAGTCGTGTTCGACTCTGCGATCCCATAGACTGCAGCACACAGTGCTGTCCCGCACTATCTCCCGGAGCTTGCTCAAACTCATGTCTATCGGGTCAGTGATGCCATCCAACCATCTCGTCCTCTGTTGTCTCCTTCTCCTGCCTTCAGTCTTTCCCAGCACCAGGGTCTTTTCCAATGAATTGGCTCTTCATATCAGGTGCCCAAAGTATTGAAGCTTCAGCTTCAGAATCAGTCTTTCCAGTGGATATTCAGGGTTGATTTCCTTTAGGATTGGCTGGTTGGGTATCCAGAAGCTAAGATCATAAGAACTAGATCACTCACTTGCCCATAAGGGGAAAAGAGAGAAAAAAAAAAAAACTGTTCTTGAGTAAAAACCATAAGAACTGTAGCCGAAGCAGATGGTCGGCAAGGCAAGACCTTAAGGGACACATCAGAGCCCTGATGTCAAAGCAGGCTAAGAGTAAAAGAAAAAATAACCCAAACTCTTTCTCCTCGTGAACAGTAATCGCCTGCCAGTGAGCTCAGTCCAACTGAATGCTAGACAACAAAGGACACTGGGTCATATGGTATATGAGCTTCAGACTTCTAGGGCACAGAACAGTATAGAAAGGGCAGAGAGCAGATGTGGAGAAACAAATGGAGCAAGATAATGATCATTCTGAATATTGCTCTCTTTCACCCTCTCTCTCTCATGCATTCATCTACTGATCTACAACTTTCTCCTCAGTCTGGTCATCTAGCCATATTCTCCCTAACCCTCATTATAGTTCAGTTGGGCTTTTCTTGTCTGAAGTATATTCTCTCACTGCATCTGCATTCATATTACTGGAATGATGCTTGTTCAGCCAGATTGACTTTGCTCCCAAGTCACAGCTATCAGCAAACAGGCAATATTTGTAATTCACATCCCATTCACTTTTATTTATTTGATTGCAAATGTATATGTGTGTGTATAACATTATTATATCTTATTTATTTTAGGGGAAAGAGCTAAATCGTTAATTACAGTTTTTTTTATTTCATTTGATTTGTTTGTTAGAAAGTGTTTCTTTTCCTCACATATATTTAGCTCTTGTCCATAATTTGGAGCTACTGTGAAGGCTTTTTTTTTCTTTCAAGTAATTTCACGGTTGTTTATATGAAAATGCGAGAAAGGTATCTCAAAGGCATTCACGTTTCCCATCATCTCTGAATGTCTAATATCTACTCTTAAAGATGTTGAAGTACCTATACAACATGGAGAGGGTCTCAGGTGCCTTACTTTCTTTTCTAAACTCAAACGAAACCCCTTTTGGGAGCCTGCCCTAGGTTCCTTAGTCCTAAGTGAATACACCATAGGGTTGAGGGTAGGGGGCATAATGTTGTGCAGCACATTGAGTAGAACTGGAATCAAAGTAGCTTTTGTCTCTGGCAGGTGAGTTACTGAAACCACTACAACAACTGTATAAAACAAGAGGATGAGATGAGATGAGAGCTGTAAGTGCTCAGTGCTTTAGATGCAGCTTCAGTTGTGTTCAGTCTAAGTACAAAGTGCAAATCAAAGTGTATGACAATATTATAAGACTTAGATCACTCCCCATTCCTAATTCCAAAACCATTTGGCAAATGCTGTTTGGCCTCCTGCCATCACAAGCCAGGCTAGTGACTATAAGACTAGAACATAGGCAATGCTCAATCTCATTCCTGGAGCAATAATTACGCTGGGCAGCAAGCACAGGTACTGGAATGACAAACAAGCCACTCTGAAGCACCATGAACAAGGTAGCTTTGAAGATTAAGGATTGGTGACAATTGATGGATAGCGAAGAGGATGACAAATAGCTATGTATCTATCAAAAGCCATGCAGAGGAAGATACCAGACTCCATGCCAACAAAGCAATGAAAGGCATAAATTTGAGAAAAAACATTCAGGGAGGCTAATGACCTTGGAATCAAACCAGAAAATGGCTAGAATCTTGAGCATGATAGTGGCGGCCAGAACCATGTCCAACACAGACAGGATGCCTGAGAAGTGGTACATGGGCTGCTGAAGAGCAGGGTCCTGGAAGATGGTGATGAAGATGGGGATATTAGCACCAATTGCTGAGAGGTAAAGTAACGCCAATGGTAAAGAAAGCCAGTGTTGCCAGCTGTGAATTCCTGGGAATCGCATCAAGATGAACTCAGAGATCTGGAATTTAGAGCTATTGGAGACTTTAGGAGATGTAGACATATTTTCCTAAGAGAAAAACAAATATATTTTTAAGTTGCATTCTCTGAGCATAATTATACTGGACATCATTTTGAAATGGTCTCTGCGTAGCATAGTTTGTATTTTGCTGTTAATGAAATGATTCTGTAGTCCATCTCACAATAAATTACAATGAAGTTCTAGGACTTTAGAAGTGGAAAAGTGAAAGTGAAAGCATTAGTCACTCAGTGGTGTCTGAATCTTTGTGACCCCATGGACTGTAGCCTCCCAGACTACTCTGCCCACGGATTTCTCCAGGCAAGAATACTGGAGTGGCTAGCCATGCTCTTCTCCAGGTGATCTTCCCGACCCAGGAATCAAAATGGAAAGTAAACATAAAATCAGCAATTATCAATATTGATTAGTCAGAGAAAATTCTTCATGAATCTCAGATTTTTATGTACATTGTCCTCAGTTATTTCAGATTGGGACCAACACATAAATATAATTCTAGGGTTTGTTGTTGGTATTCACTTGCTTTTTAAACCTTTCATTTTCTTTTAAAAAATTCCGTGAAATCAAGTAAATGTGTTTGTTTTCTTCATGTTTATATCCATCTTTCTTGTTTCAGACTGTCATTAACTGACATTAAGTAGATCTTGTAAATTCAGATTTATTTCCTTTATGTATCATTTTGGAACATTAGCTATGTTTTATTACTGTACCACTCAAACTTGTAACAGATATTCATTAATATTTTATATACCATTCCAAAAATTTGGTATTACAGACATTTAAAGATTTATAGATATAAAGCATGTTGCAGATTGAAAGGAGAAAGATTTCTTTGATGTTTGACTTTGTATGGACTTCTGAGATGGCCACAGAAGAATAGTTGAAAAGAAGTTAAATGACAATGACTAAATTTGTTAATATAAGGATTCATATAAGAAGCAACCTTAGCAAATTATTATTTTTTTAGTTGAATCTTAGAGAACATACGAAGACATGTAAAACAGGATTTAGGGGCAGGGAATAAGGTGCTTTTGATTTTACTTAATGAATAAGCGTGATTTGTCTTCACAGTGGCCACTGTAGATTTAGAATCATGTTTAGAACTAGACTCATTGGCTTTTCTCAGACTCTATTGTTTTTCATGTGCTTTTAAAAAATTGGAGTATAATTGCTTTTCAATGTTGTTTTAGTTTCTACCGTTCAACAGCATGAATCAGCTATAGGTGTACATATATCCCCTTCTTCTAGAGCCTCCCTCCCATCGCCCCTCTATCCCATCCCTCTAGGTCAGCACAGAACACTGAGCTGAGCTCCCTGTGCTATACAGCAGTTTCCCACTGTCTGTCTGTTTTACACATGGTAGTGTATATATATATATATATATATGTCAATGCTACTCTCTCAATTCATTTCTGCCCTCTCCTTCCTGCCCTGTTTTCTGCGTCTACATCGTGCCTGCCACAGAGTTCTGAAGAAAAGCCCTGCCAGGACTGCTCCTCATGTACTTTTATTCTGTCCAAGGGCCCAACTAGACAAGCTTGAAATTTACTAACCAGGCTTTCCTTTCCACAAACAAATGCTTCCTTACTCTGTTGTTGATTTCTTTCCTTTTTTTCACATACACACCTCTTCTCTTTAGTATTATTGCTTCTATCATCTCACCGGGTCACATCTGTGTCTCCCCATGCTTCTCTCTTTTTGCCAGCAATCTTACCTTTCTAAAATTGATATTCCCTTGCTTAAAACAATGTATGCCCTTGCACTGTCTTTCAAATATAATTCAAATTCCTTTATAGTGCAGAATGCACTCTCTGACATGAAAGAGTCCACTGAGCATCATCTCTTAGTTTTGCCTCTTTGTATCTTATACTTCAGATACACAAAATATTTGCTTTTAACTAAAATTTTTGATTTTGCAAGGTATTTAATTATCAATATTTTGACGATGTGAAATGCTGTTGCAGATTTATGAGCAAGAAAATGGAGACTGGAAAATTATGTTTTAAAACATTGTATGAGAAAGTTTTGAAATAAGATATTTAAAGTAATTTTAGTTAATCATTTGGGCTTCCCAGGTGGTGCTAGTAGTAAAGAACCCGCCTGCCAACGCAGGAGGCATAGGAGACATGGGTTCTATTCCTGGGTCAGGAAGATCTCCTGGAAGAAGGCAGGAATTCCCACTCCAGGATTCTTGCCTGGAGAATCCTATGGTCAGAGGAATCGGGTGGACTACAGTCCACTGGATAGCAAAAAGTTGGACATGATTGAAGCTACTTTGCAGTACACATTAACAATTTAGTTAAATTACCTATACATTTATTTTTCTAAAAAGAAATTAAAATTCTCCTTCTGACGTTACCAGCAAAAGAAGATTCACATTAAATACTAGAGGAATTCTTTTCAGATATTTTTTGCTACTTCTCTGAATAAGCATGCACGGCCTAATCATGATACAAATCACCCTTTGTAAATGATGGCTGTGATTTGATGAGCATTAAAATTATCTAAATGATTTTTTAGCAAATTTTAATGGGTATGACAAGTAGATTTGGAGATAAAACTTGTTTGACTGTGGACTTTTAGTTGAGAGTTCTGAAGGATCCCAGTACAATACCTCCATCAAGAGAGTTTGGAGGTTTTTAACCCATTTGGTCGTTCAAAGTCTGGTATTTTGTCAAACACTCATTTATTACCATGCATTCTTGTATCAATCTTATAGCTTTGACATTTTCCCCATTTTCTTTAATTTTTTTCCTTTGATTGATATTTGCTTGCATGATATAGTTAAGAGAAGAAGCAAGTCTGAGTTCACAAAAAGAAAATACTTTTTTCAAAAAGTTGTCAGCAATTTGAGATTAGAAGTTAATATGAACCTTGAAGATAATCTGGCAATAGTTTTTAGAAGAGGTGGTTTCTAGAGCAACCATTGTTCAGTCTCTAGGTTGTGTCTGACTCTTTGTGACCCCCCCGATGGATTGTAGCCCATCAGGCTCCTCAGTCAGTGGGACTGAGGCAAGAATACTGAAATGGGTTGCCATTTTCTGCTCCAGGGTATCTTTCTGACCCATTGCAGGAGGATTCTTTATCGCTGAACCAAGAGGGAAGCAACCATACAAACTTAATGTTTTCTAATTCTAGCTCTCAGTTCAGTTCAGTTCAGTTTCTCAGTCGTATCTGACTCTTTAAAACCCCATGGAGTGCAGCACGCCAGGCATCCCTATCCATCACAAACTCCTAGAGTTTACTCAAACTCACGTTCATTGAGTTGGTAATGACATCCAACCATCTCATCCTCTGTTGTCCCCTTCTCCTCTCACCTTCAATCTTTCCCAGCATCAGAGTCTTCTCAAATGAGTCAGTTCTTCGCATCAGGTGGCCAAAGTATTGGAGTTTCAGCTTCAACATCAGCTCTTCCAAAGAATATTCAGGACTGATGTCCTTTAGGATGGACTGGTTGGATCTCCTTACAGTCCAAGGGACTCTCAAGTCTTCTCTAACAACACAGTTCAAAAGCATCAATTCTTCGGTGCTCAGCTTTCTTTACAGTCTAACTTTCACATCCATACACGACTGCTGGAAAAACCATAGCCCTGACTAGACGGACCTTTGTTGGCAAAGTAATGTGCTTTTTAATATGCTGTCTAGGTTGGTCATAATTTTTCTTCCAAGGAATAAGCATCTTTTAATTTCATGGCTGCAATCACTGTCAGCAGTGATTTTGGAGCCCCCCAAAATAAAATCAGCCACTGTTTCCACTGTTTCCCTATCTTATAAGAATTTTCCACAGTTTGTGCATATCCACACAGTCAAAGGCTTTGGCATAGTCAATAAAGCAAAAATAGATGTTTTTTTCTGGAACTCTCTTGCTTTTTCAATGATCCAACGGATGTTGGCAATTTTATCTCTGGTTCCTCTGCCTTTTCTAAAACCAACTTGAACATCTGGAAGTCCACGATTCAAGTCCTACTGAAGCCTGGCGTGGAGAATTTTGAGCATTACTTTACTAGCGTATGAGATGAGTGCAATTGTGCGGTAGTTTGAGCATTCTTTGGCATTGCCTTTCTTTGGGATTGGAATGAAAACTGACCGTTTCCAGTCCTGTGGCCACTGCTGAGTTTTCCAAATTTGCTGGCATATTGAGTGCAGCACTTTCACAGCATCACCTTTGAGGATTTTAAATAGCTCAACTGGAATTCCATCACCTCCACTGGCTTTGTTCGTAGTGATGCTTCCTAAGACCCACTTGACTTCACATTCCAGGATGTCTGGCTCTAAGCGAGTGATCACACCATCATGATTATCTGAGTCATGAAGATTTTTTTTGTATATTTCTTCTGATTATTCTTGCTACCTCTTCTTAATATCTTCTGCTTCTGTTAGATCCATACCACTTCTGTCCTTTTTTGAGCCCATCTTTGCATGAAATGTTTCCTTGTTATCTCTAAATTTCTTGAAGAGATCTCTAGTCTTTCCCATTCTATTGTTTTCTTCTATTTCTTTGCACTGATCACTGAGGAAGGCTTTCTTATCTCTCCTTGCTATTCTTTTGAACTCTGCATTCAAATTTTATTCTATTGCTTGAACTCTAGAACAATGTTGGATAGAAGAGTGAACACTTGACATTTTTGTCTTATCATCCTTGCGGAGAATGATTTTAATATTTCATCAATAAATAGGATGTTAGCTACAGGGATTTTTTAGTATCAAGTTAAGGAAATTCCCTTCAAATTTAGCTTACTTTGTTTTTATCATGGATGAATGTTTAATTGAACAATTTTTTTCTTTGTCTATTGAAATAATCTTATGACTTTTTTTCTCTTTAAATTTATTTTGTAGTATTCTAAATTGAAAACATTTTGTGTTCTAACTAACCTTGAATTCCTAGAATAAATACCACTTGGTTTTAATTTATTATAATATAACCCCTGGCACATACATGTACACACACACAAACACAAATGCTTATGGGGATTTTTATGTAACTGATTAAATTTCTTAATAGGTCTATAACTACTGTGACTTTACACTTCTCCTTAGCTCAATTGTATTGTTTTAAATATATATCTATTTCATCTACATTTTAAAGAGCATTGGCATAAATTAGTCTCTAACATTCTATTACTGTTAATTTTGGCAAATGTATTTGCATTTGAGAAATAAAAACTGCTTTAGAACTACTGGATATTATTTTTCTGTATTGACCAATTGGGTTAAGATGCTTATCTTCTTCAGACCTTCTGCAGCCATTTAGAGCTTTCTAGCTCTTTGTTCTTCACGTACTGAGAGTACATGTTGAAATATCTATAATTTCACTGTGGATTAGTGATTTCTCTCTCTAGTTCTAACAGTTTCTTCCATGTGTGTGTGTATATAAGCATAGATGTCTGTAATTGTATTAAGTACATGTGAATTTAGTTATTTTATGTTTTCCTGTTGAATTGTTACGATAAATATTACAGGATGCTGAACTTTATCACACCTAATATTTATTGTGTTAAAATCTACTTTGCTATAGCCACACAAACTTTTCCTGTATTTATACATGCATGTTTTTAAGTCATATATATTTTTATTGAGGATATTTTCTTATATTTCATTTCATTTTCTTTAAATTGTTTAGTTAAATTACATTATTGCAGTTGTTGACTTTCGTTTTCAAATTTACTGGTGTATCATGCTCCTACTGTTTTAATTTAGTCTCACCTGTGTTCTTTTTCCTTTGTTCTCCTTGTTAATTTTGGACCAATGAAATAGGTGTTATTATTTTTATTGTTGCAATTTTCTCCAACTTTGGTTTTTGTTATGTATTCCTTTATGTTGGTGCAAAGATTAACTTAGATTTTGCAATATACACCTTTTAATTATCAATGTATGTTAAAACAGTACACTTATCGCTTTAACTGTGTTAGCATATTACCAGATTTTAGTTCCATTAACTTCTTTCCTGCCATTTGTGTAATTATTACTACATATATTTTACCTCTACTTTTCTTTAGACTTTATGTGTTATTTTCCCCATTTTAAAGATTTTATGTTCTTCAAATTACTCTCATTTTTTTCTGGTGGTTTTATTAAATTCTGTCATTCTGTCTTCCACGAGTAATCACTATTCTATGTTCTGAATAACATACTTTTGTCTATATTAATAAACATTTATCTTCTTTTTGAAGGATATTTTCATTAGATTATAATTCTAAATTGAAAATAATTCTTCAGTACTCCAGAAATATAATTTCATTGTCTTCTGGCTTCCATAATTTTTATTGAAAAGATGGCCACCAATCTAAAGACTGCTTCGTTAAAGGCAATGTGCAGAGATTATGAGTAGGAAAAACCACTTCTCTGCATATATTTGAAATGAAATATCACATTCCATGTTTCACAAGTATGTACATGTGTGTATATATGTGTGATATATGTGTGCATGTGAGAAAAATATTCATCATAGCATCATTTGTAGTGACAGAGAGAAGAAAAAAGCTTAGATATCCATAGTCAGGAAATTATTAAGAAAACAGTGTTGGTTGCACCTTATGAAAGTCTATAAAACAATTAGAAGCAAGAAATGAAGTACAGATAATGGCAAAAGTACATTTCAAAAAATTCAGTTAAAAGTAAGTGATGTTTAATACAGTAAAAATGGATACGTTTCTAAAATAAACAATCAGTAAATGGCTTATTTGTAAGTCATTTACAACTCAAAGAACATGTCAAACACACCATAGTCATTGCTATGATCGACAGGCCTGAGGATTAGGACTGAAATAAGCACATTAAAGTAAAAACAAAACAGGAAATGGTCCCAGAAATGACACAGTTAATGTGCCATTAATAAAAAGGTATCATGAAGCTTACTTCACCTTGAACACACACCTGAACTTTAATAAATTTATTAATGAGTCCATCAACTTGGAAGTATCAGCATATGATGATGTTTATAGCCATTGTATAAGGCCTAGGGAAAAGCCATTGAAAGGCCTAGGGAAAGAATGCAAAATGGAGAGACCTGAAACCATGGTAAATCCAGAAGAAAAGAACAGGCAAATGACACTGTTGAAAATGTTCAGTGATAATGAAGAACAACTTGGAATGTGTGGCACTTGAGAAGTCAAGCAAAGAAAGTGTTTCTAGACAAGGAGATGAATCAATTATATTCAGTAGAGATGAAAACTATGACAAGGTTGACATAGAGAAAGACCTACTAGGTCTAATATGAAGTCATTTGTAAAACTGACAAAAACAATTTCAGTGAAATGCTGAGGTGGAAGGAATTCTAGGGAAAGCCAGAGATTGGGAAGCATATTTTGGGATGAGCAAGTGGAAAGAATGAATACTGGCAATCTTTAATACATTTTACTATCCAGATGGACACAGAAATTAAATATGCAAATAGGATGATTTTGTAATAAATTTTTTTATGCATTTATAAAATGAAAAATACTAAAAGATCAATTAGAGAATGGAAATAAATTAGAGTAAATTAGTAGCATCAGGGGAAAGTAACGTAGAATTTTGGAAGTTGGTTAAGGAGAATCAACTTTGAAATTCTTTTTATGATATCTGTGACAATGCTATAAAAATACATTCATCATCTCTCACCTTCATTTTAATTTAGGAAGACTTTGAATATTTTCCAGAAAATGTTAGATTAATTTTATTGTTCAATCTCATTTTATTTCAGCTCAAAAGCAAAAAGGTAAACATTGCTGTGTATTCATAGAAATATATTTATTATACTATATTATTTATATATTAAAATATATATAATACTCTACTTCTCCCTCCAATGTGTGAAAACTTTTAAAGTCTTTTTGTACAAAGAGACAAAACATTTATTGAGAAGCAAGCAATTATGAGAAAAATTCATACAAGAAGATACCTGGTCAGATTCCAGGTCACTATGAGTCTCATAAGACGCAGAGAGGCTTACAACTCATAATAGTATTGACCTTGTGGTGTACTTTACAATCTTGTCTTTAAGAAGTTGTTGAGAAAGCAGAAGATTTTATGGAATAAAGTAAATATACAGTGATTTTTCCACAGTTAAATCAGTTATTATATTGAAATTTCATTCACAATTAAAAACAGCAGTTTCAGTTATCTGGTTCCAGATCATTGCTTTTGCCTAATTCAGTTTTCTGGATAATTGCACCAGCTTCCATTAGTATTTTTTCATTCTTGGAACTTGACATTATTGAGATCTGAGTTATACAGAGAACCTAGAGGTGAAAAACTCATGTGGATGGTGATTTGACATGAAAAATTTTGGAATTCTGCAAAAAAAAAAAACAAGCAGATGGATTATTATCCACTTACTTGGAAAATTCAGATACCTACTCTTGGAAAGCTTTCTCCTTAGACAAACAGACAGGAGCATTCTTTCCTTTCACATCTCATCATAGGCAAATAGCTCTTTCATATACTATGGGATTTGATATATTTGGAACCTGAAAGAATCCTTATGACGCAGTCTCGTATCTGCTTAGTTTTCACCCCATAGACAACAGGATTCATAGTGGGAGGTAGGAGCAGATAAATATTGGCCACAATGATGTGGCATGAAGGAGGAATCCTGTGACCCCCAAAGCGGTGGGAAAAGAATGAAAAGAAAGCTGGACTATAGGAGAAAACAATGGAACAGATGTGGGCAGTGCAGGTGCTAAAGGCCTTCTGCCGAGCATCTGAAGAGGAGAGGCTGACCACTGCCCTCAGGATCATGGTGTAGGAGATTGTGATGCATAGGATGTCAAAGCCCCCAATCAGGAGGGCCACCATCAGACCATAGATAATATTGACCTTGATGTTCCCACAAGACAACTTGGCCACAGACATGTGGTCACAGTAAGTATGGGGGATTACATTGCCTCTGCAATAGGGCAGGCGCTTGGTGAGGAAGGTGAAGGGAATGATAAGCAACACCCCTCTGAGAAAGGTGGAGAGACCCGCCTTTGCAATGACAGGATTTGTGAGGATAGTTGAGTAGTGCAGAGGGTAGCAGATGGCCACATAGCGGTCCAGGGCCATGAGCATGAGCACCCCAGATTCCATCCCTGTGAGGGTGTGGACGAAGAACATCTGGATCAGGCATCCATCAAAGCTGATTTCCTTGAGATGAAACCAGAAGATGCTGAGGGCTTTGGGGATTGTACTAGAGCTAATGAAAAGGCCAGTTATGAAAAGCATGGCCAAAAAGTAGTACATGGGCCTGTGCAGGGCATCCTCATAGCAGATGAGGTAGAGGAGTCCACAGTTCCCTACCACAGCCACAGCATACATGGAGCAGAATGGGAGGGAAATCCACATGTGCATGTCTTCCAGTCCTGGGATCCCATTAAGAATGAAGGAGGCTGGTGTCACGTCTGTTCGGTTCAGCATTATCATGATCAGGCTGGTGTAGTCATTAAGAAAAGTGTATGGTTTTAGTTTTATGTCTGTATCGCTTTGTTTTTTAACCCTCCTAGATTTGGAAAAACAGAAAAAAGTCTCAGTTGTGTATCTTCTTTCTCTCTGTCTCTTTTCTCTGTTCAGTATTGCACTTTAAATCACAGAACCCAAAAATTTAAATGTCAGGAATTTACAATAGAAACATAGTTTAAACACATACTTGGTTCATACTCATGCTTAACATATACAATGCACAGCCTTAGAATTTCATAAATGTTAACTCATTTAATCCTCACTACAAGATCATGAAGTCTTTTTTCTATTAATCTGCACTCTGTAATTGAGTAAATGGAGATCCAATGTATATGAGGTTTCTTCATGTACAACTTTCAAAGTCTTTCTCAATCTCTTGGCCTCAGTTACAGCTATTAAGAGGACCATTCTGATTTTGATCCTTTTTAAACTATTTTTTTTTAATGCGAGCTAATTACTTTACAATATTGTAATGGTTTTTGCCATACATTGACATGAATTAGCCATGGGTGTACATGTGTCCCCCATCCTGAAACCCCCTCCCACCTCCCTCCCCATCCCATTCCTCAGGGTCATCCCAGTGCACCAGCCCTGAATGCCCTGTCTCATGCATTGAACCTGGACTGACGATCTGTTTCACATATGATAATATACAAGTTTCAATGCTATTCTCTCATATCATTCCACTCTCGCTTTCTCCCACAGAGTCCAAAAGTTTGTTCTTTACATCTGTGTCGCTTTTGCTGTCTCGCATGTAGGGTCATCATTATCATCTTTTTAAATTCCATATATATGCATTAACATACTGCATTGGTGTTTTTCTTTCTGACTTACTTCACTCTGTATAATAGGCTCCAGTTTCATCCACCTCATTAGAACTGATTCAAATGCATTATTTTTAATAGCTGAGTAATATTCCATTGTGTATATGTACCACAACTTCCTTATCCATTCATCTGCCAATGGACATCTGGGTTGCTTCCATGTCCTGGCTATTGTAAACGTGCTGTGATGAACAGTAGGGTACACGTGTCTCTTTCAATTCTGGTTTCCTCGGTGTGTATGCCAAGCAGTGGGATGGCTGGGTCGTATGGCAGCTCTATTTCCAGTTTTTTAAGGAATCTGCACACTGTTCTCCACAGTGACTGTACTAGTTTGCATTCCCTCCAACAGTGTAAGAGGGTTCCCTTTTCTCCACACCCTCTTCAGCATTTATTGTTTGTAGACTTTTGGATAGCAGCCATTCTGACCGGTGTGGTTTTGATTTGCATTTCTTTGATAATGAGTGATGTTGAGCATCTATTCATTCATTTGTTGGCCATCTGTATGTCTTCTTTGGAGAAATGTCTGTTTAATTCTTTGGCCCATTTTTTGATTGGGTTGTTTATTTTTCTGGTATTGAGCTGCATGAGCTGCTTGTATATTTTTGATATTAATTCTTTGTCAGTTGCTTCATTTGCTATTATTTTCTCCCATTCTGAAGGCTGTCTTTTCACCTTGCGTATAGTTTCCTTAATTGTGCAAAGGCTTTTAAGTTTAATCTCCTTACGCTATTTAGTTTTTGACTCTGAAATATCTTATACCATTTTAAAATGTCTATGCTTTCAAGATTAATGCTGATGATGGTGATGTTAGAGATATAGATATGCACTGGCATCTTTTATTGTACAGGTACTTACTGGGAATTTTGAATCTGGAAATCTATGATCTTTGGTTTTGGAAATTTTCTTCTTTTAACTTTGTATTATTTCTTCCCAACTGCAGTCCTTGTTATTTTCTATATTTATTTTTAGCCAGATACTGTCTACTCTATTTTTTTTTTTCTGCTGGTTTCTTTTAAATTTTTCCCCTTGAACCTCATCTCTCTATTTCTTGGATTCTTTTTCTTAAAAATTCATCAATTATATCTTCCAAATATATTAGCATTTTTTATGTCTGATCTTAAATCTATTTGATCTTATTTTCCCTGAAATTTGTGAACTGACAATAATATATAATTATACATATATATTACACTAATATGTGCTTTATATATATTATTTTATATTGTAGAAGTTTCAATGCTTTATTTTTATATCTTGTTTTAATCTTTTACTTTGGAGTTATTTCTCAAATGTATGGTAACCCTTGACTAGACTATTACTTTACACTTATGTGTGTTAGTCACTCAGTTGTGTCTGACTCTTTGTGACCCCATGGACTGTAGCCCACCAGGTTCCTCTGTCTATGGAATTCTCCAGGCAAGAACACAGGAGTGGATTGCAGGGGCTTCCCTGTTAGCTCAGCTGGTAAAGAATCTGCCTGCAACAAGGGAGACCTGGGTTCAATTCCTGGGTTGGGAAGATCCCCTGGAGGAAGGCATGACAACCCACTCGAATATTCTTGCCTGGAGAGTCTCAGACAGGAAAGCCTGGCGGCTACAGTCCATGAGTTCCGTGGGGTCGCAAAGAGTTGGACACAACTGAACGACTAAGTACAGCACAGCAAGAGACAATAGGGGCTTTCCAGGTAGAGCTAAAGAACTGGCCTGTCAATGCAGAAGATGTAAGAGACGCAGGTTCAAGCCCTAGATCTGGAAGATACCCTGGAGGAGGGCACGGCAACCTATTCCAGTATTCTTGCCTGGAGAATCTCTTGGACAGAGGAGCCTGGTGGGCTAAAGTCCATAGGGTTGCAAAGAGCTGGAGACAACTGAAGCAACTTATCACAAGTGTGTGCGTGCGCACGCGCATGCACACACACACACACACAAACACAAGAGACTACAGAAAAGTAATTCAAAATTCCAGGTGATGAGTGAACCTTATCAATTGGTTTCATTTACTTTGAGTGCTCACGTGGGACCTCTGCCTCTTTCGAGGCATTTTGGCTATCAGATTCAAAGTTGTTTTTTTTATTCAATGACTAAATTTTTCTGGGAAGGAAAAATACAATATGTATCCTGAAGGATTATATAATTGGTTGCCTGTGTTTTTGGAGTTAAGTAGTAGGCTACTGAAGATCTCACACTTGAATATGAATACTGGATCCAGCCTTCACATATTTAATGATGCTAATCTTTGAACTTTGTCACACACTGTATATATGTATTCATAGAACATGTTAAAATTTCTTCCCAGGATAAATTTCCAGTCAGTATAAGAGGAGAAGTAATATTTAGAATAATGTGTGAATCAGAGGTATCAAATATTTCCTTAGTCAGTTTTTCTGCTATGTCTTGGTTTTATTTTCATGTATTTGCACATAGGATGACAGATTAAATATTGCAAAAGGAAACTTTTTTGGAAACAGTAAAGCAACATGGAATAAACATGTTCATAATAGAGTTATTCAAAGACCTCTTCTTATGCCATTACAGAAATCTTCGAGTCAAATAGGAGCAGGTAGAAATGAAAACTAAGCAAATATTGAGTTATATTAGGAAAATTTTCTGAAAGAAATTGACCATTTGTCTTAGATCCAAGGCATGCTTGTATTTCTACCAGACCAAAATAAGCAGAGCAGTGTTCTTTCTTGTTGCTGTTCACTATTTCCTACTCAAATCATACTAACATTTTTAGCTTTGTGAATTTGCAACCTTTTCTCCTTTGTTGACATTCTCCTTGTCACAGCCAAAATAGCCTCTAGAATAACATTTTTCAGGAAAAGTCCAGTCTCTTGATCAGGTTAGAGTGCCAACCTCTAAGTTTATATAATATATATTTGTTATATACACATATATTTTCTAATTTCATATAATTAGCAAAGTACCAGACTTGTAGTTAAGGAATAGATTTGTTGATGAAATCAATTTTGTCACTATTTTACCTATAGGGTATCATGAAAATATTGTTATATCCTTGAATCATCGAGTTTAATAAAACCCTTAATTCTAGAACAGATTATATTTTAAACCTGAAGTATATAGCAAGACACCTACTAAATATGACATGCCAATAAGTATTTTTCAAAGAATGAGCAAGTTAATGAATTATACTTTTTGTACTTTAAGCATTATTAAACTAAACACTGCAGTCTAAATATTTTTACTTGGAAAACACAAAGGAACTACCATAATTCATAGTTCATAAATCACTAGATGTTCTAAATTTCAAAGAAGATCCATCATAAAGAAGAGAAAACTATCTCAAGAAAGTAGAAAAAAATAAGATGGTAGGCAAAAGAAAAATACATTGATTTGGTAAACAGGATCAATTATTTGGTAAATAGGATCAATGATACCATTTTGTTGTTGTTGTTCAGCTGCTAAGTTGTGTTCAACTCTTTGCAACCCCGTGGACTGCAGCATGCCAGGCCTCCTTGTCCCTCACAATTATACTATAAATTTATCTTAATTCAGAGTCATTTTTAGATACGTGTGCATTAAAATAAAGAAGTGTATCAGAAAGAAAAATCATGCTCAAAGTAGGCAGAAATGTTTTCATGCTAAACAGAAAACACCAAAATAGCAGAAACATACCAAATATTAATTTCAGACAATGCAGAAATAAAAGCAAGAAAAATTTGGATCAAGTTCCCATTTGTGAAAAATAAAAGAAGGTATGATGAAGTCAGATAAGCTGATGTACCAAACAATTCCATTTCTAGGCGTGGCAAAGATTCTTCACAACCAGAACATTAGAGAGTACAGAAATAAGTTCTCTTACTCACTTTTTGGTCCACAGTAGTAATTTTAAAATGGTACAATTCCTGAAATCACATTACAGCTTATTAGCTGATTCTCAATTATATTTTAATGTCATTGGTGTTGCTTTAAAGTAATAATCAAAAGGTTAACAAAAGCCTTAAATTTTGCAGTTTGCAAAAAAGAATACTTTGGATTTACAATTTTACAGTTGTTTTTCCATGAATACCAAAATTGTCAACAACTTTCTTTCTGGCTTCCCTGGTGGCTCAGATAGTAAAGAATCTGCCATGAATGCTCAAGACCTGAGTTCAGTCCTTGGGTAGGGATGATTCCTTGGGGTTGCAAAGAGTTGGACACGACTGAGCAACTAACATTAACACTCTTTCTGTTAGGCTTATAAAGGTACACTTGTTTGAATCCATTCTGTTTTTCAAGTTACTTTCACAGATGTAATGAAAGAAATAAAAACACTATAAAAATCATACATATGTGTATATATGTATGTATAAATATAAAAGTACCATTAAAATAGACATTGAAATTGATTTTTGATAAATATGGCTGCATTCTTCAGTTGCCCAGTCATGTCATTTGCCACCACATGGGCTACAGCATGCCAGGCCTCCCTGTCCCTCACCACCTCCTGAGGTCTGCCCAAGTTCATGTCCATTGCATCGGTGATGCCAAATGTTTGGATAGTGTATACTAAATCGTTAAAAATTGTTGGAAAAATGGCATCACTACTTATTCTTAATACATTTGAACAGTCAACTCTTAACTCTATGTAATCAATTAAAGAAATCCAGAAAAGTATAGGTATTTATGATTTAAAAGCAGACAACAAAACTCAAAGTGCTGCATTCTGAAGAATATCTTTCCTAAATATCAGATAAATATCCTATTTATACTTTTGTGCTTTTTAAGATATTTTTTAATTACTAAAACTGATTTCCTTGTTATATAATAATTTTAGGTCCCATCTTCAACACATCTGCAACACTGTCAAAGCTCCATCCTTATACCACACAATAAAACATTTTCTAAAACAAATTGAAAATCATTCAAGTACATCATAATTTAATTTTTATTACAGGGAAAATTAATTATTATTATGCTATGAATGTGGACAGCATATATTGGAATAATAACGTTAATACATAAATATCATCCTTTACAAAACACTATTTTTTTGACATCATCTGTTATATATTTTTCCTAAACCCTGTAGACAGCAAGCTTGTTTTCTCACTAGGAGGTCCTCAATCTTAAAAACTCATGTTTTTCTCTTAATATGAGAGTGGGCTCCTCCAGGCAAGTGTTATCTAAAAATAGATGAAATATAGTTATAACTACGTCTCTCTAAAAATGAACCAAGAAAAATTAAACTGTCATTTGAGAACAAGGGGAGGGCAGTTAAAAGGCAAGAGTATTCTCACCATAACTGAGGAATACTCTCTGACTATTCCCCTATTTCTTCTTGTCATGGGGGTGATTTGTATCTGACTTCTACCAAAACTGAACCAATCATTCCTATCAGTGAGGGAAATAACATAGCTATTCATAATCAAGATGGGAATTTACATTGAATTGCAATCTGAGAATTGAAGAAATAAGCATTTTGCGACCTCCCAAACTCCCAGTACATTTCTGCCTTCAAACATAATTAATGGATTCAAAGGTACATTTCTGAAAAATATCATAAACAATTAATATGCATTCAAAACCCCTCTCCACATTATCTTACTGCCCTAATAACTCTATCGCTACTGCGCTTTTTATTTCCTTAAATACCTTAAGCTTCTGGATAGAAGAACAGTGAGCTGGATGTGATCTGGTCTAGGTGTTCAGAATCTTGATCAGAAACTATCATGCTTCTACAATATATGTACATGCATAGTCCTCAACTTCTAAACCCCTTGATATCTGTACTACTGAATGCGTATTTAAGGAAAATCTGTGTCACATATGTCAAGGGGATAATTCAGAAGGTAAGAGACACAGATGCTTGTACAGCCATCAGGTTAACCTCATGGGAGAAAGAAAGGAACAAGCCTTCCACACTTACTGCTGTACGATAATACTTAAATAAGTCAATTATTCCATATTTTGGCATCTATAAATGTACTTATGTATGTGCATGTATTCAAAGGAGAGAAATTAAAATGAATACAAGCTAATTTTAGTAAAAGTGGATGTTTTTAGTATTTATTGAAAAGTACTGTCTTTCCATGGGAGGTATTCTGAGACACAAGTCAAAACCTCTCAAATAAGAATGTTTCAATTACTCACATATCCATCAAACTTTTATTTTGTCATGTCTGTAAATAACATCACAGTGTACTTAGTGCCTTCCAAATCATATTAGGAAATGTGTAGAGGACAGATAACATTGGCCCTGTTATTCAAGAAGTTTACTTTCAACTGAAGTAGATAATGCATATTACGGCATTCTAAAAAGTCATCAAAACTTCAGGTTTGTCATACATACATATTAAGTTAAGAATAATTAGATGCCTGAACCTTGATGTGATGATGATGACTATGAAAGAAGCAATAATAAAATTCAACAACTAATTCTAGTGGTATGGTTGCACAGTATTGTGAGTCTACTAAAAGTCACAGAATTGTACATTTAAAATTGTACCTTCAAAATGCTCTAAAGAGCAAATTTTATATTATATGAGTTTTACAACATTTAAAGAAATGTCATATACCTCTCTTACTGTGTGCGTGCTAAGTCGCTTCAGTTGTGTCCAACTCTCTGTGGCCCCATGGACTGTAGCCCACCAGGCTCCTCTGTCCATGGGATTCTCCAGGCAAGAATATTGGAGTGGGTTGCCACGCCCTCCTCCAGGGATCTTCCCAACCCAGGGATCAAATCCATGTCTCTTACATCTCCTGCATTGGCACACAGGTTCTTTACCACTAATGCCACCTGGGAAGCCTACCTCTCTTACTGAGATTAAGCTATTTTTTTTCTTGGTTAAGCCTTCCCCTAATTGTAGCAAGTTTTTAATTAGTATTGAGATTTTTGAAAGATTGATTCTGACAATGACTTTTCCAGGTTATCCATTGTTTTATTAGACACAAACTTTTATATTCCTACTTTGCTATTTTTATTGATGTCATTCACCATCTACTGGCTTTTATGTGAACATAAATGTTCATTGTTTTGGGATAAGATCCAGAGATGTAACTGCTAAGCTGAAATAGTTATAGATCGTGATTTAAAGAAATTTCTAAAATATGTTCCAGAATGGCTGTATCATTTTCCATTCCCACCAGCAAAGTATTACCGTGTCAGTTTTTCCATATCCTTGCCTGAATTTCATCTAAAGTTATGCTTTATCCATTCTCATATTTGTGCACTGATATTCTGTTTTAATTTGTGCTTAATAATGTCAAACATTTTTCATGTGCATATTTACCATTTGTATATTTTATCACTAAAAGTTCTGTTTGTATTTTTGTCCAGTTTCAATTTTTTTTTTTTTTTTGCATTTGAGAAATAAACACTGTACCTTAGAGCTGTCGGTTATTGTTTTCTGCATGAGCTAATCAAGATAAGATGCCTTCAGATCTTCTGCAGGCATTTTGACCTTTTTAACTCCTTGTTCTTCAGTTACTGAAAAAGTGAAAGCTGCTCAGTCATGTCCAGCTCTTTGCAACCCCATGGACTATACAGTCCATGGAATTCTCTAGGCCAGAATACTAGAACGGGTAGCCTTTCCCTTCTCCAGGGGAATCTTCCCAACCCAGGGATCGAACCCAGGACTCCTGCATTGCAGGCAGATTCTTTTACCAGCTGAGCTACAAGGGAAGCCCTCAGTTACTGAAAAGAGATGTTAAGAGATCTAACTTTAATTTCACTGTGAACTTGTTAATTTTTCTTGGTTCTGTTAAAGTCTTCTGTGTGTATGTATATATGCATATGTGTCCATAATAATATTACGCACATGCAAATTTAGTCATTTTATATTTTTGTGTTGAAATACTACTGTAATCATTCTGAAATGCTGCAGTTTATCACTCCTATTATTTATTATGTGAAAATCTACTTTGTTTGTTATAAGCAGAATACAAGTTCTTTTTGTATTTATATACACATTATGTCTCTTAAAATCATATATTTTTATTGATGATATTTTCTAAACTTTTATTTCATATTCTTTTAGTTTGATTGCTTAGTCAATTTACATTACGTAGTTTCTGACCTTTTTTCAAGTTTTATATGTTTCTATCATCTTAGTTTCCTTTTTCCTTTGTTCCTCTTGCCGTTTTAGACCAGTAAAATAGGTGTTATTATTGTTAGTATATTTTTCTCCAGTGGTAGTTTTTGTTATGCATTCCTGTACTTTTCTGTAGAGGTTAACATAGGTATCACATTGTACTTTACCTCTCAATGTCTAATGTGCTCAAAGTAGCACATTTATCACTGTAATAATATAAGAACCTTACTAGACTTTGACTCCATTAACTCCTTTCTTGCTCTTGCTGTTTATTGCTATATATTTTACCTCTATGTATGTTTAGACCTTACATATTATTTTTCCCATTTAAAAGAGTAAATATTTGTCATTAATATCCTCAACTGTTTCTTTCTAGTGGTTTAATTTCTATAGTTTTTCTTCCATTAGTAATCATTACTCTATATGCTGAATAACATAATTTATGTAAATAAGTATTTATTTTTGATGGATATTTTCATTGAATTAGAATTCTAAGATGGAAATTGTTTTTCAGCACTTCAAAAATGTAATTTCATGTCTTCTGGCTTCGATGTTGTCTTCTGTAAAGTTGACTGCATATATAAAGGCTACTATATTAAAGGTAGTGTGCATAAATTATTATTCTGCAAGTTCACTTCTTTGTGTATATTCTAAATAAAATATCCCTTGTTTCATAACAACATGCCCATGTGTGTGTATGTGTGTATGTGAGAGATGTTTATCATAAAATTATTCCTGGTGACAGAGAGATTGGAAAAGGTTAGATATCAATAATCAGATAATAATTTTTAAAAATAGTGTCAGTTGCATGTTATGAAAGTCTATAAAATAATTAGAAGCAAAAGTGAAATATAAATTACACATACACATTTAAAATGATTGAGTTAAAAGTAAGCAGTATAATAATACTTAACACAATATGATGAATACAAGTTTCTAAAATAAGCATTCAGTAAATGACTTTATATTCATGTATCTGAGGACATATGTCAAACACAGTATAGAGGATGTCAATGATTGACAGGCCTAAGGATTAGGAGTGAAATTGGAGCATAAAAGTAAAAACAAAAAGCAAAACAAGAAATAAATTCAGAAATAATGCAGTTTGTGTACATTAAAAAAATATCATGAAGCTTACTTCACCTTGAACTTGCAACTGAGCTTCAATAAATTTATTAATGAGTTAATCAGTTTGGGAGTCACTGCTGCTGCTGCTGCTGCTAAGTCGCTTCAGTCGTGTCCGATTCGGTGCGACCCCATAGATGGCAGCCCACCAGGCTCCCCCATCCCTGGGATTCTCCAGGCAAGAACACTGGAGTGGGTTGCCATTTCCTTCTCCAGTTCATGAAAGTGAAAAGTGAAAGTGAAGTCGCTCAGTCGTGTCTGACTCTTAGCGACCCCGTGGACCGCAGCCTACCAGGCTCCTCTGTCAATGAATTTTCCAGGCAAGAGTACTGGAGTGGGGTGCCATTGCCTACAATGATGTTTATATTGGAAGACCTAGGGGAAGAGTGAAAATGAAACCTAGGTCCAGGGATGTCCTAGTATAAAGAAATCCAGAAAAAAATAAAAGGCCTGGGGATGATCAGAAGTGTCCCATGAGAGTGAAGAGTAAGTTCGAATGTGTGGTATGCTCCAGAAGTCAAGCAAAGAAAATGTTTCTAGACAAAAGGATAAATCAGTTATATTTAGGATTGTTGAGAAGTAGAGTATAATTGACATAGAGGTGAAAGTACTAGATTTAATGACATGAGAGTAATATGTGAAATTGACAAATGCTATTTCAATGAAATGTTCAGATGTAAGGTATTCTAGAGAAAGCCAGAGGTGGCTAAGAATTATTTTCGGATGACTAGGTAGAGAGAATGAACGTTGGCAATCTTTCATTAAAGTTTGCTTTCAAGATAAGCAGAGATAAACTATTAAAATAGGGTGATTTTGTGATGAAAGCTTGCTTTGTACCTTTAAGAAATGAAAAACACAAAAAGATATATCAAAAAATAGAAATTAGTGTAAACTAATAACATTGGGGAAAGTATTGTGAAATCTTGAAACTGGGCAAGAAGAATTAATGCTTAAATCTTTGCTATGATACCTGTGACAAGTCTATAAAAATAAAATTATTCATTGTCTCTCACCTTCATATTAATTTAAAAAGATCCAGAATACTACACAGAAAATGTTTAAGTCAATCTATTAGTCTCATTTTCAGCTCAGTGGAAGAAAAGCAACCACTGCTCTCCATAACCCTCTACTCATAGAAATACATTTATTATAATATTTTATAAATTTCATTATTGTACTTCTCCTTCCAAATGTGCATCCTTTGAAAGCCCTCTTAAGGAAAGGAGACAACTCATTAGGTGGGAATGAAGCAAATATAAGTAAGACTCATGCAAGGAGAAACATGGTCAGGTATCAGGTCACTATGTTTCTCATAAGACAAGCAGAGGCTTACAATTCATTATATTATTGACCTTATGGTAGACTCTCTATTTCATCTTTAAGATATCATTGAGAAAACAGAGAACTTTGGTGAAAAATAAGAATGTACAGTACATTTTGTTCAGCGTTAAATCACAGTTAAGTTAAATCACAGTTATTAAATTGAAATTTCTTTCACAAGTGAAAACAGCAATTTCAGTCATCTGGCCCCAGACCATTGGTTTCTGTAGATTTATGTTTCAAGACCACTGTTCAGTTTCCCATTCATATTTTTCTTTCCTGGAACCTGATGTTATTGAGACTTGAATTACAGGGAGAACTCATGTGGAGGGTGAGGTCACATGAAATTTACTTGGTATTTTGCAAAAAATATCATGGAGATAGACATTCAAATTTAGAGTTGCTTAATAACCAAAGATTTTGTTAAAAAATTAACAAACAGACATTTCAATTAAATAGAGTTGGGAGTTCAGAAAGAGAAGCTTTCACACCTTAAGGTGAGACTACCCCAACAGGAAGAAAGACCTTTATTCTTTCAGGAAAGGATTCAGCCAGTAAAAAACCATGAAGCCTTGGTTCACTATGGCCCTCCCAACTTTCTTTCTCCTGCTTCAAAAAAGTTCTTCCCTTGATATGCCAGATATGCATATGTCTCAGCAGGGTTTCAGAGCCCACATTGCAATTCCCTGGTGATTGCAAATAGACCTATCTGTACTGGAAAAATATCTGTCAGTCTATTTGCTTCAGGTCAATAGTATTGACATTTCAAAAAATCTCTAGTCTTACTGTACTCAGTTTTGAAATATTTTTTATAATTATTCCTGTGGACCTCATTGAGGTTTTCTTTTTGATCTAATATTTTTTTTCAGAACATGAAGGAAAACATTGTAGACTTAGAAGAAAAGATAGGATAGTGCAATATCAAGGAAGTTAACAGCAGACAGATGGTGGAGAAGTACATTGGTCAATAATACAACTTGCTGAAAATTATTCCAATTAGACAAGATACTGCTGACTTTGATGACCCACACTTCACTGGAAACTTCAACCTGCAGTTGAAGCCAGATTATAATGGGGGGAAGAGATAGGAAGCAAGAAAGCAGAAATGATTAGTTCCAAAAATATTTATCAAAAACTTTCATAAAAAAGAAAAATCACAAGGTATCTGCTACTAGATATAAAAGTCAGTAAGTTCAAACACATTGTGAACACAAGAAATATAGAAAGTGAGTGATGGTCTAAGCTCCCAAGAGCATATTTTGAGAACTTTGCTTGATCAGAAAAATAAATTAGTAATAAACAAATACAATAATATGAGAAAATAATGACTGTAGATGTCAAAAGATTGGAATTTGAGATAGTTTGCTTCTATAGTGATAGTGAAATAGTGTTAGTCGTTCAGTCGTGTCCAGTTCTTTGCACCCCCAAGGACAGTAGCCTGCTAGGCTCCTCTGTTCATGGAATTCTTCAGGCAAGAATACTGGAGTGGGTTGCTATGCCCTCCTCCAGGGGATCTTCCCTATTCAGAGATCGAACCCGGGTCTCCTACATGGCAGGCAGATTCTTTAGCATCTGAGCCACCAGGGAAGTCCAGTTTACTTCTAATATTTTCATTTTTCTTTATGGAATAGAAATTAATGGAATATGGAAGCCATGAGGAGCAGGAGGTACATAACAGATTTAGTATGATAAAAAATTTATTGCTATAAACCATGTAATAGGTAAAGCATAGTTATGTAATGAGATACCAATTAAAATCTGAAATTATGAGCAAATGGTGCTTGAAATCTGCCCATCTTTATGCTTTCTTCAGAAGTGCTCCTTATGGTGGATTCATGTCAATGGATGGCAAAACAAATACAATATTGTAAAATTGAAAAATAGAAAATAAACTAATTTAATTAAAAAAAAAAAAAGAAGTGCTCCATACTGAGAGTATAGTAACACATGACACAGAGCACAGAATTGTTCCAGAGTTGGTGTTGTAGGGCTTGTGTGCTAGTATGATGGTCATTTTGAAGGATAAAATAGAAATTTAGTTGAGAAAACATGGTGTTAAGAATTGTATACAATTCTTAAAAATCTGTTAAGAACATTTCCATTTGAAGACTATAATTTAAAAAAAAAAAGTAAAATCAGTGCCACTCCATGCAATGGCAATCTTCCTATAGAACAGTATAATGATTACCTTTCCTTTGAAAAATAGTGTTTGACATTTTTTATTGACTTCTAATATTTGCAAACTGTTTATTCCCATCTATGTGAAGTATCAGAATTATTCTTTAAAAGCTCATCTTAGTTTTTTGCCCCTGAGACTGGTGTGGGAAAATCTGTTAATTACAACAGGGAATTTTGTGTCTCTTCCACCTAACAGTGTGAGATGGCGAACTGAGAGGATGACAAGCAGACAATGAGTACCATCGATAAATTCACAATTAAAAATTAATTTGTCAGTTAAATGTGTCAGGCTGATTGTCTGAAGCTATTCTTTTTGGAAAGCAGAAGACTTAGGTTGTACAGTAATAATTTCCAAGCCCAGTTTCAAAGATGCGATTAAGACCTTTCCACTACATTGCATTAGCTAAGACTGAAAGATTAAGATCAACTTGGGACTTTATTCCTTCTACATAAATGTATGAATGAATGGCTAAGACTTCCTATCCCGACTAGTTTGAGCAAGTGACTAGCCTGACTCCTAGGTTCAGAGTTATGAGTCAATGATCTCTGGAAGGACCTTTTGATTACATGAATGCATAATATTTAGAAACCTTTGTCCCAGAATGATTTCAAGGTCACTTGGACTTAGGTTGGATCCCTAGAGACTGGAGTCAGAAATCTGACTGTGAAATGAATATTCCAAGTTTAGAAACAGCTTTTCCTTACCTATGCTGTGCCCTCATCCATGTAGGTCTTACTGTTTTAGGAGTCTAGGTTTCAAGCCGTTGATCTTCCACTTGCTAAATCTGAGAGTATTATTTAGTCCTTTTTCTCTTCCTGCCTTCAAGTTCTAATGGAGAAATATAGCACTAATGCAAAAGTGCATAAGTCCCTTATAGCTCTAATTTCTCTAACTGTGTATGGTCCTATTATTTGATCTTTCTGATGGTAATGAAAGTGAAAGTGAAGTCTCTCAGTCATGTCTGACTCTTTGCGACCCCATCAACTATAGCCTACCAGGCTCCTCCGTCCATGGGATTTCCAGGCAAGAATACTGGAGTGGGTTGCCATTTCTTTCTCCAGGAGATCTTCCCAACCCAGGGGTTGAACCCAGGTTTCCTGCATTGTAGGCAGATGCTTTACCATCTGAACCACCAGGGAAGTCTGGTAATATACCTGCCTAAAATATGAGGCTAGAAATCCATGCCCGCAGAACTGGGAGAGGGCCAGGTAATGAAGAAAGTTCCAATGACTATGCCGAAGCTCCTGTAACCAAGTTTGGAAGACTCTCCCCATGTTATACTTCCTTGGATGAAAATTAACAATGATGAACCAACTTGACTTTCACTGTGATTTCTTATGCTTTAGAGTGGTCTAGAAAATACTGTAACCCAACATAACCTTACTTAAACCTCTTTCCAAGTATCAAACACTAAGGACAGTTTAATCTTGAAAAGCTTATTACCATATGGACTAAGTCCCTTTTATACTCCTAGGTCACTCTGATGCCTTGAGCCCAGTTCCCTGCCCCTTTTGAAACACCCTGACAACTCTTTCCCGAATTTCTTTGGTCTTAACTCCATATACCATAGGGTTAAGAGCAGGTGGAAAGAGCAGATACACATTGGCCAAAAGAATGTGAACGTGGAGTGGAACATGGTGACCAAAGCGATGGGTAAAAAAAGAGAAAAGGGCAGGTGTATAAGAGATTAGGATGACACAGACATGAGAACCACAGGTCCCTAGGGCCTTAGACTGAGCTTCATGAGATGAGAGGCGAAGGACAGCTCGTGCAATGAGGAAATAGGAAAGACCAATGCAAAACAAGTCCACCCCAATGACCAGAAGTGCTGCTGTCAGCCCATAAACACGATTAGGCCTGGTGTCTCCACAGGCTAGCTTCACTACAGCCATGTGCTCACAGTAGGTGTGCGGGATCACATGGCTTTGGCAGAAGCTCAAGCGCTGAATGAGGAAGGGGCATGGAAGCATGAGAATGGAACCTCGCACCACAGCTACCACCCCAATGCGGGCAATGATGGTGTCAGTGAGGATAGTGGTATAGCGGAGTGGGTGGCAAATGGCCACATAGCGATCAAAGGCCATGGCCAGCAACACAGTGGATTCCATCATGCAGAAAGCATGAATGAAGAACATCTGTGCCAGGCATGCAGAGGCAGACAGGTGTCCAGCTCCACACCAGAGGATGGCCAGCAGCTTGGGAACTGTGGAGAAAGAGGCAGCCAGGTCAATGGTTGAAAGCATACACAGGAACAAGTACATAGGCTTGTGCAGAGCTGGTTCAGTGGCAATGACCACCAGGATGGTTATGTTACCCACAATTGTGGCTGAGCCCAGGAGGCACACAGGGAGTGAAAGCCACAGGTGGAACTGTTCCAGACCTGGGATGCCCATAAGTATGAAAACAGAAGAGTCCAGGGAAGTATGATTAGGAGACTCCGTGGTCTGGCCAAGAGTACTAGGCAACTTGTGGGTCAGAAACCCTCGTACAGTATGACACCACCTAAGGAAACAACACAGAACAGGGATATGAATAAGCTAGAGTCACATTTCTCTTTCTTACTCCACATTTGTATTTAACAGAATACAAGAGAAGTAAACTCTCCTTTCCTTAGTAGACCAGATACTACATGTGCATAGTCACAGGATAAGAAAAATCAGGGAAGAAACTTTTTTATTTTGGACTTCACAGAATATCCTTCCTTACAATGTGGATGAATTTAAGAGATAATGCACCAGATAGCCCAAATGTGTAGGACAAGATCAACTGTTGTTGTTTATCCTCATAAACATAGGGATTAAGAAGAGAGAAGGTTGGTGACAAGCACTATTCTATCAACAGGTCAAGACCAATTAACTACATGAACTCCACAGAAGGTGGATAAATGTGGCTCATTCCATTAGGTATTTATGTAGAGTATTGTTGGACACACTGTCCCATGAACTTATATCTGAGGTGGCAGAGACAGCAAAGATCTAATGTTCTGATCTATTTAACTTAGGATCTTTTCATTCCTAAATTAAAACTCATTGAGGTAAAAGTTTTTACTGTTCCAAAAATGTGAACATTATTTATGTGCTGAGCTCTCTAGATCTCCACCTAATATTCAAGTGACAGTATATTCTAGATGATTTTTTTTTGCCTTCTTTTATTTTTTAAAAGAGGCAGGAATATTTTAGAGATACAGAATCTTAGAATTTTTAAAGCTGGAAGGTGTGCTCACCAAAAAAAAAAAAAAAAAAAAGAGTTTGGGACCCATATAACTGGGAACAAATCTCTTACTGATAGTATTGCCTTGGACAAGCTAATTTTCCTCTAAGACCAGATTTCCATTTCTGGTTTGGAATATGGTAATAATACTTTGTAAGGATGTTGAAATGTAAACACCGCCTTGTACAGTGTGTGGCTCATAGAAGGTGTTCAGTAAACAATGTCATTTGCTATTACCATTGCTTTCATATTAATAGGTCAGTGACCTCATATCTTATCTTAAAATAATTTCCTTAACCTGCTATTTATTAGAATCTAATCTTATCTTGAGTATTTATACAATAAGAGTTAGAGGGTAAACCTACTGACAAAATACATATTCTTTATAACTGTTTTCTATATGACCTCTACAGTTAAATGATGATCATTCGGAGACTGGAAAACAGCTTCCCAGTCTGATCTCAGCTACACTACATGTCCTCAGCTCTTACTTTTATGACACAGATTTGCTCACTGAGCTAATGTGAAGTGCTCAACATGGATAGCGGAGCAGGAGTCAGATTGTGAAAGCAGAAAACCTCTGCTCACAGCACCACCCCAACCACTTAGTTTATGCCAGACATCCCTATGGTTTTCAGGCTCTCACAGATTCACTCAAACTTAGCCCGGATGCTTAATTTGAGGATGGTTCTCTGAGTTTCCTTTCTACTTCATAAGTCACTGACTTTATGTCTTATGACTTTTTTTCTTGTAGAAGTTGGACTTATCACATATTACTCATATCACCTGACTAGATTGTCTCTTAATTTGATTGATGCAAGTGAACATGACCTGTAGTTCCTGTAGTTTTCATCTAAGGAATCCCAAACTTTATACATACCACCACCTTCATAAGGCCATGTCTTCTTATCATGTCACTCTCTCCCACTATCATCTCATCCAGCTCACAGGAATAAACCCCTGTCTCGCATCATCTCTTACATAAAATATTTTATGATATTGATAAATATTTGGGACCATTCTTACTCACACCTCAGTTTGAACCTGGTCTTCTGACTAAATTTCTAATCCAATTCTTATTGTGACATTAAAGCCAATGCCCTCAGTAAGATAAAATTTCCAACATCACCATTTGGTGAAAAATAGGTTGGAGAAAACTTTCCATGCCTGAAACTGCAGCACAAATCAAAGCCTGTCATTCTGTGTAAGAGCACAGATAAACTGGGATACCTCTGGCAATTGTAAGACCATTGAAACATGAAAAAAAGTCAATGGAATCAATAAGGTTCTGCTGATCCCCCTGCCCAATATACTGTTATTGATCTCTGCAAAGTGTCACTACACACACGTTCTTCTCAAGTGCTTAGTGAGAAATTAGTTCTTAGTGAATGTCTTGAATTTACTTCATAATGCCTCCCATTTCTCTGGTTTGGTTAATAAATCACTTGCTACTTGCTTTGTTGAAGGCTCCCCACTCAGCTCCCCTTTCCAACTGGAGGGCTTAATGACAAATTAAAACTCCCATTTTAGGAAATCTGCTGAACAAACTCCAAATTAGATTACATAGAGTTGTTATTTAGCAAAATCCTCTTTCCATACCTCTAAATCTCACTATCCCTTCTTTGAAGTAAATTTTCCATCCCCATCTACACAGAAAGATTCTTCTTGAGGGCTAAGAAACATCTTTTATAGAATCTTTCCCTAGCCCAAACTCACATAACTGCAGGACAGCAGAGAAGAGAAGGCACGGCATTGCAGAAATATTCGCCGAAGATGGAAAGAACATTACTAGTCTCTCACCCTCAACTTTCTGAATACTGGGCCTGGAGGTTGTTATGCTGATGAAATCTGTCTTACAGTCCCACTTGGGAGTTAGGTGGATTGCATTGCGTTTATGGCCAGAGCCATCTAGAGAGCATCTGTGTTTCCTAGGAAACGGAACATCCAAGCCTTTCTTTTCCAGATGATCAGATCAGATTACAGAGATGAAGCTAGAGGCTTTTGATAGAGTCAGGGAAGGAGTATTTATAGTCTGTATCCTTGGAATTCTTTCTCTATTTTTGTTTTGTTTTCTTTCTAATTCTCCACCTCTCAGAGATGGGACTATTTATCTAAGGGCACCTAAAATTTTTAACTTGCAGATACAAGTGCTATGGTCATCTGACCTGGGTCCCTGTTTCCAATGCAGCTCCATTTTCCAAGGATCCCAGGATGGATATGCTTTCTCTTTCATGTCCCTGTTTATCCCAGAGTCATTCTGCCTTGTTTACTTTTTCCTGAGACTACACTGTTATAGAGGATTTACTGCACATGTCCCCAGACTGGTCACTGTTACATAGTTCCACAGTGATTGGCTTTGTTAGACACTTCGTCTTTTTTTTTTTTTTTTAACCTGTGCATGATATAGCAAGCTGGTAATGGAATTCAATAAGAAATTATACTGGTATCTAGGAGATGTGAATACTAAAGGCAGTTTTTCACCATATGAAGTAATTATATTAAAAAGTCATATACATTAAACATTACTAAAGCTCTATCTCCTGTTATTCTTTGCTGAGAATTTATCAACTGTGCTAATCTCAATGAGGGCTTCCCAGGTGGCTCAGTGGTAAAGAATCCATCTGCCAATGCAGGAGACACTGGTTCAGTCCCTGAGCCAGGGATATCCACTGGCGGAGGAAATGGCAACCCACTCTAGTATACTTGCCTGGAAAATCCAATGGACTGAAGAGCCTGGCAGGCTGAAGTCCATGGGGTCACAAAAGAGTTAAACATGATTTAGTGACTAAACAACAAATCTCAGTAAACTGTACTGTTAGAGAGCTCCTGTGAGTTAAAACCACAATCCTGTCTTCTCTGGTTCTAATTCACTCTTGGTAAGAATACTCTCATAGGTAAAGAGCTTAATTGTTTGATATAACTTTACTACTCATAGAGTTTACTTACCATGCATCCCAAGACTCTTGAAAAAATGTCTTAAACTTCTATTCCCAGTAAACCAGCTCCAGCCATCATCTAGGGCCTTATATTATGTGGGGATATTCCAAGAATTCTCTGTAGAATTATGGTCTCTATCCATAATTTACTGCAAGATTTGGTCTCCTTATCACCATTCTAAATGCTTCTCCTCTAGTCCCACCATATTCAAACAGATCAATTTTCATTTATGGACACTTCCCACAACTAGACTAGATCTATGTTCGATCAACTGCATGCATGCTCTTGATCCTAGTTCTGGAGAGTCTCTCCAAAGTCAACAGTTTTCAAACTTAGTGTTCTTCAAAATTGCCTGTAGCTCTTGTTAAGACACAGGTTGCCAGTCCATACCCCAGAATTTCTGATTCACTAAATTTGGAGGAGCTTCCTAACGTGTGCCTTTCTTATGACTTCCCAATTAATGTAAATGTCACTGGTAAAGGAATCACACTTTAAGAAATACTGTTTTAAGAAAATGAACAATTTTTTAAAAAAATCTTTTGATTGGATTTTCCTTATCAAATTGGTCTATGGTCTGCACTTCTGGTGAGTTCTATTGGACAATGTAGCTATCATAAACACCTTTAACATGTTACCTTAAAAACCCAGAGCAGAACAGGCTTGTAGCAACTTTCCTTTCCTGAAACCTGCCTTGAATGTTCTCATCTGTCTACAGCTAAAAGTGCTTTAGAGAAATTTTCAATCTATTTCACTCCTTTTAGTTAAATGAAAAATAAAAATAAAACAAGGGAGAAATATAGGTTTGCAATGCCTTTGTTCCCCCCTAACCAAGTCTAGCTCTCAGCAAGATACAGGGAAAGTTCAGGGTGGTGCATTCTATGGAACTTACAGTAGTGCTGTGATGTGTCAACTTGGATAGTCTAAACTACAGTTTGAGAGGGGGAAATTGCCCCTTCTATTCCTCTTGAGTTCTTATGGCCAGATGAATAATAAAACTGGCACATAAAGATCAGCAGGAGAAAAGGAAACAAGTTTAATCCACGTGCATTGAGGTTTTGTAGAAGCAGAACTTAACAAATGGCAAAGCAGGCAGTTTTTATACATTTAGAGAAAGAAACTATAAATTTGTGAGGAATTGATAAGACAAAAAAACCTTAAAATAATTAATGAGGAATCTAAACAGAGTGTGGGCTTGAGGTAGTAAACTAGAAAAGGAACAACATTTCTTTATACAGGCTTCTTGGCCCCAATATCCTGTCTCTGGTGAGGAGGTTGTCATTTTGACATGAGAAACTTATTGTTTGCTTTCATGGAGGGAGAGAGGAGGATTAAAGTGTATCTCTTTCCTTTTTTTTTTTTTTTTTGAGATCCATCTTTATTATTTTTAATTTATTTATTTTAATTGAAAGCTAATTACTTTACAAAATTGTGGTGGTTTTTGCCATACATCGACACGAATCAGCCATGGATGTATATGTGTCCTCCTATCCTGAACCCCTGTCCCACTTTCTCCCCACCCCATCCCTCTGGGTTGTTCCAGAGCACCAGCTTTGAGTGCCCTGCTTCATGCATCAAACTTGCACTGGTCATCTATTTTACATATGGTAATATACATGTTTCAATGTTATTCTCTCATATCATCCCACCCTTGCCTTCTCCCACATAGTCCAGAAGTCTGTTCTTAACATTGTGTCTCTTGCCATCTTGCATATAGGTTCGTTGTTACCGTCTTTCTAAATTCCATTTATATTCGTTAATATACTGTACTGGTGTTTCTCTCTGACTTATTTCACTCTGTATAATAGGCTCCAGCTTCATCCACGTCATTAGAACTGACTCAAATATGTTCTTTTTTATAGCTGAGTAATATTCCATTGTGTATATGTTACCACAACTTCCTTATCCATTCATCTGCCAATGGACATAGAGGTTACTTCCGTGTCCTAGCTATTGTAAACAGTGATTCAATGAACACTGGGTTACATGCATCTCTTTCAATTCTGGTTTCCTCAGTGTGTGCCCAGCAGGAGGATTGTTGGGTCATATGGCAGTTCTATTTCCAATTTTTTAAGGGATCTCCACACTGTACTTGTTTGCATAGTAGCTGTACTAGTTGCATTCCCACCAACTGTGTAAGAGGGTTCCCTTTTCTTGAAATCCACTCCAGCATTTGTTATTTGTAGACTTTTTGATGGCAGTCATTCTGACTGTCATGAGGTGGTGCCTGATTGTGGTTTTGATTTGCATTTCTCTGATGATGATGTTGAGTATATTTTCATGTGTTTGTTAGCCATCTGTATGTTTTCTTTGGAGAAATGTCTGTTTAGTTCTTTGACCCATTTTTTGTTTATTTCATTGTTTATTTTTCTGGAATTGAGCTGCATAAGCTGCTTGTGTATTTTGGAGATTAATTCTTTATCAGTTGTTTCATTTGCTATTATTTTCTCCCACTCTGAAGGCTGCCTTATTTATAGTTTCCTTCACTGTACAAAAGTTTTTAAGCTTAATGTCTCATTTGTTTACTTTTGCTTTTATTTCCATTACTCTGAGAGGTGGGTCATTAAAGTTGAGAGAGTCAATTCCGAGGCAGGTTGATAAGAAGTCCAGGGTACTTGAGGAAGAGAAAGGAGTCTGGGGCTCTCAAGGAGACAGGAGTCTGGAATTCTCAAGGAGGAGGAAAGGACAAAGTTTTTTTCTACATTCTTTAGTCTTAGTAAGGATTATATAACAACAATGTATCCTGCTTGAGGACACACTTCTCCTTCTTGAGAACCTTCTGACTAATTCTGTTATCTTAAAATGTATATTATGGGATTGGGTCTGGTAAGAGCTTTCTGTTATTAGTTCTAATCCTGCCATCTTAACATGTAAATTGTGGGAGGTCTAGTAAGACCTTTACAACCTTGAGACATTCTTTTGATTTATTGTAATAACCAATTGAAAAAGTATGTAATTCCCTTTCTGAAGACTACAAGGGGGGCATTCTCTGTCTCCCTTCTGATGTCTATGTCAGAAACTTTCTGTCCTTTTTCACTTTAATAAAACTGCTACATAAAAGCTCTTGAGTGATCAAGTCTGGTCTCTGGTCCTAAAGCTAAATCTTCTTTGGAGATCATGAATCTGACATCTTTCACCGTAAACTATCAAAGTGTATCTCTTTCGCTGCTGTTTCTTAAGTAACTTGTTTTATTGAAATATATCTGATTTACAATATTATATTAGATTCTGATGTGCAACATAGTAATTCAATATCTTCATAGATTAAATCAATTTAAAGTTATTATAAAATATTGGATATATTCCCTGTGCTACACTATGTAATCTTATAATTATTATTTTATACAAAATAGTTTGTACATCTTAATCCCCTGTCACTATTTTACCCCTCCTCCATTTCCTCTCTTCATTGGTAACCACTAGATTGTTCTCTATATTTGGGAGTATCTTTCTGTTTTGCTATAGTCATTCATGATATTCATTCATGATAAGTGATAACACGGTATTTTCCTTTCTCTGATTTATTTCGCTAAGCACAGTACCCTCCAGGTCCATTGCACTAAAAAATTCGGAAACATTACACGTTAAGATGATATTTAAGATAATGAGTATGTCAGGTCCCTTGCAACAATACAATACTATTTAGAAACAGACATAGAATTAGAAAAATAGAAAATTGAAACAAATACAAACTTTCCACCAAGATAGGAAAAGTTTATCTTGATCATTCACAGAAAAATTTTGTCTGCAGTTAGCAAACATGAACATATATGTGAAAATTATAAAGAGACCCATGTCATAAGAGTGGTGCTGTTCACCAGTCAGAATGGCTGCTATCCAAAAGTCTACAAGCAATAAATGCTGGAGAGGGTGTGGAGAAAAGGGAACCCTCTTACACTGTTGGTGGGAATGCAAACTAGTACAGCCACTATGGAGAACAGTGTGGAGATTCCTTAAAAAATTGGGAATAGAATTGCCATATGACCCAGCAATCCCACTGCTGGGCATATACACCGAGGAAACCAGAATTGAAAGAGACGCGTGTACCCCAATGTTCATCGCAGCACTGTTTACAATAGCCAGGACATGGAAGCAACCTAGATGTCCATCAGCAGACGAATGGATAAGGAAGCTGTGGTACATATACACAATGGAATATTACTCAGCCATTAAAAAAAATACATTTGAATCAGTTCTACTGAGATGGATGAAACTGGAGCCCATTATACAGAGCGAAGTAAGCCAGAAAGAAAAACAACAATACAGTATACTAATGCATATATATGGAATTTGAAAGATGGTAACGATAACCCTATATGCGAGACAGAATAAGAGACACAGATGCATAGAACAATTTTATGGACTCTGAGGGAGAAGGTGAGGGTGGGACGTTCTGGGAGAATAGCATTGAAACATGTATATTATCATATGTGAAACAGAACACCATTCCATGTTCGATGCATGAGACAAGGGCTCAGGGCCGGGGCAATGGGATGACCCAGAGGGATGGGATGGGGAGGAAGGTGGATGGGGGGTCCAGGAAGGGGAACACATGTAAACCCATGGCTGATTCTTGTCAATGTATGGCAAAAACTATTACAATATTGTAAAGTAATTAGCCCCCAACTAAAATAAATAAATTTATAAAAAAAAATAAAATAAAATAAAAATGCCACCATTCCATCTCAAAAAAAAAAAAAAAAAAAGAGTGGTGCTGTTAACAGACATAGAAAGAGCTATCTTGGCTTTCCCCTTTCTAGTTTACAAATCAATGAAAGTGCAATCATATTTGTTCTTCATATAAGCTAACACTTGCAACACACACTTCTTCATGGTCTCCACAGTTCATCTGGAGATACAACTGGATCTTGGATAGTTGGGCAAAGGTATATACAATTGTCCTCATTGTTCACTTACTCACAGGTACATGATCAGGACTTATAACCTATGAATGTCTTCTGCACAGGCATTTGGCCACCTTGACCTGTATATCCTTTGTCTTCATGCCATAGATGATGGGATTGAACATTGAGGGTAGAAGAAGGTAGAGATTGGCAAGAAGAATGTGGGCATGAGGTGGGATATTGTGACCAAGGCGGTGGGTGAGAGAAGAGAAGAGTGCAGGCACATAAGTGATAAGGATGACAAAGAGGTGGGCTGAGCAGGTGTTAAGGGCTTTGCAGATGGCATCTCGAGAATTGAGACGTATCACGGCCTGCAGGATGAGACCATAAGAGAAGCCAATGAGTACTAAATCAAGTCCCACTACAAGCAGAATCACAAAGAGCCCATAGATCTGGTTAGGCCTAGTGTCATCACAGGCCAGTTTCACCACAGCCATGTGGTCACAGTAGGTATGAGGAATGATCATGTGGCAGAAGGTCAACCTTTGCAGTAGAAGAGGCATGGGCAAGATAAGAATCACCCCCTTGGCTAAAGCCATCAGTCCCAGGCGTCCAACTAAGGAGTGGCTCAGAACTGTGTTGTAGCGTAATGGCTCACACACAGCCACAAATCGGTCAAAGGCCATTGCAACAAGTAGGGCTGATCGTACCACGGAGGTTCCATGGATGAAAAACATCTGAGTGAAACAGGCATTGACAGCTATGTCCTGATCATTGAACCAGAAGAGGCAGAGGAGCTTAGGCAAGAGAGCCAGGGTGGATATAAGGTCAGCCACCATCAGCAGAGCCAGGAGCAGGTACATTGGTGTGTGAAGTGTGGGCTCCCTGGCCAGCATGAAGAGGATGGCACCGTTGCTGATGAGGATAGCCAAAAACATGGAGAAAAAAGGAAGAGATAACCACAAGTGCTGTGACTCTAAGCCAGGTATGCCCATCAAAGTGAAGGTCATAAAGTTGGAGCGGTTGAAGATAGCATAGTAGAAATTGGTGGTGGTTGATAAAGGAAGTTTTGACACTTCCCAATGAGACATGGCAGTGTGCTGTTTTTTTATATCAGTTTGGCTTTCAATGACTCACTTGAGTTGGGGTTCCGAGAAAGATGGAAGAATACCTCTTTAGAAACATGGAGTTTTCAACATGGCTTCAGTTCTATCAAAACATCATTTTCACACTCACTTCTTTATGAGCCTCAAGCTTCTTTTCTGTATAAGGAATGTTGTAATGGACCTTAACTCTCACCTCTTCCAGTTCAGCAATTCTCTACATCAAAAATTTTGTCTGAAATTTTGAGTAAAAATAGGAGAAAAGATTTTCAACCTTGATTAAAAGATGGAAGAACATGATAGAAGAACTATAATATTCTCATCGGGAAGCTTCCTATACAGAGAGGAAATATGCTTACCCTTTATTGCAAGAGTGAGGAGCTGTTGGGAGTCTCTGTTGAGTTTCCTTATGTGTTATCCTTCTTTCAGAAATCTAGTCTCTGGATATGATGCTGTTTCTCCTCACTGGATTCCTCTGTTTTTTTGGACAAAATGTCATAGATATAGTGTCTAAATGAAGACAGCATCAGCTTGCTCCTTTTGTAGGATAAGCCCTGACAATTGGATTTTCTCTTTTTTTGTAATGTAAGTGCTTGCCTTGAGCTTTGATTGCCTAGGCATACACTTCAGAGATGGCTATCTCACATAAACACTTTGGCAGCCAGCGGACTAGATGAACCGGGAGGCTAGGTTCCTTTGTTTTAGAGTTCTTGGTTGTTTTTGATATCTTGCTATTTAGGTCCTTTGTTTTCCCTTTCCCCACACTTTAGATTTCTGCTCCTATGTTTTAAATTCGTCAACAAACAGTGAGCCTACAAAATCCTAAGCCCACACACTTGACTCCAATAAAAGAAGAACCCAAGACCTAGGTGCTACCCATGATCTCACTGTGTGGTCCCAAGTTTGCTATGTAATTTCTAGGATTTGTTAGTAATAAACATTCTTCTCCTTCCCTACTCTACTCGCTGCAAAGTTTCCTGATAGTTATTGCTGAGGGCATCTTCCATTTATGCCAAGAACTACAAGGACATGTCCAACTACCACACTGGTTATCCATAGGTAGTGTCAAGTACAAAACAACCTCCTACTCTCTCTCTCAAGCTATGTATTTATGCACTTGATGGACAGTCTTCTGTGGTTTTTCTCCTGATTTGTGCATCTTTCTTTAATTGCAGTTGGCCCTCATGTGTAGACTAAATTGCCTTTAATCATGAGTAGTTTACTTCAAATTGGTGCACTGGGCTACTAATTTATTCTTCAGCCATATCATGAAGTACTTGAAACATGATAAGTTTGTTCCTGCTTCTGGGTATTTGTCCTTACTGTTCAACTTCTCTGTGTATTTTAACATGACTCACTCCCTACCCTTATGTGGGTCTGCAAAAAAAAAAAGTATATATATATATATATATATATATATATATATATACTGGTTTATTAAATTTCTATTTTTATCATAATAACTGTATATCATCTTCTGAAGCAGCCATTTTTCTCTTTTCTCTCTCCTGGCTTATTTTCATACTTCATAGAGTCAAAAGAGTGGTTCCCAGTCTTGGTTGCATATTAGAAGAATTTGAAAAGTTTGTAGACTACTGATTCCTGGAAAACTTAGGTATATTAAGGAATAGTGAGAAATTCAGTGTGACCTTGCTGTCAAGTGAGTGGAGTTCTGGAGACAAGGTTAGAAGTGGATCTATGACTGACAGTTCCTATTACCTAAAATGCTTTCCTAAAATTTCTTTCTTTTTTTCTTGAAAACTCAAGAATTATCCTCACCTCATTGTTACCTTCCCTTTCCTGCTGTTGCTCACATCATGGGGTGGGTTTAGTCACTAAGTCGGGTCCTTGCAACCCCATGGACTCTAATCTGCCAGGCTTCTCTGTCCATAATATTTTCCAGGCAAGAATACTGGAGCAGGTTGCCATTTCTTTCTTCAGGGGATCTTCCCGACCCAGGCATCAAATTCTGGTCTCCTGCATTGCAGGCAGATTCTTTACCAACTAAGCTACCAGGGAAACCACATCATGCTTCTGCCCATATCTCTGCCCTATTGCGTAGTACTTAAGCTAAGTTTCCTTTCCTGAAGCAATTTCTCTACTTAAGTAATACTTGTTAAGTACTCACTATGAGCAAAAACTATGGTTTTTCCAGTAGTTGTGTATGGATGTGAGAGTTGGACTATAAAGAAGGCTGAGCACTGAAAAACTGATGCTTTCAAATTGTGATGTTGGAGAAGACTCTTGAAGGTCCCTTGGTCTGCAAGGAGGTCAAACCAGTCAATCCTAAAGGAAATCACCCCTGAATATTCATTGGTAGCATTGATGCTGAAGCTGAAGCTCCAATACTTTGGCCACCTGATATGAACAGCTGACTCATTGGAGAAGAACCTGATGCTGGGAAAGATTAATGGCAAGAGGAGAAAGGGCAACAGAGGATAAGATGGTTGGATGTCATCACCGACTCAATGGACATGAGTTTGAGCAAACTCTGAGAGCTAATGAAGGACAGGGAAGCCTGGTATGCTGCAGTTCACGGGGTCGCAAAGAGTCAGACACAACTTACTGACTGTACAATAACAACGAGCCAGGACTTGTAAATCAGCCCTACATGCTCATATGTAACTACATTTCTGTATTATTTGAAAACCATCTGATTCTTGAAACTTTTATTCTGTTACCTCCTATATGCCTTGTAAACCTGTTTACTTTTCTGAAGTGAGGCACTACTTTAAGATATCTGGGGTAGAGGTTGCTAAGTGACTAGTAGATGAATGGCCAGTTCAAATTAGTGGGTGCTACAGATGGAAGGCACTTACAGAAGACAAGCTGATTAAAAGAAAGGGATTTAGGAGTAGTTCTAATGATTTACATCAGAACTTACCTGGAAATGTTTTACTATATTCTTCCTACCAGCCTCTTTTCTTCTGATAACCAGAGCTTGTCATTCCAAAGTCACAACTTGAATCCGCCTATTTCATGTTTCATAGAACACTATTTTTCTTTTCTGCTGAGTTGATCTTAGCCCCCGGGAAAGGGATCTCTGCCAACCTGGGTCTCCTGTTTCTTTTTCTTGGGGCACAACATATAATGTCCCTTCTACATGGACTAAGGCTCTGACACTATAAAAGGAAATTTTGAACTCTATGATTTCATCATCCAAGAACTTAGGGCACAGCCTGAATCTATAGAGATCAAAGAAAGAGGGAGGGTTAAAAAAAAAAAAAAAAACTAGCTCATTAGAGTATCCCGCTGGGCTGGATTCATTCAAAGAACAACATAACCTGAAAAGCAACTCTCAGGGGAAAAGGGATAATTTTTGACCATTTCCAGTTTTTATGTAATGTTGGGTTTGTATGACTTAACCTCTATTTGGTGGATGCCTATAGATAGAGCTTTAACTCTTTAATACAGACATTTTTTGCTATTTCTTTTTAAAAAATATTTATTTTTAATTGGAAGATAATTGCTTTACAGTGTTGTACTGGGTTCTGCAATACATCAAAAGAATCAGTCATAGGTATCAACAAGACCAAGCTCACTCTGCTCACCACATAAAAAGGCCAATGAATCGAATCAGAGATGAAATAGTGAGGCAAAGAATACTACTTTACCCTGAGCCAGCTGATTAATGTCTCAAAAAAACCATCTTATTGAGGTCTAGAAGTGCTCTTTCTTTATGATCAGAGATTGGAGGGAGGTGAGGAAACAAAGTAAAAAGGCCATGAATCTTGCAAATATCCCCTAGAATGGCAAGCTTTAGGCAGGAGATGTGTTAATTTCTTCCTTCCTGACATCCACAGGTGGACAAGGTCCTGAACCAAGGCTCTTTAGCTTAACACCAAGGCAGAGGGGCAGGATTCTCTGAGGCAAGTCATTATATATGATTATAATAACAAAAGCAAGTCAAAGAAACAGTTTCAACTTGGAGTCCGAATTGACTTTTCCTTGCAACAGGTATGCATACATATGTTCCCTCCCTTTTGAACTTACCCCACACCTCCCCCTCCACTCCACCTCTCTGGGTTGTCACAAAGCACCAGGATGAGCTCCCTGCCTCATACAGTAAATTCCCATTGGCTTTCTATTTTACATACGATGATGTATATGTTTCACCGCTACTCTCCCAATAGATTTTTGAATAAGACCATGCTTCAAACGATAATAGTCTAATCACATAGCCCTTGTACACAACAATGCTGTGGTGGCTCAGTGGTAAAAGAATCCATCTGCAATGTAGGAAACGTGGCAGTGATCTCTGTGAGGCAGCAGTGAGTGGTGGCGTGAAGCGAGATCATAAATCCTTGCCCAATTATTGAACCTGGGTCCACCTGGTTGAAAACCAGGAATCCTAGCCACCAAACCAGCAAGGGCTAGAAGCTAGAGGCTAATTTTCCTTGGATCTTTGCCCCCAGAGGAAAACGCATTTATCTTGAAGACAGAAACTGTAAATGCCGGTGCAAAGTTTATTATAAGAGACACAGCACAACAGCAAGTAGGAGAGCACAGAGAGAAGTAGTTTAGGTGAGAGAGAAGCAAGGCAGAGACGCACACCTGAAGGGAAAGGGTGTGGCTGTCCCCTCCAGTGAGGAAGAACATAGTAAAGAGGCAGTTAAGTCATTTACATTGAAGGAGGAAACAGACAGAACAGGCTCCATTTTGAAAGCAGGACTCCATCTTGGGGCAGGCTGTGGACTTTGAGCTATATGCCCAGTATCTATGGAAACAACATACCAACTGGAAAACCAGACCCCTAGAATGGAAGAGCCCCAGGGCTTGTACCTAGACTCTCCGTAACCTAAAAGAATACCCTAATTATCTTTGTAACTGAATATAATCATAAATTCTATTATGCTTATTGGGGTATGACCACAGGCCTATTGATAATTGTCCACTGTTAACTACCTAGGCTTAAGGCATATGAATCACGGGTTAACTTTGATTGTATCTTTCTTTTCTATGGGGCTTCCCAGGTGGCGCTAGTGGTAAAAGAACCCACCTGTCAATGCAGGAGATGCAAGAGCCGTGGGTTCAATCCCCGGGTTGGGAAGATCCCCTGGAGGAGGGCATGGCAAACCACTCCAGTATGCTTGCCCGGAGATTCCCATGAACAGAGGAGCTTGGCAGACTACAGTCCATGGGGTCACAAAGAGTCGGACATGACTTAGCACTCCACCATTCACTGTCATAGGCCTGGGTTGACTCCCACAGCATTCATTGCTACTGCTATTTGTTTTTCCTTTGTTCAGACTAGTTTCAGGGAATTTGGGCAGGTGGGTTTGGGCACGTACACTTAGGGTATATAAGGTTTTCACAAAAACTAGTCGGGTTCCTTGGCTAAGAGGAGACTCTGACTTGGTCCCGTCAGTGTAATAAACTGCACTCCACTATCCGCATTGTCCTTCTGAGTGAGTTTGTTTCTCGAGTAACTCGTAACTCGAGGCTACAACAATATACGGCAGTCCTTCTGACTTTGTCTTCCTTCAGGCCAGTTATCTGGTTTCTTTTTCCGCACTTGCCCTGCTCTGGGACTCTCCCCTGGCATGCACATGCACCCCTCAGCCAAGATGGATCTCGAAGTGAAGGCTTCTGGGAGGAACAAGACTCATTATGGCCTGGCATTATGCCTTGGCTTTTGACTCCAAGGAGACTTTCTGTGCATGGATAGTGTCTCCCTTACCTTTTACTCAGAAGAGTCTGTGCCTCTCTTTGTCCTTGCCGTGATTATGCCCTTGAGGTGTAAACAAGAGACAAAGACTAGCTATTTACCCTGTTTCTATTGTTATTTTCATTTCCAAATGTGGAGCTGGTTGTAAATTCCTCCACTGGAGCACACATATCTCTTATCTCAGGAAATGCAAAGAAGAGGCTGGCTGATTGTGAATTTTCAACCTGGAGCCTGTCCATCTCCTACCTCAGCAGGAGCTGAAGGTTCCATCCCTGGGCCGGAGAAGGAAATGGCAACCACTTAAGTATTCCTGCCTAGGAAATCCCATGGACAGAGGAGCCTGGCAGGCTACAGTCCATGGGGTCACAAAGAGTCAGACATGACTGAGCCACCAAAGAGCTAATGGCAACAAAATTTGCCACTTTAAAATTCTAAGAACACAATACATAACAAGATCTTGGAAACAAACATATGTTTATCAATAGATGACTGCTGAAATAAATATTGACAAATATCTACAGGAATGCTATAGGTCATGAAATGGAATAAAATAGGTCTACCTATGCTAATGTGGAATGATTGCTAAGAGCTTTATTAAATAAACAAATTTTAAAAACATAGTAATGTGTTATCGTTTTTATGCTTTTCATCTATAATGTTGTCAACAAGTTGTCTCTTGTTTGATTTTTCGTATGCATATATTTTTTCCATAGAAGACATGTAAAGATACCTGTCTTATCTTTTTTCTTTCTTTTTTATTTTTTAAGTTATGAAAGTATGATAACACATTTACAGAAGATTTGGAAAATACAGAACAAAGTTACATATAGTGACACCTATCTTATCTTAAAGTGCATTTTTCTTAAGTTCATTTAGTAATTAACTAAAATTAGAATATTCTACCAACAGATTTGTAGTGGTTCCTGAGCTGTAACATCCATCCAGATTTTCTTGCCCTGATCCCAGTTTTCAAGATTCTAATTTACCTAAACAACACAGTCTAGTTACATTATAGTGGACAAGAGTGTTATGATGCTTTGTGGTATTAAAAATAAAAATAATATCTTTGGACTATTTAAATACAAAATTAATTGGTTTTACCATTAATATATTTAAGCAAAGAGCAGACTCGTCAAATATAGTGGGGTAAGGAGACAATTCAAATTGGATTCATTTTTATTTTTCACCTATCAGCCGTTACTGAAACTTTTTCTGATGAAATTCCAGGTATATAGCTCAGAAATCCATAGTGGAACTTCCCTGAAATCAGACCACTTCTGAGATAGCTCAGCAAAAGTTCTACTGGTATTGACAGACCACAAAATCTACTAAACTCTGATGCGGTTTTCTTCCATTATGGTCAGTAGCGTTTTGCATGACCTATGTGACTATTCCTCTTATTCTTCTGATATTAACTATTTGAATTAATATTTATATATTCAGTTTTGGTCCTCTGCCCATTCTTGACAAAGAAGCAAATTTGTAGCTTCTTCCATAGAACTATAATATATAAACTCTGAAAACTTGCTAATAATTCCCAGAATTATAATAGGACATCTATTTGGATAGATCTTTATCAGTTCAGTTAATCTCAGTTGCTCAGTTATGTCCAACTCTTTGCGACCCCATGGACTGCAGCACGCCAGGCTTCCCTGTCTATCACCAACTCTCAGAGCTTGCTCAAACTCATGTCCATTGAGTCAGTGATGTCATCCAACCATCTTATCCTGTTGTCCCCTTCTCCTCCTGCCTTGAATCTTTCCCAGCATTAGGGTCTTTTCCAATGAGTCAGTTGTTCGCATCAGGTGGCCAAAGTATTGGAGTTTCAGTTTCAGCATCAGTCCCTCCAATGAATATTCAGAACTGATTTCCTTTAGGATGGACTGGTTGGATCTCCTTGCAGTCCAAGGGACTCTCAAGAGTCTTCTCCAACACCACAGTACAAAAGTATCAATTCTTCAGTGCTCAGCTTTCTTTATAGTCCAGCTTTCACTCTCATACATGACTACTGGAAAAGCCATAGCTTTGACTAGACTGGCCTTTGTCAGCAAAGTAATGTCTCTACTTTTCAACATGCTGTCTAGGTTGGTCATAGCTTTTCTTCCAAGGAGGAAGCGTCTTTTAATTTCACAGCTGCAGTCACCATCTGCAGTGAATTTGGAACCAAAAAATAGTCTGTGGCTGTTTCCATTGTTTCCCCATCTATTTGCCATGAAGTGATGGGACCAAATGTCATGATCTTCGTTTTTTGAATGTTGAGTTTTAAACCAGATTTTTCATTCTCTTCTTTCACTTTCAAAAAGAGTCTCTTTAGTTCCTCTTCAGTTTCTGCCATAAGGGTGGTAGCATCTGCATATCTGAGGCTATTGATATTTCTCCCAGCAATCTTGATCCCAGCTTGTGCTTCATTCAGTCCAGCATTCTGCATGATGTACTCTGCATGGAAATTAAATAAGCAGGGTGACAATAGACAGCCTTGACGTACTCCTTTCCCAATGTGGAACCAGTCAGTTGTCCCATGTCCAATTCTAACTGTTACTTCTTGAAATCTGCATACAGATTTCTCAGAAGGCAGGTAAGGAGGTCTGGTATTCCCATCTCTTGAAGAATTTTCCACAGTTTGATGTGATCCACACAGTCAAAGGCTTTGGCATAATTAATAAAGCAGAAGCAGAAGTTCTTCTGGAGTTCTCTTGCTTTTAGGTTGTTGGTTCACGTACTGTTGAAGCCTTGCTTGGAGAATTTTGAGCATTACTTTACTAGTGTGTGAGATGAGTGCAATTGTGCGGTAGTTTGAACATTCTTTGGCCTTGCCTTTCTTTGGGATTGTAATGAAAACTGACTTTTTCCAGTCCTTTGGCCACTGCTGAGTTTTCCAAATTTGCTGACATATTGAGTGTAGTACTTTCACAGCATCATCTTTTAGGATTTGAAAGAGCTCAACTGGAATTCCATCACCTCCTCTAGCTTCATTTGTAGTGGTGCTTCCTAAGGCCCACTTGACTTTGCATTCCAGGATGTCTGGCTCTAGATGGGTGATCACACCATTGTGATTCTCTGGGTCATGAAGATCTTTTTTGTACAGTTCTTCTGTGTATTCTTGCCATATCTTCTTAATATCTTCTGCTTCTGTTAGGTCCATACCATTTCTGTCCTTTATTGTGCCTGTATTTGCATGAAATATTCCCTTGATGTCTCTAATTTTCTTGAAGAGATCTCTAGTCTTTCAAATTCTATTGTTTTCCTCTATTTCTTTGCATTGATCACTGAAAGCTTTATAAATGTGAACAAATGAAGAAACAAAGAAAAATAAAGCAATGTTTGTCTGAAGCTGATGTATTCACCACCTGAATAATAGGCCCTCAATCAGTTACACATATGTAAAGTATCAGACTCCAAAATTTATATCTAAATATACAGACCTTGCAGACATCAGAGCCACAGAATTGAATATTAAAATGTTTTGATAGAGTTGCTAACAATGCAATGAGATAAATACATATTTTTCTCTAAAGTTAAATAAAGTAAAGCTGAGAAGTTATGAATATGCTAGTTTATTCTCAGATGTGTTGGTTTATTAAAACAGCCACAGGGACTAACATTCTAAGAAAAGAACTTCTGAGCACAATTATTTTAAGTAAAGGCATAGAAAACCTATCTAAAAATCTATGTTAAACTGAGGATAGGTTTGTTTGGAAAAAGCACATTCAGTCACATGATATGATATTTGATACCTCATAAGCAGAAATAAACTATTATTTAAAAATAGAAACTAAAACCAGTAAACTTAGAAAGCTTCATTTGACATTACTGGATAGGAAGAAGAGAATACCACCTAGCTTCCAACAAAGAAATCAGCTCTCCTGCATATACATGGGAGATTCTCAGGAGAGGTGTGTGGAGTGGTACTTTTATTTTATCAAAACGGAGCATGAGCTCCAATTGGGAAAGATTTCTCAATGGAGGAAAAATACAAGAAGCACTTCAGGTAAAAGAACTCAGCAGCAGTGGAGGAAACATTGTTTTTCTCAATACAGGAAGTCTGTGACTGGCAACCTGATAATACAAAGGGAAGGGGAACTATAGACTTATCTGTCTTTAATTTTCATTTGAAGTAGGTCTGTTTTTGTCTCATGTGTGGTGAAGGAGAATGAATTATACATAGGGAAGTGTTGCTTACCAAAGAACCAAAGTAGAAAAGTCCAGGACTCGATGCATCAAATGAAAACAAAGAAAAATGTTCGTTGGTCATGTCAAGAGGTAGCAAAAGGGAATTCACAATTGGCAACAAAGAGAGAAATTTTAAAAATCCTGCTTCACATAAAAGTTCAAAGTTAAATAAATATGTAAGTCATATTTATGAAAAAAAAGAATCATATCTAGATGCTTGTGTCTATACACTTAAATAGCAAAGTAATTAGAGTTAGTAAATTATGCATAAAACCTATTTAAAGGGCTTACTTCCAGGGACCAGTTTCATGTAAAAGAAGAAGGAAGACTTTTACACTTCATTGTGTATCTTATCACATTTGTTTGCTTTACAAAGTACATGTATTATTTTAACAACAAAAACAGAAACAACAACAATAGTAAGTAGCACTCTTTATTTCATTCTGTGTAAAAAAAGAAGACAAAAAGAAGTAATAATTGAGAAGAACTGTACACATCTATAGAAGCTCTTTTCTTTCTAGGAACACTTTTAAATATTTTAAGAAGAATACTTTTTAGTTAGCTATAGTTATGGAAGTTTAACTATGTTAATGAGATAACTTTTTATTTGAAGTTGAAAAATTAAAATAATGAATCTATTGGATGAACTCAAGGTGTGAGCCCTTCTTAATCTCAAAGAAAGTTCACAGCTTATGGTGAGGCCGCCTGCACGCTCAGTTGCTCAGGTGTGTCCAACTCTTTGTGACCCCATAGACTGTAGCCCACCAGATTGCTCTCTCATGGAATTTTCCAGGCAAGAATGCTGGGATGGGTTGCCATTTCCTATTCCAGGGGATCTTTCTGGCCCAGGCATTGAAACTACATCTCTTGTGTCTCCTGTATTAGCAAGCAGATTCTTTACCACTGTGCCACCTGGGAAGCCTGTGAGGCCTTGGTCGTGTAGATTTTTACATTAGACAATTCTTGCACACTATTCATAATCCTCTTGTGTTCATTCAAGCAGTGCTGCTGTGACCAGTTCCTAGGAGGTGTAATCAGACAGTCAAGCTCAGGTCATGCCTAGTAATGTGGAACATCTTGCCATGGGTCTTCCCTAAGTCCATGGATGCCCCTAGCAAACAGCTCTGCTGTCATGCATAAGTACCTGGAGCTAACACCTGTTGGACATGCCAGGAACACTGCTTGAGCCATTGGGAGAATTCCTTTCATCCCATGGGGATGAAACACTCTGAGATGTATTTCATAAGGCTCTTTAGATGGTTCTGGCAGGGCTAGACAATAGTCGCCACTAACAGTGCGCAACTGGACCAAAAAATCCTTATATTGGCTTTTCCTCTATCCTGTTTCACTCTGTTTTACAAAGGCCCATATTTTGTGACTACATATCTAAATGAGCTGCCAATATGCAAGCTTTTGTCTCAGGCCTGTTTTCTGGGGAATCTAGATTTAGATGCCCCAATGCTACAAAATCTTTTGTCCCAATACCTGAAACTCTAGTCAGGTGTTGTCTGCTTGAAAATTTATTAGAAGAAGGCAATGGCACCCCACTCCAGTACTCTTGCCTGGAAAATCCCATGGATGGAGGAGCCTGGTAGGCTGCAGTCCATGGGGTCGCTAAGAGTCGGACACGACTGAGCGACTTCACTTTCACTTTTCCCTTTCATGCACTGGAGAAGGAAATGGCAACCCACTCCAGTGTTCTTGCCTGGAGAATCCCAGGGACGGCGGAGCCTGGTGGGCTGCCGTCTATGGGGTCGCACAGAGTCGGACACGACTGAAGCGACTTAGCAGCAGTAGCATTTATATATTTACTATTATATAATTATTTTCTAATTGTTTATATTTTGGGAGCTCGAGACTATTACTAGGCATGTTTGCTGTTTAGTTGCTCAGTTGTGTCTGACTTTGACTCCATGGCCTGTAGCCCACCAGAACCCTCTGTCCATGGGACTCTCCAGGCAAGAATACTGGAGTGAGTTGCCATTTCCTCCTCCAGCGGATCTTCCCATACCAGGGATTGAAGCTGCATCTCTTGCATTGCAGGGGGATTCTTTACCATAAGTTCTCCATAAAATGGAGATGATAGAAGGGTAGTCAACTCTGTATTAACTCAAATCCGAATACCTAGCAAACAGAAAGTGATTTAAATGTGACCATGATTTGAACATTTTTCTAGCTTTTCATGGCTAGAAACAATTTTATAGACATGAGAAAAATAATAGTTTATATCTGTGTTATATACTATCTTGTTAGCAAGTCTACAGGAGATGAATCAAGCTGATCTTACAGTAGAAACAATAAAGCACATTCAAATAAGAAGAAAACAGGCCAAGAAGAAAAACACAGATGGAGTCAGACTTGCTTCTTTTTCTGAGTTTCTCAGCTCTCTCTGTTTTCTCAGAATCATCTGCTGCTGACAGCTTTCCTGCCACAATTTGCCCAATATAAATTTTATTCCCAAGTTAATAAATGTTTTGCTCATAATGTCAGTAAAAACAGACTTCTTACTTTTATAAAATAGCCAGTCATAAAGCAAAAGGAAAAAAAATAAATATGAGAGATAGATAATATTTTATTATGCAGATCTCTGCTTCTGTAACTCATTAAATCAGACAGAGATCTCAGCAGAATTAAGTTTTGTGCTACCATAGCCCCTCCGGCTAATGAGTGCTTCAGATTCTTTCACAAACTGCTACTTATTTGTCAATTAAATGTTTAATCATAAAATATTATGTTGAGTAATTTGTGCATGTGTGTGTTTAATCTTCATGTTTGTGGTGTGAGATAGGCAGTACTCTACCTCAACCATTTTTTCTCCTGTAAGCTTTCCTTCATCTCTAGTTCTCCATTTGTAGAAGAGATATTTCCTAGTAAGCCTCATTTTTTTTCCTCCTGAAGGTTGTGCCCATTATTTCAAGCTTTGAAATATTCCATCTTTCACAGCCCTTGTTAATGAATTGTTCAATATACTGGATTGAACAATATAATGAATTGTTCAATGAATAAAATACATAATTGTTCAATAAATAATTCATTAGTATTTATTATAGCTGGTATCACTCTCTGGAGGAGTATCATTTATTTCCCTCTAGATTAGTGTTTTAAGAGTCTCCTTTAGGGAATTCCCTGGTGATCCAGTGGTTAGGGCTCTGCACATCCACTGCAGAGGGCATGGGTTCAGTCTTTGGTCAGAAAACTAAGATCCCACATGCTGTGAGGCATGGCCAAAAAAACGTCTCCTTTAAATGGTAGCTATGTGGCTTCAAGGGTGTCTTTTCACTGAGTTCTGTCTTTATATATTAGTTCTACAATATAATGACCAACCCCAGAGTTTTGGGACTTTACCCTTCATGCATCTTGAAAGATTTGACTATATCCTAAATCATTGTCGGAAAGAGATAAATAATATCCTCTGAACTTTATGAATTCCTAAGTTTGGGCATAAGATCTGAGCTCCACAAACTGTTCAAATACTTGCCCATGACACTTCCATGTTCCCAGAGAAATTGCCTTTCAGAGGTCTATAGCCAATGACTTCCAGTATAAAACTGACTTATAGCTACAAGCAGTAACAAAACATTCTCAGAATTTTCTCAGTAAAAGATTCTAAAGAAACACTGGAATTAGTAGAGACAAGCAGGAGAGCTGATAAGAATTTTTAAAAATGTGAAATTACTTTAAAGGCATATCCACCTTTTAAGCTTAGTAGCTTCCTATTTTTCCTTTTCCACTGAAATTTCTCTAGGAATTGGAGATTATGTTTCTTGTCCATATTCCCCCTACTTCTACAAAGAAGCAAGTCTTGTAAACCAAACATAAGACTCTTGCAGCGGGTATAATAAATTAGCGTACTTTCCCTGACCTACTCACTCCCCCTCAAATAATCTTAACCTCTTCCCACACAACTTGACCTGCCTTGGCAAAGTGGTTGTTTTTGTTTTAGTCACTAAGTCATGTCTGACTCTTTGTGACTTTATGGACTGCAGCATGCCAGGCTCCTCTGTCCATGGGATTTCCCAAGCAAGAAAACTGGAATGGGTTGCCATTTCCTTCTCCTGGCAAAGTGGTAGACAAGTTATATTCTCTTCATGTGGAAACATTCCACCTCATTTTACTTGCATTCAGTGTGTGTCGTTCAAAGTTCTTTTATGTACATCGTCACATACAGTTTTCCCAATTACCATGTCAGGGTGGAGAGAATATGTTATTATTTTCATTTAATGTGGGATCGTAGCCTTGCTTTGGAAATAGTGAGAGTAAGTTCTCCTGTGTCTTAGACTCTCAGTTTAAGAATTTGGGCAGATAATTTGCAATATGACATATTTCTTCCATAAGCTAATTCCTCAAGGAGCTTCACTTATGCTGATATTTTTTATTTTCTTATAACCAGCAGTGCCAGATAATCAGACAGGTTTCTGACCATAGGTAATATTTATGGGCTCCTTCCTCCAGCACCCATATTTTGTCAATTTGTCCCGAAACTCTTTGGTTTTCACGGCATAAATAATAGGATTAAGCATTGGAGGTACAAGGAAGTAGAGGCTGCCAAGAATGGTGTGCACATGAGGCAGAATGCCATGGCCAAAACGGTGAGCAAGAAAAGAGAAAAGTGGGGGAGTGTAGTAGAGAAGCATGACGCAGATGTGTGTGGTGCAGGTATTTACTGCTTTTTGGTGGGCTTCCTTAGAAGAGAGCCGCATTACAGCCCGGATGATCAGCACGTAAGATGAGGCAATAGCTGAGATGTCGACCCCAGCAACCAACAAGGCCACCACCAGACCATACACCCTGTTGAGTGTGGTGTCCACACACACCATCTTCACCACAGCCATGTGCTCACAGTAGGTGGTGGGGATGACATGCTTGGCATGAAAGGGCATCTTCCGCAGGAGGATGGGCATGGGGAGAATGAGCAGGACGGCTCTCAGTAAACTCACGAGGCCGATGAGCCCAATGCGGCTGTTGGAAAGGATGGTGGCATAGCGCAGGGGCTCACAGATGGCCACGTAGCGGTCAAAGGCCATGGACATGAGGATGGCAGACTGCAAGGCAGAGATGGAGTGGAGGAAGAACAGCTGGACCAGGCAGCCCTCAAAGCTGATGTCACTCTGGTCAAACCAGAAGATGCACAGCACCTTGGGGATGGTGGTTGTGGACATGCCCAGGTCCGTGAGGGCCAGCATGCCAAGAAGCAGGAACATGGGCTTGTGCAGGGAGCGCTCTGTGGAGATGGTGAAGAGGATGGTGCAGTTCCCCAGGATGGTGACAAAGTACATGGAAGAGAAAGGAATAGAGATCCACTTGTGTTTGTCCTCCATCCCAGGAATGCCTTGGAGAAGGAAGAAAGAGGGGTGGCCCTGGGAGGCATTGCAGCCAGTCATGCTGGCCCCCTGGTGGAGCACCTGAAAAGAGCAATTCAGAAACAACTGAGCCTGGATTTTGAAAAGAATCAAGATTTTCAAAGTAGAAATAAATGTTGGAATATTAAGATACACAAAAGTAATTCTGGGGGAGTTTGGATGAAGGCAATCAAAAGGTACAAACTTTCTGTTATAATTAGTACTAGGAATGTAATGTGCAATATGATAAATATGTCTGACAGTTAAGAGTAAATCCTCAGAGTTCTTATCAAAAGGAAAAATATTTCTTCTATTTCTTTAAAATTTTATATATACATGAGATGATGGATGTTCACAAACCTTAGCGTGATAATCATTTCATGAGGTATATAAGTTAAATTATGCTGTACTCTTTAAACTTCTACAGGTGTTGTATATCAACTATATCTCAATGAAACTGAAAAAAAGAGAATATCTTCAAAACCACCACAGACTGTTTGACTTCCATTTGATCAGAATTGTAGGCTTCCACAGTGTTTTCCAAAGTTCAAAACTGAAGATTCAGCACCGTTTAGATTTTCCTGCAAACCCGCATGCGTCCATCTGACAAGAAATTTAGACTGTCATGGTTGAGATATCCTATGAAGCACTGAGTCCCCTGTTCTCTAGACTATATTCAGATAAGCTATAATTTGTAATAACACCTTGGTATGCTAATACTGCTATTGACTTCATGCTCCTGAAGTCTAAAACAATGAAACAACAATGTTTCAATCTAAAAAACAACCTGGGACTCCAATTAAAAAGTAATAATAAATGAGAAAAAAGGTAGATTTAAAGTAGCATAAAAAATAATTCTGATATCATGATGTATATAATCAATATAATATAGTAGCACACTGTAGTATTACAGTGGTAATAATGAGGCATAAAATTAATATCGAAGAGAATATGTTTTATCATAACTATTTTATTAAGGACAGATTGATTCATTGTTTATTATCAGAACATGTTAAATTTTAAGGATATATTGCATCTATTTTTAATGTATTTTCACTTGAAGACTATAACTTAAAATATGTGAAACAAAAATAAATTCAATGAGAATTTAATAAAATATTACACAGCCCTCTCAGCAAACAAGATCAACTAGGTCAACAAAAGTTTTTAAAAAATAATAAAACTTAGGCTTATAATACAATTTTCCGTTCAAAAATTTAAATATATACATTTATGATGTTACATATATATACAGTGTAATATTATTCGACCATAAAAAAAAATCTTTCAATTGGGACAATGTGGATGGATTTAGAGGGTTTTTTGCTAAGTGAAAGAAGTCAGACAGGGAAAGAAAACTATATTTTCTTTTTCACTTTTATTTGGAATCTATTTGTATATTTTCACTCATATGTGGAATCTAAAAAAAAAAAGCAAGAAATAGACTCAGAGATACAGAGAACAAACTGTTGCCAGAGGGGAGGGTGGAAGAATGGGTGAAAAAGGTGAAAGGGACTAAAAGGTACAAATTACCTGTTATAAAATAAATAAGTCACAAGAATGTAATGCCTAGAATAGGGAATATAATCAATAATATTATAATAAACTTTTTGTTTGTAATCTACAAAAAATTGGATAACTATACTATAAACCTGAAGCTAATACAATATTGTAAGTCAATTACACTTTAATAAAAAAAAATGTATTGTAAAAAAGGAAAAAAGGGAAGAAAAAGAAAACTTATGGTGCAGATAAAGAATATGTACATTTATCAATGAGAAAAATTTTTTAAGAACATGTATCATTTTCACACAGTAAAGCAATCCACAATTGTTTAAAAAATACAGATTTACTGTCGATATGAGACTCAAGGGGACCTTAGTGACTAGATATGTACAATAATAAATAAGAATGAAACAGGGGATGAGATTCTGATCACCTGAAGCTCAGAGATGAGGCCACCAGAATGTGAATATAAAGCCCTTATTCTCCTAGAATCACTTACCTGAATGTAAGGCAATAAGAAAGTGGAAAACTAGTCCCACACACTGTCTTCAAATACGTACATGTGAGTGTGTACACATGTAAGCATATCTTAGCAAACATTCATTTGCCTCTTGGAGAGCACATTCATAGTCCTGCATTTCTCCACTCCTCACCTTCAGGCTTTCTTTATGATGTGGCTCTTTAAGTAACCTAAGTAAAGGCCCCCATAATGCCCAGAATTAGCTCTTTTTTTACTCCCTGATTCCCCAAACATACACACTAGGCATCACTACTATTATGTGTAACATTGACTCTGGAGGTTGCCCTGTGCTCCCAGTAGATAAAGCTGGTTGACTTTAGGGATTCTGGGAAACTTCCAGTGTTTTGCAGACCTGGAGGAGCCTGAGAGACAGGAAGTGAAGTTAAAACTTAATCTAGGACTAGAATAGGGCTTTGCAGTTTCGTTATCCCAAGGGCCCTCTTTCCCATACATGTATAGGTAGGAGAGCCAGGAGAGCTTTACTCCATGGCTGGAGTAGTCATGCTCATAAATGCAAAAGAGGTAAACCCGTATTGTTGATATCCTGACTTTCGCTCTAACCTTTTTGCAGGTCAGTGGCTTTTCCATGGACACTCCCCACACTTTCTACAACTCACATTTCCCCAGCCCCTATAGTCTCTCATGTTATTAGAGTCCCAACTTTCTGCAGTGGAAGCTGTGTGGTTGCGTCTCTAAGCAGATACATCTTTGCTAGCCTGTTTATCTGCTCTCAAGCACTGGATCCAGATTTGGCCAACGTTTCTTTTCTCATAAGTCCAGAGGAAGCAAAGTATTAAAGTTCACCAAAAAGTAAGCTGCCAAGTCCATCGCAAAATGCACAAGGCAGAGCAAAACCATCACAAAATCTTGCAAAGACTAAACAGAAATAGGCGAACTAGATTCTAAATCCTGATGTAGTGCAAGTTTTGCCTGCAGACAGGCTCTGAAGGGGGACTTTGTTCAGAGTCAGTGTCAATAAGGGTGAAACAGTAGCAGAGGAATGTGAGTGCCAAAATAAAGGTCAATCAATATATTAACAGAAAGAGTACCTCAGTATAAACATAGATGCACCCGCTCATAGACACATCCACACAGATTCCCCTGCAGAAGCTGTGGCTCTTCAGTACACTTCAGTTCAGTCACTCAGTCATGTCTGACTCTTTGCAACCCCATGGACTAACGCATGCCAGGCCTCCCTGTCCATCACCAACTCCTGGAGTTTACTCAAACTCATGTCCATTGAGTCGGTGATGCCATCCAACCACGTTATGACCTGTTGTCACCTTCTCCTCCCACCTTCAATCTTTCCCAGCATCAGGATCTTTTCCAAAGTATTGGAGTTTCAGCTTTAGCGTCAGTCTTTCCAGTGAATATTCAGGACTGATCTCCTTTAGGATGGACTGGTTGGATCTCCTTGCAGTCCAAGGGACTCTCAAGAGTCTTCTCCAACACCACAGTTCAAAAGCATCAATTCTTCGCCGCTCAGCTTTCTTTATAGTCTAACTCTCATATCTATACATGACTACTGGAAAAACCATAGCTTTGACGAGACAGACCTTTGTTGGCAAAGTAATGTTTCTGCTTTTTAATATGCTGTCTAGGTTGTTCATAACTTTTCTTCAAAGGAGCAAGCATCTTTTAATATCATGGGTGCAGTCACCATCTGCAGTGATTTTAGAGCCCAAAAAATAGTCTGCCACTGTTGCCACTGTTTCCCCATCTATTTGCCATGAAGTGATGGGACAAGATTCCATGATCTTAGTTTTCTGAATGTTGAGTTTTAAGCCAACTTTTTCACTCTCCTCTTTCACTTTCATCAAGAGGCTCTTTAGTTCTTCTTTGCTTTCTGCCATAAGGATGGTTTCATCAGCCTATCTGAGGTTATTGATATTTTTCCCAGCAATCTTGATGCCAGCTTGCGTTTCACCCAGTCCAGCATTTCTTATGGTGTACTCTGCATCTAAGTTAAATAAACAGGGTGACAAGATACAGCCTTGACATACTCCTTTCCCTATTTGGAACCAGTCTTACCAGTTCCATGTCCAGTTCTAACTGTTTCTTCCTGACCTGCATACAGATTTCTCAGGAGGCAGGTCAGGTGGTCTGGTATTCCCATCTCTTTCAGAATTTTCCACAGATTGTTGTGATCCACACAGTCAAAGGCTTTGGCATAGTCAATAAAGCAGAAATAGATGTTTTTCTGGAACTCTCTTCCTTTTTCAAGAGTTCATTGCCATGATCCAGCATATATTGGCAATTCGATCTCTGGTTGCTCTGCCTTTTCTAAATCCTGCTTGAACGTCAGGAATTTCATAGTTCACATAATGTTGAAGCCTGGCTTGGAGAATTTTGAGCATTACTTTACTAGCGTGTGGGATGAGTGCAATTGTGTGGCAGTTTGAGCATTCTTTGACATTGTCTTTCTTTGGGATTGGAATGAAAACTGACCTTTTCCAGTCCTGTGGCCACTGCTGTGTTTTCCAAATTTGCTGGCATATTGAGTGCAGCAATTTCACAGCATCATCTTTTAGAATTTGAAATAGCTCAACTGAAATTCCATCACCTCCACTAGTTTTGTTTGTAGTGATGCTTTCTAAGGCCCACTTGACTTCACATTCCAGGATGTCTGGCTCTAAGTGAGTGATCACACTACTGTGATTCTCTGGGTCGTGAAGATCTTTTTTGTATAGTTCTTCTGTGTATTCTTGCCATATCGTCTTAATATCTTCTGCTTCTGTCAGTCCATACCATTTCTATCCTTTATTCTGCCCACCTTTGCATGAAATGTTCCCTTGGTATCTCTAATTTTCTTGAAGAGATTTCTAGTCTTTCTTATTCTATTGTTTTCCTCTATTTCTTTGCGTTGATCGCTGAGGAAGTCTTTCTTATCTCTCCTTGCTATTCTTTGGAACTCTGCATTCAAGTGGGTATATCTTTCCTTTTCTCCTTTGGCTTTCACTTCTCTTCATAGCTATTTGTAAGCCCTACTCAAAGAACCATTTTGCCTTTTTTCATTTGTTTTTTGTGGGGATGGTCTTGATCACTGCCTCCTGTACAATGTCATGAATCTCTGTTCATAGTTCTTCAGGCACTCTGTCAATCAAATCTAATCCCTTGAGTCTACTTCTCACTTCCACTGTATAATCAAAAGGGATTTGATCTAGGTCATACCTGAATGGTCTAGTGGATTTCCTTACTTCCTTCAGTTTAAGTCTGAATTTGGCAACAAGGAGTTCATGATCTGATCCACAGTTAGCTCCCGGTTTTTGTTTTTGCTGACTGTATAGAGCTTCTCCATCTTTGGCTGCAAAGAATATAATCAATCTCATTTCGGTATTGACCACCTGGTGATGTCCATGGGTAGAGTCTTCTCTTGTGTTGTTGAAAGAGGGTGTTTGCTATGACCAGTGCATTCTCTTTGCAAAAGTCTATTAGCCTTTGCCCTGCTTCATTCTGTACTCCAAGGCCAAGTTTGCCTGTTTCTCCAGATATCTCTTGACTTCCTACTTTTGCATTCCAGTCCCCTGTAATGAAAAGGACAACTTTTTTGGTTGTTAGTTCTAGATGGTCTTATAGGTCTTCATAGAACCATTCAACTTCAGCTTCTTCAGCATTATTGGTCATAGACTTACATTACTGTGATATTGACTGGTTTGCCTTGGAAAGGAACAGAGATCATTCTGTCGTTTTTGAGATTGCATCCAAGTACTTCATTTCGGTTCTTTTGTTGACTATGATGGCTACTCCATTTCTTCTAAGGGATTCTTGCCCACAGTGGTAGATATAATAGTCATCTGAGTTAAATTCACCCATTCCAATCCATTTTAGTTCGCTGATTGCTAAAATGTTGGTGTTCACTCTTGCCATCTCCTGTTTGACCACTTCTAATTTGCCTTGATTCATGGACCTAACAGTCCAAGTTCCTATACAATATTGCTCTTAGAGCATCAGACCTTGCTTCCATCACCTGTCACAGCCACAACTGGGTGTTGTTTTTGCTTTGGCTCTGTCTCTTCGTTCTCTCTGGGGTTATTTCTCCACTGATCTCCAGTAGCATATTGGGTGCCTACCAACCTGGGGAGTTCATCTTTCAGTGTCCTATCTTTTCGCCTTTTCATACTGTTCATGGGGTTCTCAAGGCAAGAATGCTGAAGTGGCTTGCCATTCCCTGCTCCAGTGGACCACGTTTTACCAGAACTCTCCACCATGATCCGTCTGTCTTTGCGGCCCTACACAGCATGGCTCATAGTTTCACTGAGTTACACAAGGCTGTGGTCCATGTGGTTAGATTGGTTAGTTTTCTGTGATTGTGGTTTTCATTCTGTCTGCCCTCTGATGAAGAAGGATAAGAGGCTTATGTAAGCTTCCTGATGGGAAAGACTGCCTGAAGGGGAAACTAGGTCTTGTTCTGATGGTCGGGGCCATGCTCAGTAAATCTTTAATCCAATTTTTTGTTGCAGGGGGGCGCTGTGTTCCCTCCCTGTTATTTGACCTGAGGCCAAACCATAGTGGGGGTAATGAAGATAATGGTGGCCTCCTTCAAAATGGCCCATTCACTCTCTGCTACACTCTGTGGCCCCAACCCTGCATCAGGCCACCGCTGACCCAAGCCTCCACCAGAGACTCCTGGACACTCATGGGCAAGTCTGGGTCAGTCTCTTGTGGGGTCACTGCTCCTTTCTCCTGGGTCCTGGTGCACACAGGTTCTGTTTGTGCCCTCCAAAAGTCTGTTTCCCCAGTTCTGTGTAAGTTCTAGCGGCTCTCTGGTAGAGTTAGTGGTGATCTCCTCCAAGAGGGCTTATGCCATACCCAGGTCTACTGCACCCAGAGACCCTGCCCCTGCAGCAGTCCACTGCTGACCCATACCTCCACAGGAGACACTCACACGCAGTTCTGTCTCAGTCTCTGTGAGGTCTCTGGGTCCTGACGTGTACAAGATATGTTTGAGTGTTCTGAGTGTCTCTGGCGGGTATGGGGTTTGATTCTAAATGTGATTTCACCCCTCCTACCATTTTTCTGTGGCTTCTCCTTTGCCCTTGGACGTGGGGTATTGCCTCACAGTCACTCCAGTGTCGCACAGCCGCTGCTCAAGCACCGGGCAGCTGCTGTGGCTCTAATGACATGCAAAAATTCTGGGCTCAGTCTTTTCTCACTGCCCCAAGTTCGCCCTGAGGGGCTATAATGACAGGTAGCAAGCTAAAAATAATCATTTCTTCCTAGTCCGGCTTCCCATTATTTTATCTTTTGTCCTGTCGAATACATGAACGCTACTGAAGAAACTTTTCTTGCATAATATGTCCCCAATTCTATCAAGCACCTTCTGTTATTGACCAGAGGATTCTCACTTTAATCAAAACTTTTAACCTTAACTTTCTAGACAATCACTCCCATCTGATTTCTCTCCAGATCCTGTATGCCTCTCACTAACATCATATATGGTAAATAGTAGGTAGTTTAGTTGCTAAGTTATGTCCTACTCTTGTGATCCCAAGGACTGAAGCCTGCCAGGCTCCTCTGTCCATGGGATTCCCCAAACAAAATACTGAAGTGGGTTGCCATTTCCTTCTTTAGGGATCTTCCTGACCCAGGGATCGAACCCAGGTTTCCTGCATTGCTGGCAGTCTCCTGCATTGCAGACAACTTCTTTACCTACTGAGGCACCAGGTAAGCCCAAATAGCGGGCATATATAAATGTCAAATGAATGAATAAGCAGATGAATCAGCTCATTTTAATATGAACTTAAAATGTATCTTATTTCATAAGATTTCACATGTTTTTGTTTTCTTGTGTCTATAAACACCAAAAGCATGCCTATATTTGAAAACTATAACTTCTCCTTAAATGAATTTGTAAATTCAAGGCAAAATTCACATAAAATTTTATCTACTTTGCTTGAAATTTTGGCTATATGCATCTACATGCTCCTCCTATGTTTTATTTAGTGAAGATACAACATTTAATTCATTCCTTTATTTGAATGAAAATATATTTAATTAATTCATTTTTCTTTGATGATCATTTAGGCAGTTTATAATTATTTGTAAAAATAATATTGTTATTAATATTCTAATATGAGTCTATCTTGCTTACTTGTGAAGTGTGCCTCAAGTGTTTATATTTGGAGTGAAATTTCTTGGGTGCAGAATATCTCTAACTTTTCTAAAGATTAATAAATTGATCTTGAAAGTAGTTGATCCATATTTAGCATCCCATCAGCAGTGATTCCTATTTCTCTATATTAACAGTTAGTGAGGATATAGAGGTGATAGTGTTTCTACCTCTCAACATTGTCACTAATTGTTAGTATTATTTGATTATTTTGTTTTAATTTCACTAATCCGAGAAGTGTGAAAGTGGTTCTTATTAAATTATTCTATTACTCAGATGGTTGAGGAAAGTTTAATAGATTTATATTTAATATATTTATAACTCTTTATGCTCAAAGGCTCATGTGGGTATCCCTGGTTACCTTGTGTATTGTCACAAATGGTGACCAAGAGGAAGTAGTACTCTTAAGATTTCCTTGGACTGCAAGGAGATCAAACCAGTCAATCTTAAAGTAAATCAACCCTGAATATTCATTGGAAGGATTGATGCTGAAGCTGAAGCTCCAATACTTCGGCCACCTGATGTGAAGATCTGACTCATTTGAAAAGACCCTGATGTTGGGAAACATTGAGGGCAGGAGGAGAAGGGGGCAACAGGGAATGAGATAGTTGGATGGCATTGCCAGCTCAAGGGACAAGAGTTTGAGCAAACTCTAGGACATAGTGAAGGACAGAGAAGCCTGGTGTGCTGCAGTCTATGGGGTTGCAGAGTTGGACATGACTTAGCAACTGAACAACAATGATTTCATAGGGAAAAGATGACTAAAACTCCCCATTTGGACCCTTCCTGGGCTCTGTTCTATATATCTTCTACTTCTATTGTTTTACTCTGTATCTTCTTCTTATAAAAAATTTTAATCATAAGTATATTTTTCTAAGTTTTTATGATTTCTCTAGAAAAGTATTGAACATGAGGGTGATCATTGTGACCCCCCAGTTTTTAATCAGCTGGGGGAAACTGAACTAGCTGATGACATCTGAAGTGAGAGTGATTTTGCAGAAATTACTCTCTCAGAACTTACAGTTTGGCCAACTCTAGATAACTATAAACACTGGGTAGAGAAACATTTTCTTAGTCATATTAGGCTAAACTAACCATAAGGAAATTTTTTAATGTAAGTCATGGTATCAGTTATTTATTGTTGATAACAAACCACTTCAAACCTGGTTGTAGAGGACTTCCACGGTGGAATGGGGGTCCACAGTGGATGGGAGTCCACCTGCCAGCGCAGGGGACATGGTTTCGATCTCTGGTCCAGGAAAATTCCACATGCTACGGAACAACTAAGCCCATATGCCACAACTACTGAAGCCCATGCACAATAAAGCTTATGCTCTGCAACAAGAAAAACCACTGCAATGAGAGGCCCATGCACTGCAACGGAGAGTACCCCCTACTGAACCCCTAGAGAAAGCCTGCATGCAGTAATGAAGACCCAGTGCAACCAAAATAATAATAATAATAACAACAATAAATAAATTTTAGTAAAAACTAGTAGCAGAAACCAACAATTTTATTTTGCTAACAAATCTGACTTTTTAGTCAGTGCTCAGAGGGAGACTTTGTTTCTGTTCCTGTAGGTACTGGCTGGGGCATTTGAAGGCTAGTTCAATTTTGCATCAGATAGAATGCTTAAGTCATCTAAATACTGACTTACTCCAAAGTCTGGTGTCTGGGCTGAAAAATAGGTAAGGGCTTGAACAGCTAGGAATCCTCATTAATCTCTCTCCATCTATACATGATATCATGGCAACCTCGAGGAAGCTGAAATGCTTACACCTAAGTGAGAGAGAGAAGGAGGAGAAGGAGATGGAGGAGGAAGAGATGAAAAGGATAAGGGAAGGAAGACAAAGCTCAGGCAGAGAGGAGAGAACAAGTCTGCATTTCATTCTATAAGGTAGATTCAAAAGTTCACATTAGTCATTTCCAACACACAATGTAAACATTATGATTAATCATAAAACATTGTGCTGAGTAATTTGTGGGTCTTTTTTATCTATATGTTTGTGGTGAGTTAAATACCTACTCTTGGTATGTGCTAGAGCTAGGCAGTGCTCAGCCATTATTGCTTCTGCAAGCTTTCTCCATTTATAGAAGACACACTTCCTACGCAATCCATAATTTTATTTTTTCTCCTTGTGGTTGCACCCATTATTTCAAGCTTTGAAATATGCCTCATATCTCAGACCTTGATGTTGAATTATTTAGTATATTGGAAGCCTTTAGTATTATTTATTGTAGCTGATACTACACTGGAGAAGTTTTTCATTCCCCTCAAGTTTAAGTATCATGACTCTCCTTTAAATAGGACCATGTTGACCCTATGGTGGGTATTCTTTTTCACCAAATTCTGCCTTCATAGATTGGTTCTACAATATGATGACAAATCCTAGAATCATTTTGTTTTCAGCCTTCATGAATCTTTAATTATTTGCAGAATATCCATAATCATTGTCTAGAAGTCTTAAACAATAACTTCTAAACTGAAAGAATTCCTATATCTAAGCAGAGGATCAGAGCTCCAGAAGCTGCTTCAAGTTCTTGTTCATGACTTCCTCCCATGTTCCCAGAGAAATTGCCTTGTAGATGTCTGTAGCCAAAGATGTTCAGTATAAAACCAAATTTTATAACTATAACCATCAACAGAATTTCTCAGAATTCTTTCTTTTTAAGAGATTCTGACAGACACTGAGATTAGTTGAAAAGGGTAGGAGAGTTGACTTGAGGAAGTAAAATATAAAATTAATTAAAATACATATGAACCTTTTAAAACTAGAATTTTCTCATTTTTAATTATCTGTTCAAATTTCTCTGATAATTGGAGATAATATTCACTGCCCAAATTGCCTAGTTCCTCAAGGAAGCAACAATTCTTGATGCCCAAATGTAAGCCTTCCACAGTGGGGATAATAAAAGAATAACCTTAAATGCAATTTAGAACTTTCCCTGTTCCTTCTCACTCACCTCAAGCTTTCACCACTTTCTCCTTAAACACTCAGGTACATAACACCTCAGCCTTGATGTGACAAAGTGGTGAGCAAGTTATTGTTTGCTCTTATGTCCTTATGGAAGCATACCACCCTACTTTATGTGTACAGTATGTTATTGTTCCAAGTGCTTGTTACATGTATGACCACGTATAATTTGCCCCACATGTATGTATGTTACGGAAGAGTGTGTCATTATTTTTATTTAACAGAGAATAACTGTTTTGCTTTGAAATTACTGTGAGCAAGCGGGGGTCTCCTGTGTCTTAGCCCATCTGTCCAAGGATTTTGGCTGCTAATCTACAAGTATAACATATTTTTCCCATGAGCCAATTCCTCCAGGAACAGCATCTACTTATTTTTTTTTTCTCATATCTACCAGCACTAATAATCAGAGAGTTTTCTGATCATGGATAAGGTTTACTACCTCCTTCTTCCAGCACCCATATTTTGTCAATTTGTCCCGAAACTCTTTGGTTTTCACGGCATAAATAATAGGGTTGAGCATTGGAGGTACAAGGAAGTAGAGGCTGCCAAGAATGGTGTGCACATGAGGTGGGATTCCCTGGCCAAAGCGATGAGTGAGAAAAGAAAACAGTGAGGGAGTACAAGAGATAAGCATGACGCAGATGTGTGTGGTGCAGGTATTTACTGCTTTTTGGTGGGCTTCCTTAGAAGAGAGCCGCATTACAGCCCGGATGATCAGCACGTAAGATGAGGCAATAGCTGAGATGTCGACCCCAGCAACCAACAAGGCCACCACCAGACCATACACCCTGTTGAGTGTGGTGTCCACACACACCATCTTCACCACAGCCATGTGCTCACAGTAGGTGGTGGGGATGACATGCTTGGCATGAAAGGGCATCTTCCGCAGGAGGATGGGCATGGGGAGAATGAGCAGGACGGCTCTCAGTAAACTCACGAGGCCGATGAGCCCAATGCGGCTGTTGGAAAGGATGGTGGCATAGCGCAGGGGCTCACAGATGGCCACATAGCGGTCAAAGGCCATGGACATGAGGATGGCAGACTGCAAGGCAGAGATGGAGTGGAGGAAGAACAGCTGGACCAGGCAGCCCTCAAAGCTGATGTCACTCTGGTCAAACCAGAAGATGCACAGCACCTTGGGGATGGTGGTTGTGGACATGCCCAGGTCCGTGAGGGCCAGCATGCCAAGAAGCAGGAACATGGGCTTGTGCAGGGAGCGCTCTGTGGAGATGGTGAAGAGGATGGTGCAGTTCCCCAGGATGGTGACAAAGTACATGGAAGAGAAAGGAATAGAGATCCACTTGTGTTTGTCCTCCATCCCAGGAATGCCTTGGAGAAGGAAGAAAGAGGGGTGGCCCTGGGAGGCATTGCAGCCAGTCATGCTGGCCCCCTGGTGGAGCACCTGAAAAGAGCAATTCAGAAACAACTGAGCCTGGATTTTGAAAAGAATCAAGATTTTCAAAGTAGAAATAAACGTTGGAATAGTAAGATACACAAAAATAATTCTGATTTTTTATTAGAATAGAAAAGAATTATATGCTATGGTAGTAGAATAGTAATAATGTGGCATAAAATTAATATCTGAGAGAATATATTTTATAGTAACTATTTTATTAAGGTCAGATGGATTCATAATTACCAAAACATGTCATTAAATTTACAAGAATACATTGCATATATTTTGAATGTATTTTCACTTAAAGACTACAACTCAAAGTATACGAAACAAACATAGAAATACAGAGAAAAATTGATGAAGTATCACATTTCTTTCTCAACAAACCAAAAGCCAAATAAACAGGTCAACAAAAAACTGTTTATAAAATAAGAGAACTTGAAAACTTACAGCAGAATTCTTATCCACGAGCTAAATAATACACATTTATTGCAGGCTTAGGAATCATGGGAACTAATGCTGAATAAGAATAAAGCAGGCAGTAAGATTCTGATCATCTGAATTTCTGAGATGAGGCCATCAGAATGTGAATGTAAAGTCCATACTTACCTAGAATCACTTACCTGAATGTGAGGCAATAAGAGAGTGGAAAGCTAGTCCCACACACCATCTTCAAATGTCTGTGAGTGAGTACATACTCATGTATGTAGGCATGTCTTAGCAAACATTCATTTGCCTCTTGAAGAGCACACTCATGGCCCTGCATCTCTCCACTCCTCTCTTTTAGGCACCCAGAATCCATGGCGTGTCTCATTAAATAACTTAAGTAAAGGCCCCCAGGGTGTCCAAAATTAGCTCTTCATTACTCCTTCATCCCCTAAACATACACACTACTGCTGTTAATTGTAAGATTGACGCTGAAGTTTGCCCTGAGCTCCCAAAAGATAATGCTGGTAGACCTTAGGGATGTTGAGAATAACCCTGTCTTTGGCAGTCCTAGAGGAGCCTGAGAGAGGGGAAAGTGAAAGTGAAGTCATTCAGTTGTGTCTGACTCTTGCAACCCCATGGGATTTCCCAGGCAAGAATACTGAAATGGGTCACTATTTCCTTCTCCAGGGGATCTTGGAGAAGGGGGGTGAAGTTAAATCTGAGTCTGGAACTAGATTAGGGTTTTGCAGTTTGGACACCCTAAAGATCCCATTCCCACATGTGTGAGCATTTGAGAACCAGGGAGACTTTGCTTCCTGGCTGAAGTATTCAAGCTCATGAAATAGTCAGAGGCACAAACCCTGCTGTTGATACCCTGGTAAAATGGTGTTAGTAGGCTCAAGTTCTGTCTATCCCTCAGTGCTTTCTGACTTCACTTTAACTTTTTTCCCAGGTTAATAGTTTTGATCCAAACACTCTCCAGGACATTTTCTTTGATACCACCTCCTTCACTCAGCACCCACAGCCTCTCCTATCTCAGTATCCTTTCAATCTGTGAGTCCAGATGTGATCATGTTTCCTTTCTCACGATTCCAAAGAAAGCAAATTATTAAAGTCTTCAAAAGTATCTCTCCAAGTCCATTGCAAAATGCACAAAACAGAACAAAACCATCATAAAATCTTTCAAAGATGTATCAGAAATGGGACTCAGGGAGCCAAATTCTAAATCCTGATGTAGTGCAAGTTCTGCCTGCAGACAGGCTCTGTAGGGAGACTTTGTTCACAGTCAGGTGTCAATAAGAGTGAAACAATGGCAGAGGAATGTGAGTGACAAACTAAATGTGTTGGGTCAGTCAGTACATCAATATAAAGAGTATATCAATGTACTTACATGCCCAGTTGCTCAGTCATGTCCAACTTTGTGCGACCCCATGGACCATTGTTCACTAGGCTCCTCTGTCCATGGAATTTTCCAAGCAAGAATACTGGAGTGGGTTGCCATTTCCTACTTCAAGAAATCTTCCCGACCCAGGGATCTAACCCACATCTCTTGTATCACCTGCATTGGCAGGCAGATTCTTTACCATTGCATCACCATAAGGGCAAACATAGATGCACCTGCTCGCAGACACATCCACACAGCTTCCCCTACAGAAAGCTGTAACTCTAATAACATGCAGAAATCTTGAGCTCAGTCATTTGTTTTTCTCTATATACCAAGGTGGTCCTGAATGACAGGTAGCAACCAAAAATAACCATTTCATCCTAGTCCTGCTCCCCATTATTTTATCCTCTGGCCTGTCAAATACCTGAACACAATTACTGAAGAAACCTTTCTTCATAGTATGCCCCCAATTCCATCAAACACCTTCTATTATCAACCAGAGGATTCTCACTTTAGTCAAAAGTTTTCACCCTAACTTTCTGGATAATCACACCACTCTGGATAACCACACCAGATAATAGCCCCATCTGATTTCTCTGCAAATAGTGTGTCCCTCTCATTAACATCATATATGCCATGTAGTAGGCTTCCCTGGTAGCTCAGCTAGTAAAGAATCTGCCTGCAAGTAGGAGATCCCAGTTCAATTCCTGGGTTGGGAAGATACCCTGGAGAAGGGACAGGCTACCCACTCCAGTATTCTTGGGTTTCCCTGGTGGCTCAGAAGGTAAAGAATCTGCCTGCAATGCTGGAGCCCTGGGTTCATCCCTGGGTTGGGAAGATCCCCTTGAGGAGGGCATGGCAATCCACTACAGTACTCTTGCCTGGAGAATCTCCATGGACAGAAGAGCCTGGTGGGCTACAGTCCATGGGGTTTCAAAGAGTCAGACACGACTGAGATAAGCACAGAACAGCACATGGCACATCAGTGAGTTCAGTCGCTCAGTTGTATACGACTCTCTGCAACCCCACGGACTGCAGCACAGCAGGCCTCCCTGTCCATCACCAACTCCCGGAGTTTACTCAAACTCATGTCCATTGAGTAGGTGATGCCATCCAACCATCTCATCCTCTGTCGACCCCTTCTCCTCCCTTCTTCAATCTTTCCCAGCATCAGGGTCTTTTCCAATGAGTCAGTTCTTTGTATCAGGAAGCCAAAGTATTGGAGTTTCAGCTTTAACATCAGTCCTTCCAGTGAATATTCAGGACTGATCTCCTTCAGGATGGACTGGTTGGATCTCCTTGCAGTCCCAGGGACTCTCAAGAGTCTTCTCCAACACCACAATTCAAAAGCATCAACTCTTTGACACTCAGCTTTCTTTATAGTCCAACTCTCACATCCATACATGACTACTGGAAAAACCATAGCTTTGACTAGACAGACCTTTGTTGGCAAAATAATGTCTCTGCTTTTTAATATGCTGTCTAGGTTGGTCACAGCTTTTCTTCCAAGGAGCAAACGTCTTTTAATACCATGTCTGCAGTCATCATCTGCAGTGATTTTGGAGCCCCCAAAAATAAAATCTGTCACTGTTTCCATTTTTTCCCCATCTATTTGCCATGAAGTGATGGGACCAGATACCATAATCTTAGTTTTCTGAATGTTGAACTTTAAGCCAACTTTTTCACTCTCCTCTTTCACTTTCATCAACAGGCTCTTTAGTTCTTCACTTTCTGCTGTAAGGGTGGTGTCATCTGCATATCTGAGCTTATTGATAATTCTCCCAGCAATCTTGATCCCAGCTTGTGCTTCATCCAGCCCAGTGTTTCTCATGATGTATTCTGCATGTAAGTTAAATAAGCAGGGTGACAATACACAGCCTTGATGTACTCCTTTCCCTATTTGGAACCAGTCTAACCAGTTCCATGTCCAGTTCTAACTGTTGCTTCCTGACCTGCATACAGGTTTCTCAAGAGGCAGGTCAGGTGGTCTGGTATTCTCATCTCTTGAAGAATTTTCCATAGTTTATTGTGATCCACACAGTCAAAGGCTCTGGCATAGTCAATAAAGTTTAAGTAGATGTTTTTCTGAAAATCTCTTGCTTTTTCGATGATCCAGCGGATATTGGCAATTTGATCTCTGGTTTCTCTGCCTTTTCTAAATCCTGCTTGAACATCTGGAAGTTCACAGTTCATGTATTGTTGAAGCCTGGCTTGGAGAATTTTAAGCATTACTTTTCTAGCGTGTGAGATGAGTGCAATTGTGCGATAATATGAGCATTCTTTGGCATTGCCTTTCTTTAGTATTGAAATGAAAACTGACGTTTTCCAGTCTTGTGGCCACTGCTGTTTTCCAAATTTGCTGACATATTGAGTGCAACACTTTCACAGCATCATCTTTAGAATTTGAAATAGCTCAACTGGAATTCCATTGCCTCCACTAGCTTTGTTCATAGTGACGTTTCCTAAGGCCCACTTGAATTCGCATTCCAGGATGTCTGGCTCTAGGTGAGTGATCACACCATTGTGATTATCTGGGTCATGAAGATCTTTTTTGTATAGGTCTTCTGTGTATTTTTGCCCCCTGTTCTTAATATCTTCTGCTCCTGTTAGGTCCATATCATTTCTGTCCTTTATTGTGCCCACCTTTGTGTGAAAATTTCCCTTGGTATCTCTAATTTTCTTGAAGAGAAATTCTAGAAACTAGAAATTCTCTAGTTTCATGGTACATAGTGGGCATATATAATTGCCAAATGAATGAATGAATGAATGAGCAAATAATGTCATTTAAATATTAGCTAAATATGTATCCTAGTTCATGAGATTTTACTTGCTTTTGTTTTCCTATGTATATAGACACCAAAAGCAAAACTTTTAAAAAATAATTTATTTATTCATTTATTTATTGGTTGTGCTAGGTCTTCATTGCTGCACACAGGTTTTATCTAGTTGCCACGATCAGGGGCTACTCTTTGTTGCGGTGCAAGGGTTCCGCACGGTGGTGGCTTCTCTTGCGGAGCACAGGCTCTAGGGCATTTGGGCTTTAGTAGTTTGTGGCACTTGGGCTCAATAGTTGCAGCTCAAGCGTTCTAGATCATGGACTCAGTAGTTGTGGCACATGGGCTCAGCTGTTCCAAGCCATGTCAAATCCTCTTGGATCAGGGATTGAACCCATTTCCCCTGCATTGATGGGCAGATTCTTATCCACTGTACCACGAGGGAATCCAGCACAACTATTTAAAAGCCATAACTTCTTAAATGAATTTATAAATTAATGGCAAATCCAAACACATTTTAATGATTTATTTTATTTGAACTCTTGCCATAATGATTCTGAAATTCAACTGTAAAAACAAATGTTTGAAGATAATAATGACAAAAGAAATGGTGTTTAATATTCTTATTTAAAGATATCTGTTCACTTGTGCAGTGTGCCTCAAAGGATAATATTGAGGAGTAAAATTTCTGGTTTGTAAGATATGCACATCTCTAACTTGCTAAATATTTTAAATTGATCTTGAAACCAGTGGATGCATATTTAATATCCCATTAGCAATGCATAAGTATTACTATTTCTCTATATCCTCTCTAATTTTTAGTATTTTCTGATTTTTGTTCTAAGTATATACCAATTTAAGGAGTGTAAAATTGGTTTTCATTGCCAGTTTCTTAGTACTGATATGGTTGAGGTTGATTTTCGAAAAATTCTTTGTCTATATTTCTTCTGATAAGTGCATGCCTTTATCTTTCATTATTTCTATTTTTTCGTATTTTTATCATTTTTAATATCCATGAATTTCATAACAAATATTCTTTTTTATTTAATTTTTTAAATAATGAATCATAAATTTTATTTCAAAATGTAAACGTCACTAAACTTGCATACACGTTAAAACAATAAAATTTACAGTTTCATTATTTTTTTTTTCTTTTTGCATAGGGTATCATTACAATATAGAATCTATGTCTTACAAAATACACACAAAGTTTTATTCAAGCAAGCCAAGGCAAGATTGGGAACTGTACAACTGACTGCTTCAGTGTAATGATGGGGAAAGGCGAAATGTGGCCTTCGGAAGCATGGTGTGGTGCTGGTTGGAAAAAAAACCAAAACCACAAGTTCCTACAGAAAAGGAAAACGTGTTCAGATGGAAATGGTCTTGGATCCTTGGAGTTTAGCGTGGGTTTTGGCAAACAATCCCAGAGAAGCTCCATCAATAGCTTTGGGAGGAGGAGGGCCGTCTGACAAGTCCAGGGAGGCTGAGACCCCGAGTGTACCCAGCATACAGAGATTCCCAGGCCGATTCCTGGCCAGTGGGACCCATAGCGGCCCTGCCTCCAACAATGCACGGCTGCTCAGCTACCTTCCAGCTGTCAGGGGCCTCAGCGCTTGGGACAAGGACTCTCCAAGGTGAACCTCCCGCCACACGTCCAGGTACCCTGACCCAGCAATGGGCCCTGGGAGGTGGCCCCCCTGCTCCAGGGATGGCAGGCTGACCTAGGACAGGCACCCCTGGGCTGAGCAGGGGAGACAACCTTCACCCAGACCTCTGGCTGCCTGGCAGGCATTCGGCTTGGTTTCTAAACAACATGTGCAGCAGCCTGTCACCATGTCACCAGGAAGACATCCCCAAGCTCTAGGAGAAGGTGCTCATGCACCACTCCCCCACCCCCCACGTCTCCTGTGACCCCTACAGGGAATGCAAGGTGTTCAGGGCAGGGGAAGCCACTTGCTCCAATCCAGTTCCTCTTTAAATAAAAGTAGTAAGGTATTAAAGCTGCATGAGAAGAGCACAGGCTGGGTGGGACAGAGGGGCACACTGCGAGTCCCATATGGCAAGAAGGGGTCAGTAGAAACCAAACACGGCCCTGGGCTCCTGCCTTCCCCCACATCCAACTCTTCTAACTGATGAGAGACAGAGTAACTGATGGGGGAAGGACCTCTCCTGAAACGGTGTTCAGGCATTTATCAATAGTAAGCTGGACGATGCCTCCGAGTTCTGGTACAAAATTCTCTGGAATGTGTCTGGGACAAACCTTTGAAGCTCAAGTCTTGGAGTCAGGAGAATCAGTTACTGGACCTGGCTTTCCGCAGGGCGGTCCTGTATATTCTTTTTTTTAATTTTTTCAAATATATTTCAATTACTTTCTTAATTGTTTAACATAGAGACCATGCACATTTCTGTTAAAGTACCATAGATTTTGTTGCTATTGCTATAAATTTTAAAATATGCATTCCTAATGGTGGCTTTACATAAAAATGTGTTAGTTTGTGATTTTATTTATTTACTTTGAACTCAGCAAATTTCTTGAAATATCATTAGTTTTAAAAACCTATCTCTAGAGGCTTATGGGTTCTCTCTGTAGAAAAATCCTGTCATTCATTAGTCATGATATTTGTCTTTCTTCCTTTGTGATTGTAAGCCTCTATTTCTTTTCATTGTTCTATTATGTCAATTTGGATAACATTAGCAGAAAACTCTGTGTCCTGGGGTTTCTAAGATAGACCATGTGTTGTTGACTATATGAGATAAAGAAAATATCAGGATGTGTCCATAGTGACCCACAAAATAATTTGCATGTAAAACTTAATTGCTCTGACAATATCGGGAAAATGCAAAAGTCATTGGTCATAAAGTAAATATATTAGCAACAAAGTGTCACTTTGAAGTAATTTGTTGAGAAACCTGTGCTGTGGCTTTCCCATTGACATATGTGTTTCCAGATTTCTCACAATAAAGCACCCAGCAGTCATCTTCAGCTCTTTCAAATCTAATTCCAGATCCAAAGGATCCTGCCCTCTGACAGCCATCTCTGACCTAGGACTGAAAAACACTCCTGCAAACACTCTTGATCAAAGAAAGTGTAAACAATCAATTAATCAGTGTGTGTGTGTGTGTGTGTGTGTGTGTGTGTGTTATTCTCAGTTCCTTGGGGCTGGCTGTAAGTCAATAGTTCTTTTTTAATCACTTTTTCTCTACTTTCAGCACATGGGATTTCTTATGTAGAAAGAATAACTTTCTATGGTTCTTACTACCAATTCAAAGTTGCTATATTGCTTCCTGATCTTTTCCTAGGAAGATTCAAGACCTATGGGCCCATGAACAGGCCATATAATAGCATTCTAGGAAAACAATTTTCTATATATTTAGCAGGTATAAACGAATTGTTCTTCAAAACCTCTCAGATAATACATGGTACTGACTTGCTGTGACTGTGTGGATCACAACAAACTGTGGAAAATTCTTTACGAGATGGAAGTAACAGACCTCCTTGCCTGGCTCCTGAGAAAACTGTAGGCAGGGCAAGAAACAGTGGTTGGAACTGGGCATGGAACTATGGTCTGGTTCAAAATTGGGAAAGGAGTATGTCAAAGCTGTATATTGTTAACCTGCTTATTTAACTTATATACAGAGTGCATCATGTGAATGCCTAGGTGGATGAATCACAAGCTAGAATCAAGATTGCTGGGAGAAATATCAATAACCTCAGATATTCAGATGACACAACCCTAATGGCAGAAAGAGCACAGGAACTAAACAGCCTCCCGATGAAGGTGAAAGAGGAGAGTGGAAAAATTGGCTTAAAACTCAACAGTCAAAATACTAAGATCATAGCATCTGGTCCCATCACTTCATTGACAAATAGGTTGGGAAAAAGTGGAAACAGTGGCAGATTTTACTTCCCTGGGCTCTAAAATCACTGCAGAAGGTGACTACAGCCACAAAATTAAAAGATGCTTGCTCCTTGGAAGAAAATCTATGACAAACTTAGACATTGTATTAAAAATCAGAGATATCACTTTGCTGACAAAGGTCCTTATAGTCAAAGCTATGGTTTTTCCAGTAGTCATGAACAGATATAAGAGTTGGACCATAAAGCAGGCTGACCTCTGAAGAACTGATCTTTTCTCATTGTGGTGCTGGAGAAAACTCGAGTTCCTTGGACTGCAACAAGATCAAACCAGTCAGTCCTAAAGGAAATCAACCCTGAATATTCACTGGAAGGACTGTTGCTGAAGCTGAAGCTCCAATAGTTTGGTCACCTGGTTCAAACAGCCAATTCATTGGAAAAGACCCTAATGCTGGGAAAGATTGAGGGCAGGAGGATAAGGGAGCAAAAAAGAATGAGATGGTTGTATGGCATCATCGATTCAAAGGACATGAGTTTGTGCAAACTCCAGGAGATAGCGAAGGACAGGGAAGCCTGGTGTGCTGCAGTCCATGTGATCACAAAGAATCAGACACGACCTAGCGACTGAGCAACAACTGGCTTGCTAGGATTGGTAGAAATAACAACTTCTAGTACAAAGATAAGAGATGTTTGAGAAGGTAGAAAATTAATTATAGCTTTACCAGTTCTTCCTTAGGTTATGGAGAGAGTTAACTACATTCTCCCCATAAAAAAGTCAAATATTCTCAGGCGGATCTGTTTGGTATTAATGCCATAGACCAAGGGGTTGAGAACAGGGGGCACAAGGAGATAGAGATTTGCAAGTACAATATGCACGTGAGGAGGCACTTGCTGGCCAAAGCGGTGGGTGAAAAAGGAAAAAAAGGCAGGTACGTAGAATACAAGAATCACACATATATGAGCTCCGCAAGTGCTAAATGCTCGGAACTGGGCATCCTTCGAGGGCAGGCGCAGCACAGCCCGCAGGATCAGGCCATAGGAAGTGGCGATGAGGACCACGTCCATCCCAGTGACTGAAAGGGCCACAGTGAGACCATAAATGGTGTTGGGCCTGATGCTGGCACAGGCCAGTTTAGCAATGCCCATATGTTCACAGTAGGTGTGAGGGATGATGTGATGTCCACAGAAAGGTAACCTTTCTATGAGGATGACAAAGGGGAAAACAAAGAGAAGGCCACGGACCACACATGCCACACCAATCTTCCCAATCACCACGGCGTTGAGGATGGATGCATAATGAAGTGGATGGCAGATAGCCACGTAGCGGTCAAAAGCCATGGCCAGCAGAACAGCTGATTCTGTGGCAAAGATTGTATGTACAAAAAACATCTGGGTGAGGCAGCCTTGGTAGGATATTATGTGGGACTTAAGCCAGAAGATTGTTAACATTTTGGGCAACGTGGTCGAACAGAGTACCAGGTCAGTGATAGACAGCAGACACAGGAAGAGGTACATTGGCTCGTGCAGAGTTCTCTCTTTCATAATGATGTAGAGGATAGTTCCATTGCCAACCAGAGCGAGGATATACATGGAGCAGAAGGGGATGGCAGCCCAAATGTGCTGGTCTCTCATCCCAGGGATTCCAAGTAGAATAAATGTGAAAGGATGGAAGGTAGTATCATTGGGGACAGATGCAGAAACCATAATGATGCAGAGAATCAGGCTTTATCTTCCTGAAAGCTATTATAAGGTGAAATAAATTCATCCTAGAAACAATCTATTTCTCCTACAAATCTTTAATTTCATATCTTTCTTCCATTTCTACCAGTTCTACTCCAAATCATGCCTTCCTCATTTCTTTCCTGAGTAATTAAAATAGCTTTGTAACTAATATGCCCACCTCTAAGATTTTCATCTTCCAGGGAAACCTCTCCATTTCTGCCTAATAGTCTAACATGTGAAAATCATCAACCATTAATATCATGCAAATATAACCTTTCTTAGTGCATGCTGTGAGGAATATCTTGTATTTTTCTCCTCTGGTCAATTCTCTGCCACTTTCTATCTTGTTCTGGTCCCTGGGACACTGTGCTACAATGACAGAGTCCCTTGCCCTCTCATTTCTGGTTTGATGTGACAATGGGAAACACCATCTGGAGACTGGGGGGAGGTCAGGGGTTTATTCCTTCAGCTCTCCCCCAGCAAGGTTGCTGCAAGCTGGACACTCTCTCTGGCAGCAGCCTTTTTGGCTCTGGTTTTCTCTTTTAGCCATATTTCTTCTCTTGTTCCTTTGGTCCAAGGGTTGTGACAGTGCCTGCTATCACTAATCTAACAACTTCATAAGCACTTGTAATTTTCTTATACTTAACACCCACACCTTTGAAAGTGGTTTCCACGTTATGTATGCTATGAAGAAAAGATACATAAGCCAGTTCCTATTTAGAGAAAGCTCCTCTGAGGAAATTAAATTTAGTCTCCAAATCTGAGTTTTCCTCAAATGCTTCAAGTATCTCTTTCACAACTCAGTTTCCAGGATAGTCACCCTCTTTATGTGGTCCAGTCTGGAAAATAAGAGATAAGAGACTAGATTTAGACTGCCAGGTTCAAAATCTGATCTGATTGCTGTTACTTGCTAACCGGATTATCCTCAGCAAATATTTTATTCTCCTCAGTCTTCAGTTTTCCAATATAAATTTCAGATAATAATGTTTAAGGGTTCTTTCAAATAATTAATTGAGAAAATCATATAAAGCACATAATGCAATCCTATATTTTAAGAAACATTTGTTACAGTACTCACTGATATTTCTCATGCTTTTGCAAATATCTGAGTCAGTTAGTCTAACTACATATTTGCCTTTCAGAAGAGGAAACTTTATTTAGTCCCTCAAGTTGAAAGACATATTGGTCTTTCTTGAGCTTATAAGCCGTGGTTATAAGACACTGTGATTTCACCCTCTTTTAAATCAAGAACTGTTTTCAGAGGTAACTAAAACTAGTCCTCAGTTAGTTAGGTTAGGTGGACTCTCTCAAGATACAAGACAGATGGCTCCTCAATGAGTCCATCAACATGGCAATGTCATTGAAGTCCCCTCATTAATCTCCCTTGGGACCAAGAGACAATTCTGATATATGAGTCTTTTAAAATAAAGGAAATGTGTTTTGTGCTGCTACCAAGAAAGAGTAAAGATGAAGGAATGTATATCATTTCTGTTAAAGGAAGAACTTCTCTTAGACTATTCAATAAGACAGAGATCTGATTTTGCCATGGACAGGACAAACAGAACCTGGGGTAATGCAACAGGTATTCCTAGCTTTGTGGGCTTTGAAACTTTCTGTGTGAGAAATTGTAGGACAGAATTAAGAAAATTAGATTTGGAGGAAGGAACCCTCAGTCATGGAGGAGAGTGGAAATCTAATAAGTTTGCTGATTCCCTAGGTTTTCTGAGAGCACTATAGGGTCCTAGGTACTCAAGTACAAGGTTGCTTTCTAACAAATGTATGTATCTTTATTCCTGTCTGGCTGGCCTGATATGAGTGAGAACAAGATGCAGAATGAGACATTCTTACCTCATTATTGCTTTAAGAAAAGCTACTCCTAGAGCATTGATTGACTTATCTTGAACCCATAAGTAAAATAGTAAGGGACTAAAATCTCTAACTGCAACAAATCAACTGAGATACAAGTAAAAGACTTACTGATGGTTCATTTTGGTATGCAATAAGGCTACCCTAATACTTAAAGGATTCAAGAAACTGTACCTCCTGTACTGAAGTCAGGTGCCAATCTGAGATGACTTCTGGAGTAGACAAGGACATCAGTATATTTGTAGGATTGTTATCCTTCTTTATCTCCTCCCTACTCTGCTCTTGGCTTTACAGAACAGTCTTCAACCTTTTTCTATCCTTCTTGTCCATTAAACACTTACTCCCAGCATTGGTGGTCAGCTGCACTAGAGAAATTTTGACCCAGCATAAACAGTATATTTCCAGGATTTGAGATTTGGTCTCATTTATCTCTACCCTCTGAAGGCTTTTTAGACCCAAAGGGGCTGTGATGTGGCTCAGAGCACCAGTGCTCCCAGCTGCTAAAGTAAAAGCGAATTTGCAAAGAAGATCTCTGGGGAAACACATTCATGTCAGAATCTTCTCTTAAATGTTGGGCATTTTTTTTAAGTCAGGAGGGATCATCACTGTCTCACAGTAAGTTAATACCTGCTCAGCCCTTGAGAAAAAGACGTATTTTGCCAAATTGTGTCAAACTGTTGAGAGGGGAAATTCAAAGAGAAAGGAGGCGACATGGAATAAAAATAGACTGAGAAGAGATCTACCTGGAGTTGGATTTTGCACAACTTCCTTTGGTTCTCCTGTTCTCAAGAAAATAATCACTATGTTTGATCTGAATTTCTCTAGCTTGAGCTTGAGTCTTTATTCTCTTAACATTTTGTGACTCCATTTGGGTAACTTTTGTTCTTTTTTCCTTCATCTATTGTACCAGATGATAAGCTATATACTCAAAAGTACTGTTAGTTACAGTCCAGTGTAACATACATGCTTTTCCAACAATGCTCTAAGGAAGTTGCATATTTGTCTTCTGAAATATTCTTCAGTGTTTTCCATCAAACTCTCACTTGGTTCAACTAGGTATCCTGGAGTGGAAATGCAAAATTAAATGTTAGGTTGATTGGGTCAAGAAAAATTCCTATAAATTAAGGCAACATGGAAAGTGTGTACTTGCGGAATATGTGACAGGAAACAATGGCATTTCCTCCCTGAATAGGACCGTCATCTAAGATTATCTAGGACTAGAGTGATTCTGAGCTATAGGAATATAGCTTTCCAAGGAAGAAGAGACACGGTGGGTTCCGATTTATTTCAAGTGTACTCACTGGGCAGATCTCACATCATCGTAAACATCTTAGCTATCCTGTCACCTCTCTTCTCCCTCTCACGCCCCAGACCTAGTATCTCACTCATTGGTGTTGAACTATACATATGTATTCAGTGCAAAATGCTATTCCCAATTTGTCTGTGAATTTCATGCAAGTTGATGTTTAAATTTGTGCAAGATTTTTGGAAAGTGATTTGAGAGTAAGTATGAAGAAACTTGGGGTTTCCCAGGTGGCTCTAGTGGTAAAGAATCTATCTGCCTGCTAGTGAAGGAGCTGTAAAAGATAATGGTACAATCTCTGGAAGACCCCCTGGAGGAGGGCATGGCAACCCACTCCAGTACCTGCTTGGAGAATCCCATGGACAGAGAAGTCTGACGGGCTACAGTCCATAGGGTTACAACACTATTAGATCTGGGCACTACTAAAGAGTCTGAGCACCCATGCATAAAGAAACTTGAAAGATGATTTCCCTTATTCTAATGCTCAAATACAGAAGAATCTATTTTATACAGGAAATATAGCAGATGGGAATGAGAGATATACAGATTTGAGTCTCAGTTCTGATATTTACTAACTGGGAAATTTCAAATATTTTCAACTTTCCAAATCCTCAGATTCCTCATTTGTAAAATGAAGCTATTAATAAGTTGATGGTTCCAATACTTTACTGTAGACTGGAAACTGCTGGGGCTTTTTATTATAAAAACTGCTGATGCGTTAATCCTACCCTTCAGTTCAGTTCAGTAGCTCAGTCGTGTCCGACTCTTTGTGACGCCATGAATTGCAGCATGCCAGGCCTCCCTGTCCGTCACCAACTCCCGGAGTTTACCCAAACCCATGTCCATCGAGTCAGTGATGCCAACCAACCGTCTCATCCTCTGTCGTCCCCTTCTCCTCCTGCCCAGTCCTTCCCAGCATTAGGGTCTTTTCCAATGAGTCAACTCTTCTCATGAGGTGGCCAAAGTATTGGAGTTTCAGCTTCAACATCAGTCCTTCCAATGAACACCCAGGATTGATCTCCTTTAGAATGGACTGGTTGGTTCTCCTTGCAGTCCAAGGGACTCTCAAGAGTCTTCTCCAACACCACAGTTCAAAAGCATCAATTCTGCGGAGCTCAGCTTTCTTCACCGTCCAACTCTCACATCCATACATGACCACTGGAAAAACCATAGCCTTGACTAGACGGACTTTTGTTGGCAAAGTAATGTCTCTGCTTTTTAATATGCTATCTAGGTTGGCCATAACCTTCTTTCCAAGGAGTAAGCGTCTTTTAATTTCATGGCTGCAATCACCATCAGCAGTGATTTTGGAGCCCCAAAAAATAAAGTCTGACACTGTTTCCACTGTTTCCCCATCTATTTCTCATGAAGTGATGGGACCAGATACCATGATCTTAATTTTCTGAACGTTGTGCTTTAAGCCAACTTTTTTACTCTCCTCTTTCACTTTCATCAAGAGGCTCTTTAGTTCTTCTTCACTTTCTGCCATAAGGGTGGTGTCATCTGCATATCTGAGGTTATTGATATTTCTCCCGGCAATCTTGATTCCAGCTTGTGTTTCTTCCAGCCCAGCGTTTCTCATGAGTACTCTGCATATAAGTTAAATAAGCAGGGTGACAATATACAGCCTTGACGTACTCCTTTCCCTATTTGGAACCAGTCTGTTGTTCCATGTCCAGTTCTAACTGTTGCTTCCTGACCTGCATACAGGTTTCTCAGGAGACAGGTCAGATGGTCTGGTATTCCCATCTCTTTCAGAATTTTCCACAGTTTATTGTGGTCCACACAGTCAAAGGCTTTGGCATAGTCAATAAAGCAGAAATAGATGTTTTTCTGGAACTCTCTTGCTTTTTCGATGATCCAGAGGATATTGGCAATTTGATCTCTGGTTCCTCTGCCTTTTCTAAAACCGGCTTGAACATCTGGAAGTTCACAGTTCACGTACTGCTGAAGCCTGGCTTGGAGAATTTTGAGCATTACTTTACTAGTGTGTGAGATGAGTGCAATTGTGTGGTAGTTTGAGCATTCTTTGGCATTGTCTTTCTTTGGGATTGGGATGAAAACTGATCTTTTCCAGTCCTGTGGCCACTGCTGAGGTTTCCAAATTTGCTGGCATATCGAGTGCAGCACTTTCATAGCATCATCTTTCAGGATTTGAAATAGCTCAACTGGAATTCCATCCCCTCCACTAGCTTTGTTCGTAGTGATGCTTTCTAAGGCCCGCTTGACTTCACATTCCAGGATGTCTGGCTCTAGGTGAGTGATCACACCATTGTGATTATCTGGATCTTGAAGATCTTTTTTGTACAGTTCTTCTGTGTCTTCTTGCCACCTCTTCTTAATATCTTCTGCTTCTGTTAGGTCCATACCATTTCTGTCCTTTATTGAGCCCATCTTTGCATGATCTGTTCCCTTGGTATCTCTAATTTTCTTGAAGAGATCTCTAGTCTTTCCCAATCTGTTGTTTTCCTCTATTTCTTTGCACTGATAGCTGAGGAAGGCTTTCTTATCTCTCCTTGCTATTCTTTGGAACTCTGCATTCAGATGGGAATATCTTTCCTTTTCTCCTTTGCTTTTCACTTCTCTTATCTTCCCAGCTATCTGTAAGGCCTCCTCAGACAGCCATTTTGCTTTTTTGCATTTTTTGCATTTCTTTTCCATGGGGATGGTCTTGATCCCTGTCTCCTGTACAATGTCACGAACCTCTGTCCATAGTTCATCAGGCACTCTGTCTATCAGATCTAGTCCCTTAAATCCTACCCTTAACCATGCTGATTTAACTGATACAACATGAAACATGGACATTTACAGCTAGTGAATCATCAAGGCCCTGAAGTAGACTGTATTTGATATAAAGAAATGGGAAAGAAATCAACTGCCCACACAGGCAACATACCATGGTGATATACAGATAGGATAACTGCAATATTCATGTGTAAAATACTGGGAGAATCATCTTACAGTCACTAGTCCATCATAGTTTTTTAAAATCCATTCAAAGGTAAGTATCATCAGTTTCATAATAAGAATCCAGTGCTACTCCCTGGGAATGATTCTCCATGGCTCTTGGCTAAGTTAAGTGTTAGTCACTCAGTCGTGTCTCTTTGTGACCCCATGGACTGTAGCCTTCCAGGCTCCTCTGTCCTTGGAATTCTCCAAGCAAGAATACTGGAGTGGGTTGCCGTTCCCTTCTCCAGGGGATCTTCCTGACCCAGGAATCGAACCTGGGTCTCCCACATTACAGGCAGATTCTTTACTGTCTGAGCCACCAGGGAAGCCCTTTAGGCAATTAGCTCTATTTCCATATCACCTTTGCTTTTCAATGAGAAACAAAGTGTGTTTACATCTGAATACTTTTTTCAGTCTATTTCCAGACTAATAAAGTTGAAAACCCAAAATCCCCTTCTAATTTGCATTCTGTCCCTTCTAGTCCAAAATGATGATGCTTATGTCTATTTTGCCTTAAAAATTGTGAGTTTCTATGACTCTTTTAGTGTTTACCCCATTAGACAAAAATCATACCCACAAATATCTTCCAGATCGTCATCTGTCTGATTTTGCATGAGTTATGCTTCTCTGGGAAGATTAAGATTCTTAGAAGCTTCTTTATCTAACTAAAAAGATTTATTAGGAATATCCTTAAATATTTCTGTATTCTTAACAAACCATCTTAAAGAGTCATCCTAAAGATGACGTTATACCCTGAGGGGATTTTTTCTTTTGCGAGTCCTTTGTCATTTGGAAAGACTATTGTGTGGATAATTTTTAAAAAAAAACTTTGATCCCAGACTGTCATGACTCCTTTGCATTTACTCTAACAATGATTAAACACTGAATGCTTTCATTTTAGCTTATATCTCTTTATCTGTACTTTATCATAAGTGACATAATAGTAATGTTGATATTTTTGGTATTCTGCTTCAAAATCTCCTCAGCCAAATGCAACAGTTAATTAGTTATATTTTCTGTTTTTCACAGTATTGCAAATATGATATTACCAAGCTTTCTACAACTACATAGTCCTCATTTGTCTCCAGCCTCTAGTAATAATTTTCTCATTGTTTTTCAAGACTTTATTTACAGCCTCCTCAAGGCCCTTTCAGCTTCTGCCTGTTGCCTTATTCCACAGCGAATGCTGCATGTTTTAGGCTTTTTTGTATACCAACACCATATTTCCTATTACCAGTTTCTACGTTATTTATCTATTGTTTCATGACTAACCATTCACATATTTATTGGCCTAAAATAGCAAATTATTACTTCTCATGGTTCTTTGGCTTGGCTTTGACTAGATGAAGAGTTCTGCCTTTTAGTCTTTCATGCATTACAGAGAGATGTCAGTTGAGATCCTGTAGATAACTGAAGTCTCAGCTGGACTGGAAGTTCTAGATGGCTTACCAACATAACTGGCAGTTGTTGTTGACTATTAACTGGAGTCTCAATTAGGGCCACCCTCCAGAATATTTAGACATGGCTTCTCCATGTTGCTGGGGATGCTCATTGCACAGTAGTTGAATTCTAAGAGGGAGCACATCAAGGTCAAGTGTTTCAAGAGACTCGGTTAGAAACGGGAAAAAAAATTTATGGTCTAATTTCAGAAGCTTCAAATATTACTAACACTGAATTCTGTTTGTAAAAGAATCCCTAAGTCTAGCGCAGATTCAAAAGAAGTAGAATTATATTCCATTTGTTCACATGGGAATGGCAAGTTTGCACTACAGAAAAGCATAGAAGATGGAATATATCATTATTGTGGCTATCTTTGGAAAATACAGTCTACCACACCAAGTTATTAAAGGGTCATCTCTATGGACATTAAAATAATCAACAATATTGATAAGAAGTTTTTGTTCTCAAAGTCAAAATTCTTTAAAAAACTGCAATAAGTATAGATAATTGATAGTATATTTTTAAGACGTGAAATTTCAAGTTGTGGAGTTTTAAGGTGGATAAATAATACTAGGAAAGAAGTAAAGAAGTAGCTATGCTGAACATAAAGAACTATGCTACTTTTAGGCCCAGGAAGTTACTACAAGAACAAAGTCTACAGGTTTTTAAAGGACCAGGACTTTTGATCTGGAAGGATCCAAGATTTCTTAGGTACCAGAATCGTACACAGAAATGTTGAAGAACCCGAAAGCCCAATGAATTGCAATCTAGCCTGGGTCTCTACATTTTTGCCAAGTTCCCTAGGTGATTGTGGCACCAACCAATGTTTGAGAACCATGTTTAGATTAATAATTTTCCTGAATGATTCTTAAAAGAGGGTAATCACTGGTTAGCTTTTATAACTCTCAACTGGAAAGTGTCCTACAAAGATATTTCAAATTGGTAGACCTTTCCTTATCTCTTATAACCTATTTATAAAACTAATAGTCTATCCAAATTATACATGATCCTCATCTTATGCTATAAGACTCAGAAATCTACTTCATAATGGTATAGAAACTTTTTGTTGATCTATCTTTTCAGGTACACATCTTCTTCAAATTTTGTCTCCCTTCTTGATATCTACTTCCTTATCCTGTCTCATTGCTTCTTACAATGAAGTGAAGTTGGAGTTCCACTTCCAACTCACAGTGGAATTCTAGGATTTCATAAAAATTTAATTTGTCATTGTATTCTAGCTTTGAAAAAAATGACATGTGTTCCAAAATTGACACGGTTACCTGTTTTCTTTCCGAAACTCTCAGTCTCATGTCACTGGGCCCCTTTAAGGAAGAAGAGTAGGATTATCTTTTCCCGAATCTGCTTGGTTTTCACCCCATAGATGATTGGATTGAGTGCAGGAGGAATGGCTACATAGAGGTTGGCAATCAATATGTGGAAGGAGTGAGGAATATTGTGACCAAAACGGTGAGTGAGGACAGAGAATATGGCTGGTATGTAGAATATAAGAATGACACAAACATGGGAGCCACATGTGTTGAGGGCTTTCTGGCGGGCATCCTGAGATGGGAGGTCAAAGACAGCACGAAGGATGAGAGTGTAGGAGATGCCAATGAGGATCAGGTCTGATGTAACAGTCATTACAGGCACAGCAAAACCATACCAGATGTTGATGGAAATGTCTGCACAGGCGAGATGGGCAATGCCTATGTGCTCACAGTATGTGTGTGGAATGATGAGTGTTTGGCAGAAAGGCAGTCGCTTTAATAGGAACACACATGGGAAGATGATACAGAAGCTCCTGCTGACAATACCCATTACAATCTTAGTAATAACCTGACGGGTGAGAATAGTGTTATATCTTAGGGGGAAGCAAATAGCAATATAGCGATCAAATGCCATGGCCAGCAGGGTGGCAGAATCCATGGCAAAGCTATAGTGGAGAAAAAACATCTGAGTAAGACATCCAGGAAAGGTGATTTCCTGAGGACCCAGCCAGAAGATGCTGAATGTTTTGGGTACACATGTGTTAGACAGAATGAGATCTGTAGCTGCCAGCATGGAGAGCAAAAAGAACATGGGCTCATGAAGGCTACGCTCCATGGAAATAAGATAGAGAAGGACACTATTGCCTGCAAGAGCCACAAGGTAAATGATAAAGAAGGGAATCCCGATCCAGACGTGGAAGTGCTCCAGTCCTGGGATTCCCAGCAGAATGAATGAACCTGGATTCATGACGCTGGTCAAGTTGAACGTGGCCATCATGATCTTGGATAGGCTGTGTCTCACAGACTGGAAATAAAAAGTTCATGACTGATTGTTAACATTGTTTACAGACATGCATCTCTGAGCCTTCTTCAGTATCACCTGCTCACTTTCAGCTCTAGAAAGTGATAAACTATCCTCTTCTCTTTACTCATAAATATTTGCAAAGTTTTTAGTCACAATTTTAAGTGACTAATAGAAGTGGTATCGAAATAATTTTTCCCAGAGATACAAGTCATGTAACTTGTATGTCCTGCAAGTCCTGCCTGGCTACCGGCAACTCAGGAAGTTTTATAAGAAAATATGTGCAAAAATAATATTAGGCAAAGAAACATCGTTGGTCAGGGATTTGGAAAAAAGTTCAGTGTAAAGCCCAAGGGTCACAAGGGGCTGAAAAGATAGGCTTAATGTATGAAACCAAAGCAGACCATGCAGTCTCTTCTTAATTCTTCTCTACACCCTACAAATCTAAAGAGAAGACAAAGAAAATTCTTCTATAAAATCTAAGATTGAGGTCGTTTACTCTGCCACTTTAGATATGCCCAGGTTGGAAAAGTTTTCAAGATCAGACATTCTCCAGTAACTTACTATGTCAGATTTGTCTTGGTGAAAGAATAGAACCCTCTTCGTAATCCTGGGAAACTGCCCCAGCAGAGGGAGCCCAGTCTCCTGGCAGCACTATGCAATCACCTTCTTGACCCTATCTAATCTGTAAAATTACTCCGTCTTATGAAACTTCATCAAACCAGTTGAGCCTTTCTTCCAAACTGTCTTATTTTGTGACATGACACAGAAATTTTTTACTCCAACTTCAGTATTCATGCGTTTTTCTACTTGTTCTTTTTTAATATATTATTTTATTTATTTACTAATATTTATTGATGGCTGTGCTGGGTCTTCATTTCTGCATGGACCTTTTGTGTGGTGAGTGATGTGCATTAGCTTCTCATTGCCATGACTTCTCTTCCCACGGAGCATGGGCTCTAGGGTGCACTGGCTTTAGTAGTTGTGGTACACGGGCTTAGCTGTTCTGCATCATGTAAAATCTTCCCAAATCTCCTGCACTGGCAAGTGGATTCTTTACCATTGAGCCACCAGGGAATGAGCCACCCTTTTCTAGCTGTTCTTGAGTGTTGGTAATTTTCAGTGCTGTCCATGTCTGTTGCTTTTAGGTTGACAAACTCCACATGGGTAATATCTCCAAACACCATAACTTTAACTGTGACTCTATGCTGAAGACTGTTAAGTTTATAATTTTGAAAATATTCCTCTCAGTCTTGGAACGAGCTAGCTTGTACTTTTTGCAACTAGTTGCCCTACGCCTGCCATCTTCACTTAGAAACCTCACAAGTGCACACAACTCAGTATGTTTCAAACTACCACATTTCTCTTCTCGTTGCCCCAGATCTGTTTCTCCTATGATGTTTTTCAACTCAGCAACTGATAGTGTAACACCATCAGTTTCTATATCCAAAAGCCTTGAAATTATCTTAGTCATATCTCCCTCATATCAGTCACCCTATTCATCTTTCAAACAATTATCACATTGCAGGCATTGATTCCCCAAGTATCTCTATATTACATCCACTTTTTACTACCCATGCATTGACTGCTCTGTCTTACATACCGTCATTTCCCATCAAGATTTCTGCATAGGCTAACTCAAACGTACTTACCATTCCTTGCAAAATTAAAGGCAGATGTGATGCAGGGTCTATCCTAACCAGTGAGAAAAAGGAAATGGAAAGATTGTAATTCCAGACAGAAATGGTAAGGCTGGCAGTCAGGAGCAGTATCAGTATCATCTGTGTTCAAATCTAGGTGGGATCCATTTCATAAAAATAGATTCAGTTAAAAAAAGAAAAAAAGATTCAGTTACAGTAGAGACCAATGCATAGAGAAGCAAAATTACACAGGAGGCAGCAAATCACATAACAAAAATAGCATAATTAAAGACTAATCCAAATGAAAAATACAAAATTCTGTTAATATATATATCTATGTAGCACAGATACCTCCACTTAATACTCTGTAATGGCCTGTATGGGAAAAGAATCTTCTAAAAAAATAGTAGATATATGTATAACAATAATATATTATGAGAGATAGAATGCAGACGCTGATATGAGAATCCATTTGTCTTCTGTAAAGCCAGATATCAAAGAGAGCTACAAAATACAAAACACTATCATAAAAAAAAATATTTATTTAAGGTATTTTTAGAAATCACTACAGTAAAGTCCTTTGACTCAGTGGGGAAATTGACAGTAATATAAACAAAGTCATGTAAAACTAAATTCTAATCTTTAACACATATGTAGAATATTCTCAGTCTCATAAATAATTAAACTCAATATAAAACAAGGATGTGGTATATTGTAGGAGTAGAAAAGTCATAAATATTGTTTATATCTTTGATGTCCAACTCTGTTAAGAATCCGAGGAAAGAAGAACTATTATAATTATTTTACAAGGATTTACTGTGTAACATTCTTAGAAACTAATTTGGCAATATGTATCAAAACATAAAATGCACATATTCATTGCCTCAGAGTAGTTCCAACTAAGGAATATTTCCGAAGATTCAATTAAACAAATTTAAAAAATGGCATGAAGATATTCATAGTAGTAACATATAATCTGAAATTTGAGTGAAATTATAATATAAAAAATATGAAAATTGAAAAGGTGACACCAGTTTAACTTTAAATATGAAAATGACTTTAACATTTACAATCTCTTTGTATAATGGAAGAATATAAAGTTGAGAAAAAGAATAAGGTAAAGCAATGTTTATGGGAATTAAAAGATGCCAAAATATATTTATGTGGAAAAAGATTGCAATATAATGTTATTATGTTAATGTTGATTTTGTATTCATGGTATTTGCATTCAAAAGGCTAGAGGAATAGACATCAACTATTCTAAGCAATATTTCTCAAATTCAGGGTAAGGTGAGGAAAGAAATTTGAACTTTTAACTTCATATGTATGTAATTTGTTTTATAAAATGAGCTTTTATCAAAATAAAATATTAAGAAATAATTACTGCAAATTATTTTATTATAACAAAGTCTACTTAAGATTTATATTTAAAGGATAATATAATTTCAGAATATATTTAAAATTAATAAAATACATGTTAAGAACATATTTTAAATGATAATAAATGAATGCTATATTATTTGAGTTAAAATGGCATGATTAACTTCAATATACTTATTAAATATATAAATATAAAAAATAAATTAAATAAACATAAATAAATTACATAATATAATGATGGCTCAAGAATATGCCCAAAGAGCAAAATATATAACTGCCAAATGAGTCATAACTTGAATACTATATGCAATCAGAGGAATCAAAAATCAGTGAGAAAATGTGGAATTATTCCACAGATAGTTTGACAATTATTTATTGTCTATTATAGAAACAATGTAGCTAGATTCACAACTCACACTAACTATAACAAAATTCCTTCTGAATCAAAAAAATACATGTAAATCAAGTCACAATAAAACCTCTAAATTTTTTTTAAAAGGTATGTATCTAAAATCCATATAAGAATGCTTTTAAGAAATACATTTAAGTAAATAAGTAAGCAACAAACATTAAATAAAGAAGGAAGACAAAAATGTAGATATAGCACTAACAATCTCACTAAATGGCAAAACTTCAAAAAGTATTAGATGCTGCTTTAATATTCAAACTTTTAGTCTTAAACTCACTTTCAAGTGAATGAGAAATACTATAATAAGAATAGTACAAATATTATCTTTTGCTCTATAACTTGATATTATGCCAAAAATTGGAAACTAATTATTTTAAAAAGAGAAAAATATGGTAAATGTAAACAATTGAATTAAGTCTCTAAAAGCACAAAAGAGGTAAGCATGATGATTAGAATCAAGATAAAAATACTCTCTAATGATAAAAATATATATTTTCTAACAATAGTGATACTTAAAAAATTTATTCTGATGTTTTAACAAGTAAAGTAAAATTGATGATACTCAGGAAAATACAAATTAACAAATATGATTCATGGATAATAAAAAAAACCTAAATAAACAATTTGCATGAAATAAAAAGGAAAGGTTGACAGAGATCTATCTCCCTCCAAATAGTTCTCAGACTAAATTTAATCAACAGTATCATTGATATTACTTTTAAAGGCTAGATATTTTATGTAGGATACAATTGATTTCTGAGCATATAGGAAGCCAGAAAATCTTCTGCGTTTTTTTGAAAACCATTATAACTGTTTTATAAACTTTGAAACAGTAAAATTTTTTTTAAGTCCTAATGTGTGCCCAGATGGAAAGAGAACATATTGTGTAAAAAGCACTAGAGTGTGATAATTGCTGCAGTGAGGTGGACAATGGAGACCTGAACGAACATCACAGAGGAGATTAATAAACTTATTTCAGAGACAGAACTGGTAAAATGTGTCATTTGATAGACGACTGATGGAAAGAGGAGTAGTAAAAGAAACATCATCGCTCTTTCATTTCTTTAACCTTTAAGCAAAGTTTGTCTTGTGTTTTCTTGTCTTCTACTTTGTCTCCTGGCATTACAGAGTGGTTGGAAAGATTATTTAAAATATGCCCATTTGTAAGCAAATGAATATTAATTTGAAGACACACATTTACTGGTTGTGTGACTAGTATCCACATCTATACATCTCTTGCTGGCATACCTCATAACTGAAGAATCTATATACAGGTCTTGATTTTCTACCTAATCAGGCCCCATGGCTTTATTGACACCACTGTCATCATGTAGTTCCTCGATGCCACTTTAAAAGACCCTCAATGATTTCTTTTGTTCAGTCTGAAACAAATAATATATTAACTAACACCAGATTCCAAGTGGCAAAGGCCATAAAGTGTCTCCCATGTCAAAAGGGAGATAACTTTGGTCTACCAAATATGTCACCCTCAATATGACTTTCAGTTTCTGGGACTATTTTTGTCTGAGTTATTTTGCACCTAAGTTTGATCTTGGACATTTCTTCAGCTTAATAGACTCCCCTCTGGATAACCTCTATTCCTCTACAATACACAGCAAGCTTTCCTGAACTATACTCAAATTAGATCATATTCCCAGGTATATTCCTGGCACTCCACATTACCCAAACAGAACATTTATCACATTTTATTTAGTTTTCTCCTTTAATAAAAGGTAAACTTTAAGAGGATGGATATCATGTCTGCTAGTTTAATTGTTCTACCCCTGCTCAGTGTCTGCTGCAGAGCATTCAATACATATTTATTGAATAAATGAGTGACGGTGGGTGCTGTTGGTCTTCACTCTCCTTGACTTGATTGTGTACACAGTTTACTCAAGTACCTACCCTATAATTCATCTTCTTCTCCCTCAATCTTGTACCCTCACAGCCTACCAAAACACAACAGGCTCCTACACTTCAACTCTGAAAATGGAAGATCTAGAAAAGCATGAAAATTTGCTTCTCATATTAAATACTTCTAAACCAGGTAAAGACTCCCACCGACAGACCTAGGAAAACAAGACACTACAAACCATTGAGATGGTCTGGAAGGTAGTACAGAGCTAGATGAGAAAAATTAGTAGAACCTTCCTCACTTACCTTCAAAGTAGATAACAATGGAAAGGTCCCTGCCTTTACATTTTCATACTTTGTTGAAACTGTCCTGTAGTCACTATGATACATTCTTTTTAATAATCAGTACTATCTCTGTCTTTGATTACAGTCCTTTTCATGACAGAATCCGAAATAGAATTTTGTCTTCAGCACGCGTTCTAGTCCCACCTTATTTACTTGTCTGTGACTGATTGCTGAGCATTTTCTTCCTCTCTTCTAAGCTTAGGTATATTGCAATGGCATGTCCTATATCTCCACATGCTGTTTCCTCCAGCACTAAGTTAAATATGGGATAGGTCCTTCCATAATATCTTGATCATGAAATGTTATAAACTATGCCTTATGATTATTTTTCTTTTTATGCTGTGTGCCTTTGTGAAGATCTCCCTTCTGCCCCTTTTGATAAAGGGGATATTCATGCTTGGTCCATGGTCCAGAAAGACTGTTGAAGACTCATTTCAGAAAGTAACCGTTCACCTCCATTATGTATTTATTTGTGCCTCTCCATGGTGTGTAGGACAGGTGGATATCTTAGTGCTTGCCCTATCATCCCCCAAAATAAGACACATTCAAAAATGCATTCACAAATACAAACCCACGTTTACACAAAATAACCTAAGTCTCTCAAGTGGCAGGCTGTGCTGTGTTTAGTCTCTCAGTCACGTCCAACTCTTTGTGACCCCATGGACTATTGCCTGTCAGGCTCCTCTGTCCATAGGGATTCTCCAAGCAGGAATACTATAGTGGGTTGCCATGCCCTCCTCCAGGTGATCTTCCTAACCCAAGGATCGGACCCAGGTCTTCTGCATTGTAGGCAGATTCTTTACCATCTGAGCGATGAAGGAAGCCCAAGAATACTGAAGTGGGTAGCCTATCCCTTCTCCAGGGGAACTTCCTGACTCAGGAATTGAACTGGGGTCTCCTGCATTGCAAGCAGATTCTTTACCAGCTGAGCTACCAGGGAAGCCCCTGAGGGGCATATCAAATTTTAATTTCCAAATGGTGGACCCCAGTTGGCTATAACCATTCCTAAGTCTATTATGGCCATTTATTCTCTTTAAATGTTTTTATTTTTTAATATCCTTAGCACTTAACACTTTTACTTTTCAGAAAAATCTAGAAACATTTTGGGGAAAGCAATGGGAGAGGGACTCAGAATTAAGCTTCTAATAGATAATTCTTTGTCATGTCATACTCTTACCATACATGTCATCTCTATTAATAGAATCTTATTCAAAGTTCTAATCTTGGCCTTTCCTATTTCCTAAAGCCCACTCTTTCCCCACCTCCCTCTCTCCTTCCCACCACCTCCATTTCTCACCAGCTTTATTCCCTGCTCAGTAAAACTCAATAAAGGTCACCACTGGCTGATACCTTGGAAGTCCTGGTCCTGGAACTGTTTTTCAATGTCAGGGTAAGAACCGGAGACTGCAGAAACACAGCAAGCATAAAACGGACCAGAGAAAAAAAAAAAAAAAGCAGTCCCAGGGTTAGTGAGACTAGGCACCACAAGGGAGAAAGACACAGGATCATGCTTACAGTAGAGAAGGACAACATTAAGTCTGGAGGAGTGGAGTACAAATGTACTTCCCTTGTCATCTCCAGGGATTAGAGACAAGTTAGAAGAGGACCTCTAAACTAGAGGGAAGTATGGGTCTCAGGTCCCAAGGCCGCAGGCCAGTCTAGGGCATGAGCCAGGATCCAACCAAATTAACACTTTCCCAGCTTAGGAAGTGATGCCTCTGCTTTTATGAGTGGTGGCTTGGTAATTCTGGAATCAAGGATGGTAACATACCTGCGTTTCAGTGGGGTCTTGACCTGACTTGATCAGTAATTTGATAAAGAAGCTCTGCCATGCCTCCAGGTCCAGTCCAGAACTCATAAAACTTCTGGTGCAGAGAATGTTTCATTTTATTTTGAATCCCTTGTTTCATAGTGGGTAATCAAGAAATGTCTGTTGAATTGAAATGCATCTACTTCTAGCCTTAGACAATAAAACGCTGGAAACAATTCTCACTGTGGCTGCCATTTTCCCAGATGGGAAGGTATTTCTAGAAAGAAATATCTTTTTAGACATTTACTTCAGTGTTCAGTCTTGCTTGGCAGTTCTCTCCATCTTCCATCAGTTGAGAATCATCACTTTGTGTTCAGCTCATTATTTAGATTGCAAGCTAGTAATTCTTTGTTAATGTGGTGCAAGTCTCTAACACAAAGTGCAGGTCTGAAGATCATAGATAGCCAGGCTAGGTATAGTCTACTGGTATAGACTTCCAATAGGAAGACCTTCAATACGACCACACATCAGCTCAATGAAGTAGTCTACTTTCACTGTCTAGTGGTCAAAATCTGTAATTTATCCCTTGTTCCATTCGTCTCTTCCTTTGTGCTCTCATACAATACTTAAACTGTTCTGGAAATGTTCAGTTTCCACAACTATGGAAAGGTAATAACTTGGAAAAGATTAAAGAAGAGCTTTGAGGAATAAGTGGAAAAACAGCTCGTACCTTACTGTGGACAAAATATCTTTTTCTGTGACTCCATAAATCCAGGTAGACTCCTATCACGCAAAATAGGGATTTCATTCATTAAGCAAAAATCATGCTTCAACTCTTTTCTTCAGCAAATACTTATTGCATACCTATAATAAACTAGGAGCTTTGCAAGTGTTAGGAATGTGATGGAAAAAAGGCAGAAACTAACCTGGTCCTCAATGACATAGTTATGTACTAGCAATCACCTTATTAAACTTGTGATAAGTCCTGAAATGAAAAGGACATTGTGCAATGAGAATGTATACAATAGATACTAATCTAATACACAGAGTTAAAAGAGGAATATCTGAGGAAGGATTTTCAACTGAAGCTTGAAAAGTAATTTCTAAGCAAAGAATAAAGAGAAAACACAGGTAGAAGAGACAAGAAGAAATCTGATACATCTGAGAAGATTAAACTCAGCAAGTATGGTGGTATATTGTCTTACTTTATTAACAATAGTATCAATGTGCTCTATGTGATCATTTTTTCCAACTTTTTCAAAACGTAGGGCTAACTTTGTTTTTCTGGAATATCTTTTGTCAACTGAGTGTGTAAGAGAGACAGTTGAGTTTAGGACAAATTGCATTTAGGATAAACAAACAATAACTAAAATGATGCACTGTGGAATCTAAACTGGATAGGGGAGAAATGAAAAACAAGAGGCAATGGCATGGAGGAAGGGGTTCCTGATGAATTTTGTGTATGCATGAAACCTTTACTGAGAACACATGGTGTGTCAGGTATTTTTATAAGACAGGGTGTAAGAAGAGGCCTAGGTCTAACTTTCTACCTTCAGGGAATTCATAATATAGGAGTAGATTGACAAACAATAAGCAAACAAGTCTGAGGGTTTATGAGACTGCTATGGATGAAACAGTCCTTGCATGCGTCTCTTCTAAACTCTCTAAAGGGTGTTGCAGACAAAAAGAGAAAAAACATCAACACACACATATACAAAGGATCTTATTTTAGAATCCCAGTAAAATAAGAATCTTTACTTCTTATTTACTCCTAAGGTATTTAATTTGTTCATCTTGATTAAAAGCATGGCTTCTTTTTAAGTTGAGATTTTGGAACAGTCGGTTTTATCCTGGGACAGTTTCTTAAGAGAATGAATGACTCCTACCCAAACCCACCCAACACGCATTCTACCCACAATGAGTTTGTTTGTTTGTTTGTTTTGCAAAATAACAGAATATTGAGTATGACAATCCAAAAGAGAAAAACCATCACTTTTGAAATTACTTGCTCAAAGAGTCAGGGAAGTGTAAATGAAATGAAAATAAACATAAAGTGTGAATAAATGTAAATTAAGTGCAAGGTTCTGATTTTCATGGAAGATTGCTCTTTTTATTAGTCTTTCATTCCCTGCAGTGATCCTAAGGACAATATTTATTCATGATCTAAAGGATGGAACTATTGAAGAGTTTCAATGCACAAAGTGACACAATCATATTTGATTTGTAAAATAAACACTTTGACTTTTATAGAGAAAGTGGTTTGAATGGAACAGGGTTGGAACTCATTTAAAAGGATGATTTTGAAAGTCTCTCAAGAGAGACAAATAATAGATAAGGGTCCAGAGCAGCTGGCCATGATAAAGGTGAGAATGTGATGTATATACCCACTGTAATGGCTTTTAAGCTCTTCAAACTCAAATATTCAACTCAAATATTGAGTTCATTTTGTTGACATAGAAAAAATAAAAGACAAACCACAGGTACTTAGCTTTGGAATTCAGGTTTGAAGTGGTGCTATTTCCAGTACAGAAAGACAGGAAAGGAAGAACATTTTTTAAAGAGAAAGTTACTGAGTTTCCAGGTCAGTTTTGGAAAATTAAGTTTCAGAAGACTGAGAACCAGTCCAGTGAGTAGCTATCCAGGAAGCAATGGGATAAAGAACACAGAATCAGACAGACTTGGGTTTGGATCTTAAATCTCTGTTTGTCTTTTGGTAATCATGTTTCTATCTCCTCATCTGTGAATTAATATTCTCTCAAATTATTTTTAAATTAAATATATTTTCAAAATAATTTTAAGTTAAATATTCAAATATAAAATTTTAAGTTAAATATAATTAGTATAAATTAAATTAAAGTTGTAAAATATGAGCCAAGGGCAGTGAAAACTTTTTTGGAGCACTCAATTGAAGAAAATAGATATAAAAGATAATCCACTTTTTGTAATCTGATATTGATAGGGAAAATAGCAAAGTAGAGCAATAAAGGACAGAGGAGGAGGGATTAATAATGTATAGAATCAAGACTGAAGTGTGAAGCCCTAGGTTTGTTAGTTGTAGCAGGAAGAATTAATAGCTAGTTAAAAAGGCAGGAGGCTTTGCCGTTGATTAAAAAAACTGGAAAACACAGGGGTAGGTTGCATGTTAGGAAATAGCTAGCCATCAAATCTCAAAATTGGGACTAGGAAATATATAAATCTTACTCTTACTGCTGTTCTGTACCCATCATCAGTTTCTCCATACAAGTGGTGAGAAAAGCTAAGTCAAGAAAATCTTTGATTTTCTAGAAGTCCCAAAGACTTTATTTCTCCCCTCTCCCTCCTGCTTATATGCTTATTACATGAGTAGAACTCTAAAATTTCAAGTAAATAGTAGTTACAACTTTATTTTATGTCTTCCCATGTTATGTAAAATTTTATCCTATCAGTATTACCTAAATTTCTCCTTCAGTGATGCTCCCCACTCATTGTGCCTTCATCAAATTAAAGAGGAGAACAAACTTGTCCTGGATCTTCTTGGTCTTCACTCCATACACTATAGGATTTAGAGCAGAAGGGATGGCCACGTAGAGGTTGGCAAATAAGATGAGCATATTTCGAGGTACACTGTGCCCAAAGCGATGGGCGAGGATGGAGAAGAAGGCAGGTGTGTAAAACATGAGGATGACACAGACATGGGAACCACAGGTGCCGAGTGCCTTCTGGCGGGCACCCTGGGATGAGAGATGAAAGACAGCTCGGAGGATGAAGATATAGGAGACAGCAATAAAGATCACATCTGAGACAACAGTCATGAGAGGCACTGAAAATCCATACCAGATGTTGATGGAGATGTCGGCAGAGGAAAGCTGAGCGACACCTATATGCTCACAGTATGTGTGGGGGATGATTCGTGTTCCGCAGAAGGGTAACCACTTCAGCAGAAAGACATCTGGCAAGATGACCGAGAAACTCCTCACAACAATGCCCACCACAAGCTTGATAATCACCTGAGGAGCCAGGACGGTGGTGTACCTCAAGGGGAAGCAGATGGCCACATAGCGATCCAGTGCCATGGCCAGCAGGATGGCTGAGTCCACTACAAAGCTGAAGTGGAGGAAGAACATTTGGGTGAGACAGCCAGTGAAAGTTATTTCCTGGGAGCCAAGCCAGAGGTTACTGAGCAGTTTGGGCACCGTGGAAGTAGACAAGATGAGGTCCGTGGTGGCCAGCATCGAGAGAAAGAAAAACATGGGCTCATGGAGGCTGTCCTCAACGACAATGAGGTAGAGGAGGGTGCCATTGCCCACAATAGCCAGAATATAGATGACACAAAAGGGAGTTCCAATCCAGACGTGAAACTTCTCCAGGCCAGGTATTCCAGCAAGGATAAAGGAACTGGGACTGTAACAGCTCAAGTTATACATGGTCTTTTCAGTCTGGGATCCACTGGTTTTTGAGCCCTGAGAACAGATCAGCTGTCAAAATATATCATGAAAGATAAGAATTCCACTCTGGTGGTGAGTACGGTTGAGGACAGCAGCTGTCACATTCAGCGTTCCTCTATAAGTACCTTCTCCCCTGGACGAACTGGCATCTATAGAATTGACTTGTTATCGCCCCCTTTGCTTTGCCATTGGCCCCACTTCATTTCTTTATGCATTTATTAATAAACCATGTGAAGCAGTTATTTTTGTAGGTCAGCAATTTCATATGATTAAACCTAAATAACCGTGTCCCTTTAACCAATGGAGAATATTTAGGATAGGTGTAGGTTCGAATGAAGAAATAAATGATGTATGAGGAGAAAGAAGGAGACGTGTATGAGGGGAGACAGAGAGGAAGAGAGAGAGGGAAATAGAAAAATATTAAGATTATTAAATGGGATGAGACAAGACAAAAAGGGAGTAATTGACCTGTAAGGAGTAAACATTATGTCTTAGACACTGGGTTTGATAAAATAAGCTGAGGTGTTTCAATAAAGTAGCAGAAAAATAATGACAGGGGTGGAGAAAAAGAAAGGACATATTCCAGTGTTGTGTGTACTATGGGAGCTTTGTTACACAGGGATTGAAATACAGTTCAGATTAAGGTATGCTTACTGGGATGTGAACATTAAGAAAAGGGATGGGTACTCAGTCATGTCCAACTCTTTGCTACCCCATGAACTGTAGCCCACCAGGCTCCACTGTCCATGGGATTATCCCAACAAGAATACTGGAGTGGGTTGCCATTTCCTACTCTAAAGGATCTTCCCAAAACCCGGGATCAAACTTGAGTCTCCTATATATCTCCTGCATTGGCAGACAGATTCTTTACCACTGTGCCACCTGGGAAGCCCGTAAGAGAAGGCATCTGTCAGGACATGCACAAGACAAGTGAGCAACATTTCTGCAACTCAGATAGAGAGCAGTGAGCTCAGAGGATAATTTATGACTTCAGGGGCAATGCCCTAAGCTTTGGAGGATCTGCTTCCTAACATAAACCGGGGAGACACCTCTACTCACCAGTGGTCTGGGAATGCCTCCATACTAGATATCAGCCAGAGTGAGTGATTTAACATAGGCAAAGTCAAGTGGAATAGATTCTCACCTCCAAGAGATGAAATAAAGACTGATAAACTTTTGACCAGTGTTTTCATTTTCTAATCTGCCAGTACTTGAACTGCAAATCCATCTTTGGGAATCTTCAGTTTTACCCATATAGAGCCAGCCTTTAAGATGACTTTTGCATTGGAAATATCATCTGAGTTTTAACTTTATTCTGTAATCTATTTTATAAAGTACTTTTGGAAAGAGAATCAGTAACATTGTTACCAGGGAGCACAGCATCAGAAAGGCCCAGCACAACTTGAACCATCTTTAGGCCAGTTTTGGAGAAGTTTAGTTCTTACACTTCATCACATATTTACAAAGTCATTCAAAAAGTTCTTAAAGAAGGAAGTGGATTTTGTGGACAAGCTATGACGGCTCTATATCATTGTATTTGTCAGTTTTATAGAGTTCTGTGCACAAGGAGGCAGAAGTGGATTGAGCCATGTAGAATTTTGAGATATCTCTTTCCTACTCCCGCTCAAAGCTTTATATAATGAGCTTCTCACAAGGGATGGTTTTCGTTGTTGCAAGAGCCCTGGATTAGCCTAAGTGAACAAAACATCTACTTAGGAGGAATGTAACTAGTCCCCACTGTCCAAAGACAGCTCTCTGCCTCTTAAACATATTCTATTTTTTAAGGCTTCTTTACTTTAAAAAGATAATAATAATTTTATTTATTTATTTTTCACTGTGCTGGGTGTTTGTTGCTGCGTGGGCTTTTCTCTAGTTATGGAGAGCAGAGGCTACTCTCTAGTTTCAGCCTGTGGGTTTCTCATTGCTATGGCTTCTTTTTTTGTGGAGCATGGGCTCTAGGTTGTGTGGGCTTCAGCAGTTGCAGCACGTGGGCTCAATAGTGGCAGCTCCTGGGCTCTAGAGCACAGACTGAATAGCTGTGGCACATGGGCATGTGGAATCTTCCCGGATCTCCTGCATTGCAGGTGGATTCTTTACCACTGAGCCACCAGGGAAGCCCAAGAATATATATTCTAAATTACTCCTCCAGATCTGATACAGAGTGAACTCCTACAGGCACTGAGCTTTTTAGAATAAAGAGAACAACAGTCCTTGCAAAATCCTCCCTTAAAAAGATGGTGACATCATCTCTTGTAGCATGAAGAATAAATAGACCAAGAAAGCTCAAGAATGTAACTGTAAATTTAAGCTAGATTGCAACTCAGTCCTTCGGAGGATAGACTCACTGCCTCCTGAAAAGAAGCACATTTCCTCGAGGTCACAGGAAAAAAAAATAATAATAAAAGGAGAAAATAAACCCCTAATCATTAAAACTACAAAGGGGAGTCAAAAGAGAAACGTCCAAACCACAGTCTGCTGCTTTAGTCAAAATCATTCGACTGACTTCAGCCTTTTACCCAGAGAGCTCTTCTTTGCTTATGAATCCCCTGCCGTTACCGGTCACAGTACTTGGGAACATCTTCCTCCCAGTCATGTCCTCCAGGGCACAGCCTCTACTTGGACACTAAATAAACTCAAGGCTATGTTATTTGATAAAATCACAGAGCCAGTGTAGCATTTTTCTTCTTTCTAGTTGATTATAGTTTTCAACTCACCAAACTCTGTCTTCTGTCTCTTGCTTCACAGAAGTAGTGGGAAGTTTCAGTTTAAAGGAAGAAAGCAAAATTTTAGGCTGGAAGAGATTCTGAAAGAGATGAAACAAAACATTTATGCATTTTCTTATATCCCCAGGAGAGAGAAAGTAAGTTATACCCCCTCCATTTCTCATTTCCAGGCAAGAAATAAAATCAAACATATTAACTTCTCTCCCTTGAGATGGAATGAAGCTTGATGGTTTCAGTACACTGTGGATATTATTGGATCCCTGAGAGATTCAATCTAGAAAATTCAGTCAGTTGCGACAGAATTCTCATAGGCCTAAGAATGTTCCTGTACTTTTGGCTATAATTAATTAGTATATTTGTATAAACTTACATAAATATTGTAGGTTTACACTTAAAAGCTTCCCTGATGGCTCAGTTGGCAAAGAGTCTATCTGCAATGTGGAGACTCAGGTTTGATCCCAGGGTGGGGAAGATTCCCCTGGAGAAGGAAATGGCAACCCACTCCAACATTCTTGTCTGGGAAATTCCATGGACAGAGGAGTCTGGTGGGCTGCAGTCCATGGGGTCACAAAGAGTGAGACACGATTGAGTGACTAACACTTTCACTTTTCTTTACACTTAAAATTTTCTAGTCTTGATATTGGAATATAAGTGCTCCAACATTTTCTTCCAAAAGTTTTTAACCATTCCTGGCACTTTGCATTACCATGATAGCTTCAAAAGCAATTTCTGAACTTACAAGAACACATACACACACACTCAAGAGTTTTTATCTTGAATGCATGGAATCTATACATCCATATGGAACTACCTTATATGTTTATAATACTGTATATCTGTATTATAAGTAATATAAATATGATGTATGACTGAATTAATGTAGTCTTTTGATTTCCTCAATAATGGCTTAAGATGTCCATATGTTCTTAAAAAATACAAATACCGTTTTTTTTGTTGGATGTGGAATACTTTTTTCCTATAGCTGCTAAAACAAATTATCACAGACTTCATGGCTTAAAATAGCACAAATTTATTATCTTATAGTTTTGTAATTCAAAATTCTTGCATATGTGTCACTGGGCCAAAATCAAGGGATTAAGAAGACTGTGTTCTATTCTGAAAGTTCTAGAAGGTAATCTGTTCACTAGCTTTTTCTGGCATCTAGTCCCTTTCCTCCATCTTCAAAGCCAGCATTGTTCCATATTCATATTTCACTGTGACTTTTCTCGTCTGCCTTCCTCTTCTTTTTGATGATAGCCTTTCTGATGAATGTGACGTGATATCTCATTGTAGTTTTAATTTACATTTCTGATGACTAGCAATGTTGAACATCTTTTCATGTGCCTGTTGGCTATCTGTGTATCTTTGGAAAAATGTCTCGAGGCTTTGTGCTCAGTTTTTTTTTGCATGTAATTTATTTTTAATTGAAGGATAATTGCTTTACAATGTTGTGTTGGTTTCTTCCATACATCAACATGTATCAGCCATAGGTATACACACGTCCCCCCCTCCTCTCACCTTGCTTGAATCTCCCTCCCACCTCTTACTCCATACCACCCCTCAAGGTTATCACAGAGCACCTGATTTGAGCTCCCTGCATCATATAGCAAATTCCCAGTAGCTTTGTATTTTGCATATAGTAATGTATATGTTTCAATGCCACTTGCAATTCATCTCACTCTCGCCTTCCCCAGTGTCCACAAGTCTGTTCTGTCTCCTTTGCTGCACTGAAAATAGTTTCTGCCTACTTTTTAATTGGATTGTTTTGATATTGAGTTATATGAGCTGCTTATATTAATATTAATACATTTTGGATATTAACACCTTAGCTTGGAGAGGGTTGCCATTTCCTACTTCAAGGGATCTTCCCCACCCAGGGATTGAACCCATGTCTCCTGCATTGCAGGAAGATTCTTTACCACTGCGCCACCTGGGAAGCCCCAGAACAGATCCCCCCAAAATATCGCTACAATTTATGTCAGAGTGTTCTATGGTTTTTCTGATATTTTTATGGTTTCAAGTCTCATTGCTAGTCTTTAATCCATTATGAGTTTATTTTTGTATATGAGAAAGTGTTCTAATTTCATTCTTTTACACGTAAGCTTTCCAGTTTTTCCCAGCACCAATTATTGAAGAGACTGCTTTTTTCTTCATTGTATATGCTTGCCTCTTTTGCCATAGATTAATTGACCACAAGTGCCAGGGATTATTTTGAGCAATCAGTTATGTCCTTGGCAATCAGTAATATCCCACTGATAGGTGTATCTCCTATTGTGCAGAAACATTATGTTCTGATCCACAGAAATGGCAATGTTTGATTTGCCTGTGGGAGGATGGAGGGTCAAGTGAAAGTGAAAAAAAGTGAAGTCACTCAGTCGTGTCTGACTCTTTGCGACCCCATGGACTGTAGCCTACCAGGCTCCTCCGTCCATGGGATTTTCCAGACAATAATACTGGAGTGGGTTGCCATTTCCTTCTCCAGGGGATCTTCCCGACCCAGGGATTGAACCCGGGTCTCCCTCATTGTAGACAGACGCTTTACCATCTGAGCCACCAGGGATGGAGGGTCACGTGAACTATGGTAAAATTATAGAGCTGAGCTGGGTTGGGTTGAGTTAGGGCGGGCTTCCCTTGTCGCTCAGCTTGTAAAGAATCTACCTGCAATGTGGGAGACCTGGGTTCGATCCCTGGATTGGGAAGATCCCCTGCAGAAGGGAAAGGCTACCCACTCCAGTATTCTGGCCGGGAGAATTCCGTGGATTGTATTGTCCATGGGCTCACAAAGAGTCGGATAGGACTGAGCAACTTTCACTTTCACTTTTGGGTTAGCGCGATGATGTAGTTTTATTTGAGACATTTTAAGCGGGATCTATAGGATAACTTCAGTGGAAAGACAATGTTTGTTGTGTTGGGAGGAAAAACATGGATCTCAAAACATGAGACCAACTAGAAAATGAAAAATTCTGAAAGATGCTGAGAACAAGGTGGCTTGATAATATTGTGATGTCTCCTTACCCCAGTAACGTTACACATCTGTCAGCTCTGAAATGATTAAAAAAAAAAAAAAATCCACAATATTACATATAAGCAAAGGAATCAGCACTATAATCTATTTTCTTCCAGATTAGGGGAAGGGCTATGGTGAAGTAGTGAACTGGTGAAAGAGAGGATGAACCAACTTCCTGGTCACTCCCCATAAAAACGATCATGTCATCAGCACATAGTGTCTGGCTTCCCTCTCTTTACCCACACTTAGAAATGGAGTCTTGTCCTCAGTTTTTCTCCATCACATGAATCCCACAGACACCCTCTGGGGCAGCATGCCTCACCATTAAACACTCAGGAGTATGTCTGTCAAATCAGGAGCTTGAAACCCTCTCCTCTGTTCCTTTGGGAAAATTGCTGGCTACTTCAGAGTCAAGGTCTCATTCCTGGAGAAAACAAAAATTGATCCCCACACTGTTGGGTTTTTGTCCCTCTAAAGCCACTGACTTGCAATACTTCTACTCCATTTATGCACTTGAACTGTCTTCTTGGAAACACTTGGAAAGGGAAGAGTGGTTGCCTGACCTTGGAGTCAGAAGAAATGTGCTCATGTCCCAGTTCCCTTTGGGTGATTTGAGATTATCTTTACTTGTCAGAAAGACAGTTTTCTTTTCAAAATGAAATCATTAACCTCTCGCTGTCTTTCTCCTTGAGATCATATGAAATTATATGAAATGATAAATTTAACAAAACTTTGGTACCTAGAAAACTTAATTTGTGGAATCACTGCATAGATATGTGTTCCCAGGAAGATGTCAGAATGTGATGTAGCTGGATCAGGCTCCTGGGTGTTTGTGACATATCTGGTATGAGAACACAGTCTAGAGTCCCCAAATCTTCAAAGGCTGCTCCCTTTTAGGGAGGTTCTCAGAACAGCATGATATTTCATGATCTCTGGGAATAATTACAAACCACTGGAAAAGAAGACATTATGAACACTAAATGACAGTGGTCTGAATCTCATGTGTTTGTAAAGAGTCTGATGTTGACACATTGGTGTGCAAATTCAGAACATGGATGGCACTGTTCCATTCTGGACCCTAAATTATGTGACCAAGATGAATCAACTCTTTGCAGCAAGGCCAAAATATTCCTTAATATTCAAGTCTGTTTTGGGGACTCTAAAGAGAAAGATAAAAAAAGACTGTATCTCTTTCATTCCCAGAGTGGAAAGTTAAATATAAAGGAGTTGTCTCTAATTCTAGGTGCTTCACAGGTAAAGACTCAACCTTCACATGATAAGCCAAGCACATACTAAATATGGGAACCTGAGTTACATAGTAACACACAATGTGAGTTAAAGTTATGAAGTCACAGGGTTTTGATACTTCAATATCTTATCCCTAATACTGGTCCTGACCCAAACTCTTCAACTTCCTGTGACCAAAATTCTCTACCATAGAATGTGGTCCTTTCAAAGTTTACAGAACAATCTAGCCATAATTTGGGAACAGAAATCTGAGCTAAATATATACTCTCTTTTTCTGCCTTGAGCATTGTTTTATCTTAATTGTCCACCAGATAACTCTATTAGCTTTAAATTATTTTACCAGCATAAAAGGACCATCTCTGGCTTCCCATATGTAGCTTTTCATGATGCCATTCACATCCTACTGAGAAAAAAGAAAATATGAGTCAAAAAATCACAGGTCAGTTCGGTTCAGTCACTCAATCGTGTCCGACTCTTTGCGACCCCATGAATTGCAGCACGCCAGGCCTCCCTGTCCATCACCAACTCCCGGAGTCTACCCAAACCCATGTCCATCAAGTCGGTGATGCCACCAGCCATCTCATCCTCTATCGTCCTCTTCTCCTCCTACCTCCAATCCTTCCCAGCATCAGGGTCTTTTCCAATGAGTCAGCTCTTCGCATGAGGTGGCCAGAGTATTGGAGTTTCAGCTTCAACATCAGTCCTTCCAATGAATACCCAGGGCTTATCTCCTTTAGGATGGACTGGTTGGATCTTCGTGCAGTCCAAGGGACTCTAGTACTGTCCAAAACCAAGTTACTGAAGGACACAAAAGAAAATGTGAAAAAACAAAGGAAAGAGATTGATGACCTGGTGAAAAGAACATTTCATGATAATTTTAAGCACTTTACTCATTCATATCACATGACAAATTCCATCTTTATGTGTGTAATGATTTTTATTATTTAATTTTACTAAACAAAAGGATGATCTGAGACATTTTCTACCAAGATACTTGTGTGACTCACCTTCTATCCTGCTTTTTCATTCCTATGCCCCAAAATTATCCTCAGTATGAATAGGTTGAAACCACTTATGCCTTTGGGCATACATACCTGCTCTTCTCACATGGAATGGTAGCCCTGATTTTGATATGACTCTCTGTCATACTTCAATAAACCCTTTCCTTACATATTCTCTCATCACAAAGACTTGCTCTAACTAAGTTGTTTACAGTGTAACCACTGCCATCATTTGCTTTACTTTGCAATTATTTCTATCATCATGATATAATATATGACAATGTGTTTGTGTATATGGAGGGAGCAAAACTTCTATCAGATGTACAACTAGAAATAGTGACTTACAAATATCATGCATCTGAAATACAAAGAATAGAGATGAACTTCACGTATTTGAGATCCTCCTTCAGAGGCCTGTCTCCTCTTCCATTCAGTTAATCAGATGCAGATAACTTCATGGACCCAATGATACCCAGAGCAATGCAGAGGTGGGGGTAAAGAAGTGAGGACATCAGAGCAGTTAGAGTTTCTGGGAAGTCTTGTGTATGCAAATTCAGGTTTCACCTTGGCCTGGAAATATGCCAAGGACATTGGTAGAAGTCTGAAGATGTGACATGCCTGAGGATTGTAGGAAGAGATATGCTGTATATATTCATAAGATCACACATATCAAAAACTTTAAAAAAAAAAAGAAACAGATGAAAAGAGAATCAGTCTTGAGAAAAATTCTCAAAATATTAGACAACATCATTCAGCTAATTATCATTGACAAATCACATGCTAGCAATGAGAATAGTATCAATAAACACAAAGGTGAATCTAAACAGAGAGTTTAAGGAAGAAACAATAGGATGGCAGTGTAGGGGGTACCAGGCTTACCTTTCCTCACAAATATAAAAATTTACAATTATTTATAAGAGTCTCAGGGCTCCCCACCTACAATTATTTATAAGATTCTCAGGGCTCCCCTGGTGGCCCAATGGTAAAGAATCTGCCTGCAATGCAGGAGACATGAGTTCAGTCCCTGGGTTGGGAAGATTCCCTGGAGAAGGGAATGTCTACCTACTCCAGTATCCTCGCCTGGAGAATTTCATGGACAGAGGAGTCTGGCAGGCTACAGTCCATAGGGTCACAAAGAGTCAGACATGACTGAGCCACCAACACTACTTGCAGATGACCAAACTAAATATATAAAAAACTCTAAAGTCTCCACCAAAAAACTACTAGAACTAATAAATGAATTCAGAAAAGTTTCAGGATACAAGATTAATATCCTGAAATTTGTTGCTTTTCTATACACTAATAATGACCTATCAGAAAGAGAAATTTTTTAAAAATCCCATTTATAGTCACATAAAAATAATAATACCTAGGAATAAACTTAAGCAAGGAGGTTATGACCTTTCCTCTGAAAACTCTAAGACATTGATGAAGGAGATGATTCAATAAGAGCAGTTGCAGATTTCAATAATTCCCTTTCAGTATTGAGAGAACAGCTTGTATGGAAAGCATCAAGTATATAGAAGACATGGAAAGTTCTATATAAAGTTAAGAGTCAGAAGCTTACAAGTATTTTTAAATTAACAATGTACTTTTATCTGTATATCTTCTCTGGAGAAATATCTATTTAGACCTTCTGCTCTTTTTTTTTTTTTTTTGAGTTGTTTGTTTTTTGAACATAGAGCTGCATGAGCTGTTTGTGTATTTTGGATATTAACGCCTTATCGGTCACTTTGTTTGCAAATATTTTCTCCCATTCTGAGGGCTGTCTCTTGGTTTTATGTTTCATTTCCTTGCAGACACTTTTTAAGTTTAAGTCCTATTTGTTTATTTTTGTTTTTATTTTCATTATTTTAGGAGACGGTCTAAAAAAAATATTCCTGTGAATTACGTGAAAGTCTTCGGCCTATGTTTTCCTCTAAGAATTTGACATTGTCCGGCCTTATAATTAGGGTTTTGATCCATTTTTAGTTTTTTTACTTATTATGTTAGTGAATGTTCTAATGTCATTCTTTTACATGTAGCTGTCCAGGTTTCCCAGCACTACTTATTGAAGACACTGTCTTTTCTCCATTGTATCCTTGCCTCCTTTGTCATAGATTGATTGACCATAGGTGCATGCATGAATTTATTTCTGGACTTTCTATCAAGTTCCATTGATCTATATTTCTGTTTTTGTGCCAGAAGCATAAAAAATGCTTAACAGCACTAATTATCAGAGAAATACAAATCAATAGTACAATCACATTAAATGGTCATTAAAATGAAAGAATGGCCATTAAAAAATAAAAGAATGGTCATTAAAACATAAAGATCTACAAGCGATAAATGCTGGAGCAGGTGTGGAGAAAAGGGAACACTCCTAGACTGTTGGTAGGAATGCAAATCGGTACAGCCACTATGGAGAATAGCACAGGGCTTCCTTTAAAAAACTAAAATTACAACAATTATACGACCCAACAATCCCACTCCTGGGGATATACCCAGAGACAAACATAATTCCCAAAGATACACGCACTCCAGTTTTCATTGTAGAACTATCCACAATAGCCAGGACATGCAAGTGATGTAAATGTCCATTAACAGAGGAATGGATAAAGACTATGTGGTAAGATTTTGTTACATATATAAATACCTTTCAGGTAGTGGCTTTCAATGATACTGACTAGTGGTGGAAGAATGAGAATTAGGAGAAATTATAAAATAGATGCTAATTGTGCAGTGATGACAAATGAGTACTCAATAGTCCTCCAATTCTTGCTAGTGTTTGTAGGTCAGCTGCTAGTACACAGAATAGGCATTGGCTAAGGGATTGAAATATTATGCTTTGTTATTTTGATGTATAAAGTATTGGGGCTTTCCAGGTGGGCACTAGTGGTAAAGAACCTGCCTGCCAATGCAGGAGAGACATAAGAGACAGGAACTCAATCCCTGGATTGGGGTTGAACCTGGGTTGGGAAGATCCCCTGGAGAAGGGCATGGCAACCCACTCCAGTATTCTTGCCTGGAGAATCCCATGGACAGAGGAGCCTGGAGTACTGTAGTCCACAGGGTCTCAAAGAGACAAACATGACTGAAGCAACATAGCACATATGCATAAAGTATTGAGATAATTGCTAAAATTAGAACTGGGAAGACTAAGGCCTGTTATTTTTTTTTTTTTGAAAGTTGTTCAGTCATGCCCGACTCTTTGTGACCCCAAGGACTATACAGTCCATGGAATTCTTCAGGTCAAAATACTGGAGTGGGTAGCCTTTCCCTTCTCCAGAGATCTTCCCAACCCAGGGATCAAACCCAGGTCTCCTGCATTGCAGGCAGATTCTTTACCAGCTGAGCCACCAGGGTAGCCCTGTACAGCCACTGAATTATTGGGAATGGACTGTAAGATTGCATAGGTGAATAAGAAGTATCATGTGGTTTGATGTGAAGGGGAGTTTTGATGGAGTTATCTGAAGTATACTTTGAATTTCCTAAAAGATGGACTGAGAAGAGTATTAACATTAATAATGCTAGAATTAGGAATAAGACACCCAAGATGTCTTTGATTGTGTAGTATCAATGAGGTGGAATTTTGTCTATATTAGCTGAGATTCCTCTTGGGACATTAAAGCATAAAGGGAAAGGTAAACAATTAAGAGAGAGTGGTTTTGTCAACTGAGAATCACCCACAGACTCGTTCAACTAGACTAGTATCCATGAAGAGAATTGCTGGAAAGAGAGTTGTAATGACCACCGCACATCAAGAGGATATTTGACCTCAAAATACGGCATAACCTATGAATGCTGTGGCTATTACTGTGAAAAGTAGATTAATTCTGACGTTTCAATGTTTCTAAGAAGATGACTGCTAGAATTTCTCAGGAAGTCTTGGCTAGAAGTAGGAGTACTCCTAGAGGTGAGAACTCAGTCAGTGTACCCGAGTTAGAAAGTTAAAATACATGTGTGTGTGCTGTCGCTTCAGTCATGTCCGACTCTTTGCAACCCTATGGATTGTAGCCTGCAAGGCTCCTCTGTCCATGGGCATTCTCCAGGCAAGAATAATGGAGTGGGTTGCCATGCCCTCCTCCAGGAGATCTTCCTGACCCAGGGATCAAACCCCCATCTCTTATGTCTCCCGCATAGGCAGAAGGGTTCTTTACCACTAGCGCCACCTGGTGGAAGCTAAAGAAGTGAAGCACAGTGGGGATAGCGCTCTTTACTAACACGTCATTAGTCATCTCCAACGCAGCCCCACACTGCACCCCCCAGCTGTAAGTTTCATGAAGTCAGATAAGGACTTTATTTTACTGATTAATGCCTAAGGTGTGTTAAAGAGTGAAAAATACAGTTCTACAGATGTAAATGTGACTACAATTTAACTGAATTGAACATCTTGATGATAATGCATCTATTTACTCTTCTTGATGTAAACACAATTGCTGTATCACATAATGAAAGTCAGCAATTTTTATGGTATTATGAACAAAATGTGGTTCCTTTTAGAAGGACTGGCCAATAATTTTTCCGATCTCCTCTTTTCTTTCTAAAATTTACAAGATTAGTGTTTAAATCAGTCTCCACTACCACATTTTAACCACATTAACTCTTACTTTGGCCTAGGATTTTCTCAGAGGAGAAAGTATCCATGGACCAAAGGGAGAAATATTTCACTGGATTCCTCTCTAGGCATGACATTAATGACTGGAGGTTAAATACAGAGCCTTAGTTCAGTTCAGTTCAGTCACTCAGTCTTGTCCGACTCTTTGCGACCCCATGGAGCTCAACATGCCAGTCTTCCCTGTCCATCACCAACTCCCTGAGCTTGCCCAAACTCATGTCCATCGTGTTGGTGATGCAATTCAACCATCTCATCCTCTGTCATCTCCTTTTCCTCTCACATTCAATCTTTCCCAGCACCAGGGTCTTTTCCAATGAGTCGGTTCTTCTCATCAGGTGGCCAAAGCATTGGAGTTTCAGCTTCAGCATCAGTCCTTCCAATGAATATTCAGGACTGATTTCCTTTAGGATAGACTGGTTGGATCTCCTTGCTGTCAAGGGACTCTCAAGAGTCTTCTCCAACACCACAGTACAAAAGCATCAATTCTTCAGCGCTCAGCTTTCTTTATAGTCCAACTCTGACATCCATACACGACTGCTGGAAAAACCATAGTTTTGCCTAGATGGATCTTGGTTGGTAAAGTAATGTCTCTGCTTTTTAATAAGCTCTCTAGGTTGGTCATAGCTTTTCTTCCAAGAAGCAAGCGTCTTTTAATTTCATGGCTGCAAGTCACCATCTGCAATGATTTTGGAGCTCCCCCAAAATAAATTATCTCACTGTTTCTATTGTTTCCCCATGTATTTGCCATGAAGTGATGGGACCGGATGCCATGATCTCAGTTTTCTGAATGTTGAATTTTAAGCCAACTTTTTCACTCTCCTCTTTTCCTTTCATCAAGAGGTTCTTTAGTTCTTTCTCACTTTCTGCTATAAGTGTGGTGTCATTTGTGTATCTGAAGTATCGATATTTCTCCCGGCAATCTTGATTCCAGCTTGTGTAGAGCCTTAAGGAGGCTTATAAATCTAATGTTTTAGAAAACAAACAAATTATCAACCAAGGATATTGGGTCAGTTCAGAGAGTCAAAGAAAGAGTAAAAGGATGGATATTGGATCTGTGGAAGAATTGGGAAGAGAATTGGACAAAGAAGATGCAGTCTTTCGACATTGAAAACAGTACCCCTGTGCCGTGCTTGTCATATAAGCACTGTGACTTCGCTCTCTCGAATCCCCTCCAACTTTGACTGTATGATATGCCTAAAAATACATTTAAATATCTCTGCATTAACCACCATACTCCATATCATCATTGTCCTCTTCCTTAACTGTTAGGGGATGCAGTATTACAGCCACTTTGAACACAATGTGACAGTTTGTATTACAATATACCCTACAATCCAGCAATTCAACTATAGATAAGACTATGCATTTCAACGACTAAAGGTATTTATTCTAACAAAACGACCCCTTTAACCCATAGATCAACATTATAAACCTTGAACAAAGGTGTTTTTTTTAAAACTATGAAAGCACTGCCGCTGCTATTGCTAAGTCGCTTCAGTTGTGTCCGACTCTGTGCAACCCCATAGACGGCAGCGCACCAGGCTCCCCCGTCCCTGGGATTCTCCAGGTAAGAACACTGGAGTGGGTTGCCATTTCCTTCTCCAATGCATGAAATAAAAGTGAAAGTGAAGTCGCTCAGCCTTGTCCAACTCTTCGCGACCCCATGGACCACAGCCTACCAGGCTCCTCCATCCATGGGATTTTCCAGGCAAGAGTACTGGAGTGGGGTGCCATTGCCTTCTCCGATGAAAGCGCTAGAGAGTGATAAAAGAGAATCTACAGTGTACTTAGAGAAAAGTTACACTTACTCAGAAAAAGGGAACATTATTGAGGGAGTTTCCTTGTTTTATGACTTTTAGTTTGACAGAGACCTCCATTGATATGAGGTGGGTCAGTTAAAACTCAGTAAATAACATACAGACTTACTGGTTTGAAAAGCAAAAGGAATGTTTGGGGGCTGCCAGATTATCTAGAAAGTGGTAGAAAAATATACGTAAAAGAGAGATCAAGAAGAAGAATACAAATTTGTGCATATAAACTCAGTAAATATCTGAACTGTACATGTTTGAGACAGGTATCAAGTGGCCTATGGAAGGGAAGGCTAACAAAACTGAACAAAGATCTCAGGTGCTGCAAAATGCAGGGGTGAATTGAGAATTTGAGTTCCATGAGTTAACTATCTGCTTAAAAACCAATCAAATTCTTCAGAGATATAAACAGAATCCAGAATCTCAACATCTTATTCAAAACATAGTTGAGGGAATTTTAGATACAATTTAAGATTATTCAACATAAGATGAAACTAGAAACATGGTGCATATTTGAGAGAAAAATAATCTGTGGAGATCAGCTCCAAAATAATCCAGATATTGAATGTAATAGACAAGGAATTCACAGCAGCTATTCTATCAATATGGAATATGTAAAAGAAAATAACTTTATATTTAACATGCACTAGATGAAGACAAATAGAAATAGATTTTTATCGACAAACTAAAATTAAAAATGATAATCAATCAAAAAACAGATGAAGTTTTGGCTTAAGAGAATCACAAAAGAAAGACTAGTTGTATTTTAAAGTGTGAATATATACTAAATACCATGTAAAAAAATTCAAGGTAACAACATAGGCTTAAACTACAGAACAAACACTAGGATATTGCAGTTGTAAAACTGCAAGGGTAGTTGAGTTAAATAAGAAACAAAGGGTAAAAATCACATGCTCGTTTCAATGTAGGCAGAAATGCATGACACAAAATCCACTATCCAATCATGGCAGTAATAAATTAGAAATACCCATCTGCTCTAAGTAAGAAAAAGCATACAGTTAACATCATATTTAATGGTCAGATATTGCTCTCTGTTTGACTGGGATCATATCAAGGAACATGTCAACATTCATTCATCATTGAACTGTAGGTCCTAGCCCAAAAAATAAGAAAAGCAAGTAAAAGTATATGAATGAATGAATGAATGAACCCGTAGTAGGAAGCCGATTTATTTCCAAAATTCTTCTGATCTCCTTCTCAACAAATTTTCATTGCGAATACCCATCTCCCAAATTAATGTCCCAGTACACATCTGAAGTCTCAGAAATACAAGATGAAATAATTGCCACTTAGAAGCTGAGAGGTAGGTGAAAGAGGGAAAAGTCCTAGAACTTATATTGGGTCATGAGAGACCCCACATTTGATGCCTAGTGAGTTTTTTTTATTTGTTTGTTTTCTTTTGAATCCAGAATTACTTCTCAGGTCATTTTCTGAGAAGAAACAGTATAAATGGAAGCAACTTAGAGGCTTCATGTGCATGTTAGAGGAGGGCTTCACAAAAAGAGACACTGTTAAAAACAGGATGTCCCCATTTGAAGGACTTTTGAGGGGTAACCTAACTCAGATAGTTCACTCTGTAACATATTTCACACCTTGAACTAGAAGGTTGGCAATTCCAGGATACAAATGTTGAGGAACTTAGTATGCAAACACTGTATGTAAATAAAACAGCTCTACCACATGCAGGCGGTTCAACTTAGCTTAAATTACAAATCCAACGAACACAATATTGTATAACTCCCAGCCCTGTTTCCTGATTCATGTGTGACCAAAAGCCCACTTTTCAACTCTCTATTCCAACTGTCTATTAGCAAAGAGATCAAGATCCTTTGACGGATCTGTTTGGTTTTAACACTGTAGATAATGGGGTTCATCACAGAAGATGCTAGTACATAGACATTGGCCATACTGACATGTACAATTAATTGGAGGGGCATGCTTGGCATAGCAGTGAATCATGGACACACCCACCATGGGCCTGTAAAGGACCAAAACAGCCAAAATGTGGGACAGACAGTTATTGAGGGCCCAGAGCATTTCAACCTGGGAGGCAATTCTGAGGACTCTTCTCAGGATGACTACACAGGACAGCACAATGAACAAGGGGTCCAGTATGATAATGAGCAGAGCTAGAACAAATCCATACCCGTTATTTGTAGTGGTATCAGCACACGCCAGGTGAATCATGTCTTGATGGAGGCAGTATGAGTGGGAGAGATGAGGGGAGCCACAAAAGGGGAGCCTTTTCAACAGGAACAATCCAGGAAGAACAACCAGAAGACAGCAGCAAATGATGGTTAGACCTATTCTGCAGATTGCCTTCCTGGTGAGGATGGAAAAATAATGGAGGGGGTTGCAAATGGCCACGTAGTGGTCAAAAGACATGGCCAACAGCACAGAAGATTCCATAAAGGAGAATCCATTGAGAAAGAAGAACTGAGTAAAGCAAGCCTAAAGCTGATCTCTGAGACATTGAACCAGAGGATCCTCATGAGTGTAGGCAAAGTGGTGAGGGTTAAGTCCCAGGTCTGTTAGGGCCAACATGGAGAGAAACAAGTACATGGGCTCATGTAGAGAGGGCTCTTCCCTGATGATAGCCAGTATGGTGGTATTGCCTGCAATAGAGATGGTGTAGAGACAGCAGAACGGGATGGAAATCCAGGTATGGAAGACCTCAAAGCCAGGGATGTCCATGAGGATGAAGTAGAAGGAACTTGAGTTAATAACCAAAAACATGACTAGAGGAGGCAGCCACAAGACCAGAGTTTGTTGCAAAATCTGTGAAAATTGGAGAACATAAGATTAAAGTTCTGCAACCATGTTAAATCATCATGTGATATATTGTCAAGGGAGATCTAGTTAAAAAGAGATAAACAGGAGATGAGCTCACAAATGCTTTATTATTTTTGCTTGTTTTAGCTCGAAGCTTGTCATTCACCTAGTTGAGAGCATAAATCAGTCATTTTTTTAACCCAAGGACTTTTTTATCTGTCCAGAAAGCGGTTATGCCCTTGTAGCAGGAAAGTGTAGGAATGTTTTATCGCTGTTGGAGAGAATAGTTGTAGAGAAAAGATTACTATAGGATATTCTTTGATACCATAAAGTTTAGAGAAGAGAGAGCATAGACTGATAAAGTTAAAAAGCAACACAATATACAGTCACCCATAAATTGGCACTTGCGTTCTACCTCTACAAAGATCAAATTATGAGCCACTGCAGCTGCTGAACTTTAACACCCCCTGAAAGGAGTTCAGGGTGGAGATCAAGAATGAGACACTGTGCACTGGGAAAAACTGGCAGAACAGGTTTCCAGATAGTTAGATGTTTTCGAGAGATTTCATGAGCCCAATTCTTGCATCTTCCTGTATCTAGAAAAGCACTAAAATTCTTCATGGTGACCTCTGCCCCCGGTGACTAGCAGTAATCTTCTACAAAGAAACATGTGCTTGATTGCAGGTATTCTTCCTTCACCAAAATCATATGTATACTGATCATATGTATACCCCCCCCAACATCTTTGGAACAGTTTTGTTAGAGCAAGTTTGTGTGCCTGATGCAGTGAGGCCAAACACACGGAAGCCCTGAAGTTTGGAGCAGAGAAGTACTTACTGCAGGGCCATGCAAGGAGCCGAGAGGTTTATGTGCTACACTCACTCCCTCTCTCCCCCCCACCACCCCTGAGCTCCCCGCACAGGGGGAAATTCAGCAAAGAATTTTTAAAAACCAGGTAAAGGAAAGGGGTTTCAGGGTATGTGATTAATGAGTGTACAATTCTGAGTGGCTGAGGGTGAGGCAACAGGGTGATATTACAGGGTTAACATTATCAGTCAAATTATTGCATCAAACACTGCTATCTAGGTATATCTAAGTGTAGGGCTTCCCTCGTAGCTCAGTCAGTAAAGAATCTGCCGTCAATGCAGGAGACCCGGGTTCAATTCCTGAGTTGGGAAGATCGCCTGGAGAAGGAAATGGCAACCCACTCCAGTATTCTTGCCTGGAGAATCCCATGGGCAGAGGAGCCAGGTGGGCTCCCAGTCCATGGGGTTGCAAGAGTTGGACACGACTTAGCAACTAAACCACCACCACCAGGTATATCTAAAGTAGAAGATATAGGGATAAGCCTATCCTGTGAAGGCCCCTTAGAGTCCTGCTGCGTTACAATTCCTCCTTTTTCTTTGATAATTCTCAATCTTGAGGAGAACAAGTTTTGAACAAGAAAAAGAATAAAGGTTCAGATAAGGAGGTTAATCATAAACTTGGTAGAGGTACCTACAGGGTTCTGCTGGGTTACAATTTCAACAGACACTGCTGTGAGAATGACTAGGTGTGTCTGAGTCTGACAGCTACTCCATTTTTATAACCAAATGCATTTCTCTCCTAAATGGCCAAAAAAGGCATCATCATTAGTGATTTTAATGCTTTTTTAGATATGAGAAGATGCAATGATTTAGGCTCATAAAAATCTTCTTAAAATTTCTATTTGAGAGCCTGTTTTGCTAGTTTTACCCCTGAGCACAGAGTGCCCCATTCCTCATCTCCACACTGAAACTCCTTTCAGGGGGTGTTCAAGGTCAGCACCTGCAGTGGCTCATGATTTAATCCTTGTAGAGGTAGAGAGCAAATGTCAGTTTCCAGCTGGCAAGGCCCTGTCATATTTATAAATTTTATCCTGGCTTAGGGGGTATTTCATGACCATTTCATCCTGTGGTGCTAGCAATGCTCATTCCCAAATCTGGTGACGATTTCACTGGCAGGCCACTCAATGTGCTGAGGTTCCCTGGTGGCTCAGATGGAAAAGCATCTGCCTGGAATGTGGGAGACCTAGATTTGATCCCTGGGTCTGGAAGATCCCCTGGAGAAGGGAATGGCAACCCACTCCAGTATTTGCCTGGCAAGGACTATCTCGTGACTTAGGGGCCCTCCGAAGCATCCCAGAGCAAGCTGGAGTCAAAAGAAATTTAATTAGAATGTGTGTGTGTGTTAGTTGCTCAGTCCTGTCCGACTCTTTGCAACCCCATGGACTGTAGCCCACCAGGTTCCTCTGTCCATGTTATTCTTCTCCAGGCAAGAATACTGGAGTGGGTTGTCATGCCCTCCTCCAGGGGATCTTCCCGACCCAGTGACCAAACCCAAGTCTCTTACTTCTCCTGCATTGGCAAGCAGGTTCTTTACCACTAGTGCCACCTGGGAAGCCCAGAATTTGATAGGAAGTTCATCAAAAATATCAAAAAGTTTTAAGAACATTTGGTCTGGTAGAATCATAGGTCACTTTGAATATTTCAAAACAAAATCAGATCATTGGAAGGCAAGGAAGTTCACACAATATATTATCAAAAGCAGCATTTGAAGTAAACTTGTTTTTTAGCAGAAAGGAACCAAATCTAGACCTGTACAGTCTACTTTTAATAACAAAATCCATTTACCAAATTAAGTTTAATCTAAAATAAGCCTGACCATGCATAAAACCTCTTTTTTCTCAAAAGATATAACCCACTTCCCTACCATATAGTGAAATGTTTTAATATGTCTAGTAACTTTAATTACATATTTAAATTAGAATCCCTAACTTTTAAACACCTTAATTTCTAATGAAAACGAAGAGAGCAAGTAATTTTTACCAAAATCTGGAGAGATTATTTTAAATAATTTTCAGAACATAATTATTCTTATAGTTTAATTAACTCAAAAATTTCACCACACCAAGTTATTTTTCTCACTGACAGATTTGCAACAGATATCACAAGATTTCCTTTAACTTCTACTAAACCTAGGCTCAGTGAAAATGTTACTTTGTGAAAGCATGAAAGTTGATGACGTTAAAGACCTAATTAATTAATTAGACCTAATTAATTAAAGCAACAAACTAACCTCAATACCAAATATCAACAACATAGTATTTCCCCTCCCATGTGAACTTGAAACGCATTTTGTCTAACTTTTTAAATATTTGAATTGTAAGTGCTTAAAGTTCTAGATGTCCAATCCTTTGGCCACCTGATGTGAAGAGACGACTAATTGGGAAAGACCCTGATGCTGGGAAAGATTGAAGGCAGGAGGAGAAGGGCACGACAGAGGACGAGATTGTTGGATGGTATCACTGACTCAAGGGACATGAGTTTGAGCAAACTCCAGGAGACGGTGAAGGACAAGGAAGCCTGGCATGCTGGAGTCCGTGGGCTCACAAAGAGTCAGACAAGACTGAGTGACTGAATAACAACAAAGTCCTATACGGCTCAGTGGTAAAGAATCTGCCTGCAACATAGGAGATGCAGGTTCTATCCCTGGGTCAAAATGATCCCTAGGAGAAAGAAATGGCAACCCATTCCAGTCTTCTTGCCTGAGAAATTCCAAACAGAGGAGCCTGGCAGGCTATAGTCCATGGAGGCACAAGAGTTGGACACAACTTAGTGACTAAACAACAACAACAACAATATAAATTTACTAGCTTACAAAGAATAGTTGGAATACATTAAATTTGCTTACTTAGATAACTATGGTTTTACTGTTTTTTTCTTGATGATCTCTTATGAAACTGATGTAAAGTTTGACTGAGGAAGCATTCCCAGCTGTTTTGAGGGGTTTTTTTAAAGTTATTTCTGCATCTCTTTTTTTTCTTCAGTTCCTAGCAACACAGATTGATTAGATAAGCTCCAGAGGGCCTAGGTAGATCATTTACATCTCAAAGGCACAGGAGGATAAAATGCACATTTTTTTCTACTTATACAAAACCCAGCCATCTTGAGCTATAGTCAGGGAACTCTTTTTTTCCACTTTCCAAATATTTACCTCAGTTTAAAAAAAAAAGAAAAACAAGTAACAGTAATAGACAGTAATACATATCATCTGCTCACACTCTCAAGTCACTCTTAACAAAACTAGGAAGAGAGTAAGGGATTTGGACTCAGGTACTGAGACATCCATTCACACCCAATACCACCCCCAACCCCCACCCTCCCCACCCCCGGCAAGATAAAAGCAATTGCAAAAAATCCATTCTGATATAATAGACAAGCCAATAGAGGCCTTTGCCCTGCAGATCTCGGGGAGCACTGAGGCATTTTTTTCATTTAGGGAGCATAGCTAAAGGATCTCTTAAATTTGCAAAAGTACCCCAAGGGACTGTAAGACAGCCAGAGCTCTGATCATCCACACTTAATTTTCATGGTCACCATTAGCAAATATCAACCAAACAGCAATTCAAAATGGTTGTTCAGGGTCAGAGTTGCCTAGCCCTAAAAAAGGAAAATTCCCAACAAATGCCCAGTCAGTCCAAAAGGGGACAACCCCAACCAATGCCCCATCAGAGATGAAGCTGCAGAATGACCATGGCTAGTTCAAAAGGGAGACCAAAGTTCCACTGATGTAGGAAACAGATGGGCTCCAGGTTAGACATTTACAACTAGCCTCCTGTTGCATTTCCTGGGACAAGAGATAGATGGGCTCCAGTTAAGGAATTTATAATTAGCCTCCTGTTTGCTCTCCAAAATGGAAGTAGCAGTAGAAGCAGGGGAAATAGCCAGTATTTGTCTCTTGTAAATACCGTAAAGTAATAGTAATGGCAAGGACAAAGAGGGGGCAAAACCCTATTTGAGGAAAGGTTTAAAGGATCTCCCTCTTCTTTCTTTTGGGATAAGGGAGACATTACACATTCGCAGAAAGTCTCCTCGTGGGTCAAAAGTCAAGAGATTACTGTCAAGCCGTAATGAGTCTTGTTCCTCCCAGAAGCCTTCACTTGATTCGTCTTGACTGAGGGGTGTATGTGTTATAGCCATGCGTTCCGGGAAACAAGCTAACTCAGAAGGACGATGCAGATAGTGAAGCGCAGTTCATTACACCGGCGGGCCCAAGGCAGAGTCTCCTCTTAGCCAAGGACCCCGACCAGCATTTGTGAAAATCTTTTATACCCCATGTGTACGTGTCTGAACCCATCACCCCAATTTCCTTGTGACTTACATAAACAAAGGAAAGGTAAATACAATCACAATAACCCCATCATTCATGTGTTATGTGTTCAAACAATCAATTATCAATAAGCCAGAGGTAACAGAAAAAATTTATGACCTGTCCAGAGGTAGGGGGATTAGTGTATGTTTTCTCTTAGGTGATGAGTAACCTGGATACAATCTTCAAGATTCCCCTCTCTGGAGGGGGTCTTATCCTTCTATTGTCGTTTCCACAGGCACTAAGCACAGAGTTCAGAGTCCATTAGAGAGGTGGCCGAACATGATCAGCACGAACAGGCCTAAGATGGAGTCCAGGCCCCATGAATTCCTTCTTCATATGCACACCCCAGGGGAGAGTCCCAGAGCAGGTCAGATGTGGGAAAAAGAAACCAGATAATTGGCCTGAAGGAAGACAAAGACCCTGAAGAACTGACCTATATAAACGACTTATTGCCTCTTTACCGTGCTCCTCCTCCTCACTAGGGTGGATGCCCACACTCTCTCTGGGTGTGCGTCTCTGCCTTTGCCTCTCTCAACTAAACAGACTATTTCTCTATGTGTTCTCCCACTTGCTGGTGTGCTGTGTCTCTAATAATAAACTTTGTACCTGCATGTACAGTTTCTGCCTCCATGATAAATGCATTTTTCACTGGGGACAAAGATCCAGCGAAAATTAGTTTCTAGCCTCTAGTCCTTGCTAGTCTGGTGGCTAGGATTCCTATTCACCCGAGCTATCCAGATTCAATTCCTAGACAGGGAATTAGATTGTGCTCCATGCTGCTGCTCATTGCTGCTCACTGAGATCACCACCCCAAGTGAACCAACGCAATAGGGAAGAATACCCTGGTCTCCTCACACAATAGCCCCTTTATTCACCAAAGACATCTCAACTGGCCAATGCAAGTACTAAGACACATACAAACAACAAAGTCAGGCAAGGCTTAGTCTGGAAATTCCACTTTCATTCCCAAGATGGAGGCTCTGGAGTGACCTGGCTCCCAAAGAGAACGGACCACAAGTGGCTCACCTATCAACCACAAATTGACACTTGCCCTCTATCTTTAAAAAGATTAAATCATGTGCTACTGCAGCTGCTGATTTTCAGTACCCCTTGAGTTCAGGGTGGAGAGCAGAAATGAGGCATTTTGTGCTAGAGGAAAAACTGGCCAGACAGGTTTTCAAATTAGATATTCTCAGAAACTGATTATAAGAATCCAATTCTTGTATCTCCTCATATCTAGAAAAGCACTAAAGTCCTTCATGGTGATGACTGTTCCTCATGACCGGCAGAAACCTGAAAAAAATACATGCTTGATTGCATATACTCCCCTTCCACCAAAATCACATATACACTGAATTTCCCCCTGCCTCTCTGGAGCAGTTTTTCAGAGCTACTTGAGGTGCTTTCTCCTAGGCTGCAGTCCTCATTTTGTCCCAAATAAAACTTAACTTGCAACTCTCACACTGCATTTTCTTAAGTCAACACACCCAAAAATGATACACACAAAACCACAAACAACAACTAAGCTACAGTCACACAGACAAAATCAGAGGTGTAGCCTAAGATTTAACTTCCACTCCCAGATAGAGGTCTCCTAATAGACTCAATGGCTCACTTCCCACAAAGGAAGCAGTACAAATGGGGTGGACAGAATTCCCAGCCTGCACTGGGACCCGAGGACAACTAATGTGGACCAAAGCTCCAGACGTTTCTCAGTTCCAAATAGCCTCATGCAGTGGGCGGTCAGCAGTTGTTGGGGACGGTTCTTCTGAGATTCCTGGAGAGGAATGGGCTCCAGTTGCTGCTGGGAGCTCAGGAAAGGAACTGCTGCAGTGCCCGGGGTCGACCTGCCACAGAGACGGATTCCTAGGCTGATTTGCAAAACTCGTTACTGCAAGTTTGTGTGCTTAATGCACAGAGAGGGCAAACACACCAAAATGCTAGAGTTTGGAGCAAAAAAAGATTTACTGCAAAGCCATGCAAGGAGACTGGGGTGGCCAAAACCCTAAAAATCCTCGAGCTCCCCACAGAGTTTCAGCAAAGTGCTGTTAAGAACCAGGTAAGGAAAGGGGTGTTGCAGGGTAGGATCAGCAAGCGCAGGATTCTCTGATTGGCTGATGCTGAGGAACAGGGTGGTGTCACAGGGGTTAACTTTAGCAGCACTTAGGCTCCAATAGGCCTGGGGCTATAGTCATGGTCATCAAGTAGTTGTTAACACCTTCTGCTTGGTGAGGTGTTTTCACAGCAGTAAAACAATACAGAAAATGTGCCTTTGATACTGTTATCTAGGTACTTCCGAGAGGAGCTAAAGCAGAGAATGGGGGAGGGGTCTGTCCAAGGAAAGCCCCCTAGAGTCCTGTAGATTACAGTTTCTCCGAGTTATCTGAAATTGCTGTCTCCTGGGCTAGCCCTCCTTTTGCCCCAAATAAAACTTGACTCATAACTCTCACTTTATGTATTTCTTTTTTAGACAACAATTCCTGTTGGGCCTTTTGAGCCAATGAGATCACAAAGAAATGAAGAAACTCTGGCAAAGTGTGAGGAAAGATAATGTCTGTCTTCAGATCCTAGGAATCTTGAGGGAAAAATAAAACTTTTACAGGCTCTTAGTGAAAGTCAAAGTGTTTCTTTTTCAGTGGTGTCCAACGCTTTGTGACCCAACCGCATGGACTGTAGCCTGTCAGGATCCTCTGTCCATGGATTTCCCCAGGCAGGAATACTGGGGTGGGTAGCCATTTCCTTCTCCAAGGGAATCTTCCTGACCCAGGGATTGAACCTGGGTCTCCCACATTGCAGGCAGATTCTTTACCATCTGAACCACCAAGGAAGCCCTTAACAGGCTTTTAGGGATGATATATATTGGCAGAGAGGTCAGAAAAGGACATTAGATAAGCTAAATTTTTAAAACTTCAGTATTCAGATATCTGTCAAAATAACATATATTAAAAGATTAAGAAATACTTTCTGGAATAAACTGCAACAATAAATGGGAGTATTCCTGTGGGAACAGCCTCATAGGATTAGATTAAAGCAAAAACACTCTTGGTGCATAAAGCAGTTGGATCCTTTACATCAGGCAATAGGTTGCAGAAATGCTTTAAAAGTTCATATTGATTGATGTGTGGGAAAGCAAAATTTCCACCCAAAATATGCCTGTTTGAGCTGATCATTTATTAAAAACAAAAACAAAACACTGCAGACATGATACAATCTCTGAAAATCCAGTAAAAGTTATCTTGCAGGGAGAAGCCAATTTTGACTCCCTGTTGGAAACTGTTTTTTTGACTTGCTTTTATTATTATAATTGTATTCAATGGCTTGCCTGAAGGACCCTCCCCCTCTGCTTGACTGTAAACTAAAGTGTCTTTGTTCAGCTCATGGAGATAGCTTGTCCCTGCCCACCTGTGAATAGAAGAGATTAACACACCCCTTCAGAAGGCTGGGCATTCCCTTTGAGATGTTTTGCAAGACTGAAGACCCTTTTACTTTTCTTCCTCACTGCATCTCCTCCTTTATTCTGCCTTTTGACTTTCATTGCTTTTTTCTCTTTGGTCTATAAAAGAATCTGGCATCCAGACCCCAATAAAATGGTTATTTTGAGGCTCTAGCCTGCCATCTTCTCGGTCTGCTGGCTCTCCAATTAAAGTCTTTCTTGCCTCAACACCTTGTCTCTCAGATTCATTGGCCTGGAACACAGCGAGCAGAGTGAGCTTGGACTCGGTAAGAGTTGCACTTCTGGAAGAGATATTTACATTTGTGAGGGACAGTCCATTTGTAAAGGTATTTTCCTCTCTGTATGAGAAGAGGAGGATGAGCGAATCTCTGGAAACTCTTATCAATAGACATGGCTAGGACCTATATCTGCATAACAACTTCTGCTGTGGTTGAGTTGCTAAATCATGTCCGACTCTTTTTGACCCCTTGGACTGCAGCATTCCACGCCTTCCTGTCCCTCAGCATCTCCTGGAGTTCACTCAAGTTCATGTCCATTGAATCTGTGATGCTATCCAACCATCTCATCCTCTGCCCCATAACCATTTTTGACCTTGTCTTCTAATCTTGTTTACTGTGCTTTCCCTGTAACCCCCTATCAACAGTCCCCTGGTAATCTTTCTTTGTCTTTAGCTGCAGAGATATTTAACGTGATGGCATATGCCATTTCTATGAATTACTCAGTCCTTGGTGTGTCTCATGTATACAGGAAGTATGCATGTTCTTAAACTTCTGTTTGTTTCCCCCTGTTAATCTGTCTTTTATTACAGAGGAAGTTTTGTCAAGAACCTAGGAGGATAAAGGAAAAATCATTTTATTCCCCTACTGTTGTTTGGATAAACTATTTCATCAGTTTGTTTTATAACATTGCTAGCTGGTAAAACTTCCTTGTGCTTTCTCTAATCTTGCAGTTGAAAAGCTCAAATCTTGCTATTTCTGTCCTCCATCAGAAAATGAAAATTGCTACTCAGCAATCTCCAAGTGACTGAAGGTCATAATAGATGATATCTTAACTGATATGAAGACTAGTAGATTGGGGAGGCAGAAGAGAACAGGAAGGGAAGAAGTCCCAGATGATGGGAGCCCAAATCTCCGCAGATTCATTACTATCCTCTCTCTATACTTAGAGATCAAGCAGCTTTTTCATCATTAATAAATATTTTCCTTGGTTCCCTTCCTCCCAAAATAATGTTACCCATAAAAAGTTTCCTTCAGTAATCAGTGCCTTGGCACAATTTTTATGCATTTATAGACCATAGTCTTCCAAGCTCATTCATCCTTATGCTTCCTTCACTTATCTCTTTGGTAATGAACCCAAGCAGAACCCTGTGGGCACCATGTGGGTACAAATCGTTTTCATGTCCCTGATTCTTGTTTGTAGGAAATGACTTCATGCAGCCTCATAAGACCTTCCCTGAGTTCCAAAAGGCAGATTCAAGCAGTTGCTAACCAGAACAGTGAGGGACTGAAGAAACAAAGGAGAAATCAAGAAACAATAGTGCAATGATAAAGCAGGATTGTGGTTCTTCATCAAGGGAGAAACATGGCAATACCATTGAGTTGTTCTGCAGGAACTAAGGCCCTTACCCAGGTGGAGGATGACAACGTCATGCTAAGCATGAGTCCCAGAACACCTCCCTCATCACCAATAAATCTGTGATTTATTGTGCAGAACAAAGTCTGCACACAGTGGAAGATAACAAAGACTCTGACCCTTTTCTCAAGTTACTAACTGCAACTAACTTCTTTCTCCCTTTACAAACTTTTATGGTCAAGTAGAATTTTCAGAGATCGTTCTTAGACGCAAGTCTAGTCACCTTCTCCCCAGGTGGTCAGCCTCCACAATAAAGCATACTTTCCTGTCCATGCAAGACTTGTCTCTTGAGTACTGGCTTTTGAGCAGAGAGCAACCAAACCTGAGTTTAGTAACAGTAATACTTATGTGCTTGTGCAGTTCATAGAAATAACTCTCCTTGTTTAGTCTTACTTTCTATCCCATTTTTCTGGTATTTTATGACTATGTTATTTTATGACTATGTTGTTTTTACTTGTGTCTTCTTGCCAGTGCCTTCAGCTTTCTGTACAACTTCTTAACCTGCTGAGTAGGATTTATATAGGTTCCTACAAGTCCTCAAGGAGCTGAATAGCATCTCTGTTTATAGGAACCCAAGGGACAGAAGAAAAGATTTGTGTGGCATAAACTGCTCTGTATCATGTCTAGGTGAGAAACACAGAGAAGTACACAAAGATTTCAAGCTGATTCTCTGTGGACGACCTGAGCAAAATCCAAAGCAAAACCAAAGCAAACAAAAAAGAGTTATGTAAATGCTTTCTCTAGTCATGTTTTTGACAGACAATTCCTGGATTTCTTTTAAAAGAGAACAATTATTGGGAGGGAATTCTCTTTATGAAGTATTTATCATATAAAAGTCTGGGAAGTAGAAACTTTCCAGAAATTCTATTACATGCTATGTCTTTGTTGTTTTTTGTTTGTTTGTCACAATTGTAAAGATAAATAAACTTAGAGTCAGGGGAGTATAATGATAAAAGGTGAGATTAAGAATCAGCTAACCCTTTATACTAGAAAAAAATCATAATTTTTCTCTACAAAATGGACTTGCTTTCAAACATCTTGAAAATATATATAATTAGCAAAACTTTTTAAAAGAAAGTGCAAATATTGCTTTTTTCTCCCTAAGTGGTTGTGAGTTAGGCAAATTTCAATTCAAAATCTAATTTGAATGCTCGCTAATTATATGACTTTGGGCTGGTGACCTTAAACTTCCTTTGACTTAATTTCTTTTCACTTTGTCAAGGATAATAATTGCATTTAGGAAGTGCTTTAGAAACTTCTCAAGGCATTTCGTGGCCTAAATAATCATTGGTTGCCTGTAGGAGCAGACTTTCTCTCTGTGTTATCCTCTGCTCTACCAGTCCCTGCTTTACTTACACTCTACACACGTGACTGATCTTCCCTCTTAAACTTAGAGCCTAATCAGTAAAAACCTGTGTACTTCCTTCCCCCTGGCCCTGGCTAGTGACTGCTCTAATCCTTAGATCAGAATGACTCCACCATGCTAGTTTTTCAAAGGGAAGATTTTACCCTATGAAGGTCCTTAGCCCCTCTGCTGGTCTCCCTGGTAAGCAAGAAACCAATATTAGGGGTGCTCTATCTTTAAGGCTTCCCTGGTAGCTCAGCTTGTTAAGAATCTGCCTGCAATGCAGGAGATTCCAGTTCGATTCCTGAGTGAGGAAGATTCGCTGGAGAAGGGAATGGCTACCCACTCCAGTATTCTTGGGCTTCCCTAGTGGCTCAGTTGGTAAGAATCCATCTGCAGTGTGGGAAACCTGGATTAGGTCCCTGGGTTGGAAGAATCCCCTGGAGAAGGGAATGTCTACCTACTCCAGTATTCTGGCCTGGAGAATTCCATGGACTGTATATTCCATGGGGTCCCAAAGAGTCAGACACACTGCACTTTCACCCCTGAGACAGCTTCCCTAGCTCCTCAACACTGCTGTTGGCTGTTCTGTCCAACAGCAAGACTGCTGCTGTGTTCTATCCTCTGTCTGCTGCAGACAGTGGGAGTTGCTCCAGGACCTTGCTTCACACACATAAGGTTTCCTCTGTCCATTAAACATGTCTCTATCATTGACTTTGAGCTTTCTCTCTGGTCTTGAAACTTGGCAAGTACAGGGCTTGCAGGCTGGAGGATGCAGCCTAATGCTGCTGTAATACTAATTGTTATTATATTGCTATTACTATCCAAACTTCAAACACTCAGTTTTTAAATATTTTTTTTGAAGTTATCTTTTTTTCAAATTTTTAGGCGCTGGGTCAGGATGTTTAATAAGTAAAGAAAATCAGATTATTAAAATGATGTTTTACACTGCTGTGTTCAAAGTGGGTGAACCAAAGACTTAGTGTATAGCACACAGAACTCTACTCAATGTTATATGCCAGCCTAGATGAGAGAGGGTTTTGTGGGAGAATGGATACTTGTGTATGTACGGCTGAGTCCCTTTCCTGTTCACCTGAAGTTATCACAACATTGTGATACAACAAGAGTAGATTAATGACAGGATAAAAAGAGCTCTTTGTAATTTTCTGGTTCTGTCTCTTTATCACCTTGCTGAATGTTTTGTGTATTTTTGCCATTTTGATACTGCTAGAGGATCTCCTTTTAACATCTCTTGTAAGGAAGGTCTAGGGTTCACTTAACTCTTTCAGCTTTTGCTTGCTTGGGTAAGTATTTCCCTGCCATATCTGAATAATAACTCTGCTGGATAGAGTATTCTTGAGTGACAAGTTTTATCTTTGAGTATTTTGAAAATGTCATTCTAATTCCTCCTAGCCTGTTGGGTTTCTGCTGAAAATCTGCTGACGGTCCAGTAGGAGCTCCTTTGTAGGTTACCATCATTTTGCCCTGGCTGCCTTTAAAATTCTTTCTTTGTATTGAATTTTGACAATTTTATTATCTTGTCCTGGAAAAGATCTTTTTGCAATGGGGTCTTTAGATGTTCTCTTAATTTCATCGACTTGTATATCAAGTTCCTACCCCCAGTTTGGGAAGTTCACAGCTATTATTTCTTAAATAATATTTCTTCTCCCTTTTCCCTCTCTTCTTCTAATGGGATATCCATTATGCTAATGGTGCCCTTTCTAAAAGTTTCCAGTAATTCTTGTAGGATTTCCTCATTTTTTAAATGTTATTTCTCTTTCCTCGTCTACTTGTATCATTCCTAGATTTCTATTTGTGAGCTCACTAATTCTTTCTTCCTATGATCTGGTCTATTTTAAATGCTTTCTGATGAACTCTTCATCCCATTTAGTGTATTCTTCGGCTCTAGAATTTTTGTTTGGCTCTTCTTTAGCGTTTCAGTCTCTTTGGTAAAGTATTCCTTTGGGTTCTTTAATTTTATTCCTCAGTTTATTAAATTATCTCTCTGAGTTTTCTTGTAACTCTTTGAATTTCTTCATGACAACTATTTTGAATTCTCTAACAGTTCGATCACACTATTCTGTTTATTTATTTATTTATTTTTGGCTGTGCTGGGTCTTCCTTGTGGCGCTCAGCCCCTTTGCTGTGGTATCTGGGCTTTCTCTAATTGCAGTAGTCAAGCGCTTCTTTTGTCTTGGAGCATGGGTTCTAGAGCAGGCAAGCTCAGTAGTTGTGGCACACAGGCTCATTTGCTTCCAGACATATGGGATCCTAGTTCCCTGATGAGCCCAGGGGTTAAACCTGGGACCCCTGAATTAAAAGTCAGATTCTTACCCACTGGACTACCAGTTATTTTACATTTTGCATCTAGAAAATTATCTTTTTCTTTTTGTGGTGTAGTGTTACTGTAGTTCTTCATATTGTTTGATACCTTTTTCCTCTGCTTGCACTTTTGAAATTAAATGCCAGATTCAAGACAGTCTATTTCCTGTTATTTACCAGTAGGTGGCGACATCACATAAGCTTTTGGCTTCTAGGATCTGCGGTTACCTCTGGTTGTATTTGAAAGTTGGCACTTTCCAGCTTCCACCATCTCTGTAAGAGGTGCGGGTTGTTCCACACTTTCATCGCTCCATCTTGTGACAGCAGTGTCATTGCTGCCTTGTTTGTGCCAGAGTTGCTGTCTTCATCAGGATTGAGGACTCTTTCCTTACATCCGAGATCCCTTGAAACAGGTTCCATTGTGGGGAAGAGGGGGAGAGCTGGAAGGATCTGGATTGAGCAGCCCATCCCCACCTTGACCTTTGTGGTAAGGTTCAAGGGCCCCACCACTGTGGAGGAGGGTGCAGGAGCTGGGGTGGTCTACGCCTCTGCAGCAGGACGGGTGAGGGTGCGGACCCGGTCTTCATGGACACTACTGTCAGGTTTCTTTGGAAGCAGGGTTTGTGTGCCCATGCATGATGCCAGAGTCATGTGCGCTGCCTTGCCTGCTGCTGCTGGCTCCTCTGAGGCAGTGAGATCAGCTTCCATGTCAGAAGCCTGGGATCTCAGGCCCCATCCCCACCGTTCCCTTGGTTCCACCTACTGTGTGTTCCAGGCCACCCATCTTTCATGTTCAGAATTCTTCAGTGTCACACTGTGTTGGATGGAGGCCCCTTTGTTAAGCTGTGAGTGTTTTAATGGTTGTAGATTGAAGGAGAGAGAGAGAAAGGTAGTTTTCCACACGGCTACGTTTCTGACCCACAAGCAAATACTGAGCATTTCCATCACTTGAAAACAAATCTAATACTGTAACAGTCATCCTCATTCTGACCTGAGCCTTAGATGGTCACCAATCTTCTTCACATTTTTATAGATTTCCTTTTTGATCAATTCATAAAAATGAAAACCTTAATAAACGATCTTCGCAGTCTGGATTCTTTCACTTGGCATACTGTTATCTAGCCTGCTCTTTTTCCCCATGGCCAAAGCACATCCATAGGGCCCACTGCTGCTCACAGATTTTACACCTGCTTACCTCCGCATAGAGTAATCCACCCATGATGTCAACATAATTCATACTTACATTTCATTAAATTTTCCTTTACGTGCTTTCTTATCAGAAGGAGACACTGTAACTTGTCTATAGCAAAATTGCCTTAATCATTTACTATACATTCACTGCATTTTTCTTATTTTTATTGTACAATATGTAAGATCTTTCTTTAGATATTTACCTCTTCCTCCAAAAAAGTAATCCATGCAAAATGAGGCACTGCTTTTGCTCAGTGATATAGCTTCAGTTATTGAAATTGCATCACACACAGGAATACTATGCTTGGCTAACATTAAAGCTGAGAACTTTCTCATCTCTCCATACCTTTCTTGTCAGGTTTTCACCTTTCTTTCCATCAACTAGTATTTCATTTCAAACACATTGAGTGCTGTCATAGGTCATGGGTTGAACTGTATTCTTCCAAAAGATGTTGAAGTCCTAACTGCCAATATATGTGAGTGTAACTTTACTTTTCGGAGAAGGCAGTGGCACCCCACTCCAGTACTCTTGCCTGGAAAATCCCATGGGTGGAGGAGCCTGGTAGGCTGCAGACCCATGGGGTCGCTAGGAGTCGGACATGACTGAGCGACTTCACTTTCACTTTTCCCTTTCATGCACTGGAGAAGGAAATGGCAACCCACTCCAGTATTCTTCCCTGGAGAATCCCAGGGACGGGGGAGCCTGGTGGGCTGCCGTCTATGGGGTCGCACAGAGTCGGACACGACTGAAGCAACTTAGCAGCAGCAGCAGCAGCAGCAACTTTATTTTTTAAAAACTTTTTATTTTATATTGAGGTATAGCCAATTAACAATGCTGTGATAGTTTCAGGGGAACAGCAAAGGGACTCAGCCATACATTTACATGTATCCATTCTCCCCAAACCCTCCCACATCCAGGCTGGCACATAACATTGAGTAGAGTTCCATGTGCTATACAACAGGTCCTTATTGGTTATCCATTTTGAATATAGCAATGTGTACATGACATTCCAAAACTCCCTAACTATCCCTTCACCCTAGTAACTATAAATTTGTCATCTAAGTCTGTGAGTCTCTTTCTGTTTTGTATGTAAGTTCATTTGTATCATTTCTTTTTGGATTCGACATCTAAGGGCTGTTACACAATATTTCTCCTCTGTCTGACTTATTTCTGTGAGTGTAACTTTATTTGGAAGAAGCAACTTTGCAGAAAAAAAATATCAAGTTTAAATGAAGTAATTATTAGGTGGGTGTTAACCCATCATGACAGTGTCCCTATTAGAAGAAATAATAATTTTGACATAGAAAGATATGGACACATAGAGGATGGTGTATGAATAAAAAGCAGAAATCAGGTTGATGCCTGTACAGCCAAGGAATGCCAATGACAGCCAGCAGCTGTCATTGGCACACACAAAGACACACACAAAGATAAGGCAGACAGATAAAATGTAGGCTCCCTTTGGAGCTGGCACCATGTAGAAGACTTTACAATAGGATAAGAGCGAACTAGGTCTCACTTTTCCTTAACTCATTATATTGTGATTGCACAATGACCTTCTGTATCTACACAGTTTTTACAAGAAAAATTAAAGTGTCTCAAAAATAAATGGAAGTCCTATTAGGACATGAGTGAACATCTTTGAAATTTCCTCTATTCCCTGGATCAGGAAACTGATCTTAGTATTCAGAACTATGTGTTCTTAGTATTCAAAAACCTGGGGAACTCAGACATATGGTAAATCCTTCCCATTCCTCTACACATAGAACTTTCTCTTCTACCACCCTTAGAATCCAGTGTTTAATCTTCCCCAAGTTAACAAAGTTGTCCCTCTAGCTCTCAGATCATTTGTCTCAAAGAAGTCATTTTGTAATAGAATCCATCTTTATAAAGCTACCCTTCATCTCTTGCTTTCTCTCACAAAGTATCACAAAATTCTATAGCACTCTCTTCAATTAGGTCCCATCCCATAGAGTCTTCTACATGGATTCCAAGTATGGTTTTCCCATTGCTTTTCTTGACACTGTTAATGGCCTCATATTTTCTGTCCGCATCACTGTTCATCAGCCAAAGTGACTTTTTTATGATATACATGAAAAATTGTCAGTTCTTTGCTCAAATGCATGTCATTCAGTGTGAATCAGTATTTAACATGGTCTAGGTTGGTCCACATTGCACGTGATAAAACTTATCTGAAAGCTATGGCTTCCTTGAAGAATGTGTTTAGAGTTATCTTCCTACACTGACACCTAACTTGATACCCTTTTAAAAGTGTGAAGTCCTTTACCAGGACTTTCTGGATACTTTGCCCTAATGCACCCCTTTTTTTGTTTTTGTCTCTTTGTTTTACATTTCTAGCATAGTAATTTTTATCTTTTGGCATATTGCCTTACTCTTTCAATGTTTACTTCCTTCCCTTGACCCTGTAGGTACTTAATATGTATTTTGTGTTCAGTAGATGTTAACCCTGATATTTTTTTGAACAATTTCTTTCTTTATTTTTGGTTGCACTGGGTCTTTCTTGCTGTGTAGGCTTTCTCTAGTTGCAGCGAGCAGGGGCTATTCTTATTATGATGTGCAGGCTTCTCATTGTGGTGGCTTCTCTTGCTACACAGACTGTCAATCTGCATGCTTCAGTAGTTGTGGATCCTGGGCTCTAGAGTGTGGGCTCATTGGTTGTGGTTCATGGGCTTAGTTGCTCCATGGCATGTAGAATCTTCCCAGATCAGGGATCGAACCTGTGTCCCTGATTTGGCAGGTGGATTCTTAATCACTGAACCACCAGGGAAGTTCAATCCTGATTTTTCTTGTGAATTTAACTTAAAGCATTGAAATTTAAAAATCCATTTTCTTTTGTTTATCAGACACTGTGCTGGCCATTCCCTTCTCCAGCTGTCACCTTAGTAGACAGTTACTCTCTGTGAGAAAGAGACTTTTCCCAGGAATAAGGTACAGACTCAGAATTTCTGAAATGCAGAAGGAAATAAATGTGCACATAAACTTATGTGTGATATAGGGATCAAGGTCCAAAGTCTTCAGAAGAGAGACTAAGGTGAATTTCCTCTTGAGAAATTATCAAGCTCTATTTTATCTTGTTGCAAGGGAACAGAGTAAAGAGTTGAGGTCATAAACAATGGAAAGGTTTATCAAAGATGAAGAACAAGTTCTAAGGAAGGAAAGGTCACCAGAGGGTCATGGGGGTGCCACTGAGGAAGGAGGTGGTCACAGGCACTCACAGGAGAACAGAGAACTCATAGAACTCATAGAAATTCCCTATGCCTGAAGCTCCAGAGGGACAGTTACCACGGAGGAGCTGCAGAGGTGGGTAGCCAACTGATCACGTGGCCCATCTCATCAGGCTGGATGAAGCACTAGTAATCTATCAGGAAGGCAATGGACAGCTTCCCAGAGGGTACCAGAACAAGAGTAAAAGGATGAGGTGTAAGAAAATCTTATCTTTGGCAGAGTCCCTAAAATCTCTTTCCATCCCATATAAATTCAGATAAGGGCTCTCCTATCTGCTGGTTCTCACCAGGAGCTTGAACTTTATAAGAGGGAAGACATGGCTCCATCTTACAACTTTTCTGCAGGAAAAGAGCAAGTCTCTGAAAAAGAGAGTTTTCTGGTTCACCTTGGCAAGCTGTAACATCAAGACTACAGAACAGAAGGAAGATGAGGGTAAGTCAGCCTGGACAAATAGTATCTTCAAGAAACAAACCAGGTTCTTTGCTTTTTTAAACCTCCCTTCTTTAAAGGTCACTACATGACAGATTCAATGATCCCCTCTTCTGCCACCTTAGAATGAAACCTATATTAATCTCTCTCTATCTGTTAATTAGAGCACCTTCAGGATCGCATGGACCTAACAGAAGCAGAAGATATTAAGAAGAGGTGGCAAGAATACACAGAAGAACTATACAAAAAAAGATCTTCATGACCCAGATAATCATGATGGTGTGATCATTCACCTAGAGTGAGACATCCTTGAATGCGAAGTCAAGTGGGCCTTAGGAAGCAACACTATCAACAAAGCTAGTGGAGGTGATGGAATTCCAGTTGAGCTATTTCAAATCTTTAAAGATGATGCTGTGAAAGTGCTGCACTCAATATGTCAGCAAATTTGGAAAACAGCAGTGGCCACAGGACTGGAAAAGGTCAGTTTTCATTTCAATACCAAAGAAAGACAATGCCAAAGAATGCTCATATTACCGCACAATTGCACTCATCTCACACGCTAGCAAAGTAATGCTTAAAATTCTCAAAGCCAGGCTTCAACAATACTTTTCTTTCTGAGTCTTAACATATCATTGGGAATGATAAATTTTAAAAATTGGGCAGTGACAAATCAAAATTAAATTCCAATGAGACAGACTTACTGAAGAAAAGTTTTTAAAAATAAGATGAGACTTCCCTGGCAGTCCAGTGGTTAAGACTCGGCATTTCCTCTGTAGAGGGAGTGCTGGTTTGATTCCTGCTCAGGAAACTAAGATGCCATGCATCCCTTGGTAATGCCAAAAAAGAAAGGAAAAAAGCTATTCATACACAGAAAGATTTATTTAAAAATTAGGTAAGATTGAAAGAAAAGTATAATCTCTTAATCAATGCATTTTGTTTCTTAAAACATAGAAATGGAAATAATTTTGAAAGTAAACTAGCATATATTCTTAAAGTGATTCCAGTCACAGTGAGAGGAAACCAAAGAAAGCACAGAAACCCTATGGGACTACTCCCTTATGTGCTAGAAATTACAGGTATTGTTTCCAACATTGTGTTGCTTAACTTTCACAATACTAATCAGGTAAACTTTGTATAACTTTTTGTTTCTTACAAATGAGATCCTGAGTATCATAGAATCTAGTTTATTTGCTAAGAGCCAGTGTGTAGAAACACAAAAACTACAATGAAATTCTAACCATAATCCCACACACACACACATACACACACACATGGCTTTCTGTGACAGGGAGAGCTGGTTGGAGTAGTCTAGACAGAGGCACAAAGGTGTCTAGGATCTGGAAAAGGAGAGATCAATAAAAAACAAAAGAAAACAAAACATTATGCCCCTGAAAGCACAAACCTGTTTAATAAGACACTGACAAGGCTTTATTTTTCATTAATTAATAGATAAAATATTTAAGCTGAGACACTTACATGCTTTACATTCAGTAACATTTATCTTCTCACAATGATCTTATGTATGGTGCAATTTTTACATCAAGGTTACTTTAAGAAAATAAGCACAGTGTTTAGGGATGTTATTTAAGATAATACCGCTAATGTGTAGAGAGACAGGACTTGAACTCAAATACTCTGGACACAAAACTTCCTCTCTAAGTACATATCATTTATAATATTTTCTCCTTAATTCCTTGATGAGTAAGGGATATCATGGGTAAACAGAGACTCATTCTTTAGTAACTCCTGAACTAGGAGATCCAATCAATCCATCCTAAAAGAGATCAATCTTGGGTGTTCATTGGAAGGTCTGATGCTGAAACTGAAACTACAATACTTTGGCCACCTCATGTGAAGGGTTGACTCATTGGAAAAGACCCTAATGCTGGGTAGGATTGGGGGCGGGAGGAGAAGGGGAAGACAGAGGATGAGATGGTTGGATGGCATCACCGACTCGATGAACACAGGTTTGGGTAGACTCCGGGAGTTGGGGATGGACAGAGAGGCCTGGCGTGCTGCAGTTCATGGGGTCACAAAGAGTCGGACTTGACTGAGCGACTGAACTGAACTGAACTGAACTAGGTCTTTGACAATATGCAAAAGTTGTTGAAAAGTTTTCCTTCTTCTTAGCAGTCAGTGGCAGAGAAAATGAGATTGTAAAAATTTGGCAGAGACGTCCCTTCAATACAGTTCTTTCTTTATGAGGCATCAGTCATTTTTCCTTAGGCTATGGGGAATGATGAATTACAATTTTCTCCTAATGCAAAAATGATATTGGGAAAAATATGACACAAACAAATCTTACACCCTATTGATGAATTGTTGTTGTTATTTAGTCGCTAACTCATGTCTGACTCTTTGTGACCCCATGAACTGTAGCCCACCAGTCTCCTCTGTCCATGAGATTTCCCAAACAAGAATACTGGAGTGGGTAGCCGTTTCCTCCTCCAGGGGATCTTCTCGACCCAGGGGTTGAACCCACCTGAATTGACTGTCTCCTTCAGTGGTAGGCAGATTCTTTACCAATGATTTACCAGAGACTTCCCTGGTGGCTCAGATGGTAAAGCATCGTCTACAATGTGGGAGACCTGGGTTCGATCCCTGGGTGGGGAAGATCTCCTGGAGAAGGAAATGGCACCCCACTCCAGTATTCTTGCCTGGAAAATCCCATGGATGGAGGAGCCTGGTAGGCTATACAGTCCATGGGGTCGCAAAGAGTCGGACACAACTGAGCGACTTCACTTTCACTTTCACTTTCACCAGGGAAGCCTTTGATGAATTAAGGACATTTAAACTGAACAAAACGGGGGAGGGCAATAAGAAAAAAAAGTGAGAATGGTAGATAAGCAAAGGTGTCTTAGATGCACATATATCAAGAGACAATACAAAGAAGTGAGTGTGAATCTAAGAAAGTTCAAGAGTTTGGCCATCACAGAGTTACTGGAGCACTACATTTCCCAGGATTGAAATATGGAAACATTTTCCGAGTAAAGGAACATGAAGAGAATTTATAGATGAGAATTCCTTGGTTTGTGACATTGACAAATAAGACAACATCAGTATTATAGTCTAGGAAAACACCAATACAATGGGGAGGAACTCTCAGGGAGAGGATTAAGATCAAGGGATCTGAGGAAGAAGACTCATCAAAAGCATTGTATTCAAACTGAACATATTTTTTAACCCTATAATCCAGTAGCTAGATTTAGGTTAATATCTCCAGTAAACATAGTGACAATTTCCATTGTTTTCAAACAGAAGCTTTATCTTATATCCATGCCGTTTTCTACCATATACTCTCAGGATCCAGGAAGGTTTTTCTGACACATCTGCCTCCCAGTGATATTTCTGTGATGTGATAACTGGGGAGCCCAGGACACCATAATCTTCAAAATCATCATTCTTATACATATTTTTTGGTTCCAGATTGCATACATATCTCAATTGCTTCTGGTTCTCAGAAACGGCAAGGTCCTAGCAAGAAGGTTCAGGAACACGTGAACTGTGGAAAAATTACAGAGTTGGATTAGGGCCATGATGTAGGTTTATTTGTGACACTGTAAAAGGGATCTTTAAAATAACTTGGATGGAAAGGGTGTGTGTGTGTGTGTGTGTGTGTGTGTGTGTGTGTGTGTGTGTGTTGGGAATGGAAATAGACATCTTAAAATATGAGAACTAATAGAAAATGAAAAAGTCTAAAAGATGATGAAAATAGGGTGGCTTGATAACACTGTGATGTTTCCTTACCCCAGTAGCGTTGCACATCTGTCAGCCCTGAAATAATAATAGTAAACCATAATGTTACATATAAACAAGGGAGTCAGCTCTGAAATCTAGTTTTTCCAGATTAGGGGAAGGGCTGTGGTGAGGTACCGAACTGATAAAAGAGAAGATGAACAAACACTTGTTGGTCACTTCCCATAAATATGACCACATCATCAGCACAAAGTATCTGAGCTTTGCTGTCTCTATCCACATCTAGAATCTGGAGCCTCCTCCCCATTTTCCCTCCATCACAAGAATCCCACAGGCACTCACTTAGGTAGCATTCCTCACCATTATACACTCGCTGTATGTCTGTCAGATCAAGAGCTGAACACATTCTCCTTTGTCCCTTGGGGAGAGTTCTTGGCTTCTTCAGGGTTAAGGTTTCACTCCTAGGGAAGAAAAAGATTGACCCCCACACGACTGACTTCTTGTTCCTCTAAAACCACTGACTTTCACTCCATTGATACACTTGAACTGTCTTGGGAAAGGAGAGAATGGACACCTGATTTTGGAGCCAGAAGGAATGTGCTAATGTCCACCTTACTAGTTACCCTCTGTGTGACCTGGGACTGTATTGACCTGTCAGAAGGACAGTTTCTTCCTTCTTTAGTGAAATCATTAATCTCTCCCTCTCTAGCTTCTAGAAAGCATATGAAATTATTTGAAATAATATTTTGGTACCATAAAAAATTAATTTGTGGAAAAGTCCCTGCATAGATATGTGTTCCAGGGAGGTGTCAGAAAGTTAGGTAGCAGGACCTGGTTCCCAGGTGTTTGAGATATACCAGGTATGAGAGCACTGTCTAGAGAGTCCCCAGATCTTCAAAGTCTGGTCCCCAGTACAGAGGCTCTCAGAATACCCTGAGATCTCAGGTTCTCCGGGAACAATGACAAACCCTTGAAAACTAGGACATTAGGAATACTAAAGTAACAGTGGTTAAAGTTTCATGCGTTTGTAAAAATCTTGATGTTACCATGTACGTGTGCAAATTCAAACACACGGATGCTACCTTTCCATTCTGCCTTCTAGAGTATGTGGGCAAGATAGATCAATTGTTTGTAGCACAGCCATAATACACTTTGATATTCAAGTCTGATTTTGGAAATCTAATCAGAAAGATACAGAAGGGCCAAGTCTCTTCTATACCCAAGGCAAAATTCAAATATAAAGGAGCTGTCTCCAATTTGGGTGCTTGGCAGACAAAGAAGACATGACTCTCCCAAGGTAGTTCAAGCACCTACTAAATATGAAACCTGAGTTGCATAAGGACACCAAGTGTGAATTAAATATTTGAGGTCACAGGAGTCTGTTATTGCAACGAATTATTTCTCTTATGGCTACTGACTAATCTCTGACTGCAATTATCTACCGTAGAAGTTGGTCCATTCTTAACTATTAGGAAAAATTAGGCTTGATTTGTGAGCAGAAATTGAAGGCAAATCTATATACCATTTTTTCTGCCTTGACCACTATTTTCCTCTAATTGGCCACAAGATAAATCTAGTCAGCGACTTTAATTATTTTTATTCCATAAATGGATTATCTCTGATCTCCCATACGTACCTTTTCATGATGTCATTCACATCCTAGTGAGGAAAAAAACAGGAGTCAAGAAGTAATAGGTCCTCCCACTTAGAAATCTTCATTACATCCCCACCAGCCCCTGATTGTGGGAATAGGATGGTCTCAATGTGAGAGCAAAAGTAAAGACAAGAGCGAGGCCAGTCATTCTAGAAGACTCATGTGACGCTGTCACATTTTCAACAAAGGTAAAATAGCTTTGACACTTGTAAAAGCAGGAGGCTTTTAGTATGTGCTGATGAAAGAACATAAAAAAAACAACATATTCGCTTTTCTGCAAAGGCATAAAATGCCCCATGAGGCTATTTGAATATTTAATAGTTCTTTAATTTATTCAACAAAAGTATCAAGTGTGATACTATTATTTGCCAAGCTTTAAGTCAGGCTTTGGAGAATCAAAGATGAATATATAATCCTAATATTCCTTAAGCTATTTACATGGCTTTTATGAGGCTGGAAGTAAACAAATGTATTAATGTATGTGTTTTTCATGTCTCTCTAGCCTCATTTTATACACCATCAGCGATCTCTTTCACACCCTTAAGTTCAGCATACACACGCACAGCTGATTTCCGAATGTTTACTTTTACTCTATTTTGTCTCTTAAATGCTTATTAATCTATTTGGTAAAAAATAAGTCACAAGAATCAGTAATTTAGGATGTCTAATATGTAACTTATTATTCATCAACTAAACTGTCTCCTCTCTTGTATCCCATTTTCATAATGTTACCAATAAGCACTCAGTCGGTGTTCAAAAACTAGAGCATTTATCTGCACTTTAGTTTGTACTGAGTCAGTTTTGTTCAAGTCCTTAACAGTTTGTAGCCATCTAATCTTCTTAATCATCACAGATGTTGTTTTCTTTGAGCAGATATTTATCAGTATATTTTGGTGTCTTTAATATTAGGCTTATTTCCATGTTACCAAAAACTAGTACAACAGCTGGGTCCACATACAAAAAACAAAAAACAAATTCTTTCTGCTCTTTTCTTGTATATGACAAAAATCAAATAAAACTGCAATAAGTAGAAAATGCTGTGAATTCAGTTACAACTTTAATCAATGCTTAATTTTGAAGCTCCAATCCTGTCATCAGAATCTGGTCTGTGTCTTTCTCCAATTCTATTTACTCCACCTATGTTGACTTTTGGAGAAGGAAATGACAGCTCACTCCAGTAGTCTTGCCTGGAGAATTCCATGGACAGAGGAGCCTGGTGGGGTATAGTCAATGGGGTTACGAAGAGTCAGACATGACTGAGCTACTATCATTCATATTGACTTTATTCTCAGTTAATGAAGAAAACAAAAATCTGACATAAACTCCAGAAGAAAAGAGAATTTTCTTCCCATTATTCTGAAAAATTCAGATGCTTGCAGGCATCAGCCTGTAGGATTGGGTGCAATATTAAAAGCACCATTGTGTTGTTGCTGTAAGGAAATGAAGCAGTGGTACAGGAAGTTTCTATTTTTACTGAAATGAAGTTGGTGTTAGTCAGGAGTAGATCATGATGGGATAGGAAACATTCTAATCATTAGAGCAACTATTAGGAAAAAAATGAAAAAAAAAAAATATATATATAGTTAGAAAATAACAAAACAATATTTTATACCAGAGATATTTGTTTAACACAAAAGAAGCTAGTTGAAGTGAAAGAGAAGAATGAAAACTAGCCATGCAGAATGCAAATAGAAAAATGATAAATTTAAATACAACCACATCAATAATTGCATTAAATGCCATTGTATTAATACCCCCATTAAAAGGCAGATTTTTTAACCTGATGAAAAGCCACTATTGCTATCTACAGGACATATATTTTACATTCAACGATACAAGAAGGGTGAAGCTAAAAACATAGAAAGCTATATATTATACGAACAGTAAAACTCAAGTGTTCGTATCACAGATTCTGGGGTTTCTTGCCTAGGGTTACCTGCAGCATCTCCATTGTTGACCCTCGCAAACGATGCTCCACATCTGAGATGAGATTTCTCACCAGCTGGCTCTGCTGGATCAGTACAAGCTCAGAGTCTGCCAGGTTATGCAGACCAACTATCTCCTTACTCCTCAGTTTTTGCATTTCCTTCACCTCCTCATATTTAAGGTTCTTTCTCAGTTTTTGAAACACTGCCTTGACATTTTGTCTCTCATGTTGTATTTGATCCTTCAGGAGTATGAGAAAGAGAGAGAGGAAGACAGAGAGAAAGAAAGGAGGGAAGCAATAATTAGGGAAGCTCATACGCTATTTCTTTTTTCTCTACATCACATTTCAAAATAATAGTCCCAAGTCTGCATTGTTGAAGACAACTCACAGCCAAATGGGACCCCTGGCTGTGACTCAACCTTCACATAGCTGTCCAGGATGCTTGTGCCTTCCTATATTACTCTTGACTCCCTCCCACCACCTTCTGCTAAGGTTGAACACTGAGGACAGAAGGTGTAAGTTGCTCAATTATGTCTGACAGAACCATGAAAGTGAAAGTGAAAGCCACTCAGTTGTGTCCAACTCTTTGTGACCCCATGGACTAGACAGTCCATGGAATTCTCCAGGCCGGGATACTGGAGTGGGTAGCCTATCCCTTCTCCAGGGGATCTTCCCAAGCAAGGAATCAAACCGGGGTCTCCTGCATTGAAGGCAGACTCTTTAACAGCTGAGCTACCAGGGAAGCCAGGACAGAAACATGAGCCATTGCCAAATGTCTCCTTCAGAAGAGTCAAGGACAAAAACACATGGTAGGAATGGAATATGAAACTCCCTTTTTATCCTCATGAGAGATGCCCTCTGTATAAATGCCTCCCTTCCAGTATCTATGTTCATTTGTGATATGTTCCCTTTTTAGCACCACCCCTATCAGGAATAGGATGAAGGAAAGGACTAGACAAATGACTAGTCAGGGAACAAAGAGGAAGGCTGATACTTGTGACCACCCAAGGTCCTGTCCAAGATCTCTAACTCCCTCAGGAAGTGCCTTCTCCTACCTTCCAGGCAGCAATCTGTGCTCTGACTTTAACTTCCAACTCCTCAGCTTCCAGCTGCTTTTCCCTCAGCTTCTCTAGAGCTTCCTGGAGTTTCTTCTGTGAGAAAAGAACCACACCAGAGTCAAGCTATGGGCTTTCTCAGCATTACTGTAGAGGATAAATGAGAGAGAAATGAGGCTGAGTCCCAAAGAGAATCCACTTTACAAAAACTGTAGAGAACAGCTATTAGAATCTATGACCTGGGAGAAAACCTGAGGTGGGGAATGTATTCTTAAGACTCAAGAGACAGGAGTCAGCATTCTCTCTCCAAAGAAGACTGGTTCTCTTTGTTCTAGAAGAAATCTGATCCTTCAGCAGGGAAACAATTTATACCTCAATCCACCCAGTGTCCTCATTACCTTCCTGTTCGAAGTCATCATGAGAGCTTCTTTGGGCATCAGATCTCCACCTACTTCTGACTAAAAGTCTGTGTGTAGGATCATTACTTTGTAATTGGGGGAATTCACAGAAACGTCCCTCAGACATCAGAAGGTGGGCACAGGATGAAAAGAGATCACAGGCCTCAAGTCCATGGTGAACAGGTAAAGAAAGTCCAACGCAAAGTGGAGATTTCCCCTCAAGTAGCACTTTATGACCTGTCTTTCCTCCATTCTGCTCTCTTACCTGATAGTCTTGGGCAACCTCTTCCATGAGGAATGTGTGGTGACCATGGTGCTCCTGGGACCGCTCACAAAGCCAGCAAATGACTTCCCTATCCTCCTCACAGAAGAGCATGAGTTTCTCTCCATGGCATAGACAGAGATTTCTCTTTTGCTCCACCTCTGGGCTCAACTTGACCTCTCTGAGCCTCTTTACTATGTTGGCCACATGCCTATTAGGCCACAGGTTCCCAAGCTCATAACTAATTCTGCACACAGGGCACCTTCTCTCCTCGTCTTGACCACTCATGGACACCATGTTGTTTGCAGTGATGCAGGCTTGGCAGAAGCTGTGGCCACAGTCAAGGCTCAGGGGCTCTGTCAGAAGTTCCAGGCAAATGGGGCAAGTCACCTCCTCCTGTAGGTTCACCACGATTCCTGTAGCCATGAGAGCTGCTCAAATGCTCCAACTTGTCCTGACTTCTGAGGGTTCTCTTTCTCAGAGATCCCTGTCTGTTGGAAGGTTTAAAAGGGGGCAGAGTTAGAAAGATAGAAATGCAAGATAGTAGTTGTGAATCAATCAAGTACAGTCCAAGACCAGATTATTGAGGGACAAAAATGAAACATGAAGATACAAGATAAAGAGCTTGGTGACCTGGCAAAAAAGACATTTCATAATACTTTTAAATTTTTTATTTATTTTTTTAATTGAATGGGAATTTGCTGTATGACTCAGGGAACTCAAACCAGGACTCTATGACAACCTAGAGGGATGGGATGGGGAGGGAGGTGGGAGGGAGGTTCAAGAGGGAGGGGACATATGTATATCTATAGCTGATTTATGTTGATATTTGGCAGAAACCAATACAATTCTGTCGGAGAAGGCAATGGCACCCCACTCCAGTACTCTTGCCTGGAAAATCCCATGGATGAAGGAGCCTGGTAGGCTACAGTCCTTGGGGTCGCTAAGAGTCGGACACGACTGAGCGACTTCGCTTTCACTTTTCCCTTTCATGCACTGGAGTAGGAAATGGCAACCCACTCCAGTATTCTTGCCTGGAGAATCCTAGGGACGGTGGAGCCTGATGGGCTGCCGTCTATGGGGTCGCACAGAGTCGGACACGACTGAAGCGACTTAGCAGCAGCAGTAGCAGCAATACAATTCTGTAAAGATATTTCATAATAATTTTAAATACTTTACTCTTGATTCATGTCACATGACAAATTACATCCTTATCTGTGGAATTATTTTTATTATTTAATTTTACTAAACAAAAGGATAACCTGACACCTTTTTCACCAAGATCCCTATGTGATCCACCATCTTTCCATGCCCCAAATATCCTCAGTATCAAAATACCAGTATGACTGTCTCTCGTACTTCAGTAAACTCTCCTCAAGTGTTCTCTTATCACATAGACCTGCTCTGAAGACTTATCACAGTGTAATCATTGTCATCATTTGTTGGACTTTTATAATGATTTTCTTTATTGTCATGACATAATTTTAATATATGACAAGGATTCCCAGGTGGCTTAGTGGTAAAGAATCTGCCTGCCAATACAGGAGATGCAGGGGACTCAGGTTCAATCCCTGGGTCAGGAAGATCCTCTGGAGGAGAAAATGGAAACCCACTCCAATAATTTTGCTGGGAAAATCCTATGGACAGAGGACTCTGGTGGGCCTGAGTCCATGAGGTCGCAAAGAATCGATCACAACTGAGCACAGACACAATATTTGACTATGTGTGTCTGTACATGGTAAGAGCAAACCCATTATCATATATGTAAAGAGAGATGGTGACTTACAAAGATCACATATCTTCAATACACAGAGTGGAACTAAACCTAATGTATTAGGGGTCCTCTTTCAGGGGTCTGTCTCCTACCCACTGAGCTAATCAAAGACAAACAAAGGCAAATGCATGGACTCCATTAATACCCAATGCAGTGGGGATGTGGAAGTGAAGAGATACAGATCACTTGGGAGGTACTGGGAAGTCTTAGTGGGTAAATAGTGATTTCACCTTGGTCTGGAAATAGGTCAAGGATATTGATAGGAGGACAAAGATGTGTGTGTGTAAGAAGATTATAGAGAGGGAGGTAGTATCAGTATATTCAAACGATCACACAAGTCAGGTATCTGAAAACACATAAACACAGGTGAAGTAAAGGTCAGTCTTGAAAAAAATAAATCTCAATATACTGGGCAAGATCATTCAACTAATTATCACTAATAAGCAACATATGCTAGTAACTACACTAAAATCCATAAAAAGAAATATGAGTCTAAACAGAAGGTTTAAACCACTATTAACTTGATATTCACCTGGAAAGTAATAGTAAATAAAAATTCAGCCTTAGGTGCATATATATATACTTGTATACACACAAAAGAACAAATGTGGAAAATATTACCAAAAAGATGCAGATGTTGTTTAGAAATCAAATAATTGGAGAAAATAAGGGTTATCCAAGAATTTCAGCTTGAAAACACAACAGTGAAAGTGCAAACTGAGGAAGATAAAGGAAACATGGAATGAGAAAGAAGGAAAAACGTACAAGATGATATGTCTTCCACACACAGCTCATTTCCTCTACCTACAGGTAGAGGAAATGAGCTGTGTGTGGAAGACATATCATCTTGTATGAGTTTGTAAAGGCCAGTGTGGCTGGTGTACAGAAGACCGCTAGGCTTTCTGCATCACAAGAGGCTGCAGTGACATTAAACATGATACTTTCCAAATTATGTAACATTCAGGGACCCATCTCTAAGAGTCAGGAGAAGTTATTAATGTTTTCCCATCAGAGAGGAGTAGGGCCATGACCAGCTGTGCCCTTGGGCTATGAGATGTTGGATGGACCCAGGGTGGAATTGGGAAGATCAGGCAGGATGCAGGCACAGTGGAGAGATGATGATAGCTTGAGGGACAGGGTGATGAAGGAAATGCTGGGCAGCAGGTGAGAGTGAGAGATAAGAAAAGGTACAAGATTGGGAGTTGGACTAGATATGGGGGAACAAGGGGTCACATCGTCCTGGAATCTTTCTTCCTGTAAAGGTAACATTGGCTTACTCTAAGTTTTGTTATTGTTGTTGTTGTTTGTTTTGTGTTGTGTGTGTATGTGTGTGTATTTTGTTTTTCTGGGAAGCCTCCTGAATTACAATAAAGTGAAAAGTCAGCAGACTTTTGAGAAGGTAACAGGCAGGAAGGCCAGGGGTCTCCAAATGGAGGAAATAGGCTGCAAGTGTCAGACATTTTTTATGTCTCCCATAAGCAGCAGGAGGAAACAAACTACAAGCGTCACAATTTTTTCCTTCTCTAAACAAAATTAAAATAAGATTTATCTTAAAATTCTGTGTTGCCATGATGACACCTTGTTCCATCTGAACTTAACTTTTCTCAAACCTTGAGCTAACCAATGTGTTTTTCTTATGGAAATGTTTTTCTTAAGCTATGTTAATGAAATTATGTATCTGCTTTGGAATTTGCCTTTCTTCAAAGTGGTTCCACCTAAGACTAACTTTTTTTCTTTTCTCAAATCTTGGGCAGATAATAGCTCAATAAACCAGTATTCATATCAATTGTTTTATGGCTGGGGGGTGTGTCATCCTATCTCAAAAATGCATATTGTGGGAGAGGGGCCTGGTGAAACTCCCTCTGCCTTGAGGTATCTCTCTTATCTGATTAATAGCTTTCTAACAGACATAAAACAGCTTGCTAAAACTAGCAGTTCAGTTCAGTTCAGTCACTCAGTCGTGTCCGACTCTCTGCGACTCCATGAACTGCAGCACGCCAGGCCTCCCTGTCCATCACCAACTCCCGGAGTCTACCCAAACCCATGTTCATCGAGTTGGTGATGCCATCCAACCATCTCATCCTCTGTCGTCCCCTTCTCCTCCCGCCCCCAATCCTACCCAGCATTAGGGTCTTTTCCAATGAGTCAACTCTTCGCATGAGGTGGCCAAAGTATTGGAGTTTCAGCTTCAACATCAGACCTTCCAATGAACACCCAGGATTGATCTCTTTTAGGATGGATTGACTGGATCTCCTTGTAGTCCAAGGGACTCTCAAGAGTCTTCTCCAACACCACAGTTCAAAAGCATCAATTCTGCGGAGCTCAGCTTTCTTCACCGTCCAACTCTCACATCCACACATGACCACTGGAAAAACCATAGCCTTGACTAGACGGACTTTTGTTGGCAAAGTAATGTCTCTGCTTTTAAATATGCTATCTAGGTTGGCCATAACCTTCCTGCCAAGGAGTAAGCGTCTTTTAATTTCATGGCTGCAGTCACCATCAGCAGTGATTCTGGAGCCCCCAAAAATAAAGTCTGACACTGTTTCCACTGTTTCCCCATCTATTTCCCATGGAGTGATGGGACCAGATGCCATGATCTTAGTTTTCTGAACGCTGAGCTTTAAGCCAACTTTTTCACTCTCCTCCTTCACCTTCATCAAGAGGCTCTTTAGTTCTTCTTCACTCTCTGCCATAAGGGTGGTGTCATCCGCATATCTGAGGTTATTTATATTTCTTCCGGCAATCTTGATTCCAGCTTGTGTTTCTTCCAGCCCAGCATTTCTCATGATGTACTCTGCATATAAGTTAAATAAGCAGGGTGACAATATACAGCCTTGACGGACTCCTTTTCCTATTTGAAAACTAGCAAGGGGGGCATTATTTCTGCCCCCTTCTGATGTCTATGTCAGAAGCTTTGTCTATCTCTTTTATACTTTAATAAAAATTTGTTAAACAAAAGCTCTGAATGATCAAGATTTGTCATTGGCCCCAGATTGAATTCCTGTCCTCTGGAGGCCAAGAATCCTGCTGTCTTTCATGGCTCAGCAGCAACCTTTCACTTTAAGGCCACATTTTTGACAGTAAAACTAGTCTGGATGTATTAAGTACATTTTGGTAGGTGCACAAGATAACACGTTAATGAATATCAAGGTCAGGAGTAGACATTATATCATTTTATGTCTAAAGCTTTGCTTAAAATATGCTGAGGGGCCTCCAATTGTTTCTCATCCTATTCAAGATCCAGCTACTGCTGAGATGCATCAAGAGCCTATAAAGAAGGGAGGCACAGAGCGTGCATTCAGACATGAAATGGCAGAATTTATTTTCCTTGCAGTGCTCCGAGGATCTAATTTCAAAGCAGCTAGATCCACAAGAGACATGAAAGAACTAGTCCTCATACTTCAAGGATGACACCCCACCACTCTCTAAGCAGTGACACAAGCTTCCCTCAGCAACAGGAAGATGGATGTGGGAACATGAGAGGCCTGATCAAGTCCCATTTGACTCCCATGATGTCAGAAGCTTGATCCTCACCTTTGATCTTTAAACTTGGAGCTCATGAAAACACAAACTTAAAACACCTCAGATATAACAACCAAAGATAAGCATAAAGGACATAAAAAGACAGTATTTACATAAAAGGGAAAATAGTAAGATCATAGAGATGACGTTCTTCTTTTTTGACTACAGTTAAACTATTTCTCTAAACATAATATAGCCACAAGTTGTGAATGTTACATGAGAAAACTTCACTTTTCCCAAATAGAATTGGAATGTGAAATTGGGCTTGGTATTATTTCCCAGGAAGTCATCTACTATTATTTAATATAAATACCTTACAATACTAGTAGCAAAGTAAAACCTGAAAAAACTAAAGTAACAAAACAATTCTAAAGCCTTGTAGCAATTGGCCTGGCAGAGGTGAACTGTATGAGTTCAGAAGACAAGGGTCTAACACTGACTGTGCCTGAGAGGGTGACAAGAATAGGTAGCAGAGGTGACTATCTCCAAAGTCAATCTTGACGAAATAAGACTTGGTCAGAAGAAGGGAAGTTGGGGTGAGGAAAAAGATTTGACTCGTGTCATCCCTGTGCCTGACAAAGGTGGGTGCAGATGAAACTTCTACAGGAAAGAGGAAAGGGGGGAAATAGAGACTCCTCTAAATTACTTTCCATGTGGGTCTCACAATGTTGTTATGATAATACTTCTCTGACATCCTTTTATATAATTAATACAAATCAAGTAGGATTTTAAAAATAAAAGTTAGATATCTCTGCTATTACAAGTTAGATGCTCCCAGAAGTCACTTCTAGAAATTCTTCCCATGTGTTCCCCTTGCCTCTGATCTCTCAGCAGCTGGTTCTGGGTGGCCGATCCGGCTCAAGGAGAAGGACGAACAGGTTAGAGATGTAAGGAAGTGCAGCAGTTCCCTGTGTCTGGACAAGAGAATTCATGAGAGGCTGCAGAGCCTGCCAGATGTCATAGCATCCAACACCTGAGCACAGGCAAGCCTAGGGAATGAGAATTTACCTACACGGTCATGCAGATAAATGACTGTCCTCAGCAAGGTGGAATTCAAACTCACGGAATGGGAAGGAGCGGTGGGTAGATTTAGCCTTGAAAAATAAACATCCCTTCCAAGAAAGAAACAATAAAGTCATTTGCTTTATTCCAACCCCGCTTCTTGTAATAGTTCCCCTCCCTAGACATATCTTCAGTCAGCACTCTCAGCAGGAAGTCTGCAAGTTGGGCTTTCCCCCCCTTTAGAACAGTTTCCACACAACAAATAAAACTCACCAGAGAAGATTCAATTTTTTCTACTGTGTCTCTCAAACTCTGCCCTCTACAAACCACTGAGCTATCCTCAGACACCAGTGGAGAAGTTGTGATTCCTTGGAGAAAGGTGAAGGCGGGACCTGGGCTGATGTGTTCAGGATTCACTCACCACATCAAGGGCCTGTCCGCGACTAAGAAGATTGCTGGTAGAAAGTGAGGGGAAGTGAAAGTTAAATTCAAGGGTGTGGGGTAAGGGCAGGAAAGGACAAGATAAACTGCAGACCAATAGAAGCTCTCCGTATGGGTTCTATGGGCAATGACGAGGCTTTTGTGCCTGAGCCTGGTGGGTCAGTGATAGTTTCTTTCTATCTCAGCTCTCCTCCCAGAAACTGTTCTCCTGTCTCTTCAAAGTATTCTATCCTTTGGAAAACTAAACTTACTGAGCAAGTCAATTTCACAGACTCCCAACTTGTCTTGTTTCCTTACTAAGCTGTCTAGAGGAAAGAGTAAAGTATCCCCTTTACCCCAGTGAAGACCCACACTGAGGATTTCCCTGAGGCAGCAACACTGCCGTGCTCTCCCCTGGCCCGTGTCCATAAGCTAAAGTAGGTGAATCTGGCCAGTCTATCCTATTAGGTCATGTTAGAGGAAATGGCTCAACAAATCTTGAATCACTTAGGTGGTCGGTCAGAGAGGCGATCACAGAGCAGTTGTTCACTGATGCTGACTTTCAGGAGATGGACGTGATATGACCAAATTGACACTTTTCCTAAATAGGCTGAGAAAGATGAAACTGTAGGAGTGTCATTTATTGGGCAATGTCATCTAATATTATTTAACATATAATCCCTATGACCTTAACATAATAATGATAAAGTAGGAAAATTAGGGAAATGGTTAATTTTATGTGTCAACAAGGGGCTTCCCAGGTAGCTCAGTGGTAAAGAATCTGCCTGCCAATTCAAGAGACCCAAGAGACATAGGTTCAATCCCTGTATTGGGGAGATCTTCTGCAGTAGGAAATGGCAACCCACTCCAGTATTCTTGCCTGGGAAATTTCATGGGCAGAGAAGCCTGGCAGGCTACCATCCAAGGGGTGGCAAAGAGTCAGACAGAACTGAGCACACATGTCAACAAGACTAGTCACTGGGTGCCCAGATTAGACATTCTTTAAATGGGTGTGTCTGCGTGTTGTTTACAGATGAGATTAGAACTGCATCTGAAGACTCAGTAGTTTGCTTTCTCCAAGTTGGTTGGACATCATCCAATTTGTTGAAGGAATGAGAGCTAAGATATGAGTACGTGCATACACATACACGGAGAAGGCAATGGCACCCCACTCCAGTACTCTTGCCTGGAAAATCCCATGGGTGGAGGAGCCTGGTAGGCTGCAGACATGGGGTCGCTAGGAGTCGGACACGACTGAGCGACTTCACTTTCACTTTTCCCTTTCATGCACTGGAGAAGGAAACGGCAACCCACTCCAGTATTTTTGCCTGGAGAATCCCAGGGACGGCGGAGCCTGGTGGGCTGCCGTCTACGGGGTCGCACAGAGTCGGACATGACTGAAGCGACTTAGCAGCAGCATACACATGCAGACACAGAAACAGGAAAAAAATCCTCCTTAGAATCTCTTGTCAAATCAAAGGTTGTCCAAAGTTAAAGAAACTGGGAATTCTTGGGAACAAGTTGGGACGAGAGCAGGTATCCCTGATCCACTTTATTTACTTTTTTTTTTTTAAACTTTGACTCTGTTGGAGTCTTTAAGTGTTAATAAATACGGGATTATTTATTGGAAATAAAGAAAAGTTGGATTTCTTTAAATAATATTTCTTCTCCCTCTTTCCTCTCTTTTTCTAATGGGATATACGTTATGCTAGTAGTGCCCTTCCTAAAACTGTCAGGTAGCTCTTAAAGAATTTCCTTATTTACTTACTTAGGGGTGTGCTAGATGTTTGTTGCTGCACGGGCTTTCTCTATTTGTAGCAAGCGGGGTCTACTCTAGTTGCAATATGCGGGCTTCTAACTGCAGTGGCTTCTCTTGTTGCAGAGCACACGCTGTAAGGTTAGTTGCTTCATGGCATGCGGGATCTTCTTGAATCAGGGACCGAACTCATGTCTTCTGTATTGGCTGGGGGATTCTTTACCACTGAGCTACTAGAGAAGTGTTCCCCATTTTTCAGTATCATATTTCTCTTTCCTCTTCTACTTGTATCATTCTTAGATTTCTTTCTGTGAGCTCACAAATTCTCTCTTCCTATGGTGTGCTCTATTTTCAATGATTGCTAGTGAATTCTTTACCCCGTTGTATGTGTGTGTGTGTGTGTGTGTTCTTCAGATCCAGAATTTGTTTGGCTGTTCTTTAGGTTCAGTCTTTTTGGTAAAGCATTCCTCTGTTCTGTAATTGTATTTCTGAGCTTATTCAACTGTTTTTCTTAGTTTTCTTATCTCTTTGAGTTTTTTCAAGACCTATTTTGAATTCTCTATCAGTTAGATCAAAACACTGTTACTTTAAGTTTGGTCTCTGAAGAACTGTCATCTTCTCTTTGTTGTATGGTTTACTGTGCTTCTTCACACTGTTTGATGAATTGTTCTCTGTGCCTGTGAAATTAAATGACAGATTTTGAGACAGTCCTTTCCTTTGTTTTCCAGTAGGTGACAACAAGGTTTTGAGCTCTCTTATCTGCTTTGCCTCTGGTTGTATTTGAGAGGTGGCAATTTCCAGCCTCCACCATCTCTGTAGGGCTTCCCAGGTGGTGCTAGTGGTAAAGAACCCGCCTGCCAATCCAAGAGAGACGTAAGAGATGTAGGTTCGATCCCGGTGTTGGTAAAATCCTCTGGAGGAGGGCATGGCAATCCACTCCAGTATTCCTTCCTGGATAATCTCATGGACAGAGGAGCCTGGTATCGGGTTGCAAAAAGTCAGACACGACTGAGTGACTTTCACTTTCTTATGCCACCAAGGTCATTGTTGCCTTGTTTCTGCTACATTTGCTGTCATCACCAAGATGGTGCACTCTTTCCTTGAATCTAGGATTCCTTGAGACATAGGCTCTGCTATTGGCAGGTGGGGGTAAGGGGAAGGGGGTTGCAGAGGGGAGGGACACAGACAACTGGATCAAGCAGGCCTTCTCAGTATTTAAATTTCAAATATTCAATTTTTTTTTTATGTGAAAGTGAAAGTCGCTCAGTTGTGTCCAACTCTTTGTGACCCCAATGGACTGTAGCCTACCAGGCTCCTCTGTCTGCAGGATTCTCCAGACAAGAATACTGGCGTGGATTGCCATGCCCTCCTCCAGAGGATTTTCCCCACCCAGGGATCGAACCTGCATCTCTTACATCTCTCCTGGATTGGCAGGAGGGTTCTTTACCACTAGTGCCACCTGGGAAGCCCTATATGTTTATATATTGTAGTCCATTTAAAGTTATTACAAACAACAGTTAGATTTGTCCATGGTATACAGTATATTTTTGTACCTTGTTTGTTTTATACATAGTAGTTTGTATCTCTTAATCCTATATAAATACGTCCTTCCTCCCTGCTTCCCACTCACCAGTTGTAACCACCAGATTGGTCTCTATATCTGTGATTTGTATCTGTTTTTTACATAACTTTGTTTTATTTTTTAGATTCCACATATAAGTGATAACAAATTTATCTTTCATTATCTGACTTATTTCAATAAGCATAATGTACTTTAGGTCCATGCATGTTGCAAATGGCAGAATTTCACTTTATTTTATAGGTAAGTAATATTCCATTGTGTATGAAAAGTGAAAGTGAAAGTCACTCAGTCCCGTCCCACTTTTTGAGACCCCTTGGACTATACAGTCCATGGAATTCTCCAGGTCAGAATACTGGAGTGGGTAGCCTCTCCCTTCTCCAGGGAATCTTCCCAACCCAGGGATCAAACCCAGGTCTCTTGAATTTCAGGCAGATTGTTTACAGCTGAGCCAAGGGAAGCCCAAGCATACAGGAGGTGGTAGCCTATTCCTTCTCCAGCAGATCTTCCCGACCCAGAAATTAAACTGGGATCCCTGCACTGCAGACAGATTCTTTACCAGCTGAGCTACCAGGGAAGCCCCCAAATGATGATGCACACTAACTACGAGCCAGCCCGGAGTTGAACCTGGACTCTTCTGATCCATAGTCAGACATGTGTTGTGTATATACACAACTTGTTCATTCATCTGTATGGACACTTAGGATGCTTCCCTATCTTGTCCATAATAAATAATACTGCTGTGAACTTTGGGGTGCATATATCTTTTTGAATTAATATTTTCATTTTCTTCAGACACATTCGCAGGAGTGGAATTGCTGAATCATATGGTATTTCTACTCTTAGCTTTTTGAAGAATCTCTGTACTGTTTCCATAGGGCCTACACCAATTTAAAATTTCATCAATACTGTACCAGTGTTCCTTGTTTTTCCTTCCTCCTCTCCAACATTTGTTATTTGTCCTATTTATTTTCTCTTTATATTTGTGATATTTTTGACGATAGTCATTTTGACAGATGTTAGGTGATATTTCTTTGTAGGTTTGATTTGCATCAAACCTGATGACTAACAATGTTAAGAATTTTTCCATGTGTCTGTTAGAAATCTATGTCTTCTTTAGAAAAATGTCTATTCCAGGCTTCTATTTATTTGTTATTGGGCTCTTGGTTTTTTGATGTTGAGTTCTATGAGCTATTTATAAATTTTGATATTAACCCCTAGAGGTCTTATCATTCGCAAATATTTTCTCCCTTTCCGTGTGTTGTTTTTTCATTTGGCTAATTGCTTTGCTTGTTGTGCAGAAGCTTTTAATTAGGTCTCATTCTTTTTTTGTTTTTGTTTTTGCTTCTATTTCTTTTGCCTTAGGAGACAGATTCAAAAACATATTACAATGATTTTTATGAAAAACTGTCTTACCTACATTCTCTTTTAGGAGTATTATGGTTTCAGGGCTTACATTTAGGGCTTTAATCCATTTTTGATTTACTTTTGTGTGTGGTGTGAGGAAATGTTCAACTCTATTCTCTTACATATAACTGTCCAGTTTTCTCAGCCTCAGTTATTGATGAAATTCCAGGACACTTTCTTTAGTCTTTTACTGAGAAGAGAATCTGTAACTGGGAGAAACATAGATTTCTATTCTTTTCAGCAGAAGGTGGCTTCATTTCTGGGGTCAGGAACCTCTGTGAGAAAGTGAGTGCCCCACAGTGAACATATCTTTTCTTTTGTTTATAAACATTCAGATCTTCATTTTCTCATAACTAGGTACTTCATCCTGAACTGGAGAACGGGGCATTCCAGTTTATGAAAAGACATCAATGTCCCTGGAGAGTCATTTGTCAATAATTCAAGAGTACATATTTTTCCTAGTAAGTCAGAACTTTAGTCATAGTAGCAGTGGGCAGACAGGAAGGCAGAGATCAAAGGGAAAATTTTAAAGCCCAATTTTTTTCTGTTTCCAAGAATCAGTACTAAGATATTGATGTGTGCATACAAACACACATACACACACACACACAGAAACACTGGAAAAATCTTCTTTGATAACCCTTCTTTCATCAAAGGTCTTCCTAATATGAGAAAGTTGAGAATTCCTGAGAACGAACAGGAATAAAAGCAGCTATAGCTTAACCAAACAATCCATTTTATTTCTTTAGAAAGAAAAAATGAACTATGATTTGGTTGGGGGAAGACTGGGAAAAAAATTCCAAAAACATTGGGATGCCATCAGTCCCTGAAAGAATATTCATTTCAGAAATAATTCTTTCTCTGATCTCACTAAAGGGAGATAGCAGACTTTTCTCTTCCTTCCTGAGAACTTTCACCTCAATGCAAAAGTCTGACCAGGGCTCCGAAAGCATTTATCTACACCACTGTTAAGAGATCCCATGACTACACTTTTGACTATTAATGTATGACTGTGAATGATAGCTTTTTTAAAGCTGGACAAATAAACCATAGGTTTCCCTCGTGGCTCAGACAGAAAAGAATCAGCCTGCAATACAGGAGACCTGGGTTTGATCCCTGAGTCAAGAAGATGCCCTGGAGAAGGGCATGGCTACCCACTCCAGTATTCTTGCCTGAAGTATCCCATGGTCAGAGGACTCTGGCAGGCTATAGTCCATGGGGTCGCAAAGAGTTAGACATAACTGAGTGACTTGCACTTTCAAACAGACCACAAAGTGAAATTCAACTTCAATGAAATAGAATTACTGCAGAAAATGTCTAAAATGTGAGATAAGGTGGCTATCCAAAAACATTTATTTAGCAATGAAGTAAGATTTAGAAAAAAACTGCAATTCTTCAATCAATTTATTCTGTTTCTTAAAACAAAGAAAGGGTAGTAATGTTGAAAATAAAGTAACATGTATTCTGAAAATGATTTATTTCAATCACAGTGAGAAGGAAACAAAAAGGAATAGACATTATACTGGGCTACCCTTTATGGGCTAGAAATTACAGAAGTTATTGCAAATGTGTTGTTTAATTTTCACAGTATTAATAATGTGATTTTTTAAGTGAGAAACTGAACTCCATAGAATTTAGTTTACTTGAGAAGAGCTATTACGTAGAAACATAAGAATTATAATAAAATTCTGTGATCACATACACATACACACACACTTTTCTATGGCAGGAAGAGCTAGAGTAGTCTTGACAGCAACACACAGGTATCTAGGATCTGAGAAATGAGACTTCAGCGAAAAGAACCATAGTATTCCTGAAGGAAAAAATCTGTTTAATGAGACACTGATATAGGTTATATTGTTTAGTAATTAATAGATAAAATATTTATTATTGAGACAATTATATGCTTTACACTTAGTTGTATTTATTTTCTCACAATGATTTTGTGTATGGTACAGTTTTGTAACAAGTTTATTTTAAGAAAATAAACATATCACTTAAATATGCTATTTGAGTTTACACTTCTAATATGTAGACACAGAGCTTGAACTTAGACACTCTCAACACAAACCTTTCATTCTTAGTACATATCATTTATGATATTTTTCCCTCAATTCCTTGATGAATATGGGCATCATGGATAAACTGAGACACAGCTCAGCACTCACTCTTTAGTGAAGGACTCCTATACTAAGTCTAATATACAAACGTTGTTGAAAAGCTGTCTTTCATTTTCTCAGTAAGTGGCAGAGTAAATGAGATTGTAAAATTTGGCAAAGGTGTTACATCAATACTGCTCTTTATTTATGGGACATCCTTCATTTTACCATGTAAAGTCACTCAGTCGTATTAGACTCTTTGCGACCCCATGAACTGTAGCCTATCACGCTCCTCTGTCCATGGGATTTTCCAGGCAAGAGTACTGGAGTGGGTTGCCATTTCCTTTTCCAGAGGATCTTCCTGACCCAGGGATCAAACTCGGCTCTTCTGCATTGTAGGCAGATGTAATTACCATCTGAGCCACCAGGAAAGTCCACTTTTTACCATGGGGTATGGAAAATTAATCAAGATTTTCTAACACATACATGATATTGGGGAAAATATGACACAAGGGAAATTGTTCACCCTTCTAATGAATGAAGGATGTTCAAATGGAAAAAAAGAGAGACAGCAAGGAAAAAAAGTAAGCATGGTGCAGATAAGCACAGGTGTGTTAGATGCACCTACAGCAAGAGGCACTACAGAGAAGCGAGTGTGAATGTAAGAAGACTCAACAGCTTGGTGAGCACAGAATCATGGGGGCATCACATTTCATAGGATTGAAATATGGAACGGTTTTCCAAGGAAAGGAACGTGAAGAGAATTTATAAATGGGAGACCCATGGTTGGTGACATTGAGAAATAAGACAGTGTGAGCATTATAGTCTAGGAAAACCCCAACACGATGGGGAGAAACATTCAGGGAGAGGGTTAAAATCACAGGATCTGAGGAGGAAGACTCATCAAAGGCATGATATACAAAATCATGATTTAACCCTATGACCCAATAGCCATTTTTAGGTTGATATCTTGAATAAACATCTTGACAATTTCCACTGGGTGCCCATAGAAACTCATCTTCACATTTTTCACCGCATACCCCCAGGATCCAGGCACGTTTCTGTGACACGTCTACCTCCCAGTAATGTCTCCCTGATGTGATAACTGGAGAGCCCAGGACACCAAAATCTCCAAGACTATTAATCCAATAGTCATCATAGAGTCGGTAATCGGGCACATATCTCACTTGTCTCCGATCTGCAGAAATGACAACACTTGTACTCTTGGGAGAATTCAGGGTCACCTGAACTGTTGAAAAATATAGGCTTGGGTTAGGGTAATGATGTAGTTTTCTTGTGACATTTAGAGAGGGATCTTTAGAATGACTTGACTGGAAAAGTAATACGTTGGTGTGTGTTGGGAGGGAAAACATGGGTCTTAAAATATGAGACCTACTAGAAAATGAAAAATTCTAAAAGATGATGAGAATAGGGTGGCTTGATTATACTGTGATGTCTCCTTACCCCAGTAGCGTTGCACATCTGTCAGCCCTGAAATGATAAAATTAAAAAAATCCACAAGATTAAATATAAGCAATAGAGTCAGCACTGAACTCTTATCTTCTTCCACATAAGGGGAATGGCTATGGTGAGGTAGCGAATTGGCGAAAGAAAGGATGAACCAAAACCCCGGTAACCCCCCATAAATATGACCACATCATTAGCTTATAGTGTCTGGGCTTTGCTGTCTCCACCGACACATAGAAATTGGAGCCTCCTACCCATTTTCCTTCCATCAAAGAAGTCCTTTGATACCTACTTGGGTAGCATTCCTCACCATTAAACACACGCAGTATCTCTCTCAGATCAGGAGCTCGAAACACTGTCCTCTGTTCCTTGGGGAAAGTTTTTGGCTTCTTCAGAACCAAGGTTTCACTCCTAGGGAAGACAAATTTGATGCCAAATTGAAGACAAATCACAAATGTGATTTTTTTTTTCCCTCTAAACCACTGACTTGCTATATTTTCACCCTGTTTACAGGCTTGAATTGTCTCTCCTGGAGACCCTGGGAAAGCAGTGAGTGGATGACTGATCTTGGAGCAAGAAAGAATGTGTTCATGTCTACCTTCCCAGGTACCCTCTGTATGACCTGGATGGTCTTAAAATGTCAGAAGGGGAGTTTATTCCTTCTATAATGAAATCATTAACCCACCACACTCCACCTCCTAGGATCACATGAAATTATATGAAGCAATGGATTTAACAAAATAAAACTTTGGTATCTAAAAAAAATAATTTGTGGAAAAGTCCCTGCACAGATATGTGTTTCCAGGAAGGAGTCAGAAAGTGAGGTTGCAGAATCTGGCTCCTGGGTATTTGAGACATACCAGGTATGAGAACACTCTCTAGAGTCCCAAGATCTTCAAAGGCTGCTGTCCAATAGAGAGGCTCTCAGAACACCCTGAGATTTCATAATCACTAGGAATAATTACAAACCCTTGGAAAAGAAGACATTATGAATAATAAACAAAGAGTAGTCTGACCTTCACGTGTTTGCAAAGATCTTGATGCTGCCATGTAGGTGTGCAAATTCAGACACAATGATGTTACCTTTCTGTTCTGGTTTCTAGAGTATGTGACCAAGATTGATCAATAGTTTGCTCCAGGGCCAAAATATCCCTTGAGATTCAAGTCTGCTTTTGGAAATCTAAGCAGAAAAATATACAAGGACTTTGTCTCTTCTGGGAGCAGAAATTAAAATATAAAGGAGTTGTCTCCAATTCTAGGTGCTTGGCAGGAAAAGAAGACTCAACCTTCACATGACAAGTCAAGCACCTGCCAAATATGGGAACCTGAGTTGCATATTGACACATGGTGTGAATTAAATTTATGAAGTCATGGGGATCTGATACTGTAATGCTTTATTCTTAATACTGGTACTGACCCAAACTCTTCAACTTCCCACAATCAATATTCTCTAATGTAGAATCCAGTCCATTATCGATGTTTGTAAAACAATCTAGCCCTGATGTATGAACAGAAATTTAAAATCAGACTATCCTCCATTTTTATGCCTTGAGCATTGTTTTATTCTAATTGGCCATCAGATAATTCTAAGGGATTTATTTTATTTTCACAGCATAAATGGACTATCTCTGGTTTCCCACACATACCTTTTCATGATAACATTCACATCCTAGTGAGAAAAGAGAAAACATGAGTCAAAAAGTAATAAGTCTCCCCACTTCCCAAGCTTATTCATATCCCCACCAGCCCTTGATTGTGGGAATAAAGATGATCTCAATGTGAGAGCCAAAAAGTAGAGACAAGAGTGAAGCCAGTCATTCTAGAAGACATATGCAATGTTGTCAGATTTCCCGAAAGGTAAAAGGCTTTGACCCTTGTAGAAGCATGAGGGAGACCTCTAGTATCTGCAGATGAGACATATTTATGGGAAAAACAAAAAGCTTGTAAGTTTGGTGACACATGAGATGATTTGAATAATTCATGGTTCTTCCATTTATTCAACAAAACTGCACAGTGATGTATTATTATTTGCCAAGCATTAAACCAGGCTTTGGAGAATCAAAGATGAATTCATAATCCTAATATTCCTCAAGCTATTTATACTGCACTTGTTGAGAGTACAAGGAAACAAATGTATTATTGTAGGTGGTTTTTGGTCTCTCTCATCTCATTTTATACACTATAAGTGATCTCACACTCCCTTAAATCCAGCGTACACACAAGTACAGTTGATTTCCAACTCCTTAGTTTTACTCAGCTTTGTCTCTTAAATGCTCGTTAATATAGTCAGTTAAACATAAGCCACAGGAATCAGTAACTTAGGATGTCTAATATGTAGCTTACTATTCATCAACCAGATTGTCTCCTCTCTTGTACCCCATTTTTATAATGTTACCAATATGCATTCAGTCACTATCCAAAAACTAGAGCATTTACCTGTACTGTAGTCTATACTGAGTCTGCTTAGTCCATGGCTTAACAGTTTTTAGCCATGTAATCTTCTTAATCATCACATATATTAGTTTATTAGTTAGAATAGATATGCACCATTTTATCTGATCTCTTTTTCATGAAGCTTTATTTCCTCCATGTCAGCAAAAACGAGAGCAACCAATGGTTTTTGAGAAAAATTCTGTGTTAAAGCTCTTTTGTGTAAAATTAAGTAAAATTAGAATAAGTAGAGAGAAAATAAATGATTGTGGGGGGGGGGATTACAAATTTATTCAAAGTCTAATTCTTAAACCCAAACCTTGTCATCAGAAGCTGGCTTGTGTCTTTCGCCAATTCTATTCATTCCACCTCTACTGACGTTATTCTCAGTTTAAAGAGAACATGAATCTCCTGATATAAACTCCAGAAGAGAACTTCCCCTTCCGGTGTAATCAAAAGTTCAGAAGCCTGCAGTTATTAGTTTACATAGAATCAGGTGTCCATATTAAAATCATCATTGTGTTGTTGCTGGAAAGAAATGAAGCAGTGTTACAGGAAGGTTCTGTATTTACTGAAAATAAGTTAGTTTTAGTGTGAAGTAGATCATGGTAGGATAGGAAACACTGTAATCACTAGAGCAACCACGGGGGGGGGATTTTAATACAGTTAGAAAATAGGAAAGCTTAAAATTTTATACCAGGAATATTTGTTTAACACAAAAGAAGCTAGTTAAGAAGAAAGAGAAGAATGAAAACTACAGTAGCCCAATAGAAAACAAATAGTGAAGTTTAAATACAGCTTTAAATACAGAAGTTTAAGTATATCAGTATTTGTATTAAAGCTATCATCTTAATACCCCAGTTAAAAAGTTAGAGATTGTTGGATGGGATAACAAGGAAGAATTAGCGATTGTCATTTATAAGAGATGTATTTTAGATTTAAAGATACAAATAGGCAAAAGTAAAAAGATAACAACTATAGATCATGCAAGCTCTAATGATTTCAAGTTTTTATATTATTATTAGAAAAAAGTTGACTTTAAAACAATAAAAACTATGAACAGATGAGAGGATAATTTTATAATGATAAAAGATTTAGTACTTCAAAAAGATAAACCAATTATAAATGTGCATACACCTAACAATAGAGCTTTAAAATTAAAAGGAAAAATGCACAATTAAACACTAGCAGTTGCAGATTTCAACTCACTCTCAATAATGAGAGAACAGTTTACATGGAAACCACCCAATTATAGAAGACACAGACAATACAATCTACCAACTTGACCTGACATCTATAGACCATTTCACCCAATGAATGCAGAATACACAATCTTCTCATATTCATAATGTAAATTTTTCTGGATATACAATATCTGAGGCCATAAACAATTATCAGTGAATTTGAAAGTTTAAAGGAATAAAATATATATTCTCTGACTACAATTGAATTGAATTTGAAATCTACAGCAGAAGTAAAATTCAAAAATCACCAAGTATTACTAATTAACAACGTACCTTCAAATATCTACGTTTTAACAAAAAGAAATTACATAGGGAATATGAAAATAAGTTTATCTGAATAAAAACAAACACTAAATCAAAATGAATGGAAAAAGACTAAGACACTGCTGCTGATATCATTAAGATGCTCTCAAATCAGTGATCTACTAAGAAAGAAAAGTTATAAAAAACCAGTGCACACACACACATTACACATGCACACATACACATGCAAAAGTGTATACACACACACAAAGAAAACAATAAATGTGAGAGCAGAAATAAATGCATAAGATAATTTACAAAATAAATAAAATCAATGAAACAATGCTTTTGAAAAAAATTAATATAATTGAGAAAAATAGCTAAAAGGAGTAGGGAAAAAAGTGAAAGAGCAAAATCTAGAATACAAAAAGGGACTTTTCTCTGAGTACTATAGAAATTAAAGGTACAATAAGGAATTATTATAACTAACTTTATGTTTACAAATCAGACAACTGAGGATAGACAGATTCCTACAAAAACATACAATAAAGGACTAATGGATTGCAAAAATCTAAATAATCTTAATACAAGTAAAAAAGAAAGAAAAAAAATGCACATTTTAAACTTTTCCAATAAGAAAAACCCAGAGTGAAATGGCGATGCTGGTAAATTATATTGAGTATTTAAAGATAAATAACAATTCTTCATAAACTGTCTTCAAAAACAGAAAAAAGGTACACAATCTCAACACATGGAGAAAAAAAAAAAACTTCTTTGATTCTGAAGTGAATTTATCTGTGATAATCTGAATCATGAAAAGGTACTTGATAAATGTTTAGCACACACATGTTTAGTACCACAGAAAACAGGGGCTTATGGAAAATCACTGAACACAATAAATCTTCTCTAGACAGTGAAGTGTTTGCAATGAGCTTGATAACAATAAAAATAGAACTTTCCCTTGTTATTCCTACATTGAATAATTCAGTTATTTTTATAACCTCTGAAATAGATGCAGAGAAGGTATATTCAGGGTCAAAGCAACCTCTGCGAGGGCATCAGGAGGATCACAGGAACATATTTCTCTCATGCCTCAGATGCTGGGGTTTCTTTCCAAGTCTTACCTGCAGCAGCTCCATTGTTGACCCCTGCAAATGGTGCTCCACATCTGAGATGAGATTGCTCACCAACAGCTTCTGTTGGACCAGATCATTCTCAGATTCTGCCAGGTCTTTGAGAATAACTCCCAACTCATCCTTCAGTTTTTTCAGTTCCTTCTCCTCCTCACTGTCCAAGATTTGTCTCAGTTGTGTAAACTTTCCCTGGACATTTTGTATCTCATTTTGTATTTGAATCTTCAGGAATGAGAAAAAGACAGAGAGAGGTACTTGGACCATTGGTCTGAGACTGGGAGCCAGAAGAATAACTATTCTGCTCGGGAAGTTCCCACGAGGAGTGAAAGTCTCTCAGTTGTGCCTGACTGTTTGCAACCTAATGGACTACACAGTCCATGGAATTCTCTAGGCCAGAATACTGGAGTGGGTAGCCTTTCCCTTCTCCAGGGGATCTTCCCAACCCAGGAATTGAACCAGGGTCTCCTGCATTGCAGGCGGATTCTTCACCAACTGAACTATCAGGGAAGACCACAAGGAAGTGAAATAGAAAGAGGAAAGCGATTCTTGGGGTAGCTGACTTTGTTTATATTTTTTTTCTCTACATCGTGTTTCAAAATAATGGTCTCAAGTCTGCACTGTTGAGGACAACTCAGAGCCAAATGGGATCTCTGGGTGTGGGCAGCCTTCACACATCTGTCCAGGATGCTCATGCCTCTCTCCATTACTCCTGATCCTCTCCCACCACCCTCTCCCAAAATGTTGAACACTGAGGACAGAACCATGAGCCCTTGTCAGATATCTCCCTGAGAAGGCTAATAAACATGATAGGAATAGAATATGAAATTCCCTGGCCATCCTCATCAGAGAGGCCCTCTCTATAAATACTCCCCCTCCAGTATTCGTGTTTATTTGTGATATGTTCACTTTTTAATACCACACCGATTACAGGAAGGCTGAAGAAAAGGATGAGTCAAATGACTTAACTGTCATGGTACAAAGAAAAAGGCAGCTCCTTGTGACCAACCCAAGGTCCTGCATAGATACCTGTCTAACTTCCTCAGGAAGTGTCTCCTCATACCTTCCAAGTAGACATCTCTTCTCTGACTTTAATTTCCAACTCCTCAGCTTCCTGTTTTTTCCCCTTCAGCCTCTCCAGATGTGATTGGAGCATTTTCTGTGAGAAAAGAATCACACCAGTGTCAAGATATGGGCTTTCTCAGCATCACTATAGTGGATAAATGGGAGAAATAAGGCTGATTTCCAAAGAGATTAGACTTTACAGAAAGTGTGAAAGTGACTAGAATCTGTGACTTGGAAGAAGACCTTGATGGTGAATGTGTTCTTTGAGACTCAAGATATAGGAGTCACCATCCCCTCACCAAGAGAAGACTGGTTTTCTTTGTCCTGGAAGAAACTTGAATCTGTAAGAAAGAAGAAACCTTACACCTCAACCCACCCAGTGTCTAGTTATCTGTCATGTTCAAAAGGGTAATGAGAGCTTCTCTTGGCTCCAGATGTCCACAAGGTACATGAATGTCTACTTCTGCCTAAGAGTCCATTTGTTTGCTTATACTTGGGTGGAATGCACAGGAATTTTCTTCACATGTCAGAAGATAGGCATACGAAGAAAAGAGATCACAGGCCTCAAGTCCCTGGTAGCCAGGTAATTAAAGTCCAATGCAAAATAAAGATTTCCCTCAAGTACCATTTCTTGCCCTGTTTTTTCTCCATTCTGGTATCTTACCTGGTACTTTGGTGCAACCTCCTCCATGAGGAAAGTGTTGTGACCTCGGTGCTCCTGAGATCGCTCGCAAAGCCAGCAAATGACCTTCCCATCCTGCTCACAGAAGATCTGGAGTTTCTCTCCATGGTGACCACAGAGATTTCTCTTTTGCTCTTCCTCTGGGCTCACCTCAACCTCTTGGACCATCTGCACTATATTGGCCACATGCCTGTTAGGCCGCAGGTTCCCAGGCTCAAAACTAGCTCTGCACACAGGGCAGCTTCTCTGCCCCTCTTGGCCAATTATGGATTCCTCCTTGTTTACAGTGATACAGGCTTGACAGAAGGTGTGACCACAGTCAAGGCTCAGGGGTTCTGTCAGAAGCTCCAGGCAAACGGGGCAGGTCACCTCCTCTTTTATGTTCATCAGGATTCCTGAAGCCATGGCAGTTGCTCACTTGTTCCTTCTTGTTTTGACTTCTGACGGTTCTCTTGTTCACAGATCCCTGAATGATTGGAAAGGTTAAAAGTGTAGAGTAAGAAAAGTAGAAGTAAAATGACACTGCTGCTGCTGCTGCTGCTAAGTCGTTTCAGTCGTGTCTGACTCTGTGCGACCCCATAGACGGCAGCCCACCAGGCTCGGCCGTCCCTGGGATTCTCCAGGCAAGAACACTGGAGTGGGTTGCCATTGCCTTCTCCAATGCATGAAAGTGAAAAGTGAAAGTGAAGTCGCTCAGTCGTGTCCGACTCCTAGTGACCCTATGGACTGATGCCTACAGGCTCCTCCATCCATGCGATTTTCCAGGCAAGAGTACTGGAGTGGGTTGCTGTTGCCTTCTCTGAAAATGACATTAGTTATCTAGAAATCAAGGATGACCCAGGAACAAAATATTAAAGGATTAAAAAATAAAAGGTGGAGACATAAAAAAGGAGCTTCTTGACCTGGTAAAATGATTTTTCATAATAATTGTAAACATTTTATTTCCAGTTCATGTCACATGACAAATTCCATCTATCCTTATCTATACGTTGATTGTTATTTTTCTTTACCAAACAAAAACCAGTGAGCTTTCCTTACTAAGATCTGTGAGTGACCCACCATCTATCCAGCTTTTTCTCCTCCATGCTAAAAACACATCCTCAATGTAAAAAGCCTTAAACCACTTAAGTATTTGGGCTCTTATACCTGCTCTCCTCTCCTCATGGTGTATCAGTATTACTATTTTTTTTTTTAAATTGAAGTATAGTTGATTTAGAATGTTGTGTTAGTATTAAGTGTATAGCAAAGTGATTATATATATATATATATATATAGGCTTCTGGGTTCAGTTCCTGGGTTCAGTCCCTGGGTTGGGAAGATCCTCTGGAGGAGAGCATGGCAACCCAAGCCAGTATTCTTGTCTGGAGAATCCCATGGACAGAGAAACCTGGCGGGCTATAGTCCATAGGGTCTCAAAGAGTTGGACACAACTGAAGTGACTAAGCATGCACACACACGCACGTGTGTGTGTGTGTGTGTACAGGGTGTGTGTGTGTGTGTGTGTACAGGGCTTCCCAGGTGGCACAGTGGTAAAGAATCTGACTGCCAATGCAGGAGTTGTAAGTTTGATCTCTGGGTCAGGAAGATTTCTGGGGTAGGAAATGGCAGCCCACTCATGCATTCTTGCCTAGAAAATCCCACGGTCAGAGGAGCCTGACGGGATAGTCCATGGAGTCTGAAAGAGTTGGACACAACTGAGAGACTGAGCGTGCATGCATATATATATGTGTATATATATACATTCATACATACATGTATATATATATATATATTCTTTTTCATATTCTTTCCCCATTAAAGGTTATTATAAGACATTGAGTATAGTTACCTGTGCTATACAGGAAACACTTGTTTACCCATTTTAAGTATAGTAGATTGTATATGTTAATTCCAAACTCCTAATTTGTTTCCCTTACCCATCCCCTTTGGTAACCGTAAGTTTTGTTTTCTATGTCTATGAGTCTATTTCTGTTTTGTAAATAAATTTATTTATATAATTTTTTTTTAGATTCTAAGTATAGGTGATATCACAATATTTCTCTTTCTGTCTTACTTCACTGGATGTAATAATCTCTAGGTCTGTCCCTGTTGCTGCAAATGACATTATTTTATCCTTTTTTATGATTAATATTCCATTGTATGTGTTCTTTATCTATTGATGAACATTTAGATTGCTTCCATGTCTTGGCTGTTGTAAATAGTGCTGCAATGAATACTTGGGTGGTACATGCATCTTTTTGAATTAGAATTTAATCTGGATATATGTCCAGGAGTAGGATTATAGGATTATACAGTAACTCTATTTTATTTGTTTTAAAAAAACCTCTGTAATTTTTTCCACAGTGGCTGTGAAAATTTACACTCCCACCAAGATTCTAGAAGGATTCCTTTTCCTCTACACCCTCTCCAGCATTTATTATTTGTAGCCTTTTAAATGATGGCCATTCTGACTGGAGTATGACTCTCTCATACTTCAGTACACTCTCTCTTTACATGTTCTTTTATCACACAAACCCTTCTGATGACTTATTATAGTGTAACTCTTACCACCATTTGTTGAATATTTACAATGATTTACCTTATTATCATGCCATAATATGACAATAGGTTTGTGTATATAGTAAAAAAAAAAAAAAAAATCAAAATCCTTTATCAGATGTGAAAATAAAGATAGTGACCTACAAAAATCATATATCATCAATATACAGAATGGAGATTCAGGATCTTCCTTCAGAGGGCTCCTAACCCACTGAGTTAGTCAAAGACAAACAGAGGTAACTTCATGGACTCAATTAATACCAAGGCAATAAGGGTGTAGAAGAAAGGAGACCTAGACCAGCTAAGAGGTCCTGGGTAGTCTCAAGTGTGTAAATATTGATTTCATTTTGGTTCATAAATATGCCAACCAAGGACATTGATAGGAGATTAATAACATGAAAGTATGAGGATGATGAGGAACGAGATGGTGCAAATAGATTCATAGGATCACATCAGTCAGATACATAAAAAAATGGAAACACAGATGAAATTAATGTTGCCTTTGAAAAAATATTCTCAAAATATTAGCCAAGATCATTCAACTAATTATTGTTGACAAAGAATTGTGTATTGTCAATTGGACTAATACCCATACATAGACAGTGGAAACACAGGGTTTAAACTACAATGAATGGGCTTACTATTCACTTGGAAAGTAATAGTAAATTAAAATTCAGTTATATATATATATATATATATATATATATATATATATATATACATATACCAGGCTTCCCTAGTGTCTCAGATTTTTAAGAATCTATGCGCAATGCAGTAGACCCAGTTTCAATCCCTGGGTCAGAAAGATCCCCTGGAGAAGAGAATGGCAACCCACTCCAGTATTCTTGCCTGAAGAATTCCATGGACAGGGAAGCTAGGCAGGTTACAGTCCATGGGGATGCAAAGAGTCAGACACAACTGAGCAACTAACACTTGTATATATATGTATATATATAAAGAGATAGAGAAAACATTACTAGAGAGACATATGTGTTGTTCAGAAATTAAAGATTGGGGGAAATATGGAATTATCCAAAACTTCCAACTTAAAAACATAAGGATTGAACTGAAAACTGAAGAAGATGAAGGAGACATTAAAAGAGAAAGAGAAAAAGTGTGTATTAGGTGAAGGAAATGACCTGTTTGTGGGAGACATATCATCTTGTATGAGTTTTAAAAGGCCAGTGTGGCTGTATACAGAAGACTGCTAGGCTTGCACTACAAGAGGCTGCAGTGACATTAAATATGACACTTCCCAAATTATGTAACATTTGGGGACCCTTCTTAGAGTCAGGAGAAGCTATCAATGTTTTCCCATCAGAGAAGGCTAGGGCATGACAAGCTGTGCCTTGGGTTGTGAGATATTGAATGGACCCAGTGTGGAACTGGGAAGATCAGGTAGGATGCAGGCACAGCGGCTCAGGGAGGAGATGGTGATAGCTTGAGGGACAAGATGATGAAGGAAATTCTGGGCAGCAGGTGAGAGTGAGAGATGAGAGGAAGTAAAAGGACAGAACTGGGAGTTGAGTTAGATATGTGGAAGAAAGGGTTAATATCAGTCCTGGACATTTTCCTCCTGTAAAGATCATATTGTCTTTTTTTTTTCCTCTAAGATTTTTTTGTTGTTGTTGTTGCTGTTTTCATTGCATGTGTTTTGTGTTTCTGGGAAACGTATTGGATTACAACAAAGTGGAAAGTCAGCAGCCTTTCATGACCACATTGTTGACAGCAAAACTAGCCTGATGTGTGAAGTGCACTTAGGCTAGAAAGACCTTGCATGGAATTTGAATGATGACTGATGAACATACATCTCATTTTTCACACGGGAATTGTGTCTTCTGTCAAATATGTCTGTTTTAGTTCCCTAGAAGTTGTGCTCATGGTCTTTTACAAAGAGTTCAGATCTTTAGTTCAGAACTAGGCTTATCTTACCTGTGATGGATTTACACACATCCATCTAGCATGGTTCCTTACAAAGCTGAGATGACAGGGATAATGTCCCTCCTGTAAGGAACATCTCTGAGAGCTCAACTAAAGCAGCTGTGCCCAATGCTATGTCTCCTGTCCTGTAATTCCCAGCTGAGCTTAGCCAACCTGGCAATTTATATCTTATGAGGCTGTATGGGTAGGATTGGTGATTCAGATTGGAAACCACTGCTTGTGGTCAGTCGGTGGGGGTATCACAGAGTGGTAGCCCAGTGATGCTCATTCCTCAACCTGGACTCACTATGGCCCTGTGGCCATAGTCTAAACTCAGAGGGTCTATCAGAGGTTCCAGGCAAAGGGGACTATGAAGCAACAAACAAGAAAGGGAAGATCTCAAACTATATTCCTGTCTTAATGGTTGCCAAAATTTGAGGACAAAACAAAGATCTCCAGAGTGAGACAGCTAATAAGTCTCTGTTTGCTCTGAACAAATGAATGAAAGCTATAAAGCATGCACAGAGTTAAATCGAGACTTACTGAAACTCTCCAGCTGTGCCATGTTCATCCTACGTGAAGGATCCTGATAAAGATGAGGCTGAATCAAAAAGTCTACAAACCATAAATGTTGGAGAGGGTGTGCAGAAAAGGGAATCCTCTTACGTGGTTGGTGGAAATGCAAACTAGTATACCCACTATGGAGAACAGTGTGGAGATTCCTTAAAAACTGGAACTAGAACTGCCATACGACCCAGCAACCCCACTGCTGGGCATACACACCAAGGAAACCAGAATTGAAAGAAACACATGTACCCCAATGTTCATTGTGGCACTTTTTACAATAGCTAGGACATGGAAGCAACCTAGATGTCCATCAGCCAACTAATGGACAAGGAAGTTGTGGTACATATACACAATGGAATATTACTCAGCTATAAAAAAGAATGCATTTGAGTCAGTTCTAATGAGGTGGAGGAAACTGGATCCTATTATACAGAGTGAAGTAAGTCAGAAGGAGAAACACTGATACAGTATATTAACACATATATATGGAATGTAGAAAGACAGTAACGATGACTCTATATGCAAGACAGACATCCCTCTGGATGGGGTGGGGAGGCAGGTGGGAGAGGGGTTCAGAATAGGGGGGACACATGTGCACCTGTGGCTGATTTATGTAGAAGTATGGCAAAATCCACCACAATATTGTAAAGTAATTAACCTCCAATGATTATATAAATTAATTAATTAAAAAAAAAAAAGATGAGGCTGAAAGTGAACCAGAAATATAATCCAGCTAATGTTACAGATACTGAAAATATGCACTTTGCCCCTGGCTGCAAAGATCAAGTCCCCCAGATCACTCTCTGATGAATAAGATCAGAGGTCAACATTATTCAAATCTATGGCTAAATCTGTGATCCAAATCTGGTGAGGGGCCTCAAGTTATATTTCAACACATTCAAGATCCAACCAATGCTCAGATGCATCAAGAACCTATCATGAAGGGAGGACCAGAACATGCATTCAGACATGGGGTGGCAGAATTTATTTTCTCTGCAGAGCTAAGAGCTAATGACAGAGCAGTGATCACCACAACAGACACAGAAGAAACTAGTTCTCACATATGAAGAATGATACTCCACCACTACCTAAACAGTGAACCAATGTCTCCCCAACAAGCAGGAAGACAGATGTGGGAACATGAGTCACATCTGTCTGGTAAAAACTTCAGGTGATTGCACCTAACGGGTTGGTCATCTGACATTTGAGCTCATGAGAATACAAACTCACAATATCTCAGAGGTAACAACTATAGATCAACAAAAAAGGTTATAAAACTACAATAATTATGTGTAAGTCCAAACAGGAAATTTATAAGCAGAACTTTCTTCTGTGACTGTAGTAAAGCTGTTTCTCTAAATGTGATAGAGCCACAAATTCCTAATGTTAGATGGGAAACCATCATTTTTGTAAATCAAATTGGAAAGTGAAATTGTGCTTTGTTTTATGTGCCAGGCAGTTATCTACTATTATATAGTATAAACTACTTACAACACTTGCAAAATTAAACTTGAAGCAGTAAAGTGACAAATCTATTTGAAAGTCATGTAGTAATTACCATGACAGAGGTTCACTGTGTGAATTCAGAAGATGTTTCTAACACCGACTGTGGCTAAGGGGGCTACAAGGAATTTGTAGCACAGGTGATAATGTCCAAATAAGGTTTAGTCAACAGAGAAGAAGTCATGGTGAGAAAAGAGATCTGACTTCCGTTTCTGTGCCTTGAGTACAGTGGGTACAGCTGTACCTCCTATAGGAAAGAGGAAGGGAGATAAACACAGTGGTTCCTCTAACTTAACTTCCCTCATAAGTCTCATGATGTGGTATAAGAATATTTCTCTAACATCTTTTGATATCCTTAGTAACAATCAAGTAACAAGTCTTTAAAAGTTAAAGTTAGATGTCACTGTTACTAGAAGTTAGATGCTTCCAGATGGCACTTCTGGAAGTTTTTCCCAAGTGCTCTCCTTGCCCCAGTCTCTCAGCTGAGCGGGTTCTGGGTGGCACGTCCAGCTGAAGGAGAAGCATGAACAGGTTAGGGATGTAAGGGAGTGCAGCATTTCCCTGTGTACGGACAAGAGATTTCATGATAGGCGACAGAGCCTGCCAGACGTCACAGCACCCGACCCCTGAGCACAGGCAAACCTAGGGAGCGAGAAATGACCTATACAGCCGTGCACACATACTGTATTTCTACACTGATAGAAATGAAAATATCAGGACCGGAAGACCCTTCGGCCTTTGACCTGTTATTGAGGAAAGGGACTTTCTAACTCTGAAAGACCAAAGATTCTGGCTGTTCTCAGTATGTTCGATTCATACTTACAGAATACAAAGGCTCTGTGGGCAGATTCAGCTTACAGAAATAAACGGTTCCTCCAAGGAACAAAGCCTTTCTTTTCTTCCAACCACCTTTCTCCTAAGAGTTCCCCTCCCCCAGACAGATCTTCAGTCAGCACTCTAACCAGGAAGTTTGCAGGCGGGGCCTTTCCCCTGTTTAGAAGAGCTTGCAGACAACAAATAAAACTCACCTAAGCAGATTCCGTTTTTTTCTTGCGTATCTTTCAAATTCTGCCCTCCACAAACCACTTAGTTATCCTCAGACATGAACGGAGAAGTCGTCATTCCTTGGAGCAGAGTAAACACAGGTCCTGGACAGATGTGTTCAGGATTCACTCATCTCACCAGAGGTCTGAAGGAAACTGAAAGTTAAATTCTAGTGGGTGGAGTTTGGGCAGGAAAGGAGGAGAGAAACTATAGGCCAGTAAGAGGCATCCACATAGGGCCCCTGGAAAGTAACAAGGCTTTGGTGCCTGCGCTTGGTGGTTCAGTGAGTGCTTTTTATTCCTATCTCAGCTCTTCTCTGAGAAGCTATTCTCAAGTCTCTTCAAAATAATCAGTCCTTTGGAAAACCAGGCTTCCTAAGCAATGCAATTTCACACACCCACCTTGTCTTCTTTCCTCACTAAAGAGCTGTCAGATGCAGGAATAAAGTGCCCCCTTTACCCCAGTGAAGACCCACTCTGAGGGCTCCCCTGAGGCAGCAACACTAGCATGCTCTCCCCTGGCCTGTATCCACCAGCTGAAGTAGTGAATCTGGCCAGTCTGTCCTATTAGGTCATGTTAGAGGAAATGGCTCAACAAATCTGAAATCACTCAGGTGGTCAGTTAGAGAGGTGATCACAGAGTTGTAGTTCACTGATGCTGACATTCAGAAGCTGGATGCTATGTGACCAAAATGACACTTTTACTAAATAGGTTGAGAAAGAGTAAACTGTAGGAGGGTTATTTGTTGAACAATGACATCTAATACTATTTAACATATAATCCTTAGGATCTTCTAAAATGAAGCAGTAAAATTAGTTTGACGGCTAATTTTGTGTGTTAACACCAACTGGTCATTTGTGTCAGACTGTCTCTAGATGTGTCTGTGTGGGTGTCGTTTCCAGATGAGATTAGAATTAGATCTATGGACTCAGTAAAGTAGTTGGTTTTTCCAGGGTGGGTGAGCATCATCATTCAATTTGTTGAGGGATCTGGAAAGAACAAACATGTGGAAGAAGGAAGAATTTGTTCTTCCTGTTCCTGCCTGCCTACTTGAGTTGAGATGCAGCTCTTCTATTGCGTTTAGACTAGACTGTACTGTGGCCCCAAGCTTCGGACTTGGACTGAGTTACATAGATTTCCAGCTTGCAGACGGCAGGACTGGAATTTCTCAGGGTCTGTAACTATGTGAGCCAATTCCTTACATTAAAGAATCTTCAAATATATATTCATGATGAAAAATAATAGATATATAAATAGATATTCTGTTTCTCTGAAGTACTTTGAATAATACAGTAAAGAAAAAATTCTGGGTTTTTTCTTGGCAGAGGTGAACTGTAATAAAGAGAATGACACAAATAAGCAGCAATTTCCAGACATGAGCCAAACAGTGATATTTGGGGTTTTTTTTTTTTTTTGATACTGAGTTGTATGAATTGTTTAAAATTTTGGATATTAACCCAGTATTATTCATCTCAGTTGCAAATTTTCTCACATTCAGTAGATCTTCATTTTGTCAAATGTTTCTTTCACTGTGTAAATGCTTTTAATTCAGTCATATTTGTTTACTTCTGCTTTTATTCCTTTGCCTTTGGATATACATCCAAAACTATATTGCTATGATTTATGTGAAGCATTGATCTAATTATGTTCTCTTCTATGAGCTTTACGGTTTCAGGACTTACATGTAGGCCTTTAATCTATCTTGAGTTTACCTTTGTATATGGCGGGAAGAAATGTTCGGTTCTCATTCTCACGTGTACAGTTATACAGTTTTCCCAGCACCAGTGACTGAGGAGCTTCCAGGACACCCTCTTCAGTTTTTAACCAAGAAAAGAACATGCGACTGGGAAAAACTTATAAATGTCATATTCTTTTCAGGAGAAAGCTTCACTTCTGGGGCCAGTGAAAATCACTCATTCATGTCTGACTCTGTGACCCCATGGACTGTAGACTGCCAGGCTTCTCTCTCCATGGAATTCTCCAGGCCAGAATACTGGAGTGGGTAGCCATTCCCTTCTCTGGGGGATCTTCCCAGTCGAACCAAGGTCTCCTGCATTGCAGGTGGATTCTTTACCAGCTGAGCTACCAAGGAAGCCCAGGAGTCCCTGTTAAAAGTGAATGCCCCTCTGTGTGCAGATCTTTTCTGTTGTATACAAAAATCCAGCTCCACAGTTTCTCATAACTAGGTACTTCCTCCTGAGCTGCAGAACTGGGCATGCCAGTAAATGAAACAGCACCAGTGGCCCTGGAGAGTCATTTGTCAATAATTCAAGAGTACCGAATTTTCCTAGTGAGTCAGCATCCCAGTCATTGTAGCAATGGGAAGATAGGAAGGCAGAGACCAAAGGAAGTATTTAAAAGACCAATTTTCCCTTGTTTCCAAGAGTGAGTGCTAAGACATGGGTGTGTGCATACACACAGACACAAAAACTGGAAAAATTCCTCTTTGGAAACCCTTGTCAAATCAAAGTTCGTCCAAAGGTAGGAAGTTGAGAATTCTTAGGGACAAGTATGGATAAGAGAAAATACACTTGATCCACTTTTTCAAAAAAATAACTTTGACTTCATTGGGATTAAAAATTCCAAAAGACATGAGGATCCCACCAAGCCGTGAATGAACATTCACGGCAGAAGTAATTCCCCTCTTATCTCACTGAAGAAAGATATCATACTTTTTCCTTCATTCCTGAGAACTTTTAACTTTAACTCATTAACAAAGTAAAGCTGACCAGGGCACACAAATACCTGCCTAAATCAGTGTTAAGAAATCTCACAATTATATTTCTGAGTCTTAATGTATCGTTGTGAATGGTAACTTTGGGGCAAACAGAGCCTAAATGGAAATTTGAATTCAGAGAAATAGAATTATTGTACAATTTTTTACAAAAATAAAATGAGACACTATCCAGAAACATTTATCTTACAATTAGGTAAGATTTAAATAAAATTGTAATTGTTTCATCAATGTATTGTTTCTAAAACATAGAAAGGGTTATAATGTTGAATATAAGCTAATATATATTCTGAAAATGACTTATTTTAGTCACAGTGAGAGGGAAGCAGAAAATGAATAAACATTATATAGAGTACCACTTTTGAGCTAGAAGTTACAGAAATTATTACAAATGTTGTATTGTTTAATATATGCAGTGCTAATTAGGTAAATTCTGTATATATTTTTTTTACAAATAAGATCCTGAATCTCATAGAATCTAGTTTACTTAATAGGGCTTCCCTAGTGGCTCAGTTGGTAAAGAATCTGTTTACTTAATAAGAGCAAGTATGTAGCAATACTGAAATTATAGTAAAACTGTAATCCCACAAACACAAAGAGACACACACGCATAGGCACACATGCTTTTTCTATGACAGGCAGAGCTGGAATAGTCTTGACAGCAGCACAAAGGTGATCTAGGATCTGGAAAATGATGCATCAGTAAAAAGAATCCTTGTGTCCCTGAAAGCACAAACCTGTTTAATGAGACACTGACACAGGTTATATTATTTGGTATTCAATAGAACAAATATTTATTATTGAGACGCTTCGATGCTTCTCACTTAATATCATTTTGTTGTTGTTCAGTTGCTCAATCATATCCGACTCTATGATTCTGTGGACTGCAGCATGCCAGGCTTCCCTGTCCTTCACCGTCTCCCGGAGTTTGTTCAAACTCATGTCCATTGAGTCGGTGATGCCATCCAACCATCTCATCCTGTCATCCCCTTCTCCTCCCGCCCTCAATCTTTCCCAGGATCAAGGTCTTTCCAAGGAGAAAATATCATTTATCATCTGACAATATAGTATGTATGGCACAGTTTTATATCATGATTACATTAACAAAATAAACACAGCAGTTAAGGATGTTGTTCTAGGTCACACTGCTAATATGTGAAGACAGTTCTTGAAATAAGATACTCCGGGCATAAAACTTCCACTCAGATTTACAAAACCTGACTCCTGGGTGTTTGAGACGTATTAGTGTGTGTCAAGAGTCCCCATGCCTTCAAAGGCTACTCCCCAAAAGGGGGGGCGTCAGAATATCCTGAGATTTCATGATCCTTAGGAATAATTACAAACCCCAGGAAAAGACGAAATGTCATTATGAATACTAAATGAAGAGTGGTCTGAATTTCATGTGCTTATAAAGATCTTAATGCTGCCATGTAGGTGTGCAAATACAAACACAAAGATGCTGTCTTTCCATTCTGGCTTCTTGAATATGTAACCAAATGGATCAATGATTTGCAGCAAGGCCAAAATATTCCTTAAGATCCAAGTTTGTTTCTGGAAATCTATACAAAAAGATACCAGGTTTCTTCTATACCCAGGGGAAAATTGAAATGTAAGGGAATAGTCTCCAAATATAGGTCTTTGGCAGGTAAAGAAGATTCAACTTTCCCATAAGTCAAGCATCTACTAAATATGGGAACCTGAGTTGCATGAGAGTGAGAGTGAAAGTCATTCAGTTGTGTCTGACTCTTTGCGTCCCCGTGGACTACACAGTCCAGGGGATTCTCCAGGCCAAAATACTGGAGTGGGTAGCCTTTCCCTTTTCCAGGGGATCTTCCCAACCCAGAGATTGAACCCAGGTCTCTCATGCTTCAGGCGGATTCTTTACCAGCTGAGCCACAAGGTAAGCCCAAGGAGCCTGGAGTGGGTACCCTATCCCTTCTCCAGCGGATCTTCCAGACCCAGATATTGAACCGGGGTCTCCTGCATTGCAGGCAGATTCTTCACCAACAGAGCTATTAGGGAAGGGGGCTGCAGAGTACAAAGCAACCCGGAAAGAGCACAGCAACACCGGAAAGAGCACAGCAACACAGAAGAGATGGAAATTTTGTCTTCATTTTTCTCAGGTCTCAAATGCAGGGGCTTCTTCCTCAGTTTTACCTGCAGTATCTTTTTTTTTTTTTTTTTTGGTGCCTGCAAATGACGCTCCACATCTGAGATGAGATCTCTCACCAACTGGCTCTGCTGGACCAGCTCATTCTCAGAGTCAGCCAGGTTATGTAAACCTGCCTTCTCCTCCTCAGTCTTCAGGTTTTGCAGTTCCTTCAGCTCCTCACTGCTCAGGATCTCTCTCAGGTTTTTAAAATCTGCCTGGATATTTTCTCTCTCATGTTGTATTTCATTCTTCAGGAGTGAGAGAGAGGAGGAGGAGGAAAGCAATTCTTGAGGAAACTGACTTTTCCTGTTTTTTTCTCTCCATCACTTTTCAAAGGCTTCCCTAGTAGCTCAGTCAGTAAAGAATCTGCCTGCAATTCAGGAGACCTGGATTCGATTCCTGGGTCAGGAAGATCCCCTGGAGAAGGAAATGCCAACCCACTCCAGTATTCTTGCCTGGAGAATCCCATGGACAGAGGAGCCTGGCAGGCTACACAGTCCATAAGGTCTCAAGAGTCAGACACGACTTGGTGACTAAACCATCACATTTCAAATTAATGGCCTCAAGTGTGCATTACTGAGGCCAACCCTCAGCCAATATGGGATCCTCAGGAGCATAGCTCAGCCATCACACATCTGTCCAGGATACTCATGCCTCCCTGCATTACTTCTGGCACCCTCCCTCCTTCCTGTGCCAAAATGTTGAACACTGAGGACAGAACCATGAGCCATTGCCAGATGTCTTCCAAGAAGAGTTAAAGGCTAATAAACATGGCAGGAATGGAATGTGAAATTCACTAGAAAGTCCCTCTGTATGAATACCCCCCTTCCAATATCTGTATTCATTTGTGATATATTCCCTATTCAGCACCCACTCCTATCAGGGAAATGGTGGACAAGAGTACTAGTCAAATGACTAATTGTCAGGGAACAAAGAAGGCAGCTCCTTGTGATCAGCTCAAGGCGCTGCTCAGATATCTGTCTAACTCCTTCAGGAAGTGCCCCCTCCTACCTTCCAGGTATTAATCTCTTCTCTTTTTTTTTTTAAATAAATTTATTTATTTTAGTTGGGGGCTAATTACTTTACAATATTGTAGTAGTTTTTGCCATACATTGACATGAATCAGCCATGGGTTTACATGTGTTCCCCTTCCTGGACCCCCCTCCCTCCTCCCTCCCCATCCCATCCCTCTGGGTCATCCCATTGCCCCGGCCCTGAGCCTTTGTCTCATGCATCGAACATGGAATGGTGTTCTGTTTCACATATGATAATATACATGTTTCAATGCTATTCTCCCAGAACGTCCCACCCTCACCTTCTCTTCTCTTGAGCTTTCAGCTTCTCAGCTTCCTGCTGCTCCCTCCTCAACCTCTTCAAAAATTCCTGGAGTTTCCACTGTAAATAAAGAATCACATCAGAGTCAAGCTATGGGTTTTCCCAACATCAATGTAGAAAATAAATGGTGGAGAAATGAAGATGTTTTCCAAAGAGAACAGACTTTACAGAACTGAGAACAGCAATTAGACTTTTGGGGAAAAAATGAAGTAGGGTATGTGTTCTTTACAACTCAAGCAATAGAAGTCACCATACACTTGCCAAGAGAAGACTGGTTCTCTTTATTCTAGGAGAAACCTGATCCTGTAGCAAGGAAACAATTTCTATCTCTTCCACCTAGTGTCCTAGTTACCCTCCTGTTCAAAGGGGTAACATTCTCCTGAACATCAGATCTCCACCTATTAGCACAAGGTACATGAATGTCTACTTCTGGCTAAGTGTCTGCATGTAGGGTCGAAGTGTCTAAGTGTTGGTCACTTTCAGACATGTCGGACCCTTTGCAACCCCATGGGCTATAGCCTGCCAGGCTTCCCTGTCCATGGAATTCTCCAGGCAAGAATACTGAAGAGGGTAGCCAGTCCCTTCTCCAGAGAATCTTCCCAACACAGGGATGGAATCCAGTTTCCTGCATCACAGGCAGGTTCTTTACTGTCTGAGCCATGTGTCGGGTTATTACTTTATAATTGGAGGAATGCACTGAAATGTCCCTCAGACATCAGAAAGTGAGTATATGAAGAAAAGAGATCACAAGCCCCAGGTTCATGGTGAACAAGTAATCAAAGTCCAGTGCAAAGTAGACATTTCCCCTCAAGTACCATTTCTGACTTGTCTTTCCTCCATTCTGGTCTCTTACCTGATATTTCTGGGCAACCTCCTCCATGAGGAAGATGTGGTGACCATGGTGTTCCTGAGACCACTTGCAAAGCCAGCAAATGACCTTGTCATCCTCCTCACAGAAGAGCAGGAATTTCTCTCCATGACAGACAGTTTTCTCTCTTGCTCCTCCGGGCTCACCTTGACCTCCCTGAGCCACCCCACTATGTTGGCCAGATGCCAATGAGGCCACAGGTCCCCATGTTCATACTTGATTCTGCACACAGGGCACCTTCTCTCCCCATCTAGGCCAATCATGGACTCCTTGTTTTTTGCAGTGTTGCAGGCTTGGCAGAAGCTGTGGCCACAGTCAAGGCTCAAGGGTTCTGTCAGAAACTCCAGGCAGATGGGCAGGTCAACTTCTCCTGTAGGTTCACCAATTTTCCTGAAGCCATGGCAACTTGTCCCCTCCTCCTACCTGTCCTGAATTCTGAGGATTCTCTTGTTCACAGATCTTTCCATTATTGGGAAAGATAAAAGGGGCAGAGTAGAAAAGGTAGAAATACATGATAATAATTGCTTATAAATTTAATACAGGCCAAGATATATGGAGGACATAAAAGAAAATATAGAAAAACAAGGGAAGGATCCTGAAGACCTGACCAAAATGACATTTTGTATTAGTTTTAAGCACTTTACTATCAGTTCTTGATTCATATCATATCAAATTCCTCCTTATCTGTGCAGTGATTCTTGTTATTTAAATTTTACCAAAGAAAAGTTGCCTTGATACTTTTTCTACTAAGATACTTGTATGATGCACCATCCATCCAGCTTTTTCTTTCCAGTGCCCAGGAAGCATTCTCAATATCAAAAGACTGAAACCACTTAAAGCCATTGGGCTTTTATATCCACTCTTCTCTCAGCATCAGATGCTGCCACTGATATCCATATGACTCTCTCTTATAGTTCAGTAAACTGTCTTCTGACATAGTCTCTCATCATAAAGACCTGCTCTATCTGAATTATTTTCAGTGTAACCATGCCATCATTTGCTATGCATTGACAATGATTTCCCATATCATCATGACCTAATATATGACAATGTGTTTGTATGTATAAGAGCAAACCCTTCATCTGATGTGTAAATGGAGACAATGGCTTGCAAAGATCATGTGTATTCAATACACAGAATGAGATTGAACTTAATATGTTAGGGGTCCTCCTTCAGAGACCTGTCTCCTATCCCACTGAGTGAAATAAAAGAAAAGAAACTTCACGCACCCAATTAATACTCAGACAGGAATACTTGACGACCAGAAAAGAATATATAAAACCATGCAAAACTCAATAGGACAAAGGAAAGAGGGTGAAAAAGAGGAGAGTAGGACTGGCTTTACCTCTGGAGAATGGAGGAACTGAAGCAGGGGTCAGATTTCTACAGCGGGACAACTGGGCAGAGGTGAAGAATTTGAGGCTGTTGGAGAGTGAAGCAGCTGATCTGTGGCAGTCTGAATGGAATGATAATCACACAGACAATCCTTGCTGCAGCCATATGTACTCCAGACAGGGACACAAGACCCCTAGAAAGTGCAGCACCTGGGAGCTAGAGCACAGAGATTGGAGAGCAATCGCAGGGCAAGGTTTGCTGTTGATTGCAGGGAGACAGTCCAAGGGGACCTGTGGGAGGAGATGCAGTGGGAAATGTCTGTGAAGGAAAGTCAAGCAAACATGGAGTCAGGATGATAATGCTGAGTCACACACAGGAGATAGAGCCATCTCCATAGCCTCTCTCTCCCCGCACGTCATCACTGGATAGCTGAAAGACCCCCGAGAGGGTGGTCCTTTAGGTGCCTGATGCACCAAGCAACAGAGAAGGACCCCAGTCAGGGTGGCCCTTTAAGTGCTTGATGTGCTGAGAAACAGAAATGCCTCCAAAGTTGGGGAGGGTCCTGTAAGTGCCCGAGGTACCAAGAAACAGAGAAGGACCCCAACTGGGGGGGTGGGGGGAGTCCTGTAAATTCCTGAATGGGTTCAGCAACAGAGAAGGCCTAGCCAAAGAGGCTCTCTAATTGCCAGCTGCTAGAGGCTTCCCTGGTGGCTCAGACGGTAAAGCGTCTGCCTGCAATGTGGGAGATCTGGGTTCGATCTCTGGGTCGGGAAGATGTCCTGGAGAAGGAAATGCCAACCCACTCCAGTATTCTTGCCTGGAAAATCCCATGGATGGCGGAGCCTGGTAGGCTATGGTCCATGGGGTCACAAAGAGCAGGACACGACTGAGCGACTTCTCTTAGAGGCTAGGAGAAGACTCAAGTAGCACAGTAGCTCTTGCGGCTGAGGCAGCTGGTGTCCCTGCGTACTTGACACCACCAGAGTTCCCACAGTCCAAGCAACTGTGTCGCCTCCATGCTCAATCCTCACTGGGGCAGAGCTGCCCAGAAGCAAGTTGTGGGCCTCCCTGGTGGCTCAGACAGTAAAGAATCTGCCTGGACTGCGGGAGACCTGGGTTTGATACCTGGTTCAGGAAGATCCCCCGGAGAAGGGAATGGCAACTCACGCCAATATTCTTGCCTGGAGAACTCCATGGAGAGAGGAACCTGGCAAAACCCTAATAGTGCCATATCTTCTATGACAGTTGCCACTGGCACCTCTATGTATCCAGCATTGCCACGGGTCCAAGTTCCTGTGCCACCCCCTCGAATGATCCCCATTTAGACAGAGCAGCCAGAGGCTAGGAAAAGCTCTAACAGCCCCATATTCCCTGTTGTCCTAGCCTCTGGTGCCCCTTAGTACCTGGTACTGCCAGGGCCCCTGCAATCCAAGCAGCTGCACCGCCTCCGTACCAGATCCTCCCTGGGGCAAACCCAAGTCCTCCAGAGCAGCCTCAGGAGCAAACCCCTATAGACCTCTCACATGCAGATGTGGAGATAAAACCACAATTGAAATCCAGGGGTAGTGTGGCTAAGGAAGAGAACCCAAAACCTTCCCACCAGTGGTACAAGCTGCAGATTAAATTCACGTGATCAACTAGGCAGACTTTGTGTCTATGGAATATATTTAAGGACAACGAGAGGTCCTGCAAAAGAAAACGTGCTGGCACGGGCAAATGCAGACATTAGAGGCAAGAAAATGCAGGAGTAGGGCCAGATTAGAATATGAGCTGTCCCACAACATGTCTAGAGACTAGCCCAGTATTGGAGGGCATCGTAGGGAGGTGAGGTGGACTATGACTCACAGCGAAGGAAAAAACACTGACAGGTGAGATCCAAGAAAAGCATTTATTATTCTTATATTTTAACTTGTTCTGTCATTGTTTCTGGATTTTTTTCTCTTTTCTTTTTTTTCCCTCTGTTGCTGTAGTTGTTGATTTTATTAATGCTATTAAATCTATTTACACTTTTGAGAATTTTTGTTGTTGTTAATCAGACTTCTTATTTCCTTTAAATATGTCTGCCTCTTCATTAGCCTTTTGCAGTTGTGAAGGTTTTGTTCCCCCATTTTTTTTAATTTAAAAAATTTATTATTATTATTTTTATACATATATTTTTTGTTTGCTTTTCTTATTCTTTTCCTGTTGTAGTTATTCTTTAGTATATATAAATCTCCTTTATCAACTTCTATTTAATGTTTGTTTTCTTTCTTTCTTTCTTTTCTTCCTTTTCCCTCTTTTTCTCATCATGTTTATTAGTCTGTTTTGTTTTCATTGCTTTATTCTCCAGCTGGCATATTGCTTTAATTTTGTTTTCCAGCTTATGTTTTAGTTTTGTTTTTAACTGGTTGATATCATTTTTGCTTTCCTTTGCTCACCAGATCAATCTCTTCTTCTTTCTTCTTCTTCTTCTTCTTTTTGACTGTTTTGATTTTGGTTATGTGTGCATATAAGTGTACACATATAAAGTTCAAACAGGAAATTTATAGACAGAATTTTCTTCTTTTGTGATTGCAGTAAAATTGTTTCCACTAAGTATGATAAAAACACAAATTATGGATATTGCATGGAAAGGATCTTTTTTCCTAAATAGAACTGTAAAGTGAAATTGTGCTTTGTTTATTTCCAAGGTAGTCATCTACTATTATTTAATATAAATTCCTTGCAATACTAGTAAAATAAAACCGGAAACAGTAAATTAACAAATCAGTTCTAAGACCCTATAGTAACTGGCCTGACAGAGGTGAACTGTATGAGCTCAGAAGACAAGGGTCTAAAACCGACTATGGTTGAAAGGGAACAAGGAATACGTAGCAGAGATGATAATCTCCAAAGTCAGCCTTGATGAAGAAAGATTTGGTCAGAAAGGGGGAACTCCTGGTAAGGAAAGAGATTTGACTTGTGTCTGTACTTGACTCACTAGGTCGGAAAGATCCCTTGAAAAGGGAATGGCAACACACTCTAGTATTCTTGCCTGAAGAATTCCATGGACAGAGGAGCCTGGTGGGCTACAGTCCATAGAATCGCAAAGAACTGGACTTGACTAAGTGACTGACACTTTTCAATTTCACATTCTGTGCCTGAGTACAGTGGGTACAGCTGGACATTCTATAAGGAGGAAGGGGAATAAATGCGGAGGCTGCTCTAACTTATTTGTCTTTCGGGTCTAATGATGTGGATATAATAATACTTCTCTGACATCTTTTATATCACGAACACCAATCAAGTAACAAGAGTTTAAAAGTGAAAGTTAGATGTCACTGTTACTGGAAGTTAGATGCTTCCAGATGTCACTTTTAGAAATTCTTTCCAGGTGCTCATCTTGCTCCTGATCTCTCAGCTGAGCTGGTTCTGAGTGGCAAATCCAGCTCAGAGAGAAGCTTGAGCAGGATAGGGATGTAAGGAAGTGTGGTAGTTCTGTGTCTGGACCAGTGAATACTACAGAGGAGAGCCTGCCAGCTGTCACATCATGAGGCTCCGGAGCACAGACAGGCCTATGGAATGAGAATTTATTGATACGGTCATGCAGAAATACTACAGTGATACCTTGATAGAAATTAAAATAACAGGACTCAAAGACCCCTTGGCCTTTGTTCTTGTTGATAGAAGGGATTTTCTACCTTTTGAAAAATCAGGGATCCTGACTGACCTCAGAAAGGTGCAGTTGAAACTGACAGAATGGGAAGGAGTTGTGGGGAGATTTCAGTCTTGAGAAATAAACAGTCCCTCAAGGAACAAATCAAGCCTTTCTCTTCTTCCAACCCTCTTCTCCTGAGACTTCCCCTCCCCCAGACTGATCTTCAGTCAGCACTCTCAGCAGGAAGCCTGCAGGCTGGGCCATTTCCCCCTTTAGAACAGCTTCCAGACCTCTAACTAAACTCACCCAAGCAGATTCCATTTTTTCTTTTGTCGATCTCCAACTCTGCCCTCCACAAACCACTCAGCTATCCTCAGACAAGAATGGAGAAGTTGTGATTCCTTGGAGAAGGGTGAAGACAGGCCCTGGACAGATGTGTTCGGGATTCACTCACCTCACCAGGGGCCTGACCTCCACTATGATGACCCCAAGTAGAAGATGAGGGGAAATGAAAGCTAAATTCTGGGGGGTGGGGTCTGGACAGGAAAGGAGGAGAGAAACTATAGAACAGTAAGAGGCGTCCACATAGGGCCCCTGGGAAAAGACAAGGCTTTTATGCCTTCGCCTCCTGGGTCAGTGAGTGCATTTTATTCCTATCTCAGCTCTTCTCCTGGAAGCTGTTCTCATGTTTCTTCAAACTAACCCATCCTTTGGAAAACTAGGCTTCCTGAGCAATGTAATTTCACAGACCCACCTTGTCTCATTTCCTTACAAATGTGCTATCAAGAAGAGGGAGTAAAGTATCCCCTTTTCCCCAGTGAGGACCCCCGCTGAGGGCTCCCCTGAGGCAGCAACACTGAACATGCTCTCCCCTGGCCTGCGTCCACCAGCTGAAGCAAGTGAATCTGGCCAGTCTGTCCTATTAGGTCATGTTAGAGGAAACGGCTCTACAAATCTGAAATCACTGAGGTGGTCAGTCAGAGGGGTGATCACAGAGCGGTAGTTCACTGATGCTGACATTCAGAAGTTGGGTGCAATATGGCCAAAATGACACTTTTCTAAATAGACTAAGAAGATGAAAGTGTCTGAAGTATCATTTGTTGCACAACGTCATCTAATACTATGTAACATATAATTCCTATAATTTTAACATGATAAAAATGAATTAGAAAAATTAGTGAGATGGTTAATTTTATGTGTCAACTTGACTGGTCACTGGGTGACCAGATTAGACATTCTTTCTGGGTGTGTCTGTGTGAGTGTTGTTTCCAGATGAGATTAGAATTGGATGTGGACTTGGTAAAGTGGTTTGCTTTTCCCAGTGTGAGTGGACATCATCCAATTTGTTGAGGGCCTGCAAAGAACAAAAATCTCCCCTGTAGCTCAGATGGTAAAGAATCTGCCTACAAAGCAGGACACCTGTGTTCGATCACTGGGTTGGGACGATCCCCTGGAAAAGGGAATGGCCATCCACTCCAGTATTCTTGCCTGGAGAATCCCATGGACAGAGGAGCCTGGCGGGTTACAGTTCGTGAGGTCGCAAGAGTTGGACATGACTGAGAGACTAACACTGCTACTGCTACCGCAAAGAACAAAAATCTTGTGTGAGATAATGTTTAATTCTCATTTTCTCACATGTAACTGTCCTGTTTTCTAAGCACCAATTACTGAAGAGGATCCAGGACACCTACTTTGTCCTCTCTGAGAAGAGAATATGTGACTGGGAGCTACTTATCAATGTTATATTCTTTCAGCAGAGGGCTTTATTTCTGGGGCCAGGAGCCACTACTAGAAAGTGAGTGCCCCTCAGGGTGCAGATTTTTTCTTTTTAAATACATAAATTCAGGTCTTCATTTTCTTTTAACTAGTTGCTTCATCCTGAACTGCAAGATTGGGCTTCCAGTAAGTGAAAAGTTATCAAATTATTTGTCAATAATTCAAGAGTATAGATTTTTCCTAGTGTATCAGAGCATAAGTCATTGTAACAATGGGATGAAAGGAAGACAAAGGATATATTTAAAAGACCAGTTTCCCCCTGTTTCCAAGGATGAGTGTTAAGATGTGGATGTGTGCATACACACCAGAGAGACACAGACTGAAGAAAAAAAAAATTCTCCTTAGAATCTCTTGTGAATTCAAAGATTGCCCAAAGTTAAAGAATCTGGGAATTTGGAGGAACTAGCAGAGATGAGGGCAGGTACACTTGATCCACTTTGGCATTTGTTTTTAAACTTTTACTCCATTGGAGGCTGAATTGGGATTAAAAATTCTAAAAGTCTTGGGGATCCCACCAAACCCTGAATGAACATCCCCTGCAGAAACAATCCCCCTCTTATCTCACTAGAGGAAGATAACACACTTTTTTCTTCATTCCTGACAACTTACATCTCACTGCAAAACTAAAGTTGACCAGGGCACACAAAACACCTACCTACACCATTGTTATGAAATTCCACAATTATACTTCTGAGTCTTAATGTATCACGATGAATGATAGCTTTGTAAAGCTGGAGAAAGTGAAAGTAAAAGTTGCTCAGTTGTGTCCAACTCTGTGACCCCATGGACTATACAGTCCATGGAATTCTCTAGGCCAGAATACTGAAGTGGGTAGCCTTTCCCTTCTCCAAGGGATCTTCCCAACCCAGGGATCAAATCCAGGTCTCCCGCACTGCAGGCAGATTCTTTACCGGCTGAGCCACCAGGGAAGCAAAGCTGGGGAAACAGAGCCCAAATTGAAATCCAATTTCAAGGAAAAAGGATTAGTGCAGAACTTTTTAAAAAAATAAAATAAAGCAGCTACACAGAAACATTTTACAATTAGGCAAAATTTAAAGAAAATATCATTCTTTAATTTATTGTATTTCTTTAAATTGGAAGGGTAATAATATTGAAAATAAAGCAATATGTATTCTGAAAATGACTTATTTCAGTCACAGTGAGAGAGAATCAGAATGAACACATGGCACATTTTACTACCACTTTTGTCCTAGAAGTTACAGAACTTATTACAAAGATTTTATGATTTCATATTCACAATAGCAATTATGTAAATTCTGTATAATCTTTTTATAAGTGAAGAACTGGATTCCATATAATTTAGTTTACTTTATAAGAGCCTAAATGTAGCAACACCAAAATCGTAATAAAATTTTAACTGTGATCACACACACACACACATATGTACATGCTTTTCTATGACAGAAAAGTTAGAGAAGTCTTAACAGCAACAAAGAGGTACTTAGGATATGGAAAATTAGATATTAGTAGAAAGAACCCTATGTCCCTGAAGACACAAATCTGTTGAATGAGACACTGAGACAAAAGTTATATTTTTCATTACTTAATAGGTAAAGTATTTATGATTAAGTTGAGACACTTAGATGCTCTTTAGATGATAGTATTTATCTTCTGACAATGATCTTATGTATGGTGCAGCTTTTTAAAACAAGATTACTTTAAGAAAATAAAGACAGCTTTTAGGGATGTTATTCTAGGTTACACTGCTAATAATATGAAGAGAAAGGAGTTGAACTCAGACACTCTGGACACAAAACTTAACACTGTTAGTACATAGGAGCTATGATATTGTCTAGTTAATTTCTTATGAATAAGAAACATGATAGTTGAACAGTGACACTGCTTAAGATGCATCCGTTTATGAATGACTCCCACAATAGGTCCTCAATAATATGCAGCAGTTATTGAGAAGCTTTTCTTCATCATCTCAGTCAGTGGCAGAGGAAACGAGATTGTGAAAATTTGTCAGAAGTGCTGCCTTGATACTATTCTTTCTTTATGGGGCATCAGTCATTTTCCCCTGATGGATGAAAAATGGTAAATTCAGATTTTCTCCTAATGCAAACATGATATTGTGGAAAACATGACACAATGCAAACTGTAAACCTTATTGATGAATGAAGGACATTTGAATGGAAAAAAGGGAGGCAGTAAGGAAAAAAGGTAAGAATGGTGCAGATAAGCTCAGATGTGTTAGATGCACTCACAGTAAGAAGCACTACAGAGAGGTGGATGTGAGGAGGTTCAAGAGCTTGGCGAGCACAGAGTCATGGGGACTTTACAGGTCATAGGATTGAAATACGGAAATATTTTTTGAGAAAAGAAACATGAAAAGAATTTATAGATGAGAAACCCATGGTTTGTGACATTGAGAAATAAGAGAGTGCCAGCACTATAGTCTAGGAAAATCCCAATACGACGAGGAGGAACACTCAGGGAGAGGGTTAAGATCATGGGATCTGAGGGGGAAGACTCATCAAAAGCATTATATACAGAATCATGATTTAACCCTATGACCCAGTAACCATTTTTAGGTTGGTATCCCGAGTAAACAATTTGAGGATTTCCATCAGCTTTAGGCAATAACTTTGTATTATATTTAGCGTGTTTTTCAGCATATACCCCCAGGATCCAGGCACGTTTCTCTGACACGTCTACCTCCCAGTAATGTCTCCCTGATGTGATAACTGGGGATCCCAGGACACCATAATCTTCATAAACTTCTTTCCAACTTGAATTATATCTTTGGTCTTTGTGCACATATGTCACTTGTCTTCGATCGGCAGAAATGGCAATATTTCGACTACCTGTTGTATAACTCAGGGTCACGTGAACTGTTGAAAAATTAGAAGGTTATGTGAGGGCCATGATGTAGTTTTATTTCAGACATTTTGAAAACTATATTTAGAATAACTTTAGTGGAAAGACAATACATTTGTATGTATTGGGACGGAAAACGTGGGTCTTAAAACATAAGGTCTACTAGACAATGAAAAATTCTAAAAGATAATGAGAAAGGGTGGTTTGATGACACTGTGATGTCTCCTTACCCCAGTAGCGTTGCACATGTCTCAGCTCTGAAATTAAAAATCCACAATATTAAATATAAGCAAAAGATTCAGTCCTGTAATCTATTTTCTTTCAAATTAGGGGAAGGGCTATGGTGAGGTAGTGAATTGGTGAAAGATAGGATAAAACCACATCTCTTGTCACTCACCATAAATATGACCACATCATAAGCACATAGTATCTGGGTTTTGCTGTCTTTATCCACACCGAGAAACTGGAGCCTCCTCTCCATTTGCCCTCCATCACAAAAAACCCAAAGACACCCACTTGGGTAGCACTCCTCACCATTAAATACTCGCAGTATGTCACTCAGATCAGGAGCTTGAACCACACTTCTCTTTTCCTTGGGAACCGGTTTTGGCTTCTTCAAAGTCAAAGTCTTACTCCTAGCGATGACAAAAATTGATGTCCACATCTCTCATTATCTGTCCCTCTAAAACCACAGACTTTCAAAATTTTCACCCCATTGATGCGCTTGAACTGTCTTCCCTGCAGACCTTGGGGAGGTAGAGAGTGGATGCCTGACCTTGGAGACAGAAGAAGTGTGCTCATGTCCCTCTTGCCAGTTACCCTCTGTGTGACTTGGGATGGTCTTGACCCCTCAGAAGGACAGTCTCTTTCTTCTATAATGAAATCATTAACCTCTCCCTCTCTATTTCCTCAAAATAATATGAAATTGTGGGATTCCCAGGTGGCAGTAGTGGTAAAGAACCCACCTGCCAATGCAGGAGACATAAGAGACATGAGTTTGATCTCTGGGTCAGGAAGATTCCCTAGAGGAGGGCATGGCAACTACTCCAGTATTCTTGCCTGGAGAATTCCATGGACAGAGGAGCCTGGTGGGCTCATGGAGTCACAAAGAATTGGACATGACTGAAGCAACTTAGCATGCACACACATAGGAAATTATATGAAATAATGAATTTAACAAGATAAATATTTGGTATCTCAAAAAAATCAGTTTGTGGAAAAGTCACTGCGTAGATATGTATTCACAAGAAAATGTCAGAAAGTTGAGGTAACAGGATCTGGCTCCTGGGTGTTCTAGACAAATCAAGTATGAGAACACTGTCTAGAATCCCCAAATCTTCAAAGGCTGTTTCTTAATAAGGAGAATATGCTGAGATTTCAGGTTCTCCATAGACAAATACCCTTGAAGAAAAAACCATTATGAATACTAAACTAATAGTGACCTGATTTTCATGTGTTTGTAAACAGCTTGAGGCTATCGTGTAGGTGTGCAAATTCAGACACGAAGATGCTGACTTTCAATTCTAGCTTAAGGCTCACATGTGCTTTTGGAAATCTAAACAGAAAGATGTACAAGGACCTGTTCTAACATACCCAGGGAACTTCTTTGTATTCAAATACAAAGAAGTTGTTTCCAATTCTGAGTATTTGGCAGATAAAGAAGATTCAAACTTCCCATGATAAGCACAACTAAATATGGGAACCTGAGTTGAACAGTGACATAGTGTGAATGAAATATTTGTGGAGTCTGACAGTGCAATTCCTTATCCTAATATTACTATTCACCCTAACTCTGCAACTTTCCACAAGCAAAATTCCCTACTGTAGAATCTGTTTCACTCTCTCAGAATTTATGGAACAATCTAGCCATGATTTGTGAATAGAAATTTAAGGTAAATCTACACCCCATTTTTTCAGCCCTAAACATTGTTTTATTCTAACTGGTCACCAGCTATCTCTAGGGTTTTTATTTTATTTTCACAGCATAAATGAACCATCTCTGGTCTGTCACACATACCTTTTCAAGATGTCATTTACATCCTAGTGAGAAAACAGAAACCATGAGTCAAGAAGTAATAGGAAGCTGTGGTACATATACACAATGGAATATTACTCAGCCATTAAAAAAAAATACATTTGAATCGGTTCTATTGAGATGGATGAAACTGGAGCCCATTATACAGACTGAAGTAAGCCAGAAAGAAAAACACCAATACAGTATACTAATGTATATATATGGAATTTGAAAGGTGGTAATGATAACCCTATATGTGAGACAGAATAAGAGACACAGATGCATAGAACAGTCTTAAGGACTCTGAGGGAGAAGGTGAGTGTGGGACGTTCTGGGACAATAGCATTGAAACATGTATATTATCATATGTGAAACAGAACACCATTCCATGTTTGATGCATGAGACAAATGCTCAGGGCTGGGGCAATGGGATGACCCAGAGGGATGGGATGGGGAGGGAGGCGGGAGGGGGGTTCAGGATAGGGGACAGATGTAAACCCATGGCTGATTCATGTCAATGTATGGCAAAAACCACTACAATATTGTAAAGTAATTAGACCCCAACTAAAATAAATAAATTTATTAAAAAAAAAAAAAAGAAGTAATAGGTTCCTCCACTTACAAAGTTTAATCACATCCCCATCAACCCCTGATTTGGGGAATAGAAATGCTCTCAATGTGAGAGTCAAAAAGTAAAGACAAAAGTGAGGCCCATAATTCCAGGTGATTCATGTGATGTTGTCAGGTTTTCAAAAATGTAAAAAAGCTTCAACCCTTGTGGAAGTATGAGACTTCTAGTATCCGGAGATGAGATATATTTATGGAAAAAACAAGAGACCTGTAATTCTGGTTCCCCATGAGGTGATTTGAATAATTCATTGTTCTTTCATTTATTCAACTGGACTGTGAAGTGACACTATTGTACACCAAGCATTAAACCAAGCTTTGGAGAATCAGAAATGAAATCATAATCTTAATATTCCTCAAGCTATGTAGATGGCTTTTGTTGAGAGTACAAACAAACATATATATCAATATAAGCTTTTCGGGAAAAACTTGAAAAACTTTACTCTTTTCTCATATTATAATCTGTCTTTATAGTGATATCTTCTATACCCTAAAGTCAGAATCCGTATATGTGCAGTTGATTTCCAACTCTTTCTTTTTTACTCAACTTTGTCTCTTATATCAATTTATTCAGTAGTAAATAAGCCACAGGAATCAATAATGTAGGATGTCTAATATGTAACTTATTATTCACCAACCAAATTGTCTCCTCTCTTGTACCCCATTTTCATAACGCTATCAATATACACTTGCTGTCCAAGTACTAGTGCATTTATCTGCACTTTAGTCTCTGCTGAGTCTGTTCAGTCCAGGTCCTTAACAGTTTTTAGCCATCTAATTGTCTTAATCATCACTTTTACTGTTTTATTTGTTTGAACAGGTATCTGTCACTTTATTTGATCTCTTTTACTGAAGATTTACTTCCATGTCACCAAAAACTAGAACAGCTGAGTTTCAAAAAAAAAAAACCTCTTTGTATTAGGGCTCTTTTGTGTATATGACAAAGAAATCAAATAAAACTAGAATAAGTAGAGAAAGAATAAGGAATTAGGGTGGCAGTTGCAAATTTAATCATAGTTTAATTCTGAAGCTCAAACGTTATTCTCAGAATCTGGTCAGAATCTTTCTTTAATTCTATTCAACCCCTAATGACTCCTTTTCCCAGTTTATGAAGGAAACATAAACTTCCTGATATAAACTCCAGAAGAAAAGCGAGTTTCTTCTCCCAGTTATAACAATGCTTGAGGCATTCAGGCAACTGAATACAGGTAACTGCATAGGATTAATTACCCACATTAAAGGGCAAATATTTTTGTGTTGTTGCTGGAAGGTAATGAAACAGTTTCTAGTTTTACTGAAACTAGGTTAGTATCAGTCTGAAGTAGATTATGTAAGGCAGGAAACATATTGTATATATTACACCAACCATTAGGACAAAAACTAAAAAAATACAGTCAGACCTAAAATTTTATACTAGAAATATCTGTTTAACACAAAACCAACTAGCTAAAGAGAAAGAAAAGAATGAAACTTAAAATATCCATATAGTAATAGAAAGCAAATGGCAAAAGAGCAAATTTAAATATAAGGGTATTAGTAGTTGCTTTAAATTTCATGTATTAATGCAACAATTGAAATCAGAGATTGCTGACCTGTATAAAAAGCAAAATTCACCTATTGCTATTAGCATGAGACATAGTCAAGGCACAAAAAGGGCAAATGTAAAAAGATAGAAAAATATATACCACGCAAGCAGCAATAAAAAAATAGGTCAAATATTTATGCTAATATTAAACAAAATATACTTTATATATATATTATGAAACGACATGAGGGCACTTTTATAATTATAAAAGGTTCAGTTCATCAAAAATATACAACAATTATAAATGTGTATGTGCCTAACAGCAGAGCTTCAAAATACTCAAAGCAAAAACAAAAGGAAAAACACACAATTCAATAATAACAGTTGCAGATGTTAACTCACTCCCACTAATGAGAGAACAGCTTATATGGAAACATTCAAATTTATAGGAGACATGGACAGTGCTACCAACCAACTGATGTCTATAGCCCATTTTACCCTATAAATGAGAAACACATAATCTTTTAACATTCATAATAGATTTTTCTAGATATGCAATATTTTAGACCATAAAAAGTAACAATAAACATAAAAGTTTAAAATAATAAAGATGTGGGTTCTTTGATTTTGACAAGATTAAATTTGAAATCCTCAGTAGAAGTGAAACTCAGAAATCACCATGCATTTTCTCATTTACAACACACTTTAAAATACCCTAGATTTAACACAGAATCAAAATTTTAAAAAGAAAATTTAAAAAAAAAACTGAAAAGGAAATTTGAGAATAAGTCAAACTGAATGAAAACAAAAATAAAACAATCAAAATGTATGAAATACAACTAGTTAATTAAATGCACTTTGCCATTAAACACTGTATCAAAAGAGCTTGTCTCAAATCAGTGGTCTAAATTTTCACTTCAAGAAATTAAGAAAGGAATAGTAAATTAAATCAGCAGCTCCCTCTGCACACATGTGCACAAATATATACACACATACAAATAAAGAAAACAATATATGGGCCTAAGAAACTATTTCTAGGGGATTGGTCTCAAGATGGTGGAGTAGAAGGATGTGTACTCACCCCATTCTTGAGAGATGACCAAAATCACAACTATTGTACAGCCATTGACAAAAAAATGCTGGAACCTACCAAAAAAGATACTCTACATTCAAAGACAAAAGAGAAACCACCATGAGATGGGAGGAGGGGTACTATTGAAAGGAAATAAAATCTGATACACAACAGGTGGGCAAACCTCAAACTGGAAAAAAAAATATACTACAGAAGTTATCCTACATGAGTGAAAATTCTGAGCCCCATGTCAGGCTTCCCAGCCCTGGGGTCCAGCAATGGAGGAGTCATCAGAGAATCTGACTTTGAAAGCCAGAGAAGTCTCATCACAGGAATTCCACAGGACTGAGGGAAACAGAAATTCCACCCTTGGAGTGTACACACAAAGTCTTGTATGCGCCAAGACTAAAGGGAGAAAAGCAGTGACTCCATAAGAGATTGGGCGAGATCTACTTGCTAGGCCTCCTGCAGAAGCACAGGATGGTTTTCATTGTGGCAAAGACGCTGGCACTCATTTGAGTGAGTTCTCCTGGGGGCCACCATTATCCCTAGCCCTGTCCACAAGAGGGATAAGACTCAGTTCCACCCATCACCAGTCTCTCCCATAAGGAAGCTTGCACAAAGCACTTAAATAACCTCATCCACCAGAAAAAAGACAGCAAAAGCAAGAACTACAATCCTTCAGCCTGTAGAATGGAAACAACAATCAGAGAAAGTTAGAAAAAATAAATAAATAAAACAACAGAAGAATATGTCCCAGATGAAGGACCAAGAGAAAATCCCAGAAAAAGAACTAAGGGACATGGTGATAGGCAACCTCCAGAAAAAGAATCGGAATAATGATAGTGAAGATGATCCAGGATCTTGGAAAAAGAATGGAGGCAAGGATCAAGAAGATGCAAGAAATGTCCAAAAAAGACCTAGAAGAATTAAAAAACAAACAAGGGTGAACAATACAATATCTAAAATGAAAGCTATGCTAGAAAGAGTCAATAGCAGAATAACTGAGACAGAAGAATGAATAAGCAACCTGGAAGACAGGGTGGTGGAAATCACTGCTGCAGGATAGAATAAAGAAAAACAGCAACAACAAAAATGCCGAGTGCCTAAGAAACCTTTGGGACAACATTAAATGCACAAATGTTCACATTATAAGGGTCCCAGATAGAGAAGAGAGAAAGAAAGAATTTGAGAAAATATTTGAAGAGATAATCGCTGAAAAGTTCCCTAAAGTGGGAAAGAAACTGCCACCCAAGTCCAGGAAGCAAAGAGAGTCCCAGGCAGGATAAACACAAGGAGGAACATGCCGAGGCACATAGGAATCAAAGTGACAAAAATTAAAAGCAAGAAAAAATATTAAAAGCAACAGTAGAAAAATGACAAACAGCATATGAGGGGATTCCCATAATGTTATCAGCTGATTTTTCAACAGAAACTCTGCAGGCTAGTAGGAAGTAGCACAATATATTTAAAGGACTTACAACCAAAAACACTCTACCCAGCAAGGATCTCATTCAGATTTGCCAGAGATATAAAGAGCTTCACAGAAAAGCAGAAGCTAAGGGAATTTAGCATCACCAGACTAGCTTTGCAACAAATGCTAAAGGAACTTGTCTAGGCAGGAAAGAGACCAGCAATCTGAAAATTCTTGTAAGTATATATCAGTTCAGTTCAGTCGCTCAGTCGTGTCCGACTCTCTGCGACCCCGTGAATCGCAGCACTCTAGGCCTCCCTGTCCATCACCAACTCCCGGAGTCCACCAAAACCCGTGTCCATTGAGTCGGTGATGCCATCCAACCATCTCATCCTCTGTCGTCCCCTTCTCCTCCTGCCCCCAATCCTACCCAGCATTAGGGTCTTTTCCAATGAGTCAACCCTTCGCATGAGGTGGCCAATGTATTGGATTTTCAGCTTCAACATCAGACCTTCCAATGAACACCCAGGATTGATCTCTTTTAGGATGGATTGATTGGATCTCCTTGCAGTCCAAGGGACTCTCAAGAGTCTTCTCCAACACCACAGTTCAAAAGCATCGATTCTTCAGCGCTCAGCTTTCTTCACCGTCCAACTCTGTATACTGCTGTATGAAAGTGTCTCAAGACCAGCAAACGCCAAAACTATAATAGATACATACACAAAAAAGAAAAAGCAAGCCAAACACAACACTAAAGTGTTCATCAAGCCACAGGAGAAGAGAATAAGAGAGAAAGGAAAGAAAAAAGAGCTACAAAAACAAAACCTATTAAGAAAATGGAGGGAGAAGGTGAGGGTGGGACGTTCTGGGAGAATAGCATTGAAACATGTATATTATCATATGTGAAACAGAACACCATTCCATGTTCGATGCATGAGACAAGGGCTCAGGGCCGGGGCAATGGGATGACCCAGAGGGATGGGATGGGGAGGGAGGTGGGTGGGGGGTCCAGGAAGGGGAACACATGTAAACCCATGGCTGATTCATGTCAATGTATGGCAAAAACTATTACAATATTGTAAAGTAATTAGCCCCCAACTAAAATAAATAAATTTATTAAAAAAAAAAAAAAGAAAATGGCAATGGGAACTTGCATATCAATAATTACCTTAAATGTAAATGGATTAAACTCTCCAAACAAAAGGCATAACCTGGCTGAATAGATATAAAACAAGACCCATATGTATGCTGTCTACAAGAAACTCACTTTAGATCTAGGGACGCGTACAGACTGAAAGTGAGGAGATGGAAAAAGATTGTTGTTGATATTCAGTTACTAAATTATGTCTGACTCTTTGGGACCCCATGGACTACAGCATGCCAAGCTCCTCTGTCCTCCACAATTTCCCAGAGTTTGCTCAAATTCAGGTCCACCAAGTCAGTGATGTTACCTAATCATCTCATCCTCTGCCACTCCCCTTCTCACTTTGCCTTCAGTCTTTCCCAGCATCAGGGTCTTTTCCAATGAGTTGGCTCTTTGCATCAGGTGGCCAAAATATTGGAGCTTCAGCTTCAGCATTAGTCCTTCCAGTTTATATTCAGGGTTGATTTCCTATATGACTGACTGGTTTGATCTCCTTGCAGTCTGAGGGACTCTCAAGAGTCTTCTCCAGCACCACAATTCAAAAGCATCAACCTCAGCACTCAGTCTTCTTTATGGTCCAACTCTCACATTTGTGGGGCTTCCCTGGTGGCTCAGACGGTAAAGCATCTGTCTGCAATGCAGGAGACCCGGGTTCGATCCCTTGGTTGGGAAGATCCCCTGGAGAAGGAAATGGCAGCCCACTCCAGCATTCTTGCCTGGAAAATCCCATGGACAGCAGAGCCTGGTAGGCTACCATCCATGGGGTCGCAAAGAGTCGGACACGACTGAGCGACTTCACTTTCTTTCACTTTCTCACGTTTGTATATGACTACTGGAAAAACCATACCTTTGATCCTATGGACCTCTGTTGGCAAAGTGATGTCTCTGTTTTTTAGTACACTGCCTAAGTTTGTCATAGCTTTCTTTCCAAGGAATAAGTGTCTTTTAATTTCATGACTGCAGTCACTGTCCACAAGGATTTTGGAGCCCATGAAAATGAAGTCTATTACTGCTTCCATTTTTTCTGCTTTTATTTGCCATGAAGTGATGATGAGGTGGATGTGATGATCTTAGTTTTTTGAATGTTGAGTTTCAAGCAAACTTTTTCACTCTCCTCTTTCACCTTCATCAAGAGAATCTTTAGTTCTTCTTCACTTTCTGCTTTAGAGTAGTATCATCTGCAAATCTGAGGTTGTTCATATTTCTCTCAGCAATCTTGATTCTAGCTTGTGAGTGATACAGCCCAGCATTTTTCATGATGTACTCTGCATGTAAGTTGAATAAGCAGGGTGATAATATACAGCCTTGATGTACTCTGTTCCCATTTTTGAACCAGTCTGTTTTTCCATGCCTGGTCCTAACTACTGCTTCTTTACTTGCATACAGGTTTCTCAGGAGGTAGGTAAGGTGGTCTGGTATTCCATATCATTAAGATTTTTTCAAAGTTTGTTGCGATCTACAGAGCCAAAGGCTTTAGCACAGTCAATGAAGCAGAAGTAAATATTTTTCTGGAATTCCGTTATTTTCTCTATAATCCAATGAATGTTGGCAATTTGATCTCTTGCTCCTCTGCCTTTTCTAAACCCAGCTACTATATCTGGAGCTTCTCAGTTTGTGGAAAAAGGTATTTCATGGAAATGGAAATTAAAAAAAGCTGTAGTAGTAATACTCATGTTAGAAAAAAATAGATGTTAAAATATTGTTATAAGAGATAAAGGAAGACACTACATAATGATCAAGGGATCAATCCAAGGAGTTGATATTACAAGTTTAAAAATATATTGATTCAACATAGGAACACCTCAATATATAAGGCAAATACTAATAACCACAACTTAAATGTCTATCAACCGAGGAATGAATAAAGAAGATGTGATATATATGTACAATGAAATATTAGCCATTAAAAAGAATGAAACAATGCCATTTGCAGCAACATGGATGGAACTAGAGATTGTCATACTGAGTGAAGTCAGACATATAGTATATATTATATGCTATCATTTACATGCAGAATCTTTTCAAAAAATACAAATGAACTTATTTACAAAAGAGAAGCAGACTCACAGACTAGAGAACAAACTTATGATTATAAGGAGTGAAGGATGCGGGGGCAGTGACAGCACTAGAAAGAGCACAGTAACTTGAAAGCAATGGAAACTGCCTTCATTTTTCTCGTGTCTCAGATGCTAGGGCTTCTTTCCAAGTCTTACCTGCAGCATCTGCATTGTTGACCCCTGCAAACGATGCTCTATATCTGAGATGAGATTTCTCACCAACTGGCTTTGCTGGACGAGCTCATTCTCGGAGTTTGCCATGGTACACAGAATAGCTGTCTCCTCAGCCTTCAGCTTTTGTAGTTCCTTCCTCTCCTCATTGTCCAGGATTGCTCTCATCTTTTCAAACTCTGCCTGGACATTTTGTCTGTCATGTTGTGTTTGATTCTTCATAATGAGAGAGAGAGAGAGGAAGAAAACAATTTTTGAAGAAGCTGACTGCTATTTTTTTTTCTTCTCTCTATCACATTTCAAAATAATGCCTCCAAGTCTGCATTGTTGAGGACAACCAAGAGCCAAAAGGATTTCATGGGTGTGGCTCAGCCTTCACACATCTATTCAGAATTCTCATACCTCCCTGCATTGCTTCTGACCCCCACCAACCAACTTCTGCCAAAATGGTGAACACTGAGGACAGAACCATGAGCCATTGTCAGATGTCTTTGTCAGAAGAGTCAAAGGCCAATGAATATGTCAAGAACGGAACATGAAATTCCCTAGTCATCCCCACCAGAGAGTCCCTCTAAAAGAATACCTCCCTTCCAATATTTGTGTTCATTTGCTTTATGTTCACTTTTCAGCACCCACTCTTATCAGGGAAACGGTGAAGAAAAGGACTAGTCAAATGACTTAACTGTCTGGGAACAAATAGGAAGGTAGCTCCTTGTGATCAACCTAAGGTCCTGCCCAGATATCTGTCTAACCCCTTTAGGAAGTGTCTCCTCCTACCTTCCAGGCAGCAATCTCTTCTCTGAAGTCAGATTCCCACTCCTCAGCTTTCTGCTGCTCCTGCTTCAGCCTCTCCAGAGCTGCCTGGAGTTTCTTCTGTTGAGAAAAGAATCACATCAGAGTCAAGCTATGGACTTTCTCAACATCACTGTCGAGTATAAATGGAGGAGAAATGAGCCTGATTTCCAAAGAGAATATGCTTCACAGAAACTGAGAAAGCAGTTAGACTCTATGACTTGGAAGAAGACCTGAGGTGGGAATGTATTCTATAAGACTGAAGAGATAAAAGTCACCACCCTAAGTCACCACCCTCTCACCTAGAGAAGACTGGTTGTTTTTAGAAGAAACCTGATCCTGCAACAAGGAAATAGCTTACATTTCAATTCACCCGGTGTCCTAGGTACCTCTCCCATTCAAAGAGGTAAGGAAAGCTTCTCTTGGGCACCAATCTCCAAGTACTAGCACAAGGTATATGAATGTATACTTCTAGGCTAAGAGTCTGTGTATAGGGTTATTACTTCGTAATTGTCAAAATGCACATTTATGTCCTTCAGACCTCAGAAGGTGAGCATAGGAAGAAAAAAAATCACAAGCCCCAGGTTCATGGTTATTAGGTAATTAAAGTCCAATATAAAGTAGACATTTCTCATCAACTACAATTTTCTGCCCTGTTTTCTCTCCATTTTGGTCTCTTACCTGGTACTCCTGGGCGACCTCCTTCATGAGACATGTAGGGTGACCACGGTGCTCCTGGGACCGTTCACAAACCCAGCAAATGACCTTCCCATCCTTCTCACAGAAGAGCAGGAGTTTCTCTCCATGGTGCACACAGAGATGTTTCTCTTGCTCCTCCAGGCTCAGTTTGACCTCCCTGAACCTCTGCACTATGTTGGCAAGGTGCCGATTAGGCCGCAGTTTCCCAGATTCATAACTGATTCTGCACACAGGGCACTTTCTCTCCTTCTCTTGATCAGTCATGGACTCCTTGCTGTTTGCAGTGATGCAGATTTGGCAGAAACTGTGGCCACAGTCAAGGGTCAGGGGTTCTGTTAGAAGCTCCAGGCAAATGGGGCAGGTCACCTCCTCCTGTAGGTTCACCAATTTTTCTGAAGTCATAGCACCTGCTCACCTGCTCCTACCTGTCCTGATTTCTGTGGGTTCTCTTGCTCACAGATTGCTACAGGATTGGGAAGGATAAAAGGGAACAGAGTAAGAAAGGTAGAAAAACATGGTACTAATTGCTTATAAATCAAGTACAGGCCAAGATCAAATTATTGAGGGACAGAAAAGAAAACATGGAGAAACAAGGAAAGGATCTTGGTTACCAAGTCAAAAGGACATTTCATAATTTAATGCTTTACTATCAGCTCAGTAAATTTAATGATTCTTATTATTTAATGTTACTTAACAAAAGTATGACCTGAAGCCATCTTTTCTAAGATATTTGTATGACCCACCATCCATCCTGATTTTTCTTTCCCATGCCAAGAAGCATCTTTAGTATTGAAAGGCTAAAATCACTTAATGTCTTTGGGATTTTATATCCACTCTTCTCTCAGTATGAAATGCTTCCCCTGATATCAGTATGACTCTCTCTTATGCTTTGATAAACTCTTTCCTGATGTTCTCTCATCACAAACAACTGCTCTAACTAAAATATTTATGTGTAACCACTGCCGTTAATTGCTGGACATTTGCAATGATCTCCCATATTATCATGACATAGTATATTACAATGTGTTTATATATATGATAAGAGTAAATCCTTCATCAGATGAGTAAATAGAGCCAGTGACTTACAAAAATCATGCATCTTTAATACACTGAATGGGTTAAACCCGATATATTGACGGCACCCCTTCAGAGGCCTGTCTTCTACCCCACTGAGTTAATCTGAGACAAACAGAAGTTAATTCATGGACCCAATTAATATTCAGAGCAATGTGACTGGTGTGTGTGGAAATCCAAACCAGCTGGATAGTTCTACAAAGTCTTGAGTGTGTACATATTGATTTTTCTTTGGCCCAGAAATATTCCTAGGAGCATTGATAGGAGTCTAAAAGAAGTATGTGTATGACGGTGAGGAGGGAGTTAGTGTAAATAAACTCATAGAATAACAGAAGTCAGGTATATAAAAACATATAAACATAGATGAAATGAATGTCAGTCTTGAGAAGAAAAATCTCAAAATATTAGGTCATATTATTCAACTAATTATTGTTGATGAAGAATTATGTGCTGGCAACTGGATTAATATCCATACACAGTAAGATGAGTTCAAAAAGATGTTTTAGACCACTGTAAACTTGATATTCACCTGGAAAGTAGTAGTAAATAAAAATTAAGTCTTATATATGCGAAAGATCAGATACAAAGATACCACTATAGAGATATATATGTTTATCAGAGATCAAATAATAGGGGTAAAAAAGGGATCATCCAAGAATTTCAACTTGAAAACATAAGGGCTGAACTCAAGGAAGATGAAGGAAGCATGGAAGGAAAGAGAGTATAAACATTTTAGGTGTAGAAAACGACCTGTTCCTTGAAGACACAACCTCTTATATAGGTTTCAAAAGGCCAGTGTGACAGGAGCACAGAAAAGTGCCAGGCCCTTGATAGCACAAGAGGCTGCAGTGACATTAAACATGACACTTCCTAGCATCCATAACATTCAAGAACCCATCTCCAAGAGTCAGGAGAAGTTATCAATGTTTCCCATCAGAGAAGAGCCATGACCAGGTGGGACCTTGGGCTGTGAGGTGTTGGATGGACCCAGTGTGGAATTGGGAAGATCAGGTAGGATGCAGCTGCTCAGGAGAGAGATGATGATAGTTTGAGAACAGGGTGATGAGGGGAATGCAGGGCAGCATATGAGAGTGAGGGATAAAAAGGCAGGATTCTGTTTTAGATTAGATATAGTAGTAGTAACAAAGGTTAACCTCAGATCTGGGCTCTTTCTTCCTATAAAGATAATACTGGCTACAATTCTCCTAAATCTGTGTGAGTGTGTGTGTGTGTGTGTGTGTGTGTGTGTGTGTGTGTGTGTGTGTGTGTGTGTTGTTTTCTGGGAAACCTGTTGGATTACAACTGAGTAGAAGTTCTGCAGCCTTTCAAGACCACATTATGGATAACACAATTAGTCTGATGTAAACTGCATTTGGGACTAGGAAGGCATTATATAGTTCTTAAATAAGCACAGTTGGTTAGAATATACCTCATTTTTCACAAGGAGATTGTGCCTCTCATCATCAAATATGTCTCTTTTAGGTACCTGGAAACTGGTGCTCATGGTCTTTTTACAAGGTAATCAATTCTTTGAAGCACTAGGCTTATCTCACCTGTGGTGGGTTGACACACATCCATCTAGTATGGTTCCTTACAAAGCTGAGATGATGGGGATAATGCACCTCCTGTAAGGATCATCTCTGAGAGCTCACCTGAGGCACTAATGCCCAGTGTTGTATCTCCTGTCCTGATATCTCCAGCTAAGCTTAGTAAACCTGGTGGTGAGAGTGTTAATAGCCTTGATAGGGAGGCCAGAGGTCCTCAAGATGCAGGAGGAAATAAAACTGCAAGCCGCAGGCTTTTTTTTTTCCTTTCTCTTCTAATCCTGTGTTGTCATGTTACACCTGGTTCCCCCTGAACTTACCTTTATCTCAAACCTTGAGCTAACCAATGTGTTTTTCTCGTGTAAATGTCTTTCTTAAGCTATGTTAATGATCTATGTTCATTGGAAAAGACCCTGATGCTGGGAAAGATTGAAGGCAGGAGGAGAAGGGGATAACAGAGGATGAAATGGTTGGATAGCATGACCGACTCAATGGACATGAATTTGAGTAAGCTCTGGGAGTCGGTGATGGACAGGGAAGCCTGGAGTGCTGTAGTCCATAGGGTCACAAAGAGTCAGACACGACTGAGCAACTGAACTGAACTGACTGAATGAACTATGCATTTTCTTGGAAATCTGCCTTTCTTCAAGATTCATGTCATTTGTTTTATGGTCAAGGATGACTCACCTTGTTCCAATGCTATCTCACAATGCATGTTGTGGGCAAGAGACCTGGTGCAACTCTCTCAGTTTTGAGGCCTTTCCTTTCTCTAATTAGCAGCTTGCTGATAGGTCCAGAAGCGCGGCCGAGAGGAGCTACCCCACGTCCAAGGACCGGCGGCTGCAGTGGTGAAGGAGGGCCGAGAGGAGCTACTCCATGTTCAAGGTCAGGAGGGGCGACCGTGAGGAGATACCCCTCGTCCAAGGTAAGGAGCAGCGGCTGCGCTTTGCTGGAGCAGCAGTGAAGAGATATCCCATGTCCAAGGTAAGAGAAACCCAAGTAAGATGGTAGGTGTTCCAAGAGGGCATCAGAGGGCAGACACACTGAAACGATAATCACAGAAAACTAGCCAATCTGATCACACGGATCACAGCCTTGTCTAATTCAATGAAACTAAGCCATGCCGTGTGGGGCCACCCAAGACGGACAGGTCACGCTGGAGAGGTCTGACAGAATGTGGTCCACTGGAGAAGGGAATGGCAAACCACTTCAGTATTCTTGCCTTGAGAACCCCATGAACAGTGTGAAAAGGCAAAAAGATAGGACACTGAAAGATGAACTCCCCAGGTCAGTAAGTGCCCAATATGCTACTGGAGATCAGTGGAGAAATAACTCCAGAAAGAATGAAGGGATGGAGTCAAATCAAAAACAATACCCAGCTGTGGATGAGACTGGTGATAGAAGCAAGGTCTAATGCTGTAAAGAGCAATATTGCATAGGAACCTGGAATGTTAGGTCCATGAATCAAGGCAAATTGGAACTGGTCAAACAGGAGATGACAAGAGTGAACATAGACATTTGAGGAATCAGTGAACTAAGATGGACTGGAATGGGTGAATTTAACTCAGGTGACCATTATATCTATTACTGTGGGCAGGAATCCCTTAGAAGAAATGGAGTAGCCATCATAGTCAACAAAAGAGTCCGAAATGCAGTATTCGGATGCAATCTCAAAAGTGACAGGATGATCTCTGTTCGTTTCCTAGGCAAACCATTCAATATCACAGTAATTCAAGTCTATGTCCCGACCAGTAATGCCTAAGAAGCTGAAGGTGAACAGTTCTATGAAGACCTACAAGACCTTCTAGAACTAACACCCAAAAAAGATGTCCTTTTCATTATAGGGGACTGGAATGCAAAAGTAGGAAGTCAAGAAACACCTGGAGTAACAGGCAAATTTGGGCTTGGAGTACAGAATGAAGCAGGGCAAAGGCTAATAGAGTTCTGCCAAGAGAACGCACTGGTCATAGCAAACACCCTCTTCCAACACCACAAGAGAAGAGTCTACACGTGGACATCACCAGATGGTCAACACCGAAATCAGATTGATTATATTCTTTGCAGCCAAAGATAGAGAAGCTCTATACAGTCAACAAAAACAAGACTGGGAGCTGACTGTGGCTGAGATCATGAACTCCTTATTGCCAAATTCAGACTGAAATTGAAGAAAATAGTGACAACCACTAGACCATTCAGGTATGACCTAAATCAAATCCCTTAAATTATACAGTGGAACTGACCAACAGATTCAAGGGATTAGATCGGATAGAATGCCTGATGAACTATGGATGGAGGTTTGTGACATTGTACAGGAGACAGGAATCAAGACCATCCCCAAGAAAAAGAAATGCAAAAAAGACAAAATGGCTGTCTGAGGAGGCCTTACAAATAGCTGGGAAAAGACAGGAAGCGAAAAACAAAGGAGAAAAGGAAAGATATACCCATTTGAATGCAGAGTTCCAAAGAATAGCAAGGAGAGATAAGAAAGTCTTCCTCAGGGATCAATGCAAAGAAATAGAGGAAAACAACAGGTTGGGAAAGACCAGAAATCTCTTCAAGAAAATTAGAGATACCAAGGGAACATTTCATTCAAAGATGGGCTCAATAAAGGACAGAAATGGTATGGACCTAACAGAACCAGAAGATATTAAGAAGAGGTGGCAGGAATACAGAGAAGAACTGTACAAAAAAGATCTTCATGACCCAGATAATCACGATGGTGTGATCCCTCACCTAGAGCCAGAAATTCTGGAATGTGAAGTCACGTGGGCCTTAGGAAGCATCACTACAAACAAAGCTAGTGGAGGTGATGGAATTCCAGTTGAGCTATTTCAAATCCTGAAAGATGGCACTGTGAAAGTGCTGCACTCAATATGCCAGCAAAGTTGGAAAACTCAGCAGTGGCCACAGGACTGGAAAAAGTCAGTTTTCATTCCAATCTCAAAGAAAGGCAATGTCAGTGAATGCTCAAAGTAATGCACTATAGCACTCATCTCATACACTAGTAAAGTAATGCTCAAAATTCTCCAAGTCAGGCTTCAACAGTATGTGAACCGTGAACTTCCAGATGTTCAAGCTGGTTTTAGAAAAGGCAGAGGAACCAGAGATCAAATTGCCAACATCCGCTGGATCATCAAAAAAGCAAGAGAGTTCCAGGAAAACATCTATTTCTGCTTTATTGACTATGCCAAAGCCTTTGACTGTGTGGATCACAATAAACTGTGGAAAATTCTGAAAGAGATGGGCATACCAGACCACTGCACCTGTCTCTTGAGAAACCTGTATGCCGGTCAGGAAGTAATAGTTAGAACTGGACATGGAACAACAGACTGGTTCCAAATAGGAAAAGGAGTACATCAAGGCTGTATATTGTCACCCTGCTTATTTAACTTAGATGCAGAGTACATCATGAGAAACGCTGGGCTGGAGGAAGCACAAGCTGGAATCAAGATTGCCTGGAGAAATGTCAATAACCCCAGATATGCAGATGACACCACCCTTATGGCAGAAAGTGAAGAAGAAATAAAGAGCCTCTTGATGAAAGTGAAAGAGGAGAGTGAAAAAGTTGGCTTAAAACTCAACATTCAGAAAACTAAGATCATGGCATCTGGTCCCATCACTTCATGGGAAATAGATGGGCAAACAGTGGAAACAGTGTCAGACTTTATTTTTTGGTGCTCCAAAATCACTGCAGATGGTGATTGCAGCCATGAAATTAAAAGACGCTTACTCCTCGGAAGGAAAGTTATGACCAATCTAGATGGCATATTTAAAAGCAGAGACATTACTTTGCCAACAAAGGGCCTTATAGTCAAGACTGTGGTTTTTCCAGTAGTCATGTATGATGTGAGAGTTGGACTATAAATAAAGCTGAGCATCGAAGATTTGATGCTTTTGAACTGTGGTGTTGGAGAAGACTCTTTTAGTCCCTTGGTCTGCAAGGAGATCCAACCAGTCCATCCTAAAAGAGATCAGTCCTGGGTGCTCATTGGAAGGACTAATGTTGAAGCTGAAACTCCAATACTTTGGCCACCTTATGCGAAGAGTTGACTCATTGGAAAAGACCCTAATGCTGGGAAGGATTGGGGGCAGGAGGAGAAGGGGACGACAGAGGATGAGATGGCTGGATGGCATCACTGACTCGATGGACATGGGTTTGGGTAGACTCCGGGAGTTGGTGATGGACAGGGATACCTGGCATGCTTGGATTCATGGTGTTGCAAAGAGTTGGACACGACTGAGCAAGTGAACTGAACTGAATAGGTCTATAATTCCTTCTAAGACTAGCAAGGGGGCACTCTTTCTGTTCTCTTCTGATGTCTATGTCAGACGCTTTCTCTCTTTCATACTTTAATAAAACTTTATTATACAAAAAGCTCTGAGTGATCAAGACACATCACTGGCCCCGGATCGAATTCCTCTCCTCCGGAGGCCAAGAATCCTGTGTCGTTCTCGGCTCATAGCAGCAACCTTTCAGTGGCTTATGTTTTATGAGATTATGTAGGTGGGATTTGTGATCCAGATTTGAAACCACTGCTGGTGGTCAGTCAGAGGGGGCATCACAAAGTGGTAGCACATTGATGCTTGCTCTTCAACCTGGAATCACTATGGCCCTCTGGCCATGGTCTAGTCTCAGAAGTTCTGTCGGGGCTTCAAGCAAATGGGGCTATGAAACAATAGATGAGGAAAGGGAACATCTCGGATGATATTTCATATCTTGATGGTTGCCAAAGTTTGATGGTAAAAGAAAGAGCTCCAGTATGAAACAGCTAATAAGTTTGCTCTGCCCAAGGAATTTAGAACTTTGCTCTGCCCGTTGCTCTGCCCAAGGAATGTAGAACTCATAAAAGCTAAATAGAGATAGAGACCTATCGAAATTCCATTTGTGCCATGTTCATCCTACATGAAGGAAATCAAATAAAGAATGAGGCTGAAAGTGAAGCAGAAATGCTCTCCAGCTAAAGGTACAGATACCCAAATAGCTCAGAAGCCATATGCAGTTTGCCCATGGCTGCAAAGACTATGACCCAATCAGATTCTGATGAAGAACAAGATCAGAGGTAGATATTATATCAATTGATGACTCAAGCTGTGTTCCAAATGGTAATGGAGCCTCCAACTATTTCTCTTCCATTCAAGATCCAACCAATTTTGAGATGCACCAAGAGCATATAGAGATGGGAGATACAGAGCAAGTATTCAGCCATGAGGCTGCAGAATTTATATTCCCTTCAGGGCTCCAAAGAGCTAATATGTCAAAGTTGATGCAGCACAACTGACATGGAAGGAACTAGTCTCTATACGTGAAGGCTGAACCCATCCCCCGACTTCTCCCGAAGCAGTGACCCAAGGGCTCCAAAGCAATCAGAGAGACAGATGTAGGAACATGATGGCATTTGCCTGATAAAACTTTAGGCCACTTGGCTGCCATGGTGTCGGGTGATTGAATCTTACATGCTGCTTTTCTCACATCTGAGCACAGAGTTAAAATACTTCAGAGGAAACAGCTGTGGATAAGCAAAAAGGACATAAAAAGAAAATAATTATGCAAAGGTCCTCGAAGTAAATTTATATATAGAACTTTCTTCTTTTGTGATTCCAGTAAAACTGTTTCCGTAAGTAGGATAAAGCCACAAATTATGGATGTTATAGGGTAAGGGATCACTTTTCCTAAGTAGACTTGGAAAATGAAATTTTGCTTTGTTTTATTTCCCAGGCAGTCATCTATTATTATACAACATAAACTCCTTGTGATACTAGCAAAATAAACCCTGAAACAGTAAACTAACAAATCAATTCTTAAATTCTGTAGTTTTTGGCCTGACAGAGATGAACTGTGTGAGCTCAGAAGACAAGAGTCTAACACTGACTATAGCTGAGACAGCAGCAAGTAATATGTAGTAGAGATGATAATTTCCAAAGTCAACGTTGAAGAAATAAGATTTGGTCAGAAGCTGGGAAATCATGGTGAGAAAAGAGACTTGACTTGTGTCCCATGCCTGGGAAATGGGGATTAAGATGGAACTTCTGTAAGAAGGAGGAGGGGAGGTACTATAGAGACTTCTATAACTTATCTTCCTTATGGTCTTATGATACTTAAACATCTTTTTAATATTATTAACACCAATCAAGTGAGTTAATCAACTTTTTAACATTAAAAGTTAGTTGTCATTGTCACTAAAGGTTGGATATTTCCTGATGCTACTTCTGGAAATTATTCCCACTTGCTCCTCTTGCCCCGATCTCTCAGCTGAGCTAGTTCTGGGTGGCAGATCCTCTTCAAGGAGAAGGAGGAGCAGATTAGTGATGTAAGGAACTGCAGCAGTTCCCTGTGTCTGGATGAATGAATACATAACAGACTGCAGGGCCAACCAGCTGGCACACCATCAGACACCTGAGCACAGGCAGACCAAAGTGATGAAATTTTCTACACAGCCATGCAGAAATATTGCATTTTTACAGTTAGAAATTAAAACATCAGAACTGGAAGACCACCTCGGCCTTTGACCTGTTGTTGAGGGAAGGTCTTTCTACCTCTGCAAAATCAAAGATTCTGGCTGTTCTCTGCATGTGCGATTCAAACTTACAAAATAGGAAGGTGATATGGGTAGAGTCAGCCTAGAGAAATACAGTCCCTTCGAGGAACAAATAAAGCCTTTTTCTTCTTCCAACATCCCTTATTGTAAGACTCCAGCTCCCACAGACTGACCTTTAGTCAGCACTCTAACCAGGAAGCCTGCAGGTTGGGCCGTTTCCTCTTTTAGAACAGCTTTCAGACAACAAATAAAACTCACCCAAGCAGATTTCGTTTATTCTTCTGTGTGTCTCTCAAACCCTTCTCTCCACAAACCACTCAGCAACACTCTCATCCTAATGGAGAAGTTGTGATTCCTTGGAAAGAAGTGAAGACAGGCAATGCACAGAAGTGTTCAGGATTCACTCACCACACCAGCACCTGACCTCCACTAAGATCTCTAATAGACTGACAAGTGAAAATGAAAGCTAAATTCTAGAGGGTGGAGTATGGGCGGGAAAAGAGAAGAGAAACTAACTATAGGCCAGTAAGAGGCGTCCACCTAGGACACTGTGAGGAAACAAGGCTTTTATTTCTGAGCCTAGTGAGTCAGTGAGTACATTTTATTCTTTTCTCAGCTCTTCTCCTAGAAGCTGTTCTCAAGTCTCTTCAAAATAATAAATCCGTTGGAAATCAGGCTTCATAAGCAATGCAATTTCAGACACTCACCATGTCCTGTTCCATATTAAGGAGCTGTCAGGAGGAGGGATTAAAGTACCCCCTTTTCTCCAGTGAAGACCCACACGGAGGGCTCCCTTGAGGCAATAACACTAGCATGTTCTCCCCTGGCCTGTGTCCACCAGCTGAAGTAAGTGAATGTGGACAGTCTGTCTTATTAAGTCATGTTGGAGGAAATGGCTCAACAAATCTGAAATCACTCAGGTGGTCAGTCGGAGGGGCAATCACAAAGCAGTAGTTCATTGACACTGACATTCAGAAGCTGGATGCTATATGGCCAAAATGACATTTTTCCTAAATAGGTTTTAAAAGATTAAACTGTAGGAGGGTTATTTGTTGGGCAATGTCATCTAATACTGTTTATCACATAATCCTTAGAGTCATAAAATGAAGCAGGAAAACTAGTTTGATGGTTAATTTTGTGTGTTAATACTGACTGGTCATTTGTGTCAGACATTGTTTCTGGGTGTGTCTGTGTGGGTGTCATTTCCAGATGAGATTAGAATTAGATCTGTGGACTCAGTAGTCTACCGTCCCCAGGGTGGGTGAGTATCATCATTCAATTTGCTGAGGGACTAGAAAAGAACAAACATTTGGAAGAAGGAAGAATTTGCTCTTCCTGTTCCTGCCTGCATGCTAGAGCTGAGATGCAGCTCTTCTATGGTCTTCAGACTAGATTGTATGTGGCCCCAAGCTTCAGACTGGGACTGAGTTACATAGATTTCCAGTCTGCAGATGGCAGGACTGGAATTTCTCAAACTCTATAATTATGTGAGCCAATTCCTTATACTTAAGCACTTTCAAATAAATATTTATGATGAAGATAGATAGATAGTCTGCTTCTCTGAAATACCCTAACACAGTGAAGAAAATATTCTGTTTTTTCTTCACAGCGACAAACTGTAATAACGATAATGATAACGACACAGATCAACAGCAATTTCAAAAGACGTGAGCCAAAGAGCGTTATTTTTGGTGTGTGTGTGTGTGTGTGTGTGTGTGATATTGAGTTGCATGAACTGTTTAAAAATTTTAAACATTTAGTTCAGTTCAGTCAAAGGCTTAGTTGTGCCCAACTCTCTGCGACCCCAAGGACTACAGCACGCCAGGCTTCAAGGTCCATCAGAATTCCCAGAACTTAAACTCACGTCCATTGAGTCAGTGACGTCATCCAACCATCTCATCCTCTGTCGTCCCCTTCTCCTCCCTCCCTCATCTTTCCCAGCATCAGAGTCTTTTCAAATGAGTCAGTTCTTCACATCAGGTGGCCAAAATATTAGAGTTTCAGCTTCAGCATCAGTCCTTCCAATGAATATTCAAGACTGATTTCATTTAGGATTGACTGGGTTGATCTCTTTGCAGTCCAAGGGACTCTCAAGAGTCTTCTCCAACACCACAGTTCAAAAGCATCAATTCTTCGGCACTCAGCTTTCTTTATAGTCCAATGCTCACGTCCGTACATGACTATTGGAAAAACCAAAACTTTGACTAAACGGATCTTTGTCAGCAAAATAATGTCTATGCTTTTCAATATGCTGTCTAGGTTGGTCATAACTTTCCATCCAAGGAGTAAGTGTCTTTTAATTTCATGGCTGTGGTCACCATCTGCTGTGATTTTGGAGCCCAAGAAAATAAAGTCTGTCACTGTTTCCATTGTTTCCCCATCAAGTGATAGGACTGGATGCCATAATTTTAGTATTCTGAATGTTGAGTTTTAAGCCAACTTTTTCACTCTCTTCTTTCACTTTCATCAACAGACTTTTCAGTTCTTCTTCACTTTCTGCCATAAGGGTGGTGTCATCTGCATATCTGAGGTTATTGATATTTCTCCCAGCAATCTTGATTCCAGCTTACACTTTATCCAGCCTAGCATTTTGCACGATATATTCTGCATGTAAGTTAAATAAGCAGGGTGACAATAGACAGCCTTGACATATCCCTTTCCTGATTTAGAACCAGTCTGTTGTTCCATGTCCAGTTCTAACTGTTGCTTCTTGACCTGCATACAGGTTTCTCAGGAGGCAGGTCCAGTGGTCTGGTATTCCCATCTCTTTAAGAATTTTCCACACTTTGTTGTTATCCACACAGTCAAAGGCTTTGGCATAGTCAATAAAGCAGAAATAGATGTTTTCCTGGAATTCTCTTGCTTTTTCGATGATCCAATGGATGTTGCCAATTTGATCGCTGGTTACTCTGCCTGTTTTAAATCCAGCTTGAACACCTGGAAGTTCATGATTCACGTACTGTTGAAGACTGACTTGGAGAATTTGGAGCATTACTTTACTAGTGTCTGAGATGAGTGCAATTGTGCAATAGTTTGAACATTCTTCGGCATTGCCTTTCTTTGGGATTGGAATGCAAACTGACCTTTTCCAGTCCTGTGGCCACTGCTGAATTTTCCAAATTAGTTGGCTTATTGGGTGCAGCATTTTAACAGCATCATCTTTTAAGATTTGAAATAGCTCAACTGGAATTCCATCACCTCCACTAGCTTTTTTCATAGTGATGCTATGAACAAGTAAGGCCTACTTGACTTCACATTCCAGAATGTCTGGCTCTAGGTGAACGATAACACCACCGTGGTTGGCTGGGTCATGAAGATCTTCTTTGTATAGTTCTTCTGAGTATTCTTGACACCTCTTCTTAATATCTTCTGCTTCTGTTAGGTCCATATCATTTCTGTCCTTTATTGAGCCCATCTTTGCATGAAATGTTCCCTTGGTATCTCTAATTTTCTTGAAGAGATCTCTAGTCTTTCCCATTCTATTGTTTTGCTCTATTTCTTTGCATTGATTGCTGAGGAAGGCTTTTTTGTCTCTCCTTGCTATTCTTTGGAACTCTGCATTCAAATGGGTATATGTTTCCTTTACTCCTTTGCCTTTTGCTTCTCTTCTTTCTCAGTTATTTGTAAGGCCTCCTCAAATAACCATTTTGCCTTTTTGCATTTCTTTTTCTTGGGAATTGTCTTGATTACTGCCTCATGTACAATATCATGAACCTCCATCCATAGTTCTTCAGGCACTCTGTCTATCCGATCTAATCCCTTGAATCTGTTTGTCACTTCCACTGTATAATTGTAAGGGATTTGATTTAGGTCATACCTGAATGGTCTAGTGGTTTTCACTATGTTCTTCAATTTAAATCTGAATTTAACAATAAGGTGTTCATGATGAGCCACAGTCAGCTCCCAGTCGTCTTTGCTGACTATATGATGCTACTCCATCTTTGGCTGCAAAGAATATAACCAATCTGATTTTGGTATTGACCATCTGGTGATGTCTATGTGTAGAGTCTTCTCTTGTGCTGTTGGAAGAGGATGTTTGCTGTGACTAGTGTGTTCTCTTGGCAAAACTTTGTTAACCTTTGACCTGTTTTGTTTTGTACTCCAAGGCCAAATTTGCCTATAACTCCAGGTATCTTTTGACTTTGTACTTTTGCATTCCAGTCCCCTATAATGAAAAAGACATCCTTTTTGGGTGTTAGTTATAGAAAGTCTTGTAGGTCTCCATAGAACCATTCAACTTCAGCTTCTTTAGCATTACTCTTTGGGGCATAGACTTGGATTACCATGATATTGAATGGTTTGCCTTGGAAAAGAACAGAGATCATTCTGTCATTTTTGAGATTGCATCCAAGTACTGCCTTTCGGACTCTTTTGTTAACTATGATGGTTATTCCATTTCTTCTAAGGGATTCTTGCCCACAGTAGTAGATATAATGGTCATCTGAGTTAAATTCATCCATTCTAGTCCATTTTAGTTCACTGATTCCTAAACAGTCTATGTTCACTCTTGCCATTTCCTGTTTGACCACTTCCAATTTGCCTTGATACATGGACCTAACATTCCAGGTTCCTATACAATATTGCTCTTTACAGCATCAGACTTTCCTTCCATCACCAGTCACATCCACAATTGAGCGTCGTTTTTGCTTTTGCTGCGTTTCTTCATTCTTTCTGGAGTTATTTCTCCACTTATCTCCAATAGCATATTGGGCACCTACCGACCTGGGGAGTTCACCTTTCAGTGTCCTATCTTTTTACCTTTTCATACTGTTCAGGGGTTCTCAAGGCAAGAATGGTGAAGTATTTTGCCATTCCCTTCTCTAGTGGACCACATTTTGTCAGAACTCTCCACCATGATCCATCCATCTTGGGTATAGTTTCATTGAGTTAAACAAGGCTGTGGTCCATGTGATCTTTAACACAGTATTATTCATTTCGCTTGCAAATTTTTCTCCCATTCAGTAGGTCATCTTCACTTTGTCAAATATTTCTTTCACTAAGTGTGCAAATGCTTTTAAGTTTAATTCAATCTTATTTGTTTATTTCTACATTTATTCCTTTGCCTTCAGAGATTAATCCAAAAATATATTGCTATGATTTAGGTCAGTGATCTAAGTACATTTTCTTCTATGAGTTTTATGGTTGCAGGACTTATATTTAGAATTAACTCAAATATATTTAAATTTAATTTAGATATATTTTAATTCTATTCAAGAAAATTAGAGATACCAAGGGAACATTTCATTCAAAGATGGGCTCAATAAAGCACAGAAATGGTATGGACCTAACAGAACCGGAAGATATTAAGAAGAGGTGGCAGGAATACACAGAAGAACTGTACAAAAAAGATCTTCATGACCCAGATAATCACGATGGTGTGATCCCTCACCTAGAGCCAGAAATTCTGGAATGTGAAGTCAAGTGGGCCTTAGTAAGCATCACTACAAACAAAGCTAGTGGAGGTGATGGAATTCCAGTTGAGCTATTTCAAATCCTGAAAGATGGCACTGTGAAAGTGCTGCACTCAATATGCCAGCAAATTTGGAAAACCCAGCAGTGGCCACAGGACTGGAAAAGGTCAGTTTTCATTCCAATCCCAAGGAAAGGCAATGCCGAAGAATGTTCAAACTACCGCACAATAGCACTCATCTCACACACTAGTAAAGTAATGCTCAAAATTGCCCAAGCCAGGCTTCAGCAATACGTGAACTGTGAACTTCCAGATATTCAAGCTGGTTTTAGAAAAGGCAGAGGAACCAGAGATCAAATCGCCAACATCCATTGGATCATCAAAAAAGCAAGAGATTTTCAGAAAAACATCTATTTCTGCTTTATTGACTATGCCAAAGCCTTTGACTGTGTGGATCACAATAAACTGTGGAAAATTCTGAAAGAGATGGGAATACCAGACCACCTGACCTGCCTCTTGAGAAACCTGTATGCAGGTCGGGAAGCAACAGTTAGAACTGAACATGGAACAACAGACTGGTTCCAAATAGGAAAAGGAGTACGTCAAGGCTGTATATTGTCACCCTGCTTATTTAACTTAGATGCAGAATACATCATGAGAAACGCTGGGCTGGAGGAACTACAAGCTGGAATCAAGATTGCCGGGAGAAATATCAATAACCCCAGATATGCAGATGACACCACCCTTATGGCAGAAAGTGAAGAAGAACTAAAGAGCTTCTTGATGAAAGTGAAAGAGGAGAGTGAAAAAGTTGGCTTAAAGCTCAACATTCAGAAGACTAAGATCATGGCATCTGGTCCCATCGCTTCATGGCAAATAGTTAGGGAAACAGTGGAAACAGCGGCTGACTTTATTTTTTTGGGCTCCAAAATCACTGCAGATGGTGATTGCAGCCATGAAACTTAAAGGCGCTTACTCCTTGGAAGGAAAGTTATGACCAACCTAGACAGCATATTAAAAAATAGAGATATTACTTTGCCAACAAAGGTCCATATAGTCAAGGCTATGATTTTTCCAGTAGTCATGTATGGTTGTGAGAGTTGGAGTATAAAGAAAGCTGAGCACCAAAGAATTGATGCTTTTGAACTGTAGTGTTGGAGTAGACTCTTGAGAGTCCCTTGGCCTGCAAGGAGATCCAACCAGTTCATCCTAAAGGAGATCCGTTCTGGGTATTCATTGGTAGGAGTGATGTTGAAGCTGAAACTCCAATACTTTGGCCACCTGATGCGAAGAGCTGATTCATTTGAAAAGACCCTGATGCTGGCAAAAATTGAGGGCAGGAGGAGAAGGGGGCGACAGAGGATAAGATGGTTGTATGGCATCACCAACTCAATGGACATGGGTTTGGGTGGACTCCGGGAGTTGGCGATGGACAGAGAGCCCTGGTGTGCTGTGGTTCATGGGGTCACAAAGAGTCAGACACCACTGAGCAACTGAACTGAATGAAACTGAATTCTATTTAAAATATAATTATATATTTTATATAAATATAATTTTATTTATATTTATATTTAATTAAAAATATTAAGACATATTTAAATAGATTACATTTATTCTATTTTGAGTTTGCTTTTGTATACAGTGGGAGGAAATGTTCAGTTTTCATTCTCTTTTGTGAAGGTCTCCAGTTTTCCCAGTTCCAGTTACTGAAGAGGTTCCAAGATACCTTCTTCGGCCTCTTAGTAAGAAAAAAACATGTGACTGGAGCAATTTATAAATGTCTTATTCTTTTTAGCATAGGGCTTCATTTCTGGGTCCAGGAACCCCTGTTAAAAGTGAATGCCCCTCTGTGTGCAGATCTTTTCTATTGTATATAAAAATTCAGGTCCTCTTTTCTCATAACTAGTTACTTCCTTCTGAAATGGAGAACTCGGCATTCCAGTAAATGAAACAGTATCAATGCCCCTGGAGAGTCATTTATCAACAATTCCAGAGTACAGATTTTCTTAGTGAGTCAGAGCCCCAGTCATTGTAGCAATGGGAAGACAGGAAGGCAGGAGTCAAAGGAAATATTTAAGAGACCAATTTTCTTTTGTTTCTGAGGATGAGGGCTAAGTCATGGTTGTGTACATACATACACAGACACAGAAACTGGAAAATTCCTCCTTAGAAACCCTTGTCAAATCACAAGCCATCCAAAAGTAGGAAGTTGAGAATTCTTAAGAACATAGAGGGATAAGAGAAGATTCACTTGATCCACTTTAAAAAAAAACACAACTGACTCCATTTGGATTAAAATTTCCAAAAGACATGGGGATCCCACCAAGCCCTGAATGAACATCCACTGAAGAGGTTCGGTTCAGTTCAGTCGCTCAGTCATGTCCGACTCTTTGTGACCCCATGGACTGCAGCAGGCCAGGCTTCCCTGTTCATCACCAACTCCCGGAGTTTACTCAAACTCATGTCCATTGAGCTGGTGATGCCATCCAACCATCTCATCTTTTGTCGTCCCTTTCTCTTCTTGCCTTCAATCTTTCCTAGCATCAGGGTCTTTTCAAATGAGTCAGCTCTTCGCATGAGGTGGCCAAAGTATTGGAGCTTCAGCTTCAACATCAGTCCTTCCAATGAACATTCAGGTCTGATTTCCTTTAGGATGAACTGGTTGGATCTTCTTGCAGTCCAAGGGACTCTCAAGAGTCTTCTCCAACACAACAGTTCAAAAGCATCCATTCTTTGGCGCTTAGCTTTCCTTATAGTCCAACTCTCACATCCATACATGACTACTGGAAAAACCATAGCCTTGACTAGATGGACCTTTGTTGGCAAAGTAATGTCTCTGCTTTTTAATATGCTGTTTAGGTTGATCACAACTTTTCTTCCAAGGAGTAAGCATCTTTTTATTTCTTGGCTGCAGTCACCATCTGCAGTGATTTTGAAGCCCCCCAAAATGAAGTCTGCCACTGTTTCCACTGTTTCTCCACTGAAGAGGTAAATCCCCTCTTATCTCATACTTTTCCCTTTATTCCTGAGAACTTTCAACTCATTAAAAAGTAAGGCTGACCAGGACACACAGATACCTGCCTAAACCAGTGTTAAGAAATCTCACAGTTACACATCTGAGTCTTAATGGATCACTGTGAATGGCAACTTTGGGGCAAACAGAGCCCATACTGAAATTTGATTTCAAAGAAATAGAATTGTGCACACTTTTTTAAAAAAAATTAATGAAGGCAGCTAGCCAGAAACATTTATTTAAAAATTAGGTAAGATTTAAATAAAATTGTAATTCTTTAATCGATGCATTCTGTTTCTAAAGCATAGAAAGGATCATAATATTAAGAATAAGCTTATATATATTCTGAAAATAACTTATTTCAGTCACAATGAGAAGGAACTAGAAAATGAGTAAACATTATATTAGATTACCTTTTGTGCTAGAAGTTACAGAAGTTATTGCAAACATTGTATTGTTTAATATGCAATACTAATTAGGTAAATTCTGTATAACTTTTTTTTTTTTACAAATAAGATCCTAAATCTAGTAGAATTTAGTTTACTTAATAAGATCAAGTATGTAGCAATACTGAAATGATAATAAAACTATAACTGTAATCCCACAAACACAAACAGACACACACACATAGGCACACATGTTTTTCTATGACAGGCAGAGTTGGAATAGTCTTGACAGCAGCACAAAGGTGATCTAGGATCTCAAAAATGAGGTGTCAGTAAGAAGAATCTTTGTGTCCCTCAAAGCACAGACCTGTTTAATGAGACACTGACACAGGTTGTATTTTTCAGCATTTAATAGATCAAATATTTATTATTAAGTTGAGACACTTAAGATGCTTTATACTTGATATAATTTATCTTCTGATAATAATCTTATGTATTGTATAGTTTTTATATCTATCAAGATTACATTAAGAAAATAAACACAGCATTTAGGGATGTATTCTAGGTCACACTACCAACATGTGAAGAGACAGGACTTGAAATAAGATACTCTGGGCATAAAACTTCCACTCTTAGTACATATCATTTATGATGTTTTTTTTCTTAATTCCTTGATGAATAAGGGACAGAATGAAAAAAGTGAGACACTGCTTAGGACTCATCCTTTAGTGAATGACTCCTATACTAGGTCTTTGATAATATACCAAAAATTGTTGAAAAGCTTTCCTTCATCTTCTTAGTCACTTACTGAGAAATGATTGTAAAAATTTGGCAGAGGCGGTTCCTTGATAAAAATCATAATTTATGGGGGCATCCGTCATTTCTCTTGGAGTATGGAAAATGGTGAATTAAGATTTTCCCTGAATGCAAACGTAATGTCAAGAAAAACATGATAAAAGGCAAATCATAAACCCTATTGATGAATGATGAACAATCACACAGGAAAGACAGGAGGGTGCATAGAAAAAGTTAAAAATGGTGCAGATAAGCTCCAATGTATTAGATGTACCCATAGTGTGAGACTCTACAGAGAAGTGAGTGTGAGAAGGTTCAAGAGTTTGGCGAGCACAGAGTCATGGGGCATCACATTTCAAAGGATTGAAATATGGATAATTCCAATAAGGGAAAGATGAAGAGAATTTATAGACGAAAAGCCCATGGTTTTTGATTTTTAGAAATAAGAGAGTTCCAGCATTATAGTCTAGGAAAACCCCAATACGACAGGCAGGTACACTCAGGGAGAGGGTTAAAATCAAGGGATCTGAGGAGGAAGACTCATCAAAAGCATTATGTACAGAATCATGATTTAACCCATTTTTAGTAGCCATTTTTAAGCTGGTATCTCGAGTAAACATTTTGACAAACTTCACTGATTTTAAGTGGAAATGTTATATTGTTGATAGTTTGATGGAAGTTTTTACCATATGCCTCTATGTCCCATGTAAAATATGTTGAACCTAGACTAAATATAGACCAGCTTTGGCTACCATATACCCTCAGGACCCAGGTATGTTTCTCTGACACATCTACCTCCCAGTAACATCTCCCTGTTGTGATAACTGGGGATCCTAGGGCACTGTAATCTTCAAAGTCAACATTCTGAGATGTATTACTTCGTTCCAAATTGCAGACATATCTCACTTGCATCCGATCCTCAGAAATGGCAACATTTGGATTACTTGTGAAAGGATTCAAGGTCACCTGAACTGTAGAAAAATTACAGGGTAAGGTGAGGGCTATGATATTGTTTGCTTTGTGACATTGTAAAAGGGATCTATAGAATAACTTGAGTGAAAAAACATGTTTGTGTGTGTTGGGAGTGAAAACATGAGGCTTAAAATGAGATCTACTAGAAAGTAAAAAATTCTAAAAGATGATGAAAACAGGTGGTTGGATTACACTGTGATGTCTCCTTACCCCAGCAGAGTTGCCTATCTCTTAGCTCTGAAATGATAAAAATGCATAATATTAAATATAAGCAAAGGAGTTAGCACTGAAACGTATTTTCTTTCAGATTATGGGGAAGGTTATGCTTAGGTAGTAAACCAGTGAAAGAGAGGATGAACCAAGTCCCTGCTCACTCCCCATAAATATGCCCACATCATCAGCACAACGTATTTGGACTTCACTGACTCTATCCACACCTAGGAATTGGAGCCTTCTTGCCATTCTCCCTCCATCACAAGAATACCACATACATCCACTTGGGTAGCACTCTTTACCATTAAACATTCACAGTATCTCTCTCAGATCAGGAGCTTGAAACTCTCCTTTGTTCCTTGGAAAAAGTTTTTGGCTTCATAGCAATGAAGTTCTCACTCCTGGAGAAAATAAAAATTGACCCACACATGTCTACTTATCCTTCTAAAACCACTGACTTGCAATATTTTCACCACTTTGATGCACTAGAGTGGTCTTCCCTGGAGACACTTGGAAAGGATGGAGTGGATGACTGACACCTTGGAGTCAGGAGAAATGTGCTCATGGCCACCTTCTTAGTTACACTTTGTCTGCCATGGGAAGGTCTTGACTGTCAGAAGGAAAGTTTCTTCCTTCCAAAATGAAATCATTAACTACTCCCTCTTTATCACCATTAGATTATATGAAATTATATGAAATAATACATTTATCAAAATAAATCATCCATACCTAAAAATTTTAACTTGTGGAAAAGTAACTGCATAAATATGTGTTCTGAGGGAGATTTCAGAAAGTGAGTTTGCAGAAGCCGGCTCCTGGGTGTTTGAGATATATTAGGTGTGAGAACACACTGTCTAGAGTCCTCATGTCTTCAAAGGAGGCTCCCTAATACAAAGGCCCTCAGAATGCTCTGAGATTTCACAATCACTGGGAATAATTACAAACCCTGGGGAAAGAAGACAGTATGGATACTAAATGAAGAGTGGTCAGAATTTTATGTGTATGTAAAGATCTTGATGCTGCCATGTAGGGGTGCAAATTCAAGCACAAGGATGCTGTCTTTCCATTCTGGCTTCTGGAGTATGTGACCAAGATGGATCAATGATTTGTAGCAAGGCAAAATATTCCTTAAGATTCATGTCTGGTTTTGGAAATCCGTGTAGAAAGGTATAGAAGGATCTGGTCTCTTCCATACCCAGGGAAAAATTTACATATAAAGAAACTGTCTCCAATTCTAGGTGTTTGACAGGTAAAAAAGATTCAACCTTCCCATCATAAGTCAAGCACATACTAAATATGGGAACCTGAGTTGCATAGTGACACAGAGTGTGAATTAAATTTATGAAGTAATGGGGAATTGACACCCCAATGCTTTATTCCTAACAGTGACACTGACCCAAACTCTGCAACTTCTTAAAACCAAATTTCTCTACTATAGTATCTGATCCATTTTCAATGTTTATAGCACAATCTAGCCATGATTGCTGAACAGAAGTTTAAAGTAAATCTATGCTCTGTTTTTGTGTCCTGAGCATGGTTTTATCTTAATTAACCATCAGATAACTCTAGTAGCTTTACATAATGTTCTCAGTACAAAATGACCATCTCTGGTTTCCCATACTTTTCATGATGGCATTCACATCCTAGTGAGAAAAGAGAAAACGTGAGTCAAGAAGTAATAGCTTCCCCACTTACAAAGCTTATTCTCATCCTCATCAGTCCTGATTGTGGGAATAGAGATAGTCTCCATGTAACAGTTGAAAAGTAAAAACAAAAGTGAAGCCAGTCATTCCAGAAGACTCATGTGATGTTGTCAAGTTTCCAAAAAAGATAAAAAAGCCCCAACGCTGATGGAAGCAAGAGGCTTCTAGTTACCTGGAGATTAGACATATTTATGGGAAAAACGAGAGACCTGTAATTCTGATGACCCATGAGATGATTTGAAGAAATCGTGGTTCTTTCATTTATTCAACAAAACTGAAGTGATATACTATTGTAGGCCAAGCATTAAACTAGGTTTTGAATAATCAAACATGAAAATATAATTCTAATATTCCTCAAGTCATTTATATGGCTTTTGTTGAGGGTACAAACAAACAAATGTAGTAATATAGGTGTTTTTATGTCTCCCTTCTTATTTTACATACTACCTATTAGTGACGTCTTCCACTCCCTTAAATTCAGCATACACACGTGAGCAGTTGGTTTCCAATTCTTTATTGTTACTCAACTTTGTCTTTTAAATGCATATTAATATATTCATTAGTAAATGAGCCACAGGAATCAGTACTTTTGAATGTCTAATATGTAACATTATTTACCAACCAAGTTGTCTTCTCTGTTACTCCATTTTCATAATGTTACCAGTATGCACTCACTGTCCAAAAACTAGAGCATTTACCTGCACTTTAGTCTCTACTGAGTCTGTTTAATCAGTTCCTTAATATTTTTTAGCCATCTAACCTTCTTATCACATTTAATGTTTTTATTTCTTTGAACTGGTGTGTACCACTGTATTTAATCTCTTTTGCTTCAGATTTATTTCCCCTATGTCACCAAAAACTAGGACAACATCTCAGTCTCAAAGAAAAAAGAAAATTCCCTCTGCATTATGGCTATTTTGTATATGTGACAAAAATCAAATTAAACTAGAATAGAGAAAGAATCCCAGGTGGTATTAGTGGTAAGAATCTGACTGCAATGTAGGAGACATGGAAGGCTAGGGTTCAATCCCTGGGTCAAAGATCCCCTGGAGAAAAAATGGCAACCCACTCCAGTATTCCTCCCTGGAGAACGCCATGGACAGAGGAGTCTGGTGGGCTGCAGTCCATGGGGTCCCAAAGAACCAGCATGACTTAGCCCACACACAGCACAGACAAAGGATAAAGGATGGGGTGGGGGTGATTGCAGTTTTAATTTTAGTTTAATTTGAAACTCAAACATTGTCCTCAGAATCTGATCTGTGTCTTTCTCCAGTTCTATTTATTCAATCTGTATTGACCTCCCTCAGTTTCTGAAGGAAACATAAACCTCCTGATTAAACTCTTGAAGTTCTCTTCCAGTTATAGCAAAGCATTTGAATGCCTTCAGCCCTTAGCCTATAGCATCAGATGCCAATATTAAAAGCACCACTGTGTAGTTGCTGGAAGGAAATGAAGCCATGCTGCAGGAGTTTCTATTTTTACTGAAACTAAGTTTATATTAATCTGAAGTAGAACAGGATAGGATGGGAAATATATTGTAATTACTGAAGCAACCACCAAGTAAAACCTAAAGAAATACAATGAGAAAATAGGAAAACAAAATTTTATATGAGAAATATCTGTTTAACACAAAAGAAGGTAATTAAGGAGAAAAAGAAAAATGAAAACTACAGTAGCCCAATAGAAGGCAAACAGCAAAATACTACGTTTAAATATAAACATATCAATAATTGCATTAAATGTCAGGTATTAATGCCTCAATTGAAATTAGAAATTGTTGACCTGGATAACAAGCAAAATTCAAATACTGCTATGTATAAGAGACGTAATCAAAGCACAAAAGCTCAAAAGTAAAAAAGATTACCTGCAAGCAGTAATCAAAAAACAGGTCAAACATTTATATTAATATTAGACAAGATAGACTTTAAGATAAATATTATGAGAGAATGAGAAGGAAATGTTATGATAAAAAGTTCAGTGCATTAAACAAATAAACCGATTGTAAATGCACCTAACAGCAGAGCTTCAAAGCATTCAAAGCAAAAACAAAAGGAGAAAAACATGATTCCATAATAATAGTTTCAGATTTCTATAGCTCAGTCTCGATAATGAGAGAACAGCCTGTATGGAAAACCTTCAAATTGATAGAAGACATGCACCATATTATCAACCAAATTGACCCAAGTGACAACTACAGACCATATTACCCAATGAATGAGGAACACATCATTTTTTTTTAATTCATAACAAAAATTTTTCTGAACGTCCAGTATCTTAGGTCATAAACAAATGTCAATAAACTTAAAAGTTTGAACTAATGAAAAGCATATTTCTCTGATTACCACAGAATTACAGCTGAAATCCAGAGCAGAAGTGAAACTCAAAAATGACCAAGTATTTTGTCATTAACAACACACTTTAAAAATCCAAGGTTTAACAAACAAACCAAATAAGAAAACTGCAAAGAAAATTTGCCAATAACTTGAGTTGAATAAAGATTAAAGGTAAACAATCAAAATGTTTAAAATATAATTAATTAAATGCACCTATATCATTAAACACTATATCGGAAGAAATGTTCTCAAATCAGTGATCTAAGTTTCCAATTCAAGAAACTAGGAAAAAAAGAGTAAATTAAACTAGCACTCTCTCTCACACACACACACACACACACACACACACGCACAAATATATCTACACATATACAGAGAAAATGGTAAATATAAGAGTAGAAATAAATAAATAATAAAAGCTTTAAAATAGACAAAATAGTGAAAGAATATGTTTTTTAAATCAATAAATTAACAGAGCATAACTAAACTGATCAAGAAAAAAGTGAAAAAGCAAATTACCAAAATCAGGCATAAAAGAAGAGACATTACTGTGAATATTATAGAAATTTAGGGGATAATAAAGAATTACTATAACTAATTTTATGCCTACAAACCATACAACTTAGAATAGACAAATCCCTACAAAGAGATAAAAAAACTGACTCCAGGATTGTACAAGATCTAAATAATCCTAAAACAAGTGGAATATTTTAAACACTTTAAACAACAAATAACCAGAGTGAGATAGTTTCTTTAGTGAATTCCATTGAATACTTACAGAATAAATAAGAATTTTTCAAAAATTTTCTTCAGAAAAAGAGAAAGTGGGAAAAAAGCTCAAGAGGTTGAGGAGAAAGAAAAAGCCTCTTGTCATCTGAAATGAATTTGTCTGTGGAAAAGCTGGAACATGTAGAGGGATCTGATAAATGCTTAATAGTAGATCACAGATAACAGGAGCCTTTAGAAAACCATCAAACACAATGAATCTTCTCTCCACAAAGTTCTGCACCGAACATTTTATTCTTAAAAAAGAATAAAAATTTCCCTTGTTATTCCTGCATTCGATTCCTGCATTGACTTCTTCTTACAGTCTCTGAAATAGATGCAGGGAAGGGAGGCTGTAGGTTCAAAAGCAACCTTAGTGACAACAGCAGAAAGACACAACAACACAGAAGAGAAGGAAAATTTCTCTTCATTTTCCTCATGTCTCAGATGCTGAGGCTTCTTCCCCAGTCTTGCCTGCATCATCTCAATGGTTGACCTCTGCAACTGATGCTCCACATCTGAGATGAGATCTCTCACCAACTGGCTCTGCTGGACCAGCTCATTCTCAGAGTCAGCCAGGTTATGTAGACCAGCCTCCTCCTCAGTCTTCAGATTTTGCATTTCCTTCACCTCCTCACTGTCCAGGATGTCTCTCAGGTTTTTAAACTCTGTCTGAATATTTTCTCTTTCATGCTGTATTTGATTCTTCAGGAATGAGAAAGAGAGAGAGAGAGAGAAAGAGGAACACTTCTTGGGGAACATGACTTTTCCTGGTTTTTTTTTGTCTCCATCACATTTCAAAATAATGGCCTCAAGTCTGCATTACTGAGGTCAACTCTGAGTCCAAATGGAATCCTTGGGGGTATGACTCAGACATTACACAGCTGTCCAGGACACTTATGCCTCCTTGCATTACTCCTGACCCCTTCCCTCTACCCTCTGCCAAAAAGTTAACACTGAGGACGAACCAAGAGCCATTGCCAGGTGTCTCCCCAGGACTAATAGACAGGACAGGAATGGAATATGAAATTCCCTAATCATCCTCACAAGAGAGTCCCTCTATAGGAATACCTCCCTTCCACTATCTGTGTTCATTTGTGATATATTCACTTTTCAGCAATCATTCCTATCAGGGAAAGGACAAAGCAAAGGACAAGTCAAATGACACAGCTATCAGGGAACAAAGAGAAAGGCAGCTCCTTGTGACCAATCCAAGGTCTTGCCCAGATGTCTTAACTCCTTCAGGAAGTATCTCCTCATACCTTCCAGGTAGAAATCTCTTCTTGAATTTCATCTTCCAACAGCTCAACTTTCTGCTGTTCCCCTTTAATCTCTCCAAAGATTCCTGGAGTTTCCCCTGTGAGAAAAGAATCACACCAGAGTCAAGTTATGGGCTTTCTCACCATCACTGTAGAGGATAAATGAGGAAAAATGAGTCTGATTTCCAAGGAGAATAGATTTTGCAGAAACTGAGAGCAGCATTTAGAATCTGTGATTTGGAAAGAAAAAATTGAGGTAGGATATGTGCCCTTTATGACTCAAACAGTAAAAGTCACTATACACTTGCCAAGAGAAGATTGATTCCTTTTATTCTAGAAGAAATCTGATCCTGCAGCAGGGAAACATCTTACACATTAATCCAGCAAGTGTCTTAGTTACTCCTCCTGTTCAAAGGGGTAATGAGAGCTTCTCCTAGGTACCAGATCTCCATGTATTAACACAAAGAACATGAATGTCTACTTCTGGCATAGAGTTATAACGTCACAATTGGGGGAATGCGCAGAAATATTTCTCAGACATCAGAAGGTGGGCATAGGAAGAGAAGAGATCATAGGCCTCAGGTTCTTGGTGGCCAGGTAATTAAAGTTCAATGCAAAATAGACCTTTTCCCTAAATTACCAGTTTCTTAGCAGTCTTCCCTCTGTTTTGATCTCTTACCTGGTACTTCTGGACAACCTCCTCCATGAGGAATGTGTGGTGACTACAGTGCTCCCGAGACCGCTCACAAAGCCAGAAAATGACCTTCCCATCTTTCTCACAGAAGAGCAGGAGTTTCTCTCTTGCTCCTCCAGGCTCACCTTGAAATCTCTGAACCTCTCTACTTATGTTGGCCAGGTGCCAATTAGGCCTCAGGTTCCCAAGCTCGTGACAGGTTCTGCACACAGGGAAGCTACACTCTCTCTTTTGCCTGATCATGGACCCCTTGTTGTTTACAGTGATGCAAGCTTGGCACAAAGTGTGACCACAGTTAAGGCTCAGGGGTTCTATCAGAAGCTTCAGGCAAATGGGGCAGGTCATCTCCTCTTGTAGGTTCACCAGTTTTCCTGAAGCCATGGTAACTTTTCCCCTGCTCCTACCTGTCCTGACTTCTGAGGGTTCTCTTGTTCACAGATCCTTGCATGATTGGGAAAGATAATTGGAGTAGAGTAAGAAAGGCAGAAATACATGACACTAGTTGCTGTTTATAAATCAAATACAGGCCAAGGTCAAATTATTGAAGGATAGAAAAAGAAACATTCAGAAACAAGGATCCCAGTGACCTGACCAAAAGAACATTTCATAATAATGTTAAACACTTTACTATCAGTTCATATCATGTGACAAATTCCATCCATATCTGTGCAGTGATTCTCGCTATTTAATTTTACTCAACAAAAGTTGTCCTGATACCTTTTCTACTAAGATACTTTGTGACCCACCATCCATCCTACTTTTTCTTTCCCATGCCCAAGAACATCCTCGATATCAAAAAGCTGAAAACTCTTAAAGCCTCTGGGCTTTTATATCCACTCTTCTCTCAGCATTGGATGCTGCCATTGATATCAGTATGACTCTCATACTTCAGTAAACTCTCTCCTAACCAGGCAATCCTAAAGGAAATCAGTCCTAAACATTCACTGGAAAGACTGATGCTGAAGCTGAAGCTCCAATACTTAAGCCACCTGAGGCGAAGAACTGACTCATTAGAAAAGACTCTGACGCTGGGAAAAATTGAAGGCATGAGAAGGGGACAACAGAGGATGAGGTGGTTGGACGGCATCACGGACTCGATGGGCATGTGTTTGAGCAAGCTCCAGGAGTTGATGATGGACAGGGAAGCCTGGAGAGCTGCAGTCCATGGGGTCGCAAAGAGTTAGACATGACTGAGTGACTGACCTGAACTGAACTGAACTGAACTGAAACTCTCTCCTCACATATTCTCTCATCACAAAGACCTGCTCTAACTAAATTACTTACATTGTAACCATTGCCATCATTTGCTGTACATTTACAATGATTTCCAGGCTTCCCTGGCAGCCCAGCTGGTAAAGAATTCACCTGCAGTGCAGGACACCTTGTTCAATTCCTAGGTAGGGAAGATCCACTGGAGAAAGGATAGGCACCCACTCCGGTATTCTTGGGCTTCCCTGGTGGCTCAACTGGTAAAGAATCCACCTGCAATGTGGGACACCTGAGTGCAATCCCTGGGTTGGGAAACTCCCCTAGAGAAGGAAATGGCTGCCCACTCCAGTATTTTGGCCAGGAGAATTCCATGGACTGTATAGTCCATGGGGTTGCAAAGAGTCGGACATGACTGAGCAACTTTCACACACAATGATTTCCCATTTCATCATGACATAATATACAACAATGTGTTTGTATATACATAAGAGAAAATCCTTTATCTGATGTGTAAATGGAGATGACTTACAATGATCATGTATCTTCAATACACAAAATGAAGTTGAACCTAATATATTAGGTGCCCTCCTTCAGAGACCTATCTCCTACCCCACTGAGTGAAACAAAAGAAAAGAGATTTCATGAACCTAGTTAACACTCAAGAGCAATGTGTAGTATGGAAATGAAGACATAGAAACCAGCTGGGAACCTCTGCAAAGTCTTGACTATGTAAAGAGTGATTTCACCTTGACCTGAAAATATGTCAAGGATATTGATAGAAATCTAACTATGTATTTGTATGAGGATGGTGCAGAAGGAGTTAGTATAAATAGATCCATAGGATCACAGAAGTCAGATATTTAAAAGCATATAAACACTGATGAAATGAATATCAGTCCTGAGGGAAAAACCCTCAAAATATTAGGCCAGATCATTCAACTAATTATCACTGATGAAGAATTATGTGCTGGTAACAGGGCTAATATTTATACAAAGTAAGATAAATGTAAAAAGAGGAACTAAATCACTGCACACTTGACATTCACCTGGAAAGTAAGAATAAATCAAACTTTAGTCATATGTTTGTGTATATATTTCATATGTATCTACATATTCATAAAAGAGCAGGTGTAAAAAAATGGTAGTATAGAGACATACATGTTAGATTTTAAATAATGGGGTAAATAGGGATTATCCAAATATTTCCACTAGGAAACATAAGGTCTGAACTTAAAGTTGAGGAAGAAGAAATAAATATGCAATGAGAAAGTGGAAAAATGTTTAGGTGGAGGAAATGATCTGTTCCTAGGAGACATAACATCTTACATAGGTTACTAAATGCCTGTGTGATTGGTGGGCATAAAACTGCTAGGATCTTGGTGGTGGCTCAGTTGGTAAAGAATCTGCTACAATGCAAGAGGCCCAAGTTCAATCATGGGTCGGGAAGATCCCTTAACCCACTCCAATATTCTTGCCTGGAGAATTCTGTGGACAGGGGAGCCCAGTCGGCTACAGTCCATGGGGTTGCAAAGAGCTGGAAATGTCTTAGCGATTAACACTTTCACTTGGGATTGCAAGAGGCTGAAGTGACATTAAATATGATATTTCCTAAAATATGTAACATTTAGGGGCCCATCTCCATGGGTCAGGAGAAGTTATTAATGTTTTGCCATCAGAGAAGAGTAGGAGCATGACCAGCTATGCCCTTGGGCTGTGAGATGTTGGATGGACACAGTGTGAAATTGGGAAGATCAGGTAGGATGCAGGCACAACTCCTCAGGAGAGAGATGATGATAGCTGGAGGGACAGAGTAATGAAGGAAAGGGAGGGCAGCAGATAAAAGTGAGAGAGAAGAGCAGGTAAGAGGACAAGATTGGGAGTTGGAGGAGATATGTGGGAATGGGGTTAGCATCAGTCTTGGACTCCATCCTGTACAGATAATATTGACTTACTACTCTCCTAAGTGGTGTGTATGTGTCTTTTATTTTCTGGGAAACCTACAACAAAGTGGAAGGTCAGCAGTCAAGGTCACATTATTGATAGCAAAATTGAGCGAGTGAGTGAATGAAGTCACTCAGTCATGTCCGGCTCTTTGTGACCCCATGGACTGTAGCCCACCAGCCTCCTCAATCCATGGAATTTTTTAGGCAAGAGTACTGGAGTGGGTTGCCGTTTCCTTCTCCAGGGGATCTTCCTGACCCAGGGATCGAAACTGGGTCTCCCGCATCACGGGCAGATGCCTTATCGTCTGAGCCACCAGGGAATCAGTCTGAGGTAAAGTGCATTTCCTACAAGAGGGCGCAGCAACCCACTCCAGTATTCTTGCCCGGAGAATCCCGTGGACAAAGGAGCCTGATGGGCTACAGTGCATAGGGTCACATAGAGTCGGACATGACTGAAGCAACTTTGCATGCAAAGTGCATTTGGGGCTAGGAAGACTTTATATAGACCTTGAATGCCAATTAGTAAGCACACACCTTATTTTTCACAAAAGGATTGTGACTCTTATCAACAAATATGTCTCTTTTGTGTCCCTGGAAGCTGGTGTTCATAGTCTTTTGCAAGGTAATCAGTCCTTTGCAGCACGAGGTTTATCCCACGAATGAGAATTTCAAATATATCCAATCTAGTTTGGTTCCTTACAAAGCTGAGATGATGGGGATGTCATACCTCCTATCAGGACCATTTCTGAGAGCTCACCTGAAACACTCATGCTCAGTGATGTATCTCTTAATACCTTCAGCTAAGCTTAGTAAACCTTATATTTTATGCCTTATGAGGTAAAGTGGGTGGAATTTGTGATCCATATTGGAAATCACTGCTGGAGGTCAGTCAGATGGGGTATCACGGAGTGGTAGCACAGTGAAGCTCACTCCTAAGCCTGGATTCACTATGGCCCTGTAATTATAGCCTAGACTCAGAAGTTCTGTCAGGGACTTGAGGAAAATGGGGCTGTGAAGCAATAAAGGAAAATAAAGAAGATCTCAAAAGACAGTCCTTGTCTTGATGATTGCCAAAGTTTGATGGCAAAAGTAAGCTCTCCAGTATAAGAGAAACAATAAGTTGCTGTGTAGGACTGACTGCTCATAGTGGAGAGTTCTGAGAAAACATGGTCCCACTGGGAGAGGGAATGGCAAGCCAATCTAGTATTCCTGTCACAAGAACTGCATGAACATGAATAGGATGAAAAGGCAAAAAATATGACACTGGAAGATGAGCCCCCGAGATCAGAAGGTGTCCAATACACTACTGGGGAAGAGTGGAGGGCAATTACTAATAGCTCTAGAAAGAATGAAGTAGCTGGGCCAAAGAAGAAACAGCACTTAGCTGTGGATGGCTCTGGTGGTGAAATTAAAGTCTGATGCTATAAAGAACAATATGGCATAGCCACCGGGAATGTTAGGTCCATGAATCAAGGGAAACGGGACACGGTCAAGCAGGAGATGGCAAGAGTGAATATCAACATCTTAGGAATCAGTGAATTGAAATGGAAGGGAATGGGCAAATTTAATTCAGATGACTATTGTGCCTACTACTGTGGGCAAGAATCACTTAGAAGAAATGTAGTATCCCTCATAGTCAACAAAAGAGTCTAAAATGCAGTACTTGGGTACAATCTCAAAAATGACAGAAAGATCTCAGTTCATTTCCAAGGCAAACCTTTCAACATCACAGTAATCCAAGTCTATGCCCCCAACCACTGATGCAGAAGAAACTGCAGTTTTACCGGTTCTAGGAAGACTTCCAAGACCTTCTAGAACTAACAGCAAAAAGATGTCCTGTTCATCATAGGGGATTGGAATTCAAAAGTAGGAACTCAAGAGATAACTGGAATAACAAGCAAGTTTGACCTTGGAGTACAAAATGAAACAAGGCAATGACTAACAGTTTTGTCAATAGAACACACTGGTCATAGCACACATCCTTTTCCAGCAACACAATAAACAATCTACAAATTCCCATCACAAAATCATTAATACCAAAATCAGATTGATTATATTCAATAGACATGAGTTTGAGTAAGCTCTGGGAGTTGGTGATGGACAGGAAAGCCTGGCATGCTGCAGTCCATGCAGACACAAAGAGCCAGACATGACTGAGCAACTGAACTGAACTGAATATTCTTTCAGCTGAAGATGGAGAAGCTCTATACAATCAGACAAAACAAGATATGGAGCTGACTGTGGCTCAGATCAACATCTTCTTATTGTGAAATTCAGACTTAAATTGAAGAAAGTAGGGAAAATCACTAGGCCATTTGGGTATGACCTAAATAAAATCTTTTATGATTATACAATGAAAGTGATGAATAGATTCAAGGGATTAGATCTGGTAGACAGAGTGCCTGAAGAACTATGGACAGCAGTTCACAACATTGTAGAGGAGGCAGTGACCAAAAGCATCCCAAAGAAAAAGAAATGCAAGAAGGCAAAGAATTTGTCTGAGGAGGCTTTACAAATAGCTGAGAAAAGAAGAGAAGTGTAAAGCAAGGAGGAAAAGGAAAGATATACCCAACTGAATGCAGAGTTCCAGAGAATAACAAGGCGAGATAAGAAGGCCTTCCTCAATAAACAAGGCAAAGAAGTAGAGGAAAACAATAGAATGGGAAAGATGAGAGATCTCTTCAAGAAAATCGGAGATATCAAGGGAAAATTTCATGCAAAGATGGGCATGATAAAGGACAGAAATGGTAAGGACCTAACAGAGGCAAAAGAGATTAAGAGGAGGTGGCAAAAATACACAGAACTGTACAAAAAATGTCAGGACAACCTCGCTGGTGTGGTCCCTCACCTAGAGTCAGAAATCCTGGAACGTGAAGTCAAGTGGGCCTTAGGAAGCATTACCACAAACAAAGCTAGTGCGGGTAATGGAATTCCAGCTGAGCTATTTAAAATCCTAAAAGATGATGCTGTTAAATTGCTACACTCAGTATGTCAACAAATTTGGAAAATTCAACACTGGCCACAAGATTGGAAAGGTCAGTTTTCCTTCTAATCCCAAAGAAGGACAATGCCAAAGAATGTTCAAACTACCTTACAATTGCACTCATTTCACACGCTAGCAAGGTTATGCTCAAAATCCTTCAAGCTAGGCTTCAGCAGTACATCATCCAAGAACTTTCAGATGTACAAGCTGCTTTAGAAAAGGCAGAGGAACCAGAGATCAAATTTCCAATATTCACTGCATCATAGAAAAAGCAAGAGAATTCCAGAAAAACATCTACTACTGCTTCACTGACTACACTAAAGCCATTGATTGTGTGGATCACAACAAACTGTGGAAAATTCTTAAAGAGATGGGAATACCAGACCACCTTACCTGCCTCCTAAGAAACCTCTTGTGGGTCAAGAAGCAACAGTTAGAACCTTACATGGAAAAATGGACTGGTTCAAAATTGGGAAAGGAGTATGTCAAGGCTGTATATCGTCACCCTGCTTGTGTAACTTACATGCAGATTGAATCATGTGAAATGCCAGACTGGATGAATCACAAACTTGAATCAAGATTTCTGGGAGAGATATCAATAATCTCAGATATGCAGATGATACCACTCTATGGCAGAAAATGAAGAGGAACTAAAGAGCCTTTTAATGAAGTTTAAAGAGGAGAGTGGAAAAAGTGGCTTAAAATTCAGCATTGAAAAAAACTAAGATCACAGCATCTTGTCCAATCACTTCATTGCAAATAGATGGGGAAAAAGTAGAAACAGTGACAGATTTCATTTTCTTGGGCTCCAAAATCACTGCAGATGGTAACTGCAGCCACAAAATTAAAAGACACTTGTTCCTTGAAAGAAAAACTATGACAAACCTAGACAGTGTATTAAAAAGCAGATACATTACTTTGCCAACAAAGTCTATATAGTCAAATGGCTTTTTCAGTAGTCATGTATGGATGTGAGAGTTCAATCATAAAGAAGGCTGAGCACCAAAGAACTTATGCTTTTGAACTGTGGGGCTGGAGAAGACTCTTGAGAGTCCCTTGGACTGCAAGGAAATCAAACCAGTCAATCCTAAAGGAAATCAACCCTGAATGTTCATTGGAAAAGCTGATGCTGAAGCTGAAGCTCCAATACTTTGGCTACCTGATATGAAGAGCCAACTCATTGAAGACTCGGATGCTGGGAAAGATTGAAGACAAAAAGAGAAGAGGGCGGCAGAGGATGAGATGGCTAGATAGCATCACTGACTCAATGGACATGAATCTGAACAAACTCTGACAGGTGAGCTTGGAGTGCTGCAGGCCATCAGGTCACAAAGAGTCAGACACAACTTAGTGACTAAACAACAACAACAATGGTAGAGATACAAAAAACAGCCTAGAAGTCATGTACGGCTTACCTCTGGCTGAAAATTCTATGACCCAGATGGGGCTCTGATGAATAACAAAATCAGAGGTAATCATTATATCACTTTATTACTGAAGCTGTGATCCAAACATGGTTGTAGGACCTCCAATTATTTCTCATCCCATTCAAGATCCAACCAATTTTGAGATGTACCAAGAGCTGATAGAGAAGGGCGGATCAGAGCATGCATTCTTCCACATAGTCACAGAATTTATTTTACCTGCAGCACTCTAAGGCCTTAATGTCAAAGCTGCTGAAGCACAACAGACATGGAAGGAACTAGTCTTTACACATGAAGAATGACCTCACCACTCACTAAGCACTGACCCAAGGACACACCAGCAATCAGAGAGACAGATGTAGGAACATGAGTGGCATCTGCCTGATAATATTTCAGATGTTTGCACCTTACAAGTTGGTCATTTGACATCTGATCTCATGAGAATATAAATACCTTAGGGGTTACAATCTATATTTGTTAACTCTAACAATAATTATGTAAAAGTTCAAACAGGAAATTTATAGACAGAACTTTCTTCTTTTGTGATTGTAGTAAAACTGTTTCTCTAAGTACAATAAAACCACAAATTATGGATATTGTTTGGAAAGAGTCATTTTTCCTACAGAGTTGGAAAGTGAAATTGTGCTTTGTTTTATTTCCCAGGCTTTCATCTACTATTATTTAATATAAACTCATTGCAATACTAATAAAATAAAATCTGAAACAGTAAACTAACAAATCAGTTCTGACACCCTGTAGTAACCAGTCTGACAGGTGACATGTATGAGCTCAGAAAACAAGGGTCTAACACTGACCAAGGCTGAGAGGGAATAAGAAATATGTAGCAGAGATGATAATCTCCAACGTCAACCTTGATGAAGTAAGATTCGGTCAGAAAAGGGGAAGTCCTGGTGAGGAAAGAGATTTGACTTGTGTCTCTGTCCCTGGGTACAGTGGGTATAGCTGGACTTTCTTTTTTTTTAATTTATTTATTTATCTATTTTTTTACTTTACAATATTGTATTGGTTTTGCCATACATTGACATGAATCCACCATGGGTGTACATGTGTTCCCCTTCCAGAACCCCCACTCCCACATCCCTTCCCATCCCATCCCTCTGGGTCATCCTGGTGCACCAGCCCCGAGCACCCTGTATCATGCATCGAACCTGGGCTGGCGATTTGTTTCACATATGATAATTTACATACTTCAGTGCCATTCTCCCATATCATCCCTCCCTCGCCCTCTCCCATAGAGTCCAAAATACAGTTCTATACATCTGTGTCTCTTTTTCTGTCTCATATACAGGGTTATCTTTACCGATTTACTAAATTCCATATATGTGTGTTAGTATACTGTATTGGTGTTTTTCTTTATGGCTTACTTCACTCTGTATAATAGGTTCCAGTTTCATCCACCTCATTAGAACTGATTCGAATGTATTCTTTTTAACGGCTGAGTAATATTCCATTGTGTATATGTACCACAGCTTCCTTATCCATTTGTCTGCTGATGGACATCTGGGTTGCTTCCATGTCCTGGCTATTATAAACAGTGCTGTGATGAACATTGGGGTACACATGTCTCTTTCAATTCTGGTTTCCTCAGTGTGTATGCCCAGCAGTGGGATTGCTGGGTCATACAGCAGTTCTATTTCCAGTTTTTTGAGGAATCTCCACACTGTTCTCCATAGTGGCTGTACTAGTTTGCATTCCCACCAACAGTGTAATAGGGCTCCCTTTTCTCCACACCCTCTCCAACATTTATTGCTTGTGGGCTTTTGGATAGCAGCCATTCTGACTGGCATGAAATGGTACCTCATTGTGGTTTTGATTTATATTTCTCTGATAATGAGTGATGTTGAACATCTTTTCATGTGTTTGTTAGCCATCTGTATGTCTTCTTTGGAGAAATGTCTGCTTAGTTCTTTGGCCCACTTTTTGATTGAGTTGTTCATTTTTTAGGAATTGAGCTGCAGGAATTGCTTGTATATTTTTGAGATTAATTCTTTGTCCGTTGCTTCATTTGCTATTATTTTCTCCCATTCTGAAGGCTGTCTTTTCACCTTGCTTATAGTTTCCTTTGTTGTGCAGAAGCTTTTAATTTTAATTAGGTCCATTTGTTTATTTTTGCTTTTATTTCCAATATTCTGGGAGGTGGGTCATAGCTGGACTTTCTATAAGGAAGAAGGGGAATAAACACAGAGGCACCTCTAACTTACTTCCATTTTGGGTCTCATGATATGGTTATAATCATGCTTCTCTGACATCTTTTAATATCACGAACACCAATCAAGTAAGAAGATTTTAAAAGTTAAATTTAGATATCACTGTTGTTAATGTTAGATGCTTCCACACATCACTTCTAGAAATTCTTTCCAGGTGTTGCTCTTGCCCCTGATCTCTCAGCTGAGCTGGTTCTGGGTGGCAGATCGGGCTCAAAGAGAAGCATGAGCAGGTTAGGGATGTAAGGAAGTGCAGCAGTTCCCTGTGTCTGGACCAGTGAATACCACAGAAGAGAGTCTGCCAGCTGTCACATCATCAGACCTCTGAGCACAGACAGGCAGAGGCCATGAGAATTTATTGATACAGTGATGCAGAAATACTACAGTGATACCCTGATAAAAATTAAAATAGCAGGACTCAAAGACCCCTTGGCCTTTGTTCTTATTGCTGTTAGAAGGGATTTTCTACCTCTTGAAAAATCAGGGATCCTGACTGACCTCAGAAAGGTGCAGTTGAAACTGACAGAATGGGAAGGAGTTGTGGGGAGATTTCAGTCTTGAGAAATAAACAGTCCCTCAAGGAACAAATCAAGCCTTTCTCTTCTTCCAACCCCCCTTCTCCTAAGACTTCCCCTCCCCCAGACTGATCTTCAGTCAGCGCTCTCAGCAGGAAGCCTGCAGGCTGGGCCATTTCCCCCTTTAGAACAGCTTCCAGACCTCTAACTAAACTCACCCAAGCAGATTCCATTTTTTCTTTTGTCAGTCTCCAACTCTGCCCTCCACAAACCACTCAGCTATCCTCAGACAAGAATGGAGAAGTTGTGATTCCTTGGAGAAGGGTGAAGACAGGCCCTGGACAGATGTGTTCGGGATTCACTCACCTCACCAGGGGCCTGACCTCCACTATGATGACCCCAAGTAGAAGATGAGGGGAAATGAAAGCTAAATTCTGGGGGGTGGGGTCTGGACAGGAAAGGAGGAGAGAAACTATAGACCAGTAAGAGGCGTCCACATAGGGCCCCTGGGAAAAGACAAGGCTTTTATGCCTTCGCCTCCTGGGTCAGTGAGTGCATTTTATTCCTATCTCAGCTCTTGTCTTAGAAGCTGTTCTCAAGTCTCTTCAAAGTAATCAATCCTTTGGAAAACCAGACTTCCTGAGCACCACAGTTTCACACACTCACCTTGTCTTATTTCCTTACTAATGAGCTGTCAGGAGGAAGGAGAAAAGTACCCGCTTTTCCCCAGTGAGGACCCCCACTGAGGGCTCCCCTGAGGCAGCAACACTGAACATGCTCTCCCCTGGTGGCCTGCATCCACCAGCTGAAGTAAGTGAATCTGGCCAGTCTGTCCTATTAGGTCATGTTAGAGGAAATGGCTCAACAAATCTGAAATCACTAGGTGGTCATTCAAAGGGGCAATCACAGAGCGGTAGTTCACTGATGCTGACATTCAGAAGCTGGATGCTATATGGCCAAAATGACATTTTTTCTAGCCTCAAAAAGATTACAGAAATCTTTTGTGAAGCGGAAGCTGAGGAGACTCCAGTGCTCAACATGATAGACAAAAAGTCCAAGGAAGATGTCAAGACTGAGAACATCAATCACATTTATTTGAAGGTGGTGGGGCAGGATGGTTCTGTGGTGCGGTTTAAGATTGAGAGGCATACAATGAAGGAGAGTTACACGGCTCAAAATAGCCTGGACTTAAAACTCCCCTCTGGGTCCTCCCCACCATTCTATGCAAAACAAAGAACTCTCTCACTGGAAGAAAAAATGGACTTTAAGGTAGATTACACCCAGCTCCCAGCCAGTCCCAGCCTCTGGCCAATCTCCAGAATTCCTTGCCCCAGCCGTTTAAGAGATAACTAATCCGAACAACTTTGGAGAAGAACAGGCCTCCTTAAGACAGTTGATTTCCACATATTTGCCTATATATACTTATCTTTTCTTGGGTTAGTGCAGCAGCTCACTAATCTGACTGCTGCCCCTTTTCGTCTCATTAAAGGTGATCTGTTCCTGTAAAATGCCGGTCTCATTCTTTTTCTGGACTTCGCCTACTCTAACGCTGTTACCCTACATACACTACATAGTAAACTAATGAAAGCCTATTGTGAATGACAAGATTTATTAATGGAGCAGATCAGATTCCAATTTGATGGGCAGCTAATCAATGAAACAGACACACCTGCACAGTCAGAGATGGAAGATGAAGATACAATTGACATATTCCAGCAGCAGGAAGGAAGTGTCTACTAAGAAGGGAACCTGCTACTTTACTCCAGAATTCTGTTCCTTCAGACCAAGAGGACATTGTCAGTTAGAAAACCACAATTTTGTCCCACCACATCCTGACCACTACAGTACAGTTTCTCTATTCTTTTGTTTCCCTCATGCCCATTCCTTTATTGTACTTGAAGTAACTGGTGTATGTGCACAAGCATGTTGCATTTTTTTAAACTAAATGGCCAATGGTATGTTTTGCTCAACATCAAACGGAGATGGGATGGGGAAAAATACTGATTCTGTGAAAACACCCCCTTTTCTCCATTAGTGGCATGCTCATCAGCTCTTATCTATGTACTCCAGTAAGTTATTTTGCTCTCACTGTTTAACAAACAAAAGAACAACATAAAAATTCTTGCTTACCTTGTTTGATTGGAGGATTTTAATGTTTTTCATTTATCACTGTAAAACCAAGAACAATTTTATAACTTTTTGTACATAGATGTTACAGGTAGAGCAATCTGTCTTTAAGTAGGGATAAATTACTCTAAAAGGAATGAATCCTGGATAGTTTTCCCTACGAGTCAAGCATCTTGTTGTTTAAATAAACTTGTTTAAAATGAAAAAAAAAGTAGATTCTTATTCATTCTTAACATGCATTTCTAGTCACAAAGAAAATTAATTGATAACAATTTGGATCAGTGCTTATATGCTGGGAGATTAAGTTATTACAAATATTCTATTATTTAATTCCCACAATAGGCCTATAAGGTAAGTCTTAGTACTTTTATTTCTTATGAAAAACTGAATCAGTTTAATTTTAATAAGAGCTACTAAGAATGATAATAAAATTTTATGTTATTTCAAAGCCCAAGCTCTTAACTGTCCACAGTGTTCCCCCACTATAACATGAGACCTATAAGAACACCCTAGCTATGAAATAGCTCAACTTAGTTTTAGCCATTATCACGACCTGCTCTTGCTTCATTAATGGCTCTCCCTCCTACTGTACATGCTAGGGAATCTGGCTTCTACCTCTTCTTGGGGAGTATTCTACTGAAAGAGCACCTGTGCTGGAGAAACACAGGCCTAGGCCTAATCATCCTGTCTTCTGCACTGTTAGCCATGAAACGTTGGGTGTACCTCATAAGTTTATGTATTCTTTTAATGACCTGATAGGAACTTGTTCTTTATATGATATTTTTGAAGATTAACTGGGATAAAGATAATCTATGTACATATGTATATTTATACACATAATTATATGTATGTGTACACATGTGCATGTGTGTATGAGTGTGTATATATATACCATTCCCAGATTACATGCTTTGTCATTCCACTGGGGCAGGGTACTCCCCTTCTATAATTTGATGTAGACTCTGTATAGTAGTCTGCTCTGATTTATAACATATACTTCTCAAAGAAAAGCTTGCTCCTTTGCTATCCTAGGTCAGTTTCTCATCATGAATTTGAAACTAGTTACAAAGAAAAAGAACAGAAAATAAAAGTACATGGTATGGCATATACTGTAGAATGTGTGTGTGTGTGTGTGTGTGTGTGTGTGTGTGTGTGTGTGTGTGTGTGTGTGTGTGCGCGCATGCTCAGTCCTGTCCGACTCTTTTTACTCCATGGACTGTAGCCTACCAGGCTCCTCTGTTCACGTAAATTTTTAAGCAAGAATACTGGATTGAGTTGCCATTTCCTCCTCCAGGGGATCTTCCCGACCCAGGAATCGAACCAGCATTAGATCTTTAGGTGGATCAAAAGGGTGGATTCTTTTCCACTGTGCCAACTGGGAAGCCCTATACTGTATTTTACCATAAGAGAAAGGCCTGAAAATCAAAGTCAAGTGAAGTCACTCAGTCATGTCCAACTCTTTGCAACCACATAGACTGCAGCCTACCAGGTGTCGGAACCGGCCGACGAGTCAACGTAGGCACGGACGCGGGATTCCTCGGCTGAGAAAAGAAAACAGACACAGACACACAGAGAGACACAGACATAGACACAGCGGGGGTTGAGAGGATCACTGCAACCTGTAATGCCAGTGATGCCTGTTTATTTTTACACACAGAATTTTATACCCTTATACCAGGAAATTCTTATACAATACTATCATTAAAAATCACCTGAATAACATGCATCAGAAATCACCTAAACAATATAAGTCTATTAATCAGGCTCCCATGATTTCCCCATGATTCTGTATCTCAGGATTCAGGTCATAAAAGCCATTTGTCCTGCGTCAGATGCGCTCCAGAAGGCTGCAAGGAGTTTCCCTAGTAAACAATAAGAGGTGGCGGGACAGAGAACTATGTCTGGACTTGACCCTTGAGTTAACAAAGGCAGCCCCAGCTCTCAGAGCAGAGCCTGCTTGTCAGGTTGCCCTGGACTTAACCCTTGAGTTAACAAGGCAATTTCCCAAAGCACGTCCTGCTCGCAGGTTGCCCCCCGCAACCAGGCTTCTCTGTCCGTGGGATTTTCCTGGCAAGGGTACTGGAGTGGGTTGTCATTTCCTTCTCCAGGGGATCTTCCCAACCCAGGAACTGAACCCAGGTCTTCCACATTGCAGGCAGATGCTTTACCCTCTGAGCCACCAGGGAAGCCCCTGAAAATCAAAAGGCTATCCTTAATAAGAACAGCTGTCCCTAGACATGGCTTCCTCTGCTAGACAGGTTTAAGAAATTCATACTTTTATATTTTTCTGACCCATTTTCAGTAAAGGGTCTTAAAAATGGTCCCATATAGAACAGCCTCAGTATAAAAATGTTCTATAAAACAAGATGGGAACTGGAGTGGTCTTGCTAGCCAAGTCTGGGAACTTGAAAAATGAGACTTGAGTAGGTCCATTATTGTTCATTTGAAGGGCACAAATACGTACACAGGACATTGACACAGCTTATACTTTTTAGTAATCATAGAGCAAATCTTTATTAAATTGTGCAAGACACTTCAATAGTTGTTTTACACTGAGTGACATTTGTTTTTACACGGTGATCTTAAGAGTTAGGCACAGTTTTAAACCCCAGTTTGTGTTTAAGGAAAAAGAAGATCAGAATTTTTTCATCATTACACACCTTGTAAAAGTCAAGACAGGATTAGAACTCCAACATTCTGAACATAAAATTGTCATTCTGTATACAAATATCGCTTATGTTTTCCTTTCTATGACCCTTTGATAAGCTGAGTGTGTCCTGGGCAACAGACATTTGCTCAAATACTTAGCTGATGGTAGTGGGTGGGGAGTGATTATAGATTGTCCTGGATATCATAGATGGTGGCAGACAGGCTTTGCCATGTTTCTTTAGGTTGGTGATCAAAAAAGAAATACAGGAGGATTATGAGGGCAAAGACATTATACCATTACTGTTTTGTCTTTAGAAGGGATTAGAGGTCTCTCTTTGAGAATACAAAAGAGAGTCAATGGGTAAATAAGCATGTCTGCTAACCCAAAGCAGATGCACTCTGCATCCCAAAGATGAGCACAAGTTCTAAAGTAGAGATGGGAGACTGGAAGGAAGAGATGGTGCGAATGGCTCAGATGGGCTCAGGTATAGAAGATGAAATCCAAGGCAAGGGTCACTATAAGAAGTGGGAGAGGGAACAGAAGTTTCAGGAACTTGGAGGGCACAGTGTCATGGGAGCCGGACAGTCCCAAGGATTGAAATATGGATAGGCATTCCGAGAAAAGTTGCACTTAGAGAACTTATAGATGAGTGACCCATGGTTTGTGACATTGAAAAATGAGACAGTGCCTGCTTCATAGTCTAGAAAAACACCAACATGACGGGGAGGAACAGTCATGGAAAGAGTCAAGACTCTTGAGTCAGGATGAGTGGTGGAAGAGTCCTCAAAGGCTTCATACCTAAATTTATCCTTTAACCCTATAACCCAGTAGCCAAATTGAGGTCTGTATATGGAGTAAGCATTTTCATAACTAGTGCTTCGTTGAACAGCAAACTTTATGTTACAGGAACGTATTCTACAGTATACCCCTAGGATCCAGGCAGTCTTCTTGGATACATCTATTTCCCAGTAGTGTTTCCCTGAGGAGAAATATTGGGAGCCCAAGATACCATAATTATAACACTTAACAGGCCATATTGGCACAGATAGCACTTGTCTCTGATCTTCTGAAAGGACAAGATTCAAATTTAGGTTGAATGGATTCAATGTGATGTCCACTGCAGAGGAAAAAAAAAAAATCAAAACATGCAACAAATATAGGGTAAGCTTATCCAGGGACATTACGAACAGGGAACTTGGGAATTGACTGTGAAGAACTTGTGTTGATGGACTGGGGAAAGGGGTTCAAACATTAGAGTGACATATTATTTGTATGTATCAGGAGGTGAACACGCAGGGCTATGACCAAATCTAATTGAAACTGCAAACTTCTGAAATGGGGTCAGAACACAGTAATTTGAAGACCCAATAAATCTTCTTACCCCAGTGGCACTGGACGCGTGTTAGCTCTGAAATGATAAAAGATTCGATGATGTTGATTGATGCAAGTGATTAAGCACTGATACCTACTTCTTTTCTAGGGTGGGGGCAGGGGGTAGGACCACTGTGAAGCTATGAAGTGGTGAATGAGAGGATGAACCAGAAACCTAGCCATTCTCCCTTTTATATAACCACATCCCTTTCAGCAATACCCCTTCTCTGAACACCCCCCTTCTTTCTACCCCAACATGTGCCCAAGTTTAGTCCCTGGCACCACAAGAATCCCATATCCACACTCCTGCCCTGGCTTCCTCACCTTTAAACATGCGCAGCATTCCATGCAGATCTGGAACACGGAATACATTCTTCAGTTTCTTGGAAACCGTTTTTGGCTTCTTCAGTGTCCAGATCTCACTCCTAGAGATGACAAAAATGTTGACCCTACATCTCTTACGTTCCATCCCTTTAATACCACTGCCTTCCTCTCCTTCCATGCATTGATGCACTTAAACCTTCCTCCCTGGGAAACCCAAGGAGAGGAGAAGTGATGTCTCTGAAACTGCAGACAAAAGAAATGTGCTCATGTCTACCTGCCCACTTAGGAAGAAGACCTTCACTTAAAAAAATAAAATAAAAAGCTGTCTCCTTCTAGAAATGGAATATATTAACCCTTCTTTTGATACTTCATGGAATGAATATGAAACTAGGTGAAATACTGTACAGGAAAGGCTTTTGCTACCTTGTGTTGTGCTGTGCTGTGCTTAGCAGCTCAGTCATGTCCGAATCTTTGTGACCCCATGGACTGCAGCCCACCAGGCTCTTCTGTCCATGGAGATTCTCCAAGCAAGAATACTAGAGTGAGTTGCCATGCTTTCCTCCAGAGTCTTCCCAACCCAGATCTCCCGCATTGCAGGTGGATTCTTTTACTGTCTGAATCACCAGGGAAACCCTTTGCTACCTCTAAAATGGTACTAATATGGAAAAGTCATCATACACAATGGGTCTCCCAGATGGACATTCCCGAAATGCAGATCAGTAGGGACGCTACAGATCCTGACTGTGGTATGAGTCTATTTTTGGAGAGCCTATAAGCCTGTGCCCTGGTTCAAAGCTTTACTTCCAGGGGTGTGGCCCACAAACAACATTGGAGATTTTTAGGAGTTCTGGGGAAAAGTTAAAAACTTCTGGCAAAGGAGAAGTTACGAATACTGAACTGAAAATGATTAGAACTTCATGTGTTTGTAAAGAATTCGGTGCTGCTAGATGAATCAGCAAACTTCAGACACAAAGACTACACTTTCCTATATGAGTTTCTAAAATGTGTGACTCGGAAAAGATTAATTATTGCCACCAGGCTCAAAACCAGTCACTTCAAGGCTCAGGTCTGCCTTTAGAAATCTCAAGAGAATCTTGTGGAATGACGTAGTCCCACTCTACTTCTATGTAGGCAAAATTTAAAACAAAACAAAACTTTTTTTTTTCCTCTTTAAAGCTGACCTGCATAACTGTTTTAGGGCTTGACAAGGCCCATGTGCTAACACAAGCACTAGTGAAATAAAGAAACCAAAGAAGGACAGAGGGTGAATTAAATGAGTGAAGTCACAAGAGTCTAACAGTAAAATCCCTTATCCTCTTTACCCTTACAGGTCCTAACTCTGTGAATTCCAACTACTGAATTCATTAACATAGAATCCGGCTCATTCTCAAAAGATATAGAACACTAAAATCCTCATCTATGACCACAATTTAAAATAATACTACATCACAATTTCATTGTTTGGGGAGATTTTTCATTCTGATTGGCCAGATAACTCTCATGGCTACAAACATTTCTTCATACCACATGAGCATGACTCCTGATCACCCATACGCACCATTTCATGAATCCACTCGTGTCCTAGGAGGAAAAGAGAAAACACAAGTCAAGGAGATTAAATAAAACAGCAGGATTAAGGAAACAAAGAATAGGAAAACTATAGAGAAAAACAGAGCAGTCAAAATTGTTTGAAATTATTTGAAAAAATCAATAAAATAGATAACCCTTTAGCTAGATATCTCAAGAAAAGAATACATAGGAGGCAAATTACTCGAACAAGAATTAAAGAAGAGACAATATTACTGAATTAACAGAAATTAAAAGATTATAAAGGCTATGAAAAATTGTATACCAACAAATTAGATAATGTAAATTAAATGGACAAATTCCTTTAAACACAAAAACTATCCACACTGATTCACAGAGAAATAGAAAAACTGAATAGACCTAAAACATGTAGAGATTGGACTGGAAATCAAAAACTTTCTCCAAAGGAAAGTCCAGGTCTAGATGGCTTCACTGGTGAATTCTGATAGTTTTAAAGACAAAGTATACAAATACTTCACAAATTCTTCCAAAAAATAGAAGAGGAGGAAACACTTCCCAACTCACTCCATGAGGCCAATACTATTCTGATACTAAAATGAGACAAAGATACTACAAGAAAGTAAACTACAGGCTAATATCTCTTATGAATATAGACATGAAACTTTTTCAACAAAACACTGGAGAATTTAATCCAGCAAAATATAAAAGATTATACATCATGCGTGCATGCATGCTGAGTTGATTCAGTCGTGTCTGATTCTTTCTGACTCTATGGGCTGTAGCCTCCCAGGCTCCTCTGTCCATGGGATTCTCCAGGCAAGAATACTGGAGTAGGTTGCCATTCCCGAGATCAAACCCAGATCTATTATGTCTCCTGCATTGGCAGGCAGGTTCTTTACCACTAGTGCCACCTGGGAAGCCCCATCATACATCATAGTCAATTTGAATTTATCCCAGAAATGCCAGGTAGCTTCAACATTAGAAAAGCCATCAATATGAGTGAAAATAACCTTGATAAATATTTCAAAGGAGCCTCTTAGTGTCAACAACAGGATTGGAACCCAAGGACACAGATGAGAAGGTAACTGACACAGGTTCAGAACCTCAGGTTGGATGGCCCTCCTCACCTGCAGCAGCTCCACAGTTGACCATTCACTGCGGCGCTCCAGATCTGAGATGAGCTCCTTCAGCAGCTGGCCCTGCTGAACCAGCTCAGCCTCAGCCACAGCCAAGCTATCCAGGGTATTCTTCTCCTCTTCCTCCAATTTCTGTAGTTCTCTTCGCTCCTCACTATCCAGGATGCTTCTAAGCTGATTAAACTCTGTTTGTATCCTTTGTCTCTCAGTCTGAATCTGATACTGTAAGGTTGGACAAGGCGGAGAGGGAATGAATCTGTCAGCTGTGGAGCCTACTGTGTAAGGGATTAGGAGCCAGAAAAATATTTTTCAAGGGCTTCTTACCAGGAGGGGAGTTAAAGTAGGCAAGCAATTTTGAAGAAAGCTCAGCTCTTTTTTTTTTTTCCTTTTTCTATTATTTTCCCTTCAGTACAAATCAAAAAGGTCTCAGACAGTCTTATCTGCCAACCCTGGGCCAAAATGTAAAACCTGAGTGAGGTTTGAGTTGTGGATAGCTGTCCTAGACACCCATGCCTCCCTGCATTACTACAGTCCCTAAGTTTGAACCTTGAGAAAAAGCTCAGTCTTTTGCCCATTGTCTTCCACTGAAGGTGTCAGAGACTTGCAAGAGGAATGGAAGACAGAATTCTCTAGCCTTCTTCACCATAGAGGGCTTCCCTGGTGGCTCAGTGGCAAAGAACATGTGTGCAATGGAGGAGACTCAGGAGACTTGTTTTCAGTCCCTGGGACAGGAAAATCCCCTGTGAAGGGAATGGCAACCCATTCCAGTATTCTTGCCTGGAGAATCTCATGGACAGAGGAGCCTGGCGGGCTACAGTCCGTAGGGTTGCAAAGAGTCGGACACGACTGAAGCAACTGAGCACAGCATAGACTCGCCATAAAGTCAGTCTTCATGCTGAATCCCAAAACTCTGTGTATGTTTGAAACATATCCACTCTCTAGCCCCTACTTCCCACAGGGAAAGGACAAAGGAGAGAACAAATAAGATGGCACCTGGACTCATTCAATGCCAGGCAACAAGAGGAAGGGGCTTCCTCATGATTAGGACAGGAGGACAGATAGTTGTGCCAACTCCTAACTCAGAAATCCATTAGGAAGAGTCTCCTCCCACCTTCCAGGAAGTTCTCTCTTCTCTGATGTCAGCTTCCAACTTCTCAGCCTTCTGCTGCTCCTCCCTCAGCCTTGTCAGAGCTGCCTGGAGCATCTCCTATAAGGGAGGAACCACATCAGCATCAAATTTTGGGCTTTTCCAGCACCTGGACAGAGAAGAAACAGGGAAGAAATCATGCTGATCTCATAAGCGACCAGTTTTTGGAAACCAGTTTGAATCTGATCATTAAAATCGATGACATGGGATGGAAGAAAATCTGAGAAGGTAAAGGCATTGTTTATTCCTAAGTGGTGAAAGTCCCTATCCTTGCCAATTCCTCTTTTTTTTAGAGTAATTATTGATTCTGCTCTGGCAAGGAATGTTCTTTTTTCTCATTGACACTCTTTCTATGTCCAACCCACAATCTTCAACAGCACCCATTCTGCTGAGAGCTAATCTCAGCAACTAGAGCTAATCTGGTGAAGGAATTACCAGTCAATACAACAAAAGAGACAAGAAAATCTCTCACTTTCGGCCAAGAGTCTATACTTTTGGCTCCTCCTTTATGTAACTAAAGAAAAACACAGAAATATCCTTCAAACATTGGAAGTTGAGCATACTGTAAGAGACATACATTGGAGATAACAGAGCTCACTACTATGGTGCCAAACAGAGCAAATGAAAAGGTGAGATTTTCCACCAAGTACTAATTTCCATCCTGGGCCCTACCTGACTTTCCTTGACTGCCTCTTCCGCGATGAATATGTGGTGACCATGGTGCTCCTGAGATCGTTCACAAAGTCGACAAATGACTTTTCTATCCTCCTTACAGAAGAGTAGGAGTTTCTCTTCGTGGTGCACACAGAGACCTGTCTTCTGCCCCTCCTTTGGGCTCAACTTGACCGTTCTGAGTCTCTCCACTATGTTGGCCAGATGCAGATTATGCCATAGGTTTCCAGGTGAGTACCGGGTACCACACACAGGACAGCTGCTGTCCCCTCCTAGGCTGGTGTCTTTCTCCTTGTTGTCGGTGATGCAAGTCTGGCAGAAGCTGTGACCACAGCCTAGACTTAGGGGTTCTGTTAAAAGCTCCTGGCAGATGGGACAGGATACCTCTTTCTGTAGGTTCACCACAATATTTAAAGCCATAGCAGCTGCTCCCTGGCTTCCTCCTGTCCAAACTTCTGGAGCTCTTCTTGCTTAAGGATTCTGGGATGGATAGGCAGATTGAAAAGAGAGATGTAAGACTGGCATAGATAAAAAAGATTTCAATCATGCAGACATTAAAGACTGATTAAGACTGAAATACTGAAGAACAAGAAAGAACAAATGGAATTTAATGGCCTGGGAAAGCCACTAATGCCTCAGGGCTTTTGCAGTTTTCTTTTCTTTCACCCTACAATGATCCTTCCCTTGATATTTTCATGACTTCCTGTTATGCTTCATTTGACTCCCTCCCTACATGGCCCCTCCTTTGAAGGGCCTTATGTGATTAACTCATCTGCAGCACAAGCATCACTACATCACTTTGTGTGCACTTACCATCTTTTTCTTATTATCACTGTATAATATATGATAACTTTCTTGAAGTATCCTACTCCGAAAATGCAATCCGTGTAGATTAGGCACTTGTTTTTATTCACTGCTGTATCCCTAATGCCTAGTACAGATAGGAACATAAAGTTTGATGTATACATAAAGGATTTTCTCACTTCTCCAGAGGGAATTAGACCTTTTGAAAAAAAAAATCAGCATTTCCTCTTTTCTTTCCATTAATTAGCTGTTCTCCTATGGGTGAGCTTTAGGACCACAGATAGGTTTCCAGTGAAGATTTATCTATGGATCAATCAATCGATTTTTCCATCTGTCTCTCCCAACATACCTTTCCATAAGGAGTCCTTCCACATACTTATACTCACTCCCCAGAGACACTCACAGAAAGAGTAAACATTATAAGAGGAAAGTAATTTTATGACTAACAATTGTCTCAGTTCAGTTCCGTCGCTCAGTTGGATCTGATCCTTTGCGACTCCATGGACTGCAGCACACCAGGCCTCCATGTCCAACACCAACTGCCGAGTTTACTCAAACTCACGTCCATTGAGTCGGTGATGCCATCCAACCATCTCATCCTTTGTCGTCCCCTTCTCCTTCCACCTTCAATCTTTCCCAGCATCGGGGTCTTTTCCAAGGAGTGAGTTCTTTGCATCAGGTGGCCAAAGTATTGGAGTTTCAGCTTCAGCATCAGTCCTTCCAATGAATGTTCAGGACTGATTTCCTTTAGGATAGACAGGCTAGATTTCCTTGCAGTCCAAGAGACTCTCAAGAGTCTTCTCCAACACCACACTTCAAAAGCATCAATTCTTCAGCACTCAGCCCTCCTTATAGTCCAACTCTCACATCCATACATGACTACTAGAAAAACCATAGCTTTGACTAGATGGGCCTTTGTTGGCAAAGTAATGTCTCTGCTTTTTAATATGCTGTCTAGGTTGGTCACAACTTATCTTCCGAGGAGTAAGAGTCTTTTAATTTCATGCCTGCAGTCACCATCTGCAGTGATTTTGGAGCCCCCCAAAATAAAGTCTGTCACTGTTTCCACTGTTTCCCCATCTATTTCCCATGAAGTGATGGGACCAGATGCCATGATCTTAATTCAGTTTTCTGAATGTTGAGCTTTAAGCCAACTTTTTCCCTCTCCTCTTTCACTTTCATCAAGAGGCTCTTTAGTTCTTCTTCACTTTCTGCCATAAGGGTGGTGTCACCTGCATATCTGAGGTTATTGCTATTTCTCCTGGCAATCTTGATTCCAGCTTGTGCTTCCTTCAGCCCAGTGTTTCTCTTGATGTACTTGCATCTAAGTTAACTAAGCAGGGTGACAATATACAGCCTTGACGTACTCCTTTCCCTATTTGGAACCAGTCTATTGTTCCATGTCCAGTTCTAACTGTTGCTTCCTGACCTGCATACAGATTTCTCAAGAGGCAGGTCAGGTGGTCTGATATTCCCATCTCTTGAAGAATTTTCTAGAGTTTATTGTGATCCACATAGTCAAAGGCTTTGACATAGTCAATAAAGCAGAAGTAGATGTTTTTCTGGAACTCTCTTGTTTTTTAGATGATGCAACAGATGTTGGCAATTTGATCTCTGGTTCCTCTGCTTTTTCTAAATCTAACTTGAACATCTGGAAGTACACGATTTACGTACTGTTGAAGCCTGGCTTGGAGAATTTTGAGCATTACTTTACTAGCGTGTGAGATGAGTGCAATTGTGCGGTAGTTTGAGCATTCTTTGGCATTATCTTTCTTTGGGATTGTAATGCAAACTGACCTTTTCCAGTCCTGTGGCCACTGCTGAGTTTTCCAAATTTGCTGACATATCGAGTGCAGCACTTTCACAGCATCATCAGTTAGGATTTGAAATAGCGCAATTGGAATTCCATCACCTCCACTAGCTTTGTTCGTAGTGATGTTTCCAGGCCCATTTGACTTCGCATTCCAGGATGTCTGGCTCTAGGTGAGTGATCATACAATTGTGGTTATCTGAGTCATGAAGATCTTTTTTGTATATTCTGGGTATTCTGGTTATTCTTGCCACATTTTCTTAATATCTTCTGCTTCTGTTAGGTCCACACCATCTCTGTCCTTTATTGAGCCCATCTTTGCATGAAATGTTCCCTTGATATCTCTAATTTTCTTGAAGAGATCTCTAGTCTTTCCCAATCTGTTGTTTTCCTCTATTTCTTTGCAATGATCACTGAGGAAGGCTTTCTTATCTCTCCTTGCTATTCTTTGGAACTCTGCATTCAAATGGGTATATCTTTCCTTTTCTCCTTTGCCTTTTGCTTCTCTTCTTTTCACAGCTATTTGTAACAATTGTCTAGACAGTTAGAATTTACAAATCACTTTAACCTATTTATTCTGCATACAAAAATCCTTGTGAAATGAGTACTTCCTTTATTCAGATGCATAAATAGAATCAAGTGACTTACAGAGATCATTCAAATCAACAAGTTGAATCGGGGTGAATATAGTGTCTTCAAGGTCCTCTTTCAGAGGCCTGCCAGGTGTGATAAACATTATCACCTAGAGGTATATATTTTTGAGAAATCAAATAATTTTCCAAACAGGAGAATATCAAAGTATTGCCACTGAATAAGTAAGATTTGAATGGAAAGCTGAATGATGAGAAGGGAACATGAAATGAGAGGAAAAAAATATTTTAGAGAGAAGGAGTCACATATATGAATGTCCTGTTAGTGAAAGGCACAGCATCTTTGACCTGCTTTAAAATGTCAGCCTGACTGGAATGCAGAGAGCTGCTAGGCTTTCGGCATTGCAAGAGGCCAGAAGGGACCAGAAATTTTACACTTCCTACATGATGTTAAGTCTCCTTCCAAAGAGCTGAGGTTCAATGATGGAAGTTTGTAGGACAAGTTGATGGAAATAGAGAGAAGCAGAAGAGAGTGAGAGATGAGACAAAATGACAGGCTTGGGAGTTAGAGATTGTGTATATGGGAATGAAGGATTATCATCAGGCTTAAGTCTTTTCTTCCTGTAAAAAGGAAGACATTGGCATTACCTTCTCCTAGTTTTTTATTTTTGCTATTTTTGGTAAACAGATACCTCAGCTTCCTCAAAGAAGTTGTGACTCTTCTAATGAAATAATCACCTATAGGGTCCTGGAAGCTATGCTTCTGGTTCTTATAAGGTAATCAGTCTGTTGGCACAAAACTTACTTAAACTACGTTAGTTTCATACATGTCCACCTGATCTTGTTCTCTTGCAAATGACCTGAAGAGAGCGATAACGTACCTACTATACCACAACATGGTCCCTCACCGATAGCCCACCAGAGGGAGCCATACTGACTTCTGGGTCTCCTCTCCTCTATGCCCGTGCTAGGCTAAGTGAACCTGGTTGATTTCTGTCCTGCTAAGATACATGAGAGAGAATGGCAAACCAAACCTGAAACTGGTGCTAGTGGTCAGTCAGAGGTCCTACTACAGAGTGCTAGCATGGCGATGCCGACTCTCAGAACCTGGACTCATGTACGAGGAACTGTGAAGCAAAAAATTACAAAGATAAAAATAAAGGAATATCTCAGTAGATATTAATATCTTGGAACTTGCTACGGTGGATTTTTTTTATCCTCTATGTAGATACATTCACTTGCTTGAATGTGAGCTTATTTGAAAATAAGGTCTTTGCAGATGTAATCAAGTTGAGATGAGATTATACTGATACAAAGTGGGCTCTAAACACAATGGCCAATATCCTTTAAGAAGACGAGAGGACACACAGACACACTGGAAAGAAGGCCATGTGACAATGGTGGCAGAGATTGGAGTAGTACAGCCGCAAGGCAAGAAATGCCTAGGATTGCTGAAAACCACCAGAAACTAGGAGATGAACATGGAATAGATTCCCCCTTGGAGCCTACAGAAAAGAAACAACTCTACCACCACTTTGATTTTGGACTTCTAGCCTCCTGAACTGTGAGAAAATAAATTTCTGTTCTTTTAACAACCTATTTTGTGATACATTTTTCTTTGTGACAGTCCTAGGAAACTAATGCAGTTGCAAAGGTTTGATATTGAAACAAAGATCTGAGGGATTCATAAACAATAAACTTACCCTTGTTCTAAAGAATCTGGGAGAGGGGCATGATGAAAGCTGTAAGGAGATAAATGTAGGTCTAGAAATCTGTCCACTTCACCAATCATCCATAAAGTGAACCTAGTGAGAAGTAAAGCTGCTGGGTATAATCTAGCCAATGGTAGAGATACTGAAAATTGTCCAAAGGCTATATGTTGTTAACTCCTGGCTACAGTGACTATGTGTCAGATCAGGCTCTGATAACGGGCAAGACCAGGGGTTTACATAATATGACATTGTCCATCCTAGCTTACAACTGAAGCTATGAGCCAACATTGGCATGATATGTTTTCATTCTATTCAGAATCCACTCAATACTGAGAAACACTAAGAGGAGGGAAGAGTAGAATATGCATTCTACTGTGGGATTTTGGACCTCCTGTTTAGAGTTTGGCTGCAAGGAACTGATGTCAAAGCGGATGCCACCATAATGGCTGCAAAAGGAGAAAGGTGTAGAGGAGCCAGAGCCCCCAAACATGGGCAGTGAACCAACCAAGACCCAAGAATGACCCAAGACCCCAGCAGCCATCTTTCAAGGACATGGAAAAGGGAATACAAGAAGTATCTACCTGATAGAACTCCCAGGTCAGATGGTTGCCATGGTGTCAAATGAATGCATCCTACACTTGAGTCTTCTCCTAATATCTGGATTCATGATATTGTAAACTCTATGCTTCTCTGCAGATTAGACAGTAAAATCAAAGTGTCTCTAGAAAGTGGAGTGCAGGGAAGGATGGCCCTAGGAGCTTCTAGGCAACATCCCAGACACTCTTCTGGGTTTCCTGAGTCAGGAACTACCAATGAGAAAAGCAGGCCTTTAAGTATCTCACATTTGTAAGATTGTGCTCAATTATCTTTTCACAGGGAGGCCTTTGGGACTTCCCTATTGGTCCAGTGGTTGACTCCACCTTCCAATGCAAGGGGTGCAAGTTCGGTCCCTGGTTGGGGAACCTAGGTCCTACATGCCACAGGGTGTGACCAAAATTTGTGAAAAATAAATCAATGAGGCTTCAAGATCACTACTTAAATTTGCAAGACCTTTACTGGGTCTTTGCAGATCCCTCAGCCTGAGTCAACATTTAAACAGTGTTCCTCCATAATATTAATCATCTTCTTATATACTACATTAGTTTTGTTTGTTTACAATCTCTTTCCAGCTATAATGCAAGCTACTATATGAATTTAACATTTTTTGTATGTTGAATGGATATTCATTGTACTTTTAAAAGCCAGCAGGCTTCTTTAGTTCCTATGAACTATATTTTAAAAATAAATGAATAAATCCATTTTCCTCCTATTTATTGCGCCTTATTTTTGACCCTGAGAAGACAATTGTTATCTGGGCAGAAGTGGATCCTATTCAAGAGTAAGGCATAGACTCACAGAAAGGCAGTAACAATGACTTCTGAAAAGTGAGCACACAGAACAGAGTGGCCATGTATCAGAATGTGAGTAAGATATCAATCCTTGTGTATATGTAGCACAGTTTCTTTATCCATTCTTCTATCAATGGACATTAAGGTCCCACTCTATGGCACAGGAAACTATACTCAATATCCTATGATAAACCAAATGGAAAGGCATATAAGAAGATAATATGTATGTATAACTGGATCATTTTTCTGCCTAGCAACACAACATTGTAAATCAACTACACTTCAATAAAATAAATTTTAAAATAAAAAAATAAGATAGGATAATAACAATAAAAAAGATATCAATCACTGTGAAATGCAAGCTTAAGATGGGACATCCTTAGTGTCAAGAGCAAACTTCTTGGTAAGACTACTGAGTCTTTGGGCTCCTTCTGAGCAATAATCAACTCCTTATTAATTAGTGGTCAACAACAACAACAAAATAAGTAATTGAGGAGCAATCACTGCAAAGGTGTGCCTAAGTGGAAGAAGAAGGAAGAAAAGCTCCAAGGCAGGAGAGACTACTGAAGAGAGAGTAGCGGGTCTATTCAGGGAAGTACAAGCAGATTCCTGAGACTTGACCTCAGCGGGACACAAGATAAGTAGAAGCCACAGAGGTGGACAGTTGTCATAACATCTAACCTGCCATCCTCAGGCAGGACAGAAGCTGAAGGGACGTCAGGAGGGCCACAGACAGCCCCTCAGTGGTGCCGGGAGGAGGGTGAAAGGATCAACTTCAACATTGCCCCTGTCCACTCTCCCAAGGCTCCATTTGTCTGATGCTCCATACAAGAAGCTGGGGCTTCACACAGTTGGAAAACAGGGACCTCCTTCACCAGCTTTTCTTCTGAGGAGGTGGAGGTGAGCAGATTTTCTGTTCATCTCTTTATGAGAGAGACACACACACACAGACACACACACAGAGAAAGATACACAGACACAGAAACACAGGGAGAGAGGATTCTATTTCCTCTCAGGAAGGTAGACAATCAAAGCTATGGTATAGGAAAGATATGCGGATGAACTCAGTCTGGAAAAATGAGTGCTCCTCCAGGAAACAAGCAAGGCCCTCTACCTCTTCCACACTCACTTCTTTCCAGGCTGTTCCTTCTCTAGATTCAGAGCTGCCATCTGTCTGCACTCAGCAGGAAGCCTGCAAGTTGGCCTTTTTCACCTTCGGAGCAAGCCTGGGCCACAATCTAAACTCATCCAATTTCGCCTAGTACTTTCCTTCCAGAGTCTCCAGCCCTCTGTGCCTCCACAAACCTCCCCACACACCTTCAGCTTGCAGAGAAGACTCTTGGTTTTAGTGGTGAAGAAAAGCAGGAGCAATCATGGTCAGAATTCACTCACCAAACAGGGCTCAGTCTGCATGAAGCAGTTTCTTATGAGATCTGGCAGAGAAACGAAAGTGAAATCTTGGCCTGGCAGGAAGAGGAAGAGGGAAGGAACTCTGGGTCAAGTTGGCAGCGGTCCCTTAGGGCCACTGGAGACAAATTTGGTTGTGGGGGATGCTACTGCCATCTAGTGGACAGAGACCAGGGATACAGCCAACCATTCTATAATGCACATGATGACTCCCACAGCAGTGTCCTGTCCAAAATGCTGAGGTTGAGAAGCTCTGTTTAGCCATCTCTGTTTCCTAGACCAGCTAGAAATGGAGCATCTCCACCATTTTCATAATTGTGCACAGCCCCTCAATCAATCTACCATTTAAAAAAAATACTTATTTATTTGGCTGTGATATATCTTAGTTGTGGCATGTGGGGATGTCAGGGATGTCTTCAGTCTTCATTGCGGTACGTAGGACCTAGTCCCCTGACCAGGGATCGAACCTGGGCCACCTGCTTTGGGAGTACAGAGTCTTAACCACTGGACTACCAGGAAAGTCCCCCAGTCAACCAATTTGAATCAACCCTTCCTGTCCAGTGTTCTACTTGCTCCCCAAAAGCATTACACCATCTCCTGGGAGATGGGAGCTGAAACCACACGTGATGGGAATAACCATGAGCAAAGAAGCCCCTATCAAAAGTCTCCCACCTTCTTGGTCACAGGATAATCCTAGCACATTATGTCTCCATGAAAAGTTTTATTTATTTATTTAGCTTTATTGAGGAAATACAATTAAAGGACTAATTTTTTTTTTACTTTTTTTAAAAAAAAATCCCTTTTAAAAAATGTATTTATTTTATTTATTTTTGGTGACACTGGATCTTTGTTGGTGTGTGTGGGCTTCCTCTAGTTGCAGTGAGTGGGGGCTACTCTTCATTTTAGCTCATAGGCTTTCGTGGTAGCTCTTATTGCAGAGCACAGGCTCTAGATGCATGGGCTTCAGTAGTTACAGTATGCAGACTCAGTAGTTGTGACTCGTGGGCTCTAGAGCATGGACTCAATAGTTGTGGCACATGGGCTTAGTTGCTCTGCAGCATGTGGAACCTTACTGAACTGGGGATCGAAACAGTGTCCCCTGCATCAGCAGGTGGATTCTTACCCACTGCACCACAAGAGAAGTCCCTAGGCTAATTTTTTGTGCTGTATTCATTGAGGACATCCTGGGTTCTCCTATACTCTTGGAAAACTTATTACATAAGAAAAAATATCATCCTTGGAAACTGCTTTCCAAGGTGTAATTATCCCTTCTGCCCTTTCCCATCTTCTGACTCATACTTAGAGATGAAGGACAAATCCAATACAGAAAGAGAGTCCCCCAAATTGTTGAAATTTTAACAACTTTCTTGTAAAAATTTCTGTATCCATTATAGGTGGACCTATCTTTGACCACTTTTAAGAAATTGATTATTCCTTTAATAAAATCAATAGACAACAAGTTATAGAGTTAGATAAATAGATCAGTAGTTATGACCTATGTTTCACGCTGACACATGCTATTTTTTACATCCAAATAAGACTTAGAGCTGTATATTGTCACCCTGCTTATTTAACTTAGATGCAGAGTACATCATGAGAAATGCTGGGCTGGAAGAAACACAAGCTGGAATCAAGATTGCCAGGAGAAATATCAACAACCTCAGATATGTGGATGACACCATCCTTATGGCAGAAAGCGAAGAAGAACTAAAGAGCCTCTTGATGAAAGTGAAAGAGGAGAGGGAAAAAGTTGGCTTAAAGCTCAACGTTCAGAAAACTAAGATCATGGCATCTGGTCCCATCACTTCATGGGAAATGGATGGGGAAACAGTGGAAACAGTGTCAGACTTTATTTTGGGGGGCTCCAAAATCACTGCTGATGGTGATTGCAGCCATGAAATTAAAAGACGCTTGCTCCTTGGAAGGAAGGTTATGGCCAACCTAGCTAGCATATTTAAAAGCGGAGACATTACTTTGCCAACAAAAGTCCGTCTAGTCAAGCCTATGGTTTTTCCAGTGGTCATGTATGGATGTGAGAGTTGGACTATGAAGAAAGCTGAGCACCAAAGAATTGATGCTTTTGAACTGTGGTATTGGAGAAGACTCTTGAGAGTCCCTTGGACTGCAAGGAGATCCAACCAGTTCATCCTAAAGGAAATCAGTCCTGTATATTCATTGGAAGGACTGATGTTGAAGCTGAAACTCCAATACTTTGGCCACCTCATGCAAAGAGTTGACTCATTGGAAAAGACCCTAATGCTGGGTAGGATCGTGGGCAGGAGGAGAAGGGGACGACAGAGGATGAGATGGTTGGATGGCATCACTGACTCGATGGACATGGGTTTGGGTAGACTCCGGGAGTTGGTGATGGACAGAGAGGCCTGGCGTGCTGCAATTCATGGGGTCGCAAAGAGTTGGACACGACTGAACGACTGAACTGAACTGAACTGAACACTTAGAGCAAAAGAAAAAAGTACTTAGGTATAAAGCTAGAAAACTATGGATAGAATATGTATGCTGAAAATTAGGGAGTGCTGATAAAAGGAAGCATATAAATGGAGAGGCATAACAGACTTACGAATTTGAAGACTCAACATAAGGGAGATCAGATATCAATTTTTACAGAATATATACATATATATTTAATAAAATTCTATCAAAATCTCAGCAAGAATTTTTGTAGATATAGATACACTTATTCCAATATTTATAAGGAAAGAAAAATAGGCTTAAAATATTTAAAACAATTAAAGAAAAACTAACGTGTGAGGAGTCACTGTACTTCATGTTAAAGGTTAATATTTCGCTATGTTAACCAAAATAGTTGTTATTGGCAGGATAATAGACACATAGATCAATGGAACAAATGACAAAAAACAAAAATAGACTTACACAAATATGCCCAGCTGATTTTGGACAAAGGGACAAATGGAATTTATTGGAGAAATAATTGCTTTTGTCAACAAATTGTGCTGAACCAATGAACATCCAAAGGAAAAAAATAAATAAATATGAGTTTTGACCTAAATTTAACCCCTTATACAAAAATTAATTCAAAGTTGATCACAGACTTAAATATAAAATAAATATTCATAAACATTTAGAAAAATTTTGTAAGAAGTAAAATCCCTAGAAACTAGAACTAGGTAAAGAGTTTTCAGGTGACACCAAAAGCCTAACTCATAAAAGCAAAAATAAATAAATTAGACTTATCAACTTAAAAAACTTTAAGAAGTCTTAAGAATTAAAAACATTTACTCTGAGAAAGTCTCTGTTAAGATGAAAAGACAAGCTACAGGCTGGGGAAACCCATCTGCAAACCATACATGTGACAAATGCCTTTTATTTAGATTATATTGAAAAAAAAAACCTCCCTAAACTTAACAGTTAAAAAGAAAAAAAAGAATCCAGTTAAAAAACAGGCAATGGGACTTCCCTGGTGGTCCAGTGGCTAAGACTCCATGCTCCCAAGGCAGGGGGCCCAGGTTTAATCCCTGACCAGGGAACTAGATCCCACAGGCTGCAACTAAGAATTCTCATGCTGCAACCAAAGATACCACATACTGCAAGGGAGATCGAATATCCCACGTGCCACAGCTAAGATCTGGTAGAGCCCTAAAAAAAAAAAAAAAAAAAAAAAAAAAACAGGCAAAATACATGCACTGACATTTCACTGAAGAGGAGTATTCAGATGACAAACAAGAACATGAAAAATGTACATCATTAACATTTAGAAATATGCAAATTAAAACTACAATGAAAAACAAACTAACTGAAATAAAAAATAGTGATGACACCAAATGTTGGTGAAGAAACGGAAGATCTGAATCACTCATGCACTGCTGGTGGGAATATATTAAAATAGAGCCACTCAGGAAAACAGTCTGGTGTCTTCTTATAAAAATAAATAAAAACTTATCCTACAACACAGAATTGTGTGCTTGAGCATTTACTCTAGAGAAATAAAAACTTACATTTAATTATTTATTAATGATAATTAATCTCTAATTACTTCAGAATAAAAAGCTTTTTAAAAAAATTGCTGAATGTGAAATAAAGATATCTCAAGGCGTAGCGCTCGGCAGGCGAGGGAGACGTCGCCGCGGGGCTGCGGAGCTGCACGCCTCCCCGAACGAAATGAAATGCTGAGAAATAAATACAGCTTTCCTCTTCTGACTCGGATCTTTATAATGAATATCGGAAAGTCTAAAACGGATCCCTGCCATCTTTCTCTGCCTTGGGGTAAAAGCCAGAGTGTGGATACTAGTCAAAGCCATCACACGTCGGATTCCAAGCAATCTGAAGACATCGCCCTGCACGGTGACGCTGTGTGCAGCAGTACTGCAGAGACGCCAGCGCGGGAGCAGGAGGGAGTGGAGGAGAGCCCAGAAGAGGACTCAGAAGGAGAGGTGTTCCTCAAATTTGCGATACTGCACGCTGAAGAAGACAGGCGAAGCCCTCCAGGTGCAGAGTCTGCTGGAAAATGACTTCGGCATCAAACCTGGAATCATCTTTGCCGAGATGCCATGTGACAGATGATGCTGTCAACGGGTCTGCCTGGACTATCTTACTGTTGACCGGAAACTTCTTAAGGGAGACCTGGTGTAAGTTCCTGTTCTATTCGGTCCCTCATGAACTCCGCTAACAGGCAGCACAAGTACAACTCCGTCATCCCCCTGCGGCCCCTGAACAAGCAAGCCCCTGCCCCGAGAGAGAACTCCCTTTGCTCTGCGAACCGTCAACGCCCTGGAGGAAGAAAGTCGTGGCTTTCCTCCCCAGGTGGAAAGGATTTTTCAGGACTCTGTGTACAGGATACAGCAAGCTATATGGAAAGAGACCAGAAATACAGTACAAAGGCAATTTGTTGCCTGAGACAGCACACACAACACACGGCAGACTCTTGGTTTGTAAAAGAAAGGACTTATTTTCACTTGCGAAAACAAGTTCCTAGGAGAAGTTTCAATGAAAGAGAACCTTCCTCTTACAGAAACCTGTGGAGCCCAATAAAGATGAATTTCTGCAGTACAGTCTGTAGAATTGTGGTCCTTGTTGATGTTTCCATAAACTGGAAATCATCAGAGTTTCCAGAACTCTGTTTCCTCTCAGTTTTCCTGGTTCATGATGCTACAAAGGATATTTTAAATTCATCTTCCTTATATTGATCTTGAACAAAAACTTACAGACATTTAAAAAATGCAATTAATTACCCTTTGATTTTGTTCTCAAAGGACACACAGGAAAAAACGACCTTGAGAGATCTGACCAGCCTCCCTTTCGAGGTACCTGTCACAGATGTTGTAATGAAGCACTCCGGGTGTTGTCACCCAGACACAGGGACAGCCAGGCTAGAACATTTAGAATGCTGAGTGCTGATAAATGTGAAACCCAAAACAGATGCGGCAATGGTGGGGCTCCTTAAAGAATCCAGTCAAAAGGCTTTCCCTTTCTGCTGCAATGTACATATTTGCAGGCAATTCCCACCACATTTGTTGGTACTATGGTAGGGGACTCCGTGCCTGGCGTAGACATGACCCCTGGAGCCAGAAGCTCTCTATGTTGGTCATCGGCTGTGACCAGGACTTTATTTGAAGAGTTTCTGAAAGGTGTATGTATGGCCAGATGTTCTCCTTTAAAATCAATAACCTCTCCTTTGTAAGCAGTTAAAAATTTCTGTCTCACACAGTGCTTTATCAAGGAAATATTTCTCAGTAGCCGGAGTGTGTGTGTGTGTGTGTGTGTGTGTGTGTGTGTGTGTGTGTGTGTGTGTGTGTGTGTGTGTGTGTGTGTGTGTGTGTGTGTGTGTGTGTGTGTGTGTGTGTGTGCGCGCGCGCGCATGCGTGTTGTAGATTACTTTCAGACTTGAAGTGGGAAATGCATTTTACAGTTTCTTGTCCCACAATGATAGCGAATCAGAGGCTCCAAGCAGATCAGTTCCTTTCTTTCACAGCCCTTCTGCCCCAGCTGAGGTTGAGGGAGAACTATCAAGTGCAGACCAGGAATGGGAAAGTGTGAGTCCCATCATGCTGTAATGAGAAAAGCACCCGATAGGGTATCAGAGCACCTGGTTTTTGTCCAGTCTTTTTCACCGAGGAGGAATGTGACCGTGGGCAAGCTACTTACCCTCCTTCATCTGTGAAAAGAAAGGATTGGATTGATAAATCTGCAAAGGGCATTGTCCTCTCCCAGAATGTGAACAACTAGGAACCAGAAAAGGGAACAAGCAAATGATAGAATTTTATAATGTGATTTATAATTTAATAGATGCAGGAGGCTTCATGTATATGCTCACAATGAAAGGATGTTGTATATGTTTATAGCATAATTGACTTCTAATGCTACCCATTATGCTTTCACAGTCACAGAAAAATATTACAATGCATGCTTACTTAGATTTTTTTTAATTAAAAAAATTTTTTTCTAGAGACCTTTGCTGAAGAAACATTCTGCCCTATTTTTCTTTCTCTTTATCCCCACTTCTCCTCCATATCCCCTTGCTAACACTGGGGTTTGCTCACAGCTTTCTGCAGTCCGCCTCTTGACAGTCATGAATCAACATGTTTCATAATCTTGCAAGTAAGTCAGACCTCCCCCGCTACTAGTACTTATTAAAGATAAGACTCTTCTCATTGCGTGGTGACTTAAAAGTTCCCTTCTGTCATAGTAGCTGACTACTCACTTTTCTTTTTCAGTTCTAATAAGATTTTTTTTTTTGCCATACTGCCTCCTGTATCTCCAGTTTCATATACAAATAAAACATTACCCACTCACCCTTGCCTTTCTGCCTGCCAAAGTTGGAGCAATTGATGATGTTTTTTAAATAAAAGTTTTTCTTCTTTAAAAAAAAAGATATCTTAAGACAAACAAAAATATAATTATTATTATACATCAAATACATACAACACTATATGCCTGACACCATTCTAAGCACTTTACATATATTAGCCTATTTAATCTTCATATGAACTCCATAATGCTGATTAAATAATCCTAATTTAAGAATGAGGAAGTGAAAGTAGACAGATGTGAATAATACTCAAAGCCTCAAAGCTTTTAAGCTTAAGGAGAATTTTCTGTGAGTAACCAATAAAAAAAGACACAAGAGAAAAGACTTACACATAGCTATTAATATTTAAAACAGTTTATAAAAATATTAACAATAAACTAAAAACAGGCAAATACTCAAAACTTGACAGTGAAAACACAGAGTATTATGTTATCTGTAAAAAATAATAAAGAGCAATAAGGACAACATAAAGTTTTCAGGACTTCAATGGGCAAAAGCAGAAACAATCAGAACCATTTCAGAGATTTAGTAGCCAAGAAAACAAACTTGACAATAGAAAAAGATTTGTTCCTGCCTTTGCCATTTCCCTAGTAGATTTCCACTTCCTCATCTGTAATACTGTTTTAAGGGGTCCAAATGAAGAAGGTGTGAGGTAATGTCCACAAAATGCTTAGCATGGAGCTGTAACACAAGTCATCAACAAATAGTAGCTATCATTACTTCATAAGATGAAATATGACTCTCCAATAGAGGTTTAATCTCAATAGCAATTAAAAATAAATCAAAATTATAGTACAATATCATTTTTGTTCTTTTGTTCTTGAAAATGAAAATACTCAGCCTCATTATCAGTGCAGAAAGATACATTATGAATCTTTTCTGAGAGTAATTTTATAGGATTCATTAAAAATCCAATCAATCCACAACAGCATTTCTGAGACTTTATTCTTAAAACAAAAATTGAAAGCTTAGTTATGTTCAGAGAAGTCTTATATATACAGTTAAAAATGGAAAGCTCTAAATATCCAATAATATTGAAACTGTATGAAATTACATATCCGTGGAACAAAGAATGTAAGGTGGGATAACAAAGAAAAGCTATCCTTGGTTTTCTCCTGACTAGGAATTTTTAAAAATATTTTTGCTGTTTCCCAACTGTCTTATATCAAGCATTTGCATTTTATATTAAAAGACAATACTTAAAATAACTTATTTAGAACACACCTGGACTGTATACTTAAATAACAAATTGAATGAGACTTAAATTTGTGAATATATAGTCATAATACCAGGTAAAAGGATTTAAAAAGGGAATGCTTGGTTAAATAAGTTATTGTAAAACCCTGCAATGAAATACTATATAAAGATAGTAATGGGTTTATAAATTCATAAACATTGGAAATTAATAGGACATCAAAGACCACTGTTAACATGAGGATTGAAAACCCATACCAGATGTTCACTCAAATGTCATTACAAGCATACTTGGTCAAGCCAATATGTTCACAGTAGGAGTGTGGAATGACATTATTTTGGCAAAAAGTCAAGCTTTTTGTTGACTTTTGTTCCCAGTATCAGCAATGTTCTGCCAGAAAAAAAAGGTAAGTTATAGACCATGTATATAGTATCAACCTTCCCTGGTGGCTCAGATGGTAAAGTGTCTGCCTGCAGTGTGGGAGACCTGGGTTCGATCCCTGGGTTGGGAAGATCTCCTGGAGAAGGAAATGGCAACCCACTCCAGTACTCTTGCCTGGAAAATTCCATGGATGGAGGAGCCTGGTAGGCTACAATCCATGGGGTCGCAAAGAGTCGGACACAACTGAGTGACTTCACTATCACTACTATATAGTATCATCCATAATCTACACATCTACACATGTATCATAATATTTCCTTATAGCACAAGGATAGATAAAGCTAAAAATAGATTCAGAAGGAAATAAAGTACAGATACATATTAAGATGTAGATTTAGGTATAGATGGAGACAGACATATAAGTATATAGATACAGATGTACAACTATAGAAAAAAATTTTAATGATAAAATTGCTTGAGGGCTGTTAAGTTTATGAGTCCATGAGTTTCATTTCATGTTTTTTTTTTCTAATGTTTTCTACAAAAACTATAGATTTTAGTCAAATAAGTATTAAAATAGAACTATGTACAATATGTTATTTTTCTTAGATCATTCTCAATCTCCTCAGTCTCCTTAAGTTGTTCTACAAAATATAAAACACACGTTTATATTTACATCCTCTGATTATAGACATGCATGTCTATAATTATGATATAATAGCAATAACTGTAAAATCCAAGAATCACCGATTCTAAGAATGTCATGTAGCTAGAATGAGAGACACTGAGGCATAGAGGTTTGTATGTAAAAGAGGTTTGTCTCAGAGTGGGAGAAACTCGGTTAGGTGCAGCCGAGAAAAATCCCAAGCTAGAGCACTGTTCTCACTTCATCTAATTCTGAAGGTTATACTATCGTGTCATTAAGGATAGATGACTTCTGAAAATTGATCCGTCCTGTTCCAGGGTCTTTGAAGGAGGTTACTTACTTAGTCAAACATGGCTTCCCTCTGCCGGGTTGTCTTGACAACAGAAGACTAAAGTCTGCAATCTCGTGGTGAACTTGTTCTTAGACAGGACTCGCTGAGCTATTTCCTAGTGTTTCAGCTGATCCCTCCCACCACTTCCATAGACTTCACAGATAGCTAGCGATTCTGAAAACTCACACTTATGCTACAGTTATTTCTGTTTTATAAACAACACATGAGCTACCTGCTCCCAGATTTGCTTGGTCCTGATCCCATAAATGATGGGATTCAGCATAGGTGGAGCAAGCATGCAGACATTAGCCAACAAGATGTGGATATGAGGTGGAATGTGGCGGCCAAACCTCTGAGTCAGGATTGTGAAGATTCCAGGCCCGTAAAAGAGAATGATGACACAGACATGGGAGCCACACGTGTTGAGAGCCTTGTGACAAGCATCTTGGGAAGGGATGTGGAAGACAGCATGGAGAATCAGAATGTAAGAAACAAAAATTAATAGGACATCTAAGACCACTGTTAACATAAGGATAGAAAACCCATACCAGATGTTCACTCGAATGTCATTACAAGCATATTTGGCCAAGCCAATATGTTCACAATAGGTGTGTGGAATGACATTGTTTTGGCAAAAAGTCAACCTTTTCAAAAGAAATATTATGGGGAAAATTGTACAATAACTTCTCAGAAAGGCAATCACACCGATTTTCCCAGTCAGTGTGTGTGTAAGAATAGTTGTATATCTCAGAGGGTAGCATATGGCAATGTAGCGGTCAAATGCCATCACTAGCAAGATTCCTGACTCAGAGATGAAGGTGGAATGGATGAAGAAAAGTTGAGTGATGCAGCGATCCAGGGAGATCTCCCTCACATTGAACCAGAAAATGGCCAAGGCCTGAGGGATTGTGCATGTGGAGAGGACAAGGTCTGCTCCAGCCAGCATGCAAAGGAAGAGGTACATGGGTTCATGGAGGCTCCGTTCCATGAAGATAATGAAGATGAGCAGGCTGTTCCCAAGCAGGGCGATGACATAGGAAATGAAGAAGGGGATGGAAATCCATATGTGCTGGTCCTCAAGGCCAGGGATGCCCAGCAAGTGGAAGACTGTGTGGCTAACACTGCTGTGGTTAGAAGCAGTCATACCTGGAGCAGATGACATGGGACTGCACTTCCTGTTCACAGAGACTGAGGAAAATATATATTCTTTAATATATTTATTAAGAGGAATCATACAAATACCCTCCAGTATTGTTGCCTGGAGAATTCTATGGACAGAGGAGTCCAGCAGGCTACAGTCCAAGGAGTCGCAAGAGTCAGACACGACTTAACTAAACCACTACCACCATACAAACACACTTTGTGACAAATATACCAGGAGCTTTTGGCCTATCTCACACTCTCCATCTTTTTTGAACATGCAAATCATAGGAAATAGGCAAAGGTGAAAGGATATGTTCTGCACGCCATTGAGTGATAACCAACTACACTTACCTCCAACTAAACAAAGAGATGCTATTATATGTATTTCTCTTTCAAAGAGAAAATTTAAGTACAAGGAAGAAATCAGTATTCATGTCTGATAAACCTGTTAACATATTGATACTTGAACTTGACCTTGAAATGATGAGCTTATCATAAATTATGAATGAAAAGTAAAACATAATAGCTCAACACAAGGTAAATATATAGATTACTGCAATAAAGGAAGCTCCTGGAACACTTCCAGCACATAGTAACAGGTAGTTAAGATTTTCATAGGGGATTGTACAGGCAGATACCCATGATTGTTAAAGGCCTTGATCACAACTTACACTTAGACTTCATCTTTTACGTGAGGAGTAGCCATTAGATGTCTTGAAGCAAGTAGTGTACGACAATTATTCTAGTTTAGAATGATTACTTGTGAAAGTTTATCAGTACTTGACTGAAGAGTCTGGTGCTAAAAGATTATTCATATTCCAGAAGTAGAATGGATCTAAATATAATAAAGCCACAAAAAATCACTGATATTTATTAAGCATTGCTTTATACCAGGGATTGTAGTATGCAGGTTACATGTTATGAATTCTTTATGTAGGGAGTAGAAATATACTCGAGGAAGTGGATGTTATCTCTGTTTCACACCTAAGAAAAGCAAGACTCAGAGACTATGGATCACCTGTCAAATTTCACAATCAACAATTGATAGAAATGAATTTAAAATCTTCTGACTTCACTACCTTCAGTTTGTTTACTAGTGAAGGGAGTCACGAAAGTTTTAAGGGGTTACATAGACAGGGTTTCCATGGCAGAGATGAGGCACCCCTGATGTTCCCACCTTAAAGGGCTAAACGTAGAAATAAATGAAGTTGGAAAAAGAAAGAATTTATTGCTGGAGGGCAGGGGGTTGCAGTAGTTGGAATTTGGAAGATTCTTCAGTTAATAGAAATGAACATATGATTTCATCAATTACTTCCTACTAAACACTTTTCTTCATTCGTGAGCTTAATCATTCAACAAGTACATTTTGAGCAGTGACTACATTTCAGGCATCATACCAGGTGCCTGAGTCCTATTTGGACAGATGATTTGAGAGAATGGTGGATATGTAAGCAGATGAATTTTGTAAAATGTTCCAGGTGTAATGGACCCAGATGATACTTCTGAGAAGACAGCCATGGCAATCCACCTTTCACAGAATGAAGAGAAATGGAGCTAAACAATGAATATCCTCTTCTTGGGGTTTCTGAGAATATTTAAGGGATGTCTTAAAATACCTAGCTCCGTGGCTAAGGTATATTTTATGCTCATTATTTCTTCCACTCTAGCTCCTCCTCTTGGTGCCCCTGATTTATCATTCTGGGGAGGAAAATTGGCTCCTTAGTTTTCATATTTTTCAAGATTCCCTGTTTCCTCAAAGCTCCTGAAAATATCTGGTACAGGGTAGGTGACCACAGTCTTCTGCCATTCTCAGGGCTCCTTTCATAGTTTTCCAAGAGGGGACTATAGTCTAAGTAAATATGTTTTCTGTTTTCTTATCTTTCATCTAATTATTAGGATATTTGTTACTTATTGAATTGTTTCTCATTATTTACCACACTTCAGTATCCTTCCATCTAGCCCCTACATGCTCTCAACATCCCTTTCCAGATTCCATTCCCCACATCTGCTATATCAGATCTGCACCTCTGGTCTTTACCATTCCTTGTCCACATGTATCAATAGTCTCCAAGAGTCCTGTCCCTGCTGGCCTGTCTGGGACATGACACTGGCCCAGTCCTTACCTGGGTCTTTCCTGGTGGCTCAAATGGTAAAGAATCTGCTGCAATGCAGGAGACCTGTATTTAATCCCTGAGTCGGGAGGATCTCCTGAAGAAGGGAATGGCAACCCACTCCAGTATTCTTGCCTGAAGAATTCCATGGACAGAGGAGCCTGGTGAGCTAGTCCATGGGGTCTCAGAGCTGGACATGATAGAGCAAGTAACACACACACACACACACAGTCCTTCCTTGATTCTGGAAAACAACCCACTCAACAGATGTTATTCACTCACCAGCCTTTGGCTGAGACTACAGAATCAGACAGATCTGTTATGTGACGGGTCAGGAGTAGGGCTGTTTATCTTCCTTTGTGGAGCCCTTGAGGGAAGCACATCAGGACTCCAGGGACAGAGCTGTCTCTGCCAGCCTCACCCTCTTCCCAAGTGGGGTAAATCTCTATAACCATTGCCTATCTGCCCCTCTTCTACTCCTCTTCATTTTTGCTTTTCTCAGGTTGCTCTGATATAAAAGCTTTTTCCACCTAATCCAGCCTGCTACAGGCTCAATTAATATGAAATCTACTTTCAACAGGAATATAAATAGTTGTAATTTGAATGCACCAATGATTTTTAAGGTTTTGCTAGTCATGAAAAGGATTCCATTGAAGTTATAAAATATTCATCCCGAGTTTTTATAAGTTTCAAATTTGAGTCATGAATTATGTTTAACTATTACCTGAGGCAACATAACAGTGCATGCTTAACAGTTCATAGAAGAGTCATGAGTCTTTATTAACTTGGACATTTGCATTTCGTTTCCCTGCCTCCTTTAACTGCATTGAATATTTTCAATTTATGTTAATTTTTAATTTGATTGTGATGTATCTAGATGTAGCGTTATTTTGTTTGTAAATTTATGATTTTTACCTAATATGCCATATTTCAGTAATAATTACTTCCAGAATTTTGTCTCATTCTCTCATTTCACTTTGGGATCTCAACTACATGTGATCTTATGATATGGTTGCATTATTATCAAAGAATCTTTTCATTTTTTTCTTTCTTCTTTAGTTGGGTAATTCTATTCATAAATCTTAAGGTTAATTACTGGAAACACAATTACCTTGGTCAAACAATAACTGCATTTGTATATTAGTTTTACTAGATATTGAAAATTCCCTCATAGTAACTGCACCATTTTTGATTGTTACTAGCAATGCATAGGGGCTTCCTTAATGGCTCAGTGATAAAAGAATCTGCTTGCAATGAGGAAGATGTGGGTTCAATCCCAGTCAGGAAGAGCCCTTGCAGAAGAAAACGGCAACCTACTCCAGTAAGTGTCTTTTTTCTCATCTTTCCAGCAGAGTGTATTGTCAAGCTTTTGAACATTTATCAACCTGCTACTTTACCAGATGTGGTTGACCATGTACAAAAATGGCTGTCAATCATTGTTCCATCTACTGTACACACATGCCACTCCCCTATACACGAGCAGCAGCCTACTCTCCAACCACTGAATTAGAGATGGCCTTGTGAGTTGCTTTGATCAACAGGATAACTTTGAAGCGATGTGTGAATTCCAGGGCATATGGACCTTGTAGCTTTCATTTGCCTTCTTGGAACCCAGTAGCCATTCAGAAAGCTTAGGATAGCCAAATAAAAGACCATGTGGACAGAGATCATAATGAGGTCAATCAAGGCACAACAGCACATGTGACTGCAAAAGATATAGAATAGTGAAAGCAAATTTGGAAAAGAACAAAAGATGGAAAACTTAATACTAACTTATTTCAAGATATATTATGAAACCATAATAATCAATACATACAATACTGATATCAAGATAGATAAATAGATAAATGGGAAAGGACAGAATCCAGAAAAAGATGCACATATCTATGATCAACTGAGACATGACAAAGCTACAAAGCCAATTCAATGGAAAAGGATGTCTTTTCCACATATAGTGTTTGGAATGATTGGATCCATATACAAAGACAAGGATTTTGACACATACCTTGCACTATTTTCTTTTTTAAATTTCAAAGCGGTTCATAGACTTAGTATAAAATCTAAACTTCTAGAAAACTAAAGAAAAATTCTTTGTGATCTTTTGTTAGGAAAGTTCTTAGATAAAACATAAAAATCAAGATCCATAAAAGAAAAACTTGCTAATTTGGACATTATTAAAATTAAGAATTCATCCTCTTTGAAAGACTCTTAATAAATAGAGTAAATAAATACAAAAGACAAATACTAGAAGATATATGTAAAGCATATATATATAATGAGAAACATATCAAGAATGTATAAAAAACTCTCAAAACTCAGTAATGAGAAAATAAGCAACAATTTAAAAAAATGATCAAAGACTTGGAAAGACACTTCATCAAAAAAAATACATAGTTGACAAAAAGAAAGAAAAATAAGATATTCAGCATCCCTAGACATTAGAGAAATTCAGATTAAAGCCACAATGAGATACTTCACTACATACATCTATTAAAACACTTAAAATTAAAGGCAAACAAAATCAAGTTATAGCAAGGATGTAAAATCACTTCGATAATGAGAAAACAGATGTTAAATGATATTACTTTGGAAAATAGTTTGGCAGTTTAAAAAAAAAATTAACCATACACTACCTACCATACAATTGAACTATTTTACTACTGTGAATGAGTGCATGGGTGCTAAGTCGCTTCAGACATGTCTGACTCTGCAATCCCATGGACTGTATAGCCAGCCAGGCTCCTCTGTCCATGGGATTCTCCAGGTAAGAATATTAAGAGTGGGTAGCCATTCCCTTCTCCAGGGGATCTTCCCGACCGAGGGATCGAACCCAGGTCATCTGCATGGCAGGCAGATTCTTCACCTCTTGAGCCACTTGGGAAGCGAAGCCCATTATCATTGCTATATATACTGTGAAAGATATTAAGATACTTCACATTATTTTTTTGAACTGTCTTCAAAATCTTAGCGTGCAATTTATATGTATGATACATCTCAATTCAGACAAGTGTGCAAGACCCACCAGAACCTCTTGGCTACAATAATGGACAGCCAAGCTCTTGATATTCACTCCTTGATATTTGTTTCCATCCTCACAGCCACCTCATCATAATTTTATAGTTGGCTCAAAAAGCATACAGCACCTATCTACCAAAGGCACTTATTCACAAGCTGTTCATGAACATAAAGAAAAGGCGATTTGGAGAAACTAGAAGAAATCATTCTCTTCCTAAAAGTGCTTTATATTGATTATCTTCTCTTTACATTTTCCCCACAACCTGGCAGAAAAATCTGTATTGGATTGGTCATTTTCCTCTTCTCCCCTGTTTTTATTTCAATGCATTTAGAGTAATTTAAAAAAATTTTTCAATTAGTACCTTAGATTTTTAAAATCCATGAAGTTTGTAGTGAAAATTGAAGTTAGAACCTTCCTTTAAATTGAATTTAAAACCACCAAAATTAACGTTTTAGCACTCAATCCTATATACTTACACAAAAAAACACTCAATGGATTTTAGCACTCAATTCGATCTATACTTACACAAAAAACCAAGCAATTTCTTTGCTCATATATTGCATTTTATAAAAGCTGACAACAATGTTACAGGAATATAAAGTTACAGGGCAATTTATTTCATAAACAGAGATGAAAACAAAATCTAAACAACATATGAGCAAAAACAAATCCAGTATTGCCTATGAATTATAGTAGTGGTTTATTCCAGAAATTTGTGTTGGTTTTAAAAACGAAAACAAATCAATATACTCAGTAACAGAATAAAAATGACATGTAATCATCTCAGTAATTATAGACACAATATATGTTGAAACTCAATTTTCCATTCAGTACATAAATGGACAACAAATAGAACCGTATTTCCTAATACTGCATCAACAAAGAACAATCTTCACCAAACAGTCAACAGGAGAGAAGTGAGAACACAGGAAAATGAAGGTAAGAAAGGATAAACTGAGATGCAGAAGAGACTTGCAGTACAGGGTATAAACTCAGAAAGTTTAAGAGCTTGGGCGACGCAGAGTCATTGGGGACACACAGTTGCAAGGATTAAAATACGGACAAAGGGTTGTAGGAAAGTAATACTTAGAGAAGGTGTAGATGGGGAAGCCATGGTTGGTGACATTGTAAAAGGAGACTGTGCCAGCATCATAGTCTAAGAACACACCAACTCGGCGAGGGGGCACTGTCATGGATAAGAGCAGGGAACTGGACGATTCCTCATAGGCTCTGTATTCATGCTTGTGATGTAATCCAATCACCCAGTACCCACTTTGAGGCTGGTATCGGGAGTAAACATTCCGATTGCTTGCAAACTGGTTGAAAGAGAAAGCAGGTCCCATTGAATCACTGCACACTCCCAGGATCCAGTCAGTTTTCTTGGCCACATCTACTTCCCAGTAATGCTTCCCTGAGGAGAAGTGCTGAGAGCCCAGGACACCACTGCCATAATGCTCTTCCAGATGAGACCCGGACAGCTGAGCGCCCACAAATCGCACCTGCCTCCGGTTCTTAGCCAGGACAAGATTTAAATTAGCCGTGTGTGGATTCAGGGTCACATCCACTGTGGGAGAAAAGTACAGCATCAGCAGAGGATGGGTACATGGTCTTATGACTCTGAGAAGAGGAAACACAGGTTATGAGTGGGAGGAAATGGAGCTGGGTGGTGGGGGGAAGAGCGACACCTCATATCTGAGAGTGTGTGTGGCTATGAGTGGGGAGGATAAGCTTAAAGAGGCCACAGTTTCTACTTACCCCAGTAGCTCTGGACATCTGTCAGCTCTGTAACGACAAAGAGTCAATCACATCAGCAGTCTCAGGTCTGCTGTCTCTCCCTTACCTGGGTGAGGTTTGTTCAGGGAATTCTCTACGGTTGTGAACTGGCCACTTCACTCCCCTTTTAAGTATGAATCGCATCTTCCTCAGCATATTGTGTTGCTCCCTCTGCCACTGTTCCCAAATACCAACCACGCCCTCCATCCTTCTCATTTCCTACCACTACCACAATCCCCCATCCAAACTCTGTTCCCTGAAACTCCTCACCTCTAAACACTCGCAGCATCTTTTTCAGATCTGGAGCTCGAAACATACTCTTCAGCTTGGTGGGGAGAGCCTCTGGCTTCCTAAGGGTCCAGAACTCACTCCTAGAGAGAAAAGACATTACAAAACTCCAACACTGCTAAACTTGGGTGCCTCTAACTCCTGTGTCCCAGGCCCACTGGTGAACTTCAACATTCTTTCCTAAAGAAAATTAGCATCATTCTGCAAAGAGCTCTGGCATAGGAGCCAGAAGACCTGGACTAAAAACTAGCTTCTCACCATATGTGTACATGTTGATAAGATTTTCACGCTTTTTTTTATGACTGTGTAGTACCTACATCTGGGTTTCCCAGGTGGCACTAGTAGTAAAGAATCAGCCTGCCAATGCAGGAGATGCATCAAACACAGGTTTGCTTCCTGGGTTGGAAAGATCCCCTGGAGGAGGGCATGGCAACCTGCTCCAGTATTCTTGCCTGGAGAATCCCATGGACAGAGGAGCCTGGCGGGCTACAGTCCATGGGGTTGCACAGAGTTGGACATGACTGAGCACAGTCACAAGAATAGTATCTATATCTGTCTCTGTATCTTTATCTATCTATTAATATCTACACCACATCTTTTTTATTCAGTCAACTGTTGATGAACACTTAGGATGCGTCTTCATCTTGGCGGTTGTAAATAGTGCTGCAATGAATACTGGGGTGCACGTATCTTTTGTACAGAATGGGGAATATGGCCAATATTCTATAATAACTTTAAATGGAGTATAATGTATAAAAATATTGACTCACTATGCGGTACACCTTAAACTAATATACTCTTTTGAATCAACTATACAACAATTTTTTAAAAAGTTGATAGGATTTATCCCTCAAAGCCTCGTTTTAGTTTCTTTGTTTGATTTGTTGTTTTGTTTCGTGAAATACAACAATTTTCCCTTCTTTGTCTGCATCCTAGAGATTGTATGCATGCTAAGTCATTAAGTCGTGTCCGACTCTTTGCAACCTCATGGACTGTAGCCTGCCAGGCTACTCTGTCCATGGGATTCTCCAGGCAAGAATACTGGAGTGGGTTGCTATTTCCTCCTCCAGGGGACCTTCCTGACCCAGGGATTGAACCCACATCTCCTGCATTGGCAGACATATTCTTTACCTCTTGAGCCACTTGGGAAGCCCAGAGACTGTATAATATTAAATAAAATAATGGCTGGGAAATTTTTGCTACCTCTAAAAAAGACACAAAATATTGAAAACATCAGTGACTTCTTAGAGAGTCTACAGGTATCTGTGTGGACAGGCAGGACATCAGGACCTGCTATGGGGCTTTCAGAGTTATCAGATGAAGGGTTCCCTCTGATGAGTCTGTGGTTTAGGTCTTAATGTCTTACAGATGCCTAGGGAGAAAGACCTTTAGAACAGCCCCTTAGTCTCTGGGAATGTTACCTCAGTTGGAGAAAGGAGATGTCCTCACCTCCAGACTGAGAGTGAAAACTCCAAAGAGACAACAGGCTCCACAGGTCACTTGTCTGTAGGAGCCTCAAGGTACCAGGTATGTGGGCAACTTTAGGGGTCACCTTGAAGAATGAAATTCTAGAGTATGTGATACAGAATATGTTTTTGTTCCAGGGACAAAGCCACTATTTTCAAGACCTCGGTCTATGTTTTTACTGTAACTAAAAAAAATGGTAGTCTAAGGAAAACTTGGTAGCAAGGTATGGACTGTTTCAAAGCTAAGAGAGAAAGGGAAATTTAAGTAGAGGTCCCTAGAGCTGATTCCTGAACCCTGAAAAAAAAAATGCAAATGGGAAATTTCCCTCTAATAAAGTATATGGGCAAAGAAAATCGCTGTGTATTTTCAGGTAGCTATAAAGTACTGGAATCAGGGCTGGAAGCAGGTATACAGAGGTTTGTTCTATCACAAGGTACAAGGTGAATCAGTGATACTGTAATCCTTGATTAAGGACACCGCCGTCCTCAATTTGTGAACTACCACAACCCGATTTCTCCTAACATAGAAACCAACCCATTCCCTTTATTCTGGAGGACCCCAAATTCTCATGATAAGCAATTCAAGACACCACATTCCTAAATCGTCCCTGCCTGGTGACTTTTTTTCCTTTCTCATTGACTGCAAGATAACTCTACTGTAGGAACATCCCACTCTTCCTAACAGGGTATAGGAATCTTTCATCAACCCAAGAGAACCACCTCATGTTCTACACATACCTTTTCGCAACATCACTCACATCCTAGAAAAGAAAGAGAAAGGTTAAGAGAAGGAGTAATAGACCTTGTCCTCTACTACAGCCACATCCATGTCTATCATCCCACCTTCACCACCCCATGATATGTTGGGGACAGAGATGATCTAATATGGAGGCCACAAAGTAGAGGTAAGAACTTAAAGCAGATTCTCCCTGAGGCCCTATCCAGGCATATCAGGAAATGATTCAACTCATGCCATAGTGCATTGATTTTTATAACTGTGTGTGTATGTGTGTGATGTTATATATGTACATCATCTATTATTTGCCAGGCACTATGCCTGGTCCTAGATGCTCTTACATGATTAAGTCCTAATTTCTGTGATCTAGATGCTTACATCCCGGTTGCTGAGGACACAAGACCTTAAATGCGGCTGTTTCTCAAATCCCACCTCCACTAACCCTCTATGTTGCCTTGCTGACTTTGTATTTTTCTTGATTTCAAGACACACAACTGTTGATGATGCTCACATTTCTTTTATACACCCCAGTACATGAGTCACAGGCTTCCCTAATGACTCAGTGGTAAAGAATCTACCTGCCAATGCAGGAGGTGTGGGTTCAATCCCCTGGGTCAGGAAGATCCCCTGGGGAAGGAAATGGCAACCCATTCCAGTATTCCTGCCTGGGAAATCCCATAGACAGAGAAGCCTGGCAGGCTAAAGTTCATGGGGTCACAAAGAGCCAGACACGACTTAACGACTAAAACAACAACGTAAGCCACAGGAACCACAATTTCAAGATGCCTGAAAGAAAACTTACTTTTTCTGCAACCATAAAGTCTCCTCTGTTACTTTCCATCTTTTTCAATGACATCAGCATTCAGTCACCAAATGTAGACAAAGTACTGTCCTAAAAACTGATAGTCACTTCAACATCCCATCTTAGACCAAAGTAGTCCATTTCACACCCTTAACTTCTTTTAGCCATTGCTCTTTACTATCATCACTACCACTGCCTGATTCATTTGAGTAGAATTATCTCATGGCCTCTTAATTGATCTTCCTAACTTCTGCTCTATACACTTCAATTCAGTAGAAGAAAAGGCCAATGGTCTGATCTGTGCAATACAAGAATAACTATTTTCATAGTAGTGGAGCTATTTTTGGTTGTATCTTGTAAAAACACAACTCAAACCGGCTTGAATATGTAAAGTGGCAGATGTAGATTCAGGTTTGTAACAATTTTTTTTTTGGCCATATCACACTGCATGTAGGATCTTAAGTTTCTTGACCAGAGATTGAACCTGCATCCCCTGCAGTGGAAGCATGGAGTCTTAACCACTGGACTACCAGGGGAGTCCCAAGACTGTATTAATCTTAAGGCATACTTATAATAAGACACTCAAATGATCAAGTCAGGGTGCCACTCCATGCCTCTTGCTCTTAGCTTAGCTTTATTCTCAGGGTTCACATTTTAAAACTTGAAAGCTGCAGGCGTATATCCAGCTGTCAAATCTTCATGGGCAACGATGTTAAACAGATATGGAAAAGAGAAGGAGCACTTGTCTGTGATGGGCAAGTTCTGCGAAAATTGACTAAGATAACACTCTAGTTAAAATGACCATTGGGTGTTCTGGGTACAAGAGTCGAGCAGGTGCCTCAACTAACTATTAAACAAACTGATTATCCATTTGTACTTATGAAGCAATGATTCCAGTTTGAGGACACTTGTAAAGGGATTAGAATAAGTGGGGTTAGAAGCAAGTATTAGGGCAACCCAACATCAAAGATGAAGAAAAAAGCAAGAAGAATAAGCTAAAGACATGAAACCAGAAGCAGTGAATGAGGAAAAGCTCCAAGAGGTGGAAAATAACTACCCCATGACCCCATGACCCCAATACAAACTACCCCATGATCTCAATACGAACAGAGCTAGTGGAGGTGATCGAATTCCAGCTGAGTTATTTCAAATTCTAAAAGATGATGCTGTGAAAGTGCTGCACTCAATATGCCAGCAAATTTGGAAAACTCAGCAGTGGCCATAGGACTGGAAAAGGTCAGTTTTCATTCCAATCCCAAAGAAAGGCAAAGGCAAAGAATGCTCAAACTACCGCACAATTGCACTCATCTCACATGCTAGTAAAGTAATACTCAAAATTCTCCAAGCCAGGTTTCAACAGTACGTGAACCATGAAATTCCAGATGTTCAAGATGGATTTAGAATAGGCAGAGGAACCACAGATCAAATTGCCAACACCCGCTGGATCATTGAAAAAGCAATAGAGTTCTAGAAGAACATCTACTTCTGCTTTATTGACTATGCCAAAGCCTTTGACTGTGTGGACCACAACAAACTGCGGAAAAATCTGAAAGAGATGGGAATACCAGACCACCTGATCTCCCTCTTGAGAAATCTGTAGGCAGGTCAGGAAGCAACAGTTAGATCTGGACATGGAACAACAGACTGGTTCCAAATAGGGAAAGAAGTACGTCAAGGCTGTATATTGTCACCCTGCTTATTTAACTTAGATGCAGAGTACATCATGAGAAACACTGGGCTGGATGAAGTACAAGCTGGAATCAAGATTGCTGGGAGAAATATCAATAACCTCAGATATGCATATGACACCACCGTTATGGCAGAAAGCGAAGAAGAACTAAAGAGCCTCTTGATAAGAGTGAAAGAAGAGAGTGAAAAAGTTGGCTTAAAACTCAACATTCAGAAAACTAAGATCATGGCACCTGGTCCCATCACTTCATGGCAAATAGATGGGGAAACAGTGCAAACAGTGTCAGACTTTATTTTTGGGGGCTCCAAAATCACTGCAGATGGTGATTGCAGCCATGAAATTAAGAAGAAACTTAAGAAGAAACTTTCCTTGGAAGAAAAGTTATGACCAACCTAGACAGCATGTTAAAAAGCAGAGACATTACTTTGCCAACAAAGGTCCGTCTAGTCAAAGCTATGGTTTTTCCAGTAGTCATGTGTGGATGTGAGAGCTGGACTATAAAGAAAGCTGAGTGCCGAAGAATTGATGCTTTTGAACTGTGGTGCTGGAGAAGACTCTTGAGAAGACTCTTGAGAGTCCCTTGGATTGCAAGGAGATCCAACCAGTCCATCCTAAAGGAAATCAGTCCTGAATAATCATTGGAAGGACTTATGCTGAAGCTGAAACTCTAATACTTGGCCACCTGATGTGAAGAACTGATTCATTTAAAAAGACCCTGATCCCTGATGCTGGAAAAGATTGAAGGCAGGAGAAGAAGGGGACGACAGAGGATGACATGGTTGGAAGGCATCACCGACTCAATGGACATGAGTTTGAGTAATGTCGGGAAGTTGGCGATGGACAGGGAGGCCGGCGTGCTGGGGTCACAGAGTCGGACACGACTGAGCGCCTGAACTGAACTGAACTGACCCCAATACTAGGGACCAAGAATAAGTAAAGAAATGATTATTCCACTAGGAAAGACAGCAAGAGGAAAGCAAGAAACCAAACAGAAAATAAGGAACAGCCTGAAGGTTTCAGAATGTCTCAAGGTACATCCTGCTTCAACTTAACAGTCACACTATTCACTCTATGAAGAAACAGCCACTCAGATTTCCATCTCAGTTCAAATCTCTCTATCAGATATCTGTATTTGACAGCTTGCACCCTCCCAGTCTATATACACAGAGACCAGCGTTCTTTCTTTGTACCTCAAAAGCTCTGTTTGAACTTCTATTACAACATGTTCAATGATTCTGTCCTACAGAAGAGAATCACAGCAAAGAAGGGCTGGTGATTACACAAAAAATCTCTAGAGTACTTGAGTTTGGTTGTGTATGCCTGTGACTAATCCAGGTGAAAGGAACCTGACCAATCCCAACACAGCATCAGAGGTCAATAGTACCAAGACTGAGAAATGATGCTATAAAATATCACTCACTATACAAGATCTTTGACACGTATTAAATGAACTTTGGGACTATCCTTTATACATAGGAAATAAAAATGAGACAATCCCTTATCATTTGTACTTTTAATTACCCTGTGCTTTATCCATGGATAAACCTTGAGCTGTCTAATAGCGAAGAGGCACTATATGATCAAAGGAAATTTTTTTCTTTCCTCCACCAGGATAGGAGTCCCACATCAGAAGGGAAGGAAAGTTATTTTCTCTTGGTCTTGACTCAAATCACGGGCCCCTTTCCCATTCTTACCTGCAGGAGCTCTGTTGCTGACCCCTGACAGCGGCGCTCCAGGTCTGAGATGAGCTCTCTCAGGGACTGGCTCTGCTGAACCAGCTCAACCTCAGCTTCTGCTATGATGTTCAGCCCCCTCCTCTCCTCCTCCTCCAGCTTCTTTAGCTGTCGCTGCTCCTCTTTGTCCAGGATGCTCCTCAACTGATCAAACTGTTTCTGGATCCTGTGTCTCTCAGGTTCCATCTGATTCTTAAGGAACATGGAAAAGAAAGAGGCTGCTAGTCTGCTGAGCTGAGGGTCTCCTGTATAAGGGGTGGAGGCGTAGGGGAGGCAGGCTCAGCACTGTTTTCCTGGAAGGTCTCACTGGGTTGGAGGAGCAAATGGGGGAGTAGGACCTGCAGAACCTGCTCTTTCCTCCTGCTCTCCCTTCAGCTCTTCTCAGACTACTGGTCCCAGGCTGCCTTATCTAGGCTTCTAAGATAGAGATTTTGATTCCTGGGGGTGGTTCAGATTCTAAACACCCTCCCTGGCCTGTCAGGACTTGGCATCAGCCTCCTCTTCCAGTTTTTAATATCGATATAGGAATGACTGGCCTATGCCTAACCTATTTTTCCAACTTTTGAAACTATGGAACAAGGTCCAGAATCCTTAATTAAGGGCTGCCAATGACTATGGTTATTTTCCCAAATGATTATCTTCAGAAACCGAGATTCCCTTTGATATGTTCATTTCTATTCCCCCTTCTTGCCCTCTTACTCTGCACCAAGAACAATACCCTTGCTTGGAAGGCTTGCAGTGAAGAACTGGGCAAAGGAAAGCTTATCTAGCCAAACTGGGGAACAGACAAAACCGGGTCTCCTTTGCCCTCAGCTCCCATGCCCTGGCTTGATTTCTTCTCCAGGGCACCTTCAGAAGAATCTCTTACCTTCCAGGATGTCCTCTTCTCTCTGATAACAGCTGTTAATTTCTCGGCTTCCTGCTGCTCTTGCCTCAGCTTCTTCAGAGACTCCTGGAACTTCTCCTGGAAGAAACACATCAAGTCAAGTAGGGTCAAGTGTCAAACTGTCTCAGTGCTGAGACATGGAATGAATAGGGGGAGAGATTATGCTGCCCTCAGGAGATGCCTGCCCTGGAATGAAAAACTGAGAAGGTCAAAGTTATCTTTTACAAACAAGGGATGGAAACCAGTGAGAATAGGCACATTCTCTTTTCTGCGGGGGAACCACCTGACCATGAATCACTTTAAGTTCTTTACTCTCACTGCCAATATATCCCCTGCACTCAACCTGTCTAGCCCCCTGCTGGCCTTCAGCAGCAGTCTCTACTTATGCAGAGCCAATTGTGGTAAGCAAGAAAGAGACAGTTTCTGCTCTTGGTCAGAAGGGCTTTTTCTAGGTTCACCCTCTAGGTAAATGGGAGGACTACAAAGTAATGAGATTAGAGCATAAAGAAAAGTTAAAATCTACCAGGCAGTCTGTTCCTGCCTGTTTTCCCTCCACCTGGGCTCCCACCTGGTACTCCTGGGCTATCTCCTCCATGAGGAACGTGTGGTGACCACGGTGATCCTGAGACCGCTCGCAAAGCCAGCAAATGAGCTTCCCATCCTCCTCACAGAAAAGCTGGAGTTTCTCTCCATGGTGCGCACAAAGAATCACCTTCAGCTGCTTCCCTGAGCCCAACACCACCTCCCTGAGCCTCTCGGCTATGTTGGCCAGGTGCCGATTGGGCCGCAGGTTTCCAAGCCAGTAGCTGGTCTGGCACACGGGACACCTGCTCTGCCCCTCTTGGCCAGGCATGGACTCCTTGTTGTTTGCAGTGATGCAGGCTTGGCAGAAGCTGTGTCCACAGTCTATGCTCAGGGGTTCAGTCAGGAGCTCCAGGCAGATGGGGCAAGTCACTTCATCTTGGATGTCCACCAGGACTGCTGAAGTCATTGTAGCCACTTTCCTGGCCTCTGCCTGCCCAGCCCTGACTTCTAAGGTGCTTCTTGCGTTTAGAATCCTGGGCAGATGGGCAAACAAAAAAGAGTTCAGGGTAAGAAATGAGGGAGACAAAGGGAGACTGACTGTTCTGGATAAAGATGTCAAGCACTGCGGTAATGGGAACTTCTCATTCTAACTTCAAACATGTTCTTTGCCCCTGCCTCACATTAGACATCAATTTGCACCCTCATTATAGCAATGAGGTCCTCATTATAGCAATAAGACAATTTCCTTTTACTCACTGGATAAAAGGACAATGAGATCCTGGAGAGAAGTGGCCTTGGGTGAGTCACAATCTGTTTAACCTTTTCTCAGCCCACCAACAGACATCCTCAATGTTTAAAGCACCAGAACATGCTGTTGCCTCAGGATGTTTGCACTTGCTGTTCCTACTGCAAGGAAGCCCCTTCAACCTGGTATCCACCTGACTCTCTGACTTCCTTCAACTCTCTCCCTACATCTTTCCTTACCAGAAGGGTTTCCTCTGTCAAGCCTAGCTAAGGCACAGCCACCCACATCATCACTCTCCATATACTCAATGGCTTGATTTTTCTTTTTATTACCACCTAATACATTTCTTTTGGGGGGATTCCCTGGTGGCTCAGTGGTAAAGAACCTGCCTGCCAATTCAAGAGATGCAAGTTCGATCCCTGGGTCAGGAAGATCCCCTGGAGAAGGAAATAGCAATCCCCTTTAGTGTTCTTGCCTGGAAATCCCATGGACAGAGGAGGTGGGTTACAGTTCACGGGGTCACAAAGAATCAGACATGACTAAGCAACTAAACAACAATACGCATCTTTAACTGTCTGAATCCTCCCACTGGAATATAAGCTCCATGAGATCAGAGACTGTTTTGTTTATTACTGAATGAGTTCAGTGCCTGACACACAGGTCCTCAACTTTTGATGAAGAAAACTAGAACCTCCTCATCTCTCCATAGATGCTTAGATCCTTCTCGTCAGCTTCTTCACCTTTGTTTGCCATCATGCTGGCACAGCTCTCCAGGTTCTAATCTCCAAATTCAAATGTTATCATTTATTGGGAAGACACAACCACCTTCTAACAGAGCTTTACACAGAGCCCTCTCACCTCTCACGGTCACTTTCCCAGAAAAACCCAAAGAAATGACAATGATCACAACAGGGTGATGTCATATTTTTACAACCAACATTTTTATAACCAGTTGTGATTTCAAAACCACATTCCCCTGCTTTATCCCTCATAGGAAAACTATGAATAAATTATTTTTGGCCTTTTGATAAACAGAGAAAGTAAGTGACTTTATAAAAATCATACAGCTTATAAATCACAGACCCAGAAACACTTCTCATGTCCAGAGTTCAAAGCTCCATCCTCAATTTTGTAACTTTAATGCCAAAGATGGTGGTGTGTGTGTGTTAGTGCTTAGTTATGTCCGACTCTTTGTGACCCCATGGACTGTAGCCTGCCAGGCTCTTCTGTCCATGGAATTCTCCAGGCAAGAATACTGGAGTGGATTGCCATTTCCTTCTCCAGGAAAGATAGTGTTCAGTTCAGTTCAGTTGCTCAGTTGTGTCCAACTCTTTGCAACCCCATAGACTGCAAAGATGGTCTTATGGGTGCTCAAAGTCTGGCATAGACCTGGTGCTTTGGGGACGAGACTTTACCAGGCCTGTCCAAAACTCTAGCAGGAGACTTAAGGGGTCCATGTGAATGAGAGAGGAAGAGACAGGTGGGCAGTTGAAGTCGCATATGCTCTAGGGATAGGATAATTCACTGAGAGCAGACCTAGGCAGAAGTATGCAGGTGGGGTGTTTGGGACAAAGAGGTCTTATAGCATTTGGGGAAAGTATTTCAGAGCCTTGTCTATCTCAACGAAAGTAAGCCATGCCGTGTGGGGCCACCCAAGACGGATGGGTCATGATGGAGAGGTCTGACAGAATGTGGTCCACTGGAGAAGGGCATGGCAAACCACTTCAGTATTCTTGCCTTGAGAATCCCATGAACAGTGTGAAAAGGCAAAAAGATAGGACACTGAAAGATGAACTCCCCAGGTCAGTAGTTGCCCAATATGCTACTGGAGCTCAGTGGAGAAATAACTCCAGAAAGAATGATGGGATGGAGCCAAAGCAAAAACAATACCCAGCTGTGGATGTGGCTGTGGCTGGTGATAGACGCAAAGTCCAATGCTGTAAAGAGCAATATTGCATAGGAACCTGGAATGTTAGGTCCATGAATCAAGGTAAATTGGAAGTGGTCAAACAGGAGATGGCAAGAGTGGACATCGACATTCTAGGAATCAGCGAACTAAGATGGACTGGAATGGGTGAATTTAACTCAGGTGACCATTATATCTACTACTGTGGGCAAGAATCCCTTAGAAGAAATGGAGTAGCCATCGTGGTCAACAAGAGAGTCCGAAAGGCAGTACTTGGATGCAATCTCAAAAACGATAGAATGATCTCTGTTCGTTTCCAAGGCAAATCATTCAATATCACAGTAATCCAAGTCTATGCCCTGACCAGTAACGGCGAAGAAGCTGAAGTTGAACGGTTCTATGAAGACCTACAAGACCTTCTAGAACTAACACCCAAAAAAAATGTCCTTTTCATTATAGGGGACTGGAATGTAAAAGTAGGAAATCAGGAAACACCTGGCATAACAGGCAAATTTCACCTTGGAGTACAGAATGAAGCAGGGCAAAGGCTAATAGAGTTTTGCCAAGAGAACACACTGGTAATAGCAAACACCCTCTTCCAACAACACAAGAGAAGAGTCTACACGTGGACATCACCAGATGGTCAACACCGAAATCAGACTGATTATATTCTTTGCAGCCAAAGATGGAGAAGCTCTATACAGTCAGCAAAAACAAGACCGGGAGCAGACTGGCTCAGATCATGAACTGCTTATTGCCAAATTCAGACTTAAATTGAAGAAAGTAGGGAAAACCACTAGTCCATTCAGGTATGACCTAGATCAAATCCCTTATGAGTATACAGTAGAAGTGACAAATAGATTTAAGGGACTAGATCTGATAGATAGAGTGCCTGATGAACTATGGACAGAGGTTCGTGACATTGCACAGGAGACAGGGATCAAGACAATTCCCATGGAAAACAAATGCAAAAAAAGCAAAATGGCTGTCTGAGGAGGCCTTACAGATAGCTGGGAAGAGAAGAGAAGCGAAAAGCAAAGAAGAAAAGGAAAGATATTCCCATCTGAATGCAGAGTTCCAAAGAATAGCAAGGAGAGATAAGAAAGCCTTCCTCAGCAATCAATGCAAAGAAATAGAGGAAAACAACAGATTGGGAAAGACTAGAGATCTCTTCAAGAAAATTAGAGATACCAAAGGAACATTTCATGCAAAGATAGGCTCGATAAAGGACAGAAATGGTATGGACCTAAGAGAAGCAGAAGATATTAAGAAGAGGTGGCAAGAAGACACAGAAGAACTGTACAAAAAAGATCTTCACGACCCAGATAATCACAATGGTGTGGTCACTCACCTAGAGCCAGACATCCTGGAATGTGAAGTCAAGCGGGCCTTAGAAAGCATCACTACGAACAAAGCTAGTGGAGGTGATGGAATTCCAGTTGAGCTATTTCAAATCCTGAAAGATGATGCTGTGAAAGTGCTGCACTCGATATGCCAGCAAATTTGGAAAACTCAGCAGTGGCCACAGAACTGGAAAAGGTCAGTTTTCGTTGCAATCCCAAAGAAAGGCAATGCCAAAGAATGCTCAAACTACCGCACAATTGCACTCATCTCACATGCTAGTAAAGTAATGCTCCAAATTCTCCAAGCCAGGCTTCAGCAATACGTGAACCGTGAACTTCCAGATGTTCAAGCTGGTTTTAGAAAAGGCAGAGGAACCACAGATCAAATTGCCAATATCTGCTGGATCATCAGAAAAGCAAGAGAGTTCCAGAAAAACATCTATTTCTGCTTTATTGACTATGCCAAAGCCTTTGACTGTGTGGATCACAATAAACTGTGGAAAATTCTGAAAGAGATGGGAATACCAGACCATCTGACCTGTCTCTTGAGAAACCTGTATGCAGGTCAGGAAGCAACAGTTAGAACTGGACATGGAACAACAGACTGGTTCCAAATAGGGAAAGGAGTATGTCAAGGCTGTATATTGTCACCTTGCTTATTTAACTTAGATGCAGAGTACATCATGAGAAACGCTGGGCTGGAAGAAACACAAGCTGGAATCAAGATTGCCGGGAGAAATATCAATAACCTCAGATATGCAGATGACACCACCCTTATGGCAGAAAGCGAAGAAGAACTCAAGAGCCTCTTGATGAAAGTGAAAGAGGAGAGGGAAAAAGTTGGCTTAAAGCTCAACGTTCAGAAAACTAAGATCATGGCATCTGGTCCCATCACTTCATGGGAAATAGATGGGGAAACAGTGGAAACAGTGTCAGACTTTATTTTTGGGGGCTCCAAAATCACTGCTGATGGTGATTGCAGCCATGAAATTAAAACACGCTTACTCCTTGGAAGGAATGTTATGGCCAACCTAGATAGCATATTTAAAAGCAGAGACATTACTTTGCCAACAAAAGTCCGTCTAGTCAAGGCTATGGTTTTTCCAGTGGTCATGTATGGATGTGAGAGTTGGACGGTGAAGAAAGCTGAGCGCTGCAGAATTGATGCTTTTGAACTGTGGTGTTGGAGAAGACTCTTGAGAGTCCCTTGGACTGCAAGGAGATCCAATCAATCCATCCTAAAGGAGATCAGTCCTGGGTGTTCATTGGAAGGACTGATGTTGATGCTGAAACTCCAATAATTTGGCCACCTCATGTGAAGAGTTGACTCACTGGAAAAGAACCTAATGCTGGGTAGGATTGGGAGCAGGAGGAGAAGGGGACTACAGAGGATGAGATGGTTGGATGGCATCACTGACTCGATGGACATGGGTTTGGGTTAACTCCGGGAGTTGGTGATGGACAGGGAGGCCTGGCGTGCTGCAATTCATGGGGTCGCAGAGTCGGACATGACTGAGCAACTGAAGTGAACTGAACTGAATAGGAGAAAAGGATAAAAATGGAGGAAAAAGAGGAATGAAGAATTGATGCCTTTAATAACATGGATGAGCTGTGAAAACATGCTAAGTGAGTAAAACCAGATACAAAAATCACATATTATATAACTCCTTTTATAAGCAATGTCTAGGACTTCCTTGGTGGCACAGTAGATAAGAATTCACCTGACAATGCAGGAGACACAGGTTCAATCCGTGGTCCAAGAAGATTATACATGCAGTGGAGCAAAGTCCATGTGCCACAATTATTGAGCCCGTGCGCTAGAGATCACATGCCACAACTGAGCTTGTATGCTGCAACTACCAAAGCCGATGTACCTAAGAGCCTGTGCTCCACAACAAGAGAAGTCACCACAATGAGAAGCCTGCACACCAAAACGAAGAGTAACCCTCATTTGCTGCAACTAGAGAAAGCCCACGCAAAAGCAATGAAGACCCAGTGCTGTATAAATAAATAAAATTTAAAAATAACCTGGAGTAGGCAAATCTACAGACACATAAAGTAGATTAGTGGTTGCCAAGAGTTGGTGGGATGGAGAATAGAGAATGACTACTAATGTGTTTGGAGTCACTTTGGGGGGTGATGAAAATATTCTGGAATTAAGACAGTGGTGCTAGTGAACACCTTTGTGATTAAAAAAAAAAACACCTTACTGGTATACCTTGAAAGGGTAAATTTTATGGTATATGAACTGTATCTCAATTTAAAAAAATTATATGACAGGACAAAAAAGAGACGCTATCTTGTGACTTCTGGTTCAGAGCTCTCCTAACTGCACAGCTTTACACAAGGCAGCTATGGGAAAAGACCTAAGAGTCAAGCACAGTGCTGTAGTTGATATGGGGAGATAGGGATAGTTGAAATAAATCCTGTACAAGGAAGTGTACCACTCAGACTTTGAGCAGGAAACACATCCTCTTTTGAACACATAGCAAAGACAATCATCATTAATGCAAGCAAGTATGTACACATGAAGTTATTTGTTGCAAGGGACAGTGGAAGACAAAAAATAATCATAGAGACCATTTTCTGATTGCTTTTTATGTGAGAGGCAATGGCTGAACTTTTTACAGGAGTTATATAACCTAAGCCCATAATAACGCAATCAGATAAATGTAACAACACGTTTTTGTTTTTTTACAAATGTGAAAAGTGAACTTCTTAAAAAGCTATTCAATTATCAAAGGTCTTGGAATGAATAACTGATGAAGCAAAGGTTATAATCCAGTTTTATGCAAATCCAAACCTCAGTTGTTGTCTGGTCCTTAAAAGAAGAGAATGTTTCTTTTATGCACCCCCCACCCCTCCTGCAAAGGCACTCAGATCACAAAGTGGCTTAGCTTGTTTCTACCCACTCCTGACTGGTGCTTGTCTCATTTTTCAGCTGTCCTGATTCAGCAGCATAGTTCCCTTCTTCTGATGTTTGAAAGCATCCTACAGCACTTCCTAAGCTATCTGCAGGCTCCTTCTCCAGCCCTGCTCTGCTTCATTCCTCACAGCACATCCCTGGGACTTCATGCTTCCCTTTCCCTGACAGCATGAGATGAGAAGAGAAGGTAATGCCAACTGGGGTAACATAGATGCAGCTCTGAATCCTCAATTTGTCTGTCTCTGGTTCTGGAACACTGGGGTAATTCCTGATCTGAGATGTGGTTTTGTGAATTGCTGATGACAAGTCCTCCCTTATAGCACACTTGTCATAAATTACCTGAGCCTGTATAGAAGAGTCTCAGTAAAAACTGGTTGTTACTACATTTATATCACCATTGCTTGCCAATCCTTTAGTGCTCTGCCCTATTACCATGATGAAAAGAACCTCTTTGATATTTTTACCAGGAACAGGGATACAGCAAAATCTGATGAATGGATAGCTCTATATAAATATTTGTTACAAGGATGAACGCATCACTTTCTCACCCCTTTTATATATTCCTCCTACTTTTGGACCTAGGGGGAAAAATCCACTATCTCAAGTCATTACAAGATTTAATAAGATGGCATTTAAGGACAAGGTGAGAAAGCTGGACCTGGCCCAGTCTTTTTTCCGTGCCTCACATAAGGGTTAGTTAGGGAAGCTAGTAGCTTCTCTGATGAGACAACTCAAGATACTTTGGAACTGACCCTAACTTTATTTTTTGTCTGTGCTTAATTAATATAGATGTCCTCATTGAAAAATATCTTCTCATTCTTGAAAGTTTTCAGTCATTAAATTATATCACTGTTGTCTTAAATCTCATAATTTTAAAGACATTTAAAATTATGTATTTATAGTGTTCCAGCATTGAATCACTCATTGGAAACCACATGTTCCACTTGCTTATACAGGAATGGGCCTAGGAGTCTAGTTTGGGTCACCAAAGAGCCAGCTGACAAAGGCACTGCCTACTTGAAGGTATACTACCTCTGATTCCAGCTGTGACTCTCATGTACAAGGTAGGCCACAGGGTGACTGAGAACAGATATAATTCCATAATGTTTCTTGACTGGCCCACAGCAAAGGTGGATGTACACTGTTGTACAACATGCTCAGTGTGGGCAAAATTTAAGAAAACAAAATCTGTTAGCTAGGCAGCAGCAGGAAACTGATGGAATTAAACCAAGGTATGCATTGTTTTGCAGAAACTAACCATTATGTTGCAAACAGTTCCAAATACCAGATGTTTCACAAAGGTTACAGTGCATTCCAATCAACAAGATAACCACAGTGTGAGCAAACAACCAAGCACCTGTTTGCTTGCCATCTTCTACATGGAAGATCAAGCCTGCCATTTCATGAATAGCCATGCACCCCAGACACAAAATTTCCCTGATCCAGCTGTTCAGAAAGACAGTTTTTGAGAGCTTCTCCCTGTCTCCTTACTTGTCACAAGTAAGAAACATTTCTACTTTAATCAGTAGTTGGTGGTCCATTGGCTATGCACCCCAAGTGATGGACCCATTGAATCTGGTGACAGGTCCTGTAATTGACATCAATTTTCCCCTCTTGAGGGTGTTAAAAATTAGAATTAAAAAAATATCAAGTTGCCTGCCAGTAACAAGACCTTACAGAAGAAAGAGCCTGAGAAAGTGCCCCAGACCAAGAAAACAATCTGTGAGATAAGTAAGGTGAGTACAAGGCATTGCTAGGGATCTAGTGAGCTGAAACCATGACCTCAGTGCATATTACCAAACAATAAAATGGATGTACTAATATATACAACAAAATAAATCTCAAAAGAATTATGCAAAATGAAAGAAACGAGACAGCAAGGATAAGGTGCTATATGATTTCATTTATATGAAATCCTAAAAACGACAAAAAAAACTCTACTATTTGAGAACAGACTAGTGGATAACAGTGCCCGGGGCTGTCAGAAGGGGATGAATTACAAAGGAACACAAAAAAAATTTGGAGGTTGATGGAAATCCCCCATATCTATCATGACTGTGTTGCTTGGACAACTATATATGGTCAAACCTGATGGAACTGTAGGCTTAAAATTGCTATCTTATTAAATGTAAATGACAACTCAGTAGAGCTAACAAAAAATAGAAGAAATGCAATGAGAAAAACTGAGGCTTAATTTTCTGATCTTCTGAGCACAAGTTAGAAACGTGTTGTCAAGCATGGTAGCCACATGTGGCTACTGAGCACTTGAGATGTGGCTAATTGGAAATGAGATGTTTTAAGTATAAAATACACACCGGACTTCAAAGATTTGGTAAGAAAAAATAATCTAAAACATTTCATTAATGGATTTTTAAATATTGATTACAATGTCTAAATATATTTTGGGAGCAGGAAGTTAAATATATTAAAATCAGTTTCTTCTGTTTTAATGAGGCTAATAGAAAAATTTAAATTATATATGTGGCCCTATAATTCTATATAACTTTTCCATCTAATGCTCTACTTGAGATATTCAAGGCTGAGTAAGATTCTGGAATAGAAAAGATTATGTAAGAGTTGATGTCTCTTGTCATGAAGTTGAAGCTGGGGAAAGGAAGAAAACAGACTTAGCTAACATTCAGTTATAAAGGGTTTGAGTGAGCCCTCCCCACATCCCATTAGGCCCTTCACCAATGGCTACTGCTCAATGCAGCCCAAATGACACAAGAAAAGCCCACAGAGTCCTATGTCTCAAGAGCAGTGTGGGTGGCAGAGAAATGAGTCCTGCTGTGTGAGCGCAGATACCAGAGCCTAAGGGGAAGAGCTCTGAAGATCAAATTAGCAAATGAAAGTGAAAGTCCGGTCCAACTCTTTGCGACCCCATGGACTGTAGCTTGCCAGGCTCCTCAGTCTGTGAGAATTCTCCAGGCAAGAATAATGGAGTGGATTGCCATGACCTCCACCAGGGGATCTTTCCCACCCAGGGATCGAATCTGCTCTTATGTCTCTCCTGCATTGACAGGCGGGTTCTTCACCACTAGCAACACCTGGGAAGCCCAAATTAGCAAATGAAAGAAGCCAAATCCAGGACTGGGTGGGACCAGTTACCTTAGCAGGAGCCTCCAGAAAATGGTCAAGTGGTCTGCTAACTTGCCTCACTGGAATCCAGAATTTCTGGGCCTCAGAGAGACCGATTCAGTATTTGCGTTTTAATAAGATCTCAGGCGATTCATATGCACATTAAGTCCTCAGAAGCTCTGCCTTAAATAGGGGAGCCTTCTTTCCAGGTAAATGCAATTTAGGGTGCAAAATGGAAAGGAGTGAAGGTGGGTAGGGAAGGGCAGGGAATGAACTGATACTTAGATCTGAAACATCTTTTAGAATGAAAGCTCACAACTCGATATTAAAACGGCTTTCAGAGTAAAGGTCAGTAAATCGGTATTCTTTCCAAAATTTTGATTTCGTACTTTTCTAAGGTAGGCGTTGAGTTTGATTAATACTTTTAGAGTATTTACGATTTTTTCAGGCACTCTCCTGTGTTTAAACTTCTGCCTCACTTAAACCTTACCAAAACTCTGGAATGTAAATATTACGCTGTCCATTATATAGATGGAAGAAGCTGAAGGTCAAGCAACAGGTAGGGAGCACACAGGCAGGGTCTAAGTGTCCGAGGCTGACGCTGAGCCGAGGCACTCTGGCCGCAGCTCCTATGCTCCTAACCACACATTTCTGTCTTCACGGACAGATTAAACGTTGTCTCTAATCTCGCTGAGCTCATTCGCAGTGAGGATGAGAAAGAAATAAAGATAAATTATCTGTATCATGAGCTCCACAAGGGAAGGGACCCCATTTCTTCTACCGCCCTGTCACTTCAAGTAAGTGGTCCAGCCACAGAGGGCAGACATCTCCGGGTGAAGGCCACGTAGAGGCTTCAGACAGTCAGGGCAAACGAAAGGCTTTTAAAATAGCTTCTGAAGAACAGACCACGCTCACTAAAAGGTCTTTTTTCCTGAGCTCAGCGAGGCGCCGCCCTGCCCGCTAAGGGGAAATTGCACGCAGCCCGCAGGTCCGACTGAGCGCGTCCGGAAAGCTCATCTCCCGACTCGCTCTGGGAGGAGTCAGGGCCTCAGGGGGTGGAGAGGTGGGGGTGGGGGCAGGATAAACCGTGCTCACTTCCTGGAGCAGGAAAGTGGAGATGGGGGGAGGGGGTGCTGACCTCTGGATCCAAGCCAGTCCCCAGGTCGGCCGTTATTCCCTAACGTCATTCTCTAACTCAGAGGTGACTCCCCGACATCCTTTAGCTTCCAGAATCAGGGTTGCATTATCACCACCTTTACACAGGCTACTCCCAGCTCCAAACGTGTCTCTTCCTCACTCCCTTCCTGAACTTGAGTCCTCTCAAAACTCCAGAGGTCTGCCTCACTCGGCCTCCACCCGCGAACACCCCCAACCAACCTGTAGGACGGGTCAAACTCTGAGCACTAGTGGGGACAGCGGCGGCTGGACAGAAAACGGATTCGCTCACCAACCTGCAATCTGTGACTTGGATCAGAGCCGAGGATTTACAGCTGCCGCCGCCGCCACCGAGGCAGAAAGGCTCAGGGGGAAAGGGGCGGGGGCGGGGCCGGGGGAGGAGATGCTGCTGATTTGTCCAGGGTCGCATCCAGCTTCAAGAAGGCGGTTCCGCTTACCGGTTGAACCGCAAATTGTGAGGCCTCAGTCAACTCCTGAAGGCCAGGGATGGTGCTTGTAGATTGTCTTCCGTTTGGCTTTCCGACCTCGTGTCAGTGTTAGTAACACTGAGTATACCTGTACTCCATACTAAAATATCAATTAAAATGTCTGAATAAAAGTATCTATAAAGTTATACGAATAAGGAAAGATAACAATTTGGCGTTATAATGACGTGCTTTGCAAAAAGATCATTAAAGTTTATCAATTTAAAATTACGAATATAATTGGAACTTGTATTACAGATAAAACGTTGTATCTAATTTTAATCGGTATAACTGAGAAACTGTAAATGCTTCTTCTTAGGTCCTTAGGAATACAAGTAAGCTTTTTGAGGCTTCAGTAACTTCAACTGCAGGGGTTTAATAGCACAGCAATTCTGAGAAGACAAGAAAGGCTAAACTTTCTGCCCCAAGGAGACTGACTTGGTCTGGGAAGGCAGTTAGGGAAGGAGGGCCTGGACATAAGGGGGTGTCCAGATAAAAGAGCAGAGGGCTCTGTATTTTCTAGGTTTGTCCATGTTGTATCTTGTATGAGTGTTTTGTTCCTTTGATGCCTGAATAATACTCTATTGGATGGGTTTTTCACATTTTGTTCATCCATCAGTTTTTAGACATTTGGATTATTTTTACTTTTTGGCTGTTGTGAATAACGTGTTTTATGAATGTTCTTGTGCAAGTTTTTTCTTTATAAACATAGGCTTTTTATTTCTCTTGGGTATATACCTAAGAATAGAATTGCTGGATCATGTATTTACTTTTGTGAAGAAATTCCGGGCTGTTTCCCAAAGTGATTGTAATATTTTGCATTCCCACCAGCTTTGTAAGAAGGGTTCCAGTTTCTCCACATCTTTGCCAGTATACTTGTTATTATATGTTTTGTTTTCTATTATAATAACTTACTTTGTGTCAAGTGCTATCTCATCATTATTTTAATTTGCATTTCCCTAAGGACTAATAGTGTTTATCATCATTTCATACACTTTACTATCTGTGTACCTTTTTTGAGAAATGTCTATTCATGTCCTTGATCCTTTTTTTAATTGGGTTATTTGTCTTTTTCTGAGATTTTCATATATTCTAAATACAAGTCCTTTATGAGTTCTGTGATTTGTAAATATCTTCTACCATTCTAAGGGTAGTCTTTTCATTTTCTTGATTGCATCCTTTGATGATTAGATTTTTAATTTTGATGAAGTCCATTTTTTTTTTGTCACTTGTACTTTTGATGCAAAAGTACAACTCTATGAAGTTTTTGCCTAACCCAAAGTCATGAAGATTTTCTCCTATATTTTTTTCTAAAGATTTTATAATTTAACTCTTACACTTAGAGCTATGATCTATTTTAAGTTCATTTTTACTATGTGAGATAGAGGTTCTGTTTTATTCTTTTGAGTGTGGATAGTTTGTTGTTTCAGGAACATGTTCTTTCCTCATTGAATTGTGTTGACATTGTTGGGAAATCATTAAGGAGTTTTGTGTGTGTATGTGTGTGTGTGAAAGAGAGAGATGGTAGGGTGTAGTTGGGAATAAAATATTCTGAATGTCTAAATGTTATGTAAGAAAAGATCACCTGGCAGCACTGATCAGGTTGAAGAGGTCTGGAGGTAACAGACAATGCCTAAATCCAGGGAAAATAAATGTCTGCTGCTGCGGCTAAGTCGCGTCAGTCCTGTCCGACTCTATGCGACCCCATAGACGGCAGCCCACCAGGCTCCTCCGTCCCTGGGATTCTTCAGGCAAGAATACTGGAGTGGGTTGTCATTTCCTTCTCCAATGCATGCATGCATGCTAAGTCGCTTCAGTCGTGTCCGACTCTGTGCGACCCTATGGACAGCAGCCCACCAGGCTCCTCTGTCCACGGGATTCTCTAGGCAAGAATACTGGAGTGGGTTGCCATTTCCTTCTCCAAATAAATGTCTAATTGTTGCTTTAATTAGGAGGAAAATACCTTAACTAAATTCTATTGAGTATAGGTAGAAGACAATGAATTTGTTAATAATTGGTTTTCTCTTCCTGAAATTGATGACAAAGTGTAGGTGGAAATTAAGGATAAGTAAATAAAGATGTCCAGCCAGATCTTTTACTCTCACATCTTAATGAAGTCTATTAGGAAGAAAAGGTAAAATTAAGAGACGAAAAATACGAGTAAGAGAAATGTGAGCTGATATTCAAAGGAGCCCACTGAAGAAACATATTTCCAGGGAAAGTATCTTGAAGGAGCAGAGCAAAAAGCCAAAAAGATAGTTCAAGAGAGCCTTGATATTAACGAAGACCAGTATCTAGCAAGGAATAGATTCAAAAGAAGGATGATATCCAGCTCAGGAATTAGCTCAAAATTCATTTCCTCGAAAGCTTTTTTAAAACCTGAGGATTAATAAACCAAAGAGTTTATAACATTCCATTCAATACAACTTGCGTTTTTTCTGAATTGTTTTTCTTTTGAGAATAGCTACTCTAGAATTTCAAGGCAGAAGTTAACTGCTACTTTTAGAATGTCTTTTTATCTTTCAAGTTCTCCTAACAAGTTTTCCTTGATCTTTCTTATTTCCTTCACCCTATTCCACATTTTTGAACCCCGACTTTGTTCAAGCCCAATTCACCCACCCCCACCCCTTAAAAAGATATCTTCATGTGACTTTATAGATTCGATTTTTGCACTTGAAATTCAATTTATCACAGAGAAGTTAGTGAAAGGTGAAATATCTGCTTTATAAAGAAACTCAGACCCTCAATTTACATTTGTTTGCCTAAAATTAACTGGCAGATCAGGTAATGAATAGCTGTTGTCCTGTAATGTATCTGCTCATCTATTTCCTATTGTGTGTGTGTGTGTGTGTGCTAAGTCCCTTCAGTTGTGTCCAACTTTTTGCAACCCTATGTAGGGACTGTAGCTCATGAGCCTTCTCTGTCCAGGAGATTTTCCAGGCAAGGATACTGGAGTGGGTTGCATGCTCTCCTCCAGGGGATCTTCCCAACCCAGAGATCGAAGCCACGTCTCTTATGTCTCCTGCATTGGCAGGCAGATTCTTTACCACTAGCGCCACCTAGGAAGCACGATTAATAAATACCTATTCCATGGAGTTTGATTTTATTCTCTCAAAGGCAATGGAAAATGCAGTTATTTGTATTTCGGATAGATCTGAGAGTGGCTGGATAGTTGGGAACTTGGAAGTGCCCAATGCTGAAATCAAGGAGATCAATTCAGTGACTATTGAAACAGTCCAGATGAAACTAAACTAAAGCAGTAGAGTGAAAATATGAAGGAACTGATACAACAAGTTGCTAAGATGGAATGATTAGGCCCACTGACGGCAGCATATTGGAGGAAGGAAGAAGGAGGAATGTGAAATTGATTTTTTGTATTTAAAATTTTTTTGAAATATAGTTGATTTACAGTGTTGTGTTTCAGATGTACAGCAAAGTGATTCAGCCACATATATATATATATATGCTGTGCTGTGCTTAGTCTGTCAGTCATGTCCAACTCTTTGCAACCCCATAGACTGTAGGCTCCTATGTTCAAGGGCATTCTCCAGGAAAGAATACTGGAGAGGGTTGCCAAGCCTTCCTCCAGGGCATCCTCCCAACCCAGGGATTGAACCCAACTCTCCCATATTGCAGGCGGATTCTTTACTGTCTGAGCCACCAGGGAAGCCCATATATATAAATATATACACACACATATACGTATGTTTATATATATATATATATTCTTTTTTTACATTCCCCTCCATTATAGGTTATTAAGAGATATTTAGTGTGGTTCCCTGTAGGTCCTTGTTGGTTACCTATTATATATACAGTAGTGTGTATATTTTAACCCCAAATTTCTAAGATTGATTTTTGCATTAAGCTATTGGATAGACAGTGAAGCTGTTCACAAGGTGAGGAATTATGGAGACAAAGCAATTTTCTGGGGGAAAAAATGCACATTTGTTGTTGCTGTTTTTTAAACCAAACTAGCATATCTTGAATATCATTCAGATAAGATTAAAAAACTGAGTTCCAAGTAAAGTGTAGCCACTAGATTTTACTATAGATTTGTGAATCAACACACTGCACAAGTGCTCAAGCCACAGAATGCAATTATATCCCTAAGGAGTTATGTATGGAATGATAGGAAACAAAAGGCTGAAGAAGAACACATTGAACTCTTCAAGGCCAGGGATCGTTTCTGTATTCATATGTGTATACCTACAGTGTAGAATAATGTACTAATAATTATTCAGAATTAGCTTGTAGAAGGAAGTACATGACTTCCTTTTCAGGGATCAGATCACAGAAAGAAAATAATATAGACTCCTCTTTGTCTCCTACAAGCCTGTCAGGCTCTGCAACCTGGAGTTATTATTTTTTTATCTTCTCATGACCCTCTGTTAGTTCACTAGAATAATCTGCCTGGACCCTGATCTTGCCTTTATGACTGCAATACTAAACCTTTCTGAAAGGGGGCAGTGTTCTGTGATTTCTGGACTGAACCTGTTTTTCTTTTCTCCCACAGGACGGAAAAGTGTCCCAGAAAGGAATATATGGATGGGGTTGGGGTGGGAAGTGTCAGCCACTTTGTCTTGTGAACTATATCACAGTTCACAGAGAGCCCTTGTAGAAATCATAGGGTAGTGAAGATGCATTAATGAGCAGTTAGCAGATACAGGTCACTGAGCTGAGTATTAAGGATTCATGATCAGCAGGAGTGAGCAAATATCTATGGTAAGCAAGTTTGGCATGTTCTCAAAGTCAGTGGGGAATGTGGAGTAAGAAGAGTCTCAGAATTGGTGATTCTTTTTCTGTGTCCTCACATTACTTTTATTATTGAAAATGTGGTTATTGGGCTACAGGAACTGCAGTCTGAGCCATTAAATTCTGCCTGTTGATTTCATCATTGGGGTGCTTTGACTCACATGTCTTTTCAAATTCTGAACCACTCTGTGGTGGTGGTTTAGTAGCTAAGTCGTGTCAGACTCTTGTGATCCCATGGCCTGTAGCCTGCTAGGCTCCTCTGTCCATGTGACTGTCCAGGCAAGAATACTGAAATGGGTTGCCATTTCCTTCTCCAGGGGATCTTCACGACGCAGGAATCAAACGCAGGTGCCCTGCACTGCAGGCAGATTCTTTACCGACTGAGCTTTGAGAGAAGCCCTATTCTGAGGGAACCATTCTGGGAGTTGTAGTATTATGACCCAAGCTTTCCATCACTGTCGAAAGAACTCAAGTCTTGCCCTCAGGCCATATAAGATCCATATCCTAGATCATGGAATTTCTAGAGTTTTTCCACACTTAGTCACTCACTATAAAAGCCTCTCCTGTGGAGTTGTTGCCAGGCTAGTGAGATTGTCCTTCTCTGACTTCTTTTAACTCTTCCTCTACTTACCAGAATGACAGGGTGATTTGTCCTCTATGACGCTTTGGCTTTAGTTGAGGAGGCAAAGACTATGTTCCTTTGAACTATAGGAAAGACTTGAGACAAATTGAACTCTAGAATACTGAGAATTGTACTGCTCTTCAACAAGATGTTCTGCACTTATTATATCCAGAGTCTTCAAGAAGTAAAACCAAGACAGATTGATATCTGATACAATGGTGTGCTAATATAGTGTATCAGTTATCTCCTGAGTCAGACCTAAGAGACAGTAGGGAAAAAGGTATCTCTTTTTCGGTAGTATATGGTATACAAATTATATTTCAATAAAGTGCTAATTTAAATTTAAAAAAAAGAAAAGAAACTGGACTCTTGCAGCAGAAAGAGAAAGAAATGCGAGCTGCTGGCCTCTCAGTCTCCTCTTATCTCTTGACTGAATTCCTTTTTTCAAGGAATGAATGCCTTAATCCAAGAAGCTGCCGCTCCCATCCCATTTAGCTTCCTGGGCCAGGGTCTGGTGGACAATGGCCTTTGCACAACCACTTCATGGCCAGAGATCAGCTTTTCTATGCTTTCTCCACAAACTTGGGTTACATTTTAAACCTGCAAAATTCTCTACACATCTCTATCCAACATCAGCCAACTACTGAAGTCTGGTGGGGGAGGCAAAACCCTTTGAACGGAGGATGAAAGCCACCTGGCTTCACTCGCCTATACCTACCTGCATGTGCAGAAGAGAACAGAAAGGAAGAAAAGCTTCTGGGGCTGGGGAAGTGGCAGGAGGAGCCAGAAAAACCTCCTATAAAATCGATTCAAATACATTCAGTCATTCCAAGTCTCGAATGCTGCACCACCAGTCAGAAAGTGCGAAGAGGAAGAAATGTGTGTTCTAAGCAAGAAAGAACTGTATCAGGATTTTAAAGAACAGTGCATGCGTCCGTGCTAAGTTGCTTCAGTCATGTCTGACTCTTTGCCATCCTGTGGACTGTAGCCTGCCAGGCTCCTCTGTCCATGGGATTCTCTAGGAAAGAATACTGGAGTGGGTTGCCATGCCACCCTCCAGGGGATCTTCCCCACCCGGGGATCAAACCCATATTTCTTATGTCTCCTGTATTGACAGGCAAGTTCTTTACCACTAGCACTACCCGGGAAGCCCCATTAAGCTATACACTCATCATTTATTATTTGTATGATATTGACCATGTTATTTTACTTTTTTATTAAGTTGAGATTCACAAAACATAAGATTCACCACTTTACAGTGTGCAATTTAGTGGTTTTTAGTATATGTGGGAAGCCGTTAAAGATTAGCAGGCTTCAATAATACAAGAGGCCAATAGATAGTGATATTGAGGTCTCAGCCTCAGTGATCTTTACTTTTCCATCACAATTTAAAACAAAAACATGGGTACTCACCAATTAAAAATAATTAGGAGAATTGAACTGAAGCATAATTGAGGTGTATTAAATAATAAGTTAAGCTTCCCTGGTGGTTCAGTGGTAAAGAATCCGCCTGCTAATGCAGGAGCCACAGAAGACATGGGTTCAGTCCCAGGGTAGAGAAGATCCCCTGGAGGAGGAAATGGCAACCCGCTCCAGCACTCTTGCTGGGATAATCCCATGGACAGAGGAGCCTGATGGGCTACAGTTCATGGGGTCACAAAGAGTCAGACACAACTGAACACACATGCTTTTGCTGTGGAGCACGGGCTCTAGAGCAGGTGGGCTTCAGTAGTTGTGGCACACGGGCTTAGTTGCCTACAGCATGTCTGGATCTTCCCGGACCAGGGATTGAACCAGAGCCTGTGGCACTGCAAAGCAGATTGTTACCCAGTGAAGCACCAGGGAAGCCCTCAGAGATTTTTAAATGTATTTAATATTGATATTTCAAAATTATATTTGTTTGAAATCAATTATTGTAAACATTAGGTTAAAACAGTAAACTAAATTTTTTTGATTCTTGTTTTCTCCTTTTTTCTCATTAGAAGAACGAAATTGGAGTTTATTTCATGAAACATATAATATATATAATCAAGACAACCTTATATTAATTATGAGATAATGAGCTATTGAGTTGGACGAGCTATTAATTAAAGCAACAATACAAGTAAAGCTATTTTGTAAAGCATTTATTTTATGCAAAGTACTATTAAATCATATATATGTGAATATATACATATATGTATATCTCATATACATACTATATAATATATATTTCTCATCAAATCATTAGGAGAAAAGTACTATTAGTATTTTCCTTTTAAATATGAGAAAGTTGAGATATAGAGAGGTGAAGTAACTCACCCAAAGTCACAAAAATAATACGCAGAAGATTCAGAATTCTAACATCCAGAACCCAAAACTTCTCCTGTTTTCTCCTAAACATGATAAATGCTAATAATTTCTTTCTATAATTCTCATTATATTGTCTTCAGGATGCAGAAAGTGTTGTGGAAAGGAAAATGAGAAAAAATGAACTGAGCATTCATTGAATGCTTACTATAATAAATATATTTTTTAGTAGTCATGTATGGATGTGAGATTTGGACCATAAAGAAAGCTGAGCATGGAAGAATTGATGCTTTTGGACTGTGGTTTTGGAGAAGACTCTTGAGAGTCCCTTGGACTGCAAGGAGATCAAACCAGTCCATCCTAAAGGAAATCAGTCCTGAAAATTCATTGAAAGGATTGATGCTGAAGCTGAAACTTCAATACTTTGGCCACCTGATGTGAAGAGCTGACTCCTTAGAAAAGACCCTGATGCTGGGAAAGATTGAAGGAAGGAGGAGAAGGGGATGACAGAGGATGAAATGGTTGGATGGCATTACCAACTCGATGGACATGAGTTTGAGCAAGCTCTGGGATTTGGTGATGGACAGGGAAGCCTGGCATGCTGCAGGCAATGGGGTCGCAAAGAGTCAGACATGACTGAGCAATTGAACTGAACTGTTTATATCATCTTCATCTTCTTTACATATGAGTAGAAAATGAAGTTCACTGGGACTATGCAACATCTAGAATTCATTGAGTAAGTAGTAGATCCTGGCTTTAACTCACTATCTTGGCACCTAGCACAGTCCTTTCTTCTACTTGACATTGAATCCCAGGGCTGAGAAGAGCTCACTCAAAGAAGAATAAATGTTGAGCATAAGTGTGATGTTAAAAAATCTTTAAAATGCAAATTTTATGCACATACACACATATTACATAATTGCTGTGTATAGGTGCTCATGTTTGGAGCAACAGTGATAGCACCTTTCAAAATAACCTCTTTCCTCAAGGAAAGCATTCTAGACAGGGTATAAAGTCACCAACATTAAAAAGAAAAACTCTAATAAACAAGAAATATTCTCAGGACCCAACAAAATAGTGATTCAGATGAAAAGAGTAAAGAATCTGCCCGCCAAAGCAGGAGACACAAAAGATGCAAATTTGATGCTTGGGTCAGGAAGATCCCCTGGAAGAGGAAATGGCAACCCACTCCAGTGTTCTTGCCAGGAAAATCCCATGGACAGAGGAAGCTGGCAGGCTACAGTACATGGGGTTGCAAAGAGTAGGACACCACTGAGCACAAGACATATAATGAGTTATTAAAGAATATGTAAGTCTCTGTCTATCATGTAAGAGTAAGTATTTGACTTATTTTAATCATGAGTATAATTTTCAAATACAAAACATATTCAGATGGAAAAGACTACTCTGTTCCTATACAATTATCTACATTTTGAGGAAAGCTCTGTCTGGAACAGGTAAAAGTGGCCCAGGCTTATTTGATAAAAGTTTTTGAAATGGTATTTTCATATTTGAAGTGAAGTGAAGTGAAAGTAGTTCAGTCGTGTCTGACTCTTTGTGACCCTATGGACTGAATTCTCTAGGCCAAAATACTGGATTGGGTACCTTTCCCTTCTCCAGGGCATCTTCCCAACCCAGGGATCAAACCCAGGTCTCCCACATTGCAGGCAGATTCTTTACCAGCTGAGCCACATTTAGCTGGTGATAAATGGATGTTTTTACTTCACCTACTATGATGCTGTGTTAGCAACTCTGAACTTGGGTATTTAAACATGAGTAATTATAGACATGTATGCTGCTGCTGCTGCTAAGTCGCTTCAGTCGTGTCCGACTCTGTGCGACCCCATAGACGGCAGCCCACCAGGCTCCCCCGTCCCTGGGATTCTCCAGGCAAGAATACTGGAGTGGGTTGCCATTTCCTTCTCCAGTGCATGAAAGGGAAAAGTGAAAGTGAAGTCGCTCAGTCGTGTCCGACTCTTAGCGACCCCATGGACTGTAGCCTACCAGGCTCCTCCATCCATGGGATTTTCCAGGCAAGAGTACTGGAGTGGGGTGCCATTGCCTTCTCCGTATAGACATGTATAGCTGATAATAAAAATAAATATCTGAAGGGACTGTGAGTTTATAAGCATGACAGTTCTCAGGGGTTCCCATTGTGAGGAAGAGTTGAACTGGAAAATCTAAATGAAAAAATTATATGTATGATTAATTACCACATCAAGGAGAAAATGAAAGTAGATAAAGAGAAAAGTCCTATTTATATGACAGATTCCAGGTAAGTTAGAGCATTTCCCCTAATTAGATTTTCCTTGAGATAGAGGGGAATCACGAGTTATTTGAATAATAGATGAAAGAAAGGGGGTTGGATATTACTATAGATTTCTAAGAAATTAGTCAAATGTGGATTTGAGTAGAACATGTATTTACATAATTGGAATATGGATGATAATAACACAGGGATAAATGGAAGATGTAGAGATGAGGAGAGGATGAATATAGAATAATTAATATGTATGCTAAGTCGCTTCAGTCGTGTCCGACTCTGTGCGACCCCATAGATGGCAGCTCACCAGGCTCTGCCGTCCCTAGGATTCTCCAGGCAAGAATACTGGAGTGGGTTGCCATTTCCTTCTCCAGTGCATGAAAGGGAAAAGTGAAAGTGAAGTCGCTCAGTCGTGTCCGACTCTTAGCGACCCCATGGACTGCAGCCTACCAGGCTCCTCCATCCATGGGATTTTCCAGGCAAGAGTACTGGAGTGGGGTGCCATTGCCTTCTCTGCATTAATATATTAATATTAATATACATTAATATGTATAGAAAGGAATTAAGTTGAGGTCAAGTTGGGAGCATTTATTTAGATTCTTTGACAAGATTTGAAAACATCTGTTTAGCCCCTTCCAAAATCTGCTTGGTCCTCACTCCATAAATAATGGGATTGAGCATAGGTGGAATGACCACATAGAGATTGGCCAGGAGGATATGGACATAGCGTGGGATGTGTCTCCCACCAAACCTATAGGCAAAGACAGAAAAGAGGGCAGGGATGTAGAAGAGTAGGATGACACAGATGTGGGAACCACAAGTGCTCAGAGCTTTGGATCGGGCATCTTGAGAAGAGAGGTGGAAGACAGCTCGGAGGATGTGAATGTAGGAAACAGCAATAAGGATAATGTCCAGGCCAGTGGAGAGTAGAGCAGCTGCCAACCCATACCAGACGTTGATGGAGATATCAGAACAGGACAGACGGGCAATGCCCATGTGCTCACAAAATGTGTGTGTAATGATATTGACCCGGCAGTAGTGCAGGCGCTTGAGGAGAAAGATAGATGGAAACATGATGACGAAGCTGCGGGCCAGTGTGGCAGCCACAACCTTCCCAATGGCTGTGCTGGTGAGGATTGTGGCATATCTCAAAGGGGAGCAGATGGCCACATAGCGGTCAAAGGCCATGGCCAGGAGGACTGCAGACTCAGCGACAAAAAGGAAGTGGATGAAGAACATCTGGGTTAGGCAGCCATCAAAGGAAATGTGGGTAGAACTTAGCCAGAAGTTGGCCAGGGCTTTGGGCATGGTGGATGTGGAGAGTAAGACATCAGTACTGGCCAACATGGACAGGAATATGTACATGGGCTCATGCAGGCTTGGCTGGGAGAGGATGACACAAATTAAAATGCCGTTGCCTGCCAGAGCAGCTACGTACATGGTGCAGAAGGGGATGGAGAGCCAGATGTGTAGGTGCTCCAGCCCAGGGATGCCAAGAAGGAAGCAGCCTGCCAGGCGAGTATCAGAGTTGTTCACAGCGGCTGTGTTGTTAGAAGACAAAAAGGCCATAATTTTCTGCAGAGATCTCACCTGTGCCATAGGGGAAAAATAGCTTCAGACTTTGTATTTATTAGCAGAGTGCATATGAAGGTTTGCAATCAGCCACAAGGTCTGCACACACTCACAGATCCTACACCCATGATGGGTTCTGCGCACATGCATATTCTCTATAGAAAATCTCACCCAATGTCAGTGCAAAGTACACAGCTCTAGATCCTGTCCACAGACAGTCTCAGTATCATTTCAGACCCTCTACTCCATTCAGCTATAAGACTTTCAGGCATCTTCAGAGTTTGAAAACATTGTGGCTCTGCAGTGTGGTGCTAATACCTAGAATATGGAGGAAGGTGTGGAGCTGTGGAGCAATACTTCTCAAAGTGCCATCCCCAGGCCAGCATCGTCGGCATCACCAGGGAACTTGCAGGTTCTTGGACCATACCACACACCTAATGAATCAGAAACTGGAGCAGTGGTCTCTATTTTAGCAAGATCACAAGGTGATTCTGATTACAGCTAACGTTTGTGAACCGATGTTGTAAGAATGTCTTTACTTTCTTCTCTCTCTAGTCTAGATGTCTATCTCACAGGACTGATGACTTCTCCGTCCCAGTCAGTTTCTGATGCATTCTCTGTGAAAATACTCAAACTTCAACTAAATCTAACTGTGTTTCCCTCAACTCACATAGTCAGTTTAGTCACTCAGTCGTGTCCGACTTAAGAGTCGACCCCATAGACTGCAGTATGCCAGGCGTCCCTGTCCATCATCAGCTCCCGGAGCTTACTCAAACTCATTGAGTCGGTGATGCCATCCAACCATCTCATCCTCTGTTGTCCCCTTCTCCTCCCACCTTTAATCATTCCCAGCATCAGAGTCTTTTCAAATGAGTCAGCTCTTCACATCAGGTGGCCAAAGTATTGGAGTTTCAGCTTTAGCATCAGTCCTTGCAATGAACATTCAGGACAGATTTCTTTTAGGATGGACTGTTTGGATCTCCTTGCTGTCCAAGGGACTCTCAAGAGCCTTCTCCAGCAACACAGTTCAAAAGCATCAATTCTTTGGTGCTCAGCTTTCTTTATAGTCTAACTCTCACATCCATACATGACTACTGGAAAAACCAAAGCTTTAACTAGTCAGGATGTGAAGAAAATGACACAATCATATCAGTGGTCTTTAACATGTTAGACCACTTGCCTCCCTCAGTCCTATTAAATTATTCTCAAGACTATAAAACTTTTAACTGCTGCCCAAATTCCTCCCTATCAGCTGAATATCCCTCCTACCTAACTGAAACTTAAAAGACTGTCAGGAGCCAACTCATCTTACTATCCACTCCTGTAAATTTGTCTTATCTCTGTAAGCGTCCGTGTCTCCTTTCCTCCACTCTCAGAGGAAGCAGTGATGATGTCTCTTTTGCATTTCAATGTCTCCTCTCTTAGAGCTATATTTTACTTTACCTAGGCACGAGAAAGCTCCTTTATCTATGTATTTGTTTATGTATTTATTTAGAGAGTACAAAGACAATATAAATCAATTATATTTTTATACTAGCAGCAAACAGCTATAAGACTAAATTGAAAATTTTCTTTTTATATTTAACTCAAATTTTCAAAGCCTCTGCACTAAGAATTGCAAAATATTGCTAGAAGAATTTTTTTTTAATGTAAATAAATGGAGAGGTATAGAGTTTCCCTGGTAGCTCAGCTGGTAAAGAATCTGCCTGTAATGCAGGAGACCCTGGTTCGATTCCTGGGTTAGGATGATCCCCTGGCAAAGGGATAGGCTATACACTCCAATATTCTTGGGCTTTCCTGGTGGCTCAGACAGTAAAGAATCTGCCTGCAATGCGGGAGACCTGGGTTCAATCCCTGGGTTGGGAAGATCTCCTGGAGGAGGGCATGGCAACCCACTCCAGTGTTCTTTCCTGGAGAATCCCCATGGACAGTGGAGCCCAGCAGACTGCAGCCCATGGGGTCGCAAAGAGTCAGACATGACTGAGAAGTGTACCATGTACACAGAATGGAAAACCCAATTGATTGTTAAAACATCAATTTTCTCAAAATAAATATATAGCTTTAAATTTAATTTTCCAGCTTTATTGAGGTATAATCAACAAATAAAAATGGTGTATATTTAAAGTATACAACATGATAACATGTGTATACAATATGAAATGATTGCTACAACCAAGTTAGTTAACATACCCATTCATTACCTCACACAGTTGCCATTTTAATTTTGTGCCTTATCTCAAGTAATTTTTGAAACAAGCTGGATACACATACACACACACCAGAAAACCCACAAAACCCCCATAAATATATGCATATGTGGGGCTTCCCTGGTGGTTCAGATGGTAAAGAATCTGCCTTCAAGGCAAGAGACCCAGGTTTGATTCCTGGGTAGGGAAAATCCCCTGGAGGAGGAAATGGCTGCCCAGTCCAGCATTCTTGCTTGGAGAATTCTATGGACAGAGGAACCTGGCATGTTACAGTCCATGTGGTCACAAAGAGTCAGACATGACTGAAGTGACTTAGTGCGTGTGTATGCATATGTATACTTGCATGCATGCTAAGTCACTTCAATCATGTCCAACTCTTTGTGACTCTATGGACTGTAACCCGTCAGGCTCCTCTGTGCATGGGATTCTCCAGGCAAGAATACTGGAGTGGGTTGCCATGCCCTCCTCCAAGGGATCTTATTGACCCAAGGATCGAACCTGAGTCTCTTATATTTCCAGCACTGGCAGGCAAGCAGGCAGGTTCTTTACCACTAGTGCCACCTGGGAGACCCATATACATGTGTGTATGTATGTATGTGTATATATATATATATATATGTAAAGTATGTATGTGTATTTTCAAGAATAATTTCCCCATCTAATCTCTGAATCAACCTTCTTTCCTACCTTCTCAGGGACTTTGTTACATCAGTTATCCCTTCTCTTATTTATCAGTAGTTACTCCTAATTTCCTGAATCATTATTATTTATGAACATTCATATGTTGTTAGTCTTCAAAGCAAACAAGAAACTTAACAGCTACAGTAAAATTTCTTATTCACTTAGCCTGTCTCACTACTTTCTGTTTTGTCTCCTTTTCTTCAAAATCACGCTTTTCATTAGATGCTTCTTTTGGCTTTGATGTCTTTACCCTCCACTGGTTCTTCTCTTGCCCCTGACCTTTCTTTCTAGTCCTCATGAAGGGCTCTTCTGTCCTTGAAGAAGGGATTGGTGTTGGTACTTTCAATGGATGTCTCTATGCTCCCCTTACTCTTCAATCTACCTGGCCAATTTTGTCACCTGCCTTAGGTTTATTTACTCTGCTTGTGGTAAGACATCCCAAATGTATAGCTGCCATTTATATTGCTTTCCAGGCTCCAGATCTAATTATTCGAAGACCTCCCATCTGGTATCCTAGCCTTTAGTCCTTCTAGTCTCTAAACCTGTCTCCATAAATAAATTATATTTCCTAAAGTTAATTTTGAGTACTCTGCTTACTTCATCACTGATAATAATTTCCCATTGCCTAACAGAATCATGGTCTATGCTTTCTCCACTGATACTGGTCAAGATGCATGTCTCTGAAGTGCCTCTTCTTTCTTGGTGGTCTTTTATAATTCCACTCCCTCTATCTCCATCCTCCCTTTTAATCTAGCCAGTTTAAATATCTCATTCAAGAAGACTTTTCTCATTTCCCAAGACTGGGTTATGTACTTCCTCTGTACTCCTGTATTCCCCTGTAGTTATGTATTCTTCTCTCTAGGATTTATCACACTGAAACATTTGAGCCTCAGTATATTATCAGCTCCCTAAGGATCAGGGCTGTATCTTATTCACTGATGTCTGAGATAGAGTTGACATGTAGCGAATGTTAAAGGAAAACAAGAGAATATGTAAGTTTCCACCCACTCAGCCACGGAAGTTCACACCATGAAGGACACAAGCAAATATTGTAAAAATCACGGATTTATCATCATAGATCTTCTGTGCTCACATTCTTCCCTTGTCTGTAATGTGCATTACTCACTGTGCTCATTCTTTCTACAGCATCATTCCACATGCTCATCCTCTACTACATGCACCCACCTTTGTCAGTCACATCAGCACCTGCACAAAATTTTCTTCTCTCATTTCAGTTCCCCTTCTAACAGGCAGACTCTGTTCACATTATCTATCATTCATTTATGTGATTTCTGTTTCCTTCTAATTCAGGTACTCACTGCTGTTGCCACATCCCCAAACCAAGCAACCAAGCAAACCAGATCAACTCCAAGCACTCTGCTTAAAGTTGTCTCTCTAGCAACCTCTGTTTTCAGAACTTTCACTTTTAAAAGAGCTGATTTCCATTTCCTTGCCCACTGATTCCTGCTTCTGTCGTCTTTGGCAAAATTACAAGAAAAAGTATCCCTTATATATCAATGAATTTTTCCCCACCTGTTTTTGAATCCTTTATCTGACTGCTCTTTCCAGGAAATTTGTCCTTTTTAAGTGGTCCCCCAAATGCAGCAAAATAAATTTTTGTTTTTCCTTAATGTCTGAGGATAGAACCTCTCTATCATTTATGATTCTTGCATCATCCTCGGGAACCAAGGATCACTTAGTCATCTACCTCTCTATCCTTACCTAGAAAGTGACCTTCCAAACTGCCTTTCTCTCTTCTGACTTCCCAGGAAAACACAATTCACTCCAGCTACTCTAGACATCTTTTTTTCCCCATCAGTCCTCTACTCCTCCTTGAACACAGCCACAGAAATTTCCACTTACCTGGGTCCTCTTCTGCATCCATGCCTTCATATTAATAGCCTTCTCTCCATCCTGAAATATCTAATTCAAACTTACTTTCTCAATGGCACCTTCTCAGACTCACAGTTGCTTCAGTATTTCATATACAACTTAAGCTTCTTTAATATATAGAATTGAAGCTCACACTTTGCCTCATATGGTGTTTATTCCCTTGTCTCCTTTGGGAGCACAGATTCTCCTCCCTTTGTGTCATTCCTTTCCTCAGCTCCAACTTTATACTGATACCATTTGGACCAATATGCCTCTGCTCAACATGAGGATCTAAGGCACATAGGAATATGGCCTAGAGCCAGATGGAAGAGAGCCATTGACAGATGATCTGGGCATCTAAGAGGTGGTGGTCAGCACCAACTCGGAGGCTCTTACCCTGAATGTTTCATTGAACTTGTTTTTGTATTACCCATTCCAATACTAGATCTCTTTCGCACTTTAATCCTACCCCTTCTCTCTCTCTTTCCATTGTCCTTCCTAAAGCATTTCCTCTTAGGCTTCTTTTATTCATCACCTTTCTGTTTTCAAATCCTTGTTTGTACCTCACCTTAGTGCTTTCTCTTCACTCCTTCACTGTCTCTAAAAATCTAGCATATTCATCCTAAAAGAAAGGGTATGTAGTGATTGTTGCCTTTTTCTTGCTCATTCAAAAATCTGACAAAGGGGAATTACCTGGCATTCCTGTGGTTAGGATGCAGTGCTTCCACTTCAGGGGGCCAGGTGGGTTTGATCCCTGGTCAGGGAACTAGAATGTGGCCAAAATTAAAAATTTTGTTAAATGTATATTGTGTGTGTGTTTTTTTAAATCTGACAAGGCTTGACCCTTTCTTTGAGTTAGCATTTTAACTCAGGAGAGGAAGGAATTGTGTCCTCTTACCATGAGAAGCTATCAGTAGTTACAATAAAACAGTGGGTGTGCCATACTGTGGGAGTCCAGAGGCTAAAAGAATAATTCTGCTTGGTATTTCTAAGAGAGGCTTCACAGAGTGTCAAATTGCAGTTCGAACTGTAAAGGATGAGTGTGTGCGTACATTTGTGTGTGGGGGGCATGTGTATGAGGTTATTGTGGGTGGTGCTTGAGATGATGAAGGTGAAAAGACTTTCCAAATGAAATAGTACTTAGGTGAATTTGGATAGAAGGGTAAGAGTGGAATTAGAATACTAGAAATAAAGCAGAGATAGCAGAAACTAGCATTCAGGAGGTAGGAAATAATATTAATCTGTCTTAAGATCTTCCAAATTTAGAATGACTCCTTTTTTGGAGCCAAGATTTACTTAATTTTATTTGTTAATTGAGATAAAATTCACCTTTTTAAAATATACAATTCAGGGGCTTTTAGTATATTCACTAGGTTTGTTGAATCATGGCCCCTATTCCCAGAACATTTCCTATACCCTGCAAATAATTGACATGCTTGAGAGTAGTCACAGCTCAGACCTTATTCCTGTCAGTTCCTGGAAACACTAATTTGTTTTTGATAGGTTTACCTATTCTGGACATTTTGGAGAACAAAGAGTCTTGTAATTAACAATAAGATATTATTAACATCTTACGTTAGTATGACACATTTGTTATAATCATTGAGCCAATATTGATGCATTAGTATTAATTAAGGTAAATATGTGGCTCAGATCATGAACTGCTTATTACCAAATTCAGACTTAAATTGAAGAAAGTAGGGAAAACCACTAGTCCATTCAGGTATGACCTAGATCAAATCCCTTATGAGTATACAGTAGAAGTGACAAATAGATTTAAGGGACTAGATCTGATAGAGTGCCTGATGAACTATGGACAGAGGTTTGTGACATTGTACAGGAGACAGGGATCAAGACCATCCCCATGGAAAAGAAATGCAAAAAAAGCAAAATGGCTGTCTGAGGAGGCCTTACAGATAGCTGAGAAGAGAAGAGAAGTGAAAAGCAAAGGAGAAAAGGAAAGATATTCCCATCTCAATGCAGAGTTCCAAAGAATAGCAAGGAGAGATAAGAAAGCCTTCCTCAGCGATCAGTGCAAAGAAATAGAGGAAAACAACAGATTGGGAAAGACTAGAGATCTCTTCAAGAAAATTAGAGATACCAAAGGAACATTTCATGCAAAGATAGGCTCGATAAAGGACAGAAATGGTATGGACCTAACAGAAGCAGAAGATATTAAGAAGAGGTGGCAAGAATACACAGAAGAACTGTACAAAAAAGATCTTCACGACCCAGATAACCACAATGGTGTGATCACTCACCTAGAGCCAGACATCCTGGAACGTGAAGTCAAGTGGGCCTTAAGAAGCATCACTATGAACAAAGCTAGTGGAGGGGATGGAATTCCAGTTGAGCTATTTCAAATCCTGAAAGATGATGCTGTGAAAGTGCTGCACTCGATATGTCAGCAAATTTGGAAAACTCAGCAGTAGCCACAGGACTGGAAAAGGTCAGTTTTCGTTCCAATCCAGTTTTCGTTCCAAAGAAAGGCAATGCCAAAGAATGCTCAAACTACTGCACAATTGCACTCATCTCACATGCTAGTAAAGTGATGCTCAAAATTCTCCAAGCCAGGCTTCAGCAATACGTGAACCGTGAACTTCCAGATGTTCAAGCTGGTTTTAGAAAAGGCAGAGGAACCAGAGATCAAATTGCCAATATCCGCTGGATCATCGGAAAAGCAAGAGAGTTCCAGAAAAACATCGATTTCTGCTTTATTGACTATGCCAAAGCCTTTGACTGTGTGGATCACAATAAACTGTGGAAAATTCTGAAAGAGATGGGCATACCAGACCATCTGACCTGTCTCTTGAGAAACCTGTATGCGGGTCAGGAAGCAACAGTTAGAACTGGATATGGAACAGACTGGTTCCAAATAGGGAAAGGAGTACGTCAAGGCTGTATATTGTCACCCTGCTTATTTAACTTAGATGCAGAGTACATCATGAGAAACGCTGGGCTGGAAGAAACACAAGCTGGAATCAAGATTGCTGGGAGAAATATCAATAACCTCAGATATGCAGATGACACCACCCTTATGGCAGAAAGCGAAGAAGAACTCAAGAGCCTCTTGATGAAAGTGAAAGAGGAGAGTGAAAAAGTTGGCTTAAAGCTCAACGTTCAGAAAACTAAGATCATGGCATCTCGTCCCATCACTTCGTGGGAAATAGATGGGGAAACAGTGGAAACAGTGTCAGACTTTATTTTTTGTGGCTCCAAAATCACTGCTGATGGTGATTGCAGCCATGAAATTAAAAGACGCTTACTCCTTGGAAGGAAGGTTATGGCCAACCTAGCTAGCATATTTAAAAGCGGAGACATTACTTTGCCAACAAAAGTCTGTCTAGTCAAGGCTATGGTTTTTCCAGTGGTCATGTATGGATGTGAGAGTTGGACGGTGAAGAAAGCTGAGCGCTGCAGAATTGATGCTTTTGAACTGTGGTGTTGGAGAAGACTCTTGAGAGTCCCTTGGACTGCAAGGAGATCCAACCAGTCCATCCTAAAGGAGATCAGTCCTGGGTATTCATTGGAAGGTCTGATGTTGAAGCTGAAACTCCAATAATTTGGCCACCTCATGTGAAGAGTTGACTCATTGGAAAAGACCCTAATGCTGGGTAGGATTGTGGGCAGGAGGAGAAGGGGACGACAGAGGATGAGATGGTTGGATGGCATCACTGACTCGATGGACATGGGTTTGGGTAGACTCCGGGAGTTGGTGATGGACAGGGAGGCCTGGTGTGCTGTGATTCATGGGGTCACAAAAAGTCAGACACGACTGAGCAACTGAACTGAACTGAAACATTTTCTGCAGAAATGACAATTACATTTCTATTTTAGAAAGATTATTATGGGTTATTGGTCTTCTTAGGTGGTGCTAATGGTAAAGAACTACTCACCGATGCAGAAGAAATAAGAGATGTGAGTTCTATCCCTGGGTCAGGAAGATTCCCTGGAGGAGAGCATGGCAACCCACTCCAGTATTTTTGCCTGGAGAATCACATGGACAGAGGAGTCTGACAGGCTACAGTCCACAGGGTCTCACAGAGTCGGACACGACTGAATTGACTTAGCATAGCATGTTACAGCTTCAGAGGAGAGGATAGATTGGTGGGGTGGAATTGAATTTTAGATCAATGAGGGCCCAATAACAGAAGCAACGAGAGACAGAAGAGTGGTTATTGAAGAAGGAACGTGATTCTAAAGTATTTTGAAGTAGACTTCAAAATCAGCAGGGCTGGCAAGTTTATGTGTAAGGAGTTTTATATGAAAGCTCAAGTGTTTGATCAAGATGAATGATTTGTGATAACTCGGCTATTCTCTTTTTAGGTGTCAGAAAGAAGAGTCCATGTTTATTCTATAAATCTATTTACATTTTATGAAAATAACCTTTGAAAATTTATAGCATAAACAAAATATCACTCAAAGACATGCAAGTTCTCTGAAACACACACAAAACACACACACTCACACACAAAAAATACAGAGAGTATCTCTGTAGAAGACTTTCCCAGCCATTTTGAAAGCCCCAGGAGATTCTGCTCCCTGAGACACCGCTTGTCCAGGAAGATCTGAGCCTGCAGGGACTCAGTCCATCCCAACCTTTGGGACCTCAGAACTTCATGAACTAGACCATCTGGGAAGAGCCTCACTGTGCCTCCCACAAGTCAACAATTGGATTAGTGTCTGCTGTACCTCAGGGGCCCACCAGCCTCTATGTCCCCTCCGAAATCCCAGGAAGAGAAAGAAGATCGGCCCCTTAAGGGTGCTGTTTCTGTCCATTCTTATGAAGGAGCTGGGGATTGGTGAGTCTTGGTGTGGGGGCAGGGCAGATGTGATTGGAAAGCCAGAGTCATGACTCAGCCAGATCCTGGGGCAGACTGACTGAAGGACACGCAGAGGCCCTGAGAGGAGGAACAAGAAGAGACAAGGTGGGCTCAGTCCGCATTTCCCTATGAGACAGTCCACAGGCTAGGGAGCCAGAGTATGAAGTCTAAGGATTAAAATGAGGATGGAGAAACAAAACAAAGGGAGCAAGCAGGACTGGAGCTGTCATGCAGGCAATTCAATAGCCGAACCAAAATGGTCTAAGAACTAGGATCCAGAACACTGGACTGGCACTCTGGATTTTCTGTGATTTGACACTTTCTGCCATATCTGTGCATTTGCCTCTATTTGTTGTCATAATGATATTACATACTAGTTGCTATTTATTGAGAGCCTACTATTTTCCAGTCATTGAGGTGAGGATGTTTCTCCTGTAGAAAATCTCTTCAGAAAAATACTATGAGGAAACAGGCATTTTAAAGAAATCAAATAACGTGTTAAGTATAATGAAAAAAGAGGCACAGATTAAGTGCAAATTCAGGACACTTGACTCTAAAATCAGAGTTCTTAAGCAGTGTCTGTACTGTGACTTTGTGAAGACTTTCCCTATGATTCCATGTGCTTCTGGGTATATGTGCAAAAATATGTTGTGTGTTTGTCAGTTAATTAATTAACCCATTATTTTAGCCATTTGTTCATTAACGTGCACTTTAATGAATACAGGGTGAATAGAATAAAGGTGGGATGGGGAGTGATGTGGCTGAACATACACAAAGGACCCATGGCAAGCAAGAGCTTGTGTGTGTGCAGTGACTTAAACTTTACTCATTTATTCAGTAAAACTTACAGGTTTAATAAAAATTAAGCTAGAATAAGGAGATAAAGCTATGAATATGAAAATCTTTACCCTCAAGAAAGATAGATGATAGGCAAGTAAATGCAATAAATTCTGATACAGCCTTCCAAAAGGCTTATGTACATGGTTCTCTGGGTGTGAATAAAAAGACTCAGTCTTTTTTTTTTTCTCTTAATTTTTAAAATTTATTTATTTAGGGCTATGCTTGGTCTTCCTAGCTGCATGGACTTTCCACTATACATGATTTTCAGTTATCAGTTCAGTTCAGTCACTCAGTCATGTCCAACTCTTTGCAACCCATGGACTGTGGCACACCAGGCTCCCCTGTCCATCACCAACTCCTGGAGCTTACTCAAACTCTTGTCCATTGAGTCGGTGATGCCATCCAACCATCTCATCCTCTGTTATCCCCTTCTCCTCCTGCCTTCAATCTTTCTCAGCATCAGGGTCTTTTCCAGTGAGTCAGTTCTTTGAATCAGGTGTCCAAAGTATTGGAGTTTCAGCTTCAGCATCAGTCCTTCCAATGAATATTCAGGACTGATTTCCTTTAGGATGGACTGGTTGGATCTCCTTGCCATCCAAGGGACTCTCAAGAGTCTTCTCCAACACCACAGTTCAAAAGTGTCAATTCTTCGGCACTCAGCTTTCTTTATGGTCCAACTCTCACATCCATACATGACGACTGGAAAAACCATAGCCTTGACTAGACGGACCTTTGTTGGCAAAGTAATGTCTCTGCTTTTTAGTATGCTGTCTAGGGTGTCTATACATGATTTATATCTGAAAGTGAAAATGTTAGTCACTCAGTCATGTCCGACCCTTTGCGACCCCATGGACTATAGACTGCCAGGCTCCCCTGTCTGTGCAATTCTCTAAGCAAGAATACTGGAGTGGATTGCCATTCCCTTCTCCAGGGGATCTTTTCGATCCAGAGATTGAACCTGTGTCTCCCGCATCGCACGCAGATTCTTTATCATTTGAGCCACAAGGGAATATCTAATGGTTCTAATTTCTCTATGAAGTAAAATAACACATTATCTGTTGAGAAAGAGGAATTTGGGGATGGTGAATGTGTTTAAAAGAGAGTAGGGAAAAAAGCCAGAGAATTCCCTGGTGGTCCAGTGGTTAGGGCTCTTTGCTTTTACTACTAATGGCCTGGGTTCAATCCCTAGTCAGGCAGCTAAGATTCCACATGGTGTAGCCAAAAAAAAGTCATACAGGGAGACTGAGTTGTACAAGATCATGTTGTTGGACAATTGGGCAGTGTTGAGGATTAAGTTTAAGGCTGATGATTATGAAATTTGGGGAACACAAATATGCTTAACTAAGAAGTATTTTTCCATCATGACCTAGAGTACTTACTAGGTTTTTTAATCAAGGAATTGTATTTTGCCATTTATATATCATGGAAGCTCAGTGGAGCGAGAGCAGCAAAATATTTTAAGAGAGTAGTTGAAATGATGACTCGTAGATGTTAAACTACATAAAGAGGGATGCAAAGACACATGGATACTGAAGGAATGATAGTGACAAAGCCAGTGCTGTAGAGGCATTGAGGTTCTTAAGGAACAGATTGGTAATAGGTGACTCACATCATAGGACAGATATAAAACCATATTTGTGATTTACGAGGTTAGTCAATCTGGGGTTACAATACTTCAAAGATATGGCCCTAGAATTGGGTAGGCTGATCATCAGTAACAAAATAAATTCATCCAGCATGATGCTGTGCTACTTTGAGGGGAAAGTTTTGGGTAGGTAAAGGGCAAGGATATTAAACTTGTTGCAGATAATAGCCAGATATATATTTTCAAATAATCAAGGGAATTACAAGGAAGTCTGTGACAGATAATAATAAGAAAATAAAAAAGTTGGGTGAATGAATAGGTTGTTTCTAATAAACATTTATGCTAAATGAGTACTAAGAATGGATATCTATAGGCAGTGTGACTTACACCTTCACTTAGGAGTGTTCCTTTTAATAGTGCAAAGTATTTGTTTTTTCATTTAATACATTGAAAGGTAAGCTTTACTTTTTCTTATTTTCATTTTGTAAAGTTTGTGTTCTTTGTCTATAACGTTGTCTGATGTTCCCCAGTTTATCCTTTTGTTTTACCCTTTCTGGGTACTTTGCTTTAGATCTTTTTCATGTGAGCAACATATAATCAGATTTTATTTTAAAAGAGTTCATTGATACCTATGCTTTTAAGTATAGGAATTCAGAAATCTACATTTACAAAAGTTTTAATTTTATTTATATTATTTTTGGCTGTGCTGATCTTCGTTGCTGTGTCAGCCTTTCTCTAGTTGTGGTAAGCGGAGTCTATTCTTGTGTTGTGGAGTACCAGGCTCTAGGGCATGCAGGCTTCTGTAGTTGCAGCACATGGGCTCAGTAGTTGTGGCTCGTGGACTCTAGAGCACAGGCTTAATAGGTGTGGTGCAGGAGTTTAGATACTCCAGGGCATGTGAGATCTTCATGGACCACGGATCAGACCCATGTCTTCCGCATTGGTAGGCAGATTCTTTACCACTGAACCACAAGGGAAGCCCCAGACATCTACATTTTAAATCATAAGTGATGTGCTCAATATTACACTAATTTGCTATATGCTTTCAGTTTTCTGTTTTCTTTATGTCTAAGTCTTTTGCTATACAGATGTCATGTATATACAATTTTCCATAGACTGTATAGAGAATTTTGGTCATATACACAGGAGTCTAGGAAATGACTGCTCGAGTTTGAGCCCCAGCTCTGTGATTTCCTCACTGTGTGGCAGTGGCAAGTTACTTAACTCTCTCTGCTTCAGTTTCTATATCTTTAAAATGTGGATAACGCTTTTATCTATCTCATTGTTAAGAGGAGTATAGAAATGATTTCATGTAGAGAGCTTTAGTTTTGTGTAGTATAATGAAAGTTCTCAAAAAATGTTAACTCTTACTATGGTAGTAGTAGTGTTAGTTGCTCTGTTGTGTCTGACTCTTCCCGACCCCATGGACTGTAGTCTCCCAGGCTCCTCTGTCCATGGACTTCTCCAGATAAGAATACTGGAGTGGATTGCCATTTCCTTCTCCAAAGGAAAAGAACTCTTACTATAGAGGTTGTTTATTTGCTTTTATCTTGGCTCAGAATTTAGAATATATAAATTTTATATTTTTTCCACTAGAAATCATCTCTGTCTTTATCAAAAGCACCTTTGAAATAACTGCCTTATTAAATCCTAAGGGTGGGTTGGAGGCTGGCTACATATCTTTCTCATATTATCCTCCATGGTGAGACATTAAACACAACCTCAGAGCACATTATGGTCTGCAAATCCCAAGACTTTCTAGAGTCAGGGAAATCATTGCAACTACAATAGGGTTGGTGTGTCAAATTACAGTTCTAGGTTTATGTCTTTCGTTAAACTCTACACTCACTACCTCTTCTCAATTCTTCTCATCTAACAGAGTATTAAAGAAGTCACCTGAGGTAGAGCATTGTTGTCTGTGGACTTTAATGTTCTTGGCTCTGCCAGTTACTAAAGATGAGATCTTGGGTACTATAGCACTCAGAGTTTTAGTTTCTGTTAAAAGAAAATTAGGAGAATAAAAATAATCTCAGACAATTGTTCTAAATGAGGTAATACTTTATGAGACTGGTCTATGGGAGGAGTCTGTCATGATAAATTGCCTCCTATTTTTCCAGTTGAAATGCCTTACTTTTTGGGACTTTCCTGGTGGCACAATATATAAGAATCCTCCTGCCAATGCAGAGGACACATGTTTGATCCCTGGTCTGGGAAGATTCCACATGCCTTGGAGCAACTAAGCCCATGTGCCACAACTATTGACCTTGGGCTCTAGAGCCCAGGAACCGCAAATACTGAGCCCACATGCTGCAAATACCAAAGCCCGTGCACCTTAGATCCCATGGTCCACAACAAGAGAAGCGACCGCAATGAGAAGCCCATGCACCACAGCTAGGAGTAGCCCCCATTTGCCACAACTAAAGAAAGCCCATGAGCAGCCACAACTAAAGAAAGACTGTGAGCAGCAACAAAGAGCCAGCACAGCCCAAAATAAAAAATAAGTAAATAATTTTTTAATAATGCCTTACTTTTCTAATTTTCTTTTTTCTCAGATTATAGTTAGATTATTTTTCTCTATACTCATATCTATACAGCAACACATTATATTAACCTAGGGAAAACTCAGTCATTAAAACTGAAACAGCATTTTATGCAGTTTGAAGAAGACTTTGGAGAGACCTGGTGCTTAGTATCAGGAGTACTAGTATTTTAGACTCTTTTTAGAGAAGATAAGCATTGCTCTTAATAGCAAAGGGAGGTTGTTTCTTGGCATATGTTAATTATATACAATTTGTTTTAGGACACAGAACCTGTTAATCAGATTTCAATGGCCACATACAACCTAACTGGCTACAGCATGGGTGCCTTTACCCTTTTGGGCATCCCTGGACTTGAGCAGTACCACGTCTGGATCAGCATCCCCTTCTGCCTCATCTACCTTGTGGCCATTGTGGGTAATAGTATCCTTCTCTACCTCATTGCAATGGAGCACAGTCTTCATGCACCCATGTTCTTTTTCCTTTCCATGCTGGCTATTACTGATCTTATACTGTCTACCACCTGTGTTCCAAAATCTCTGAGCATCTTCTGGTTTGGTCCCCAGGAAATCAGCTTTCCTGGCTGTCTCACACAATTATTCTTTCTGCACTACAGCTTTGTTCTGGACTCAGCTATACTGCTGGCCATGGCATTTGACCGCTATGTGGCCATTTGTTCACCCTTGAGATACACCACTAGTCTGACCCCCAGGAACATTGTCAAAATTGCTGTAGGGATCTCCTTCAGAAGCTTCTGTGTTTTTGTCCCATGTGTTTTCCTTGTAAATCATCTACCCTTCTGCAGGACACATAACATCCCTCACACATACTGCGAGCACATAGGTGTTGCTCGACTAGCCTGTGCTGACATCTCCATCAATATCTGGTATGGGTTTTGTGTTCCCATCATGACAGTGATTATAGATGTGATTCTAATTGCTGTCTCCTACATTCTTATCCTCTGTGCTGTATTTCGCCTCCCTTCTCAGGATGCTCGCCAGAAGGCCCTAGGCACCTGTGGTTCCCACATCTGTGTCATCCTAATGTTCTATATACCAGCGTTCTTCTCCATCCTTGCACATCGCTTTGGACACAATGTCCCTCGGACCTTTCACATTGTGTTTGCCAACCTCTATGTTATCATCCCACCTGCACTCAACCCTATCGTCTACGGAGTAAAGACTAAGCAGATACGAGAGAAAGTCATTCTTCTGCTCTTACCTAAGAGGTCCTATTGATACATGCCTGAAGTCTAGGGGGCAGGGGCAAGTCCCTAGTCCACCTTAAAGACTAAATCTGTCACTTTGACCCCAGAGAAGGGACTGATAAAAAAGTTTTTTATTAATCAAAAGTGTGATATTTTGTTTCTTTATTATTTTAGGCAGAAATCTTCTCTGCCATTCCAGTTACAAAAACCAAATTTTTAGTCTAGGAAATGTTTTGATTTTAGGAATCAAAAAAAATTCAATTTCTTTTTATTTCTTCAAGCTGATTATAAAACTTTAAATGAAAATAATAAAATAATCAGCATCTTTTTTTCTCTATAAAGATATTTTTAAAGAATCTGATTTTTTTCAGATTTATATATCATAGTAGTTTCTACAACTTGCAGAGCAAAGGACTTCTACCATGATGACTCTGCGAGGTTCTGGATTTTTAGTTTGGATACTTCAGTCCATTTCTGGATGGCATCAAGTATGGATTCTGGCATGTTCTTGGTGCATAAGCAATGTTTATCTAGAAAAAATGGCGAATAATCATGAATGACTAAATTGAGAGTGCAGATGTTTATTTTAGATCAAGGGAGAAGGTGATGATGAAACCCAAAGCTCATTTTTCACTCAGTCTCATGAAAAAACCAAGCAAGTTGGGATGGGTACAGTCCTCTAAGTAGGAATATACAGAGGAAGCTTAATTCCCACTGCCAATAAGATGAAAAAGCATGTACAGATTAAGATGTGTTTTGAAACTTGACCAATCAGAAACATTGCTAGCTCTGAGTCTCTTCTTCATTCTTATATCCCAAACTAAATGTAGTCTGATGCCAAAAATGTATCTCTGTTTATATTATTCATCATCTTTTCAATTGCAGTATGCTTAATTTGGTTATAGTGAGTCATTCAGTCACTAAATCAGTCAAGGAATAACTATTTTTGGTGTTTGATGGGTGCCAATGGTAGCTGATGTCTGATATCCTCCCATATTTACTGTGACCTTAAATCCTACTGCTTTTTGTAGACAACTTCTAGATTCATCAGTCGAGAGTGAGCATTCCTTCCCCTTACCACAGAGGGTCAAACACTCATCACTCTTCATCTGAATCAAAATATCAGAGTTCTACATGGTTTCTCAAATTCTAGATTGCGTTCTCACCTTGATGTTACCCCTTCACTCACATGTCACTAGATTTACATTTCTATGTAATTCTCAACATAGAATTTTAGTATGAAAGATACACTCTTTGGACTCAGAGACTCAAGTTTGCATGTTCTTTTTACTATGGGACACAGGCACATATGTTGTTTCCAAAATTATTTGCAGAATAAAAATACTATGAAGTATAAGTAGCAGAGAAAGTAAAGGTAAAATGAAAAAAACCAGAGAAAGATATTTTTTAAAAAATAAAAAAGATAGCTAATACAGTTTCCATATACCATGAATTCCCATTCTCTTATTGCACATGGGTCAAGAATTCAGTTCTAGGTTATGTGAGAGTTAAGCATGATTTAGTTGCATAATTCACAGTGTCTATAAATTACAAGCCAGTCAAGTGTTCAGAGAAGTAAAACTACTTACTTCTGAAAGGAAGAGCAGAAAGCAGTATCTTCAGAGACTTCTTAGAGAAAAGGCACCAAGTTATGTAATTAATCACATTTTTTTTGAATATGTAATTTCATGGAATTCTTCAGTCCCTTATTCCAGTACAGATCATTAGAACACCTTAACTTACCATTTAATAATAGCTAAAAATTTAGTGAGGACGTAATATAATGCTAGTCTCTTTAAGCCTGGTTTAGTCCATATATTCTGGGGCATTCAGAGTACTAAGTGGACACTGCTACTGCTGCTGCTGCTGCTGCTGCTAAGTGGCTTCAGTCGTGTCCGACTCTGTGCAACCCCATAGACGGCAGCCCACCAGCCTCCCCCGTCCCTGGGATTCTCCAGGAAAGAACAATGGAGTGGGTTGCCATTTCCTTCTCCAATGCACGAAAGTGAAAAGTGAAAGTGAAGTCGCTCAGTCGTGTCCGACTCTTAGCGACCCCATGGACTGTAGCCTACCAGGCTCCTCCGTCCATGGGATTTCCCAGGCAAGAGTACTGGAGTGGGGTGCCATTGCTAGCAATCATTATTCATTCATTCAACAATGTTTAGCAAAATGCTTGACACAAAATTTAATATCTGAAACACTGAGCTAGGTATTGTTTTCATCATATTGAACAAAATCAATATGTTCCCCATTTAGTGGAAATTGTAATCCAGTGATGGAAACAAGCCTCGATCATATAAACACCCAAATGAACATGTAATTTCAGATTGCATTAGGTTTTAAAACGGACAGAAACTAACCCAAATGTTAAAAGCAGTGCCTTTGGAGAGAGACTATCAAAGGAAAGCAGCTTCAAATTAGGCTTTTTGGAAGGCCCTACCTGAAAGAAATAAAATTTTCTCTAAGAACAATGAGAATCATGAGAAGTCAGGCAAGCAGGGGAAGGTGGATGGCATGATTTAAGCAGAGGAGGTGAAATATCTGTACACTGAAAACTATAAAACATTGATAAAAGTAATGAAGACACAAACACCAGTTTCCCCATTACCCAAAAGTAGAACATTTCTATAAAACTTTGCATAAGCCAAAATGACTTAAAGCAAAAATTACCTTAAGACACATCTTGCCAACAGATACATTAAAATAAGTTGAGATACAGCATAGCTGCTCACTGACACAGTTCAAAGTTATGATGACTTGATGCTGAGATACTGAAGAGTAATTCCTGGGAAAGGAGATTGGTAGTATCACTCTGGCTGCTCTGGGCGTGCACTGTTCTATAATATCTGGTTGCAAAACAAAAATGTTGAACATGATTCTTGCTTTTCACTTTTCTTTTCACAATACAATAGTTCTCTTCAGACTTCTTTCAGTTAATGAAAATAGTTACTAAAGTAAGTCTTTTGTAAAAGTAAAGGGGTATGAAGCAAACTTTCAAAAAGTGAGGAATACCTGTAAATGGAAAGATATCTTATATTCTTGCATGGGGAGAATGAATATTGTTAAAGTCTTCATGCAACCCAAAGCCATCTGCAGATTCAATACAATCTTTATCAAGATTCTAATGGCATTTTTCAGAAATATACGAAAAATCATCCTAAAATTTGTATGAAACCACAAAAGACCTGAAGAGCCGAAGCAATCTAAAGAAGGAAGAACAAAGCTGGAGACAACACAATTCCTGATTTCAAACTATAAAGCAATAATAATCAAAACTGTACAGTAATTATAGAATGGTACAAAAACAGACACATGGATTAATTGAACAGATAAGAAAGCCAAGAAATAAGTCCTTGCATATATGGTCCACAAGGGCACCAATAGAGAAAGGATGTTGCTGTTATTGTTTAGTGGCTAAGTCATGTCCATCTCTTGAGACCTCATGTAATACAGCCCGCTGGGCTCCTCTGTCCATGGGATTTTCCAGGCAAGAATACTGGAGTGGGTTGCCATTTCCTCCTTCAGAGCATCTTCCTGACCCAGGGATTGAACCTGCCTCTCCTGTGTCTCCTGCATGAGCTGGCAGATTCTTTACAGCTGTGCCACCAGGGAAAGGATAGTCTGTTTAATAAATGGTATTGGAAAAACAATATCCACAAGCAAAATAATAAAACTGGATTCTGATATTAAATCATTCACAAAACTGAACTCAAAATAGATTGTTTTAAACGTATGAGCATAAATTATAAAATTCCTAGTAGCAAACATAGGGAAAAAGCACTTGTACATTTATCTTGACAATGGTTTTTTGGATGATAGCCAAAGCACAGGTAAAATTGGCAAAAATAAATAAGTGAGATTACACACACACAATGAAATATTGTTCAGCCACAAGAAAGAAGAAAATTTTACCATTTGTGATCTACACAGATGAAAGGTGTTGCGCTAAGTGAAATTAGCCATACAGAAAAAGAGAAAAATACTGTGTGGTTTCACTTATATGTGAAATAATTTTTTTTTTCTTTAAGTTGAACACATAGAAACAGAGAGTTACAGTGGGGATTGGGGGCATGGGGGGGATGTTGATCAAAGGGTTCAAAGTTTCAGTTATAAGCTTGTATATAAACAAGCTCTGGAGATCTAACGTGCAATATTATGACTGTAGTTAATATACTGTATTGTATACTTGAATTTTGCTAAGGGAGTAAGCTGTAAATATTTTCACCACACACACACACACACACACATACATACACACAAATATGTAACATTATGGATGTGTTAATTAACTTGATTGTGGTAAATACTTAATAATGTATATTATATCAAGCTACCATGATATATACTTCAAATATATACAATATGTTTTTGGCCACATGGCACAGCTTGCTGGATTTTAGTTCCCCAACCAGATTGAACCTGGGCCATGGCAGTGAAAGCCCAGAGTCCTAACAAGTGGACCACTAAGGACTTCCCTAAATATGTACAATTTTATTTGTCAACTATACCTGAACAAAACTGGGAAAAAGGAAAAGTAGACATTTATGGATGAATAAACTTGCTTATTATTTTTATGTCATACATAAAATATATGCTTGTTTTTTGAAAAAACAAAAGGGATTAGTGTGTATAAAGACACAGTTGAAAAAAGGCTCAGCGTTTTAAAGGAACTGGAAACTGATGGGGGTGGGGTGGGTGTAGGTAGAGGGAATAACAAAAAGTGAGACTGCAGAAGATAGAAAAATCCAGATCATTTCAGAAGTTTGTTTAATATTCTAATAAAAATGTAAAGCTATAGGAATTTTAAGTAAGGTGGCAACAAAGCCCCAAATTGTATTATAAAACATTATATATAAATCTTTTGTTTTAATGATGGAGTTTGTGATAGTTTTGAGGGAGGAATGGAGGCGGAGGTCACCGGATAAAACAGCCACCCATTCTCATGCACTATAACCCTGGATGTGGGCATCGTTTGTGACCAAAGAAAAACCTACCCCCTTCAGTAGCCTGATGAAAAGGCACAGCCAATGTCAATTAGAAACAACCCAATAGAATACCTGTCTCTGGGGCTGAGTCCTTGTGAAATAACTCTGATTCACAGAGTTATTTTGTTGTACAAAATAGCTAAGTGGGAGTCCAAGTAATTGATAGGGGCCAAAATTAACATGTAAAAAATAATAAAACAGGATAAGGAAATTTCCACTTTCATTTAATTGCTTAATCTCTTAATCATTTAAAAAAAGAGTAACACAATTTCAAGTTAAAGAAATTGTTAATGTATGATAGTAATTAACTTTTGGAGACTTTCATTTTAAAATAGTTGATTTGTACTCCTGTAAGTAGCAGGATCAGTTATCTATTAAGGCAGCTCTCCTAGATCATGCTAACAGAACCGTAAGATTTGTATGTAAAATAATAGTTGGTGTTTTGCTGTTATTTAAGTTGGGATAAAGGATGGGATGTAATTCAAATTTTTAGGGTGTGAATTATAAATAAGGAGGGCAGGGACACCAGAGTATATTCCTATTTTAATTCAGTAAAAATCAATAACTGATTCACTAGAAAACTCTTTTTATTACATCAGGTTATGGAAACATTAAGTTGTAAGTTCTACATAACATTTTGTAAGGACCAAGTGTTCATATAAAACTCACTTAATCTACCTATAAACAGTTCTTTTGCACTTAATGAATAGCCAGAAATGACAGTTGTCTTCATAAAGGTACAGATGACACCAAAGGTAAGATTTGGAATTTTCGGTGACTTTAACGTACATACTTTTCTTATATGAATTCTGGTTCAAGAAAATTCGACTTACAGTACCTCAGAGAAAACTCTGGTAGGCATTTGACTGATGTTTTCAATAGTCTTTCAATGTTATATATAAAAAAATAGCCATTGAAAATGGAATTATTTGTACTCAGTGTCCAACCAGAAGGAAACCTGCGTAGGGATGAGATAAAAGCAAAGATATGAGCAATTTTAAAGTTCACTTGCAGAGTTATTGCTGAATATCTTTGTAAACTTAAGACAGAAAGACTAGATTCACCAAACTCAGGAAAATTGACCTGGCCCTTAGAGTTGTAGGAGAAACGCCTCCTAGTTCTAAATTGAGATCTGAGCCCCGAGAATGCCTGACAGTATCAACAGGCAGATCTAAGGAAGACAGAGTGAGAATGGATTCAGAAGATGTTTAAGAGGAAACAGTATTATACAATAATTTGGTTAAAAAATTCATGTAAGTAGAGAGGTGTGACAATTGCAGAGCTTAGGAACATTGAAAGGAATAGGTTGGGGATGTTACAAATGCAGTCTGGGACATAATAGTTTTGAATCTAAAGTGGGATATTTAGCCAAAGAAGTTCCAAATAGGATGCCCTCTTTGATACTCAAAAACCATCCTCATGTTGTCCTCATGTTGTAGTTTCGACCAACTTTCCTGTGTTCCAGTTTTTATGCTCTCATCTACGTATATATGGGTTCTCCGGGAGGAAATAAAAGGCTCAAAAATTCATTGTAGAGTTTAGGAATGCAGATCCTGGGGCCTCACTCTGAAAAGCTGTGTTAGATTACCTGAAGTGAGCCATCTCATCCTTCCAACAGGTCCACTGTGAGTCCGCCACTGTGCTAAGCATTTTCACAGGCACTGTCCCTCTTTTTTGTCCTAATCTGTCAATCTTTAAACGAGATCTTCTGATCTTGGATTTCCTCGCCAAGATCTTAGAGGCCATACATGCTCAGCTGGGGACTCTTTGTGAGCTCATGAACTGTATGTAACCTGCCAAGCCCCTCTATTTAATGGGATTTCCTAGGCAACAGTACTGGAGTGGGTTGCCGTTTCCTTCTCTAGGGGATCTTTCCAACCCACAGATCGAACCTGGGTCTCCTGCTTTGGCATTGGCAGGCAGATTCTTTATCACTGAGCCACCAAGAAAGCCATAATCTTGAGAAGTAGGGACTATATTAGATGTCAATTTTCTATTCAAAGTCATTTATATGGTTAGGGCATGACCTCGAAACCTAGGTGGTCTGATCGGTGGACACACATGGCCACATACCCATAGGCACAGAGCTCACATGCAAATGTAACAACAAAAACATACCCTGAGGCAGTGTTAGCTCGCAGACCCAGGTAGGGTTAATATAGTCTCCTTTATACTCTCCCCTTGAGAGTGAGGAGAGAAGGTGTTAGAGTCCCTCAGGCCCTAATTTTTTACCTCTTCCCCTCATTGAACAACGACCAGGAAAAAATAAATAAATAGGGAGATCAACCTGTCTCTCAGTCCTTTCCTTCCTCCTCCACTTTTTTCTTTGGCTTATGTGTCTGGTCCTCTTGTAGATTTTCTGTGTGTCTATCACCATAATCTTTCTTCTCTCCATTTGACCCAATAACCAAACTTGGTGAGTGTTGGTTATTTCAAGGGGGTTGGTTGGAATTAGGAGAGAAAGATAGAGTGAATGAAAAGCTCAGGGTTCCATTTTCTAGGAGTCACAGACCAAGCACTACAACTTTCTTTCCCAAGCAACTCAGATTTTTAAGCTGGGTTTATGGTCTCCTGTACTTGGATATATGCTCTAAATGATTAGAACAGATAAACATCTGGATTAAGAATGGCTATGGTAAGTGCTGTTCAGGCAACTTCTGTTAGATATGTGCAAGGACCCACAGCCCTAACTTGAGAAGTAGTTTTAAGTGTTTGGATACTCTTGTTAGTTTTTATGCATCTGTCTATTTCTGTTTTCTTCTTCACTGTGTGATCTGACTGTTGGGGATAGTCCGGGTGATATAAAATATAATCCAATAAAAAAGTAAATCTTATTGTATGCTTACTATGTGTCAGACACTGGACTAAGGAGTGGTTTGAAGGGCATGTCTCATTTTGTCCTAAAAGTAACAAAGAATTAGAGATATTAGGCCCTTTTCAAAAATGAGGAATCCAATGATCACATAATTCAACTAAGTTTGCCCAAGTTCACACAGCTAGAAAATTATGAAATTGTGATTAAAACCTTCTGGTTCTACTGCCACTCTGTGCCAATATGCTATTGAAATAATATGGGTACATGTATGTGTGTGTGTGTGTATCTATCATAATCACATTTAGTCAAATCAATACTGATTATATCTTCTAATATCTAGTTTGTGTTCAAATTTCACCAATTATATGTTACCTCCTAGTTCTGGTTTATTTAAATAGAATTCAATCAAGAACTGCATTTGCTTGTGCATTCCCTTAAATTTATTTGACTTTAGAAAAGTATTTTCCTCCTCCAAGTACCCAACACTTGTAATGGCACTGACATGTTGAGAAGACCAGGCTGTTTGGTAGATTGCCCCACATTGTAGGTTTGTCTGAGCTGTGAAACGACAAGCCTCAGAACTAACTTTGTGTGCCCGTGTGTGTGTCTGTAAATGTTTCTGAGTGACTGTAGAAACATCTGTTGTGTTTGAGTTCCTGAAAATATAAAAACTAGAGAAGACCTTTCCTCACACATGTCTGAAGAAAAGATGATTTCAGACCAGCTGGAAGAGCGGTGATTCAGAGTATATGGTTTCCGGGTGCTGGTACCATGTATTGTTTGAGTATGTGAGCAGCACAGAAGAGGGATTTTCAACACAAAGTCTGCATAACCTAATTAAATCTCTACCATTGGCAATAGGTGAGTTTTAGGCCTCCAGTGGATAAGAGAGCTGGGTGAAGGTGGTGGCAGAGAACGCACACACTTAGCATATAAGGGGTTGGTCTGTGGGCCACTGTCTGAACTCTGCACTGTGTTCTCAGAACCCAGAACATATGAATTCCAGAGACACTAGAGGAGAGTTTGAGTTTCTATAAGAAGTGTAATTTTGTTTATAGATAAGGGAAGGTCAGAAAGAACAGAACACCTTATTTTTCTTTGGCAAAAGCAGAACAGTGAAGACACCAAGTGCTGGCTTGGGAGATGGAAGGTATGGTGAACTGGGCCTAAGAATGTGGTAAAAAGTGCCTGTAGGGATAAAGCTGAGCATGAGTTTTGACCTTGTCAGGTCAGGAGTCTGAGGCATGTGGCTATCACAAGCTTCCTCTTAGTGCTGATCCTGGAAGTCCCTGGCCTTGCTGTGTGGTTAGTTACCTCTAGAATAGAAATCATTTGCCACGTAGATGCATTACTGGATCAGGAAGGTTGAAGAACCTAGTATTTTTTTTGTGCGTAATGTTCATTTGTTCATTAATAATAATTTGAACAGCTGAGTCACAAACATCTTTGTCCTGCAAACAGTGGGAGTCTACGGCTGACCCGCCAACTTCTCTGCTCTCCTCTCCTGGCCTCAATGGAACAGATCATCTTTATTTCCACCTGGGAAGTGAATCAATTTTTATTCTATCTTTAAAGATTATAATCCATTTACAGTTATTACAAAATATTGGCTATATGGGGACTTCCCTGTTGGTCCAGTGGCTAAGACTTCGCTTTCCAATGCAGTGAATGTGGGTTTGATCCTTGGTCCAGAACTAAGATTCCACATGCCTCTCAGCCAAAAAACCAAAACAGAACAGAAGCAATATTGTAACAAACTAAAAACTTAAAAAATGGTCCACATAAGAAAAAATATTGGCTATTTTTTCCAGATTGTACAATATATCTTGTAACCTCTTATACCCAATAGCTTGTACCTCTCACTCCCCAACCATTATATTGCCCTTTCTCCTACTTCTCCACACTGGTAACCATTGGCTTCTTCTCTATATATGTGAGCCTGCTTCTTTTTTATTATATTCACAGCTTTGTTGTATTTTTTAAGCTCCACATATAAGTGATATCATACGGTGTTTGTCTTTCTCAGTCTGACTTATTTCACTTAGAATAGCACCTTCCAAGCCCATCCATGTTGCTTCAAATAGCAAAATTTCGAGGACCTACTCCTTAAAAGATTTATTCCCAGAGTAAAGACTTTGGTAATTTACAAAGAAAATGGCAATGATACAATCCATTTATGCAGTATTTTTTATATTATCCTTGGTGTTTGTTATAGCTGTGTATAGTGCGTGCATATGAGTGTATATGTGTAGTAATGTGCAGATATGTGTATGTTTGTGTGAGAGAGAGTGGGGAAGAGGGATTTCAGGTTTGTATAAGATTATATGTGGGTAAATATATGATGGTAAAATGTATGACAGAATGTGAGTATAGATCAAGGCATTCTTGAAATTTTAAGTACTAAGTATGTGTGTATCTAAGAGAGTATATGTTCTGCATTTGATAAGTCTATCAAATAGAATATGAATTTACAAAGAAATAATTCTTTAGGATAGAAATCTTGATCAAAACTGTTATTAACTCCAAAGCATTAGGTTAGTATAAAGCTGTAGAATTTACTGAGTTCTGGAAAACAGTGTTTTTGGAGGAATAAGAATCCGTGAGCTCAACTGTATGGGATTTTAAAATTTAAATTTAAGTTGCACCTGTTTCTCAGCATAGTATAGGAACTCAGACGGTGTTGGCTAACCTGAATTAGGATTTTGAATGGAAAAAAGTGATGTGGACTTCACAAATTGAAGAAGCACAGTCACCATGAAGCTTGAAAAGAGTGAATAATTGCCTGGGACAATGACAGAAGGAGTTGATATTAACTAACGATGTCCATGCATGCCTGCTAAGTTGCTTCAGTTGTGTCTGATTCCGTGTGACCCTATGGACTGTAGCCCACCAGGCTCCTCTGTCCATGGGATTCACCAGGCCAGAATATTGGAGCGGATTGCCATGCCCTCCTCCAGGGGATCTTCCCAGCTCAGGGATCGAACCTGGATCTCTTAAGTCTCTGGCATTGGCAGTCGACTTCTTTGCCACTAGTGACCCCTGGGAATCCCTTAATGATGTCCATAAAGTCATGTAAGCTATAATCCACCAACTCTTGGAAAAATATGTCCTGTAAATTGGTAGTTTGTAATAGAGGTACACTGCATAATCAAAAGAATGATTGATGCCAATATGGAAAACTGCCTGGAAAAGCTGTATAAATCATCAGACATGGCCAGAGTAAATAAGATAGTCTCTTTAGGAAAAGTAACTGTATGTTGCAATATATATGAGACTGTGTGATTTATGCATGTTACCTGCCAACTTCCTAACAATCTTTCTTCACTACAAAGGTATCTCACTTTGAATTATAATTAGACAGTCACTTTATTTTTTGGGATATATAATGAGCTGTTGGAAGTGAGAGTGATTCAAGTGAGCCTAACATTTATCACCCTCTGTCCTCAGAAACTGGGACTTGGGCCATCCTGGTCTGCCATGGTCCTTTTCAACCTGAGCAGTTACAACCCAGGACCCTTCATTCTGGTGGGGATCCCAGGCCTGGAACAAGCCCATGTGTGGATTGGGATTCCCTTCTGTATCATCTATATTGTAGCCATCGTGGGAAACTGCATCCTTCTCTACCTAATCTTGGTGGAGCGTAGCCTTCATGAACCCATGTTCTTCTTTCTCTCCATGCTGGCTATGACCGACCTCACCTTGTCCACAGTTGGTGTTCCTAAAACACTCAGTATCTTTTGGCTTGGGGCTCGAGAGATCACATTCCCAGGGTGCCTCACACAAGTGTTCTTCCTCCACTATAGCTTTGTCCTGGATTCAGCCATCTTGATGGCCATGGCATTTGACCGCTATGTGGCCATCTGTTCTCCCTTGAGATACAACACTATCTTGACCCCCAAGACCATCATCAGGATTGTGGTGGGAATCTCCTTTCGTAGTTTCTGCATCATCTTGCCAGTTGTATTCTTGCTCACACGACTGCCTTTCTGTAGGACACGCATCATACCGCACACATATTGTGAGCACATAGGTGTTGCCCGGCTCGCCTGTGTGGACATCTCCATCAACATCTGGTATGGCTTTTGCGTTCCCATCATGACAGTCATCTCAGATGTGATCCTCATTGCCGTTTCTTACACACTCATCCTTTGTGCTGTCTTCTGCCTCCCCTCCCAAGAAGCCCGACAGAAGGCCCTGGGCACCTGTGGTTCTCATGTCTGTGTCATCCTCATGTTTTATACACCTGCCTTTTTCTCCATCCTTGCTCACCGCTTTGGACACAATGTCTCCCACACTTTCCACATCCTGTTTGCCAACCTCTACATTGTTATCCCCCCTGCACTCAACCCCATTGTTTATGGCGTGAAGACCAAGCAGATCAGAGAAAAGGTCATCATTTTATTTTATAACAAGGGTACATTATAATGTTTCACTGTGCAATGGAAAAGTTAGGAGAAGTTTTTAACATATATTAATGTGTAAGAACTTTTTAAAAAGGCAAATGTTATTTAAAGTAAGAACAGTCTACAAGTGATTTTGTGTTTTATGACTGTTATGATTTATATGAAAGAAAGATTTTTATGTATTAAAAAACTCCTTGATGACATGATTGTTTTTGGAATATGAAATTGCGCAGGATACAATCTAGAAGAAGGAGGGGAAAACAGAGTGCTGAGTTAATCTAAATAGAAAATAGCAATAACAATTTAGAAATTGAAATTTGCAGTTATGGAGAGAGAAAAATATGTGAAATGGGACAAAGACTCTGAAGAAAAGAGATTAAAACTGAAAATATAAAATTGAAAATTTTTACTTAGAGGATTATTAGATGGATTTAGGACATTTTTAATAATATAAATTCTAATTATTGTCCATGTTATGCTTATGTAGTTCACTTTAAATGTCCAATCCTTAGACACCAAAGACCTTCCAGTACGAGTCTGTTATAAATAATGAGTTCTATCAGCATTGCTATAATAGGAATAAGAGAAAATACTTATCAATGCCATGGTTTTGGGGAAGGGAGAGTATGTTTTAGGCTCTAAGACATACTGATAAAGTGAACTTCAGAGATAGTGCCCAGGAAAAATGATCCCCTAAAACAGCTGGAGATCTGAGAAGGGAGCTGGACTTCCTACAGCCTTCCTATAATACATAGGTGAGAACTCAAGCCAATATGAAAGTAGAACAAAACAAAAAAAACAACAACATTGGCTGGAAGACTTATGGAGTTCTTATCTACAGAGTCTATTTCCTTGATTAAAAGACTCAATTGCAAAATACATTTCTTCAGTGAGGTGTGAGGATGAGAATGGGAAAACTACAGTAAAGTAATACATTCAAAGTAAGATGCACCCAAATGTCATAAGCATTAGAATTGAGAAAATACATGTTGTAATCAAAGAAAGACGTGGAGTTCTTTCAATATGTTTTTTTGAAAATTGTCTATTCAACCAGGAATTGCTTATTTAGTACCTAATATATTTCAAGTTTAGTCCTAAGCATTCAGGATAGATAATATGAAAGAGGCTCTGCTTTGCTTCTCTGGAGCTTATTTTCCAGGGAGAGTAACAAATAAGGAGCAAGAGAATAAATGTGTTACCTTCAAATAGTAATAAAATCATTAGAAAAACAAAACCAAATACAATGATGGACTAAAACTTGTTGAGAAAGACAATGGCAGAGAGAACAGCACATGCAAAGGCCCTGGGGCTGAAAACAGCTTGACATGAGCTGAGGCCAAAAACAAGATCTGTGTGATCACAACAGAGTGAGGTGGGATAGGAGGTGAGGGGTTAAGGGGCAGGACCAGATCCTGGGGGACTAGAATCATTCAGACTTCATTTTTAGAAGAGGAAACTGAAGCTCTTAGAGTGAAAATAACTTTTCCAAGGCACATGGCAAGGGAGTCATAAATGTGGAGCTAGAAAAGAATCTGCTAAGTCTTATTGATATTCCCACTTAATATAACATAACCTTACTCATGTGAAAACAGACTCCAGAGGAAGGTAAAAAAAACTATCTAGGAGAATCAGAGCCTGTTTTTATTGTTTTTGTATGCCAACTTGTGTTCGACTCTTTGAGACCCAATGAACTGCAGCCCTGCCAGGTTCTTTTGTTCATGGGACTTCCCAGGCAAGAATACTGGAGTGGGTTGCCATTTCCTTCTCTCAGCGATCGAGCCCTGGTCTCCTGTATCATCAGGCAGATTCTTTACCACTGAGCCAGCTGGGAAGCCCATTATTGTTTTTGTGAACTGTATTTATCTTTGATTAAGCCACAGTTGACTAAGTGAGTACTCTGTATTTTTGTGCCAGCTTGCTAAAAATGCTGTTGGATATCAAAAGAGATGATCTCTTATTCTTCTGGTTATTTACATCTCGCTGAGAACATGGATTTTTCCAAGAGATGATATTTTAAAAAGTTTACTGATGGAAAAGTAAATAAATAGAGACTGAGCTGAGATCACTTAAAAATACATACTTCTTTTATCCTGGTAGGAACTGGAACCTGTGGTTATTCACTGATAGGCACGAATGGCTCCCTTGGAAGCTTAATGACTTAGAAAAAACAACAAAGGAAGTGACTGTCTCCCTTTCCTTCTCCAGCCCTCTATCTTTGGACTAGTTATCTATTATACCTTTTCTAGCCTTCTCAGGAGAGTTTCTTTATTTTTATGACTTTATGCCTCTTTGCTGATAACTCCATATCTTAGTTTTCATATGTAAACTTTCTGATAAATTTCAATGCTTTCTTACCTCATAGGGTCAATATCAATATTAAAAGCAAAATGTAAGTGAGTGTGCTTTGCAGATTGCAAAACATCATTCTAACATTAGCTGTTATGTTAGTATTTTCACTAATTAACATTCTTATGTCAGACTCATCCTATTCAAACCCAAGCTCATCATTGTTATTTAAAATCCTCCCCTTTACTGTTTATAAGAGGAGAAAACTGGTTAAACCCTGATTTGCTCTTCTTTTAAGTTTAAATTTACTGTCCTAGCTGCTAATGTCTCTTTCTGGTGAGGTTGGTTATAAATATTCTATTCCATGTCAGATCATGAATGAAATTACATGTTCTGGTTTGGATGAAAAAAGAATAATTATGCAAAAATCATCAGGTGACTGTCTCACACATAAGTTGCCTTGTCCTGTATCTATTCCTTTTTGCAAATTCCCATCTCTTATATTAAAGATACCTGAAACTAGCACAACATTGTAAAGCAACTATACTCCAATAAAAATATTTTAAAAAGACATTACCAATAGAGGCATTATTTATTTTATCTTCCTACACTCAGAATTTAGAACTGGACTCTACAAATTGTTTAGTTGTTAGGCTATATCCGACTGTACATGAGATATTGTGAAATATCTTTCATTACTACATTCTATTAGGGTTTCCTAGGTGGAGCTAATGGTAAGGAGTCCGCCTGCCTGTGCAGGAGACATAAGAGACACTGGTTCTATCCCTGGGTTGGGAAGATCCCCTGGAGGAGGGCATGACAACCCACTCAAGTATTCTTGCCTGGAAAATCCCATGGACAGAGGATCCTGGCAGTCTACAATCCATAGGGTCGCAAAGAGTTGGACACAACTGAAGTGAGTTAGCACGTACTACAGTCTATTATGTACCTCTGAATGGAAGGATGCATTTTTTTGAGGAAGGGAAATGTTATGAAACTAATAATGTGTATTATTAGGGTCCAGAAGTGATGTGGATCCAGCAGAGTCTTTCCTCAGGATGACTCTTTCTAAGCCACACAGCCTTGAGTAATGCTGTATTAATTCTCCTTAACTAAATCACCCTGCTAGGTGATTTACTCCTGTTACTGTTATCTTCACAACCCCTACTTTGGGAAGATACATCAACCATCACAGCACAAAGGAAAAAAATCAAGATCAGGAGATTTAAGAAACTTATTCAAGACTACTTAGCAGTGGAATTTTATTCAAACCAGGTCTGCCTGATTCAAAAGCCCAGGCTCTTTCCACCCAGCTGGTTTGTCTCTTTATAGGAGGGGTAAGGCAGAAACAATGCTAAATCAAAATGACTGTCCTTGTCCATTTCTAGATGACAACTAGGCTTGTCATTTTTGTAGAGCATAGCTCATCTCCATCTGAGTTTGCTGCTGCCCATCCAATGGGTTTTCAGAGACCTCTCTGCTCAGTCTCTACCTTTGCCCAGGTTCTGAATCTATGGGGCATACAAACCCCAGGGACCAGGAAAGTCAGCATAGATGATTACAAATCTCTGCTAATTCCTCATTTACACCTCACAGCTATGACTAGCAGGTTCTCAATCCCTGTAGGGGCTCAGGGTCCATGGCCCTCTGAGGGGCACAGAGAAGAAATTCATAAATCCTTCTCATCCCCACCTGCTCTCTCCCAGGCTGACCATAGGAGCATCTTTGGAATCGCCTAGGTTCCGGGTGTGCTGACTGCTGAATGGATAAGCTGGAGCAACAGAGACTGAAGTGTTGGGTAGAGGGAGGCTGGATGCCTGTTCCTCATCTTTAATCTCTCTTTCACAACAAAGAGGTAAGAGAGTCCTGTTCCACCAATAGCATGAATTCATCAGCCAAGATCAGTCACGTCCTAGAAAGAGTTTGGGGGCTCTTGAAAAGGTATCTTTCCCAGATTTACTATATATTGAGCCTGATACTGAAAAGTCCCACTAAAGTGCCCATCCTAGAGGAGATGCTCCCAGAAGTGCCCCCCAACTTTTTTTTTGATCTGTTGTCCTCATTAGGTTTAATTACCCAATTGGATCATGATCATATCGTAGTCTCTCAAAGTGGAAATGAGGTGTTCAGACTTTTTCTCTGAGAACAACTTTGGGATGCACCGGAGAGTGCCTTGCAGCAGAAGGCCAGTGTGGACGTCAAGTTTGGGAACTGGGACTAAGGCACCCACCACTCCCTTTCGCCCGCTCACCATTCCTGAGCCAGAATAAAGTGAAAATGTGGAGGTGAGGGAGGAGGAGTTGGATTAGAAGACAATGCTTCCATATTCCTCATTTTATTTAGAAATGGTCTTGTATTCAAACTCCTTTGCTTGGGTCTGCTATTGGCAAAGGAAATTTTTTTCCTTTGGTCTAATCAGATCTAATCTGAATCTTTCAGTATCCTTTTAGCCCTCCTGCCTTTTTTTTCTAGACTCAAGGCCATTCTACTTTCAAATGGCCTTAGCTCAGTCCCTGCTCACCTTATTGTTTCAAGATTTGATAAAGGATCTTTTGTCAGATTGCGAAATTAACAACCAAGAATGCAGTAGAAAGGACCATGAGAAGAATGGATTCCAAGAGTTACAAGAGGGTTAAGGATAACAATATCAGTACTGCTTAACATATGCTTGGCATTTACTGTGTTTCAGCTACTACTGTACCTTATGTTATTGCTTTATACATGTTAATTATTAGCCCTGATTTAGAAACAAAGAAACTGAAGCATAGAGAAGTTGAGTATTTTGTTTAAAGTCACAGAGCTTTTGTGTGGCAGTACAAGGATTCAGTTTAGTTCAGTTCAGTCGCTCAGTCATGTCCGACTCTTTGCGACGCCATGAGCTGCAGCACGCCAGGCCTCCCTGTCCATCACCAACTCCCGGAGTCTACCCAAACCCATGTCCATCGAGTCAGTGATGCCATCCAACCATCTCATCCTCTGTCGTCCCCTTCTCCTCCTGCCCCCAATCCTACCCAGCATTAAGGTCTTTTCCAATGAGTCAACTCTTTGCATGAGGTGGCCAAAGTATTGGAGTTTCAACTTCAACATCAGTCTTTCCAATGAACACCCAGGAGTACAAGGATTGGAGACTGGGTAATCTGGCCTCAGGATAATTAACCACTGTGCTCAAGTGGGAATAAAGAGAAGAAAGGAAAATGTAACATGTTTTTCTCTCATTCTTATCTCCTCACAAATCAGGAAGGGGATTCCAAACTGTTTAAAGAAAGTTTCAAAGTGATTAACCAATTCACTCCCAAATCATATAAGAAACCTGAGGCTTGATACACAATGTTTGAATTCATATCTTGAACTCTTTCACACTCTGCCTTCTTTTTTTCTTAATGCTTCCCGCTACATTTTGTATGTTTTTTGATGTTCTACAGTTTGCTGGAGGGAATACCCTGTTATAACTTGGAGATGAGGAGCAGGACTTGGCAGGCAAAGTAGAACATACAGATGGAGGATAAGAAGGGTGCAGCTGTGCCTGCAGAGAACCCAACACAGAGCAGAGGCCGAGGCTAGAGGGTGGGAGGAGGGGGAGTCCCCCGCTTCCTCCTCTTCCCCTTCACTTAGCCAATGAAAGGGCATTGAAAGGGTAGAAGTGTGGGCTGTAGACGTGGAGGGAATGGTGTCTTTGGGATTTTTCCCAGAGGAAGTGGGCTAGTAGGGCCCACAGATCCTGACTCCAGGACTTTCTTATAGGGCCCCCATCTGGGAATGGATTGTGCTGGCTCTGTGATTTTGTGAGAGATGTTCTCAGGCCCTGAGGGAGTTGACATTCTCCTTCCCTTGTCAAGGCGGAGAATGCCCTGTGGGTCCTGGCACAAGTTTTCCAGGATCTAAAGGAGCCAGAAATCTCTGGTTTATACACACCCAAGGCTTCCATGTGGGAAAGTCTAGCCTGGTTTCTCACCTGCCTGTAATCTGCAGGAGTCAGTGTGGGGATGTGAGAGAATGTTCAAGAGGCATATTGCAGAGAAAGCTAGAGCAAACACAAATGGTGTGGAGCTTGACAGCTTCACCCAGGGTCAAACTTTGTTCTCTGCTCACCTGACTGAAACTCCTCAGGACCAGGTTAAGATATCAGTCACTTCGTCTCATAAAATTCAAGGGTATAACTTGGCCTCAGTCAGAACACGCAAAACCCAAGCTTGGCTCCTTCTTCCAGATTATTCTTTACCCACTTAAACCCAAGTAAGTAAAATCCTCCTCCCTCCACTATTTTAACATGACTACTAGTTGCCTTGTGGCATCTGATCCCAGTCCCTTCCACGGCAGCCCAAACTTGATGCTCTGCTGTGTCCTCAGTGAGATCAGAACTTCTCAGACTGAGTTTCTGTAGAACTAGAGGATGTCCCCCTGGACAAGGGACAGAAGAAAGAAGAACCACAAAGCAGAATCAGGGGATGGATATCTGCCCTGGTCAAAGAAGAAATTAAGTTCCATGAGCCAGGTATATACAGTTATGGTACATCAGAGCTGGGAGTTGGGGGAGGGATGCCAAAGGCCTTGGGCAGCTGGGAAAAAGTACTGGACAGACTGGAAGGACTGTGATGTTGGGACAGTGGGTCTGAGTTAATTAAGTGTCCTCTGGAAAAGGATCTAGGAAGATGAGTTTTATCTAAGCTTTGTCATTGAATGGAGTAGAAAATGGCCATTCCATATTTCCTTCCTTCTGATTGATATCTCCCCCAGGGTGGAGGGAGCACAGATACTTAATCCCTTTAACATCAGTGAATATTAAAGGGATTAGGGTTAGATAACAGGAATGACTTTTTCTGGGACAGGTGATCAGGAAAAGCATATTCCAACATCTCCATCAGCATATTCCAATCATCATCTGGGTTGATGAAGAGACATTTGATCCAGAGAAGACTGTTGGAAGAGCATCTTTAGTCAGATGAGTTTTGATTCAAATTCCAGTTCCTTTATGTACCAGATGTATGACTTGAAGTAAGTTTTTTAGCTTCTCAGAAACCAATTCCTTGATCCCTCACACAGAGGGGAACATTGACAAACTCACAGACAATTAGGGACTTTGTAGGTCAGTGTGTGCCAAAGCCCTAGAACAGTGCCTGACACAAAGATAGCTCTCAGCAAATGCTGTAGCATCCTCAGTCCCCATCCTCACCTCCACCTGTCTAAAATCTCTGTAGACCTGGTGATTACCTCGGAAAGACCTCTTTTGTTTCCTGCAGTGACAGAGCCAAGTGGAACCAGGACATGGGGCTGGATCCCACACTGCCTGCTCTCAACCAGACCTGGCTCATCTCGGGGCCTTGGACCTTTGTCCTGCTGGGGGTACCTGGAATGGAGGCCTTGCATGCCTGGCTTTCTGTGCCTGTGTGCCTGCTGTACCTGGCAGCTCTAGTGGGGAACGTCCTTCTTCTGGGGCTGGTGGCAGCTGACAAGGCACTTCGGAGACCCATGTACCAGTTACTGGGGCTTCTGGCAGCAGCTGACTTGGTTCTGGCTACATCCACAGTGCCCAAAGCTCTGGCTGTGCTGTGGGGCCTGTCAGGTGAGATCTCCTTCCAGGCCTGCCTGGCCCAGCTCTTTGTTGCCCACGTGGCCTTCATTGCTGAGTCCTCGGTGCTGTTGGCCATGGCCGTGGACCGCTACGTGGCCATATGCCAGCCTCTGCGCTTTGGGGCGCTGCTGACTCAGCGCGTGGTAGGCCTCGTGGCTGTAGCTGCTGTGACCCGTGGGGCCTGTGTCATGGCACCCCCGGTGGCCCTGCTCCAGTGACTGCCTTGCTGTGGGCAGCGGGCCCTGCCCCACACCTACTGCGAGCACATGGGCGTGGCTTGGCTGGCCTGTGGCGATACGCGCCCAAACGTCTGGTACGGACTGGCCACCACGCTGCTCTCTCCAGTCCTGGACCTAGGGCTCATCGGTGCTTCCTACGCCCTCATTCTCCGCGCGGTCTGTCACCTGCCCTCCCATGGCGCCCGGCGCAAGGCCCTGGGCACCTGCGGGGCCCACGCCAGTGTCATCACCCTCTTCTACACACCCGCCCTCTTCTCCTTCCTGGCTCACCGTTTCGGCCGCCACACGGTGCCCAGCCATGTCCACATCCTCCTGGCTAACCTCTACGTGGTGGTGCCCCCTGCCCTCAATCCCGTGGTCTACGGAGTGCGGACCCAGCAGATCGCTCAGAGGCTCAGGTGCTTGTTTCGGCTCCGCTGGGCAGGACCAGTGAGAGATGTGGGCCCTGAGAGGGCTTCCCCCAGGAACAAATGAGCACCCTGTTTTCTGCAGCATTTTCCCTCAGCTGATCAAGCTGGCCTGCTCTCACCAAGGCATCTCCATCACCTGCCACTAGGTGGCCCTATGCTCACCCCGCCCTATTCCCATAAAGGGAGAGGGGGTGGTACTGAGCGCACATTGAACTGACCTCTCCCTGCCTGAGTCTGCCATGCCAAGGCTATTCCTCCTCTTTCTAACCCTGTATGATCTCCATAGATGCCTGGCACACAGTGGGCCTGGATTTTGGCAGACAAGGAGGCCCAGGACTCAGGCTGGTCATCAGGGTCTTGTCTTTTTCTATCACTCTGTCCAGCCAGAACCGGATGAGTGAAAGCGAGGTGGGTCTGAATGGGGCCTGTGTACAGGGTGTGACACTGAGCAGGAACTCTGTTGGCTGAAGGGATGAAGATGGAGGAAGCTGAAGAAATGTCACGATAGGAATAAAATGGAGCTCAGCTCTGGAAACTGACACAGTTTCTGACCTGGGTGATTCATATCTAAATCTTGAGAGACATTGTCTCTGGGGGCAGAAGGGAATGGACAATACTGTGGCTGCGTCCCTCAGGTGCTTCCTCACTTTACTCAGAGGCTTCTCCTGCTTTTCTGTCTAGTACCACACATCAGCTTTAGTTGACTAAATACAGGGAGAAGACCCAGCGGCACATGTTGTCCTGTTTCACACTCTATTTCTTCTTCCACTTTTCTTTCCTCCCCAAAGCTTTATTAACATCTACCTGGACACTGATTCTGGATAGGTTTTCCACTTCATGCAACTTAGAGCTTTCAACTCATTCCTCTCTTATCTCCCTAACCTTTATGGTCTCTGTGGACCCCATGCTTATAGCAAGGCCCGGCCAGCGGAGTTGATGGAAGATGGATCCCTGGCCTTAATCAGAGAGCCAGAGGATGATAATCTGTAAGTGAGATTGAGGGTATGATCCCTCATTGAAGATTTCCCAACAGAGCCCTGGGCATGTCTTTCCGGACTTATACATTCACCTAAGCTCTTGGATCCTTTCCTTAAAAGGGGAAGTGGTTTCTCCTTAAACTAAAGCAGTCTTCCCAGACATGCAGCTTGGCCCTCATCCAAGAGTGCATGGCTCAGTAAATGAAGTCAATAGGAAGACCATAGTCTCCTCTGAAAAGAACCCATCTCAAGGCCCCCACAGGATATCTTAGGCTTGCCTTAATCTGTTTGGGCCAGAGGGCCCAGCAGGGCTGATCAGATCTCAGCTTGGAATGGATGAGAAAGACCATGTTTTTAGTGAGAAACTTATTCCCACCCCATCTTTGGAGGCACCTGTCTGGCTGTCAGAGCCCTTTTCTTCCATACCCTACCCCCAGATCCTCCCCACACCCTCACTTACTCTCAGTGCCTTCAGATGTCCAAACCTGGACCCCTCCTTCTGGGACTGTTTACCCTGACCAGAGATAGAGCCTAGGGAAGTTCAAAGGTCTTACTCCACTTCTACAGCTAGTGCAAGAGGCAGCCTATCCCAGCCCTCCTGACCATGATGCTGTGGCTGTCCCAGGTGTCCCCAGAACAGCCTCAGGTATAGGTGGAGGGGAGAAACGTCACGAGCAAGTAGAGATAGGGCTCTGTGCTTTGGGATCGCTTTCTCCATTGCCCTGATCCTTTACAAGAAGCTACAGGTTGTGGGAGAAAGTGAAGGTGGAGAGACCTAAGGACACATGAAAGGGATATGAGATACCCTGCCTGCTCTGACTATCCCTTGGTTTGGGTGGGCATAGAGTGAGAGAGGGAAACAAGGAGGGAGGGGACAGAGAGAAGGATTCTGCTTTGTACCCCTGCCGTTTTCTGAGGCCCTGTCTTTTGCAGGGGTCTTCTGCCCCTTCCTTGAGCTCAGGATGCTGGGCATAAAGGAGGCTCCCTGGGCTATTGTAGGCTATGTAATTTCTGCTTCATCATCTGAAAAAGACAAGCTACTGGGCTAAGGTTACAAGCTGAAGACATAGCCAGATTAACTACCAGGGCCATAGAAGCTTTGGGTGTGACTATTCAGAGAACAGTGGCCACACATGTTAATTTTTAAAGGTTCTGTAAGGAAGCTCTAGCTGGCACCACAGGCCTAACCAACAATTTGGGAAGGAGTCTTCCATCTAGTGCTGGTCCATCTAGCTTCAAAGTGAGACTGGAGAGATGAACATAGGGAATTATAATAACTAACATAAATGACTTCAGAGTCTTTTTTTAAATTGGAGTATACCTGCTTTACACTGCTGTGTTAGTTTCTGCTGTACAACAAAGTGAATCAGCTATATGTATACATGTATACTCTCCATCTTAGATGGCCCCCCTCCCCATCCCACCCTTCTAGATCATCACAGAGCACAGAGCTGAGCTCTTTGGGCTATGTAGCAGGTTCCCACTAGCTATCTATTTTACACATGGTAGTGTATTTACTCAATCCCAATCTCTTAATTCATCCCACCCTCCCCTTCCCGCATTGTCTCTATATGTCTACATCTCTATTCTTGCCCTGGAAATAGGTTCATCTGTACCATTCTTCTAAATTCCATATATGTATGTGTCAGTATATGATATTTGTTTTGCTCTTTCTGACTTACTTCATTCTGTATGACAATCTCTACGTCCATCCATGTCTCTGCAAATGGCACAATTTTTTTCCTTTTTATGGCTGAGTAGCACTGATTGTATATATGTACCACACCTTCTTTATCCATTCATCTGTCGGTGGACATTTAGGCTGCTTCCATGTCCTGGCTATTGCAAATAGTGCTGCAGTGAACACTGGAGTACATGTGTCTTTTGGCGTTATGGTTTTCTCAGGGTATATGCTCAGTAGTGAAACTGCTGGGTCATATGGTAGTTTAACAAACATAGTCTTTACATATATTTATAATTCTTAAAATGAAAGTAATCATCCTCATTTACACACAAGGACACTGGGACACAGAGAAACTAAGTGATTTACACAGTGTCATGGAGCCAGATGTAGAACCCAGTTGAACTGGCTCTGAAGTCAGTGGGTTTGGACTCTGAGTGACAATGTAAGTCAGATGCTAGGCAAGGGAGAGAAGACCTCTAGATACTCATCTCTCATCCCTAGAAACTTCTCCTCTCTCCCTATTCTGCTGAGGCAAGAGAGCTGCCTCTCACACTCACCATGTCTGCTACATAACACACCTCCCTTAACAGAGCTCGGAGCTCTGCTCCTCAGGAGTAAAAGTAACAGGGCCTAGACCTGGGGGCACTTGTAGGCTGGTCACCTACTAATCATGCCGTTTAGTAAAGTTGTTTTTTAGATTCTCAGCACCTCAGTTCATTCAGCTATAAAATGTCAATTACAAGTCATACCTTGTCACCTTCTTGTGAATTCTAAGTGCTGCACAGACTCTGGTGCCCCACGGTGCTGTTAATATTCACTTTCCGTCTTTGCCAGTGTAGAACTCCTGCCATCTTCAAGACAAAGTGAAGTTGTGGGAATGTACTAAAACTCTATAACGGGGTTACTGAAGCCCTTACACTTGATAACTTTCAGTGAATGGTGTTGGATTCATGATCTCTGAAGAAGAAGATTTATCTTCAGGACCAGGGACCAGGCTTGATCACTCAAGAGCTTTTGTGTAGCAGAGTTTTATGAAAGTATGAAAAGGGACAGAGAAACCTTCTGACATAGACATCAGAAGGGGCACGGAGAGTGCCCTACTTGCTAGTCTTAGCAAGGGAGCTATATACTTTTTAAATTGGTTGTTACAGTAAATCAGAAGAATGTCTCAAGATTGTAAAGGTTTTACCAGACCCACTCCCACAATATACATTTTAAGATAATGGGATTAGAACTAAAAATAGAAAGATTTTACCAGACCTCCCACAACATACACTTTAGGATGACAGGATTATTCACAAGATTCTTCAGAAGAACAAACATTTCCTCAAGCAGAGTACATTGTTGTCACATAATCATGGGTACAGAGTTTAAGGGAAAACGTATCCTTGAGCAAGATGAGTTGTTCTGTTGTGCAATCATCAGCTATGGAATTAAAGAAAAAGACCTTTGTCCCTTTCTCCTCCTTGAGAACTCCAGACCCCTATCTCCTCCTCAAGAGCCTCAGACCCCTTTCTCCTCCTTGGGGACCCCAGATTTCTTATCAACCTGCCTAGGAATTGACTCTCTCATACTGGTCCCCTAACACTTTTTTTTTCAGACCAGCTTTCCACTCGTCTACAGAGTATCAATATCGTGGTAATCCAAGTCTATGCCCCAACCAGTAATGCTGAAGAAGCTGAAGTTGAGCCCCAACCAGTAATGCTGAAGAAGCTGAAGTTGAACGGTTCTATGAAGACCTACAAGACCTTTTAGAACTAACACCCAAAAAAGATGTCCTTTTCATTATAGGGGACTGGAATGCAAAAGTAGGAAGTCAAGAAACACCTGGAGTAACAGGCAAATTTGGCCTTGGAGTACAAAATGAGGCAGGGCAAAGGCTAATAGAGTTTTGCCAAGAGAATGCACTGGTCATAGCAAACACCCTATTCCAACAACACAAGAGAAGACTCTACACATGGACATCACCAGATGGTCAATACAAAAATCAGATTGATTATATTCTTTGCAGCCAGAGATGGAGAAGCTCTATACAGTCAGCAGATACAAGACCAGGAGCTCACTATGGCTCAGATCATGAACTTTATATTACCAAATTCAGACTGAAATTGAATAAAGTGGAGAAAACCACTAGACCATTCAGATATGACCTAAATCAAATCCCTTACAATTATCCAATGAGAGTGAGAAATAGATTTAAGGGACTAGATCTGATAGATAGAGTGCCTGATGAACATAGTCAAGGCTATGGTTTTTCCAGTAGTCATGTATGGATGTGAGAGTTGGACTATGAAGAAAGCTGAGTGCTGAAGAATTGATGCTTTTGAACTGTGGTGTTGGAGAAGATTCTTGAGAGTCCCTTGGACTACAAGGAGATCCAACCAGTCCATCCTAAAGGAGATCAGTTCTGAGTGTTCATTGCAAGGACTGATGTTGAAGCTGAAACTCCAATATTTTGCCCACCTAATGCAAAGAACTGACTCATTTGAAAAGACTCTGATGCTGGGAAAGATTGAAGGAAGGAGGAGAAGGGAACGACAGAGGATGAGATGGTTGGATGGCCTCACCGACTCTAAGGATATGAGTTAGGATAGACTTCTGGAGTTGGTGATGGACAGAGAGGCCTGTCGTTCTGCAGTCCATGGGGTTGCAAAGAGTCGGACATGACTGAGTGGCTGAACTGAATTGAACTGACAGAGCATCAGGAAAAAGTCTGCTTCTGTTACGTGAAGATCCAACTAGTACATGAAGTAGGGTGAGAGTGGCCCTACCAATAAGAGCTGGAAAGGAACTGCACTTTAATTCCAAGAAATCAAGGCAAGGATCTCTCAAACCTATGACAGAAGGATGTCTAGATAGTCAAGAGCAAATTCCTATGCGGAGAAAGGTCTCAGTCACTTCAGAGCAGAGTCAGCCTTCTCTCCCACATTTTATGTTTAATGTACTAGTGGCCATGTTTTCCAATGGCTGAGTAGTGTGGATGAGGATGGCTTATGCCATGGTGTGGTTTACCTGCCGAACTACCTCATCCCCCTGCAGCAGCTGGAGCAACTACAAAGTATAGCCCAGAAGCTTATGGGCATGTATGAGCAGGAGCTGTCCAAGGTGAGTGCTGGAGCCTCAAGTTGGGGCTGCCAAACTGTAAGTTATACAAGCACAGCCTCTCCTGGACCCAGCATGGGTATGAGCCTGGATGATAGACGAAGAGCTGAGGATGGATCTTGAGTACTGTTTTGGGATCCTCACTGGTCGTATTTTATAGAAAGGCTTATGCAAGAAGTACTTTCTATGTTAATGAATAAATTAATGGCTAGAATCCACTGGGAAATGGAAAGAGCATATAGAACAAGAGGAGGCTTGGAAATGGAAGGACCAGTACAAAGGAGGGGCTTTCCTGGTGGCTCAGATGGTAAAGAATCTGCCTGTAATGCAGGAGACCTGGGAGACAGGAAAATTTGAGCTGAAAAGTTAAAATAGGGGCAATATGTTGAGAGACTTGTAAGCCAGGCCAGTGAGCTTGGAATTGGTGCTGTGGGATGTGTGAATAAAAATATTGCATCAGCAGTGTGATATGGGCAGTCGCTTTCTGTAATGGTTACTCGTGGACCTTCTGGGAAAGGCTGTTGGAATAGGATCAGATTGCAAGCTATGAGTCAGTGCATTCCTGAGAGTGGGGCTATAACCAGATAAAAGAAGAGAGAATGTGGGTGGTGAAGGAACAAGAGCTTTTTTTTTTTTTTCAGTGAAAAGAATCTGAGTGTCCTCAGCTATGAGATGGGGATAGCACCTTGGGCTCACCTCGAGGGCTCTTATTGGAAGCAAATTAAGTGGCAGATATGAGGGTATTTTGTAGACTGTGTGGCGCCAGGAGGATGAGCCACAGTGTTCACCCCTCCATGTCCAGGTCAGTGAGCATGCATTTGCCACTGAAGATCAGAGTAACCAGTCCTTGGAGATGAACCACATCCTAGAACCCAGGAATCCTGCTGCCCTTGCTGCCTCCTGTGAGACTCCAGCTTTCACTCTGCTGTGCCTGGAGCTGGAGGGAGCCCAGGAGTTGGTGATCCAGCTTAAAGTCAGGGGAGAAGTGGGTGGGACTAGGGACCTCCTCTATCAACTGGAGAGCCAGGTATGTGGATGGATGAATAAATATTTGTTGCCTCTACAGCCTTCCATTTTATCTAATCTCAAAAATCTGACAGTTTCCAAAATCTCTTCTTTCTGGGGAAGAAAACTCTGAGCTGAGAAATAAGGGAAACTGAGTTCAGTTCCGAGTAACACACTGTGACCCACATCCCTGGCTCTGCATTTCCATAGGTAGCTAATGCCAACCTCACACTCAGGCTTCTGGCTGACTCTGATCAGTGCAGTTTTCATGCTGTCCACCAAGACATGGATGTCCTCGAGAGCCAGCTAAGGGAGTTTGAGAGTGAGAAGGAACAAGAAAAAACCACCAGCCACCTTGGTTCACCCCTGTACCCTAGTGAGGCCTCAGACTGAATTTCCCAAGGTCTCCTCTCCCCAGGGGCAGAGTTGGGGATGCAGGGTTCACTATGGTGTACTGAGGGGACTGAAAGGTGGGCAGTAAACATCTTGATGGAGAATAAGGCTTTCATTTTCTTGTTTGGTATGTCTCAATGGGATGCAGACTGAGACAGATACACTCTTGAAAGTAAGCATACCCATACACAGACATATAAACACACTCATAATCAAGAGTCGGACACAACTGAGTGACTAAGCACAGTACAACAATCAGACATATACACTAACCTTTATTCTGGCAAATCATTTCTCTTATACATATATAAATGCATTCAAGTATATGGACACTCACTCAAATGCACATGTAGTTATTATACTTTCATAGTCTGATTCTGGTGTGCTATATGCTTCACTCCTAGCTCATACCTTACTTGAACTCTTCTCTAGGTTCCTGTGCCCACGGAGGCCTCCAGAAAGTCAGCAAACCCTTTGTGGTAGTGGTTTAGTCACTAAGTCGTGTCTGACTCTTGTGACCCCCTGGACCTTAACCCGCCAGGCTCCTCTGCCCATGGGATTCTCCAGGCAAGAATACTGGAGTGGGTTGCCATTTTCTTCTCATGGGGATCTTCCCAACCCAGGAATTGAACCCAGGTCTCCTGCATTGCAGGCATATTCTTTACCAACTGAGCTATGAGGGAAGTCTGTCAAACCCCTCGTGGTACAGCTTAATTGGAGAGACTTCTTGTACAAGACAAGTGCCTGAGGCCAAGACTCAATACCCAGCCCAAACTCTTCCCTCTACTGGGTGGCCCCTCTGCCTGCAGATGCCAGGTGAGCCCAGGATAATTTCTCTTCCACAACAAGGTTTATTCCAAAGGAGTCCTACTGTACCCTAAATGCAGGTTTCTTTGTGGCCCCAGCTCAGCTTCCTCTCTCTATTTTAAGCATGCCCCTGGATATTCTTAGCCAAGGCCTAACAGGTCACTTCCTAATGTTCCTTTCATGGGTTAAGGATGGTGCAGACTGCCCCAAGCTTCCTTCATAAACCCACTGTCTGGAATTTCTAATCCAATCATAATCCAAAGCAGTTGTATCCCCAGCCTGGTCTTATCTCAAGAACAAATTCTGCTATACCCAAGGCTCTTTAAACTTTCCTTACAGTGCTTTTACTATAATTAATGAGATAATGCATGTATAGTGCCCATTGTGGAGAAGGCAATGGCACCCCACTCCAGTACTCTTGCCTGGAAAATCCCATGGATGGAGGAGCCTCGTAGACTGCAGTCCATGGGTTCGTGAAGAGTCGGACATGACTGAACGACTTCAATTTCACTTTTCACCTTCATGCATTGGAGAAGGAAATGGCAACCCACTCCAGTGTTCTTGCTTGGAGAATCCCAGGGATGGGGGAGCCTGGTGGCCTGCCATCTATGGGGTCACGCCGAGTCGGACATGACTGAAGCGACTTAGCAGCAGCAGCAGCAGCAGTGCCCATTGGGCATCATTGCAGTTGATTTTAATATTATTACTGTTACCACATTTTTTTTTTTTTTACAGATATGTGTTGTCATAATATATTGTAGGTAAAAGAAGAGAGATTACAAGTCAATTCTGGTTGACTCCCAAAGCCCCAACTGTTAGGACACTCACTTGGTCTTTTTATTCTTAGTATTTTATTTATTTATCTATTTGGTTGCATCGAGTCTTAGCTGGGATCTTTCGTTGTGGCTCTTGTGCTCAGTAGTTGTCGTGTACAGGCTTAGCTGCCTCAGGGCATGTGGAATCACAGTTCCCTGACCAGGGATCAAACCCACGTCCCCTGAATTAAAAGGCAGATTCTTAACCACTGGACCACCAGGGAAGTCCCAGACTTCTCTCTTTCTCTCTCTTTTTTTTAAACCTTTTTTAACCCTGATGATCTTGGTGTGAGGCTTGGCCTAGGTACTTTGACTACTATTAGCTAACAAATCCTACGAAGATCTGGTACTGCTGCAGAACTATGAGGAGAGGAATATGGGCTATGGCGATGGCAGTGGCAATACTCTGTACAAGAACTTCTTGTACTTCAACTACTATGGCACAGCCGACATGGCCAAGGTGGACCTTGCTTCTAACACCCTGGTGCTACAATATCTGCTGTCCAGTGCCACCTACAACAACTGCTTCTCCTATGCTGGTGTGCCCTGGAAGGATTTATATCTTGCTAGTGATGATAAGGGGCTGTGGGTGCTCTATGCCACTGAGGTGGCCGAGGGTTACCTGGTTGTAAGTCATTTCAATGCCAGCACTCTACAGGTAGAGAAAACCTGGCACACCAGCCAGTACAAACCAGCCGTGCCAGGGACCTTCGTGGCTAGCAGGGTGCTATATGCCTTATGCCCACTGAGCACCGGCCAAGAAGAGACTTTTTTATGCTTTTGATACCACCACGGAGTGGGAGTGCTGTCTCAGCATCAGGTTGGATAAGATGCTAGAAACACCATAAGGCATTAATTACTAACCTTCTGATCACTGGTTCTATGTCTACAGTGATGGTTTCCTGAATACTTATGACTTTGGCTTCCCGGAACTGAAGCATAGGTTACCAAGACCACCAACCAAAACGCCCTTTGGGGCTGGGCACCTCCCAAAGCTGTCAAACTGAAAAAACCCTCCAGACCCTGAGACCTCAGGGCAGAGGATTTATAGAAGTGTGGCCTTCTTACCCTCCAGGTGGACCATTCCTCAAAATGGCCATCAGCTCTAATGATTGGGATACATTGATTATATCTAGTTAGTTCTTGACAATAAATATCTCAATCAGCACATTAAAGGTCTCTTTAATAGTGGTATGGGGCGATCTGATTAAAGTTTCATTGGGAAATTTTATCTCTTTATTTATTTATTTATTTTTTGAAATTTTACCTCTTTACCAGAAACCTAGTGTTGTAGGAGCTGGATTCATAGTTTTTAAAACAAATCTCATCTGTGTTTTGAAAACTGTGATTCCAGCTCCTCCAGTTGTAGGAGTCTGTTGAGTTAGGTTTAGAATTCTCCACATCTGAGGCTGAGATCCTCTGGTTCCAGTGCTGAAGATCCAAGGGAGTTGATCATTAAAGTGAGACACGGAAGTTTCTTATCTTATCCCCAACCTCCTATGCTGTACCTGGGGAGAAAAGAGGCAGTGTCTTTGTGTGAAAATTAATGTTTCACTGTCTGGATCAATTTCACTTTGAATGGAGTTGAGAGAGGGCCTTAGACCCGAATCCTGCTCTAGGAATTAAGCAATGGAAGGCTGAGGCATGAAGAACTCTGATATGGATTGGGCTAAAGATCCAGACCTTCTATACAAGGAATCATTTGATATGAGAGCAGGCAGTCTGCTGGCTAACTGTCAGTAGTTTCTTTGCTCAGGCCAAGACTGTCTGCTTGTCACTTATCTGATGTATGTATCTGAAGATGATATGATAGACTTCCTGTCCATGCAGGTACATGGAATGTTCAAGATTTCAGACCCTGAAGTCTTCTCAATCACACAGAGGATACCAGAATACTTCACACACACTGTCTCATGCTTACACTTTCACATATACATACATTTACAAATATATATCCAAATCAGACATGCATTCCCACTCTTACATATACAATATTTCCAGCCATACCAAAGTATCAATAAACATAAAAATGTTTTAATATGTCCTTTAACAGAAAATTCATCTGCTAGCCACATAAAAAATAAAAGATGTTGACTTTTAGATGCCTAATCCTGTGCTGTTAGGAATTTCACTGCTAAGTCAACTCTACACTCACTTCTTGGTTTACAGACAACTTTCCCCCTTAATGCTTCAACACAAAGGTAGGCAACTCAGGACTGGGCTAGGACATTGAAAGAAATTATTTTAAAAGTTCTGCTGTAGCACTGTGTAGAAAAGACCAAGTGATAAGTGAATAAAAAATACTTAGCAAGGAATGATTCATTCACCTTCAGTTTGTTATGCCTCTAGGAGGATTTTCCTTTTTTTTCCTAGGAGAATTTTCCCTGTTTAGCCCTTCTCCTGCTTCTAGGATAGAGGAAATCTTTTCCCACTGCATGAGAACACTCTCAGTTAAGTCTAGAATCCCAGAATCTTGACCCAGAGAAAACAGCCTTCTCTTCCATTGAAGAAGCTTTTGTCTTGCTCCATTTTCCTTTCTAGGTGCTAAGTTGCTTCAGTCATGACCAACTCTTTGTGACTCCATGGACCATAGCCCACCAGGCTCCTCTATCCATGGGATTCTCCAGGCAAGACTACTATAGTGGGTTGTCATGCCCTCCTCCAGGGAATTTTCCCTACCCAGAAATCAAACTCGCATCTCTTACATCTCCTGCATTGGCAGGCAGGTTCTTTACCACTAGCGCCACCTTTCCTTTCTAAGGCTTCACTTTTTCCAGATCACTAAAAAAAGGAATAAACTCCTTCTTGTGGAAGAAATTTCTTTCTTAGCTACAGCTTTGTGGTTTTACGTATGATTTCAATAGACCCAGCTTTTCATACACAAGCCTGATATCCCCACAAGGGACTCACACACAGCACCACAGAGAAACACATGGACTATGTAAGCAGTCTGTTGGAGAAGGAAATGGCAACCCACTCCAGTATTCTTGCCTGGAGAATTTCATGGATAGAGGAGCCTGGTGGGCTACAGTCTATGGGGTTGCAAAGAGTCAGACATGACTGAGCAACCATGACTAAGCAGTCTGTACTTTTAATAGTTGTATTCTGAGAACTTTGCCCTCTATTTCCTGTCAAAAGTGTCTTGTTTTCTTTTATTATGAAGACCCAGACTCCCCAGATAGGTTTCCTTTCCCAACTAGTTCAGCCAGAGACTGTGAGACTTGGGTTGACATCACAATATTCCTTTTCTCAAGAGCTGTGCTTTTGGTGGGTGGGGCCGGGGGAGGGGTGGCCCTGGCATGAGTCATCTCCACTTAGCCTACCTTATATCAAGTATGAATTAGTAGCCACAACAGGCCTCAGCTGGGCCATGTCTGGAGAACTGGGGTGGGGGTACAACATCACAAAATACCTGGCCCCAGTCTGGTCACTCATCCCCTTTGGGGCAACAAGGAAACCAGTCTGTGGCCTGAGAACGCAACACCTGAAACGGAGGCCAGAGGAAGTATTTTTCCACCCTCACCCCTCTGCCCCTGCTTCCACCTGCTCCCCATCTGCCCACCCACTAAGGTCCATGCCACATGCCATCGCTCGAACACCCAGGATGGCCCAGTGTGGGCATCATTCAGGGCTGCCTGCAGAGAAGAACATCTCTCTGGGTGTCCCTTGGGTGATAGTAAAGACACCAGGCAAGCAGGAAGACTTTGTGATAGCCAATGATACCTCGGTGAGGCAGTTCAAGGAGAAGCTATCAGCTCACTTTAAATGCCAAATGGACCAACTAGTGCTTGTCTTCATGGGCCGTCTTCTTAAAGACCATGACGTGCTGACCCAGAGGGGGATCCTGGACGGTCATACCATCCACGTGGTCATCAAGTCCAAAAAAGGCTCTAGATCCCTAGCCCATTTCTCCCAGGACCTGTCGACCAATAAGCCCGGCCGCCAGGACAAAAACACCAAAGGAAAGAGCAGTGGGCTATACCAACCTGCTGGTGTGGGTTACACCCCAGTGGAATCAGCTCTCTCAGAGGATGTGCCCAAGGTGCACACCCAGGACTTGAAAGTGGGTAGTCTAGAGCGCATAGCACAGATACTGGAGAATCCTAGCATCCAGCAACTCCTGTCCAACACAGACTTCATGAGACAGTTCATCTCAGAACACCTAAACATGCAGCAATTGATGCAGCAGAACCCAGAGGTCTCACACATCCTTGACAATTCTGAGATCCTGTGGCAGACTCTGGAGCTGGCCAGGAACCTGGCAGTGATTCAAGAGATAATGCAGATCCAGCAACCTGCACAGAATCTTGACAGTCCACCGAATCCACAGTCATATGTAGGCTTAGAGACTGTCCCAGGATGGGACAATGCCTCGGGTCAGAGTTCTGCTGATTTCAATGATCAGATGCTCAACAGCGCACAAGATCCACTTGGGAGCAACATTTTCACAGCTCTCCTGGGAGGACAAGTGCCAGAGCAAGTCCAGTTTTCACTCCCATCTCCACCAACACCCCAGGAACGGCAGGAACATCTCTCACAGCCCCCTACAGCCCAAGTCATCTATGCTAGTTCTCAAGGTGTATCTTCAATCACTTCAGCCAATTCTACCCCCAACATGGCAAATCATACTTCCAGGGCCAGTACTTCTAACTCCACTAATGGTCCCAGTCATGCTTGTGCAGTGGAGCAGCCAATTGGGGTACCAGCCTTACCTAGCAGAGAGCTCAACCAGCTGCCCCAGGCAGAAGACAAAGATGCCACCATTTCTCTAGATAGCTCTGACCAGAAATTAGATGATCTCCAGCAATCAAATGAGGAGACCAGCTCCCAGATCACAGGAAGCATGATGCAACTGCTTTTGAACAACCCTTCCCTGGCAGCCCAGATAATGTTGTTCATGAGTGTGCCCCAGCTGAGTGAACAGTGGAAGCAGCAACTGCCTGCATTTCTGCAGCAGACTCAGTTGTCTGATATACTTACAGCTCTAGCCAACCCTAAAGCATCACAAGCAATACTGCAGATTGAGCAGAGTCTGCAGCTGTTGACCACTGAGGCTCCTGTTCTTCTACCCTGGGTTGCCCCCTACCTATGGGGCCTGGGCTGGCTTCCTGCACCCAGCTGCAGCTACCCTGACACAGTGCCCTGGACCTAGGATGTGTCCAATATGGCTGAGCCTAAAGGACCTGAGTCCTGTCCCAAATCAGGAACAGTCCTACAGAGGCTACAGTCCCTAGCTGGAGATGCTTCCCACCCTCTACAAGCCCCTAAGACTTGTTTCAGCAAGCAAATGGAATCTCTCCAGGCCATGGGATTTGAAAACTATCATGCCAATCTGCAGGCCCTCATTGCCACTGAGGGAGACACCAACGCTGCCATCCAGAAGCTCAGGAGATCCCAGGGATCCTAACCACTGGGCCTACCTATTTGCTTTGCTACCTGCCTGCCAACCCGTTTGACTACCTCATCTGCCTTCATCTTTTCTGGTGCTTCTGGTCAGGAGAAGTCCTAGAATGGGAAAAACCAAACAGTGCTTTCTTTACTGAATAATAGACCATTGGCCATAGCTGAGAGACCTGTCAATAAAATGGCTACATCAACTTGACCCCATCTGAAGTTTGGCTTTTTTTTTTTTTTTTTTTTTTACAAAAAAGGCAGTTGTCAATGTATAATAACCCTACCTCACCTACCATACATGCATGAGAACACACACACACAACCACATGCATATATTCAAATAGAAAAGCATATTTGCACCCACAGAATTACATGTACAGATATCATGTCATGCTCACATATCCAAGAACATGCACATATAACCTCAAACACATATGCACACATGGCTAACAGCCAAAGATTCACATATATAGGCATATAAAGTTACCACACAGTACACATAATCACGTGTGTAGACAGCTGCACACAAATGCTTAGAGACCCAAAACAGACACACATGTAGGGAAGACAGTCGTAACATACTCATACGAAAAGAGGGAAATACATATATGTGTGTTCAAGGGTGTCCAACTCCTTGCAACCTCATGGACTACAACTTGCCAGGCTCCTCTGTCCATGGAATTCTCAAGGTAAGAATACTGGCGTAGGTTACCATTCCCTACTCTAGGAAATTCAGCTGAATGTATAGCTACATGAGGTGTTGATAAGTGCTATAAAGAAAAATGCAATGGATAAACTGTTCTAAATGGGGGATCATCAAGGAAGGCCTCTCTGAAAGGAGACAGTTAAGCAGAAATCAGAAGAACTTGGGAGAGCAAAACATACAATTCCAGGCAATGTTCCAGTCAGAGAAGGCTGTATAAGAGGATAAACTGTGAGATAAGAGTACTCTTGTTGTGTTTGAAGAATAACAAGGGACAGTGTAGCTGAAGAGGAGTGAACTAAAAAATGTAGGGTCGAGGAGGAAGAGAATTATTAGAAATCATGAAGAGCTTTGTATATCTGGTGATCACTTTGGATTTTACTATGAATATGAAAGAAAATCATTGCTGGATTTTAGTAAAGGAATAGAGTGGTTCAATATGTCAGTCTGGCTGCTGAGAGAGGAATACTCTTGTAGAAGAGAAAGCTGGAAGCAGGAACACTGGAGCAGCGGAGGAGATGAGGGATATTCATATTTGTGTGGTCCTCATAGGTCACCCATCCTTCAGCCCTGACAGGACCATCAGCAAGAGTAAAGGAAGCTTCATTAAGCTCCCAGTGCTTCAGTAAATCTGCTGCCAAAGATCCCACTCCACCACCATGACCTATCAAAAAGAAACAGGTCAAGAAAGAAGTGAAGTGAAGTGATAGTCACTCAGTCATGTCTGACTCTTGGTGACCCATGGACTATAGTCAGCCAGTCTCCTCTATTCATGGATTTCTCCAGGAAAGAATACTGGAGTGGGTAGCCATTCCCTTTTCCAGGGGATCTTCCTGACCCAGGGTGTCCGTCATTGCAGGAGGATTCTTTAACTGTCTGGGCCATCAAGGAAACCTGACTCAGTGGGTAAGGAATCTGCCTGCAATGCAAGAGACACAGGAGATGCAGGTTCGCTCCATGAGTAGGGAAGATCCCCTGGAGAAGGAAATGGCAATCCACTCCAGCATCTTTGCTTGAAAAATCCCCTGGACAGAGGAACCTGGTGGGCTATAGTCCAAAGGGTCACAAAGAGTCAGACACAACTGAGTGACAAAGACTCAGAGTTGGAGAAATGCACCACAAATTCCAGCCTGACTGAGAATACTGGAGCGGATTGCCATTTCCTTCTCCCGAGAATCTTTCCCACCCAGGGATCAAACCCGGGTCTCCTGCATTGCAGGCAGATTCTTTACCATCTGAGCCACAGGGAAGCCCCCTCAAGAAAGAAAATTATAGCTAGAAACAGATTTTTCACCTCCCCATTAAGATATCTCTATTAATCCAATTAAACCTTTTATCCTCAGTTTACATAAGGAACCCAAATTCTCCAGATTATCTTCCTGATTCTCTCAATATGCTCTGAAATTCCCTGATCTGACTCAGTTTCCACTTGTTGGTTTTTCCCACCCTACCTTTTAAGATGCAGTTTAGCAACAGTGAAACTCATACCTACAACCTTCCCTCGCAGTGTTCCCTCACCTTTTTGCTGTGACTAATATCTGGGTGTTCACTGAGAAGACTGCTTCTCCAGTGGTGATGACTGTTTCTTTCATTCTCTGTGGACTTAGAAGTGGGGTACATGTCCTCCATGTACCTACTTGAGGTTCCAAACATAGTTTTCTAGCTTCAACACTACTCAATCTATCATAATTATTCTGATACAATACCCACCTAGCAAACTCACAATGGTTATAACAGTTACATCCAACCCTGCCTAATCTCTGTGTAGGCACAGAAAATCATATAACTGTGCTGACTAGTCTTATTTAAATTTATTACCAAGGCTTTAGTTGGTCTGTTTGTATGGCTAATACATTTTCTTATTTTAACGCTTTTTTCTAGAATCTGTATCAGAGATCACCTGGAGGATGTGTTAAAACCCCCAGATTTCCGAGCTTCATTCCAAGAGTTTCTGATTCTGTGAATCTATAGGAAGGCCTGTAGATCAGAATCTGCATAGGCCTACAAATTCTGCATAGCTGACAATTTCCAGGTGATGCTGATGATACTGATCTAAGGACCACACTTGGAGATACAATGCTCTAGCCAATTCTCTCCCTTATTCTTTGAGATGATCATTTCATACCTCTTATACTCTTCTAAAACCTTCAACAGCCCTTTACTATCTATTCTCAGTCTCAGGTGATATTTTCCTTATTCCAACAAGAAGACAAAAGTGACCAAAAGCGACTTTCACCTTTGTCTGCCACCAAGTCAACCAACTAACTTGCATCTACACCTGTATACTCCACCCTGCATGCTGTTTTAATGAATAAACTGTCCATGATCCTAAATCAAACTCTTCACTTGGGCATTTGATTCCAGTCCCTCTATCTTCTTAACAATTTGTTCTTGCAACTCTTTTCTCTTTCTCCTGCATCACTGTGTTCTTCCTCATTGGATTGTTCCCATTAGAATAAAAGTATATTATAATTGTCTCATCTTAACAAAACAAAAAAACAACAAAAAAAGATTTATTCCCCATTTCTGTGCAGCCATCAGCCTTTTCTCATTTACTCTTATTGGATCCACTTCCTTTCCAACCCATTTACTTTTAAACCCACTCCAGTCAGGTTTTATGGCCTCACCACTCTTCCAGACTTGGTCTCATCGTGGCCCTCAGTCTAACTGGTCTCTCTTGTTCAAATGCAGTAGCCAGTTCTCAGTCCTCACTAGCAGAATCATTTGACACATTTGTTTACTCTCTTTTTTTATACTTTGTCTTCATTTGACTTCTTTGTCTCTCTAATTTCCTTTTCTGACTCAATGTTTTATTTCTTCTCAATTTCCTTTGCTGAATTCATCCAATCTCTCAGACTTCTAAATATCGTACTGTCCATAATTCAGTCTTTTTACCTCTGTCCTTTTACTATACACACACACACACACACACACACACACAGTTCCACATACTCTGCTGATGCTGATGAAGTCAGCCTCACAGTGTAGAACTACCTTCTTAACATTTCCATTTGGATATGAAACAGACATCTCAAATATATATATAAAACTGTACTTAATTTTCTGTTTAACAGCCTTATTTCCTGGTCTTTTTACCTCAATAAATAGTGAATCCACTCTTTGAATTTTTCTGAGGGATAATAATAATAGGGAAAAAAGGTAAAATAAAAGTTTATTTCATCCTGAACCTCTCTTTCATACTCTACATCCTACTCATCAGAAAGTCAATATGTTGATTGATGTATCATGGCTAATGTTGAATCAGAGAGGACATAGGAACATAACAATGCCAAGAAGAGGCACAACTAGCAAGTAGCTGAATTGGGGTCTTCGTGGGGACATAAGAGCTCAAGAAGCCTTTTTTAATTGTCCAACCCCTGTCTGAATATCCACATATGACCTACCAGGTTGTGTGAAAGCAGAACACTTGGGGTGAGAAGGAAGGGTCAGCCCAGAACCCTCACTATGAAGAAGGCAATTGAAATAATGGAAGTAGGAGAGTTGAAGGGTGGGGGAAGACAAAGCCCCCAGGAATCCCAAGTACCTTGGAGAAGTCGCAAGAATCTATTGTATGAGGCCGTGATGTCAGTGCTGAGATCACAGAGGTGACCTGGTGGAGTGAGTTCTGATGCAGAAGGTTTCAGGGGTGGCTGTTCAGCAAGATGAGGGCAGTTTGGAGTCCTGTTTAAGAGGAAGGACGGGGCCACAGCTGATTGGTATGTATTCCCCAAACCAGGTCCTTCAGGCTGCCCTTGCCCTTCATTCATCAACTATAAGCCTAGCCTCTTTCCTAGGGCTTCAGATTTCCCTCCCATGACCCTCAACATCTCTCCAACCCCAAATCCTCCCAAGGCATCCTATCCCATGCCCTCATAGCCCCTTCTATGTGGACCATCTAGTTCCCCCACCCTGAGACCCCAGACCCTCCCCCTGCTCACCTTTCCTTTCACCACTGCCCAGAAGGATGATGTCGGTCTCCCATCCCCCTCCCCCCAGCTGTGTCCCCACAGTCCTGGGCCTCCTGCTGCCCACCATGGCCAAAAGTGGAGAGGCCCTGCCACAGGGCAGCCCAGCGCTGGTCCAGGATCCCCACCTCATCAAGGTGACAGTGAAGACACCTAAGGACAAGGAGGATTTCTCAGTCACAGATACTTGCACCATCCAGCAGCTGAAGGAAGAGATATCCCAGCGCTTCAAGGCCCACCCTGATCAGCTGATCCTAATCTTTGCTGGCAAAATCCTCAAGGACCCTGACTCGCTGGCACAGTGCGGGGTCCGAGATGGCCTCACCGTCCACCTGGTCATCAAGATGCAGCGTCGCACCATGGGCAACGAGTGCCCAGCTGCTTCAGTCCCTACCCCAGCCCCGAGCCCTGGGTCCCTCCCTCAGCCGAGCTCCATTTACCCAGCAGATGGGTCACCTACCTTTAGCTTGGGTGTCCTCACGGGCCTCAGTGGGCTAGGCCTGAGCTTGGGTGGTTTCCTGGACCAGCCCAGTTCACTGGTGTGGCAGCACGTATCTGTGCCTGAATTTGTGGCTCAGATCATTGACGACCCCTTCATCCAGGGTCTGCTCTCCAACACCGGCCTGGTGCGCCAGCTGGTTCTTGACAATCCCCGTATGCAGCAACTGATCCAACACAACCCTGAGATTGGGCACATTCTCAACAATCCTGAAATCATGCGGCAGACTCTGGAGTTTCTACGTAACCCTGCCATGATGCAAGAGATGATGCGCAGCCAGGATCGGGCGCTCAGCAACCTGGAGAGCATCCCGGGTGGCTACAATGTGCTCCGAAACATGTATACAGATATTATGGACCCCATGCTTAATGCAGTCCAGGAGCAGTTTGGTGGCAATCCCTTTGCCACCACTACTACTGCTAATGCTACCAGCAGTAGCAGACAACCCTCAAGGACGGAGAATTGTGACCCTCTCCCCAACCCCTGGACTTCCACATATGCAGGCTCAGCTGGCACGAGGGGCAGGAGGCCTGGGGACCAGGATATATCTGAACTTAGAAATATGGTTCCCAATATTCTGGGGAATATAGGGCTCTATGACTATCTCCAACAATTGCATGAGACCCCCCAGTCCCTGGGAACCTATCTGCAGAGGATGGCATCTACCCTCAGTCCAAGCCAAGAACCACCTCCACCACCAGGAAGCCAAGTTCCTCCAGCTTCACCCTCATCCCAGGAACCTGAGTCAGGCCAGGCTCTCCCCAAGGAGTCAGTTGCAATCAAGGGAAAGCCCTCCTGCCCAGGCTTCCTGAGGTATCCCACGGAGAGCAGTGCTAGAAAAGATGGAGGTGAAGATGGTGCAGGGAACGGCTCCACTGGCCACAGCACCCACATGCCAGATCTTATCTCTGGGCTGGGGCCTGCTGCCAACAGGACTCCACTCGTTCCTTCCCCACCTTTGCCCACAGCAGCTACTACTGGAATCCCTGAGCATGTCTGGCTGCCGCCACCAGCTTATCCAAGATCTCTGAGGCCAACCAGCATGAGTCAGGCCCCACAGCTGCAGGACGAGGTGCGCTGGCAACTGCCACTGCTGCAGCACCTTCAGGCAGCCATGGCAAACCCACGTGCCATGCATGCCCTGCTGCAGATTGAGCAGGGTCTGCAGATCCTGGCTACTGAAGCCCCTCGTCTCTTCCTCTGGTTCATGCCTTGTCTAACAGGGCTGGGAAGTATGGCGGGAGATACAGAGCCTCGAGAGGGTTCCCTTGTGCCTGAGGAGCCTTCGCCTGCCCCAGCTCCTGAGGCTCCCTCAGCACAGGGCTCTATGGAGCTGGGCCTCCATTCCACCCCCTTCCTCCAGATGTTGCAAGCCTTGACTGGCACCAACCCCCAGCAGCCGACGCCTGAGACTCACTTCCGAGTGCAGCTAGAGCAACTGCGGGCCATGGGCTTCCTGAATCCTGAAGCCAATCTCCAGGCCCTCATTGCCACAGGAGGTGACGTGGATGCTGCTGTGGAGAAGCTGAGGCAGTTGTAGGAGCCGTAGTTGTTCAGACCGTATCTTTCCCTCTGCGCCTTCCCCCCCATAGCCCCCTTCCCTAACTCCCCCCCACCCCCAGCCATCCTTGAATGCAGCTGCACTATGAAGCAAATTTACTATGATGCTCTTTACTGCAGAGACAGTGTTGTTCCAGAGTCAATAAGGAAGAGAGAGAGCCAGAACAGGGTGGGGGTGCTGTAAGTGACCCAACCACCCCTGTCACTGTACCATCATGGGGTCACAGTCTGAGTTCTGCTAACGCCTATCGTGAGATATAATTACACCCAATCTCCAATGTCGTCTGCTGCCTGAGTCTGATTCTTTGTGGGTTATGAGAAAAGAGGGGGTGTATAGGAGGAAAGGTGGTGATAAGAACTATCTCTGCATGGATGGGAGGGCTTGGAGGGGAAACTGAAAGCTATGAGGTTAGAAGAAAAAGAGGCACAGGAAACACAGGAGGGCAAGCTGAGGACTGCAGCCTTCCATGTGTCCTTCCAAAGGTTCCCCAGATTTGGTGTCCTGCTGGAGCTGCCACCACATACTCTGTGCTCTTTGGAGCTCTCTACCACCAGCCAGACTGAAAAGTGGGCACAGCTTCTTATTTTTATTGTCCCTGAACTCCATCCCATGATTGGCTCTCAATTTTTGGATTTGATCCTGATACCTGAGACAGCAATAGAGCAGGAATCAGGCTGAGTTCTAAGATTCCCTGATCTCATCGAGTTTACAAAGCTACTGTCCTTGGTAGCCAGATTTGTAGTTGATTCCACTGCCATGGATCCAGCTTGTCCAGGGTTTTGTCTTTCTTGTACTATTGCCCTCAGAAATTGATTACCTAACCTGTGCTTGGCATTCTGCTAGGGACTGGGAATTCAATATGAGTAAAAGAGGCTTGATACTGCCTTTATGAATTTATGATGGTAGCCGGAACTGTTCAAACAGTACTCATTATATATAATCACAAGCTATGGTAAGTGTTATAAAAGATGGGCATCTGTGAAATAGCAAAACAGAGGCTTGATCTAATCTAAGGAGACAGGCAAGGCTTGTGAGTGTGAACTCTAAGCTAAAAATCTAAAAAAGTGGTAAGAATTAAGTAGGTAAAATTTTGAGGGAAGAGGGAAGAGTATTCCAGTAAAAAAGCCATTATGTACAAAGGTGCTGAGGGAGGGTGTGCATAGCACACAGGAGGTGCCTTCAGCCTCTCAGACTAAAATCCAATTTGCTCAGGGATGCTTCCCAAAACCTACATGCTTCTGGGGCAGAAGTGTTACAATTCACTTGTCAAGTGAGTGAACCATGGCTTCCAGCCCATAAGTGTGCCCGTGGGCTCACATGGGTAAATACATCATGGAGTAACGCACTAACTCAAAATGCATATTCACGCTTTAGTACACTTTCACATGCAAACTTATGTGCACGTGTCTGAGCATACATACAAAACACAGTCTGTTAGAGTTTTATCATAGATGTGTTAAAAACAGATAATGCTATATTCCTGTCAGGGTTTACCAGGTGGCGCTAGTAGTAAAGAACCCAGCTGCCAATGCAGAAGACATAAGAGATGCAGATTCCATCCCCACGTCAGGAGTATGTCCTGGAGGATGGCATGGCGAACCTCTCCAGTATTCTTGCCTGGAGAATCCTACGGACAGAGGAGCCTGGCGGGCTACAATCCATAGTGTCTCAAAGAGTTGGACACAACTGAGCAGCTTAGCAAGCACACATCATAATCCAGTCAAGAAAAGAAAAGGGTCTTTGAAAGAGAATATCACTATAGTAGAACGTGGCCACGGTGTGTATATGTGTTTAAATGTCAGAGACTCAGTTTGGGGAGTCTTTTTAGGGAGAAACAAAAATTCTGCCTGGAACCTAGGATACTTGGATCAACCTGCCTTTACCTGTTAGCTACCATCACGTGACTTAGAGATAAAATGAGTTTTGGGGGAAACTTTCTCCCATTGTTTTAAGTTTCAATCTCCAGTGGAGCACAAGGCTTTAAGACTCCTTTCTACTCCCTCTTCACTCCCCATCAGTGGGGGGGGGGGAGGGCGGCTCTTGTCCACATCCAATGAGCTGTTGTTTATGGTGGTGCTAGGCGAAAGGCAGAGGAAAGTCTTGCTTCTTCATTTCCTGTAACTAAGAAGGCTCCGGGCTGCTTCTGACTGCCAGAGTTATACATTGTAATCTCTAATTTCAATGCTTGGAAATAAGATAGGTCTGAGAATAAACTCAGGGAGAGAAATGTTGCTTTTATCTGCCTGTCATATGGGCCAAGAAAAGCCTGAGGGTTCATGTGACATAAATTCCAGCTTACCAGAGAAGGCTGTAGGTGGAAATCTGGGTCTAAAAGTTCTGGGTAGGGAAGAAAGTTCTCATTTATTGGATTGTTTTCTTTTCCTGAACTATGGAGAGCCCTTTACAGTTGATTGGGTGTTTGGAATCTTTGCTCAGGCCTCATCAGAGACTGAACTCATCAGCCTATGTTTCGCTCCATGGTGAGTCCAAAGGAAGCAGATTCCTGGGGTGGGGAAGGTCACTGTCCACCCAGCAGCTGATGTAGGACTTAGCACATGGGAAACATTCAGTAAATGATTGAATAAATGAATGTTGAATGATGAGTGAAGAAGTGAATGACCAAATGATAAAGAGGTTGAGGAGAATAGGTAGATATGAATCAAATAAACAATCTTAGAGGACCAGGCCTTCTGCTTGGGAAAAATAAAGTTTTGGAGTTTAAGATAGAGGAGACGCCTGCAGGCTGAGGTTACTGAAAGGGCAGGCCTCCAGAGATATCATATTTACAGTCCCTGCTCTGACTCTCACACTGCATTAGCTGGGCCTTGGAAGGACCCTACCTAAGAGGTTGGGTAGATGGAAGAGAAACAGACTCATAGTTTTGGTTATCCTGGGCCTAGCATGACCTGAATATTCCCAAAGAAAATCTACCCCTTCCTCAGACCAAGAGGTTTTCTAGAAGGTCAAAGAGCAGTGAAGATTGAAATGCTGATCTGCATCATAAATAGCCAGCCAGGTAGCTGGACAGCAACTTAAGAGAGAAGTATTACAAACCAGAAAGTGTTTTTATGTATTTATATTTTTTACTATTTGATGATGTTTCCCTAATATCTCTGTTATAAATACATGGGTACATTTTTTCCTGGATATCTTAGGGTTTTACTACTTACATTTAATTTTAAATAACAGGTGATGTTATTGAGGCTTTCCTCTAGCCAGCCCCTCTTCCAAGCTCTTTACATCTGAATCCACACAATTATCTTTTACTCCTAACTTCAAATGAGAAAAACAGAGGCATAGAGAGAGAGGAAGTACATTGCTTAAAATTGTACAGTTCTTATATAATAGAGCCAGGATTTGAAATTAGACAATGTACTTCCAGAGTCTACAATCTTAGCTGCTTCAGTAAATCAAGTTAATTAACACTTTAATTCTTACCCATGGAAAGTGAAAAGGGGCAGGATTTGTGGTATTTGATTGGAATTTTTACACCTCTGACTCCTGCAACTATCTACACTGGATTGAAATTGAAATATTTTCATTACCGTATCCTGCGTGTATGTACATGTGTATCTCTGACATAAAAAATGAACAGCACGAGAGTCGCAAGATAACTAGGGACACAGCGTTTCAGATGTTAATCGCTCTGAGAAACCACTCCAAAGAGGTAGGGGGAAGGCCAGTATATATAGGTGATTTTGGTGAATGGTACATGCAAAATCAAGAACATATTTTTACAGAGTGTCTCATAAGGGTTACTGCTAGTCACGAGGAGCAGACACCATCATTAAGGGATTTAGTGCTTTTCTAGGTATGAGGAGATGCAGGAATGGGGCCAGTTGGCTCTGGAAAATAGTTATCTGAAGACCTGTCCTGTCACTTTTTCCAGAGCATGGGGTGCCTCATTTCTGCTCTCCACCCTGAACTCCCTTCAGGGGCTGTTGAAGGTCAGCAGCATCACACAATTTAATCCTTGTAGAGGGAGCTGACATGTGCCAATGGCAAGTGTCCATTTGTAGTTGACAGTATTTATGTTTTGTTTTTTTTTTTAATTTAATCTGCTAGTTCTACACAAAAGAGTTAAAGTTTAAGCAGGCAGTCCAAGGCCTTTTAAGGAGGAGGTGAACATTCTCACTCAGGCTTTCCCTAGCTTTGTGCAGCAATGTATCTTACCCAAGAACTGGCCTTTCTTTAGCTAAGGAGCTAATGATCACACAGCACAACGTCTTACTGATGGAAATGCTTTTCTTAGGCTCCATGCTAATGATTATAATTGTAACAAACCTTGCCTGGGAACCTGTTTCTTAAGACTTGTACCTCTGATTACACACAAAAGTATATCTAGCCCTTGGCTAATCTTGTGCCAAAGTTATCTCAGGATGTGCCTTGGGAAAGGGTCTGGTGCAACTCTTACAATCTTGAGGTATTCTTTTTATCTATTCTCAGCAGCTAATTGAAAAGTATATAAAGCCCCGCTTAAACTAGTGAGGCAGGTGCTCTCCTGCCCCCTTCTGATGTCTATGTCAGAAGCTTTCTTGGTCCTGTTACTCTAAATAAAATTTTGCACACAAAGCTCTCAGTGACTGAGACCTGTCTTTGGTCTTGGAGTTAAATCTTGTCCTTCGGAGACCATGAATCTAGTGGCACTGTTCACCGTTCACCATAAGCCATCACAGACTTCAGTTTTAATTTTGAAATATTTAGTGACAAAATTCTCAATGCTTAACTCATTATTCCTTTGCAAAATGCCATTGTCCAATTTTGTTTTCTAAATATACTCTATAGTAGCTGTCAAATTCCATATAAGACCAAAGAAGATCTTCACTGGCTCTTAATTACATATGAATATATGGATATTAGAGAAGAATTGAGGGATTTGCAATAGACAATCTTTCCTTTTCAAATAAAGACTGTTCCCATTCAAGTTTCCCTTGTTTCCCTTTAAAGAACTGTAATTTCTTCACATAAGTCTAGCTTGGGTTTAAGCCTACATATTTGCAGTTTATTTTCAGAACAGATATTGCTGTAGGGAACTATGCTGTCACCAGTACACTATGAATTATTAGTTTAGTTTCTTTGATTCTTGTGCAAACATGTGCATCCTTGAAAAATAAAATTTTGACTCTTCTAATAATTAAACCTCTTTACTAGATGCATGACTTGTTTTCTCAGTTTAAAAGATATATATATGATAGAATGCATTATGCATAATATATATGCATATTAGATAATACAGATAAGTAAAATAAGAATATAAAAGTCAGCAACAATTCCACTACCCAGATAACACTGCTAACACCATGATGGTTGTCTTTCCACTTATTTTACAAAATTGTGATTATATTGTGCATAATAATCTGCCTTTCCAACATGATACTATGTCATGAAATTTCAAGTTATTAAGTAGCCTTTTGGAATTCATAAATTTAATAAATACTTCCTAAACATTTCTTATATGCCAAGAGTAGTAGAAATACAATAGTGAACAAGATATGTTTCCTGTTTTAAGGAGCTTACAATATAGCAGAGATAACAGACCTCCAAAAAAAAGGAAGAGAGAAATAAAAGTAACACCTAACACAGAGCACTCACTGAGAACTAGGCACTTTTCTGTAGACTTTTATTATATTTTTTATTTTTAATTGGAGATAGTTGCTTTACAGTGTTGTGTTGCTTTCTTATGTAGGCTTTATGCTTATTAACTCATTTAACTTCTACAGTGCTATAAAGCAGGTATTATTACTAAACTATTTGACAGGTGAGTAAAGCAAGAAATAGCTCTGTGGGTCTAGTCCAAAGTTGCACAGCTAGTAAATGATGGAGCTGGAGCTGGGATCTGGGTCAGTGTTTCTAGAGACAATGCCTTTTATCTCTATTCTATATCAATTTCTACTGAATAAATAATTATTAAATAACTATTAAAATTAATTTCATGAAGGTAATAAACAAGGCATATTGCTAGTGTATATAAGGGGGAAGGGATATGTTTTTAGAAGGGTGGTCAGAGAGTGTCTCTCTGGTGGAAGTATTTATGCAAAGACTTGAAGGGTAGGAGGAAGCCAGATATTCAGAGAGCTGGGAGAAGAAAGTTTCAGGCAGAGGGGAAACTATGAAAGAGTTCCCTGAGTTTGGTTAGAGCCTGATACACCTGAAGAAAAAGGAAAGAAAGCCAGGTGTCCAGAGTAGAGAGAATGAGAAGGAAAGTGTTTCAAGGTGAGGTCAGAAAGAGAGGCGAGTGCAAAATTCACCAGGGCTTTGTTTCGAATGTGGATTTTACTCTCATTTTGTGTGGCACATGATTGAGAGGGTGGCTGGGGTGTCAGTCAAGGCAGAAGATTCTTGCAGTCATTCAGGTGAGAGATGGTGTTGGCTTAGACTAGGGTTCTCCACAAGGGCAGATGGCAAGAAGTGAACAACTGAAATATTCTTGCCTGGAGAATCCCCATGGACAGAGGAGCCTGGTGGGCTATGGTCCATGAGGTCACAAAGATTCAGACAGCTGAGCAACTAAGCACACACAGCACAATAGTAATGAAACACCCTCTCTATGCTGGAGTCCTGGCCTGTGTCTCGGTGATATGAGGTGTTCTAGATCACAAAACCCTGCCTTCGCAAAGCCAACAGAGAAAGGACAGTCACCAAGTAATCCATATAACTTAATCTAAGAGAGACGCTAAAGAAACACAGGATAAAGAGGAAAATTGACAACGAACTGCTCTAGGGTCTAATCAGGGAGACCATCACCCAAGAGAGCATTTAAGCAGAGATGTGAGTTCGCCAAAGCAAGAGCTCCCAGGGAATAGGGTCAACAATCAAAAAGCCAGCAGGAACAAAAATACAAGAAGGCTCCTGTGACTGGAGAAGGGTGCTCAAGGGGTGGGGTCAGGGAGACAGACATGAATCAGATTATTAGGGCATTTAGGTTGAATTCAAATACAATAGGAAAAGCTTTGTTGGTTTTAAGTAACGAGTTGAGGTTAACTGATCTATATTTTTAAAAGATCACATTGGCTACTTGTATTGTCAGCCCAAACAGTTTTTTTCTTTTACTTTTTTAGTAATGCAAGTGCCTAATTGGGGTTTTGGTTGCCCAGGCATCCAAATCAAAGAGACGCCCACTTCAAATATAGCTATTTCCCCCTAAACACATTGTTAGCCACAGGACTACATAAAAGGCCATGGTACATGCCCTCTGACATTCCTTTGTTTTAGAGGTCATGGTTGATTTCTGTAACTGACCATTTGTGCCGCTTATTTTTTCTCTTCCCATTATTTAAATTTTTCTTAAGTTTTAAATCCACCAATAGTGAGCCTATTATGGCTGATTGATGTTGTTGTATGGCAAAAACAAACACAACCTTGTAAAGCAGTTATCCTGTAGTTAAAAAACAGCAACAACAAAGAGTGAACCCATGAAACCCTCTGTGCCCACCCTTGATCCTAATAAAAGAAAAGCCCCATATACATTTGCTCTCTTTCTACCCATGACCTTGTTTTATGGTCCCAAGTGTGCGTGTAACCTCCAGGACTTGTAAGAAACTTTGTCTCTTTCAAAGTTCCCTGATGGCTATTGCTGAGGGCCTCTTGTAATCATAATAAGAACCACAAGGCCAAGTCCAGCCTCAACATCAGTGATAGATTGAGACCAGCACAAAACACTGCTATGGGAATTAGTAAAAATGGACCAAGAAAGGAAGTAAGGAAACCAGCCAGGATGCTATGCTATTGAGGTATGGAAAGTATTAAGGTGAGCAGATTCAGGATATACTTGGAAGAAAAAACTCATAGTACTTGCTTATACATACCTTCAGTGTGAAAAGAAAGAAACTGAAGGTGATTCCTGTGTCTGGATGAATGAAAATTTTATTAGAAGAACAAAGAGAACTTGAGCAAATGGCAAGTTTGAGATCCTGTTCTGAAATTAACTGTCTTGGTTGTAAAGTTAATTGACACGGGAGAGACTGGGAAAAACAGGTTTGTGGAGAGAAAGTCAAGGCTATTCATTGCTATGTATTATTCTCCTTTCTGTGACAGCAAAGAATTCTAATATAGACCAGCTCCAGATTCATCTCATAGGAGAATAAAATTTGCCACCTAAAAATGTGTCTTTAACATGAGGATTAATTTAGGCTGATTATTTCTAAGAGACATAAGACTCAGGAAATTTTTCTTGTTACCTCCTCAATTGCCCAAAATAATTTAGATAAAGGGCCTGCTCCAGGAAGAAGAACTAGCAGCATAAACAACTAAAGAATAATATGAACTAGGTGTGGTAAACTGGGGGAATCTTAGCAAGTCCTCTTTGATCAAAACACCCACCTTGAGACACAAGTGTGTAACTGAACTGGGGAAGGCTATCAGCCTGAGTAGGAGATATTTAGGCACTGAAAATGGAGCCTGTAGAAGAGAAAGGAAGAAGAAAGACCGTTCACCTCAAGAGTATGAGGGAAAAAAAACTCTCTGGAACCATGAGATGCACAAATGTGATTCTGGGCAATTGTTACCTGGCATGTTCTTCAACCTCAGATACACATTAATGTACTAGCTATGCTAGCTAAGGAAAAGCCAGAAACATTAGCTTGAATATCTGATTCTGCTGAGGGCAATCCAAATGGAATCCCCAATGGGAACTGGGTTTGGTATTAATATTTGTATAATAGAACTTTTCTTAAGGCCTGGACATTACCAGAGGAGGCCCACGAGGCTGTTGCTTCCAGCCAGCCATAAGGATCACTCTGTAAAATTTATTGGGACTGAAAATCTTTTTCAAAATTGCAACTTATCAGAGGCTTGATATGGGTTGGACATGGAAAACATTCATTCACACTAACTGAAGTTTAAGAGTACATCTTAATATATTATAAGCAATGTAGTTTTAGGAGGATCTAGGTGTTCACGTTGCCCACCTCTAACAATCTTCTAGAGGTGGGAGTCTAGGTAACCAAATCCTACCTTTGTAGTCCTTTGAAATTCTAGAATCAGAAAAAATGGTCAAGTATATAATGGAAAAAGTCTCAGACAGCTTGATGTAGCCATCTTCACAGTGAAAAAACATAATTATTGCAGGTATTAGACTAAATTTACTCTTGGGGCTCACTTGACTGGAACAGTCAAAACAGTGCCTTAGACAGTCACTGTTACCTGCTTTTACAGCTGAAATATGTACCCTCCCTAGGCACAATTCTTTTTTTTTTAATTAGTTTATTTTCTACTTTTTAACTTTACAATAGTGTATTTGTTTTGCCATACATTGACATGAATCCACCATGGGTGTACATGTTTTCCCCTTCCAGAACCCCCCTTCCACCTCCCTCCTCATCCCATCCCTCCGGGTCATCCCGGTGCACCAGCCCCGAGCACCCTGTATCATGCATTGAACCTGGACTGTGATTATGTGACAGTCCAGAATATGTGATTCGTTTCACATATGATAATTTACATGCTTCCATGCCATTCTCCCATATCATCCCGCCCTCGCCCTCTCCCATAGAGTCCATAATACTGTTCTATTTATCTGTGTCTCTTTTGATGTCTTGCATACAGGGTTATCTTTACCGATTGACTAAATACCATATATATGTGTTAGTATACTGTATTGGTGTTTTTCTTTCTGGCTTACTTCACTCTAATGAGGCACAATTCTATTTGTCATATATACCTCAAATTAAATAACTGTTAAGTCAAAGAGGAGGATCCATCCAGTCCATCCTAAAGGAAATCAGTCCTGAATATTCATTGGAAGGACTGATGCTGAAGCTGAAACTCCAATACTTTGGCCACCTGATGTGAAAAACTGATTCATTTGAAAAGACCCTGATGCTGGGAAAGATCGAAGGCGGGAGGAGAAGGGGACAACAGAGGATGGATGAGATGGCTGGATGGCATCACCGACTCAATGGACTTGAGTTTGAGTAAACTCCGGGAGTTGGTGACGGACAGGGAGGCCTGGCATGCTGCAGTCCATGGGGTCACAAAGAATCGGACACAACTGAGAGATTGAACAGAACTGAACTGAAGTCAAAAAGACCTAAAGTCAAACCATTACTTTTTCATTAATTTCTCTTGTTTTAGCTCTGACCCTTTGGGAGTTGAGATCATAGTTTATCTCTCTGGGAAAAACTGTTTCCAAGTTCTTTGCAAACATTATGCTGTCTTACTTAAATCCGTGTATAATAGATGGGTTACCCAACCTGGGGAGCCTCAGAGATGCAAGCTGCCTCAAGACCCCTGTGAGGCTGGGTGGATTAATTATACATATTTTGAGTCTCTTCATATAGAAATAGAAACTTTATGCCTGACTAGGCATAGGTAGTATAGAGTGACTTAGTAGAATGTGTGTGTGTGTGTGTGTGTGTGTGTGTGTGCACGTGCTCACACGTATGTGTGCTCAGTCTTGTCCAACTCTTTACAACCCCATGGACTGTGTAGCCTACCAGGCTCCTCTGTCCAGGGGATTTCCCAGGCAAGAACAGTGGTTTGTGGGTTGTCATTTCCTATTCCAGGATATCTTCCTGACCCAGGGACTGAAGCCGTATTTCTTTGGTCTCCAGTATTGGCAGGTGGATTCTCTACCACTGTCCTACCTGGGAAGCCCTAGTACAAGATAGGTGACTAGAATTAGCACTTTCTAAGCTAGTTATTAGCCTAGTACCTTTTTGGCTGGCTTTATTCATCTATCAAACTCCAGGTGGTATGATTTTCAATAGTGAGATAGGTTGGCACAAAACATGTTTTTAGACGTGCTGCATGCTAAGTCGCTTCAGTCATGTTTGACTCTTTCCAACCCTATGGACTGTAGCCCTCCAGGCTCTTTGGTCCATGGGATTTTTCCAGGCAAGAATACTGGAGGAGGTTGCCATTTCCTCCTCCAGGGGATCTTCCCGACCCAGGGATCGAACGCACATCTCTTAGGTCTCCTACATTGGCAGGCAGGTTCTTTACCACTTGGGCCACCTGGGAAGTCCTGTTTTTAGACAGGAACATTTAAATTTTTTCTACTTTTTTAAAAGTCAAATCTGATCGAAAGCCAACTTTAGACAGGTGGTAGAGACTACTGCCCTTCCCCCATTCAGGTCTACGTCTCAACTGTGACCTCATCACTGACATCATCTCCCCTAGGTTGGCTCGGAGAGGGCAGCTGCCATCCCATGGGAGCCGGGTGGCTCCAGGACTACACTTGGAGGTGGTGTCCACAGGACTTGGGGGAGAGGACATCACGGGACACCTACTGGTCCCTGCGCTCAAGTGTGCTCAGTGCTACATCTAGACTTCTTAAGGACCTCAGGGGGCCCTGAATTCTGCTCGCGAGGAAATATGTCACGGGCTAGGGAAGAAGCAGGGGACAGTCAGCTGGTGTCTGGTCGGGAGCCACCATCACGCATCATCAGAGTGTCTGTCAAGACCCCACAAGACAGCCAGGAATTTATGCTGGCAGAAAATAGCAGCATCCGCCACTTTAAAAAACAGATCTCCAAACGCCTTCACTGTGATACTGACAGACTGGTGCTCATCTTCACTGGAAAGATCCTCCGAGATCAAGACATACTGAGCCAACGGGGCATCCTTGATGGCACCACGGTCCACCTGGTGGTGAGGACCCATGGGAAAGGCATTCTGCCCGGTCCCAGCACTCTGCCCAGCCCTGCTGGCCACTGCGCTCATTGTCCTGATCCATCATCCACCTCAGAGAATGCTAGGATGCTAGCCAGGATGGGCCAGCTGGCTAGGACCTCTCCTGAATTAGCCGACTTCTTTGGCCAGCTGACTCAACTCCTCATGGCTGTGCCTGAGTCCGTGGGGCCATCATTGGAAGACCCTGTGGTTCAAGGTCTGGCAAGTGAGAAACCAGCCAATGCCTGCTATGTTCCTGAATCCTCAAGGCCAGTAATGAAACCTGAGCCAGCTCTTAAAGCTCTGGAAAACTTGCAGGACCCGGCCCGGCAACAGGAACTCCTACAGGTGGACAAGCAGGGGCTGGAAGTCTTGAAGGCAGTGCCAGGTGGTGACAATGCTATGCGTCCAGTGTGCTCTGATATCCAGCATCTCATGCTGTCCACTCTGGCTCCTCTGGTTGCCTCCAAAGGCCACAATCCAGATTCAGAGCCTTGCAGAGGGGGCATCAATCCTCACAGTTGTACTAACATAATCACCATGGCACCCACAGTCTCCATACCTACCAGGCCACTGGCACAGGAAGTCAGTGCAGGAGTAGCTGCTCAAGCCACGGGTGTAATTTCAAACCAGGCCAATTCAGGGTGTAGGACTGGAGTGTCAGACTTATACTCAGGCCAGGATCTTTCCTCCCAGGAGAGCCAGCAGCCCATCGGGAAAGCCACTCCGGCGAGTCAGCTGAGACCATCACCCTCTGTCTTGCACAGAGCCTTACGTGTCCTGCAGCAGAATCCAGCTCTGCTACACCATCTGGCAACAGGCAGCCCCCTGCGACATCATATGCCACTCCTTCCCATACTCACCAACCCACGGGTGCTGCAGGCATTGATCCAGATAGAAAAGGGCCTGCAGATACTATCCAGGGAGGTACCTGGGTTGGGACCATGTTTATGGTGTCCAGGTAGACCACATGGGGCCAGAGGAGTTTTTGAAACTAGAGGTCACAGAGCAGACTCTGTGCAGCCCACCTTGGCTGTTCTTCAGCTCCTCCACGCTCTGGCCAATGCCTGCCCTCAGTCTACCCAGTCCTCATCGTCCTCATGTCCCCTCTCTGAAGACTGCTACCAGCAAGAACTGGAGCATCTGAAGTCCATGGGCTTTGCTAATCGTGATGCCAATCTTCAGGCCCTCATGGCCTCAGGAGGAGACGTTCATGCTGCCATTGAGAGGCTTCTGGGAATACCAGAGGCCTAGGTGCCTCCAGCTGATGTGCCAATGCACCATCCCATGGAGAGGAGGTGGGAAAGGAAAGGGAAAGAGAGGGAAGGGAGTAGCTTATTTTGGGGATTTCTCCTGCTCAGATTACATGCACACTTATACAGCCTCCCCTCACCTCCCAAGCCTGTTCTACATTAAAAAGGATTGCATGGATCTTGTGTGTTGTGTCAATTTTGGAGATGGTGGGCAAAGAGAATGTTGTTTGGGGGAGGGATGGATCATGTTACATGGCCTTGGGTCTGGGCTTCACCTGTTCTCATAACCATAACACCAGAGTAGGGGGAAATCCTGAGTTCTTTTTAGTATCTACTCCTGTTCAATGGGCAATGCAGTTTTCCACCAACATTGCTATCATCACCAGAATTACAATTCCATGGTGACTCTGAAGGAATATTGACGTTTGCTCTCCTGGGAAGCCATGGGTTTCTTCACAGACCCTGAAAACCACCTATTCCTTGACAATGTTTCTCTGTCTTGAGGTCGTCTCCTGATATTGCAGAAAAGTTGTTTAACTTGCCTTTCAGTTAGGGCTTCTCCTTTGCTATCCACCTCAATGGAATAACAGATCTTAATAATAATGTTAGCAGTTCTCCTGGGAGCTGGACCTTGCTACCTCCAGGCTGGTAGCAGCTACTGGTTTCTATAAATTAATTTCTCCCTCTAGGAACTATTGCATTCTATCATTAGAATACTATTAGAACAACAGCCCCCCCCCCACCCCGAGCAAATTCCTAAAAGAACTTCAAGGAGTAGAATTTTCAGCCAGGGCTGCAGAACCCTCCATCTGTCTGTTACTTATTGTATGTGAAAGCTGAGCTTTGGTCAGAGATAGGAAACTATGGAGAACAGTTCTGTGCTACATCCACAAGACATCAGCCCAGAGTAAAGGCCATAGCTAGATCCCTGTACCCAGCTATTAAACAGTGTGTGGTCCTTGCATCTCATATTATTTCTGTAGGCAAAACACAGGGAGGTGAGATGCTCCTGAAAAAGCCACAATTGGAGAAGAGGGTTGGATGGAGGGTCTTTGCTAAAACAATTCCTCCTTTCTATATATCAGTGTTGGAGTGAGATTGAAGGTTTAGGGAAAGAGAAGGATGCTGAGCAGAATTAGTGGATCAAATCCCACAGTGCTCACATAAGCATATATCAATCCCCAGAATAACACAAGGAAAAATATAGTTCATGAGATGTATAGTTGAATCCTAAAGTCAGACTAGAACACATGGAGGATATCACATAGTCCTACATCATAATACAGTAGAAGATAAGCTTGACAGCCTTATGCATAAATTTTCAGTCAGACATGAGAACTAGAGGCACAGAGATAAGTGATCTGTACTCAGTACCAACTATTGATTGGATGTCTACCAGTTGTAGATGTGTATCACAAAATCATACACAATTTCAATCAGAGACACACAGCCAACACATAGACCTCTATTCACACACAGAAATGTAAAGAGAATTGAAAACCACAAATTAAGATAAACTAGTTTTTCAGTTTTTCTAGGAAATGAAACTAAAATTATTGGCTGTATTGCTTAGTATAGTACAGTTAAGGACTTAAATATCAGTGTTAGCTTTCACTGGGGGTAAAAAATTGAGAATTTCAGAAGTTACTCCTTGGATTTCTTTGAATGTAGAGTATTTGAGGGAATACTCAAAAACCCAGGGAGTTGGGGGATAAAAACAAAACTAGCAACCACTCTGTCAGCATGAGGAGCCATTCATTTTTGAGAGAGTATAGCTATTCTTTTGAAATTCCTGAAAGATATGAAATGTTATTTTCATTTTAAAGCTAGAGAAACAGACTCCAAGGGGTTAAGTGACTTCCCACACACCTGTGGTTGAAATTCTAAGCTGATTTTCCTGATTCCAGCATCCTTATTCTGTGCACAGCATAGAGTCAGATGATGAGACTGTGAGATTCAGAGTGATCATTAAGGGAAAAAAGATCTGGTCAGATTGGAAAGGCTTGAATTTATTTTATTATTTTTAAATTAATATTAATTTAATTTTTATTTTATATTGGAGTATAGCTGATTTGCAATGTTATGTTAGTTTCAGGTGCACAGCAAGTGATTCAGTTATACATATATATATATATCCATTACTTTCAGATTCTTTTCCCAAATAGGTTATTACAGAGTATTGAGTAGAGTTCCCTCTGCTATACAGGAGATCCTTGTTGATTTCTATTTTTATACATAGTAGAGTATATATATCAATCCTAAACTCCTAATTTATCCTGCCTTGTCACGTTTCTCCTTTAGTAGCCAAAAGATTATCTTTAAAGTCTGTGAGTCTATTTCTATTTTGTAAATAATTTCATTTGTTTCACTTTAATCAGGACGATGGAAAGACTTAAGGTTCTGCCCAGAGTGTGGAATCTTATGGCTGGTAAAATCAGTGGATCAGAGTTGTGGTCTGTGGAATAACTTCTTCAGAAGGATCACTAGAAACAAGACCAAGGGTTGAGCAAAGAAGGACAGATATATCTAAGGGATGATGCAGAAGGCTGGAGTGGGTCAGCTATATAAGGGAGCTGAGGAAAAAGTAAGAGATATATGTTGAACTTATTTAAAAGTATGTAGATATAGAAGTGAGAGAATATAATCCAAGAATAAAAGTGTAGTGGTTAAAGAATTAAGATGTGTCTATCTCCTTGCTGTTCACTTCTATCTGCTCTATGTGGAGAATAATACCTAGGCAGATATCTTCCAACTTGACTGTTTATATTTTTTAAAAAGTCTATAGGGGTTATGCAACATTGGATAAGAGAAGTAGACAGGAGTGAATCTCCAGATCACTGCCACTGGAGCAGATATACCTTATACAATTCACTCAATTTCTTGGATTCCACTAAAGTCAAAAGCATCCAGTTCCCATTCTACTGATTTTGCAGAAAATACAGTTTAATGGTCACTATTCAAATCCCAAGCACTGTCTAAGCATTTTAATATAGTTATATAGTGTAATTATCACAATAAGCCTGAGAAGTGATATAAAAAGTCCTAAATATGTTTCAATGTAGCTAGCAATATTTAGAGAGATTGCATAGCTTTCTCGTATTTATTTAGTGAGCATTTTACATGTTAGGCACTGTCTTAACTTTTCGACATTCATTGATTTCTCTATTCCTCACTGCAATACTGAAGTGAAGTGAAGTGAAAGTCACTCAGTCATGTCCAACTCTTTGTGATCCCATGGACTGTATAGTCCATGGAATTCTCCAGGCCAGAATACTGCAGTGGGTAGCCTTTCCCTTCTCCAGAGGATCTTCCCAACCCAGGGATTGAACCCAGGTCTCCCACATTGCAAGCAAATTCTTTACCAGCTGAGCCACAAGGGAAGCCCAAGAACACTGCAGTGGGCAGCCTACCCCTTCTCCAGAAGATCTTCCTGACCCAGGAATCAAATCGGGGTCTCCTGCATTGCAGGCGTATTCTTTTCCAACTGAGCTATCAGTTAGATGTTGTTATTCTCCACCTAATCATTGTCCAAACTGAAGCACAGAGATTTAGCAGCATGCTCAAAGGTCACAGAACTAGTAAGTGGAGAAGGAGGATGTGAACGCAGGTATTCTAATGTAATTTATTATTTTTTTTGTGTGTGTATGCACACGCTTTTTTTTTTTATCAAAGTACAGTTGATTTACAATATTTCAGGTGTGTGGCAAAGTGATTGGCACATGCATTTTTTTTCATGTTCAAAGAATTTAATTTTTATTCTTTCCATTCTTTTTCAAATTCTTTTCCCATTTAGGTTACTAAAGAATATTGAGCAGAGTTCCCTGTGTTGTACAGTAGGTCCATGTTGATTGTCTATTTAAATAGAGCAGTGTATATATGTCAATCCAAAACTCCTATATATTGCCACCTCCAACCTGTCTCCTTTGGTAGCCATAAGTTTATTCTCTAATAATAATATCTAATAATAATAATATCCTGTGAGTCTATTTCTCTTTTGTAGATAAGTTCATTTGTATAATTTTTTAAGATCCTTCATACAAGTGATATTATATAATATCTGTCTTTCTCTGTGTGACTTACTTCACTTAATATGATAATCGCCACGTCCATTCATTTTGCTGCAAATGGCATTATTTCACACTTTTTTATGGCTGAGTATTATTCCATTGTATATAAGTCAGATACTCTGACTTTAGACCATGTGTTTTTAATCACTGCCCAAATTTCTTGGATTCGGATTAGATATACTTTAAATGTTCTTGTCCTTTTCTACTTGGACTCACAAAAGATAGTCCCACCGTGGCACCTAGATGCTTTTTAAGAACAGGAAATGCTTTGCTTTCTAGTAAACCACAGATGCATTTGAGGCAAAGGTAAAAATATTAGGAGCTTTGTGCAGTAGCAGTATCATAGCTAATGAGGTTTATGCAACACATGATTTTTGCTATTTAAAAACTTCTTCTAAAAGTAAAAATATTATTACCTTTCTGGGTTATTCATAATTGCTCAAGGAGCCTCAGAAGTAAGGTATCTTCAATTTGATTATCAATAACTTCAGCTCATCCCACCTTTCCTTAGCCTTCCAGGGCTTCCTCCCATGGAAACACATTCCACTTATATCAGAGGTCTCCATCCAGGAAAATGCATTCAGATAGCCATCATACATACTTTTTCCCCCTCATTTCTTATCTCTGCTCAGAATTCATATTGAAATTTTCCCCAAGTGAGGCAGTCTTGGAAGTCGACTCCGGATCTCCTTGGTCCTAGCCCCATAGATGACTGGGTTGAGCACAGGAGGCACCAGCACATAGAGATTCGCCAGAAAGATGTGCACGTGCCTGGGGACTCGGTGTTGGCCAAAACGGTGGGTGAGGAAGGAGAAGAAGGCGGGGATGTAGAAGACCAGGATGACCCCAAGGTGGGAGCCACAGGTACTCAGAGCCTTGTACTGGGCATCACGGGATGGAAGGTGAAAGACAGCATGGAGGATGAAGCCATAGGAGATAGAAATGAGAATGGAATCCAGACCCATGGCCAGAAGGGCCACAGTTAGCCCATAGACTATATTGACAGTGATGTTGGCACAGGCCAGTTGAGCAATGCCCATGTGCTCACAGTATGTGTGTGCCATGACATGGTGCTGACAGTAGGGCAGGCGCCTCAACAGGAAGATGAAGGGGGAGACAATGGCCACACTACGAAGTATCCCAACAAGGCCAATTCTGCCAATGACAGTGTGGTTAAGGATGGTTGTGTATCTCAGTGGGTTGCAGATAGCCATGTATCGATCAAAGGCCATGGCAAGAAGAACCGAGGACTCTAGAGCATAAATAGAATGGACAAAAAACATCTGGGCCAGGCACCCATCAAAGGAAATCTCACCAGCTTGGAACCACAAAATGGCCAGCATTTTTGGCACAGTTGTGGAGCTGAGAGCCAGGTCAGTGAGTGAGAGGAGGCAAAGGAAGAGGTACATGGGTGCATGAAGGGCACTGTCTGTCACTATGACCAGGATGAGAGCGGCATTCCCAGCCAGTGCTACCATATACATGGCACAAAAGGGGATGGCAATCCAGACGTGAGCCCACTCCAGCCCTGGGATGCCCGTCAGGAAGAGAGTGGCTGGGAGACGGTTATCACTGATGTTGGAAGCTGGCATTCTGCTTGGCAAATTAAAGGGGTGATGGTACACCTCTCCTGTAGCATGAGAGATTTGGTTCATTCACATAAAATGATGACCTTTCTGTGAAGTAGTCTTTCTTAGGCTGAGAAAAATATTTGTTATTAACTTGCTTAAGAATCTTAAAATACTCCTCCACATATTATCTGCTTTCCCTTCTTCTGCTGATTCCTATACTCATCAATCATATTTTGAATTCTGTATCCCAAGCAGCAAGCTAAGTATTTAAGCATCTGTTCGACCTGACGCTTCAGGGGTCATCTCCTACACATCATTTATTGACATTTAGTCAACCCACATGTAGGGATATCCCTTGCTTTTCTTTCATCTATGTCCTTTTCCCATGCCTACAGAGACGTCTTTATTTTCTTTTTTTCTATGTTTTTTAAGCTTCAGTGAGCGTTTCCCTGTCTTCCTGACACCCTTTTATTTTTTATGTCCATAGTTGTCTCATTCTTTTTTCCATTTTTCTGCTTATAAAATTCCATTGAGTGAGGGTGTATCTTCACTATGGTACCTTCCGCACTGACTGTGACAGTGTATCTAGTCATTTTGGTCACTGTTCATTAAGCTTCAATTTTGACAACTTAATAACATTGCGTTGCTTTTTTAACTTAATGATATAATAATGTGTTCAGTTTTTTTGTGTGTGTGCTTGTAATGCACCTTCCCAGATACATACCCAAAGAATCTCTTTGTATATCTCACTTGAAATGCCTAGAAAAAATATAGGAAATTATGAATATGCTTATATATCTCATGATTGAATATGTATAGCAATTTGAATATTCAAGAAGCATAACAGAAGAAAGCAAAATATACATCAACATGCTAGTTGGCAAGACAGCCAGCCAAAATCCAGCATGCCCACCAGTGTAATGGCTGGATATCCTGGCCAGATCAGAATACCAAGCACTCATAGAGGCTGACTAAGGGATAAAATCTGTGGTCCCAAGGTTGCTAACAGTGAAGATATCCTGGAAAGAGAATCTGTTTCTGGCTGTTGAAGGCTAGTGAGTATTTACAGACACTCTTCCTTGATAGCATACTGTTGAGCCTTGAACAGTGAGGGTGTTATGGATGCCAATCATCTGGGCAGCTGAAGATTCTTACATAATTTATTACCTCCCCTTCATATAAGAGGTTTCTCATAAAGTGGCTCATCATATCCATTATTTGGCATTCACGGCTTCAACCAACCACTGATCAGTAAGTAGTACTGTATTTATTATCGAAAAACCCACTCATAAGTGAATCTGCACAGTTCAAACCCTGTTATTTAAGCGTTGACTGTATTGTGTCCTTAAATCTGTGTAGAATTTGGAGAAGCTTGAATGTTAAAACTGCTTCTGTAACAAAGTTGGTATATGAATGGAAACAAATCTCTCTCTTTCCCAGTCAGTCTTCATTTGGAAAGAACAATGACTGCAGTCATTCTCTCTTTTCTATCTGCTCGTGTTGTGGCATTGGAAAAATTGCCGCAACACTTTTTGCCTTCAGTTTTTTGTCTCTAAATTGGAAATGGCATCACTTGATTTACCAGCTTCACAAGATTTTGTGGTAGAGCTTAAAATAGTATTTCTGTGATTAAAAATTTGGACATCCCAAATAATCTCTTCTTCCTTCCTTCCTTTCTTTGTTTCTTTAACAAACACTTTCAGTATACTACAAAGATAATAGACTATACTTATCATATGAACCCCTCATCACTGGGGAGACCAAGTCCAGAGAGGTGAATATATGTAGTCCAGATACAAAGCATGTTAATTGCAAAACTAAAATTAGCTTTTATGTGTTCTGATTCAGAGTTGCAAGCTTTTACTTCACCCAAATGTCCATTAATATGAACAATATCTGAATTCCTATGTCTTTTGATGAAGGCATTATGTCAATAATTCAAAACGCTGTAATCATTTTATTACTTATCTGAATTTCAAAGTTGTAAAGAGAATTAGGAAGCCCACCCCATTTGTGTAGAGGCTTCCACCAAAGACACCAGCTGCTCCGTACACAGGACTGAGACGCCAGGGGAGAGAAGCTTGGATGGTGACGGGCAGAGGGCTAGAATCACTATCATCTTCCTTCCTCCTTTCTTCCCAGCTTATTCATGCCCCTCTAAGGAAGATATCAAGTGGTTATGGTAAGACAGCCATTACTCTGTGTCCATCTGTGGGTCTGAGGATAAAAATGATTGAAATAAGAATTCAGCTGGATTTTTCCTCCCTGGGAAACAATGGGATAAGGCTATTGGACTGGAGCATCACTTTAGCCCATAGTGCGGCATCCCTCCCAGATTGTCCCAGGATCTGGTTCTGTGAGGTTCTTTTCTCTGATAAGACTTCAATAATTATACTCCGTGCCTTTCCACTGGACACAGACATTGGGCAATCTGATATCAAGAACGTACCTGTGTGGTAGGCATGCATTTGCAGGTAGACCAAGCTGAGATTGGAATTCTATGAGTGTGTGTACTGTGTGAGTGTGAGGCTGTATGGATAGAGTGTGGTAGAATGCCAGCTTGTGCAGGAGGTGTGTATGTGAATGCAAAATGCTACTTATGGGTGTAAAAGCTGTTTCTGTGCAGGTGCGAGTGGGAGCGGTAAGGGAGCAAAGGGCTCTGAATGTGTAATCTGGGCTGAGATGTGTGATCTTTTATCTGATATCAAGTGTCTGGGCTCAGTGTATGTCTTCAGCTCATCTCTGTGTTCCCACCTCCTCTGGTCCAGGGCTCTGTAAGTAAGGTTATTTATTGATTCTCCCCGTGATACTCAGGTGTGAAACCAAAGAGGACTCCTCTAGGGATTTGGTGCATCTTTTGAGAGACAGAAAGAAAAGGAAAGTAGATAAAGTAACTGAGGTAAGAAAGGGAAATTTTCCTTCATGACTTTTCAAAGAAAGTGGAAATTAAGTATCTAGTGTATGATGGATTATATTTTATCCTCCCTTCTAATTTCTTGCTTCCCCCTCCCCCATCCTCTCATTCTCTTCTCTTTGCTTTATTTCTGTGTGTCTCCTTGAATTCCCCCTCTTGTGGGTACACCAGAATTCTGTGCTTATGAGGCGTGGTGAAATAATCATGAGAAAGGGACAGCAGATAATGGTAGCGGACCTGTGCACACATCATTGTGCTATCAGATTTTACTTACAAACACAAGTTCAAAGGTAAAATTATCATGAATTTCATGATGATGACAACAGAGCGGTAAGGAAAGCCAGAGGCCATTCTGAGCATGGATGCTATGTAGTTGACCAGGTTATATGCCCATGAAGCCAGTCCTGGTAAGGAGTGACATCAGTGTTGCAGGTAGATCACCTAAGATCCCTTGACATCAACTATCTATCATGTCCTGCACAAGCATCACTTCCATCAACCCCTTCCAAGACTAGTTATTCTCTCCTCTATGACTTCAGAATACTGTACTCACTTTCCTTTTAATAGACCTCTCTTGAATAACTTCAAACTGTGGTCTTCATTAGAGTGTCTAAAAGAATATTCAAAACACTATATGCCCCCTTCAAAACTTTGACAACTAAAAATTATCATTCAAAGTTTAAAAGGTAGACATAGACATAATTTTCAGTATATTGTGAATATTGACTCTTAAAACTCCCATATGATGATTTAAAGTGGGCCCTATGGACTCTTTATGCCCTAGAAATTGTTAACTCACGATTATTTATTTCAAAGTAAATAAACAAGCTTTTTTTAACGGTCAGGAATTTAATATACTGGTTTGTTTCCTTGAATCTGCTCCATTTTCCCACATATGTTTTTACTCAAATATTTCATGATAATTACTTTTATTCATGTAATGATAATTTTTATGTGTGTTGGAATTTTTGTTTCCTTTAACATTAGGCCCAAATGTTTAACCAAGTTTCTCAGTCACGTCTGACTCTTTGCAACCCCATGGACTATACAGTCCATGGAATTCTCCAGACCAGAATACTGGAGTGGGTAGCCTTTCTCTTCTCCAGCGGATCTTCCTAACACAGGGATTACAGTCCATGGAATTCTCCATACCAGAATACTGGAGTGGGTAGCCTTTCTCTTCTCCAGCGGATCTTCCTAACACAGGGATCAAACCCAGGTCTCTCACATTGCAGACGGATTCTTTACCATCTGAGCCACCAGGGAAGCCCTCAAATGTTTAAAATGCTATTAATTAAAAAAAATAAGATATCATTTATTTATAACATATGTAAGTTTCATGTGTACAACATTATATTTCAACTTCTGTTTACACTAAAGCTTGCTCAACATCAAAATTTAGTTTCCATCTGTCAGCCTACCTTTCTCAGTAGCGTTCCTCTTTGGCAACCACTGCTCTTTTCTCTATATATATGTGTTTGGTTTTGTTTGTATTGGTTTGCTTCTCTGGTTGTTTATTTATTTATGTATTTCACACATGAGTGAAATCATATGGTATTTATCTTTCTCCATTTGGTTTATTTCACTTAGCATGATACCCTCAAGGTCCATCCATGTTGTCACAAATGGAAAGATATCATGTTTTTTTTTTTCTGACTTAGTAGTATTCCATTCTGCATACACACTGCATCTTCTTTATCCGTTCATCCATTTGTCGGAACTTGGTTTCCATATCTCAGCTGTTGTAAATAATGCTGCAGTGAACTTAGTGGTCTATATATATTTTGGTCACTCAGATGGTAAAGAATCTGCCTGTAATGAGGGAGACCCAGGTTTGATCCCTGGGTCAGGAAGATTCCCTGGAGAAGGGAATGGCAAACCACTCCAGTATTCTTGCTTGGAGAATTCCGTGGACAGAGGAGCCTGGTGGGGTATAGTCTATGGAGTCGCAAAGAGTCAGACACAACTGAGTGACTAGCACATACATATTTTTTCAAATTAATGTTTTTGTATTCTTTGATAAATACCCAAATTTGAAAAGCTGGATCACATGGTCTTCCTATTCTTAAGTTTTTGAAGAAGAATTTCTGTTTTCCATACTGACTGCACTAATATACATTCCTAGAAACAATGACCTAGTGTTCCCCCTTTCCCCGTATCCTCACCATGTTTATCTTGTCTGTTTTAGTTTTTAGCTTTAATAACTTGTTACCTTATTCATCCTGAAGCTTTTTATAAAGGTAAAAATAATTTTAAGGATAAATATTATCATCATTTTATTTGATCTCTTTTGATTTTCTATGAGCCTGGGAAAACAGACTCTGTCTTTTTCAAAAAAAATTATTTAGCTGTAGTTGATTTACAATGTTGTGTTAGGTTCATGTGTACAGCAAAGTGAATTTGTTATACATATGCATACACAATACATATATCCACTCTTTTTAAGATTCTTTTCCCATATAGAGCACTGCAGAGTACTGAACAGAGTTCCCTGTGGTACATAGCAGATCCTTATTAGTTATCTATTTTATATGTAATAGTGTCTTGTCATTTTTTATATTAATCATCCTAACAAGTGTGAATGATATCTCATTGTATTTCTAACTTTAATTTCCCTAGTAATTAAGTGACATTGAACTCTTTTTGTATCCCTGTTGGCCATCTGAATCTCTTCTTTGGATGCCCATTCAGAACCTCTGTCCATTTTTAATATGGTTGTTTGCTTCTCTGCTGTTGAGTTGTATGAGTTATTTATATATTTTCAACATTAACCCCTTATTGGTACATGATTTGCAAATATCTTCTCATTTTGTAGGCTATCTTTTTGTTTTGTTTCCTTTGCTGTGCAAAAGCTTTTTAGAGAAACATTTAATCATTTATTTATTTATTGAGCATTTTCAGGCACTGTTCTACATGTTGTACATACATTCAGTAATTTACTTAATCTTCACCATAATTCAAGAGTTAGATATAATTAATCATTGTCCCCATTTTACAGTTCACCAAAATAGACATAGATATGTTTAGTAACATGCTCAAAGTAGAAAACCAACAATAAAGGAGAGAACATTCAAACTCAGGCCCTCTGATTTCAGATCTTGTGCTCTTAACCACTGTCCAAAGTTTTGGAGTTCAGATTCAAATTCACTCCAGATGTTTCATCTTAGGTTTTCTTTTTTGTCACTTAACATCCCAATAGAAAAATCCACCATGAGCTACAGTGTCCACTCCAGAACAGAACTGACTAGCATTTTGGAAAGCTACTGTCCCTTCTGAGATGACACAGAAACTTCCTTATTACCTTGTTCTGAGCAATTCAGAATTGCTCAAGGAGCATATTCAGTGTAATCCTTAACATGTCCCATTTATCTGATCATTCTTCATAAAGCACTTCCTCCCATATCACCATCTCTCTCACATCATAGGCTTTATCTATGTAAATGTATCTGGATAATTATCCTTCCCATTTACCTTTCATTCTCATCTCCAACTGCGGCAAGAACTCATACTGAGACCTTCCCCAAGTGAGGCAGTCTTGGAAGTCGACTCCGGATCTCCTTGGTCCTAGCCCCATAGATGACTGGGTTGAGCACAGGAGGCACCAGCACATAGAGATTCGCCAGAAAGATGTGCACGTGCCTGGGGACTCGGTGTTGGCCAAAACGGTGGGTGAGGAAGGAGAAGAAGGCGGGGATGTAGAAGACCAGGATGACCCCAAGGTGGGAGCCACAGGTACTCAGAGCCTTGCGCCTGGCATCTTGAGATGGAAGATGAAAGACAGCGTGGAGAATAAAGCCATAGGAAATGGCAATGAGGATGGAATCCAGACCCACAGCCAGAAGGGCCACAGTTAGCCCATAGACTATATTGACAGTGATGTTGGCACAGGCCAGTCGAGCAATGCCCATGTGCTCACAGTATGTGTGTGCCATGATATGGTGCTGACAGTAGGGCAGTCGCCTCAACAGGAAGATGAAGGGGGAGACAAGGGCTATACTCCTGAATATACCCACAAGGCCGATTCTGCCTATGACAGTGTGGTTAAGGATGGTTGTGTATCTCAGCGGGTTGCAGATAGCCATGTATCGATCAAAGGCCATGGCAAGAAGAACCGAGGACTCTAGAGCATAAATAGAATGGACACAAAACATCTGGGCCAAGCACCCATCAAAGGAAATCTCACCAGCTTGGAACCACAAAATAGCCAACGTTTTGGGCACAGTGGTGGAGCTGAGAGCCAGGTCAGTGAGTGAGAGGAGGCAAAGGAAGAGATACATGGGTGCATGAAGGGCACTGTCTGTCACTATGACCAGGATGAGGGTGGCATTCCCAGCCAGTGCTACCATATACATGGCACAAAAGGGGATGGCAATCCAGACGTGAGCCCACTCCAGCTCTGGGATCCCCATCAGGAAGAGAGTGGCTGGGAGATGGTTATCACTGATGTTGGATGCTGGCATTCTGCTTTGCAAATAAAGGGTTCTGTCCAAGGGGTGATGGTACACCTGTCCTGCAGCATGAGAGATCTGGTTCATTCACATAAAATGATGACTTTCCTGTGAAGTCATCTTTTTTAAGCTGAGAAAAATTTTTATTGTTATAACTAGCTTAAGAATCTTAAAAGTTTCTATAACATAAATTCAATTTTTCATCTGCTAATTCCTATACTCATCAATCATGCTTTGAGTTCTATATCCCAAGAACCATGATAAGAATTTAAGCATTTGCCCTAACCCCTCTAGACTTATCTCCTACCACATTCTGCACATCATGCAGTTGTTTTTATGCCCCAATACATCTAGGAATATTTATTGTCTCTATCTCTCTCTTTTTTTAAAGTTTACAGTATTAGTATTCCCTTTGTCCAAGGAGACTTTTTCCTTTTCTTTCTCTCTAAGTTTTAAACTCTGGGCAAGTCTCTTTGCCTTCCAAAAGCCTTTCCTCTCTAACTTCATCTTTAGTTGTCTATTTCTGTTCATCCATCACTTTCCAAAATCCTCTTGAGCTGAGACTGCATCTTTATGCAATTGCAACCTCCAGACAACATGACTGTGTCTGTACCTAGAAAGTTTGATCAATATTCACCAAAAGACTTAATCCTAGTAACTTCTTAGCAACATAGTATTGACTTGTTGCCTTAATGCTACAATATTTTGCTTACTTACTCTGTGTTTGTAAGGTAACTGCCCAAATACACACCAGATGACTTATTTTTATGTCTCACCCGAAGCGCCTATAAAGAGACTAGGCAGCCTGAATATACTCAATATTCCATAACTGAATATCTACATTATTTTGAGTACATATGTGAGTTCAGTGGAAGACAGCAAGAGGTGCAGTTGACATGCTATCTGGGAAGACAGCACTTCTAACTACGCAAAGTCATCCTGAAGTCTCATAGTCCCACCAGTTAATGGTTGCATGTAACAGCCAGATCAGAATGCCAAGTGGTGATAGAAGCAGATAGAGGGAGGGAGTAGAGTGTCCTAGAATTCACCAGCAGTAGACATCCTGGATGAGTGAATACATGACTGTTGTAGAGTGGTGGTATTATATACACCCTCCCTCAGTAACACTGTACACCTAAAAGCATCCTTTGTAAAAGGCCTGGAATCCTGAGCTTTAATTATGAATTTGTTTCAAGAGTGTTACTTAACCTTGAGAAAATCCCTTCCCTTCTCTGGGAAGTCTCAATTTATAAAAGCAACAATTCTGGAATCCTTGTCTCAGCTTTTCTGCCTATTCACTATTTAGCATTAAAAAGTACCACAACCTTTTTGAGACTCAATTTTTGTACTTATAAATTAGAAATGGAAATACCTGGATTACTTTTTTATGGATTATAAAGAGTAAAGCATATAGTCTTTTTTTAAAATTTACTTTTAATTGAAGGATAATGCATATAGTCTTATTGAGTTTGCACACCAAAAACAATGTGTTCCTCATTTTTTACAAGCTCTTGGTCCTGTAGCCACATATAGGAGTGATACAGAATATAGTAATTGTATCTTTGTCTTAGCAAAATGAAATCCAGGTTCAGAGAAATGAACTGATGTAATTCAGATCATAATATATTTTACTGTTAGAACTGAAATTAATTCTTAGGTCTCCTGATTCAAAGTTTGATGTTTTTCCCTCACTTAACTGCCCATTTATATGGCCGATACTTTGTATCTTTTTCTTTCAAGGCACTCCAGTGTCATTATTTGCATTGCTATGATACCATTGTTCATTATCTGGACTCCAAAGAGTCACATAAATGTGGAAAGCCCCTCTTATCTGCTTTGAGATTTTCACAGATGGCCCCAGCCACTAAAGGAAAGAAGCTTGGGTACCACACAAGGGAGCTAGAGTCTCTTCTCTTCCTCTCTTTACCCAGTCTATTCTTGCCCACAGAGAAAGATTTCAAAAGGTTATTTTAAGGCAGCTGCTACTCTGTGATCATCTATAGATAGGAGGACCAGAGAGATTAGGTATAATCAGGATTGCTTTCCAGGGAAAGTCATAGAAAAAAGACATTGTGCCAGAGCACCGCTCTGTGTGGAATGAGGGAATCGTCTCCAACTTTTCCCACTCAGCCTTGTTTCTGGGTCACTACGATGGCTGTGTGTTTGAGGTCTCCTTCTAAGGTATAAACTTCAACCACTGAACTTGGAGTTCTTCCTCAGAACATAGTATTTTCAGTTCAAAAACATACCTGTGTGATTGGCATGCATTCACAAGTGAAGTGCACTGAGGTTGAACTCTGTAATGCGTGTCATATATGAGTGTGAGGTTCTGTGGGAGGGTGTGTGGAGGTGTGTGCAGGTACTATGTTCCCAAATGTAATTTTTTTTTTTTGAGATGTGAAAGTTGTGATTCCATGCGTGTGTGCAAGTGTGATTTAGAGGATGATGGGATCTGAGTGTGTCATCTGAAGTCTGATCTCTTCTCAGTTTTAAGTCTTATCTGTCCTCAGTGAGTGTCTTCATCTTAGCTTGGGGTTCCAGCCTCCTCACGTCAACAGGCTTGGTAAGCGCAGTTATTTATTAATTCTCTGTGGCTCTCAGGTATGAAAACCCAAGGGGATTGCTCTAGGGATTTGGAAGCAGCAGGGATAATTGGATACCCATATGCAAAAGACTGAAATTGGGCTCCTCTCTCAAACTTAACTCAAAATGAATCAAACATCTAAATGTAAGACAAATCTACAACATCTTTAGAAAAAACCTTAAGTGTAAGTCTTTGTGTGCCTGTATTAGACGGTGGTTTTATGAAACACCAAAAGCACAAGTGACTAAAGGAAAAAGAAATAGATAAATTGGACTTTATAAAAAATATACTTTTAGTATTTCTAAGTCAGTGTCAAGAAAGTGAAAAAGACAAACCACAGAATAGGAGAGAAGTTTTACAAATCGTATATCTGATAAGTACCATAGCTGATTCATGTCAATGGATGGCAAAAAACACTACAATATTGTAAAGTAATTAGTCTCCAATTAAAATAAATTGATTAATAAAAAAAGAATTTAGTATCCAAAATATATGAAGAGCTCTTATAACTCAACAACAAAAAGACAAATCTATTAAAAATAGGCAAATGATTTGAACATACATTTCTGCAAAGCGAGATAGACAAATAGTGAATAAGCACAAAAGAGATGTTCAGCTTCATTAGTCATTAGGGAAATGCAAATCAAAACCACTATGAGATATCACTCCACACATTAAAATGGTTATAAACAAAAATAAAATAAAAAACAAAATCAGACAATAACAAATGCTAGAAACATATGGAGAAAATGGATTCTTCATACTTCGCAGGTGGGAATATAAATTTTGATGAAGCCACTTTGGACAACAGTTAGGCTTTTTTTCAAACAGTTATACATAGAGTTACTAGTGACTCAGCACTTTTATTGCTAGGTATTAATAAATACTCTAAAGAACTAAAAACCTATTTTCACATAAAAGTTTGTGTACAAATATTTAAAGAATTATTTCTAATAAATAAATGATTTACATTTCAATAAAATTTTCAGAATAGACAGGTCTACAAAAACTGAAAGTAAATTAGTTATTGCCAGGGTCTGGGGTAAAGGAGAATGAGGAGTGACTGCTAATGGTAATGGGATTTCATTTTAGAGTGATAAAAATGTTCTGCAAACTTTGCAAATATGCTAAAAAACAGTGAATTCACAACTTTTATGGTATATAAATTATATATTAATAATAAATTAAAAAAAATCATAGAATTGTGTAATCATTGAAACTTGAAAGTTCAACTGCCTAGGATCCATTTACATATGTGAGACTACAGACAAGGCAAGCCCTGGATCTGGGTGGAGGGTACAGAGGAAGGGGCCAGGTTTGTATCCCAGATCTTAGCTGGTAGCCTTGTGGGAAAGCCAGAAATGAGAATGAGAAGGATTGATTTAGCTTCTTTTATTCTTTTCCTTTTTAGTTTCCTCTATTTTTGAGGGATGTTGCAAAGAGAGGCACAAGCAGAAAAACAATAAATTAAGTAGGAAAAAAGGTAAAGATGGTAATGATTAACAGGTGGATGATACATGTTCCTGGGTCTTTACTGGATAAAAATTCTGATTAGGCTTCCTGAAAATGTTAAGTGATTAAATGAGTGATCTACGTTTGAATGCACTTCTGCCCGTGCTCAGTCACTTCAGTCGTGTCTGACTCTTTGCGACTCCATGTACTGTGGTTCCCCAGGCTCCTCAGTCCGTGAGATTCTCCAGGCAAGAATACTGGAGCAGGTTGACATTTCCTTCTCCAGCAGTTCTGCTACTCAGTGGTATTATAACTTTGAACCTAATTTGACCTCCTGGGCAATTAATTTCTCTCACCAGTAAAATGGGAAGATAACATTTTTCTCCAAATTTTGTTATTAAGATTGAAAATGACAAGGCTTAAGAACTTCTTGATGGAGTCCAAGGAAAATTATAAACACAGAGTATTATTGATGATTATTGTGTTTCTATCACTTACAATTCTAACCAACTCAACATTCTGGCTTTTGAAAATTCCTTAAGAAGAGAAGGGGGACTTGGCATGGAGAAAAGAAACCTCAGAGCTGAAGATCAGGAGGAATTAGTTATATTCTTGACACTCATACTCTTCACCTTTCAGAGTCCTTGGAACCCATCCTGGAGAAGATCTAAGTGGTCATGAGGACCTGGAGTAGGGGCAGGTAAGCCCTGCTCAGCTGGGAGGAGAGAAGGTATTACTGAAGGTAAACTTAAGCCCACTTGCCTACAGGCAGTAAAGCCAGTCCACTGACACCTCCTGACACTGGCTGGTGGTAAAGGAAAGGGCAGCATTTATTGTTGGAGGAAGGTGCCAGGCAGGGGTCTGGGGCAGCTACTGCTCAAAACCCAGAACTCCCCAGTGGGTTTCAGCAAAGCATGTGTAAGGGCAAGGTGAGGAAGGAGGATTGCAGGGTCTGTGATCAGCTTGTGCACAATTCTCTGATTGGTTGATAGTGAGGAATAAGACGGTGTCACAGGGTTAACATTATCAATCTTTGGTCTCCAGCCAGACCGGGGGCTACGTGCTTATGGTTATCCAGTAGTTAACTTCCATTTGGTGGGGGGTTTAGCATCTGTTTAAGCACTCAGGAAATGTGCATCAGATACAATCATCTATGTATTTCAGGGAGGAACTAAAGATTCTGTAACTGCCATACGACTGATTGAATTGTTACCAAGTCTCCTGGCCCAACTACTTCTTTTGTCACTGCAGGCTCACATCCTTTCAATTATTAATTCTTGAGCCGAATTTTTTGTGACTCAGGGGAGTCCTGGGACTCTACAGCTTTTGTACAAAAAAGAGGCAGGCAAACGACATGGGGGAGGAGTCTGCCCTAGGAAGGCTCCATGGGGCCCCGCTCAGTTACAGTTGTGCTGCCTTGGCCTTTGCAGACAGGTCTGAAACAACCATGGGAATAGCTAGCAAGAGGTGTCAACCAGGATCCCACTGTGAGGAGCCTACTCCCAAATGCATTTAGCTGGGAGACATTAGAAATTCTGAGTGTCATAATATGACAATATGAAGACAGAAAGTTTGTCCCTAGAGGAGTCAGGTTTTTAAATGTTTTTTTCTGCACATTTTCACTTTAAAGAATCACTTTATGGTTCTCTATTTCCTCTTTGTTACTCCCGTTCTCTGAAATCTTGCCATGCTTTCCACTTCATATATTCCTTTCTCTGCGGGGATTCTCCCTTATTAGGCTGTAGTTTGGATGTAGATGTCTTTATATGAATAAGCATCCCTTTACTCCCCCGCTCTTTTCTCAGAATAAATGAGTATGGGCGGAGGGTTATAAAAAGACATTGATTGCTTTGGAAGACACCTTGGCAAGACCCTAAGTAGTGCTAAAAAAAAAAAAAAAAAAACCCGTAAGAGTGTCTGCATATTGCATACAGGGGCAAACAAAAATGTTTAGGAAGAGCTTGCAGATAGGAAAAGCAAAAAGATTTTATGAATGTGGAATGGAGGAAAAAGAATGCATCCTGAGAAAAAAGGATAGAGGAGTCCTAATGCAGGTGGAGGAACAAAAGCAAAATAAAGGCAGGAGGAGCAGATTTAGAGCAAGTTTAGAACTCAGAGTTGCAAAGTATTTGTCCTAAGGGTTTTCACAACAGTTGACTTTTGGATCTTCACTACCCCATTAGCAAAGTTCCTTAGCTCCTCCAATTTACAAACAAAGAGAATCAAATTCCTGTTGGTCAGTGACTTACTGAGTGCATCTCCTGTTTTGGGGCTTGCAATGGGCACAGCAGGGACTGAGACAATGAATAAGTGTCAGTGTTGGTCTCTTGGAACAGGTGAGTCAGAGGGGAGATAAATTTCGTAATTCAACAGGAACTATCGTAACTTCATAACAGGAAGCTCTAATGCAGAACAGGCAGAGAAACAGGCACAAAAGGAGATGCAAATCTACCGCTTATGAGAGTGGTGAGGAGAGCAGTTACCTCCACTGCAGTGACCAGTCAGATTTTCATGGAGGAGGAGGGCATTGTTGATCCTGGGACCTGGAAGATGGATTGAATGGGCATGTTGACACATTCTGGGAAACTCTGGGAGTTGAGGAGCTGTAGTTAATGTTTGAATAACAGCAAATAGACCAATCTGGGTATTTGAGGTACAAGTAAGGCAAATCGTGAGAACCGAGAACAGAAATATTGATTTAGTACTGACCACAGAGGACCTTTATTTCTAGTTGGATTGAACTGTTTGATAATGAGGGGGCATTCAAGGTTTCTAATCAAAAAAGTGCCATTTTCAGATCTGCCCTCTGGAAATACTATCCTAACCAGAATACAGAAGGAAATAGAGCCATGGGATTCACTAGAATAAGATTGTTATGGTATAAAAATATGATTTCTTGGATCTGAAGTGTGAGACTGTAAGTAGAAACAAGTGGGCAAAAGTGCTGGCAGAGACAGTTGGGTCTTTGTTTTCTTTATCTTGTCCCATTTAATATAGTAGCTGAAGGAACTAAAGAGCCTCTTGATAAGGGTGAAAGAGGACAATGAAAAGCTGGTTTAAAACTAAACATTAAAAAACAAAGATCGTGGCATCTGATCCCATCACTTCATGGCAAATAGATGGGGAAAAGTGAAAACAGTGACAGACCTTATTTTGGGGGGCTCCAAAATCACTGTGAATGGTGACTGCAGCCATGAAATTAAAAGATGCTTGCTCCTTGGAAGGAAAGCTATGACAAACCTAGACAAGGTATTAAAAAGCAGAGACATTAGATTGCCAACAAAGGTCTGTCAGTCAAAGCTATGATTTTTCCAGTAGTCGTGTATGGATGTGAGAGATGGACCATAAAGAAGGCTGAGTGCTGAAGAACTGATGCTTTCAGATTGTGGAGAAGACTGTTGAGAGTCCCTTGGACAGCAAGGAAATCAAACCAGTCCATCATAAAGGAAATCAGTCCTGAATATTCATTGGAAGGACTGATGCTGAAGCTGAATCTCCAATACTTTGGCCACTTAACGTGAAGAGCCAACTCACTGGAAAAGAACCTGATGCTGAGAAAGATTGAAGGCAAAAGGAGAAGAGGGCGACAGAGGCTAAGGTGGTTGGATGACATCACCAACTCAATAGACATGAATTTCAGCAAACTCCAAGAGATGGTGAAGAACAGGGGAGTCTGGCATGCTGCATTCCATTGGGTCTCAAAGAGTGGGACGCGACTTAGTGACTGAACAACAACAATAACAACAAAAAAAGAAAGAACATGGCAATGTGATCTTTGAATTTTACATCTCAAAGTCAGTCATGATAATAGTATTATTCAAAGAGGTGGAAAACACAGATAAGAGCCAATTATCTGTATAGCCATGGATAAGAGAATTGATTATTAGTCATGTGGCTTTCAGGTTCTATTTAGATCTGAAGGAAGTTATTAAGAAAATACCTTAGTATATTAAGTTATTCATGATGAAAATTAATGCCATAAGGTAGGTTGAAGAATGAATAGATGAGTGGATATAAGGGGGTCCTAGTGCACTTTGAGGAGAAGGCAATGACACCCCACTCCAGTACTCTTGCCTGGAAAATTCCATGGACGGAGGAGCCTGGTAGGCTGCAGTCCATGGGGTCGCTAAGAGTCGGACATGACTGAGCGACTTCACTTTCATTTTCACTTTTATACATTGGAGAAGGAAATGGCAACCCACTCCAGTGTTCTTGCCTGGAGAATCCCAGGCACAGGGAAGCCTGGTGGGCTGCCATCTATGGGGTCGCACAGAGTTGGACACAACTGAAGAGACTTAGGAGCGGCAGCTGCAGTGCATTTTGATGTATGTCTGGAAGATTGTCTCTGTGAACTTATATCTTCCTGTCCATCTATCTTTTGTCTGGATAAATGCAAGAAAGAACTGGGAGACTGTGTAGAAGTAAGAAAGCTGGAGAGTCATGATAATGAGCAGATGTTACTTATCAGTAGAGTCAGTAGAGTGAGAGAGTGGAAAGAGGAAAAGTTTATAGCTTGATAAGTAATTGGAATGTTCAGAACAGTCAGGAAGTAGTCACCAGGAGAATGATGTCTTAGGTCTTGAACGAAGTGATGCCTGTAGATTCATAACAAGTTCATAGCTTTGAATGTGAGGAAGAGCATGGTGGAGATAGACACAGGTACAGAGGAAGGTAATGTAACCTGTTGAGTCAGCTGGATAACCTGAAAACACTTAGACAATTCCAGAAACCATGGGAAGCATGAGGGGCAAGGAGTGATGTGGGAAACAAAATTGATTAAGCTATAAAGTAAGGGTCTGGATGGCATAAGAGAGCCTTAAAATAGGTCATGAATAAACTGTACATCTGTCTTCTCTACAGGTGGTGGTCCTACAGTACAAGTCCTATAGTACAAGTCCTCCCAGCATGGGAGGTATCCTCAAAAACAGCTCAGAGTTGCCAACTTTCACCCTGACAGGGATCCCAGGGCTGGAGGACTCCCAACACTGGATGTTCTTGCTCCTCGGTACCCTCTACATTGTCTCCATTGTGGGCAATGCCCTTATCCTCTTTGTTGTCAAGGAGGAGCAGAGTTTGCATCAGCCTATGTACTACTTCCTGTCCCTGCTCTCAGTTAATGATCTAGGTGTGTCTTTCTCCACACTGCCCACTGTGCTAGCCACATTCTGCTTCCACTTAAGGAAGATCAGCTTTGATTCCTGCATGGCTCAAATGTTCTTTATCCACTTCTTCTCTTTCATGGAGTCTGGGGTCTTTCTGGTTATGAGTTTTGACCGCTATGTGGCCATCTGTAACCCTCTGTGCTACACCACCATGCTCCCAGATTCCCGTGTTGTATGCATGGGCATGTGGGCCATCATCCGCAGCTTCTGTATGATTTTTCCACTGCCTCTCCTTCTGAAAAGGTTGTCCTTCGGCAAGGCCAATATACTGTTCCATGCCTACTGCCTTCATCCAGACCTCATCCACCTTCCCTGTGGTGACATCACCATCAACAATATTTTCGGTCTCATCATTGTCATGTCTACCTTTGGCCTGGACTCTGCACTCATTCTCTTCTCGTATGTACTCATTCTTCGCTCTGTACTTGCCATTGCATCTTGGGAGGAACGGTTAAAGACACTCAACACGTGTGCGTCACATCTGTGTGCTGTGCTCATTTTCTACGTGCCCAAGATTGGTGTGTCCATAACTGCCCGCTATGGGAGGCATGCCCCCCGATTTGTGCACACAGTCATGTCCCTCATTTATCTCTTTGTGCCTCCCATGCTCAACCCTGTCATTTATTCAGTCAAAACTAAACAGATTAGATGCAGGCTTGGCAGAATGCTAGTGGGAACCAAGTTTTAAGCCAGAGGCACAAAGAAAGGAAAAAAGTCACTGGATATTTAGTATTACTCTACAAATTGGGGTTTTCAAGACATGCTTTGACAACTTTTTAAACTTTCTTTTGGGCAGGAATCTACTCTTAGGATTTCTTCCACCAGATATTTGATGACAGCCTGCCACTAGTTAAGACCGAAGACAACAGGTTTTGGCAAGTTACACTGAGCTGTAGTTTGCCAAAAAAAAAAAAAAGCTCAACTTTTTTTTTTTAATCCACAAATGTGTCTCCTTAAAATCAGTCCCTCATTTTGTTACATGTGTTTCTTTTATCCATTTTTGAATTGAATTATCATAGAAAAAAATTACTTACTACCTTGGGAACACTGTCACAATGGTCAAATAATTCTTTTCCACAAGACTATATGAAAAGTAGTCCTGCTTTTAATTTTGTAGAATTTTTTTTTTAATTTTGCAAAATTTCTACAAAATTTTCATTTTGTAGGAACTCCACTGCTTTCCATCGCAATTGCACTATTTTATATTCCAAAAAACTGTGTGAAACTGACTGACATCCTTACCAACATTTGCTGTCTACTGTGGTTCTTGTTATTTTTATTATTATTTAATAGCCATCTTGACAGATTTGTGGTGATATCTCATGGTGGTTTCAATATGGATTTTCCTGATGATTAATGACATTGATCATTTCTTTTTCATGTACTTGTTGGCCATTTGTATAGCCTCTCTGGAGAAACTTCCATTTAACTCCTTAGCACATAGTAAAATGAGATTATCAGACATGATTCTGTCTTTGTTTTTAGCTACTGGAGCAGCTCCTTACCTGTTTTGGGGATAAACCCCTTACCAAATACTTACTTAGAAGTAAGCTTGAATGAATGGACACAAAAAACACACGCCTGGTGGAAAGATTAAACAAATATTGAATACGCTGTTTTTTCCCCCAGTTCACTTAACTTAATTCTGAATAGTCTGAGGAATGCAACAACATGATTTAATAATTAATTTAGAATCCTTGTACAATTGAGATTACTCTCCTTCAAAATTACTTTAAAAAAAGAAAAAAAATGGACAGGCATAGAGTAAACCTCCCAAATGTTAAAATATGAAGAAAAAAACAAAAAAAAACTATGCTAGTCAAAAGATACATGGCTGCAACAATAGATTTCTAGGATAAGATAGCTTAGAAGAATGTAGGAACCACTATAAAATAGTATTTCAAATAAAACTTTTTACAAAAATTGTTTATAGCTTGGTTGTGGAGCGTGTGCTCAGTCGTGTCCAACTCTTTGTGACCCCATGGACTGCATAGCCTGCCAGGCTCCTCTGTTCATGGGATTCTCCAGGCAAGAATACTGGAGTGGGTTCCCATTTCCTCCTCCATAGAATCTTCTTGACCTAGTGATTGAGCCTGCATCTCCCATGTCTCCTGCATTAGCAAACAGATTCGTTACCACTGAGCCATCTAAGAAGCCCCCTATTTAAAAGATACTGTGAAGTATACTCTGGGTAAAACCATAATATATAATATTATTGTTAAACATTCATATATTTGCATACAAAAAGTATTTTGAGGAAGTAACAAAAATTTGGGCTTCCCTGGTAGCTCCTGGTTAGATTCCTGGGTCAGGAAGATCCCATGGAGAAGGCATAGGCTACCCATTCCAGTATTCTTGGGCTTTCCTGGTGGCTTATATGGTATAGAATCTGCCTGCAATGCAGGAGACCTGGCTTCGATCCCTGGGTTGGGAAGACCCCCTGGAGAAGGGAACAGCTACCCACTCCAGTATTCTGGTCTGGAGAATTCCATGGACAGAGGAGCCTGGTACGCTACAGTCCATGGGGTCTCAAAGAGTTGGACACAACTGAGCGACTTTCACTTGACAAAAATGTATTAGTAGTTGTTTCTGGCTAGTGAGAATTGAGAAGATTTATTATTTATCTGTGTTTTCTACTTTTCTATAAAATGTACACATTACGTTTTAGTAAAATGAGAGTGATTGAGAGAGAGGGGAGAGACAGAGAGGCAAATAGCAATAATGAGAGCTGGAAAAAGTGAGCCTCATAAGAGAGAAACCTGAGTGTTGATGCCTCTGCTCTACCGAGGTGCTTTCCAAGTGTTCCTCTCTGCTCCTCTCAAGGGATAAGAAGTACTTTTCCTGGGAGTTATTCCCTTCTAGATGTGACTATGGGCTGTGGCAGGCACATGATACTATCCATGGGGGCCTGATTCTAGGCCCTAAGAGACTTAACTCCCCTGGTGCATATTGGAAGCACATCACACTTTTGCTCTCTTTATCCCAATTTAGAAGTCTGTGCTATCCAGAATGTTCACTCTGCAGTCAAAGGCTAATATAGCATAAGTAGTCTAAAGCAAAATGACAGAATATTTATTTTTCACAGACCTAATTGTCAGGACTAACTGCACAGGATCTCTTTATTCAACTGGACTAACTACACCAGTCACTGAAAATCGCTGATACTTATTTTACCAGCTGTAAAGTAATACTAAGGATAACATTTCTTTGTAGCTTATTACATGACAGTCAAGGTTCAAAGTTTATTTTAGTATGTATTTTATTATTAAAGCAATCATTAAGACCTATCAGCAAGACTACGATACAGATAAAATTATTATTCTAGTTTTAAAGGTACAGACACTGAGATGCATAGAATAGATTAATCATTTAGGATCACAAAACTAGCCAGTGGAGAGGCAGGAGGTGAGTGCAGGTAATCTGACTCCTGAGTCCAAGTTAGTATGATTTTGAATCAGCGATGCTGCTTTGAAAAATGTTGCAGTTCTTGTCCTTTATGTGTATTGCCTTCTATGGTTAAACATATTCAACACCTATAGTCTTAGCTTGGGCTGGAGATCTGCAAGATATCAAATGACAAAGAAGCCTCATATGATCATTCAGTGGCTGTTTACTGAGCACCCATTATGTGCCAGACCTCATATTAGGCATAGAAGGAATCTGTGAAGAATAAAGCAGAGTGGCACTTACCTTGTAAACTCACAGTGGGGCCTTACAGCTTAATGGTTCAGAGCACCTAGATTTAAATGTTAGCTCTGCCACTCATTTTTTTTTTGTGACTTTGAAAAAGTTATTTAATTCACTGTGCTTCAGTTTCCTTATGTGGAATATATAGATAATAGTAATATCTGTTTGATAAGGCTGTGGTGAGATTTAGCTGAATTAAAGTTGACCATCACATAAAATGCTCAGTAAGTAAACACAAATGTTAGCACTGAGTGAGAATAACTCAGATGGTAAAGAATCTGCCTGAAATTTAGGAGACCGGAGTTTGATCCCTGGGTTGGGAAGATCCCTTGGAGAGGGGAATGGCAACCCACTCCAGTATTCTTGCCTGGAGAATTCCATGGACAGAGGAGCCTCGCGGGCTACAGTCTATGGGGTTGTGAAGAGCCAGACATGACTGAGCGACTAACACACACACAGGGGCATAAGATGCCATGATTACTGTTTGTAGTAGCCCAGAAAAGGGGCATCTAACACAGCCTTCAGGTTTCTCTAGTGCATGTTGGTTTAAGTTAATGTAGAAAGTGAATCAGATACTTAACAAAGATTCTACTCAGGAATGAAAAGAGGGTTTAGACTGGAAACAGTTTTGTTTAAAAGAGAAATGAAGTAGTGACTCAAGTTTGGTGCATTCTCTAGGACAGCACTTTGGGACTGTTAGGTAACTAGGTAAATTGACCAAAAAGCAGAGTTAAATAGATATGTGTATGTCAAATGTTCTTGAACAGGTGTTTCACTAAATAGCATGGTAATCCATTTTGCAGAAACATGGAACGATAACTGATGGTATTATGCTGATAGTGTAATTATGGTAAAGACATTAGGTTACTATTTGCTAATCATTAGGCTTCCAGGTGGCACAGTAGTAAAGAATCTCCCTGCCAATGCAGAAGACTCCTATTTGATTCCTGGGTTGGGAAGACTCTCTGGAGAAGGAAATGGCAACCCACTCCAGTATTCTTGCCTGGGAAATTCCATGGACAGAGGAGCCTGACAGGCTACAGTCCATGGTGTCGCAAAAGAGTTGGAAATGATTTAGCGACTAAACAACAATAACAACATTGTACTGGGCGTTTTGAATATATTACAAAATAAGAAGGCAGAGACATCTTTCATGGAACATACATATTAATGTAGAAAGAAGCATGTAATAAATAACTCACTGCTTATTTTAAATCAATTAATCACAACCCTGCAAGGTACTAGAAAAGATCAACAGAGAATGTAATATAACCTTTATTAGGTTAGGAGGCTAGGAGGATCTTCCACAGGACAATTCAAGCTAGGAGATGGTGATAGGGATCCAGTCAAATGAATGGAAGGTGAGTAGGAAAAAGCTTCTAAGAGTTTGGAAAGAGCACTTGTGAAGGCCACATGGAAGGAGTAGCTTTGCACGTGCAAGAAACTGGAAGATCACTTTAGTTGTAACAGAAAGAACATAAGAAAAATGGCTCAAAGTAAAGTTTGGAAGGAAGGTATTTATCATATCACACAGGGTCATTTAAAGGTTGGACTTGATGGTAACGTGATGAAATTTTCCTTAAATATATTACTGCAATTTAGAAAATGAATTGGAAGAGGGCTGAATAATGTAGCGGAATAAGTTAAGACTCTTGTAATTATCTAGGATTGACACGTTGATATGCTGACTAGAGAGTGGGAATGGAAATAAGTCAATTAAATAGTTATTTAGGAGGTAGAACTGAAAGAACATCATATTTCTTCAAGTAAAGTTCGTAAGTCCAACACATGTATTGAGCTCTCTTCTAACCTTTTTAATGATTCCTCTTCATAGCACTCTAAACTTTTTTTCTGAAGATGATTAACAGATGAAATTATTTGTTTAGTCTATTGCCCTAAACACCGTGAGAGCAGAGAGAAGGCTCATCCTCTTCACTCTTATGTCTCAGACTCCCTTTGGTGTGGTTCTCTCTCTTAGGGATGAACTCACACTAACCAAGGCAATGACATAGATTCATAATGTTATCAATTAACAATGAGAAATAGAATTACTACACAGGCAGAAATTATCTTCTTAACTTGACTAGCATATCCTACCTGGTGAGAGTCATCAAAATTACATTTGAGGTGAGCAAAGAATAAGGAGCATAACCATAAAATTCAAGGGCACAATCATAAAGCTTCCTGTTTTAAGTTCAGATGGACAAGTATCCTTCTCCAACATGCCCAATCTTAACCTCTTAGCCCCTGGCACTTAGTAGGCCAGTCTAGTCTTCTTATAACTGCTTGATTGATGCTGTCCTTCATGTCCCTTTTTCCTTTGTTTTGATCTCTTCTTCCAGTTGATGATTGTGCTTGTGTGAATGACTGTGTGTGAGAATATTTGTTTATAATTGTGGTTTTGCATCCAGATTGATATCTTGGCTACTCCAATAACTTTACAGCTTTGGCAAGTATTGTAAAATCCCTAATCTCATTTGTAAAAAGAAGACAAATATTATAACTGATAAGGATCCTGTGAATATTAAATATTAACTATATATTAATAATAAATAAGCAATGCATACAAAGATTCTAGTAAACTTATAGCATATAGTAGATGTTCAGTTAATGATAACTATTTTTCACAGTCTATGTTTTCATTTAGGTCAAGTTCATCAAATCTTAGATGTCTGGTAATCATTATTGTTTATAAGGGTATCATCTTTTTATGTCTCTTTTTGATTTCTTGTGACTGATTTATTGATTAATTATAAAAGATCTGTTTTTCTCCTTTCTAAAAAATTGGAAGTATTTTCTTTTCCTGCTCTTTCTTCATTCTTATATACACATTTGCACACACTGTCACACATACATACACAAACACAGACTTTACAGACAGACACTAACAACGACCTTTAGAGATACTAAATCCTAAAGAACTTTGGTGTTCTGTATACATTAATTTTTTTTAAATGAGACCCTAAGATAAGTGTACTAAAATCCAATACATTTCCAGTTTTTTGTGAGGAAGACATGATGCTTTGATGTTTTAAAAATTATCTAAATATAAAATACATAGCTTTTTAGCATGTTATTCCTCCACAGCTCTAATTCTGTTTGTTTAGTCTGTCTACTAAAAAATCCAGTATTTAAGCATAATAACAGGTATCCTTCAGGTTTTCTCTGTTGATTAAATGAGCTAATCTAAAGCAAACAAAAAACTAGTATTGCCCCCAAAACTGTGCAGGTGCTCAAGAAATATCAATATTTCTCTTCTCCTTTCCTCAGTCCTGGTAATTGAGATTGCATGGGCAATAGAGATAGACTTTGGGGACTAAATCTGGGTAATTATTTTCAAGTCCTGACTTTATAAACGATTTCACAGTGAATGGCAACAGGCCTCTTGCCCATTAAAGTCTTCATTTCTTTATTATGACAGTTTGGGTGTGACACAAGATGATCCAAAAGCTCTTAATTTTAAGATCTTTTAATTAGCATCCTGGGAATCAACCTGCCTTCACAACACTCAGAGCTCTCAGAGCTAATTGCCTATCCCATCTTCCCAAATTCTTTTCTGGCCAATGGAAAATTGGCAAGTCCTCGTAATAGTTCTTGTTTTATAATCATTTACCATGGTGATATGAAGTTTCACAGTCAACTGGATTTATAGACATTTGTGTTCCAAGTTTCCAAATGAGGAATTTGGAATTTGAGCAAACTAGATAAATTGATTAAGGATAGTCACTTAGATAGGGAAGTGGTTGTTTTTTACTCAAGTCTGGACAGACTGACAAACTGTCTTGAGTTTGCAGCTACCGAGAGATTGTCCCCAGTGCAGGATCTTCATTGCTAAACCCAGTACAGTTCCAGACAAACCAGGATTGTCACTGTGTTTTCTGACTATCATTACTGAAGCTCTTGGTGGCTATATTTATTGTTTTTTGAAATCTACTTGGGTTGTGACACAGTTAGTGGAAAGATCGCTAACTTGGGAATCAGTGAGAGTCAAAGGGTCCGAGATTCAGTCTAACTGTTTTTGACGAGCTGAATGGATTCTTTCATGAAGGACAACAGAGTTATAACTCAATTTTTTTTTTTTTGATGTCAGTAAGGGGGAGAAACACCAGTGCACAGAGGAGCCATCAGTCAAGACTTTTTATATTCCCTGCTGCTCCAGCCATCTCTCTGAGCCCCGGGACTTACCAGGCCCAGGGGATGCTGAGAAGGCAGTTTCATTGCTCAGGGCAGGAAGGTTGGCTGGGAGGTCGTGTACGGAGGAGTCCTCAGAGTTCCTCCTTAGGAGACACTTCACCTCTCCTCTTCTCACTAGAGCTGCCCTGAGGAGGTAAGTTGGGACTTCAGCCCTTCCTTCACAGAAGTCTGTAGGAACCTCATTCATAGCTTCAAAATCCTAAAGTGATTATAATACACTTATCTGAAGAAAAGTTTGTTTGTGAACTAATTTTAGTGATTTTCTCTGTACTCCAATTCTGCCCTATGCCAATAATCCTCAACAATACCTCCTGATGCCTGAAATCCCAAAGCTTTTGTTTAGTGTGAATGCTTCAGTGTTATTAACTCACACTCTGGTATTCTCACTGGGAAGTGGATCCATGGCCAACACAAAAGGAGAGAGCCTTTGTTTGGGAAACTGGAAGAGTAAGGCAGTATGGCAAGAGGACCTGGGAACCTCGGCTCCAGAGGTCCCTCTTCATCCCCTCTTTCTTGGTTGCCATTTATTCAGTATAGATCTTGCACAACAGTGCTGAATATCAATTTTATGTGTTTTACTCTGCATTTTTTCTATACTACAGCTATAAACAAACGTAAGGTGCAATTCATTTCAGTTCAGTTCAGTCACTCAGTTGTGTCCGACTCTTTGCAACCCCATGAATCACAGCACTCCAGGCCTCCCTGTCAATCACCAACTCCCGGAGTCCACTCAAACTCATGTCCATCAATTCAGTGATGCCATCCAGCCATCTCATCCTCTGTTGTCCCCTTATACTCCTGCCCCCAATCCTTCCCAGCATCAAGGGCTTTTCCAATGAGTCATATCTTCGCATGTGGTGGCCAAAGTATTGGAGTTTCAGCTTCAACATCAGTCCTTCCAATGAACACCCAGGAGCTAATCTCCTTTAGGATGGACTGGTTGGATCTCCTTGTAGTCCAAGGGACTCTCCAGAGTCTTCTCCAACACCACAGTTCTAAAGTAGCAATTCTTCGGCGCTCAGCTTTCTTCACAGTCCAACTCTCACATCCATACATGACTACTGGAAAAACCGTAGCCTTGACTAGACGGACCCTTGTTGACAAAGTAATGTCTCTGCTTTTTAATATGCTATCTAGGTTGGTCATAACTTTTCTTCTAAGGAGTAAGCATCTTTTAATTTATGGCTACAATGACCATCTGCAGTGATTTTGGAGCCCAAAATAATAAAGTCTGAGAGTGTATCCACTGTTTCCCCATCTATTTGCCATGAAGTGATGGGACCAGATGCCATGATCTTAGTTTTCTGAATGTTGAGTTTTAAGCCAACTTTTTCACTCACCTCTTTCACTTTCATCAAGAGGTTTTTTTAGTTCCTCTTCACTTTCTGCCATAAGGGTGGTGTCATCTGCATATCTGAGGTTATTGGTATTTTTCCCGGAAATCTTGATTCCAGCTTATGCTTTCTCCAACCCAGCATTTCTCATGATGTACTCTGCATATAAGTTAAATAAGCAGGGTGACAATATACAGCCTTGACATACTCCTTTTCCTATTAGGAACCAGTCTGTTGTTCCATGTCCAGTTCTAACTGTTGCTTCCTGACCTGCTTACAGGTTTCTCAAGAGACAGGTCAGGTGGTCTGGTATTCCCATCTCTTTAAGAATTTTCCACAGTTTATTGTGATCCACACAGTCAAAGGCTTTGGCATAGTCAATAAAGCAGAAATAGATGTTTTTCTGGAACTCTCTTGCTTTTTTGGTGATCCATTAGATGTTGGCAATTTGATCTCTTGTTCCTCTGCCTTTTCTAAAACCAGCTTGACTATCTGGAAGTTCACGGTTCACGTATTGCTGAAGCCTGGCTTGGAGAATTTTGAGCATTACTTTACTAGTGTGTGAGATGAGTGCAATTGTGTGGTAGTTTGAGCATTCTTTGGCATTGCCTTTCTTCGGGATTGGAATGAAAACTGACCTTTTCCAGTCCTGTGGCCACTGCTGAGTTTTCCATATTTGCTGGCATATTGAGTGCAGCACTTTCATAGCATCATCTTTGAGGATTTGAAAGAGCTCAACTGGAATTCTATCACCTGCACTAGCTTTGTTCGTAGTGATGCTTTCTAACGCCCACTTGACTTCACATTCCAGGATGTCTGGCTCTAGGTGAGTGATGACACCATCGTGATTATCTGGATCATGAAGATCTTTTTTGTACAGTTCTTCTGTGTATTCTTGCCATCTCTTCTTAATATCTTCTGCTTCTGTTAGGTCCATACTCTTTCTGTCCTTTATTGAGCCCATCTTTGCATTAAATATTCCCTTGGTATCTCTAATTTTCTTTTTTTTTTTTAAATTAGTTTATTTTCTAACTTTACAATATTGTATTTGTTTTGCCATACATTGACATGAATCCACCATGGGTGTACATGTTTTCCCCTTCCAGAATCCCCCTTCCTCCTCCCTCCCCATCCCATCCCTCCGGGTCATCCCGGTGCACCAGCCCCGAGCACCCTGTATCATGCATTGAACCTGGACTGGTGATTCATTTCACATATGATAATTTACACGCTTCCATGCCATTCTCCCATATCATCCCACCCTCACCCTCCAATTTTCTTGAAGAGATCTCTAATCTTTCCCATTCTGTTGTTTTCCTCTATTTTACAACAGTGCTGAATATCAATTTTATGTGTTTTACTCTGTATTTTTTCCATACTACAGCTGTAAACAAACGTAAGGTGTAATTAAGTAAACTAAATCCATAGCTAATGTGTGCTAAAGCTGAGATTAAAAGTTTGCTGTTTTAGATATTAGGAGAGGTATTTAACTTTTCTAAATTTATGTTACACTTCAAAACTGGATCATAATACATTCTTCCTAAGATAGTTTATCTATTTAATCAATATTTACTGGTTAGAATTAGAACTGGTAATCTGAATCCTTATCCAGGATTCTATGCCCCGCAACTTGGATAAACATTGAGACAACTATAGGATCTTATAATTCTTTAGGGAACAAAGACATTCATCAAATGACCAAACAGATACATAATAATTCACTATAATTCTAAAGCGTGATAAGAGTTATGAAGAAAAGTATGTGTGAGGATACATAATAGGGACATACAATGATATGTAGAGAAGTAATGAATGGTTAGAATAATAGGAAGGTAACAAGTTCTCAGGTAGTTCATATGCTGCCTCATGCCTAGGTAAGACTGTTTGAATTCTTACTCTAATCCTTATTTTAAGAGTGAAGGGAAGCCACTGAGAAGTTTTCCATAGAAGTGTAACATCATTTTGTTTATATTATCAACAGATAATCTGGCTTCTTTGTAAAAAATGGATTAGAGAGAATCATGACACTGAGCTGGGTGATCAACAAGAAAGGGCCTGTGGACATCCTGATTAAAAATGTCGAGGGAGAGATGAGTGCAATAGACTGGATGGTGGATTAGCTGGAAGTGAGAGACAGGAGTGTCAGTGTTAAGTATATTTTGGAAAGGTAGTAATCGATTAATTAGATCTGGAAATGGGAGAGGGTGAAAAATTCTTCCTAGGTTTTTCTGGCCTCAGTGCATGGATAAATGCTGATAGACTTTTCTATGAGGAAAATATTGCAGAGGACCAAGTACAGTGATTAACAAAAGCTCAAATTGGCATATATTTATGTTGTGCTGATGAGCCATTACAGTTGAAACTCCAGTAGGGAGTTGGATGCTTGACTCTATAGCTAGAAGAGACATCTGAGCTAGAGACATGAATTTGGGATGATTGACATCCAGAGAAGAGGTAAGAAGAACATGATGAGTAGAAAATAATTTTGAACATAGTGTGAAAGAGAGCAGAGAAGTGAGTGATTACTGGAAGAACATGTGGGGGCAATAAAGCGATTTTTGTTGTTGTTACTTATTTTCTTTGACTGTATATCCTGAAACTGATCCTCAATAAGAAAGAAGTTGGTTTTGGATGGGACATAATCTAAACCTCTGATTCTCAAACTTGACTTTGTATTGGAATTTCCTGGGTAGTTTTTTTTTTTTTTTTTAATGTATTGACTCTTGAATCCAACTACTACTGCTAGAGATTTGGACTGAATTGGTATTATTGGGGTCCAGACAAAGGAGTTTTTTTAAAAGCTCCTTGGGTGAATCTAGCATATGCACAGTTTGAGAATCCTTAATTTAAACAGAGGAAAACACATAAATATGCAAGATAGAAAAACTCAGAGCAATCAGGAGTGGAAGAGCATGAGACTCTGGATCCTTGGTGAATAAGAGGGGCGCTCAAGTGACAAAGATAGGATGGGGGGCTGGAGTGAGATCCTCCAGTATAGGCAGGAGAAAAGACACAGCTCAGAGTATAGAGGAAAATGTTATCCTTGCATACATGGAGATTCATGAGTAGGTGGAGAGCACTAAGATAAGGCCCTGGGGAGGGCATACCGTACTTCACTTCTTGAAGAAGGTAGTGGCTAGAACTGGTACAGAGAAAGGGCTAAATCATTTTCTGCTACTGGAGAAAGATTTTAATATTTCTGCAAAGAATACAGAAACAGGAACAATAAGATATAGTGTTCAAAATAGACTCAAAGGATTTTGTGGGGAAGGAATTGGAGCCCATGACCCAACTGTAGAAATGATCAGATGGCAGAAAGCCTGAGATGTGAGCAATGATCCCTAGCTTGCTTCCTCCTAATTTTTCACGATCTTTGGTGTGCAATCTAAGTAGCCTTTTCCCTTCCATCCTGGACAGTGACCATTCTTTCCATCGTCTGACCTCACTTTACTCTGATTGTGTTTCTCCAAAAGATACTCAGGGACCCCATGGGAAGTTTTGAAACTAACATCTCGAGCGTGACCATCTTCACCCTAACAGGCTTCCCAGAGATGGAGGGACTGGAGCATTGGTTAGCTGTCCTCCTCTTGCTGCTGTATGCTGTCTCCATTCTGGGCAACAGCCTCATTCTCTTCATCATAAAGGAGGAGCAGAGCTTGCACCAGCCAATGTACTACTTCCTGTCTCTGCTGTCTGTCAATGACCTGGGTGTGTCTTTTTCTACGTTGCCCACTATACTGGCTACCTTGTGCTTTCACGCACCAGAGACTGCCTTTGATGCCTGCCTGATTCAGATGTTCTTCATCCACTTTTTCTCCTGGACAGAGTCTGGAATCTTGCTGGCCATGAGTTTTGACCGCTATGTGGCCATCTGTAACCCCTTGCATTATTCTACAGTGCTCACTGATACCCGTGTGGCTCACATGGGCATATCTATCATCATCCGCAGCTTCTGCATGGTCTTCCCACTGCCTTTCCTTCTGAAGAGGTTGCCTTTCTGTAAAGACAACATATTGACCCACTCCTACTGCTTGCACCCAGACCTGATCCGCCTGCCCTGTGGAGATACCACCATCAACAGCATGTATGGCTTGTTCATTGTCATCTCTGCCTTTGGTGTAGACTCAGTGCTCATCCTCCTTTCCTATGTGCTCATATTACACTCTGTGCTGGCCATTGCCTCCCAGGAAGAGAGACTTAAGACACTCAACACATGTGTGTCACACATCTGTGCTGTGCTCATTTTCTATGTGCCGATGGTTAGTGTGTCCATGGTTCATCGATTTGGGAAGCATGCCCCTGAGTATGTGCGTAAGTACATGTCCCTGGTATATCTCTTTGTGCCTCCAATGCTCAATCCAATTATCTATTCCATTAAGACTAAGGAGATTGGTAAGAGGCTACGTAAGATACTGAAATCTAAGCACTGATCAGAGAGAGACCTTCTAAAAACCCAGGTACCCTAAGAGTTTGTTGTTATTGCTGATGTTTGGGTTTACAGGCTAGTCAATTGAACTGTGTCGTCTTTTTCTATACATGGACCTCGGTTGGGTACCTGTTACTAGCTGTAGGGTATAGTCTGGCTATAACTCATAACTTAAAACATCAAGCTACTTTGTAATTAACCAAATTACAGGTTGCCAAAATGACTTCTCTCACACTCAGTAAGGAAGAGGGTTTTAAACTGGACACTTCTCTTTATCCAAGTATACTAATATCAACTAAATTTTTAAGTAAATCTCAAAAACACAAAGACTAATGCATTCATATGAAACATTATAACTGGGGGTTATTTTACTCAAGATCATAAGTATCATCCAATGCTTTTTATAGGAATAATAGTTTTGAGCATCTTTTAGCTTTAAAAATTAAAGATACACAATAACTGCGACCAACTTTACACTTCTGAAATAAGTAAGAGTATTCATGAAACTGATAAAATGGAACATATATGATTGTCACAGTGACACTGCAATATAAACCACGTAAGACCAGAAATTCAAAAGTTTAGAAGCAGGAGAAAAAGTTTATGGGAAAAAATCATATGTTGTCATCTGTTGGGCATTGCTGAGGGAAGGGTCAACTCTCTTCTAGGGAGCTAATTAGCACTCTGAATGGAAGGGAAATAGATATAGTGATTGATGGTAGGGTGAATCTACTTCAATAGCATAAATAGTTGTGCTCACCATCTGCTGCAATATGGATTTTCATGGCCTATACTCACCCAAGCTCAGAGACATCTGTACATGCTAGAGCAACAGGGGGCATTTCCTGGTGGCTCAGAGATAAAGAATCTACATGCCAAGTTCTGCCAAGGCAGGAGATGCAAGTTTGCTCCCTGGGTCAGGAATTTCCCCTGGAGAAGGAAATGGCAAATTACTCCAGTATTCTTGCCTGGGAAATCCCATGGACAGAGGAGCCTGGCGGACCACAGTCCATGGGATCGCAGAGTTGGGCATGACTTAGCAACTTAGCAACAAGAGCAGAGTAGAGGTAGCTGAAGAATATTAGGAAATTCAGAGCATAATTTCTGGAGAGTAACAATCATGAAGGCAGAGGAATCCTGTGCAAATTTATGCAAAGCACATACAAAGTCACAGCAGCTTGCAGACTCTTGGCAGAGGTAGGTAAATTGGTGTGAGGATTCCTTCACTGGGCAGTGGACAGACTACAGTATAGTTCAATCCTTATAGATGATTTGAGATGGAGATAGTAGTGAAAAATGTTATATATTCATACATACATATATATATGCATATTCATACATATGTGTATACACACATGTATACATATATACATGCATATGTGTGTGTGTGTGTATGTGTTAAGTTGCTTCAGTCATGTCCAACTCTTTGCACCCCCATGGACTGTAGTCCACCAGGCTCCTTTGTCCATGGGATTCTCCAGGCAAGAATACTGGAGTGGTTGCCATTTCCTCCTCCAGGGTATCTTCCCAACCCAGGGATCAAACCAATGTCTCTTACACCTCCTGCATTGGTAACTTCTTTACCTCTAGCGCCACCTGGTGCTAGCATATATGTGTATTTTATTTAAACAGTGGCTGACTTTATTTTTCTGGGCTCCAAAATCACTGCAGATGGTGATTGCAGCAATGAAATTAAAAGACACTTACTCCTTGGAAGGAAAGTTATGACCAACCTAGACAACATATTAAAAAGCAGAGACATTTCTTTGCCAACAAAGGTCCACCTAGTCAAGGCTATGGTTTTTCCAGTGGTCATGTATGGATGTGAGAGTTGGACTATAAAGAAAGCTGAGTGCTGAAGAATTGATGCTTTTGAACTGTGGTGTTGGAGAAGACTCTTGAGAGTCCCTTGGACTACAAGGAGATCCAACCAGTCCATCCTAAAGGAGATCAGTCCTGGGTGTTCATTGGAAGGACTGATGTTGAAGCTGAAACTCTAATACTTTGGCCACCTCATGTGAAGAGCTGACTCATTTGAAAAGACCCTGATGCTGGGAAAGATTGAGGGCAGGAGGAGAAGGGGACAACAGAGGATGAGATGGTTGGATGGCATCACCGACCCGATGGACATGGGTTTGGGTGGACTTCGGGAGTTGGTGATGGACAGGGAGGCCTGGTGTGCTGCGATTCATGGGGTCCCAAAGAGTCGGACACAACTGAGCGACTGAACTGACCTGAAAGCATTATTTTCCATGTTCTTTCTCATAGGGTCATGAAATACTTTTTCTAAAATAAAACCAGAGAGGCTGAGTGACATGATAATGCCCAAACATAGAAGCAATACAGAATTTAATCTCTCCCAAACACCTCCTGGCTGTCAAATCAAACAGCCATTAGGAAACAACAAAACAGAGTAAAATCCGAGTTAATATCTTCAACAATGTTAGGTGTCAGGGAAATCTCAAGTATCCTTGAATAAGGTCAGTGTAGCCAAACCACAAGATTAGAAAATGTGTGGTGGAGGTCAGTGCAGTGAAGGTGACTAACAAACCCTAATCCAGTGTGGAATGAAAACCCCTCTAAAACCACAAAGACACCACAATAGGCTAGGACAACACTGAAACCTTGGCAGATGGCTTTGACATTGACTAGTAAAACTGGAGATAGTCCTGCCAAGGTCTAAGTACTTGTGCACTCGACAGGATCAAGCAATACCGCAGTGCATGCTATGATGCTCTAGTCGCGTCTGACTCTTTGTGACCCCATGGACTCTAGCCCACCAGGCTTCTCTGTCTGTGGGATTCTCCAGGCAAGAATACTGGAGTGGGTTGCCATTTCCTCCTTCAGGAGATCTTCCCGACCCAGGGATTGAATCTGAGTCTCATCATGTCTCCTGCACTGGCAGGCTGGTTCTTAACCACTAGCGCTACCTGGGAAGCCAAAATAAACCAAAACCTAACCAGCCGGAAAGTCACATTAACATGACTTCCCGGTTCCATTAGACCAGTGACCTTTCTCCAAAGCGCCTTATTAACAGTTTCCTTTCACAGGGAGAACACCCCAAATTAGAGCCAAAACCCCCTAGATGGGATTTGAAGCTCCTCAGATTGGACAAGGTCAAAAAAGTTCCTGGTGGGACCTTGATGCCAACCTGTTCTGGAGAAAAGTTTATTTAAGCGTTTAATTTACAAAGGAGAGTAGTATCTATTACAGAGCCAATCAACTTGTTCCCCACTGTCAAAGTTACTGGAGCTCCTGTAGCACAGTGGTCTACAGCATTTAAGAATCTCAGAAATGTTCAGCAAATAAGTCTTTCCAAAATGATATTACCTTAGCATGAAGGGAACCACATACCCACAGAAAGATCATTGAGTAAGGGACAAAGAAGGTTGTGATAACAGGTGGAAAGGCTATAAAGAAAGCATACATAAGAAAGTACTGCTACAGTTACGCAAACCTTCAAAGCTGAGTTCCCCTGGAAAGGAAGGTCTGTTGAACTCTGGGGCTGGAACAGAGGGAGGGAGTCAAATGTCTTCTGGAAACAGACTTAGCTCTGAGTCACAGAAGTGGCCTCAAAGAGAGATGCTACTCTGACCTGTTCCCATAACAAGAGGAAGTCTTAGAGTCATGAAGCTGGAAAAGCTACCCTGGGCTGCCATCTATGGGGTCACACAGAGTCGGACACGACTGAAGCAACTTAGCAGCAGCAGCAGCACTCTCCTCTTGATCCAGAGAATCCTTTTCTCAGTCGTCCTGGAGAATCATCCTTCATTGTATGGGTATAAGCTAACTCTATACACAGTTCAGTTCAGTTGCTCAATAGTGTCCGACTCTTTGCTACCCCATGGACTGTAGCACGCCAGGCTTCCCTGTCCATTACCAACTCCCAGAGCTTGCTCAAACTAGTGTCCATCGAGTCGGTGCCCTCCAACCATCTCATCCTCTCTCATCCACTTTTCCTCCCACCTTCAATTTTTCCCAGCATCAGGGTCTTTTCCAATGAGTCAGCTCTTCGCATCAGGTGGCCAAAGTACTGAAGTTTCGGCTTCAGCCTCAGTCCTTCCAATGAACATTCCAGACTGATTTCCTTTAGGATTGACTGGTTTGATCTTTTTACAGTCCAAGGGACTCTCAAGAATTTTCTCCAACACCACAGTTCAAAAGCATCAATTCTTCAGCACTCAGCTTTCTTTATACTCCAACTCTCACATCCATACATGACTGCTGGAAAAACCATAGCTTTGACTCTACAGACCTTTTTTTGGCAACTCACACAGTTCTGAGCAAAATGAAAAAAAAAAACAAAATAAGGACAAAGATTAACCCGTGGCCCTGAGATTCCCATACTTACAATGGAGATCTTCCTTCTTTAAAGAAAAATATTTATATCAGATTTTTTTTTTTGCTACCCCTGTTAATTTTACTGTGCTATAAATGGAACAGCAAGTGTTCTCAGGTATCAGGTTGGTAGTTTGCCAATACATTCATTACCAGAGCTTTAGAGTCCCATCAAGTTAGTAAGTTTTTTTTTTTTTTTAATTTTAGTTGGGGGCTAATTACTTTACAATATTGTAGTAGTTTTTGCCATACATTGACATGAATCAGCCATGGGTTTACATGTGTTCCCCTTCCTGGACCCCCTCAGAAAACTATGATCTTGGCAAATGATCCCATCACTTCATGGCAAATAGATAGGGAGACAATGGAAACAGTGACAGATTTTATTTTCTTGGACTCCAAAAATACTGCAGATGGTGACTGCAGCCATGAAATTAAAAGACACTTACTCTTTGGAAGAAAAGCTATGATAAACCTAGACAGCATATTAAAAAGCAGAAACATTACTTTGGCAACAAAGGTCTGTATAGTTAAAGCTATAGTTTTTCCAGTAGTCATGTATGGATGTGAGAGTTGGACCATAAAGACGGCTGAATGCTGAAGAACTGATGTTTTTAAACTGTGGTGTTGGAGAAGACTCTTGAGAGTCCCTTGGACTGCAAGGAGATCCAACCAGTCCATCCTAAAGGAAATCAGCCCTGAATATTCATTGGAAGCACTGATGCTGAAGCTGAAGCTCCAATACTTTGGACACTTGATGGGAAGAATTGTCTCATTGGAAAAGACCCTGATGCTGGGAAAGATTGAAGGCAGGAGGAAAAGGAGCCGACAGAGGATGAGTTGGTTGGATGGCATCACCAACCCGATGGACATGAGTTTGAGCAAGCTCCAGGAGATGGCAAAGGATAGCGAAGCCTGGCACGTTGCAGTCCATGGGGTTGCAAAGAGTCGAACACGACTGAGTGACTCAACAGCAGCAACATCCTAATGCTTTATATCTATTAATTCACCTGACTATTAGAAACTGCATTGATTTCAGTATTTTTTGTTTCTTTTTTAAAAACTCTTCCTAATCTCAACTACAAAATTGAACAATCAGAGAATAAAGCATGAGAATAGAAGAGTGGGTACTATGTAACTATGAACATTTCTCTCATCTTTTGTGCGGTGACTCCTTTATTCATTGAACACACCCACATAGAATGACTTCTCTGGGTCTCACTCTGGGCTAAGCAACAGGGATGTGGAGCTAGATTATGCTTGATAACAAAAAACCTTGAGACACTGGGAGATGTTTTCTTGCCTGTGTGTCATCAGTTGCACACTAATGGGCTAAGTTCTGAACAAATATGGGATCAGTGAATAAAATGGAGATAGAAATTTCTTTCTGTGTTACAGAAGTGCTCAATTTCCAGTATTGGTTGGATAAGAACCACTGGGACACTTGCACACAGACACACACACACACACACACACACACACACACACATAACGTGTTTATAGTGACTATAGATTATAGAGACATTTGTTTAGGAAGAATAAAATTAAAATCTCTTGTTTTCTTAATAGAGAAAAAAATCCATTGTATATATGTGTATGTATTTATGTAACTGTGTATGTGTTATGTTTCTGTTTTACTGCTGTATAATAAACATATATTGGAGGAGGGCATGGCAACCCACTCCAGTATTCTTGCCTGGAGAATCCCACAGACAGAGAAACCTGGTGGGCTACAGTCCATGGGGTCACAAAGAGTCAGACATGACTAAGCGTAGCACAGCACAGCTATTTAAAACTAAACTCTCAAGGCATTGTGGATTCTATTATCATTATTATTTGATGTTGAAATAAAGAACTTCCTTCACAAATCAAAAAGGTCATAATTTAAGTTGACTGATGACCATAATCTGACTCTGAACCACTCAATACCATTTTATTTTCAAAAAAATTATTTTCCATTTTAAATCATACTAAGTTATATTATTCAATCATGCCCCTAAAATAATTTATTTAGTGGAAAAGGGCACAGATATTATGAGGAAAAAAAAAGAAAAAAAAGCTCTAGTAACTGTATGGAATGCTGCTTTGAGGTCTCTAGCCCAGTTTTCTTGGTGAGTAGATTAGTCCCTGTTGGGCATCCCTTTAAATATGGTATAGATGTATGTCCAACTTAGTCTATAAGCACTAAAATGAGGCTAACAAAATTTCTATTATATCTTATCTCCTTTGTATCAAGGAAAGAATAGGTTAAAAAAAAACTATATGAGAGAAGTTCCAAAAATATTCTCTAGTGTATAAGTCATAAAAACTCTATTCTGCCTATGCTAGGGATTTTGGAGCTAGAAATTCTAGAAGAAATAATTTCTGACATGTCATTGTGTGGAAGAAATATATAAACTTTAAAAAATTGTGAATCACTATGCTGTACAACTGAAACTTAAATAATATGGTAAATCAAATATATTTCAATTAAAAAAAATCCAAGAAGGTAAGAGAAATAAAAATTATACACTTAGTAAAATTTTCTAAAAAAATTATGGCTCAGATATTAAACATTACTTTCCTTGTTGTGGGGCGTTTGAATGGTAGACAGATAGATGAAGCAGAGAAGAATCTGGGGTTTCTTTTCGAAGTCAATCTTTATCGTTTTTCCTGGGTCATACACTTACATCATATGGCAAGTTCTGAAAATAAATCTCGTTTTGTGAAGTTAAAACAACTCATGATTGTTTGAGGATGACAGTGGTGGTGAAAGTTGCAATGTTAATAGTGATGCCAACTGGAGAGGCAGTATTTGTATGGTTGAGTACAAATACTGGAGACAAACCAGTATTGAAGCTCATCTGGATCACATATTATCTGTGTTACTCTAAACAATTTACTTAATTCTATATATCTCATAAAATTGTTACAAAGATTAAATGAGTTTCTACAAAAATAATTTAGAACAAAACCTGGCACTTTTTAGGACTCAATGTATTAATTATAATTATATTAGTAACATGTATCATTACAGAAAGTGATTTCTAGCTTAGATCAATCCCCATTGTAAAGTTTTGTCTAATCATTCAATTGCCTTTAATATTTATGTTTCTGTGGACACCATTAATGTTTGTCGACTGTACTATTCGTTTTGTGTTATAAGATTTGCTGCCCCATTCCTGATCTTATACTTTCCCCCCAGTACACACATCTATCATATTCTTGATGATAACGTTGATGATGTTGATGACACCATGGATGACAGTCTATGACTACAATAAGAATCAGATTTTAAAACCAAATGTCGAAGTCACATTTTGATGTGGTGAAACATGCGAATGATGGCGTGGCGGATCTCCTTTGTCTTGGCGCTATAAATGAGAGGGTTGAGCACAGGAGGCACAAAGAGGTAGATATTGGACAAAAGGACATGTATGTAGCGTGGGGCATGCTTCCCAAAGCGGTGCACTGTGGAAACCCCAATCATTGGTACATAAAATGCGAGTACAGCCAAGATATGTGACACACATGTGTTGAGAGCTTTGAGGCGTTCCTCACGGGAGGCAATGGCCATGACTGAGTGCAGAATGAGCACATAGGAGAGGAAGATAAATAACAAGTCCATGCCAAATGTGGATATAAGAACAAAGAATCCATAGATGCTGTTGATAGTGATATCAGCACAGGCCAGCTTCATCATGTCTGGGTGGAGGCAGTAGGAGTGGGAAAGGACATTGGACCTGCAGATAGGAAGCCTCTTGAAAAGAAAGGGAAGAGGAAAGAGGGTGATGAAGCTCCGAGCAGTCACAGCTAAACCCATTCCAGCGATGACTTCATTAGTGAGCACAGTGGCATAGCGCAAGGGATCACAAATGGCCACATAGCGGTCAAAGCTCATGGCCAGCAGAATGCCTGACTCCATCATGGAGAAGGAATGAATGAGGAACATCTGGATTAGACAGGCATCAAAATCAATGGTGCGGGCATTGAGGCAGAAGGTTCTGAGCACAGTAGGCAGTGTGGCCATGGACATGGCCATGTCACTGAAAGACAGCATGGACAGGAAGTAGTACATGGGCTGATGCAGGCTGGGCTCCACTCTCACAGCCTGCAGGATCACTGTGTTGCCCCCAAGAGCCACAGCATACATCACACAGAGGGGTCCCGCTAGCCAGAACTGAGAGCTCTCCAGCCCAGGGATCCCAGTCAGAAGGAAAAAGGCAGGGTGAGTGATATTGAACAACCCCATGGCAGGAAGAAACCAGAGAGCTTTTCAGGGTCAGAATTCCTGATTTAGCGATTTCTGAGAGCTGCACTTACTGGAAGAGGAGGAACTAGGGAGTAAAAGACAGAGCAGATGGTGTCTACACAGTTTAAACTGATGCATTCATGAAATCACTTGTTTTGAGAAAATACAGGCAAACTTCTTCTCTTCATACTTTATGATCATCAAGTCATAGGCTGGGCTACTATTTCTCTCTGTTTTATGGAATAAGAAAGATATTGACAAATGTTTAAATATATCAATTAGTTTGCTATGTTTATATCAAATCTATATAGTTTTATACACAATTTTCATGTTCTTTAAGAGAATCACTGAATGAAATTATGTTAACCACAATTCATAGATAGTTATTATAAAAGAACAGTGAGGGTTTGAGTTATCAGTAGCTTTTTGAAGTATTTACATTGTCCCTTGAAAATGCTGTTTAATTCAGATATGTCACTGAGTAATGAAAGCACTCCCCAGAGCTAGTTTGAACTATAATGTGTGTTTGCTGAGAGAGAGGAAGAGGCAGTGGGACCTGGATGAAAATGATTGCCTCTTTACAGGAGGCAGAATTGCTGCAAAAGATCAACAAAGAAACCGTTTATTTTGCAAAGGCACCAAGCAGTTCCTGTTTTTGGAAAAATAATGAATTCTTCCCTAAATCTGCTACAGGTACTGTGTCATTCAGTCTTTGGGAAAGCATTGTTCCAAACAGAAATTTTCCACACGCTTAGTCATATATACTCTCAAAATATGCTTATTCTCATAGACACATTCCTGTACTTTCAAAACAGTCTCATAGTGGATCTCATTCATACTCTTTATAACACCTCTCTTTCTCTCACCAACTTACTCTTATTATACTAATATATTTTTAATACTCCCTCTTGATCTTTATTTTTAATGCACATACCCTCTCAGGCTCATTCTCTCAGTCCATGTTGACATACATGCAGTATTAATACCTGAAAAACATTCAGGTGTATATGTAGATTTGTGTACTCAAACAACAAATGCTTTGACCTACCTGCTCATATACTCCTTCTTACCCACTGCTGTTCACCCACTAATCCACCTAGAGTCTCTTTTTACCCTCATGCATTGCATTTACTCACATTTTTTCTTACAGTAGCATTTATGTATTACTTATTCAATTCCTAGAGGCTATTCCATAACTACTTCTCTGTAACAGTAATTATTTTTTTTTATTTGTCTTTATTCTCATGTTTTTGAAACTCTTCCAGGTTTATTATTTCATGATGGATGAAGAAAGAAAGTTAGAAACCTTTTCACCTGGTGGACATGTTTCAGGCTTCTAAGGCATCCTCCTTTGGGGGAGGAGCTCCAGAAATATGTGCCACTATTTTCCCTTTCCCTTCCGCTCTAACCTCTAACAAAGCAAGGCCAGAATGTAATGGCAGTGTCCTTTCTGATGGGAATGGAGGAGAAAGGGAGCTCTAGGTACCTGAAAGCCACAGAGATGCTGGGATAGTTTGTAATGCAGTATTAACACCTTGGGAAAAACTCCTGAATTTTCTCTGGCAGGCTAGAATTCAGACCTTCCTGAGGTTCCCAGGAAGTTAGGGGCCACTTCTCTGTGTGATTGGTTATATCCCTCTGGTCTTAGGGGTCAGTTCATGCATGCCCATCTCCCCTTCAGAACTGTGATTCCTTGGGATATGGGACTGATTAAACTCTCCATATCTTTTTTCTGTCCTATGACTATAATTCTCATGCTTCTTATGCAGCCATATAGAAGGTAATCAGAAAAAAAAAAAGTCAAGAACTTAGTTAATGTAAAGAAAGAAAAGGAGAAAAGAAAACAAGCTTATTTTGTGCAGGGCAGAGACAAAGCCATTCTGGGTCTGGCTGTCCTAGCTTTAGTGTTTATGGGAAAAAGGCTTCCTGACCGTCCCAGATCCCATTGTTTACTATATCCAGCAACCGTTGAATTTGTGGGTGGTGTAAATGCAAGTGAAGACAAAAAATGTAGTGAGGGAAAAACCAATATTTATGGAGCATATGCTATGTGCCAGATACTCTGCAAGGAAATTTGCAACTATTTACTCATTAATTCTTGACAGAAGTAGAAACTAAGGCTCATTGATGATGATGGACCAGGGAAGCCTGATGTGCTACTCCATGGGGTCTCAAGGAATTGGACATGACTGAGTGACTGAACTGACTGACTGAAGTCTCAGTGAGGTGAGCTTGCCTCACAGAGTATGCAAAGTGAAGTCACTCAGTCGTATCCAACTCTTTGTGACCCCATGGATTGTAGCCTACCAGGCTTCTTCATCCATGGGATTTTTCAGGCAAGAGTACTGGAGTGGGTTACCATTTCCTTCTCCAGGGGATCTTCCTGATCCAGGGATCGAACCCAGGTCTCCTGCACTGTGGGTAAACGCTTTACCCTCTGAAGCACCAGGGAAGCCCCAAAATATTTTTATATTAAGGTCAATTTTGTGGGGAAATATCATTGATGTAGACTATAGAGTCTATATTATTCTTGAAGTGAAAGTCAAAGTCGTTCAGTCGTGTCCGACTCTTTGTGACCCCATGGACTTGGTCCATGGAATTCTCCAGGCCAGAATACTGGAGTGGGTAGCCTTTCTCTTCTCCAGAGGATCTTCTCAACCCAGGGATCGAACCCAGGTCTCCCACATTGCAGGCAGATTCTTTACCAGCTGAGCCACAAGGGAAGCCCCAGAGTATGCAAGTAGCTGACAAAACCTCAAGTAAAGATATGTAAGACTCTAATATATGTACTTTGCATATAAGTTAAAAAGCAGGGTGACAATATACAGCCTTGGTGTACTCCTTGATGTGCTTGTGTATATTGTCACCCTGCTTATTTCCTTGTATGCAAAATGCCAGGCTGGATGAAGTGAAAGCTGGAATCAAGATTGCCAGGAGAAATATCAATAACCTCAGATATGCAGATGACACCATCCTTATAGCAGAAAGCAAAGAGGAACTAAAGAGCCTCTTGATGAAAGTGAAAGAGGAAAGTGAAAAAGCTGGCTTAAAACTCAACATTCAAAAAATGAAGATCAGGGCATCTGGTCCCATCACTTCATAGCAAATAGATGGGGAAACAGTGACAGACTTTATTTTCTTGGGCTCCAAAATCACTGCAGATGGTGACTGCAGCCATGAAATTAAGAGATGCTTGCTCCTTGGAAGAAAAGCTATGACCAACCTAGACAGCACATTAAAAAGCAGAGACATTGCTTTGCAGACAAAAGTCAGTCTAGTCAAAGTTGTGGTTTTCCAAGTAGTCATGTTTTGATGTGAGAAAGTCAAAGTGAAAGTCGCCCAGTCGTGACCGACTCTTTGTGACCCCATGGACTATACAGTCCATGGAATTCTCCTGGCCAGAACACTGGAGTGGGTAGCCTTTCCCTTCTCCAGGGGATCTTCCCAACCCAGGGATTGAACCCAGGTCTCCCGCATTACAGGTGGATTCTTTACCAACTGACCCACAAGGAAAGCCCAAGAATACTGGATGGGACTATAAAGAAAGCTGAGCACTGGAGAATTAATGCTTTTGAACTGTGATGTTGGATAAGACTCTTGAGAGTCCCTTCAACTGCAAGGAGAGCCAACCAGTCAGTCCTAAAGGAAATCAGTCCTGAATATTCATTGGAAGGACTGATGTTGAAGCTGAAACTCCAGTACTTTGGCCACCTGATGTGAAGAATTGATTCATTGTAAAAGACCCTGATGCTGAGAAAGATTGAAAGCAGGAGAAGGAGACAAGAGAGGATGAGGTGGTTGGTTGGCATCACTGACTCAATGGACACGAGTTTGAGCGAGGTCTGGGAGTTGATGAACAGGGAGCCCTGGCATGCTATAGTCCATGGGGTCACAAAGAGTCACGCACGACTGAGCGACTAAATTGAACTGAATATTGCACTGATGCCTTTGAGGCATTATGAAGTGTTGGGGAGGAAATTGGAAAGGAAAATGGAGGTACATATTTCTGGGTGGAGATTTTTCAGATAACCTTGAAGAGGGAGAGAGAGTTTCAAAAGGCAGATTCATGTGAGACAGTGATGAAAACAAACAAACAAACACACCCTGTATTCAATGCTGGACTCAATTTCTTCTGCTCTTGGAACCCAGAACCTTTTCTTCAACTGAAGACTTACAGGAACCAGAATGGTTTAAGGAAACAGGTCTTGGGCTGAGCATCAGGAGTCCTGTGATTTTTACTGTGCTCTGGCATGCCCTGGCTGTGTGAGACTGAGAAAAATTTCTTTTTCTCTCTAGACCTCTGTGTCTTCTTCTTTATATCAATTTTTGTGGACATTTTAAAGTATCCTTTATGGCTCCGTTGTTCTGATGGGGTTGGAGAGCTGTATAGAGAGTCTTATAAAGACCATAATTTTTCATCTGTGTGATGGATTATAACACTTTAGAAATGCTTGTCTATTCATGGCTCATCTAAAGTTTACCATTAACTGATTTTTCTTACTCTTTTAATCTCCTTGGTGATTTTACATATTGTTTCTCAGAATTCATAAGATGAAAGCAAAGTTAGACCATGTGTGCTGGCTCAGCTGTTATCTGAGTTGCAGAATTGGTAGTGACCACTTTGTCCCTGTTTTTCTGAACCTTTCTTGTTCACTGAGTCTTGTTTTCCTTCCTCAGCTTGCAACAATGTTAGTGAATCATGCAATATTAATCCCAAGGAAACTGCCTTCGGAAAGCAACAATATAGAGAACTACAGTGAATCACCCAGAGTTACACAATCAGTTAGAGGCGGTGCCAGGACAAGAACCTCAAGTCCAGGGATATTTCCACCTGCTCTGCTCACCCAGCTAAGAAGCTACCATCTGATAATCTCCCCTCAGTCTCTCCCTCTTCTCCTCACCCTGTCCCTTTCCCAGTTTTATCCTTTCTTGGGGGCAGAGTTAAATCCCTTCAGGACAGTCAGCTAGCTCACCCCTTTGTTGTTGTGTTAGTCAATCAGTCATGTCTGACTCTTTGCAACCCCATGGACTTGTAGCCCACCAGGCTCCTCTGTTCATGGGATTCTTCAGGCAAGAATACTGGAGTAAGTAGCCATTCCCTTCTCCAGGGTATTTTTCCGACCCAGAGATGGAACCCGGGTCTCCCCCTTACTTGGGTTCAGAACTCACCAGAAGACAGGCAGATGAGAGACACCCACAGAACAACATATTCTTCTATCTGCTAAAGTGCATTCATGTTTGCCTCTTTTATATCTCGTTCTAAGCCCCGAGAGAGAGCAGTGATGCTGACTTTTTGTCTGAAAGCTCATCAGGAAGATTTTATTCTCTTGAGGTCTTTAAAAGACTACTGAGAATAAAGCATATACTCTTTTAGCTGAAAAATAACTCGATAGTCTGCTGGACTGATTCTTACCCAATGCAAGACACCATCCACTGATGGCTGGATAGGCATGTAAGACAGGAGCTCATGACCCTCTAAAAAATTCCAGAATTATGTAATATGTTGACCAAGCTCAAGAAAGAAGGTATAATAAAAAATGATTAAGATCATTTTTCTATTCCTCTTAAATATATTGAAAATGCTAGTTCTTCCTTTACTCCTAGATGAAAAATAAGTTCCTTAATATTTCTGATCACCTTCAGATGATAAAATTTCCTCGGGTGAGTATCTGGAAAACCCAGACTCAGGTATAGCTTCCCTATAGCTCAGGTGGTAAAGAATCTGCCTTCAATGTGGGAGACTGGGGTTCAATGCCTGGGTGGGGAAGAGCCCCTAAAAAACAGAATGGTTACCCATCCAGCATCTTGCCTGGAAAAATTCATGGACAGAGGAGCCTAGTGGGCTACAGTCCATGGGCTCACAAAGAGTCAGACACCACTGAGTGAATAACACTTAGACTCATGAAATAGTCGAATCTTCCAGTGTTCAGAACTACAGTCTTTTATTTTCTGCTATCCTTCCCTTGCTAACAACGGCACTTGACTTCTCACCCAGAAAGGAGCCAGAAGGGAAAGGGCAAGAGTCATAATTCATTATGATTCAGTTAGCTGACACCATGTTTCCTAGGTCTGTTAAATATTTAAAGCTGATCTTTCATTGAGTTCTTTCATTAATTATTTGAAGACATTTCTCTCCATATTTTACCTCTCCACTTGACTTTGGTCTTGAAGAGAGAGCAGTGAGCCAGTCTTGAATCTTAGTTCCCTGCCTAGGAATTCGACCTGGGTGGCCTGGATGAAAACCAGGTATCCTAGCTGCTAGTCCACTGGCGGCTAGAGACTAGAAACAAAGATTCCCTGGCTCTTGCCTCTTGTAAGAAATGAATTTCTCAAGGAAGCAAAGGCTGCAAAAATAAGTACAAAGTTTATTATCAGAGATACAGCATAACACGAGGGAGAGCACACAGAGACATAGTTTGCTTATTTAAAATAAAATCAAGCCAAAAATACACACCCAGAGAGAAAGGATGCGAGTGTCCTCCATAATGAGGAAGAGCGCAGTAAGAGGTGATTTAAATCACATAGAGCAGTTCTCCCCAGTCTTTGTTTGAAAATGAAAGTGTTAATCGCTCAGTCATGTCCAACTCTCTGTGACCCCATGAACTGTAGTCCACCAGACTCCTCTGTCCATGGAATTCTCCAGGCAAGAATGCTGGAATGGGTAGCCATTCCCTTCTCCAGGGGTTCTTCCTGACCCAGGGATTGAACCTGGGTCTCCTGCACTGCAGGAAGATTTTTTACCACCTGAGCCACCAGGGAAGCCCAGTCTTAGTCTATCTTTGCCCAATTATCTTGTTTTCTTTTTCACACCTGTCCTGCCCCAGGACCCTCCCCAATATGCTTGTGAAACTTTTTCCTCTGATGGATTCCACCACAGAGACCTGTGGGGGTCTTGGCAACACATATCATGGGGCAGCAACCCCTCCTTTCTGTGCCTGTGCTGTCAGGGAAGTTTCCTTGATCTCAGGAAACTTCTGCATGTTATCTCTTTACTCCAGCAAAGCTCAGCTTTTGCCACTAGCTTCGTCCTTAGAATCTCTGAGGGAAAACAAAGCTTCAATTGTACTCCAATTGACAAACACCAGTTGTCCAGCCCAGGGGTCCATCTATTTCCTACATCAATTTTAACTAATATATTTTTATATTATTGCTTTTGGCTCCAACCACAACCCAGATCCCCTTTACATTCTTCTGGTCAGGATCCTCAACCACACTATGCCAGCTCTCTCTAACATGTGGCCACCCAGGAAATGGGCAGCCTTCCTGTGTGAAACAAATGTCCTACCTCAAAACAGCAATAGTCTCCTACTCAATCCTGCTATCAGAACAGGAAGGTAACTTTCATTGCTCCATTTAAATTTCCAGGGGTAATAAGGGACTGGTCTGCTGTGTCTCTTTCTCCCCACAACTCAGGGGACCTGTGATTTCTGAGTAGTAACTTTGAGGAAACTCTCCTTTCATCCTAGGACAGTGGGATGCCCCTCTGCATTGCTTTCTCTTGTAGGAGGGGTGGGGGATGGGAGACTTAGCTCTTTCCAATGGATCCCTTCAGAAACCTTTATTTAAATCCTCTAATTCATAACTCTTTTAAACCTTTGATTAGGGCAGAGTTTCTTTATCTCCACAGTCTTAACAGTTGGATACAAACGTGCTGATCTGAGTTCTGAATAAGTAAGGCATCACTGAACAAAATAGTGATAGTAATTTCTTTCAGTGTTTGAAAGTACTCACTTTCCAGCTCTTGCTTGGTTAGGGACCTATGGGGCATGCGCAGGTGTGTACACACACAGCCTGTTTATAGTGACCATAGATTATAGAGACATTTGTTGAGAAGGTTGAAAATGATAAGCCCTTATATTCTTAATAGAGAAAAAAATAATCCATTATATATGAGTATGTATGTAAATTTGTATATGTATTTCTTTGTTTTAATTTTGCTGTTGTTTAGTCACTGAGTCGTGTCTGACTCTTATGACCCCATGGACTATAGCCCACCAGGCTTCTCTGTCCATGGGATTTTCCAGGCAAGAATACTGGAGTGAGTTGCCATTTCATTCACCAATGTATATGTATTATTTCTGACTAATAAATATTGACCAATTTCCTAATTATCAGACTTGTGGGGAGAAAGAAGTGTTTTTTTCTGAGATAAGATGTATTTGTTTAAGCTATTAAAATAAGTATTTAAGTAACCTACTGATGTCTAAGTAAATTATAAGACCCTGATGCTGTGAGAGACTGAGGGCAGGAGAAGGGGGCAGCAGACGATGAGACTGTTGGATGGCATAACCCACTGAAAGGACACAAGTTTGAGCAAATTCTAGCAGATTGTGAAGGACAGGGAGGCCTGGCGTGCTGCAGTCCATGGGGTCACAAAGAGCTGGACATAACTTAGCAACTGAACAATGACCAGCAAATCTTTTTCTAAAGTCCACATTTAAGCAATATCATGTGATAGTTATCTTTCTCTGTCTGGCATACCTCAAGAAGTTGTAATGTTAATAGTGATGTCAGTTAGAGAGGCAGTATTTGCAGTAGTTGGGTACAAACACGAGACAGACTAGTATTGAATCTCACCTGAATCACACATTATGTGAGTTACTCTGAGCAATTTATTTCATTTCCTATACTTCATAAGATTGTTAGAAAGATTAAATGAATTAATGCAAAAATTGTTTAGAACTGAATCTGGCACTTTTAGGAAACAGATACTACAATTATTATTATATTAGTAATATTTATTATTATAGAAAATTATTCTTAGCTTGATCTTCCTCAGCAAAGTTTTGTCTAATCACTCAATTGACTCTAATAGTTATCTTTCTATGAATGAAATTGATTTTTGTTAGATGTATTGTTATACATTTGTTCTGTGCTATAAGTTTTGAATCTCCATTCCTGATCTTTTACTTTTCCCCCCAGTAAATCTACCTTTGTGATGATAATTATGATTAGGATAACAACATCAACAATGATGATGATAATGACACTGTGGATGATAGTCTAGGACTACAATGATCATTATATTTTAAAGCCAAAAGTGGAAGTCACATTTTGATGTGGTGAAACATGTTTACAATGGCTTGGCGTATCTCCTTTGTCTTGGCGCTATAAATGAGAGGGTTGAGCACAGGAGGCACAAAGAGGTAGACATTGGACAAAAGGACATGTATGAATCCTGGCACATTTTTCCCAAAGCGGTGCACCATGGAGACCCCAATCATTGGTACATAAAATGCGAGTACAGCCAAGATATGTGATACACATGTGTTGAGAGCTTTGAGGCGTTCTTCATAGGAGGCAATGGCCATGACTGAGTGCAGAATGAGCACATAGGAGAGGAAGATAAATAACAAGTCCATGCCAAATGTAGAAATAAGAACAAAGAGTCCATAGACGATATTGATTGTGATATCAGCACAAGCCAGCTTCATCATGTCTGGGTGGAGGCAGTAGGAGTGGGAAAGGACATTGGACCTGCAGATAGGAAGCCTCTGGATGAGGAAGGGAAGAGGAAAGAGGGTGATGAAGCTCCGAGCAGTCACAGCTAAACCCATTCCAGCGATGACTTCATTAGTGAGCACAGTGGCATAGCGCAAGGGATCACAAATGGCCACATAGCGGTCAAAGCTCATGGCCAGCAGAATGCCTGACTCCATCATGGAGAAGGAATGAATGAGGAACATCTGGATTAGACAGGCATCAAAATCAATGGTGCGGGCATTGAGGCAGAAGGTTCTGAGCACAGTAGGCAGTGTGGCCATGGACATGGCCATGTCACTGAAAGACAGCATGGACAGGAAGTAGTACATGGGCTGATGCAGGCTGGGCTCCACTCTCACAGCCTGCAGGATCACTGTGTTGCCCCCAAGAGCCACAGCATACATCACACAGAGGGGTCCCGCTAGCCAGAATTGAGAGCTCTCCAGACCAGGGATCCCAGTCAGAAGGAAAAAGGCAGGGTGAGTAATATTGAACAACCCCATGGCAGGAAGAAACCAGAGAGCTTTTCAGGGTCAGACCTTTAGATTCAGCGATTTCTGAGAGCTGCACTTACTGGAAGAGGAGGAACCAGGGAGTAAAAGACAGAGCAGATGGTGTCTCCACAGTTTAAACTGATTAATTCATGAAATCACTTGTTTTGAGAAAATACAGGCAAACTTCTTTTCTTCATACTTTATGATCATCAAGTCATAGGCTGGGCTACATATTCCCTCTGTTTTATGAAAGAAGGACAATATTGACAAATGCTCAGATGTGTCAATTAGTTACAAAGAAAATGTTCACACTATGGTATCTACAATTTTAATCACATCTTTGAATGGAAATAGGTTAATTAAACTTCATAGAGAACTATTACAAAAGGACATTGGGAGTTTGACTCATCAGTAACTGTACAAGTATTTAAATTTTCCCTTCACAGTGTTGTTTGATTCAGACATGTCACTAATTAATGATAGCATACCCCAGAGCTAGTCTGAATTATGATATATATTTGGTTAGGGAGGAGAAAGGGCAGTGGGACTTTGATGAAACTGACTGTCAGTGGGTATCAGCTTTTTACTGACAGAGTTGCTGCAAAAAAGCAACAAAGAAACCTTTTATTTGTGCAAAGGTTCCTGTCTGGGGAAAGTTGTTCCTGTCTGGGGAAAAATTATGAATTCTCCTCTAAATCAGGTATAGGTATACCAACATTCAGGTTGTCTAAAGACCATAGTTTTTTCTTTATTTTTTAATTGGAATATAGCTGATGTAAGGACCATAGTTGTAAATCTATGTCATAGTCATCCATGTTTAGATATGCTCATCTATTTATGGCTACAGTTTATGACTAACTGATTTCTTTTTCTCTGGGGGACTTTTGTATACTTTTTTATATATCCTGAGAACTTTTATATATCTTTTTCTCAGAATTAGTAAAATGAGAACAAAGTTAGATCGTGTGTGCTGGCTCAGCTGTTGCGGAATTGGTAGTGACCACTTCGCTCCTATTTCTCTGAACCTTTCTTGTGCCCAAGTCCTGCTTTCCTTCCTCAAATGGCAACAACGTTAGTGAATCGTGGAAACATTGATCTCAAGGAATCTGACTCTGGAAAGTGACAATCTAGAGAAGGAGGGTGAATGGCTTAGAGTTACACAAGCAGTTAGTGGCTGTTCCAGGCTTAGAACCCCAAAGCCAAGGACAGTCCTACTTATTCGGTTCACTCAGCTAAGACTCTGCCATCTGATAACCCCCATTCAGTCTCTCTCTCTTCTTCACCCTACCCTTTTCCCAGTTTAACCCTTTCTTGGGGAAGGGTTAAACTTTTTCAGGACAGTCAACTAGTTCACCCCTACTGGGTTTCAGAACTCACCAGAGGACAGACTGATGAGAGACATGCATGGAACAACACATTCTTCTATCTGCTCAAGTGCATTCACGCCTGCCTGTTTTATATCTCACTCTAAGCCCCAGGAGGAGAGCAGTGGTGCTGACTTTGTGCCTGAAAACTCGTTAGGGAGATTTAATTCTCTTGAGGACTTTCAGGACTACTGACAACAAGCACTTTTAGCTGAAAAAGAACTCTGCAATCTACCACACCAGTTCTCTCCCCAGTGCAAGACACTGATTGGTGAAGGCTGGGCAGGCATGTAAGACAGGAGCTCATTATCTTTAAAGAAATCCCAGAATTACGTGACATGTTGACCTAGCCCAACAAATAAGGTATAATCAGAAAATAACTAAGTTTTCTTATCCTGCTGAATTTTTTGAAAATGCTTAGTTCTTTTTTAAAATTAATTTTTATTGGACTATGATTGATTTACAATGTCATGTTAGTTTCTATTGCACAGGAAAGTGAATCAGTTATACATATATATATAGCCTCTTCTTTGGATTTCCTTCCCATTTAGGTCACCACAGAGCACTGAGTAGGGGTCCCTGAGCTATACAGTAGGCTCCCATTAGTTATCTATTTTATACAAAGTATCAATAGTTCTTTGCCTTCACCTTTGTAGAACCACATATTCTTCTGATCAGAACCGACAACAGCACCATGACAACTCTTTCTAACATGTGGCCACCCAGGAAATGGTTAACCTTCTTGTGCATAACTAATGCCCTACCTCAGATAGTCTTCTATTTAATCCTGCTATCTAAGAGCGAGATGACTTTTATCACACCACTTACATTTTCAAGTGTAATAAGAAACCAGTCTGCTATGTCTCTTTTCCCCTACAACTCAGAGGACGCATGCTCCTGAGTAGAATCCTTGAGGAAACTCTCTTTTTATTCAAGAACAGTGGGGTGTACCTCCATATCCCTTTCTCTTGCATGTAGGATGTGGGATGGGAGACAGCTCTTTCCAATGATTCTCTCCAGAAATCTTTATTTAGATCCTCCAATTCATAACTCTTTTACACCTTTGATTAGGGCAGAGTTTCTCAACCTCAGCAGTGTTCACAATTTCTTCTGAATAATTCTTTGTTGTGATGTGATGTCTTGTGCTTTGTAAGAATTCTAGCAGTGTCACTGGTCTTTACCTAATTGATGCTCTACCCCCATTATGACAATAAAAAATGCCACCAGGCATTGACAAGTGTGCCATGCAGTACAAAAGAACCTTTGGTTGAGAACCACTGAATTTTGAAAAGGAGTGTATAAGTCAGCTAAATGGTTCTATGAAAATCAACATTTCCCATGGGTGTTTATTAAAAATATAATAGCCATTATCTTCACATATCAACCAGTTTAAGATACATAGGATCCATTTTAAAATTTTGTTTCATGTACAAAGCATCTCAAACTCTTAGCACATTCGAATTTCTCATCTCAAAAGTGTGGTCTGTGCATGAATTAAGAAAGAATTTCCAGACACGGGGCAGAATGAGAGGTGAATAGAGTTTATTAGAGAGAGAGATGCTGTTAGAATAGTGGGCCGGCTCAAAGGAAAGCGGACCCCTTTCAAGGGCTACTAGCCAATCTTTATAGCCTCAAGACAAAATTCCTGCAGGAACAGTGGCATTAGGTGATTGGTTAGGATGCTATAGGGTGGATAGTTTACCTAATATTGGGTCAGAGAGTTGGCTGGGGTAATTCAGGGGGCTTGCTAACAGTTGCTGTGGGTCTTGGTCAGTTCTGGAGAATTTTGTCCTGTGACTTTGGTAAAGGGTTCCACATCTGTGGCTTTAGTACAAGGTTCCACATCTGTGGCCTTAGTACAAGGTTCCCCACCTGTGACCTTGGTGAAGGGCTCAACAATAATGGCATTTTCTGAGCTGCAATTTGGTATTTGTTTATACAAGACTGTTCATTGAACCTCTTTCCAATGATCTCTCTGCTCAAATCCTTATTACATTTCTTTCTTTCTTTCTTTTTTAACTGAACCTCTTGCAGATTCTCAAACAAATATGCCATTTCATGACCTTGTGCTTCTATATTTGGTCTTCATCATTTCCTCTGCTGGGAAGTTTTGCCACCTAAAACATTTCCTAGTGAATCCTACAGCTGTAAGAATCTTACCTGGTTATTTAATAATTTTCCAAATCTCTCGTGCTTTTTTTTTGATTGTTTGTGAACTTGACATTTCCCTATTTCTGGTTTTATCAAATGCTACTGAAACTTTACATAAATCATGCACTTTGTATATTACTCATTACATTATCCTCAATACCTAGCTCAGTGCCTGGGGCTTTTTTGACCCTTAGAAAGAATGAATGGCAACCCACTCCAGTACTCTTGCCTGGAGAATCCCATGGACGGAGGAGCCTAGTAGGCTGCAGTCCATGGAGTCGCTAAGAGTTGGAAACGACTCAGCGACTTCACTTTCACTTTTCACTTTCATGCACTGGAGAAGGAAATGGCAACCCACTCCAGTGTTCTTGCCTGGATAATCCCAGGGATGGGGGAGCCTGGTGGGCTGCCGTCTCTGGGGTCGCACAGAGTCGGACACGACTGAAGTGACTTAGCAGCAGCAGAAAGAATGAATAGAGAAAATTATTTTCAGCTTCATAGTCACAGAAACCATGTCTTTGTATGAGTCTGGCTTGACTTCACATGATATAGGCATTTAGAAATTGATTTTGGAATGCAGTCAGTCCATGACAGTGTACATAATCATAGAAATGGCTAAAGGTTTTCTCACAAATAAGTAGTTTTAACATGTAGGCTAAGATAGAGTCATCCACATTCAGTGCCATTCATGAGTTTTCACAATTTCTCTAAAAAGAAGTTGAGGGAAATTTCTAAGATGAGGAAATAATATGGAATGCACAACTAACCATTTTCAGGATATTAAGTGGTACTTGGCTTCTTTTAACCCAGAATTTGGCTCTTCTTCTGGTACCAGTTATTTCCTCCCAAATATTGCCTACCTCTTAACCTTACCAGGAATGTTTTAGGTATTGTCAATAAATTGATTCACAATTTCCTCAGACTATCATTACAAAACTCAATATGGGGACTGTAAAAAAGGAAGGAGTCTGGTTACTCTTATTTTCCCACAGTATATATTGGGTACTCAATTTATTTGTTAAATTATAAAATTAATGAATAAATAAATTAGCCAAATACCATTTTTAAGTAGCAAGTATATGCTTAGACTTGATTAAATTTTCAGATTATGATGTATGAATCCTGTGTCTATATTAGTCATCAATTGATATGTAACAAACTACCTAAAAAACCCCTCAGTAGCTTAATACTTATTATCTCATTAAGTTATGAACTTTGTGTCTTATTTATGAAGGACCAGTGATTGGTTCGGTTGAGTGGTTCCAGCTAAGATTCTCTCATGAGGTTGCAGTCAAACTGCTGGTTAGGGCTGCACTTCATGAAGAATTGACTAGGTCTGGAGGACCCTCTTCCAAGTTAACATGGGTGTTGGCAGGAGGCTTCAGTACCTGGTTGCTTAACTCTCTCCACAGGACTGTCTGTGATACACCTTCCTCCAGAATGAGACAAGATGGATGGTGCAACCTTTCATCTCTAATCTGAAAGATGGATGATACGATGTTACACCTCCTCATTCAAAAAAACAAAAATCTGGTCTTTGTTTCACATGTGATCATTTACTTCTTATTTTATTACTTATAAGTGTCCCTAAGTCCACCCATACATAATGGGACAATATTGCACAGGGGAATGCCTACCTGTATACTGCTTCCCAGGTGGCTCAGCAGGTAAAGAATCTGCCTGCAATGGTGGAGCCACAGAAGACATGGATTTGATCCCTGTCTGAGTTGGGAAAATCTCCTGGAGGAGGAAATGACAACCCACTCCAATATTCTTGCCTGGATAATCCCATGGACAGAGGAGCCTGGTGGGCTACAGTTCATGGGGGTCACAAATAGTTGTACATGACTGAACACGCACACATGCATGCATATCTGTAGCTGGGGATCTTTGGGGGCAGGAGAAAATTAATGTTAAAGCATGCGTTGATGATTATAAGAATAATTAAGAATACACCTTCTCAAGTGCACATGGAACATTTTCCAAGATAGACCACATCTTGGCTCATAAATCAAACCTTGGTAAATTGAATAAAATTGAAATCATATCAAGCATCTTCTCTGACCACAATGCTATGAGACTAGATATCAATTACAAGAAAAAAAGCTGTAAGAAACACAACCACATGGAGATTAAACAACGTGTTTCTAAATAACCAACAGGTTACTGAAGAAATAAAAATGGAAATAAAAAAAATTCTAGAGACAAATGACAATGAAAACATGACAACTCAAAACCTTTGAGGTGCAGCAAAAGCATTTCTAAGAGGGAAGTTTATAGCAATAAAATCCTACCTCAAGAAACAAGAAAAACATTGAATAGACAGCCTAACTTTACACCTAAAACAACTGGAAAAAGAAGAACAAAAACTCCCCAAAGTTATTAGAAAGAAAGAAATCATAAAGATCCAAGCAGAAATAAATGAAAAAGAAATGAAAGAAACAATAATAAAGATTAATAAAACTAATAAAAGCTGGTTCTTTGAGAAGATAAACAAAATTGACCTTTAGCCAGACTCATCAAGAAAAAAAGAAAAATCAAATCAACAAAATTAGAAACAAAAATGAGAGGTTACAACAGACAATGCAGAAATACAAAGGAATATAAGAGATTATTATGAAGAGCTATATGGCAATAAAATAGATAACCTGGAAGAAATGGACTGATTCTTAGGAAAGTTCAATCTTCCAAGACTGAACCAGGAATAAATAGAAATTATGAAGAACCCAATTACAAGCACTGAAATTGAAGCTGTGATAAAAAATCTCCCAGAAAAGAAAAGCCCAGGATCAGATGGCTTCACAGGAGAATTCTATCAAACATTTAGCAAAGAACTAATGCCTATCCTTCTAAAACTCTTTCAAAAAACTGAGTGGAAGAAACACTTACAAACTCATTCTACGAGGCCATCATCACCCTGTTATCAAAACCGGATAAAGACAGCACAAAAAAAGAAAACTACATGCCAATATTACTGATAAACATAGATGCAAAAATCCTCAACAAAATTTTAGCAAACAGAGTTCAGCAATGCATCAAAAAGCTCATACACCATGATCAAGTTGGGTTTATTCCAGGGATGCAAAGATTCTTCAATACATGCAAATCAATCAATGTGATACACCATGTTAACAAATTGAAACATAAACCTCATATGATAATCTCAAAAGATATAGAAAAAGCCTTTGACAAAATTCAGCAAACATTTATGATTAAAACTCTTCAAAAAATGGGCATAGAAGAAACCTACCTCAACATAGTAAAGACCATATATGATAAGCCTACAGCAAACATTATTCTCAATGGTGAAAAACTGAAAGCATTCCCCCTAAGATCAGAATCAATACAAGGGTGTCCACTTTTGCCACTATTATTCAACATAGTTCTGGAAGACCTAAATACAGCAATCAGAGAAGAAAAGGAAATAAAAGGAATCCAGATTAGAAAAGAAGAAGAAGTAAAGCTCTCACTGTTTGGAGATGACATGATACGTGGAAAATAGTATCAGAAAATTATTAGAGCTAATCAGTGAATTTCACAAAGTTCCAGGATACAAAATCAGTATACAGAAATCACTTGCATTTCTATATACTAACAATGAACAATCAGAAAGAGAAATTAAGCAATCAATCCCATTCACCATTACAACAAAAAGAATTAAATATCTAGGAATAAACTTACCTAAGGAGACAGAGAAAAAACTGTATACAGAAAATTATAAAACACTAATGAAAGAAATCAAAGACAACATAAATAGATGGAGAGATATTCCATGTTCCTGGGTATGAAGAATCAATGTTGTGAAAATGACTATACTACCAAACACAATCTACAGATTCAATGTGATCCCTATCAAATTACCAATGGCATTTTTCACAGAACTAGAACAAAAATTTTCACAGTTCATATGGAAACACAGAAGACCTCAAATAGCCAAAGCAGTCTCAAGAAATAATAATGGAGCTAGAGGAATCAACCTCCCTGACTTCAGATTATACTACAAAGCTACAGTCATCAAGCCCATATGGTACTGGCACAAAAACAGAAATGTAGACAAATGGAACAAGATAGAAAGCCCAGAAATAAACCCATGCACCTATGGGTACTTTATTTTTGCTTTTTAATATGCTGTCTAGGTTGGTCATAGCTTTTCTTCCAAGGAGCAAGCGTCTTTTAGTTTCATGGCTGCAGTCACCATCTGCAGTGATTTTGGAGCCCAATAAAATAAAGTCTGTCAATGTTTCCATTGTTTACCCATGTATTTTCCATGAAGTGATGATACTGGATGCCATGATTTGCTGACATTAGAGTCTAGGATATCCTTCAAGTAATAAATGGAGCCCTGTGATATGGAGAAGAACCACAGAGAGTGAAAGGTGACTCCTTGGTATAGCATAGAAGCAGAATTCATCCACTCACCGCAGTCTTGTTATATCACTAGAATTGTAAAATATATGATCTCTTATGGACTTTTACCTTCACAGTGAGAACGATGTAAGGTATCAAGTCACTGTAGTCTGTGAAAAATCACAATTGGACTTAGTTTTCAGAAATAGTGTTTCTATTATATATAATAATCTTCTCTCTCAAAGCCAGATAACCAGATTATCTTGGAGTTATTTCAAAATTGGCACACATTCAAAACATATCCTATAACCTGACTCAAGTAGAATTGATGATTCTTTATTCATAACATTGTTCATTTCTGCCATGAAAGCAGCAATCATAGTGTTATAGCTGTTCCTATGTGGTTCTGTAGCCTTGAATGCAGAGAAAGCAGTGTAAGGGAAGAATCAGATACCCCTAGGATGGAGCACAGGTATGACCTGGAGTGCTGATTTGTTCACCATAAGTGGCTGACCTTGGGATAAAACGAGCTGCAGCTGAGAAATTTTATTCTTGTCTTTAATCATATGAAAAGGTATCAGTTATGTTAAGAGAAGGCAATGGCACCCCACTCCAGTACTCTTGCCTGGAAAATTCCATGGACAGAGGAGCCTGGTAGGCTGCAGTCCATGGGGTCGCAAAGAGTCGGACACGACTGAGCGACTTCACTTTCACTTTTCACTTTCATGCATTGGAGAAGGAAATGGCAACCCACTCCAGTGTTCTTGCCTGGAGAATCCCAGGGATGGGGGAGCCTGGTGGGCTGCCGTCTATGGGGTCACACAGAGTCGGACACGACTGAAGTGACTTAGCAGCAGCAGCAGCAGCAGCAGCAATTATGTGAACTACATAAAATTGATCTCATATTTATATAGAAGAAGTTCAGGGTTTGTTTAAAATAGGTCTTGAGATCATTTGTATCAGATTGAATTTTCACTGCAGTTGAATGGGGTTTGTGCTTGCTGAAGAATGGTCTATGTCCAGCACAGTCTGTGTGTGTGTGTGTGTGTGTGTGTGTGTGTGTGTGCGTGTGCGTGCGTGTATGCGCACAGATGTGTGATCAGTGACTAGAGCATTGGAGAATTGTAGGAACATATTTGGTTCTATCTGTTTGTATATACATGGACCTAAAAGAGGCAATGCAAATGTTAGTAAATAAATGGCTGAATGAGCCTAAGGGTGTATCTGTGGGGAGGAAGGGTCTCAGAATGTCTATGGTGCATTTTTGTAGGCATAAGTAGGTGTGAATTCCTTGACCAAGGAAGGATTAACATAGTAAAGGATAACATAGTAACAGATATAGATAGAGACATTAGCGCCGTTGAGGCTGAGAAGCTTCTCCTGGGAACAATCCTCCTATGGCCAGTCCATCACTCATTGACACCACCCTCCCCATTATTTTCACTCTCCCTCCTCCCATCACAAACAAACAAGCTTAGTGGTTTGATATATTTATGAGTCACAGAAGACTGGGCTGATGCTGCTTAGCCTGCGGGATCCACAGACCACTGCCTCCAGCTACAGGGAAGAGTTATCTGCTATCCAGTGAGTGCCACCTCCTTCAGATTGCTCATCAGGGGTCCTTATTGAGAACTTATCCCAAACTTTAACACTCTTACTGTGACTCCAGGCAGACTCAGACCCTCATACTCTCTAGACATTAGATAACTAGCTTCTCTTCCAAAGCCCGTGATTACAAACCCTGATGCCAGTTGCCATCTGAATGAAAATCCTAGTACCAAACCACACATGTTTAATTAAGGGACTGATTCATAAAATGTAGGTTTTGTTTTGATGGTATCCATATTTTTCCCCCTGCAATTTGAATTATTGTGTCCTATACCTAACTCTTGGGTGTGCAGCTGGTGAAAATCAAGAACCAAAAGAACTGAAGTCATTGAACAATGAAGTCTTCAATTTTAGATGGATTTTCATTATTGAGTATGCCATGGGAACATAATTGATTAGGATATTACTGTGAGTCTGTTAATGCATTTATAGCACATGTGTACTTATATGTATACCTTCAGGTGGGTATAAACATGGGAGGATATCTGAAACATACCATATAATACCAATGAGTAACTATTTATTACTCTTACTAAATTCTGTGATGGTGCTAGTGTTATTTGAGCAAGGGAGTGTGCAATAGTTTCTATCTGTGTGTGAGATAGTGCCTATGACTACCTGGGTGTGTAAGTGTGCACAGGAGTGTAAAGCATGTATTCATTGGTACCTTTATGTGACTGTGTATAAGTATACATGCTCATGTACATGTTGTGCAAAAGAAGTACATTGCTTGTATCTATTTTTTTTTTTGATATTTATGCTTAGATTAGTTATATTTAGCAAGACTTAACTGACACCCCTTTGGTCAAAACAAAGAAAAATTTGTTGCTGGGTGGTGACAGATCATGTTTCCCTTGGGAGAGACATTTTCAAAGTTACCTTCCATAGTGAGGAAAATCTGAAACATTGGTGAAATATGCCTTTCTGGATTACATAAATTTGTACACCAGGGATTAAGGACAGTGGGGTAAAACCTGTCTTGTGGAGAGTCCCTCATGTTTGTTGATCCTTTAAGAGTTTTTCCATTTCTCCAAGATCTAGGAATGATCTTGGAGTGAAGATGATAAAGTAGATACAAGAGAGGTTGTATCTAATATGATTTTTGAGAGACAACTTTTAAATCTAGGTGAGGAGGAAGAGAAAAGTTTACAGGGGAAGTAAGAAAAAGAAATCCTATTTATTAAAGATTTCTTTGAATTCTCAGTTGGAAAAGAGGGAAATGAATATAATTCCTTCTCATGGTCCATGTACTTTAATGATTACTACTGATATCAGGGCATCTCCAGCCTCTAGTCACCATCTACTTTTACTGAATTTACTAAGAGGGCTAGGAAGATGATGGAAACTAGAAAAGTCAAAGAAATATGGAACTTAACTATTTCTGAATTTCAAAGCAGTTTTATTTTATTTTTTAATTTTAAATATAGACTTTCTAGCTTTATTGAGCTATTACTGACATACAACATATGTAAACTTAACTTACATGATGTGAGGATTTGGTAAGCAAAGGTATTGCAAAATGATCACCATAATGAGGTTAGCTAGCACCTCTATTCCTTACATAACTATCAGTTTTTTAATGTGGTGATAATATTTAAGATCTACTTTCTTAAAGGCTTTAATATGTATATTGGTGAGTAGTGGTTTTGTCACTAAGTCATGTCTGACTCTTGTGACCCCATGGACTGTAGCCCACCAGGCTCCTCTGTCCATGGCATTTCCCAGTCAAGAATACTGAAGTGAGGGATCTTCCAGACCCAGGGATCAAACTCCTGTCTCCTGCATTGCAGGAGTATCCTTTTATGCCTGAGCTACCAGGGAATCCTAAGTATGCATATTACAGAATTATTAATTATAGTCAACATGTTGTAATTAGATCACTAGAACTTATGCATTTTATAGCTGGAAGTCTGCACCTTTTTATCAGCATCTCCCCATCTTTCCTCCAACCCTGCTGCAGATCCCTGGAAACCACTGTTCTACTCTCTACAGAGTGGAGCTTTAATTTTGAGCTATCTGTTCCAGAGAAATACAGTTACAGAGATATTTTGGACAAAAACTGGAAAGAAGTCCTTTATGACATGTTTTCTTAATTTTTACTATTCTGACTATTGATTTCTTTTCCAGGAGTTAGGCTGGAAAAGGACAAAGACAGAGAAAGAGGAATCAGAAAAGAAGGTAGAGATGAAGATGCCAAGGAAGGAGGAAAATTAGGGAGATGCCTCTGAAGTGAGAAGGCAGTTCTAAAAGGATGAGTTACCAACAATGTTAACTAACTCTCATAGGAAAGTCAAATAGATTAGGAAAGAGAAGATTTTCATTATAGGTGGTGACAAAGACGTCACTAATGACCACACAGAAATTAGTTTCAATTGAGAAGGTGCCACAATACAGTAAATCAAGCACTGATAAGGCAAGGTCAATAAGATCAAATCCTTGAATCTGTACATCTCAGAATGGATTGGAAAAACAGACATACAAACAAGCTCCCCTTCCTTGGCATCTAGAGAGACAGGGTTTCAAGAAGTTTGACTACGGATTGAGAAAGAATAACGGCATGGAAGCTAGAGAAGGAAAGTTATGTTTCTATGATGGGATAATCTTGCATGTGCTTATTGCCTGAGGGGAAAGAGATAGAAAGTGAGAGGTTGAAGATACAATTCAACAGATTAACGGAAGAGGTCTCTGAGTGAGACGGCAAGAAAGGTGGAGCGCCTGGGTGTGGGGAAGAGGCATCTTTTTCTCAGGAACCGAGGGCTAGCTGAGAGCAAGTGAGAGTTTTTGGTAGTGGTAAATAGTCTCACTCTGTCTCCTCTTTCTTCCCCAATAAAACACTTGCTTCTTTGGCTTTACTCAGCTACAGACCCAATTTGGTTATAAACTCTATCAGTGGCTATGGTGTACTGGGTGAATGTGAAAGAGAGGCAAAGAAAAGATAAGGATAACAGTCCCAGAGGGAGGGTAGGTCAGGAAAGCAGTGAGGAAGGAAGAGCTATAATAGATAATAGATATATTATCTATAGATATATTTTCTATAATAGATAAATAGAAGAAGATGAAAGAATGGTTAAAACTTTGAGAGCAAGGGATCATGGGATGAGCAGGTAAGATTACTGGTAGGTAGAAGGCCATGGTCAGAAGCTAAAAAATAAATAAAGAGAATTTAAGACTTTAAAGTGATAAGGAGGTTGACGTAAAGTCTGAGTAAAGTTATTGAAGCTGTAATTTTCTAGCTGTAGAGGTTTCATCTTTGCCACCTACAAAAGGGTTCCCAGAGACATGGACAGTGTTTTCTTTTCCCTGTACATCTTAATTTCTAATTTTTTCTCAAAATTTCCCGAATATGGTTTCTAGGGTGAGATGGTGAAGTGAAGGAGTACTGCAGTTTTAAGCGAGAATTAGGAACTTTTCTCATATAATCTCCTGTCCTTTCACCTTGCTCTGTTAAGGGTACTCACTTGTTCATCATACCTTCATGGAGTTTATACCAAGGTCGCGAGACAGTACTGGGCTCTGGTGAGTCAGAGATGAGTAGAATTCAGCTGTCATCCTCAAAGAGCTCATAGTCTAATGGAGGAAGTAGGACCAGAAGCCAACACTTTCAATCTCTGACCTTTTGTGTTGGACACAGGATGTCTGAAAAAGAGTGAAGAAAATTCCCACACACCCTCTTGGGCATATCCCCCATCTGTGTTCTTATATCTGCCTGCCATGTTGGGCCTCAATGGCACCCCCTTCCAGCCAGCCAAACTGCAGCTAACAGACATCCCTGGGATGCAAACAGGTCAAGCCTGGGTTGCTCTGGTTTTCTGCATCCTCTACCTGATTTCCATCATAGGCAACCTCACCATCCTGGCTTTGGTGATTCGAGAGCCTGCTCTACACCAGCCCATGTACTACTTCCTCTCTATGCTCTCTCTCAATGATCTGGGAGTATCCCTCTCTACACTCCCCACCGTGCTTGCTACCTTCTGCTTCAACTATCGTCATGTTGACTTTGATGCCTGCTTGGTTCATATGTTCTTCATTCATAATTTCTCTTTCATGGAATCAGGCATACTGCTGGCCATGAGCTTTGATCGTTTTGTGGCTATTTGTGACCCGCTGCACTATGCAGCTGTGCTCACCAACAACCGCATCTTGGCTACGGGCCTGGGCATCCTTGCCAAAAGTTTCACCACTCTCTTCCCTTTCCCCTTTCTGGTGAAACGACTGCCCTTCTGCAAAGGCAATGTTTTACATCACTCGTACTGCCTCCATCCAGATCTCATGAAAGTGGCATGTGGAGATATCCATGTTAATAACATCTATGGGCTCTTTGTGGTTATTTTCACCTATGGCATAGACTCAACTTTTATCCTGCTTTCTTATACATTGATCCTGAGAGCCGTGCTGGCCATTGCATCCCAGGAGCAGCGGTTCAAGGCTCTCAACACCTGCATGTCCCACATCTGTGCAGTACTGGCTTTTTATGTGCCCATAATTGCTGTCTCCATGATCCACCGCTTCTGGAAAAGTGCCCCACTTGTTGTTCATGTCATGATGTCCAGTGTCTACCTGTTTATACCCCCCATGCTCAACCCCATCATCTACAGTGTGAAGACAAAGGAGATACGCAGAGGGATCCGCCAAGTCTTCTGTAAGTCTTGGGGCTGAGGAATGCTGCAGACCCTGAGAGAACCATTTTGGAGGAAGGACTGGGACTTTTTCTGACTTTAGGAATGTTAAAACAAGGAAAAGAACCAGGATCTTGATAGCTGTGAATATGGAACATCCGACTCAATAAAATGACATATGTATTGAACACTTACTCTATGAAAAACTTCGTGCTAGTTGCTAGCAATGTTATAATGACGAATAAGACATATTCTTAAGAGATAGATGTATCAAGGGAAAAACATAAAAAATAAAGATGCCCTGAAATATATTTGACATATGTAAAAATATTGGAAGCTCTACAGTGCAATTATCCTTGAACACGATTCTACTACTACCAAGAGTGAGGAAATGATACACTGAAGACAAAATTCAGCGGAGGTTTGGTGCTTTATGGGGTGGAAAAGGACAATTTCCAGGTGGCACTAGGAATATAGAACCTGCCCACCAATGAAGGAGATCCCTAGATCAGGAAGATCTCCTGAGGAGGGCATGACAATCCACTCCACTATTCTTGTCTGGAGAATCCCATGGACAGAGAAGCCTAGTGGGCTACAGTCCATAGGGTCACACATATTGGAACACAACTGAAACAACTTGGCATGCATGGGGGAGAAAGGGCCCATTGGTTTGTGGAAATCAAAAAATTTTTTTCTGTTTGTGAGGTAGACTATGAAGGAAGAGAAGGGTTATGGTAGTTGGTCAGGGTGGCAGAAAGACAGGAAAGGAATGATTTTGGCATAACAAACTGCTTGAGAAAAAAATATTTAGGCAAGAGTATTTAGACCTTTACTACTCCAAGTGTGGTCCAGTGAACAACAGCATTGTTATATCTGGTGGTTTATTAGTGAAGCAGAATCTTAGACCCTGAACAAGACCTACTGAATTCAAATTGCTTTTAATAAGATTTTGTGATTAAAGGTTGAGAGGCATTTTGTTTCTCTTTTTTAACCCCTCTAAGGTTATGGGTATCTAATGTGCAACAAAAATAACAAAGATCATGAATAATAAGAGTCTGAAAAACTAGTTCTCAAAGTGTAGTTCCCAGACTAGTGTCATCAGCATTGTTTGGGAAATTGTTAGGCATACAAATTCTCAGGCCTTTCCTCAGATATCCTGATCAAAAACTCTTAGGTGGTGAGATCCAGAAATATGTATTTTTAATAAGTCCTCCAAGCAAATCTGATATGTATTACAGGTTGAAAAACTTTAAGAATATTGGTCTAGACTATTTGGGAGAATTGCAAACAGTTTTGCTTAGACAAAGGGGAGGTTTCACACTAAAGAAGCTCTGGAAACAAGATTGATCCTGAGAGACTGCCTAAGATTGTGTGTGTGTGCCCTCAGTCAAACCGGACTCTTTGTGACCCCATGGGCTGTAGCCTCTCCAGGCAAGAATAATGAAGTGGGTGACCATTTCCTGCTGCAGGGATCTTCCAGACCCAGGGATCTTCCAGACCCAGGGATCGAGCCTGTATCTCTTGCATCTCCTGCATCAGCAGGTGGATTCTTTATCAATGCACCACCTGGGAAGCCTAAGCTTGCAGGTGATTTTTAAAGCTGGAAGAAATTGAGTGCCTGACAACTAGGTGTAAGGTGTTGGTGGTAAAGGGATGTACAGACTTATAGCCTCTTATCTCCACAAGGTGGTGCACATGGAACAGAGAAATAACTTAAATGGGATGAACAATCTCCAGCCTCTTCACTAGCACTCAGGCTCCTGCCTCATCACTAGATTTCTTTCTTTTCTCCCAATTTCCACCTGCTAAGATCTCAACTAGCCTGAAATCTAAAATTCAGGTAAAATCCAACCAGAAGGCTACCCTCTAAGTAAATACAATATAGAGGGGAAAATAATCAGTTGGGTGTTACACTGAGATACAGGATCTTGCAAGAGTTCTTAGGGTGAGAATTCAATGCATACAAGTCTCCTGATCAAGACCTCTTCTGAGACTTTTTTGTTTTCTACAAACTCCATTAACTTCCTTCTGAAGTGTAAATTCCTTTTCTAAAATGAGAAATTCTTAATGTGATTGTATTTTTCCGCACCAAACATGTACCTGGATTGTGTCCATCTTTTCTTTGCTCCATTGAAAAAGATTTTGATTTAAACACCACAAGACAAATTTATTTCCCTACTTAAGCTCTGTGGGGCAAAGTGCTTCATAATTTTGCCATAAATGAAAGTGAAAGTGATAGTCACTCAGTCAAGTCCAACTCTATGAGACCCCATGGACTGTAGCCCACCAAGCTTCTCTGTCCGTGGGATTCTAAAGGCAAGGATACTGGAGTGGATTGCTATGCCCTCCTCCAGGGGATTTTCCCAACCCAGGGGTCAAACCTGTATTTCTTGCATTGCAGGTAGACTCTTGACCATCTGAGCCACCAGGGAAGCCCTAACTTGTAATAGATCCCTTTTGTTGGGATTTGCACAAACATTATGTTTGGCATTATCACTCTTGGAATGAACAAATAGTATTTTCCCTGACTTCTTTTCTAGTAAAATGGTGGCAGACACTAAGTCTTGAAAGAAGACTTTTTCAAAAGTTGAAAAAGAAATAATGAAATGATAGTCAAACTTAAAATCTTATACCTAGCACAGTGTTTGACATGCCCAATGCATGTGAATTAAATCAACAACCAAATGACTAGTTGAATAAATGAAAGACTGTATCAAGGATGATGCTTATTTCCCATTATGCTGCCTCTAACAACATAGTTAGAGACACTTCCCTCTGGGTCTTCTCAAAGCCTAGGTTCTCCTCACCAGGAACGTATGCTCAACCCGAGAGACCATGTAGATCTCTCTATTCCCCATAATTCTATGACCTTATTCACAAGATTGTTTTCTGCATTCTCTTTAATTATATCTTCTCATTCCTAACCCATTAATTTTTACCTAGTGGATTCTACAGTGATGGAAAGCAGAAAGAGTTTTCAAACTGCCTTTCTAAGATACATCAAAGTTCCACATGGAGAAGGAAAAATTTCTTCTATGTCCATATTCTGTTTCCATCCCCTAACTATCCACGACTTGATAGAAAAAACAGAGCGATCTCCCACCACGCCTTCCCTCAGGACAACTTTACTCTGTCTGAAACTGAAACAAGGAGGACGAAAAATGAAATACTTAATGGGAAGATCAGTTATTTGGAAAAATAAACTATTTGGAGTATCTGAAGTTAGAACCTTTAGCAGAACTTCTAATGAGTATAATTACCATGTGTAGTACAGTCACACTTTTAAAGATCACTTTCTTCTTTTTATTTGAATCCCTTATAGACAGGATCTATTTTTTTACAGATCAGGTAACAGTTTGAAGGAATACTAGTTTCATGAAATTATGGAGCTAGTAGATAGCAAGGTTAGGGCTCAAACCCACGTCTGCGTGACTTTGAACTCAGTGGTCTTTCAGTGGGGATATCTCTCCTGGAAGAGATCTCAGTACTTGTAGAACTTGGTAAAGGGTTGGATTGGAGGTGATGGGAGTGGAAATTGAGCAGGAAACACCAGTTATAAGTGGATGGAGGTAGCCATGGTCATATGATCTGTTGATTAAATCTTGGGACTAGCTTTACACTTCAAGGTCTGTTTTCTTGGCTCTGAGTTCTGGAGTTTGTCCGTTGGGTCTATACTTTAAATAGGTGTTCTCAGTCCTGTCTGGTTCTTTGTGGCCTCATGAACTTAGCCCACTAGGTTCCTCTGTCCATGGAATTTTCCAGGCAAGAATAGTGTAGCAGGTTTCCATTTCCTTCTCCAGGGGATTTTCCTAACCCAGGGATTGAACCCATGTCTTTTACATCTCCTGCATTGGTAGGCAGGTTCTTTACCACTAGTAACACCTGGGAAGCCCCCAAAGTGAAAGTGTTACTTGCTCAGTCATGTCCGACTCTTTGAGACCCCATGGACTGTAGTCCACCAGGCTCCTCTGTCCATGGAATTCTCCAAGGCAAGCATATTGGAGTGGATTGCCATTTCCTTCTCCAGGGGATCTTCCAGAACCAGGGATAAAACCTGGGTGTCCTGCATTTCAGGCAGATTCTTTACCTGAGCTACATGGGAAGACATTTTAGTTTATTATTAGAAAAACTATTTATCAGATCCCATATCTGGAAAAAGTGTTGTCTTTCATCAAGATTCAAGAAATATGGAAGCCAAAGGATGCCTAGATCATGGAAAGCCAGAAACTAAAATAACCAGGACCATAATATGAATTGGGAACACTGGGAAGTCCAGTAGGTTACAGTGGTGTCTGATGTGTCTAACCCTACCAGGGTTGTTTGTTTATTTTATGGCAGTCAGGTCTCTCTTTGTTTTATGAGCAAGAACATGAGTTGGCACAGGGCTATGATGGCTCCAGGACTGTACAAAGAGGTTATTTTCACCCCTATCCTCTACCTCTTCATACACACGTTCTAAATATATAGACTAGTTTCTATTTTAAATCACCACCAACATTATCTGCTACCACCATCTCTCCTCTTACTTTGATCAGACATACAGAAACACACACACACACACACACACACAATTTGAATCAGAAACCATTTTATCAAATATCAACCATTTGTATACCACTTTAAGAAATTCTCTCAGATTGTGTATCAGCTAAGGAAAGAGATGGGGAGGCTAGAACATAGAGGCAAGGAAAGTTGCCTTGTGTAGAGGCAGGGATATGGCTGTTCAGAGCCTGAGAACATCTAAATTTCTAAGTCCATGGTAAGAAAGAGAGAATTGCTGAGTTGATTAAACTGACTCAACAAGTTTTCTGTTGGATGCTAGATCAGGCAGGAGGAGTAGTAAATCACATTTTTACAAGGTGTTTCATGCTCCAAACCTGTGAAGAGCAACTCTTGGGAGGACTTCCTGTTCATTGTAATTTTGATCTGTGGCAGAGGGGGCTTCAAGGCCCATGAGCCCAAACAGAGCACAGCTAGGAAAAATATGGGGAACCTCTTGTATGGATGCCATGAAAAAGAGTTTCCTTGGAAGTTCTGGATGTGAAGATGGAAAATTTCCTTGGAAAATAGGAGACATTCTCTTTCTCAGCTTTGACTCTCTCTTTGAGTGTGTTAGTCACTCTGTCATGTCCGACTCTTTGTGACCCCATGGACCCCCATCAGGCTCCTCTGTCCATGGAATTCTCCAGGCCAGAATGCTGGAGTGGGCAGTCTTTCCCTTCTCCAAGGGATCTTCCCAACCCAGGGATCGAACCCAGGTCTTCCACATTGTAGACAGATTCTTTACCATCTGAGCCACCAGGGAAGCCCTGAATCTCACTTTATGCATATATTAATATATTGAGGAATGCATTTAAATAATTACTCCTTGAGTATCTATTATGAGACACTGTTGCATTTATGGAGATTTGCTGATAAACAAGACTTGAATAATCTTTCTAAAGAGCTTAATTTAGGAATCTAGTATGAAGGACCGAGAAAGAAACTGAACTAAGACACGGAAGAGTCCATTACTATGTAACAAATGATACAACTGGAAATGCAGGATTCTGAGGGGGAAGATAGATGGAGAATCTGCTCAAGTTTTGGAGAGAGAACCTGCCATGAAAATGTCCATGAGAAAGCAACCTCAGTGCTGAGACTCCAACATGAATTTTGTTTAGTCACAGTAGAGGCAATCTTCTCTGCCAACTTGAGCTTCACAACCTCTTGAGCAGTGGAATTATGACTTAGACTTGTCTGTGATAATTTCCTTCATTGGAGCTTTATGGCATTTCAGGTCACTAAACAAGATTTCACAACTAGAATGCCCAGAAGCAAACACTGTCTTCAGTTACTTTCAGCAAATCCATAGGAAAGATAAAATCAGAGATGAGAAGAGTCAGGGGTGGGGTCCAGGGTGTCTATTAGATGAACAAAGCCAGAGGGAGCACATCATGAGAAACATTGAGAGGAGTTCAACCTAAATGAGCCATTAGGAAAGTGTTCAGGAGTTCTGATTCTTCCAGTGTTATTCCAGAGTGCAAACGATATGCTTATTCAGAATAGGAACTGAAGGGTAATATGTTGCCCAGGTAGACAAGAGGGAAACAGTCCCAAGGAACCATGGAAGGAGGTATGTTACTCAAGTGAATTCAAACAACTGACATGTATCTGTGCTTTGGTAGGTTCTGTTCTAGTTGCTTTTTAATTTATTGCTCCTTTTAAGTTTTTATTCAGTTTCATTTAGTTTTAGTTTTTACACAAGGCTCAAGAGGGTCTTCCTCTGGGCATTTTTCGATGTTGCCAAAACATCTAGGTCTTGAATATATAGAAGACCATTATAATTTAAGCAAGAGAAAGTCAGCATTGCTGACTCATAATTCAAGAGAGAAATTCATCCCTACTTTATTTAGGGTAGTGAGTAAAAATCTTGGGAAACATGGAACGTATAATTGGTACTAAATGCTGTAAATCTTTGGTCTGATTTGGCACCTTCTTCAGGGCACCAGTGGAATTTTTAGGCTCATGACTCAGCATTGGCCTTTCTAAGACCTAGGAACTTGTTGATGGCGTAGTGGATCTCCTTGGTTTTAATACTGTATATGATTGGATTAAGCATGGGAGGCACAAAGAGGTAGACGTTGGCCATAAAAAGGTGGACAGCAAGTGGGGCATGCTTCCCAAAGCGATGTATCAGGGACAGTCCCACCATGGGAACAAAGAATACCAGCACAGCACAGAGGTGTGAGGTGCATGTTTGGAAGGCTCGGAGCCGCTCCTCTTTGGAGGCCAGTCTTGCCACTGTGTGCAGGATGACCCCATAGGACAGTGCAATGAGCACCAGGTCCAGCACCACAGTGAACATCACCAGTATCAGCCCGTACAGGTTGTTGAAGGTGGTGTCTGTGCAGGCCAAGTGTATCACCTCCTGGTGCAGGCAGAAAGAATGGGAGAGAACTCGAGACCCACAGTAAGGAAAAGTCTTCAGGAGAAAAACAATGGGTACAGTGGCTATAGGTCCCCGCAGAATGACAACCAGGCCTGCCCTGACCACTCGCTGGCCAGTGATAATGACTGAGTACCTCAGGGGATAACAGATGGCCACAAACCGATCAAAAGACATGACAAGGAGCACTGAGGACTCCATGAAGGAAAAGGAGTGGATGCATAACATCTGGATTTGGCAGGCTCCAAAGTAAATGCCATGGGACTTGAACCAAAAGATTCCCATAGTAGTGGGCAAGGTGGACACCGACAGGCCCAGGTCAGTGAAGGCCAGAAAGGAGAGTAGATAGTACATGGGTGTGTGCAAGCGAGGGTTGGTCTTAATAATTATCAGGATGGAGCAGTTGCCTGAGATGGCCATGAGGTACATAAGGAAAAAAAAGATGAAGATCCAATGCTCGACAGTTTCCAGTCCGGGAAAGCCAGTGAGGTAGAGCATGGGGCTGAACTGTGTGAGGTTGGACAGGAGTACAATGTGAGGATGGAGGGGATATTGGGCTGGCATTCTTCAGGGGCTGAGCTGAAAATAAATAAAAGTTCTGGTTATTAATTCTTCAGTTTCATAAACATGTACACCATTATAAGTAGAATCATGACCATCACCAGCTTTGGTATCTTCTACTTCACTATCGTTTCCACCATCCTACTACCTGATTGAAACCTTCTTTGAAAGTACCACACCTTCATCAGTTTTTCTCTGTATTTTTATTTCTTCTCAGTCTTCTTGGTTGGCCTCTTTTAATTGATGAGCCCTTAAATATGATCATCCTCAACCTCAACAATTTTCTATCCATGCTGTATTTTTTCTTCCTCAAACAACATCATCCTCAGGACTTTACTTAAGATCTTTGTGTTGACAAATATCAAACATCTATAATTCTCTTCTTTTGGTTTGCAGACTCACATATCTTACAGTAGGCTGTAATTTCATAGTTATTTTAAAAACATGTCAAAATTTAACTTACAGTCACTTCCACCAAGAAGCTTTTCATGTATTCATTTTCACTAACTCAGTAGTAGAACTAAGTTGAAGAAGAGATATACATTTGGGAGGTATTAGTATACAGAGGAGGAAACCAAAGAAGTGAGGACAGAGAGAAGCTTCTAGTTTTGAGTCCTGGGCAAAACTGAAATTTAGAGTTGGAGAAGAAAAGGCTCCACTGAAAGTGAAGGAGGAACATAAAACCCAGTTAAAAAGCAAATGAGCAGGAGACTGTGGTCTTGTATGAGTTTCAAGAGGTATTAATCATTCATACATGATGTTACCAAGGGGTCAGGTTCACAAGGACTGGGACGTAAGTAAAGGATTGAGCAACGTGGAAGTTACAGCTGACCTTGAGAAGGGAAGTTTCAGAAGAGGGGGTGGGAATAAAATCACCCTCACCTACTCCAGAAAGTCTATGACCTTGTTGATATTCCCACTTCCTTCTGCTGTAGTCGAAGCTGCTTCTGGGCTTGAACGATCACAGTTCCCAGGTATTTTCCACAGGGTGACTTGAAGTGGACAGCCATGTAGTATCAACAAAACAGTTCTTAGGGAAAAAATGTCTAGGTGTTTATGAGCTCAAGGGGAAGAGACAGAGAACAGGAAGATGAGAGCAGTGTAGTAGGACCCAGGCAGTGATGAAGGCACATTTGAGCTTCATGAGTCCAAAGTGGGACGAGCCAGTGCTTACGTGTGTTTTTAATCACTGCACCACCTAGATGCAAAGGGGGCAGTCCTAGTACGATGTATTACTCTGACTTTACCCAGCCGTTTTCTGCTTTGATATCCTTCTAAATTCATCTTTTTTCTGCTATAGTCAATAAGCCCATATTGATTTTTTCCTACAGTTCCCCATATATACATTTCTTGTTTCTGTTCTTTATATTGCTTTATAGCTTGCTTTTTTAACAGAAACCACTCTTGCGTTTTTCACCAGTGAACATATGCTGATCTTTTAAGATAGCACAAATATTTCCTCTAACAAATCTGTCTTGCCTTTGCTTGGAGCTAGGCAAATTCTTCTCTGTACTCCCTTAATACCTTTGCTGCAGTACTATTGGAGTGTAAAAGCACACACGTACATCTTATATATGTATATATATATAAATATGTATATATATATTATGTGTAATATATATACACATACATATATACTTACATATAGTATGTACTAATGATTATGTAAGTATATGTAAGTAGAAATCTGTATAAATATAAATAATATATATAATGCATTTACCTATATACACTATTTCTATAATGTAATATAATATATAATATTTGTTCTTTGTATACATATATATTCTTTATATAGTATATAGTTATTCTTTTATATAAGAATCTATAAAAATATAAATCAGCATAAATGTATGCTTAAACATATATTCTTACATATGTTTATCTTATATATAATGTATATATTACTTGTACATTATGTATAGTCTTTTTATGTGTGTTTATAACTTATGATTTTAATGCACTTTTTTGCACCAACTAGACCCATGGAGCCCCATGCATTGTATAATGCATAGTGGGCACCTCTCTGTTTTGGCATGAAAAAATTAAGTAAATGAGTGACCAAGGGATTACCTCTTGTCCTGATTAGTTGTGCCTGAAGTTTAGAATTAAGTCTTGCTTTCACTTCAGAATAGGCAAGACAGGGAGTGTGATCTGTGGGAAATGAGAATTTTATAGAGAGACCGTGACGGGGCTAAGATTATTTTCCCTGGAAAGGAAGTTCTAGTGAGTTTCTCCAGGAAATGAAAGATTATTCTCTATGCTAAGGGACCAAGAGATATTTCTCCACTTCTACTAGGAAAACAGAAGTCCATTTGACGGCACATAGTCATGGCTAGTGGCAATCCTTTTACAATATTCACAGCACAAGAGATACGGGTGAGACTGAAGAGGAAATTCCTGAAAAGTGAGATTTTCACTATGCAGTGTGTGGTTAGACCTCTCTCTCCTATATGTTCTAAATATTCCTCTGTGTCAATTTAATATGCCCTATTTTAAAAAATGAGCTTGTGGTGGAGACTGCTGTTTCTTATGCATAGGAGAAGATGCAGATGGAACCAACCCTGAGTACAGGATATGGATCAAATACCTTGCCCTTGAACCAAGGAGAACCTTTCCACAGTGGTCCATTTCCTGTCAACACACCTCTTGTGGCTGGAGTGGCAGAGGGCTGTGAAGGAGAAGAGTGTATCCTGGACGCTGGGGATGTCACAGGGGTGCCTGTATTATTAGTACAGGGCAGGAGCTTCTACGCTTAACTGGTCTGGCACCTAAAATGCACTTAATATGTGTGCTGTTAAGTGAATAGCTGTTTGGTGGATAAGAAGAAAGGGAAGGCTATATGTACCAGCCAGCTTTACCAAAGAAGAGTCTATGGAGACGTGAAGGCTTGTGACATCCTGATGGCATTTGGAGGCTGATTCCAGACAGGAGCCAGGAAGGAATTGGCCTGGCCATGGAGATCATGGTCAGGAGGAGAGAAGAAGCTCTCTCTCCGACCCAAGAAACGTGATAGTGCAGATGGTCACCTCCACTTTTCTAGAGTGAGCAAGCCTTGATCCCCTCTCTGGCTCTGGGTCTGTGCAAACACGATGAATACAGAAGTGAAAGAGCTTCTGTGACAGGCTGGATCCCAAAATTTCATTTTGCAAATGAAAAAACTAAGCAAGGTCCAACATGGGGAATAAACCTGTCTAAAGTCATTTGAGTGTTAGGAGAGGAGTGAGGATGAGAATGCAGACCACCTCCTTCCAGGATCATTGCTTTCTTGGAAATCTCTACATTCCCTTCTCCCTGTATTTTCTCGCTTTTTTCTCCTATGACCCCTTAATACCCACCCCTGAGACCCTGGCACAGGACAGCAGTGGAGACTCACCAGCAGCTGCTAACTTTTAAAAAGAGAAGCCAGGTCATCTGTTCTGAAAAAGGACGAGGGTAGGCAGGATGGCACCAGTGTCACTGAGGGACATCAGGCGGGGTCTGTCATGGAAGAATTTATCCTGCTCCTTCCTCTGTGTGTGAAACACCAGGGCTCCACCTGGGAGAAGCTGAGGAGAAACAAACAGTCCCCGGGGCTGGAGGCCCATGCGCAGGAGCCGTCATGACGCTCCTCTCCCTTGCCTTTGTTCCTCACCCCTTCCATGGGCTCACCTGAGGGTGGAGAGCCCTAACTTTATAGGGGTCAGTCTCCACGCTTCGGCTGCTGGCATATTGCTGCAGGAAGCCTGGTGCTGCCTTACTTTACCCGCTAATTCTGCTTTATGGAGAAACCAATCCCAGTCACCTGCCACCTCATTTATTCCTTTCCTTTGTTCATTAGAATAAACCCACAGTTTGCTAGAGTGGTTGGATAGGATATATGAAGATTATCCATACAACTTCCACATCAGCTATAAATCGCTCATCTTCCTTGCAGTGCCACACCTGTCTCTGCCCCAGAGTTCTCTCACTCTTACATCATTTTTCTACCTATTTCTGTGTTTCCTTTCACATGATCATTAACCTGCCCTTTACCTCTACCATGGACAGTGTCTTTGAGTCTAGTGGCCAGTCAGAAAACCTTTTACATTTATTCCCACCCAAACACCTGTCCAGGCCAGTGTCTCAGGCTTTTCCAAGGCTCTCTATTCAGGAATAAAATATACGATAAAATCTTTGTGACCTTTTTTAAGACAAAATATCAAAAGGTGTAAAGAAAAAATATTAAATAAACTCAGTTTCATCTGCTCTGCTATTCAAAACACCATTGAACGAAAATTCAATTCAGAGATTTTGCAGATATTCTTTACAATGTACACACTTGAAAAAGAACTCGCATCCAGATTATGTAACCAACTCTTACAACTCAAAATTTTTTTTAAAAATCCAATGAAGCAGACAAATCTTTAATTTTCACAAAAGGAGATAGTTTACTGGCTGAGAGGCATATGAAAACACAATCAGATTATTCATCATTAAGGAACTGCAAATTAAAACCATCATAAAATGCCACTCTTTACACACCAGAGCGACTACAATTGAAACAACAGAAAATGACACAGTGTGTTGTTATAGACATGGAGTGCCTGGAATTCTCATGTGTTGATTGTGAGAGAGTGAAATTCTTTCATAACTGGAGAGATACTTGAGATTTCAGATATTGAAGCACAGCATGTTTGTATAAATATCTGAAGGTCTCATAGCTGATAGAAAGGGTCAGAATCTGAATCAGAACTCAACTCTACAAAAATGCAAGTCAGTGATGTATTAGACAAAGCCTTAATTTTTCAATCCTTCATATTATCTATTGGAAAAGAGTTTTTAGACTACCTTAGTATTTTGTGCTTTGCTATATTGCACTTCAAAGGTCTTGTTTATTTGCAAGTTGAAAGTGCATAGCAACCCTGCATGAAGCAAATCTATCAATACCATTTTTTTCTCACAGCATTTGCTCATGGCTATAGGAAAAGGAGTATGCCAAGGCTGTATATTGTCACCCTGCTTATTTAACTTATATGCAGAGTACATCATGAGAAACGCTGGGCTGGAGGAAGCACAAGCTGGAATCAAGATTGTTGGGAGAAATATCAGTAACCTCAGATATGCAGATGATACCACCCTTATGGCAGAAAGTGAAGAGGAACTAAAGAGCCTCTTGAAGAAAGTGAAAGAGGAGAGTGAAAAAGTTGGCTTAAAGCTCAACATTCAGAAAACTAAAATCACGGCATCTGGTCCCATCACTTCATGCCATGTGGATGGGGAAACAATGGAAACAATGAGACGGCATTGGACATGAGTTTAAGTAAACTCCGGGAGTTGGTGATGGACAGGGAAGTCTGGTGTGCTGCAGTCCATGGGTTAGCAAAGAGTGGGACACGACTGAGTGACTGAACTGAACTGAATGATTATTGTCATGGTTGCTTTTAAATCACGATTTGGTAGCCTGTCGCATTTTCTTCTTAAATATTTTCTGTTTTTCTTCAGGCTGCCGCTAAGTCGCTTCAGACGTGTCTGACTCTGTGCGACCCCACAGACGGCAGCCCACCAGGCTCCCCCCGGTCCCTGGGTTTCTCCAGGCAAGAACACTGGAGTGGGTTGCCATTTCCTTCTCCAATGCATGAAAGTGAAAAGTGAAAGTGAAGTCGCTCAGTCGTGTCCGACTCTTCACGACCCCATGGACTGCAGCCCACCAGGTTCCTCCATCCATGGGATTTTCCAGGCAAGAGGACTGGAGTGGGGTGCCATTGCCTTCTCCGGAATCGCCTGTAAGTGCTCTAGAAGCCACAAGGTGGCAGGAGTGGTTTATGGAACTGCCGACTCAGCTGGGGCCAGCCAGGAGCCACTTTGAAGGAAGAACTTGCAGACCCCATATAAGTAGGGTTGGAGATAGATGGGGAAGTAAGGTCTTTTCCTCCACTTCTTTTTCTCAACGGAAGATGCTAAAAAAAAAAAAAGTCCCTTTTCTTTCCATTGTTGGCAGCAACGACAAGTTCATCACTAAAACCGTGGACTTCTTTCGGGGTCTTAGTCTATATTCACTTTAACCCAAGAATGCACACAAGCCAGCACTGCCCTTAGTGTAGCAGGATGGAAACAGCTCCACAGAACTCCTGCCTCCAACCAACAAGACTGTATGTTTGAGTATTTTTGTATACGTGTATCTAAGTGTGAAGAAAAAAGGACAGAGGGATTAAAAGAAGGAGTTCTCTCTAAGGAAGTTACGAAGGTAGAAGTGAGGGGTCTTTCAGTTTATTTTTAATGTGTATGAAGTATATCTATTCTGTTATATTTGTATCCTAGAACTATTTAAAGTATTCTTGGAAATTTTAAAAGATACAATTAGTTACTGGTTACATGATCTTAAAGATTTTCTCAAATTACCAGATTTTTTTAGTAAAAATAAGATGTAAAAAATCTTTTCTTATTAGTGAATCTAATAGTGCTACTACGTGTGGCTCGTAGTGGCTGCTAAAATACCATGGCTCATGGACTTCTACCTATTAATAGTCATTCTGTGCCTACCATCTCACAGACAAGCACTCACATCTCTCATGCTGGGCTTATAGTGCTAGACAATAAGCAGATGCTTAAGTTACATTTGTGAATGAATGAATGTGCATATCTGTGCTAAGTCACTTCAGTTGTGTCCAATTCATTGTGACCTCATGGACTGTAGCCCTCCAGGCTCTTCTGTCAGTGGGATTCTCCAGGGAAAAAATACCTGAGTGGGTTGCTATGTCCTGAATACCTACCTTTAAAAACTTCATCCTCCCTCTATGTCTAATCCTAGATCTTGATCATATAGCTATATATATACTGATATCCAAATATTCTAGCACAGATTCTTCTTCAAAGTCACTTAACAAATATTGATAAATGAGTCTGTCTAATCTGGTCCACATAACAGACCCATGACCTAGGCTTCTTGGAAGTCTATATGATGGATATGTGAAGGCCACAAGGAAAACAGAAGTTTTCAAGAAGACAAAAAAAAAAAATGTTTTTCTTCCAATATCCTCAGAAGAGAGTTCCTCTGATTCCTCATGAAAATGTGCAAATTCAACATTCTACTCTCAGGAACACTTTGGCCTACAGAAGAAAGCCACCACTAGATCTGTAGTCTTGGTTCTTCCTGTTTCTAAGCATTAACAGCTTAAATCACTCAGTGTCTGGGAACCTCAGAAACCTTCTCATAGGGGCTTCCCTAGTAGTCCAGTGGATGAGACTCTGTGCTCTCAATGCAAAGGAACCAGTATTGATTCCTGATGAGGGTAGTAGATCCCACATGTTGCAACTAAGACTTTGTATGCTGCAACTAAAGATCCCACATGCCCCAAGGAAGACTGAAGATCCCATGTGCTGCAACTTAGACCCAGTGCAGCCAAGTAAATAAATGAGCATTTTTTCAAATTAAAAAAAAAAATCTTCTAATAAATTGAAATAAAACCTCCACCAGGTCCTATTTTCTCACAGCGTCCTTGTAGGAATAGAATACAAGTCTTTCCATTAAAATATCTCACTCACTATCAAGAATTGTGCTTATAATCAAGTTTTAAGAAAGTCTTGGCTTTCTTTGACAGATCAGACTAGGTGTCTCTTCATCCTGAATATCAAATGATCCCATTTTCACAAAATTTCTAGTAATAGTAATAATAATAACTAAAACATCTATAACATTTACTATGAGCCAGGAATGATTATGTGCATTACATATATTAGTGCATTTAATCATTAAAACAATCGAACACATCAAAGAGACCAAACAGACTAAGTGATTTGCTGGAGTACACAACCAGAAAGTGAAAAGTGTCATTCTAAACCATATCATTTGATTTCAAAACTATTGCACTAGCTTAGTCAATCCTCAAGGAAATCAGTCCTGAATATTCATTGGAAGGACTGAAATTGAAGCTGAAATTCCAGTACTTTGGCCACCTGATGTGACGAGCCAACTCATTAGAAAAGACCCTGATGATGGGAAAGATTGAAGGCAGGAGGAGAAGGGGACGACAGATGACAAGATGGTTGAATGGCATCATTAATTCATTGGACATGACTTTGAGCAAGCTTTGGGAGATGGTGAAAGACAGGGAAGCCTGGTGTGCTTCGGTCCATGGGGTTGAAAAGAGTCGCTCGGTCATGTCCGACTCTTTGTGGCCCCATGGACTGTAGCCCACCAGGTTCCTCTCTCCATGAAATTTTCCAGGCCAGAAGATTAGAGTGGGGAGCCATTTCCTAGTCCAAGGGATCTTCTCGACCCAGGGATTGAACCCGAGTCTCTTGTGTCTCCTACACTGGCAGGCAGATTCTTTATCATTAGCATCACCTGGAAAACATATGTATGGAGAACCATGAAAGGATAAATTTTCAAAAGCCAGAGAGGTCATAACTGGACTGGGGCTTCTCAGATGGCACTAGTGTTAAAGAATTCACATGCCAGTGCGGGAGACATAAGAGACTCGGGTTTGATCCCTAGGTTGGGAAGATCCCCTGGAGGAGGGTATGGTAACCCACTCCAGTATTCTTGCCTGGAGAATCTCATGGACAGAAGAGCCTGGTGGGCTACAGTCCATAGAGTCACAAAGAGTAGGATACAACTGAGGCAGCTTAGCACACACGCAAATATAACTGGATTATCCATTCTGAGCCATAATTAATGCTTGAAGATGCACCAAATCTGAGCAAGCTGGGGGCTCCACAGAAGCAAAGAGCCAAGTGAAGCTTGGGTTACTTAAAAGCTGTAATTGGAAGACGGAGTAGTTTTGCTTTGGTAGAAGTAAAACTTTGAAGAATGTCTGACTCTTTACTAACTGCTGAGTCAAGACTGGCAAATGCTTCATCTTAATCAAGATTTGGATACGAGGCATGAGATAATGAGAACAGATACAGGAATAATGCTTAAGGAAAAGAATACATTAGACAAGTCCATTCACAATTCCTGCTCTGCCAATAAGTTCATCTGTACCATTTTTTAGATTCTACATATATGCATTTAATATATGATATTTGTTTTCCTTTTTCTGACTTACTTAGCTGTGTACGGCAGACTCTAGGTGCATCCACATCTCTAAAAATGACCCAATTTTGTTCCTTCTTATGGCTGAAAAATATTCCATTGTATATATTGCTACCTCTTCTTTCTCGAGGAGTGGGGAACGGGAAGTAAGATGAATTGGGAGGGTAGCATTGACATATATATGCTGCCATGTGTAAAAATAATAGCTAGTGGGACCTGCTGTATAGCACAGGGAGCTCAGCTTCCTAAATGGATGAGATGGGGGGGGGACATGTGAGAGGGAGGTCCAAGCAGGAGGGGATATATGTATACATATAATTGACTGGCTTCATTGTACAGCAGAAACTAACACAACATTGTAAACTATACTCCAATAAAAAATTATGGTAGCACTGAAAACTGTATTGATAGAATGTAAAAGGACAGTTAATATAAAAAGAATACATTTGAATGTATATATTTTCTTAGTGTCTCTGTTGGATGAACCAGGGAATCAGAAACATGATTTTTCATTTTAACTTCAAAAACCTCTGTTTAAAGTGGCTCTATTCCAGTTAAAAATGAAATAACTAAAACCTAGTGGTTAAAGGACTTTGGAAGTTCACGTGGCAGTGTTCATCATAGCTCCTCTTCCATCTGAACCACATTGAGACCTTAGAGACTATTCTTTCCCCCTTTCCTGGAGTCTCCTTCTGGGTAATTCACTGTAGGGTGAGGGGGAGTATTTGCAAAGCATAGGAGGGGAGTGGTTAGAGACCATTAGGTCTGTGCCTAAGAGATAAGACCCCAAGTGCTGGAAGGAGCTAGAAGTTTGGGCCTGTGTTGCTTGGCTCAGATAACAGCCCCACCTCATCCTTCCTAACCTTGCATGCACAGGAACTCCTTTTGGGACTGTATAGGGGTTAGTAACCAGTGAACAGTTGTTTTCTTGAATTTAAAATTTTATTCCAGAGATTTTAAGTCCCAGAGGAACACCGTGATTTCCTTTCTTCCTTTAGCATCCTACCGACAGAGAGACCTTCCCCTAGACTCCTCTCTGAGCCTCACCTCAGTTTTCTAGCTGTTTCTCCTTTGTCTTCAATACTCCTTTTGCTCATTTTCCTTTCCCTTTATTCCACTGACCTTTAACTGACCACCTAAGGCCTGTTCTGGTTTCTTCACTCACTGTTTATCTTGCCCACTTGGGCTCATCTCTAGGGCACCTAAACTTTAGCATCAGCACAAAGCTGGACAAGCACTGTATGTCCCTAAGGAGTTCTTGAGTTATCAACTGCTCCACGGTCATGCTACTCCACAAGGTGGTAGATTGTTTCTAAGTGCCCCTCTAACTAGCTCCTTGCAGTGCTTCAGTGTGTATGTTAACCAGAGCAGAGGATGGTGCAGGTACTCCCCTCTCTATCCTGCATTCATGGCTCCTATGGCCACCTTCAGACTCCTCAGATTCCCCAAGAGAGGCAGGCAGAGGTCCTCCATGAATGGTTAGGGACGTAAACTTCATCCTGTCACCAAGTCAACACACATCGAGCACCTATGTGGTGAAACAAGTAGGTCTCTGCACCCATCTATAGAGGGATGAACTGGATTCAATCATATATACTGTCTAGGTGGTCTCAAGCCACATTATTATTCTGAGGCTGTGTCCTTGAGGCAGCTTCTAGTAGAGTGCACAGTCCAAGTACAGGGGAAAGGAGGCTCTGATTGCCCAGGTCCAGCTCACCAGTCAACTGGTGGTCACTTCCACTTTCCAAAACCCTTGGATAATCCTAGCATTTCATCCTCCATCTTCTGTTCACAAGAACATATTTTTTGTTCACTTTAAAACTTGTCATTTTAGTCATAGGTCCTGGCTCTTCAGCTGGTCATAGAATCATGAACCCACTCTCCTTAAGCCTAGACTGAGAACAAAATAAACTTTGATTGATATTTGGAGCTAGAAAAGGTCATTTTTTCTTCTGCTTCTCAGCATTGCCTCCATCCTCTCTTTTTCTCCCCACTTTACACATATAACCAGCTCTATATCCAGTCTAGTATTGTTGTTGGTAAAAATAATAATAGAATTATATATCTGTTATATTATTTATATGTATGTACAAATGCTAACAGCTTTCCTGGTAAGTCAGTAGGTAAAGAATCCACCTGTAATGCAGGATATTGTCCGCAAAGTGGGACACTTGGGTTCAATCCCTGGGACAGGAAGTTCCCCTGGAGAAGGAAATGGCTACCCAATCCAGTATTCTTGCCTAGGAAATCCATGGAGAGAGGAGCCAGATGGACTAAGGTCCATAGGGTCACAAGAATCTGGCAGAACTTAGTGACTAAACCACCACTACCACATATATTAACAGTGATAATAATAATATTTAATAAATGTTTATTAAAATTTTATCTGAACAGAGTTAGATATGATTATATATACTTTCCCTAGAGTTGTCATTTTAAACTGAGGAGAGTAAGTCTCATTCCTTCACTTAGTGTAATTTTCTAGAAACTAGTTCCATATAAGAAACAAATACTGGATACATGTCTGGAGTTGAGTGAGTTATTGCTAAGTATATCAAAGCCTATACATATAAAACATATTGAAAAATGATGAGCTTTGATTTAAATACTGATGGCCCATACTGTAAATCCAAGAATCATATATTGGGTGCCATAGGTTCATTGAACAGAATGAGTTATCTGAGAAAACAGCAAAGATCAGTTGGACAATTGAGATATATGTTTAGTATATGTATATTATATAATATGCAACTCAGCTACAAATGAGCAGTGTGATATGATCCTCTAAATAGCAGAGAGGTTGGTTTATACTAACTTGGTTTTCCTTAGTTGCTCCCATTAACAAAGCTGTCAGCTTGCCCAGGTTCCCTGAATTATTCTTCAGAGAACAGTGAGTCAAAGTTATGCTCTAGAATGAAGCAGAGAGAAAAAGAGAATTACACCAGTCTGGATCTTCTTGGTTTTAGTGCTGTAGATGACAGGATTCATAAAAGGTGGGAAAAGGAAGTAGATATGGCTCATTGTGATGTGGACCACATGAGGAGCATGTCTTCCAAACCTATGAATAAATGTCAGACCAACCACAGTGACATAGAATACAAGGATGCAGCAGATGTGTTGAGGTCCTTGGTCCTTTCTTCTCAAGAAGCAATGCCCATGACAGTGTTGAGGATCAAAATGTAGGAGAGAAAGATGACAAGGAAGTTCAATAAGACCATTGCAAATACAACCACAACAGGACAGAGATGATTGAAGGTGATATTGGCACACGGTAAATTGATGACATCTTGGTGTAGACAGAAAGCATGAGAGAGTACATAGGATCAACAATAGGGGAACCAGGGAAGGAGAAGAATTATTGACATAACTGACAGACTGGCCCTTGCCAATACCCCCATCTCAATTTTTATTACCCCACTGTTGGTCAGGATGGAAGTGTATCTCAAAGGGTTGCAGATGGCAATGAAGCCATCATAGGCCATGGCAAGCAAAACACCAGACTCTATGATAGAAAGAGTGTGAATAAAGTAGGCCTGAGAGAAGCAGGCCCTGTGCTAATCTCTCTGTGATTCAACCACAGGATGCTCAAAACTGTGGGCATTGCAGTCAGTATCACTCCAAGGTCGGTGGCTGCCAACATAGCTAAGAAGTAGTACATGAGCTCATGGAAGTTATGATAATCCCTAATGAGAAAGAGAAGGGTTCCACTACCAAGAAGTATGGAGATATAAACCACCAACAAAGGAATGGAGATCCAGTGATGTGCCTTCTCCATACCTGGGAAGCCAGTTAGCAGCAACTGAGAAGCAGTGGTGTTAAGCACCATCCTCCCCCATGAAGTCTACTTCCTACCTGCCCAGAGCCTCACCTCCAGCCTCTTCCACATTGACTTTGCCCCACAGGCTAATGATAGCAGCCTTCTCCTCGGCAGTAAAATGCACCATGATGTCAAGTTTTGGAGCTTACAGATGATCACAGAAGCATCAGAAGCAAGTCTGTGCTGCTGCTGGATGCTGTGGCCTTTTATTCTTTACTGATGAACTTCTGCCCCCTTCCTCCCCCTTGTTCTTTGAAGTCATTGCTCAAGGTTGCTGTGTCCCTCAGGGGTGGAGTCAGGTCAGCTGATGGTCAGCAAGGAAGATGTATATTGAGTGTGTGATAACCTGTTGGTTCCTGAAACCTCCTTCCTTTGTTAGCTCCTCCTCCATCCTCAACACATTTCTGCTCATTCCCCGTTTTTACCCTCTGCTCTTCCCATGTCATCCTCCACGATGGCATCCGACTCTCCCATTCTCCTTCACCCAGAATGATCCATGGAGTGTAGCTAAGCACCAGACAAGGAAGGAGTTCTATTCAAACTATTTTTCATATTGGTAAAGGATAGTGACAAGGACAAAAACATGCTCAAGATAAAAAATACTATTGTAGACAAGAAACTCAAATCAGTTCTAGCTCTCTTGAGGAGTGGATTATAGCCAAGCTCTGGATCTTAGTTTTCCAAGGACTAAAAAAACAAAAAAAAACACACATATATAGTTACTTCATGAAGATGAATGGAAATGCAAGGGATCTACAATAGAACTAAGAGCTCAATCCCAAATTAAAATATCCAAAGGTTATTTCATAGAGAAAACAGGCAGAATAAGCTTACATCCTGTGCTTCCAGGGAACTCTGTCCATTTCTCTGTGACAACAAGGGAAACTGTATACTCTGAGACATAGCCCTGAGTGTTCTTCTTGATTTTCTCTACTTATTTATATCAGCGAGGGAGCTAAGAGGTCTGAAGTTATTTAAAATCATGACTTGTGATCACACTGAGGAATAGATGAATTGATATGAGAGGCTAGTTGTTGAAGTATGTTTAACGTTTGTCAAAGCCATCAGTGATGGAGACTTCAAATTTCTCTAGCGTCCTTGTTTTGTTTTGAATTTTAATGTCCCTGTTGTTTGTAGGCTTCCCTAAGAACACATCATCTTGAAATAGAGTGTGCAACTTTTTCAGTTGCAATCCACTGTTATTATACAGGAGTCCTGTTGATATGATGGTAAGGAATGGGGGAGGAAAATCAGCCTATAATTGTATAATTAAAAAATCAACCTTTAGTGGATTAGTTTTCCTGGGCTGTGACCTTCACAAGTATTTCTTAGCTTCACCCTCCCCCCCACTTAAGAAAAATAAAAAAAGACTCCCTGGGCTAGACTACATAACCTAGCATGACACAATTCGAGCTCAAGATAGCAGATATTTTATCACTAAAGTAGAAGACCAATGAAAGGACAAGAAACGTCTGGCTACACTATGAAGAACAGCCCTTGTGTGAATAAGAACATCTCTTTCTCTATATTCGGTTTGTAGTTGTTCAGCAAATTCTATATTTCTATGTTTAGTTTCAATGGTTCTATATTTAGTTTCGGGTATTCAGCAAATTGATTCAGTTATACAGTAAGCCCCTCATATATGAACTTTCAAGTTGCAAACTTTCAAAGATGTGATTTGTGTTCCATCAACTTCAGGTGTGAGTGAAACTGCAGCTTGTTCTCCATCTCCTAGTGCTGATGATCCTTCAGCTCTACCATCTTCCACCTCTTTCCCTCCTCCAGTCAGTAACTCTTCTTGCCTGCTCACTCAATGCCAGCCCCTGTATGCCAGCTGTTGTGCTGTATTACTGTAGTTTTCAAGATAGTATACTTTAAGATTTAAAATGTTTTCTGTATTTTTTGTATTTGCTTTTTATGTGTTATTTGTGTAAAAAGTATTGCAAACACATTACAGTACAGTGTTATATAGCTGCTTATGTTAGTTGATTTTGTTAGTTGACTAAGTGCTTGCTCAGTCATATCCAACTCTTTGTGACCCTATGGACTGTAGCCTGCCAGGTTCCTCTGTCCACGAGATTTTTCCAGGCAAAAATACTAGAGTGGGTTGCCATTTCCTTCTCCAGGGGATCTTCCCGACCCAGGGATTGAATCTGAGTCTCCTGTGACTCCTGCATTGAAGGTAGATTCTTTACCTCTGAGCCACCAAGGAAGTCTGTAGGTGCCAATATAAATATTAGCAATTATTATTTTAGGAAATTAGGCTTTATTATGAGTGATGCAGGAAACTATCAGGGAGCTTTAGACAGAGATTACCATACACGATTTGCATTTTTACCAGTGTGCTTTGACTGCCATATTGGGAAGCCACTGTCAAGAACAGTGGTAGAGGAAAGATCAATTAGGAGTCTGCAGTAAGCATCCAGGTGGAGATTACATTGCCTTATACCAGGGAGGTGGTAGCAAGGGATCAACCTGTAAATAAATATTTAAAGTTACACCAAGTGGATTTTCAAACAGGATGTGGAATTTGTGAGGCGTTTGTGTGTGTATGCATGTGCATGCATGCACATGCTCTTGTACATGCTAATTTCTGAATGTGAGTGTCTGTGTGGGAGCATGTGAAATCTGGATAAGGAGAGTCTTTATGTTGAGTTTTGTCAATTCCTTTGTTCATCACACTAACTGCCTCAGAATTCTTGCTTTAAAATGAGGATAGTGGTACTTTCCTGGTGGTCCTGTGGTTAAGAAAACATCTGCCAATGTAGGGGATACAGGTTCGATCCCTGCTCAGTCCAGGAAGATTCCATGCCACTGAGCAATTAAGCTGGTGGGCCACAACTGCTGAGCCTGTGCACTGCAGCTGCTGAAGCCTATGTACCCTAGAGCCCGTGCTCCACAGCAAGAGAAATCACAGTGAGAAGCCTAAGCACCACAACTGGAAAGGAGCCCTTGCTTGCTGCTACTAGAGAAAGTCTACATGCAGAAATGAAGAACTAGGGCAGCCAAAATTAAATAAATAAAATAAAATGAAGATGGTGGATGGGTAGGTAGGAAAATCAGAAGATATCTCTGGAGCAAGTTCACACATCCAAATTTTAGCCAAAGTGACATGAAGAATGATAACACCTCTTGGGTGCTAATCAGAGGCCTAGAGGGTAAGACATTTTCCTGGGAGAGCAGCAGCACCAAGATGGGCCAGAGATGGTTCCTTAAGTCAAGGTTTCCCTGGTGTCATCCCCAGTCAGATCTGCCCAGCATGTCACAGGCCCTTTGTCAGCAGATGTCAGTTCAGTTTAGTTCAGTCGCTCAATTGTGTCCAACTCTTTGTGACCCCATGAACTGCAGAATGCCAGGTCTCCCTGTCCATCACCAACTCCCAGAGTCCACCCAAACCCAGGTCCATTGAGTCGGTGATGCCATCCAACCATCTCATCCTCTGTCGTCCCCTTGTCCTCCTGCTCTCAATCTTTCCCAGCATCAGGGTCTTTTCAAATGAGTCAGCTCTTCACATCAGGTGGCCAAAGTATTGGAGTTTCAGCTTCAGCATCAGCCCTTCCAGTGAATATTCAAGACTGATTTCCTTTAGGATGGACTGGTTGGATCACCTTGCAGTCCAAGTGACTCTCAAGAGTCAAATGGTGAAAAATGTTTTCCTTTTCCTGTTTCATGCCTCCCTCTTTCATCCTCATCTCAGTCCATAACTGCAGAATTCTGCAAAGTAGATGTGCAGTATGTGGAATCTTAAAAATGTGAAACCTAGGACTCCCCTGGTGGTACAGTGGATAAGAATTCATCTTCCAATGCAGGAGCATGGGTTTGATAGCTGGTCTGGGAAGATTCCACATGCTGCAAAATAACTAAGCCTGTGCTCCACAGCTACTGAGCCTGCACCACAACTAATGAAGCCCACACACTGCTACTACTGAGCCTGCATGCTGCTACTACTGAAACCCGTGTACCTAGAGTATGTGCTTCCCCAATGAGAGGACACTGCAATGAGAAGCCCGCATGCTGCAATGAAGAGTAGCCCCACTCACTGCAACTAGAGAAAACCCAAGGCAGCAAAAAAGATCCTAGCGCAACTGCAAGAAAAATTGAAGAAAATTTAAAAATGTGAGATTTGGAAAAATTATTTAGTCATCCAGCCCAGCCACATCTTTATATACTGGAGGCAATGGTTTATAAGGGCTCTGTCCTGGGTTATACAGTACATGAGAATGAATCAGGACATCACTAGCAAAGGTTTCATGCTATAAATTACTCTGATCACACTTGATTTATTTTGTGAATTAAAAGTCCATATGCATGTACTTATAAGGTTTTCTTTCTTTCTTTCTTTCTTTTTTTCTCTTTTTCTGCTTCTGGCTATGGGAGACTACCTGCAAGATGAATATTTGATGAACAATGACTGATCATTCAATGGCATCTATGGAACAACCAGAAATACCTTTTAAATCCAAAGGGAACATATTCCAGGATATGTCACATTCTGCCTCAGTATCCTTCTTTCCTCCTGAGGCTGGCTGGGGTGGAGTTACAGTCAGGCAGTGTACTTTTCCTTTTTTGTCATCTGTCCTGTAAGCCTCCTGCTGGGGACCCAGATAGTGGTCAACATGCAGGGTTGAGAACATCTGACCACACACCCTAAGCCTCAGCATGACTCAGTAGACTCAGCATGGCTGTGTTGGGGGCAGGAGCAGACCCTTGCCCTGAAGGCTAAGCAGACTGAGAGTATAGGGAGCAGGGCATTGACTCAGACAGGGTGGGGCAGGGATGGGGGTGGGGGGAGGGCCGAGTATGAATGCCTATGGGAAGGAAGCAGTGGAGGTTTAGATAAAAATGAATTATGAATTAAAGGGAAATTGGAGCTTATTTAATTGGAGATGAGATGGTTGGAAGGGATAGAGGGGCCTGGGCTTGTAGGCAGGAGAGTCATCCAGTAAATGTTTTCAGGGAAGCTGTTATGTGGTAGAAACTATTTTCAGTGCTTGAATCATAAGTAAGACATGTGCTTATATTCACTGAAGACCCAACACCCTATATACCTTTACCTGATTTTCCTGACCCCACTAGACTTATGAAACCTTTGATGTAGGAAAGAAGAGGAAAGGAGAGTTTATTGTGATGAGTGATGAGGTCTCTTTCTGTGACCAAGGGGTTCCTCTCTAAGGCTCAATTATTCTACCTCACAATATTATGGCTTCCTTGGTGGCTCAGTGGTAATGCCTGCCAATGCAAGAAATGTGAGTTTGATCCCTGGGTTGGGAAGGTACCTTGGAGAAGGAAGGAAATGGCAACCCACTCCAGTATTCTTGCTTGGAAAATTCCATGGACAGAGGAGCCTGGCAAGGTACAGTCCATGGGGTCACAAGGAGTGGGACACGACTTAGTGATTAAATAACAACTCTGCATGGTAGCTAGTTCTACGTATCTTGAAGGATGATAGAGAATGGGTATTCTCTATTATGAGAAACCCATTCATCTCTCAAGGCTCACCTTACATTTCTTCAACCCTGTACGATCTTTTGGTACATTATTTACTCCTCCAAAATAAAGACAGCATGAGGCTCAAACTGACCTTGGAGAAGTTAACATAAAAAGCAGGGTCCTGCACTGGTAACATTTGTGAGGACTCATTGTCAAAGCTCTGCAAAGGGAGTTTCAGGGAACTTGCAGACCTTCTCATTTTTTGTACCCTTAACTTATCACCACAGCACTGCCCCTGGTGTGGTTTCTTGTCCTCAGTGCTTGGCACTAATTAAGATGTCAAAAAGACCTAAATAAATAGATATGCCTATCTTTTAGGTTCATTGACTTTAATACACTCTCTTCTTTAACCAAACTTGCTGCTTGGCCAAGGGGTCAAGAGGTCATTTGGGCCAGTATGGACTTAACCTACAATCCAAAAATCTCTGTAGTCCAAGCTAGAGCCTCTTTTTAACCTGAAAAAAAGATAGGGAAAAGGGGCAGTTTAACCTGCTTCTGTTTCTAGGGTCCACAGTGGATGTCCATGTTGATGTTTTGTTGTAGAAAGAGCAGAATTTTTAGCATCAAGAGAACTGGGCCTGCATCTTAACCTCACTGCTTACCAGCTCTGTAAGCTTGCACAGATTATATTTCATCTCTTTGACCTTCAAGTCACCTACACTTTAAAAAATACAATGTATTATAGACAATAGGTGAGCCCAGAACACCTGGGTTCACATTAAAAATTGGCTACTTATTCAAGACATTTTCTTACATTTTCTGTGCCTTGGTTTCCTCATAGGCTGAGAAACATTAATGGACTTCTGAATACTGGTAGAGGATAAACTAAGCTAATTCATATAATGAACTTAAATTATAACTTAGCATATATGAAAAACTCAAGAAATATCACTTATCATTAGCATGAATTATGAGGTCATGAAGAGTCAGACATGACTTAACAACTGAGCAATGACAACATATTTCAGGAGATATACTTCACAGAACTACCATATTAAAGGAGACTATTTAAATGCCTAGAATGGTACCTGACATGTAGAAAGATTTCAGTAAGTGTTAACTCCCATCCTCTTTTAATTTTCCCCTCATCTAAATCTCTTCTGTTTCTTCAAGTGACTTTCCTGTGGTCTCTAGTTCCTTAATCATCCTGTTTCCTGTGCAACTTCTGGTCAGATTCTTAGTGGACCTCTTATGCTTTAGGATCTAGGGTTGTACATGCTCCATGTGAAGTGAGATTTTCTTAAAGAGCAAAGTTGCTGTCAGCTGCCTTCATCTGCACCTCTGCCTTCAGGTGTTTCAGCCAGAAAGCTAAGCTCTGGACTTTGACCACAGTACCTGGGAAGATGGCCCGACTGGGGGAGGGGAAGGCTCTGCTTACACAGCATCTCAGGCCATTGTTCAATGATGTATTGGGCTTTGAGACAGTCTGCACATCTTTAAGAGTGGTTGGTGTTATTTTCTAGAACTTACCTGTTGCTTTGAGATGTCTGGTCCCTAGTGAGCCTTTAGCTATAGCCTGAATTGCTGTTACTGGTCCTGATAGTGTATCTTCAATAACCCCATAAGAGAGATATAATTATTATCCTTATTTTACAGATATCAAGAATGTGTTCAGAGGACCAAGGCCCCCAGGTTGGGCTGGGGAGTCTCACGTGGTGGTAAAAAGTAAAATGCTGCTGCGCTGGGCCTCACTCCCCTTTCCCCTGCTCACTTCTGTTCTCACAGTCTATCTGCCCTGAGACTCGCGACTCCACCCAGAGCCGCCAACCTGACCTGACCACCTATCTGACCCAACAGACCTGTAGCCCTTCTGGGCTCTGATAGCCAGCAACTAGTCTTGGCCCTGCCCTCTCTGTGACCTCTGATAGACACATCTTGCACCCCAGCTCCCAGAGTCCCCGTGGAGACCTCGGGTTTGCTGAGTCAAAGTTCGCTGAGGTTCAAGCCCAAAGAAACTCCTGCTCCCAGAGTTATAGTCCCAGACTTCTCCAGGCCTTCCTCCTGTACCCAGAGCTCCGTTCCCCTGCTCTCCTAGGCCTATCCATCTCATGCTCCTCAGCAGTGCAGCAAAGGGCTTGGAGCAGTGGACTCAGAGTCTGATTTGGGTCCAAGAACTAGTGATGTCTCTTACATGTCTGACTTTAGGCAACATGCCTTGACTCATCCCAGATTAGTCTTAGTCTCCTCATCTCAAAATAAGGATGATGATTTTATCCATTTTACAGAGTTTATGTGGGGTTAGTAGAAAATATGACACACTTTGAAGCAGCAGCTTATTTAATTAGACTTTAGAATATAGAAGTTCTCAAAAAATAGTAGACTTTATCATCCATTAATCCTGTCCACCTTCTCGCACAACTCTCCTACTCACTCCCCATCTCCTTATTTCCCTACATTCCTCTTCATTCTCTCTTACTTATAGTGATTTCAGATGTTTAGAATAGGATTTGGAGGATAAGCCATTAACAAGTGAAGTATTTCTTGAAGGAGCCATACTCATCAAATGGATCATCTCAGCAGCATTCAAGGGGAGGAGAGAGGATGAAAGTCAACAGCAGGAGCCCAGGAAGGAACCCCAAGCAGCTCTACTCAAGGAACTAAGAGTATGAAGCTGAGGACCCGTCTCTGGATGCAGGGAGGGTCTCCTCATAAGGAGCTGCTTCAACGAAATGGGACACAGACTGGGAAAAAGTTTCAGACTGGAGGTAAGGAAATTTATAGGACAGACTGAAGAGAGGGGCTCTGGAGGTTTGGAGCAAGGGGATCCCTGTCACACTAAGAAAACCTGCTCCCTGTGGATACTGGTCTCTTTTCTGTGCAGATCCTATGGGGCTCCTGATTTTAGGCCAGGCTTCACAAAGCTCTAAGTTCCCACCAGCTGGACCCCTGAATGGGGAGAAAATATTCTGGTTTTCACTTGGAACTCTTTTTTTGCTCTGGTTCTCTGTTTTCCTCAGCTCAGCACATCTGCTTGGTAATTTGATTCATCCAATGAAGAAGTGAGGGGAGAGCCTTCTGTCATGTGTGTCCATCATTGTGTGTATAGAGAAGAAGAGACTGAAGTGTAACATCACAGACCTTCATAGAGCTATGTGACTCTAAGAATTCATTCATCCAGCACAATCTTCAGCTTACCCTGTTTCATACAGTCACGGTGAAGCACTTTCTCTCACAGGGAGGCACTCATGGCTTTTCCACTGAGCCCTTGTTTTTGTTAAACAACATAATATTTGCCAAGTTCTTATGCAAATGAAAATTCTCTAATCCTGTGTCACATAATAATACTCAAATTCCTGTTTCAGAAGATAACCTTCCCGTATTGGAATAGTCATTTTTGACTATTGTCAAAAATATTGACTATAGTCAATATAGTCTCCAATATTCTTGCCTGGAACAGTCCATGAACAGAGGAGCCTGGCAGGCTATAGACCATGAAGTCCCAAAGAGTCAGATACCACTAACACTTTCCAATCCAACAAAAGTGACTAGGGCAGCTTTAGGATGAAGGTCAGAATTTAATTTTCAATAATAAAAAAGACAGATTTTTTTTCCTTGGGCTCCAAAATCACTGCAGATGATTACTGCAGCCATGAAATTTAAAGATGCTTGCTTCTTGGAGAAAACCTATGACAAACCTAGACAGCATATTAAAAAGCAGTGACACTACTCTGCCAACAAAGGTCCATATAGTCAAAGCTATGATTTTCCCAGTAGTCACGTATGGATGTGAGATTTGGACCATAAAGTAGGCTGAGCTCCGAAGAACTGATCCTTTTGAATTGTGGTTTTGGAGAAGACTCCTGAGAGTCCCCTGGACAGCAGTGAGATCAAACCAGTCAATCCTAAAGGAAATCAACCCTGAATATTCATTAGAAGGACTGATGCTGAAGCTGGAGCTCCAATAGTTTGGACACCTGATGCAAAGAGCCGACCCACTGGAAAAAACCTTGATACTAGGAAAGATTGAAGGAAGGAGAAGAGGATGACAGAGGATCGGATGGTTGGATGGCATCACCAACTCAATGGACATGAATTTGGGCAAGCTCTGGGAGATTATGAGGGACAGGGAAGCCTGCTGTGCTGCAGTCTATAGGGTTGCAAAGAGTCAAACATGACTGAGTGGCTGAATAATAACAACAAATCAAAAAGAACTTAAAGAACAAGACTTGGAGTTTTCTGACAGTTGGCACTGGACTAGAATGGGTAATCTGAGGCCCTGTAGTTCCTGTTTAGCTGCCCTCAGGTAGAAATCTCTGCAAAGAACTAGTGGTCCCCAAAACCAGTGCCCTGAGAAAATATTTTTTCTCATGCAAAACGTCCAAACAAGTCCTTGTCCTATTCCCTGAAGTCAGCAGAGAATGACTCTGGCCCACCTTCAGGGTGAGGAAAGACTTGAGGAGTTTGGGACAGTGACTTTGGGGGTTCACAATCTTCTTTGTCCACCAAGTTTAACACTCTTGTCTACTTCCACAGCTAACACAGTAGGTGAGAGACTGAAAGTGCTGAGAACTTGGGATCTCAGATGCAGGGAAAGAGGAGATATTAGTGTTCATTCCCTATTTTTTTCTTTTTTTTTTAAATTGAACTCTAATTGATTTACAGTATTAGATTACTTTCATGTGTACAGCATAGTGATTCAGTATTGTTAAATGTTATATTCTATTCAAAATTATTGCAAGAGAATGTCTATATTTCCCTGTGCTATACTATATGTCCTTGTTGCTTGTCTATTTTATACACAATAGTTTGTATTGGGTTGACCAAAAGTTTGTTCAGGTTTTTCTACAACATCTAATGGAGAAACCCAAAGGAAGCTTTTGCTAACACGGTTATCTCATAATCCCATTTCCTTAATTCGTCCCTCCCTTCTCTCTTCCCTTTGTTAACCACCGGTTTGCTTTCTGTATCTGTGAGTCTGTTTCTTTCTTGCATATGCACTCATTTGTATTACTTTTTAGATTCCACATATAAGTGATCTCATACCAGTCATTCTTTCCCTATTAACATTATTAACATGCTCCTGAAAATTTTTAGTCCAATCATCTGGAAAGTATGAGTTGTGAGTCAGAAATTGTTTTTAATTTTTTAATTGAAAGGTAATTGTTTTACAGAATTTTGTGTTTTTTCTGTCATGCATCAACAAGAATCAGCCATAGGTGCACCCATGTCCCCTCCCCCCAGATCTTCTCCCCATCTCCCCCCATCCCACCCTTCAGTCTATCACAGAGCCCCTGTTTGAGTTCCCTGAGTCATACAGCAAATCAAATTTTTTAAAAAATGTTTTGGCTTCCTTTGATATCAGAATTTAACCTAGGCACTAATGAATTAAACAAGGCCTGATATCTCAGATCTGGGACCTAGTCTTTTGGTCCCCTCCCCTCATCCCTGTCCCCACTACCACAAATTATGCAGTCTAGTTTCCCACATTGCATCCAGAGTGCAACGGATAAGCCTTGCCCTTGGAAAACCACCTTAGTGATCATGGTATGTCTCCTGCCAGGTAAATATGAGACCAGGACTTTTCAAACAGGGTAAGGAGACAATCATGAAGGGATTTAATTCATCTATCTATTCATCTATTCACCACCTATCTATCTGTAATATTCATTCATTCATAAATGTAAGCAAAACACTTAGCAGATAGTATGAAGGTGCTCAGGTCCGTGTGTGTGTGTGTGTGTGTGTGTGTGTGTGTGTGTGTGTGTGTGTGTTTTCCTGTCTGGGTTGAACTTAAGTGGAAGTACAACTCTGCTGCCCCCCCGTGGTCTTCAAACTACCCTGCACGTCTCTGTCAACTGCTTAGCTTGATTTTGAGATGCTGTGTAAACCCTGTCCTCTCTGTGTTTTAATTTCCTCAGTATAATAATTTTCAAAATAGAATAATTGTGTCATATGTAGGAGGGCATTTCCGAAAATTAGACAAACTTCAGTTTGAGTTCAGTCTTTGAAACATATTTATGGCGCAGAGAAATTTAATTAACTTGTATGAGTCTAGAAGTCTTAAGGATGAAATTTGTATAAGTGGGAGACCCTATTATACAAATTAGATCTTAATTTCTAATCCATCTACATACTTCCTATAGTTCCTAGCATAAAGTAAGACCCTTCTAAATATTATCTTTTAACATATATATTTTAAGCACCTTCATATTATTTGGGCTTCCCTTGTGGCTCAAATGGTACAGAATCTGCCTGCAATGTGGAAGACTGGGTTTGTTCCCTGGGTCAAGAGGATATCCTTGAGAAGGGCATGGCTACTCACTCTAGTATTCTTGCCTGGAGAATTCCGTGGACAGAGGAGCCTGGAGGGCTAGGTCCATGGGATTGCAAAGAGTCAGACACAACTGAGTATGTTATTTTAATGATTTGAGTTTTACATGCAATATCTCACTTAGTCATTACTAATACACTATGCAGAAATCAGTTATTCCTCTTTTCCAAGTGAGTAACATATAAGTCAGAATATGTAAGAAAATATTTAAGCATTATATAGCTAGAAAATAATTTTATTTATAGAATACTCCAACAATACAAACACTCATAAACTGAAAATTGATAGTTTCTTATCCTACAGTCCTAATCTCATTCCTCTACCTGCAGGAAACCAGCCTTAGCAGTCTGGTGTGAATCTTTCCAGAATGTATTTATGATATACGGGGATGGGTGTGAGAGAGAGGGAGAGAGAGAGAGAAGGGGGAACAGAGGGGTGAGGAAAGAGATTCAATATTTATCTCTTGAAAAAGCTCTTCATATTATGTTAAATTGAAGGTAATATTTCCTTTTTGAAATCTGGGATAAATAAAGACAGATTAATATCTAAAATCATTTGAAGGTCTGTGACATTTTGAAAATGTAAGTTAATGTTTTACTGTCCTTTGCTTTACTATTAGAAATGGGAAAGAGAGTGTAGCAATTTCCTCAGGGGACATTACTGGGGAAAAGGAAGCTGAAAGAGGCACTCAAATACCTTTTCTCTGCAAGGTGGGGGCACCTACCTTCAGTCAAGAGACCTCTTCAACACTCCCTTCATAGGAGGCTCCACCCATCTTAACCTGGTAACTACATCCGTATGTCCTTACTTCTGATGGCCATAGCAACAGCAGCCACCTACTTTTCTAAATAAATCTTCCAGATATGTATCAGAGAATATTAACACCCTGATAAAATAAAAATATATAGTTTGTCCTTTTTTATCATTATGATTGCCACTGACATTCTCAGTCTTTCATGTGATCACTCTGGTTACACTGAAGGTCAATCGGCTGTGAAACATTAAATCAGAGAAAAGGTAACTTCATGCTCACAGGTTTAAGCAGAAACAGTTAAGCAGAGTGAATTAGAAAGCTTACAAATATTTTCCAGAAAGTGTGAAATGATTCTTCTCCAAATTAGTGCATAGAGAAGAAGAGTGGACAATGGACCCCAAACTAAGATGAGCAACTCTAGCATAAAGCTGCACCAATTTTTAGTCCAGACACAAAGACAGGCTCTGTGGATCCTGTCGCGGAGGAAAGAGGGAAGAATTGATGGGAGCAAGAAACAAAAAGCCATTTGACCTAGGATAGTGGAAAAGAGCATAACAACAGCTGATTGTGATGCTAACAGTGCAAAAAACCTTGGTAAACAAATGGAGGCATAAGGCAGGGAGTAGCAGACAACCACACGGTAGTCAAAGTATTTGACCATCGTAAAAGGATCCCATAAAGAATAATGTAAGGATGGAGCAATATTAGACATAGGCTTAAAAGATAAACTCTGAGGCATTAAAACACAGAATTCCATAACTGTGGGGAGGATGGTGAAGGTTAAGTTGTTTTTCAGTCCCTAAGTCACGTCCGACTCTTTGCAACTCCATGGACTAAAGCACATCAGGCTTACCTGTCCTTCACTATCTCCCAGATTTGCTCAAATTCATGTCCATTGAGTTGGTGATGCTATCCAACCATCTCATCTTCTGCAACCCTCTTCTCCTTTGCCTTTAATCTTTCCCAAAACTGGGGTCTTTTCCAATGAGTTGACTCTTCATATCAGGTGGCCAAAGTATTGGAGTTTCAGCATCAGTCCTTCCAGTGAATATCCAGGGCTGATTTCCTTTAGGACTGACTAGTTTGATCTCCTTGCAGTCCCAGGGACTCTCAAGAGCCTTCTCCAGCATCACAATTCAAAAGCATCAATTCTTCAACGTTCAACATTCTTTAGGGTCCAACTCTCACATCCCTACATGACTCCTAGAAAAACCATAGCTTTGACTATATGGGCCTTTGTTGGCAGAGTGATGTCTCTGCTTTTTAATACACTGTCTAGGTGTGTCATAGCTTTCCTTCCAAGGGGCTAGCACCTTTTAACTTCATGGCTGCAGTCAACGTCCGCAATGATTTTGGAGAAAATAAAATCTCTCACTGCTTCTACTTTCCCCTCTTCTATTTGCCATGGTGTGATGGGACTGGATGCCATAATTTTAGTTTTTTGAATGTTGAGTTTTAAGCTAGCTTTTTCACTCTCCTCTTTCACCCTCATCAAGAGGCTCTTAAGTTTCTCATCATTTTCTGCCATTAGAGTGGTATCATCTGCATATCTGAAGTTGCCGATATTTCTTGCAGCAATCTCGATTCAGCTTGTGATTCACCCAGCCTGGCATCTCACATGATGTGCTCTGCATATACGTTAAATAGGCAGGGTGCCAATATACAGCCTTGTCTTACTCCTTTCCCAATCATGAATCATTAAGTTGTTCCATGTAAGGTTCTAACTGTTGCTTCTTGACCCACATACAGTTTTCTCAGGTGAAGATAAGGACCAGATGCATTTATCTTGCATGGAGAGGAACATGGTCTCACCAAAAAAGGGTTCTTTCCTGATTTTGGCCAGAACCACAGCACTGCCCACTGTGTTCAGTGAAGGAAAGTGAGCTCAGCCATCTTGATCTCTTTCCTCCAATAATAGCATCTTGCATAACTGTGATAAAGTATCAAAACCAGCAAAGTGACATTTGTAGAATCCACAGGGGTTATTTAAATTTTCAACAGTTTTACATGCACTCACTTGTGTGTATATGTGGATAGCTTTATGCAATTTCATCACGTGTAGATTCATATAAATGACACCACAGTCAAGATACAAAATTGTATCTTGTATCAAATAAATGCCACTATATCAAGATACAAAATTGATCCATCCTAACAATGAAACCAATTGGTGTCATTTCAGGGAAGTTCCGAAGAGCTTCAATACCATAGTTTTATGTCTCAGAGCAGAGAAGGATGCAGCAAGAGCAAAGTGGTAGATAAGAAATGATTTATTAGGATAGGATGCTTGTGAGGTTTACAAGTGGGCAGGTGAGAAATGCCACCCCCTGGGAACTTAGTAGGCTACAGTTTTATAATCAAAGAAAAAGCGGGGGGTGGGGGGGAGAAGAACTTTTTTGTCTTTCTTGAGTAGACCTCAGATTTCCATCATCAATTCCTCCCCCAGAACTGGCAGGAAAGTTTCCTTGTCCCTTCCTATATGATTAGGCCAGGACTGTCATAGAACTTTGGAAAAATGTTTACAGGTCTCAATACAATGAGGGTCTTTCATTTTGAAACGTCACCTTCCCATAATGATTGTTGTGTGTGTGCACAGAGCCTATTTTGGGGGTCTTTAACTGACTGAGCTCACTGGACAGGGTGTGGGTCTCATGCCACCACTGTTTCATTGCTTTGGGGCATGTCTCATGCTTCTGTTGCATGGTTTTATTGCTAAGAAAGCTTGATGGTTTCGTGGTTAAGCAAACCTGCTTTCTCCAGTAATCATTAACTTACAGGAGTTTCCCATATTTTTCTACTTATAATCCTCTCAGATTAACTATTTAATCACCTATTTTATCCCTTCATTCTGTCCCTATCAACAAAGCTTACTCCTGTTATATCTTTATAGACATATCCATCTTTCTTTCCACCTTTCCCTCATCAGTAACCTCTAGCGACTACTAATCTGTGCTCCCTATCTAAAAATCTAGACATTTTTCCAAAGTAGCCATACAAATGGCCAAGAGATATATGCAAAGGTCCTCAACATCTCCGATCATCAGATAAATATAAACCAAAAGTACAGTAAGATACTGCCTCACACTTGTTAGGATGTCTACTACTAAAAAAAAAAAAAAGACAAGAGATAATGAACATTGGCAGGGATACCGAGAAAAGAGAACCCGTGTGTACTTTTGGTGGAATGTAAATAGGTGCAGTTACCAAGGAGGTTTCAAAAAAAAAGTCTTTATGCTTATCTTTCTACCAATACCATACAGTCTTGATTACTGTAGCTCTGTTGTAGGGAAGAGCCAATTCTCACTACCTGGTGGAACTGTTTCTTTCACCTGCTTTCCGTTGCTTTTGTTATTATAATCATACATAATGGTCTGCCTCAGAGAATCCTGCCCCTCTGCTAGACTGTTAAAGTGCCTTTGTTCTGGGCCCTGTCCTCCTGTGGGTGGCTGGAAGGAAGAAATGAACAGATCCCCTCCCTGAGGCTTGCCATTCTAGCAGATATTTGCAAGATTAATGGCGTTTTTACTTTGCTCCCTCCCTCCTCTCCCCCTCCATCTCTGTCCTATAAAAGAATCTGGCACTCAGGCCCCAATGAGATGGTTACCTTGAGACTGTAACTTAACATCTCTTTTGTGAGCTGGCTTTCCAAATACAGTCGCATCCCTTCCCTCAACACTGCATCTCTAGGATTTATTGGCCTGTCATGTGGCGAGCAGAATGAACTTGAACTCAGTAAGAGCTATGTAATAAACCTTAGTTTGGAATAGTCTTATTCTTCCCATTTTATTCTTTTTTTAAACTATTTTAACTATTTAGATCCTTTTTTTCCCATACAAATTTTAGAAAAAGCTTGTCTATCCCACTCCAGTACTCTTGCCTGGAAAATCCCATGGACAGAGGAGCCTGGTGGGCTGCAGTCCATGGGGTCGCTAAGAGTTGGACACAACTGAGCGACTTCACTTTCACTTTCGTGCACTGGAGAAGGAAATGGCAACCCACTCCAGTATTCTTGTCTGGAGAATCCCAGGGACAGGGGAGCCTGGTGGGCTTCCATCTATGGGGTCGCACAAAGTCGGATACGACTGAAGCGACTTAGCAGCAGCATGTCACTAAAACGTTTTGCTGGGATTTTGACAGGAATGGCACTAAACCTCTCATTCAATTTAAGGAAAATTGACATCTTTCTACACTGAGTCTTTTGATCCATGAACATAGATTGTCTCGCCATTTATTTAGGTCTTCTTTGATATTGTTCATCATGTTTATAATTTTTAACATCTAGTCCTGTACATTTTTAAATTAAATTATACCTAAATATAGATTCAGTATTAAAGAGATTATGTAACTTGCTCATGTTTACATTGCTAGAGTACTAGTTTTCTAGGGTTGCCATAACAATATTAGAGACTGCATGGCTTAAACCAACAGACATTTATTTTCTCACAGATCTGGAAGCTAAAAATTTAGGTTCAAGCTGACAGCAGTGTTGGTTTCTTCTGAAGCCTCTCTCCTTGGCTTGCAGATGGCCATCTTCTCCCTGTGTCTCCACATGTTTTTTTCCTCTGTGTATACTGGTGTCTTTCTGTATGCCCAAATTTCCTCTTCTTATAAGGACACGTGAGATTGGATCACAACCCATTCTAACAGCTTCACTTTAACTTAATGACCTCTTAAAGGTATTTCTCCAAGTACAGTCACATTCTGAGGAACTGAGGGGAAGGACTTTGGTAGATAATTTTTTTGTGGGGGGAGAAGGATGGCACACTTTAGCCCTTAACAGTTGCTAAAGAGTTGACGATTCTAGCAGAATTCATCTGGTCCTCTGATTTGCAATGCATGTGTGTGTGTGTTAGTCATTCAGTCACGTCTGACTCTATGTGACCCCATGGACTGTAGCCCACCAGGCTCCTCTGTTCATGGAATTCTCCAGGCAAGAATACTGGAGTGGGTTGCCATTCCCTTCTCCAGGGGGTCTTCTCAACATTACTTTAATCTTAGCAAAGCATGACAAGCTCCAAAACATGTCTTCAAGGTTGGGAAAATTTGTTCTTCTGGTAATATATATTTATTTTCTTCTAATGGTAAGAGGCAGGATGGTTTCTATAAGAGTTGGAGAAGAGAGAGTTCCTGATGGCCTGTGTGTGTGTGTGTGTGTGTGTGTGTGTGTGTGTGTGTGTGTGTGTGTGTGTGTACGCACTAAGTCACTTCAGTCATGTTGGACTCTTTGCAACCCTGTGAACTGTAGCCTGCCATCCTCTAGCCATGGAATTCTCCAGGCAAGAATAGTGGAGTGGGTTGCCACGCCTTTCTCCAGGGGTCTTCCCAATCCAGGGATAGAACCCACATCTCTTATGTCTCTGCATTAGCAGGAGGTTTCTTTATCACTAGTACCACCTGGTAAGCCTTGGTGGCACTAGTGGTTAGGATTCTGGATTTTCACTGCCATGACCTGGGTTCAATCCCTGATGGGGGAACTGAGATTCTGCAAGCCACGTGGTGTGGCCAGAAGAGTTGAAAAGGAAACAACAGATTTTATTATGCTTAGGACTAAAGTGATAGAGTATGCTTGTCTGAAATACTGTGTTGCAATTATGCTCACTGCAGTTCTAGGAAAAGAAAAAAAAATTCTTGTGTAATAAAAAATAAAGGAATGCTGAAGACTGCTGATTCTGGGCTCACCATAGGTTCTAGGAGAAGCTGCTTGGCTTGTACCATATTGACTTTAGTCCACCTAACTCCCTACTTTCAAGCTAGCTCCGAGATAAACCAAGCAGAAAATATAATTAGCACTCAAAAGACAGTCCAAGAAAAGGCTTCAGTTTCCTCCTGAGAACAACCAGGAAAAAGTTGACTTTTAAAGTAGATGTGAAGGATAAACGGCCTCCCATTGGTGATGCCAGGGTCTCCTGCGGCCATAAAGACAACCTTTTGACTCCTCTCACGTCAAACTGTCACCTGAGGCTGTATTAGCTTCATATCTTATTTGGAGAAAATACTTTGAGACCTTAATTATGTGTTCCATCTCCTTCACAGAGAGGTTAAGAGACAGGGGATATTTCTTAACATCCTGATTGGCTGGAAAAGGAAGAACTCTAGGGAGATGCTTTCTTTATTAATAACTCTCTGACTGGCTCATTTAACAGACTTTGAGAAGCAGTCACAAAACTGAGTCTTCAGGCTGGAACCTCAAACCTTGCTCTTCATTCCCAACAAGCTATGCACATGTGAGTAGGGAAATACTCAGGAGATGCAAAAAGAGGAAACTGGGAGATCCCTCTCCAAGCTGTTTAGAGAGATGACAAGGGGAGGAAGGGAAGGATAAATAGAGCGCATAGTTCTCAAACAGTGCATAGATCTTAGATTGAAGTTGGTAACACTTGGGAAGAACTATGGGCATGAGTATCTTAAGACCTACCATGTCCAGTGATATAAATATGGTTGACCTTCCCATATGTCTCCCATTCTTTCTAGGTGATGAATACAGTGGTACCTCTTATTCTACCAGACTTTTCAATGATGCAGAGAAGGTTTATGGCTGTGAATGGCACTGCATGTGTGCGAAGTTGGTTCAGTCATGTCCACTATGCGACCCCACTATAGCCCATCGCCTCCTCTGTCCATGGGATTCTCCAGGCAAGAATACTGGAGTGGGTTGCCATGATCTCCTCCAGGGGATATTCCTGACCCAGGGATCGAACCCATGTCTCTTACATCTCCTGCATAATCAGGCAGGTTCTTTACATCTTAGCACCACCTGGAAAGCATTGTGAATGGTATTAGGTTACATAAATTTTGGGACATTCAACTCAAAATGCTTCCTGATTCTATCCTCAACTTTTGGATCCTCTTTCTCTTCCCTATGGTGTTTCCTCAACTTTTATCTTTTCACTCAAGGTCTTTCTCATAAACCTAGAGAAGCTCCCAGCCTAAGACGTGTGAATTTTCTACAGCATGAAGTACAATATGTATCTGCATGAAATTCTTGGGAATGGAGAAGAGGGAACTCAGTTGAAAGCTGTTGGCAAAATAGAATTGATCCCTTCTACTTTGCGTAGTTTTTTTTTTTTTTCCCTTCTGTAGTGATACTCTTCTTGTGCTATATAGTCTTTAACAAGAGGGGTTTCTTACAAAATTTCAGTAGGAGATTGGGTTAAAGAATATCACTGCTGAAGGGTCAGAGAAACAGAATGAAGCTGCATCAAGAACACAAAATAGGATCAGCCATGTGGGATGATATTTGCATCCAGTGATTGAAGAATAAACATCACTTATTATATTTTAAATAAGCATTAAATTTTGGTTTGTCTCTCACTTCTGGGGACAGAATAGGGAGAATGAGAAGTGATTCTGTCAATTTTCCATTCCTTAGGGTCAATCCAAAAGGGCTGAACCATACCCTTATGCCCAGTTGCCTGGTAACTCTTTACTGCTGGAAATTTGCAACTAGATCTCATCTGTACATGTAGAAGGTAAGAGGATAGTTTTCTTTGGGAGCATCTTATGGGTGGTGGCTTACATTGGCAAAATAACTTCAAAAAAGCATGTTTGAATGAGACCATCTTTTTAATTTGAAAGAAAAAAAAAAGCCTAAAAAAACATTGCAGTATGTGACAGGCAAAAAAGTAGAACATGCATTTGCTCAAATTCAGTCATATTTACTGATGACATTTGACCTTTTCACAAGTAAATATATACCCCCCTCAGACTATCCCTTTTGAGTAAAAAAATTCTACCAGTCTCCCATTAGTTCAAGTTAGAAATCTGGACTATTCTCATTTCATTTTCCCCTCATACTCATTTCCAACATGCGTCTTGGCACTTCCTCAAAAGTGCATCCTTACCTAATTTTTTTTCCATTACCACTGCTGCTCTCCTCCTCAAAGTCATCATCACCTCTCATTTAAATTATTTCAATAGCTTTCTCCTTCCTTTTATCTTTCCTGATAATCCCATTCTGCACTTAGCAGCCCAAGTGATCATTCAAAATGCAAATCATAATATGTCATTGCTCCTCCTCCACTGAGATTTTTAAAACTCTTCACTGTCTTCTAATTGCATTTGTAGTTAAAACAAAATTCCTATTACTGTCTCGAGGACCTATGAAACCTGACCACTGCCTGGGTTTCTGATATTCCCTGTTATCCCTCTTCTGTTTGCTCACCAAGCTCTAGGCATGCTAACTTTCCTCTATCAATGAAGCAATCTTCCTCTAGATCTTCATATATCCAGCTCTTCCTTGTTATTCAGGTCTCAGCTCAGTGTCACCTCCTCAGAGATGCTGTCTCAGGTCACCCAAACTACTCGACTAACCTGGAACCTGGATGCAATGCAATTTCAAACAATCTATTGAATAGTACTGTTTTATTCTAAAATTACTCTTATATGTATCTAAATTTTTCTCAGTTTTTGAATTTATTTATTTTTAATTGGAAGATAACTGCTTTAAAATATTGTGATTTTGTCATATATCAGCATGAATCAGCCATAGGTATACATATGTCCCCTCTGTCTTGAACCTCCCTTCTACCTCCCATCTCAGTTTTAAACTTTATTATTTATAAAATCAGGTACTTTGTCTTATTACCATTTGTTTTCAGTGCTTAAAATGCCATGCCTATCATATATTGGGTGTTCAAAAACTACTGGGTGTATAATGTACATAAATACATGTGTGTACAAATATATGCATGTATGTAGATATGTACATAGATATATGTAGGTATACTTATATATGTATTATTGATGTATATGTGAGAGATATACACATATATCTCACATATTAGGTACTTTGCTAGGTATTGAGCATGGCAAACAAGACAAGAAGCCCATAGGCTGGTGGCAGAAGAAATGTTGAAGACTTCTTAAAAGGACATGCATCTTCCTCCATGAACAGGAAATGCTCTCTTTAAGCAACAATGAGCCTCATTTAATATTGGGTAAGATGCATTCAGAAGCCTATGGTTAGATATAAAAGGAAGAAAATCAAGATTTTTTTTTTAATACAAATGGAGAATTTGAAAGGAGAGAAATCAGGTCCTGGGGAGTTATTTTAGAGGGCTGACAGAAAAATAATGGGGAAAGAGAAAGAAGCTACATGAAAATAAGAGAATATAAAATTTTCAAATGCAAGGAGAAACTCTATCATGAGTCAGATCCTTCCCTGGCCTAAGCATTTTTTCCAGTCTGAGGGTCTATGTTCATCTAAATTTGAATCAGTTTCGGCCACAATAGTGGTAGTGAGTATTCTGCACTGTCTGGGTGAGGCTGATAATTACTTAAGGTAATTATTTTTGTTTTCCCAAAACTAATCCATGGAATGGGAGGAAAAGGATCTCTTCTCCACATCACCCTGCTCCTTAGCAAACGTGGTGGTGGCACAGCTTCTTTTCTTATACATTTTTCTCTTAGACTCTTGACACTTTTATTGAGAAATCATACATATGCAGGGTAATGTGGGTTAAGAAAGCCTTACTGTGAAGATAATTGAATTTTAGGTAGTGGATTATAATGACATTAAAGTTGAGTTCCTTGAAATTCCTCAAGGATAGATTATTCTGGGAAAGCAGCATAGTTAATAAAAATGGATCTAAGTTGTAGTATGCATCAGAAATTCTCTGGGGAGCATGTGGACATTCGGATGACCAGGTGAGGTTTTCTAAGGATTTGATTACTTAGGTACGTGATGGTTCCTGGAATATGCAGTTGAGAACTCAAAAAATATAGATTGTCTCACGAATATATTCTCATAAACAATGGCTTATATTGATGTTATTCTTACCTTTAAGAAAGAATTCTGAGAAGATACATTTGGAGTGATACCTTGAAAGTAGAGCTGCATTTCTATGATAATAACTGAGGAAAAAAAGAACATTTCTCCTGGAGAAACCCCACATGTGGCCTGACAGCAGCTTCAATTCCTTCCTGTTGACTGGTTTTCCAGACTTGGAGACAGCTCACCACTGGATTTCCACACCCTTCCTTTTTTTCTACCTCTCTGTCCTTTTTGGCGATGGCATCCTCCTCCTTCTCATTAAGGAAGATCATAATCTCCATGAGCCTATGTACTACTTTTTGGCCATGTTGGCAGCCACAGATCTGGAGCTGACCTTGACTCAGTGCTGGAGGTCCTCTGGCTGGATCACAGGGAGATTGGAAACGTAGCCTGCTTTCCTCAGGCCTACTTTATACACTCACTTTCCTTTGTAAAATGCGGAATTTTGCTCGCTATGACCTATGATCATTTTATTGCCATCCGCAACCCCCTTAGATATACCTCTATGCTCACTAATACTCGAATGGTGAAGATTGGGCTGGGAGCTCTGATGAGGCGGTTTGTATCTGTTGTCCCGTCAATCTTACCCTTTTATTCGTTTTCCCTATTGTCATTCCCATGTCCTTTCCCATGCATTCTGCCTTCACCAGGATGTCATCAAACTGGCCTGTGCTGATACTACCTTCAATCGACTGTATACAGTGGTCCTTGTAGTCCTTATATTTGTGCTGGATTCTGTGATTATTCTCATCTCCTATGTGTTGATACCTGAGAGTGTCTTGAGCATTGCCTCCAGAGAAGAGAGGGTCAAGGCCCTCAACACCTGTGTCCCATATCTGTTGTGTCCTGGTTTTCTATGTCACAGTGATTGGATTTTCTCTGATTCATCGGTTTGGGAAACATGCTTCACATATCATCCACCTCATTATGAGTTATGTCTATTTCCTGTTCCCTCCATTAATGAACCCTATAATCTACAGTGCCAAGACCAAGCAGATCTGAGTGGCATTCTTCACCTTTTTACTACTCATAAAGTTACAGCCTGATCTCTACCCATCATAGTCCCTCACCCAGAAAGTCAGAACTCTGGTTTTTGGCAGGGGAGCAAAGAAATTTCATGTCAACTCCCCATAATCAAATCTCTTGGTAAAATAATTGTCAAAATAGAGCTACAAATCGTCCAAGGTATTTTTCTTAAGCCCAGGTCTTTGATCTAGCTTTTTGAAATTAAAAATAAATTCTGTATACTAAATATCTCTGCTTGACACTCAGTTCTTGAGTGTCAAGTACTCACCCCTGTTTAGAGGTGTGTCTATGATGTAACTAAAACATTTTTATTTAGTTTGAAAGGTGGCAGAGAGGAATAGCTATAAGGATAAAAAAGTTAAGGTGAGATGAATAAAATTTGGTCTATTTATAGCCAATCAATCTCTAACTCTAAACAATTCCCGCATAGATATTCCCAAAGACACTATAGAAACCTATGTGTTTGGTCACTGAGGCAGGAATTCTTCGAAAAAGAAGTAAAAATTATTTCTTGGTCAGTGTTGTATCACTTATCTCAATTATCTCATCAGTTTCTACCTCCTCCATTAAATGATTATGGCTATGTCTCAAGAACCGTAAGTCTACATTTATTTTTCAAAGCAGTACCTGCTTAGGAAAAAATTTGTTTGTGGTTAGAGAAACCAAGGATAAATGAGAGGAAATAGATAGTCAGTACCTTCTCCCATCTTTGTCCTCATTCTTACCTTCCTATCCCAATCTTTTACTCAGATGCTGAGCCCACTCCAGAGCATCTATCAGTGGGTAACTCTGTCTGAGTGGAAAATGTAGTTCTCTCTCCCTTCTTTTGCTTTGAACATGGCCTGAGATACTGAAGGAATAGATTTCCACACTTTTAGAGGAAAATAGTTGCTTTCTGTACATGTATCTTGGCTCCATTTTAAAAGTGTGAAATGTCTCAAGGAATAAGTTATTATTCTTATTTGACTGAAATTTTCTGACCAATTCGAAAGGGACTTGTGACTCAAGTTAAAATATCCTCAAAGGGTAGGCACTACACCTTTATTACATCATAACTAGAGCAGAGGAAAAAAAACTAGGTGAGTCAGGAGATGAAACTACAGAAGATGTTATTGATGTCATTGGTGCCAGGAATGGTGTTACACATAAAGGAGAGGAGAGCTATGTAATTGAGAGTGTAAATCTACTCTTGTTGAAATGAGGAGAGGCAGCTTGAAATGATGTAGGTTATCTCAGTTGCTTGCTACTTCCACCTCATTTTGAGCTCAAAATATGGCTTCCCCAAATCAAGGAATGTCTAAATTTATATTTAGTACAAAGAGTTTTCAGGTATAAGAACATCCAGATCCAAGTCATTCTCAGAAACTGACTCCAAATCATGATTTTCCAAATCCTACTGGGTTTCAGAGGGCTTTCCTGGTGGTTCAGTCCATTAAGAATCCACCTGCAATGCAGGAGGCTCAGGTTCAATCCCTGGTTTGGGAAGATCCCCTGGAGGAGGGCATGGCAACTCACTCCAGTATTCTTGCCTGGAGAATCCCATAGACTGAGAAGTCCGGCAGGCTACAGTCCATTGGGTTGCAAAGAGTCAGGCACAACTGAAGCAACTGAGCACGCACGCACACACACTGATTGTCAGAAGGATTTTTTAGTATAAGAAGTATTTTTGAGTATAAGTTCAGGAAGAACTTAACTGAATCTGAAATGTCAGAGGCCAGATTGTTACCAGCATGTTTGACCACATTGTGCTCATTGTCATTTCAAGATCTTGCAGTTGGGCTAGGTTATAGGATAGATTTAGGGTATAAGGCTGAGACAAAGTAGTAAAGACCCTCAGGTGCTTATTTCTGCCAGAATGTGACTATAGTCCTCTCTACTCAAGTACAAACCGTCAGTGAAAATCAAGGATGGAAAAATTACCTTTAGCATGTCATCTTACAATTTGATACTCAAAAGTAAAAGACTTTTTTTTTTTATTTGCTTTGAATTGTTTTAGAGGCAAGAACAATGACCTCTGGTTATGACCAAGAGACAGAAAACTTACTCCTTGAAGAAATTTTTCAGCACTTCCACTCCTTTGTGAAAAAACATGGCTTCAAGAATGCATTTGTCAAGTACTGTAATGAATGACTTCATTTGAAGCCAAGGGAAGGTGAGTGTCAGGGAATTTCAAGCCTCATTTAAGTTTAGTTACCTTACTTCAAGATTTAGGAATGATTAAGTGAAATACAGTTTTGACGGTGTCTTCTCTGTTGAGGAGGAGATCAGAAAGGACAAAGGTCATATGAAAGCATGACTTCTATCTGCTAGATTCAGTTATAATTCTGCTTTCTGTCTGCAATAAAAATGTGGAGTTATAGACCACAGCTCTGGGGACCTACCTCCTTCCCCAGAGTAGGCTAGGAAAAGATATCCCAGAAGCCTAATTGTATGAGGGACCCTAGGGAGCCTTTTTCCATATAAATAACTTTGCCAGTTTACCTGGTGGTCAGAAATGCTTTTTGCACCAGGTTCTACATCAAGACCCAGCAATCACCTTTCCCCTTAATTTCTGATGCCCTAGGTAAAGATTTGGTGATCCTGGGAGAATGGAATGGAGATAATAGAGAGGGAAATAAATTTGACTGGTTTCTTGGACTGCTCTTCCTTCAAGCACATGTTGCAAGAAGGTAAATAGAACACTGAGGAAAGATATTTGCCTTTATGGATTCTTTCCAGGGTAACGGATTGCAACATAATGTTTAATTTCCTGGAAAATAATGACTTTTATAGTTAAGCAGTGTTTTGTTTTGTTTTGTTTGATTATGGGTGCTTATATGAATAATCAAGAGATCCAGCTTGCTACCCAGATTTTCTTGTTAGCTAAGGACTATTGAGATATTTTTCCTACAATGCTCTATTTATTGGAAGAGGCAGAAAGGGGAAGAGAGATGGATGTTGAGTGAATGGACAAGGTGGGGTCATCATGACAAATCATTCTCTAAATTACATCTCTTCCTCTTGTTTGTGCTGTTGTCTGTGTTCACTTTTCTTTCTCTCATATAGCCCTCTGTTATATTTCTACTCTTATCTTTCTCCTTCTCTGTGCCTTTTGCCTTCAGAGATAAGACTGAGTATCAGGTATAGGACAAAACTGTGTGTGTGTTCTCACTTCAATGCTTATCCTTAAGAGTTGCTATTCCACTAAGGCTTAGAAATGATCATTAGATAAGAACTCCATAGGGAGAGACAAAGTCTCTCCCGGGCCACTTGGGAAGACCACAGGCCTCTCTGCCACTCCCTGGTTAGAGTAACACACAAGGCCCTCTGTCTCCCAGAGCGTAGGCCTCAGTTTCTGTTTTTCCCATGTGGTGACAGAGCTGACATCAAGAGGAAGAAAATAAATTTAACTTGTAGTATAGTATCCTCTGGGTAGAGACTTTACTGAAACTGAAACCCTCTTCCAAGTATTAGTCTAAGCAGTCAGTAGTCTGGGTAGATTATAGAGTCAGGTGGACTTATTGTAATTAAACATCAATAACACTTTTCAAAGTAGTCTTTCAGTCAAGATAGAGAAGTATAAGCTCTATAATAAATGGTTGAAAAAATCTTTTCTTAATCCTCACAAATCAATAAAAGCACTCAGAAGGAAATAGACACATGCATCTCTCTTCTGTTACACGATGGTGTCATGTTACACAGTTCTTTCTGCAATATGGTTGAAATAAAAGTTGGAGATAAATAAATGATAAACAAGAAAAGGACATATAATTTGACATACTTGAGTGAGGGACTGAATCTAAAATAATTAATCTTATAAATAAAAGTAAAAGATGTATGACTACAAACCCAATTGCTTGATAACATGATTCTGCATTCATTCACTCAGCTAGTACTTAATGAGCACCAACCATAACTAAGCTCTTTGTTATGAAATGAAAATGCAATTCCTTTAAAAGTCTTTCAGAAGTTTTATTATGAGTGCAATGTGAATTAACTTGATAAAAAACTTATTAAAAAGCTACAATCCCTTAACTATAATTCTGAAATCAAAGGTTCTGCAAAACTATTTATGAAGTATATTTTTATTGACAAAAATCTGACTCAGTCTAAGATCACACTGTAGCAAAATCTGATCTGAACATATAAGTTAGCCTTTCTTCATTACCTTAATATAAACAGATGATAGTTTATAAAGTATTACAGGTTGCAACCTGCTAGGGGTGTCATGCATAACATAGAATGCACATTTTATGACTATTTTGCTTTAATTTTGGGCCATGCTGTGCAGCATGTGGGGTTTTAGTTCTCTGAGCAGGGACTGAACCCATGCCCCCTGCAGTAGAAGCAGGGAGTCTTAGCCACTGGACCACCAGGGAAGTCACTTTATGACTTTTTTTAAATCTGAAAGACTGGATTCTGGAATGCAGCTTGAGACAAGGGTTTTGGATATGTATTTGCAGACCTGCACAATCATAGACTGCTAAAATAGAAATTAAGCATATGGTTCAGTGGGTATTTGCAGAATGAGGCTGATCTGATAACATCCAGATTACTATGGAGCAGGATGATAATAAAAGAATCAGAACTAGGAAACATTATGTGACAAATAGTTAACATACTACTGGATGCTCAGCTATCAAGAAAGATGTCTCAGAAATATTAGTGTAGATTTTTTTCAACATTTAGAGGTGGGATATGAATGTGACTGTTTAAATTTGATCATTTAACTTCAGAGATCAGGACTAGGGATAAGGGGTAGATTGATCAGAGAAGTAGATTTATATTTCAATGTATAATTATATCACATATATAATAGAGTCAAAAATGGAATGCATTACCTCAAGAGGTAGGGAGTTTTCAATCCACAGAAACAACAAATAGATGTCTGATGAAATTTTATTAATAGATGGTGGCTCAAGGATTTGGTGGTCTTCTCTTGCGGCTCAGCTGGTAAAGAATCTGCCTGCAGTGTGGGAGACCTGGGTTCGATCCTGGGTTGGGAAGATCCCCTGGAGAAGGGAAAGGCTACCCACTCCAGTATTCTGGCCTGGAGAATTCCATGGACTGTATAGTCCATGGGGTTGCAAAGAGTCAGACACACTGAGCGACTTTCACTTTCCCTTTAAAAATTTGGTAAAGAGTTGGATCTGATGGTCTCTTCATATTGCTGTTCCTATAAATATTGTGGTGTGTCAAAATATAATTCAAGAACAGTTAAAAAAAAAAAAGAAGAATTGAATAGTTTTTGCCAAGGCCAACAGTTTTGAAGAATCAGACTTATCTTCCTGTTCTATGACACACAGAACTCTTGAGAGTGACTTGGATAGGCTTGCTTCATCTGATGGTGGAGACACTGCTTCACTTAGAGATTCTCCATACAGAGAAGAAAAGGAGGGCCCAGGGGGCAACTTCAGCAGGCCAGATCTTTTTCAGATGGGAGAGGGAAAAAAGGATCATTTGGTATTCCCAAATGGCCTATGTCGGAAATGAGCTGGAATAACTCCCTTGGGAGTTGTTTCTTTAAGAAATAAACATATCAGGACTCTGAACACATGGTAAAGATACAGGAACAAACCAATCTGCAGACCGTGCTCAGGAACCACAAAGAAAAAGTTGTGGCCTGGGTAAGGAAATACATGGATTCAGATGCAGCAAAAATGCTTTAAGAGTAAATCCTCTGCATGGCTGTTAAGGAGGAGAAAGCATTTTAGACTTATTTTTTTTAATGAAATGAGTAATTTAGGAAATAGGATACTATATGGGAAGGCAAACTTGGGCAGGAGAATTAGCATTTATATTCAATGGATGTTGGTTTAGATCATGAGTTCAGGGGTCAAATAAACCTGAGTTTGAATTCTTATATACCACCTATTAATTGTGTGATTTTTGACAAATTGTGTAACCTACTAAAGGCTCGATTTTCTCATCTGTAGAATGTAAATATATTTTCACTCTCTCATTAAGTATTCATTTTCCATTTTGCAATCATTCTGAATGTATTTCTGCCATTTTATTGAAAATGTCAAGATCACCAAAAGCCTATTGCCCCCCAAATGGATATTTTCCATTTTTATCTTACTTGGAAATTCTATGACATTTTTCACTATTAAACTACAGCACTGCCTAATTCTATAAAATTTATTTTCCGTTTGCTTTTTAAATTACAGATCACCTTTACTATCCTCTTATATTTCTGCCTACTTCTTTGTCCAGTTTCTTTGAGATATGTCTTTCTATCCTAAAACGAATGCTTCCCTGGGTTCACAATTTTTCTCTACATCTATTCTCCATCATAATTTATACCTAAGACAAAATTTAAACTTTCATTTAAAAGCTGAGATCCTTGATATTGCTGCCTGCAACCTGTCTTCTCATTATTAGTTGAAATTATCTATCTAAATATATAGATATCTAGATATAACTTTTTTTTTTACAAAGGAGTACAGATTCTTAGGCAATATCTAAGTGTGAAGGAAATGGAATCAGGAGGTGCTGACTCCTGAGCATATGAGGTGCTTTCAGATTACACAGAAGTAAAGAGAAGATTTTTCCATTTCTTCAGCATAATTCTAACGTCCTCTCTTCTTTCCCTTCATTTTTCAACTTCTTATGTCTGTACTATAGGTTTCTAGAACAGTTCTCTAGTCTCTAGCCAGCACAGCAAGCTGAATAAACTCTAAATGATTTATCTGAGTTACTCTTAGAAACTACTAAGGACTCAGGGGTAGCTATTTTCAGAGAATCAGACCAATGAAGACTCTGAGAAGGCAGTGAGCACATGCCAGGTCGCTTGTCGTGTCAGACTCTTTGCGATCCTATGGACTCTGTCCGTGGGATTCTCCAGGCAAGAATAGTGGAGTGGGTTGCCATGCCCTCCTCCGAGGGATCTTCTCAAGCCAGTCTCCTGCAGTGGCAGGTGGGTTCTTTACCATTAGAGCCACTGAGGAGGGAGAGGAGATAGTAAATTCTAGCCATCTCTGCATCTTTGATGGAGCCTCAAGCTTGCCTGATGGTGATGAGATACTCTACTGAAGTGACTACTATTGTCACACATTGCAAATAAGAGACACCCTAAACTGGGCGGCTACTCCCTCTGGCATATTGGGAATATGAGGACGGTTTCTGGAACTGCCATTTGCCATAATTAAATCCCAGTGTGGCTCCTGCTAAAGACTGGAGGTAATGAATAGAGTACAATTCTAATTTAGTCTATCAAAAATAATACATTTTAATGGTTATTACCAAAGCAATCCCTATACAGTTTGTGTACTTGAATTACTTCAAATTCCAAAATCAAAAACCTTCAGTTCAGATTTTACAAGTCCATGCCATTTAAGCAAGTTTGGATTTTTCTCCTGCTTCCTTCCTCTGATCCACTCACTGGGTGACAGTTGGTCCTAATAGGTCATCTGTACATATTCCAAACAACAAACTTTTGCATTTATCCATTCTCTTTCTTTTCATTTCACAAGTTTTATTATTTTAGAAATACAGTGTTGAAAGGTTAAGGGGTTGGTGTAGGTAGGAATGATGATTTATGATGATTTACACATCAGGTAAATAGGCATTGACAAGGGAGCCCCACATAGGTCATAGTTCAGTGGATCAACTTAGTGGCAATCTCATCAGTATCCACATCAACAAAGTACCTGCCACTTCCATGTCCAGACTGATCTTTTTGTCATTGACAGTATTCCCTGAAGTGGTGGTCATTTCCGCAGAACATTCACATTTCCTCTGTCCATCTCCACTCACCATCCACTGTTCTTTATTAGATACGTTATTATATGCAAAATCTTCAAAAATCTATTCTTATTTTTATATTTTTATGAAATGGAAGTGGTACAAAGATTGTCATCTCATTCTTTCTGAATTCCTCCTCAGAGATATCAGTAGTGATGTTTATAAGAGAAAACAATATTTAACAAGACTCTGGTACCAGGAGGAAGTGATATTTAGGGACTTTGGGAAGGTCATGTACACACTGAGATATTTAAAATGGATAACCAACAAAGACCTATTGTACAGTGCATGGAACTCTGCTCACTGTTTATGTGACAGCCTGGATTGGAGGAGGGCTTGGGGGAGAATGAATACATGTATATTTATGGTTGAGTCCCTCTCTGTTCACCTGAAACTGCCACAACATTGTGCTAATCAGCTATACTCCAATACAAAGTGCTTTTGGTGTTAAATAAAAATTTCAAAAAGAAAAGACCCTGGGTACATATAGATTCAATTGAATTTGGAAGAAACTAATGTTTCTCTTATGTTAAGTGTTACTTACTCAGTCATATCTGACTCTTTGCAACCCCATGGACTACAGCCCGCCAGGCTCTTCTGTCCATGGAGTTTTCCAGGCAAGAATACTTGAGTGGGTTTCCATTCCATTCGCTAGGCTATCTTCCCAACTCAGGGATCAAACCCAGGTCTCCTGCATTGCAGACAGATTCTTTACCCATTTGAGCCACTAGGTTATTGCTATCAGCTTGCTGTGAAATTTCTTGGTTAAAGGCAAACAAAGCTAACTTGATTTGATAAGAGTATAATTATAAATATGTCATATTTCAAAATTTTATATAGAAGCCTATTCTTAATTTTTTCTGGTTATGAGCTTTCTAGATTCATAAATGCAAGAAGTTCTATTTGATGCCTCCATTAGCAATATAGCAACCATCTTTTTCATTCTGGGAGCCTTATCTTTTCTATAGAGGTGGCTGTGTAAAATTTATGCATTCAGTTAAGAATTTCTGATATTGCTTTTGTCATTCAGATACTCATGCCTTTTTAAAATCTATGACTCAGTATAAGTATTAGGCTTCTGGCTTCTGAGACATTTGTTCCAGGAGTTGTCTTCCTCAAAATGTTTCCAATGAGAGCTCTCAACTACCATCTCTTTTCCTGTTTTAAAGTTTGAGACACAGATGCATGGAACAATTTTATGGACTCTGAGGGAGAAGGTGAGGGTGGGACGTTCTGGGAGAATAGCATTGAAACATGTATATTATCATATGTGAAACAGAACACCATTCCATGTTCGATGCATGTGACAACGGCTCAGGGCCGGGGCAATGGGATGATCCAGAAGGATGGGATGGGGAGGGAGGTGGGTGGGGGGTCCAGGAAGGGGAACACATGTAAACCCATGGCTGATTCATGTCAATGTATGGCAAAAACTATTACAATATTGTAAAGTAATTAGCCCCCAACTAAAATAAATAAATTTATAAAAAAAAAAAAAATAAAGTTTGTGTCTTGGTGTTTCAGGTCTCGGGTATTCTGCAGTACAGAAAATGTCCTGAGCCCTGTGTCTATGTGGGGCTCCATACACCGTCCCAAAACGAGTTTACCAACTCTTCCCACTTGGGGGCGCTAGTGGTAAAGAACCCGCCTGCCAATCCAGGAGAGGAGATGTGGGTTCAATTCCCAGCTGGGGAAGATCCCCTGGAGAAGGGAATAGCAACTGACTCCAGTATTCTTGCCTGGAGAATCCCATGGACAGAGGAGTCTGGGAGGCTACAGTCCATAGGGTTCCAAAGAGTCAGACACGACTGAAGTGACTTAATATACATGCATTAATGCCCACTTATTATGATTTCTCTAGATTTTCACAAGTCATCTCCTTATTCAAATTCCTCTTGAGATATCACTATTGATATTTCTTAAATATTTCTTGGTGATGGACTCAATTCTATGGATTAATCATTCTTCAGTGATTAATCAGTGACACAAATATCTGATTGGTTTCAAGAGAGAAAATCTTAATTGGTTCATGTTGGAAAAATACCTAAATATGAAAGATTATATGAAGAGGAATAAAGGAGTGAAGAGTATGAAATAGAGCCACAGAATCATTTGGGTAACGAGGCATAAAGGCTAGAAATATAGATGTGTGATTGATAGAATAAAAGCTGGATGCTGAAGAGTAAATTGCTGAGATTATTAACTTGGTTAGTATTATGTTTGTTTATTATTCCAGGAAAAGGCTTTGTGGATAAAGATTTATAATTAATTAAGACTGAGATAAATTCTTGTACATTTAAGGGGAAAAATGGCTTGATAATATGCTGTAAGAAGATGGAGAGAAAGAACAAATGCATAATAAGAGTGCCTTGAAAAAGGCACTTCACCTGTGAAATCTACCATGTGATCCAACAACAGCGCAGCCCCCTTCTTGCTGACTGGTTTCCTGGGCTTAAAAGCAGTTCACCACCGGATCTCTCTTTCTTTCTTTATCATATACCTCTCCATCCTTTCTGGCAATGGCACGCTGCTCTTCCTTATCTGGAATGAACACAGTCTTCATGAGCCCAGGTACTACTTCCTGACTATGCTGGCAGGTACAGATTTTGGGATGATGCTAACTACAATGCCCACAGTCCTGGGTGTCCTGTTGCTGGATCAGAGGGAAATTGCCCAGAGTGCTTGTTTCACTCAATCCTACTTCATTCACACACTGGCTATTGTAGAATCAGGTATCTTGCCTGCCAGGGCCTATGATCGTTTCATTGCCATCCGTAGCCCTCTGAGGTACAGTTCCATTCTTACCATTTCCCGGGTGATGAAAATAGGACTGTGGGTATTAATGGGGGACTTTGTGTCCATTGTATCCCTAATTCTGCCACTCTATTGGTTCCCATACTGCCATTCCCATATTCTTTCTCATGCCTTTTGCCTCCACCAAGATGTCATGAAACTTGCCTGTTCTGATATTACATTTAATCGTCTGTACCCAGTTATTCTGATTACTTTGACTTTCTTCCTAGATGCTCTGATGATCCTCGTCTCTTATATCCTAATCTTTAAGACAGTGATGGGCATCACCTCTGGAGAGGAGCGAGCTAAGGTTCTCAACACATGTGTCTCCCATATCAGCTGTGTCCTGGTCTTTTACATTACTGTGATTGGCCTGACTTTCATCCACAGGTTTGGGACGCATGTGCCACATGTGGTCCACATTACCATGAGCTATGTCTACTTCCTCTTTCCTCCATTCATGAATCCCCTTATATACAGCATCAAGACCAAGAAGATTCATAGAAGCATTGTTTGTCTGCTTTCTGTGAGCAGTAGGCTTGCTTGAGCTTTTGTTTCAGGACCTTGAGATCTCTAGGATACTTTGGCCTTTCTCATTATTGGAAGAGAAACTTGGTTTTATGCTCACTCATTCTTTTCCAAGATAGATGAGATTTAAATTATTACATACAGCTGTAAGTTGACTTGAGCAGATTATATATACTACTTATTTAATGTTTGATTATAGAGCATATATAAGAATAAATACATAAAATATTCTAATAATGAATATAATGTTAGTGATCTTGGGGAAAAGGATATAGGAAATAGTGAGATGGGACATTCCAGATCATGTATGTAAAGGAATAATAAGTATCAAGATAAATAGATGAAGAGGGAGACAGAGGATGAGATGATTGGATGACATCAATAATTCGATGAACATGAACTTGGGCAAACTCTGGGAGATGGTGAGGGACAGGGAAGCCTGGTCTTCTGCAGTCCATGGTGTAATGAGAGTTGGACACAGCCTGGTGACTGAACAACAACATAGCCTGGTTCAAACTTGGTTGGTCTGAAAAATAATTGGAGGTATACTTTGTGTGCTCTATAAAATAGAATTATAATGATATCATCTTCCCTTATCTATGTTTTGAATCTTTCTTAGAAATGATGTTGTTTTATAAGTATGGAAAACTAGCAAATGTATACAGCTCTAGAAACTTACTCCGGAAACTTCAGTTTCCCTTAGCAAATCCATACGTTTTATTTTATTAAAGGGAAATTGATACAATTAAAAATTAAATAGCAACCAACCAATTTCTTATCAGCTAGTTTTGAAGTCAGATCCCCTAGCACACCTTTCCTTTTTCCCAGTAAACATCAATATACTAATTTTCTTCTTTCCAATTTTCTAATTTGCTTCCTGATATTTCACCTCCTGTTTCCATCTCTCCTCACTTCCTTCTGACAGAGAAGAACTCAGAGCATTTTTACTTTATGAAGTTTTTCTGCTAATGAAGACAGAAAACCTAGCATTAGTAATGCTGTGCACTGATTGAATAGGTTTTTCCTTCAACTTTCTTCAAAATGTTTGTCTCTATGCTGTTCATTTTGGTTCAAATAGTCAAGCTAGAAAGAAACATGTGAAGTGGGGGAGGGATAAATTAGGAGTTGGGATTAAAATATACACAGTACTATACATAAAATAGGTAACCAATAAGGACCTACTATATAGCACAGGGAACTATACTCAATATCTTGTAATAACCTATTATAGAAAAGAATCTATAATAAAAGAATACACTTACATATCTGGGTTACCTTGCTATACACCTGAAACTAACACAACATTGCAAGTCAATTATACTTCAATAAAAATTAAACAAAGAAATATAGCTTACAGTCTGTTGCTAATGTTATAAGTTATGCTAATCAACATTCATCTGCTGTTGTCTCTGTGCTACTATATGGAGCTAGGCTAGTCCTGAGCATGCGATCTAAAATGTTAGTTCTCATGGCTCTCTGAGGATTGTCGTTATTTGTGTTTCTAAGTTGGTTTTTCTACTTGGGTCTCCTCCCCACATCCTATTATCTGATTAGATCTTATACAAAGCCCAGGATATAGCAAGTCCAGTCTAGATTCTCTCTGCTTCACCTTAGAGACTCTCCATACTGACAGCCTATCCAGGCAGTGAGCTCTCTAAGAGTATTCCAGCAACTTCAACATGGAAAAACCTCATCCGTCATTTTCTCTCAGCCAGAAATCTCCCAGATCCAAATCTTAAGTGCTAGATCCTCCTATCTTGGTACCTCTCTTACTCACACACCTTATAGAAATCACAAGTACCTTGGTGTCTCTATATTACATGTATAATTTTCTTCTTTATTTTCTGTCCATCTTTTGTGTACTCCTCCATGAGAATCTTCCCCAACCACTTCCTTTATCTGACTTCTTACTGATTTCCCTTATAGCCTTCAGTAGCCTTGACTCCTCTGATAGCTCTTAGCATGATTATCAAATGTTATCACTGTTGAACAGCTGGATTCAAAAATATTGTTGACAGATAGGGAAGGGAACAAAACTAGCAAAGTGAATTGTAATAGGGATAAGCATAGGTACTGCATAAGATTAAGGTTCACCTCTGTAACTTATAAGTGGAAAATACAGGTATTTTTAAGGTTGTTTGAAAAGCTTAGGTATAAACTTAGATTCTAACATGATTTCAGGATGTACTAATATTAATAGGATAAAGTCAATTATGTGGTCAAATCTTCCCGTTGCTATTTAATGTCCTGAGAGCTTCAAACTTTTATCTAATTAAGCAGCATGAAAATTGAATTACTTTTCACTATAATTCCCAATGCACAGATGAAGGGACTGAGATTTAGGTGGGCTGCTTAAGTTGTTGCTGTTTAGTTGCTAAGTTACGTCCAGCTCTTTGCAACCCCATGGACTGCAGCACACTAGGCTTCCCTGTCCTTCACTATCTTCCAGAGTTTGCTTAGATTCAAGTTCACTGATTCAGTGATGCCATCCAGCCATCTCATCCTCTGTTATCCCCTTCTCCTCCTGCCTTCAATCTTTCCCAGCATCAGGGTCTTTTCCAATGAGTCAGTTCTTAGCATCAAGTGGCCAAGTATTGGAGCTTCAGCTTCAGCATCAGTCCTTCCAATGAATATTCTGGGTTGATTTCCTTAGGTTAAGTATTTTATCCCATATCATACATTGTGAAACTTAATAAGATATAACTATACAGAGAGAGTTTGTGGTGCAAGTGAAGGGAGTGTTTCTATCTCTGGGGTTCTGGGCAGATGAAAATAAGTAGAATACTGAATCGATTTATCACACTTTAAAAAGGGCCTTACATATCTGCTGAAGTCTTGGGTGAGGGTTGCATGACTCAAGGTATCATATCCTAAATATGTATGAGAGGGTGAGCCTATAAAGGAGAAGAAGGTTGGTAAGGCAAAGTTTGTGAGAGTATATGTAAGACTCACATGATGCTTGTCTGTGTGCAAGGGTATATTTATGAATAGTGTGTTTGTGAAAGTGTGCCTGTTTGCTCCTAAACCTCCTGGTGTGCCTAGAAGTATCAACTTTCAGCATACAGATGTCTATTCCTCTGTAATATCTCTATGCCTGGGTATCTCTCCTTCCCTGAGTCTCAGTGGAAAGTTTGCATCATAGTGCATATCTAATAGATACATGAGGGATTATTTAAAATTTATCCATTCACCAAAACTCATTAAGTGTCTAAACTGTCTCAGATCCTACAGTAGGTACTGGATTAACAAAGGTGAATAAAATACAATCCCTAATTTAAAGGGCTGTTTAGCCTAATTAGGGAGAAACACATGAAATACAGAATCTAAATATTTTGAAATGGGAGTATAAGAAATGCAGCCTATTTATCAAAAGCTTCTGGGATCATAGAACAGATGGTCAGCTCACACTGCCAGGAGTAGATAAGAAAGAGTTAACTAATATGAAGCGACTTTAAAAGAGAAAATGTATCAGAAATTTCCTTTCCTTATCTCCTCATCATGTTGTCATAATGGAACAGGTGAATACAACAAATACATTTTAAAAGGTAATATTTATACTGGTTAGACGTTTTAGCCTAAATCTGTCTTTGAGCACTGAAAATGCACCCATTAACCTGATATTAAATATGAATTGAGGCTAACATTCTATATATATGAAAGAATTGGAGAGGGGAAAGCAAAATAAGAGTGACAAAGATCTTCTAATCATAGATAGAAACTGAGAAGAGGTTAGAATTGAACTTTATGTAAAGAAAGTAAGATGGGTAGTAATGTATCGGTAGAGTGGCATTTTGAGCAAAGCTAATATTCCATATTTTGAGTTTCTTTATATAAAGTAACTAAAATCTATTGTGGGAAGTTACAAGGAAGCACATTTTTAGATTGATATAGGAAAGACTTTTCAACAATCAGAGCTGTACACAAATGGAACAGACTATCTCAAAGATTGCCCAGTGCTATAAATATCTGAAAACAAGCAACACATTTATTTACTAGCATTTTAAATATTCAAGAAAAATGTAGATGACTGTACAAAGCCTCTAAATGTTCTATGAACTTTGAGATTCTCTAATGGTTGATTACTTAACTTGCAACATTTTTATATATTAGCATATGGTGTACCCCAATCAGAAATCTCTATACATTACTGGGAACTTCCCTTTAGTGATTTTGTTCTTTTTGAAACAAAGAAGATTTTGAGATAATGCTAAATGCTCATGACCAGTATGGCAGAGACAGTGCAGATCCCTGAAATCTTATGTTCTTTCTATCTGATCCATCAGCCCTTGTGATTAAGCTGGCCATGTGACAGGTTTGGATAAAGGAATATGAAGGTAATAGTGTGTTCCTGGAAAAATCAGGGGTGACATCCCATCATTTGTCCCAATACCTCTCTCCTTCCTTTGGGAGGAATAAAAAGATTCTGAAGAAGAGAATTCAAATGCTGTACCTCTGCTTGGAGGTGAGCACCCAGGAGAACTACCTAATAATCAGTATCTGCCCATGACATAAGCAGTAAATAAGCACTAATTGTATCAGAAACTGCCCAAAATTATTGAGGCAAATCATGTGTCAGATATTGTGCATTTGTATTTGTTTCTGCCTTATTTGTTTGCTTTTACTCCAATCCTACTTTTTATTACAATGCCATTTAAAGTTCTCACTTAGGATAAAGTGACCATCACTTCCAGACCTCCAAAAGTGAAAAAGATTTTCTTAGTTTCCTGGTTTTCCCCCACATTTGCCCATTTTCTCAAGTTCACCTAAATTGATCATTATTCACCTAAATTGATCATCATGAGTTTTATCTAAATCCATTGTCGCATTCTTATGCATCTGAGGTTTGAACTGTGGCCCAGGTTTCTGAGTGACTTTAAGGCAAAGGCCTCTGTGGTTCCTTTACCAGTCACACCCATAGAGACTAACACCAAGAAGCTCCTACTTCAGTCTCACAGTCATACCTGGCCCTCTCTGCCAGCATCTCCATCTCATTCTGTTAGTTCTACATGTCCCATGGGTGGTGCTGCAGTTCTGGTCAACATCAGGAAAGAACCCTTTTTTGGTGAGCCTATGTTCCTCTCCATGTGAGATAAGTGCATCTGGTCATTATCTTCACCTGAGAAAACTTAATGTGGATCAAGAAGCTGGAATCAAGATTGCTTGGAGAAATATCACCAACTACAGATATGCAGATGATACCATTCTAATGGCAGAAAATGATGAGGAACTAAAGAGGGTGAAAGAGGAGAGTGAAAAAGCTAGCTTAAAACCCAACATTCAAAAAACTAATACCATGGCATCCAGTCCCATCTCTTCATGGCAAATAGAAGTGGGAAAATAGAAGCAGTGACAGATTTTATTTTCTCCAAAATTATTGTGGATGGTGACTGCAGCCATGAGGTTAAAAGATTCTTGCCCCTTGGAAGGAAAGCTATGACACACCTAGACAGTGTATTAAAAAGCAGAGACGTCACTTTGCCAACAAAGGTCCATATAGTCAAAGCTATGGTTTTTCTAGTAGTCATGTAAGGATGTGAGAGTTGGACCCTAAGAATGTTGAGCGTTATAGAATTGATGCTTTTGAATTGTGGTGCTGGAGAAGACTCTTGAGAGTCCCTGGGACTGCAAGGAGATCAAACTAGTCAGTCCTAAAGGAAATCAGCCCTGAATTTTCATTAGAAGAACTGATGCTGAAGCTGAAGCTCCAATACCTTGTCCACTTGACTTGAAGAGTCAATTCACTGGAAAAGACCCTGATTCTGGAAAAAATTGAAGGCAAAAGGAGAAGAGGGTTGTAGAAGATGAGAGGGTTGGATAGTATCACCAATTCAACGGACATGAATTTGAGCAAACTCTGGGATATAGTGAAGGACAGGTAAGCTTGCTATGCTTTAGTCCATGGGGTTGCAAAGAGTAGGACATGACTTAGTGACTGAAAAACGAATTAACCTTCACCATCCTCCCCACAGTCATGGAATCCTGTGTTTTAATGCCTCACAGTTTATCTTTTAAGCCTAAATCTAATATTGTTCCATCCTTAGATTACTCTTTATGGGATCCTTTTACTGATAGTCAAGTCCTTTGACTACCACGTGGTTGTCTGCTATTCCCTGCATTATGCCTTAATCTCTTTACCAGGATCTTTTTTGCACTGCTAGCATTACAATCAGTTGTTGTTGTGTTCTTTTCCACTGTCTTAGATCAAATGGCTTTTTGTTTCTTGCTCCCATCAATTCTCCCCTCTTTCCTCCGCGACATGATCCACAGTGCCTGTCTTTGTGTCTGGACTAAAAATTGGTGCAGATTTATGCTAGAGTTGCTTATCCTAATATGGGGTCCATTGTCCACTTTTCTTCTCTATGCACTAATTTGGAGAAGAATCATTTCACACTTTCTGGAAAATATTTGTAAGCTTTCTAATTCACTCTGCTTAACAGTTTCAGCTTAAACCTGTAAGCATGAAGTTACCTTTTCTCTGATTTAATGTTTCACAGTCGATGACCATCAGTGTAACCAGAGTGATCACATGAAAGACTGAGAATGTCAGTGGTAATCATAATGATAAAAAAGGACAAACTATATATTTTTATCAGGGTGTTAATACTCTCTGATACATATCTGGAAGGTTCGTTTAGAAAAGTAGGCTGCTGCTGTTGTTATCGGAGAAGGCAATGGCACCCCACTCCAGTACTCTTGCCTGGAAAATCCCATGGATGGAGGAGCCTGGTAGGCTACCGTCCATGGGGTCGCTAAGAGTTGGACACGACTGAGCGACTTCACTTTCACTTTTCCCTTTCATGCACTGGAGAAGGAAATGGCAACCCACTCCAGTATTCTTGCCTGGAGAATCCCAGGGATGGCGGAGCCTGGTGGGCTGCCGTCTATGGGGTCGCACAGAGTCGGACACGACTGAAGCGACTTAGCGGCAGCAGCTGTTGCTATGGCCATCAGAGGGAAGGACATACTGATGTGGTTACCAGGTTAAGATGGGTGGAGCCTCCTATGAAGGGAGTGTTGAAGAGGTCTCTTGACTGAAGGTAGGTGCCCCCACCTTGCAGAGACAAGGTATTTGGGTACCTCTTTCAGCTTCCTTTTCCCCAGTGATGTCTCCTGAGAAGATGGCTACACCCTTTTCCCATTTCTAATAGTAAAGCAAAGCATAGTAAAATATCAATTTACATTTTCAGAATGTCACAGACCTTCAAATGATTTTAGATATTAATCTGTCTTTATTTATCCCAGATTTCAAAAAGGAAATATTACCTTCAATTTAACATAATAGGAAGAGCTTTCAACAGATAAACAAATATTGAATCTCTTTCCTCACCCCTCTGTTCCTCTTTCTCTCTCTCCCTCTCTCCCACCTCCATCCCCATGAATCAGAAATACATTCTGGAAGGATTCACATCAGACTGCTAAGGCTGGTTTCCTGTAGGAAGAGGAATGAGATTAGGACTGTGGGATAAGAACTATCAATTTTCAGTTTATGAGTGTTTGTATTGTTGGAGTATTCTATAAATAAAATTATTTTCTAGCTATATAATGCTTAAATATTTTCTTACATATTCTGAGTTATACTTTACTCACTTGGAAAAGGGGGATAAATGATTTCTGCATAGTGTATTAATGACTAAGAAATATTGCATGTAAAACTCAAATCATTAAAATAATATACTCAGTTTTGTCTGACTCTTTGCAATCCCATGTACTGTAGCCTGCCAGGCTCCTCTGTCCATGGAATTCTCCAGGCAAGAATACTAGAGTGTGTAGCCATGCCCTTCTCAAGGGGATCCTCTTGACCCAGGGAACAAACCTGGATCTTCTGCACTGCAGGCAGGTTCTTTACCATTGGAGCTACCAGTGAAGCCCAAATAATATGCTGAAGGTGCTTAAAATATATATATTAAAAGATAATATTCATAAGGGTCTTACTTTATGCTAGGAACTATAGTAAGTATGTAGATACATTAGAAATTAAGATCTAATTTGTATAATAGGGTCTCCTATTTGGGAGACCCTATTATACAAATTTCATACTGAAGACTTTTGGACTTATACAAGTTAATTAAATTTCTCAGTGCCATATATATGTTTCAAAGGCTGAACTCAAACTGCAGTTTGTCTAATTTTCAAAAATGACGCCCTACATATGACACAATTATTCTATTTTGAAAATTATTATCCAGAGGAAATTAAAACACAGAGAGGGCCAGGTTTACACAGCATCTCAAAATCAAATAAGCAATTGACAGAGACTTGCAGGGTAGTCTTGAGACCACGGTGGGGCAGCAGAGTTGTACGTCCACTGAAGTTCAACCCAGACACAGAAACACACACACACAGGGACCTGAGCACTTTCATACTTTCTGTAAGCTTTTTGCTTACATTTATGAATGAATGAATATTATAGATAGATAGGTGGTGAATAGATGAATAGATAGATGAATTAAATCTTCCCATTATGATTGCATCCTTACCCTTTTTGAAAAATACAGGTCTAATATTTACCCGGCAGGAGAGATACCATGATCCCTAAGGTGGTTTTCCAAGGGCAAGGCTTATCCATTGCACTCTGGATGCAATGTGGGAAACTCAACTGCATAATGTGTGGCATTGGGACAGGGATGAGGGGAGGGGACAGAAAGATTAGGTCTCAGATCTGAGATATTTGGCCTTGTTTAATTCATTAGTGCCTAGGTTTAATTCTGATGTCAAAGGAAACCAAAAAATTTTTTTTTAATTTGATTTGCTGTATGACTCAGGGAACTCAAACAAGGGCTCTGTGACAGACTGAAGGGTAGGATGGGGAGGGAGATGGGAGGAGGTCTGGGTTGATTCTTGTTGATGTATGACAGAAAAACCATAAAATTCTGCAAAGCAATTACCCTTCAATTAAAAAAAAAGTTCTGACTGACAACTCATATTTCCTAGATGATTGGACTAAAACATTTCAGGAGCATGTTAATAATGTTAATAGGGAATGAATGACTGGTATGAGATCATTTATATGTGAAATATAAAAAATAATACAAATGAGTGCATATGCCAGAAAGATACAGACTCACAGATACAGAAAGCAAACCCGTGGTTACCAAAGGGAAGAGGGAAGGGAGGGACGAATTAAGGAAATGGGATTATGAGATAACCATGTTAGCAAACACTTCCTTTGTGTTTTTCCGTTAGAGGTTATAGAAAAACCTGAACAAACTTTTTGGTCAACCTAATAAAACTATTGTGTATAAAATAGATAAGCAACAAGGACATATAATACAGCACAAGGAAATATAGCCATTCTCTTGTAATAACTTTGAATAGAATATAACCTGTAAAAATACTGAGTCACTATGCTGTACACCTGAAAGTGATATATTACTGTAAATCAATTAGAGTTCAATAAAAAAAGAAAAAACAGGGAATGAACACTAATAGCTCCTCTTTTCCTGCATCTGAGATCTCAGGTTCTCAGCACTTTCAGTCTCTCACCTACTGTGTTAGCTGTGGAAGTAGACAGGAGTGTTAAACTTGGTGGACAAAGAAGATTGTGAACCCCCAAAGTCACTGTCCCAAACTCCTCAAGTTTTCCCTCACCCTGAAGGTGGGCCAGAGTCATTCTCTGTTGACTTCAGGGAACAAGACAAGGACTTGTTTGGACTTTTTGCATGAGAAAAAAATATTTTCTCAGGGCACTGGTTTGGGGGACCATTAATTCTTTGCAGAGATTTCTACCTGAGGGCAGTTAAATAGGAACTACAGGACCTCAGATTACTCATTCTAGTCCAGTGCCAATTGTCAGAAAACTCAAAGTCTTATTCTTTAAGTTCTTTTTGATTTGTTGATATTATTCAGCCACTCAGTCATATTTGACTCTTTGTGACCCCATGGACTGCAGCACGCCAGGCTTCCCTTTTCCTCACAATCTCCCAGAGCTTGCTCAAACTCATGTCCATTGAGTTGGTGATGCCTTCCAACCATCCGATCCTCTGTTATCCTCTTCTCCTCCTGCCTTCAATCTTTTCTACTATCAAGGTCTTTTCTAATGGGTCAGCTCTTTGCATCAGGTGGCCAAAGTATTGGAGTTTCAGCTTCAGCCTCAGTCCTTCCAATGAATATTCAGGGCTGATTTCCTCTAGGATTGACTGGTTTGATCTCCTTGCTGTCCAGGGGACTCTCAGGAGTCTTCTCCAACACCACAGTTCAAAAAGATCAATTCTTCAGTGCTCATCCTTCTTTATGGTCCAACTGTCACATCCATACATGACTACTGGAAAAATCAGAGCTTCGACTATGTGGACCTTTGTTGGCAAAGTAATGTCTCTGCTTTTTAATATGCTGTCTAGGTTTGTCATAGCTTTTCTCGAAGAAGCAAGCCTGTTAAAATTTCATGACTGCAGTCACCATTGACACTGATTTTAGAGACCAAGAAAATAAAATCTGTCTTTTTTATTATTAAAAATTAAATTTTGACCTTCATCCTAATGCTGCCCTAGTCACTTTTGTTGGGTTGGAAAGTGTTAGTCGTATCTGACTCTTTGTGACCTCATGGTCTGTAGCCTGCCAGGCTCCTCTGTTCATGGACTGTTCCAGGCAAGAATACTGGAGTGGTAGCCATTCCCTTCTCCGGGGAATCTTCCCAACCCAGGGATCAAACCTGGGTCTCCTGCATTGAAAGCAGATTCTTTACCATCTGAGTCACCAGGGAAAATTAACTATGTATTTTCTATACTTACTATCCTACAGTCAGGGTCAGCAGCTTGTCATTGAAATACCCTGCAGTGCCTTTCCTGGATTTTCTATGGTATGTCAGGCATATAACTAGATGCTATATATTAATTATCACATAATTGTGTTAGTTTCATAATATTTATATTACTGATAAAAAACTGAGGCCTAGTTTTTATTTTCTGGCTTTGTATGGGTTTCTCTTTGGTTTACCAAAATGTATTGTAACTTTTTTCCAAGAATAACAAATGAAACCTATTGTGAATATATACAAGCACGAGAAAGTTGTTGCGAAATTAAATCTATTGTCAATTTATAGGGGAAAAATGCATGCACTTTTTCCATTAAGTCATTGAAGAAAGAGAAATGAGAGAAAAAATTGAAAAAGTAAATTTTTCAATGATCCCTTTACTATTATGCAAAGACAAGCATGTGGGCCTGGGAAGAGAGATATGGTCCATGTCAGGTATGGGCTGAGACAGGGGTTTGTATGGGATGGCATATAGTGCAAAGACCTCACCATCATTTTGAAAGCGGAGAGCTCTTTATGGCTGAAGCACACAAAAAGGGATGCAGGCTATACATAGACCTCTGAGCATCCTTCCTTTTCTTAGGGAGAGAAGAGTCATAACTGAGTTTGTGGACTATAAGCCCTTTCTCCTCTCTCCCCCTCAGCATCCAGGTCTGAATGATAGGCTTGTCTTATCCCAGACTAGGCTGACTGACCTCAAGGCCCAGTCATGGGAGGGGCCCTGCTAGGGCTAAGATAGCATTATCTGTAGGACCAGGACCCGGGAAGGCAGCCTTTCCCTCCCAGCCCCTGAGCAGGGTTTGCCTTTTTCTGTATTCAAATGGCATATTTATTTTTAAAGAACTAACCAGGATCCCACCCAGCCTGGCTGTAGCGTGGAAACTACCCTAAGATATTTTAGGTTCCATCTATTCCTTCTCTTAGAAAGAGTACAGTTCAAGGCCAAAGGGCTCAGGGAAGGTGCCCTGGAGAGCAAGTCAGGAGCTTTGAGTTCTATCCTGGGCATTTCCATGACAAATTACATCACACTGAGAAAGTCTTCATCTTTCCCTGAGCTTCACATTTCTCTTCTGGACATGACCGAAGTGACTTAGCGCACAGTGCAGATAAAATGGTTGTTCTACCGACAGAGAATTTCTGTTGGTTAAATTTGTAAGTTCCCTCAATGCTTAACCCAGGAGTGTTATTGAACCCTATACTTCTCAACCAGCAAGACATCCCGAGGTCCTCTCATTCAGCTAGGAAATTCTCCTGAGCAGGCCCACTGGTACTAGTGTATGTGTGCTGGCTCCTGAGCGAAGAGAGCATGCTCTTCTTCCCTTCTCTGCTCACACCTCTAGGAAAGAACGTGACATCCTCTCCACTTAGCTGCCTCCACTAACTCACTTCAGAGGTTGAACCATTTACTTCAAGGATGTCTTAGGGGGTAGAGAGCCTTGGTTAAGAGCATGGACTATAGAGTCAGGTGGTCTGAGTGGCTGAACTCAGCACCAGTTACTGGCTGTATGACCCAATTCTCACACCTGTAAAATGGAGTTTTAACATCCTCATAAGATTGTTCTGACATTGAGAGAGTAAATATGCACAAAGTTTGTGGTTTATATATGCTAAGTGCTGTAGAGTCTTTTGCCATTTTTATTGACTATTTTATTCTGCACTTTACACCAGTGCATTTGTAACAGTAATAATAAGATAACTGGTGTTTATTGAAACCTTACTAATGTGCCAGACATTTCAGCAAGGATTTTGTGTAGCTTACATCATTTAACTTATTATGCTGAGTATACTAAGAGAGAAAGAAGAGTATATGAAGAGTATACTAGAAAGAAGAGTATACTAAGTAGAAAAATGGTGGTGGTTGTGATTATTGTCCTCAGTTAAGCAGTTGGCTTTGTGAAGTCAAGGGTGACTCTCTGGGTCACAGGTGTCATCATGTTCCAATGCATGCAATTTGGGTTTAACAACATTGACTATAGTCAATATTTTTGACAATAGTCAAAAATGACTATTCCAATATGGGAAGGTTATCTTCTGAAACAGGAATTTGAGTATTATTATGTGACACAGGATTAGAGAATTTTCATTTGCATAAGAACTTTGCACATATTATGTTGTTTAACAAAAACAAGGGCTCAGTGGAAAAGCCCTGAGTGCCTCCCTGTGAGAGAAAGTGCTTCACCGTGAGTAAATGAAACAGGGTAAGCTGAAGATTGTGCTTGATGAATGAATTCTTAAAGTCACATAGCTCTATGAACGTCTGTGCTGTTACAGTTTAGTCTTTTCTTCTCTATACACACAATGATGGACATACATGACAGAAGGCTCTTCCCTCACTTCTTCATTGGATGAATCAAATTACCAAGCGGATGTGCTGAGCTGAGGAAAACAGAGAACCAGAGCAAACAAACAGTTGTGAGTGAAAACCACAATATTTTCTCCCCATTCAGGGGTCTAGCTGGTGGGAACTTAGGGCTTTGTGAAGCCTGGCCTAAAATCAGGAACCCCATAGGATATGTGCAGAAAGAAACTAGTATCCACAGGGACCAGGTTTTCTTCGTGTGACAGGGATCCCCTTGCTCCAAACCTCCAGAGGCCCTCTCTTCAATCTGTCCTATCAAATAGTCCTTACTTCCAGTCTGAAACTGTTTTTCCCAGTCTGTGTCCCACTTCCTTGAAGCAGTTCCCTACGAGCCCAGCATCCAGAGACTGGTCCTCAGCTTCCTACTCTCAGTTCCTTGAGTACAGCTGCCTGGGTTTCCCTCCTGAGCTCCCGTTGTTGACTTTCATCCTCTCTCCTCCCCTTGAATGCTGCTGAGATGACCCATTTGATGAGTGTGGCTCCTTCAAGAAATAATTCATTTGTTAATGGCTTATCCCCTAAATCCCATTCTAAACATCTGAAATCACTATAAGTAAGAGAGAATGAAGAGGCATGTGGGGGAATAAGGAGATGGGGAGTGAGTAAGAGAGTTGTGGAGAAGATGGATAGCATTAATGGATGATAAAATCTACTATTTATTGAGAAGTTCTATATTCTAAGGGCTTCCCTGGTGGCTCATGTGGTAAAGAGTCTACATGAAGTGTGGGGGACCCGGGTTCGATTCCTGGATCAGGAAGATCTCCCTGGAAAGAAATGGCAACCCACTCCAGTATTCTTGCTTGGAAAACCCCATGGACAGAGGAGCCTGGTAGGCTACAGTCCATGTGGTCACAAAGAGTTGGACATGACTGAGCGAGTTCATTTTCCTTTCCTTTTTTCTATAAAGTCTAATTAAATAAGCTGCTACTTCAGAGTGTGTCACATTTTCTTCTAACCCCACATAAACTCTATAAAATTGGATAAGATCATCATCCTTATTTTGAGATGAGGGGACAAAGACTAAGCTCAGAGGAGTCAAGGCATGTTGCCTAAAGTCAGACATGTAAGAGACATCACTAGTTCTTGGACCCAAATCAGACTCTGAATCCACAGCTCACAAGCCCTTTGCTGCACTGCTGAGGAGCATGAGATGGATAGGCCTAGGAGAGCAGGGGAACGGGGCTCTGCATACAGGAGGAAGGCCTGGAGAAGTCTGGGACTATAACTCTGGGAGCAGGAGTTTCTTTGGGCTTGAACCTCAGCAAACTTTGACTCAGCAAACCCGAGGTCTCCACGGGGACTCTGGGAGCTGGGGTGCAAGATGTATCTATCAGAGGTCACAGAGAGGGCAGGGCCAAGACTAGTTGCTGGCTATCAGAGCCCAGAAGGGCTACAGGTCTGTTGGGTCAGATAGGTGGTCAGGACAGGTTGGCGGCTCTGGGTGGAGTCGCGAGTCTCAGGGCAGATAGACTGTGAGAACAGAAGTGAGCAGGGGAAAGGGGAGCGAGGCCCAGCGCAGCAGCATTTTACTTTTTACCACCACGTGAGACTCCCCAGCCCAACTTGGGGGCCTTGGTCCTCTGAACACATTCTTGATATCTGTAAAATAAGGATAATAATTATATCTATCTTTGGGGTTATTGAAGACAAAAAGAGATACACACGGTCAGGACCAGTAATAGCAATTCAGGTGAGAGCTATAGGCTTACTAGGGACCAGATGTTTCAAAGCAACAGGTAAGTTCTAGAAAATAACACCAACCACTCTTAAAGATCTACAGACTCTCTCACAGCCCAATACATCATTGAACAATGGCCTGAGATGCTGTGTAAGCAGAGCCTTCCCCTCCCCCAGTCTGGCCATCTTCCCAGGTACTGTGGTCAAAGTCCAGAGCTTAGCTTTCTGGCTGAAACACCTGAAGGCAGAGGTGCAGATGAAGGCAGCTGACAGCAACCTTGCTCTTTAAGAAAATCTCACTTCACATGGAGCATGTACAACCCTAGATCCTGAAGCATAAGAGATCCACTAAGAATCTGACCAGAAGTTGCACAGGAAACAGGATGATTAAGGAACTAGAGACCACAGGAAAGTCACTTGAAGAAACAGAAGAGATTTAGATGAGGGGAAAATTAAAAGAGGATGGGAGTTAACACTTACTGAAATGTTTCTACATGTCAGGTACCATTCTAGGTATTTAAATAGTCTCCTTTAATATGGTAGTTCTGTGAAGTATATCTCCTGAAATATGTTGTCATTGTTCAGTTGTTAAGTCATGTCTGACTCTTCATGACCTCATAATTCATGCTAATGATAAGTGATATTTCTTGAGTTTTTCACATATGCTAAGTTATAATTTAAGTTCATTATATGAATTAATTTAGTTTATCCTCTACCAGTATTCAGAAGTCCATTAATGTTTCTCAGCCTATGAGGAAACCAAGGCACAGAAAATATAAGAGAATGTCTTAAATAAGTAGCCAACTTTTAATGTGAACCCAGGTGTTCTGGGCTCACCTATTGTCTACATTACACTGTCTTTTTTCAAGTGTGGGTGACTTGAAGGTCAAAGAGATGAAATAATCTGTCCAAGCTCACAGAGCTGGTAAGCAGTGAGGTTAAGATGCAGGCCCAGTTCTCTTGCTGCTAAAGAATCTGCTCTTTCTACAACAAAGCATCAACGTGGACATCCACTGTGGACACAAGAAATAGAAGCAGGTTAAACTGCCCCTTTTCCCTATCTTTTTTCAGGTTAAAAAGAGGCTCTAGCTTGGACTGGACTACAGAGATTGTTAGATTGTAGGTTAAGTCCATACTGGCCCAAATGACCTCTTGACCCCTTGGCCAAGCAGCAAGTTTGGTTAAAGAAGAGAGTGTATTAAAGTCAATGAACCTAGAAGATAGGCATATCTATTTATTTAGGTCTTTGTGACATCTTAATTAGTGCCAAGCACTGAGGACAATAAACCACATCAGGGGCAGTGCTGTGGTGATGAGTTAAGAGTACAAAAAATGAGAAGGTCTACAAGTTCCCTGAAACTCCCTTTGCAGAGCTTTGACAATGAGTCCTCACAAATGTTACCAGTGCAGGACCCTGTTTTATATGTTAACTTCTCCAAGGTCAGTTTGAGCCTCATGATGTCTTTATTTTGGGGGAGTAAATAATATACCAACAGATCTTACATGATTAAAGCAATGTAAGGTGAGCCTTGAGAGATGAATGGGTTTCTCATAATCGAGAATACCCATTCTCCATCATCCTTCAAGATATGTAGAACTAGCTACCATGCAGTGTTGTTATTTAATCACTAAGTCGTGTCCCACTCCTTGCGACCCCATGGACTGTACCTTGCCAGGCTCCTTTGTCCATGGACTTTTCTGAGCAAGAATACTGGAGTGGGTTGCCATTTCCTTCTTCAGGGGATCTTCCCAACCCAGGGATCAAACTCCCATTTCTTGCATTGGCAGGCATTACCACTGAGCCACCAAGGAAGCCCCAATACTGTGAGGTAGAATAATTGAGCCTTAGAGAGGAACCCCTTGGTCACAGAAAGAGACTTCATTACTCACCACAATAAACTCTCCCTTCCTCTTCTTTCCTACATCAGAGGTTTCATAAGTCTAGTGGGGTCAGGAAAATCAGGTAAAGGTATATAGGGTGTCGGGTCTTCAGTGAATACAAGCACATTCCTGATCAAATAAGGATGACAATGCTTTAGTCAAATGTTATTATGAGGAATTGGGAGCAGTTCAGTGATCCCAATGCTACCTAAATAACCTTGGGAAAAGTTCTTAATGTCTCCATGTGTTTGAAATATAGGATGATAATATGACTTATAGGATAAATCATGAGAATTAATTTATTGTGTAAAGAGATAGGGACACAATGCATGCTCACTAAGTATTATTCAGTGTTGTAATATTATAACAAGTATTCATGTATAGCTACTACAGTCACACCTTACATCAAAAGGATGATTGGAGATATAGATATTTTGAGTCATTCTTTTTTTCTCTTTCTTTTTTAAATAAAAATAATACATGTGTTAAGTGTACAACATAATGATTTGAGATATATATATATATATATATATATATATGATGGTGGTGTTGATGGTTTAGTCGACTCTTGTGACCCCCATTAACTATAGCCCACCCAGCTCCTCTGTCCATGAGATTTCCCAGGCAAGAATATCGGAGTGGGTTGCCATTTCTTACTTCAGCAGGTCTTTCCAACTCTGGGATCGAACCCATTCCTTCTCCATTTCAGGAAGATTCTTTTACCACTGAGCCACCAGGGAAGCCCATACATATACATAGCAAAATGATTACAACAGCCAAGTTAATTAACTATTAATCTGCTTGCAGAGAAGAAAATTAGAGAGTCATAATTTTCCCTTCCCACATATATCTCTATTAAGTATGTAAAATATTGTAATATTGTATATATTATAATGAACTATTGTTTCTGACTAGGACTCTTGGAAAGCAAGATACATGTCTTATTTATGATTCAAGCACTGAAATTAGTGTCTACCACATAGCAACTGCTCTGAAAACATTTACTGGATGACTCTCCTGCCTACAAGCCCAGGCCCCTCTATCCTCTCCAGTATCTCATCTCCAATTAAATAAGCTCCAATTTACCTTTAATTCATAATTCATTCTTGTCTAAACCTCCACTGCTTCCTTCCCATTGGCATTCATGCTCAGGCCATCCATCTGAGTCAGAGCCCTGCTCCCTATCTCCTCTGTCTGCATAGCCTTATGGGCGAGGGTCTGCCCCCAACACAGCCATGCTGAGTCATGCTGAGTCATGATGAGGCTTAGGGTGTGTGGTCAGATGTTCTCAACCCTGCATGTTGACCGCTATCTGGGTCCCCAGCAGGAGGCTTACAGGACAGATGACAAAAAAGGAGTAGCAGACTGCCTGACTATAGCTCCACCCCAGCCAGCATCAGGAGGAAAGAGGGATACTGAGGAAGAATGTGACATATCCTGGAATATGTTCCCTTTGGATTTAGAATGTATTTCTGGTTGTCCCATAGATTCCAATGAATGATCAGTCATTGTTTATCAAATATTTATCTTTCAGGTAGTCTCCCACAGCCAGAGCAGAAAAAGAGAGAAAGAGAAAAAAAGAAAACCTTATAAGTACATGCATATGGACTTCTAATTCACAAAATAAATCAAATGTGATCAGAGTAATTTGAAGCATGAAACCTTTGCTAGTGCAGTCCTGATTCTTTCTTATGTATTGTATAACCCAGGACAGAGCCCTTATAAACCATTTCCTCCTATATATAAAGATGTGGCAGGGCCGGATGACTACATAATTTTTCCAGATCTCACCTTTTTAAATTTTCTTAAATTTTTCTTGTGGTTGTGCTGGATCTGCTTTGCTGCCTGGGGTTTTTCTCTAATTGCAGTGAGTGGGGCTACTCTTGATTGTAGTGTGCAGGCTTCTCATCACAGTGTCTTCTCTTGGTGGAGCACATGCTCTCGGGTTCACGGGCTTCAGTAGCAGCAGTGTGTGGGCTTCAGTAGTTGTGGTGCAGGCTCAGTAGTGGCGGCTCACAGGCTCAGTAGTTTTGGAGCACAGGCTTAGTTGCTTTGCAGCATGTGGAATCTTCCCAGACCAGGGATCAAACCCATGTTCCCTGCATTGGCAAATGAATTCTTATCCACTGTACTACCAGGGGAGTCCTAGGTCTGACTTTTTAAGATCCCACATACTGTACATCCACTTTGCAGGATTCTGTGGATATCGACTGAGATAGGATGAAAGAGGAGGACTTAAAACAGGAAAAGGAAAAGATTGTTCACCATTTTAGGGCACCCACGACATCTGCTGACAAAGGGCCTGTGACATGCTGGGCAGATCTGACAGGGAATGCCACTAGGGAAGCCTTGACTTAAGGAACCATCTCAGGCCCATCTTGGTGCTACTGCTCTCATGGGAAAATGTCTTACCCTCTAGGCCTCTGATCAGCACCCAAGAGGTGCTATCACTCTTCACGTCACTTTGGCTAAAATTTGGGTGTGTGAACTTGCTCCAGAGATACTTTCTGATTTTCCTACCTACCCATCCACCATCTTCATTTTATTTTATTTATTTAATTTTGGCTGCCCTAGTTCTTCATTGCCGCATGTAGGCTTTCTCTAGTAGCAGCAAGCGAGGGCTCCTTTCCAGTTGCAGTGTTTAGGCTTCTTAATGCGGTGATTTCTTGTGGAGCACAGACTCTAGGGTACATAGGCTTCAGCAGCTGCAGTGCACAGGCTCAGCAGTTGTGGCCCACGGGCTTAATTGCTCAGTGGCATGGAATCTTCTTGGACTGATCAGGGATCGAACCTGTATCCCCTACATTGGCAGATGTTTTCTTAACCACGAGACCACCAGGGAAGTACCACTAACCTCATTTTAAAGCAAGAATTCTGAGGCAGTTAGTGTGATGAACAAAGGAATTGACAAAACTCAACATAAAGACTCTCCTAGTCCAGGTTTCAAATCCTCCCACACAGATACTCATATTCAGAGATTAGCATGTACAAGAGCATGTGCATGCATGCACGCTCATACACACACGAACAGCTCACAAATTCCACATCCTGTTCGAAAATCCACTTGGCATTACTTTAAACATATATTTACAGGTTGAGCCCTTGCTACCATCACCCTGGTGTAAGACAATGTAATCTTCACCTGGATGCTTACTGCAGACTCCTAACTGATCTTTCTTCTACCACTGCTTCTGATAGTGTCTTCCCAATATGGCAGTCAAAGCACACTGGTAAAAATGCAAATCGTGTATGGTAATCTCTTTGTCCAAAGTTCTCTGATCATTTCTTGCATCACTCATAATAAAGTCAAATTTCTTACAATAATAATTTCCAAAGATAACAATTGCTAATATTTATATTGGCACCTACAGACTTCCTCGGTGGCTCAGTGGTAAAGGGTCCACCTGCAATGCAGGAGTCACAGGAGACTCAGCTTCGATCCCTGGGTCAGGAAGATCTTCTGGAAGGGCATGGCCACCCACTCCAGTATTTTTGCCTGGAGAATCCCATGGACAGAGGAGCCTGGTGGGCTACAGTCCATAGGGTTGCAGAGTAGGATGAGACTGAAGTGACTTAGCACGCATGCATGCATGTTGGCACCTATACATATAAATGGGCTTCCCTGATGGTGCTACTGGTAAAGAACACACCTGCCTGCAGGAGATTTAGATTTGGTCCCTGGGTTCGAAAGATCCCCTGGAGGAGGGCATGGCAGCCCAGTCCAGTATTCCTGTCTGGAGAATCTCATGGACAGAGGAGCTTGGCAGGCTACAGTCCAAGTTGCAAAGAGTTAGACATCATGGAAGCAACTTGGCATGCATGAACGCATACATATGCACCTACCTCTACATACGTACAAAAACATCAACGGAGTAATGCCAAAAGAGGTAATGCCGACCAACACTATTTAGACCTCAGCAAACAGGACCTTGATTGAATTAATTAATTTCAGAATGTAGCCCATTTTTTTGTAAGTTGAGATTGACTCTTGAAGACATTCTGGTTGAAATAAAAGACACACAAGCCTAAAAGTAGAAATCAATGTACTTATTTGTCAATTTACAATGAGATTTATAACTTGAATACTTACGCCTTTGTGAGTAATACATGCTTTCCTTACATCAATCAAGAAAAGTAGAGGAAGCAAACTGTTACAAGGCAAGTAGCTGGATTCAATCATGCCAAGGAAGCATCTTGACAGTAAGTTCAGAAATGGCTTATTCATCCTCTTCATGGGAAAGATAGATATGTTATGTGAGGTTCAACATCTCTAGATTCTAAGCCAACAGAGCAACCTTCTTTTTCCTGTACTTTCCTTGTTGGTCAATTCTCTAATGATTAACATACTTTTTTACACATCAGAACATTCCATAGATTATAGTTAAGAGTTTCTGGCCTGGGAAGCATTCTTTTTCTCTCAGGTGATTTTGTGTCTGTCTTTTGTATTTAAATTAGTTTTCATAACTTTTTAAACTAAATTTATTTTTAATTGCGATTAAAATTAGAGTGAAACTTGTCCCTCTGGCTTTCAAGGTCTTGCATGTTATCTAGCCACTATAGCCTTCATATTTTGACAGTACTCACCTATTTATAAACATACACACACACACACATATATTTTACACAGGGCGTATTGACCAGGCATTTCTGAACAGTTAACCATGCAAGACCCCCAAGCACAAAACCATAATCTCTTTCACTTATCTACTTGTATGGAAACTGAGGACAGAGCCTTGAAAGTAGTAAGAGAAGCACCCTGGCTTTCATTGTCTTTAGCTGGTCTTCTCTTTGCCACTCCTCTCTTTGTGTACTCCTGAGCCCTTATCTATGTTCACAGTTTCTGACCCACCCAGCTATCACCAGCCCAAGTCTCCAGAAGGAGAAAAACACTGGATCTGCCTGCCTCTGTTAATTGAAAACAAACCAAAATAAAATAAATGCCATCCATATCCACCGCCAAGTCCCAGAAAACATGTGAACACATGAAGAAGAAGGAGATGGAGGAGGAGAATGAGATAGAAGAGAAGGAGAAGGAGAGGAGTAGAGGAGGAAAAGAAGAAGGAGAAGAAAGGGAAGGGAAAGAAAAACAAAAAAACAAAACAGGTGCAGGAAATAATCGGTGACATTAATGCCTGAATGGGGCTGGAGTAGAGAGAAGGGCTACAGTAGCTTGTTGGTCTAGGAACCTAAGAAGTTTTCCTTTCCCTCAGTGACACCTCAGACTCAGTAAGATAGGTATTGTGAAAATTTGGTTTCAGAAAGAGCTCTTCTGGGGCTAGAATTAGCAAAGGTTGAAAGGGGCTTGGGGCTTCCCATGTGGGACAGGAGGTAAAAAAACCTGCCTGCCAATGCAGGGGACTTAAGAGATATGGGTTTTATCTCTGGGTCAGGAAGATCCCCTGGAGAAGGGCATGGAAACTCACTCAAGTATTCTTGCCTGGAGAATCCCATGGACAGAGGAGCCTGGCAGGCTACAGTCCAAAGGGTCTCATAGAGTCAGAGACAACTAAAGAGACTTAGCATGGCACGGCACAGTATGGAAAGGGACTTGGGAGAAGAACAATGTTCCTCACTAGACCATAGAATACAAACGATCCTAGTTTCTCACAATTCCTCAGGTAGATGATCTTGTTAATGGGTGGGATCTGACCATAATCTTCACTGCTTCCATTTAAGCTCTACTTAGATTCAAACCTCAAATCTATCCTGTTTCAGATATGTGTAGATTTCTTATTCAAGAGACATGCTATGCTATAGATTCAGTACTGAGTATCTGAAATATTGAAGATAATATGACTAGGAAAAAAATTAGTCATTAGTCTTTTAGAATTCAAAATCACCAAGTGAAGGATTTCCCGATTTTAGGACACAGAATTCCAAGCCCTATACTTATAAGAATCCCATACGAATCAACTCTAGATAGAAATATAAATATTGATTTTATGTATCATTACATTTGAACAAAGTTTGAAAATTATTAGTTGACTTCAGCCTTGAGTAATATCCATGAGATATGGATCAATGAGTTATGGTAGTGCAGTAGAGAGAAGATTAGCAAGCACTGGCTCCAATGAGTGCTTCCCTGGTGGCTCCAATGGTAAAGAATCTGCCTGCAATGCAGGAGACCCAGGTTTGATTTCTGGGTTAGGAAGATCCCCTGGAGAAGGGAATGGTTACCCACTCCAGTATTCTTGCCTGGAGAATTACATGGACAGAGGAGCTTGGAAGGCTATAGTCCGTGGGCTCCAATGATAGTCTCATTCCTTCTAACTATTCAGAATTGCTTTAGTTCATTGAATATATTAGGTAATAGTATTTAAACTGGACATAAAAACCCTGGAATTTCTCAAAAATTTAATCATAAAAGTAAATGAAGACAATTTTGTGTAAGGTCAAAAAACATCAATGAAGCCAAGAAAGTAAAGTTATAAAATGGGAAAATGAGAAGTTTATGATTTTTCTAAGTTGCCAGATTCTAGCTCTTTACCTTCAAAGTTCATTGTGTAGACAAATGTGTAATAACTGGCTGGTTCTGGCTTTCCATTATCTCTTCCTAGTGAAGATTCCTCTTGCTTAAATAACATACACAGGCATCTCTGGCTATGCCTTAATCATAGTGCTCCCAGAGGTCTGTCAACTCACTGATGTCTGTGTGTCAGCCACAAACATAAAGAAATTCCTGTGAGAATAGACCCAGCTGGGGTTCAGAGTCACCTTCAACCTTTATGGGAGCTGATGCATAGGCCCTGTGCTTACAAAGCAAGAATGTTGCCTTGCTAGTAGTTATGGTCTATTTTCTCATTCATTGCAATTATTAATATAACAGAAGATATTCACTGGCTTGCTGCCTGGAAGCCATTAGAATTTCCAACTACTAGTGGTACCCAATTTATTCTAGGATAATGCAACACTTAATAGGAACTTTGATCCTATCTATTTCTACTATAACAAGATAAATTCAGATTATAATGAAAGCAGACTAATTTATAATCTCTCTAATCAAGAATACTAAGCAGTATTTTTTCGTGTCTTCAGTGGTTCATAAACCCTGTTCATAATTTTCAAAATTTAAAACTGAAAATAAAAAAGAACACATTTGTGATGAAGAGTAACTTCTGAAGTATTTTTTTTTTCTCAGCTAATACTATGAAAAAATATGGTGGAAAAATCTATTTTTATCTATTAATAATTTATAATTTATATAATTCTCCATGCTAATAGCACCTAAAGATAATACATTATTTGACTTACAGCATTAGTATATATGTCATATTTAGCTAGAAAACTTTAATAAAATATTTTACTTTTCCTTGCTAAAAAGAGGCATCTTATATTTCTTAGCATCCTGCAGAGAGTTTACCAAAGTACAAATGCTAAAAAATTCCCTAACAGGCAAGAGCTAGTCTTTATCAAAATTTGAAATTTCTTTTAAAAAGTCTTTTTTATTTACATACCTTTAGAAATAACATTTTTATGTTAGATACCCTCAGGTATCTATTAGATATACACTATGATACAAACTTTCCACTGAGACTAAGGGAAGTAGAGATACCCAGGCATAGAGATATTACAGAGGAATAGACATATGTATGCTGAAATTAGGTGATTCATAAACCTTGTACTAAGCTACAGACATGTTGCCTTTCAACCCTATAAACTTTCTTAAAATCTTTTCCACAATGTTTAGTAATAAGAAGGCAAGACATGGGCCAGATCCCTGGAGGGAAGCCAGGTCTGTTCCCCAAGGCTGTTTCTAGAGAAGGATGTACCTGAAGTGAGTATGAGGGAGAAGGAGGGGGCCCAACTTCACATCCTGAATTTAAGAGAAGACTGGTGTCCACACGCTGGAAGGAGAATGGCAGGTACTCATACTGTCTGTTTCAGGTGGGATTTGTTTCCCAAACTCTTGGTCTTATGGGGCCTGGTTCTTACTCCCTGGGCTTTGACAATGTTTGATCCTCATACCCAAGGTCTAAGGAAAGAGTCACTGTCCTCATGCTGTGGATCTATAGAAATTTGCCTTGGAAACCAAGAGCCCTAAGGCTACTGATTAATATATCAAACATAATTCAAAAAGATAAAGGCACCCTATGTTTGAAGTAGCATTATTTACAATAGACAAGACATGTAAGCAATCGAAATGTCCATCAACAGATAAATGGATAAAGAATATGTGTGTGTGTGTGTGTGTGTTTATGTGTGTGTGTGTGTGTTGTTGTTGTTTAGTCACTAAGTTGTGTCTGACTCTTTTGCAAACCTATGGACTGTAACCTGGCAGGCTCTGTCCATGGGATTTCCCAGGCAAGAACACTGCAGTGGGTAGCCATCTCCTTCTCCAGGGGATCTTCCTGACCCACCCATGTCTCCTGCACTGGAAGGTGGATTCTTTACTACTGAGCCACCAGGGAAGCCCCCCAAAAGATGATACAAATGAACTTATATGCAAAACATTAATAGACCCACAGACATAATAAACTTGTGGTTATCAAAGGGGAAAGGTGGGGAAGGGATAAATTAGAAGGTTGGGATTAGCATAAACACAGTATCTATATATTAAATAGATAAGCTTACTGTATAGCACAGGAAACTAAAATCAATATTTTGTAATAGACTATAAGGGAAAGTAATCTGAATATATATATATATGAATATATATTATATATATATATATATATATATATAATATACATATAATATATATATATATATATATATATATAAACATTAAGTCCCCTACACATGAATGAGTTCAATTCTGAGAGTGTGTCCACAAGTCCAATTTGTTCCTCGGTTTAACAAAGTTAACCTAGGTATGCAACTAACAAGGCTTCCCTGATGTCTCAAGCAGTAATAATACACCTTCAATGCAGGAGATGCAAGAGACATGGGTTCAATCCCTGGGTTAGGAATATCCCCTGGAGAAGGAAATGGCAACCCATTCCAGTATTCTTGCCTAGAAAATCTCATGGATAGAGGAACCTGGCAGGTTACAGTCCATATCATTGCAAAGAGTTGGACATGAATGAGTATGCACTCAGTCAACTAACGTAATCAACTAACATAAGCAGCTATATAGTACAGTACTATATTTAGTACAGTACAGTACTATATGTAATATGTTTACAATACTTTTTACACAAATACATAAAAAAACAAATACAAAACATAAAGAAAATATTTTAAATCTTAAAGTGTACTATCTTAAAAACTACAGTAGTACAGTGCAATAGCTGGCATACAGGTGCTGGCATTGAGTGAACAGGCAAGAAGAGTTACTGATTGGAGGTGGGAGAAGAGGTGGGAGATGGTGGAGCTGAAGGATCATCAGCTCTAGGAGATGGAGAGCAAGTTGCAATTTCACTCACACCTGAAGTTGATGGAACACATGTTCGCATCTTTGAAAGTTTGTAACTTGAAGGTTCATGTATAGGGGGCTTACTGTGTAACTGAATCACTTTGCTGAACACCTGAAACTAACATAACATTGCAAAACAAATATAGAAACAAAAAATACTCTTATTCACACAAGGGCTATTCTTCACAAGGTAGCCAGACATTTCTTGTCCTTTCATTGGTCTTCTACCCCAGTGATAATATATCTGCTCTCTTGACCTAGAATTGTGTCATCCTAGGTTAGGTAGTCTAGTCCAGGGAGTCTTTTTTTATTTTTCTTAAGGAGGGGAAGTGGAGCTAAGTCTTGTGAAGGTCACAGCCCAGGAAAATTGATCCACTAAAGGCTGACTTTTAATTATACAATTATAGGCTGTTTCTCCTCCACCATTCCTTACCATCATATCAACAGGACTCCAGTAATATAACAGTGGATTGCAGCTGAAAATGTTGTAAGGGGCAGACTCTATTTCATGATGATGTCTTCTTAGGGAAGCCTACAGACAACAGGGACATAAAAATAGAAAACAAAACAAGGACACTAGAGAAATTTGAAGGCTCCATCACTGATGGATTCAACAAACGTTAAACATTTTCCAACTCCTAGTATCACATATCAATTCATCTATTCCTCAGTGTGATCACAAGTCATGGTTTTAAATAATTTCAGACTTCTTAGCTGCCTCACTAGTATAAATAAGTAGAGAAAACCAGAAAGAAAACTCAGGAGAATGTCTCCAGAGTAGACAGTTGCCTCCCATGCTGTCACAGAGAAATAGACAGAGTTCCCTGGAAGCACAGGATGCAAGCTTATTCTACCTGTTCTCTCTATGAAATAACCTTTGGATATTTTAATTTGGGATTGAGGTCTTAGTTCCATTGTAGATCCTTTGCATTTCCATTCAGCTTCCTGAAGTAACCATATATGTGTTTTGTTGTCGTTGTTTTTTCTCCCTTGGAAAACTAAAATCCAAATCTTGGCTATAATCCACTTCTCAAGAGAGCTAGAACTGATCGATTTTCTTGTCTCCAATTTAGTTTTTATCTTGAGTCTGTTTTTGTTATGCTCTCACCATCTCACCATCCTTAACTGATACTAAAATGGTTTGAATAGAACTCCTTCCTTGTCTGGTGCTTGGCTACACTCCATAAATCATCCTGGGAGAAGGCGAATGGGAGAGATAGATGCCATCGTGTAGGATGACATGGGAAGAGCTGAGGACGAAAAAGGGGAATGAGTGGAAAATTGTGTTGAGGATGGAGGAGTAACTAACAAAGGAAGGAGGTTTCAGGAACCAACAGGTTATCACACACTCAATATACATCTTCCTTGCTGACCATCAGCTGACCTGACTCCACCCCTGAGGGACACAGCCTAACCTTGACCAATGACTTCAAAGGACAAGGGGGAGCAAGGGGGGCAGAAGTTCAGCAGTAAAGAATAAAAGACCACAGCATCCAGCAGCCGCACAGACTTGCTTCTCATGCTTCTGTGATCACCTGTAATCTCCACAACTTGACATCATGGTGCATTTTACTGCTGAGGAGAAGGCTGCTATCACTGGCCTGTGGGGCAAAGTGAATGTGGAAGAGGCTGGAAGCGAGGCTCTGGGCAGGTAGGAAGTGGACTTCATGGGGGAGGATGGTGAATATGAGCCTGGTAAATTGACCAGCAAATTCTGAAAAAATTTTCAAGTCACTGATTTTCCATCTGCTGTGTTTCCATCTCATAGGCTCCTGGTCGTCTACCCCTGGACCCAGAGGTTCTTTGACAGCTTTGGCAATCTGTCCTCTACCTCTGCCATAATGGGAAACCCCAAGGTCAAGGCCCATGGCAAGAAGGTGCTGACCTCCTTCGGAGAAGCTATTAAGAACTTGGACAACCTCAAAGGTGCCTTTGCTAAGCTGAGTGAGTTGCACTGTGACAAGTTGCACGTGGATCCTGAGAACTTCAGGGTGAGTTCAGGAAGTGTTCATGTGTTCTCTTTTGCTTTTTACTTTGGAATAATAATAATGGAAGTTGAGTCTTTAGTTGGAAAGACTAGCAAAGATCTCAGAAATCATAGATCAAACTAGGTATTAGGAGGACTGACTTCCAGTGGGCATACCAAGACCACCTTGATTCAGGACTAGTGACCATAAAGAGCTTCGAGCAGCCTTACAGTGCATGCATGCTAAGTCGCTTCAGTCGTGTCAGACTCTTTGTGACCCCTCAGACTGTAGCCCACCAGGCTCCTCTGTCCATGGGATTCTCCAGGCAAGAATACAGGAATGTGTTGCCATTTCTTTTTCCAGGGTAATCTTCCCAACCCAGGGATCAAACCTGTATCTCTTACATCTCCTGCATTGGCAAGCAGGTTCTTTACCACTAGTGCCACAATGCCACAATGAGCAGCCTTAAGTTTGCTTTAAAATTTTCAGGAACTTCTGTCAGAAATGGATGTATTTACCCCAGAGAATATCGAAGAATAGCATATTTTTTCAAGAAGAAATAAAATTTGGCTTTTGATAGATGAAGTCCGATCTCAAGGAAAGAGAAATATCTTATGTGATTCCTGATAATTGACTTTTAGGAAGATATTTGGGAGAATAATTTTTAGGGAGATTGTCTCAAAGAAAATTAGACCAATTTTCTATTAAATTACCAATCAATATTGTGACTAAGAGGAGGCTTATTGCTGCATTGATTGGAGGCTTTACTAAACTCATTCTAAGAACCCATGCATCCCTGAAATCTTATAAATACAAGAATTAGAGATAGGGAGAGAGGCAAATAAAAATAGTGAAATAGGAGAAAGGCAGGGGATATAGGTAGACAAATGTTGAATGGATGTATCATAGAATTTAAATTAAACTGAAGGACTAGCTCATCTGAGTTTATTGCATAGATACAACCCACAGAGCAGTTTAAGATGCAGACTTGGGAGGAGGTGTAGGTACTAAGCCATTATCTGCTGCAATTATTTAGGAAACTTATACTTGGCATGCCTAATTGTCATTCTATCTTTCACCCAACAGCTCCTGGGCAATGTGATTGTGATTATTCTGGCTACTCACTTTGGCAGAGAATTCAGCCCTGACATGCAGGCTGCCTGGCAGAAGCTGGTGTCTGGTGTTGCCACCGCTCTGGCCCACAAATACCACTGAATCCTCTTTTCAATTCACCATTTTGTGTCCCCAGTGCCTTCCTTCTGCCCATGGGGACTGGGGTTTGGCCTTGAGAGCCCAGTTTCTGTTTAATAAAGTACATTCTATTCAGTGATCAAAAATTAACATTGTATCTTCTCCATCATTTCATCTTGTGCTAAAGGAGAAATGACGGTTCATTAGCTGAAGGCTGGGGAGAGACATAGGAAGAAATGAGTCCTTTGAGAAGCATGTCAGGAACTCATCAGTGGAAGATAGACATTCTGGTAGGGTTCAGGATGATTGATAGAAAGCTAAGGTGGGGAAAGAAGTTTTCTGGGGTGGGAAATGTTTGTTTTAGTGGTTGGGGACTGCCTGCCACAGAGCAGTGTGGCAAAAACTTACTGTAGCAGGAAGGAAGAAGTAGTAAGCGGTATCTGAGAAAAAGCAAGATAGATTTATAGTACATGTCAGAGAGTCTGCAGAAAAAAGTAAAAGTTTTGTAGTGATTCATCATCTAGACTCAGGTTACTATTTCAGTTTGCTCTAATGTACATTTTGACTCAACTAAATTGTCATATATCTTATGAGATTAAAGTGGAGATAAGAAGATGAGTTGAGGGATGACTGAGAATTTTCAGAAAAATCTCTATGGACCAACAATACCATACCCTTTTCTAAAGGATTTCACTGTCTCCTTACAAAGCAAAGGCTAATACACTTGAAATCATTATGCATCATATTCTGATTGAATATAATGTACACTAAAATAAAATTAGAGTTAGGATAGTATATGAGTTGAGAGGACAGAAGGATAATCAAGACTTCACGTAGAAGATAAGATACTAACAAAATCTTAAAAGGTTGTTGCTGAGCCATGAAAGCCACTGGGATTCTTGGCCTCTGGAGGAGAGGAATTCAATCCGGGGCCAGTGACGAGGCTTGATCACTCAGAGCTTTTGTGTGATAAAGTTTTATTAAAGTATAAAAGAGATAGAGAAAGCTTCTAACATAGAAATCAGAAGGCGGCAGAAAGAGTGCCCCCCTGCTAGCCTTAAGCAGAATGTTGTATACCTATCAGCAAGCTGTTAAGAGAAAGGAGAGGTCTCAAAACTCAGAGTGGCACCAGACCCCCTTACCCACAACATGCATTTTGAGATAACATTGGCACCAGGTGAGTCATCCCAGGCCATAAAACGATTGACATGAGTCTTGAAGAAAGGCAGGTTTCCAAGTAAATAGTTTCATTAGCATAGATTAGGAGCACAATGTATGAGTAAAACATACAAGTTTGTTGAGCCCTTATTGGTTCTGAGTCTTAAGTGGGACCAACTTGAAGAAAGACAGAGCCTAGGGTAAGTACATAGTCCATTAACATAGCTTAAGAAAAATATTTCCATAAGAAAAACACATTGGTTAGCTCAAGGTTTGAGAAAAATTAAGTTCAGATAGAGCCAGGTGTCTTCATGGCAACACAGAATTTTAAAAGAAACCTCTTTTTAAATGTGTATAGAGAAGGGGAAAAAAATATCTAACACTTGTAGTTTCTTTCCTCCTGCTGCTTAAGAGAGAGAGAAAAAATGTCTGCCACTTGCAGCCTGTGTCCTCCATTTGGAGACCCCTGGCCTTCCTGCCTGTCACCCTTTTAGTTTTGCAGTCTAAAATTAGCCAGCCAGGGCTTGGTAACAGGCATGAAAATAGCTCTCTGGAAGTGGAAGAGAGAGTGAGACATAGATAGAGGATTAGGAAAGATTAGATAATATAAAGCTTTGAACATAAAGATAAAAATTGTTACTATGATAGTAGCAAGAGTAAACAATAAGTATTCTAAGAACTTTAAATGACTCAAGGAGTAGGATTTGGAGGGGGGAAGTAATATGCTTAATTCACACAAAATGAATTGAAAATTGCAGAGATTAGACATGGATGCTAATTGAGGAGAACAGACATAATGGCCTCAATCCAAGAAGAGCAGTGTGTTAGGTTGTGTCTGACTTTTTGTGACCCTATGGACCATAGTTGATCTGGCTCCTCTATCCATGGGATTTTCCTGGCAAGAATGCTGGAGCTGGTTGCCATTTCCTCCTCCAGGGGATCTTCCTGACCCAGTGATGGAACCTGCATCTCCTGCTTGGCAGGCAGATTCTTTACCGCTAAGCCACCAGGGAAGCCCTGGAAGAAGAGCAAGGAGGTCTGCAAAAAGTGAAGGATGAAGATGGGGAGCATGAAGAGGACATGTTTTCTGACTGGCTAGGGTAGATGAGAAGTAAGGAAGTGGCAGCAGATGAGAAAACTCACAGCCTGGTTCTAACAAGAAGAGGCCTACAATGACCTGGGGACTTCATGTAAGAGAAGTATGAACTGAATCATTCTTGAGGGGGTCACTGCCAGATTGCTCAGGGAGTCATGAGCTCCAGGCTTTGAGTCAAACTGTCCTCTTGAGGATTGGCAAATTTAACTCTATGAGGCATTCATTTCATTGCTCCTACACATTAATTACAATATGTCCTGTGAATTACCTTCTAATTTGCCTTTTCATGTTTGCAATTGGGGGTTCCCCTGTGGCTCAACTGGTAAAGAATCCACCTGCAATGCAGGAGACTTGGGTTCAATCCCTGGGTTGGGAAGATCCCAATAGGGCTAGGAGACCAGTGATTACATTATTGCAGACTGTCAACACACTGGTGTCTCTGTGCTCTGTTGCCTATTTATTGATTTGACTGCATTGAATCTTAGTAATGGATGGGAGATCTTTGTTGCATCTCACAGGCTTAGCTGCCCTGCAGCATGTGGGATCCTAGTTCCCCAGTCAGGGACTGCACCCATGTCCCCTGCATTCTAAGGAGGATTCCTGTCTATGGGACCACCAAGGAGTCCCCCGTTGCCTCTTATTATGCTCCTAAACAGAATAAAGATATGTCCTCTGTGGCACCAAATCTTTTCACCCAGTCAGTCAACAAATGAGAGCAATTTACTTTTTCAAATCAATCAATCTCTTTTTCATCCTTCTTGCCTCTCAACTATTATTCTGATACTGAATATCAAAGGGTCAGGGATGGTGAGGATGAAGGCGCAGGCAAAAGATATATTCTTCATCCCTTAATGATCTAGCTTTAGATCTAGATTTTGCCAGTTCAAGACAATTTAACCGAAAACAAAAACATATAATTTACACACACACATATGTGCATATATTCAGGTCTAGAGGACTCAAATTTTTAATAGATGAAAAGATGTCTAATTATTGCTGATAGATCTTAAAAGCCAGCTGAGAAAAATAATGTGATAAAATAATAATCTGGGAATATTAATCTAAGAGTCAGAGGGTTTAGAGATTGTCATTACCAGGTTTAAAATCCTATAATGGCTTCTTACTCCCTATCACTGAAGAGAAGTTCTAAGTTATTAGGTTTATGCTTTCTCTGCAACCATATTTTCTGCCATTCTCACTTTTACTATTTATATATCAACCACACCAGCCCATCACTCATATCTCTAGCATATCAGATGTTTGTTTTACATTCCATAGAGATTTGGATCCACTATCCCAACTTTCAGGACCTTTATCCCAATCCTCTCCACTGACAGATGCCTTCTTTTCATTCTGGGCTGCCTCAACTATGACCATCTTAGAGAGACTTATTTCTGACATAATTGTGTCCCTCTCCTATTATGTCCAGATATTAATTTCCTTCAGAGCAAATGATAATAGCTCAAATTATTTGTCAATGGGTTTACTTATTCATTTTCTGCATCTTCCATTCCAAAATTAGATAAAGAAGAAACTTTTCTTCTTTGTCTATCTCTAATACATAGAACAAAGTCATTAAACAAATAGTTATTGAATGAACATTTGAGGACCCATGGGAATGAAGGTTTGAAAAAACATTATAGTTAAGTTTATTTAATGTAAGAAACATAATGTTTGATCAGCTGTCCTGAGATGGAATGTGCTTCTCAGAGTACAATCAAGAACCCTTGCCTGGCCTTTCCCTAGTGTTGTCATTTATACTAATGGGGAGGCAGCCCTAACACCTAACAACCTGCTGCTTTAGTTTGAATTTGAGCATCCTACTAGCTCTACAATTTGAGATGCATCACTTAATACCTTAACCTCTCATTCACTGATCATGTTTATCAAAGTCTATTTTGTGAGAATTAAATACATTAATATATCTCATATTTTTAGTTCACTACTTGGAACATAAACTCTCTTTATCTCTTTCTCTAAAAATAATTGACTTAATCTATAACATCTGTCTTTTAGTGGTACTATTTATGTTATCTATAAACTCTATCTATCTGCATGATGTATGTATATTTATTCATAAATATATGTGATCTTTTGTTTCTAATGATAATGCTTTTTAAAAAATAATTTAGCTATAAGGATAGTTATCATTATTGAAACTGATTGAGCCTTGGTTGAAATAAAAGATCATTTTGTGAGGAAATGGAAAATTCAAAGCCTGAATTTGAGGAATCAGCAAGACAGGTCTAGAGGAAAGAGAAGAGATGAGTTCAAAAACAGAGGGATGGTAAGGAAGCAAGGATAGCTGTGAGAGGTGAAACATTTGGCAGTATTGAGGTTGAAAGGAAAGAAACTCCAGAAGACTGAACTAAGACCAATAGGTAACGCACTGGGGCCTAAAGACTGCTTTCATTAGTCTAGAAGGGTTTGTTTGGACTCTGTTTACTTTTAGAAGAAACCTATATAGGGATGAGGAAAGTGTCTACTGGAAAGTATAATTGTATGAAAGGAACTTTGCCTTTACTTGTTATTTTTCACTTTTCCTCTCCTGGAGGCAGAAAAAAATTGCCAAGGAGAAATGCTGATGTAGCATATGCTGGCTCTGTATAAGGAAAGAACTTAGAGTTCACAAATATATTGCTAAGGCTATTCATATATTAGGGCTTCCCTGGTGGCTCAGATGGTAAAAAATCCATGCTCAATGCGGGAGACCTGGGTTGGGAAGATCCCCTGAAGGACGGCATGGCCACCCACTCCAGTATTCTTGCCTGGAAAATCCCCATGGAGGGAGGATCTTGGTGGGCTGCAGTCCATGAGATTGGACATGACTGAGTAAGCATACAGCACATTCATACATTGGCTGAGCATTTGTACAGAATTGTTTCTAGACAGCCATTTCAAGTTTGCATCCTATAAATCCAGAAGTAGGATGAAGTGTCTCTGAGGGAGGAAAACAGCTGGAACACGTGGGCTGGAGGGAGTACAATAATAAAGATATGAGTGTTTATTTTTATGCCCACAAAATATGAAGCTGATGGTGCTAGGAAGATAGGGGGAGGGAAATCATGGCCAAGTCCTAGTCTAGCAAGGGGAACAAAATAGCTGTGCTTAGGGACAAGGCAAGGCCCCAGGCTTTGCGGGAAGTTGATATCACTCAGTTCTAAGTGAGAGCAGAGAGGTCAGCCTGGAGCTCTCTGCTCACTGTGGACATCTGTTATCTCTTTCCACCTTCACAGCTCCTGGAAATTGTGCTAGTGATTGTCTGGCAAACCATTTTGACACAGAATTAACCCCTCTGTGCAGGCTGCCTGGAAGACGATGGTGACTGGACTGGCGAATGCCCTTGCCCACAAGGTGAGGGCCTTGCCTCGCTGAGGGCCCTGCCCAGTAGTAGAGTGTCACCAAGGAACAGCTTTATTATTCTAATAATAATAATAGCAACAACAATAGTAACTGTAGCAGTAACGCTCTGCTAGGAGTTCTGTAATTGTCCTCAGGTCTGCTTTTCTCATGTGCCTTTAAATATGTGAAAACCTTAGGGATTCTATGTTGAACTGTATTTTGGGGGGGCGGGAGGGTTAATCATTCAATTTTTTCATGAAGTAGAGATTTCTGCAGGAAAATTAAAAATAGAGCGCCAAAGGGATGTGGTTGGGACATACACTTGGGAGAAACATATACTCATGAGTTATTCCAGTTAAAGATATGGGAGCATTCTGGTGGGAGGGGAAGGGTGTCAGGGGACAAGAACTCCTTAAGACCAGACAATTAATTGGGTCTGAAAATAGACTTCAGTGAAGGTAAAGGTTCTGGATGTAGGTAGAATACCAAAGTGGAAATTATTTATAGGAAAATAAGCCCAGGTGTTAAGATGACAACATCCAGGCAAGAATGTCATTCCATTCTAAGAACACATTTTCTAAAAGCAACTGGTTTGTCACAGCCCTTGTAAGGAGATACTCAGGATGGGAGGGGTGGAGGTCTGAGCAGGGGATACCTCTTTTCAAAGTCAACTCCAAAGAACTGGGCCCTGGGCTTTCCTAAGGAACTGTCTGGTTAAAGTGAAGAGAGCTGCCTAGGAAGGTTAATTTTCTTTTCAGGACTGGTTTTCTTTTCTTTTTTTTTTTTTACTATTTATTTGTATTTACTTATTTATTTGGCTATGCCAGGTCTTTCACTTTTTACTTTCATTTATTGGAGAAGGAAATGGCAACCCACTCCAGTATTCTTTCCTGGAGAATCCCAGGGACAGAGGAGCCTGGTGGGCTGCTGTCTATGGGGTCGCACAGAGTGGGATATGACTGAAGCGATTTAGCAGCAGCAGCAGCAGCAGCAGCAGCAGCCAGTCTTAGTTGCAGCAGGCAAGATCTTCGATCTTCTTTGCAGCATGCAGGATCTTTAGTTGTGGTATGTAGGATTTGCTTCATGAAAATCTAGTTCCCTGACCAGGGATGGAATCTGGAGCCCCTGCATTGGGAGTTTGGAGTCTTAGCCACTGGACCACCAGGGAGGGAATGTTAAATTGATGGTTGCCATGAGGAGACACATGTGTGCAGATTGGCTACAGCATTTCAAGGAAGAGAGACCACTGTAAACTGCTCAGAGAGAGGGACTGTCTAAAAAGGGTGAGAGAAAAACAGGAGTTAGAGTAACTTCCAGAATCATTGCCTGCTTTGCTGAAAAGATGGACAGTTATTCCCCAACATTCAGAGCTGCAGATGCCCCTGGGTCTGGGGCCTTGCAGGGAGCACATACTCTGCTGAAGATGGGCATCAGGGCCAAGATAAAAACGACCCAGAGCCACCCCTGCAGGCCAGGCCCACAGCTGAGTGTGAGTTGGATTCCTGACTGTGGTCATAGTTTCCTCTTCTTTCTTTTATTTCTTGACCTCTTTTCTTGAAACACATTGTTTTGACATTAATCCAACTATTTTCTTTATATCTCTGTACCAAAGTGCTCACATAAATGAGTGCTTACAGATCCACTCTGTCATGGTAAACCAGCTTCCAGAAACAGCAATTCTTATCCACATTTTACATTTAGGTCTTCTCAAGGTTGAATAAATAAAACTGTCTCAGTATATCAAATAGAAAGGATTTATTTTCTAATAGTAGAAATTTGGCTATTAATATAATACTTCGGGTTGAACTCTAAATTTTAGAGTTCCTCTGTAAATACACAAGAAATGAAAATTGTTTATTTTATATACATACATTTGAAAGAGTGATCTCAGGGAAAAACAAATCAGCTTTCTGGAGGTCAAAATGCGGGAGTAACAAATTCTGAAATAAAATGAATCATTCTGTCTCCCACCAGAAATGTGCCTTTTCTAGTCTTGTAAATGCTTATGTGGTTGCATGAGAACAAAGTACCTTAGATCACAGTGGCCGTGGTGTGTGGAGTACTGTCAGTGAAGGTTTCCTTTGATTAGATATGAAGAAAAGTCACACTTGGCCAGGAGCATGGACCCAACACATGAGACAACTCAGTTCATCCAGAGCCATTTCCAAGAATTCTAATACTCTCTTCACTAAACACAGAAGCACCTATTCTCCAACATTCAATAGTGTATTCTCTGATAGGAATGCATAGATACATGTACTGGCCAGAGACACTTTCACATAACCAGAGTGAAAAAATTATTCAGACAAGTGTACATATTACCGACAGAACTCAACAACAAAGGGGTGATGTTCAATTCTTCTCTAAATTGCCCAGTTCTTACCTATCTTTTTTCTAAATTGATGCTGGATTGGGATCATTTTTACTTGGTTACAAGAACTACAAAATTTGAGTCCCATATAAGCTTTAGAAGCATTGATAACCCAAGAAGAGCTGTGGCTTCTTCTATTAATATACCCTGGCCGAACAGCAGAACAATGTCTTGTAAACACCTAACACAATGCTCAACAGAGTTCTAAATGTTGCTCTTCCTAACTCTAGCTATGCTTCATGGTCAGCCTACTGGTCACTTCAGGAACAGTGGTGGGGAGCTTGAGATATGAATTGCACAGTAGAGGGTAGGGGGGACGACAGCAGAGTATCCCTGATAGAGCCACCAACACTATCAGAGACACAAATGTCCATCTTGCTGACCCTCCCTTACCCAAGTCCCACCCCTAGTGATGGCCACCCACCTTTGACCAATAGTCTCATTTTATTGGGAGAAGGAAGGGCCTGGGGACAGGAGATGAGGAATAAAAGGCCACACAGAGAAGCTGCAGCACGGACTTGCTTCTGGCCCACTAGGATCACCAGAAAGCTCCCAGATATCATGGTGCATTTTACTGCTGAGGAGAAGGCTGCTGTTGCTAGCCTGTGGGCCAAGGTGAATGTGGAGGTGGTCGGCGGTGAGAGCCTAGCAAGGTAAGCACTGGACACAGGTAGGATGGGAGCAGAAGGGCAGAAGTGTTCCAGAAAGAGGGACAGGTCAGGTTTCTTATATACTCTGATTTCTCATCTGTTCTGTGACTATGATCATCCCATAGGCTACTTATCGTCTACCCATGGACCCAGAGGTTCTTTGACAGTTTTGGTAACTTATACTCTGAGTCTGCCATAATGGGCAACCCCAGGGTCAAGGCCCATGGCAGGAAGGTGCTGAACTCCTTTGGAAATGCCATTAAGCACATGGATGACCTCAAGGGCACCTTTGCAGATCTAAGTGAGCTGCACTGTGACAAGTTGCATGTGGATCCTGAGAACTTCAGGGTGAGTTCTGGGAATGTTTGTGCTTTGTTCTTTCATCTAGGTTTCTGTGCTGCAGTTACAGTAGAGAACACAGACTTAAGTCTTAAGCTATTGAAATATTTTTTGGAGGTAATGTTTCAGAGAAAGGCTTGATTTTGATAGGTTGTTCCAGAGGTCAAAGGTAAGACCAAGTAATTACTCTGTGAGCAGTGGAAGCCACTGGCCATCTGATAATTCTGAAAAAAAAGAAAAAAATATTGTGAAGAACACTAACCAAACTTGAGCTATATGTTTTGGCCTGGAGAACACAAATTGAGCCAAGGAAAATAATTTCTTGCCTTTGATAACTGAAATTTTCTATGAAAATTGATGAATACATTTCTGCATGGTTTTTGAGTTTTGAACCAGGACCATACAGAGCAAAATAAGAGCAACTTTTCAGGGTTTGGGCCTCCTCCTTCATCTCCAGCAATGAAGAAATGTTCTTCTATACAAGGTGCTGGATTCTTTGTCAAATGGGTGCCCAAACAATCTGAATGTATGCAATATCTGAAGACAAAATAAGCATATCAAGTCCCCTTTGAGCACTACAATCTTACTTTTAAAAAAAGGAGAGAAGCAATCTATAGCAATGCTCTGGGGTTGGAAATTGACAGAGAAAATGGGAGACGGATATAACACAATGGGGGTTCAGGCTGGGAGTCACTGAACCTAATGTCAAGTCTATAATGATGCGTTTTTGTGGAAACATGGCCATGATAGTTGCTCAACCTCTTATGAAGAAGGAAACGGATGTTTTATCTGTTTGCTGGAAGGGCAGCCTGAAATCTTCTATTCATTATGTACTATTTTCTTTTTATTCCCAGCTCCTAGGCAACATGATATTGATTGTCTTGGCAACCCACTTCAGCAAGGAACTTACCCCGCAGATGCAGGCTGCCTGGCAGAAGCTGACAAATGCGGTGGCTAATGCTCTGGCCCACAAGTACCACTAGTTGCCTGGCCAACAATGTTGGTTCCTATCTGAAGGCCCAGGTTCCAGTATTCATCCCCTGAAGACAGAGGGAGGGAACTCTGACTCCAGACATAACTCCAATATAATACAAATGAAATAAAAGTCATGGTCTATAATGAATGTCCTTGTATTTTCTCTTTGTTTTTATCTTTTATAAGTTGATTCATCTAAAAGAAAGCATTCTTATTGGAACTGGGAATGTTGGGTATTGAGAGTGAGGGGAGGTTTTAGAAGGAATCCTAATAAGATTCTATAAGTGTGGCTTCAATGGGTAGTCAATGCTAGGAGGGGAAAGTAGACTCCGGAGATGGACAAAGTCTTTAGAAAAAGGAAAGATATGGAGTTACTGTTGAGAGACTCAAAAGGATTGTTAATAGTGAGTTGTTAGGACATAAAGTAGGGTTACCTGTATAGTCTGTTATTTGTATCGATTCAGGATAAGAGCTCTTTTTGGACCTCTTTTATTTAATATGAGTCATATTTTTAGTATTTATTAAGTGCAGTGAAGATGGTACTTTTTAGACATCCAGTCAAGGGATCTGCTCTCAACCTTTTGCTTGCATCTTCAATGGTACTAATGCTATATTGGCTTCCCTGGTGGCTCAGATGGTAAAGCGTCTGCCTACAATGTGGGAGACCTGGGTTCGATCCCTGGGTCAGGAAGATCTCCTGGAAAAGGAAATGGCAACCCACTCCAGTATTCTTGCTTGGAAAATCCTATGGACAGAGGAGTCTGGTAGGCTACAGTCCATGGGGTCACAAAGAGTCGGACACGACTGAGTGACTTCACTTTAATGTTATATTACATGGGAGCTCTGTGTCCTGGAACACCTTTTTAATTCTATTAAGGCTTTGGTAGAGATAACGGCTATTTATGAGGAAAAATGACAAATTCAAGATTCATCCTGTCAGGTCTAATTGACAGAAGAGAAATCGGAGAATCTTCTAGGGAGACCAGAAAAATCAGGAAAAGAAGCAATTGTTGCATGCAAAAAGAACCAGTGAAGTTTCTTGCACAGAAGAGTGACATAACGAATACGATATTGTAGCGAAATTGATCCACGTGTGTTTATAGACCTGACAAGGCAGAATCTACCCTGGATCTGGGCTTAGGAATTGGCTGTGATTATAATAAAGCGATTGGTAAAGGATGCAACTTGACAGGAACAATGGAACTAAGAAAAAAAAAAAAAGCAAATAAAGGACCATTGTGGCAAAGATGCCTGAAGACTTGAAACAGTGGAATGAGAGTGGAGAAGTCATGGTTGACAGCGAGGTTCCCTGTCTGGTGAATGAGAAGAGGAAATACCTTGACAGAAGAAGAAAAAAACCTAGATGTCTCTTGCTTGGAGCTGGTAATGGGCATAGCCACCTTTGTAAAACTGTTTTCAAATTTCTATACTGAAACGACTGGCGTAAAGTGAAAAGTCAAAACTTCGAAATTAACAGACAAGGTCAAAGTATTGCTCCAATGCCTTGAAACATTTAGTTAATATTTTTTAGAATTAATTTCCTTGTTTGTGAACTGAGATAATGATCTCTCCCTCACAAATGATCCCTTCCTCCCCTACCTCTAAGGTTCCAAGGAGATGTTTGTAAAGTGTGTTGTCTGTCATTTTGCAAAGGTAGTGGTAATGACTTATATGACATACTATGATCTAGTTCTCTGTGCCCTGTTTCATTGTATATTTTGAATTGATTGCATTGTTTCTGAGCTTCATGTCTAGATATCTAACTATTTAATATCCCATTTTGGATTGCTCAAATGTGAATCAAATATAGTATGTCCACAACTGAACTCCTGATCATTTCCTAATTTATTTATGCTAACAGCCTTCTTTTTGTGTTCCCCATCTTAATGACTATGATGCTCAAGCCTAAAAATAGAGATGGTGTTTCTTCTGTCCATGGAATTCTCCAGGTAGGAATACTGGAGTGGCTTGCCATTCCCTTCTCCAGGAGATCTTCTTGACCCGGGGATTAACCCTGGTCTCTCACATTGCAGGCAGATTCTTTAATATCTGAGCCACAAGGGAAGCCTGATAACATGTTAATGACTATGACATCATCAGTTGCCCAAGCCTGAAAACAGAGATGATAATTTTACTTTCCTACTACAATATCATTCTATATGTCTCTTGCTTATTTTATTCCTATATCCATTTATACACTGAAGCCACAATAATTTTTGAAAAATACAAATCAATCATGTCACTTCATTCCTTGAATTTTACAATAGTTTTACTTGACTTTCAGGTTAAAGGAAAAAATCTGTAACATAGTGTAAAAATCATTCATGACATCTTCTTATTACAAAAGATTCCCCCTTGTTATCTGAATCATAGTCACACTGTCCATTTTTCTATATATAAATCACATAATTTGAATTATTGTCCTTGGTAATTTTTAATTAGCGTTATTTTATACAATGAATCTGTATTACAGCATGTGATACAGATTCTTTTCATTGTTATATAATATTTCATTCTTTTACTGTACCATAATTTATCTGTTCCACTCAATTAGGAACATTAAAGTTGCTATTGAGTTGAGATTCTGATGCATGTTGATGCTATAAGTGTTCCTATACATGTCTTTGGATGCTTCTCAATTGCCAGGTCATGGGTGTTACATGTTTTCTGCTTCAGTAAGTGAAAGTGAAAATCACTCAGTTGTGTCCAACTCTTGCAACCCCATGGACTATACAGCACATGGAATTCTCCAGGCCAGAATACTGGAGTGGGTAGCCTATCCCTTCTCCAGGGGATCTTCCCAACCCAGGGATCAAACCCAGGTCTCCCATATTGCAAGCAGGTTTTTTTTTACCAGTTGAGCCACCAGGTAAGCCCAAGACTACTGGAGCAGGTAGTCTTTCACTTCTCCAGGAGATCTTCCTAACCCCAACTGGGGTCTCCTGCATTATAGGTGTGTTCTTTACCAGCTGAGATACCAGGGAAGCCCCTCTGCTTCTGTAGACACCATCAAACACTTCCAAAATCAGTTATACTGTTTTACATTATCACTAGTAAAGTAGGAACATTTTTCTTTATCTACAGCCTTGCAAAATTTTGGAATTGTCAAGCTCTCCTCTTCTTTATATTCTTTTCCCTCTTCCTCCCTTCATCCCATTATTTTCCCTTCTTTTCTATCCTTTTTCCATCCATCCTTCCTTCCTTCCTCCCTTTCTTCTTTTCTTCCTTCCTTCCTTCTTTCCAGGTTTGCTGGTAAATATATATTTGTATATCATTGTAGTATTATTTGAATTGAGAAGAAAGAAATTTGCTTTGAATGGTCATTCCTGGGTCCAATCCCACTTTTTTCCTGAAGATGCAGATGTAGAAATTTCTGCAGTTGGTGTTTTCTCAGAAATCCTGTCAGACTTTATCAGGATGAATAAGATAAATCTTGCTTGCAATTCCTCTGCATTTTCTCTACAGTCATACCATAAATATCAGAATTTTTTCTTTATTTCTCATTAAACTGTTCCCATTTTCATCCATGCTCCATAAACCTATTTCAGTAGCTGCTAGAAAGACTTTATTTATTATTTTTCATTAACTTATTGTACATTTATTTCAATGAAGGGATGGGGGAAACAGAATCTTGTGACCCAAAGTATTTATACAAGGAGAAAGAAAGCAAGTTAAATCTATGACAAAATATTTATCAATTTCAACCTCTTACAAATATTTCTAGAAACAGAGTGAAGCTCCATATAAAGTCAGCTTGATAAAATTTTTGCTTTCTAGGTCTTAGTTTTCTTACCTATGAATTTAACTTTTTAAATTCATAGATAAACTGTAATTTATAAGTTTAAACTGTAAGATACATTACATAATATCAGACTAAAATATTTATGCATGAATGAGACTGGGAATGTATTTGTAGAAGCAATGGATGAAGGAAATGAAGCTAAGAGACAAGAAGAGGGAGAGTCGAATTTCTGAGTCTAGTCACACTGGATCAGCCAATCACAGATGAAGGGAACTCAGGAACAAGAGTGCATCTTAACATTCCCCCAAACCAATGAACTTGTGTAGTGCCCTGGGCCAATCTGCTCTCAGAAGCAGACAGGCCAGGAGGCTGGGTGGGGCTCACAAGGAAGAGCAGAGCTCCTGCTGCTTACACTTGCTTTTGACACAATTTGCAAGTACACAAACAGACATCATGGTGCTTCTGACTTTTGAGGAGAAGGCTACTGTCATTGCTTTGTGGAGCTGGGTGAGGGTGGATGATGTTGGTGCTGAAACCCTAGGCAGGCAGGTATTCAGCTTACAAGGCAGGCTTAAGGAGAGTGAATGGCAGTTGGGCGTGTGGGGACTGAGCCATTGCCTGAGATTCTGGCAGGCAATGACTCCCTCTGTTCTTATGCTGTTTTCACCCCTTAGGCTGCTGGTTGTCTACCCCTGGACTCAGAGGTTCTTTGAGCACTTTGGGGACTTATCCTCTGCTGATGCTGTTATGAGAAACCCTAAGGTGCTGGCCCTTGGCAAGAAGGTGCTAGACGCCTTCACCGAAGGCCTGAAGCATCTCAACAACCTCAAGGGTGCCTTTGCTAAGCTGAGTGAGCTGCACTGTGAGAAGCTGCATGTAAATCCTGAGAATTTCAAGGTGAGTCTATGGGACCCTTAAAGTTTATCTTTTTCTGGTGGTCAAGCTCCTATCCTGGGAGAGGGCTGAGCAGCAGGACACAGTTCAGAATGGAGAAGAGGTATTCTGATTACATCACCATGAGCTCCTCAGGACCATTTAGTTTCTTTTACCTTCTTTGTTCTCAGCCATCATTTCCTCTTATTCATTCTTGTTTATCTCTGTTTGTTATCTGCAGTATCTTCTTTATATTTAAACATTTTGAGTGTTTAAGTGTTTGAGGGTTAAGGCTTTCTTCTTTTAAGTCACTTAAAAATTTTATCTCACGTTTTCCCCTTATCCCTTTCAAAGCAAGGAAGACAAAATGATGTATTGCTTCTTGAAATAGTTCAAAAGAATAAAAAATGATAACAAGTTCTGAATTAAGACAGAAAGAGAGAAACATTTCTAAGTACAAATTCAGGCTGATATGGGTGGCTTCACATCAGTAGTAACAACTACACTTCAGCCATCTTTGTGCTTATATTCTAGGAGCACAGCTTGGGATGAGACTGAAATACTCTAAGTACAAATTGGGTGCCTCTGCTAACAGTGTTCTTGTTTTTTATCTCTACCACACAGCTCCTGGGCAACATACTGGTGATTACACTGGCTCGACACTTTGGCAAGAAATTCACCCCAGAGTTGCAGGCTGCCTGTCAGAAGGTGGTGGCTGGTGTGGCTAATGCCCTCACCTACAGAGACTGTTGAGATCCTGTCCTATTTCTTTTTTAAAAAAGAATATTTATTTTTAATTGATGATTGGTTTACAATACTGGTTTGATTGCTACCATACATTAAAATGAATTAATCATAGGTGTATATATGTCCCCTCCCACTTGAATCTCCCTCCCACTTCTGGCCCATTCCCACCCCTCTAGGTTATTACAGAGATCCCATTTGAATTCCTTGAGTTGATGCCCATTTTTATAGCTTATGTTGAATGGTGTCAGATTTGTGGCTTCCAGAGGAGACAGTTTCTATCCAGGGCCGGAGACAAGGCTTGATCACTCAGACCTTTTGCGTGGCAGAAGTTTTATTACAGTGAAAAAGGGACAGAGAAAGCTTCTGATATAGACATCAGAAAACCCACTGCCACAACGTACATTTTAAAATAACAGGATTAGTCAGGTTCTTAAGAAGGAAATGGCATCACCGACTCGATGGACATGAGTTTGGGTAAACTCCAGGAGTTGGTGATGGACAGGGAGGCCGGGCGTGCTGCAGTCCATGGGGTCACAAAGAGTCCAACTCAACTGAGTGACTGAACTGAAGAAGGAAAACCATGTCCTCAAGCAATATGCATTTTTGTTATATAATCATTAGTACAAAGTTTAAGAAAAAACATACCCTTGAGCAAGATGAATTGTTTTGTTGTGTAATCATTAGCTCTGGGTTTAAAGAAAGTTAATTTCAAAGATTGTTGTCATAACAACTCAGAGTTTAAGAAAAAATGTGTCATGTGACTAAGACAAAGTAATGTACAAAAAAATAGTTTGTCCTTTTCTCCACCACCAGAGCTCCAGATTCCTTATCAATCTACCTAAAAATTAACTGTCTCAACTGAAAGACCATATTTCCCTAGAGTCTTCTATTTTTTAACAATTTAAATTTTTTAAAGTAGTTTTGAGTTACCATAGAGCTTCTGTTGTTTTTTATGTTCTGGTTTTTAGGCCACAAGGCATGTTGGATCTTAGCACCCTGAACAGAAATTGAACTCTCACCCCCTGCATTAGACTAAGCCTTAAACACTAGACTGTCAGAGAAGTCCCAGTTATTTCCCCAGATTTTATCTTCTGAACTTGGGGAAATAATGTCCACCCTCAACGGTATGACTTCTTCCTAAAAAAGAACTTTCAACTCAATATCCTGATTCATTTTACTAATTTTTTTTTTTCCTCTAAGGATATGGGAAAGTCCCTGAGGGTCTACAGATAGGGAGCCTTTGTGTCTAATACAGAGAGAACAAGGGAAATGAGAAAAGGAAGGGGATCACACACAGTCAATAATGGACGACATTCCTGTGTCAAAGCGTAAAAACTGTAAGGTTTAAAATATAGTGAGGATACTAGCGTTACAGGGGCTCACGGGAATCTTCAAATCTAGACAGAAACTTCAGGCTAACACTCTGATCCATATCCACTAATTACTCAAGAAATAATGTGCTCAATCACAGACATAATGATTGCTTAAGCAACTGTTATTAACATTTCCTTTTTTCATACTTCCTTTGCCTGCACATTTTAGACAACAATGCTATGTTACATCAGATGTTCCCATTCCAATACATATCCTCCCTCTCCCACTTGCCCCAAAACACCTCCAAAATTAACCCCAACCTCCCATTTCAGGTAAAGCTCAGTGTTCACATAACAACTGCTTGAATCTTTTGACCCTGCCATCAGTGAAATTTCCAGTATTGCTTAAGGAAATCCTTCCAAACCCTCCCACTCCACACTTTTCACATTTCTTCCTGTCTGGCATACTCACTCTCTGTGCTGTGTAAGGGTTTATGCCTTTTGTACTATCCCACAAGATTACATGTCTTATACAGCAGATCCTCCACAGACAAAAAATGTATGTTTATTAAGTGAAATAATCAGTGAATGAACAATTGTTTTTTGTGTCAAAACGCCTTGGCGTAGAGGACAATCTGAAAAATGTGCAATTGCATAGTGTTTCTTCGGTGTTAGTGCTACAATACACAATGAGGAAGCACACAGGAAAGTAAATCACTGATTAGATACTTGCCTTTTGATTATAGGTAGTACAATATGTTTAGAAACTTTTTAAGTTTTCATTTTATATGGAGTATATCCAATTAAAACTGTTGACAGTCTCAGGTGCACAGCAAAGTAACTAAACCATATATATACATGTTTCCATTCTTCCCCAAATTCCCTCCCATCCAGGCTGGCACATATCATTGATCAGACTTTTCTGTGCTATTCACTAAGACCTTGTTGGTTATCCATTTTAAATATAGCAGTGTGTACATGTCCATCCCAAACTCGCTAACTGGCTATCCCTTGTGAAATTATTTTTGTCATATGTTAAATTGACTTCTAGAACCTTCTAACTTGCAGGCATTTCTTTATATCATGCTCCTGTTGATTAAATTTAAACTTGACTGCCTGAAACAGAACATATTGCTTCCTTCTATAAAAAGTATTTTTAGAATAATTCTATCTTACTACCAGGTTATAGACAGTGCATTACAGATAACTGTGTCACCACTATATTTTGGGTTGTCTGAAGGCAAATAAGCTTTTAAATATTTATCTGTTTCTTCTCATGTTTTTACACATAGTAGGCACAGACAATCCTTTACACCCCAACACTATATTTAATTACCACAGGGTCACATCCCAGAAGGAGAGACATCGCAGGAAAATCTTAAGAAGTATCCTTTCACATTCCTGAGCACAGAAAAGTCATCATAAGAATTAGATATTAGGACACAGATTTTCAAAAGATTTGAAAGAGGGTAAGAGAGATGTGAGTTTCACAATCTGGAATGAGAAAACAAACTACTCTTCTCCCTTCTCAATGTTCATAAAAATTTTAAAAATATATGAAGAACTTACTGTACTCTCTCTTTTGTTCCTTCACCTTTGGAACTGGCCAATCAATCTAGACAAGAAGTTGGGACTGAAAATCCCAATACTGGAGAATTCAAGAGAACATCACTGGGGCGGGACTTGGATCAAGTTCAAACAGTTGCTGTATTGTTTGTGTTGGTGTCTCCACGTTGGAAGTGAGGCGGAGGTCAAGGGATGGAAAGAGACTTGGCAGCTTGTTGTATGTTTTCATTCCTTGTTAAAGCATAACTTCAGTAAAAAGTCTAAGAGTAAAATTAATTCCTTAATATTTGATTTTATTTGATAATTTACCCAATAGTTATTTCTAGTACCGGCCTATCATGTTGCTTTACAGATCATGTTCAATATGTGTTAATGCAGATGGGGTATGTGCGGAAGAAAGATGGAAAGAGATCAGAGGCAAGGAGACAAGGACAGAGGCAGAGAGGGAGAAAGGGAGGGAAGAAGGCGGGGGAGAAAGGAGAGGAGAGAGAGCAAGGAGTAAGTAATGTTGTGTGTTGATTTCCATAATCATTTTAAAATCAGCCAATTGAATGTCATGGGAATTTAGGGTGATATTCTAGATTTTCCATCTCTTAGGCCTCAGAGAAGTGCCTGAAGGTTGGCTTTGGGAGTTAATGCCTTATGTATTTGTCAAGGGTGCCCAGTCTGAAGCCACAATTCTGCCTTTCCAAACCCACAGCTTCAAATTTCACTTGAGAAAGACTACCCCTTTGCTCTTGATAAATCAATATCATAGCCCACTTTTGAGGTAAATAAAAGCTAATTTTGAATGAATTAAAACCTGAGCCCAGTGGAAGAAATATCAATATGGAATTGATAAACAGACATTAACTGTTCTGTAATAATTAGGATATATTTTATCAAAATTATTGATTTTACTGTTTTTATAAAGAAATTTGACCCTTTTAAACATGAATTAAACTATACCATTCCTAAACTTTCCTGTTTATGACATATGTTTCTATGACTTCTGCTCTTCACGAAGCATTTACTTTTTTTGTTGTTGTTGTTTTACTTTATTTTACTTTATGTTTGAAACAGTGCTAAAACTGAGGTAATTAAGATATACATCTGGGGAAAAAGAGTAAATAATAACTGCTTTATCTTGTAATAAATGTTAATGGAAAATAACTGAAAAAATTAGCTACTTTACCAGAAAAATATAGATTAGATTGCTGAAATATTCTACTTGGGTAATTAAAAATTGAACAGCAGAGCATGTACAAAAGAATTCTAGTTGAGTGAAATTTTTGAACCAAATGATGAAACCTCACATTTCTGAATGAAACGTCATGATTCTTCTTAAGAAAGTCAGTGTTCATCCTCTTAATTATACTCAGAATAGGCCCATCCTGGTATAGGACATTAGGAATTAGGTCACCTTGCCAGACTGGAATAAAGGAAAAAAAAAATTCTCTCTCTCTCTCTGTGGACTTGTATAAGTGTGTGCATGTGTGTGTACGATCAACGGGGCTGGAATCAAAGTAGAGCAGACATGCTGTGGATCCCTGCACAGAGTCCAAGAAAGCTCATGATGGTGAAGATGGTAGTGGGCCTAAGAAGCACTCCAGAACCTTTTAGTGGCGACCTGGATTTGCACTTTAGGCTCTGAACATAACCCCATTTATATAACTATTCACTCTTCCTTATTTTTGCATGAACTTTTTATGTCTTATAACAACTTGCAGCCCTGTCCCTGCAGAGTTATGGTAATAGAAGGAAAAACCCATTTCACTCTTTAATCATACCAAGTAGCAAGCATGAAAGACAGCAACAACTCGAGCCCTGAGACTTGCATGATGGTGGCTGCAGCAGCAGTCAGTACAAAAGAGGGGCTCATAGACCATTCATGGCAAAGGAAGACATAAAAAAGAAGATATAGTAGAAGAATTTGTATACACACACACACACATGTATACTGGAATATTACATACTACTCAGGTATAAAAAAGAATGAAATTTTGCCAGCTGTAACAACTTGGATGGAGCTGTTGGATATTATGCTTGGTGAAATGTCAGGCAAAGAAAGACAGAATCTTGTTGTGACTTATACATGGAACACAAAAAGCAAAAGAAACAAATTAATATAACAAAGCAGAAACAAACTCACAGGTATAGAGAACAAAATAGTATTTACCCATGGAGAGAGGGGAGGGTCAGGATAGGGTAGGGGATTAAGAAATACAGACTACTGTGTATAAAGTAGATTAGCAACAAGGATATATTGTGCAAAACAGAAAACATAGTCAATAATTTGTGCATAGTCCTTAAAAATACTGAATCACTATGCTGTACACCTGAAATTAATATAATGTTATAGATCAAATATTTAAAAATAATTAATTCAAATCAAATGAATTAGGGAAATCATCTCTGAAAACAGAAGATGATAGGGGAAGTCTTTAAGTACATGTTAATTTCTGTCAGTCAAGACAGCAAAATTGTAGCCCTGACAATTTGTCTTCTTTACAAGAAAATATAGGAGTAGATTATACTATTATTTAGTAAGTTCTGTGAGGTTTCCATAACACAGACTTCCTGAAAAGACATGTCCAAAGTTTCCCAGAAGTACTTTCACTCACATATCCCTGACCTCTGATATCAGGGGTGTGAAATAGGGTCCTTAAAAGAGTACAAATATATAACAATGATAAAGCTAACAGAGATTTCAATTTAATCAACTGAAATGCAAAACCTAAAGGTCAAACCAAATGTAGTTTTATGTTTGCTGTTTGTTTTTAACATTTAAAACATTTGAAAGATTTCTTTTCCCAGAAGTCAATATGTGGAAATTATTTTCTAAGTATAGACCAATAGTTAGAGCCTCTTTGTTGGAGGGTTGCAGAAAAGAGTGAATATAAATTGAAAACGTTTAAACTCTATATTTTTTACCCCCATAATCTTTTGTGGGCATATAATTCTGCCCTAACTTCCAGACAGCCAGGCAAGAGCCAAGACTTTTCTACATGTCTGAAAATATCAGAATGAGTTTGTTCACAAGTGCTTGATGGAGAATAGGCCAGGTCAAAGGGGTGAGGAATCTTCATTTACCTAGCAATGACGGAAAAAATATTTTGGAGGATGGAGTAATGAAAGCTGAACATTTATGAATTTCTTTGTAACAACTAGAAATGCAGAAGTCCTTTCCTTCTAGTTCACCTAAAAATATGTTAGTTGGAGTTACAGAGACATAGAGCTGAAAGAATGAGAGATTTTTTAAAAACATGCTCTGCCAGTGATGGCAAAGGTGAGAGAGAGGTGATTCTAGACATCAAGTTGTCTGAATCAGGAGAAGGTTCTAAAGAGAGAGATCATGGAAAGTAAAAATATATGCTCTTATCCTTACTGAAAGAAAGTGGAAATTCAAGAAGGGAAGATGCAGAAAGTAGAGATGACAGAAAGTAGGGGACCATCAGGGAACTCTGAAGTTCTGCTGAGCTCAGAAATGCTTGCTGCTTTTGCTTTTGCATCGAATCTTCTAGTAGTAAGAAGCAGACCTCTATACTTCAGAAGTTTTTTGTTGCCTACGAAGGTAACAGGATTTATTACATGGGTGGGAGGAGGGGCAAAGAGAGAAGAAATATTTGAAAAGCTGTAGATAATGAAGAATACATTTTAGTGAAAGAAGGTGTAAGTAAATTATATAGAGAGAACAGAATTATGGATAATAAATAAAATAGAAGTAATTCTTATGAACACAGTAATCTTAGAGGCTTAGAGGAAGAAAACAAAAAATCTGATTCTAGCTGGGATGTCTTTCCACAATTTTTTCCCTCCTTTTAAATCACAGAGAAACTTCTCTACTCTTTCAGACACTTTCCCAGGTCAGTCCATGAGGAAACAAGTTATATACCTCAATTTAGTCTTTGAACACTTTGCCTCTCTCAGGGTTATTGAAACTTTAGGGTTATGATTGATTTTTTTACTTCTTTGCATTTACTACATGGAGAGGTCTCTTTGTTTCACCTATGGATTAATGGAGTAAGTATTTCACAGGATCTCTCGATCCATACTTATTCTATTTTTCTATCATTATTTATTTGGTCATAAATTAAATTAAGAAAAAATTGAATGAGTAGATAAGTAAATGAATATTTGTTTTCATACCAGAACGATTTAATCCCATACAAGCGAAGAAAAGAGATGCATATTTAGAACAGGGGCAGAGGTTTTATCCATGCTGTCCTTGTAATTATTTTGTATATTCTGAAGGCACAGGAGATGATCCATCCACATAGCCTTAAGTTGAATCATAGTGGACAAATCCTTTCCACTTTCTGGACCCCGGATTCTTCATTTGTGTAATAAGAAAATTGAGGAGGTGGTTTCCAAGAGGTTACCTCGTTGTGACGCTAAAATCTCTACAAGCAAACTTGCTAAGGAAGATGATTTTAGTAGCAATTTGTATTGCTGGAATGATTGAGACCTAGAGATGCCCCAAAAGAGGGCTGAAGGTCTAAAGTCAGTGCCAGGAAGACTAAGGAGAAGTATGACTATCATCATTCAAGCCTCACCCTGTGGAACCACAACTTGGCATGAGCCAATCTGCTCACAGAAGCAGGGAGGGCAGGAGGCAGGGCTGGGCATAAAAGGAAGAGCTGGGCCAGCTGCTGCTTACACTTGCTTCTGACACAAACGTGTTCACTAGCAACTACACAATCAGACACCATGCTGACTCCTCAGGAGAAGGAAGACGTCCTCAACTTCTGGAAAAAAGTGAACGTGGGTGAAGTTGGTGGTGAGGCCCTGGGCAGGTAGGTATCCAGCTTACAAGACAGGTTTAAGGAGAGTGAAAGGCACGTGGGCGTATGGGAACAGAGCTGTCCCCTGAGAGATTCTGAAAGCTGCTGACTCCCTCTGACCTTGTGCCCTTTTCACCCCTTAGGCTGCTGGTTGTCTACCCCTGGACTCAGAGGTTCTTTGAGCACTTTGGGGACTTGTCCACTGCTGATGCTGTTATGCACAACGATAAGGTGCTGGCCCATGGCAAGAAGGTGCTCGACTCCTTTAGTGAGGGCCTGAATCATCTCGACGACCTCAAGGGTGCCTTTGCTAAGCTGAGTGAGCTGCACTGTGATAAGCTGCACGTGGATCCTGAGAACTTCAAGGTGAGTTTGTGGAATCCTCAGTGTTATCCTTCTGCTTTTTATGGTCAAGCTTGTGTCATGGGGAGAAGGCTGAATGGCAGGATGCAGTTTAGAATGGAGAAGAGGGATTCTGGTTAGAGTGCTAAGGACTCCTCAGAGCCATTTAGACTCTTTAACCTCTTTGCTCACAACCAGCACTTCCTCTGATTCATTCTTGTTCTCTGTTGTGCATAATGTCTTCTCTTTTTAATTATACTTTTTATTCTGAGGGTTTAACTTGAAAAAATATTTCTTCTTTTATCAACTTTAAAAATGGTATCTAATATTTTCCCCTTATCTGTTTCTTTCAAGGGATAAAATGTTGTATTGCTTTTTGAAATGATTCAAAATAATAAAAATGATAACAAGTTCTGGATTAAGGTAGAAAGAGAGAAATATTTCTAAATATAAATTCAGGAAGATATGGGTAGCTTCACATCAGTAGTAACATCTTCACTTCAGTCATCTCTGTGCTCATATCCTACGGTCACAACTTGGGACGAGACTGAAATACCCTGAATCTAACCTTGGGCTTCCCTCATAGCTCAGTTAGTAAAGAATCTGCCTGCAATGCCTGAGATCCCAGTTCATTCCTGGGTCGGGAAGAACGGCTGGAGAAGGGATAGTCTATCCTCTCCAGTATTCTTGGGCTTCCCTTATGGCTCAGCTGGTAAAGAATCTGCCTGCAGTGCGGGAGACCTGGATTCAATCCCTGGGTTGGGAAGATCCCCTAGAGAAGGGAAAGGCTACCCACTCCAGTATTCTGACCTGGAGAATTCCATGGACTGTATAGTCCATGGAGTTGCAAAGAGTCAGACATGGCTGAGCGACTTTCACCTCACTCACCTGCACTAACCCTGCCCTTGCTTAATGTCTTTTCCACACAGCTCCTGGGCAACGTGCTGGTGGTTGTGCTGGCTCGCCGCTATACCAAGGATTTCACCCCGGAGCTGCAGGCTGACTTTCAGAAGGTGGTAGCTGGTGTTGCCAATGCCCTGGCCCACAGATATCATTAAGCTCCCTTTCCTGCTTCCCAGGAAATGTTTTTTCATCCTCAGAGCCCACAAATTGAATATGGAAAAATTATGAAGCATTTTGAGCATCTGGCCCCTGCCTAATAAAGACATTTATTTTCATTGCACTGGTGTATTTAAATAATTTCACTGTCTCCTACTCAGATGGGCATATGTGAGGGCAAAGCACTGAAGACATAAAGAAATGAAGGGCTAGTTGAGACCTTGAGAAAATATATCAGTATCTTGGACCCCATGACAGAAGTGGTTGTAAATAGTTGATGTTATGAAAAACAGGCTCTGCTCCTTAGTCTTACTCTCCCTTAAAGAATTCAAGTTGCAGCTTGATTTGGGAGTTAGACCATTGCAAACTTTTATTTAAATAAATTATGTTATTTAACCTTTCTTGTAAATGTCTTCTCTCTCTTTAACTATCCAGAACATCACTTAGAGTCATTAAGTTCTTCTGCCTAATGACACCACTGTTTTAAGGTTTTATTTATGCATTTTACTGTCCCCATTGCTCTTTCTTCCCAGACCTCTTTTTATCCTAGTTTTCTATGTCATCTTACAAAGATCTACAAGAAGGACAGAACCTTCTGTGCTGGATTCTGGAAATGACATATGAATTTTGAGTAATCCTTGTTCCCTCTTGCATCCTAATTCTGAATCTCAGTTCAATTCAGTTCAGTGGCTCAGTTGTGTATGATTCTTTGCAATCCCATGGACTGCAGCATGCCAGGCTTCCCTGTCCATCACCAACTCCTGGAGCTTGCTCAAATTCATGTCCATCGAGTTGGTGATGCCATCCAACCATCTCACCCACTGTCATCCCTTTCTCCTGCCTTCAATCTTTCCCAGCATCAAGGTCTTTTCCAATGAGTCAGTTCTTCACATCAGGTGGCCAAAGTATTGAAGCTTCAGCTTCAGCATCAGTCCTTCCAATGAATATTCAGGACTGATATCCTTCAGGTTTGACTGGTTGGATCTCCTTGCATCCAAGGGACTCTCGAGAATCTTCTCCAATATCACAGTTCAATAGCATCAATTCTTTGGTGCTCAGCTTTCTTTATGATCCAACTCTCACATCCATACATGGCTACTGGAAAAACCATAGCTTTGACTAGATGGAACTTTGTAGGCTAAGCAATGTCTCTGCTTTTTAATAAGCTGTCTAGGTTTGTCATAGCTTTTCTTCCAAGGAGCAAGTGTCTTTTAATTTCATGGCTGCAGTCACCATATTCAGTGACTTCGGAGCCCAGGAAAATAAAGTCTGTCACTATTTCCATTGCTTCCCCATCTCTTTGCAATCAAGTGATGGGACCGGATGCCATGGTCCTGTTTTTTGACTGTTGAGTTTTAAGCCAGCTTTTTCATTTCCTTTTTTCACTTTCATAAAGAGGCTCTTTAGTTCCTCTTTGCTTTCTTCCATAAGGGGGCTATCACCTGCATATATGAGGTTATTGATATTTCTCCTGGCAATCTTGATTCCAGCTTGTGCTTCATCCAGCCCTGCATTTCTCATGATGTACTCTGCATAGAAGTTAAATAAGCAAGGTGGCAATACACAGCTTTGACCTATTCCTTTCCCAGTTCTGAATCTAGTTGGGGAGTTTCTGAAAGTAACACATCCAACAAGTGACTGTAAATGAATGTGTTCGCAGTTTTTATGAGGTCAAATGATGAAGCCCTTGGCATGAAATGGGTGGTAAAGATAAGTAGTATAGACAATTGTCCCAAAGACAAGAAGAGAAAAGTCAGAAAAGAAAAGGAGGATAGCATAGACCAGATCACCGATGAATAATGTGTTTGTGTATTCTGAGAATTTCAGGTAAATAGTAAAGACAATTGAAGCAAAACTGCCTGGGATAGAATAGAATAGATAATATATTTTGGTGTACATGTGGACGCATTCTTAAAGTTAAAAATTCACAAACAAGAAGACACCGTCTAGACATTACCCATGAGATGTTTGCACTGCTAATCGACAAGTAAAGTAAGGTGGTTTAACAGTTTAGAACGTCATTTTGAAATCAGACAGCCAGGACTGAAAAAAAAATTACTATTCTGACCTTGTGAAAAATCAGCTTCCCTTGTCAATTTGGTATATAATGTCGTCTTTAAATGTTGCAGGGAAATGAAAAAAAAAAGTCTCAACACAATTCCCTACTATGACTTTTAACAAAAGTTAATGTCAGGTGAGAATTTACAAAGAGTTAAGTCGACTCATTAACATCTCTTCTTAAATGCAAAAGATCTCAGGCTGAAACGGCAATATTGAAGAGTAGGGAGTTTTGGAGCCTTCTTTTTAATGGATCTTAACAACAAGGCAACATGCTAGCAGCATCCATGTTTAAAAGAAAGTTGAATTGCTATGTACATCTAGAATCAACAAATTAAAGAAAAATCTCCCATTTTTAAGTCAAAGGTTTTAGGGGGGTCAAATCAGAGATGAAATTGTACTCTTCATTGTAGTGTGTGGATTTCTCATTGCAGTGTCTTCTCTTGTTGGTGGAGCACATGCTCTCGGGTGCACGGGCTTCAGTAGTAACAGTGTGTGGGCTTCCTTAGTTGCGGTGCAGGCTCAGTAGCTGCGGAGCACAGGCTTAGTTGCTTTGCAGCATGTGGAATATTCCCAGACCAGGGATCAAACCCATGTCCCTTGCGTTGGCAGACAAATTCTTATCTACTGTACCACCAGGCAGGTCCTTGGTCTCACGTTTTTAAGATTTCACATAATGTACATCCACTTTGCAGGGTTCTGTGGTTATGGACTGAGATACGAGGATGAAAGAAGGGGGCATGAAACAGGAACAGGAAAACAATGTTCACCATTTTAGGGCACCACCGACATCTGCTGACAAAGGGCCTGTGACATGCTGGGCAGATCTGACTGGGGATGACACCAGCGAACGCTCGACTTAAGGAACCATCTCCGGCCCATCTTGGTGCTACTGCTCTCCCGGGAAAATGTGTGACCCCCTAGGTCTCTGTCAGCAGCCACAAAGTGCTGTCACTATTCATGTCACTTTGGCTAAAATTTGGGTGTGTGAACTTGCTCCAGAGATACTTTCTGATTTTCCTACCTACCCATCCACCATCTTCATTTTATTTTATTTATTTAATTTTGGCTGCCCTAGTTCTTCATTGCCGCATGTAGGCTTTCTCTAGTAGCAGCAAGCAAGGGCTCCTTTCCAGTTGCGGTGCTTAGGCTTCTTAATGTGGTGATTTCTTGTGGAGCACGGGCTCTAGGGTACATAGGCTTCAGCAGCTGCAGTGCACAGGCTCAGCAGTTGTGGCCCACAGGCTTAATTGCTCAGTGGCATGGAATCTTCCTGGACTGATCAGGGATCGAACCTGTATCCCCTACATCGGCAGGTGCTTTCTTAACCACAGGACCACCAGGGAAGTACCACTATCCTCATTTTAAAGCAAGAATTCTGAGGTCATTAGTGTGATGAACAAAGGAATTGACAAAACTCAACATAAAGACTCTCCTTGTCTGGCTCTCACATCTTTCCACACAGATACTCCCATTCAGAAATTAGCATGTACAAGAGCATGTGCATGCATGCATGCTCATACACACACGAACAGTTCACAAATTCCACATCCTGTTCAAAAATCCACTTGGTGTTAAACATTTATTTACAGGTTGACCCCTTGCTACCACCTCCCTGGTGTAAGGCAATGTAATCTCCACCTGGATGCTTACTGCATATTCCTAACTGATCTTTCTACCACTGCTCCTGACAGTGTCTTCCCATTATGGCTGTCAAAGCACACTGGGGAAAATGCAAATTGTATATGGTAATCTCTTTCTCCAAAGTTCTCTGGTATTTTCCTGCATCACTCATAATAAAGCCTAATTTCCTACAATAACAGTTGCTAATATTTATATTGGCACCTACACTCTTCCTCTGTGGCTCAGTGGTAAAGAATCCACCTGCAATGCAGGAGTCACAGGAGACTCAGGTTCAATCCCTAGGTCAGGAAGATCCCTGGAGGAGGGCATGACAACTCACTCCAGTGTTCTTGCCTGGAGAATCCCATGGACAGAGGAGCTTGGTGGGCTACAGTCTATAGGGACATAGAGTAGGATGAGACTGAGGTAACTTAGCACGCATTCATGCTTGTTGGCACCTATACATTTAAATGGGCTGCCCTGATGGTGCTAGTAGTAAAGAACACACCTGCCAACGCAGGAGACACAAGTTCGGTCCCTGGGTTGGGAAAATCCCCTAGAGGAGGGAATGGCAACCCACTCTGTATTCTTGTCTGGAGAATCTCATGGACAGAGGAGCTTGGCAAGCTACAGTATAGGTTGCAAAGAGTCGGACACAACTGAGACAACTTAGCATGCATGAACACATACATAAGTACCCACCACTACATGCATACAAAAACATCAGTGGAGTAATGCCAAAAGAGGTAATGCCAGCTAGCGCTATTTAGACCTCAGCAAACAGGGCCTTGATCGAATTAATTAGTTTCAGAATGCGGCCCATTTGTTTGTAGGTTGAGATGGACTCTCGAAGACTTATTTTGGTCAAAATAAAAGGCACATAAGCCTAAAAATAGAAATCAATGTACTTAGTTATTAATTTACAATGGGATTTATAACTTGAATTTTCACGTCTTTGTGAGTAATACATGCTTTCCTTATATCAATCTAGAAAAGTAGAGGAAGCAAACTGTTACAAGGCAAGTAGCTGGATTCAATCATTCCAAGGAAGCATCTTGACAGTAAGTTCAGACATGACTTATTCATCCTTTCATGGGAAAGATATATACGGCCTGAACATAAATATTATCTGAGGTTCACCATCTCTAGATTCTAAGCCAAGAAAGCAACCTTCTTTTTCCTGTACTTTCTTTGTTGGTCAATACTCTAATGATTAACACTCTAATGATTAATATATCAGAACATTCCATAGATTATAGTTAAGAGTTTCTGGCCTGGGAAGCATTTTTTTTCTTTCAGGTGATTTTGCTTCTGTTTGTTGTATTTAAATTAGTTTTTAAAATTTTTAAAGTAAGCTTAATTTTAATTACAATTAAAATTACAGTGAAATTTGATCCTCTGGCTTTCAAGGTATTGCATGTTATTTAGCCACTGTAGCCTTCATATTTTGACAGTACTCACATATTTATAAACATACACACACACACACACACACACACACACATATATTTTACCCAGGGGGTATTGACCAGGCATTTCTGAACAGTTAACCATGCAAGACCCCAAAGCACAAACCCATAATCTCTTTCACTTATCTACTTGTATGGAAACTAAGGACAGAGTCTTTGAAAGCAGTACGAGAAGCACCCTGGCTTTCATTGTCTTTAGCTGGTCCTCTCTTTGCCAATACTCTCTTTGTGTACTCCTGAGCTCTTATCTATGTTCACAGTTTCTGACCCACTGAGCAATCTCCAGCCGGGGTCCACAGAAGAAAAAAACCACTGGATCTGTCTATCTCTGTTAATTAAACAAACCAAAATAAAATAAATGCCCCACACCCTTCCAAGCCCCAGAAAGCATGTGAACACCTAGAAGAAGAAATAGGAGATGGAGGAGAAGAATAAGACAGAAAAGAAGAAGAAGGAGAAGGAGAGGGGTAGGATGAGGAAAAAGAAGAATGGGGAAGAATAAAGGAAAGGGAAAGAAAAACAATAAACAAAACAGGTGCAGGAAATAATTGGTGGCACTAACGCCTGAATGGGCTAGGGATACAGTAGCTTGTTGGTCTAGGGACCTCAGAAGCTTTCCTTTCCCTCAGAGATGCCTCAGACTCAATAAGATGGGGGCTGTGAAAATTTGGTTTCAGAAAGAGTCCTTCTGGGACCAGAATTAGGAAAGGTTGAAAGGGGCTTGGGGTTTCCCCTGTGGTGCTAGCGGTAAAGAACTCGCCTGCCAATGCAAGAAACTTAAGAGGCACTGGTTCGCTCCCTGGGTCGGAAGATCCCCTGGAGGAGGGCATGCCACTCACTCCAGTATTCTTGCTTGGAGAATCGCATGGACAGAGGAGCCTGGCAGGCTATAGTCCATAGGGTCGCACAGAGTCAGACATGACTAAAGTGACATATCATGGCCTGGCATGGAAAGGGGCTTGGGAGAGGAGCAATCACTAACCTCACTAGACCATATAATACAAAGGATCCTAGTTTCTCATGATTTCTCATAGTAGATGATTTTGTTATTGGGTAGGATCTAAATGTAAGCATCATTGCTTCCATTTAAGCCCTGCTTAGTTACTAAACTTCAAATTTATTCTGTTTCAGATATGTATAGATTTATTTTTCAAGACCCATTGTATGTCTTAGTTCACAGACTACATTAAGTAATAGTATTTAAACTGGACATAAAACCCCTGGAATTTCTCAAAAATTTAATCCTAAAAACAAATGAAAGCAAAGGGCTTCCCTCATAGCTCAGTTGGTAAAGAATCTGCCTGCAATGCGGGAGACCCCGGTTCGATTCCTGGGTCGGGAAGACCAGCTGGAGAAGGGATAGGCTAGCCACTTCAGTATTCTTGGGCTTCCCTTGTGGCTCAGCTGGTGAAGACTCTGCCTGCAGTGTGGGAGACCTGGGTTCAATTCCTGGGTTGGGAAGATCCCCTGGAGAAGGGAAAGGCTACCCACTCCAGTAACCTGGCCTGGAGAAATCCACGGACTGTGTAGTCCACAGGGATACAAAAAGTCAGACATAACTGAGTGACTTTCACTTTCTTTCACTTTTGCCTAAGGTAAAAAAATCAATGAAACCGAGAAAGTAGTTATAAAATGGGAAAGTGAGAAGTTTATGACTTTTCTAAGTTGCCAGATTCCAGTTTTAACCTTCAAAGTTCATTATGCAGACAAGTGTGCAATAACTGACTGGTTTTGATTTTCCATTCCCTCTTCCTAGTAAAGATTCCTCTTGCTTAATTAACATTCTCAGGCATCTCTGGCTATGCCGAAGTCACAGTAGTCCCAGAGGTCCTTCAAACCATTGATATCTGTGCTGTCAGCCACCAACATAAAGAAGTCCTTCTAGGAATGGACCCAGCTGGGGTTCAGAGTCACCCTCAATCTTTGTGAGAGCTGAGGCAGAGGCCCTGTGTTTACAAAGCAGGAGTGTTGCCTGGCTAGTAGTTGTGCCTATTCTCTAGTTCATCGCAATTATTAATGTAACAAAAGATATTCATTGACTTCCTGCCTGGCAGCCATTACAATTTCCAGCTACTAGTGGTACCCAGGGGCTTCCCTGGTAGCTCAAACAGTAAAGAGTCTGCTTGCAATGCAGGAGACCTGGGTTCAATCCCTGGGTTGGGGAGATCCTCTGGAGAAGGAAATGGCAATCCACACCAGTATTTTTGCCTAGAGAATCCCCATGGACAGAGGACCCTGGCAGGCTGCAGTCCGTGGGATTGCAAACAGTTGAACAGAACTGAGTGATGAAGCACAGTGGTATCCTGTTTATTCTAGGCTAATGCAACACTTAATAGGAAATGTGATCTTATCTATTTCTATGATAAAAAGATAAATTCAGATTATAATGAAAGCAGACTAATTTATAGCTCTCTAATCAAGAATACTAAGCAGTCTTTTTTGTATCTTTAGTGGTTTATAAACCCTGTTCATAATTTTCCAATTTTAAAATTGAAAATAAAAAACCACATTTGTGATGAAGAGTAACTTCTGAAGTACTTTTTTTTCCTCAGCTAATAGTATGGAAAAATGTAGTGGAATTAAAGATCTATTTTTATCTCTTAACAATTTATAATTTATATAATTCTCCATGGTAATAGCACCTAAGGATAACACATTATTTGACTTAAAGGATTAGTATATATGTCACGTTTAGTTTGCAAGGTTTAATAAAATATTTTAATTTTCCTCGCTAAAAAGAGGCATCTTATATTTCTTAGAATCCTGAAGAGAGTTTACCAAAGTACAAATGCTACAAAATACAAAAGAGACAAGAACAATCTTTGTCAAATTTTAAAATTTCTTTTAAAAAGTCTTTTTTATTTAAATAACTTTAGATATAATATTTTTATTTTATTAATTTATAGGCAATAAATGAATAAAATCAGTTTTTTCTGACCATTTAATCTTTCTGATGTATCATGGATAATCATATCACTTATCTCTCTAAACTTTGGGTTTTTCATCTGGAAAAAAGAGACAATAATCATGGTATTTCATAGTAGAAATAAGTAAAATATTTCAAAATGGGAAGCTGAGATAATAGCTTGAATCAGCAAGCACCCAAGTAAAAATGAAACTCTATTCAGGTTATGTGACTTCAGAATCAGAATTCATAAGCTTTTACCAAGCTATAGGCATGCTGCCTTCCAACCCTATAACCTTTCTTAAAGCCTTTTCCACAACCTTTAGTAATAAGAAAGCAAGAGATGGATCAGATCCTTGGAGGCAAGCCAGTTGTGTTCCTAAAGGCAGTTTCTAGAGAAGGATATAGAGCCCTGAAGTGGGTATGAGGGAGAAGGAGAGGGACCAGCCTCACATCCTGAATTTAAGATAAGACTGGTGTCCACACTCTGGAAAGAGAATGGGATGTACTCAAACTCTCTGCTTCAGGTGGAGTTTCTTTACCCAACTCTGGATCTTATAGAATCTGGTTCTTATTCCCTGGGCTTTGACAATGTCTGATCCTCACATCCAAGGTCTAAGGAAAGAGTCACTGTCCTCATACTGTGGATCTATAGAAATTTGCCTTGGAATCCTAGAGCCCCAAGTCTACTAATTAATATATCAAGTGTAATTCAAAAAGATACATGCACCGCTTTGTTTGAAGTAGCATTATTTACAATAGACAAGTAAGCAATCTAAATGTCTGTCAACAGATGAATGGATAAAGAAAATGTGTGTGTGTGTGTGTGTGTGTATGGTGTGCTGTGCTTAGCTGCTTAGTTGTGTCCGTCTCTTGTGACCCCATGGATTGTAGCCCACCAAGCTCCTCTGTTCATGGGGATTCTCCAGGGAAGAATACTGGAGTGGATTGCCACGCCCTTCTCCAGGGGATCCTCCTAACACAGGGATCAAACCCAGGTCTCCCGCATTGCAGGCGGATTCTTTACCATCTGAGTCAACAGGGAAGCCCTGTAATATGTGTGTGTGTGTGTGTGTGTGTGTGTGTGTGTGTGTGTGTACTATTGTTATTCTTTACTCACTAAGTTGTGTCTGATTCTTTAGCAACCCTATGGACTGTAGCCCACCAGACTCTTCTGTCCTTGGAATTCCCCAGGCAAACGTGGGTTGTCATTTCCTTCTCCTGGAGATCTTCCTGACCCAGAGATCAAACTTAACATCTCCTGCACTGGCAGGTGTATTCTTCACCACTGAGCCACCAGGTAAGCCCCTCAAAAGACGATACAAATGAACTTATATACAAAAGAGTAATAGACATGCAGACAATAAACGTATGGTTACCAAAGAGGAAAGGTGAGCAAGGGATAAATTAGAAGGTTGGGATTAACATAAACACACTAATATATACTAAGTAGATGAACTTACTGCATAGCACAGGGAACTATATGCAATATTTTGTAATAGACTAAAAGGGAAAATAATCTGAAAAATATGTATATATAAACATTAGTGAAGTCGCTCAGTCGTGTCTGACTCTTTGCGATCCCATGGACTGTAGCCTACCAGGCTTCTCTGTCCATGAGATTTTCCAGGCAAGAATACTGGAGTGGGTTGCCATTTCCTTCTCCAGGAGATCTTCCCGATCCAGGGATTGAACCTGGGTCTCCTGCATTGTAGGTAGACACTTTACCATCTGAGCCACCAGGAAGTCCCCTCTATATGAATGAGTTCAATTCTGAGGGTCCAATCCTAGGTCCAACAAAGTTAGCCTAGGTACTGAACTAACAAGGCTTTCTTGGTGGCTCAAGCTGTAAAGAATTTACATGCAATCCAGGAGATGCAAGAGACAAGGGTTCAATCCTTGGGTTAGAAAGATCCCCTGGAAAAGGAAATGGCAACCCACTCCAGTATTCTTGCCTGGAAAATCTCATGGACAGAGGAACCTGGCAGGTTACTGTCCATAGGGTTGCAAGGAGTTGAACATGACTGAGCATGCACTAGGTCAACTGACATAATCAGCTAGTATAAGCAGACATATAGTACTGTATGTAATGTGTTTATAATATTTTTTACACAAATAATAGAAAAAACAAACAAATACCAAAAATAAGGAAAACATTTTTGATCTTAAGGTATACTATCTTGAAAACTACAGTAGTACAGCACAGCAGCTGGCAAACAAAGGCCAGCATGGAGTAACAGGCAAGAAGAGTTACTGACTGGAGGAGGGAGAAGAGGTGGGAGATGGTAGAGCTGAAGGATCATCAGCACTAGGAGATGGAGAAAAAGCTGCAATTTCACTCACACCTGAAGCTGATGGAACACAAAATCACATCTTTGAAAGTTTGCAACCTGAAAGTTCATATATAGGGGCTTACTGTATAACCGAATCACTATGCTGAACACCTGAAACTAGCATAACATTGCAAACCAAATATAGGAAAAAAATACTCTTTTTCACACAAAGGCTATTCTTCACAGTGTAGCCAGACATTTCTTGTCCTTTCATTAGTCTTCATTTCAGTGATAAAATACCTGCTCTCTTGACCTAGAATTGTGCCATCCTAGGTTTGAGCTATTTCAAATCCTAAAAGATGATGTTGTGACAGTGCTGCACTCAATATGCCAGCAAATTTGGAAAAGTCAGCAGTGGCCACAGGACTGGAAAAGGTCAGTTTTCATTCCAATCCCAAAGAAAGGCAATGCCAAACAATGTTCAAACTACTGCACAATTGCACTCATCTCACATGCTAGCAAACCAAAATTCTCCAAGCCAGGCTTCAACAGTACATGAACTTTGAGCTTCCAGATATTTAAGTTGGATTTAGAAAAGTCAGAGGAACCAGAGATCAAATTGCCAACATCTGCTGGATCATTGAAAAAATAAGAAAGTTCCAGAAAAGCATCTACTTTTGCTTTATTGACTACACCAAGCCTTTGACTGTGTGGATCACAACAAACTGTGGAAAATTATTCAAGAGATGGGAATACCAGACCACCAGACCTGCCTACTGAGAAATCCGTATGCAGGTCAAGAAGCAACAATTAGGACTGTACATGGAACACCTGACTGGTTCCAAATCAGGAAAGGAGTACATCAAGGTTATATACTCTCCCTGCTTATTTAACTTATGCAGAGTACATCATGTGAAATGCCAGGCTGGATAAAGCACAAGCTGGAATCAAGATTGCTGGAAGAAATATCAATAACCTCAGATATGAAGATGACACCACCCTTATGGAAGAAAGCGAAGAAGAACTAAAGAGCCTCTTGATGAAAGTGAAAGAGGAGAGGGAAAAAGTTGGCTTAAAACTCAGTTCAGAAAACTCAGATCATGGCATCTGGTCCCATCTGCTGCTGCTGCTGCTGCTAAGTCGCTTCAGTCGTGTCCGACTCTGTGCGACCCCAGAGACAGCAGCCCACCAGGCTCCTCCATCCATGGGATTTTCCAGGCAAGAATACTGGAGTGGGTTGCCATTTCCTCCTCCAGTGCATGAAAGTGAAAAGTGAAAGTGAAGCCGGTCCCATCATTTCATGGCAAATAGATGGGAAAACAATGGAAACAGTGTGAGACTTTATTATTTGGGTCTCCAAAATCAGTGCTGATGGTGACTGCAGCCATGACATTAAAAGACCCTTGCTCCTTGGAAGAAAAGCTATGATGAACCTAGACAGCATATAAAAAGTAGACACATTACTTTACCAACAAGGATCCATCTAGTCAAAGCTATGGTTTTTCCAGTAGTCATGTATGGATGTGAAAGTTGGACTATAAAGAAAGCTGAGTGCCAAAGAATTGATGTTTTGAACTGTGGTGTTGGAGAAGACTCTTGAATGTCCCTTTGGCTGCAAAAGATCCAACCAGTCAATCATAAAGAAAATCAGTCCTGAATATTCATTGGAAGGACTGATACTGAAGCTGAAACTCCAATACTTTGACCACCTGATGTGAAGAGTTAAAGGTCACAGCCCAGGAAAACTGATCCACTAAAGGCTGATTTTTAATTATACAATTATAGGCTGCTTCTCCTCCCCAATGCCTTACCATCATATCAATAGAACTCCAGTAAAAAAGCAGTGGGTTGCAGATGAAAAAGTTGTAAGGTGCAGACTCTATTTCATGATGATGATGTGTTCTTAGGGAAGGCTACAGACAACAGGGACATTAAAATACAAAGCAAAACAAGGACACTAGAGAATTTTGAAGTTTCCACCACTGATGGCTTCAACAAACATTAAACATCCTCCAACCCCTAATCTCTCATAACAATTATTTATTCCTCAGTGTGACCACAAGTCCTGGTTATAAATAATTTCAGACTTCTTAGCTGCCTCACTGGTATAAATAAGAAGAGAAAATCAGAAGAACACTCAGGGCAGTATCTCCAGAGTAGACAGTTTCCCTTGTTGTCACAGAGAAATGAACAGAGTTCCCTGGAACACAGGATGTAAGCTTATTCTACCTGTTCTCTCTATGAAATAACTTTTGGATATATAAATTTGGGATTGAGCTCTTAGTTCTATTGTAGATCCCTTGCATTTCCATTCAGCTTCATGAAATAACCATAAATGTCTGTTTTGTTTGGTTTTCTTCTCCCTTGGAAAACTAAAATCCAGAGCTTGGCTATAATCCACTCCTCAAGAGAGCTAGAACTGATTGAATTTCTTGTCTCCAATTGTATTTTTATTTTGTTCATGTTTTTGTGCTTGTCTCCATCTCACCATCGTTAACCAATACTAAAATGGTTTGAATAGAACTCCTTTCTTGTCTGGTGCTTAGCTACACTCTATGGATCATTCTGGGGGAAGGAGAATGGGAAAGATGTATGTCATCTTGGAGGATGACATGGAAAGAGCTGAGGATGAAAATGGGGAATGAGTGGAAAATTGTGTTGAGGATGGAGGAGGAGCTAACAAAGGAAGGATGTCTCAGGAACCAACAGGTTATCACACACTCAATATACATCTTCCTTGCTGACCATCAGCTGACCTGACTCCACCCCTGAGGGACACAGCCTAACCTTGACCAATGACTTCAAAGGACAAGGGGGAGCAAAGGGGCAGAATTTCAGCAGTAAAGAATAAAAGACCACAGCATCCAGCAGCAGAACAGACTTGCTTCTGATGCTTCTGTGATCACCTGTAAGCTCCACGACTTGACACCATGGTGTATTTTACTGCCGAGGAGAAGGCTGCTATCATTAGCCTGTGGGGCAAAGTGAATGTGGAAGAGGCTGGAGGTGAGGCTCTGGGCAGGTAGGAAGTGGACTTCATGGGGGAGGATGGTGAATATGAGCCTGGCAAATTGACCAGCAAATTCTGAAAAAATTTTCAAGTTGCTTATTTTCCATCTGCTGTGTTTCCATCTCATAGGCTCCTGGTTGTCTACCCCTGGACCCAGAGGTTCTTTGACAGCTTTGGCAACCTGTCTTCTGCCTCTGCCATAATGGGAAACCCCAAGGTCAAGGCCCATGGCAAGAAGGTGCTGACCTCCTTTGGAGAAGCTATTAAGAACTTGGACAACCTCAAAGGTACCTTCGCTAAGCTGAGTGAGTTACACTGTGACAAGTTGCACGTGGATCCTGAGAACTTCAGGGTGAGTTCAGGGAGTGTTCATGTGTTCCCTTTGGCTTTTTACTTTGCAATAATAATGGAAGTTGACTGTTTTATTGGAAAGACTAGCAAGATCTCAGAAATCATAGATCAAACTAAGTGTTAGGAGGAGACTTCAGTGGGCATACCGAGACCACCTTGATTCAGGACTAGTGACATAAAGAGCTTCGAGCAGCCTTACAGTGCATGCATGCTAAGTCACTTCAGGTGTCAGACTCTTTGTGACCCCATGGCTGTAGCCCACTAGACTCTTCTGTCCATGGGATTCTCCAGGCAAGATTGCAGGAATGTGTTGCCATTTCTTTTTTCAGGAGGATCTTCCTGACCCAGGGATCAATTTGTATCTCTTACATCTCCTGCATTGGCAGGCAGGTTCTTTATCATTAGTGTCACTGTGAGCAGCCCTAAGTTTGCTTAAAAATTTTCAGGAACTTCTGTCAGAACTGGATGTATTTACCCCCAGAGAATATCAAAGAATAGCATATTTGTTCAAGGAGTAATGAAATCTGACTTTTGATAGATGAAGTCCAATCTCAAGGAGGGAGAAATATCTTATGTGATTCTTGATGACTGAGGTTAGGAAAATATTTGGGAGAATAATTTTTAGGCCATTCATCTCAAAGAAGAATAGATAAATTCTCTATTAAATTACCCATCAGTACTGTAACTAAGTGGAGGCTTATTGCTGCATTGGTTGGAGGCTTTACTAAACTCATTCTAGGAATCCATGCAACCCTGAAATCCTATGAATATAAAAATTAGAGGGATGGAGAGAGACAAATAAAAATAGTGAAATAGGAGAGAGGCAGGGGATATAGGTAGACAAATGTTGAATGGAGGGCTCATGGAATTTAAATTAAATTGAAGGACAAGCTCATCTGAGTTTATTATATAGATACAACCCACAGAGCAGTTTAAGATGTGGACTTGGGAGTGGGTATAGGTACTAAGCCATTATTTGCTGCAACTCTTTTAGGAATCTTCTACTTGGCATGCCTAATTGTCATTCTGTCTCTCACCAAATAGTTCCTGGGCAATGTGATTGTGATTGTTCAGGCTACTCACTTTGGCAGAGAATTCAGCCCTGACGTGCAGGCTGCCTGGCAGAAGCTGGTGTCTGGTGTTGCCACTGCTCTGGCCCACAAATACCACTGAATCCTCTTTTCAATTCACCATTTTGTGTCCCCAGTGCCTTCCTTCTGCCCATGGGGACTGGGATTTGGCCTTGAGAGCCCAGTTTCTGTTTAATAAAGTACATTCTATTCAGGGATCAAAAATTAACATTGTATCTTCTCCATCATTTCATCTTGTGCTAAAGGAGAAACAGTTCATTAGCTGAAGGATGGGGAGAGACATAGGAAGAAGTAACAGTCCTTTGAGAAGCATTGGGAAGCTCATCAGTGGAAGAAAGACATTCTGGTAGGATTCAGGATGATTGAGAGAAAGTTAAGGTGGAGAAAGAAATGTTCTGGGGTTGGAAATGTTTGTTCTAGTGGTTGCGGACTGCCTGCCACAGGGCAGTGTGGCAAAAACTTACTGTAGCAGAAAGGCAGAAGTAGTAAGTGGTGTCTGAGAAAAAACAAGATAGATTTATAGTACATGCCAGAGAGTTTGCAGAAAAAAATAACAGCTTTGTTGGGATTCATCATCTTGACTCGGGTTACTTTTTCAGTTTGCTCTAATGTACATTTTGAGTCAAATAAGTTGTCATATAGCTTATGAGACTGAATTAGAGATAAGAAGATCAGTTGAAGGATGGCTGAGAATTTTCAAAAAAGTCTCCATGAACCAACAATAGCTTACTTACCCTTTTCTAAAGGATTCCAGTGTCTCCTTACAAAGCCAGGGCTAAGACACTTGAAATCATTCTGCATTATATTCTGATTGAATGTAATGTGCACTAACATAAAATTTGAATTACGATACTATATGAATTCAGATGAACAGGGGGATGCCCAAGATTTCATGTAGGAGATAAGATACTAACAAAGTCTCACAGTTTAAAATTAGCCAGCCAGTGCTTGGCAACGTGTATGAAAATGGCTCTCTGGAAATGGAAGAAAGAGTAAGACATAGGTAGAGAATTAGGAAAGACTAGATAATATAAGGTTTTGAAGATAAAAATAAAAGTTATTACTATGATAGTAGCAAGAGTAAGCGATAATTATTCTTAGAACTTTAAATAACTCAAGGAGTAGTATTTGGAGGCGGCAAGTAATCTGCTTAATTCACACAAAATGAATTGAAAATTGCAGAGACTTGACATGGATGCTAATTGAGAAGAATAGACATAATGGACCCAATCCAAGAAGAGCAGTGTGTTTACTTGTATCTGACTTTTTGTGACTGTATGGACTATAGCCCACCAGGCTCTTCTATCTGTGGGATTTTCCTGGCAAGAATGCTGGAGTTGGTTGCCATTTCCTCTCCAAGGGATCTTCCTGATCCAGTGACGGAACTTGTATTTCCTGCTTGGCAGGAAGATACTTGACCGCTGACCTCTGGGGAAGCCCTGAAAGAAGATCAAGGAGGTCTACAAAAAGTGAAGGATGAAGAAGGGGAGAGTGAAGAGGACATATTTTCTGATTGATTGGGGTGGATGAAAAGGAAGGGGGTGGCAACAGATGAGAAAGTTCACAGCCTGATTTTAACAAGAAGAGGCCTGCAATGGCCTGGGGCGTTCATGTAGGAGAAGCATTAACTGAGTTATTCTTGAGGGTGTCACTGCCAGATTGCTCAGGGAATCATGACCTCCAGGCTTTGAGTCAATGTGTCCTCTTGAGGATTGGCAAATTTAACTCTATGAGGCATTCATTTCATTACTTCCATACATTAATTACAATCAGTTCAGTTCAGTCGTTCAGTCATGTCCAACTCTTTGTGGCCCCATGGGCTGCAGCAGGCCAGGCCTCCCTGTTTATCACCAACTCCTGGAGTTTATTCAAACTCATGTCCATTGAGTCGGTGATGCCATCCGACCATCTCATCCTCTGTGGTCCCCTTCTCCTCCTGCCTTCAGTCTTTCCCAGCATCAGGGTCTTTTCAAATGAGTCATATAATATGTCTTGTGAATTACCTTCTAATTTGGCCCTTTGTCTTCACAATTGTGCTAAAAGACCAATGATTACATTGTTGCAGACTGTCAACACACTGGTCTGTGTGTGCTCCCTTGTCTATTTATTTATTTGACTGCATTGGATCTTAGTAATGAATGGAAGGTCTTTGTTGCATCATTTGAGCTCAGTAGTTACATCTCTGGGTTTAGTTGCCCCACAGCATGTGGGATCCTAGTTGTCCAACTAGAGATTGAATCCATGTCCCCTGCATTGTAAGGAGAATTTCTATCCATGGTACCACCAAGAAAGTCCCCCACTGCCTCTTAATATGCTCCTAAATAGAGTAAAGAAAGGCTCTCTGTGGCATGAAATCTTCTCATCCAGTCAGTCAATGAATGAAAGCAATGTACTTTTGTAAATCAATTGATTTCTTTTTCATCTTTCTTGCCTCTCAACTATTATTGTTACTCTGAATATCAAGGGGTCAGGGATGGTGATGGTGAAGGGGAAAACAGAAGATACATGTGTCAACCCTTAATGATCTAGGTTTAGATCTGGACTTTGCCAGTTCAGGACAATTGAACTGAAAACAAAGACATATAATTTACACACACACACACACACACACACGTATATGCATATATTCAGGTCTAGAGGGCTCAAATCTTTAATAGATGAAAAGATGCCTAATTATTGTTGATAGACCATAAAAGTCAGCTGAGAAAATTAATGTGATAGCACAATTATCTGGGAATATTAATCTAACTAAGAGTCAAAGGGTTTAGAGATTGTCATTACCAGGTTTAAGATCCTATAATGACTTCTTATTCCCTATCACTGAGGAGAAGTTCTAAGTTATTAGGTTTATGCTGTCTCTACAACAGTATTTTCTGCCATTCTCACTTTTACTATTTACATATCAACCAGCCCATCACTCATAGACCTAGCATACCAGACGTTTGTTTTGCCTTCTTTAGAGATTTGGATCCACTGTTCCAACTTTCAGAACCTCTATCCCAATACTCTCCACTGACCGATTCCTTTTTTTCATTCTGGGCTGCCTCTACTATGACCTTCTAAGAGAGACTTATTTCTGATGTAATTGTGTCCCTCTCTCATTACATCCCGGAGAAGGCACTGATTACCCACTCCAGTACTCTTGCCTGGAAAATCCCATGGACAGAGGAGCCTGGTAGGCTGGAGTCCATGGGGTCGCTAAGGGTCAGACATGACAGAACGACTTCACTTTCACTTTTCACTTTCATGCATTGGAGAAGGAAATGGCAACCCACTCCAGTGTTCTTGCCTGGAGAATCCCAGGGATGGGGGAGCCTGGTGGGCTGCTGTCTATGGGGTCGCACAGAGTCGGAGACGATTGATGCGACTTAGCAGCAGCAGCAGCAGCTCATTATGTCCAGATATTAATTTCCTTCATAACAAATGATAATAGCTGAAATTATTTGTTGATGGGTTTACTTATTCATTTTCTGTATCTTCCAGCCCAAAACTAGATTCTTCTTTGTCTATCTTAAATCTCCAGTACATAGAACAATCATAACACAAAGTCATTCAACAAATAGTTATTGAATGTATATTTAAGGATCCATGGGAATGAAAGTTTGAAAAAACACTATAGTTAATTTTACTTAATGTAAGGAACATAGTGTTTGATCAGCTGTCCTGAGATGGAATGTGTTTCTCAGAGTACAATCAAGGACCCTTGCCTGGCCTTTCCCCGGTGTTGTAATTTGTGCTAATGGGGAGCCAGCTCTAAGACCTTAGAACCTGCTGCATTGTTTGAATTTGAGCATCCTGCTAGCTCTGCAATTTGAGATGCATCACTTACTACCTTAAGCTCTCATTCACTAATCATGTTTATCTAAGTTTATTTTTAGAGAATTAAATACATTAATATATCTCACATCTTTAGTTCACTACTTGGAACATAAGCTCTCTTTGTCTCTTTCTCTAAAAATAATTGACTGTATCTATAACTTCTATCTTTTAGCAGTAGTATTTATGTTATCTATAAGCTCTATCTATCTGCATTATATGTGTATATGTATTCATAAATATATGTGATCTTTTGTCTCTAATAATAATGCTTTTTAAAAAAATTTAGCTATAAGGATAGTTATCATTATTGAAACTGAATGAGCTTTGGTGGAAATGAAAGATCATTTTGTGAGGAAATGGAAAATTCAAAGCCTGAATTTGAGGAATCAGCAAGACAGGTCTAGAGGAAAGGAAGAGATGAGCTCAAAAACAGAGGGATGGTAAGGAAGCAAGGATAGCTGTGAGAGGTGAAACATTTGGCAGTATTGAGGTTGAAAGGAAAGAAACTCCAGAAGACTGAACTAAGACCAAGAGGTAACGCATTAGGGACTAAAGACTGTTTTCAGAAGGCTAGAAGGGTTTGTTTGGATTTTGTTTACTTTTAGAAGAAACCTATATAGGGATGAGGAAAGTGTCTACTGGAAAGTATAATTGTATGAAAGGAATTGTGCCATTGTTATTTTTCACTTTTCCTCTCCTGGAGGCAGAAAAAAATTGCCAAGGAGAAATGTCTATGCAGCATATGCTGGCTCTGTATAAGGAAAGAACTTAGAGTTCACAAATATATTGCTAAGGCTATTCATATATTAGGGCCTCCCTGGTGGCTCAGATGGTAAAAAATCCACCCTAAATGCGGGAGACCTGGGTTCCATCCCTGGGTTGGGAAGATCCCCTGAAGGACGGCATGGCCACCCACTCCAGTATTCTTGTCTGGAAAATCCCCATGGAGGGAGGAGCCTGGCAGGCTGCAGTCCATGGGGTCGGACATGACTGAGTGATTAAGCATACAGCACATTCATACATTGGCTGAGCATTTGTACAGAATTGTTTCTAGACAGCCATTTCAAGTTTGCATCCTATAAATCCAGAAGTGGGATGAAGTGTCTCTGAGGGAGGAAAACAGCTGGAACACATGGGCTGGAGGGAGTACAATAATAAAGCTATGAGTGTTTATTTTTATGCCCACAAAATATGAAGTTGATGGTGCTAGGAAGATAGGAGGGAAATCATGGTCAAATCCTAGTCTAGCAAGGGGAACAAACTAGCTGTGCTTAAAGACGAGACAAGGCCCCAGGCTTTGCGGGAAGTTGATATCACTCAGTTCTAAGTGAGAGCAGAGAGGTCAGCCTGGAGCTCTCTGCTCACTGTGCATGTTTGTTATCTCTCTCCATCTCCACAGCTCCTGGAAATTGTGCTAGTGATTGTCTGGCAAACCATTTTGATACAGAATTAACCCCTCTGTGCAGATTGCCTGGAAGATGATGGTGACTGGATTGGCGAATGCCCTTGCCCACAAGGTGAGGGCCTTGCCTCGCTGAGGGCCCTGCCCAGTAGTAGAGTATCACCAGGGAACAGCTTTATTGTTCTAATAACAATAATAGCAACAGAAATAGTAGCAGTAGCAGTAATGCTCTGTTAAGAGTTCTGTAATTGTCCTCAGGTCTGCTTTTCTCATGTGTTTTTAAATATGTGAAAACCTTAGGGATTCTATGTTGAACTGTATTTGTGGGGGGAGGGGTAGGAGGGGCTCACCATTCAGTTTTTGCATGAAGTAGAAATTTCTGCAGGAAAATTAATAACAGAGCACCAAAGGGATGTGGTTAGGACATACACTTGGGAGAAATACACTTGGGAGTTTTTCCAGTTAAAGATATACGAGCATTCAGGTGGGAGGGGAAGGGTTTCAGGGGACAAGCATGCCTCAGGATCAGACGATTAAGTAGGTCTGAAAGAAGACTTAAGTGAAGACAAAGGTTCTGAATGGAGGTAGAGTACCAAAGTGGAGATTCTTTACAGGAAAATGAGCCCAGGTCTTAATATGGCAACGTCCAGGTAAGGAAATCATTCCATTGTAAGAACACATTTTCTAAAAGCAGCTAGGTTGTCCCAGCCCTTGTGAAGAGATATTCGGGGTGGGAAGTGTTGGAGGTCAGAGCAGGGGATACTTCTTTTCAAAGTCAACTTTAAAGAACTGCACATGGGCTTTACTAAAGAACTGTCTGGTTAAAGTGAAGAGAGCTGCCTAGGAAGGCTTCCACCCCCCCACCCACCCCCCCAGGACTCTTTTTTTTTTTTTCTTTTAAATATTTATTTTTCTTTATTTATTTGGCTGTGTCAGGCCTTAGCTGTGGCAGGCAGGATCTTCGACTTTGCAGCATGCAGGGACTTTAAATGTGGCATGTAGCATCTAGTTCCCTGACCAGGGTTGGAACCTGGGGCTCTTGCATTGGTTGTTGGGAATCTTAGCCACTAGACCACCAGGGAGGGAATGTTAAATTGATTGTTGCCATGAGGAGACACACGTGAGCAGGCTAGCTATAGCGTTTCAAGGAAGAGAGACTGTTGTAAACTGCTCAGAGAGAGGGACTGTCTAAAAAGTGTGAGAGAAAATCAGGAGTTAGAGGTAACTTCCAGAATCATTGCCTGTTTTGCTGAAAAGATGGGCAATTATTCCCCAACATTCAGAGCTGCAGAAGTCCCTGAGTCTGGGGCCTTGCAGGGGGCACATATTCTGCTGAAGATGGGCATCAGGGCCAAGATAGAAAGTATCCAGAGAGAAAGTATCCAAGATAGAAAGTATCCACCCCTGCAGGCCAGACCCACAGCTGAGTGTGAGTGGGATTCCTGGCTATGGTCATAGTTTCCTCTTCTTTTTTTTTTATTTCTCTGACCTCTTTTCTTGAAGCAAATCCTTTTGACATTAATCTAAACTATTTTCTTTGTATCTCTGTACCAAAGTGCTCACATAAATCAGTGCTCACAGATTATCCACTCTGTCACGGTAAACCAGCTTCCAGAAACAGAAATTTTTATCCACATTTTACATTTAAGTCTTTTCCAGGCTGAATTGATAAAAATGTCTCCAAATCAAATAGACAGAAAGGATTTATTTCTAATAGTAGAAATTTAGCTATTAATAAAATACATTGGATTAAACTCTAAATTTTAGAGTCCCTCTGTAAATACACATGAAAATTATTTTTTATTGTATGTACATATATTTGTAAGAGTGATCTCAGGGAGAAACAAACCAGCTTTCTGGAGGTCAAAACGTGGGAGCAACAAATTCTGAAATAAAATGAATCATTCCCTCTCCCACTAGAAATGTGCCTTTTCCAGTCTTGTAAATGCTTATTTGGATTCATGAGAACAAAGTACCTTAGATCACAGTGGCAGTGGTGTGTGGAGTACTGTCAGTGAAGGTTGCCTCTGACTAATTAGATGTGAAGAAAAGTCACACTCGACCAGGAGCGTGGAGCCAGCACATGAGACAACTCAGTTCATCCAGAGCCATTGGCAAGGAGAATTCTAATACTCTCTTCATTAAACACAGAGGCACCTATTCCCCAACATTCAATAGTGTATTCTCTGATAGGAATGCATAGATACATGTACTGGCCAGAGACACTTTCATATAACCAGAGTGAAAATAATTATTCAGACAAATACACATACTACTGATAGAACTCAGTAACAAAAGGGTGATGTTCAATTCTTCTCTAAATTACCGAGTTCTTATTTATCTTTTTTCTAAATTGATGATGGATTGGGATCATTTTTTCTTGGTTACGAGAACTATAAAAGTTATGAGCCCCATATAAGCTTTAGAAGCATTGATAACCCAAGAAGAGCTGTGGCTTCTTCTATTAATATACCCTGGCCGAACAGCAGAACAATGTCTTGTAAACACCTAACACAACGCTCAACAGAGTTCTAAATGTTGCTCTTCCTAACTCTAGCTATGCTTCATGGTCAGCCTACTGGTCACTTCAGGAAGGGTGGTGGGGAGCTTGAGATATGAATTGCACAGTAGAGGGTAGAGGGGACAACAGCAGAGTATCCCTGATAGAGTCACCAACACCATCAGAGACACAAATGTCCATCTTGCTGTCTCTCCCTTGCCCAAGTCCCACCCTTGGCGGTGGCCATCTACCTTTGACCAATAGTCTCATTTTATTGGGGGAAGAAATGGCCTTGGGACAGGGGATGAGGAATAAAAGGCCACGCAGTGAAGAAGCAGCACAGACTTGCTTCTGGCCCATTAGGATCACCAGGAAGCTTCCAGACACCATGGTGCATTTTACTACCAAGGAGAAGGCTGCTGTTGCTAGTCTGTGGGCCAAAATGAATGTGGAGGTGGTCGGTGGTGAGAGCTTGGCAAGGTAAGCACTGGACACAGGTAGGACAGGGTGTAGAAAGGCAGAAAATGTTCCAGAAAAGAGGGACTGGTTAGGTTTCTTACAAACTCTGATTTCTCATCTGTTCTGTGACTATGATCATCCCATGGGCTCCTGATTGTTTACCCATGGACCCAGAAGTTCTTTGACAATTTTGGTAACTTACACTCTGAGTCTGCAATAATGGACAACCCCAGGGTCAAGGCCCACGGCAGGAAGGAGCTGAACTCCTTTGGAAATGCCATTAAGCACATGGGTGACCTCAAGGGCACCTTTGCAGATCTAAGTGAGCTGCACTGTGACAAGTTGCACGTGGGTCCTGAGAACTTCAGGGTGAATTCTGGGCATGCCTGTGCTTTGTTCTTTCATCCAGGTTTCTGTGCTGTGTTTATAATAGAGAACACTGACTTAAGTCTTATGTTATAGAAGTATTTTTTGGAGGTAGTATTTCAGAGAAAGGCTTGATCTTGATAAGTTATTCCAGAGGTCAAAGGTAAGGCCAAGTAATTACTCTATGACTAGTGGAGGTCACTGGTCATCTGATAATTCTGAAAAAAGAAAAAATGTTGTGAAGAACACTAATCAAACTTGAGCTATATGTTTTGGCCTGGAGAATACAAATTGAGCCAAGCAGAAGAATATCTTGTCTTTGATAACTGAAATTTTCTGTGAAAATTGATGAACACATTTCTTCAGGGTTTTTGAGTTTTGAACCAGGACCAAACAGGGCAAAATAAGAGCAACTTTTCAGGGTTTGTGCCTCCTCTTCTCATCTCCAGCAATGATGAAGTCTTTCATACAAGTTGCTGGGTTCTTTGTCAAATGGGTGTACAAACAATCTGAAAGTATGTAGTATCTGAAGACAAAATATGCATATCAAGTCCCCTTTCAGCACTATAATCTTACTTTTTAAAAAAGGAGTGAAGCAATTCATAGCAACGCTCTGGGATTGGAAGTTGACAGAGAAAATGGGAGAAGGGTATAACACAATGGGTGTTCATGCTGGGAGTCCCTGAAGGCAATGCCAAGTCTATAATGATGCATTTTTGTGGGAACATGGCCATGAAAGCTGCTCAACCTCTTATGAAGAAGGAAATGGATGTTGTATCTATTTGCTGAAAGGGAAGCCTGAGACCTTCTATTCATTGTGTACTATCTTCTTTTTATTCCCAGCTCCTAGGCAACATGATATTGATTTTCTTGGCAACCCACTTAGCAAGGAATTTACCCCACAGATGCAGGCTGCCTGGCAGAAGCGGACAA